>NC_072421.2:150267500-152667500 GCF_028858775.2 Pan troglodytes
CCCAAGTGCTGTCAGGAGGGTGGGCTGGACTCTGTCAGTTCCCTCACTCTTTTGCATAAATGGCCCCTTCTATGCTCACTCAGGACCTTCACGTTTCTCCTAGCAGGGCCTGAATCCTGCCCCTTTGCTGGCCTGAGAAACTCTCAGATCAAGAGCTCATATCCCTGATATGGAACAGAAGGACATGAGGGGACCCACATCTGGCCACACCTGCTCAGGGCTTCCAGGCAAGGACAGTAAGAGATGGCCATATTCAGCTGGGTCCATGTGTCCTGAGATGAGGAACCTGCTTGGTCCACATCTTGATGCCTGCAGATCCTGGGACTCTCCCTGTTTACCTGAGGCCACCACCTTAAATCAAATCCCTATCTCCAAGAGACACCAGTAAAGGAAGTGAGGGGATTCCATCCACCCACTGTTCCCTGCAGTTTCCCATGCCTGACAGAAAAGGCAGGGCAGGGCTGGGTCATGTGCATTCGCCGTGTGGGGTCCACTTAGTCCTCACCTTGACTCCTGGCTGAGCCTGGGACCCTCCCTCTGACCTAAATGCAGCCCCTCCAACCAAGGCCTCCCCCTCCCTGACACCACTGATCCTGGTATAAGAGAGGAGGCCTCAACTGACAGCCCTGGCCATGCTCTCTGCGGAAACAGCAGGGGCAAGGCAGATTTCTGTGGGGCCTCCATCTGCCTTCTGGTCCAGTGGTACCCTTAATCCTCCCTCAGGTTCCTCACCTGGGGTCTTAGCAGATCCTGGGCCCACTCTGTCTGTTAATCAGATGGGGGTCCCTGTGTTGGCCTGAGTAACCCACTGAGAACTAGGTCCTCACCTCCCTGAGATCCCAAAGCCGACATGAGGAGGACTCACATCCCGTCACCCCTCCATGGGGTGTCCAGGGCTGACACCAGGGGCTGCCCCCTTCTGTTCTGGGGTGGAAGTTCCAAAGTTCTCCTGTGGGTTATTCATCTTTACTCCTGCCGGGACCTGCCGTTCCTCAACCCTCAGCCCCCTGAGATGAGCAGACATCTCCCCTTTACACCAAGACCACATCTCCCTGAGGGTTCTCCAACTTCCTGCCCATGGCACAAGTGAGATTGCCACTTAGGGCCACCCTGGATCAGGTCCCCCCAGAGCTAAGAACAAGGACAGCAGACTCTGCGGGGTCTCTTCTTTCTGGGCTGGGGGTACCTCCAGTCCTCATGAAAGGTGCACACCGTGGGTCCTGCAGATGCTGGGACTCCTCCCTCTGCTGACCAGGTGTGGCTCCCTCTACTGGCCTGTCAGTGTCACTCGGACCAAGGTCCTCACCTCCCTGAGACCTCCCACCTCCAACCACATGGCAGAAATGAGAGCATGCCACATGCCATCCCTGCCTGTGGCCTCCCAGGGCTGAGAACAGGGGAAGCTGGGCGGCTCTGCAAGTTCCCTTCTTCTTTATGATGTGGAGGTAACTTCTTACCTTCAGTCCTTACCAAACTTCCTCCCCTTCACTCCTGGAAGACCCTGGACTCTATCCGGTGCTGACCAGGTGTGGCTACCTCTGCTGAGCGGAGGACGCCCCTCAGACCAAGGCCCCCACCTCACTGAGACCCGGGAGGTAGAGGTGAGGGGGCACCACACGGTCACCCCTGCGTGGGATTCCCAAAGCTGACAGAAGGTGCAAGTTTCAGGGGGGCCTCCGCTGTCTGGGTGTCTTCCAGGTGTTCAGATTGAGTCCCGACAGGGCCCGGCTCTTTCCCTCCTGCTGAACTGTATGCCAAGGCCACCATGTCCCTGATACCCTCAGGGAGAAAGTGGTGGGACAGCATCCCTTCCCCACAGTCCTGCCCAGGCCTCCCAGGACTGACAGTAGGGGCAGGTTTCCTAAGTCTGGGAAGAAAGGTCTTCTGAGTCAACCTTCAGAGCTCTGGGACTCCTCTCTCTGCTGACCTGAGGCCCCACTCCCCAGACCACAGTCCTCTCCTCCCTGACACCCCAAAGGCACAGCGAGTCCAGGCCACATGTGGCCACTGTGCCTGGGACCTCCCAGGGTCGAGGTCCCCACTGATCTGGACTCCAAGTTCCCGTCAGTCCTCCCTCTTCTTCCTGCCCTTGACTCCCGGCAGGCTTGGGCCCCACCCCAGCCTGCTGACCTGAGTCTTCATCCCTCAGATTCCCAAGGCCAAATGAGGAGGCACCTCAGTCTCAAACAGGGGGTGGGTGGGCCCCCTGTCCTGGGGTCCTGGGTGCCCTCAGGCCTCTCTCAGGCCTCCCTTGTCTCCCAGCAGGGCCTGGGCCCTCCCTCTGCTCCCCGCAATCCGTGCTCATGATATGAAGCCCCTTCCCTCCGTCAGCCCTGGATGCCCATGCCGGGATCCACATGCCTGGCCACCATGCCCGGAAATTCCCAGGGCTGACAGCAAGGACAGAGCCCCGCTCTGTGGAGCCCTCAACCCTCTCTGAGGGTCCTGAACGTGATGGCTGGCAGAGCCTGGCTGCTGCCCTCTCCTAGGCAGCCCTGCCCTGATCACACCAACCTCTGACTCCAGAGTCCCCTGAGGCTTAAGTGGCAGAGAGTTGGGGGCGGCCCAGCCTGAGAAGTCCGCCCCCGGGTGGTCCTGGATTGGCAGCAGCGGTGGTGCTGGATTTTTTAGGGTCCTCTATCTTGGGTTGCAACGGGGTGTCCCTAGTCCTCCCTCAACGCCTCACCTTTCCTTCACACACAGCCTGGGCCTGCTTTCCTCCGCCGATCTTAAGCCACCCCTCAAAACCAGGCCCTCGCTTCCCTCTGATCCCTGAGGCGCAAATCAGTGGCGTCACATCCGGGCACCCGGGGCTTCCCTGCGTTGACAGCAGGGGCAAAACCTGATTCTGTCGGGGTGGGGGTGGGGATGGGAATGGGAATGGAGGAGGGGTGGGGGCGAGGATGAGGGTGAAGATGGGGGTGGGGATGGGGATCCTGAGGCTGTAGGTCATGGCGGTGACGGTGGGCTTGGGGGTGAGGGAGGCCCTCAGTCGTTTCTCAGGGTCCTCACCTTGAAACCTGGCAGAACCTGGGCCCTGCCCTCTCCTAACCACCCCTGCCTTGGTCACACCAAGCTCTGACTCCAGAGTCCCCTGTGGCATAAGCGGCGGGGGTTGGCAGGGCGCCGGGGGGGTGGCCCAGACTGAGAAGTACTCCCCTAGGTGGTCCAGGGCTGGCAGCGGGGGTGACGCTGAATTATTTGGGGTCCTCTATCTGGGGTGGAGGCGTCCTCAGTCCTCCCTCAGCCTCTCACCTTGTCTTCTCACAGAGCCTGGGTCCACTTCCCTCTGCCAATCTCAAGCCGCCCCTCAGACCGAGACCCTCGCTTCTCTGACCCCCTAGGCGTCACATCCGGCCACCAAGCCTGGGGCTTCCTTGGGTTGACTGCTGGTGTCATAGCGGATTCTGCTATGAATGGGGGTGGGGGTGGGGGGTCGAGGTCGAGGGGGTGGGCAGTCTCAGTCATCCTCAAAGTCCTGACCTTGATGCCTGGCAGAGCCTGGATCCCATCCTGGGTGGATGGTGTCTGCTCCCCTCAGACCAAAGCACTGACTCCGAGTCCCCTGAGGTGGCAGCGGAGGGAGGGATATGGTCGGGGCGACAACATTGTCAGGGTCTTCCAGGGCTGACAGGAGGGGCTGAACTGGATTCTGTGGTCCCTCTATGTGGGGTGAGTGGACCCTCAATCCTTACTCAGGAGGGTTCTCCTCTTGGCTCCTGGCTCTTTGATGAAGTGATGGGTGGGAGATGCTCTGTTTCTGTCACATCTGAGTATTCGCCCAGCTGTACCCCTTGCAGAGAATGGCTGCGGGTCCCAGGCCAGGTGCTCCCTGGGGAGCTGCAGTGCCTGCGATTGTAGTGGCCTGTGGGAGAAGACATACACCTTCCCACGGGGGCTCCTCCCCAGCCAGAAGTCGACTTGTCAAACCTTTTGTCCTAAAGCATTTATTTTTACACTGAAGAGGCTGAGCAGCAGCAAGAGAATTGAGGAGTCCTGCATTTTGAATTTTTCTGAGATTTCATTGTACTGTTTAGTGACGTGCGTATTTTAATCCGCATTCACACAGTAAGAAATAAATTTTACATTTCTGCTAATTGTATGTGTACATTATATGTCATATATGTAGACTATGCTTATGTTTAGATACATAAACATGTATGTATATAAGTTTGTTATATATGAATAATTTTATGTATTCACACTATATATCTTTACAGATATATATGTACATATATTACATATACTTATTTCATTAAACAATATCTACTCATACTATGTATGATTCACTCATGCTATTCCATTTCTAGTTCATTCTTTATATTGTATTTAAATTACATTTTTGGAAGGCCAGGCCTCACCTACTAAGTTGGTGTCAAGTGGGTATTAACAGAACTCTGGAGCCATCATGTCTCAATCACACCAAGATTCCTGGTGTCCTGATATTACCCCAGGGCTACTGGCATCACATTGTGAGATGCTGCCTCATATTAGGCAATAATATGGGGTGGGAGTTTAAAATTTTTCCTTCTACCCATTCTGTAGTGTGCTGTCAGCGCAGGCTACAGACCTCCCCAACTTCTCTGCCACTACTCCATGCCCCAAACACAAGTAGCAGTTCAATGCAGTCTTAGTCTCCCCAGGGATTTCTCTGTTTTGTGGTTTAGATTTTATTGCTAATCCTTTTTTTTTCTTTTTCCATTCTATACTTCTCCAGAATTGATTTTGGGAACAGAACACAGAAGCCTGAACTTGATTGTTATTTTGGCAGCTACAGGTAAGGCACTAGCTCTGTATATAATTTAAGCAGAATTGACATCCTTGCAGTATTCTGTTTTCCATCAATGAATTTATGACACTCCTCCATTTATTTGGAAAATTTTTTCCAGAATCTATCAGTAAACTTATACAGTTGCCTCGGTGAAGATCTTATATATTTTTGTGAGGCTTCTGTTTAATTTTGGATTTTATTGCTTTTTTGAATGCTATATTTTCTGTTTTATATGTTCTAAGTTGCTTTTGTGTGGCAAGCCTCTTGATTTTGCTGTAGTGATCTACTATTTCCTGGTTTCTGAAGCCTCTTATTTATTTGAATATTCCATGTGTCTTTTCCTTTGAATTTTCTTGATAGATAATCATATTGTCAACAAATATTATCTGTTTCTTTTCAATCTTCATACCTCTTTTTCATTTTGATATCCATAGCTCTGACTCTTTTGCATTTTTGCTACCCACTGCAGCTATGGACAGTAGCCATGACAGCATATGTCAACGACTTGTGCCTGACATGAATGTGAATGCTTCTTCTAAAAGTTCATATTTAAATATGGTTGCTGCCAATTTTAGGAAAGGGAAGTTCCTTTTCATCTTAGTTTGCTGAAAGTTGTCAATTTGAAATCACATAGTATTTCTTTCAGAGGCTTTTTCTGTACTCATCGAAATGACCAAATGTTTTTTCTACTCTATCTTGTATGTACAGAATTACAATTGAATTGTTTCTAATGTGAAATAATTCTTTTGGCTTGGAGGCAGAACAAGAAGGCCAAACAGAAGCCTCCACCAATTGTCCTCCCTGCAGGAAGATCAAATTGAACAACTATCCACACAAAGAAGCACATTAATGAGAATGAAAAATCAGGTGAATGATCATAGTACCTGGTTCTAACTTCATACCACTGAAAGGGGCACTGAAGATGGTAGGAAAGACAGTCTTGAATTGCTAACACCATCCCTGCCCCATCTCCCAGTAGTTGCTGTGTGGCACGGAAAGAGAATCTGTGTGTTTAAGGGAGAGAGAGGGCAGTGATTGTGGGACTTTGCGTTGGAACTCACTACTGCCCTGTTACAGCAGAAAGCAACACCAGGCATAACTCAGCCGGTACCCACAGAGGGAGCATTTAGACCAGCCCTAACCAGTGGTCAGAACCTGAGTTCCACAAGCCTCACCACTGTGGACTAAAGTGGTCCGTGGTGCTAAATGAAAGGCAGTCTAGGCCACAAGGATTACAATTCTTGGGCAAGTCCTGGTGCTGGGCTAAGCTCAGAGCCAGTGGACTTAGGGGGCATGCACTCTAGTGAGATACTAACTGGGGTGGCCAAGCGGGTGCTCGCACCACCCCTCCCTCAACCGCAGGTAGTGCAGCTTGCAGCTACAGGAAACTCAGGAGAGGGAAGAGTAAAGAGGACTTTGCCTTGCAACTTGGATACCAGTTCAGCCACAGCAGGATAGGGCACCAGGCAGAGTCCTGAGGATCCCATTCCAGACCCTAGCTAACAGATGACATTTCTAGACACCTCTTGGGCTAGAAGGGAACCCACTGCCTTGAAAGGAAGGAACCAGTCCTGGTAGGATTCATTGCCTGCTGACTAAAGATCCCTTGGGCCTTGAATAGTCAACAGGGGTACCCAGACAGTACTTGCTGTGGACCTTGGATGACACTCAGAGATGTGCTGGCTTCAGGTGTGACCCAGCAATTTCCCAGCTGTAGTGGCTACAGGGAGAGACTCTTTCTGCTTGAGAAAAGCAGAGAGAAGAGTAAAGGGGATTTTATATTGCAGCTTAGGTACCATGACCAAGTGGGATTTATCCCAGGGATGCCAGTATGATTCAACATACACAAATCAATCAACGTGATACATCATATCAACAGAATGGACAAAAGCCATATGATCATTTTAATTAATGCTGAAAAAGCATTCAATAAAATTCAACATCTTTCATGATAAAATCCCTCAAAAAACTAAGTATAGAAGGAACATACCTCAATACAATAAAAGCCATATATGACAGATGCACAGCTAGTATCAGACTGAATGGTGAAAAACTGAAAGCCTTTCCTCTAAGATCTGGAATATGACAAGGATGCCCACTTTCATCATTGTTATTTAACATAGTACTGGAATTCCTAGCTAGTGCAATCAGACAAGGGAAAGAAATAAAGGACATCCAAACTGGAAAGGAAGAAGTCAAATTATCCTTGTTTGCAGATGACATGTTCTTGTATTTGGAAAAACCTAAAGACTTCACCAAAAAAATTATTAGAACTGAAAAACATTCAGTTAAGTTGCGGGATGCAAAATCAGCATACAAAAATTAGCATTTCTATATGCCAATGGTGAACAATCTGTAAAACAAATCAAGAAAGTAATCCCATTTACCATCGCTACAAATAAAATTAAATACCTAGGAATTAGCTTACGTAAATAAGTGAAAGATCTCTACAATGAAAATTATCAAACATTAATGAAAGAAATTGAAGAGGACACAAAAATATGGAAAGATATTCCATGTTCATGGATTGGAAGAATCAATATTGTCAAAATATACATACTACCTAAAGCAATCTACAGATTCAACATAATCCCTATCAAAATACCCATGATATTCTTTTCCAGAATAGAAAAAAAATCCTAAAATTTACATGGCACCGCAAAAGACCCAGAATACGCAAAGCTATCCTGAGCAAAGACAACAAAACTGGAGGAATCACATTACCTGACTTTGAATTATACTACAAAGCAATAGTAACAAAAACAGCTTGGTACTGCCATAAAGACAGACACATAGACCAATGGAAGAGAATAGAGAACCCAGAAACAAATCCATACATCTACAGTGAACTCGTTTTTGGCAAAGGTGTCAAGAATATACATCGGGGAAAGGATAATCTCTTCTATAAATGGTGCTGGGAGAACTGGATATCCATATGCAGAAGAATGAAACTAGACCCTTATCTCTCACCATATACAAAAATCAAATCTAAATGGATTAAAGACTTAAATCTAAGACCTCAAACTTTGAAACTACTAAAAGAAAACAGTAGGACAACTCTCCAGGATATTGGAGTGGGCAATGATTTCTTGAGTAATACCCCACCAGCACAGGCAACCAAAGCAAAAATGGACAAATGGAATCACATCAAGTTAAAAAGCTTCTGCACAGCAAAGGAAACAATCACCAAAGTCAAGGGTCAACCCACAGAATGGGAGAAACTATTTGCAAACTACTCATCTGAGAAGGGATTCATAACCAGAATATATAAGGAGCTCAAACAACTCTATAAGAAAAAAATCTAATATTTCAATTTTAAAGTGGGCAAAAGATCTGAATAGACATTTCTCCAAAGAAGACATACAGATGTCAAACAGGTATATGAAAAAGTGGCCAACATTATTGATCATCGGAGAAATGCAAGTCAAAACTACAGTGACATACTCATCTCACCCCAGTTAAAATGGCTTTTATCCAAAAGACAGGCAGTAACAAATACTGGCAAAGATGTGGAAAAAATGGAACACTTCGACACTGTTGGTGGTCCCACTTCTGGGTATATACTCAAAAGACAGGAAATCAGTATATCAAAGAGATATCTGCATTCCCATGTTTATTGCTGCACTATTCATAATAGCCAAGATTTGGAAGCAACCTAAGTGTCTATGAACAAAAAAATGGATAAAGAAAATGTGGTACATATACACGGTGGAGTACTATTCAACTATAAAAAAGAATGAGATCCTGTCGTTTGCAACAATATGGATGGAACTGGAGGTGATTATGTTAAGTGAAATAAGCCAGGCACAGAAAGACAAACATTGCATGTTCTCATTTATTTGTGGGAGCTAAAAATTAACAATTGAACTCATGGAGATAGAGAGTAGAACAATGGTTATCAGAACCTAGGGAGGGTAGTTGTGGGAGGAGAGGGGATGGTTAACAGGTACAAAAATATAGTTAGATAGAATTAATAAGATCTAGTATTTGATAGCACGACAGTTTGACTACAGTCAACAATAATTTATTGTACATTTTAAAATATCTAAGAGTATAATTGGATTGTTTGTAACACAAAGAAAAGTGCTTAAGGTGATGGATACCCTATTTATCCTGATGTGATTATTACACATTGTATGCCTGTATCAAAATCTCATGTACCCCATAAATATATACACCTACTATATATCCACAAACATTAAAAATTTGAAAATAATAATATTTGTATTCCTTGGATATAGGCTTCTTGCTTATTTAATCCACTGCAGTGTTGAATATGCAATTATCTATTTGGGGTATTTGCTGCAATATGAGTGAACTTGGCTCAAGTGTTGCATGGGGATTCAGGTGTCATCATCTGGTTTTTTGAATCCAGAAGAGGGAGCCTGGGAGAATGTGTTGAAAAATTGCCTATCCATTTGGATTCTTTGGAATAGTTGAGATGGTGATTTGTTTTCCCTGACTATTTGGTAGACCTGGCCTCCAAAACTGCATGTCCTGGAACATTTGAGGGTGGCTTGAGCTTTGAATTGACTTTCAGTTTCTGGATAAACCACCATTTATCCATTCACCTCTTGAAGGAAATCTTGGTTGGTGATTTATGTATAAGCTACTATATACATTTGTGTATGTGATTTTGCATATGTGAAGCGAAATTTTCAATTCATGTAGGTAAAACCTGGGAGCATGATTGCAGGGTCTAATGGTAAGTCCGTGTTTAACTATATAAGAACTGTCCCAATGGACTTGTAGAATGACTGTAACATTTTTCTTCCCTACCAGCCATGAATGAGAATTCCACATCCTCCTCCAGAATTTGGTATTTTCAGGTTTTTGGATTTTAGCAATTCTAATAGGTGTGTAGTGGAATCTTGCTGTTGTCTATATCTGCATTTTTATCGAATAATTATGGTAAGCATCTTTTCATATGCTCTTTTTGTGATCTGTGTATCTTCATTGGTGAAGTGTCTTCAAATCATTAACATATTTTTATTGGATTGCTTGTTTTCATGTTGTTGAGTGTTAAAACTTCTTTATTCAGGATATGAGTCCTTTATCAGACACAGGATTTACAAATATTTTCTCCCAATCTGTAGCTGTATTATTTCGTTTTCACACTGCTATAAAGAACTACCTGAAACTGGGTAATTTATGAAGAAAGGAGGTTTAATTGACTCACAGTTCCACATAGCTGGGGAAGCCTCAGGAAACTTATAATCATGGTAGAAGGCAAAAGAGAAGTAAGCACCTTCTTAACAAGGCGGCAGGAGAGAGCAAGAGAGAGGGGAAATGTCACACTTTTAAACCATCAGATCTCATGAGAACTCACTCACTATCACAAGAACAGCATGTGGGAAACCGTCAGCAATTGCAAAGAGGGTTCAGCGAGGATCCATATACATCACACCCAGTTTCCTGTATTATTAACATCATACATGAATATGATGCATTTGTCACAACTTCCAAGCCAATATTCATCCTCAGTGTCTTTTTATTGTTCCAGGATCCCATATAGGATACCACATTATTTTAGTCATCATGTCTCCTTAGAATTTTCTTGGCTGTGATAGTTTCTCAGGCTTTCCTGATTTTTGATGATTTTAACAGTTTTGATGAGTACTGGTCAGGCCATTTGTGGAATGACCCTCAATTGGGATTTGTCTGAGTTTTTTCTCATAATTAAACTGGGGTAAAGGTTTGGGGCAGGAAGAGCAGAAAGATGAATTGCCATTCTCATCACACAATATTCTACCACCATGATTTATCACTGTTGATGTTGACTTTGATCATCTGGCTAAGATAGTGTTTGTCAGGCTTTCCCTCTGTAAGGTTATTATTTCCCCCCTTTCCATATTATACTTTTAAAAAGGAAATCATTAGGAGCATGCCACATTTAAGGAGTAGGGAAGGGGTGGCACTGACACAAATGATTTGGAATTTTTCTCAGTCGGAGATTTGTCTATTCTCCCCTATTTATGTATTTATTCACCCATGGATTTACCTCGGATGAACTCATGGTTATTTATCATATGTTTTGGGTTATAATCCAATACCACTTTATTTTGTTGCTCAAATTGTTCCATCTTTGTCCATTGGAAGCTCTTTCAGTTGGCTCTGGTGTTCCTTTCACATACCTCCATCATTATACATGTTTTTTGCTTTGCCTTACTTTCTGTCATGACAAAATGCTTCAGGCTCATTTGTGTATCTCCTGTTCCAGTCATAGAAGAATTCACTTTTCCATGGATTTCTGCTTCCTTTTTATTGGAGAAGAGTATTAGAATCCTAGATGTGGGTGCTAGGTATGCTCATTGTTCCTGGGGAGTTGTTGCTCCTAGCTGTCTCATCTGACAGAGTAAGGAAATGTATGTGTTTATTAACCTGTGCATATACACTTATCTGTAAGTTGTGTGTGTGTGCAACCCTCTGTATGTATATTAAGCTGAACAGGAGTTCTTACTGATGTCTCCAACACTACTCCTTTACCACAAGGAGCTTCTAGCCTACTTCCTTTGTTTTTCTGTAAGTATCCACTTCAACAGTGAGAGATCTGGCTTCTACCATTCTTCATCTATAAAAGTAGTTCGTCCAGCTGGGCGCGGTGGCTCACGCCTGTAATCCCAGCACTTTGGGAGGCCGAGGCGGGCGGATCGCGAGGTCAGGAGATCGAGACCATCCTAGCTAACATGGTGAAACCCCGTCTCTATTAAAAATACAAAAAATTAGCCAGGCGTGGTGGCGGGTGCCTGTAGTCCCAGCTACTCGGGATGCTGAGGCAGGAGAATGGCGTGAACCTGGGAGGCGGAGCTTGCAGTGAGCCGAGATCGTGCGACTGCACTCCAGCCTGAGCAACAGAGCGAGACTCCATCTCAAAAAAATAAAATAAAAAATAAAAATAAATAAATAAATAAAGTAGTTGATCCATGGGTAGATATATACATACATACAAATACGTATATGTATGTGTATGTATATATATGCACAGTAGAACCAGAATTGTTAACCCCCATCCTTGTGGGAAACAGACTTATCAACTAGACTGCAGTGCTTTTCACTATAGTGCTTCTTTCACTTAACACTAAGCTCATGTGTTTCTGTTGCTTGATAGCTCATTTCTTTTTTTCACGAATAATGTTCTATTATTGTTGGACCACAGTTTGTTTATCCGTTCACCTACTGAAGAACATCCTGGTTGTTTCCAGTTTTTAGTAATTATGAAATAAGTTGCCATACACCCTTGTGTGCAAGTTTTTTGTGTGGAAGCAAGTTTGCAAACTAGTTGGATGCATACCTAGGAATAGCAAGACTGTGTTCAGCTTTGTTGAAAACAAACAAACAAACAAAAAACTGACAAACCATCTTTGAAAATGGCTGTACCAGTTTGCATTCCCAGAAGCAATGAGTAAGAGTGTCTGTTGCTCCTTAGTGTTGCCAGCGAGTGGTATTGTTAGACATTCTAATAGCTGTGTATCTCATTGTTATTTAATTCACAATTCACTAACGAAGAATGATGTTGATGGTCTTGTCTTATGCTTATTTCCCATCTGTATATCTTCTTTGGCGATGTGTCTGTTCAGAGTTTCTGCCCATTGATTGAGTTTTTATCAATTTGTTTTCTTATTGTTCAGTTGTAAGCCTCCTTTGTGGATTTTGGATACAGATCTTCTATCAGATATATGTTTTGCAAACACTTGGTCATAGTCTGTGGCTTCTCTTTTCTTTTTCCTAACAATGTCTTTCAAAGAGCTTTCGAGGTTTCTTTTTTATTTTTAGAAAGTCTAACTTATCAATTTTGCCTTTCATAGACCACCGTTTTGATGTTGTATCTAAAAAATTTATCACCAAAACCCAGGTCATGTAGATCTTCCCCTATTTTCTTCAAGAAGTTTTATAATATTGCATTTTAAATTTGAGTCTATAATATACTTTGAGGTTATTTTTTGTGAAAGATATAAAGTTTTATCTAGGTTCATTTCTTTGCATATTGAGATCCATTTGTTCAGGTGCCCTTTGTGGAAAAGACTATCATTTCTCTATAGGATTATCTTTGCATCTTTGTCAAAAAATCAGTAAACTATATTTTTATGGATCTATTTCTATTTTGTTCCATTGATGTGTGTCCATTCTTTTGGCAATATCATACTTTGTAGATTGCTGTACCTTTACAGAACAAGTGGTGTACCGAAGCTGACATCAACCATGAGAAATCATATTTCTAATAGGTTCCTTTTACATGATGTGAAGAGAATGGCATTTTACCTCTGAGATCTTCCCCCTGGAAGTTCATACTCTCATTCTAATCATGACAGAAGTATAAGACAAATCCCAGTAGAAGGGCTTTATGCACAATAGCTGACCAATGCTACTCGAAACTGTGAAGATCAAAGTCATCAAACGTAGGGAAAGTCTAAGACCTGCCACAGCTAAGAGGAGCCTATGGAGACATGACGAGTAAATGTGAAACGATGGTCCTACATGAAACTCTGGAACAGAAAAAAAATGCATTAGGTAAAAACAAAGGAAATCTGAATAAAGTATGTGCTCTGGTTAATAGCAATGTGTTAATATAGGTTCAATAGTTGTAACAAATGTACCATACTAATGGAAAATGTTAATAATAGAGGAAACGGTGTGGAGCATAGGGCACTCAATACTAGGTTTTCTATTTTTCTCTAAGTCTAAAGCTACAGGTTTATTAACAATGAAAAACTGTTAGCAAACTACTTAAAGAGTATTTACCAAAAAACTACAGCAAACATCAAAAAGTTGAAAGTTACTTTTACTTTGAAATTGTAAAAGACAATGATTCTTGCTATCACCATTTCTATTCAATACTGTAATAGAGGTACTAGCCAGTGCAGTAATGCTAAGCAGATGAAATAAAAGGGCTAGAGATGAAAAATAAACAAAATTTGCCTAATTAACAGATGGTTTTTAGATTGTGTATAAAGAAAATTCAAAATAAGAGTAAATTATTCATTTAATAAAATATATATAAAAGTTGCAGGACAAATATCAATTTACAAAAAAATTAAGTTTCTGCAGTAACAGTATGAAAATGAGAATAAACAAAATATACCTTGTAAAATGAATCTAACCAAAGAAAGCCTAAGAACTTCATGGAAATTAAATTAATGAACTAATTAAGGCTTTAAATGTAAAATAAATGGATGTGAGTATTCAATATTGTAAACATGTTAATTATTTCCAGAAGTAATGTACAGATGATTGCAATCCCAATTTAAAAATTAAAGTCTTTATGTGTGAATGTGTGTGCTTACATACATGTGTGTGTAAAATATTGCAAGATGACTCTGAAATTTAAATTGACATGTGATATAGTTTCTATATGTGTCCCCGCCCAAATCTCATTTTGAATTGTAATCTCCATTGTTGGAGGTGGGGCCTGGTGGGAAGTGATTGGATCATGGGGCTGGATTTCTCATGAATGGTTTAGCGCCACCCCCTTGGTGCTGTTATCGTGATAGTGAGTGAGTTCTCATGAGATCTGGTTGTTTAAAAGTGTGTGGCATCTCCCCTGCCTCTCTCTTATTCCTGCTCTGGCCATGTGACGTACCTGCTTCCGCTTCACCTTCTGCCATGATTGTTTCATGAGGCCTCCCCAGAAGCTGAGCAGATGCCAGCATCATGTTTCCTGTACAGCCTGCAGAACCGTGAGCCAATTAAGCTTCTTTTCTTTATAAATTATCCAGTCTCAAATATTTCTTTATAGCAATGTGAGAACAGATTAACACAACATGCAATAGGTTAAGCATGGCCAAGACATTCTTGAGATAAAAGAAGATAAAAGGAGTTCCTCCACCAGATAGTAAGAATGACTAGAAAGCTCTAGTGATAAAGAATTTGTAGTATGGGTACAAGGTGTAACAAATAGAACAATGGAGCTGAATAGAGATTCCTGAAACACACCCACTTAATACATGGACTTTTGATTTATATATTTAAAAACAGCAGGAGAGATAGGGCAATAATAAAACTATAACTTTTAATAAATGACAGTGAAACAACTAAATATCCATGTAGAAAACAAAATGTAACTAGAACCCTCCTTGGAATTACACACAAAAATTAATTCCAGGAGGATTAAAGAACTACTTTTTAAAGGTTTCCTGTAACTTTTTTCAAATATACATAAAATACATGGAATGGTAAAAATGAGCCTTCATATGTTTCTATCATCTAGAGAGCAAGCAGGATGGGTCAAAGAGGGCATCGATAATGCTGGAGGGGAAAGGACTGAAAGAGGCTAGGGACATTGGTCAGTACCAGAAGGGTTGGAGATGATACAAGTCAAAGAGGAAGGGGGAAATGGCAGCTCCTTCTGCCCCTTATCTCCAACACAGATGACCTTCCCACCCTCAGGGGTCTTCGTTTTCAAAGAGCTAGACCTGGTGGCTAGACAGGAGGAGGCTTAGGAGAAGGCTGCCTGGACCAGTGATTTGTTCATTCCATCTCTCACCACAGCCCCTGCTGATCTCTAGAGCCCTGGAGCTCAGAGAAGTGTGACCTGACAGTATGATTCCTGAGACTTCTGACAAGGCTTGTTGGGCTAACACCCTGACCAGGCCCAGGAGGTCTCTTATCAACTTAGAGGCAGTGCCAGGTTGTCCACATGTGATGGGAGTAAAGTGCTACCTCCTCCTCATCTGGGTGAGAGCCATTGGTGGGAAGAGGGGTTTTGGGGCCTTGGCCTCTCTCCTTTTTTGCTCATTGCAAGGTGTCCTCCAGATCCTGTTCCTTGAGAGAAAACCCTCGCTGTAGACCCCCACTAGTGGGACTTGGAGTACTTAATGGAGCAAGGAAGGGGGTCTCTCTCCTTCCTGAGATCAGAGGTACTCTAAGTGTGGAGAAGACAGGTATCGTGGGATGAGCCTGAACTAATTACATAGTGGCCAGAGGGCCTCCAGGAATGAAGGGCTTTCCCCATCAGCACATGAACTACCACCGGTATGGGCAGGATTTTCCTAACAGTGTTTTTTAGAGAGTAGTTATTAATTTTAATAATATCTAAGTTATCCATTTTTGCTTTCATGAGTCATGCTTTTGGTGTTGTGTCTAAGAAGTCATAGCTAAACCCAAGTTCACCTTGATTTTCTTCCATGGATGGGGAGCCACCAGTGATGCTGGTTGGAGGGCCTTTCCTCCAGCATGTGAACTACCACTAGTCTGGGGAGTTGGGTCATGGAAGAATCTTAATGAAGACTCTCCACCATCAAAATGGGATTTGGAGCTTCTGGTTGGAAATGCTTCAGGCTGACAGCCTCTGAATGAGAATAGGGTCACCCAAAATGAGCCCCAGGGTGATGGACTAAGAGGGCCTTATAGGAGGAAGGGCGCCATCTTGATCATCTCATCTACCCATGATTAACACCCACCCAGATCAATGCCTGCCCCACCTCTGCTCCATGTACTTTCTTTTAGCTGCCCTCGCTCTTGACAGGGCCCTCAGCAGTATTCAGGAACCCTGAGATTCTAAAAGAGGTTGATTTGTGTTTTTGTGAACGAGTTCACTGAAGGTATGAGTCATCTCCAGATTTACTGTGCCCAGGCCCAACTCAACTGTTGCAGAGTTTGCTTTCTTCCTCAGCTTTGGCTTCAGCGTCTCAGGTGCCGTTAGCCTATCTTGTAGCCAGAATGGGGTATATAACCTCAGAGGTGAAGGTGGAAAATCTTGGGCATTTCTTTTACAATGATTTATCTTTGCCTCCCAGTGTCAGATCCACAAGGCCAACTTTTCTCAGATCTTCACTGCGAGAATATGGTGGGGTTCCTGGAAATAAAGCCTGTAATGTTTGCCCCTTAAGACTGCAGCCCCAGGTAGTTTATCACTTACATTACCCCACACTCAGCTTTCAGAAAGTCATCAAAATCACCATTTAGATGTTCTTACCAGTTTATGGCTCCAGCAGCTTCTGCTACAGGTAAGCAGATCTTACCTGCTCCTCTTTGTGTGAACCAGTCGCTCCACATTTTCAGTCAGTGGTTTGCCCTGCAATCTCAGTTCTCTGATGGGTGTAAGAAAAAGTTTTCAGTTTGTCAAGCATTTTCTTGTAAGAATGGGAGTGCCAACTTACAACTGTATATCCTTTTTAGCGGTTGCTTTAGTTATTATATATACCTAGCTTATCTCACTCTACTGTTGTCAACATTTTACCAGTTCAAGTAAAGTGTAGAAACCTCACCTTCCTTCATATCCCTTTACCCTTCTCCATTTATGATGTGATTGTCTTAAGTATTTCTTATACATACATTTAAAGACATATTAGGCCATTCTATAATTTTTGCCTCGACTGTCAAACATAACTTAGAAAACTCAAAGAAGAAAGAAAGTCTATTGTATTTATCAACATTTTGTTTACCATGTTCTTTCTTCCTTCCCAATGTTCCAATTCCCCATTACCCTTTTTATCATTTCCTTTCTGTGTAGGGAACTTCCTCTAGCCATTCTTCTAGGGTAAATCTCCTGGTGACAAAGTCTATTAGTTTTCCTTAATTTGGGAATATCTTGATTTTCCCTTCATTCCTGAAAGATATTTTTGCTATATGTAGGGTTGTGTTGACTGTTCTTTTCTTTCAGCTCTTGAGAGATGTTGTGCTTCTTTCTTCTGGGCTTCATGGTTTCTGTTGCAAACCTCACTGTCATTTGAATTATTTTCCCTCTAAACTGAGATGTCATTTCTCTCTCGCTGCTTTCAAGATTTTTTTTTGTCTCTAATTTTCAGAAGTTTGACTATGACGTATCTTGACTTGGATTTATTCTCCTTGGATTCATTCAGCTTCTCGAATTTATAGGTTTATGAGTGTTGCTAAACTTGGAAAGCATTAAGCCATTATTTCTTTGAGTACCTCTTCAGCCCTATTCTCTTTCTCTTCTCTTTCTGGTATTCTAGTGACATGAATGTTCAATCTTTCGTTATGGTCCCTCAGGTCTCTGAGGCTCTGCTCATTTTTATATTGATGTATTTTTCCCTGTTGTTCAGACTGAGAAATTTCTATTGTTCTGTCTTTCAGTTCACTGATTCTTTCCTCTGTCATCTCCATTCTGCTTTTTAGCCCATCCATTAAGTTTTTCATTTCAGTTATTGCTTTTTTCAGTTCTAAAAACATCAATTGATTTTTCTTTATATGTGCTACTTCTTTGCTGAGATATTCTATTTTTTCCAATTGTTTCAGATGTGTTTATAATTGCATGTTGAAGCATTTTTATAATGGCTGATTTAAAATCTTTGTCAGATAATTCTCAATGTCCATCATCTTGGTGTTGACGTGTACTGACTGAGTTTTTATTCAGTTCAAGATCTTCCTGTTTCTGTTATGTGAATGGTTTTTGATTGAGCTATTGATATTTTGGTTGTTATGTCATATTATTCTGGATCTTATTTAAACCTTGTGTTTTAGCTGGCTTTCTCAGACATCACTGTAGCAAAAGAGATAGGGCACCACTTCATTGCTGACATATGGAAATGGAAGATCAAGTTCCTCACTTGGCCTCCATTGACACCCAAGTGGGAGCCCACTCAATACTGCTGGGTTTAGGTGGGAGTTCTGGCCCCATACTAGGGCTCTACTGATACCTCCTTGTTTGGGAGGGGTGAGTGTTTCTCATTACTCTTCCCCATGTGGCCTCTGCTGACACCACAGGTTGTAGGGATGGTCTCGTTGTTCCTGGACAGTGGTGAAAGTCCTCACTTTTTATGAGACCTCCTCTGATGACACCCAAGTCAGGAGAGGAAAGGGCGACTTTTATCTTTGAGTGGAAGTGCAAGTTCCCCACATGAGCTATATAAACAACATGCTGTGGGGAGGGAAATGCTTCATTACTACATGCTGGGAATAAAAGCTCAAGCTCTCTACTCATTCACCTCTGACACCACTCTAGTGCTGGTGAGGGGGTACTTGGAGCCCTTGATATAGCCTAGTGAGGGTGGCAATCCAGGCTCCCCTCTTAGCCTTTGCTGGTGTGGATGTGAGTGGGGCCATAGATTTTTTGTATGTGTTGATATTTGATGAGAGTAGAGCAGCTAGTGTCTAAAAGTTTTCTGTTTTGCTAGGTTACCCTTTTCCTGTTTTTATTTTTTGGTTAGAGAGAGAAGGCTTTCGTTGAGGCTTCTCCCCTCAACTCCCTGTACCTGTTGGCTTATTTAGCTCCATTTCTGGGATATATAAGGCATAAAGAAAACACAGGGAACCCCAGCACTTTGGGAGGCCGAAGTGGGCAGATCACGAGGTCAGGAGTTTGAGACCAGCCTGGCCAACATGGTGAAACCCCGTCTCTACTAAATATACAAAAATTAGCTGGGCGTGGTGGCGTGCGCCTGTAATCCCAGCTACTCGGGAGGCTGAGGCGGAAGAATTGCTCGAACCCTGGAGGGGGAGGTTGCAGTCAGCCAAGATCATGCCACTGCACTCCAACCTGGGTGACAGAGCGAGACTCCGTCTCAAAAAAAAAAAAGAAAGAAAGAAAGAAAGAAAAGAAAACACAGGGAACTCACCGCTATGCTATGTTGTTCCTTGGATTCCAAGGTCCCTAGCCAGTCTCCCTCTTTTCTCTACCATTCAGACCCATCTTACTGCTTGTTTTGTGTATAACATTCTGGGCATTTAGTTGTGCTTAGCAGGAGAAATAGGAGAGTACTCCATCTTCCCAGAAGTGCAAGTTGAATCCCTACAGATAATTTTAAAACAATAAAATTAATAAAAGCCAATCTTGATTTTTATCACCACCATACTCCAGTATGTCTATATAATTTCTGTGATAAAATGCTCTTCCCCCAATCTTTTATCCTTATTTTTTCAAAAGTTATTTTTCTCTTCAGGGAATTGTCAACCTAATTATATGGAGAGAGGCTCTCTAAAAGAAAATTTGGGAATAGAGCATTGCAGTGGGATTACACGTGCCATAGTAAATGATGTGTATTCAGAGAGGTAAAGGAAGACAAAGGTTTTAAAAGGAAAAAATGAGGAGACTTACATAATTCCTTTGAAATAATTATCCTTAGGCCAGTCGTGACAGTTCACACCTGTAATCCTAGCACTTTGGGAGGCCAAGGAGGGCAGATGGCCTGAGCTCAGGAGTTCGAGAACAGCCTGGCCAACATGGCAAAATCCCATCTCTACAAAAAGTACAAAATATTAGCCAGATGTGGTGGTGCAGGCCTGTGGTCCCAGCTACTTGGAGGCTGAGGCGGGAGGATGGCTTGAGCCCAGGAGGCAGAGGTTGTAGTGAGCTGAGATCATGCCACTGCACTTCAACCTGGGTGACAGAATGAGAATCCGTCTCAAAAAAAAAAAAAAAGAAGAAGGAAATAATTATCATTGACTACAAAGATCAATAAGAAGGGTGATGCCAGGCCGAGGTTGGACAAGCAGTTGCTAGGCGGATGCCCTCACAGAAGTATTTTTTGCACAAGGTGGTAATGGCCTTTGTACAAGGCTGTAGGTTTTGCAGACTCTTTTGTTATCAGGCATTCTTACATGATAACCCTTCCTTCATAACCTTTTGCAGCTGTATTTGTCAGTGGTTTTTTAACGTTAGTGACTCCATTTTGATTCTGACAACTTTCACAGAATATAATTTCTAAAAATAGTTTTATTGAGATATACTTGATATATATACTCTGGCCCCAAACCCAGAATACCCACCTCCCTCCCTTCCCACACCACTGCCTCTTCCTTCCTTCCTCCCTCCCCACCATCTGAGAATATACAGACCCACACATCATTTTACAACAGGTTCGTTTTATTTTCATCACCCTGTGGGGCGCAAAATGTACTCTAGACCTTGTTGGCTATTTCTCCGGCGGGGGGTGTGGGGGGCGGGTCAGACCTTTGGGGACTTCTCAGATAGATTTGAGGTCTCTTGCCTTGCCCTGAAATTACAGGCTGCACAGGGAAATGCTGGAGATGGTGGAGGTAGGTCTTCTGGCTTACTTGGTCCTGCTGTGGCTGATTTTTATTGAGTTCCTTATTCAGCTGGTTACAGTGGCTAGATAGTGTTGGCCCACTTCCTTCCTCAGGTTTGCTTGAAGCGGTGGTCTTTTAGGGAGAAGCTTTTTTCCTGAAACTCCCTCACAGGGTTCTTTTTCCCTTTCAGGTTGTCTTGGGAACCTGGAAGGACAGCAGGGAGATCACAGAAGGGAATTGGTTTTGGGGGAGAGGATGGAAGAGGGGTGGGAACAGAAGCTTCATGAGAAGGGGTGCAGGCTGGGGTGGGGGTTAGAGCCAGGACAGGACAGGGTAGGAGTCGGAGCTTGAGTGGGCCACTCACCTTGATAGGGCTTCTGGGCCTGGGTTGAGATGTTGGCAAGGATGTGAATGTAAAATGGTACAGTCACTCTGAAAAGGAGTTTAACAGTTTCTAATAAAACTAAATACGCAATTTGCATATGAACATAAAATTAGGCTATTGGCCATTAATTACGGATAAATAAAAACTGTCCACAATTAGCCAGACATGCAAGATAAGGGTTGCATCAAGGTTGAACACTGAAGACAAATCTCCTTAAGTTTTTATTTATTGTAATAAATGGCCAATAGCCTAATTTTATGTTCATATGCTAATTGCATATTTAGTTTTATTAGAAACTGTTAAACTCCTTTTCAGAGTGACTGTACCATTTTACATTCACTATCAATATATGAGTGATGCAATTTCTCCACATCCTTGCCAACATTTGGTACCGTGACTATTTTTTATTGTAGCTGTTATGAGAGATTATAGTGATATTTCATTAAGGTTTTGATTTGCATTTCCCAATGGGCAATGATGTTGAACATCTTTCCATGTGCTTTTCTGCCATCTGTGGATTCTCCGCTTTTTTACAGTGTCTAGAGCTTCTAGTACTATGTTGAATAAGAGTGAAAAGATCTGAGAGCAATCATCCTTGCCTAATTTTACGGGGAAAGCATTCAGTCTTTCATCTGTAAGTAATGATGTTATCTGTAGGTTTTTTTTTTTTTTGTACATGCTCCTTATCAACTTGCAGTAATTTCTGACTATTACTAATTTGCTGAGAGTTTTTAAATCATAAATGGATGTTGAATTCTGTCCAATTATTGTTTCTGTCTCAAATTTGCCTACTTGTGGTAAGTTGTTGAAATTTTTGGCACAAGCTTGTTCATAATATTCTCTCTCTCTTTTTTTTTTTGAGACAGTCTTGCTCCGTCGCCCAGGCTGGAGTGCATGGGCGCGATCTCGGCTCACTGCAACCTCCACCTCCCTGGTTCAAGCAATTCCCCTGCCTCATCCTCGGCTAAATTTTTTGTTATTTTGAGTAGAGACGGGGTTTCACCAAATTGGCCAGACTGGTCCCGAGCTCCTGATCTCAGGCAATCCGCCAGCCTCGGCTTCCCAAGGTGTTGGGATTACAGGCATGAGCTACCGTGCCGGGCCAACATTTTCATTATTTTTTAATGGCTCTAGGATCTGTGGTTACGTTACCTATCTCATTGATGATATTGGTAATGTGTGTCTTCTCTCATTTTGTTCTGAGCTGTCTGTTTAGAAATTTACTGATTTTATTTATCTTTTCAAGGAACAAGTTTTTAGTATAATTGCTTTCTTCATGGTTTTTCTGTTTATTACCCTATATTGACTTTAATTTGCTCTTCTTTTTCTAGTTTCATAAGGTTTTCTAATATAAGCACTTAGATGTCCTTCTAAGTACTACTTTAATTGCATGCCACAATTTTTGAGGTGTTGCATTTTCTTTTTTTAACTTTTATTTTAAGTTTGAGGTACATGAGCAGGTTTGTTACATAGGTAAAGTTGCGTCATGGTGGTTTGTTGTACAGATTATTTCATCACCCAGATATTAAGCCTAGTACCCAATAGTTGTTTTTTCTGCTCCTCTCCCTCCTCCCACTCTCCAGCCTCCAATAGGCCCCAGGGTGTGTTGTTTCTCTCTAGTGTTCATGTGTTCTCATCATATAGCTCCCACTTATAAATGAGAACATGCAGTATTTGGTTTTCTGTTCCTGTGTTAGTTTGCTAGGATAATGGTCTTCAGCTCCATACATGTCCCTGCAAAGGACATGATCTGCTTCCTTTTATGGTTGCATAATATTCCATGGTGTATATATACCACATTTTCTTTATCCAGTTTCATTTTAATTCAGTTCCAAAAGTTTTTAAATTTCCCTTGAGACAAATTATCTTTGATGTGTGGATTATTTAGAAGTATAATTTTAAATTTCCAAATATTTTTTAATTTCCCAAATATAATTCTGTTGTTGACTTCTAACTTAATTCTGCTACTGAGCAAGAACATACCTTTATTACTTCAATCCTTTTTATTTACTTAGACTTATTTTATGGCCCAGGACATAGGCTATCTTGGTAAATGTTCTATGTGCACCTTTAAAAAATGTGACATGAGTATGTATATTGATGTTGTTGGATGGAATGTTGTGTAGATGTCGATTATGTTATGAACACAGATAATGCTGTTCAAGTCTTCCATATTTTTATTGATGTTTGTGCACTAGTTCTATCGATTATTGAAAGAAAGATATTGACATTTCTAAATACAGTTGTGGATTTGTCTATTTCTCCTATAAATAATTTTTTGCTTCATTTATTTTGAAGCTCTATTATTAGGTGCATACACATTTAGAATTAGTATGTCTTCTGGGTAGATTGGCTCCTTTGTCATTATGAAATATCTATTTTTAATCCCTGATAATATTCCTTGCTCTGAAATCTATTTCATCTGATGTTAGTATAGTTAATTCATGTTCTATCATTTAGCATTCTTTTATTTCTGATTTATCTGTTTCTTCATATTTAAAGTAGGGTTTTATAGAAAAATATAATTGAATCATTCTTTTTATCAAATATGACAATCTTTTCTTTTTAATTGGAGGGTATAACCTAATCAAAGATTATGTAATCTCCCTAGGAAAAATCTACATCCAATGACTTGTAAGTGCAAGAGTATAAAGACTGGGCCCCTTTGACTCAATTTAAGACAACTCTGAAGGGACATGTCAGCCACAAGGATGCCCATGGGATAGGATGAAGTCTCCATCATGACTGAGTCACAGGTGAGTGCTTTCTCTGCCACTTCTTCCTCCCTACTTCCTTCACTTCCTCACAGATGTTGTTCCTGAAAGTACTTTCCAATAATAAGTTCCTTCATACAGACCTCTTAATCTGACCAAACACAGGCAGTTTTAAAATGGTTAAGCACACACTAGCCCTTTCCCAGAAATTCTACTTCTAAGTATTTTTCTCAAAATAAATGAAGCCATAGGTCTACAGAAATATTTGTATAAGATGCTCATAGGAGGGTAATAACAGCCAAACATGAAAACAACCCAAATGTCTGTTAACAGGTTAACAGGTAGATGGTTTAAAAAATTGTGATATATCCATACAATGGAATCCAGCAATAAGAATGAATAAAATACTGATTCATGCAACACAATGAATGAATCTCAAAAACATTATGTTGAGGGAAAGAATCCTGACACAACAGAGTACATACTATATGATTTTAATTATATGCAAAATTAATTTATAATGATGGCAAACAGAATAGAGGGTGCCTTGGATGAGGAAAGATTAAATATAAAATGAAATGGAGAACTTTCTGAGGTCATGGAAAAGTTCTACATCTTAATTTTGGTGATGGATACATAAGTATTCACATTTGTCAAAACTCATATAACCATGGGCTCAAAATCTATGTCAGTAACTATTGAAAATTAAACCTGAATAAAAAGTTTAAAACTCAAGTGACACTAAACAATATTGTTAATAAATGTATTGCAAGGTAGTACAACAAAAGGAAAAAATAAGATGATTATTACAAAATTCTCCCTTTACCGTGGAGAAACTTGACCACAATTTACATAGGTGAGCTTCTGCATTGCTGATAATGTTCTATATCTAGACTTGTGTAGTGAATATATGAGTGCTGATTTCATAATCACTGCTAAACTGTGTGTATTTGCAGGGTTTTTGTAAATTTCACACTTAGAAAAATATTTAAATGAATATATTTAACTAAGGATTAGTACACAAAAAATATGTAAGAAACTCATATAACTAACAAGAAGATGATAAATAACCTGCTAGAAAAAAAATGGGCAAAATAAATAAACAGGAGTTTAACAGAAAAAGAAGCACAAATGTATCATAGACATTTTTATTTTATTTATCTTTTGTATAGGGATGGGGTCTCGCTGTGTTGCCCAGATGGGGCCTCAAATTCCTGGCCTCAAGCAGTCCTCCTGTCTCAGCCTCCCAAAGTGCTGGGATTACAGGCATAAACTACCACACCCAGGCAGTAAGTAATAGGCACTTTTAAACAGCTATATTGAGATATAATTTACATCTCATATACGCCATCCATTTAAACTGTATGACTCAATGGTTTTAGTCATGCATTTAATTACCTTTTCCTTTTAGTTGTCCATCACTGCTCATTCTTACTCTCTTCCTCTCTCTCTCTCTCTCTCACACACACACACACCCCAGAATGTAGAATCCTTGAGGGCAGGAACTTCATCTTCTTCACTTGCTGTGTCCTAATATCTAGAATGGTGCCTCAGAATTGTAGGTCCTTAATAAATGTCTGTTAGTTGACTGGAATGAAGGCAGTGGAGATGGAGAAAAGTGAATCGACGTGAGGAATAGGTAGGACCCGGCAATGGATAGGATGTGGGGACTGATGGAGAGGGATGTGTCATGATGACTTCCAGATTTCCGGTTTGGGCCATTCAGCAGTTGTTGATGTCAATAACAGAGCCATAGAACACTGGAGGCAGAACAGATTGGGAGATACAAATGACTGGAAGTAGAATGACATCTTGTAGTGAAAAGAACATGTATATAGAAAGTAGAAAAACTGAGTCATAGTCCTGAATTTCCTGTGTAACTCTGATCAGGCTACTGCCCACTTCTGGACCTGTTTTTCTTTTGTGAGTTGATTGGTTTGGACTGAAAAAACATTCTGGGTTTTTGCATCCAGATCTTGGTAAATAATTTAGGACATGTAGAATCTGTCCACAGAGGTATGTTTCACTGAGTCCATACCCCTCAATTGGCTTATAGCTATTATCACAAATCTGTCTGTGGCATCAAATCTTTGCCCAGAGATCTCTGGAATTTCTAGAGAGTGATGCACCTGGGCTGACAAACAAGTCGCTCATCTACACTTAGCCTGAAACACAAAGTATCCTTTGTCGTTTCTGCTCCCACTGTTCATTTCTAGGTCCAGGGAAGTCAGCTGAGGGCAGTTCCTCACCACTGCCACTGCCAGCAGTTCCCTGCACAGCAATGATGATGAGTTCACCAAAGACGTTTTACTGTGGAAGCTCCTAAAACTACTGGCCCAATCAGAAACCAGACCTTAAGATGCCAAAGGATTGCTCGGGGGCCTTATGTTATAGCATGATGAGATAGTGACTATAAAATGAATGTGCTAAACATATTTGAAGACATAAAACACAGAATTTTTTTAAAAACACAATAAAATAGGCCGGGCACGGTGGCTCATGCCTGTAATCCCAGCACTTTGGGAGGTCGATGTGGGCGGATCACCTGAGGTCAGGAGTTTGAGACCAGTCTGACCAACATGGAGAAACGCCGTCTCTACTAAAAATACAAAAATCAGCTGGGCATCATGGCACATGCCTGTAATCCCAGCTACTTGGGAGGCTGAGGCAGGAGAATCACCTGAACCTGGGAGGCAGAGGTTGCAGTGAGCCAAGATCACGCTATTGCACTCCAGCCTGGGCAACAAGAGTAAAACTCCGTCTAAAAAATAATAATAATAAATAAATAAATAAATAAAAACAATAAAATAAGAGAACCTTCTAGGGACTCCCCACTTTCCTTGGAATAAAGTCCAGACCCCTTTCCATGGCCCATGGGGTCCTGCATGGTGGGGACATTGGCCTCCTGTCCAGCCTGGGCTCCTGCCACTCTCCCTGCTTAGCTAAAATCTGAAGCCCAAGGTTCCTTCACCCCCTCAAGCAAAACTCCTTTTTGCTGTGCTGGGGTCCCTGTGGATACTGCCTCTCTGCCCTTGAGCTTCTGTGGCCTGTGAGGCTCACCCTGTCCAGAGGCTCAAGCTTACCAAGCTCCCATGCCCTATGATGATTCTATTGCAAGATTGTGGGGCAATTTCCTATCTGCCTTTGCTTCCCCACGTGGTTGGCTAAGAAGCCACTATGTCTGCATGGGTCTCAGGCCAGCCTGTAGGACATGAGGAGCTGGAAAGCAGAAGGCTGGCAGGGCTGAGAGCTGAGAGCTATTGGCAGATCCCCCAGGGCCTGCAGTCCAGCGTCTTGTAGCAGGCATCTTTCTCCAATAGCCCAGAAGGCAGTGTGGGAGTAGGGGTCATTTGTCCCAAATACTAGCTCATTCGTCCTCAGGTTGCAGAACCAAGCAGGGAGGCTATTGGTTCCCTGCTAGGCCACTGCTAGGATTCATGGGCAGCTTCTTTCCTGACAAGGCATTTTCAAGGCTGCTGCTCCTTTCCTCACCTCTTTTTACTTTTAATTGTGGTAAAATACACATCATATAAAATGTACCATCTTCATGATTTTTAAGTGTACAGTTCAGTGGTACATTAAGCACATTCACAGTGTTGTGCAACCATCACCACCATCCATCCACAGACTTGTCAAACTAAACCTCTGTCCCCATTAAACACTAACTCCCCATTCTCCCTCCCCCTACCCCCGGCACTGACCATTCTACTGTCTGTCACTACGGATTTGACCATTCTAGGGACCTTGTATCAGTGGAATCCTACACTAATTGTCCTTTTGTGAGTGGCTTATTTCACTGAGCGTAATGCTCTCTAGGGTCATCCATGCGTAGCATGTGTCAGAATGTCGTTCCTTTTTAAGACTGAATAATAGTCCATTGTACGGATGGACCACATTTGGCTTATCTATTCATCCGTTGATGGAAATTTGTCTTGATCCACCAGCTGGATATTATGAATAATGCTGCTGTGAACATGAGTACACAAATATCTCTTCGATCTGCTTTCAGTTCTTTTGGATACATACCCAGAAATGAGATTGCTAGATCATATGGTAATTCTGTGTTGAATATTTCAAGGAACATCCATTCTATCTTCCACCATTTTACATTCCCACATATGGTGTATAAGGGTGCACAAGGGTTCCAATTTCTCCACATCCTCACCAACATTTGTTTTCTGTTTTTGTGATACTAGCCATCCCACTGAGTGTGAGGTGGTATCTCACAATAGTTTTGATTTGCATTTCCCTAACTGGTGATGTTGAACATCTTTTCATATACTTATTGGTCATTTGTATATCTTCTTTGAAGTATCATCTATTCAAGCCTTTTGCCCATTTTTAAATCTCGCTTGTTTCTTCTTGTTGTTTGGTTGTAAAAGTTCTTTATATATTCTTGATAGTAACCCCTTATCAGATGTGTGAATTGCAAATATTTTCTCCCATTCCATTGATTGCCTTTTAATATTGTTGATTGTTCCTTTGATGTGCAGAAGTTTTTAATTTTGATGTAGGCCAGCGTGGTGGGTCATGACTATAATCCCAGCATTTTGGGAGGCCAAGGAAGGGAATCACTTCAGCCCAGGAGTTCAAGACCAGCCTGGACAACATAGGGAGACCCTGTTTTTATTTTTAAAAGAATTTTTAAAAAGTTTTAGCCAGGAGTGTTGGCGCGTGCCAGTAGTCCCAACTACCCAGGAGGCTGAGGCAGGAGTACCACTTGAGCCTAGGAGTTCGAGGCTGCAGTAAGCCATGATTGCACCACTGCACTCCAGCCTACGCAACAGAGTGAGATCCCGTTTCCAAAAAAAAAAAAAGAAGTAGTCTCATTTGTCTATTTGTTCTTTTGTTGCCTGTATTTTTGTCATTGTATCCAAGAAAGCATTGCCACATCCAATGTCATGAAGCTTCTCCCCTCTGTTTTCTTCAGTTTACAGTTTTGGCACTTGTGTTTAGGTCTTTCATCCATTTGAGTTAATTTTAGTATATGATGTAAAGTGAGGGTCCAATTTCATTATTTTGCATGTGGATAACAAGTTGTCCCAACATCATTTGTTGAGATTCTCCTCAGCTCTTAAAGGAAGAGAGGACAAGGAGCATGGTGACTGAGGGTGACAAGACCTCCCTTTCTCTTGCTGAGCCACTCACTTGATCGAGGACCCTGAGCATGAATTTATTTATTCATTCACGCATTGGGCAATATCCAAACCCAGAGTTCACAACCTCCATAAAATTTAGGGAGTCGATGCAATTAGATCGTGAAAGAATACTTTTTTAAAAAATTTTTACTAACCTCTAGTTGAAATTACCATCATGGATAACGAATGCAGGCAATCAACCACAGGAAGATTAGCAGTACTTATAACAGTCACCGAGTGAAATCCCTGATATTTTCATATTACATTAACTGTGGCAGCAGCTCTTCAAATATGCTTTATACTTGTCACTACTTCCAAATTACAGCAGTTATTAGACCTTTCCTCAATTCTATTATTTAACACATTAATGAAGATGCACATACATTTTATGGCATCACAATTGTGGCTTAGAAAAATATTTTGATAACTGTCTTTCAATAAAATAGCTTTCTTTGTATTCCTATCAATTTTATTTCATGCGTACAAAAACATTCTGAGAAGGAACACACAGATTTCCCCAGACAACCAAGGAGAAGGTTCCCTGTGCTGGGCACTGAGGACACAGCAGCCCATGATACAGACCTTGGTCACTGGCTTTGGAAAGATCCCAGCCACTGAGAGTGGGAGGGCACACAGATATATAGATACAACACAGTCTGGGGATTTCTGTCCCACAGGGCAGCAGGTACTGTGGGACCCCAACGGACTATACAGTTCCAAATTGACTAGCCATTTCTTGGAGGTTTTTGTGTGAGGAAGGACTGTCCACTCATCAGCCTGGAGGAGTGGTCCTGTCCCTGGTGACCTGCTTACCCCTCTTTGTGCAGGTAATGAGATTCAGAGAAACCAGCTCTGCCCCCCCTGGCAGCAGCAGATCACCTCCCTTCCCCCGTCTTCTGCTGGCACCAGATATATTCAGCTGTGGGAGCAGAGATGCTTGGTGTGTTCTCGGTAGCTATGGAAATCCCAGGGTTTCCCTAGCAACAGTTCCAGATGGGTCTTGTTGCTAGGGAACGCTGGGATTTCCCAGGCTGCCAGATGAGCAAGACAGCTCTAGCCCCAGGGCAGAGGTGCTGGCAGAGATGTGGGTCTGACCCCTAGGGGATGGATGGTCCCCTTTGACTCTGATCCTTTGGGGCACCCAGCCCCATAGCCAAGTGAAAGGATGCTGCGCACTGAATGAGGAGATCTTGAGAGGGGGATGAAGAGGGAGTGCTCTGGGTAAGCAAACTGATTAGAAAAGTCCAAATGAGCCCAACGGATGCCAGGAAGAGGAAGACAGTAGACTTTGGGAAGCTTGCAACCTTCAAGTCCAGCACTTGGCTGTTTCTAAAGCACTTTTCCCAAGATTATCACACAGTATACACCTGCTCGGTTTCAAGAGAAGGTCCAAGATTAGAACGAAGGCCAGTCTCAGGAGTGTGCAGCCTAAGCAGTCACACAGCGTCCCACACTTAGAAGGGCTCTGCACGCTTGAATTAATGCTCTACTGCCACTGACTTGAAATGCTTAATAATTTTTAAACAAGGGGCCCTGAATTTTTATTTTGCACTAGGCCCCACAAGTTATATAGCCAGTCCTAGCTAAAACCTTTATTTTATAAGAGAGAAAGCTGACCCGTAGGGAGCAGATGTACTTAGTCTAAGTTCACGTGACTGAAAGTGCACCTCAGGGGCTAATGCATTTGCACTTAGCTGCTTTCAGGCACCAGCAACTAGACTGAAACAGGCCTTCAGTGTGGGAAGGCATTCCTGGGGTTCCCATGGCAGAAAGGTAGGGGTAGCTGGAATCACAGCTCCCTCACTTGTTCTAAGGATCCAACTCAGAACTGGAGAAATCCAGGCTTTAGGGAGCTCTCAGGCTCATAGGGAAGTGGACAGCATTAAGAAAATACAATTGGAATAGGAGCTGAGGAGGTGACAGCAGGACAACACCTGTTAGGGGCTATCTGGTGTCCCCCAAAATTCATATATTGAATTCCTAAGCCCTAGTACCTCAGAATGTGACCGTTTAGACATGGGGCCTTTAAATAGGTAATTGAGATAGAATGAGGCCGTTAGGGTGGTCCCTGATCCAATATGACTGGTGTCCATGTAAAAAGAGGAGATTCAGACACAGACTTGTGCAGAGGGAGAACCATGTGCGGACGCAGGGAGAAGTGGGCCATCTACAAGCCAAGTACAGAGGCCTCAGAATGAACCAACCCTGCCCACACCTTGGTCTCCAACTTCCAGCCTCCAGATCTGGGAGACGATGCATTTTTATGGTTTAAGCCTCCCAGTCTGTGATGCTTTGTCATGGTAGCTGGAGCAGACTAGTATAACATCCTTCATTCCTCCCACTCCTGTGAAATAAAGCCTATGACTATTTCACAGAGAAAGAGCCCAAGACTTTAAGGGGTTAACTATCTTGCTCAGGGTCAAACCAGTAGGCAGCCATGCCAGGACTTGAACGCAGCTTGATCTGTCCCTAAGCCTGTGTTTTCCACTCCACCAGCCTAGGGGGAATTGCACCCCAATTCGCCCAATTCAGAAGGTCTGAATCCCTTTCCTAGGCATGCCCATCCCTCTGCTGCCCTGTGGACTCAGGGACTTCCTGGCACAGGTCTCCCAACCCCAGACTCAAAGCTTCCCTGTGGTTTGCATTCCTGCCCTAGACTAAGAGGACTGCCATGGCTGGATCCTTTGACAGAAGGACTCTGGAGCCATATCAACATTTACCCTAACCCTAAGGACCAAACAAAAGAGTGAATATGACAAGCCTTTATAAGTGTCACACACCAGAGTTCCAGGTGCATGGGGTTCATGAACACCAGCACTAAGGGAACATTCTTCCTTTACTATTAAAGTAGCTACATCAGGAAATCACAGATTCTGTTGCCTTTATGTGGAGGAGCAATTCAGCTCTCTCTGTGACTCCCTCATTTCAACCCAGAGGCAGCCAGGTATCTTCCTAAACAAAGAGCTATCTACCCAGGGACAACCATGTTACTCGCCTGAAAAGCAAAAGCAACTGCAGATAGTTAAGGAGATTTTTCTTCTTTCTTCTTTTGTTAAAACAATTTTAGGTTAATGGTGCTTTATTGGGGTATAACATACATACAATAAATTACCCAGATATTAAGTGTCCAACTTAGTGAAAAATTTAACAAATGTACACTCCCATGGAACCATCATTCTTGTTGATATGGCAGTTGTATTTTTAAATAGAAATCCCACCTTCTTTAGCCAGGCGTGGTGACATGTGACGGTAGTTTGAGCTACTCAGGAGGCTGAGGTGGGAGGATTGCTTGAGCCCAGGAGTTTGAGGCTGCAGTGAGCTAAGGTCACGCCACTGCACTCCAGGCTGGGTGACAGAGCAAGACTCCCATCTTTATTTACAAAAAGAAAAAGAAAATCCCATCTCTCTGCTGCGAGGCTTCCGTGCCATGATGAAGAGAACAAGGGCTGGGGAAGCACAGAGAAGAGTACAAATCCAGCATGGAGGAATCCTGAAAGCATCCCCTCGAGCGTGTGACAGACAGATAAGCTAGATCTTGTAAAGAGTCTGCTGAGAGGAGACAGGGAATAAAGGGACATTGTAGACATAAGGATAAGCAAAGGCTTAGGGGTTTCCAACAGCTTAGGAGAAAGAGTTCAGAGTAAATACAGCAGAAGATGGCTCATGGGGTGCCATCTGGGGTCAGGAACAGATATGATTATATAAAAATGAAACCAAGCTTGCTGTCTGATTTAGAAGCTATTTCTGCTACCAGAACAGTCAGTGCCGTCTAACGTTCATGTCAGGTTTTATTGCTTGTGGTCAAAGGCTGTCGCACAGTACACGGAGCAAAGAGTAGAAACTGCATGATTTTTCAGAACAACGTCCAGAATAAATATGAATCTCTGCCTTAAATGGGACATTGCAGAGCAAGTTACATAAAGAATTATCAATCTAATAGATCACAGCACTAATTGATCAAAATACTTAACATCAGCTTAGCACGAACGTTTAAAGCAGTCAGCATCAAAGAGATACTTAAAGTTGTAAAACCTAAATGCATGTTTCCCCTCATTGTCCCCACGTCATTTTCTCCCTCTTTAAACGCTTGTCTTACTCTATTGCATAGAATTCATCTTTTTAAGCTGTTTTAAATCCTTTCTGGAAAAAGGAAAGTATACAATATACACAGATTACCACATACATAGGTGCATGCCTGTCTGTCTCAGAAACGGTCTATCATTAATACCACCCCTACCATAAACCAGATTGCCATATGCACAGAAGCCTGTTTCAAGACTATTTCTTCTGTTCCAATAGTCCATTTATTCGTTCCTGGTAGTATACCACACTCTTACTTACTGTATTTTCTTTCATTTAAACAATCAAACATTCTCAAGTCTTTCCCATTAAAAAAAGAAAATTCTCCCACTGCCACCCCCACGTGGCCACTAGCTACCATGCTAACTCTCTTTCCACCCTTTTACGGTCACATTTCTCAAAAAGTCTTTGCATGTGGCCCTCTGTTTCCTCAGCCACTTTTCAATCCTAAGCCACTGCAATCTTATTTCTACTCCCACCACACCACACAAACTGCTCTTGCTAAAGTCAATGAGCTTATGTTGCTAAATCCAGAGGGCAAACTCCAGCCTTCACTAGCTTGACCCAGGTGACCACTTCCTCTCCCTTTGCTTCTGTGCCCTTCCATCCTCTTGGGTTTCCTGCAGTTGCTTTCCTTATTTTCCATCCCCCTTCTTTGCCTCTCCTCCTCTTCCCACTTCTTAAACACGGAAGCTCCTAGGATTTCGGGGCTGGGTTACATTCTCTTAACAGGCTCACCACAGTTTACCTAGGAGCACTCCCCCTCATCTATGGCTTCCAACATTACCTGCAACATGGACCATGCTGCATGTTCACCAAACACGGTTTCCTTTTCCTGCTTTACATGCAGTTAGACCACATTTCCTGGAATCCCTTTTGATTATGTGCCACTAGCTTCTGACCAATGGGATGTGGGAAGAAGAGATGTTTAACACTTGCAGGTCTGGCCACTCAAACCTCACACGTGATCTTCCATGTTCTCTCTTTTCATTCATCTGCCAGCCCGGTGCCAAAAAAAAAAAATGCCAGTGGAGATCTCCGAGTGCCTAGGGGCCCCTGGAACTACTGGACAAGAGGAAGCTGGATGTCTAATACCCTGAATAAAACAGAGCCCAGCCTCCACCCCAACCCACCCCCACTGACTTTGAACATGAGTGAAAAATAATCCTTTATTGAGTCAGCTCACTGAAATACAGAAATTGTTTGATGAAGCAATTAACCTGGCCCAACTAATACACTATCTCTATGCTAATGACAACCAAATATTTGCATTATGGGCTTGTTCTTCTAATTATGCATCAAATGATTGACAATGCAGCCCAAACTGATGGGACAGATAGTTTTTTTTAATAGATTACTAGGAAGTCACAGATATTCATGCGTACATTCATTCATTCAATAAATGTTTATCGAGTGCCTACAGGCACCAGATACCGTGCTAGAAACTAAGGTTGCAATGATGAGCAAAGATAAAACCAGTCCATTCACTCACAGAGTTTACCGTGAGCCTGATGACAGCTGATTCTCATGTCTCATTATATTCCAGCTGCGAGAAACTTCTGTAGCATTTGCTGCTTCATGCAAGCCCGCTACCCATAAAACTGAGGCTTCCCCTCTCTAGATCCTGGAATCCACTGTTCTCTCCTCTATGAAAGGGTGCAACTGGATATAATAGTATAACACCCCTTTCTCTTAAGTATTTTGTCAGCTTTTTATTGTAGTAAAATATATACAACACAATCTTTTTCAATGTAACAATTTGTTGCTAATTCAGTGGCATTAAATATATTTACAATGTTGTGTAACTTTTACCACTATCTATACCCCAAAATTGTCACTATCAACAAAAACTCCATGCCCATTCAACAGTAACTCCTCTTTCCCCTTCACCTGAGCCTCCAGTGACCTCTATTCTACTTTCTGTCTCTAAAATTGGCCTATTCTAGGTACCTCATATAAGTGGAATCATATAATATTTGTCCTCTGTGTCTGGTTTTTATCAGGAAGCATAGTTTTTAATAGTATATCCACGTTATAGCATGTATGAGAGTTTCATCCCTTTTCATGGCTCAATAATATTCCATTGTATGGCTAGACCATATCTTGTTTATCCACTCATCTGTTGGGATGCACTTGGGTTTCTACTTTTGGCTATAATGAATAATGTTGCTATGCACATTGGTGTATAAATATCTTTTCAAGTCCCTGTTTTCAATTCTTTTGCATCTATATCTTGAAGTGTGATTGCTAGGTCATATCATAATTCTATGCTTAACCGTCTGAGGAACAGCCACACTGTTTCCCAAGGTGGCCGCACCATTTTACATTCCCATCAGCAATAAATCCAGGTTCCAGTTATTCCACATACTTGCCAACACTTGTTATTTTCCTTATTTTTTTATTATAGCCGTCCTAGCGTGTCCTAGCATGTGTGAAGCTGTATCTAAGAACAGTTTTAAGTATAAATGTTATATATGAATACAATTTTGTTCTGACAAATTCAAACCCAGAATAGAATTTAAAAATCCACTTCACTGTAGCCACGTCCAACCTCCTTCCCCTCTCCAGAGAAAATCACTGTTAAAAATTTGGTATGCATCTTTCCTGACCTTGTTCTCTGCATTTGTGTTCTTTTTTTTTCATATATGGATTTTTTTATGGCAGAATTTTTATATATTTATAAATCAGTTGGGAAAAGGTAAACTATTCAATAAGTGACGCTGGAACAAATGAGTCTCCATATGGGTTCAGAAGGAAAATTTTGCCACCCACCAAAAAATTAAGATGAAATAGACACGAAACATGGAAAACAAAACTATAAAACTTACAGAAGAAAACACAGGAAAATATCTTCATTATACGTGGGCAAACACAGACTTCTTTTTTTTTAAATTTTATTTTTCCATAAGTTATTGGGGTGCAGGTGGTATTTGGTTACATGAGTAAGTTCTTTAGTGGAGATTTGTGAGAACCTGGTGCACCCATCACCCAAGCAGTATACGCTGCACCATATTTGTTGTCTTTTATCCCTTGACCCCCTCCCACTCATCCCCCCAAGTCCCCAAAGTCCATTGTATCATTCTGCTTTTTGTTTTGTGTTGTTTTGCATTTGTATTCTTATGTGTGCGTGAATGCAAGATTATACGTAATGGAAACATAGCCATTCTGTCACTGTCAGTTTTCCTCCTTCTTTCCAACTGTTCCACTGTTGTTGTTGTTTTTTTCTGTTAGAGAAGTTCCACTTCGAAAATTTTGCCCTTTAGCTTGTACTGCTGGTTATAACGTGGTCTTTGATTTCCAGGAAGAGTATGCTGTGTTGGGTGAAGTCACTAGCAGAAGAACTTTGGTGTCTGCCTCATGTAGAATGCATTGCCTAGGTCGTCTCAGGCCTGATCTGAACTGAACTTCTCCTATCACATATGCCAACAACTCTTTATGCTTCTCTCTTTCTCTGAAATTACCTTCTTTTGTCTGGAAAAAAAAGGAATGAGGAAGATTTTTCACCCCTTCAGAGAAAACAACTATCCAACAGGACGAACGTGGGAAACAGCCAGTGTTTGGTGAGAGATCGCCCTCTGCTGCCTGTGTTAGTCAGGGTTCTCCAGAGCAGCAGCCAATAGGAAAGATAGATACATTTGTAAGGAGTAACATAATACATATAAATATACATATTTAAACATATATATTTAGATTATAAATATAAATCTATGTCTATATTATATATAAATATATACAGGTTGGTTATAAGGAACTGACTAACACTGTTATGGAGGCTGGCAAGTTTCCAGATCTGCAGGGTGAGTTGGCAAGCTGGAGATCCAGGAGAGCTGATAATGTAGTTCCAGTCAGAGTTCGAAGGCCTGAGACCCAGGAGAGCTGATGACGTAGTTCCAGTCCAAAGCCCAGCAGGTTCAAGACTCAAGAGAAGCCGATGCTGCAGTTTGAGTCCAAAGGCAGGAAAAAGCCAATGTCCCAGTTTGAAGGCCTTCAAGCAGGAGGGATTCTCTCTTACTTGGGGGAGAGTTGGCCTTTTTTTCTATTCAGGCCTTTAACTACCTGGATGAGGCCCACCCACATAATGGGGGGCAATCTTCACCCAGTCTCCTAACTCAAATGCTAATCTCATCCAGAAACACCCTCACAGACACACCGGGAATGACGTCTGACCAAATGTCTGGGCAGTCCGTGGCCCAGTCCAGTTGACACATAAAATTAACCATCACACTAGCCATATGGGCCTTTTAGGGAGCCTGAACCCATAGCAGGAAGCTCTGGTGCCTTGAGCAATTGTCCGGATGGGCATTATAGGCAGTTAAAATTCTAAGCAAGAAAGATTAAGAAAAAAACAAAAGCGTGTAGGCCAAACTGGAGAGAAAGAGAGTGCAGTGGCAATGCTATTCGGGTTTCTTTCCTGCTCAGAACCCCGTGATGACTCCTCATTCCCCATAGAACATACCCTTACCTTATGGGGTTTGTGAGGCCTGACTCACTGCCTGCCTCCTGCTGCCACCACACATGCTTGTTCACTGTTCCTCACTTGTGCCAAGCCTGTTGCTGTTTCAGGGCCTTTGCACTTGCTGTTCCATCTGCCTGGGCACTCTTTCCCAGATCCTTACAGGGCTTCATGGCAAGGCCTTCCCTGACCACCCTCCCCAAAATAGCACCCCCTCCATCCATTTCCGCCTCCTTACCTCCCTTTATTTGTTTGAGCTTGTTTCCTGTCTTCTTCACTAAAATGTAAATTCCACAAGGCCAGGGACTTTATTTTTTTCTCTGCAAGGCCTGGATCGGAATAGGTGCTAAGTATTTGCTGAGTGAGTGGATAAATGAATAAATGAATAAATGCAAAAGATAGAAGGAGGGGACAGATCTAGTGATGGATAAAAAGCACATACGAAATGGTGTGGATCCTAACGAATAATTAATCTGGGGAAAGCTAAAGCTGAAAATGAATTGAGGCTTTAAGAAAATGCTGAAGACAGATAAGTAAAATGCCTTTTAGTCAGTGTAAGGAAGTGTGAGAGCAATTTCTTGGAAGAAAATAAATCCTCTTTTGTTGGCATTTTTCCTTCCAGAAGATTGATCTTCAAGCTAAAGAAAAGTTGGAGGAGAGGGAGGAGAGAGAGCGGGAAATCCAGACAGCTGGTAAAGTTGCTAGATCCCAGAGGCTCCAAGGAGCGATTGATTGCAGGGGATGTCTAGATAGTGACAGAGAAAGCGTCATAGAGATCCCCAGGCCCCAGAGCAGCAAGGAAGCAGCAGCCTCATGCCCTCAGGCATGGCATAAAAATAATGCTAGAGCTGCCTCACTGAAAAAAATCCCGAAGGGCCAGGAAGCAGGCTGAACTCAGCCAATGTCTGTATGGACAGAGGATCTCTAAACCAGCCCCCACCCCCAAACACACACACACACACACACACACACACACACACACACACACACACACAGAGCTATGGCACAATGCTATGGGTTTGCATATTTTTCTCCATGCCCCCCAGAATGATGTCCAAATCTAGAGCAGTGGGTGTGAATCTTGGCTCGTGAACTCTTTGAACAAATCTGATGAAAATTGCCACATGTGCATTATTTCAGGGAATTTAAGGAAATTTCAGGAATTCTCCTCCAGGCGATTCATGGACACCTGAAATCCAAGTGCCCCAGGTTAGAAACTCCTGTTCTAAGGGTACATCCCTCAATTGCAGCACTTGGATTAATGATGTAACTCCTTAACCCTAGAGTTGAAAATTGCAGACAAATTCTTAGTGTATTCATTCAACAAATATGTATTGAATGACTGTCATGTAGTTTATTTAATCCTCACAACTGCCCTTGAAGTAGATTATATTAATACCACCCTCACTCTTGACAGATGAAACAAACGAGGTACTGGGGCTTTGGGTAACTTGCTAGAGGTCACTCATTTTGCACTAGTCACTAGTAGGAGCGGAGCCAGTGGTGGAACCCCAGAAATTCAGCTTTAGAGACATTTTACTGCTACCCCACGATGCCTCTTACGAGGTTGGCATCTGTCTTTCAGATAGCCCCGTTCACCCTGAAAACATGTCTCTTTGACTACATATAGTAGGTTAGACATGAAAATCCCACCACCAACGACATCCGGAGGCTCTGTCACCCTGCCTCTGCTTATTCATCGTTCCCATGGTTTGCTGACTCAGTTTTAATCATTGGTTTACCTTCTGGATCTATTTGTATGAGGGATTGCACAAATATTTCCCCACATCCAACATCTCGCAAGGAGATGGACTCACGTGCATGTTCAAGTTCAGTCTCCAAGTTGAGAAGAAAGCTTTCTGGTAGCAATGCTGCACACACCCAGGGGCTCATGGATCTCTCAGGAGAGGCCACATCCAGTGTCCATGAAGTCATGAGTTCTGCAGCATAGATTCCAAGTTCAGCTTTTGTTTCATCAACATTACTGTGTGTACTTCTGGTTGAGACACTTAGGGGAACAGAGAAAGTTCTTCAGTAAAAGAGAGGATGTATGAGCTTCCTGTGGCTTCTGTAACAAAGTACCCATGGACTGAGGAGTTAAACAACACAACTGCATGGTCTTGCAGTTCTGGAGGCTGGCAGTCAAAGATCAAGATGTCAGCAGGGTGAGTTCCTTCTGAGGGCTGTGAAGAAAGGATGTGTTCCAGGCCTCTCTCCTTGGCATGAAGATGACTGTCTTTGCCCTGTGTCCCTTCACATCATCTTCCCTCTACACGTGTCTGTGTCTCTGTCCAAATTTCTCCTTTTATAAGGAAATAAATACTGTAAATATATATATATTTTGCACTATAATACTGGAAATATTTATATATTCCTAGTGTTTATTTATATATGTATATTCCCAGTATTCATATATGTATATATTTCCAGTATTTATTTATATATTTATTTGATATAAGGAAATACTGGTTGTATTGGATTAAGGCCTACTGTTGTAAACTCACTCTAACTTGATTACCTCCACAAAGACCCTACCCCCAAATAAGTTCACCTTCTGACGTCCTAGCAGTTAAGACACCAACATATGAATTTTAGGGGTCACAATTCAACTCATAACAAGGGATAATGGTCAGGAAGAAAAAGAGCCACAGAATGCTAGACATTTTTAATGAGTTAATAAATCCTTGCTATAGGATCAACAAACTTAGTAAGTTAATAAACCTGATGATGGATGGATGGAGCATCGTACCAGGCACAAAGCCCGGCTATAATGACATCAAAGGCACCCTGCTCTCTTCTGTTGAGAAGTGTTCAAAGTAGTTAGGGAGTCTCAATGAGCCCATGTAGCAGGTAAGCAATCTTGATCGCTCACACTCAAAAATGCAAATGTATCATTTTGTTCACTTATAACTAGACTTAATAGGGTATCCATTCAAATGACCTGTCATTCCCTCAGTGCCCACACCTGGTGACTTTTTCCAAGGGGTCCACAGCCCCACCGGGATTCTCCCCACTGTGGCATTATCTCCATCACACCCCAAGGCTAGATGAGACCACAGCCCTCCAAGGCTAGATGAGACCACAGCCCTCTTGGGGCACTAGGAAGATCCAGCTTAAACCACTGCTGAATTCAAGGTAATTTAGTGGCACTGCCTCAGAACCTCTCTGTCCTGGCACCCCACCTAGTGGCAAGGGACATATCTGCAAGACTGCTGTCTTCCAGAATTCCAGCTGGGATGCAGTCCTCTATTTGAAAACAAGTTTTCTGGAAGGAGGGAGCTCTGAGGAGGAGTTTCACAAGGAGAAGAACACAGATTTGGGATAAGATGGGGGGACGATATTTCAGTAGGGACAATGACAGAGACATGAGTACATATATATATAGCAACTAACTTTATATGAAGGGAAACACACATAGACATGTATTAAGGACACGGTGTCCAAGTCAGGGGGAAAAAGAAAAACAGGCTAATTAATGAACAGCCATCATCTGTGGCAAAGAGGCATCAGGCTCTACGCTAGCCTTTGTTCGCTGTCTTTGACCTCTCTGCACCTTTGTTTTCTAGATGAGCAAACTGAGGCTTGAGTGGGTTGAATCCTTTCCCCCAAAACCACAGCTGCTGGGTTGAAGAGCTGGGATTTGAACCAGGGGTGGCTGAATCGAAAGGCTAGGTCTCTTCCCTGAGCAAAATAATGGCATGACAAAGACAGTACTGCAGATTGTCTTGGGAAAAGACAGGACAGGGAAATCAGCTAGGAGGACATTTCAGCAATCTGAATTTGAGTTGAGGTGGTGGCTTCAGAAATGAAAAAGAAAGGGGTGGATGAGTGTGAATACTGTAGGGAAAGTCTGGGTGACATATAAGGCAAAGACAAAAAAGAAAATGAAAATGACATCAATCCTCTAAACCACTGCATCAGAAAGATAAAGGCAAACGGTGGTGGTTAAGGAGAGGCTTGGAAGACCAGATGACTGGGAGGCTGCAGGGAAAAGCTAGAAATGAGGGTAACTTTAGCTCCAGATACAGCAAGTGCTGATGGCGATGTTTTTTGAAATGGGTCCACAAACCCACATGAGAATTTGGGGGGCTACTGACAGAGATTTGGGTCAGCAAATGGGTCCGATATGTCCGAGCATGGCACACAAGGATGATGTCTGTCTCAGCTTCACAGCTGCAGCTGATGCAGATGCACTATTTTTGCTACAACTGAAGATGTGGCCATTCCAGCGGCTTCCAGCATGTAGGACGATGAACTAAGCAGGTCATGAGACATGGAGTGGAGAAAGGAGCAACCTGCTGTAAGATACTTCTCACTAATGGTGATGGAGGAGCTAGCTCAAAAAGGGGTAGCTTCTGCACTGTGCAGGAACTTGACACCATCTGGACAGCAAGCCGGTCCAGTCCAACTGAAGGGTGACTAAGTGTATAGTGGGCTGCCTACTGGCCTAGAGTAGTGACTAAGTTGCAATTCTCGTTAAACTGTTGTTTTGAGTGTATTACTTCCTTCTAGCATATTGTCAAAATTCTAGTATTCAAAGGTGTGACAAAAACATAAAATAAAGTTGAGCAGCCCTGGAATACAGTTATCCTTGACAGCAGGAGTCCCTCGAGGGAAGAGCTGCTCTAAGATCAAGTTTTGAGGTTGGCCCAATGACAGTCAGACATCCTGGCACTTGAGGTTGCATTTGAAAGGTCAGCATTCTCAAAAGCCAGATTGAACTTTAAGGAAATTTCCCCCAGTGGATGGTAGGGAGCCACGTGGTCCCTGAGACACCTGGGTCTAACCTCACAGTCTAACTCCTAGGCTTCCTAAAGAGGTGGTTAAACAAGAAAAGTGGTAAAAAATGTGTTCTTTCTTCTCTTCCCGGTCATCATAGAACTTAAAAAAATCTCAGTCCCAGCAGCTGTTCCATGTCTTACAGAGACAGAAACTGAACCACCTCCTTTCTTAAATCATTTCGTTATATCAGGCTTGAGCATGTCTACCAACAAATTCTGCTGTTCACAGTAGTTCTAACACTTGGAAGCAAAGAAAAGACGAATCTGCTGGACAGGTTTTTCAAGGAAATTTAGCACAACCCTAAGTTATTAAGGAGGCCCACAAGACCAAACACAAACTGACTATTCTCCCTCTCCGTCCCCCTACCCTTCCTCCCCTCCGGCTCTCTGGTCCATCCTCAGGGAACTGGCCTGCATTCCCTAGCCCTCTCCAGCATCCCGCCAGATCTCTCTAGTCCAACCCCATATCAACTGACCTCTGCTCTCTCTCCATCCCCATCCCCTTATCCCCCCCATCCCCCTCTACCTCTCTGGTCCAGTCCCACATGAACTAACTCTGGGCTCAATCTCCTTCCCAGTACCCAGTCCATTGTGAGATGACCTCTCTTGCTCCCTATGTCTCTAAGCCTTTGCACCTGTTTGCTCCATCTTCGCATGAACTAATCTCTGCTCCCTCTACTTTTCCATTCCCCTCAACTCCTCTGGCATCCCTCTGGTCCAGCCCCACATGAAGGAACCCCTGCTCCCTCTTCCTCCCCTTTTTCTCCAACTCTGATTGAACTTTTTAGTTCAACCTCACATGAAGCAATCTCTGACCTCTCTAGTTCAAAATTCCACCCCCACCCTCCTGCAGCTCTCCAGTCCAACCCCGCATGAACTAATCTCTGCTCCCTCTACTTTTCCATTCCCCTCAACTCCTCTGGCATCCCTCTGGTCCAGCCCCACATGAAGGAACCCCTGCTCCCTCTTCCTCCCCTTTTTCTCCAACTCTGATTGAACTTTTTAGTTCAACCTCACATGAAGCAATCTCTGACCTCTCTAGTTCAAAATTCCACCCCCACCCTCCTGCAGCTCTCCAGTCCAACCCCGCATGAACTGCTCTCTGCTCTCTCCTGTGCCCTGTCTCCCCCCATTGCACTACTGCCCTCTGCCGCAGCTGCACATGAATGAATCTTTGCCCTCTCTCCAGCGCAATCCCTACACGCAACCGACATTTCTCTGGTCCAGCCCCACATGAACTGCCCTCTGCTTTCTCTCCTGCCTCTTCCCCACCACCTCCCTACATTGCTCCGTCCCACGCTGCATGAACTGACCTCAGCCCCTTTACTTCTGATCTTCTCCCACTCCCCAATGTCCTTCTGGTCCAGTCCCACATGAACTGACCTCTGTTACCTCTCCATTCCAAACCCACCCCACTCCTCCTACATCTCTCTGGTCCACCCGCAAGGGCTGACCCCTGCTACCTCTGTCTCCCTGCCTGTCCCCTGCAGCTCTGTACACGACCGGTATTTGAACCCACTCACCCTGCCTCTCCCTCCCTAACAACAAAATGGGAGGCAGGGCCCAGTCTTTTCACTCCTCTCCAATAGTATATGTCTTTATGCAATCATATGCCACCTTCACACCCCTTAGAACTTACCCAGTCACTCTCCCTACATCTCTCTGGTCCAGCCCTCCATGACATGAACTCAGCTCCATCTCCTTTCCTTCCCCTTCCCCACCATACATCTCTGGTCCAGCCACACGTGAAGTAAGCTCCGTTCCCTCTCCTTTCCCTTGCCCCACACTCCGGCTACCTCTGCAGATACAGCCACACATAAGCTGTCCTCAGTGGCTTTTCCTTTCCCTCTCTGACTCTGCATCTCTCCAGTACAGCTGCACAGGAGCTGGCCTCGAATGCCTTTCCCATGCCATCCCATTCAGCCTTCTGCATCTCTTGGTACACCCTACATGAACTGACATCTGCTCCCTCTAAGTGTGCATCACCACTTCATCCCCCTCCAGCTCCCTGGGCCAGCCCCACATGAACTGTCATTTCCCCTCACTCCCTCACAACTCTATTGTCCACATGAATAAGCCACTAACTCTACAAACCCACCCACTGACACTCCCATGAAAACTCAGCTGCATCCTCACATGAACTGATCCCTGCTCCCTCTCACTCCCTTCCCCCTACCCCTGCTCCCCTGCACCTCTCCGGGACACCCCATGCACGGATCTTTTCTACTTCTCTGTCCCTATCCTCTGCAATTTCCCTTCATCTCTTGGTCCAGCCCCACGTGAACTGACCTCAGTTACTTCTCCATCCACATCCTCCCCCGCCTTCAGGACTCTTTTCTGCCTCCACATGAACTGAGCCCAGCTCCCTCTCCTTCCCCATCTTCCTGATCCCTTTACAGCTCTCTGGTCCAGCCCCACTGACTCATGCTCCCTCTCTGTCCCCATCCCTTCCACTGAACAACTGCACACCTATGTTAGAATGGCTGCCAGGCAAAGAGCTTATGTTTGCTTTTATCCTCAGGGATAACCTATTACTTGCCACTCTCTGTCCTGTCTCAAGAGATTCCTGAGAGATTTCATTTATGGGAATATTAAGCAGGAGGAGATAAGAATGTCTCCAGGATAGTCCATTAGCTTAATTTCGCCATTCAACAATGTATACATCTTTCAAAACATCATATTGTACACCATAAATATATACAATGTTCTCAATTTCAAAACTTCTTTTTAATTAACTTTTTTTTCCTTATCCCTGAAACTGTTTTCTTTCTTTTTTTTTTAATTTAAGTTCCGGGATACATGTGCAGGACGTGCTGGTTGCGTAGGTAAACGTGTGCCACGGTGGTTTGCTGCACCTATCAACCCATCACCTAGGTGTTAAGCCCCACATGCATTAGCTATTTATCCTGATGTTCTCCCTCCCCCCACACCCCCACCCCCACTGCCACCGACAGGCCCCTGTGTATATTGTCCCCTTCCCTGTAACTACGTGTTCTCTTTGTTCAGCTCCCACTCACGAGTGAGAACAAGTGGTGTTTGGTTTCCTGTTCCTGGGTTAGTTTGCTGAGGATAATGGCTTCCAGCTCCATCCATGTCCCTGCAAAGGACATGATCTCGTTTAATTAACTTTTTTTCAAAAGAGTGTTTCCAGGGTTACAGTTAACAGTAAAATTGGAGGCAGGGCCCAGTCTTTTCACTCCTTTCCAATATTATGTCTTTTATCCAATCATATGCCTCTTATTAGAAAATCACAATACAACAAAGGTCAAATCCTCCTAGGAAATGCTATCAACAGACTTTGGGGACAGTAATGATAAAAGCTTCATGGACCCACATTTAACAACAAAGCTTATGTGATAACTGTAGCAAAAGAATGGGAGTAAGACTGAACACTTCTGAATCCTCTTGTTCTTGAATACCTTCAAGCCAGGTCCTCTCTGTAAGTTTGTATTTCACCTCCAGTGATTCTGAGTAGGCACAACTCTTCTCCCCATCACACAGACATGAAACTCCAGGCACCTAGAGAAGTAGCTTGCCCCAAATTGCCCGATGAGGAAGTGGGTGTGTGTGAGAATCCAGGGTTTGGGCTAGTCTGGGCTCTTCCTCCAAGTTTTTCTTAAGGAGCAGTCCCTCGGCATGAGACTCATCTGGGGGATATGGTAAACTTCATATTCCTGGGCCCCCAAGTCCTACAGGATGTCAGGGTCCAGGCATGAGACCGACGGCCAGGCTTCTGGCCTCTGTAATGTGCTCCCCGGGTAGGGTTACCAGTGGCAATACAGGATGCTTAGGTAAATTTGCATTTAAGATCAACAATGAATAAACAAAAAAATACAAATGGGATATAGTCATACTAAAAAAAAAGGCATCGTTGATCTGAAATGCAAATTTACCTCAACTTTCTTTTTATTAGCTGAATCAGGCAACCCTATCCCCAGAGGACTAGCCTACCCCCAGAAGTTTGAAAATCTGTTTTCTCCCTCTCCATGTGAACAAACGAGCATTCCATCATTGTTCATTTTCTATTCTCCCTCACCCCTTCTGCCTCCCCACTCTCACCCTGGAGCAGAGACTTTAATGTCATCTACCAGGATTTCTCACACAGGGAATCCCGGGCAAGGCCAGGAAGATGGTTGGATGGGGTCACTCAGCCCAACCCACCTCCAAGAGTCGACGAGATACCATAAGCAAATAAATTCACGAGAGGCTGGCTGAATCCATCCTAGTGTTGCATTAGCCTGGCTCTCCCCATTTTATTCAAGCACAAATTACTAACAAGACTCTTTTCCAGTCTTAGCTTTGCCAAAACTATTTTTAGAGCATCATTTAGGCTTAGGTGATATAAAAATTCTGCTAGTTTTACAAACCAGCAGCCTTCCAAGGCAAAAAGCAATTCATGCCAGGAAAGTAGCAAAGGATTATTCATTTTCTGTCCATAGGCTGGTAAGGAGTTTTGTATCTAATAGGCTGCCTTCAACACAATAATTGAGAAGAGGAACTCATAAGCAAAGCTAAAGAACTCATCCTTAGAGAACACAAGTTCAAACTGAGAAAGGTTTTACTTTTAAGACAAAACAAATAGCATTAACACACATCCAAATGCCAGTGCAGGAGTTCACTGGGTTTATAAAAGAGAAAACTAAACTCAAGTGTCAAATAAAAACTGGAGCCGTCAAGAATGACTGCTTGTGGCAACACAGGTGTAACATGTGCTTGTCTAAAGTCGTTCTGTGTTTGTGGATATGTGGAAATACATGACGAGGGAAACGATGCAAGGCAAAATGGCAGGTGCTCAAAGCTTTAAGATCCTTTTCTTCACGCTAGTGTGCTCTTGTTTTGCTTTTGAGAATTAGGGTAATTCGCAGGTCATTTTACAAAGAACTGTAATATCAAAGAACACTTCCAAACAGCTAAAATAGGCTCAAGGTCGCTATTAAAGTGATAAAGGGAGGTCCGTGAGGGAAAAGTTTGTGTTCTCAAAAGCCAGATTTCACACCATGGCAGGCACTAAATCTAGTTACATGTGCTTGCAGTAGAAAAAGAAGACACTGATCTTAATAGAGGCTGGTCTTTTTCATGATGCGCAGGAACTCTTGCTCACTGACCTCTCCATCTCCATCTCGATCAGCTTCATCAATCATTTCCTATATGACAGTAAAGATTCAGGTTAATTTATAAACTAATGCCAAAAGGTGACTAAGTAATAGACTTTTTTTTTTTTTTAGAGATGGGGTCTCTATGCTGCCCACACTGGTCTCAAATTTCTGGCCACAAGAGATCCTCCTGCCTCAGCCTCCCAAAGTACTGGGATTATATGCATGATCCACTGTGCCTGGCAAGCAATAGACTTTTAATCTACGTGAATAGATAATTTGTATCTATGTGAATAGATCATTGTAGTCCACCCAATGCCAGTATGCTACTCCTGATAATAGCTTGGTTTCTGAAAAGTTATTTGAAAACCAACTCATACTTTGTCAAACATATCACCTGGGAGGGACCTTGAAGATTGCCTTGACTAGAGGGATTCCTGGAACCTAAAATAGTAAGCAAAATTGTGCATATGTGCATTTTTCTGGAAGCAGGGTTCATAGGTTTGTCTGACTATTAAAGGAGAATTAAGTTGTCTGCAGAGGGACAAAGTACACTGGCTTTTCTTCAAAGAGGTGCTCTCACTAGGGAAAATGTAACGGAAAAGTCACAGAGGGCTCAAAGGTGGGAATTTTAAGTTCCAGTGTGATGCATTACAAACCTGCAGCTCCTCATCAGTCAGGTTCTCACCCAACTCCTTGGCCACGCGTTTCAGATTTTTGAACGAAATCTTCCCAGTTTCATCATCATCAAAGAGCTTGAAAGCTTTCAGGATTTCTTCTTTGGTATCTTTCTCAGACTTAACAAGTAGAACATAAAACACATGAGTAGGGGGACACCACGGTTGGTTACTCCTGTCCTGTAGCCCTGCCACTGCCTGGTCAGGTCACCCTTCCCTTTTTAACAATGTAACTCGAGTCTAGACTTGCGGCAAGTGTCAGGAAGCCCATTTTGGCCTCAAAGAAACACCAGGCAAGCCATGCACTCCATCCAAGGTGATGTTTGCTACCTATCCCTATATCTCTCCCTATCCCATATTTATTTCCTAACTGATTTGGAATTCTGTGGGAAGAGGTATCTGCTTGGAAGTCTTGAGAAAGAAGCACAGGGGCTTGTTTTGGGAGCCCAAAGTAACATGATGGGAGGGCAGGCCTCCTGATGCAGCTGCTACCTGGACTGCTCTGTGGTCACATGACTGTTTTAACAGGAAGACGCCATGGACCTCTGCAGATGACTGGGGCTCCATACCATGCTAATTGTCTTAGCTACTTACCATTTTCTGGGTCATCACAGTTAAAAAGTCACCAAAGTTCATTTTTCCTGTCCCTTCCTTATCAATTTCACTTATCATTTTCTTAATTTCTTCTTTCTTGGGTTCAAAGCCCAGGGCCCTCATTGCCACCTATAATGAAAACAGGATCGTCTCAATAAGCACATCTAAACTAGCAGGAGCAAAAATAACAGTGTTGAGAGCATTAAGCCAGCATCTGATGTGGTCATGTTAATATGATTGGGGAACACTATGACATTGATCTAATTGATATTTGCAATCAATTTTATTGAATAATACTCAAGGTAAGTAAAGACAGGAAAACAGCACAGTACAACCTCCCCTGTTACTTACTGCAGGGAGAAGAGGGCAAAAGGGGTAGAGAGGTGACAGGGAGATGACAAGGAAGAGGCAGAGGAAAGGAAGGGCAGTACGGCAGGAATGCACAGAGCTTGCCTTCAGTTCTTTAACATCTATGGTGCCAGTTCCATCCGCATCGAAAAGATCAAAAGCTTCCCGGATCTCCTGCTTTTGCTCTTCAGTAAGCTCAGGCTTAGGGCTCATTCTTTTTCGCTGAGAACTTGATGCCATGTTTGCCTTCTTAAAGTTGGAGGCCTTTATATGTTATGCAATACACAAGCACAATAATATATCATACAGTCCATATTTACATAACATAGTTACAGACACCCGTATGTATTTTTAAAGTCATTTATATAACCAATTCCAAAGCTTTGCTTAACAAGAACGATAACAGGGTTTACTGGCAAGAACAATGAATCTTTCCATGAACTTCTACCCCTCCCTTTTCTTTACTGTTGTTTCTAGAAGCAAGGAGATCACTTGTTCAGTAAGGATACCTCTTACTGAAAATCATCCCAAAAGAGAGCCAGTCAAGAAGATGAGTGTGAATAACTAGAGATAATCAGCTCTTCCCGAACGTGGGGATCCTGGTTCTGAAAACAGTCTTACGATGCCCACTCCCAGTACTCCCCTTCCCAGTAAGTACTCTGACTTCCCAATTACTTCTAGATTTGGCCAAATATTAGTAAGTTGTTAAGATGTATATTGTGTCAGTATCGAGTAATAAAACTCAATCCATCTGGCACCTTCGTGCCTTCTCCAAGAAGCTAAAGCATCCCCTGAATGCCTCTGTATTTAAATTGTAAAAAACATTGTAACAGAACACAATACACCTTTTCCCAGCTCTGTGTGGAAATTTTGGCAGAATGAGGAGGCCAGGGGGCCAAGGTCTGAGAGAGTCAGGGGCCTGTGAGGGATTCGAGTCTTTTTTGCCCGGGGAGGTTCACCGAGGGGATCAGGGAATGCAAGGGGAGCCCGAGGGGCGGGTGTGGGCCTGTTATGGGTGAAGAGGAGGCAGCAGCGAAGCGCAGGCCCAGTAGGTTGGTTAGCGTCTGTACCCTACTCTCCCGGGAAAGAGCTCAAAGGAAAGACTGGTGCGCTAAAGCCGAGAAAGGCGCAGGAGAGGCGGCGTGGCCGAGCTGGGGCCTGGGAAGGGCTCAGCCGCTGGGCGTGGGGCGCGACAGAGCGGCAGTACTCACCATAGCCAAAGGAGTCCGCTGCCGGTTGTTAGGCAACCGACGTGTACACTGACTCGGCGCCCTTCCCACCGCCCCGCGCGCGCAGCCCCGCTCCCCATTGGCCGTCCGCTCGTCGCCGCCTCTCCCTATTGGTGCAGGGCCGAAGAGGGTGGGACTAACCTGGCAAAGCCCCGGCCCAGCGCGGGGAGGGGCACGCTGGCGACAGAGCCCCGTCTTTATTGGGCAAGATCACGCCGTGAGCGCCAATTGGCTGAGTCGTCGCCGAGCTGGGCCAATCCTCTTGGTGGAGGAAGCTCGGCTGATTCTCGGCTCACGCGGGAGGGGAGTAAAGGGTGGCGGTCCGGGGCTGGAGTTCAGTGGGTGCAGCCTGCTTGCGAGCTGAGGCCAGACAGGGGGGCGCCTACGGACGGGTAAGAGTCGTGGCCTTGCCATTGGAGGCCACCCTGTGTCAGCGACTGGGCAGTGCGGGAGGGTGAGGAGCTACGGGGTCGCCCGGGTCGGGTGCTTTCTGGGTTGACCTAAGGCTGAGTTTAGGGACCGAGTGCATCAGAGCAGCCAGAAACGATTACCTTGCCTGTTGGAGCAGGGACTGTACTCACGGGGCAACTGAGACCCGGAGAGGGGAAGGGGTGTGCTGAGCGTTGTCGCAGAGGTCGGACGGCTGGGACCTAGGAACTGAATCCAGCCGAGGCTCGCTCTTTGAGGGTGGCCCTTCGAGAGCACCCCTAGACTGACCCAGATGTATAGGCCCCAGACCAGGTTCCAAGAGAGGATCACTTTAGATCTTACCTGGCTAAAAGCAGCCCAGGACGGTGAACTGGGGCCTTTGGGAACGGACTTCGAAAGGAGTGAGGGGGATGTGAGCGAGCATGAGGGGCGGGGAGAGGTCATCAAAATATACTCTTTTTGACACCCACACAATGCAGATAAGGAGGAGCATTCCAGGCCGAGACGCCCTCATCAGCAGAGTCACAGGAGTTTTGGAAGTGAGAGGTATGCTTGGAGAATTAAAAGGGAGCGTGTGCAAGGGCTGTGGACTGACATAGACCTGCAGAAGTGGAGCTGGAGGTCCAGTTTGCCCTCTTTAGCTATCCCCGTGGCTTTTAGCCTTCACCTGTTTTTCCTCCAGGCATAGGGGCAGTAATCTAGGGAGACAGAGGGCAGAGAGTAAGTTTCTCAGCCAGAGAAAGGCCCGAGGCTTATTAGAATCTTTTAAATGGAGCTGCTGCCCTTTGCCCTCTTCTCTCTTCAGCAGTGAACAGATTCCTGACTTTTGGGTCATCATCATCCCCCCAGGTAGTACGAACCAGAGTTCTCACTATGGTCTCCAAAGCTTGGCACGACGTGTCCCCTCCCATCGCTCCACAACTCTTCTCTCGTCTGGCTCACTCCAGCCCCAGAACACTGGCTTTGTGGTTGAACCTCATGTGCCAGCCACACTCCTGCCTCTCATCTTTGTCCCAGTTGTCCTCTCCGCCTGCCTCCTCTTAGGCACCCTATTTAAGTATTGCAGCCGCCAGTACAAACAAGCCACTCACCTTGCTCTACTTTTTTTTCCAACAGTTCTTATCCCCTTCTGACCTACTGTATATTTTGCTTGTTTATTTTGCTCTTTGTTGTCCCTCCACTAGAAGGCAGGCTGTCTGAGGGCAGGCATCTTTGTTGTATTCACTACTGGTACTCCAGGACCTAGAACAGAGAGGGGCACATATTAGACAACTGATGAGTAGCTCCCCTGTTTCCCAGCTCTCACCTAGCTAGTCCTCCCTGCTCTACTAGGTTAATCTTCGTAGTGAACGGCCCTGGTCAGGGCATCTCCCTGCTCTTAAACCTTCAGAGCCTGAACTGTAAAGGGCTCCTTAGCCTGGCCTGTGATCCCTCTGCCCAGTTTTGCCCCTGCTAACCCTTCTAGCTTAATGTCCCTCCACACCTTGCTTCCCACTCCGTCAACCTGCAGATCGGAAGCCTGACAGAGTACAAGGGAAAAACACAAGTTCTGCGCAGGCTGTGTGCAGGCTGTGTGACCTTGGGCAAGTCGCTTAACCTCTCTGAGCCTGTTTCTCATTTGTTGAGTGAGACCAGTACTGTCTACCTGATGGGATACTTTTGCATCTCAATGGGATGAATTACTTATATGTAAAGTGGCCTGATGTTGAGCAGGTCTTCAGGCAGTATTACAGTTGACCCCTGAACAACATGGGTTTGAACCTTGTGAGTCCATTTACAGGCAGATCTTTTTCTCATCTCTCCCACCCCTGAGCAGCAAGATCAGCTCCTCCTCATCTTCCTTCTCAGCATACTCATCAGGAAGACCGTGAGGATGGAGACCATGATGATCCACTTTCACTCAGTGAATAGTAAATATACTTTCTCTTCCTTATGATTTCATAGTAACATTTTCTTTTCTCTAGCTTAATTTATTGCTGGGACACAGTATGTAATACATGTAATGTACAAAATATTTGTTCATCAACTGTTTACATTATTGGTAAGGCTTCCAGCCAACAGTAAGCTATATTAGTGAAGTTTTAGGTGAGTCAAAAGTTATATGTGGATTTTTGACTTCGGGGCTCCGTGCCCCTAACCCCCACATTGTTCAAGAGTCAAATGTAGTTCTCGTCTCTGATTTGCTCTTGTCATTCCCCCCGCCCACCATGCCTGGAGCCTTAGACTTGTCCAAAATCTCTTCCCCGCACTGCAGCCAAGGTGATCTTTCCAGTCGCAACACTCACTCCTGCTTCCAACTTCTAGGGGCTCCACCATCTTTCCCCCCTTGTAACTCCCTAGCTTGGCACACAGCCCCCACATGTTCTCAACTTTGCTCCCGATCTTGCTTCACACTTGCTGTGACACAGCTTGTCACAGTTATAAGAACATGCTGGCTCTGTGCCATCACTTTGTCCTTCCCACCCTGGCCATGGAATGTCTTTCAGGACACCATGCGCTCTGTTTTACTCACTCTTCTGGGGCCTTTTGAAGTCAGCTTAGGGATCTCCTAGTTGGGGCAGGCTTCCCTGAGCCAGCAGCCTGCATTGGTGCTCTGGGCTTGCCCTCATCAGAGTGGAAACGCACTTCTGACTCTTTGCTTGCTCCTGTCTCCCACCCTAGATGGCGGGCTCCTTGAAGGTTGGCAGTGTGTCTTTGTCAGCTTCTGCCTGGTAGTGGCTGGCATTTGATAACTTGTGAATGAGGAAATCAATGCATGAGGTGACACCTGGGGGTTCTTTTACAAGTTACAGCTCCCGCTTTAACCCTGGGGGTTTGTTTGAGCCTCACAGTAGCTCTGAGGTAGGGAAGAAGGACGCTGTTTTACAGATAAGGCCTCATGGCCAGCGGCAGCACGATAATTCACTCAAACCCATCTTCTGTTCCAGGCTGTCTGCTGGGCCTCCAGGGGTTCTTGGTGTCCTACAGGGTGCTGAGTGTGAGGATGAGAGCAGAAACAGGTGCTGTGGAAGCGACTCACCTTCCCTGGGGAGGGGGAGGAAGTTTCACAGAGGGGGCAGTTCAGCTAGGCCTTGAAGGAAGAGGAGGCACTCACCGTGGAGAGGAGAGAGAAGGTATTCCATGCAGAGGAACAGCATAAGCTAAGCTCACAGGCATGCTGATGGGTTTCTGAGAGGTCTACCACAAAATAAAAGCTGGCGACTTTTTTTGTCCTAAAAGTAAATAGAGAAACAAACAACTGGTGGAAACATGGACACCGCAGGTCCGTGGAAGGACAAGGTCAAGCTGGGTTGCCCCAGCATAATCAAGGCTAAAGTGACACCTCTAAAGAGAAATGACCTCCAAGCTATTGGCCTCACTAATCCTAATCTGGGTATTTTCTTACCCATATCACATCTTTGAATTCTGAAAGGGAGGCTTTATTGTTGTTCCTACAGGACTCCTGCTTTGCTGTATTTTCTCTAAGAAATATATCCATAATGAAGGTGTGTGCCGCCTCAGGTGAATCCTTCTCTTTGCATCTGATCATCTGGCCCAGTCCTGCAGAGGAGGCCAAGCATGAGGCATGAGGTGATGGGAAATAGGGGAATCCTCTTTTATAATCCAAGGCTTAGGCCCCCATTTCAGGATTCCAAAGAAAGTTCTAAGAAACATTACTTGGCATTCCTTGGATAGCCAAACTCTACTGAGGTGTTTGGGGAAGGGCAGTTTGCTTGGCATTGTCTGCCCATGGACTGAAGCGATGAGCTCTCAGTGGCCACATTCTAGCTTCCTGCACTGGACCTTGTGCAAGGGTGGGGCTCCGACAACCTTTCCCCTTTACAAAGATGTCACACTTCTTTTTAGAAGGAGGGGACGCTCTCATCTCTCTCCCTAGTTTGAGACAGAATGTTCTCTCCTTTTCCCTCCAGGAGTCAGTGGTTGGAATGTTCCCCAGCAGGAAGGAGGAGGTTGGGCTAACTCGCTTCTCTCTTCTCGCTTCACATGAGGCGGCACACACCTTCATTATGGATGTGTTTCTTAGAGAAAATACAGCAAAGCAGGAGTCCTCTAGGAGCAAACGTAAGGCCTCCCTTTCAAAATGTGATATGGGAAAGAAAATACCCAGATTAGGATTAGTGAGGCCAGTGGCTACAAGGTCACATCTCTCTTTTTTTTTTTTAATTATTATTATACTTTAAGTTCTAGGGTACATGTGCACAACATGCAGGTTTGTTACATAGGTATACATGTGCCATCTTGGTTTGCTGCACCCATCAACTCGTCATTTACATTAGGTATATCTCCTAATGCTATCCCTCCCCCAGGCCCCCACCCCCCAGGCCCCAGTGTGTGATGTTCCCCGCCCTGTGTCCAAGTGTTCTTATTGTTCAGTTCCTACCTATGAGTGAGAACATGTGGTGTTTGGTTATCTGTCCTTGTGATAGTTTGCTGAGAATGATGGTTTCCAGCTTCATCCATATCCCAGCAAAGGACATGAACTCATCCTTTTTTATGGCTGCATAGTATTCCATGGTGTGTATGTGCCACATTTTCTTAATCCAGTCTATCATTGTTGGACATTTGGGTTGGTTCCAAGTCTTTGCTATTGTGAATAGTGCCACAATAAACATATGTATGCATGAGTCTTTATAGAAGCATGATTTATAATCCTTTGGGTATATATACCCAGTAATGGGATTGCTGGGTCAAATGGTATTTCTAGTTCTAGATCCTTGAGGAATGGCCACACTGTCTTCCACAATGGTTGAACTAATTTACACTCCCACCAACAGTGTAAAAATGTTCCTATTTCTCCACATCCTCTCCAGTATCTGTTGTTTCCTGACTTTTTAAAGATCGCCATTCTAACTAGTGTGAGATGGTATCTCATTGTGGTTTTGATTTGCATTTCTCTGATGGCCAGTGATGATCAGCATTTTTTCGTGTGTCTGTTGGCTGCATAAATGTCTTCTTATGAGAAGTGTCTGTTCATATCCTTCGCCCACTTTTTGATGGGGTTGTTTGTGTTTTTCTTGTAAATTTGTTTAAGTTCTTTGTAGATTCTGGATATTAGCCCTTTGTCAGATGGGTAGATTGCAAAAATTTTCTCCCATTCTGTAGGTTGCCTGTTCACTATGATGGTAGTTTCTTTTGATGTGCAGAAACTCTTTAGTTTAATTACATCCCATTTGTTTATTTTGGCTTTTGTTGCCATTGCTTCTGGTGTGTTAGTCATGAAGTCCTTGCCCATGCCTATGTCCTGAATGGTATTGCCTAGGTTTTCTTCTAGGGTTTTTATGGTTTTAGGTCTAACATTTAAGTCTTTAATCCATCTTGAATTAATTTTTGTATAAGGTGTAAGGAAGGGATCCAGTTTCAGCTTTCTACATATGGCTAGCCAGTTTTCCCAGCACCATTTATTAAATAGGGAATCCTTTCCCCATTTCTTGTTTTTGTCAGGTTTGTTAAAGATCAGATGGTTGTAGATGTGTGGTGTTATTTCTGAGGGCTCTGTTTTGTTCCATTGGTCTATATCTTTGTTTTGGTACCAGTACCATGCTGTTTTGGTTACTGTAGCCTTGTAGTATAGTTTGAAGTCAAGTAGTATGATGCCTCCAGCTTCGTTCTTTTTGCTTAGGATTCTCTTGGCTATGTGGGCTCTTTTTTGGTTCCATATGAACTTTAAAGTAGTTTTTTCCAATTCTGTGAAGAAAGTCATTGGTAGCTTGATGGTGATGGCATTGAATCTATAAATTACCTTGGACAGTATGGCCAGTTTCACAATATTGATTTTTCCTATTCATGAGCATGGAATGTTCTTCCATTTGTTTGTGTCCTCTTTTATTTCGTTGAGCAATGGTTCGTAGTTCTCCTTGAAGAGGTCCTTCACGTCCCTTGTAAGTTGGATTCCTAGGTATTTTATTCTCTTTGAAGCAATTGTGAATGGGAGTTCACTCATGATTTGGCTCTCTGTTGGTCTGTTATTGGTGTTTAGGAATGCTTGTGATTTTTGCACATTGATTTGGTATCCTGAGACTTTGCTGAAGTTGCTTAAGGAGATTTTGGGCTGAGACGATAGGGTTTTCTAAATATATAATCATGTCATCTGCAAACAGGGACAATTTGACTTCCTCTTTTCCTAATTGAATACCCTTTATTTCTTTCTCTTGCCTGATTGCCCTGGCCAGAACTTCCAACACTATGTTGAATAGGAGTGGTGAGAGAGGGCATCCCTCTCTTGTGCCAGTTTTCAAAGGGAATGCTTCCAGTTTTTACCCATTCAGTATGATATTGGCTGTGGGTTTGTCATAAGTAGCTCTTATTATTTTGAGATATGTCCCATCAATACCTAATTTATTGAGAGATTTTAGCATGAAAGGCTGTTGAATTTTGTCAAAGGCCTTTTCTGCATCTATTGAGATAATCATGTGGTTTTTGTCTTTGGTTCTGTTTATATGCTGGATTACATTTATTGATTTATGTATGTTGAACCAGCCTTGCATCCCTGGGTTGAAGCCCACTTGATCGTGGTGGATAAGCTTTTTGACATGCTACTGGATTCAGTTTGCCAGTATTTTATTGAGGGTTTTTGCATCGATGTTCATCAGGGATATTGGTCTAAAATTCTCTTTTTTTTGTTGTGTCTCTGCCAGGCTTTGGTATCAGGATGATGCTGGCCTCATAAAATGAGTTATGGAGGATTCCCTCTTTTTCTATTGATTGGAATAGTTTCAGAAGGAATAGTACCAGCTCCTCTTTGTACCTCTGGTAGAATTCGGCTGTGAATCCGTCCGGTCCTGGCCTTTTTTTGGTTGGTAGGCTATTAATTATTGCCTCAATTTCAGAGCCTGTTATTGGTCTGTTCAGGGATTCAACTTCTTCCTGGTTTAGTCTTGGGAGGATGTGTGTGTCCAGGAATTTATCCATTTCTTCTAGATTTTCCAGTTTATTTGCATAGAAGTGTTTATAGTATTCTCTGATGGTAGTTTGTATTTCTGTGGGATCGGTGGTGATATCTCCTATATCATTTTTTATTGTGTCTATTTGATTCTTCTCTCTTTTCTTCTTTATTAGTCTTGCTAGCGGTCTATCAATTTTATTGATCTTTTCAAAAAACCAGCTCCTGGATTCACTGATTTTTTTTGAAGGGTTTTTTGTGTCTCTCCTTCAGTTCTGCTCTGATCTTAGTTATTTCTTACCTTCTGCTAGCTTGTGAATGTGTTTGCTCTTGCTTCTCTAGTTCTTTTAATTGTGATGTTAGGGTGTCAATTTTAGATCTTTCCTGCTTTCTCTTGTGGCATTTAGTGCTATAAATTTCCCTCTACGCACTGCTTTAAATGTGTTCCAGAGATTCTGGTATGTTGTGTCTTTGTTCTCATTGGTTTCAAAGAACATCTTTATTTCTGCCTTCATTTCGATATTTACCCAGTAGTCATTCAGGAGCAGGTTTTTCAGTTTTCATGTAGTTGTGCAGTTTTTAGTGAGTTTCTTAATCCTGAGTTCTAATTTGATTGCCCTGTGTCTGAGAGACGGTTTGTTGTGCTTTCTGTTCTTTTACATTTGCTGAGGAGTGCTTTACTTCCAACTATGTGGTCAATTTTGGAATAAGTGTGATGTGGTGCTGAGAAGAGTGTATATTCTGTTGATTTGGGGTGGAGAGTTCTGTAGATGTCTATTAGGTCCTCTTGGTGCAGAGCTGAGTTCAATTCCTGGATATCCTTGTTAACCTTCTGTCTTGTTGATCTGTCTAATGTTGACAGTGGGGTGTGAAAGTCTCCCATTATTATTGTGTGGGAGTCTAAGTCTCTTTGTAGGTCTCTAAGGACTTGCTTTATGAATCTGGGTGCTCCTGCATTAGGTGCATATATATTTAGGATAGTTAGCTCTTCTTGTTGAATGGATCCCTTTACCATTATGTAATGGCCTTCTTTGTCTCTTTTGATCTTTGTTGGTTTAAAGTCTGTTTTATCAAAGACCAGGATTGCAACTTCTGCTTTTTTTTGCTTTCCATTTGCTTGGTAGATCTCCCTTCATCCCTTTATTTTGAGCCTATGTATGTCACTGCACGTGAGATGGGTCTCCTGAATACAGCACACTGATGGGTCTTGACTCTTTATCCAATTTGTCAGTCCGTGTCTTTTAATTGGGGCATTTAGCCCATTTACATTTAAGGTTAATATTGTTATGTGTGAATTTGATCCTGTCATTATGATGTTAGGTGGTTATTTTGCCCGTTAATTGATGCAGTTTCTTCCTAGCATTGACAGTCTTTACAATTTGTCATGTTTTTGCAGTGGCTGGTACCAGTTGTTCCTTTCCATGTTTAGTGCTTCCTTCGGGAGCTCTTATAAGGCAGGCCTGGTGGTGACAAAATCTCTCAGCATTTGTTTGTCTGTAAAGGATTTTATTTCTCCTTCACTTATGAAGCTTAGTTTGGCTGGATATGAAATTCTAGGTTGAAAATTCTTTTCTTTAAGAATGTTGAATATTGGCTCCCACTCTCTTCTGGCTTGTAGGGTTTCTGCCGAAGGATCTGCTGTTAGTCTGATGGGCTTCCCTTTGTCGGTAACCCGACCTTTCTCTCTGGCTGCCCTTTACATTTTTTCCTTCATTTCAACTTTGGTGAATCTGACAATTATGTGTCTTGGAGTTGCTCTTCTTGAGGAGTATCTTTGTGGCATTCTCTGTATTTCCTAAATTTGAATGTTGGCCTGCCTTGCTAGGTTGGGGAAGTTCTCCTGGATAATATCCTGCAGAGTGTTTTCCAACTTGGTTCCATTCTCCCTGTCACTTTCAGGTACTCCAATCAAATGTAGATTTGGTCTTTTCACATAGTCCCATGTTATTTGGAGGCTTTGTTCATTTCTTTTTAGTTTTTTTTCTCTAACCTTGTCTTCTCACTTTATTTCATTAATTTGATCTTCAATCACTGATACCCTTTCTTCCAATTGATTGATTTGGCTATTGAAGCTTGTGCGTATGTCATGAAGTTCTCGTGCCATGGTTTTTCAGCTCCATCAGGGCATTTAAGGTCTTCTCTACACTGTTTATTCCAGTTAGTCATTCATCTAACCTTTTTTCAAGGTTTTTAGCTTCCTTGCGATGGGTTAGAACATGTTCCTTTAGCTCAGAGAAGTTTTTTATTACCGACCTTCTGAAGCCTACTTCTGTCAACTTGTCAAAGTCATTCTCCATCCAGCTTTGTTCTGTTGCTGGCGAGGAGCTGTGATCCTTTGGAGGATAAGAGGCACGCTGGTTTTTAGAATTTTCAGCCTTTCTGCTCTGGTTTCTCCCCATCTTTGTGGTTTTATCTACCTTTGGTCTTTGATGTTGGTAACCTATAGATGGGGTTTTGGTGTGGATGTCCTTTCTGTTGATGTTGATGCTATTCCTTTCTGTTTGTTAGTTTTCCTTCTAACAGTCAGGTCCCTCAGCTGCAGGTCTGTTGGAATTTGCTGGAGCTCCACTCCAAACCCTGTTTCCCTGGGTATCACCAGTGGAGGCTGCAGAACAGCAAATATTGCTGCCTGATCCTTCCTCTGGGAGCTTCGTGCCAGAGGGTCACCCGCCTGTATAAGGTGTCTGTCGGCCCCTACTGGGAGGTGTCTCCAGTTAGGCTACATGAGGGTCAGGGACCCACTTGAGGAGCAGTCTGTCCTTTCTCAGAGCTCAAACGCCATGCTGGGAGAACTACTGCTCTCTTAAGAGCTGTCAGACAAGGACGTTTAAGTCTGCCAAAGTTTCTGCTGCCTTTTGTTCAGCTATGCCATGCCCACAGAGGTGGAGTCTATAGAGGCAGTAGGCCTTGCTGAGCTGTGGTGGGCTCTGCCCAGTTCGAGCTTCTCAGCCACTTTGTTTACCTATTCAAGCCTCAGCAATGGCGGACGCCCCTCCCCCTCCAGGCTGCAGCCTCGCAGGTGGATCTCAGACTGCTGCACTAGCAGTGAGCAAGGCTCCATGGCCATGGGACCCTCCGAGCCAGGCACAGGAGAGAATCTTCCTGGTCTGCCGGTTGCTAAGACCGTGGGAAAAGTGTAGTATTTGAGCGGAAGTGTCCCGTTTTTCCAGGTACAGTCTGTCACGGCTTCCCTTGGCTAGGAAAGGGAAATCCCCCGACCCCTTGCACTTCCTGGGTAAGGCAACGCCGTACCCTGCTTTGGCTCACCCTCCATGGGCTGCACCCACTGTCCAACCAGTCCCAATGGGGTGAACCAGGTACCTCCATTGGAAATGCAGAAATCACCCATCTTCTGTGTTGATCACGCTGGGAGCTGCAGACCGGAGCTGTTCCTATTCGGCCCTCTTGGAATGAACTGAGGTCACATCTCTTTAGAGGTTTCAGTTTAGCCTTATTTTGCTGGGGCAGCTCAGCTCAACTTTGTCCTTCCATGGGCCTGTGGTGTGGGGCAAGGTGGTTGGATTTCACCAGTACAACATATCTCTGTTTTCCTATATTATTTTTAGCTTAAGATTTTGTCCCAGTGTACATCGTGGGTGCACATATTGGTTTTTAATGGATTCAAATAACTAACATTTTAAAGGAAAAGACTTGAGGCTTCTGATGTGTGAACCATAACAATCCACCAGCCCCTAAAACATTGCTCTTTGGAGTCTTGTTTTCAGTAGTTCAGAGCTATTCTTCTGTGTGTCTGTGTGGTAAAGTAGACATAACAGAAAATGTACCATCTTCACCATATTTAGGTGGACAGTTGAGTGGCATTACATGCGTTCCCATTGTTGAGTGACCATCACCCCATCCGCCTTCAGAACTCTTTTCCTCCTGCAGCACTGAGAGTCTGTTCCCATCAGCAGTCACTCCCCACTCACAGAGCATTTGTCCTTTTGTGTCTAGCTTATTTCACTGACCATAATGTTCTCGAGGTTCACGCATGTTGTTGCATGTCTCAGAACTTCATTCCTTTTTATGGCTGAAGAATATGCCCGTGTGTGGCTAGACCATATTTTGTTTATCTGTTCATCTGTCAGTGGACACATTGCTGCTCCTACCTTTTGGCTGTAGTGATTAATGCTGCTGTGAACATGGATGTACAAATTTCTCTTCAAGTCCCTGCTTTTAGTTTTTGGGGGTATATGCCCAGACATGAAATTGCTGGATCCTATTGTAATTCTCTGTTTAATTTTTTTGAGGAGCTGCCATACTATTTTCCACAACGTCGCACCATTTTACATGCCCATGAACAATATATGAGGGTTCCAGGTTCTCCACATCCTCACTGACACTTGCTATTTTCTCTTTTCTGGCTTTTGATAATAGCCATCCTAATAATGGGTGTAAGGTGACACCTCACTGTGGTTTTGATTTGCATTGCCCTGTTGATTAGTGACGTTGAGCATCGTTTTTTATTTTTTGTTTTTTGTTTTTTTGAGACAGAGTCTTGTTCTGTCGCCCAGGCTGGAGTGCAATGGCGGCACCATCTTGGCCCACTGCAACCTCTGCCTCCCGGGTTCAAGTGATTCTCCTGCCTCAGCCTCCTGAGTAGTTGGGATTACAGGCATGTGCCACCACGCCCAGCTAATTTTTGTATTTTTAGTAGAGACGGGGTTTCACCATGTTGGCCAGGCTGGTCTTGAACTCCTGACTTCAAGTGTTCCACCTGCCTCGGCCTCCCAAAGTACTGAGATTACATGCGTGATCCACCACGCCCAGCCTGTTGAACATCTTTTCATGTGCTTTTTAGCCATCTTTAAAGTAGATCTTCTTTGCAGAAACGTCTATTCAGTCAGAGCTATTCTCAACGTACATTTTAACCCAAGCGTATATCACATGGTGAATTTAGGTGAGTAGGCAGGGGACAGGGGTTGCCTATGGGATCTGACTCATTTGCGCGGCTAGCTCTGGGTACTCCAACCCATAGAGACAGCTAAGCTGTCACCAAAATTCTTATCTGACTCATAGTATTTACAAACTTTAAAATAATTGGTATATAATTGGAGACAAAGGAGATTTTGTTTTGACAAGAGGCTGGTTTGCAAAGAATTGTGTGATTATTGTTTCAGCAGTACAGCTCCGTTGGGGTGAGACATGTTTCTTCTTTCACCTCCTACATCCTCCTCTAGCAAACGGGGAGAGGAATAGGCTCTAAGGCTTCTTGCTTTTGCTAGTCATACAAGGGGACTTGTGGAATTGGCAGCTCTGCTGTTTGGATTTCGGCACTACAAAGGATACTCGTATAGTTTGCTGGGTCTGCTGTAACAGATGACCACAAACTGGGTGACTTAGAAAAGCAGAAATGTGTCTCTCACAGTTCTGGAGGCCACAAGTCCAAAATCAAGGTGTTGACAAGGTTGTGTTCCCTCTGAAGGATCCAGGGGAGACTCGTTCTTCATTGTTTCCGCCTTCTAGTGGCTCCAGGTGTTCCTTTGCTTGTAGCCACATCACTCTAACCTCTGCCTCCATCTTCACATGGCCTCCTCCTCTTCTCCCTGCCTTTCCCCTCTGTATGTCTCTTATAAGACCACTTGTCATTGGATTTAGGGCCTACCAGGCCTCCAAGGACCTCTATTGGCCCATTCTTTTCCTACTTTTCATGCAAAACTTAAGGCTACGGGAGCAGTTAAACTTACTTTTTGGTTCAAGAAGAACTGAATGAAGCATTTGGTGTTAGTCATTATGCTATTCATTGAATGAGGCCAAAGAGGAAATGATTCTTTCCACCCAAGTTTGCTTGCAAGTCCCAGTCTTTCTTTACACTCCTGCCCCATGCTGTCGCTGTACACCTACTTTACAAAGCATGTCCTTGGTTGTTTATTTGTTAGCCAGCATCTAGTTGTTGCGACAACCCCAGGAGTTAGCCTTTAGGCAGGACCTGGGAGCCGTTTCCAGGACAGATAGGACAGCCCCTGCCTGCCCAAGCTTATACCGCATGGCAGCAGATTAGATAGGGGAGAACTAAAGTGGTGGAGAGAGTCCAAAGGCAGCCCAAGAGGAGGCATAGGCAGGAAGACTCCTGCACAGGAAGCCGTGTTACAATGATAATAAAATTAGCTGCCTTGAATGGCGTGTTGACAGGTATTTGACACAATCCTCATAATGACCTTATGAGGCCATTTACTTTACATATGAGGAAAGGCAAGCTCAGTTCTTTTAAATAACTCCCCCGAGGGCTACCTGCTGGTAAGGAATAGTAGCTGGGATTTGAACCCAGGCAGCAGACTCTGGGTTAATTTATTGCCAGCTGCACTGAGGAGTGGCGTGATTTGTGATTTCTCATGTGTAGAGGGGGAGCAGAGGCTTACAAGAGCAGAACTCCACAGGGGTGGGCTTGCTTAGCCCGGCTGGCCTAGTTAGCCTGTCATGCGGTCCTGTCACTGCCCCAGGCACACGCCCCTCAGATCCCCTGCCAGCAGAGGTCAATAAGGCCTTGGTGGGGTCAGAGGCCAGATGTGAGCCATCTCCTTGCCCCTGTAGATGCCATGTGCCTTTTCATTTGCTCACAGTTCCCTGAATATCTGGGGAATCTGGATAAGAAGCCAGCAGTGGGCATTCGTGATTATATCATCACTAAATAACAGTCACTTGCCCCACTGAAGCCCCTGCACCTTAGATGGGATATGCATGTATGCGATGGAGAGCAGTATGGGAGCTCTGGTGGGTGTGCCCACACATGGTAGTCTCATGACCCCCGGCCGATATGTGAGTGCCCACTTTGTGCTGGGCGCTATGCTTCATGCCCAAGTTGCAACAGTGGGCAAGGCTTTGGTGCAAGGTGCCAAAATCCTTGTTCTCTAGCTGCTTTGGTCTAGATACACATTGAGTCCCAGTGAGTTCAATATCAGCCACATGTCTTTCGAATGAACAGTTGACAGGGCCCCTACCAATGTGAAGGGGATTCTGGGATAAAGGGAGGGACAGGGCAGGCACAGAGCTACAGATTGACTTCAATGCATTCTAAAAATGGCCATGACAAGTCAAGTTTTGACATACAGTTTCTTAATAACTTTCATTATGAGTTCAGAAAAATGTTCCCCCAAATGGCTCCTCCAGACATTGAGGGTCCTGCATCCATTTCAAGGCCATTTTGGCTTTCTACATGCCCGTAAAGTCTGTCCCCACTGGGACACATGATCATGCCCATTCGTTAAAAGTGGCAAGGAGTGTAAAATTCGAGGTGTGGGGTTGGATTGGAGCAGTCACAGCAGGTGGAATCCCAGTGCTGCCTGCCACCTCCTCACTGAAGTGTTCTGTGAATCTAGCCTTTCATGAGCAAAGTTAGACTCTTGTCTTGTCGTGGGTTTTGCCATCTCCAGATGTTAGGGGAGCCATGACTAAGTAAATTGGCAACTACCAAGAAAACATGGATGCAAGACCAAATACATCATAGTCAAGTGGCATCTTTGTGTTTGCAGTTCAGTATCATGGGTGACTGAGGAGAGGAGCACCCTAAGGGCTGTCACTAAAGCCGTACTCCTCTGTTTGGCAACGTTGTCGGATTTTGTTGCTACCATCTCCCTGCTGTGAACTGCTGGGTGCCCACCGTACTCTGACCACTTCTCAAGGGCTTCTGATGGCCCAAGATGCTAAGTTCCTCCACGCATCGTCAGGGCGGCTTTAACTTAGCCAAGCAGGAGAGCTCCGTCTCCTATTGCACTCCACTCATCCCCCGTCCCAGCATCCCATGTCCTGAGCTCCTAGACATGAGCCCTTGTGCCCATTTCATTGATGGGAAAACTGAGCTGCAGCAAAGGGAAGTGACTGGAGCAGATCCGTACAGTTCGTGATAGGCCCAGAGCAGGACTCCCTAGGTGTGGGCACTGCCACACCCTAATGAGCACCACAGGGGAAATCCAGGCTGACTGAAGCGTGGGAGAGCCATGGAAAAAGCTACAATGCCAACGACGTTTTTTATGTTGTAACTGATAAGTGAGCTGATTTAACTGGCCTCCTGTGCGCCTCTAATCTAACAGTGTGGTGAATCATAGGCCCAGTCGTTGGCCCCGTTAGCCGGGCATGGTGGCAGACACCTGTAATCCCAGCTACTCAGGAGCCTAGTGTCTCGTCGAACAGCTGTCGCTATGGTTCAGCTATTTGTAAAAACATGAACGGGGGGATGGCATCTGCCCAAAACACTAACAACTAAAGATGTTTTGACTTAGGCAACATTAATGTCTGTCTCTAACTATGTCTTTAAGAAAAGAAAAGTTGATTACAAACGGGACCATATTTTGCTTCGAAATGGAACCAGCAGTTAGCGAGCCAATGAGAGACCAAGTCACACGGACTCATTTGACAGAGGACACTCCCAAAGTGAATGCTGACATAGAAAAGGTTAACCAGAATCAGGTAAGGAGAAAGTTGACACGTGCATACCAACAGGCTGATACTATTTACCTGTGGGTGAAAAATTGTATTTGTACATGTATTAATCAATGTTGGGTATTTTTTATGTAAGATATATAGCTTTGTTTAAGATGTGTCAGTTACTTATTGCTGTGTAACAATATCAGAACACAGTGGTTTAAAAGAACAACCATTTCTTTGCTTATGACTGTGGTTTCGGCTGAGCCCAGCTGGGGTGTTCTTGGATGGTCTCCCCTGGGCTCTTGCATGTAGTTGCAATCACATGGGGACCCCTTGAAGCATATGCTCCCAGGTGGCCTTGCTCACACCTCTGGTAGTAACTGGTGGCTGTCAACTGGGCACCTTGGTTTGCCTTCATGTGGCCTCCAGTAGACCAGGCTGGGCTTCCTAGTGAAATGGCAGCAGTATTTATTAGGCCTAAGATTTAGTGTCACAAGTCTCAGTCTCAGAGAGGACTTGAAGAAATTGTTGAGCCTGGTCGTTGTCAGGCTTCCTGGAGATTCTTCACATCAGTCTGCAAAGGTTTGCTTTGATTGATACTTAATCAGTGCTGCACTTCAAAAATGTGGCTGGGCACGGTGTCTCACACCTGTGAAATCCCAGCACTTTGGGAGGCCGAGACAGGTGGGTCACCAGAGGTCAGGAGTTTGAGACCAGCCAGGCCAACATGGTGAAACCCCGTCTCTACTGAAAATACAAAAAATTAGCCAGGCATGGTGGCAGACACCTGTAATCCCAGCTACTCAGGAGGCTGAGGCAGGAGAATCACTTGAACCCAGGAGGTGGAGGTTGCAGTGAGCTGAGATCACACCATTGCACTCCAGCCTGGGCGACAGAGCGAGACTCTGTCTCAAAACAAACAAACAAACAAAACAAAACAAACAACGTAATTACATCAAGACAAAATGTGTTTATATCAAATGTTAATAGGTTCAAGATCCCTAAGAGGTTATCATGGGCCGTGAAATCACCCTGTATTTGGTGTAGAACTCAGAGTCAAGCCTCCTCTGGGCCTCTGTGGTTGAAGCCACGTGCCATCTGCAGTTCCTCGTTTATGTAAATTTGGGTTTTATGGCTACTTGGCAGCCAGCAAACAAATGTGGATTCCAATGGTTATAGCAAACTGCCATTTTCAGCTAGTTTCAAATTTTTGTGTCCTTCGAAATAACATTTTTTTCTCTCATTAGTGGACTGATTTTATAAGAAGTAAAAGTTCTAAATTTAGACTACTAAAATAAAAAGAACACATTTGTCTTAACTTACTATACGTTCTGCATAAGACCTCTCTGAGAAAAGGGTCCCACTGCTGACAACAAAGCAAAACAAGAAGGGTTGGAAAAACCCAACGCCCTAGACTATTCTGTTATCTCAAGATTCTATTGCAATTAGATTAGTTTGCCTAAATGGTTTTTTTTCTTTTTTTTTTTTTTTGAGATGGAGTCTGGCTCTGTCGCCCAGGCTGGAGTGCAGTGGCGTGATTTCAGGTCACTGCAACCTCTGCCTCCCGGATTCAAGCAATTCTCCCTCCTCAGCCTCCTGAGTAGCTGGGACTACAGGCGCCTACCACCACACCTGGCTAATTTTTTGTATTTTTAGTAGAGGCGGGGTTTCACCATGTTGGCCAGGCTGGTCTCGAACCCCTGACCTCAGGTGATCTACCCACCTCGGCCTCCCAAAATGCTGGGATTACAGGCATGAGCCACCGTGCCTGGCCCCTATTCTTAACACTGTCTCCAAGAGGTTGATCATATAACTCACCTCAGTAACCCATTATGGAGTCTTGCTGTTTCCAGTCTTGAGTTTTATACTTAATTGTTAGTACATGTTCATTCTTGTCCACTGTGGCCGTGAGAAGTAAAAAGTGGTCATGAAAAGTTTCATGTGATCTCCTGTAATCACACAGCATTATAGGTATGATTATCACACATTTGACTTCCCTGGGGTAAAGGCCAGTTTGATTCCCATCACTACAAGGGTCTCCAGGGAACAGCCATTGGCCTACTCATCCCAAACATTATTGATAGAACATTTCAATATCATAAAATAATCCATGTCACATTGTCCAAGAGTAGCATACTGATTAGTCACAATGAAAATCGTGAAATGAAATCACACTGGACTAACAGCAAGGTTGTTTTTTGAAGAGATTAGCAACCTTTTGAAACACCTGTAACTAGAGATGCCAAATGAAATAAACAAGGCAGTCTGAAATCTTTCAGGATGCTTTAGAAACATATCTAGTTCTGACTGTCTTTGGGCTCAGCCAGACTTTTAGTAAACTGCAGAAACCCAGCTTGGGAAACAGGCAGCTCAGAGTTATTCTAAATAGCTACAGTTTGCCTGTACAGCTGACTTGGGAGGAGGGGAGAAGAAAGGGATTGCTAGAAAAGGGATTGATGCGAGTTTTGTGTTTAATTTGGCTATGACTTGAGGAAATATACATCTCAGTCCAGGTGCAAATCATGTAACCTGGTATGATTACATGTGTTTAGGAATAATCAGAATAAAGCCTAGAAAAGAACAGGTTGGGAAGTTAGTTTTGGGTGGTAGAAGAATGGTGAGGCTGATTTTGTTAGTAGATTGCACATGGACAGATGAAGGTAAAGTACAGTGCCAGCTCCAGGTGGGCCTGGTGGAATCCAGTATGAGTGCTGTTTCAGATGGGACACCCCAACTGGGAGGGAGGTGGATCTAGAGAGGATGTCTGGCCCTGGCATCCCTTGAGTCTCTTGCATAGCTCAATTGTGTTGATGTTTAAGGAATAAGTAGGGAGATTTGTTTGTTTTTTAAATCTAGAACATAATTTCTTTAAGATCTTTCATTTCCACAAACCCAAGTTGGATTTACTGTATATGAGCTAAGGAAATCGGAGGTTGTCATCTTAAGGAGGCCCAGATACAGTTTTAGAAAGACCCTAGGGAGGAGGGATATCACAGGTCCTCCTCACAGACACCCATAGCCAGCTTGTCTGGTGTGCAGCAGCCACAGTTTGGCATCAACATCCTGAAATGAGGGTATTTAAGTGCCTGCATGTGCTACTGTGTCCTTTCATTATGCCCAGTCACCAGAGTTGGAATTACCCAAGGAATCGTGTGTGTTGTGGAGGCTGAGACATAAACACCATGGCTCTCCCCATTTCTTCAACTTCCTTGCAGTTCGGAGGAGGGAAAGCAGAGCCCTGGGCTCATCCATCCTCACTGCAGCCCCACCAGGAGATCCCATCAAGGCGGTCTTAGATTTCTAGGCTGAGGCAAGAAGGGGTTGGGCGATGAGCCCAGAGCCACACAGCCCAGCCCTGTTGTGGCCAGAGAGGGAAAGGGACTGACTTTGTCCTGCAAGTATGGAGACTGCTTTCTTCTTTCTGTTGTTTTCAGTGCAAGCTATCAGCTACCAAATGGCTGCCGTTTTGTTTTGTTTTGTTTTGTCCTTAGAGAAGCGCCCAGGGATCAGCTGTCGGGAACAAGAAGGTATCACTGTTTTTTGGGGTATTTTTTAGATTGTCCAGTTTTGGTCGTAGGTGGTTTGATTTCCTTTCACTGAATACAAAGCATGGATCTTGTCATCAAACCCAACCAAAGTCAATCTCAGTGTCATTCGCTATCTCTCTTCCCTCCTTACTGATCCCAGGAGAGAAGGTTAGGGTTGCACTAGTGATGGAACACCAGGATGATATAAAGCTTCCAACTTGGCTCAAGAAGAGTTCCAAACAAACAAGTATATCTGCCATTGCAGTGGCTCATGATATGTAAGTCTGGACTCTGTAGCTTCCAGTCCTCACTACCCTGGTCTTCCCCACCGTTCCTCTCTTTCCACAGGCCAAGAGATGCACAGTGATCGGGGGCTCTGGATTCCTGGGGCAGCACATGGTGGAGCAGTTGCTGGCAAGAGGATATGCCGTGAATGTATTTGATATCCAGCAAGGGTTTGATAATCCCCAGGTGCGGTTCTTTCTGGGTGACCTCTGCAGCCGACAGGTAATGGACCATGCAGCCTTGCTGATTTCCCACGAGCCCACGAAGGGAAACCACGATACTTCCCTTGCTCAGAAGCCAGCCAATTTGTTTGAAAAACAATTGTTTCATTGTGAAAATTTTCAAAGTTATAGGAAAGAACACCACATTTTTACTGCTTAGAATGAATAACCATCATCTCTGTCACAGATACTCAGCTGTGTCCTGGTAGCACAAAAGCAGCCATGGTCAGCACTTAAATGAACAAATGGCTGTGGCTGTATGCCAGTGAAACTTGACTTCAAAAGCCGTCCATGGGCTGTATTGTTCCAACTGCAAAACAAGTGTGTGCTGGGCCACAGGGTCTTGATTTTTTAATTGAGATATAATTCATGTACCACAAATTTCACATTTTTAAAGTGTGCAATTCAGTGATTTTCAGTACATCCACAAAGCTGTGCAACTGTCTCCCATGATCTAACTCCAGAATATTTGTATTACCCCAAAATGAAATCTTGTAGCCATTCCCTCTCTTCCCCTTCCAGCCCCTGGCAGCCACTCGTCTACTTCCCATCTATGGATTGGCCTCTTGTGGACATTTCATATAAATGGAATCATGTAATATTTGTGCCTCTGTGCCTGACTTTTTTCACTTAGCATGATGTTTTCAAGCTTCATCCATGTTGTACGGGTATGAATATCTTGAATTTTATTAGATGGTGCCAAATGGCTCAGCAAAGCTGCTATGTCAATTTTACCTCCATATCCACAGTGTGGCACAAGCCCCATTGCTTCACATCTTTGCCAACACTGGGCATAACTAGACTTTTTGGTGTTGCCATTCTGAGAAGTATGAAGTGGTGCTTCACTGATGTTCAGAGTCACATGTCCTCCCTGACCAAGTAACCAGCCACTCTGCCACTGGGTGATCGGCTTTCAGGCTTCCTCCTGTGTGAAATGTTTGTCTGTGTCCTTTGCCCCTTTGTCTTTGGGGTTACCTTTGCTTCCTTGTTGATCTAGTTGGGATGCCAATCCTGTGCCCGTTGTACTTATTATGGATGGCTTCCCTCAGCCTGTCACTGGGCCCTTATTCTTGGCTTTGGTGTCATTCGCTATATGGTTTGTTGATGAAATATTAAGGCCATTGCTTCCGCTGCAAAGTTACGGTTGTTTTCTCTCCCGTGCTGCTCACACCTCCAGGCCTGGAGATGGGGTAGACATCTTCCATGCTCATCATTGCTGCCTCCGAACCATTCTCCCTCATGCTGCTCTAAGCCTCTCCAGCTTTGAAGAGGATACCCTCAGACTGTACAAACCCCGACACCGTTCCCTCCTTGTGGTGGCCACCCACAGCCGCCTGCTCCCCTTCCCAGTGACTCCACATCATTTCTCAGTGATTTCAGCTCCTTTCTGGCATTATTATTGGTGAATTCAGTGTTCATGTAGATGACCCTACCAATGCCCTCGCCTCTCTCATCCTTGGCCTCCTCTCACCCAATGATGTTGCCCTCCACTCCCCTGTCATCACCAGTAAGCACGTCCTCTCCTTCTCAGTTGCAGGCACTCTACTCTGAGCACTAGCTCCTCTCTGTCCAGCTCATGCCCTCTAGTGCCTCAGCTGTCCCGATTCCTTAACCCCACCCAGACATCCAGCCATGCCCACCGTGGCTCAGCCTGTTCGTGCCTCACTGCCTTTAGTTCCCTGGTCCACTTGTTCGCTTGCATAGTCCTCACCCCCTTCCCCTTTCTCTTCTGGTTGTATGTATCCATAAAGTTTCTCCAGAGAAACACCAGCAGGGGGATGTGTGGAGAAGGGCAAGGAGAGAGATGGGTGGGTGAGAGGGAGAAAGAGAGGTTGAGATTTAATTCACAGAATTGGTTTACACGATTGTGGGGGCTGACTAGGCAAATCTGAAATTTGTAGGGCAGACCAGAAACTCAGGCAGGAATTGATGCTGTGGTCCCACGTTAGAACTTCTTCTTACAGAAACCTCAGTTTCACTTTTAAGGTCTTTGAACTGAGTATATACTGCCTGTCCAGAGTAGCAAGGGTAATCTCCTTACTTAAAGTCAGCTGGTTGTAGATGTCAACCACAGCTACAAAATACCTCTACAGCAACACCTACACTCGTGTTTAATGGAGTCACCGGGGACTAGAGCCTGGCCCAGGTGGCAAATAAATGTGGCCACCACAGTGTACTTCACATTGTAACCCCCACCCTGGTTAAATCTTGCCTTGTGCATGGCCATGGCCCTCAAGCAGACCCTTGGTACCACCAAGCACCATCTCCACAAACCTGCCCACATCCATGTCTCTACTCAGCCTCCCCTGCTGTTCCCGAGGACACCTCATCCCCACCAAAGTGCCCATCCTGGTGCCAGCTGGAAGCCACCTCCTCTTCCCTACCCAGTCACTGCCACCAGGGACCTTGAGGCAACCATATCCGGTGGTTGAATCTCAGTCCTCCTCTGACTTGGCCCTGTAGCAGCATCTGATGCTTTCTTTGCTTGCCTTCTGAGACACCACCTCACTCATTTCTCCTCCTGCCTCACTGATTGTCTCCTGATCACTATCATTTCTAAACTTTGCAGACTCCAGGACTTACTCTCTTTTCTTCTCCAAGTTTAGACAGTGTCGCAGTGACTCCATCCCATCTCATGGATTAATTACTGTCTAGAAGCTGATGTGCTCCCTGCTTGTTATCTCCAACCCCTAGCTCTCTCAGGCATGTGTGTGTGTGTGTGCGTGCGTGTGTGTGTGTCCGTGTGTGTGTGTGTGTGAGCGTATGTGTGTGTATGCCTGCTGGACATCCCTGTTTGGATACCTCATGGACGCTTCAAGCTTGCTACATCCAAAATTAAGCTCCTGCTTCCCTGACGCAAGCCCCTCCCCCACCACAGCAAACCTATTTCTGCTAAGTCTTCTCTATCTCCATAAATGGCCTACTCTGCTTTTCCAGTTCCATCAACCAAAAACCTTAGATTCATCCCTGCCCGATTCCTTTCTCTCTCATGCCCTTCATCCCATCCATCAGGAAATCTTGTTGACTCCACTCAGAATAGATCCCCAATCCAACAACTTCTCACCCCTTCCATTGCTGCCACCCTGGTCCAAGCCACCATCACTCTCTCACCTAGATGTTAGAGGGACTCTTAATGGATAAATCCGATCACACCGCCCTCTGTACAGAAGCCTCCAGTGGCGTCCAGTCCCATGTCAAGCAAACAGAGGCCTCTGTAATCACCCATGAGGCCCTGCACGGCACGTCCCCACTACCTGTCTGGCCCACTTCCTCCCACACCCGCCTCATGGCTCTGCCCCAGGCACACTGGCCACCAACCAAGTTTCTGCCTCAGGACCTTTGCACTTGGTGTCCTTTCTGTCAGGAATGCTCTTCCTGAACCACAGAACTTGCTCCCTAGCTTCCTGTAAATCTCCAGCCACCCTGTGCTAAGGAACAGGCCCCCGCTGGTCTCCCTTACTCTGCTCTAGTTTCTGCATAACACCTGCCAGTACGGACGTCCTCTAGATTTACTTGTTTGTTTGCTTATTTGTCCTGATTGAAACATGATTGACCATGAGCGGATACAGAGCAGAGGAAATCTCTGAAATTTGTCCTCTCTACCATAGAATGTAAACTCCACAAAAGCAGGAATTTTGTTTTTCGATCACTGCTTTGTCCCCTCAAAGGAGACGAGAATCCTTAGCAAGCTTTCACTTCTCTCCAAAAGGCTCCCCCGCTGCCATGCTGTTGTTGCTAGTATATTATTTCAGCTTTCCTTGAGTACAGATTTCAAGGGAACCCTCCAGCATGCCATGTTGTTCTCCAGCTACACTCAACTGCTCAGCCGCAAGCATGGAGAAGGGGCGAGTTGCATTTAACCAGGGTTGGAGTTTACTAGACAAGTTTAATAAAGGGAGAGGGGAACAAGGCAAAGGTGGTGCTGGTGGATCATGAAATCTAAGCTAAGTCCAAGGTCGATGTGATGTGGGTGAAAGACATGGCAGGAGAGGACCTTTTTTATTTTATTTTATTTTTATTTTTATTTTTTTAGACATAGTCTTGCTCTGTTGCCCAGACTGTGGCACAATCTAAGCTCACTGCAGCCTCCGCCTCCCAGGTTCAAGCGATGCTCCTGCCTCAGCCTCCCTAATAGCTGGGATTATAGGTGCCCACCGCCACGCCCGGCTAATTTTTGTATTTTTAGTAGAGATAGGGTTTCACCATGTTGGCCAGGCTGGTCTTGAACTCCTTGTATCAGGTGATCTGCCCGCCTCGGCCTCCCAGAGTGCTGGGATTACAGGTGTGAGCCACTGCGCCCAGCCGAGAAGGACTTTTAAAATGTACTTTCAGCTGCGTGTGGTGGTATGCACTTGTAGTCCCCCAGCTATTTGGAAGGCCAAGGTGGGAGGATCACTTGAGGCCAGGAGTTCAAGACTAGCCTGGACTACATAACAAGACCCCCATTTCTTTTTTTTTTTTAATGTGTTTTTATAGTCAGTAGAGAGAGAGAGAGAGGAGAGAGACAGATATACATATATATAGATAAAGTTTATGTATATATAGTTATATAGTTTTATACACACAATATGTATTACATAACACTTTTTTTTTTTTTTTTTTTTGAGACGGAGTCTTGCTCTGTCGCCCAGGCTGTAGTGCAGTGGCGTGATCTTGACTCACTGCAAACTCTGCCTCCTGGGTTCAAGCAATTCTCCTGCCTCAGCCTCCCGAGTAGCTGGGATTACAGGCGCCCACCACCACCCATGACTAATTTTTATATTCTTAGTAGAGACAGGGTTTCACCATGTTGGCCAGGCTAGTCTTGAACTCCTGACCTCAAGTAATCCACCCGTCTCGGCCTCCCAAAGTGCTTGGATTACAGGCATGAGCCACCGTTGCCACCGCGCCCGGCCCATAACACTTTTAAAGTCACCCCGGTCTTGTGCATCTTTTGTTGCTGACAGGAAGTCTACTCTCAAGCCGGTCGTTGTTCATTTGTAGGTTGTCTGGCTTTCCCTCTCATGTTTTAGGATTTTATTTTTTATCATTTATACTCTGTAGATAATATATCTGGGCCTGAGTTTTAGTTTTGATTTTAAATCTTAACACCTGGTAGGCCTGTGCAATCTGAAGATGAATGTCTTTCCTCATTTCTGGAAAATTCTTCAAAGATTAACTCTACCCCTTTTCTCTCTTTTCTCTCTTTCTAGAAGCCATGCTGGACATATGGTGGTCTTTCATTGTATCGTCTGTCTCTCATCCTCTCTTTCTTGCATTGCTTCTCTTTCTCTTTTTGTACTATTTCATGGGAGATTTCCTCCTCCCCACCTCTGCTCATGGCCAATCGTGTTTCACCTATATTCCTCCTCAGATTATGTTGAAGTCAATCCTAGACATCATATCATTTTATCTGCAAATATTTCAGTATTTGTCTCTAAAAGATAAGGATTATTTTTAAAAACATTGACAGTAGTTCCTTAGTATCTAGCCAGCGTTCAGATATCCCTGAATGTCTTATAAATGTTTTTGTATTATTGTTTTTCCAAATAAGGAACCAAGCAAGATCAAGACTATGGATTTGGTTGAAATATTTAGCTCTCTTTTAATTTACGATTCCCTTCATCTTTTTAAACTTCAGTCTATTTATTGAATAACTGATGTTTAGTAGAAACCACGTTTATGGTGCTGTAGTATTTCCCACAGTCTGGGTTTTGCCGATTACATCCCCATTGCGTTTAACATGCCCTTCTGTCCTCCAATATTTTCTGTATACTGGTAGATCTGGGATGGCGCTGTCCATTAAGGCAGCCATTAGCCACGTGCAACTATTGGGCACTTAAAATGTGGCAAGTCAGAATTGAGAAGCACTGTAAGTGTGAAGTCCACACCAGATTTCAAAAACTACCTACAGAAAAAAGGAATGTAACTGTCTCATTAAAGTTAATTTCACCTTTTTCTTTTTACTTTTTAATGTCATTACTACAAACTTTAAAGTCACTGTGACTTTTATTATGTTTCTACTGGACTAAAGACTTGATCGGACTCTGGTTCACTGTTTCCCTCTGGGGTATTATTACTTCTGATACTCCAATAGTGATAAGCATGCCTAGTGCTCAGATTTGGGTTTCTATATACCATTTCCCATAAAAAGAACTAGGGCTTCTTGGGAAAATTGCTCATTCTAGGACCCTAGGGCAAGGGCAGTACAAAATGAGTCTGGGACATTTTCTTAGCACAAAATGAATGGGGACCTGCCAAGAAAATACAAGAGCCAACTTGAAGGGCTTCCCCTGGCCAAATTTGGGACATTTTGAGCATTTTGAGCCTCTCAAAACATAACAGTAGTGGATGACAATGCATTTTGATTTCAAAAAGAATCCGTGGGCTGGGTGCAGGGCTAGCGCCTGCAATGCCAGCACTTTGGGAGGCCAAGACGGGTGGATCACCTGAGGTCAGAAGTTCGAGACCAGCCTTGCCAACATGGTGAAACCCCATCTCTACTAAAATACAAAAAAATTAGCCGGGCATGGTGGCACATGCCTGTAATCCCAGCTACTCGGGAGAATCGCTTGAGCCCGGGAGGCAGAGGTTGCAGTGAGCTGAGATCATGCCACTGCACTCCAGCCTTGCCGACAGAGCGAGACAGTGTCTCAAAAAAATAAAATAAAAAAGAATCCATGGGTCCGTAGAAATACTGAAAATAACAATTGGGGTCAGGGAGAAGGGGAAGCTCTACAGAGGAATGCCAACTAATAAATGTAAAGGCCATGAATTAAAAGGCTAGACTTAGAATGTCACCATTTTATACCCAGTACATTGATTATTGTTCCAGGCAAGGACTATCAATAAATGCTGAGGTTAATTGGTAGAATTAACATGCTACAGATTACTTATCAATTGCAAAGGAAAAGGTACCTTTTTGATGGCCGGAATCTGGCAGCCATCATCATCACCACGTGCTCCAACTTAATATCACCAAAAGTGGTACAGACTTGCACCTACTGAGGTAATTCCCTGAGAAGGACGCACCACCACTGATGTGGTATTCTTGCCAAAACCATTAAGCCTGAATCTAATCTTGAGGAAACAGACTAATCCAAACTGAAGGACAGTCTATAAAATAACCCAAACCCTTGAAAAATGGCAGCATTAAAATAAGACAGAAAAGACGGGAATTTGTTTCAGATTAAAAGAGATGGAAGAGACCTGAGGACTAAATACTACATGTCATGCGCAATTGGATCCTGGACCCCAAAACAAAAGGCTATAAAAGACATTATTGGGACAATTGGGGGAATTTGAATGTAGACTAATTATTGGATAAGAACATCATATCTGTTAAGTTTCTTGAGTGTGATCATTGTTTTATGGTTATTTAGGAGAATGCTTTTGTTCTTAGGAGATACCTGGTGAAGCGTTTAGAGGCAGCATGATGTCTGCAACTTACTTGACTGGTTTCAAAAAAAAAAAATCATGTGATTGTATGTAGAGAGAGGAAATTGTGGCAAAATATTAATTGGCACATAATTGTCATGTTTGTCACCAAAAGACAATTATGAATTTTTATTCTTGCTTGTGGTCAAGCTGTCCCTTCTTTGCCCAGTGGGAACCTCTTCAGGTTGGCACTTGAGTGCTTTTAACGTGACCCCGGTAGTCTTAGCTAGCTAGCATCCTCACTCTCTGGTACAAGGTGTGCCTGGTTCCTCTTGTGTGTTTCCTGTCCCAGATCTGCAATCAGCCATTTCTCTCAGGAGCTCTTGTTCCTTTTAGCAGTAAATCAAACAGACCTGTTTTAAAAATCCCTTTCAGGTTGCCGTATTGTGTCAAGTTTCACAGGAAGGAATATGCCTGTGTATTGGCTATTTACTGTCTTTAATGGTGTGGAACTTTTTCATGTGATTCATAATTTCTATCTGAGTTCACCTTCCTGGGGAGTTTTACCTCCTAGGTGCCTGCTCTGAACCACCCAAAAGGATGTTGCCTCTGTGTGGATCCCACAGGCTTCTCATGCCCCAAACCCCTTTTGACTGGGGACTAGTTAGTGGGGAGAAGGTGATTAAAGGGACAACTTGGTTTCCATCCCATGTACTTCGGTATCATTGATTCTTTTATGAGAATGTACTTCCATATTGATTATAGAATTATAAGACAAGGAACCTACAAGCCACAGGTTGGAGGGTGAAAACATGAGAATGCCATTGACCTGTCAAAGCAGGAATGATTATTTTGTCTTTCTTTGCTTTTCCAGGATCTGTACCCAGCTCTGAAAGGTGTAAACACAGTTTTCCACTGTGCATCACCCCCACCATCCAGTAACAACAAGGAGCTCTTTTATAGAGTGAATTACATTGGCACCAAGAATGTCATTGAAACTTGCAAAGAGGCTGGGGTTCAGGTAAGGGGAAGGCTGGAGTGAGTGCTGTCAGGAGCACATGATGGCCCTTTCTAAGGGTGCAAGGCCGTAGTTCTTGCAGTCTCCCTGGGCCTAGGCGGGGTTGCTTCTTAAAGTGTTGGGAAGATCTTAGAAATGAAGCCCTTGGAGTCACTGGAGATGGTGAAGGTCTGCTTGCCAAGGCTGATTTGAGATGTAATATTCTAACTGCACACAAATAGAACATCTGAGGACCTCAAGCCTATTAGCCTTCAGTTAAAGAGCTGCAGAACTTAGACATTGCTTATATTTTTATTGTGATAAAATATATATCACATACAATTTACCATCCTAACCATTTTTAAGTGCGGAGTTCAGTGGCATTAAGTACACTCACAATGTTGTATAGCCATTACCACCATCCATCTCTAAACCTTTTTCTTCTTCCCTAATAAAAACTCTATACCCATTAAACAGCAACTCCTCAATCGCCCTTCCCTACCCAGCCCCTGGCAACTACCCTTCTACTTTCTGTCTCTATGGGTTTGACAACTATAGGGACCTCACAGAAGTGGACTCATGTAGTATTTCTCCTTTTGTGTCTGGCTTTTCACCGAGCATGATGTCCTCAGGGGTCATCCATGTTGTAGCATGTGTTGGAATGTCCTTCCTTTTTCAGGCAGAACAATATTTCACTGTATGGATGGGCCACATTTTGTTTATTCATTCAGCCATGGATGGACATCTGTGTTGTCTTCACCTTTTGGCAATTGTAAACAATAGTGTTATGAACACAAGTGTACAAATATCTGTTCAAGTCCCTGTTTTCAATTCTTTCAGGCATATACCCAGAAGTAGGGTTGCTAGATCATATACTAGTTCTACGTTTAACCTTTTGAGGAGCCACCACATTGTTTTCCAGACCTTGCTTATATTTTAAAAGAAAAGCAAACTGTGTTTACCCTTAGCCAATAGAAACGTGTTATAACTCAGGCCTGAGGGGATACGAATTTTCTGCCCATCATAGCTTGCTGCATTGTTACCAATCCTCCTGGTTCTTAGAATTGTCTTTATAGGACTCCAGCCACTGGCTAAAACAGCTCCCTGTCAGCTCAGTATCCTGACCCTCACAGGGATGCATGCCACAGGTACTGCATAAATTAAGAGAAAAACTTGAAGCAAGCCAAGGGGTTCCTCTCCCAACAACCTGTCCTGGCACTGTTGGCTGGTCCGCAGCATCCTCAGCCAGCCCAGCAGGGTTGGAGCTCTTCTGGGCTTGGGCCCTGGAAAAGATCACTTATAACTGACCCCTAGCAGTTGACAAGATGCTTTGCCCTGCTGCAGTTTTCACCTAATTAGCTCCTCGTTGGGTGACTAGGGGCTAAACGATGTCTCTTTGCTAGTAAATGGGAGAGGTGGGGTCAAAGCAGATTCTCCAAGTCCCAGACTCTGCACTCAGCCATGCTGATGTAACTGGAGCCCTGGGAAGGGCCCTGCTGCTCTTTGTTAAATGGAAGGTTGGGGGCATACAAAAAAGATTTGCGCCCCAGGTGTGGCGGCTCACACATGTAATCCCAGCGCTTTGGGAGGCCAAGGCGGGAAGATCCCTTGAGCCAAGGAGTTCAAGACCAGCCTGAGCAACATAGCAATACCCCACCTCTACACGAATTTTTAAAAGCCAGGTGTGGTGGTATGCACCTGTAGCCTCAACTGTTTCGGGACGCTGAGGCAGGAGGATCGCTTGAGCCTAGGATTTTCAGGCTGCAGTGAGCTACGATCCCAACACTACACCCCAGCCTAGGCAACAGAGCAAGACCTTGTCTCTTAAAAAAAAAATTAAAAAAACAACAAGATTTGAGAATAAAACAGCACCTCTCCACTCACCACAGCATTTAAGAAACAACATTACTGGCATGTGTAATGTGTGCCCATCCTCGATGCCATTGCTCTCTTCTTGTAGCCATGGATAGCAATTCTGAATTTGGGTTTATTTCCATTTGCTCCATGTGTAACCAATATAAAGTATTGGATTGCATGTTATAAGATTTTATACAATGATATCTTATTGAACAGATCCTCCTGCAACTTGCTTTTTTCCCCAATGTTATGTTTTTCTTTATTCATCTTGGCATATGTAACTCTGGTTTATTTACTGAAGGGGCAGAGTGGCTTAGTGGGTAAGAGTGCAGAAAGTGATTGCTGTGTTGTATTGAGGGAACATTTTCCAACACTGAGATCAAAAGATTATTTAACGTACTTTTTTTCCTCAAAGGTTTTAAGTGTTGCTTTCCACATTTCAGTCTTTAATCCACCAGGAATTTATGTTTGCATATGGTGTGAGATAGAGATCTAACTTTCTTCCATGTGTATAACCAGTTCAGTGCCATTTATTGCATAATCCATCCTTTCTGCATCGCTGCACACCATCTGCAGCATGTCTTAGGTGTTTGTGTCTTACATGGGCCTGTTCCCAGGCTCTCCCCTCTGCCCCATTGACCTCCCTGTCTGCCCATGCAGAGAAGCTCTGCCTTTTTAGGATAAGTCTCAGTGTACCGTAGATAAATCACACCCCCAACCAATTTCTTCAAACTTCACTTGGCTATTCTGAGCCCTTTGTTCTTCTACATATGTTTGGCTTAACCAGTTCCTTGCTAAAGCCAGCTGAGATTGCTGTTGTAATTGTGTTGAACTTGTAGGTAATTTTGGAGAGAATTGACATCTTTCCCATATTGAGTGTTCCTGTCCATAAATATGGGATATGTTTCTGTTTATCTCGCTCTTTAATGTCATCAATAGAGTTTTATACTTTACTTCGTAAAGATTTTGCATATCTCGTTAAATTTATTTGTATGTACTTCGTTTTTTGTTATTTAATAACTTTCTATTACATTTTCAGTTATTGCTAATATATAAGACTAGTTAATTTTTGTATATTGATTTTTAATTCAGCAACTTTGCCAAATGCTAATATTTTCTACATATTTGCCTGTGTTTTCTGTGTAGATTTTTCTCTCATCTGTAAGTGATGGAAGTTCAGTTTCTTTTCAAACCATTATAAATTCGTGTTTATCTTACCCTACCACTCTAGCTAGAGCTTCTCATACAATGTTGAATGAGAATGGGAACGATATGATTCACGCTAATGGTGTTCAGTGTTGGATGAGCTTCTCTTAACCAGCAGGCTGGACACTGGGGACCCTCATAAGAGAACATCTTCCTTTAGAATAGCATTTCTTAAGAGGTCGTGTGGTGTGTGTATTCCTATGTGTGTTCACGTGGCCAGGTCACTATCAGAATAGCCAGTGATCTTTTTCAGACATCTTCCTAGAAGTTTGCGGGCTGCCCTTCACTTACAACAGAGAATCACTGTCATAGTGAGATACCATGAATGAAAGTCTATTCTATCTCTCAGGTGTGATGGGATAGAAAAAATGTGTTATCCCTTGTTTTGAAACCAAGATCTCTTGATTCTTGGTTAGAATGTAATACATAGTGTGTCTGGAATCCACATAGCTGCAAAAGATGGTGATCTTTGGATTATTTTAAGAAGGCATGAAAAGCAAAGGCATTGCAGTAAATAATTTCTTCAGTGCCTCGAATGCGAGGGCAGCAAAGGGATGCCCCTGATTCTCTTTCATACAGGATCATGCACTGTTTGAATTGTGATAATTTCTGACTTTTATTTTTTCTGACCTTCCTCTGTCAGAAACTCATTTTAACCAGCAGTGCCAGTGTCATCTTTGAGGGCGTCGATATCAAGAATGGAACTGAAGACCTTCCCTATGCCATGAAACCCATTGACTACTACACAGAGACTAAGATCTTACAGGAGAGGGTATGTACCTTGGAACTGGTTGAGTGAGCAGACTGAAGGGTTTAGAATCCTAAGAAAAATGTTTATGAACTTATGAAGTTTGTATTCTGAGGCCTACGTACCTGATTTGAGATGTAAAATTTGTGGGTGAAATTAAATTTAAAAATACTGTGAGAGGCCGGGCACGGTGGCTCACGCTTATAATCCCAGCACTTTGGGAGGCCGAGGTGGGTGGATCACCTGAGGTCAGGAGTTCGAGACCAGCCTGGCCAACATGGCGAAACCCCATCTCTACTAAAAATACAAAAATTAGCTCAGCATGGTGGCAGGCGCCTGTAATCCTAGCCACTTGGGAGGCTGAGGTATGAGAATTGCTTGAACCTGGGAGGCGGAGGTTGCAGTGAGCCGAGATTGTGCCATTGCACTCCAGCCTGGGGGATAGAGAGAGAGACACTGTCTTCCAAAAAAAAAAAAAGTTACTATGAGAACAGCTTTATGTGGCCAGACACTGTTCTGAGTGTTTTCCAGGAGTATTTTCCTTGTTTAAAGGTCACAATTATCGCATCATCACCAGATTATAGATGAAGACTGTGGTGCACAGATGCACAGAGAGGCTCAGAACCTTTCTAAAACTGTGCAGCTAGGAGGTGGCTGACCCCAGGCAGTCTGTCTACAGAGCTTACAGCCCACCCTCAATGCCATGGGAGCTTCCTCGCCTGCTATGGGAATTTACAGCAGTTGCAAGCGTGCAGACAGGAATCAGGCTGGAGGCACCTTCCTAGTGGCACTCTCACCCCCTCCCTTACTTAGAAAAACAAACAATGGAAGGATCTTGCTTTATTTTAAGGAAAAAGTACTTTTCCACTTGGCAAAACAGCTTCATCAAAGGGCACCTGATTTTAGTATGGTTGGATTCAGCCACGGTCGCTACCAAGCCTTCAGGCTGCTGGGGCTGTGGGGCCCCTGACAACTGCTAGCTGCAGATGGGGATTGTCACCCTGAGGCCATCCTAAGCTGCAGGCCAGGAGTGCTCCTGAGCCTGGGATAGCTCGTCTTAGCTGGGTAGCTGTGAGTATACCCCTCCCAGGTGTGTGCAGTGTATCACACCCACTGAGGTTTTCTCGCAAAGCCGGTACATGCTGAACTGGAGCTGAACACTGACCTGGCTACCTGAGAGCCAGCTGCCTCCTGGCTGTTTGCCGTATTTTTTTTTTTTTCTTTTTTGAGATGGATTCTCACTCTGTTGCCCAGGCTGGAGTGCAGTGGCACGATCTCGGCTCACTGCAACCTCCACCTCCCAGGTTCAAGCGATTCTCCTGCCTCAGCCTCCTGAGTAGCTGGGATTACAGGCGCGTGCCACCATGCCCGGCTAATTTTTGTATTTTTAGTAGAGACGGGGTTTCACCGTGTTGGTCGGATGGTCTCGAACTCCTGACCTCATGATCTGCCCGCCTTGGCCTCTCGAAGTGCTGGGATTACAGGCGTGAGCCACCATGCCCAGCCTGTCTGCTGTTGCTTCAGCTCAGAAAGTCCTGGCAGAACTGGTCCACAGGGAGACACAAGGGCCACCCAGACCAGGGGTGGAGGCTTGAACTTTGGCAAGCCACAGTCCTGGCTCCAGACTATGCTGTCTCGCTCCTTGGAGCACTCATGTGCTCGAACTTGGCCCAAGGAGTACTAAAGCCTCCCTGCGCCTTGCAGGCAGTTCAGTCACCATGGAGACCCTGTGTATTCTCAACCCAATATGCCCGATACTGATTGCCACCAGAGCTGAGCCCATCTAGGCTCAGGAGCTTCAAATGATGGCCTTGGCCCAGACCATCAGTGTCTCGCTTATATCAACTTTTGGGTTCTCAACTGGAAATAAGCAAAGCCTGCAGATGACTCCAGCAGTAACTCACCAGAAGCCTCCTTTCAGCCGAGGTTGACATCCACTGTTGGCTTTATAACCTTCCTACTGATCATAAACCAAATATGATGCGGAGCTAGGACTCCTTCACCTCTCTTCCCTTTAGTAGTAGAGATGAGCCTTGGTGGAAGCCATTTGAGGGTTTATTTATTCATTTCCTCCATCGCTGTGGGGACCAGAGGCCTGGCGGGAAGAGGAGGGCCAGCTCTGGGAATCTGTTGAGAGGCAGCTTTTCCATTGTTGAGTTGCTTAAGATCACTGGGGCCAAAACATAGACCAGCACTTTGCTACCATAGAGTAGAAGAAACCCGAGGTGACATGACAGCAGGAACCGTACTTACCAAGCATACAGACACGCACTGAAGCAACTCACATGGGCCATCTCGTGTAATTCGCATGCAACCTTTATGATCACCACTTTTACCCACGATAAAACAAATCCTTTGGAAAGTTTTGTTACTTTTGAGGCGAAACCCATTTCACTGTGCTTTAGACTCTTGAGTTCAAGTTTGTCCATGAAGTCACACAGAAGTCACCCTTTCCTTGCAGTGGCAACAGGAGCACTGGCTCTGGACCAGGCACTGCTCTGAGGACTTTACATGTCTCGGCCTCCTTTGCCCCCCAGCTGCTGGCCTGTTTCTCCCCAGGCATAGTCTTCAGACCCTTCACCTTCTCTGACCCTCTTCTGGGCCCACTTGGGTTTCTCAGAGCCCTCCCCTCGGAGGTGATACTCAGAATTGCCTGGAACAGACCCGGCCTGGTGGAAACGTGGGTGGCACATGCAGTTCAAGTCACTGGAGGCTCACGGCTAACTTGTTTGCCAGAACCTTTGGACGTTTTCCACAAACTGCTGCCGAGGCTTGTCTTCTGGCAGTGTTGGTGGATTTTAGCCTTTGAACCCAAACCGGGGCCTTCTGATTTGATCTTACCAGTTTTTGCCCAGCTGTCTGTCCTGCATTTTCAGATTTTGGTGTGAGGGTGGGTGGGGTAGAGAGGTAGCCCAGAATTATACCAGCCACTGATGTAGGTTGTCAGCTCAAGGCAGACCACTGCTCAGTGGCCACATGCCAGCAGAGTGTGTCATCTGTCTGTCCCCCACGAGTGGTGCTTCTCACCCAGTGAGGCATTCTCTTGGCTTGGGCCTAGGAATTTGCAATGGACGTGCCCCTTCTCCCACTCTCCTCCAGGCAGTTCTGGGTGCCAACGATCCTGAGAAGAATTTCTTAACCACAGCCATCCGCCCTCATGGCATTTTCGGCCCAAGGGACCCGCAGTTGGTACCCATCCTCATCGAGGCAGCCAGGAACGGCAAGATGAAGTTCGTGATTGGGTGAGTCAGCCCACAGCGGCTCTTCCCTAGTCCTTCCTGGTCCATGCTCGCATTCAGAGAGCACTTGGCAGGAGCCACATGGCATTGTAGCTCTTTTCTTATGTGACTGTCTTGGTCCATGCAGGCTGCTGTAACAAAATACCTAAGACTGGGTAACAAACAACAGACAGGTTGGAGGCTGGGAAGTCCAGATCAAGGCGTTCCCAGACTGGGTGTCCATTGAGGCCCTGTTCCTCATGAGTGGCACCTTTTCACCATGTCCTCACATGGTGGAAGGGGCAAACAGGCTCCCTTGGGCCTCTTTTATGAGGACACTAATCCCATTCCCGAGGGCAGAGCTCCCATGACCTAATCACCCCCTAAAGGTCCCTCTTCACAGTACCATTGCACTGGAGGTTAAGTTTCAACATATGAATGTTGCGGGGATGCAAAGATTCAGGCGATAGCAGTGACCTTGTCCACTGTCCTCTGTATTCATTTCTTGTAGTTGCCATAACAACCTGCCACAAAGTAAGTGCTTAAAACAACAAATGGATTGTGTCACATTTTGGGAGGCCAGAAGTCCTCAGTTAAGATGTTGGCAGGGCTAGTGTCTTCTGGAGGTTCACAGGGAGCGTCTGTTCCAGGCCTCTGCCCTAGCTTCTGCTGGCTTCCAGCCATCCTTAGCATTCTGTGCTAGGAGAGGCATCACTCCTGCCTCTGCCTCCCTTTCACATGGCTGTGTTCCTTGCTTTCTGTGTCCAAATTTCCCTCTTATAAGGACATCATTCCCTGGATTTAAAGCCCACCCTACCCCAGTATGAGCTCAGCTTAACTAATTGCATCTGCCGAGCCCCTATTTCCAAATAAGGTCACATTCACAAGGTCCGAGTGGACAGAAGCTTTGGGAGGATACTGTTCAATCCAGTGTACCCTCTCAGGTAGGCTGGGAAGGTATTTGTGACCCTGTTTGGAAATTGAAGAAACCGTGACTCAGAGGGAAAGCAATGGGCCCCGGGTCAAAGGCCAGGGCTTGACTCTCCTTGCATCTGGGAAGGCAGGTGGGGGCATTACTTTTCTCCTCGGGGAAAGTGCAGGTGGAGGGGCCTCCACAGGGGACAACAGTGTGGCTCTCTCCCAAATAGGCCTTCTCTTCCTTCATTTCCTCCTTTTCTCCTCTCTCTCTTTCTTCCTTTTTCCCTCTGCCTTGCCTTCCTGTTTCTCACTCAGCCTCACTGCTACCCTGACTTGTCACCTTGAAGGATTACAAGGAGACTGACTGGTCAATAAATGGGAGACCAGAGCAAGGCGTTGGCCCCGTGTCTCCTGGGAAGGGGCTGAAAAGCTGCTACCCAAATCGGGACAGGAGAGACAGCACCAGTGTTGGCCATGCTGGAATGGGTGGGCAGGTCCCCCAGCTTTCAGATTCCACTAACCCTGAAGACCCAGGAGTCCCGGCCCAGTGTACATCTTTAACCAGTACAGGCATCCATGACTGCCTGGGCTGGCCTTGCCAAGTGAGGTGGCAGCCATTCTGTAGGTCACAGTCTCTCAAATGCCAAGACTTGGGAGTGGCCCTGGCCTTCGTGCAGGGGCTCCCAGCACATATTCCATCATCCCTTGTGCACCTGCAGAAATGGGAAGAACTTGGTGGACTTCACCTTTGTGGAGAACGTGGTCCATGGACACATCCTGGCGGCAGAGCAGCTCTCCCGAGACTCGACACTGGGTGGGAAGGTAAGGCCTGCTGCACCGGTCCCTGCACAGGTGCCTTTCTGCGGGTTTCTTCTCCTTGCCATTGGATTTGCTGGCAAGTTGCTCCTGTGATCCTGTATCATGGGGGATCTGCCTTAGGACCCCCTGTGCCAAGATCAAGCCCCTCTGATAGAGCATGTGGTGTCACTGCAGCGTCACATCACTTGGGCGGCCAAATTTGGAGAGCTGATGAGCTGGGATTGAACAGACATTCAGGTCACGGTCATCTATGGTCCCCTGACCTGGCTGCCCACCTGTTGGCATGGCTCCTTGTGGCAGGAGCCCACGTAGATTGGGCAGGGTGCTTGCTCCTCACCCTTTCTCCCACTCATTCCTCAGGTCTCTCCCTCCCTTGCTGTTTGGTCCTCTTTTATTCTCCTGAACCTCTGCCGTTTTCCCACTGATAACCTTCAAATAAGTTGGGAATAGGGTGGGTGTGGCATTTTTTTTTTTTTTTTTTTTTTGAGACAGTCTCACTCTGTCACCCTGGCTGGAGTGCAGTGGCGCGATCTCGGTTCACTGCAACCTCCGTCTCACTGGTTTAAGCGATTCTCATGCCTGAGCCTCCCGAGTAGCTGGGACTACAGGCACATGCCACCACGCTCAGCTAATTTTTTGTACTTTTAGTAGAGACGGGGTTTCACCATGTTGGCCAGGCTGGTCTCCTGACCTCAGGTGATCTGCCCGCCTCTGCGTCCCAAAGTGCTGGGGTGACAGGCGTGAGCCACCGCGCCTGGCCCGGGTGTGGCTTTTGATTTAAAACAAGCAGAACACCGTCAAGAAATGTAATATGAGGAATTCATTGCATCCAAAGATATGTAGATGAGTTTTATGATGATTAACAGTTATCAAATTAACAAATGTGCCTTTCCAAGTGCAATCTATGCTTCATTTAAAATCCTGGCCCATAGATGAAACTTTCATCGTCTGCCCTTTCTACGCCTTAGCAGTTGTGCAATTGAGGGCAGGCCATGTGGAAAGCTGCAGCAGTTAGGCAGTGAGAATGCGATCTGCACGGGCTTAATAGATGCTTCAACTTTGGGCAGGTGGGGGTGGTGTTTCTAACTTCTTGTTCCTGTTCTCCCGCCAGGCATTTCACATCACCAATGATGAGCCCATCCCTTTCTGGACATTCCTGTCTCGCATCCTGACAGGCCTCAATTATGAGGCCCCCAAGTACCACATCCCCTACTGGGTGGCCTACTACCTGGCCCTCCTGCTATCCCTGCTGGTGATGGTGGTCAGTCCTGTCATCCAGCTGCAGCCCACCTTCACACCCATGCGGGTCGCACTGGCTGGCACATTCCACTACTACAGCTGCGAGAGAGCCAAAAAGGCCATGGGCTACCAGCCACTAGTGACCATGGATGATGCTATGGAGAGGACCGTGCAGAGCTTTCGCCACCTGCGGAGGGTCAAGTGAGGGACACTGGAGGCTGGGCTCTCTCGACACGTTGCTCAGCCAGTCACTCCTTCCCCTGTGGATTGATGAAATAACATCCTTTGAATGAGTTTGCTCTGAGCCTGTGACTCCTTCTGCTAGGCAGAGAGCACACCCTACTCTTTCCGTGACGATGAGGGCGGCAAAAACACACATTTCTTCCTTCATGGAATTGGATTTGGATTTCTTGAAGCAGGCAGCTTCATATTATACCGATTTGTTCTCTGTCTTTTTGTGTCTCTCTGTTTACCCCCTCCCTTGCCCCCTCTTCTGGGTTATACATTTCATTCCAGTGTCCTTATACATAATCAAGGAAGCTGTAGGAAGCTACAACCCATTTGTTAGTTCTGATGGAGAACCATTTCCATGCAGACCAATACTAGAGTGAAGCCTCTAGACTTTGTTCAAGATACTCTATCTTCAAAATATCCCAGAAGAAAAACAGAAGCTGTTAACACACAGGTGAGACTTTACATACACATTTCATACTGACAGTGAGCTTAGAGCAAAAGCTGAAAGCTGAAATGACTGTAATTCCTCCCCAGTCTCTGTTGCTTGTTAACTCCTTACATGCTTCCACATTCTCTTTCAGGTACGTTGCTGTGCCTGCCTGCATTGTTTTTTGTTCTTGTCGTTGTAGAGACAGAGTCTGAGTGTGTCTGTTGCCCAGCTGAGAGTGCACTGGCTAATCACAGGCCCAATCATAGAGCACTGCAGCCTTGAACTCTTGGGCTCAAGCAGTCCTCCCATCTCAGCCTCCTGAGAGCAAACGTGCGCCGCCACAGCAGGCTTGCACTGTTTTCACAAAACATTTCTCTTATCAACAGAGTTCTGTTGTTTTGAGAGGCAAGGCAGTGATCCAGCCCAGTGGCACCCTGTTTCATCTGTTCAGCTCCTCTCCTAATGTGGGACACTGGGCTGGGCGACAGTAAGCCAGGGAGCAGGAGGGGCTCCTTCCCTGCAGCTCACCCTCAGAACCCTTCAGGCCAGTTTCCAAAGGGCATAGCGTAGAGGATAATTCCTCGGAATGAGGAGAGACTGTGCTGCCCTCTGCTGATGGGGCAGGGGGATATAAACATAAATAAGACAGCCTTTGCCCCTAAGGCACTTAGAATCATGGACTTAAGATATGTTCGCAAGCCCCTGTAATGCCAGGCAGGACATGATACACACACTTAAGACGCAGTGGTAAATGTTCAGCTTCTGTCGAGGAGGTGATGCCTTGAGTCGGACCTTGAAGAATGGATAAGCAGTGAGACTTCACTGTCGAAGTTGGCATTTCAGGCTAAAGATGTCAGAGGGTCACAGTCAATGGCATGTCATAGTTTAATTAGCAGCACGTTGTGTTTCTTAGGGGTCCATGAGATAACGGTGTCTTAGATTCAGTGAAGGACAGACGTGCCAGCCTGGTTTGGGGTGGGGAAGCCAGCCAGACTGATGGTGCAAAGCTGAAGGGGATGTACTTTTATCTCCCAGGCAGTGGTGGCCAAGAATCAAGGAAACCATCGTGGCTCTTACATGGAGCCTTCAGACAAGAAGCAACAAAGGCCCACGCGATGATGGAGTTGGGCGGGGGCAGTAGGGTTGGGGGTAGAAATGAAGCCTTACAAGAAATGGCCTGGAAGGGGTCCGCGCTCAGCACCTGATTTCCTGTGGGGAGTGAGAGGGAGGGAGGAGGCCACTCAGGCTGGAATGAAGCCGCAGAGCAGCTCTAAGCTGGTGGGAGGATGGTGTCGGGCCCGGAGTGGGTGAGGCCAGCAGACCTTGCTGATGAGCACCAAGGACCAAACTGCCCTCAGCTTCGACCTAACCACTCGCTCAGAAAAATACTAGCTGCCATCTAGACCAAAGATGTCCCTCATGGAACCTCTTCTCTGCCCTCTCTTCACTCATTAGACCACAGATAATCGTTGGGCCCTGCCCTGCACTTCAGTGGTGAATAAAACACGCAGCCCACAGACCAATATATTATTCAAAACTGCTGAAGTTTCCAAAAAAGAAAAGTGCAGGGTGCTATGAGAGGGACATAGGGCTGCAAGCAAGCCTGGCCCAGGTGGCGATCACGGCAGAACAGTTGCAGAAACAGTGCCTGCTCAGATCCGAAAGGTGAGGCTGTGCACAGAGACCCTGAGCCCCCCGCTGGCCAAGCTGACGACCTCCCGGCCGCTCCTTGTATTTCCCTGCATTCCTGACCCAGACCTATCTCGACCCACCCATTTGGAGAAAGTCTAACCACCAGGAAACCATAACCTCAGTACCCGCTGAGAGCTTGTTAGAAACCATCAGGCCCCACCCCGGAGCTACTGAACCGAGACCCTGGGCTTGGGCCAGCACTCTCTTCACAAGCCCTGTGGATGGTTTCTGACCAGTGAAGAAGCCTTCCTGCAGATCACTGAGTCCAGCTAGAACCTCCCCTTGGCTGCTGCAAGACTGAACTTGCCCTACTCACAGGCCCAGGGCCTGGGGGCCACCCCCACCCATTTCTTTCCTGACAGCTGATGGCTTTGCAGCACATCGCCCTAAGATGGCATCCTGGAGTGCGGACCCAGGCCTATGTCTGTCCCTCGTGTCACATCCCATCTGGAGAATCGGGGCCAAGGGAAGGCAGTTCTCTCCCAGATTGGGGACAGCTAGAAGCCCTATTGCCAAGTGCTGCGTGTCCTTTGGGATGATCGCATTCAATCCCTCTTCCTTCCCTTCCCTATCGACACTGACCTAGTTCAGCACCTGACCCCATCTGCACCTAGGTCAGGTGTCCTGGGACAGCCGACCTGATCTGTCTGCTTACTTTCGCCCCTCCTCCCATCCAGCTGCTATGTGTACACCTAGGGTATCCAGTCTCTCTGCTAAAAACACTAAAGCAGGGTCCGATTTTTCCCAGCCCACATTTCCAGCTCCTTCCACTGGTCTTCACACTTGCTGTGTTGTAGCCAAATGGAACCACGGTTTCCTGTTCACGCCCTGTCATGCATCCCCTGCTCAGGCTGTCATGACTGCATGCGATGTCCTCTCCCCGCTGTGTCCCAGCTCCAGAATGGCCCGTTCCCTTCCCCTAAAAAGCCATGCCTAATCCTCCCAGTTGGAAACCACCTCTTTTCTCTGGATTCCCAGCCTGGGGCCCCTGACCTGTACCTCATTTTGTGTTTCCTATTTGTGCTTTTTCCTGCCCCCACCAGGCCAGGAGTTCTTAAGGACAGAGGCAATCAGTGTCCCCACAGCATAGTGGGTGCTCAGGAAACCTCCCTGTCTTGGAATCCTGGAGTCACAGTAGCAACAAAAGAAAATGGTCCCAGGAATGGGGAAAGGCACAGCCCATGAGACTGGGTTGAAGCAGAGAGAGGTTCCCAACCTGCCATTCAGATGGAGCTTGAGGAGTCTGTGAACTCCCTAAATTCGATGCAGCCTTTGGGGGTGTGGGTGTGTGTGTGTTTGTGGGTGTGTGTGGGTGTGTGTGTGTTTGTGGGTGTGTGGGTGTGTGTGTTTGTGGGTGTGTGTGGGGGGTGTGGGTGTGTGTGTGGGTGTGTGTGTGGGTGGGTGCGTGTGTTTGTGGGTGTGTGTGGGTGTGTTTGTGGGTGTGTGTGGGTGTGTGGGTGTGTTTGTGGGTGTGTGTGTTGGTGTGTGTGGGTGTTTGTGGGTGGGTGTGGGTGTGTGTGTGTTGGCATGAAAGGGCACATGGCTTTCACCAGCTTCTCAAAGAGGACTGTGGCCTAATAAAAACTAGTGAGTGGAGGGGGCCAGCAGCTGTCAGGCGAGGGGCCAGGAGAGACATGCCAAGGGCAGAGTGGGGCTCCCAGGCCTCATCGTCACCCCTGTGTGTGTGTGTGGCTGGCTGTTCCATCATGGGGTCCATGGCTTCAAAACAGGGAAGCACTGGAATCCACGAGGAGGAGGGCTTGCCAGACAGGATGGCAATGGTTGAGGCCTCTGGCCCCAGCCCTCTGGGCTCTGGTGCCCATTGCCCCTGGAAGATTCTTAGCTTTCTGGATGAGACAGCCCTTGCTGGTAGAAAGCTCTACCTTCTGCTGAACTGAAACACCATTGGATGTGACTTCCCTTGTCCTCCCTCATTTCCTCCCTCACCAAACCCCAGCAAGTGCAGCTTACACAGGTGCTGTTCCCTCCGTTATCCCGCAGCTCATCAGCAGCACTGTCCTCTGCTCAGCTCACCTGCCTCAGGGCACCTGGTCCTGCAGGGCCAGCCACTCTTCTTCAAACTCCATCTCCAACATCATTTCTTCTTTGCAGCTGTCCCCCACAGGTCTCTCTGGCTTCATACAATGGCCAGCCTACATCTCCATCAAAGCACTTCCTCCATCACAGGGCAACCATCCACTTAGCTGCCCAGATAGAGCTCTATGAACTGCTTTGCTCCTCAAGGGCTTTTGATTCGTTACCTGTTCCAGGGAAGTAAGCATGCCCAGTTCATGTGCCAAGACTCCAAGGGCATTTACAGGAGAAAGCCACCAACTCATTGGCAATCTGGGGGAGCCCCAGAGAAAAGAGGCCATGGCCAAGGGCACTCAAGGGCAGTTAGCAGAGCCAGGGCTGGACCACTAGCTCCTGATCCCCCAGGCCAGCGCACCCCAGGTCACCCATTCAGATCCAGGCAGCCTAATGCCACATAGGTGCCCATGTGGGAAGGAGGCAGTCAGGATATGGGCTCCACCCTGAGGTTCTCTTAACATGAAGGGCTGAAAAAGCACAAATGGATCATTAGGAACTGTGAGAAAGAAGATATGTTGGCAGACACTAGAACCTTCCATTCCAGTATGTATCTCTTGTCACCAGCACTGCCTAGTCATTGATCGTGAAAGGCTCCAAAAGATGGTGGACCCAAAGTCGAGACTCTTTGCCAGCTCTGCCTCTTACCGGCTCCAGGAGGTCTGTTCATATTAACTCATTCGGCCCAGAGAATTTCCCAAAGAACTTTCTAGAGTGACTGGGGTAGGGGAGAAAAGGAGGGAAGAGGATGGAGGCCTCTCAGCTTCTTTTGTCCTGTATCACAGCCTGGCTCCCAGCAACACTTTTGGGATGCCTCTTGTAGCAGGTACTGGGAGACATGCACACCACTGGCTTTGTTCTCCATGGTGGGCAGGGGGAACATCAATTCAAAACATTTTAACTGGGCACCTACCATTTCCCTCAAAGAGCTCACAGTCCCATAGAAGAAATGAAATGCAGAAATTAATAACCCAAGCGCTCCTTCCTTTAAGAGCAGAGGTCAGCAAACTATGAACTCAGGCTCCAATCTCGCTTGCCACCTGCTTTTGTAAATACAGTTTCGTTGTCACACAACCACATCCATTTATTTACATAATGTCTAAGACTGCCTTTTCACTACAATAGCAGAGTTGAGTAGTTATGACAGAGGCCATCTAGCCTACAAAGCCAGTCAAAATATTGACTATCTTGCCCTTCATAGAAAAGGTTTTGTGATGGAAGAATGAGGTCAGAGAAAAAAAGAAGAAAAGGAAAGGTTTGTCAACCTCTGCTTAAGAGGGACTGAGAGGCCACGAGCACACGATGCTTAGCATCACTAATCATTAAGGACATGCAACTCAGTACCACGATGCGACATCGCCTCATCCCATTAGGATGGCTACTATCAAAACAAAAAAATAGGCCAGGCACAATGGCTCACGCCTATAATCCCAGCACTTTGGGAGGCTGAGGCGGGCAGATCACTTGAGATCAGAAGTTCAAGACCAGCCTGGCCAACAGGATGAAACCCTGTCTCTACTAAAAATACAAAAAATTAGCCAGGTGTGGTGACAGGCGCTTGTAATCCCAGCTACTCGGGAGGCTGAGGCAGGAGAATTGCTTGAACCTGGGAGGCGGAGGTTGCAGTCAGCCAAGATCGCACCACTGCATTCCAGCCTGGGTGATAGAGCTTGGACTTGATAACTCCCTGGAGGGTGACATGGTGACATTTGTGTTTGGATGGTGGGGAGAGTGCAGGGAGAGGGACCAGAGGTGGGGCGCCAGTGGGGAACTACCTCTAGTCCAGGGCAGAGACGGTAAGAGTGTGTCTGTCCTGAGGAACAGGCAACGGGGCTATGGTGCAGATGTAATGAAGAGATGATTCTGTGCAAGAATGGACCATCCATGATGATTGATTGGATGTGGGGCTAAGGGAGGGGAAGGGATAAAGAGAACTAGGAGGCTGAAGCTTAGAAGAATTGGTGGCCAGCCATGCCTTCTGCTGAGCTAGGGACCCAGGAGAGGATGAGATATAGGTAGCAGCAAGGAAGAAGCTGAATTCCATTCTGGCCATAATGAGTTGAATGAACCTTGCAGTTTCCAGGTAGAAAAGTCTAGAAGGCAAGAGATAGTTATTTCGGACATCTTGGCTTATTGCTGCTACCGAAAGCCACAGGAAAAGCAGGAGGATGAAAAAATGGGACCCTGAGAATTAAGAAGTGAACCAAATACCCAGGTGTCAAGGAAAGCTAGGGAGGAGGGATCAAGCTTGAGAGGATGGTCAGCAGCGTGGGTGGTGCTGGGAAGTTAAAGAGGCTGAAGACTGAGCAAGGAAATGTCCCTGAAATCTAACACTGAACACCCACTTTATAACTGGCCTTGTGCTGGGGGTAAGGGCCACCGTGGTAGACAGTCTATCCAAGAGCCTTTCCAGAGCTCCTGATCTAGCTAAGGGAAAGAACCACAGTTGATGCCAGCTGAGCTAAGCGGCCCCAGGGAAGCTGCAGCACAGCCTATTTGGCAGTACACTTGTGCCCAGCGTGGATTTTCATACCCTGCTCATGGACTTGTGTCCTTTCTTCATCCTCCCTTCCATATTCTTCCTTGATGGCGCTCTTCTCAACCATAGATTTTCTTAGACCTTTTGGGGGCCCTTCCAGCTTCTGACCCAGACAGTGCTAGCCAGGCCGTGGGCACTACAGGTTTGTTGAGTGGTTTTGATGGGAGCGGATTAGAGGAAAAACCAAAGATGAATGCTGAGCAAGATGATAGGAGCAGGGTTGTGGGAAGGAGAGTGCCTCCTCAGCCAGCCAGCGCCTTCCCAGGTGGTCAAGCACTTTCTCCTTGGATCCTCAACAAGCCTGTTGAGTCCAGCAAGGTCTCCCAATATCCCCATTTTGTATAGGGAAGCCCAAAGTTTCAGACAGGGAAAGGGGCATTCTGAAGATGCACAGCAAGTTAGGGACAGCATCCTTTTCCTCAATGGCCTTCTACTCTCTTGGAATAATGTTGAGTGGCCTGAACTCCTTGCCTCTGTACTGGCTGGGAACACTGGATGTACTCCTTTCCTATGACTGCTGTATCAGATTACCACCAGTTGAGTGGCTTAAAACAATGCAAATGTATTATCTTATAGTTGTGGGGGCCAGAACCCCAAAATCAGCTTCACTGGGCTAAAGTCCAGGATTTGGAAGCTCTGAGGCTTCTGGAGGCTCCGAGGGAGGAGTTCCATTTTCTTTCCTCTTTTGAGCTTCTGGTGGCCGCTTGTTTTCCTTAGCTTGTGGCCCCTTCTTCCATCTTTGAAGCACATTACTCCAATCTCTGCTTCTATGGTCACATTTCCTGCTCTTCTTCTGTAGTAAAATCTCCCTCTGACTTTCTCTTATGATGACACTTGTGATTACACTTATGGCCCACCCAGATAACCCAGGATAATCTCCACATTTAAAGATCTTTAACTTAATCGCATCTGCAAAGTCCCTTTTGCCATATAAGGTAAGAAGAGTAACAGGTCTCAGGGGTTAGAATGTGGACATGAAGCTGGCTAAGAGAGGCAAGCCCTTGGGTAAAGCGCCACCTCACAAAAGACCCTGCTTGGCTTCAATAGGCTGAGGACCTTGAGGAAACTCTGCTAGATCCCTACAGCCCTGTCTGCCAGAACCATCCAGATCGTTCACTGGGCTGGTTTGGCACCAGCTAGTGATTGTGAAAACTGAACAGAAGTCACCAATAGGATGGTGCCAACTTAGTGCTAGAAAATGTGGGAGGATCGGCAGGGCAGGTTCACAAAGGCCCGAGAATCCAGCGGCCCAGGTGAGCAAGTGCCTGTCCCAGCACTGCCTCCAGGCTCGGGACTGGGGCTTCCAATCCTGGGTCTGGACTTCAGGTCCTGCAGTGGGGGTACTCAGACTTACACATCCTCTTTGTACCTTGTTTGCTGCTGGGATTAGAATTTAGGGGAGTGAAGTTCAGGGACGAATCTAAGGCCTCCCAGCCAAAGGCCATCTAGCCCAAACAAAGGGGCTTCCAACATGGTCCTAGGTGGCACTGAGACCAAGCCTGCAGAGACTGGGCCCTGTGAGAGAGTCAAGGCAAGGCCCCAGGGCACTGCAGGCTGTTCAGGTGAGGGCACCTCATGCCACTGTGGAACCAGGAGCTCCCAAGATCCCTGTTCTGTCAGCATGAGTGTCTGATTGCTCCCTTCTTCAAAGCCAGCTCTGGCTCGGAACGCTGGGTGCTGAGACACTGCCTTTGGTGAGCATGGGCTGCTTAGGAGCTTTAGAGGGACTCCTGCTGAACTGGGGGTCGTCTCTCTGCAATGCCTTCTGCCCTGTCTGCCTGCCTGACTCCCACATGTATCTCTATGGGCTAGTAGCCTGGTCGAGTGAGGCTCCCTCTGTGCCTGTCCAGTTTGGCACCAGCTAATGATTGTGTCCAGGGGCTCTGGACCTGCCTCTTTCTAGACCAAGGAGTCCTCAAAGGCAGGGTCTGCTGGGAGCCTCCCTGTGACCCCTGCAGTACCAGCACAGCCATTCGTGCCATGAGTTGAATAGAACTGAAGAGAAGGGAGAAGCTTCCCGGGGGTGGGCAAGAGGAGGCTTGAGAGCCCAGGAATAATGATAAAACAGTAACGGCCCAGGGCTAAAGGAATCCTCCAGAATCCGAGTTCTGTGGATCTAAGTTGGCCTGGGACTGCCTGAGGATGGGGCAGGCCCTGCCCAGAGGCCTCTTGGAGCCAGCCTCCAGCACCTCCTCAGCCTGACCTTCCACCTTCAGTGTTTAGAGCTGAGAGAGCAGGCTACGGGGCACATAGGTCAGCCCTGCATTGCTTACACAAGTGGGCCAAGACTCCAAGAGGGGCTGAGATTTGGCCAAGGTCTTTGAAGAAGGAATGCCCATTCATAAAAGAAGAGCTATTACAACTTCTGTCTCTTCCCAGAGTCTTCTTTCCAGCTCTTCCTAGAAAAGCATGGCCCGCTCAGTCATTTCTCAGGTTCCTGTGCTGAGAACAGGAGTGAGGAAGGGAAGCTCACAGGAATGAAGCACCCACTGGCCACTGGAGATCAGATGGGCACCATTATATGTTGGATAGTATTCCTCCAAAAAATATGTTGAAGTCCCAACACCCAGTGCCTGTGAATGTGACCTTCTTGGGAAGGAGAACCTTTGTAGATATAATCAAGTTAATATGAGATCATTAGAGTGGGCACTAATCCAACATGATGGTGTCCTCATAAGGAGAGACAGAGACACAGACACACGTGGGAAGACAGTCACATGGAGATGGAGGCAGAGACTGGAGTGATGCAGCCACAAGTCAAGAACACCTGGGGCTACCAGAAGCTGGAGGAGACAAGGATCCTCCTCTACTCCTGAAGGAGCGTGGCCCTGCTGATACCTTGTTCTTAGACTTCTGGCCCCAGAAGTGGGAGATAATTCATTTCTGTTGTTTCCAGCCACCCAATTTGTGGTACTTTGTTCCAGCTATCCTAGCAAAGTCATACAGACACTTTCACAAATGTCTCACAACAGCCTCTCAGCCAGGCAGAGATGGCAGCATTGGCTCCGTCTTCTCATTCTAATGTCAACTCCTTGCATTACCTCTCCAGGCTTGCCACCGCCCCAACTGTGAATAAACAGTGCTCCTCATCTTCAAAGCCCTTTGGAAATACTAATTAACTCTCAGCTAATTGGATGAAAGAACGTGAAGCTCTGATGACATCATCTCCATTCTGTGCCCAGATCTAGCCACAAGCGAAATCTGGGACTGCTGGGCTATGAGCCTTGTCTTGTGGGAACATGTTGTGCCCACGAAACATGGCTGGGGACGGCCGTCTACTCACTTTAGCTCCATGGGCTTCAGAAAACGGCCAGCTGTGGGCACACTTGGCCAATCAAGCACGCATAACACAAACGGTTTCTGTGATTAAGAGTTTGTGTGGGTGTGGGTGTGTGTGTGCGTGTGTGTTAATCACATACCTTTGCACTCTGCACATCACTGAGATTGTCTTATTGGCCGTTCTAAACAGAAGCTTACAAAAACATGTGTACTTTCAAATATCCTCAGAATGCATCCCTGTGATCCTGAGGGCCTGTGTACCCCCTGCCTTGTAGAACCAAGAAGAATCCCTCTGCGTCCAGGGCCCCAGGGGGTGAACATCAGTTGAGCTGGGCAAGTAGCTGCATGCAAGGCCTGGAGGCAAGAGCCTGCAAGTCAGAGGCCATCTGAGCCAGGAGCCAGAGCTGAGAGAGATTCCGACCAAGGCCAGAAGGGCGTGAGGAGGAGGTGCAGGGCTGGGGCTGTCCCCACGACAGCAGGGTCTTTGGTGGACAGACAGCAGGCATGCTGCAGTGGACAGGGTCAGGAGACGAGGGTTAGAATCCTGCCTTTGACTTTGCCACTCATTAACCTGGACAACAGTGACAGGCCCATTCCAGGTCTCCCTGACTCCGTGCGATCTCTCCTTCATCCTCCACCCTGTGGCCAGGAGCACCATCCATGCACCAGGCAGATCTGCTCCTGGCACTGACCACTAAAAACCTCACCCGTGTGTCCCACGGGATGGACTTGAACATGATGGGTAGTACAATGACCGTCTTTGTTCAATAACAAAGAAAGAAAGAAAGGCCATTCCTGCTCAGTTATCTTTCAATCCTTCAGATCATGAAAAAAGATCAAAAAACTAAAAAAAACCCCAAAACCTCAGAGTTCCATGCTCTCGTGTTTTTTGACTTTGTATTGAAGCATAATATACATTTTGAAAAGTGCATGTCATACATAAGTATAACGCTTGATGACTGCTCACAAGGAGAACATATCCATGTCAAAGCACCCAAACCGAGAAACAAGATGGCCACTACCCTGACATCTAGCAGCGGAAATTAGTTTCACCCATTTTTCTGTTTTTTTTAAAAGAAATCGGCCGGGTGTGGTGGCTCACACCTGTAATCCCAGCACTTTGGGAGGCTGAGGACGGTGGATCACCTGAGGTCAGGAGTTCAAGACCAGCCTGGCCAACATGGCGAAACCCTGTCTCTACTAAAAATACAAAAATTAGCTGGGTGTGGTGGTATGTGCCTGTAATCCCAGCTACTTGGGAGGTCAAGGCACAAGAATCACTTCAACCTGGGAGGCAGAGGTTGCAGTGAGCAGAGGTGGCGCCACTGTACTCCAGCCTGGGCGACAGAGTGAAACTCTGTCTCAAAAAATAAAAATAAAAAATAAAAACAAGAAATCACTCTATATGTGCTCTTAGGTGTTTAGCTTTCTTCCCTCGACATTATGTTTGTGAGCTGCATCCATTTGTTTCTACACTCATTGTCATTGCTGTAGAGCATTACATTGTGTGAAGATACCATAAATTACTTGTTCCTTCTACCTTAATGGGCATTAGGGTTGCTTTTGGCTATAACAAATAGTCCTGCTCTGAGTATTTCTTGGGTATATGTTTTTAAAAACATCCGTAGGCTGTTGAGTGGGAACCTGAAAGTGGGATTACTAAGTCAGAAAGTATGTGTGTATTTGGCTTCAGTGGGTAAGCTGAGTTTCCCAAGTGGTTGTACCAATGTACCCGCCCCACCAGTAAAATATGAGTATTCTAGTTGCCAACAATTAGTATTTTCTGTCTTCTTAATTTTATTTTATTATGTTATGTATGTATGTATGTATGTATTTCTTTTTAGAGACAGGGTCTCACTCTGTTGCTCATGCTGCAGTGCAGTGGTGCGATCTCGGGTCACTGCAGCCTCCAACTCTTGGGCTCAAGCGATTCTCCCACCTTAGCCTCCTGAATAGCTGGGACAACAGGCGTGCTTCACCATGCCTGGCTACTTTTTTATTTTCTAGTTTTTTGTAGAGAGGAGGGTCTCGCTGTGTTTCCCAGGCTGTTCTCAAACTCCTGCACTCAAGCAATCCTCCCACCTCGGCCTCCCAAAATGCTGGGATCACAGGTGAGTGCCACTGTGCCCGGCCTGGAGTTGTTTATTTGTTTGATGTATTCTGGATGAGGGTTTTGTTGAAGATGTGTATTGTGAACATCTCCCACATGTTGAGTATCCTTTCACTTTCTTAACAGTGTGTTTTGATGAACAGAAGTTTCTCACTTTAATATGGTTCAATTTATCACATTTTTGGTCACACTCAGCACTTTTCGTGTCACACTTAAGAAATCTTTGGCTGTTGCCAGTTCACAAAGACACTCTCCTATGTTTTTCTTCTAAAAGCTTTATTGTTTTACCTTTCACATTTAGGTCTGCAGTTTGTGTGGAACTGATCTTTTTATATGATGTGTAGTAAGGATTCATAGACATTTTTTTTTCCCATATGGGAACCCAATTAACCCAGCACTTTTTGTTGAAAGGCCAATCCTATTCCTACTGCCCTGCCCTGTGGTGCTAGTGTATCTTTAGCTTCTCAAACACTTGATAACTCTCTGATTTGCTGTTGTAAGTGTTAATGAGTTAAAACAGTTCAGACCCCAGTTATCAATCAAGCACTTATCTAGGTGGTGTTGTGAAGGTGGTTTGCAGATGTGATTAAAGTCTTTCATAATTGACTTTAAGTATGGAGATTGTCCTGGATCACCTGTGCAAGCCTCAGCCAATCAGTTGAAAGGATTTAAGAGCAAAGCTGAGACTGCCCTGAGGAAGAAGAAATTCTGTCTGTGGATTGCAGCTTGGGCCCACGTCCAAGAGTTCCTGCATGCCCTTCCTGACGACCTGCCTTATGGATTTTGGACCTCCCCAGTCAGCCCCCACCACCACATAAGCCAATTCTTTCTCATAGATCTCTTAATATGTATCTCCTACCGGTTTTCTTTCTCTGGTGGAACCCTGTCTGATACATGCCTCCATCTCCCAAACAAGACCGAAATGGTTTCAATAGTAAATTCACTAGCCATTCACCGCAGACTAGGCGAAGAGGGAACCCTCACTAATGGGAGTGGAATGGAGGAGGAAAATGAGTCTAATCTCAATCATGAACGTAGATTAAAAAAAAAAAACTCTACAAAATCTTAGCCAAGTATTCAAAGGATCTTATGCCATGACCAAGTTCATGTTGGTATACACTGCAATTGCAAACCAAGTCTTGCCAGGCCAACTCATCTTAATGGAAATGATGAAATTCAGTTGAGAACAGTGGCAGGCCAACAGTCAAACTTTTGAATGAAATGCACTTTAATTCAATGTCCTCATCCTTGAATGTCTTCATATCTTTATTATCCTTGGTACTTTCATGCCCCAGGACCCAAAGCTGAGAAACCAGCTTGAGGAAGCATCCTGGGCCCACAACTGATTTGGTTCCACCCCTACATCTCTCTCCTAAAACTCCCTTTCTCACTGTGTCCACCTCACTCAGAAGCAGTAGTCCTCAATCCTTGGAGCACACCTGAGTCTGCAGGGATACCTGTTAAAAATGTGAACTGTCTCCTGGGGCAGGTTAGTTGACCTAGTGGACTCACGTCTCTGAAAGGTTCCAGCTGACTTGCATTGGTATCTAGGCTCACCCACTTTCCAGCTGTATGGCCTTGGGCAAATGATCTCCCTGCTCTGAGGCTCAGCATCCTCCCGTGAACCACATAGCCTCCCTAGCCCAAAGGGGAGGGAAGAGTCACAGCTCCTTTGCCCACCATGCAGGGTGCCCCATGGTGGTAAGGGCGCAGCCAGTGGGGAGCAAGGGAAGATATCCTTTGGGCAGCCTGAGTCCAGGAAACACAGCTCTGCCTTGCTCAGCCCCAGGAGGAGCCACACATCTGCCAGGCTCTCAGCAGGGTCAACAGGAGCAGCCAGGCTGAGCTCACATCTCCCTGAAAGAAAGACAGCCATGGGGCGTTTCCTGCTGGGGACAGGTGGAGTGAAGTCCTTGCTCTCCTTGCAAGCAGCCGAACATTCAAAGCGAGGCTGACAAGTTCAAGTCATCCTCTGATCCTTCTAGAAATATCCTGCTAAAAGCCAATCACATGTTTTCTTTCAAATGTGTCATTTTGCACAGATGTTTAAACTCTGGCATAAGCAGCAGGTTGCATCAGCCTCTCTTACATCTAAGGCCTGCAGGATCCCAATAATTTAATGTTGACCAAAGGAAGAAAGCCTCCTTACAAAGTGGCAGAAAGAAGAGGATCAAGACCTCAAGGAGGGTTTTCTCAGGACACCTACTGACAGAAGCACTGTGCATCATACCTAGCATGTAGTAACCCCTCAACAAATATTAGCTTTATTATTAGCATTGTTAGCACAGCTCCCACGAACAGTCCCCGATGCCGCATGTAAGTGGCTAACTGAGCAATTTGAACCCAGTGGGGTAATAATCTTGGAAGTTAAGAGTCCGAGCTCTAGAGTAAGACAGCCTAGGTCCAAATCCCAGCTCCACCACTCACTAGCCCTTCCGTGCCATAGAGTCCTCATCTGTAAAATGGGGATAATAATAGTATTTACGTCATAGGGCTGTAGCAAGGATGGAATGAGATGTTTTCAGTAGAGCGCTTGGGACAGCACCTGACATAAAAAGCATTAAGTCAACATGGACCCTCAAATCACCCCCTTCAGCTGAGCTTTGTCAAATCGGCCTTGCCCATCTATTAACAGAATCTTGAGCAAGTTTCCGAAGTTACTGGTGTCTTGCAGTTGTTAAAACTCAGACCAGATTAAAATGTCAATCTCAGACTCAGTTTCACTCTTCCCTACCCAACGCAGTGCAGCTTCCCTGAGCCCCTGGCTGCTCTGAGACCCTCCTGCCGCCCTACCCTGTTTGGGAAAATCAAAGGACACTGGCTGTCTCATGGGAAGGGGGAGGAGTGGGGGAAATACATGAGTCCTTTTGAAGGCTCTTTGAGACTTGAGTAGGTTTCTGCTCCTTGCCTCAGAGGCATCTTAACAAAGGTGACTCCTGACACCTTCCTGTAGGCTCTTTTTGCGTGGGGGATCTCTTTGAGGAGAGCTGGTTGGAGCTCCTTCCTGGCCTTCTCTGATCATCCAACACACACTCAACCATTCCCATACTGCCTAGGTGATGTCATGCCCTCCCGTGGCCTCAAGGGGCCATCGCTAGCTGCCTCTGCCCCTACAAGCTTGGCCTCTACCCTGGACGGTTCCGCTGAGCTCCTCCCCTGTGGTGTCCTGGTGTCAGCTCATCTTATCCACTCGGTTGCCATACAGGCCCCACAGCCTCACTGTCTCCCAAGTGAAAATCAGATCTCTACCCTATTCCCTTCCCCCAACTGTTGCCCGTGGAGTCTCTAATTCCTGAATAAAAGATTTGTGCAAGTAACTGAGGCCAGCAGGCCCCTCTGTCTCTCCTTTCCAGCCCAGACTCCCTTTGGGCAAAGCTCATTCCTGGCTACTATGCACACCAAACACCTGTCCTTCAATTTGGGGCTGGGGCAAACAGTTTAACTCTCCAGTCTTAGGAGGAGAGGTCTCCCTTGTCGAAGATGGGAGTGGAGGCCAGAGAACGGGGAGATGAAAGTATATCCCAGCCACGTAGGAACATTTCTGCTGGTGCAAGAAACCTACATCAAAGTGGCCACAAGATGAGCTAATAGAAGGTGGATAAATATGAGTCCATATTTACTGCACTTTATGTGGAATCTTGACCATGTAGGGAGGGAAAGGCCTGCCTGTGCCATTCTCCTGCTCCCACCCCTTTTTCCCAAGCTGAGCAGGAGCCCCCTTGGGTCTTGGCGTTGACTTTATAGCATTTGAGATTCTTATCTCTTCCTTCTAGTCTTTTGAAGTACATGATGACACTCTCTCCTTCCTCTGCCTTTTCCTCTGGGGAAATATAAGAAAGGAATAAAGACTTATTTGTCTGGAAAAAAACCGAGTCCAACTTTTACAAGTAGAGAATAAACTACAAACAACTTCAATCTGATGGTTGACTTTCACTGACAAGAAATTTCCTCCTTTCCTCTCCATCCCCATCTCTCCTTCCTTCCCTCTTTTTCTAAACATCTAGCAGCCTCCTTAACTGCCCTGTAGGCATAGCCCTGGCTAATACCTGTGACTGGAGGAGCTCTCATCCACCCAAGGTAGACATCATTTCACCATGCCAGGATGCAAGCTGTAGGCGAGGCCTGAGGCTCAACAGATCTTGGAATCCCCCTCTAAATGGGTATGGTCTCTGCAGAATTCAGGCTCCCCTTCTAGTCTATTCTTCTGAGGACCATCTCTTTCTATTTTTCCGTCAACACCCTCTGCCCCTCCACTGACTCCCTCTCCCATCACCGCTACTCCTCCATCCTCTGGCTACCAGTTTTTGCCTCAGTACTAGGTGGCTTTTTACCAGACTGAACCCCTCAGGGTCCAGGCCTGGCTCAAAGCAGGTGCTCAGGACACAAGTATGGGCCACTGGAAGCCCTGTATCGTGGGGAGGGAGCAGGGAGTAGGGCTTCAGGAAGTGTCTGCAGGAGTGACTTCATACAATCCACTACGATTCTGATATTTTAAAACAAATAATATGTGTGACTTTTTAAAATGTCATGTAAAAACACGATTTAACTTGTCTTTAAAATATACCAGGTATTTACCAGGTTCGTACTTGTGAACAAATATTGTCTTCATCCAAACGTTAAGAATGGCTAAATGCCATCATGTTCCCTCCTCCAAAGCTACCCTCTTGGAAAAGACAAACTTGTCCAAAGAGGCTGCCTTAGTCTAGAACCCAAAGGACTTTGTCACCTCCATAATTTGGAGACACAGCATGAGCAAGCTTCGCCTGCCACCCCACACCCCCGCCCCGAGCCTGGCATACTGGGCCATTGCAGATTGGGTGGCAATACTGGGAGACATCTAGTTCTAAACCTTGAGTTTAGAAACATGGGCACTTGAAAAATGACATCTCTGGTTTCTTTCTGTCCTGGAAATGATCATCTTCTGTTCCCTCCAATGCTCACTGAGCATTTGGTGCGTGCCAGCTCCCATACCTGTTACCTAAGACTCGGGGAGGAATATAAGCTGGTTTCTGCCTTCTAGAGCTCACGGGCTGTCAGGTAGACAGAGGAAAACCCAGTCACCACCACATGATGTGCTCATGAAGGGACTGAGCCACGTGTGTTGGCTTGGCAGTCCCCAGTAGCTCAGAAGGGCTGCCATGGGGAGGAAGCATTTTCTTCTGGTGGTCTTTGAGAAACAACCTCTCTACACTGACACCAAGTACAGCAGCACCCGCCTGTGTCCCTTCACCTGAGTGAAGTCTTTGCTTGTCTTTGTTTGTTTTAGATAAAATTAATTCTTTCTCAGTTCAGAGTGGCCCCTGATTCTGCCATACAAGTGTGTAGTAGATAAGTTCACGTTCAGTGTCGCTACGCCTTTCTGATTTTGCAGTCTTTATTTCCTTCTAGCTCTCACCTTTACAGACTTAAAAATGCTCCACTGGAAACATAGGTTGTTTGCTATTGGAGTTTTTTGGCCTCTGACACCCCTTTGGCTCCTTGGTTGTGCTCCTCAGTTTTCTCTGGGCCTTCTGGGGGGCTGGCTTCTCCTTCCCACCTGCTTTATAGGGAAGACACGTTGCTCTTGGCTCAAGGCAACACCCAGAAGCAGAAGGAACTCTCTCCTGGGCAGCCCAGTGACTGGCACGGGCTCAACAGCTTGAAAGCTCCCCAGCCAGAGGAGGTCTGGCACAGATTGAACGGGCTTGTTGGGAAGTACTTGGGGGCCTCAGAATGGCTGAGTGGGCTGGGCCCACAGCAGCAGGGGCTGGCAGGGCTGGCTTAAGTGTTAAGAATAACTCTTTTCTGTTGTTGTTTTTATTAGTGCTTTTTTATTACGAAAGTAATACACTGCCATAAAAATTCAAAGAGTACAGAAAGGAATAAAGAGAAAACTCAAAGCATCTTCCCAGTCAGCCCACACAAACCCACTTCCTAGAGGCAGCAGTTATGATCAGTTTCATGTGAAACCTTTAATATAATTTTTATACATATGCAAATGTAACAAATATAAGAATGCATTTTTTGCAAATTGCTTTTCTTTAAAGGAAAAAAGTATATGCCCATTTTTTAAAAAGTCAAACACTACAGAAAACACAAAATAAGACATAAAAAATAAAAACAAGGAAAAGACAGCTCTCAAAATCCATATCTTAGAAGATAGCAAGTGTTGACACTCTGGGAGGTGTTTCTCAAAGCCTTTGGGCAATTTGACAGAAGTGAAATCACACTATTTACGCTGCCATGTAACTTGCTTTGATGCAAACTGCTATTTCTCTCTTTCATTCAACAATATATTATTGGCATTTTTCATGCCCCTAACTAGAGATCTAAAATCAACACCTCGATTGGCCACATAGTATCCTGTTATAACTTTGGAATGGATCTTCTGATAGAAACTTATCTTGTAACGAGTTTTTTAAAATATCATGAATAATGTTGCAATGAGCATACAGGTACTTAGTTATCTCCCCCTGATGCAGTTACTACCTGAGGATAAATGCCTAGATGCGAGGGTACTGGCAATACAACCCCAAACCACACTGAGCTGACACTTTCTATCCACTGCATTGAGAAAATAGAACACATCTGACAACACCAAGTGTTGGCAAGGATATGTAGCACTGGGAATTGTTTAGGCAGGAAAGTCAGTGTTCTGCTGTCAGATTGAACATGCACATACCCTGTGACCCAGCAATTCTGCCCCAGGATATATTATATAGATGGTTCATGACTTAACAATGGCCCGACTTACGATTTTTCCACTCTACCATGATGTGAAAGCGATACACATTCAGTAGAAACCAAACTCGAAGTCCCATACAACTATTCTGTTTTTCACTTTCAGTGCAGTATTCAATAAGTTACATGAGATATTGAACACTTTATTATAACGTAGGTTTCATGTTAAATGATTTTGCCCAACTATAGGCTAGTATAAGCATTCTGAGCACATTTAAGGTAGGCCGGGCAAAGCTATGATGTTTGGTAGGTTAAGTGTATTAAATGCATTTTCTACTTAGGGTATTCTGAACTTATGATGCAGTTACATCCCGATAAACTCACTCCACATCTGGGAATGTTAAATGCTGCTGACATGTCCAGTAAAATGCAAACTGAAAACTGATCATTGGATTTAGCAACATAGAGGGCGTTGATGACCTTGACAAGAGCCATTTCTGTGTAGTGATGGGAGTGAGAGAGAAGGGAGGAAGAGGACTCTGAGAAAGTGTAGAGAATTCTCTGAAGGATTGTTGATGTAAAGGGAAGAAGGGGAATGAATGGACAGTAGCTAGAAAGGTGTATGGGGTCAAGAGAAAGGTTTTCTAAAATGGTGGGAAGAATTCCAGCGTGTGTGCATGCTGAGCAGAATGATCTGGTCAAGAGGGAATAATTGATGGTGCAGGAGAAAGGGCGAAATGTTAGCAAGATGTTCCTGGGTAGGCAACAAATGGGACCTTTCATCTGCTTCAGGACACATCGTTCTCTTGTATCAGGATGGGGCAGAATGTGTAGATAATGGTGCTGTGGAGGTAGGGGATGAAGATGTTTATATGCATCTCATTTAATATAATATACATATGTACTATTTTTGTATGTCAGATAATAAAAAGAATTTTAAAATGTTAGCATTGTTGAGTCCAAGGGATACCTCATCATTCATTTTGTGGCATATTTTTAGATCACCACCCAGAAGGTTGCCCTGACTTATCCTCCCACTCTCAGAGCCCCTGGGGCAGGAGAGTGCCCATTTTCCCACACCCCAGGTACCCCAGGGTTTTGCAGATTTGTTTTAAGTTTTACATACCTGAGGCAGGGGTGGAAACAGTTGACTTTCTTTGCATTTCCTTCATATGCTAATTGGTGACCCACAAATCTTCTTTTGTGATTATCTGTTCCCTTCCTTGGTCCTTTGCTGATTTTCCTACTGGGTTGCTTTAAAAGGAGTCCTTTTTTATTTTCGGAAGATTAAGCCTTTCGCTGTCATATGCAGTTCAAATAACTCTTCCTCATTTGTCATTTGTCTAATGACAGTTATGGTGGGTTTTGCCATACAGAAGTTTTTAATTTCTCCATCTTTTATGGTTTCTGGTTTTCATGACATACTTAGAAAGGCCGTCCCCACCCCAGGATTCTTTCTCATACTTTTATGGTTTCATTTTTTTTACATTAAATTTCTGAGCCATCTGGAGTTTATTGTGGTGTGGAGAGTGAGGTAGGAAATCTAGCTTCTTTTTCCAAATGGCCAGTTATTCCAACATCATCTCTTGAATGATACACTTTTAATCCACAGATTCAAAATGCCACCTTGATCACACACTGCATTTGAAACTACACTCTATCCCTCCGTTCATCAATTTGGCAGCTGCTTCCTGTGTGCCTACTCAGGCATCATACTAGCATGAGGTGTGTTTCCTACATCCAGGAGGAAGGGAGAGGAGACACAGGAGACAGCGACCCTGCAGGGTAATAAGTGCTAGGGTGGAAGGCGGTGGAAGAGACACTTAGCTGGGTCTTGGTGGTTAGGGATGACTTCTTGTAAAGGCAATGACCTCTAAACAGACATGAGTATAGTAGCAGTTAACCAGTGCGAGGGACCTCAGTCAGCACTAAGTTCTAGAGACAGAATGGAGGCCTATGTTGGGAATCAGCAGGAAGTCCAGTATGGCTTCCATATGACAGGAGCTTAGAGCGTGAAGAGGCTGGAGCCATAGCAGGTACTAGACTTGGATGGCAGAGGGAATGAGGAGTCTCAGATGGTGCCCCTGTTTCTAGCCTGGACCGCTGGACATGGAGTCACCTTATCACCCAAGCAGGGCAGAGGGGAAGATGGCTCTGGCTGCTTTGCAGAAAGTAGATGCAGGAGTCAAGTGCAGAAGCCAGGAGACTGGGGAGGAGGTGATCGGGGACACTACTGTGTCCCAGGATAGTGGCAGTGGAAGTGGATGGTTTGGAGCTGCAATCAGGACTGGCTGCTGGATTGGACATGGGAGACGAGGGAAAGATCAGTTAAACACCTAGGCCTTGGGAGGTGCCTTTGATGATGAAGAAAACTGAGGGAGGAGAGGTTTGGAAGGTGAAGGATGGTGGCACAAGAGTTTGTTTTGAACATGTTTCATTTGGATTGACTCAGACATTCATGTGGTGATTTCAAGTAACAAAAGTAGCAATAGTAAACATTCACTGAGCACCACCATGTAACAAACTCCATTCCAAGCACTTTATGCACGCCATCCCATGTCATCTCACAACAACCTATGAAGGTAGATGCTGGCACTCTCATCTCTATTGTACAGGTAAGAAATGGAAACTCAGAGAGGGCAAGTAACGTGCCCAAGGTCACACAGCTATTAATTGGCACAGCTGGGATTTGCACGCAGTCCAGTTCCAGAGTCTGTGCTCATAGCCTTCATGCCTCCAGATAAGTGGGTGTCGGGGAAGCCAAGAGAAGCAAGTTTTTCCAGAAGGGGAAAGTGGAGTGATCAACTGTGGCCACGGGGTAAGTGAAGGCAGAAATGTGAACACTGGGTTTAGCAACATGGAGATGACTGGTGAGAAGAATGATGTGAAGGGAGTGGTAGGGTTGAAGTCCTGATCCAGGTGAGTTTATGAGAGAATGGGAGGAGAAGGAGAGACAGTGAGTCTAGACAACTCTTTTGAGGAGTTTTGCTCAATAGCAAAGTGGAGAGATGGGGCAGTAACTAGAGGTGGGAGTGTGGTCAGGTGAGATTCTTTTTTTTTTTTATGTTGATGGGAAAGCTCCAACTGAAACAGACATTTTTATGATGTAGAAGAGAAAGGGATAATTATAAAGAGGGAAGAGTGTATGAAGGGGAGAAGGAGTGGAATCCAGAAGTTTATATTGGCACCATTCTGCACAGTTGCGTGACGTCTGCCAGCATGGTTCTTTGCCTTGGGGCAAGCATGAAGAATATAGACATTTAGCTTTGTCCAGATTTGATGCCATTATCATCAGGTGGAGGTGACAAAGAGACAGTAGGGTGAGAAGATTAGGATGTTCACAAGACAGCGGTTGAGTAAGCTGGATAGGGAGGGAAATGAAGAGAGGAAAGGACTAATGGATGGATAGAAAGTGGAGCAGCCAACAGTTGGGAGCTTGAAAGATAGTTGTCACAGAAGTGGTTGAACGAGCCTGCTGGAAAGAGAGGAGGTTGGGGCAAGAAGTTGGAAAGCCTGCATTCTCTATTCTGGAGGAAGCAACAGCAGGCAGGCTGCACCTGTGGGAAGAGGCGGCTGTGGTGGAGCTGACAGGGTCTTGGGAGATGCCTGGGGAGCCTGAGGGTTGGGGATAGCTAAGCCACAAGCATGGATGCTCAAGTCACACACTCACTACCACACCTCACTGCTCTCACCCTCACCCTCCCAGTCACTTTCTCACATCCAGGGCAAAGACCTGCCTGAATGTCAGGTGGGGGATGGTGTTGCCAGTTGTCCTGGGCCTCAAAGCGGGGAGGTTTTCATCCAATGGCAAACTGGACTATTCTGAGGTAGCTGGGATGTGGGAGAAGGAAGAGCCTCCTCTGGATTGAGCTGCCGGGAGGGTGCCTGGCTTCAGTTTAGGAGGAAGTGGATAGCTCCCTCCAAGAAGGGCAGCATACGGGGTGGTGCTATCCTAGAACTTTCTGTGATGATGGACATGTCCACTATCTGTGCTGTCCAACACAGTAGCCACTGGCCACATGGGGCTATTGAGTACTTGAAATGTGGCCAGTGTGACTGAGGAGCAGAATTTCCTATTTTATTCCTTTGTAATTCACTGAAATTTAAATAGCCACATGTGGCCAGTGGCACCTGCAGTAATCAGTGGATTTCTAGAGACATGTGCTGGTTACAGGTTACAGAGCTGCAGTCCCCAAGGCCTGGGATGGGACAGGTGGGGGAAGAAGGAGAGGAGGAACAGACGGCACAATGCCAGGAAGGCTAGAGTTATCTGGTCGAGTTCAAGGTCTCCAAGTACAGGTTACTTGGGCCAAATGCAATCAACAGGAGCCAAATGCATCCCCCAGCCAGGCTGGTCCAATCCTTTTTGATGAGAGCCAGCCCCTTCCCCCATGCTGAGAAAATTAGAGTTTTCATCAAGTGAGGCTCTGACCAGCACCAATGTGGGCAGAAGAAGGAGAAAAGCAGCAGGTCTGACTCCAAAGGTCAGGGACCACAGTCCTGCTCAGTTGAACAAAGGGGCACCCTCTGAGCTGTTCTCCCCTCTAATCTCCAAAGGCTGCTCTCCATGAGGAAATCAAGGCAGCTAAGCACCCAGGGAGGTTTCTGGGAAAAACTAATAAAGAAGCATACACCCTTTAAGAGGTGAAACCCAGTAACCTTTCCTCTCCTGTGTGAAGAGGACTTGGATTTGCAATGGTGTTTTAGGGATCCACTGCATTTCCTCTTCCCAGGTGGGCATTTCCCAAGCCAAGGGCAGTGCCCAACCGAAAGGAACAAGGCTGGGCATGGTGGCTTATGCCTGTAATCCCAGGCATAAGCACTTTGGGGGGCCAAGTCAGATGAGTTGATTGAGACCAGGAGTTCAAGATCAGCCTGAGCAAGACGGTGAAACCTCATCTCTACAAAAAAATTAGCCAGGCATGACGGTGCGTGCCTGCAGTCCCAGCTACTAGGCAGGCTGAGATGGGAGGATTGCTTGAGCCCAGGATGTTGAGGCTGCAGTGTGCCTTAATTGTGCCACTGCACTCCAGACTGGGTGGCAGACTGAAAAAAAAGAAAGAAAGACAGAAAGAAACAAATCCGCAACTCTCAGAGCCAGACATACCCTCTGGTTGATGTAGTTTCAGCTCCCTCAGCCAGTGGTTTAGCCAGGCCAGGCTTAGCAGGGCCCCAGAGTCGGAGCTCCCTCCCTCGCAGGACAGATCTAGCTGCTCAGAAGTTAGCGTTCACCTGCAGCCTGCATCTCTCTGCCAGACCTCCCAGCCTGGGGCCCCAGAGAGGTCTGGGGGGTGCTCACAGACCCCAATACTGACTCTGACCTTCCCATTTCTTGAGCATGTGGCAGCTTCCACACCTTTCCTCTTCCAGGCACATACTCACAATGCCCACTGAGCATCAGCCCTGCCAGAGGGTCCTAGGAGCCTGGGCTGCTTCTGGGGCAGCAGCAGGGCCTCTGGGGGGCGGGGTTGGGCCCAGCTCTGGGGGAGGAGCTCCCAGCTGAGGCCAGACAGCCTCCAGAGTCAACAGGCTGAGGACCGCGGGGGCCCTCGGCACGGCCCCTTGCCGGCAGTGGCTGAGCTGAGCTTGGGGGGATGAGGGGGCGCTGGGCAGGGAGCCCACTGTCTCCTTCTCATGGCTTCCCTTCCTCCTTATCCCAGGAGCCTCCCTGCCGGCCAACTGTACTAAAACTCCGGAAAACCATGGCGGGGAGGTTTTCCAATTAGAACATTCTTTTTCCGATCTGTGGATGATTCTTAAAGCAGCAAAAAGCCATTCTTCAGGGCATGCAGGGAGTATCTGCCAGCGAGGCCTTGGCTCCACTCGCGCACTCGTGCTCAGGAGGCCTGGCCTGGGGCTGCTTCAGAGCCACAGACAAAAGGCAGAGCCTGTGTTGTGGGGCATCAGGTCACACAGACCAAGACTGATGGCTGAGAGTTTCCTGGGCTCATTCGAACCAGTAGATTCAAACGGCAGTGGGGATCCAGGCTACAGGAGTGGCAGATGTCAGACCACCTCTCTCCTTGCTTTGTGACAAGGCCACTGCTCCCAATGAGACCACTGTTCACACAGCAAACAATCCCCAGGCATGGCTGCTGTCCCTTGGAGTAGAACTGGGCTGCCTCCTCCCCCAAACTGGGAGCCGCAACAGGCCGGGACAGGGTCTGACTGGTCTCTGGCCAGGGTTGGGGTGGCAGTGCAGTGGGGCAAGTAAGAATGTGTGTGCGTTCCAGAGAGGGGGACCACAACCCCGTAGCTTGGAGTGCAGGCTGAGAACAGGGGGAGAGGAGCAGCCACTCCACATGCTGAGAGGCTGGACCAGCTCCTAGCAGGAGAGCTGGTTACAAACACAAGGGCCTGGCCTCACAGGTTCGGGGCTCAAAGGACCCATCCTACCTGCAATCACACCTGGGGACCCCTGCCTCCAGGGCATCCACCCTGCTTGGAGTCAGCAGAGTCACCCAGCAAGTGTAAACCGGTTGAAGAGCTTAAGAGGATGAGGTGGCAGGGCGGGCCCCGGGAAGGAGGGGATTAGGGATCAAGCAGGAGCCCAGCCCTCCCCGCACATGAACCTGAGCACCCCAGCTTCTCTCCAGCTGGGCAGGGGCTCCATCCAGAGCAGCTGGAACCCCAGGTTCTAAGCCCAGCTCTGCCTCAGACTAGCTGTGTAATCCTGGCAACATCTTGTCCCTCTGTGGGCCTCTGTTTTCCCATTTGTACAACTGAAGTGTTGAGGTTGCTTGCCTGTCTTCAGTCCCCTCTAGCTGAGGACACTGCCTGGGTCAGCTTTGCGGCCTGACAGCTTTCAGGGCCCAACCCCTCTTTCTCCCCCTCTAGCCTGGTAACTCTTTTTGTTTTCTGTATTTTTTGTAGAGACGGGGTCTCACCATATTGCTCAGGCTGGTCTTGAACTCCTGAGCTCAAGCGGTCTTCTCTCCTTGGCCTCCCAAAATGCTGGGATTACAGGCGTGAGCCACTGTGCCCAGCTCCTAGCCTGGGAACTCTGGGCCTAGATCACCTTGCTTGAGTTCTCTTCCCAACCCTGGAGATCAGAATGGGGCCTCCCCTGGAGCTGAGGAGTGCTGCTGGCCAGTTCTTTCCCAGCAGCCACCTGCCGTGCTACCCATCTCATTGCTTAGATGCAGCCTCCCAGAGACGCTGCCTCCACTGCCTGCTTGTGAGCTATGGCTTCTCCAGCACAGGGCTCACCACCTGCTACTCCCTGCCTCTACCTTTCAGCCTCTTGCCTGCCCAGACAGCCCAGACTGGCCCCACCTGCTACTCCCTGCCTCTACCTTTCAGCCTCTTGCCTGCCCAGACAGCCCAGCCTGGCCCCACCCTGAAGCCCCTACCTCTCACTTAGAGCCTTGCTGAGGGCCTGCTTGTTGGTGGGAAGAGACTGTCCAGTCCCCTGGAGGTGGCACTGCTGCCTAAGCTGGAGGGACTTCAGGAGAACTCTGCCAGAGCCAGGGGGTGGGAGCTGGCCTGTCTTGGAGCTGCGGATGGGTGGAAAAGTGCAAGAGATGTGAATAGGAAAGGATAGGGCCGAGCTCAGGCCAGGTAGGGACAGAGCCCAGCCTGGAGGCAGGCAGCAGCCACCACAGCCTTGGCCTAGAACTTGAGGGAGGTCTAAGGGAAGGTTCATGAAGGAGATAATGTTACTGCTGAGAGAAAGTGGAGGCCACCTGGTGTCCCTGGGGAGGAAATGTCATTCCAAACAACGGGAGCATCTTGTGCAGCGTCCTGGTGGTATTTGAGCACTTGGTCTATCTGGGTACATGTCATTTGGGCATGTCTGGTGCTTGAAGAGGCTGAAGAAGCCAGCAGGTGCCTGAAGCCTGGCTGAGGTGACTAGAGGTGCCCTGGCAGGCGTGGAAGTGGAAGACTGTTGGGGCAATGGACAGGTGGGCAGGGCAGGGCAGGGCAGTTACCATTCAAGTCAAACCCGTTTGCAGGCAAGATCAGCTGCAGGGCCTGGCAGCCTGGCAGGGAGGGAGGGGTTCAGGGAAGGCTGATCTCTTTGGCTGGAGCAGTCGTGACAGATCGGGCCTGGGCAGAGACTGAGTCACCTGGGACATGGGAAGAGCTTGAGGCCCTGGGGCGGCCCAGCCTGGGGCAGTCCCCACTTGCTGGCCGTGCCGTTGGACACCACATTTGCTCATGCTCTCCAGCTGGGCCCCCCACCTCTGACTCAGGGCTCTTGAACAAGTTTGCCTTTTCCCTCTTCCTTGCCCTACATCTCACCCATCATGATGTCTTCTACCTTCTACCCTTTCAAACTAGGGGCTCTTGAAGAGGACTGGGACCCAGACAAAGAGTATGACACAGCCTAAGTCATACAGTAAACATGTTTAGGAGGTAAGATGCCAAGCCAAATCCATGGCCACCAGTAGCCACAGTGGAGGAGGGGAGGTGTTAGTTGCTGGCCACCAGACAGGGGCATACAATATTGGAAGCAGAAAAATGCTTGTTGGCAAGAGACGGACATGAACAGAAGTGACTTTATATACAACCCCCTAAGCACACACAGGGTCGCCTTCTCCCTATCTCATGAACCCCAAGAAGAAAAGGATGAGGACAGCTTCCACAGCCTCACTCACCCATCCATCACTTCCTTCTGCAAATTCTTCGGATGCCCTGTGCTGGTCTCCGTGACCCAGTGATGAATCAGAAGGGGCCCTGCCCTCCCAGAGCTCAGGATCTAGAACAATAGAGGGTGACAGCCACTATGCTGGATTGATGTCATCTGAGGGAACTAAGGGGTGCACAGAAGGAAGTGATCAGCTTGACTGGGTGGCAGGCAGGGGAGGCTTTCCGGACACTGGGTGGAGGCTTGAAGAATGACTAAGAGCTCACTAGCCCGACGGGGATGAAGAGCATTTTAGGGAGTCCGAGGAGCAGGAGCAAACACCCCAAGGTGAGCGCCATGTGATGTATTCAGAAGACAATGGAAAAAGGCCAGTGTGGCTGTAATGTTTGAACAAAGGGAAGAGTGGCTGGACCTGCAGGGATAGGTCGTCTCAAGGAGTCTGGCTTTTACCCTGAGAGCAATGGGAAGCCATGGAGGAGTTGCAAGCAGGAGAGCACCTGATCATATTGACACACGTGAACTTTTAACCTGACCTCCGTGTAGAGACTGAGGGAAAGGAAGGCAAGACCAGAGGCGGGGGGACACCAGCAAGGAGGCTGGTCTTCGGGGCCAGGTCTGGACTAGGGTGGTGGCAGCAGGCACAGGGAGAAGTGGGTGGACTGGAGGGCCATGGAAACACCACATTGGCAGGCCTTGATGAAGGAGAAGCAGCTGGTCCATTCTTTTGAGCCTACCACCCTGGTAGGCCAACTCCTGGCCAAGTCCATGCCATTTCTTGGGCTGGCTTAATTGTCTCCCTATTTGGGAGGCCGTGGGGTGAGGGGTCTTTCCTCCATGCTCTCTCCATCCTTAGCCCCAGCCCAGGGCCTTGCACACAATAAGCACTCGGTGAGCACCAACGCGTGACACAGGTACATCAAACCGCATTGGCTCTGGGAGTCTGGCTGTATCTCGTCGCCCAGCCTGGGAGATAGCCCCGTTTGCTGTGCCTTGTGAGCCCCGGGTCCGTCCCAGGATGGCCTTCCACAATGAGCGGCTCCCTCACTCTTCTCCTCCTTTCCTGCCTGCAGGACTTCCTGGATGATCTCAGCCGCCAGCCCCCCGCCCCCCTCCCCGCCCCTGTCTGGGATCTCCATCTGTAAAATGGATCTAGGAACGGTAGTTCTCGACTGAATTAACCCGACAGCATCTGTGGAAGTCGTTGGCCCTGTGCCGGGGCCAGATCGCGCAACTAGGAGCGGGGGCCCTTCACGTGGCGGAGGCTTCCCGGCCTGGGGGCCACGGGCCCGGAGGAATTTGCCTGGAAGTTTTCCATCACGGCAGAGCCTTCTGGAGCTCGCCCCGTGCTCGACAAGGGGAGCCCCAGACTTGATTTCTCCAGCAGCCCCGCGGGGCGGGGCCGAGAAGGGGCGGGCGGGCGGAGGACGCTGGCGGGAGAATGTGCGGAATGTGCCAGGCGCCTCTACCTACCCCAGGAGGGGCAGAGGAAGGGGCCGGCCGAGGGGAGGGGCGAGGGGCGAGGCTCCGGGCGGCCGGAGAAAACCTGTTTGTTCTCCTGCGGGCGGAGCCCAGTCCGCGCCTCCTCGCCTCCCTGCGCGCTCCCCGCTGTGCACCGCGCCCCGCGCCCCGCGCCTGCCTCCCCGGCCCGGCCCGGCCGGGCGCCGTCCACCCGAGGGAGCCCGCGCCCTGCGACTGCCCGACCCTCCACCCGCCCCACGAGCCGGGCACCGGTGCCAGGTAGGGCTGTCGAGTCGCCATTGGACGCGGCCCTGCTTGGAGGCAGTGGGGGGCACCCAGTCCGTGCCCAGCTGGGGACAAGTCACGGCCTCAGTTTCCCCATCCATAACCCTTACCAGCTCCAAGCATCTCTCTTCGGGTTCCCCCCGGGAGTCAGTGGATTTCTGGTTTTCGCTGTGAGTGAAAAGACTGACAGGCAGAGGAGGCCAGCGTCCCCTACTGAGGCAAGTGTCCCCCTTGCCAGCCTGATCCCTCTGTCTTGCCCTTTAGGAAAGACACGGTTTAATTGTTAGTAAACGGCGAGGGGCCAGGATGCTCTGAGAGTTGACTGCAGGCCTTTAAGAATCAGGGAATCTCATATCCCTCCGTCCCCCTGTGCCCATTTTATAGATGAGGAAACTGAGACCCAGAGGCTGGCTCACCCAGAGGATCCCCTCAATCGCCCTGGGGCCTGTGAGGTGCATGTGCTGGGTACAGGGCAATCTTGGGGAGGGCCATGAGGATGGTGGCTGCTCACACTCAGACAGAAGGCGCCGAATCAGGTGTCACTGGGTGTTATCGACAGGATCGGCACTGCACCAGCTCTGTGGCTGGATTGTTTTGATGGGGGCAGAGGGAGCCAAGAGTCTGCCCTCTTTGGAAAGGCAGAGGGATACCTTGCCTTACAAAAAGGCCGAAAGCTCAGGTGCTCCTGCCTGATCTGCCACTTCTGAGCTGGGGACACCTGGGTACTCTGTCGGTTTAAGGGGGTGACACGTCAAGCTGCCTCCCACCCAGGGCTGCTGGGGACTCAGATAAGGTAGGTGGTGGGTGTGTCCCGGCTTTGGGACATCTGAGGCATGGTAGGAGTTGTGTTCTTGCTGAGCCGTCGGCACGAAGCCTTGGCATCATGGAAGGCCCCAAAGCTGTGAGCCCCGAGAGAGGACCTCTCACACCCCGTCCAGCAGTGCTTGAGGCTTCAGTACCTGGACTAAGTCCTGCCTTGGTCTCATGGCCCTTCAGACTTCTGGCTGTCGTACCTGGCTGGGGGCGGGAGGCAGGGGTGCACAGGTTGATAGGCCTGAACAGAGCTGCAGAGGTCCTGCCTTCCCAGGGCCTCCGCTCCTCATCTGAAAAACAAGGAGCAGCTCAGAGGCCAGCAAGTGGCCAAGACACAGATGCACAGATGAGGGGCCAGCCTTCTGGCAGGCCTTGGTGCCTCCACTGTTCCCCTCATCGCTCCCAGGCCACTTCAGGATGGGAAGGAACAGATCCCTCTCACCTGCCCCTCCTTCCAGCAATTCCCAGCCCCTGGCTGGATGCTGTGCATTCAGCCGTGTGGAGCTGATGGAAGGCACTCAGTGCAGGGCCAGATACGCAGCAGGTGCTCAAGATCTGTTCATTTCCATCCTCTGGACACTCATGACTCAAGCAACAGAGGTGGCCCAGGACCACTTAGGATGTTGCAGCTCCGAGTAGCATGAAAACATTAGGGGTTCCTCAGTCCTGGAGCAGCGAGGCACCCCTGGCTGGGAAGATCAGGGAAGGCTTCCTGGAGGAGAAGGGCTTGGAAGCAGGAGGAGGAGCTCGGCAGCCACCAGGTCAAGGCCCGCACGTCCTTTGGAGCTGCTGGAGTCTAACCTCCCCGTTACTCCTGAAAGATCATAAACCACTTCTTGCTGAGCTCCTGCATATGGGGGCCCACAGAGAAATCAGCTCCATGCCTTGCCCTGAGGAGTGACAGAGAGGCCATCTGTCAGTAAGAAGTTGCCATCTGAATCCAAATGGCAGCAGTGCTTGTCCACCTCACTTCCTGCTCAGCTCGAGTCCAGACTCCAGAAAAAGCCTTTCCCACGTGAGGCCAGTGATGCCAGGGGCAGCCAGCGCCTCAGCTCAGCCTCCCTTAGCCTGACTTGTGCTCCTTGTCTTCCTGCCCAGTGTCCCCAAGGCCTCCTGAGATCTGGCAGGGCAGGGACTCTGGGTCCCTAGCACTGGGCCCAGGACCTGGCCATGATAGGCATCGGCACTTGTTCCCTGAACTGTCTTCAGTTGCATGCCAAGCAAACTCCCCCAGTTCTGGCTCGGTGCATTCTGGAAGCCAGAAGCCTGCCTTCCTCCTTCCCTACTCAAGCTTCCACAGGTGACTGCCCCCTTTGGTGTGGGTTTTGCTTCAAGCCACAACTCATAAGGTGCCAGGTCACATGTAACACAAGCTTTCCTTCTGTTGCTGAGCCCTGAGGCTGCCCCCACTGCCGGTCCCTGGCGGCATGGGACAGGACCAGTGCCAGAGAGGAGAGCTGCTTTCCAGTGCTCTGGAGCCCTGAGCGGCAACCCCTTGCAGTCCGGGCCTTTGGGCTCTCATGTTTAGGGTCAGTCCAGGGACTTTGCATTCGTTACCACTGTGCCCATAGTGAGCCGGCTGATGCCAAGACAAGGGCAGTGCCATCAGGGGACCAGTCCCTGAGAGATGCTCAGGAGAGGTTGCCATCATTGCTTCCAAAGACCAGGAAGAGGAGGAGGGGTTGAACTGTCCCACACCTGGTCAGGTGTGTGGCAGGTGAGGGTGGCACCTTCATAGCCTAGTGGTCAGCCTGGGTTCAAACCCCAGCTCAGCCACCATCCAGTTGTGCAAAGTTTGGCCCTTCATGCAACCCCTTGAGGCCTCTGTTTTCTCACCAGTACTGAAGGGTGGCTAAAGCCAGGAGCACCTGCTGCACTGGGTGCCTGCAAGTGCTGGGTTCCTGGCACAGAGGTGCTCTGTCACGGAAGGTAGCTGAGCCAGGACTATGGTGCCCTCCTTCAGGGCTGTGGTGGCAAGGAGTGAAGTGGGACTAGGTGGAGAGAGAGATGCTGACTGGGATGTGGGCCCCTACCTGAGGAAAACAGTTTAGAAATTACTGCTGATGATGCAAACAGTATCTACCCACATTTAAAGTGACTCACTAAAGAACACACTTAATTCTTAGGGTGATTTCTCATGCCTACTAAAGTCTGACTCGCTTTCTTTTTTGTTTTCACTTTTTTTTTTTTGTTAGAGCTGGGGTCCCGCCTTGTCACCCAGGCTGGTGTACAGTGGCTAGTCACAGGCATGATCATAGCACACCGCAGCCTCCAACTCCTGGGCTCAAGCGATCCTCGTGCTTCAGCCTCCCGAGTAGCTGGCACTACAGGCGAGTGCCACCATGCCAGCACTGTTGTTACTTTTTATCTTTAATTTTTTTTTTTACCTTGAATTGATTTAAAACTCATAGAAAAGTTGTACGAATCGTGCAGAGAACTCCTGAAGCCTTATCTGAATTCCCGCTATTAACATTTTGCCACATTTCTCATTAGCTTTCTTCACTTGTAGCCTTTGGATGGGTCAGAGGGTGGGCAGGGCTGTTGTCAGTTAATTTTTCCAAAGGGAAACTGAGGCACAGAGAGGGACTTGCTCAAGTGCCATTGATTAGAAACTGAGCCAGATTAACTTCTCTCAGGGACACATATTGATGCATTTGGCAGGTGTTTTCTTGATCACTTTCTGTGTTGGGCGCTGGGGCACAGAAATGACTGAGAACTGACAGCAAAGTGGGAGGGACAGGTCTGAGTGGAGAAGAGACTGGAAAAGGAAAAGACAAGAGGCCCTGTGGGTATCACTCTCAATGTCGGAGGTGGAATGCAGGAAGGAATCTGCAGCTTAAGCGTGTCTCCCAGGGAATTTGACTGCCGAAGGGTCCCAGAGGCCACTTTCAGAAACACGGTCTAGGCTTTTCCTGTTGGGAGTGTGCTCATTTCTCGTCTCAAAAGGGAGCTAGGAACTGGGAGGGTGCCTGCCTGGAGCAGGGAGGTGGGTCCAGGCCAGCCAAGAGAGCAATTCCTCACCCACTCATTAACGCCCGCTGAGCCATCCCTCTTCCCGCAGAGCTGCCCTTGGGGCTGCTGCTGCTGAGATGGCGGCAGAGCTCTGAAGCCACGCCCTGGGTCAGAGAGGAGACATAGCCTCTGGGGCCAGTGGGCAAGCCCTAGGCTGCTGGTGGCTGCTGGCGGTGGTCCCTGGCCTTGGCCCCATCTGTAGGCCCAGCTCGGACACCCAGTCCGGGCCCCTTGGTCTAGTCCCTGTGATCTTTGGCTCAGCACGCCACTTTGTGATGACTAGGTCAGTTTCCCAGAGAGCTTGATGTGGCGAAGAGTCGCTATGGAGAGAGCAAGCACAAGGATTTTAATCACAAGAACCGGCATCCCTGGTGAAAATGCTTACATCAGGCAGTGCCTGCTTTAAACTGAAATAAAAATAAAAATAAAAATAAAACCCAAAACCCCAAACCAGGACTTGCTTCACCACTTGTGCCAGCGATCCCTTACTCATGCTTTCATTCCTTTGGGCCTGAGCCTAGGCACCTCCTTGGGAAATGCAGTGCTCTGGCAACATTCCGCTAGGCCGATCCCCCCAGCACCCAGCCTGGCGGTTAGCGCTCTGAAAATGCTTGTTGCATACATGGCAATGTGATCCTGGGCAAGTGCTTTCTTCTCTCTGGACTTCCTTATTCTTATCCAAAAATAGGGGCAGTGTTAGAGGTAAGGGTGGGGTTGAGGGGACTCTGGGTCTAGAGTGGGCAGAAAGATGAGAAAGAGGGTTGTGGGAGGGGAGAAGGAGGATAGGGAGTCAGAGCTTTGGGGGAAGTGGGGAGGCAGCGGGCTCTTTCTGTTCCTTTTGCTCCTAACTAGTGATCACCTGCATCTAGGACAGAAGGAATTAGCTTTGGCTGATGTTAGTCAAGGGCAAGAAGGAGTGACTTCCTGTCACTGACCTGCTCTGGCAAAGACTGAATGGATGGCAGCAATGGTGTGTGTGTAGGTGGGGGTGTTCCTAGGGGAGAGCGAAAGAGGGTAAAAGAAAGTGGCCGAGTGCGGTGGCTCACGCCTGTAATCCCAGCACTTTGGGAGGCTGAGGTGGGTGGATCACTTGACGTCAGGAGTTCGAGACCAGCCTGGCCAACATGGTGAAACCCCGTCTCTATCAAAAATACAAAAATTAGCCAGGTGTGGTGGCAGGCGTCTGTAATCCCGGCCACTAGGGAGGCTGAGGCAGGAGAATTGCTTGAACCTGGGAGGTGGAGGTTGCAGTGAGCCAAGACTATGCCACTGCACTCCAGCCTGGGTGACAGAGCGAGACTCGTCTCAAAAAAAAAAAAAAAAAAAAAAAAGAAAAGGAAAAAAAAGAAAGAAAGTAGGGGGAGAGGGAGAGGTGCTGTGGAGATTGGAGTGTGGGCTCCATGACCTCTGAGCCTCCTCTGATCTCACTGGCTGCCTTGTCTGCAAATGGGACTAGCATCTCTGCATGACTGGGATTGGCTGAAGACCACATTGGTTCCCTGGCTGCAGAGACAACTGCAGGATGAGGGGTACAGAAGCAGCCAGGGCCCTACAAGAGGGTCACTGCCCAGCCCTCTGTTCTCCACAGAGACATCTCCAAGGGCCCTTGAAGCCAAGCCAGCCCTGAAATGGCCCAGTTCCCTGAATGGTCGCTTGTATCTGGCTCTCTGAGAACGAGAAAATGGGCGCATGAAAGCCAGGAGGAATCCCGAGGCCCCAAGGAGCGGTGGGTGGCCCAGCTGCCTTCTCCCCTCCTCCTCACCCCCAGCGCCCCACCACCTTGGGAAGGAGCTGGCCTGCCTTAAAAGTCTGCCTCCCAGGGCCCCTCCAGTGCAGACGCCGAGAAGTCTAGATGCTGGGGTGTTAGGGGTGGGATGGGGAGAGGTGAAATTCCAGACTTTCATGCAGAAGTCATTTACCTGTAAAGCACATTTACAAATACCACCCCCCCCATGCGTTCTTTTTCCATACTATATTTTCCCCTCTGCAACTCAAGTCTTTTTCAGCTCTTTTTTTTCCACTTGCTGCGCCTTTTTCCTGCCACCCTGTTGGCCTCCAGGCGAGAGCCCCTGGGACTGGAGCATCCCAGGCAGGTCGTGCACTCTGGCTCTGGCAAGAGGGGCCCAGCCTAGGCCTCCTGGGAGCTGCACGCTGAGCAGCAGACTAGGAGGCTCAGACGGGATCCAGCTGCTCAGCCCTGCCCACGGTCCCTAAATCACCTTTGAAGTGCCCCATCCCCCTGGATCTCAGCAACTCCTGGAACAGCAGCTACAGCCGCTGCAGCGGTGCCTGTGGCGGTGCCTGCTCCATCCCCTTCCCAGAGGAAAGCAACCTGTCTGCTGACTGTTGCCTTGCCAGCTGCTGAGACTCCAGTGCAGGAGACTGGGAATCAGAATGTCCTGATTCACCAGACCTGGCCACAGGAGGCTGCTTCATCAAATGGAACGTTTCATCGTTCCAACCCTTTTGGTCCAGAAAATCAGCACCCGCACCGGCTTAAATCAGCCTGGGTCCAAACTGAGTCAGCCAAGTGCGTGCCTTGAGAAAGGACGGGATGAGGGCATCTGAGCGGGGGTGGAGGTCGTGCTTCCTGACTTTATAATTCCTCAGGCTTGTCCTTGCACTTCCCATGGCAGCCTCCAGGCGGAGTCTGTGCCACAGCCAAGGCTCTCCCCACTGCGCTAGGCTTTTGACCTTAGCCCCATCCCTGGGAAGTATCATTGCTTGGGGTCCTGTGGCCTTGGTGATGACCGGAGGGGCTGCACTGAAGCCTACACCTTCCTCACACGACCAGGTGCAGGGGCCAGGGAGCATTTTGAGAATGGGGCTTCCTTAAGCCCATTCCCCCTCCCATGGGCACAGAGCATTCTCTTTTACCTCAAAGTTTAGAAGTGAAGGTCAGGGAGGGTGAGTGACGCGTCCAGTGACTAAAACCCAGGTCCTTGGACTCCTCGTCAGTACTCCTTCCTTTGCTCCAGAGTTGGAAGAGCCAGCATGGATGTGTGGCTTTGTGGCCTTGACCAAGCCCTCCACATCTCTGACGGCACCACTGTGCCCGTCTCATGACATGACAGATGATAAGGCATGGCTGGCTCTGCGCCGGGGCCTTCTGAACATGTCGTGCCCCTACTACCCTCTCAGCATCTGTTTCTGCTGCCCCATCTGGCTCAGGGCTGCAGTCTGGCCACAGAGAGGGAAGCTCTCTAAGGAAGGAGAATGGGCTGGGAGAAGCCACCTGCTGCCCCTTGTTTAGCAGGCTGCATTCCCCAGCAAGCCAGCTCTGACTATCTCAGTGTCGCCCTTCTCCTGGTCACCCAGACCGTCCTGTTCCTGGGGCAGCTCATGACACTGCGAGGGGATTGTGAAGGGTCTTTCGTGGGAGGGCCCTTACTCAGAGCTCACAGGCATTTGCTTGAAAGACAGCAAAAGAGGACCTAAGACATGGGGCCTTTTCTTTGAGTCTTTTTCCTGACACTAGGTCCAGTGGAGGCTCTTTGCCCAAATGGAACATTTACAGTGAGAAATGGACAGGAGCCTCGACACCCCCACCCTATGCAGAATTTGACCTCCACCCCTATTTTACCAAGGCAAGTCCTCCAGCAAATGAAGCTGTCAGACAGGCTTGGGGGGGGCGGGGTCACAGCCTGGGAGGGAACTGCCTCCCTCTCACCCCTTGGTGCTGGTGCTGGTGGTCCCCAGGTTGAGTTGGACCAGAATGGAGGGGTGGAGGGACTCCCCTCCAGGGGACTCCCCTCCCCTCCAGGGACTCCCCTCCAGAGTCCCTCCCCTCCAGGGACTCCCCTCCAGGGGAGCTACCTGGGCTGGCTGGGCTCTGGGGCTTGGGCAGCCTGGAGCCTTGGGTTTGTAAAGCCCAACTCTGGCTCTTGTAGGAGGACTGGGGGGAAAGGTGTAGCAGCTGGGGTCACCCTTGCACATGTGTTTTTCCATGGTTTGGTCATTGCCACACTTATCGAGTGGTAGGGAACCCAGACACCATGAGGGGAGAAAGGATTTGCCCAGGGCAGCAAAGCTGGGATGAGTCTCCTTCCCAGAGACCAGCCATCTTCTCTGAGGGTTCCAGCAGGCATGAGCCCCAGCAGGTATCTAAGCTGAGGGATCAGCACTGCCTGGGTCCACCCATCTCTAGGAGCAAGTTCTTGGGAGACAAGGGACTTATCCCTTCACCACTTACCTCATGACCAGATGGGAGTACTTATGTTTCTGCTGGAGTGATGGGGGCAGGCCTATGTGCTGGTCCCCAGCTATATTCTGGGCCTCTGCCTCCATTAAAGCTCCTTGTCCCAGAGCCACGTGAAAGTGCTTGCAGACAGAGCTTTCCTGAAACATAGCCAGAGGTTTCCTAAAACATAGCAATCAGCCTCTGCAGTGGGCAGCCCAAGTCTTGATGGCTTCATCCACTTGTACTTGACAGATCCATATTTGGTCCCTGTACTTGACTGCAGGGGCAGCACTCTGGGCTGTGTCCCCCTTCTTGCCCTGTCCAGCTGTTTCTTTATGCTGACTCCTGACCCACCCCAAAGGGGTCCACACAGATCTGAGCTGTGAGTGATCCCTGTGAGCCTAGCTGAGGTTGGCACACGTGGGGTGGCAGAGCTGGGTGTCTGCTCAGCTCCTGGATGCAAAGCATCCCAATTCACCTTTGGGAAAGAAGCCCTTCTGCTTGCACCTCTGCCTGTGGCACACCCGCTCCTGCTTGTGCATGGCGCCCAGTGCCCAGCACACATGCACTGAGACAAGCCCTGACACCTGTGCCCTCTGGCTGCATCTCATCCATGAGCAGCGATATTCAGTGCTCCGGGAAGGCAAGGCTGAAGGCGTTTTGCTCCCTTGCCCTCCCAGTTTGCTTAGGAGGCCCTGCCTAGCGTCCTACTTCCCTTCTGCACAGTTTGGGAGCCATCCTAATCCCCTGCGAGCCAGCTTCTCTGGGAGGTGCCGCCCTCGGGGAGTCAGGCAGCGGGGACGTTCTACAAAACTTTCTCTGAGTTAGTCCTCTCATCTTGGAGGCTGAGCACGTCCTGTGGTGTGAGAGGGAGTCTTTTCTCCTGCCGCTCCCGTCTGTGTCCATCTCCTCACGCTCCAGCACCTGCGTCATTGCCTGCTGCCGCCCCCGCTCCTCCAGCGCACGGGAATCTGCATGCATCAGCCCCCTGCGTCAGCTCCCCTCTCACTCCACTCGCTGATGACACCAGGCTTGCTGTGGTCGGGATAACAGGCTCTGTTCAGCCACCTCATTGGCTCCTCGCTCCTATCTATCCAATCAGGGCCAGGGGCCCCTTCCTTCGAGGTTGCTGGGCAACCTTCAGAGGCCACAGAGGCAGGGAGAAAGGTAGAGCAGGAACATGCCCATGGGCATTTGGAGGCCATCTGAATTCAGGGAAGGCCTGTCCCCATCTCCCCCACCCAGCCCTGCCAGGGACACTTCCTCAGATTGCCATCTCTCAGCCCACTTGGCCAGAGACAGGAAGAGGGAGAAAGAAGGGGATGAAGGGCGGGCCGGGGCATCTGCCTGGTGTCTGAGGTGGCCTGGCCTGTGCAAGAGGAGTTGGACTTGGCCCTGAACTGCCCTGGGACAGGCTGGTGTTGCCTGAGTACGGGGCTTTGCTCAGAGTCAGCACAGAGAGGGGTACTGTGGAGTGTGGCCACATCTTGTGGGGCTTCGGGGGTGCACCACGAGGGACAGTTCATGCAGAGGGTGTCAGAAAAGCCAACCATTCCTTTGGTGGCCCAGGCCAGGTCCTAAGCAGGATGATATGGAGATTTCCAAAAAACCAGAAGTCTTCTCCAAATCAAGGTAGAAATGAGGGCCATGGTACTGAAAAGGCCTAGAGTGGCTGTCCTGACCAGAAATGTGCCCACACAGGCTATCAAGACACCTGTGTCATGGCATGAGAGATCCAGAGAGGCACATGTTCTAGCTTGGTGTATCCTGTCAGGAAGAGACCCAGTGAGCAGGCCCACAGATGCCACCTTACAGATGAGGAGACCTAGACTCAGAGAGTGGGATGTCACAGCCATGTGAGGCCACTTAGGGAAGAGGAGCAGAGATGTAAGCACAGGCCACAGCCCACAGGGACAGTGTTTGCTTTTGGGTTGTGTGGCCTCTCTGGGTGTCAGGGCTAATGGACTTTGAAAGAAGCCTGAGTTCGCAGAGGAAGAGGAAGACTGGAAGACTTGGGCAGGTAGCAAGCCCCTGGCACCACTTTCAAAGGTGGCTAAGGAAGGAACATTTGCTCTCCATCTTCTTGGCAGGGTAAATGGGAAGGTGCAGGGAACCCCAGTTACAGCAGTTTCTTTTTCTTCAGGAACTTTTTCTGAGTCTTTCTCAGGCACAAGCCCAGAGGCATGAGAGAGCTTGACATACTGGACTCAGATGGAGAGTGAGAGTGTAGGGCTGCGGGAGTGGGTGGCCTGCTCCGTGGGGTCCTGGAGTCACATGTGGCAGGCCTCTGTGGCTGCATCAGGCCGAGCAGCACAGGCAGGCACGGTGCAGCTGGGTGAGTCTGAAGTGTCTCCTCCCTCCAGCGGGTGAGCATTGCTGCTGGGGCCCAGCGGTTTGGAGGAAGCCATAGAGGCGACTGGCAGTGGGTGTGCCCCAGGAGCACTCGAGGCCGTCGTGCATGGGCTTACCTGGGCCACTGCGTGGCTGGGACTCAGAGCCCTGGGAGTGTGGCCAGGGCCAGACACGGGCCCACTCCTGGCTGACTCTGCTGAAGGGGAAGCAGGAGCATTGGCACAGCTCTTGTGCGTGGGCTGCACACGGTACTGCTGGCCTTCTGAGACCTGATCCCAGGAGTGTGCATGCAGGGTGCCCGCCTGACACAGGGGTGGTGCTCCAGCAAGGGAAGCCAGTGTTGTTATTGCTTCCCAGAGGACGGCATGGTTCTCATCGCAGAGCGGAGCCCAGGCCACCGTCCCAGTGGCCGGGTCTTCTGGCCGCTTTGCTGGGACCCGGGTGCAGCCCTGGGGAGGGCGGGAGTCCTGCACACAGGCTCTGGAGGCTTCACTGGCTTCCCAAATGGGGTTCACATCCGCTAATGACTGCCCCGGAGAGCGGAGAGCTGAGGGTGGCCCTGGGGCAGCAGCCATGGTGGCCAGAGGGTTTATCTGCCAGGCCTCTCTGGTGGGTGCTCTCTCCCTGGGTAGACTGGGCCTTTCCCCCCGCTCCCTGCTGCCACCCATGTGAAAGCAGACATAGGCATCCAATGTCCACACCTGAGCCATAACCGGTCCCTGTACCAGGCTCTTCAGACATTCTGGACGTGAGCCTCGTGAGCAGGGAGTTGTCCTTGCCCCCTGGAGTACTTTGCTCTCTGTGGAGGTGCCTCTGGCTGACTTGCCATGGGCTGGGGAGCCAGGGCGGGATTGCGTGGGGTGGGAGAGGAGCCATCAGTGGGCCTCATGTGTCCTCCTGTCCCGTCGTCTCTTCCCTGGGCCCCGTACATGTGTGAACGGAGAAGCCGGCCTCCTGCTTCCAGGGGTGCCACCGCCACTGCCACTGCCGCTGCAGCAACCTCTGTCTGGCATCCGGCCCGAAACACCCCTGCCTGCTCTCCGCTTCCTTCTCCACCCCAGCTTGTGGGAAAAGATGAAGGAGGCCCCGGGAAGAGGCCCAGGCTGCAGCACTGCGTGGCCCAAAGCAGTGCACAGCACAGCTGGGCCCCAGAGGCTGAGGGCCTGCCCTTGCTGCTGTGGGGATTTCCTCCTCGGAGTGAGCAAGCAAGAGAAGTCCCTGCATCTGTTCATTCTCCTCACCTCCCATCCTTCCTAGGCACTGCTCGCCTGGCATCAACTCTTTTTTTTTTTTTTTTTTTTTGAGACGGAGTCTCACTCTGCTGCCCAGGCTGGAGTGTAGTGATGCGATCTCAGCTCACTGCAACCTCCGCCTCCCAGGTTCAAGCAATTTTCCTACCTCAGCCTCCCAAGTAGCTGGTATTACAGGCACGTGCCACCATGCCTGGTTAATTTTTGTATTTTTAGTAGAGATGGGGTTTCCCCATGTCGGCTAGGCTGGTCTTGAACTCCTGACCTCAGGTGATCCACCCACCTTGGCCTCCCACAATGCTGGGATTACAGGCATGAGCCACCACGTCCGGCCCTGGTATCAACTCTTGAGACTAATCCCTTGGCTGCTCAAGCATACCCCACTCGCACTTCATTTGGGTAAACCACCGTCGGGCTCATCTTTAGCACACAGAAGATACACGTTCATGACAGGAAAATTAGAAATACACAAAGCAGCAAAATATTTTGGTGTATATCTTTACAGATTTTTTCCCCTGTGCATTTTTATGTAAACATATTTTGACTTAGATGACACCATCATACACATCCTGCTTTACGGGCTGCTTTTCACTGAGTGATGTATAGAAACTGTACACAATACAGGTTTATAAAGCATGTTAAATACTACATGTCTCAGTATGATTTGTAATAGCTGCATAGTATTTGCTTGAATGGATAGATTACAATATGTTTAAATATGATTGATGGGCATGTAGATTATTGCCACATTTTCACCCCCATACTCAACACTGTGATGACACCTGTTTCATATACATCTTTGTTGTACTCGTGCAATTTCTTCCTCAGGCTACTTGGCTGCGAGGGGAATTACTGGACCAGCGGGCCTGCCCTTAAGCCTTTTGATACATACAGAAACTCATTCTGTCGAGATTCCTGGTTTCCCTTCCCACAAGAGCCACCAGGAAGCCACCTCTGGAGGGGTCCACATTCCATCCTTCAAGGCTGCTTACATCCGTAGCAAGGGTCTTCCTGGCTGTCACTGAGTGGAGGGCCACTCTGCCCTGCTCTCTGTGAAGGGCTGGACAAGGGGAGGGGATGGTGGATCTGGGAGGAGACCTGGGTCCGAGCAGGGGTAGGTGGCTTCAGGCAATCACTCCCTGGTGGGGTGTGCTGGGCTGTCACAGGGTGCCTGGGCTTGGTCCGTGCTGAGGTTGGGGGAGGAGCAGGGCTTGCCTGGGAAGACTTGGATCTGCAGGTCTGTGCCTGGCTGTGGGAGTTAGGGGAGGGGAGCACCCAGTAGGAGCAGGGCTGGCCTCGACGTGCTGGGCCCTGAGGGAGAAGCGGGGCTTAGCTCGGCGGAAGTTGGAAGGGCATTTCAGGTGGGCGGACCAGCATAAGCCAAGGCACAGGCATTCACTTGGCAGGGCTACCTTCCAGGGACTCCAAGGCACATGGTCTGCTTGGAGCACAGTGTCGGCATTGGGGGGAAAGAGGCTGGCTCAGGGGACTGGTGATTTTGCTCCCAGTCTTAGAAACAGTGTGGAACCATCAGGTGCTGACTGAGAATTGAAGGCTGATGTGGGCCAAGTGGGATTAGAGACCAATGAGTGTTGCCTGGAGGAGGTGCAGATAAAGGCAGCAGGCCAGGGACCAGGGAGGAGGTCTCAAGGGATCGTGGCCTAGACCAGGGCAAATTGGAGGGAGAAGTCAGCTCTGTAGATGGGATGTAGATTCCAACCTCATTTGCCCATCCCACCCACCCCACCCCGCCCCATCCCATCCCATCCCATCCCATCCCATCCCTCCCATCCCACCCCACTACATCCCATCCCATCCCATCCATCCCATCCCATCCCATCCCATCCCATCACATCCATCCCATCCCATCCCATCCCATCCATCTCATCCCATCCCATCCCATCCATCCCATCCCATTCCATCCATCCATCCCATCCCATCCATCCCATCCCATTCCATCCATCCATCCCATCCCATCCATCCCATCCCATCCCATTCATCCCATCCCATCCCATCCATCCCATCTGATCCGTCCATCCCATCCCATCCATCCCATCCCATCCCATCCCATCCATCCCATCTGATCCGTCCATCCCATCCCATCCATCCCATCCCACCCATCCCATCTATCCCATCTGATCCATCTATCCCATCCCATCCATCCCATCCATCCCATCCATCCCATCCCACCCCATCCCACTGCCTGACACTCATCACTTTAAAGGCTCCTTGTCCCAAAGAACTGCCTTACACTTCATCGTGTGGAAAGACTCTACTTTGGCAGAGATTTTTCTGACTCTTTCATATTTATTGTCTCATCAAAAAAGAAATTTCACTTGTGAGACTCAGCCAGGCGTGAGGGAAAGGAGCCCATGCAGAAGCACCAGCCCTGGTCTTTGTCTGGCAATAAACCCGGAGTCTTCTGACTGGAGTCTCAGCTATAAAGACGGGACTGAAGGCAGCATGGCGCCCTCTGCAGGGGACGGATGGTGTTCCCACCCAGCCTTGCCCTCCCTTGCCATGGGTCCCTCAGCCTCTGTCATTCTGCATGTGCAAAAGTGTCTGTCTTGACTTTGGAAGTGGCTTATTTGGTCCTGATTTGGCAGGAAACTTCTAGGCAATGTGGCCATCAGGTTTGACAAGGGGTAACTGATGAGTTCTTGTGCCTGGTACTGGGCCTGGGATGGAGTCCACCCCCGAAACTGTGGATGACTGTCACCTGCTTGCCACGCTCATATGTGGAAGCTGGTGGCTACAGTCCCTGAGGCCTTAGAAAGGAGTATGTCTTTGAGGTGCCCAGCGCAAAATAAATCATACGGCCCTGCCCATGGGGCCACTCCACAGGTTGCTGGGATGGGGACAGTTAGGCCTGTATGGCCCTAGGATCACCTGTGGAGTGAGCTCCACTCAACAGAACTCTAACGTGGCAGCTTTGGTGCAGGGCTGGGCACGCGGGGCTCCCATTTGCAGTGATGAGGTGCCATTCCTGGCACACAGCAGGCTCGGGCTGTCTGGGCTGCTTGTTCAGTGCAGTTTATGGAAGAGCCAGCTCTTGCTGATGTGGCAAATTTGGTTTGCTCTCGTCCCCCTGCCCTGCCCATTTGAGTGTGCCCCTGATCTCCACAGAAACACATACAGGCCCTGCCAGCTGGCAGCAGTGCTGAGCTGGTCAGACCCTAGCCCTGGAGGGGCCCAGGGGATGAAAGACCCTGGAGAGAAAGGCTCTTCTGCTTTGTGACTATGCCAGCACAACCAGGGCCCTGCTTCCTGTCATGCCCACAAGCCTGAGCCCCCAGCCCCTATTTTGAGGCCCAAGGGTTCGGCTGTGGCCACTCAGGGGTCCCTGCAGCTCTGGGTCGCTCCCAGCCTGGAGAGCCAGCTTCATCACCCTGGGCCCTTCTCCGGAGCAAATGGCCCTCGAGACCACCACAGCTCACCCCTCATGGGCACGAGAGGGCAGCACTGGGCTCAAGGGCAGAGAGGCTGAAGGCAGTGTGGCACCGTCTGGGCAGCATGAGCAGCACCGGGCTCAGGGGTAGAGCAGGGCGAGAAGACACAGAGGAAGAGGAAGCAGAGCTCAAGGCAGCTGTGGGCCAGGGCGTGAGGAAGCCTAACTTACCACATTGCCACACTCGCCTGTTCCCTGAGGGCCACTAGGATTTGGCAGTGGGGCCCTGGGCTTTCCCCACTGAAGGTGGAGCCAACCCCCGAAGGAAACAGGGCTGCACACCCCAGACCATTCTTGGCGCTGTTTGAGCACCACCGCGCCTCTCCTAGCAGATGACTTGAGAGCTACTGCTGCTTGGCTCCTTTTCAGGTGGTGCCGGGTACTTATAGGAGCATCGGCGCATTCCATCCTCACAGCAGTCCTGAAAGGTAGAATTTTTTTTTAACTATCATTTTACAAATGATGAAACTGAGGCAGCTCGGAGAGGTTAGCTGACCTGCCCGAGGTCTGTCAGAAAACTCCTAAGGGGTGAGAAGCAAGGTCCAACCCCAAAGCAGCTGGTCCCCCAGCCCGTCCCTCTCCACAGGCCATCTGCCTGCCCTGAAGCTGTTCGGCTTTGGATGCACTCTGTCCCACCCTCTGAGTCCACCAGTGCCAGCTGTCTTCCCCACACCCCCCAGCCTGAGCCAGGCTGTTAGCACTCTGTAGGAGGGCTCATGTTCTCCCGTTATCAGTGATCGCTTTGAACAGACAGTCCCTGGCAGCCCCTGAGCTCCACATTCTCTAGGTGAGCAGCCCTGGGCAGGCAGGTGGGTGTGCCGCTGGGCAGCAGCAGGTACAGTGAGTGCTTGCCCCCTGGCTTCTGCCCATACTTAGCACTCCACCAACGCTTGCCACCCCCGATGCGCAGAGGGCAGTCTGGATGATCTTGGTGTACCAGGACCCATATGGTCACCTGCAAGACACTACAAATGCATGAAGTGACAGCATTTGCTTACCTTTATCCCCAGAAGCCCTGCTGAATCAACTGAGAAGAGAGCTGCGGAGCAATCACCATGAGTATCTCAGCGCTTGGAGGCCGCACCAAAGGTGAGGCCCAGGCTCCCTGGTGTCCCAGGCTCTGTTTGGGGCTGTTTTCTTCCAAGCCTGCCCCTACAGGCCACAAGCACTGTCCCAGCAGCAAAGGGAGAGCAGCATACTGGGAGAACTGGAAAGGAGGTCGAGGGTCCTGGGGCTGCATTCCTCTTCTGAGGCGGTTGGGTTTTCCCACCACAGGGAAGCCTCTGCCACCAGGCGAGGAGGAGCGCAATAACGTTCTCAAGCAGATGAAAGTGCGAACCACGCTGAAGGGGGACAAGAGCTGGATTACCAAGCAGGATGAATCGGAGGGTCGCACCATGTAAGGCAAGGAGGTGGGGAGGGACCGCAGCAACGTGGGGGCGCGCAATCCGTGGGGGACCGACCATACCTGGGGATGCGAAGGGGCTTCCACCGTTCAGAGCTCCGCCAGGCCATGTAGAGGGCAGAGCATGGGAAAGGCTATCCAGCAATGTCACAGGGTGGGAGAGCCCCTGGGTGCCTGGGAAGGAGAATGTGTGGCAGAAATGGCAGCACTTGCTGGGCAGCCTCTAGGATGGAGGCCACAGGATGGCAGGTGACAGGGAGTCTCGGAGCCAATCCTTCAGGATGCCTCTTTCCCCCAGAGAGCTGCCCTCAGGCCGGAGTCGCGCCACATCCTTTTCATCAGCTGGGGAGGTTCCGAAGCCTAGGTAAGAGGTGGTGCTCAGGTGGCTGGTGGGTCAGCCCCAGGGACTCTCCTGCAGCTTGGGGCCAGCCCTCAACAGGGAGGGGTGGGCAGTCCACAGGGGACAGGGATGCAGCCCCAGCCAAGGGTCTGCAATGAGTAATTTGAAATCTGCAGGAAGGAGGGGCTTCTCCACTGCACCTTCCTTTTGGGAAGGGGAGTGTAGGAGTCACTTGGTCCAGGCCCTTGGCCTTGCTGTGTGGCTGTGGGGCAGCTGACTTCCCTGTTGGGCCTCTGTGGCTCCAGCTGTTAACTGGGATTGAAATTGTCTTTAAGAAGAAGACAACCTCCCACCCATTCCCTGCAGGGACTGATACTGCCTCTGAGATGCTTTGGGCAGCTTCCAGAGTCACAGTGACTCACTCCTGCAGGTCACCCTGACTGCTTGAGTGTACTTGGGACTCAGCATGCCTGTAGAGAGGCACGAGTTTGCTCTGACTGTCTCCCAAGTTTACCGTGACATATTTTGTCAGCTGACCAAGGAGAACTGGCTTCTCTCTCTTTTGGAGACTTTTCCATAACAGTGTCTAGGGGGGCTCTGAACAGTGTCTACGGGGGCTCTGAAGCGTGGGCACAGATAAAGGCAGCAGGCCAGGGACCAGGGAGGAGGTCTCAAGGGATCATGGCCTAGATCCCTTGAGCGTGGGCACAGATAAAGGCAGCTGGCCTCTGGAGGAACTGCTCCTGACAGAGAAAGGGAACTGAAATTCAGGCTCGCTCCTTGCTCCAAACAGCCGGCAGGTGGCTTCTCAGGGGGTGGTAGAGGCAGTGGCGGCCTCTGGAAGGGAGGGCCTCAAGTTTACAGCCAGCACACAGGGCTACCTTTAGTAACTACGGTCTCTCTGTCACCCCTCGATGACTCAGCGCCCACTACCTGCCAGGTCCCATGGTGGGCACAGAGGATGCAGGAGTGGTCAAGACAAAGGCCCTGTCTTTGGGCAACTGACGTCCCAGCAGGGGACTCAGTCAGGACCCTAGTAAACAGTTCAATACAAAAGCGAGAACCCCCAAGTGTGCCTGCAACATGGCCACCTCTGGGAGGCTGTCCTCTGTTAGAGATGGAGATTGTGGGGTTGGAGACTACCGGAGGCTCTGTGTTGCCCTTGACCCAAACCCCGATGCTGCAGCCCAGATCCCCTCCACTGCAGGACAGAAGGGTCTACCCTGACCCCTTGACTCCTCCCCCAACTCTGAGGAGGACTCTTTGCAGGGGCCCCTAACTCCTGCCCGGAGGCCAGAACTTCCAGGCTGACCACCCCTGGCTGTCAGCTCCCTGCCCGCTCGTCTTGGCTGCCCCCTGAGTTATCTGAGCCCCCTCAGTTGCTGCCAAGCAGGAGGTCCCAAGCACCCAGAGCCTAATGTTTCTCAGCCACTGAACAAGCCCTGGCCGTGCCCTCTCGTCTCAAACTTCCACCAAGACTTGGGGTGTGGGCATGCAAGGAGCTGGAGCAAAGAGGGCCCCGAGGGACAGGAAGGGGGACAGCTGGCTTTGGCTGGCTGCTGCCTGGGCTCTCCCCTTCAGGCCCTCATGCACCTTCCTGGTGGAGGCTGTTGAGGGAGATCAGGTCAGACCCCGGGCTGAGGGGAAGCCTCTGGCTCTGACTGGGGAGCCTCCAGCTTGCACTGGTTCAGCCCCAAGCACAGAGGATGGGAGGGCTGTCAGCTGAGAGGAGTGCTCCGTCGGCGCAGCACTGGGAACTGGCTGGCCAAGGAGAAGCTGGACTTTGGAGAGGCCATCAAACTGCCTTCCTAGGCACCTGCCATGAGGAGTCACCTGGGGCACTTTTCCTGGGGGAGCATGAGGGAAATAGGCAGAGCATAGCGGGCACCTGATCAGGGACACAGGGGGCTGGCACCCCTCGTTTCTGCTGTACTGGGACACCTGGAGCACTTGCCAGCCAATCTTATTTGCTATAGTTAAGGGCAGGATAAAGTAGGATGACCTCAGCCTTCCAGCAAGCCTCGCTTCACTCCACCCCTTCTTCTCTTCGGCAGGCCTCCGAGCACAAGGGCTCCCACTGGCTACATCATCCGGTAAGTGACCGCAGGACTCTGCCGGCCTTCCTGTGCCCACTCACACCAAGCCCTGACTTCTTACCCCTCCAGTCCCTCCAGGGAGCTCACCAGCATCTCCTGGGCTCTCTTTTAGGGGAGTGTTCACCAAGCCCATAGACAGCTCTTCCCAGCCCCAGCAGCAGTTCCCCAAGGCCAATGGGACTCCAAAAAGGTATGTCCATGGGGTGTTGGCCAGTCGGCCAGTGGGGAGGTGTGAGGGCCTGGTCTGGGCTCCTGGCAGAGACAGTGCTCTGCCTATCAGGACTGTGGGGCCTTGGAGGTGCCAGCTTTCATCCTGGGTAGGGCAGGACCCTGGAGAGCAGGGTGGGGTGACCAGAGGAGATGGGTTGGGGTGGGACTGGCAGTCCCAAGTGGATGTGTGGGTCTCTGGGAGGTCCTGGGCCACTAACAGTGTCCTTGTCCTGGGGTCAGTCCTGACTAGGCCTGGCTAATGGGACAGAGAGGTGCAGGAGTTTGGGAGGGGCTGGGTGTAGAGTCCCCCTAGCCTGGCAGTGGGCACCCTTGACTTGACTTGCTGATGGCATTGAGAAGGCTGAAGTTGCATGCAATTCAAGCACCTTGGCATCAGACATTGCCTGGGACTCCTTCAGACTGGAAAGGCCAAGGGGACCCGGAAACAGGAAGCAAAGACACAGACAAGAGCCCGCTGGGCTGTTCCCTGAAGCTCGGTGGGGTTTGCCTATGCAGCAGGGGCTGCCCTGCTCTGAGTGGCGCAGTTCTGGGTGTCTGTCAGGACCAAAAGCAAAGAGGAAAGGCTCCCAGGCAGCTCCTGGTCCACTTTTCATGTGTCCACTGGGCTGTGTGGCCAAATCTGGAGGCAGGAGGGAGCCTGCAGGTAGACACATGGAACCTTCTCATCTCTAGTGCTGCCAGTCTGGTGAGAACAGCTAACACTGGTCCTCCCCGCCCCTCCTCCTCTGGCTACAAGATGACCACTGAGGATTACAAGAAGCTGTGAGTATGCAATGCCAGGCTCAGCGTGGTTCCCTCCTCCAAGGAACAAGTCCAAACTCTGGGTCCACTGAAGGCAGCTGACTACTTGCCTCCGAGCACAGCCCGGGAAGTCCCACCTGCCTGACACTCCCTGCCAGTTGCAGCTGTGGCCTGGAGCCCACCAGAGGGTAACAAGCCCCAGAAAACTGGATGGCTGTGCACATTGCACGTCTGATCCGAGGCAGAGCGGAGACTGCAGGAAGCTTGTAGGAGGGGCCCCACGGATCTGGGGAAAGGGTCATGGGTCGTGAGGCTGCTGCTGGCTGGCTGTGCTTCCTGGGCTTGGCCCTGCACCCGGCCGAGCCTCAGGTGCTCTGCCTGGCTGCACTGGGCTGGGGGCCTGGGGATCCTCAGGGTGCTGCTGTCAGTCTGAGCATTGTGTGCCTAAATCTGAGCTGCTTCTTGGATAGAAACCTTTGGGTTTTCCCTTAGTGCTCCCCTTGGGGTCCCTTTCAAAGCCCCCCACCCCCCACTGCATGCTCAGGGAGGAGGGTTCTCTGGACAGAGGTGTGAATTGTGTCTCTAGTTCCCAGGGGACCACATCTTTCCGTTGTTTGTCCCTTGCCTCCATCATCCAGGGTTGGGGAGCTGCTGGGTAACCTTTCTGGGGAAGGGGAGAGGCTCGAACAGGGAGGGAGGGGAGAGCTGGCTCTCAAGGAGGAACAAGTGGCATGACCTAAGGCCCAAAGGCAGAGATATTGACTTGCCTTGTCATTGTTGTTGAAAGCCAGGAAGCCAAGCTGCTGAGGGTGGCAGCCTATGACAGGAAAGCGCCTCTCCCCTCTCTTAGGGCACCCTACAATATCAGGCGCAGCTCTACATCAGGGGACACCGAGGAGGAGGAGGAGGTGGTGCCTTTCTCCTCAGATGAACAGAAACGGAGGTAATGGAATGGTGCCTTTTGGGCATCCCGGGGGGCAGGGCAGGAGCCTGAGTCTTCGAAGACTGCTGGAATGAATTGTACTGGTTGGGGTGACAAAATGCACAACACGTAGGCCATCAGCGGTAGCCCACGGAGCATGAGAATAGGTGTCATTCTCTGAGTGCCAGAACCACCCACTCAGTGTTGGGCCAGCTGAGGGGCCCTTGAGAACCTTCTGTGGGGTAGAACCTAGGTAATGTGGGTCCAGGGAAAAGTCTCATGTGGAGGCTCTTCAGGGCTCTAAATCGGTTTGTTAGAAAGGGCCCTGAGACAGTTGAACAAAAATATTCAGGGAGAAGCCACCTGCACAGTGCCCTCTATCTGCATGATCTGCATGCCTTGGGGGCAGGGGTTGACTCCACAGTTCTGAATGCCCCTGGACCCCAAACTGAGCCCCAGGCATGCACAGCAGTGGGAGTGTGCCCCATGCTGCTGAAATTCTACCCTAGTCTCTGCGCCAAGCTGCCCTCGTCCACACAGGCCAGCAAAGTTCCATGGACCCTTGCCCCTCCTCAGTCCTCTGTCCATGGACACTGACCACACACCACCCAGTGCTGGTGAACTATGACAGAAAGGGTTTGTTAATCACCTTTTGTATGCCTTTGGCTTGGGGCCTGTACAGCAGTTGGGCCCTGAGGAAATAAAGCCCTCCCCTCCCTGGGCTCAGCCAGCCACCAGGTCCATATCTGCTGACCCATCTGTGGCGCAGGAATCACAGCAAAGCCCCATTGCCAAAGGCCCTGGCAGATTGGCTATCCTCAGGGAATAGTTCACAGTGGCAGGGGCCCCCAGGCCTGGGTGGAGCAAGGAAAAGAGCCAGAAGCTAGGAGTTGCCTAGCATTGAATGCCAGCTCTGCCACCTGCTAGGTGAGTGCTCTTGGGCAAATAATGAAAGCCTCTTGGACTCAGTTTCCTCATCTGTAAATCACAGAGGATACTAGTGTCTACTTTCCTGGATTGAGAAGAGCAATAAGCCAATGCGAGGATGTTGGCATCCGGCGCAGAGCCGGGCACATGCCACATGCTCCATAAACGTGGGCTGCCCTTCCTTCAGTTTCTACATTTCCTTTGAATAGTCCTTGGAGCAGGTGCAAATCTGGTTTCTCTCACCCCTTGCCTCCCTGGGGTGGCCCTAAGTCACCCCGAGTCCATCCCAGGCTAGGCTGGCAGAGCATGTCCAGCTTGGCACCCATCAGATGCTCCCCCACCCCGTGTCACCCCAGGTCAGAGGCTGCAAGCAGTGTTCTGAGGAGGACAGCTCCCCGGGAGCACTCCTACGTCCTGTCAGCGGCCAAGAAGAGCACTGGGTGAGTTGCCACCAACTGGCTCCAGGCTCTAGGACAGCTCTCCTCTCCTCAGAGCTCCAGCCTTCTCTGGCTGATGAAAGGGTGGGTGGAGAGATCACCCCCAAGGGCCTTCCTAGCTGAGCCTTCTCAGATTCTCAGATGTACTTTCTAGAAAATGGAGAGGTCTGGCGGCTACCACCAGGGACAGTGAAGTGCCGGGAATGGAGAGGGCCCAGGACCCTCTGAGGTAGAGCGGTCTTGATGTCACCTGCCCACGGGCTCTGCCCAAAGCATTGCCTTTCTGCTTCCTTTCCAGCAGTCCTACCCAGGAGACACAGGCACCGTTTATCGCGAAGAGGTAAGTGTCATCAAGGGACACCTTGGAGGCCTGTTACTGGCCACAGGAAGGCCTTCCGTCAGCAGGGGTGTAGTGTGGGAGCTGTGGAGAGGGGATGTGGATGTGGGGGACTACTGTCCCTGAGCAGGGGGAGTTGTGAGGGGCTGGGGGCTTCTGTCTGGAGGCCTGGCAAGCACCTGGGTGGCTGTGGTAGCATATGTGGTCAAGCTCTTCCATTTGCCAATGGCTAATGGGGCTGGGCCCCTGACCCAAGATGGAGCATTTCCAAGGCCCTCTGGGAGTTGTTCCCCTGCCCCTGTTGCTTGCCTGATGCCTTGCTTTCTGCTCTCATCCAGGATCAAAACCTGGGCCATCAAGAGAACTTCCCCTGGGAGGTGACTGTGACATTGGAGATGGGCCCTAAAGGGTGAACAGGGCTTAACAGGGAATGATCAGAACGTCGGGACACTCCAGCTGAATGAGGGAGGGGTGTCACCATTAGTTGAGACAGGGCACCTTCTGGAGGAGGAAAATATTCGGGGGAAAGCAAGAAAGAAACTTCTGGAAACTTGAATTTGAGGGACTTCCAGTTGAGTGGACAGGGAAGGCCTCTCTGTGCTGAGGTGGCTAGCTGGGGACTGCAAACCCAAGAGAAGACAGCATGCCAACTGCCCCAGGGAGAGGGCCCCAGTGCACAGGCCCGGGGTGGGACTAGCTTGCTGTGTTGGAAGACCAGGAAGTTGGCAGGAATACAGAGAGCAGGGATGGTGGCAGCACAAAGGAAGTGACAGAGAACGGGGGGCGGTGGGGGGGTCTTCCTGGCTGCATTTGGTTCCTGTGGTTTCCGTAACGCAGTACCAAAAACTGAGTGGCTTAAAACATCAGAAAGGGATTCTCTCCCGGTTCTGGAGACCAGAAGTCTAGATCAAGGTGTTAGCAGGGTGGGTTCCTTCTGGAGGCTTTGAGGGAGAAACCATCCCAGGCCACTCTCCTGGCTTCTGCTGGTGGTTGGTGATCCTTGGCGTTCCTCGGCTTGTACCTGCATCACTCCAGTCTGTGCCTCTGTCTTCACATGGCCTTCTCTTCTCTGTGTGTCTGTGTCCAGATTTCCCTCTTCTTACAAGGACAGCGGTCATTGGATTTAGGACCCATCCTACTCTAGTATGACCTCATCTTACCTGATTACATCTGCAAAGACCCTATTTCCAAATAAGGTTACAGTCACAGGTTCCAGGGGACGTGAATTTTGGGGGGACACTATTCAACCCAGTATGCTGTCCTTATCCTGAGCTGGAGTCACTGAACCCCCAGCCTGGGCCACCTCTTGGCCGTGATCCTGAAGGGTTGGGTCAGTTAGACGCCACTGGAAGCATGTTCTTTGAGGCCTCCAAGCTCTAGGGCAGCCAAGAAGACCACAAGCGCCGTTTCTCTTCTTGCTCAAAGGGTGGAGGTGGTGGAAGAGGACGGGCCTTCTGAGAAGAGCCAGGACCCACCTGCTCTGGCAAGATCCACTCCTGGCTCAAACAGGTAATCCATTGCGCTCATCTCTGCCTGGGGCTGGTGGCTGCCATACCTGCCACTCAGTCATTGAGGAACCTCAGTCAGGGCACCTCCACGCTGGGCTTCGAGATCAGTGTCCCCATGTGCCCAGTGACAAGACGGGACAAAGAAATCAGTAAGAGCCCATCTGGCTGGATGTCCCAGGGCTGAAAGGAGCAAAACAGTCCAGCCCCCCGGGAGAGAGCACCTGGCTCTGGTCTGTTGAGTACGTATCTGTGTCACCTTAACCCTTGCACCACTGAGCCTGGTGGCAACTTGAACACCCCAAGAAAAAGTACCATCCTTGGGGTTTGAGAGGGCCAGCCACCATGGCAGTAGCCTGCCATTGTCAGACTTGCTCCTTGCACTCCAATAAGTTAGCCACATTCAGCATGCCCAGGGAGGAGGCTCTGACATCTCCAGAGCCTCTCACAGCCACCTTCTTTGCCAGTGCGGATGGAGGCAGGACCAAAGCATCTCGGGCAATTTGGATAGAGTGCCTGCCAAGTATGCCTAGCCCCGCTGGGAGCCAGGAGCTCAGGTGGGTGCCGAGAGCTGACTCTGGCTTGTGAGTGGGTGTGATGGCTTCCCGCCAGCCTGGCTGGCTGGTTCTGCCAGCTGGGGAGGGTGTGGCAGTGGGGTGATGGGGCAAGGACAGGCTGAGCACTGGTGATCTCACTCCAGGAAGGGCCGTGATTTGTCTTGATTTCTGATCCCTGAGAATCTGGGCAGATAATGGTGCTCTCTTGTCTGTGGACAACTAATACCTTCTTGTACTTTGTGCAGAATGGTGCTAAGTCCTGCAGGGAGAGCCACCACCTGCTGTTGCTGCTGTTTAAAGTGCCTGCCTGGATTGAGACCTTTGCTCAAATCTAGGTCTCCTAAGAGCTGCATCTCTGTAGCACCCTTGGAAGACCCCTGCATCCAGAAGGGGAGAGGGCCTGTCCCTACCGGTCACTTCCCAGGCCCCCAAGGGCTGTTCAGGCTCTCCTAATACCATAGCAATCCCCCAATTTGAGCTCCACAGCCATTTATAGACAGGTGACCACTGTCCTCAGGGTTACTTCCTCAGTCTGGGAGGGAGACAGAAATGCTGGCAGAGGGAGCCAGGAGCATGAGGCCAGCTCCCTCCATGGCCCCAGGCAGCAGACTGCCAGGGTGCTCCTCCTTTTCACTCTCTCCCTCTCTTGATCTTCTCTGGTTGTCTGACTCTCCCCATAAGAACTTTGGTCCATAGAAGATGTGGAAAGGAAGACTTGAGAATTCTTTACAAGGCAATATCTAGGGCAGAGCTCCCCAGTCTATTTGGCACCAGGGATTGGTTTCGTGAAAGACACTTTTTCCACGGGACGGAGCAGGGGATGGTTTCAGGATGAAACTGTTCCACCTTAGATCATCAAGCACCGGATTCTCATAAGGAGCGCACAATCTAGATCTCTCACATGTGCAGTTCACAATACGGTTCGCGCTCTCTTGAGAATCTGCTGATCTGACAGGAGGCGGAGCTAAGGCAGTAATGATCTCTAGCTTACCTCCTACTGTGCAGCCTGATTCCCAGCAGACCACAGACTGGTACTGATCCTCAGGCTGGGGTTGGGGACCCCTGATCTAGGGGACTTGGCAATTGAGGGATATGGGGGCAAAGGCTGCCACAACAAAGTATTGTACCACACCCTGGGGCGCTTAAACCACAGAAATGTATCATCTCCCACTTCTGGAGGATAGAAGTGTGAGATCAAGGTGACGGCAAGGTTGGTTCCTCTTGAGTCTCTCTCCTTGGCTGGTAGACTCCATCTTCTCCCTGGGCCCTTATATGCTCATCCCTGTCTGTGTGTGCCTGCGTCCTAATCACTTCTGTTTTTTTGAGACAGAGTCTCACTCCGTCGCCCAGGCTGGAGTGCAGTGGCACAGTCACCACTCACTGCAGCCTCGACCTTCCAGGCTCAAGAGAGCCTCCAGCCTTAGCCTCCTGAGTAGCTGGGGCTACAGTCACAGGCCACCATACCCAGCTAGTTTTTTTTTAAATTTTTTGTAGAGACAGGGTTTCACCATGTTGCCCAGGCTGGTCTGGAACTCTAGGACTCAAATGATCCTCCTGCCTTAGCCTCCCAAAGTGCTGGGATTGCAGGCATGAGCCACCACGCCCAGACCCTAATCACTTCTTATAAGGACATTGGTCCAACTGGATCAGGGCCCACCCTAACAACTGTATTTTAACTTAGTCACTTCTTTAAAGGCCCCATCTCCAAATGCAGTAACATTCTGAGGTCATGGGGGTTAAGACCTCAACATATGAATTTTGGGTGGCACAAGTCAGCCCATAACAGTATACAGTTCTCATTTCTCCTTATTTCTCTTTTAAAGAAAGGCAATAAATGGTTTCAGGTGCCTTTCTGTTTGTTCGTTTGTTTGTTTTGTTTGTTTTTGAGATGGAGTCTCGCTCTGTCGCCCAGGCTCGAGTACGGTGGTGTGATCTCGGCTCACTGCAGCCTCCGCCTCCCGGGTTCAAGCGATTCTTCTGCCTCAGCCTCCCGAGTAGCTGGGATTACAGGTGCACGCGACCACGCCCGGCTAATTTTTGTATTTTTAGTAGAGACGGGTTTCACCATATTGGCCAGGCTGGTCTCAAACTCCTGACCTTGTGATCTGCCCACCTCAGCCTCCCAAAGTGCTGGGATTACAGGCGTGAGCCACCGCGCTTGGCCTCAGGTGCCTTTTAGAAGATAATATAGGAGGCTGGGCATGGTGGCTCATGCCTGTAATCCCAGCACTTTGGGAGGCCAAGGCAGGAGGATGGCTTGAAGCCAGGAGTTTGAGACCAACCTAGGTAACATAGCAAGACCCCATCTCTACAAAAAAATAAAAAATAAAAATTAAAAATTAGTTGGGAGCATTGATGTACACCTGTAGTCCCAGCTACTTGGGAGGCTGAGGTGGGAGGACTGCCTGAGCCCAGGAGTTTGGGGCTGCAATGAGCTGTGACTGCACCCTTACACTCTAGCCTGGGTGACAGAGCAAGACCCTGTCTCTAAAACAAGAAAAAAAAGAGAGAAAGAATGGAGGAGAATTAGATTGTGCTGTATTATAGATTTAAAAGGCACTTTGACATTTATTCCACAAAATTCCTTTCGATGTTTAATCCCCATCATATGGTTGTCATTGCAAGGTGGCTTTTTAAGTTTGCTCAGGTTGCCATAACAAATAAAGGCTAGAGATTCAGGGTCTGGGGCAAGCTCCCAACAGGAGGCTCAGCTTGATGCTTCTGAGAGTTCTTTCCTCCAATTCTGGTCACTCAATATTTGGAGCTCACCCAGGCAGCTTCCAGGAAAGCTGCTGGCTGATCCTGACCCTGGAGGGCCGTCTTCTCTGACCCTACCACGTTAGGTGCTGCACTGGACCAAGCAGCCACCATCAGTACTCCCAGGCCCAGCTCCTATCTGCCTGGTGTCTGAGAAGCCCAGCCCGTGAGGAACAATGACTCAATCAAACTCAGGGTCCTGCAGCACTTCAGAAAAGGCTGGTTTGTGGCAGAGTGGAAGAGGAGAATGTCACAGCCTTGTCCCCAGGCACAGACCTATCGAGGCTACCCTCTCCCCACCCCCTGCCCTGCCCTGTTCCCCTTAGCTACAGTGCAAAGGTCAGCTCCTCATAACTCTTGCCCCCCTTGCAACCTGAACCCAGTTTAGGGACCCTCTCTTGGAGAAACTGGTTCTACACATGCACCCCTTCTCGACCCCAGGCCTGGCTGCTTTACCCGAAGCACTGGTCAAGCTTGCCTCACCTGACCAGGGCATGGCCTCCTAGGTCCTGGTCCTAGGCTCTGCCCAGCATGCTGCCTGGCAGAGCGTCTGGGGAGCAGGGAGTAGGAGCACAGCTTCTGGCACAGGACAAAACCCTGGCTTTGCATCAGACTGACTGTGTGACCTTGAGCAAGTCTCTTCATCTCTCCATGCATCAGTTTCCCCGTGGATAAAATAGGGAGAGCAGTAATAGCTACTTCCCAAGGCTGTCCCAAATGCTAAATGAGATAGTGCACCTGAAGTACTTACCACAGTGCCTGGGTGCTGGTATCCTCGGGGGCTCCCAGTCATAGGCGTGCTGAGCTGCAGGGCCGTTATTCAAATACAGGAAGAGATCAATATCTCCACCTGCTGGCATTTGAGGGAAATGTGGCCAAAGGCAGTGAAAAGGAGGTATCCCCTCGCCCCACATCCCCGCCTCCTCGCTCTTTGGCAGAATGAGTCACACACTGTTTGGCACAGGCCACAGTTGGTCGCATTCCCACAGGTGGCTGTGATCAGTTTTGGGCTTCAGGCTTCAGCAGATGCCTGCCTCTCTTCCTTGGGTGCCTTCCAAGGGTGTGCAGCCTTCCAGCGTGGTCCTGGACTTCAGCTTGGACTGGAGCTGTCTGTGGTTGAGAGTCTGGGGAGATGGTGGGGTAGCGGGTTGTGGGGGAGGAGAGACCCTTGTATTAGTTTACTGGAGCTGCTGTAACAAGGTACCAGAAACTGAGTGGCTTAAAACCACACGCATTTATCCTCTCACAATTCTGGAGGCTGGAAGTCTGAGATCAAGGTGTCGGAAGGGCCATGCTCCCTCCAAAGGCTCTGGGGGAAAATCTGTTCCATACCTTTCTCTTACCTTTTGTTGCCTGCAATCCTTGGTGTTTCCTGGCTTGCGCCCGCCTCACTCCCATCTCGGCCTCTGTCTTTGCGCAGCCGTCTTCCCTCTGTGTCTGCCCACATTGCCCTAGTCTGACATCAGTCACTGGAGCAGCCTGGGGTGACACTTTGTTCCCATTTCCTCTGTGACAGAGCCAGAAACGCCAGTGAGAAAATATGTTGTGCTTGCCTGTGACATTCCTGTTCCCTGGCACAACCTGATTTAAATGAGTTAGCCAGGGGTTTTATACTGTCATCATAAATGACATCATCCTCAACAACGATGTCATCGTCGTTATCACGAGAGGAGATGGGGAGAAGTCAGAGCTGTCTGTGTGTCTAGGGCCCCTCCTGGCTTTCATGATGGGAGAGGCCTTGTCCTTGGTAGCCCTTCCATTTCCCTCTGGTCACTTTGAGCGCTCCAGGCCCTGGCCAGGGTGAAAGTGGAGGGACAGAGATGAGCAGCCCACTGACCCAGCCGTCCATGGCTCATTCCTTGCTTTCACCTTGGCCACTCCAACCCCTACCCCTCCTGGGACCCCTGAGTGGCCTCTTTAAAGTGCCAGTCTGAACCTATAAACCCCCCACCTCCACTTCAAGCCCATCCTGCATCTTCCCTTTGCCATACCAGATCTAGTCTGTACATTCAGGACCCCTGCCAGCCTCTACCTCCTCCTCCTCCCCCGATCTCCCTTCAGCTGGCCTGGGTCGGGCCATATATGCCTCCATGAAGCTTGTCCACTGCTCCCATGGCTAAACCTGTTCTGGGCCCTGCAGCACAGCAAGGTCAGTTTCCATGCCTCTCTGCCCCTGCCTGACCCTGCTGGGCCCAGAGCTTCACCAGGGCAGGCCTGGGGCTCAGGCTTGTCTGCACTTCCAGTGCCCAGGGACAATCAAAGGCAGGAGTGACTGCAGTGTGGCTTGGAATTAGGCTTTGCTCCATGGACCTAAGGAGGTCTGGTTTGGGGTGAAGGGTCCACCCCCAGAAAGCCTGGGAGCTCTATATTCTCTCTGGCCCTGGCCACACCATGGCCAAGCCTGCTGGGCGTCATGCCTTGCAGTACGGCCAGAGAATGCATCAGACTTGGAGGGATGTGTGTCCGGGGTGGCCTGTGGTCATCTGGGGGAGGGCTCTGAGCGTGGCTGGCAAGAGGAAAGCTCAAAGGGGCCCTTTGTCCTCATCCCCGAGTCTGCGACATCCCCTCCCACTGGTTTTCATTCCATATTTGGTCCGTGGGTTTTCTGAGTCTCTCATACCCCTCAGTCCCCACCAGTCCATGAATGCAGAACTACCCCTGGCCTCACAAATGGCCACTTTGGATACCCTGGTGGGGTCACAGGCTGGGGTTGCCCCTGCAAATGGTTGGTAGAAGCACGGGTTGGGAGGTTTCATTTCTACCCAGAAGGGCCCTTGCTGTGCCTGAGGGAGGGCTGGGCTCAGGTCAGGGGTGGGAGACTGGGGAAGGGGCCTACAGGTCAGTGGCCCGAGCTCAGCTGCAGCACCAACAAGGCTCAAGGCCAAGGAGGAGATGAGAGCACATCAAAAGGGGGCAGTGGGTCTGGGCGGCCCACCGCACTCACCAGCCCAAGAAGGGGGAGACTTTTCTCACCTGCAACCCACTGGGTCTCTCCTTTGGCCCGCAGCTCAAGAGGTGAGGAAATTGTCCGCCTGCAGATCCTGACACCCAGGGCAGGACTCCGCCTGGTGGCCCCAGACCTGGAAGGCATGAGGTATGGGGGTCCTGCTGCTGTCCTGGCTCCCTGGACACCATTCTAGAGATGGAAGCAGCAGCCTCAGGTGGCAAATGATGAGGCCTAAGGCCGGCTCTGCCACTGTAGGGCCAACAGGTTGATGGGAGGCATGGTCGACCTGGGTTTTCTGCCCCATCTCATTCTTTCACTCAGAAAACCATTATGGAGCAAGCGCTTAGTCTGTGTAAGGGTACAGGCCCGACCCTGGGACACAGTAGTGAACAGGACCCCCTGGCTGGAATTGCCATCTGCCTGGTGGGGGAGGCAGACGCCGACATGAGCATGAATGAGGTCAGCCAGAGATGCTGTGTGCCAGGAGCCCCTGGGAAGTGACAGCTCAACCCTGCCAATCGCTGAAGATGGGACCAGTCAGCCGTGCTGGGGATGTTGGTGGGGGTGGGAGGAGGATTGGGTCTAAGGAGCCCGTGAAGGCCACTGAGGCCATTGCCCTGCCTGTGTGAGAGGGCCACTGGGAATAGAGTGGGGTCACTGGGTCAGAGTCCACAGCTCTCCATGCCACTAGGCTCTGTGCTGGGGAGGGGTGGGTCAAGGAGGCCACAACCAGCAGGGAGCACGAGGGGCTCAGCCTCTGCCCTGGGGTGGGGGTCAGACAGCCAGGTGACATGCAGGCAGGATTCGGGGGCTGGGGTGGAGGCTAGGAGAGATCCGAGCAGGGAGACTGGGCCCCTACCTTGTGAAGGCCAGAGACTGGGGAGAGAAGCGGGAGTGTACACTGAAGGTCATCCCTTAATCCCTGGGGTGGCAGGAACTTCGAGCAGAGGCCTCTCAACAGTGTGGTGGGTGGGAGTGTTTGGGGAGGGCTTCCTGGAGGAAGTGACATCCAAGATGAGTCCTGAGCGATCTCTAGGTCCCTTTACCCTCCTCCTTGGCTCCTCCCACTTTAATTCTGCCCCCAAGGCACCAAGTCCCGTCCACTTTATTTTAGAGATGTTTCCATCCCTATTGCTCTGCCCCTGGCCCAGGCCTCCACTGCTACTCACCCAGTTGTCTGCGACCGTTTCCTACTGTCCCATCCCTGGACTCCCTTCCACATCTACCTGGGTGATGTTTCCAAAGGGCAGAAGTAGTTATGCCAGCCCCCTGCAGAAAGCCCTGCAAAGCCCCTCCCACTATGCTCTGCAGCCTGAACTCAGTACCTGGCCCCACCTGCAGGCTCCTCCCTCCCTGGGCCTTTCTCTGTGCAGGCTGGAGGCTCTGCCTGAGATGCCCTTTCCCCTCTTCATCTTTCCGTTCCACCTCAAATGTCCTCTCTTCTGGGTCATCTCCTTCTCCTGACTTTCTTCCCCAGGCAGCATCTGAGGGCTTGTTGATTCTGCATGGCAGCATCCATTCTGCATGGATGTAGATACAATCACTATGCCCATTTTACAGATTAAGAAACTGAGACCCTGAATGGTTAAGTAACTTGCTCAAGGTCACATGGTCCAGAGCAGGCAGATCCGCTCAGCCTGCCCTACTCCCACCTTCCACCTTCTGCACCATAGCTCATTGTACTAGCTGGGGCAGGGAGCAGGGGGACAGAGAGGGGTGATGGAAAGACTTGGCATTTGCTGAGTGAACTCATTTGACGAGTTTATTCGTAGGCATTGAAGTCAAAATTTCCAGGAGGGAGGTATTTTAAGGTTTGTGATTGAGGTTTGAGAGAGTGATTAGGGCTCAAGAGATTTCCACGTTATATGCAGACAGAATAGAGCTGAAATCATGAGCGTAAACTAGCTTTACATGGGGCTCATGGTGAGCCAATGGAAGCTGGGCACCGACCTCAGTATGCAGGTGGCAGCCACCTGGCCAGCCCTCCTGGGGACAGCTGGGTGAGGGCAGTCTCTTCTCGCCATGTTGAGAGTGGGCCTCCTGAGGGCCAGTTGGGAGTTAGTGGGTGTGCAGGCCAGTACAGAGGAGAGGCAGGAACAAGTGGAGATCGCTGCTTCAAGGGTGGCAGTTGACACCTTGGGAGGGGAGGAGACAGTCCAGCAAGTGGTGGAGCACGCCAAAGGGAGGAGAAAAAGGCGGAGACCAGGAAGGTGTGTGGCCAGGGAGGTAGGCAGGTGGTGTTGACAGGATCAAGGGAGGAGGGGTGGTGAGAAGGCTGGAGTGGCCCACTGGGTCAGCAGTACTGAATGGTGGTTTGAAATAATGATGGGACTGTCTCTCCTGGATTTGACAACATGGGGCTCCCTGAGGACCTGAAGGAGAACAGAAGGGGGCTTAAATTAGGAGATTAGGATCAGTCTTACACCATACAGGGATATAGTCCAGAACTCTGAAGTCAGACTGCCTGGATTCAAATCCCAGCTACTCCTCTTATTACCTGTGAAATTTGGGGCAAATCACAGGAGCTTTGTGTGCCTCCGTTTGCTCATCTGAAAGATGGGCATGGGTGATAACAGTGCCCATATCCTGGGGTTGATTTGCAGAGTTAACGCATATAAAGTCACCAGAACAGGCTCAAATGCTCAATCAACAGTAGCTATTGCCAGGCGCAGTGGCTCACACCTGTAATCCCAGCACAGTAGCTATAAAACAACAACAACAAAAAACAAAAAACAGTAGCTATTAGTAATGAAGTTTTGAGAATTGTCCAATCTGTCAATCAGCAGGGTTTGTTTGTTTTTGATTTTGTTTTTTAAGACAGCATCTTGCTGTGTGTGCCCAGGCTCAAGTGCGGTGGTGACATCACAGCTCGCTGCAGCCTCAACCTTCCAGGTTCAACCTCCCAAGTAGCTGGGACCACAGGCACACACCACCACTCCTGACTAACTTTCAAAAATATTTTTGTGGAGATGGAGTCTAGCTGTGTTTCTCAGGCTGGTCTTGAACTCCTGGCTCAAGTGATCCTCTTGCCTCGGCCTCTCAAAATGCTGGGTTATAGGCGTGAGCCACTGCACCCGGCCCAGTAGCAGGTTTTAAGCTCCGTGGAGACAGCTGGCGTTTGAGGATGAGGTAACAGCCCACACCTGAGTGTGAATGGCTGCTGCATGGTTAACTTCCATTTCTTTCCTCCATAGGTCTTCCCCAGGCAACAAAGACAAGGAGGCCCCCTGCTCCAGAGAGCTCCAGAGGGACTTGGCTGGTGAGGAGGCTTTCAGGGGCCCCAACACAGATGCTGCAAGGTAACTCAGTGCAGGAAGCAGACACTTCATTCCCAGAACACGGAGCCCACATACACCCAGCTGAAGGACTTCCATGGCCTCCGGTGCAATGTCAATGGATGCAGCTGGGGCCAGGAAGGTCCTGTTCCCACTGTTCCCCCAGTACCTGGGGTACTGCAGGTCTTTAATGAACATCTGTTGAAAGAAAGAAAGAATGAATGAATGAGGCCTGGAGGGAGGTAGGCCCCTGCCATGATTCCTCAGGGAGCCAGTTAGAGAGCAGGACCAAACTCCAGGGCAGGCTATCCCCAGCTCCTGGCCTGTGCTGAGTTCCTTCCATTCCCCTGAAGCTTCCACACTCACTGTGCTTTTACTGCAGGACAAAGCAGCCCTGCCAATGGCCAGGGCAAAGCAAGGCCACCAAGCTGGCAGTCTGGGAGAGTCAGTGACCAAAGTATGTGGGCCCCCATAGAGCATGTAGCGGAGACTTTCAGGATGACCCGTGGACTAAGGGAGACATTGTGGCAAGGGGTGAGGGGTCCAGGACGGGAAGTTGGAGCCATAGCGGTGGATGATGAGTCCAGATGGGATGATTGTCCCCAGTCGCTGCACAGCCAGCCCACTGACCTGTCCTCCAAGCCAGACCAGTGCCAAATGTGTCTGGTGAGCAGTGGCTGCAGGCTGGGCATTTCTTCAGTGAGAACCTGGTAGCCAGTTACAGCTAAGAACCCACACACCCATCTTCTCAGTGTGGATCCCTGGAGCCCCTAGCTGGAACCCTGAGCCCTGGAAATGAGGAAAGGAATCCCTCTATGGCTTATTACCAGACCCACATGTCTTGCCCCTTGCTCTGTTGGCAATCAGCTCCCCCCCCCCCCCCCCGCAACGAACTAACCTCCTCCTGACTTTCCACCTTGCTCCCAACCAACCCATCAGGTTTGGAAAAAATACAGAAATACTTCCTGTTAGAGTCAACTTGGGCTTGGCTCAGCTCTGGTCAGAGCAGCACAGAGTAGCAGCCAAAGGCCTGTGCTTCTGGTCTTGAGGCCCACTCTCATGGCATCTGGGTTAGATGAGATCAAAACGCAACTAGAGTCAGCAAATACTCCACTTCTCATAACAGGTCAAGTGCACAGTTGAGTGATGGCAATGTGGGATCCGGAGCCACGGGCTCCCGGCCTGAAGGCTTGGCTGCAGTAGACATCGGCTCCGAGAGAGGAAGGTGAGCTGCCCGGGGGAGGCAGGTTCTCTCATACCCCTGGTGACAGACCAGGGTCAAGCTGCCAGGCTGCTTGGGCTGCTATGGGTGGGGCACTGGTCACTTCCTATGGCTCCTGTCTACTGCTTCTCCCACACTCCCACATTCCACCACATCCTGTGTCCTTGGGCTTTCCACTTTTTGGAATCTTGTTCATTTTTCTGATCCCTGCCACTGGCCCTCAAGCTCCTCCAGAGTAGGCACTAGGCCCACTCACAGCTGGAGGCCCAGCCCTCACATGGTGCTGGTCTTGGGCTGGTCAAATGAACGTGTAGGGAATACATGAAGGGACAAATTAATGAGTGAATGACTGAATGATGGAAGAGTCGGCACCTTCTTACTTCTTGGTTAAGCTCTGAGGACCAGCTAGGAGGCCCTTTGCTCCTGCTTTCTCCCTTCTCTCCTTTTCCTGCCCCATCCCTACCCCAGGCGGCTCTGCTCTGAGGTTCAGGGAGAGGAAAAGCAGTAGCCCTGGAGAGACCAGCGTGTCCAGCTGGGCTCTGGCTTCTTGGACCTGGAGGGAGTCAGGGGCCACTTTCTCAGGTGATTTGCAGAGTGGCAAGGTTCCTCTTGTCCCTAAGTGGTTCCAAACCAAGCCTGAATCATTCTTGGGGCAAAGGCTAGGTATGCAGATGTTGGCATAAATAGTTTAGCTCCAAACTATGCTAGAGTCCTTCTGGTTCAGAGCAGATGGCTAGGGAGGAGTGGCAAAGCCAGTGTCTGCAAAGAGCTACAACCGCAAGATATCATCTGCCTCCTGCATCCTACTGCAGTCTGGCCAAGGAGGGAATCCTGTGGGGAAGGCCCTGCTGATGCTTTCCTACTTCCCTCAGCACACCCAGGGCCCCTTTCCCTCACTAACTTCAATAGTTTGCAATTCATGCCATGGAACCAGAGCCCGAATTCTAAATCCAGGCCCACAAGTCAACACAGGAAGGGGACAGCAGGTCCTGGCCTCTGAAACCACTGTCTCCGAGCAGGTCCAAGGAGAGGCCACCAGAGACTCTGTTCTTTAAGCTGCCACTAATGGGGAGGACTCCGCTAGAGCCCTGTCCATGCAGCCTGCAACTTTTTGCCATCTGCAGAGGCATTGGAGGGATCTTTTTAAAAATAAGCTAGATCACATTTCTCCCCTGCTAAAACCTTCTAGTGGCTCTCCATTTTCCTTAGAATGAAGTCCAAACCCTTTCCCATGGCCCACTGGGTCCTGCATGGCAGAATCTTTGGCCTTCTATCCAGTCGGGGCTCCTGCTACTCTCCCCACAGTGGTGCAGCTTGACTGGCTCTGCTGATGGCTGTCGCGGAAGAGACTTCTGGTCTACTGTGATTGGGTGGCTCTGGTCTCCTCCATGTCACCCCGCCTGCTTATACACCCTCATAACATGAAGCCTGTGCTGTCCACTGTTTCCTTAAAATGAAACCAAGCCTCAAAGTTACTTGTAAAGTCATCTGAAGAATCTTCTAGATTTTCATGAATTTTAACCCAGTCTTTTACAGTTGTCTTACCTATATAGTCGTCCCTAGGTATCTGTGGGGGATTGGTTCCAGAACCTCACTCATATACCAAAATCCATGCATGTTGAAGTCCCTGATATAAAATGGTGTAGCATTTGCATGTAACCTATGCACATCCTCCTGTACCCTTTAAAGCATCTCTAGATTATTATAATACCTCATACAATGTAAGTGGTATGTAAATAGTTGTTATACTGTATTGTTTAGGGAATGATGACAGAAAAAAGCCTGTACATGGTCAGTACAGATGCAGCCATCCTATTTTAATTATTTTTCCCACATCTCATCTCATCCTCTCCTCTCCTCTCCTTTTTCAGACAGGGCCTTGCTCTGTCACCAGGGCTGGAGTGCAGTGCTGTGATCACAGCTCACAGCAGCCTCAACCTCTGGGGCTCAAGGGATCCTCCCACATCAGCCTCCCAAGTAGCTGGGACTACAGGCGTGGACCACCACGCCTGGCTAACTTTTGTATTTTTGGTAGAGACGAGGTTTTACCAGGTTGCCCAGGCTGGTTTGGAACTCCTGGGCTCAAGCAGTCCACCGACCTCAGCCTCCCAAAGTGCTGGGATTACAGGCATGAGCCACTGTACCTGGTCCCAAATATTTTCAATCTGAAGTTGGTTGAATCCACAGATGTGGAACCCACAACATAGAGGGCTGACCACACTTAGTTTGACTATAATTTTCAACAAACTCCTTTATTGTTTTTCCTTTTTTTTTTTTTGAGACGGACTCTTGCTCTGTCCCCCAGGCTGGAGTGCACTGGTGCGATCTCGGCTCACTGCAAGCTCCGCCTCCTGAGTTCATGCCATTGTCCTGCCTCAGCCTCCCAAGTAGCTGGGACTACAGGCGCCCGCCACCACGCCCGGCTAATTTTTTGTATTTTTTAGTAGAGACGGGGTTTCACCGTGTTAGCCAGGATGGTCTCGATCTCCTGAACTCCTGATCCACCCGCCTCAGCCTCCCAAAGTGCTGGGATTACAGGCGTGAGCCATCGCGCCCGGCCTTGTTTTTCCAAAGGAAAGGTTGTTTCTCATGGAAACAACCACTCTCCTTTTCCATTCATTTTCATGGATTTACTTAATCATCGAACTTACTGATTCTTCCCCATTAGTGGCAGCTCAAAGAACTGAGTTTCTGCCCCAGGGGCCTTTCCTTGGATCTGCTCAGAGACATTGGTTTCAGAGGCCAGGGTCTGCTGTCCCCTTCTTGTGCAAATACAACTGGCATAAAGAGGTCTGGGACCAAACAAGAGCACCTCTTAGTGAGTGTGCTGGTTAGTGGAGGGCACGGGCTTGTATAGGCAGTGATTGTTCAGCATGCTGTGAGCATCACTCTGCCTGGTTTACAGAGACACAGAGAATGTGACTCCACCCTGAGAAGGTTGGGTAAGACATTCCCCACTAAATCCATATTGAGTGGGTGAATACAGGTGGACTGGGAAGGGGCACTGCTTCTATAAACAGCCACTGGGCCCTGTGGTAACAGGAACACATTAGCACATGTTATGGCCCAGGCATTATTCAAAGTAATTGGCATTTATGAACTCATTTACTTTTCTCAGAATACTTACGAGACAGACATGATTAGCATCCCTATTTCATTGATGGTAAAACTGAGGCCCAGAAAAAAAGGTCAGGTAACATGCCCAATGTCACACAGCTGGGAGATAGCAAAGCCACGATTTGCAACGCCAGAGGGCAACCACTATGCCACAGAGCCCCAGGTGTCAGGCTGCCTTGAGATATAAATATTGTTCCTCAAGCATCCATTTGAGCAGCTTCTTGGTCCTCATCATCTGTGGGGGGCAGGATCCACTTTCTCGGGAGAGGGTAGACATACAGACACAAAGTCCTGAACCTGGACCAGGTTTGGCCTCCTTTCACAGGCTGTGTGCAGCTGCTAGCTTTGCCTCTTTCCTGGAAGACCAGGATGGGCACAGTGCCAACTCTCAGTCCTGCAAGCCTAGACCAGCAGCCATCAGGTAAGGTTAGGGCCACTGCCCTAGTGCCCTATCCCATTGCCAGACACAGCCTTTGGGGCCCAGCCTCAGCTGCAGCACCCCAGGATCCCCCTCGAACTTCTCAGCTCCATGCCACTTTCACATCAGGTGATCACAGCAAGACAGGGAACTCCAGGGGGAGCCCTGACCAGGGGCAGTGGAAGAAGAGGGATGGGTGATATGTCTGCTCACCCAGAGAGCCCAGCACTAACCTACATGGACCCAAGCTGAGGTGGCAGAGAGGAGGGCATCTGAAGGCAGAGCCTGGGAAGAGATCCTGCTAGGAGGTCTCAGAGAACCTCTGCTGTAGGGACTACAGCCAGGTTTAGCAAGCAGGAGTCAGGGAGAAGATTCCCAGGGGCAGCCAGCATTAGAGGGCTCAGTTCCCAGGAGCACATGACCGGTGGCTGGGATGGGCAAAAATGGCTCCTGGGGCACAAAGGTACAATGGGAAGAAGCTGTGCATTCCCATGCTGTAAGCGTCTGCCCTGTTTCACCCACCAATCCACCAGTGGGCATGGCCACTTTGCTGTGGGTGTGTGGAGCATTTGGCAAGTCCTAGTAAGGAACAATCTTTCTTAACTCCCATAAACCCTACGGAGGTGTAGGTCAGGTAAGGATACGTCATGCTCAGGGTCAGGTTCCAGCCGCAGCTGAGGGCTAAGGGGAATGGGTGGACGTGGGGCAGGGAGCTGGAAGAACACTCGAGAGATAGCAGGTAAATGAGACATGGCTTTACTCAGCAGCAGCTCTCTTACACAGCTTTCTCAAACTAGCTTTCTCATTAGCAGCTTACTCTCACACTGTCTGCCCTGTCTTGGCTGCTTAGTCCGGTGGCCCCTACGCACAGCTGCGTGGCCAGCTCTCCCTTGCCTTCAGGGTCAGCAGCTTAATTCTTTCTCTCCCTGGGCACGGGCAAGCCAAGCTGTGTCCTGGCTCCCCTCTGTCCTGGCTCCCCTCTGTCCACCTGCAAAGACAGACAGCTCTTGCTCTCTCCCTTTCTCTAGGTTCCCGTGCACCCGCCATGTCAAGCTATGTTGAGCTGAGCCAAGCCCCAAGAGACATGTCCCCCATACACAGCGTCAACAGGGCAGTTATACCTTTTACAGACAATAGTGGTTTAGAGCCAAGTATGAACTTACATAAACAGGTTATATAAGAAGTGGAGGTGTGCACCTGTGCACCAGACTCATTGAGTCATGCAGGCCTGGATATCCCCCTCTGCCTATTCCTTGACCAAAGCACATCCAGGTACCTTACAGGATACTAGAACCCAAAACCAGGAGACTTCCCCAGGGAACCCAAGTTGGTCAGGGGCAGTGTTTGCTCTTGAACTCAGGTGCTAAGGCCATGTCCAAAGCTGACATGAGGTTGTCACACACAGTGGCATCGATGCCACACTAATGCCAGGACTGAGACACCAGCCTTTACTGGAAGACACAGTTCCTCCCTTTCTGGTGAGAAGGCAGCCTGGAGGGGGAAGACCTGGGCCCCAGCCTTCTTTGGTCTGAGATCTCAGCGGGCCTGTGTTTCCTTCCTCAGCTCCAGTGCCACTTCAGTCTCTGCTGTCCCTGCTGATAGGAAGAGCAACAGCACAGCAGCCCAGGAGGATGCAAAGGCAGACCCAAAGGGGTAAGGCATGAGCAGACAGTGCTGAACTTCTGGGGTGGAGAGAGGCAGCTTGGGCTGTGTGTCCATTGGCCTTTGGCTGGGAAGGTGAGGCCAGCAAGGTTTGTGAGCTGGCCTGAGGCACATAGCAAGGGCAGAAGCCCCAACCAGAACCCTCTGGCTTCTGGGGCCAGGGAGCTTTCCACTAAACTCTGTTGCCTTGGCCAGGAAATACATCATAGTCAGAAAGGGTCTTTCAGTCAGCAACCACTCTGACAGCAACTGCCTTTTGCTGGAGGCTGGAGCATGCAGACAAATCAGAAACACCTCTGCCCTCCAGGAACTCTCAGGCAGGGGGTGGGCAAAGGCTGGTCCAGATTAGAGCAATACATGAGCGCTAGAGCAGGGGAAGGGGGCTTCATGGGGACTGTATGTAGCTGGGTGTGGTCAGCGATGAGTGTCCTTGTTGGGGAGTGCTGGAAGAGGAGGCTCAGTGAACTAGGTAGGGCTTGATTGGCCTCTTGTACTGTGATATTGGAGCCTACTGTGTGCACAGCCCTCTACTCACAGTGTCTCATATGGTTCTCCTCACAGTCTCTCAAAGGTTTATGCCTAATTACAACAAAACCCAAAAGCCTGGAGCCTAGGTCTCTGTGCCTCCTGGGAAGGATAGTGCTCCGAAGAAAACAGCCGCAGCTGAGATAGAGTGATGGCGGTGAGGAGGGTACTACTTAGGTGGGTGGAAAAGGCAACTCAGGCGAGCTCCTCTAAAGAGGAGAAGGAGCCAACTCTAGAAAGAACATGGTGGAGAGAGCTATAGATAAGGAACCACAAACCAACTAACCCTGAGGTGGGAACATGCTTAGCATGTTCCAAAGGACAGAGTGGCTGGAGCTTGGCCAGTGAGGAGGGCCACAGATGGAGCAGGGCCTTGGTAAGCCATGGTTAAGAGATTGGATCTTATTTCAAGTTTTAAGCCAAAGGGGAGTCTGATGTGATTTAGGTGTTTAAAAGGTGAATGCATGTTTGCATTTTCATACCACATTGCTGTTGCTTTTTTACTTAAACCAAGATGCTGGGGGCTGGGGTGGGCAATGGATATCTAAGGTATGAGGCCTTATTGTGTTTCTTTTCTCATTCGAATTGCACTGACAATTAACAATCAGAGTGAAAACAATAGCTGACACCAATACTGTGCTGTGCTAGGTGCCTTACAGCCTTCCCAGCAACTTGTGAGATGGGTAAGGTGGGAAACTGAAGCATAGAAAGATTAAGTGACTTAGCCAAGGCCTTACAAGTGGCAGAGCTGAGTTCCAAGGGAAGAGGCTCTAAGAAAATCCTCAGGAGAAACTACGAAAAACTAGTTTATGAAATCTTGTCTTTGGAGCCTAGTCTCAAGACCCAGAATCAGTAACTTACAGCTGGTTAACATGGTTAACATGCTGTGTGATCTCACCTTAATTTTCCCCAAACGTGGAAAAGGATAAGGCTTCTTATTATGCAACTTGACAGAGGAGAAAATTGAGGGACTCACTCCTGTAATGAACACACTTAGGAACAGAGCCCAGATCCAGCCAACTCTAGAGCCAGGCTCACACTACTTTCCTCTGATGTTTAAACGTCTGCAAAATCAGAGGTGTTTTTTTTTTTTTTTTTTGAGACAGAGTTTTGCTTTGTCACCCCAGCTGGGGTGCAGTGGCGCAATCTCGACTCACTGCAACCTCTGCCTCCTGGGTTCAAACGATTCTCCTGCCTCAGCCTCCTAAGTAGCTGGGATTACAGGCACATGTCACCACGCCCAGCTAATTTTTATATTTTTACTAGGGATAGGGTTTCACTATGTTGGCCAGGCTGGTCTCAAACTCCTGACATCAAGCCATCCACCCATCTTGGCCTCCCAAATTGCTGGGATTCCAGGCGTGAGCCACTGTGCCTGGCCAATACAAACTTTCTTGATTACAGTGTTTCACAACTCTGGCTGTACTTGAGAATCACCTAGGAAGTACTGAAATACACTGTTGATGAAAAAGGCCATACTCTGTAAAATATTTGAAGAAATTCTGAGCCAAATGTTAGGACTATGACCCGTGACACAGCCTCAGGAGGTCGTGAGAGCATGTGCCCAGGGTGGTTCAGTTACAGCTTGGTTTTTTATGTTCTAGGGAGACATAAGACATCAATCAATACATGTGAGGTATACATTAGTTAGGTCCAGAAAGGCCTAGGTATACATTAGTTAGGTCCAGAAAGGCCGGACACCTCAAAGCTGGGAGTGTGGTGGGGGTGGGGGTGGGGGTGGGGGTGGGGTTCCAGGTCATAGGTGGATTCAGAGATTTTCTGATTGGCAATTGGTTGAAAGAGTTGTTATTCTCTAAAGACCTGGAATCAATAGAAAGGAGTGCCTGGGTTAAGATAAGGGGTTGTGGAGACCAGAATTCTTATATAGATGAAGTCTCATAAGTGGCCGCCCTTAGAAGCAATAGATGGCCAATGTTTCTTATTCAGACCTTTAAAAGGTGCTAGACTCTCAGCTAAACTCGTCAGATCAGAAAAAGTCCTGGAAAGGGAAGGAGATTCTCTACAGAATGTAAATTTCCCCCAGGAGAGACAGCTTTGCCAGGTCATTTCAAAATATGTCAAAAAATATATTTTGGTGTAAAATACTTCAATTTCTTTCATTACCCGCTGTCTGTCATGTGATGCTATACTAGAGTCAGGTTGGAATTTGGCATATTATTGCTTCAAGGAGTCTGTTTTGTCAGTCTGAATATCTCTCTCAATGTTAATACTGGTCAGTTGGGCATGAATTCCAAAGGGAGGAGAATATATTGAGGCATGTCTGACCTTCCCCTTTCTCATCATGACCTGAACTAGTTTTTCACGTTGTGTCCCCTTGGCTGAGAGAAGTGTCCATTCATTCAGCTGGGGAGCTTAGAATTTTATTTTTGGTTTACAACACAACAAAAACTTCCCGAAGTCCCAGGTAGAGATTTGGATTTTATTTTTCTGGGGTGGGTCTCCATCATGTGTGTCTTTTTCAAAGCTCCCCAGTTTATTCTCCTTCCAGGCTAGGTCGAGAACCATCGTTTTCAGGTAGTGGTTCTGACCCAGGGGCATCTCCCAAACCTTCCAGCCTGCTACGATACAATGTCTGGAGCCATTTTTGGTTGTCAAAACTGGGAGTGGGAGACACTACTGGCTTCTTATATGCAGAGTTCTGGGATGCTGCTAAATCTCCTACAGTGAACAGGACAGCACCCGCCCCACATCCCCAACACACACCATAGAATTATGGGGTTCAAAATGGTAATAGTGCTAAGGTTGACAAACCTTGCTGTAGAGCCTTGACGATCTATTTGGGAAGACAGAAGGGACGGAAAAGAAAAAGGGATGGCACAGAACCACACCCCTCACCTTCCCCGAAATGTGGGTAGCGGGCACAGGACGTGTGCGCCTCCGCGAATGCGCGCTCGCCACCAGCGTACGCGACGCGAGCGCGCCTGTGCACCTCGGCGAGCACGCGCCCGTAGTGAGTACGCCTGCGTAGGCCGCCATTTCTTGAAGCCCCGAACTCGGTCGCAGTGCCCGCCGGGAAAATGCGACCGTCCACAAAGTGAAATGGCCGCCCGGGACGAGCTCGGCCTCGGCGGGGATTCTCTTGAGGCCATGCCCGTGCCGGCCGCCAGAGGTCGCCCGAGGATCACGAATGGGCCCGAGGAGCTGGCTGCCCCTTCCCCCGCGTAAGGTCTGAAGCCGCGGCCAGAGTGGCTTTGGGGTGACCGCGCGTGGACCGTCGCCGGCGGGAGGAAGCGCGGTCCCGCGAGGGGCCGAACGGGGCCCCTGCGGCTTGAGCTTGTTTCGCAGGGAGCCCTGGGGCCATGGCCTCTGGGACACTGGACACGGGTCGTCAGGGCTGCCCAGGGGGAGGGAGTGTGGACGTGCAGACAGGGAAGGCAGCTGGACCCTCCAACCACGCTGGGCCCTCGGGCTGACCGGGGCTGGTCTGTGGGGCTCAGTGAGGAGGGGCTTCGTTCCCTAGGAGTTTGATGAGGGAGCGCCATGGGGGTGGTGTCATCCTGACATTCCGCAGGGCAGTGGAGCCTTACTTTCCCTAGGTTACAACACAGTTTTAACTGTCCCAAACTGTGGGGACTCCGCCCTATTCCATCTTGGGCCGCTCCATCACACTACAGGGAGAGGCGGTATAGTATAGTGGTTGAGAGCCTGGACTCTGGTGCTTTGGGTTCCAGTCCAAGCTCTGTCACTTACAAGCACCGTGACCTTGGGCATGTTACTCATCTTCTCTGTGCCTCAGGTTCCTCACGTGCAGAATAGTGGTAATCATACCTGCTACCATATAGGGTTGTTGAAATGGCCAAATCGGTTTGTATATGTAAAGCCTGTAGGGCATTTAAACCTGCAAGCTAAGTGAAGCAGCACCAGAGGAATATCTCCTCCTCTCAGAGGTGTTCAGGGACACCTAGAAAGCTAACTTAACCAGCTTTATTGGTTTGATTTCATTTGACATGACACGATATCTCATCTTCTTCCTACTAAACTTTTGTCATCAAATTTTCCATCTAGAACATGCTGTTTTCCTCATTATGTTGCAAGCATGGGCTTCTCGTTTATATTTTTTCTGCATGAGGATCAGGTGAAGTTTAGGCACCACATTTCCTCACCACTGGCAACCGTTGTTGGCCAGTGGAGGCAGTACAAGGGTGGAAGTGTCAGCTGGGTGCGGTGGCTCATACCCACCTGTAATCCTATACTTTGAGAGGCCGAGGCGGGAAGACCACTTGAGTTCCGGGGATTGAGATCAGCGTGGGCAACGTAGTGAGACCTCATCTCTACAAATATTATCTATATCTATATCTGTATATGTATATGTATATCATATATATGATGTATATCTCATATATATATGTTTTTGAAACAATGTTTCACTTCTGTCGCCCCAGACTGGAGTGCAATGGGGTGATCTCGGCTTACTGCAACCTCTGCCTCCTGGGCTCAAGTGATTCTCCTGCCTTAACCTCCCAAGTAGCTGGGACTACAGGCACACACCACTGCACCTGGCTTATTTTTGTAGAGAGGAGTTTTTGCCATGTTGCACAGGCTGGTCTCAAACTCCTGACCTCAACTGATCCACCCACTTCTGCGTGCCAAAGTACTGAAATTACAGGCGTGAACCACTACGCCAGGACTACAATTTCCGTTTTTTTAAAGAATGGAAGTGTGTAGATTATGGTTGTGTTAGGAGTTGACAGTGGCTGTATTAGGCTACTGGATCTTTGGTCCAATTACACTCAGAAGGAAAGGCTTCAGAGAAATTAATCCAAAATCCAAAATCCCGTTGGTCACCATCCCCTATGTTATCTTGCCTATCTCTAACCACTTGACTTCCAGGAAGTTCATGAGGTGCTCGGACAGGATAGCTGGGAAGTAATTCCCCTGGATGTTACATTGTCCAGCAGAGCTTCCTGTGAGTGTTTGCCTAAGATTTCCTTTTTATGACCCACATAGGTCATATGTCCTAAAATCACAGTGGCCCTGCCACAGGCCTAGGAAAGAAGAAGCCTTGTTCATCCATTTGTCCCTGTGTCACAATAGAGCCCAAATTTCTCTTTGTGGATGATCCTGGCTCTATCCACAGACTTGGTGAGGGCAACCTCTACTAGTGTATTTCTACAGAGGACGTGGGACAGGATGGGACTCTGATTAAATCCATAGTAAAGCTAACTCAGGGCTACCACAGTAGGGAGACAAGCTCTTCAGGCCTTGTATGTTTGTCTTTGGCTCAAGCAAGCATGTCACTGACAGAGATTGAATGGGTGTGTCAGGGCACCCTGCTGGCAACCCTGGGACTGGTGTTACCTGTGCAGACCACTTTTGGATCTGCATGGGCTGCAGCAGACCCTAAGGGTGGAAGCAGCACAGAGAAGCACAGGCCCAGTGGGATGGTTCCCCACAGTTACTGTGTGGCGTCACACTCACTTGCCTGCAGTTCTGCCTGGTGCAGCTGGAGGTGGCAATTAGCTTGTTGTGCCTGCTGGAGAATTTTAGTTCCCTTGACCTCCACCTGAGGCTGAAGAATCATGTTGCTTTCAGGGCATACTTTCCAAAAAGTGTGGCCTCCGTTGGCCTTGTTATTCCAGCTTGAAGGCAGGAAGCCTGCCTAGACAAAGTTAACTCCTATATACAAAGAGTCCCAGGGTAGTTTGTAGCGTGTTCTTGTCTCGGGGTAGCCCCCACCAGCTATTGAAGGTAGGCTGGTGATGTTGGGAAGGTTATATTCAGAGTGAGCTAGGATTGAGGTGATGGCGAAGTAGATTTTCATTCTGAAATGCTGGGCTCACTCTCTTAGTAGCCCAACTTGGTGTTTGCCCCTGGCCTAGTAGACTCTGGAAGCAGTACCTTGCACCTCGGTGTGGGGCTGGTGATGGGAGGGGTGTGGAAGTGGAGGATCAGCTAGCAGCCTCTTTCCCACGGTACCCAGATTGGAGGGTGCAGTGCAATCATGGTGTGAGGCCAGGGAGGACCCCTGAAGAGCTCGATGCCTGAGACATCTGGGGGAAGCCCTGTCCTTCTTGCTGGATTCAGGGGTGGCAAAAGCCAAAAATTGGAGGGCCAGGTGCAATGGCACATGCCTGTAATCCCTGCACTTTGGGATGCCAAGGCAGGAGGATCGCTTGAGACCAGCCTGGGCAACATGGTGAAACCTTGTCTCTACAGAAAAAAAAAAAAAATACAAAAATTAGCTGGGCGTGGTAGTGTAGACCTGTAGTCTCTGCTACTCAGAAGGCTGAGACAGGAGGATGGCTTGAGCCCGGGAGGCAGAGGTTGCAGTGAGCCGAGATGATGCCACTGCACTCCAGCCTGGGTGACAGAGTGAGACCCTGCCTCCAAACAACAACAATAAAAACATCGGAGGCTTCGGCTTCATCTATTACACGTGGAGGCCTGTTCAGTGAGAAGGGAGCAGCGATGCTGGGCTCCTGCCAAGGAGAAGACTGTCTGCTCCCTGGAATTGGGGCTGTGCCTGGCTCCTTTCTGCCCCGCTTTCAGGGATATGAGTCCCTCCAAGTCCACAGGAGGTGACAGCCAGCTTGCGTCCTGGGGCTGAGGCAGGGTTAGTTTCAGAGCACTTTTTTCATAAGGGTGCTTATTCTTCTTCAGGGCCTTGGCTGATTATGAGGGGAAGAATGTGGCCACCAGGGTCGGAGAGGCCTGGCAGGAGAGGCCTGGAGCTCCAAGAGGTGGCCAAGGAGACCCAGCTGTACCCACTCAGCAACCTGCAGATCCCAGCACCCCAGAGCGGCAGAGCAGCCCCAGCAGATCTGAGCAACTTGTCAGACGAGAGAGTTGTGGCAGCAGGTAAGGGCTGAGCTGCAGTGGGCTCTGCCTCTGGAGCCCATGTTTTTGTTGGGGTCTGCAACCCACATGGGAACCTCTTCCCCACACCCTGTGCCAATACCCGACACATTGCACACCCAGGCTCCTGTTCTGTGAGTGGGTCATGGTGGTGATTCCCTGGTCCTAGAGCAGTGTCATCAGGCTTCTTGTGGCTCAAGGAGCTGGGAGGGGACTGTGATAGGAGGATGTGTCTGTCCCCAGGTGTGAGAAGCCCTGGCTAATTCCCAATGCATGGGGCAGGAAGGAAGGCTGTCTCTCAGAGTACAGGTGCTCTACAGGTGGAGGTCCTGGGCAGAGTGAGGGCTATTTGTGTGGGTAAAATGCCATTGTCAGAGAAGGACAGAGTGTGAAAGAGCAAAAAACAGGAGGGTAAAAGTGCAAAAGTGACAGAGTGAAGCAGAGAGAGAGAGGCCAGAGGGAGAGAAAGGGAGCATGTGTGAGCAGGCATGAGAGAGTGACACAGGATGTGACTGGCCATGTGTTGGTGTGTGCCACTGTGCATGAGCAAGAGGACAAACGTGCCTGTTACTGGAGCTGACCATGTGGCATTGGTGTGAGAGTTTCAAGTCAGGCTCTCTTGAAGGCATCTTGCCTGCCAGCGCAAACACTGCATGTCCTTGCAGCTCTGGACACGTCAACAGGCCAGTGATTCCAGGGGTGCAAAGCGAACAGTTTCTTACACAAGACAGAAATGTAGAAGGAGAGAGCTAAGACTCATATTGCCCCGAGAAAGGAGCTAGTGGAATCCAGCAGGGCATCTGCTGTGGGGAGCAGGTGGAGCCTGGGGCTCCTTTTGCAGGGATGAAAGAAACACAGTCATCTGCCTTCTTTGTTCTGGGGCTTCTTGTACCACAGAGGTTCCATAATTATTAATAGTTAGATAGGAGGTTATTTTTAGGGCCTGGCTCAACTGTTAGATAACAAGTTTTACCTTCTAAGAATATCTAGCCCATCTTTGATTCATTGGCTCCAGGCCCTGGAGGGTCCCAGTCCAAAAACAGAGTGAACAACTTTGGACTTGCTGTCACATTGTGTGGCTTCTAGAACTAGTCAGTGTTCCATGCAGAAGGGGTATAAAAAGTGAGGCTTGTGGATGAAGGAGGAGGCGAGTGGTTCTGGGTTTTGTTTTCGTTTTGCAGGGGAGTGTCAGGAAAGGCTTTCTTTACAGGGAGAGTGATGTTGGAGCTGGGTTTGGAAGGCTGAGGGAGATTTTGCCAGATGTGCCAGACGTGCTTGGGAAGGCATTCCGAGTAGAGGCTCACAAAGTGTATAGGGAACATCCAGTCAGGTAGCCATCACAAAGGAGGGTTAATTCAGCCTGGCTTGGCAGGAAGCACCAAGTAGAGGCTGGGAAGGCACCTGCTCCTAGGCTGAGGAGTGTGACCCACATCCTGAGGGCCTTGGGAGCCACTGATGGTTTTCCTGCAGGAGAGTGCCACAGCCAGACTCGAGTCCAAAGAAGATCCCTCCATTGCCCTGTGGAGGACCAGGCCAGGGGAGTATACGACGAGACAAGGCAGGAGGCCATATTGGAGACTGTTTGCTTACACCAGGGGCAAGGTGATAAGGCTGCAAGTATTTTTGAATTATTAAAGGTAAAAGTGGGCTTGGCGTGGTGGCTCACACCTGTAATCCCAGCACTTTGGGAGGCCGAGGTGGCAGTATCACTTGAGCCCAGGAGTTTGAGACTAGCCTGGGGAACACAGCGAGACCCCATTTCTACAAAAAATTTAAAAACATTAGCCAGGTGTGGTGGCACATGCCTGTAGTACCAGCTACTTGGGAGGCTGAGGTGGGAGGATTGTTTGAGCCTTGCACGTCGAGGATACAGGGAGCCATGTTCCTGCCACTGTACTCCAGCCTGGGTAACAAAACAAGATCCTGTCTCCAAAATAAAAATAAAAAAAATAAAGATAACAGTGAGGGAAAAGTGGTAGCCAAGGTTGCTCCCCAGATTTCAGGGCTAGGCAATTGGATGGGTGGTGACAGGAACTAGCTGAGGGTAAGGAGTTTGGGGGCAGGCCCGCTGAGAGATGCACAGAGATGAGAAGGTCACTGGGCCATGCCGAATGAGAAGTGCCTGTAGGGGCTCCAGCCAGTGATGTCCAGTAGGCTACTGAGTAAACAAATCTGGAGTTGAGCAAAGATCTGACCTGGGGCTAGAGAGCTGGGAGTTGTCAGTTCATAGGAAGTCACTAAAGAGAATGCATGAGGTTGCCTGGAGAATGCCTTTGGAAGGCAGTGTGTACAAAGCATGTATTCTTGACTTTTCTCTGCAGGCTTCCAGGGACACTTGTCCAGCCAGGCCCTTGGCTGGGTGGGTGAGTCCACGTGGTTCAGGTATGCTGAGGGAAGCTGCTTCATCAGCTGACATTTCTCTCCATTTTCTGTTTTCTTTTGTCTCAAAAAGAAAAAAAGAGGGGATATTAATTATTGATCCCCTAAAACCCTAGCTGAATATATAAAATGAAAAGAAGTAAAAATATGAGAGAAGCAAAGGCAGATGGACCATAATTTTGGAAAATAATTCCAAAAGGTCTTAAGGAGGAAGAGGAGCTACAGAGAGGTATTGAGAAGGAAAATTTTGGATAAATGGAAGAATCAGGAAAGACTACCGTCATGGAAACCAAGCCACGCTGAGCTAACTTTCCAGTGCTCTGTAGATCCTGAAATAGGCCCATCAGATTTGGCTATGTAGAACTCATGACTGCCTTGAGGGGAGTAGGTTGGGGCAGTGGGAAAGGCTGTAGTTGGATTATAATGGATTGAGGAGGGAGGGGAGGATAAGCAGGTGCAGTTGATGGGGTACACACTCTGAAACTGGCTGTGACGTGATGGATGTGGGAGGGGTGAGCAGATAATTACAGCTACAAGATAATGGGGAAGGTTTCCTATAGGTGAAAGCAACGTGTGCATGTTAGGTAAAGGCTGGGCAGAGGGTGCCTACGTGACCAGTCCCCGATAAAATCCTTGGACTCTGAGTCTCTAATGAATTGCCCTGGTCGACAGCATTTCACATTTGTTGTCACAACTCACTGCTGAGGGGAACTGAGTGAATCCTGTGTGACCCACTGGGAGAGGACTCTGGAAGCTTGTGCCCGGGTTCCCTCAGAAATTTGCCTTGTGTGCTTTTCCCTTTGCTGATTTTGCTTCGTATCTTTTCGCTATAATAAACCATAGCCTTGAGTGTGATGATGTGATGTGTCCTGTGAGTTCTTCTTGTGAATCACCAAGCCTAGGGATGGTCTTGGGGACCCCTGACACAGATGGGCAGGATCAGAACTTTATGCCATAACAAGGACTTTAGATTTTCTTTCGAGGGCAAAGAGGAGCCAGGAAGGTTTGAAGCAGGGGAATGATATGGCGAGAGTATTGCTTTGCAATGGGATCTCCAGTGGCAGTGAGAAGAGTGACTGAAGTGGGCAGAGTGGAGCAGGGAGAAGAGGAAGTGCTTACAGCATCCTCCATGTAAGAAATGATGGGGCCTGGACTAGGGGACTAGCTGTGGAGATGGAGACAGAACTGTAAAATAAGTAGAAGAGATCCCAAATTGGATGACAGGTAAGACTTGGGAGAGCAGTGACGGAGAGGGAAGTGACAATTTAGAAAGCCACATTTCTGGTCGAGTGAGTGGAGTATGTGACCCCTCCTGGCTTAGGTGGTGGCCAAAGTATCTCTAACCTGCCTCTACACTGCCTGCAACTGACTGAGCAAATGCCTGGTCCATGGAGATCCCAAGCTGACAAGGGCACCTGAGGCCAGCCTCTGGCTTTCAGGTGGAGGCCCTACCTAGGCTGGCCTGGCTGGATTGCCCTGGCACACTGCTGTTTTACTGAGGCAGACAGCAGCACTCTGCAAGTGCTCTTCTCCCGTTCCTCTTAGTGGTCTAAATCCTGTAGCATGCTGGGGTGCGACTGTAGACAAATCCCCTTTCCGGGCCCCCTGGGGTTCTCTATTTGCAGTCTTTGGGTCTGGTCACTGGCATGGCATCTCAGTAGGCTAGGTTCATCAGGAAGGGTCAACTATGTCATGGCACCTGATGGGCAGCATTTAGAGTCTGTGGGCCAGGGGCTTAAGGGCTGCTTACTGCTAATAGTTCTAAGTAGCAAGCATTCCCTCAGTCCTAGTCTGGGCACACGCCAGGAAGAAAGCCACTAGATGTGCTCTCCTAGTGGATAACTAGCCTGGAGTTCCAAGAAGGGCAGAGACAGGCAGAGTGAGAGCCTTCAGAGATGTAGGCAACGATAGTAGCAGAACTTCGAGGGAGAGTAGATGGAAAAATTAAAAAAAAATCCTTGTCATTATTTTTAAATGTCTGAATTGACCAGATTAGAATCTTTGAGAGTCTAGACACTAGGGAGATCTCATGGGTGGGCCAGTTATTATATCATATGGAGGGAGAGTACGTGTGACCCAGCACGAGAGGACCAGAGGACAGTCAGTGCTAAGGGTAAAACTTTACTTAGGCCATGGGAGATTGAGTTTTTCATCAGTTGGCAAGTTTTCACTTTAATACTCCACTGTTTCCATCATTTCAGACGACTGGGGATGATAAGGACAATGTAATTTGGGGGATAAAGGAAGAACTCATTATATTTCTTGGATGACTTTACTGGGGAAATGGATTCCTTAGTCATTTGAAAGAAGCGGTAGAATTCCACATGTGGGGAATACTTGTTCTAACAAAAGCTTAATAACATTAGTGGCAATGATCCTTTTATATAAGGGAAAGCTTCAAGCCAGTGAGAAAAACATAAATAAACTAGTAAGAACATATTTATAACCATGAGATTTGGGTGCAGAATAAAATCAAATTGGCAGTTCAGGAAAGGTCCTAAACATCTGTATATTAACAATATTCCATCAGTGAGCAATGTGAATTTCCCATAATTGAAATGATGATTGATAACCTTGTATTGTTCTTATCTAATATAAGGCAAAGCAGCACTGGGGCTTTGATAAAGAGCAATATCTCATGTGCACTGAGGACACTGAAACCCTGCTAGGAATTCTATGGAATTTCTAAAATATTTATATTAAGGACATTTTACCCATTATAGACTAATTTAGGGAAGGTTCTGCACTTTTTTTTGATTTGACAATGTTTCCAATGCAATTTATACAATATTAAATAAGACTAATTAGTTTTTGCACCTTTCTTGTTACAAGGTGAAAGAACTAATCCTTTGAGATTTTCCAGAAGGTCCCTGGCAAATCCCAAAGCCAGTTTTAGGTATAAAATATATTTAAGTTTTGATTGTGGGAAGGCAAATGTTAAGAGTTGTCAGGAGTTCTCGAACATTTGATTGAATAGCATTATGGGTTAGCGAGAAATACTACTTGGTTAGCTAGTGAATCAGAGTTGTAAAAATTTTCAAGTAAACATATGAGGTAACATGGTTGTAAAGAATCTTCAGTTCCTTTAAAATTGAAAAGACTTTAAAAAAATAACTAAGGACAAAATAAACTGAACATACAGACAAGGCATTACAGTATTTTGATAAGACATAAAATCTTTGCCTCTTAGGCAGATTACTCAGAAGAAAAACAGACCATTTATAACTTTTTATTAGGGACAGACCAATGATCAAGAATTTTTTTTTTTTTTTTTGAGACGGAGTCTTGCTCTGTTGCCCAGGCTGGAGTGCAGTCGCGCGATCACCATGTTGGCCAGGCTGGTCTCGAACTCCTGACCTCAGGTGAACTGCCCACCTCAGCCTCCCAAAGTGCTGGGATTACAGGCGTGAGCCACTGCACCTAGCCTAAGAAAATTTTGTTATTTTAACAGAGAAACCAACATTTTAATTTTATACAATTATAATATTTGATATTAGTTCTTTTTTGAAAATCTTATAAATACACTGAATAAAAGTTTTAACCATGACAAATAAAATTCCTTTTCTGTGAACATTTTCTAATTTTAAAGATATTTGTTTACATTTTGTCTCACACATTTTTAAATTATTTGTCATTTTAATTTGGGACAAAGCTATTCTCTTTTTCCTTAGGAAAAGCATATTTGCATACAAAGTTGTTTCCCTTTGCCATTTTTGCCATTATTACTTTTAGTAGTTTATATATATATATATATATATATATATACACACACACACACACACTTATTTACTTATTATAATTTTAACCATTAATAACTTCTCTTTCACAGAGAAAACAGGAGGTAGGTAATTTTGAAATATCATATACCAGCATTTTGTAGCAGACTAGTAAAGCTTATGAATATACATCTCATAACTTTTTATAGTTATATACTTTTTATAGTACCATTTTGCAATGTGGACAAATGAACACATTTAACAGATCCATATGTAGTCACACTGTACCATAAAAAAAGCAAAAAGTATATAAACTTAAAATTAGGTCTAGTGACTAAGTATTTTATCTTCTTTATAAATGATATTTAATGAATTTAGTTAACTTAATTCAGCATAAGTCTAAGGTTTTAAGTTACCAAAAAGATTTTAGAAACTGCCTTTAAGCTTACATATTATAAAACATAATTACTGTTGAAATAAAGTTTGCCAGAATAATGACTCAGTTTGGTTAAAAGCAAATTTAAATTTTTATAATCTTAAACATGTAGTAGATATAATACTAGCTTATTCAACATGTAAACCTGTTTAAGTTTAGGAGGAACATACCCAAGTAGAGTAAAAATATATGCTTGTATCCTGTTGTATTATATGTAATTCTGATAACTCAAAGACACATAGGTGTCTATTAAACTAACAATATTAAACTAGTTTTGTTTGCCAAAAGTTTACATAAATTCTGTGAACTTGAATTTTAAAAGCATTTGGGTTAGTTTTTATAAGAATACTTTTTTGTTGTTTACACTGAAAGTATTAGAAGTTGTTTCCTTAATTTATGAGAGCTTTATAATAATTTATATAAGTACTTATTTATCTCTAAGTCAATTAGAATAGAGGATAAGGGATTTTGTAAATTAATTTGGTAATGCCATCTGGAGGTACTGAACTATTACACATATACAACATACATGTATACTAAACATACAGACAGACACAAATAGAGATCTAATGGCGAGCCCTCAATGGGTGCAGGGGGCCTGAAGCTCTACTGGCTATAGGCAGTTGAGAGGCCTGAGTGGGAAGGGGAAAGCCTGGTGAAGAGTAGATAGGGGTATATAGGAGGTAGAGGCATTGAAGGGGACAGATGAAAAGATTCAGGGAGCTAAAGGGAAGGTCCAAGGTGGTGAAAAGAAGGGAAGAGGGATGCGGTAGGAAGATGAGAAGGGAGAATCTTAGATGAGCAGGTTTGGGGAGACCCCAGTTTCCCTAATAAGGTCACTGAAGTTCCAAATTACCCTTCGTGATTACCTTTTTTTTTTTTTTTTTTTTGCCAGTTTTGGAAATACTGGACAGAATGAGTGCCATACGGGCAGGGCATGTAGTCAGCAAGGGAGGAGGAGGAGGATGAGGAGGAGGAAGGGCACCCAGTAGATTGAGAGTTACCTGTGGGAAGAGGCAGATCAAATAGAGAAAGGAGCCAGGCTGGACAGTCTCATTAGGAAGTTCTGCACACAGTCGTCATCTGGGAGCCAAAGTTTCTCTTCAGTCCTCATTGAGGAGCTGAAGGGCTTTCCTTGTGCAATCTCTAGACAAGGTGTCAAGGGAAACAATGAGGCCTCACAGAAGAGCCAGGAATTTGGAGTAAATCTCCACTCAAAAGGAACTAAGAAAACTTCTATCCAGGACGATTCTGGCTAAAATTGAAAAGGAGCAGGAAGAGTCCTGCTCAACAGAGTCAGGGGTTAAATCCCCACTCAAAAAGAGCTAGGAAGAGTTCTGTCTGCGAAGATTCTTGCTCAAACAGAAAAGAACTGGGAAGAGCTCATTTAACAGAATCAAAGTAACTGAATCACAGAACCATAAAAAGTGTCCAATAAAAGCAAATACCGTCTCCGGGCAGGGTGCAATGGCTCACACCTGTAATCCCAGCACTTGAGAAGCTGAGGGAGGAAGATCACTTGAGCCCAAGAGTTCGAGACCAGCCTGGGTAACATAGCGAGACTCCTATATCTATAAAAATTTTAAAAATTAGCCAGGCATGGTGGTGTGTGCCTATAGTCCCAGCTACCTGGGAGGCTGAAGTAGTGGAGGATTGCTTGAGCCCAGGAGTTGAGGCTGCAGTGAACTATTATTGCACCACTGCACTCCAGCTTGGGTGACAGAGTGAGACCCTGTCTCAAAAACAACAAATATGGATTTAGATAAAGAGAGACTTTTATTTTATTTTATTTTATTATTTTTGAGACAGAGCCTTTCTCTGTCACCCAGGCTGGAGTGTAGGTGCCATCTCAGCTCACTGCAACCACCACCTCCCGGGTTTAAGCAATTCTCCCGCCTCAGCCTTCTGAGTAGCTGGAATTACAGGCGTGCGCCACCATGCCCAGCTAATTTTTCAATTTTTAATAGAGATGGGGTTTCGCCATGCTGGCCAGGCTGGTCTTGAACTCCTGACCCCAAGTGATTCACCCGCCTTGGCCTCTCAAAGTGCTGGGATTACAGGTGTGAGCCACCGTGCCCGACCAATACTTTATTTAAAAAGACTATTGCAATAGGGACAATGCTGCAACCTCAGGACTTGCAAACATCACAAAATAATACAAAAAACATCACAAAATAATACAAAAAAAAAGCCTTCTTTTTTCAGTAGGGAGTAGTAAGCACAGCTAGCAGCTCAGCTACTTTCAAGGGCCAGTGGGCAAGCAAAGGGGAACCTGTTTGGCATGATTTGACCAGAAATGTGTTTCCCTGTGGTCAGCCGGTTCTCAGGAGAAGCTGCTAAGTGGGGCATGTTCTGCATTGCAGCACTTACTTAACCAGGAGCAAGCAAAGTTCAGGCCCTGTGGGGAGGACAGAAGCCTGCCTAACATTCTGTCAAGGCAAAGGAGAGGGTAAAAAGCAGACAGCTGTGAACACTTGATCATCCTCCAGGCAATAATCCATTCTGGGTTTCTGGCTTAAGACTCTTGAGAAACAAGGGGAAACAACTGGTAGGAGCAGCAGGCTCACCTATATGTAGTTCCGTGAGGTAGCCTTATGGACTTCTGCCACCTTCCAAAACTCAGCATGTCCCAAACCATCTTTATCAACACAGCTTCTCACCAAAAACAACCAAATAAAACAAATTAACTAATGTACTAATTCTGCATCTCCCCCTGTGTTGTTCATCTCAAAAAACTGTTATCACCTCATTGACTCAGACTCTCAACCAGCGAGGTAGAAGAAATGTTTGGGGGCATGTTAAATGTAACACCTATGAGACATGTAAGAGGTGAGGTGCAGGACGCAGGTACATGGTGATAAAAGAAAAACCTCAGCCGGATTAAATTTAAAGGAGTTTCATTGAGCAATGAACTATTTGTGAATCGGGCAGCCCCCAGAATCACAGCAGATTCAGAGACTCCAGCGCAGCTACATGGTGGAAAATTTATAGATTAAAAAAAAGGTGGAGGGGGGGAAATGACGTACAGAAATTGGAAGTGAGGTACAGAACGGCTGGATTGGTTACAGGTTGGGGGTATGCCTTATTTGAACACAGTTTGAACACTCACCAGTGTATGAATGGTTGAAGTATGGCCGCTGGGATTGGCCAAGACTTAGCTATTGTTACAGGTACACACTCCTAAGTTAGGTTTTCAATTTTGTCTGCCTCTAGGTTACAGTTTATTGACAAAGACTCAAATATAGAACTATGGAGTCCTTCTCAGGCCGTATTTAATTTGCTTTAACAATTCCCCCTTTTTGGTCATTTTCTCAACTTTGAGAGATTGACAAAAACCTTAGTTATTGATATCACTATTACCCTTGTAAATGTACTTATATGGTCTTGAAACCCACTGGGAAACAGGAGGACAGTGGGTTTTGTAAGGAGAGAATAAGGACTGAGTAGAAGGTACCTCTTTATGCTAGAATGTTCAGTTTACAGGACAAAAACAAAACCTGGTCTGTTTTAAGAACTATTTGTTTCCTTAAAGTCTTAGTTTGATTATGTTACATTTAGCATGAGCAACTCCATTTTGTTTGGTTTGGTCTGTTGGGTCCTAGTGCATGAGCTCAGTACACAACAATGGCTTGCCAGAATTTTGTTTAAAAAATTCCCCCTGGCTGGGCGTGGTGGCTCATGCCTGTAATCCCAGCACTTAGGGAGGCTGAGGCGGGCGGATCACGAGCTCAGGAGATCGAGACCATCATGGCCAACATGGTGAAACCCCGTCTCTACTAAAAATACAAAAATTAGCCGGGCGTGGTGGCATGCGCCTGTAATCCCAGCTACTCGGGAGGCTGAGGCAAGAGAATCACTTGAACCTGGCAGTCAGAGGTTGCAGTGAGCCAAGATCACGCCACTGCACTCCAGCCTGGTGACAGAGCGAGACTCCACCTAAAAAAAAAAAAAAAAATTTCCCCTTATTGGCCAGGTTCTCACTTAGGTGAGAGTGTGACCAAAACTTAGGGCCTTAGCACCACTTTTAGTTACCTAGTTACCATCATTTTAGGTTTTCCAGTCTCAGCATGTCATTCATAGGTTATGATGTCCTCATAATCATACATTTCAATCAGTTTTGTTATTCCAGTTGAAGAGAGACCATTTGACATTTCAGAGATGGCTGCATGCAAACATTTGAAACCTTTGAGAGAATACAGTGCACTGGGGAGACTACTATGACTATCAGTAGGATAATACCCAGAGTTTGGAGTATGCTGTTTACCTGAGGTCCCCATAAAACAAACCGCCTAAATTAAATAAAATAAAGAATGAGCTAGACGAAGAGTCTACTCACTTCACTAAGTGATCTTTTCATTAATCCTGTATGACTTAATTTTTACAATCTGCACTTGATATACATATTAGAATTTTAGAAACCCCATATAATTTTGGAATATATATTAATATCATTCACTAAAAATATACCCTGAAGATTAAACATTATTTTTATTGGCCAAGCGCGGTGGCTTACGCCTGTAATCCCAGCACTTTCGGAGGCCGAGGCAGGCGGATCACCTGAGGTCAGGAGTTCAAGAGCAGCCTGGCCAACATGGTGAAACCCTGTCTCCACTAAAAATAGAAAAATTAGCCAGGCATGGTGGCATGCACCTGTAATCCCAGCTCCTCGGGAGGCTAAGACTGGAGAATCGCCTGAACCCAGGAGGTGGAGGTTGCAGTGAGCAGAGATCATGCCATTGCACTCCAGCCTGGGCAACGAGGGCAAAACTCAGTCTCAAAACAAAACAAAACAAAACAGTATTTTTATTTTGACAATGCCTCCCATGATTTTTATACCAAATAAGCCAAATGTCACTGTTGCATTAGTGCATTATCGATGTCAAACCCAATTCTTAAATAAAACCTTATAGACAAATGTATTCAATCTTAATCAGTTTGAACATAAGGTAAGAATTTTATAAACCTTTTATAACCCTTTACAATTTTTGTTAAAGAGCAGATTAGTGCTCTAAGAAAACCTGTTGTGCTTTTATGTCCGTGTTCAATTTATGGAAAAACCGAATAATACCCTTTTAAATTTAGTATTTTCATACATATAATTTTTAACAAGGTTAATTTTTTTTTTTTTTTTTTTGAGACGGAGTCTTGCTCTGTCGCCTAGGCTGACGGTGGCATGATCTCGGCTCACTGCAACCTCTGTCTCCCCAGTTCAAGCAGTTCTCCTGCCTCAGCCTCTGGAGCAGCTGGGACTACAGGCGTGTGCCACCATGTCTGGCTATTTTTTTTTTTTGTATGTTAGTAGAGAGGGGGTTTCATCATGTTGGCCAGGCTGGTCTCGAACTCCCAGGTGCTCAAAGGAAAATTTAAGACAGTCCATGGAGGAGAAAGGTATAGACAAGGTCATGCAGATATTAAACCAGAAAGGACTTATTTCCTAAGCCAGGAATCGAACCCAGACTGCCACTGTGAAAGGGCAAAACCTTAACTACTGAGCCCAGAAGGAGTCTAGAGTAGTTAATTTTGAGCTTGCAAAGGCTTTTAACTACTCAAGATAATTTTTAGAACTAACTATGATATGAACCCTAAAATTCCTGTTCCCTGGAAGGTAGAGACAAGGAGAAAGTACTGCCACATGGTTACAAGGTCAAGCTCCCAAGGACATAAAACAGGATGGCGACCTTGTCCAGTTTTTTGTTTGTTTCAGGGACCTGCAGCAAAGTTTGTCACTGACCAGCTTGCTGGGCCATCTTGAGCAGCAAGCTTATGGGGGCCCAAGCCCATGTTTTATCCTAAGGTACCCCTCGACACAGAAAAACGACTTTATAGCACAAAATATACCAGATTGACTACAGCTTAAGACTAGCCAGCCTCAGAATTCCTTTTTGCATTAATTAAAATTTTACAGAGGAGATAAACAGTGATTTTACAATCAGTTTGCACAGAGAGAGAGAAGCCTGAAATCTGACTGGGAAGAGATATTTACCCTTTTGCTGGCATGCCAGGCTTCTGGGCTCCCTTTCCCTGAGTGGCCCTGGTGATCTGGCTCTCTGCACCATTGCCCCGGGAGCCAAGCCACAACACAAAAGAATTTTTTTTTTAAATGCACTTCAGTGTGTTGTTGTTCATTTGGAATGTTCCACTGTAAGTTATCTTTCGTAAGATGTCACCATTTCTGTAAGAATTTGCTGCCTCCCGGGCGTAATGTGTAAGCCAGAAGGAACTCAGTTTTCCAGAAGCAATTAATAGGTTCCATGGAATGTTGATGGTAAGAAAGGAAGGAAAAGGTGACAAGAGTGAGCGTAGACAGCTCTTTCTAAGGAGTTTGGCTGCTGGAAGGGGAAGAGAAGCAGCTGGGGTTAGGTGGGAGGAACTAAGTTTAGAGACGCTAAAAGTGTATGTAGCAGGAGTCACCTGATCAGGTTGAGCTGCAGCAGCAACAAGGAAGTTCCATTTTGACTACTATTAGTTGCAAATTGGACCCTTATGTCAACTTTTTCATCTGTAAAAAAAGGGATGGCCAGGCACGGTGGCTCACGCCTGTAATCCCAGCAGTTTGAGAGGCCGAGGCGGGCGGATTGCCTGAGTTCAGGAGTTCACAACCAGCCTGGCCAACAAGGTGAAGCCCCGTCTCTACTAAAATACAAAGAATTAGCCACGCGTGGCAGCGGGCGCCTGTAGTCCCAGAATCTCTGGAACCCGGGAGGCGGAGGTTGCAGTGAGTCGAGATCACACCACTGCACTCCAGCCTGGGCGACAGACCGAAACTCCGTCTCAAAAAAAAAAGGGGGGGTAGGGGATGAAAATGCTATTGCTTTCCAGGAATAGCTATGACTACTTCCAATAAAGAAGACAAGAAGATTCCACATGTGAAAACTACGCGGTCACAACGATAAGTGGGCGGGTGCACGCACGCGCGCTGAGATCGTGCGTGCACAGGCCGGGGTGCGGCCGGCGTGAGTACGCCTGCGCGTGCCGCCATTTCCTGCAGCCGCAGACTCTGCCCGCGGTGTTCGCCGAGAAATGAGACGATCAACAAAGAAAATGGTTGTTTTGGGCGAGATCGACCGTGGAGAGGCTTTTTCTGCAGCAGTCCCGGTTCCTGCCACCAGATGGCGCTCGAGGATCACAAATGGGTCTAGGGTTCTCATAATGGCCCCGCCTAAGAAATTTTGGATTCTCCTGGCCCTTCCCCCCTTTGTGGGGTCAACAGCGGATTTGGGAATCTGGTGACCAACACGTGCGCACTCCCCTACCCTTGCCCCTACCGAGCCCTCCAGGGTAGCTTGGGGGAGAAGCTCCTCCCTAGACTGCCGGGTATTTGATGAGCCTGGCCAGCGCACAGGTCTTGAGCACCATGGTCAGGGAAGAAGGCTGAATGGCTTAGGTCTTCCTAGAGAGGCCGGAGGCGGGAAAGAACTGGAGAAAGGAGAGATGGCAGTGGGAAGATGGGGACAAGAATACCAGTGTGTTTCCAGCCAGAAGACTATGTCTTTTAACACCTCATTGAAGTCGTCAGGTGACTTTGCCCTTGTCAGAAAGGAGCAGCACTGCTGGGGTCCTACTGAGGAGGAGACTGACTGCTCCTTGGGGTGGGGGTTGTGCCTCCTTCCTGTCTGCCCCACCCTTGGGGAGATGAGTCCCTCCAAGTCCACGAGACATGACAGCCAGCCTACCTGCCATGGGAGAACAAAGTCTAGTCTCAGGGCACTCACTTCATAAGGGGTCTTATTCTTCCTCAGCGTGTTGGCTGATTTTGAGGGGAAGGATGTGGCCACCAAGGTCGGAGAGGCCTGGCAGGACAGGCCTGGAGCCCCAAGAGGTGGCCAAGGAGACCCAGCTGTACCCACTCAGCAACCTGCAGATCCCAGCACCCCAGAACAGCAGAACAGCCCCAGCGGATCTGAGCAATTCGTCAGACGAGAGAGCTGCACCAGCAGGTAAGAGCCAAACTGCACTGGGACCTTACCTGCTAGAGCCAGTGTTTTTGTCCAGGGCAGTAACCCAGGACAAACCCCCACACACTAGGCATGCCTGTTTATCCTCTGCAGGTGAGTGTGGTTAGGAGCCAGAGGGAAGGAGAGAAACCAGCATCTCAGGGGTAGATATTCATGGGTTTCAGCTTGGAGCCATAGCATCAAATCTGTTAGACTAAGTCTGGCACAGAAAGGATGCACAGAGAACCAGGTTGTCTGGCAGCCAGTTCGAACCTGGAAACCTGGGTCAGGGGAGGGATATAGGTTGCTTTTTCTGTCAATGGAGATGGAAACTCTCTGAGCAAGGTGTGCCATGGTGTGGATGTGATTCACTGCCAGAAATAACAACTGTACCAGTTGGATGAGCTCTTCCACTGCCATCAGCACTGGGATGGCCATGGATTTGGGCAGTAATGTAGCTCCACAGTGCTGACTCAGGGTTGCTCATTGATTGCAAGAAGTTGGCAGCAGTAGCCTGAGGAAACAGGGGCTCTGAATTTTCTGAGAGAGACCAAGAACCAAGGAACAGCCAGGTACTAGGGAACAGACAACACCAGATGCTTGTGCTTTTCTGTGAGCAGCTCAGGTCTCCCAAAGTGGTAGTTTCCTGGCTTCTGGCCTTTGTAGATCAGTGTGGATCCACACCCAATTGTGATGTTTGTGGTAGCTGTAAGAACTTTCCCAATTTTGAAATCCTAGGTGACTTGTAGCATATTTTTTCACATTTGAAAATAATTGAGTTTTGAAAATGTTTTTACAGGCAATCTAGTATCAGATTTTATATCATCCTGAAACATTCTGTCAATTGCCATTTCCAAAAATCCATGGAAAGCTGGAGTTGTTGAACTGGAAACAGTGTGGTCTCAGGAAGTGCTTCACAGCCATTGCAACATGAGCAGGGCCTAGAGGGCAGGAGAGAATGCCATGATTTGATGACATTTTACCCATTCCTGCCAGGTGAACTTCATCTCCCTCTCTATGACAGAATTTTCTGGCTCTCACATCCAGCTTTGGTCACTGGGAACCCACCTATTGGCTCTTGCACTGGCAGGACATGTGGTAGAGGCTTCCAGTTCGAGGCAGGACTGGCTGCATTTTCAAGATGTCCTTATTTCTGGTATTTTGTGGTGATCGTCCTGTCCACTTAACTGATTTTGACCCATTGCCTTGCTGTGATCTCTGTGCTCTCTCTGTCTCCCAGTTCCAGTTCATTCCCTTGACCAGCTTCCAGTCTTTCCTCATCTTGTCCCTGCCAATGAAGTATTCTGGCTCTGCCTTCACTCTCCTGCCATGATCCATTGCTTTGATAGGGTGGCTTCAGGAACAGGGTGAGGAGAGGGCTGTGCTAGCTTTATCTTGCCAAGGAACTCAGCAAAGAAAATTTTTGCTGACCTCTTGCATTCCTCAGCCTCGCTCTGGTCTCTCAAACCTAACACATGGGATGCATGCCAGCAGCCAGCCTCAGTTTCCCTCTGGTCCTTTTCTGTGTGAGGCCAGAGGTCCTTGCTTTATCACTGCCTGGAGCTGCAGTTGATGATGGTGAAAGAAGGTGCACGTGTCTTTTGAGAGCTCCCTTTGTTCCCCAGAGATTTTTTTTTCCCAAAGTGGCCATGAGTTTGGGAATAACCAGGAGCCATGAGCCGCCGGCTAGAGATGCTGCATACTAAGAGCCTCCTGTGAGCAGCCATGTACACAGTGAACACGATGGCTAAGGCCCCATCCAGCCGCCCTCAAAGAGCACATAGTCCACTAAGGAATAAGCATGATCGTAATAACCATTAGCACCTGCTGTGTGCTGAGAATGCGCAGGCACTGTTCTCCATGCCTTATGTGGACTCACTCATTTAATTCTCACACCAACTCAAGGAGGTGCTTTTATTATGGAGAAACTGAGGCAGATGGAGGTTAAGTAATTTGCTGGCAGTTTTGCAGCCAGGAAGTGGCCTAACCGAGATTAGAATCCAGACAGAGTTCAGAGCCTGTACTGTTCATCGCTGTGGCATCCATACTGCCCCTCCATTTGTGATAAGCCCAGGAAGGAAAGAAACCAGGTGCTCTGATGGAGAGGGGTTAGAGCAAGGATGGTTAGGGAAAGCTTTTCTATCGAGGAGGAGACAGTTCGGCTGAGACCTGAAACATCTGGAGGAGCCTGACTTCCAAAGAACCTGGGGAGAGGCATTGTGGACAAAGAAGATAGGGAGGAGGGCCTGAACAATGAGCCCTGTGCTTGGAGGGTACGGGGTGAGGTGAGCAGGGGGCAGGAGCTGGGCCCTGTAGGGTCTTGTAGGTGAGGGAGAGGAGGCTATTGGGAGGGCTCCTATTGCTCACATTGCAGTCCTGGGGGGATGCCCAGGGGATTTTTTCTTTTTTTTAAGAGGCGGTGTTTCACTGTGTTACCCAGGTTGTTTTTGAATTCCTGGCCTCAAGTGATCTTCCTGCCTCAGCTTCCCAAGTAGCTCCAGGGAATTTCTGTTTTACCTTGCCTCTTCAGTTGCGCCGTCCCCTTCAGTATTCTGCTGACATGGATCACAGGATACCAGACACCTGGTAGTTGTTCAGTCAGTAGGAGGTCTTCCTTCCTTCCTCTTAGAATCAATCCTTTTCTCACTCGTTGGCTCTGCATTTTATCCCCCGTGTATCTTTTCAGATTTTTGTGGGGCCTCCTCTCCCATCCAGTCCACCTTCTCCAGTCTCTATGGTATATTTCTTTGTCATAGGGTGAAGCAGGAACAGGTACAGGATGATTGGGTACACTGAGGTGAGGTAGGAGGGCAGGCCCTCAGGAAGGGCTTCCCAGAGGAGGAGGTGATATTGTCTGCAAAGGCATATGAGAGCCTGGAAGTCCAGGGGAACTGCAGGCTGGTCTGTACGGCTTGAGTGGCACGTGATACAGTTTGAGACTATGAGGCGAGAGAGCTAGGCAGATGCTAGACCATGATTGTTCTTCCCTTTCCCCACTCTTCAACTAGTTGTAATCTTAGGCATTGGATTCTCTGGCAAGGGGACAATACCCAGTAGCCTGGGCCAGATGGAGGCAGCCATATCTGGAGTATGATCTGAGCCACAGCATGTTGGAGAAAAGCCAGAATCAGCCCAGGGCAGTGTGCACCCATAGTGCTGGCCTCAGGCCTTTGGAGGGTGAGCAGACTTAAGTTGGAAGGTGCAAACAAGTGGTCAGTGGTGCTGCCCAACATCATGCCCTGAACTGCAGTTGACAGCTACGGCAGCTTTGGTAATGAGGCTCATAGCCTGGGGGCAGGCAGAGTGAGAGCCAATATGGGCTTGGCCAGAGAAAAGCCCTTTTGGGCTGCCGAGGAGGTTGGATTCCAGGCCAAGGGCCATATCTGGCAGCTGAAGTGTGGAGGTTCAGAAAAACTTCGACACCGGTCAGTTTCCCGCCTCTGCTGGGAATGAGGTGCATCTGACTTTCCTCCTCAATGATGCCTAATTTCATTTGGTCCTCTGCCCCTTGGCCTTGTGTTCTCTAGAGAGTTCCCTGCAGGGTGGCAGAAGGAGCTGATCCTAGTAAGGGACCGTCCCATCCAGTGAGGAGGTGAGCTGGGCTGTGTCTTCCCCTTCTGCACCCTCCTGACTGTCACATCCCCGGGAGCCCCATGATTCCACTCTAACTGAGTGAATCACAGAGGCCAAGGCCCTTGGCTGCAGTCAGGAGTACTGAGTGGACACTGGAAGACTGGGGTCTTGCTACCGACTCACGATGTGACCTGGGACATGTCTCAACTCACCTAGCCTGGGTTTGCTTATCTGTAAAGTGAGAAGTTCCATTTGTTGGTCTTGGAGGAAGCTTCAAGAGCAGTGCTCAAGGGTTAGGCTCAGAAAAGCCTGTTTGACCCTGGAAGGTGTCAGCTCCCAGGTTGATGTGCCCACCCCTCCCTTTATTTCTTTCAGGGTGAGGAGCCCCTCGAGCTGCATGGTCACTGTTACTGTCACTGCCACATCTGAGCAGCCTCACATTTATATTCCAGCCCCCGCAAGTGAATTGGACTCCAGCTCTACCACGTAAGAAGGGCTATCTAGCAACCTGGGAGATGTTCCTCCGCCACTTCCTCCTTGGCGGTAAAGGACTTGGCTTTTGTTCCATGTTGCTTCCCGTTTAGTGCCTTCCCCAGTTTCTAGCAGGCCATTAGCCAAGGGGCCACACAGGACAGTGTTAGTCCCCTAATATAAACTCCCATCTACCGGGCCTAGACATTCCCACACCTCCTTTTTCCTATCTCTGTAAGAGGCTGCAGTGGTACTTCCTAGTGCACTAGTGGATGTGGCTCTGCCATTCATGGGTCCATGCCTGGGAAGCCAGCTCCAGTCCGTGAAGGCCGGGCCTGTGAGGGCATTCCTGTGTTGCTGTAAAGGAATACCTGAGGCTGGGACATTTATAAAGGAAAGAGGTTTAATTGGCTCACAGTTTGGCAGGCTGCACAAGCATGGCACCAACAGCTGCTTGGCTTCTGGCAAAGGCCTCAGGAAGCTTATAATCATGGTGGAAGCCGAAGTGGGAGCAGGACCATCACATGGCACGAGCAGGAACAAGAGTGAGGAAGGGGAGGGCCCGGACTTTGAAACAACCAGATCTTGTGTGAACTAACTGAATGAGAACTCACTTTTCACTAAGGGGATGGTGCTAGCTGTTCATGAGGGATCCCCCCATGATCCCGTCACCTCCCTCCAAGCCCCACCTCCAACACTGGGAATCACATTTCAACATGAGGTTTGTCTGTCTCTGTCACATGCCCGCTGCTTCACCTGCATTCCTGGCCACCTGTCAGGGTGCAGGAAGGGATGTCACTGCAGGAAGGCTGCTCAGTGAGGTGTGTGTGTTGGGGGTGGGAGGGGGGCATATCCAAGGGGGCTTCTGCAGACATCAGGTCAGCAGGCTGGAGTGTGCAGCATGGAAATGGGGGAAAATTTGGGGCCATCCTGAGCCCAGCATGATGCAGACCTTGTTTCCAGTCGGGCAGAGGCCAGTCCAGGATGAGGCAACCTCTAGGCCTCTGGACCCTAGGAGTGAGAATGGAGAGGTTAGATGTGAGGTGGAGATTGCACAGTAGCTGGGTACCTTCTGGGAAGTGCTGAGTGGTAAAGACTGACAGTGTAGGATTAAGGCTTGGAGGATATCTTGGTTGTGGGTAGAGGGGAAAGACGACGCAGCCCTAAAGTAGGGGTGGAAAGCCCACAGGACTGAAGTGTAGAAGTATAGAAGCCTGGGGAGAAGATGGGGTCACCGAGGTCTGCATGGAGGAGGACAGCACATTGTCATTGGTTGCAGGAAGCCCCTTTCTGGGGCCCTCAGTCCAAACACAACAAGAGACGCTCATGGCCTGGGATTGTAGTCTGAGTCCACAGCAGTGCCAGTGCCTTTATCCTGGGCCTTCCCATGAGCTCTTTCACTTCCTTCAAACCAGGCTGGGTCTCCCCAGCCCTGAACCACTCCTGTGGGCCAGGCCTGGTTCCCTGGAATCTTCTGGTGTACCTCTGATTTCTTCTGTGCTCCTTCTACAGCAAAGGGATTCTCTTCGTGAAGGAGTACGTGAATGCTAGTGAAGTGTCTTCTGGGAAGCCAGTATCTGCACGCTATAGCAAGTAAGAGCGGGTCCCAAACCCTTCCATGTCGACCTTCTCCTGCCGGCTCCCATATTCTCATCCCTGCATTTCCAGTTCCTTGTCCAGGGCTTGGCTCAGAGTAGCTTCGGGGTAGTTGTCGAGTGGATGAGTGATGTAGTTGCCCTCTGATGGGATTGATGCATTTTCTACTGAACTGGGCACCTTTGGGTTTTCCCTTCTGGTGAATTCATCCTGCACACCATTTTCACTGCCATTCTGTTCTGCTTATCTTTGTTATTTTATTTTGTAAAATGCTGAGAGCACACCTCTTGACAGAGGTGGCAGAGCCCTAGGGACCAACTAGCTCATCCTATTTCTTTTCAGATCACAGAGCTCTTCTCTTCTGCCCTCATGTTCTTTTCTGTCATGCCAGGCTGCCTCATTTGAACACACATGTGACTGCAGTTCCTGATACATGTGTGGCTTTGCTTTTTAATTTTAATTAATTAGTTAATTAATTTTAATTAATTTTTTTTTGAGATGGAGTCTTGCTCTGTTGCCCAGGCTGGAGTGCAGTGGCGCCATCTCAGCTCACCGCAACCTCTGCCTCCTGGGTTCAGGCAATTCTCCTGCCTTAGCCTCCCTAGTAGCTGGGATTACAGGCGCCCACCACCATGCCCAGCTAGTTTTTGTATTTTAGTAGAGATGAAGATGTATTTTAGTAGAGATGAAGTTTCACCATGTTGGCCAGGCTGGTCTCGAATTCCTGACCTCAAGCAATCCACCTGCCTCGGCCTCCCCTTTTCATTGATCATCTCTTCATTTTCTTGCTTTGTGATGCCATGTGGAGGGGTACTTCCATGTCACCTCGGTGTATTGCTACCTACCACACTGAGGTGAGGTCCCTTAGAATGTTTCTTATGACATGTCATCTCACTGGAGGATTTTAGCAATAGAGAGGAGCATCCTGGCCTTATTTCAGGATTGGGCCTCTGGGGCTTCTGGACTGGCTTTTATTGGTGCTGTGGAATGATGAGCATGGCTGTGGGGGTCAAGTTCAAGCCCCAGCTCAGGCCCCCCTGTTAGGATCACTTCGGACAAGATGTTCAACCTCTCTGAGCTTTGCTTTCACCATCTGTAGGCCCTTAGGGTGGTTTTTCTCAACAGCTTATTGAGTTATAATTCACCCTTTAAAGTGTACAGTCCCGAGGTTTTGGTACATTCACAGAGTTATGCAAACATCATTATCCAATTCTGGAACACCTTTGTCTCCCCAAAAAGAAACTCCAAACCCGTCTGCACCCCCTAATTCTACCCCATAACTCAAGCACAGGTATTATACCAGAATGATCCCTTCTTTCTTCTCATTCCCAGTATCTGATTTCTGCTGAGTGGGCTCCTGGTGACTGTCACATTATATCATAGATGGGGAGGAAAGCTCTGCTGTTTTCCCACTGGTCAGTGGGGTCCCCTTGGCATATACAACCTCAGGAATCCTAGCCACCCAGCCCCGATCATCTCCCTCATTGTGAAAGGTCTCCTTTGCCCCCCCATAGAAGGGCCCTGTGGCACCAAGTCATGGATGACGACTGGCATCGTAGTTATGTCTCAGCTTGTGGCCAAAGGTTAATTAGAAAATTAACTATGATAGTGATTTGGCTCTCATCTCTGCCCTCCTCTCCCCTATCAAACTCCCTGCAGCGTCAGCAGCATTGAGGACTCATTCGCCATGGAGAAGAAGCCTCCATGTGGCAGCACTCCATACTCTGAGAGGTATGTTGACTTTCTTAGCACGGAGCTTGCACTTCTACAGAGGAGAATCAGGGAAGGGAGAGTTCCTGCTGAGTCTGTTTGCTTTTGTCTTCTGCTTTGCAGCCTCCAATCCATTTGCAGAAAGGTGAAGGACACTACCGTAGGGTGGTGCTTCCCTTGTTGGGATATCACACTTGTGACAACTAAAGCCTTTGAATTGAGCTAAGACTAGAGGGTAGATACCAACGGTGACTGAGAAGGGAAGTGGTGGCATCTGACAACCCAGAGGACTCGTGTCAGCAGGAGGGGCCCTTCAGATTAGAACCTAATCAATCACTTCATAACCAGAAGTAAAAATAAAATGACTGCAAAAGAGAGGAGTGGGCAGAGAAGGAAGAAAAATGGGCTGCTGGCATCAAGAAGCCAGAAAGACACACAAAGCCAAGAATGCCCAGTGCTGTGGAGCCACCAAATTGAAAGCAGGGGCAGAGAACACCTTGTTCAGCAGTTTTGAAAGCTGTCACTAGATGATGGCACAGTCACTAGACAGTCTTAATGACAAAGAAATCTTATGTTCAGATTCTTGGAATGGGGAGAAGAGAGTCTCAGAGATTGAGTTCACTCAGGCTTCTGTGAAGAAAATGGAATAAATAGCCTTCAGTCCACAATAAGCAAATACGGCAGACCCAGGACTAAACCCCAGGGCCCTGACTACTCCCAGGTTAGGGATGTTTCTACTCTGCCATCTGGCTTCTCATTGATGGGCAGATCTAAATTCATGTGGATGACATTCAGAGACCAAAGCTACATTGGGGAGGAAAAGGAAGGAAGTAAGAGGGTTAAGATAAAGAGAATCCTACCGGGCCCCAGAGGCAAACATATAGGAGCAGACAAGCATATGGGGCCCGGGAATCTCCTCCACTATAGCTGAAGAAGCAGGTGGTTCTAAGTAACTACAGATTACTTGGTGAGGCACATCAGCAGATGAAGTCTTAGCAGAGAAGGGCAGGTTGGTCAGAAACCTGAGAGTTAACCACCTACATAGGAGCAAATGGAATGAGGCTTCCAATTCTAGTGGAGTGACAAACCAGATACTCTAGGGGACCCCCCTTTCCATTGCACAACTACTAAATCCAGAATCAGTCATTACTGATCCATTGCTAGGCTTGGAGGAAGGAAGGGGACTCTCTAGGGACAATCTCAGTCACTTGCACACATGCATATGCACAGACACACATGCACGCACACAAAGAACAGCTGTGAGCTGGTGCTGCTGGTGGTGAAAGAAGCAGGAGGAGCAGGACTGCGCTGAGGGCAAGGATTTCAAGCAGCACTGCTGTCCAGAGTGAACCCTGGGCCAGCAGCAGGATGGTGGGCCACACCCAAGCTGCCCGTGGCACTTCTGGGTCCTCCGACAGAGCTAATGTGGATCTAGATTGTTAATGTCCCCCCGCCCCTTGGGCTCCTGTCAGAAGCAGACCCAAATCTCTGGAAGAAAGTACCCTGAATTTTGGCTTGTAGGATCAGATCAAGCAGTTACTTTCAGGAAGTGCAGTCTGAGGAAGAAAAGCAGAGGTGACTCTCAGAAACAGGCATCCTGGAACTGGAAAGATGCTCAACCCAGGAGTCAGTATCTAGAACTTCAGTGTCGGATCTGAGTAGGCTCTACAGACAGAGCATGAAGGGTGGGTCCAGGAGTATAGGCAGGGGCAGGGCTCAGTTGGCCCAGGCGTGAGGAGAAGGGCCATCAAGACGGGGCCAGGCAGGGCACACAATGACATGTCTCCTGTAGGAGAAGGCATTGGTCTTCCTGCTCTAGAGGGTAGCAGGCCCCAGCGGATAATCCAAGCAGAAGGTCAGGGGGAGGCAAACTGTCTGGAATAAGTATCATATCAGGACACCTACAGGAGACATGTCATTGTGAGCTGGAAAAAGATGCATGACTAGTTTTTGGAAATAATGCAGAGGTCTACAGCAGGCTGAGAACTGATCTGGCCCAGGGCTGTGCTGCACACCACAGAAAACAGTGGCATCCTGGGGATCCTGACAGCAAACCTGGGCCTGGCTGCACCAAACTGGAAGGTCTGGCTGTGTCACATCAGAGGTCTGTACACCAGCCTGACCACCGGGTTATTGTTCTTCATCTCACAGGACAACTGGAGGGATCTGTACTTACTGCAACCGTGAGATCCGAGACTGTCCAAAGATTACCCTAGAACATCTTGGTATCTGCTGCCATGAATATTGCTTTAAGGTAAAAAAGAGGTGGAAGACACCTTGAGCTAGGCGGTAACTCCTGATCACGTGCTGCTGAGAACGTTTTGTAGAGTGCGGGAGTCTTACGGGTTCAGAGACTGTGGAGAAGGCTTGATCTCCATATACAATTGCACATAGTCGCAGAGGCTTTGCACAACTGGGAGCTGAATGAGCTTCCAAGTCTAAGACAGTAGATGAGTGTTGGTGGTTCTGCATGCTTAGTACTGTAGGGAAGACAAAAGAGGTCTTTTCAGGAAAGACTATTCCTGGCAGAGGGCCAGCAAGTGCAAAAGCCCTGGGGCAGAAGCACTAGAGTGTTCTAGCTTGCGTGGGAGAATGGCAGGAGTGACAGGGTGGGCTAGATCATGTAGGCCTTGGCGGGCACAGAGTTTGGATTTTATTCTAAGTGACATTGGGGTCCCCATTCTCCACAGTGTGTGGCACTTTGTAACCCCAGGTTGTTGGTTCCAATCCATTTAGGGTGTCACCTCTGGGTGCACTAAGAAAAACAACCCTCCCCTTTGCCTTGACAGAATGTTAGGCAGGCTTCTGTCCTCCCCACAGGGCCTGAACTTTGCTTGCTCCTGGTTAAGTAAGTGCTGCAATGCAGAACATGCCCCACTTAGCAGCTTCTCCTGAGAACCGGCTGACCACAGGGAAACACATTTCTGGTCAAATCATGCCAAACAGGTTCCCCTTTGCTTGCCCACTGGCCCTTGAAAGTAGCTGAGCTGCTAGCTGTGCTTACTACTCCCTACTGAAAAAAAAGGCTTTTTTTTGTATTATTTTGTGATGTTTTTTGTATTATTTTGTGATGTTTGCAAGTCCTGAGGTCCAGGATGTGCCACGGGCTCACAGCATCTGCTCGCCCACCTTGTTCAGGCATCCCCTTCCCATTCCACTCATTCCTCTTGCTTTGCTTTGTGTGTTGACCTCCAGCTTGCTTTTCTTTTCAGTGTGGGATTTGCAGTAAACCGATGGGTGATCTCCTGGATCAGATCTTCATTCACCGTGACACCATTCACTGTGGGAAATGCTATGAAAAGCTCTTCTAGGTGGGTGCTGGCACTGCAAAGGACAAGTGGCCAAGAGACTCATTAAGGAGTAGAGATGCACCCTGGTCTCTCCTGGAGTCTCAGCCCCAGACACAGCTATCTTTCTTGGCTCTTCCTTATGTTCAGGGGGCCTTGTGTCCTCATGTCCCTATGCCTTGTGATACTTTGAGATGTTAGGTGGCATGGACAAAGGCCCTCTATGAGGACACTTCCAAATCACACCTTCCGTCAAGCACCTGAGCCGAGCCCTCTAGCTACCCTGGGATACTCGCTCGGCCGCTGTTGTTAGCCCCATTTTGCAACAAGGAAATAAAGATATAGAAAGGGAGGGGACCTGGAGAAACCCAGGTAGAATCAGGACCTCACCCCAGGTCTTTGGATTCTTGTCCAGGGCTCTCTGTTCACTGTCACTCGCATAGCTTCAGATCAGGACTGCATAGCCATGGTGCTCAGTGAAACAAGCCTCTGGGCCACATTATGAGAACTGCCTGAAGATGTGTGTTTGCATGCTCATAGCCAGTGGAATTTATCACGGTGTCTGAGCACAGAGCAGAATATATCCCTTGAAGGCAGTAGCAACCAGGCTTTCCACTAGCTCCATGCTGATGGTCTTCTCTCCAGAAGACACACCTTGAGCTAGGTGGTAACTCCTGATAACTGGAGCAGTCACCCACCCTGAGGGCCTCTAGCTGATGTGTTTCCAGTCTCATGGCTACTTCTGTTTTCTTTTAGCGCCCCCCCCACCGCCAGGCTGATCAGAAGCTGATGACTCGTGGACAAATTTGGCTGTCCCCAGTTTTGCCCCAAGTTGCTGTCTCCCCTTCCCTCACCTCCTCCCTCCCTGTTTGATTTCTTCATGCTTTTGCCCTTCTCAAGTTGAAGTTGCATACATCCAATATCGTATCTTAATGATGCTATGATAATTGCTTGTGTGTGTAGCTTCTTATAGCTTAGAAAGCGCTTTATGTCCATGATGTCATTTCAGGCTCAACCAAAGAGGATCAAACAGGAATTCCATCTTGGCTTCCCTAAGACAGATTGGCTTTCTAATGAGTTTAAGTGGGCAGAAGTGTAGGGTTCAGTGTGTCCTGACTCCCTTGAGGCTTATAATGGGCCAAGTTGAAGACTGTTGATGATCCCTGGTGGGTAAATTGCAGACATCAAATGCTAGGGATTGGCATAGGCTAGTGTTTAGCTTGTCTATTTGCCATATCTATTTTTTTTAAATTTCCATACACTTGTAAAAGTAGTTAGTTGCTTTTGATTGAGTTATATAGCAGTTTTTCATTTGGTTTTCCACTCACCTTTCACTATATTTGAGTGTTCCCTTACAGGTATGTTGGCATGTGTTGGAAAATTTACACAATTAGGTTTAAATTCAGTAGGATGTGATTTTAGGATGCTACTGATCAAAGTGATACCTGTGTCTGTTGGAATCTTGATAGCTGATTAATTTGCCCTCAATTCTGCTCCCTGAACTTCACACATAAATCTTCCCAAGTGGGTTTTAGGGTGTATAGATCCCAGCAGGATTAAGGAGGTGGAAAAGCAGCTAACATTTCTTGAGGCTCTACCACATAGCAGGCACTGTCACAAAGTAATGGCATTAATCCCCATAATAATCCTGTGAAGGTGATATTCTCATCCCATCTTAGACATGAGGATATTGGAACTCAGAGAGGTGGCTATTGCATTGCGCAGAACTCTACAGAGCCCATGCTCTTCCCAGAGCAGCACCCACAAAAGCAAGCATTGATTTTGTGCTCAGTGTGTGCCAAGCACTGTGCAGAGGGTACACAGTTCCTGCCAGGTTAACACCCTCCCTTCAGGCCTCCCAAAGGCATAGGCTTGCAAAGAGCAGAAGGTGTGAAATCACACTCTTCCTCTGGGCATCCTGGATCCCTGAATTATCCCCCCCCCATGAAGTACTTCAAGGGCCAAGCTGCCCCTTTCCCTCCTCTCCACCCATGAAAATGCCTCCAAACTGAGATGCTTTCAGCTGAGAACAGATTTGACTCACAGACATTACCAAAGAGGAGCTTGTGAATCCAGGAAAAGCTCCAGGGGGCTAGCTGATCTGAGCAGAGAGCTTTCAGTGACCCATTTTCCTGTCTAGACTCTGCCTTAAGCTAGTGGCAACTGCTGGGGCCCCAGGTACTTGGGACATGGAAACTCGTTGGATGGCTGGGCAGATGTAAGCCTGTCCATGCAGTCAGCCGACCCTCTGCTCAGGTTCAGCTGGACTCTGCCATCTGTGGGCCCAGCATCACTCTGTAAGTTCCTTGAAAGGAAGAACAACCTTAGAGTATTTCTGATACAAAATGAGGGCCTCTGCTCTTGATTTAATTACAAAATGTCTACGTCTTTCTCCAGTTTCTGAGCCCTATGCACATTGGCTGTGGACTTGTTCTTCCTGCCAAATGATCCGAGAGGAACATTCCATTTATTTGTATTGGATTTCCTCTGGAGGGCATGTACCCACACTAAATACCAACTGCTCTTCCTCAGCTGTAGTCCCCAACATCAGACTTGGCACATGGTGGACACTAACACACAGGTACTCAATGAATGAGTGAAGGAAATAAAAGTCACCCCGTTGGTGAGAACGGCTATCCCTGAGTCTCAGTGCAGGCCCAGTGGATGAAAGGCAAGGTAAAGAGGCCCAAGATAGGCTGGCTTCCCCCGTTCAAGGTATAGTCTGCCTTTAAGGGAGTTTTAGAACCAACATGCAAGACATTGAAAGAAATCTTGCAAGAGCCATTATTGACTTAGATCCAAAACAGCCTCTCTCATGTCTAAAAAGGCACAGAATTTTGCAGATCTGAGGAAGAGGGATGCATTACCTTTTTGCTTCTTTTCAATTGCTTAGTGTTTCTAATCATACTTAATCCACACTAATGTGCACAATTATAATAAATGGTAAGATATCACATGTGTCAGTGTTAAAGTTTTCTTTCGAAGTGTAATAACTTGGTGTATTCAGCTGTGTGATTTCTTTATTCCTATTGCCTGAAGCCATTCTCTGTACAAAAGTAAACAAGTACTTAATAGCAAGCTCTAGACACTGGGCATGCACAGGAACTGTGGAATTCTAGACACATCAAATCTTAATGAAGAATATTGTATTGTGGCGGCAGAGAGGGGGGGCGGTCCATCCTTCTCATGATTACCACTGCAGACAGACAGCCACCTAGTCATTAGTGCCCACCGCCAGTGACCAGGAGCTCAGTTCCTTACAAGCCCCTGCTGTCTGTGGTTTTAGAAGATGCATTCTTCAGTTGAGTTAAAGTCCATTTCTGTATGTCACCCACTGGTGGTCTTTAATCCCTCTGCTAGATGCCGGCTCTTAAAATAGATGAAAATACTTCTCAGATTCTGTCTTGGTCAACTCTTCTCACATTTAAACACCCCTGGTCCCTCTAACTCTTCCTTGACAGTAATTCTGAATACACATCTCTCAAAGGCCCTCCTCAAAGGTGACCCCAACACATACTCCAACTCATTCCTCTAGATGTGTACCAATGTAATCTGCATGCGATCCAAGTCTTGATTCAACCCAGGGACAGGAAAGGGTGATCAGGAAGTCCAAAGATAGACATAATACTCCGAGAACTCCTTCTGCCACTGAGTAGGGGCCTCAGGGCCATTGGACTAGTGTCCCTCTAGCTATTTTCTCACCCCAACTTTGGCCTTCATCTTGTTACAATGGGAAGGAAGGAAGAGCTTTTACTAATTCAAATGACAAGGACTGCAACAGTAGCTCCTAACTAGGTATTTGTAGGACTTTTAATTGGTGACAGTGTGACACAAAGACCTAAAGGAAAAATAGGGGAGGGTCATTCTGAAACAGCAAGTCGATCCTATTGTTGGGCCTCCTCCATTACCATGACTCCTCCTTTCTATCCCAGGTTTGTATCTGTGACGGTCTCCTACCCATGCATCTCTGTGTCCTCTGGGGACTGCTCCTTGCTTAGGATTGTGTTTGGCCTGTGGATTTTCCTCCCCAGAATGTATTCCTCTTGTGAAACTTCTCTGTACAGTATCCTCTGCCTGTGAAGGTCCCAAACCTGCTTCTGAATGCCTTCTTCCCACTGTCCTCTGCCTCCTAATGCCTTCTGCTCCTGGCTCCTTGCACAGTGCCTTCTACCTGCAGATGCCTTCTGCTCTCTGATCTCTGCTGCTGAGTTTGTTCATCACCTAGGGCCCAGCCAATGAGGCCTATCTGCACGAGGGCTTCTGCCTGTAATTGCCCTTGCCATAGTGTGCTTTGCTTAGTTAGTCTTACTTAAGGTCTATTGATTTTCTTGTTTGTAAAGAACCACATCATAGACTTTTTTAAAAAAAATCATTTTATTGATTTTTTTCTATTATTTTCTGCTCTCTGTTTCATTAATGTCGCCTTTAATCTTTGTCATTTCTTCCCTTCTACTTGCTTTGGATTTACTTTGCTCTTCTTTTTCTAGTTCCTTTAAGTTGTAAAGTTAGGTTATTGATTGGAGATCCTTCTTTCTTTTTTTTTTTTTTTTTTTTTGAGACAGGGTGTTACCCTGTTCCCAGGCTGGTGTGCAGTGGCACAGTCATGGCTCACTGTAGCCTTGACCTCCTGGGCACAGGCAATCCTGCCACTTAAACCTCCTGAGTAGCTGGGACTACAGGCACGTGCCACCATGCCTGGCTAATTTTTTCCTTTGAATTTTTTTGTAGAGGTGGGGTTTGGCCATGTTGCCCAGGCTGGTCTAGAACTCCTGGGCTCAATGAGTCTTCCCACCTTGACCTCCCAAAGTGCTAGGATTACAAGTGTGAGCCACCATGCCCGGCCAATATCTTTCTTCTTGAATGTATGCATGTACAGCTGGAAATTGTTCTGTGAGCACTTCTCTAGCTGCATGTTGTGTTTTCCTTTTCATTCATCTCAAAGGTTTTCTAATTCCCCTTATCACTTCTTATTTGATCCACTGGTTATTTTGGAGTTTGTTGTTTAATGTGGGTTCCCCAAATTTCCTTCAGTTATCAGTTTCTAATTTCATTCCATTATGGTAGGTTAACACACTTTGCATAACTTCAACATTTTAAAATTTGTGCAGGCTTGTTTTATAGCCCTTTGCTTTGCTGTGAATGTGTTCTTCATGGGGTTCTCCCTGCACAGCTGCGGTCACTGCCTGTGACCACTCTCCACTCTGCCCTCTGCCTTCACAGCCTCTCTGAATAATGCACCCTGCTTGAGAACTGCCTCTCCCTCTCTCTGAAAGTCTGCTGCACATTGCTCTTCATTTCTGAGGCCCACTGTACACTGTGCTCCGCATTGTGCAAGCTGTCCAGTTGTGAGCTTGCTGCAACGTGGCATGCATAATGCTTGGCTGCCAGATCACCTCCTTATCATGTCCTCTGCCTGTAGTGCCCTTGGCAGATCCCCCTGCTTCAGTATCTCCTCCCACAAATGTCTTCTGCCCATTGATGCCTTCTTTTGATCAGCACCTTGATGTTCCAGTTGGTCACTTAATCACTCAACAAGCATTGATTGGATGTCTACCCATGTGCCAGATGTGGGGGCCCCAGTAAAGTAGACACAGTTTGTATTTCTGTGGAGCTCACAGTGTAAGAGGAGAGGAGTAAACCAAACATCCCACAACAAAATACTGTTGTGATAAGTGCTCTGAACAAAACATACAGGGTATGTTTTGGAGACAGGGTCAAGGCCCTCACTGCAGCCTTGACCTATATGCTATAATATAGTGACCTACTCTGGGCTGCTTGGTTATCGGGGGAACCCGCCCCCAATATTTCAACGTAAGTTCTTTCTGTTTTCCATAAGTGTCAGCCAGCTGAGAAATAGAAAGAGTACAAAGAGAGGAATTTTATAGCTGGGCCTCCGGGGGTGACATCACATATCGGTAGGACTGTGATGCCCACCTGAGCCGCAAAACTAGTAAGTTTTTATTAAGGATTTCAAAAGGGGAGGGGGTGTACAAATGGGGAGTAGGTCACATGCTTTAAGGGGCAAAAAGCAGAACAAAGATCACATGCTTCTGAGGAAACAGAGCAAGGACAAAATCAGAACTCCTGATAACGGTCTATGTTCAGCTGTGCATGTATTGTCTTGATAAACATCTTAACAGAAAACAGGGTTCAAGAGCAGAGAACCAGTCTGACCTCAAATTTACCAGGGCTGGGGGTTTCCCAATCCTAGTAAGCCTGAGGGTACTGCAGGAGACCAGGGCGTATTTCTGTCCTTATCTCAACCTCATAAGACAGACACTCCCAGAGCGGCCGTTTATAGACCTCCCCACAGGAATGCATTCCTTTCCCAGGGTCTTAATTATTAATATTCCTTGCTAGGAAAAGAATTTAGTGATATCTTCCCTACTTGCACGTCTGTTTATAGGCTCTCTGCAAGAAGAAAAATATGGCTCTATTCTGCCCGACCCCACAGGCAGTCAGACCTTATGGTTGTCTTCCCTTGTTCCCTAAAAATCGCTGTTACTCTGTTCTTTTTCAAGGTGCACTGATTTCATATTGTTCAAACACACATGTTTTACAATCAGTTTGTACAGTTAACACAATAGTGGTCCTGAGTGGACCTGATGTATATTCTCGGCTTACGAAGATAACAGGATTAAGAGATTAAAGACCGGCATAAGAAATTATAAAAGCATTAATTTTGGGAGCTGATAAATGTCCATACTAAAATGAAATCTTCACAATTTATGTTCCTCTGCTGTGGCTCCAGCCGGTCCCTCTGTTCAGGGTCTCTGACTTCCTGCAACATCTCTCCCTTTCTTTTTGAACATAACAGGATTAAGAGATTAAAGACAGGCATAAGAAATTATGAAAGTATTAATTTTGGGAACTGATAAATGTCCATGTTAAAATGAAATCTTCACAATTTGTGTTCCTCTGCCACGGCTCCAGCTGGTCTCTCCATTCGGGGTCCCTGACTTCCCACAACACTTAGTCAGGGAAGCTTTTTTACATTTTTGTTTTTAGAGACAGATTCTTACTCTGTCACCCAGGCTGGAGAGCAGTGGCATGGTCATAGCTCACTGCAACCTCAACCTCCTGGGCTCAAGCAGTTATCCAGGCTCAGCCACCTGAGTTGCTGAGACTACAGATGCACATACCACCACATCTAACAGAGAAGCTTTTCACAAGGACATGATATTTGGCTTTAGTATGAGTTTGCTATACAAAAGGAGGCTATCTTCCAGGCCCTCTTTAATGTTCCCCTACACTCAGCTCCACCCCTCAAGGCTACTCACTTTCCTTGTACAGTGCATCAAGCCTTCTGTGGGGCACTGGGGATACATCAATGAGCAAGACAGACAATCTGTGAATTTGTGGAGTGACCATCTCATGGGGAGAAAGACAAAGCAACAATCCTATTTCAGTCGCAATAGCTAAAGGAGCACAGAGGTGTGTCACCTGGATTTCTGGGGCTAAGGATGGTATTCTGGGGGAGGTGACCTCTGAACTGAAACCTGAAGGATGAGAAAGAATCATTCATTCATTCATCCATTTAATAATTTAAATATTTCCTGAGCACCCACTGTGGGCCACACACTATAGTAGGCACTGAGGACACACCAGTGACAAATCAGACAAAGACCCTGTCCTTCTGGTCAATGATAGGAAGCAGGTGCTAAATAAACATGAAAGTCTTTACTCTTTTTTCATTTTCTTTTGAACCCACTTCTTTGAGGCTCTCACCTCCACCATGGTACTAAAAATGCTAGTGCTAAGGTCCCCAATGACCACCACATTGCTAGACCCCATGCACACTTCTCAGGCCTCATTGACTGAGCAGCAGCGTTTGGTCCAGTGGGCATGTATTAGTTTGTTCTCACACTGCTATAAAGAAATACCTGAGACTGGGTAATTTATAAAGGAAAGAGGTTTAATTGACTCACAGTTCCACATGGCTGGGAGGCCTCAGGAAACTTACAATCATGGCAGAAGGTGATGGGGATGCAGGCACCTTCTTCACAAGGCTGCAGGAGAGAGAAGTACAAGCAGGGGAAATGCCAACGCTTATAAAGCCATCACATATCTGAGAAGTCACTATCACGAGAACAGCATGGGGGGAACTGCCCCCATTATCCAGTCACTTCCCTCTCTCAACATGTGGGAATTATGGCTCCCTCCCTTGATGTGTGGGGATTACAATTCGTGATTAGATTTGGATGGGGACACAGAGCCAAACCATATCAGATCCATTCCCTTTGCTAGGCCTCTAGGCCCATTCTGCCTTTCCTTCCACCTCACTGGTCACTCCTTTTCTATCTCCATTGCTGGTTCTTTCTCATCATCCCATTCTCTCAACTTTGGAGTACTCTAGGACTTTGTTCTTGGACCCCTTTGCTTTTCTATCTGCACTCACTGCGTTGTATCACTGGGGTCCAGGCTTCAACAGATATAGTATACACTGCCTCCTTCTGGAATTGCAGCTGCTCCAGCCCACATCATCTTCCTGAACTTCAGACTTGTGTTTCAACTTCCCACAGCTCATTTCCACCTGGGGAGTCTAATTGTCATTTCATACTCAACCATGGAAGCCATGCTCTATGCATTGCCATCCACAGCTCCGTAAATGGCAGTCCCATTCTTCAGCTTGCATAGACCAAAACCTACACATCACCTGCTGATCTCCCACTGCACTTCCAGCCCATCAGCCTAGCCTGTTAACTCTCCCTGCCAAACAGATCCAGAGGCAAACCATTTCTCCCCACCTTCACCATAAACATATTGTCCCCTAATCCCCCATGTGGATGATTGCAATAACCTAAGCAATCATCTTTCCTTCCTTCCCACCCCGAAGTGTACCCCAGCATGGCTGCAAGAGTGAAGAGTTTCAATCCGATCACATCCCTCTTCTGCTCCATACCTTCCCCAGGCCTCATTTTACTTGGACTAAAAGCCAGAGTCCTCAAGGTGGCTGGCCAAGCAGGTGCTGCTTTATCCAGTCCCCACCACCTTTCCTTCTTACTCATACCATTCCAGGCATTCTCTGGCCTTGAGCTGTGTGCTGGTTGTCTCTTCTGCCTGGAATGCTCATCTCCCAGATGCCCACGTGGCCATCTCCCTTGCGTCCTTCACATCTCTGCTCAGATGCTACCTTCTTCCTGATCACCTTCATGGACCATCCAATTTAAAATTCTGTGCACACCCATAACACTCCTTATACCTGCTTCCTTGCTTTTTCTCTGTAGCACTTATCACAATCTAACATACTACATGTTTTCTTCTTATTTTATTGTTTGTATTTCCTTACTTAAATGAAATCTCCATGAGAGATTTTTGTCCTTTTGCTCCACTGCTGAATTCCCAGTGCCTATAATAGTGCCCTGCACATAGTAGGTGCTCAGTAAATGTTGACTAAATGAATGCATAAAATAGATGATTTCAGACAAGTTCTGTAAAATTATAAAGCAGAACGAGCTAGAGCTCTGGTCTCCACATGCTAAATATGGTCTCCACATCCCACGTTAGGCTACTTGTGTTTAAATAGAAATCAACTAAAATACATTTTAAAAATCCAGTTTCTCAGTCACACTAGCTCCATTTCAAGTGCCTAGTAACCACACATGGCTAGAGACTACCCTATTGGGCAGCACAGGCCTAGAATATTTCCATTCCCACAAGTTTTCCAGGTAGAGGGGCCAGTAAGGGCAGAGGCCCTGAGATAAGATTAAGAGCCAGGTGTGTTTGAGGGACTAGCCAGTGGGGCTAGAGGGTGGTAAACACACAGCAGAGTGGGGGCCAGATCATGTAGGGTTTGCAGGCCATGGTTAGAAGTTTGAGTTTTAGTCTAAGTGATATGGGAAGCCATCCATGGCTTCTGAGCAAAGAAATGATGTCATTTGATTTCTGATTTTTAAAAATCACTATGAGTTATATTTGGAGAATGGACTATAGAGGAGCAAGAGGAGAGAGAGAGGAGGCTATTGCACTGCAAGTATCAGTGACGGTGGCCTGGACAGTGATGGCAGTGGTAGAGATAGAAGTGGATGGAGTTTACATGTATTTGGAAGTAGAACTGCAGTACTTGCTGATAATGGAATATGAATCTATGAGGGAAAGAGAAGAAGACAAACTGAGTCTAGTTTTGGAATCAGAGCAATTGGGTAGATGGTGATGCCAGTATCTTGGGTGAGCTCATGAGCAGTTTGGCACTGATTGAATGGTGTGGCTTGGGAGCCAGAGTTTTGTGTTGGGAAAATTGGTATTGAGATGTTCTGTTGCCCAAGTGGAGATGTGGGTTAGGCACTTTGACATATAAGCCTAGAGCTTAAGAGGGAACTGGGCTTAGAAGCAGCCTGCCAATGATAATGAAAGCATGGACAGGCTGAGATCACCAAGGAAGTGAATGTAGATAGTAAAGAGAAGAGGACCCAGGGCACTGAGTCCTGCGGAGAATCAAGCAGAGAAGGAGGAATCAGAAAACTCTACCAGGAGAGGCCAGTGAAGGAGGAGGAAACCCGAAGCATGTGGTATCCCAGGAGCCAAGGGGAAAAAGTGCTTCATGAGGGAAGAATAGTCACCTGGGTCAAATTCTACTGAGATGTTGGTGTAAGTAAGATGAGGACAGAGAATTGACCTTTGGATTCATCAAGATTGAGGTTGTTTGGTCACTTTGTTGAGTCCTTTCAGTAGCAGAATGGGTGAAAACAGTGTTTCAGAGAATCAAGGAGAGCATGGGAGCTGAGAAAGTGTGGGTGGTAGGCATAGACAAGTCTTCAGAGGAGCTTTGCCATGAAGTGGAACAGAAGAACAGGGTGAGAGGTAGAGGGATGTGCTAGTTAATTGTATGTGTCAACTTGACTGGGATAAGGGATGCTCAGATAGCTGGTAAAAACATTATTTCTGGGTGTGTCTGTGAGGGTGTTTCCAGGAGAGAGAGCATTTCTATCAGTACAATGAATAAAGATCACCCTCACCAATGTAGGAAGGCATCATCCAGTTGTTTGAGGGGCCAAATAGAACAAAAAGGTGGAGGGAGAGCAAATTCTTTCTCTCGCTCTCTGTCTCTCTCTCGCTCGCTCATTCTCTCTTTCTCTCTCTTCTTGAGCTGAAACATCTATCTTCTCCTGTCCTCAGACATCAGAGCTCCTGGATCTAAGGCTTTCAGACTCCAAGGTGTACACCAATGGGCCGCGCTCCCCACTCCCTTAGCTTTGGATTAGAAGTAACACCATAAACTCCCCTGGATCTCAGGCCTTTGAACTTGGACTGAATTATTCCACCATCTTTCTCTATTCTACGGCTTGCAGATGGCATATCATAGAATTTGTTGGCCTCCATAATCATGTGTGCCAATTCCCAAAATAATATATCTATCAGCTCCTACTGGTTTTGCTTTTCTGGAGTGCTCTGATTAATGCAAATGGGAATTTGGAGGGTTTGTGTCTGTCCGTGTCATAGGTAAACAAGGAGAGCATTCCTGAGTCCTAACTAAGTCTTATGGGGAAGGGGTATTGTGTTAGTTTCCCAGGCCTGTCATAACAAAGTACTACAAAACGAAAGTCTTAAACAACAGAAATTTATTCTCTCACAGTTTTGGATGCCAGGAGTCCAAGACCAAGGTGTCAGCAGGCTTGGTTCCTTCTGAGGGCTGTGAGGGAAGAATCTGTTCCAAGCCTCTCTTTTTTGCTTGTAGGTGGCCATCTTCTTCCTGTTTTACTTCTCATTATCTTCCTTGTCTGTGTGTCCAAATTTCTTCTTCCTATAGGGACACCTGTCATATTGTAATGGGGCCCACCATAATGCCTTCATTTAACTTTAATTACCTTTTTAAAGACTATCTCTAAACAAGGCCACATTCTGACGTACTGGAGTTAGGACTTCAGCATATGGATTTTGGGGGGAAATAAAATTCAGCCCACCCATAACAGTGTTTTTGTTGTTTTGTTTGTTTGTTTGTTTGCAATAAGTCATTTTCTGGAACACTAAGGGATGGGGGGATTTTGTAACCATTGCTGTTTTCAAGGATCACAGGGCTTGAGTAATGTTCAACATTGTCAGCAGGCACCTGGGGCCAGGAGCAGGGCAGCCAGAGGTGCTAGAGGCCAAAGTGCTCAGAGGACTGACTACTGTGTGCAGGACTGCAGGCGTGGGAGGCAGGCCCTGCTCTGGGCTCCATGAGGAGGGGATAGGGTCTGGAGGAAGATAGTAGCCTTGAGAGAGGCTGCCCCCAAATGCTGGGTGTCTTTGGATGGGGAAAAGCTCAGAGGGCAGAGTGTAAGCCCAGGCCCAGAGCCAGCCGAACCTCTGGGGCCCATGGCTCAGGGGACCACAGCAGCAGGGGACCAGAGTCTGCCCTGCAGGCCCAGGGAAGCAGCCAGCAGGTGCCTCTGCTTTGGCCTTTGCACAACCCACTGTGGGTGAAGGAGTCAGGGCCTGGGTGGTGGTGCCATTTGAACAGGCAAAGAGAAAGGGGAGAGAGAAAAGGTCACATTCGGCTCTTTCCAAATTATCTTGCCCAGTGGGAGAGGACTTGTTCCCTGACCAAACTGAGGGTCGGGCTGCTATTTCTTGTGGCCCAATAATGAGATGCAGATGAACTGGGGAGGAAGAGAGTTTTTATTTCTATAACTGGTTACAGAGAGAAAACCTGGAAAATATCGCCAGACCAACTCAAAATTACAAAGTTTTCCAGAGCTTATATCCCTTCTAAGCTATATGTCTACATGTAAGTGTGCATTCATCTAAAAAGACATAAGTGATTACCTTGTTTTAATCTAGAACTAAGATCTGAGTCCGGAAGGCCTCCCTCTGGAGCCTCAGTAAATTGACTTAATCTAAATGGGTCCAGGTGCTGGGGTGATGACCATTATTTTGTCTCCTGCTAAATCATGGAGGTGTGGGGAATTCCTTTAATCTCCAATAAAGCTTGTTTGTGGAGGCCTGGTGAGTTTCTTCAGACCTTCAATAAAATGTGTTGAATCCTAAACGGGTCCTGTGAAAAATTCCTTCATTACTTTGTCATGTTTCAAGGCCCAGGAAAGGTCTAGGCAAAACTCTTGGTGGGCTTTTCTTACATTCCAGCCTTTGTATAAGGGTGCTGGCTCTTTCAGCTTTTAATATTTAACTTTACCACTCGGTCAGTGCTGAAGCAGTTGTTGTGGAGGCCTGTGTTAGTGATACCTGACCTGCCACAGACTGAGGGCTGGGAAAAGGGTGGCCCCCAGGGGTCTCACTCTTCTGTGCCAGGCCCTGTTCCTGTGTCTGGCAGCCAGAGGGCCCATTCCCAGAACCCATCTAGAGCCAGACTGCCCAGGGTGTGACCTTTCTCCTGGCACCCTGCCATGGGAGTGGCTGGGAAAGTGACTGCTCTGTGGCGTCTCCATCTTCAGAAAAATGAAGCTGCCACACAGCTCACCAAGAGGAGGTGATCCCAGGCCAGGAACAGGTGGAGGTCTGGAGTCCAGAAAGGCCACAGAGGGTGCTGGATCCTGTGGGAGAAGCAGCAGGGGGTCCCGGCCATGCCCCTAGGTTGGCCTTGTCATTCCCAACCAACTGCAATGGGACATAGACTTACCTTACAAGGTAGTGAATCGACAGGTTCTCAGATGAGCCTAAAATTAAGTACCAAATATGCTGGCCCGCCACAGACCCCGGGGTGCTATCCATAGAAGGACAGGACACAGGCCTGAGGACGGCACCCCTGTCAGTCCTCTCTGCTCAGGGGCAGACCCGAGGATGGGACCCCTGTTAGTTCATTCTGCTCAGGTGAAAGGCCCGAGGATGGCACTTCTCTCAATCCACTGTGCTGAGGAAACAGACCTGAAGACAGGACCTAACTCAGTCCCCACTGCTAAGGGAAAGAGCTAAGGCCACGACTCTCCCAGTCTTCTCTGATCAAAGCCAATGAGGGAGCAGGAGTTTTCTCAGTCCTCTCTGCTCAGGGGACAGATCTTAGGACATGACCTCACTCAGTACTCTCTACTCAGGAGCAATTCATAAAGGGACACCTCTCCACATACATGTCACTCAGCAAACAGGACAACAGGAACTCTGTTGGTCCTCTCAGCTCAGGGGACAGGCCTGAGGATGGGACCCCTGTTGGGCCATCTTCTAAGGGGATAGATAAGAGAACAGGACCTCTCTCAGTCCCATCAACTCAGGGGACAGGCCTGAGGGTGGGACCCACCTCGGCCCATCTTCTAAGAGGATAGATATGAGGACAGGACCTCTCTCAGTGCTCTCTGCTCAAGGGACAGGCCTGAGGATGGGACCCCTGTCGGTCCATCTTCTGATGGGATAGATATGAGGACAGGACCTCGCTCGGTCCCCTCAGCCCACGGGACAGGCCTGAGGATGGGACCCCTGTCGGTCCATCTTCTGATGGGATAGATATGAGGACAGGACCTCGCTCGGTCCCCTCAGCCCAGGGGACAGGCCTGAGGATGGGACCCCTGTCGGTCCATCTTCTGATGGGATAGATATGAGGACAGGACCTCTCTCCATCCCCTCAGCTCAGGGGACAGGCCTGAGGGTGGGACTGCTGTCAGTCCATCTTCTAAGGGGATACATGTGAGGACAGGACCTCTCTCAGTCCTCTCTGCTCAAGGGACAGGACTGAGAATGTGACCCGAATCGTTTTATCTTCTAAGAGGATTGATGTGAGGTCCAGACCTCTCTCAGTCCTCTCTGCTCAAGGGACGGACCTGAGGATGGGACCCCTCTCTGTCCATCTTCTAAGTGGATACGTATGAGGACAGGACATCTCTCAGTCCTCTCTGCTCTAGACACAGACCTGAGTTTGGGACCTCTGTCGGTCCATCATCTGAGGGGATAGGTGTGAGGAGAGGAACCCTCTCAGCCCCCTCAGCTCAGGGGACAGGCCTGAAGATGCGACCCCCGTCGGTCCATCTTCTTAGGGGATAGATATGAGGACAGGACCTCTCTCAGTCCTCTCTGCTCAAAGGACAGGCCTGAGGACAGGACCCCTCTAAGTCCTCTTTTCTCTACGATAGATATGCGAATGGGACCTCTCTCAGTCGACTGTGCTCAGAAGACAGGCCACAGCACAGGACCTCTCTCTGCCCACTAAGCCTCAGGTACCTGAAGACAGCATCTCTCTCAGTCTTCTCTGCCCGGGGACACCTCTCCCACTGCTTTCTACTCAGGGTCAGGCCTGAGGACAGGACCGTTGTCAGTCTTCTCTGCTAAGGGGACAGACCTTAGGATGGGATCCCTCTCTGACCTCTTACACAGAGGATGGGCCTGTGGACAGGACCTCTCTTATGACTCTCTGCCCAGGGATGGGTCTGAGGACAGGACTCCTCTCAGTCTTCCTGCTCAGGGGATGCCTGAGGATAAGTCCTCTCAGTTTTGTTTGCTCAGGGGACAGACTAGAAGATGGGACCTCTCTCAGTCCTCTCTGATCAGAAAGAGACCTGCGGGTTGTACTCTGTCAGACATTTCTGTTGTTCTGCACAGGGGACACCTGAGTATGGGACCTCTTTCAGTCCTCTTTGCTCATGGAACAGGCCTGAAAATGAGACCTCTGCCATTTCTCCATGATCAGGGACAGAGCTGAGGACAGCACCTTTCCCAGTTCCCACCGCTCAGGGTTTGGAGAGAGGCCTGTCTGCTCAAGAGACCCAACTCAGTCCTCTCTCGTTAAGGAACAGGTCTTATGATGGCACCCGTCTCAGTTCATTTTCTCAGAGGTATACCTGTGGACAGGACCTCTCTCACTCCTCTCCGCTCGAGGGAAAGACCTGAGAACAAGACCTCTCTCAGACCACTTTGATCAGGCACAGGCCTGGTGACGGGACCTCTCTCAGTCCTCCCTGCTGAGGGGACAGGCCTTAGGATGGGACCCCTCTCAGTCTTGTCTACTCCGGGACAGTCCTGAGGACGGGACTTCTCTGAGTCCTCTCTGCTCAGCCTCACCCCCATGCTTGGGCTCTGATCCAGCTCCCTCATCCACCGCTCAAGCCCTCTGTGAGCCCAGGAGGCTGCTGCTTATTGGATGGGCTTGGTCAGCCCTTGGGCACCCAGGAAGGCACCTTGATGGACCTTTCTGTCCCCAGGCCACACATGCCGCCCTCCTCAGGGGCACTTGTTGAGGACTGTGCAGCAAAACACAATGCATGGTAGGAGCTCTGCCAGCTGGCACGCACCAAGGGCCTGGCCGGGATGAAGGGGACAGGTGGCCCCCCGGGGGGGGCCCGTCCTTCAGGCCCGACAAAGTCTCCTTGCTCTGGGCTGGTGGGGAAGCAACTGGTTTCTCCCGGTACCTCCTTCCAGACTCCCTGGCTAGATCCCTTCTGGGTTTCACAACCCAACTGTCCAGCATGTGTGCTCACATGCCCACTGACACAGTCACACACACATTCACTCACACACTCATGTTCCAGACACACTCACACGCGCACACACATTGAGTGACAAACACACATTGAATGATGCATTCATGCCTGCTCATTGACACACCCACATTTGCAGTCAGCACACGCACGCACAATGACTCACAAACACACACACACTGACACACATTGACACACTCACAGTGTCACACACATTCAGCGACATGCATGCTCACCTTCAATGGCACAGCCTCATTCCCCCACACCCTCCCACTCACACACGCTCAGTGATGCAGTCACATGCTGTCACTTGGATTCACACACACATTCTCAGAAACTCATGCACATGCTCACACTGACACACACACGCACACGCTCAAACACACCCGCTCACTCACACTCACACCTGCTTGGGAATCACGGCACACACAGGTCCACTCTGAACAGGGAAAACCAAGGAGCCCTGACAGGCCCTGGCAAGGTCAGCCAAGCTCTATGCCTTCTCCTCTTGCCCTGTCCCCAAAATCTGGAGGGGCCCTTGGAAAGTGAGCACTTGACTTGGCCCTGCTGAGACACAAGGGACGGACATGCTGGGGTTGTGCCCAGCCTGAAGAAGGCAGGGAGAACAGAGCACAGTGGGGGCCCCAGGCATGCCTGCAGGGCACCCCGATGGGACACACTACAAGGGTCCCTGAGACACCGGTTAAGCACCTTCAGGCCGAGGAGGCTGCAGGCCCAGCCCCAGAGACCTGCCGCCCCCTGCCCCTCCCCGACAGCCCCGCAAAACTACCCCTCCCATGCCTGCACTGGCCTGTGTATGCCTAATGTCTCCCAGGGCCCCTGCCGCCCTGCAGACCTGCTGACTGCAGCTCTGCTCAAGCAGACAGGTCGCCTAGATCCAGGATTCCTCAGCCCAGGTGGGCAGCCACCCATTCCCAGCATTGGCTCTGAGGCTGCTTTGGGGGAGCCTGGCTATCATCTGAGCCATGGGGATGGCCGGAGGCTCTGTGCTCCAGAACAGCCGGAGGAAGTGTGTGGACACAGACTGAGTGAGCCCCGGGAGACCGTTGCCACGTCCAAGTCAATGATCCCGTCCCCTCCCCACACATGTGCAGGGAGGGGCCTATCACTTGTCCCAGTTCTGTCGCCCACAGACTCTGCGTTAGTTAAATGGCTGATCGAGGACTACCCTCCATTTGTGGCGAGCTCTCTGGCCTGTTGGGAGAGAGAGCCAGTCCCAGGAGGGCTCAGGAGGGCGGGTTCCAGGATCCTCAGGCCTGCACCAAGAACTGCCCCTCTGGCCACAGTGCTGAAGGAGGGGTGTCTGGATTAGCAGCGCCGTCCATCCTGAGGGAGCCCTCCTCAGGCAGCATCCAGGCCTCAGAGGGCCTCGGGGATGCAGGACAGAAAGGGGTCACTCCCCAGGGCCATCTAGGCTTCCTGCTCATGGCCCACTGCCTGTTCCCAGGGCACAGGAGTAGAGCGCCTCCCAGTACACTGGGAAGGGAGCAGGACAGGACCCAGGATGAAGTGCAGCTCCCCCGCCCTTCCTCTCCCCCTCCCCAAGACATGAGCACTTGGGATCCCTTTCTCGCCCACACTCTGTCCCCTTGGCCATCACACACACACTGTCCCCAAACATCCCTCAGTGGCTAGGCCAAGGCTGGCCACCTGCGGGCTGATCTGGGAGGATGGGCACACACCAGCCCCTACCCCACCCCGAGTCCTGCACACAGCTCTTCACAGGGCCTCTGACTGCCTGTCCAGGCCCTCCTGGGGCTCTTCTCTGACCTCGGTTGCTGGCCTTGGTTGCACACGTGGCCTCTCTGACCCTTCCGGAAGCCTTGAGCCACACCCCTACAGTGCTGCCAGGGATCAGGGGCCTGGGTCCCACCTGCTGCCCCTTGCCCAGCCTTCAATGTCCAACTCACTTATTCCTGAGGACACCTGGAGTGCCTTTGGTACCCAGCCAGTCACTGCTCATGACCACCAGCATCCTGTTGCCAGGCTCCATGCAGCCCAAGGCACCCCACAGGCCCTCACAGACCCTGCCCCACACACAGCTCGATGTCAGCCTGGCCACTGTGGCCCCATCCCCAGCAGACTACCTCCCACCCCAGTTTCACACAGCAGAGGCAAGACACCACTGGAACACTGAACAAAATTTACTGAAGAGAAACATGAACTGAAACTGCTGAAGAAAAGGGAATCTAACACAGAGAGAAACTGCAAACAGCCACTACAGGTCACAAGTCCCCGGCCCCTCCCTCAGTGTGGCCCCCCCCACCACATCCCTCCTTCCATAGGGCCCCAGGATCCACCTCTTGCCAGGATGGTGGGCTCTGGCAATGTGTACTCGCTTCAGGGAACCCCCTCCTGAGCCCACCCGCTGGGGCAGGGCCCTGCCCTATAGACTGCACAGGACAGTCACAGGATGCTGGAAAACATAGCAGGGAACACCCCACCAAGTTGAGGAAACTGAGTCACAAGTAACAGCAGGGGTGGAACGCCAAAGCACAAAGCTTCCTGGGGAGCCTCAGGCAGCCCTGCTCCCTCCCGTGTCTGGTTGGTCCTCCTGCAGTCGAGGTCACAGTCACAAGGTGAGCGTCTGCCATGCCTCCTTCCCACCGTCTCCTGGAACTGCGCTGGGGTACTCTGGAAAGGAGCTGCTCAGATAAAAACACACACATCCCCAAGAGAACAAGCAGCCACTGGCCGAGACCTACACCGGCAAAGCAGAGGTGGAGTTCTTGACACGGAACAGCAGTGAGCAGAGCCTGGGCCTGATGATGACGCAAACCAAAAACAACTACCCACCCCCAACACATCCTCTCTTCTCTTCTTACACTTCTTCCTCCTCCTTCCCCTCTTCCTCCTCCTCCTCCCCCTCTTCCTCCTTCTCCTCCCCCTCTTCCTCCTTTTCCTCCTGCGCCTCCTTATTCTCCTCTTCCTCCTCCCGATCATCCTCTTCTTAATTCTCCTCCTCTTTCTCTTCCTCACTGGTGCAGGGGCTTATGAATGCTGCCTTCCTGGGGCTCCCCTCATGCAGTGTAGATGATCCTAAAGACAGGCTGGATCCTGTGGCCTCCCCTGCGGGGCTTCACTTCTGCCCCACAGCTCTTCCTCAGCAGCCCTGGCTCCTTCTGACAGAGGCAGGCCCCAGGCAGGCTCCTCCAGGTCCCACGTGGCCTGGGTGCCAGTGGGCATGCTCAGCTCAAAGTCCACAGGGTAGATATTTGGGGGTGTCCAGAGGACCAGGCCAGAGCCCCCAGCCACACCTTCTTCAGCCCCTGCTTCGCTGGGGTCCCCATCTGAAGCCCAGGAACCCCATGTGCTAAGTGTAGTGGTTCCCCGCTTGTGTCTCCTGTACCTGTTAGGGGCTATGGGCCCGGCCCCCACTGAACCAGATGCTATTTGGTCTTGGTTGGTGAAGTCCCTTCCAGCTGGTGGAAAGTAAGGGGGCTTGAAATCGACCTGGCTTCCCTGTCCCTCTGCCCCAGTCAACTTCCCTGTTAGTGTAAGCTGCCCCTTCCCCTTGTTCAAATGTCCCTGCTGCCTGCCAGGGGAAGGAGTGCTTCGGTCTTCTGAGCCTATGTTTCCCAGGGCTTGGGATGGCTCATGGCCCCAGCCCCTGCCTCGTTTCCCAACTCCTCTCCTGCAGTCTGTGGCCCCTCCCTGCCTGGAGTCTGGTTTTCAGCCTTGGGATACGTGGCCTGGCCATGGTCTTCTCCCCTAGTGCTTTCACTGCCTAATAGCCGCCTGCGTTTCACTAATGGGGGTAAGCCTCCCTGTATGGTCTGGGGGCTGCTGTCGCTAAAAGACCTTGCCTGCACGGTGGCCTGACGTGCAGAGACACTGGCTTCTGCTCTTGCCTGTCTACCGGAGGCGCCCCGGCCTCTCCCTGACGGCTTCTCCTTATTCTTCATCACTGCCTCAGTGTTCTCCCACTCTTCTTCATCTCGAATGAGCTTCATTAACTCCAGAAAATTGGGAGGACACCCTCGCTGATCCAAGAGCTCCAGCTTGCCCCTGAGGGCGGGGGTCATGGCGACCCGAGCTAAGAGATGTTTCAGACGAATCATGTCTGTGCTGCGCACTGACAAGGGGCTCTTGTGCACGGCTTTCTGCAGCAGGGGCTCTAAGCGCAGCAGGAAAGTGGAGACTTTCTCTCCAATCTTCGGAGAGGTCTGCAGAAACCTAAACTGAGAGGCTCTAAAGTCCTCTTTATCCCCAAAGATCTGCTTTAGGGCGTCAAGGCACTGCTCCACAGTTATGGAGTCATCGTTGGCCTGGAGCACCCGCATGATTGACAGAGCAGGCCCACATAAGCTCTCCAGCAAACGCCGCCTCTTCTCCACCTCAGACACTTGCCATATAGGCATTATCTCAGTGACCTGCTCTAGCCAGTCTTCAAAGGTCTCTTCGCCTGGGCTAGGGGGAGCAGTTCCCGAAAACACTTTCAGTTTCCTGTACCACATACTTTCTTTCGGAGGCTCTAAAGGTAGGGATCTAACTTGGGGCATGATCTCTGCATCCAGGCTCTGGGCAGGGAGGCTGCAACATCCCAGGACTCTGGCCACATCTGTCATACTTCGGCCCTCATCTTTCAGGAAGTAGTTCAGTCTACTGAGAAACTCATCATCTGGGTTACGGGGTTTTACCACCACTTCCCAGGAGCCCCCCTTTCCTGGTATGTGACTGGGCAGAGTAGTGTAATTGACAGTGTCAGCCAGTTCAATGAAGACTGCCTTGGCATTGTCTTCCCTCCTGAACATTCTCCCTAGGACCCTGTATGCGCACAGGGGCTGTAAGCCTGCCTTCACGGTGTCCTGAATTTCCACCTCACTACACTCCACGGGGATGCCTACAATCAGCAGGGCCTTTCTGGGGTCCATGTCCATCCCCTTGCACCAATCCTCTAGCAGTGCCAGTGCCATTGCTCCCACTTTCTATGGACTGATCTAATACTAGGGCAGCAATCAGCTCAGTTTGACAGCACTCAAATAACTCTGAGCCACTGCCACGTAGGAAGGCAGAAGTGGTCCCAGGTTTCACACAGCCTGCAAAGCAAATGGGATGAGAGCATTGTTAATGCCCACCCCAACCTACGCCCCCAAGCACCCCTCCTCTGCCCCCACCCCCAAGCAGGGATGGAGTCCTTTCTTCCCAGGGTTCCCCAAGTCATTTTGGGGAGGGTAGAGTGTGGAGGTTCTCCCCAGGCAAAGATCTCCCCATCTCACCACTCCCTGCTGACCTCCTCCTGCTGTGGGTTCTTCCTCGAAGTCCAGAGGACTCTGCTGTGTGTGCTTCGGGTGCCTGTAGTGAAAAGGCCAACGTCAGGAGGCAGGGCCTGACACCTGGGGACACTGACAAGCCCTCCAGGCAGAAGAGGGCAGGAGACAGCCTCACTGCTCACTCAGGGCTATGTGGGCTCAGGTCACCCAGCACCCTCCTTGCTGGAGTGAAGGCTGGCAGCAAGAGAGGTAGAGTGGCCCTCTTTCTCAGGAATGCCTGACGGATGAGAAAGATGGCTGAGCTCTGCGCAATGCAATGAGAGTGGTGGGTGTGGAGATTGTGTGACAAGCTGCAGTGTTGCCATGGATACAGAGAATACCATGGACCATGGGTTGCTATTGCAGGGGAGTGTCATGTGGTAAGGCCAAGGTCCTTGAAAAGCAACAGGTGATGTCATTGGCCTCCAACCAATAAAGCGTACTAGCAAAAAGCAGGGTGGGAGAGGGAAGGCGAGATGGGCATGAGGAGTGAGTGCTGAAAGGACAGGAGCTCATGGTTTCAATTGTGTGGAAGCTGAAATCAGGCAGAAAAGGGACCCAGATAAGGTCCCCACTGCCAGACTGCAGGAAACCAACAACTCTTGCCCTAGAGATGGCCCTACCCTGCAGAGTCTGTGAACCCTGGCAGGCAGTCCCCTCTCCCCACTCTTTGCCAGGGTTCCAGAGCCCCTCCCAACAGGGCCCAACTCACAGCTGCTCACCTTGCTGGGTTGGCCCTGCTGGCAGCGCGGATGCTGCAATAATACAGCCACTTCAGACTCGCTCTGCTTTTCAACGCTATCCAGTTAGGCAGTTCCTGACTCAGGCGTGATGGGTCCTGCTTCACTGGATCTGTCCAAGGCAAAGCAGAGGTATTTTGCTGTGATTCTGTCCCACACACATGTCCCTGCCCAGGCCATGCCAATTCAGATTCTGCATAGGTGTTCACTAGGACCCTGGTGCAGGGATAGAAGAAACTGCTCAACTGATAGAGGGAGCGGAGTGTGGGGAGGAGTTGGGGGACGAATGGTGAGAGGGGTGGGAGGTGAGGAGGGAGGTAGGGGGTGGGGGCAGGGGGGCTGCTGCTAGGGCAGAAGGGATCGTAAGGTAAGGTTGCTGCCCTACCCCCACTGCAAACTCCATTCCCTCCCAAGCTCCGCCCCTACAGCCATGTTGCACCCCTTCCTAAGCCCCACCTCAAAACCTGCACCCCTGCTGCCAAACTCTGCCTATAACTAAGTTGCACCTCTACCCCAAGCTTAGCCCCCCACCAAGTCTAACCCCTTCCACCACCCAAGTCTAACTCGTGCCTCAAGCCCTGCCCCCACCCACAGTCCAACTCCTACCCCAAGCCCTGCCCCCTCACCAAGTCCAACTCCTACCCCGAGGCAAGTCTAACTGATGTCCCCAAATCCCCTACCTCCATTCCCCTGTTCCCCCCAATCCCCACCCGGTTATCTACATACACCCACACCACCGACATCAGTGGAAGCAGGCAGAATCTAGGAGGGGAAGGTTCGAAGCCACTTTCCCTCAAGGGCAAGGGCCAAGAGCTACTGTCCTGACTGCAGTGTCTCCGGGCAGGTCAAGGGTGGAATAGGTCTCCCTGAAGTTTGTTTTTTTTTCTCTGAAACGGAGTCTCGCTTTGTCACCCAGGCTGGAGTGCGGTAGCGTATCTCAGCTCACTGCAACCTCCGTCCCCTGGGTTCAAGTGATTCTCCGGCCTCAGCCTCCTGAGTAGCTGGGATTACAGGCGTACACCACCACGCCCGGCTACTTTTTGTATTTTTAGTAGAAACGGGGTTTCCCCATGTTGGCCAGGCTGGTCTCCAACTCCTGACCTCAGGTGATCCACCCGCCTCGGCCTCCCAAAGTGCTGGGATTACAGGTGTGAGCCACCACGCCCGGCCAGGTCTCTCTGAAGTTCTGCCTGGAAATGGCAGGGATTCCTTGGCGTGCTGGGTGTGATCTAGTGGGATCCCGCCTCCAGGGAAACCTATGGCCACCAGCCCCTAGACCCCGTGGAAAATAGCAAGAGTTACTGGGGGGTTCCCCCGTAATCTGGGTTGCTGTCCGAGCCCGGGGTCCAGCTCCGTACCTGCCGGAGGTGCCTCCAAGCCGGAGTTCCCGCGCAGCGCGACCACCACACGTCTATGGCGGCTGCCGCCTCCGTGCTGACTGCGCCACGAGGCTGTGGCGGGAAGAGGTTGTGTGGTGACGACCGCCCCCCCACCCCATGAGCGGAACTGCACACGGCCCGCTCACGGTTGCGCACTGGTGACATAAACCCTCCTACTTCCTGCAAGGTGGTTCCTCACCCCACCCACCCCCGTGCCGACGATGGTGGCAGCCAGGCTCGCCACGTGCCATTTGGTCCAGCAGCCACTGTGGCTCTTCCTCATTGGAGGGGAGCTGTGGCGTCCCAAGCCCATGGGTGAAGGGCCGGGTGCAAATCACCCAGTGCAACGTATAGGCCACGTGAGCGCCCTTACTACCTGACAGTCATAGCCCTCGTTTATTTATTTATTTTTTTTTTGAGACGGAGTCTCGCTCTGTCGCCCAGGCTGGAGTGCAGTGGCGCGATCTCGGCTCACTGCAAGCTCCGCCTCCCGGGTTCACGCCATTCTCCTGCCTCAGCCTCCCGAGTAGCTGGGACTACAGGCGCCCGCTACCACGCCCGGCTAATTTTTTGTATTTTTAGTAGAGACGGGGTTTCACCGTGTTAGCCAGGATGGTCTCGATCTCCTGACCTCGTGATCCGCCCGCCTCGGCCTCCCAAAGTGCTGGGATTACAGGCGTGAGCCACCGCGCCCGGGCGTTTATTTTTTAATGGACTGTTCTAGGGGAGGAGGGCAAAAAATACAGCTACTGCCTGCATTTCACAAGGGCATTAGTTTTTTTTCGCTGCTCACTGAGAGCCAGATGACTGAAAATATTCCATTCTCCCATTATTCTCCTGATTTCACGACCAAACATTACGCACCTAGTACCCAAACTGCTTCCTGTCGTTTCCCAAAGCAGGTTTCTTCCACAGAGGGAAGGTCCTGGGGCTTGCAGCGGCCCGAAAGTGCTGTTCCAGAAAAGGGTGTGGGTGCGGCACAGGTAGCATACTTCAAGGTGCACACAAATCCCCTGGTAATCTTAAAAAAATGCGTGAGGAGATCTGAGGCAGGGATGGTTCCACTGAAAGCTAGGTTACTTGCTGCATATCCCTGCCCAGGCTGTGTGGAGCAAGGATCTGAAGCCTATGATTACATTTCAGGGCCAGAAGTTGTGGACCTTTAGTGACAGAATATATTTGTTTTTCTTTCTCTGTGATTAAAAAAAGAAAGGCTTTTCTGGTACTGTTTTAATAAATATGTTAAAAGCGGACAACATTTTAAATTTATGGTCACTGAGAAAGATATTTGCAGATATCACCTTCTTCAGCCAGGTGTGGTGGCTCACACCTGTAATCCCAGCACTTTGGGAGGCCAAGGTGGGCAGATCACTTGAGATCAGCCTGGCCAACATGGCGAAACCCCGTCTCTACTAAAAATCCAAAAATCAGCTGGGTGTGTAATCTGAGTAGCTGAGTAGCTGTAATCCCAGCTACTCAGGAGGCTGAGGCACGAGAATCGCTTGTACCTGGGAAGCAGAGGTGGCAGTGAACCCAGATCGCACCACTGCACTCCAGCTTGGGCAACAAAGTGAGAGCCTGTCTTTTTTTTTTTTTTTTGAGAAGGAGTCTCACTCTGTCACCCAGGCTGGAGTGCAGTGGCGCGATCTCGGCTCACTGCAAGCTCCACCTCCTGGGTTCACGCCATTCTCCTGCCTCAGCCTCCCGAGTAGCTGGGACTACAGGCGCCCGCCACCACGCCCGGCTAATTTTTTGTATTTTTTAGTAGAGACAGGGTTTCACTGTGTTAGCCAGGATGGTCTCGATCTCCTGACCTCGTGATCCACCCACCTCGACCTCCCAAAGTGCTGGGATTAGAGGTGTGAGCCACCGTGCCTGGCCGAGATCCTGTCTGGAAAAAAAAAAAAGACAATTCAGAGCCCATTAAATCAATCTCCTTCATGTGACAAGGAGAAAATAGTGCTGAAAGCCATTGCTTAGCTGCCTGGTATCACAACATCACAGAAGGTGATGTTTTGGAAAGAGGTTCTGCCTCAGTCACCTCTGGGCTACTGGGTGCTCCCCTGGCCAGACGTATACTTCAATTCATTCTATTTCTCACTAGAAGACTAGCTTCCTCTCTCTCTCTCTCTTTTTTCTGTCTCAGTCTGTTTTGTGCTTCTATAATCAAATACCTGAGACTGGGTAACATATAATGAACAGGAATTTATTTAGCTCATGTTTCTGAAGGCTGAGAACTCTAAGATCAAGGGGCTGCACCTGCTGAGGGCCTGGCATGAAGGCATCAAGACGTGAAAGCATGTGTAAGAGTGAGCAAAAGAAAGAGAGGAAAGGGGCCTAAACTCATTTTTTAAAAAAAAATCAGGAACCCACTCCCACAATAACAAATCCACTCCCGAGATAACAGCATTCATCCATTCACACTGGCAGAGTCCTCCTCACCTAATCACCTCTTAAAGGTCCCACTTCTCAACAGTTGTATTGGGGATTAAGTTTCCAACACATGAACTCTGGGGGACACATTCAAACCATAGACTTTTCTTTAAAAAAGGTTATTGGGGATAGTGACAATGTTGAATTTTTCCTGAGCCCTGTGATCCTGGAAAACAGTGAAGGTTAAGAAACCCTCAGCCCTTTGTGTTCCAGAAAACAGCTTCCTGCAAAGAACCCTCCTTTCCATATGACTTAGATAAGACTTAGGGGATGTCACCCGTGTTTATGTATGACAATGCCAGACACGAGACCCTCCAAATTCCCATTCTTTACTTAATAAATGATAAACTGAACTGCTCGTTCTCTTGTGGCTGGGCGCGGTGGTTCACACCTGTAATCCCAGCACTTTGGGAGGCCGAGGCGGGTGGATCACGAGGTCAAGAGATCGAGACCATCCTGGCCAACATGGTGAAACCCTGTCTCTACTAAAAATACAAAAATTACCTGGGCGTGGTGGCACGTGCCTATAGTCCCAGCTACTTGGGAGGCTGAGGCAGGAGACTCGCTTGAACCTGGGAGTGGGGGTTGCACTGAGCTGAGATGGCGCCACTGCACTCCAGCCTGGAGACAGAGCGAGATTAAAAAAAAAAAATGCTTGTTAGCCAAAGTTTAGGTAGCTTCTCTTCTTTCTCCAGACTCCTGAAATTTGGCCCACCTTTAGTCTGAGCCAGCAGATAACCTTAACAGGCCCTTCTCATAGGCTGGTCCCAGGTAAAACATTCTCTGATCTAATATCTGGTCATTCCACATCCTCACACCAAGTTCTTTCTAGGCTTGTTTGCTCCTCCCCCCGACCTCTTTTTTTTTTTTTTTTTTTTTTTTTTCAAAAGCTCCTTTTTGCCTAACCCTTGAGTTGCTTGTGGAACTGACAGTTGGACACCCGATTGAAACATCCCCTCCCCCAGTTGCAAGAAGCCTTTCAAATAAATTATCTCTCATTAAGTCCTGTGATTCTTTTCCTCCCAAACTTTATTAAGGTATGATTGACAAATAAAAATGTATATACTTAGGGCATACAATGTGATGTTTGAATATATGTATGCATTGTGAAATGATTACCACAATGAGCTAACATATCCACCATTTCACATAGTTACTTTTTTTGTATGTGTGACGAGACACATACCTTCTTACCGAACTTACACCTGCTTTCTTACCAAACTTCAATCACAATACAGTATTATTAACTAGAGTCACCATGCTATACATTAGGTTTCCAATACTTATTCATCTTATAGCTGAAGGTATGTACCCTTTGACTAATATCTCCCCTTTTCTTCACACCCTCGCCCTTGATAACTGCCTTTATACTCTCTGCTCTGTTACTGTGAGTTTCACTTTCTTTTTCATTTTCTTTTTTTTTGATGGAATCTCCCACTGTTGCCCGGGCTGGAGTGCAATGGTGCGATCTCGGCTTAATGCAACCTCTGACTCCTGGGTTCACGCGATTCACCTGCCTCAGCCTCCTGAGTAGCCGGAATTACAGGCGCACATACACTACCACACCCGGCTAATATTTTGTATTTTTAGTAGAGACGGGGTTTCACTATGTTGGCCAGGCTGGTCTCAAGCTCCTGACCTCGTGATCCGCACGCCTCGGCCTCCCAAAGTGCTGGGATTACAGGTGTGAGCCACCACGCCTGGCCTGACGTTCACTTTTTAAAGATTTCACATATGGCTGGCTGCAGTGGTTCACATCTGTAACCCCAGCACTTTTGGAGGCTGATACAAGAGGATGCCTTGAGCCTGGGAGTTCGAGACCAGCCTGGGCAACATAAGGAGACCCCTGTCTCTACAAAAAAAATTTAAAAAGTGTCTGGGTGTGATGGCACATGCCTGTGGTCCCAGCTACTCCTGAGGCTGAGGTAGGAGGATTGCTTGAGCTCGGGAGGTTGAGGCTATACTGAGCTGTGACTGCACTCCAGCCTGGCCAACAGAATGAGACCCTGTCTCAAAAAACAAACAAAAAAAGATTTCACATACAAGAGCATGCAATGTTTGGCTTCCTGTGTCTGGTTTATTTCACTTAGCATAATATCCTCAAGGTTCATTCATGTTATTGCCAAGGGCAGCATTTCCTTCTTTTTTTAAGGCTGCTTGTGAAAATATATATATATATATAAATAAAACATATATATAAAACATATATATGTTATATATATAACATATATATGTTATATATATAACATATATATGTTATATATAAAACATATATGTTATATATAATATGAATATATAATATATGATATGAATATATAGTATATTCATATTATATATAATATATAATAAAGAAAATTATATATAATATTTATATATAATATATAATACATATAATATATAATATATAATACATATAATATATATTATATATTATCTATAATATATAATATATATTATATTATATATTATCTATAATATATAATATATATTATATTATATATTATCTATAATATATAATATATATTATATTATATATTATCTATAATATATAATATATATTATATTATATATTATCTATAATATATAATATATATATTATATTATATATTATCTATAATATATAATATATATAATTTTTTATATATAATATATAATATAATAATATATTATATATTATTATAATATATAATATAAATTATATATTATATATAAAAATATAAATTATGTATTATATATAAATGATATAATATTATATATTATATATATTATATATATTATATAATATATATATTATATATTATATAATATATATTATATATAATATATATATTATATATTATATAATATATATATTATATATAATATATATTATATATATTATATATATTATATATTATATATTATATATATATTATATATTATATATATTATATATTATATAAATAATATACTATTATGTATTATATATTATATATAAATAATATAATATTATATATTATATATAATATTATATGTTATATATAATATATAATATATATAATATAATATATAAAAAATATATATTATATATTATATATGTAAAATATATATAATATATATAAATAATATATATATAATATAGATATATAAAAAACATTTTCTTTATCCATTCATCTGTCAATGGTCACTTAGGTTGTTTTCTTATCTTAGCTATTGTGAATAATGCTGAAATGGACAAGAGAGTCCAGATACCACTTAGAGATAGTGATTTTATTTGCTTAGGATATATACCCATAGTGGAATTGCTGGATCATACAGTAGCATACGTGGACAATTAATTTTCAACAAAGCTGCCAAGAATACACAATGAGGAAAGTGAGATGGAGCAGGGACCCCGTCTCAGGGGTCTGCAGGCCCCCTTAAGCATATAAATAAAGGGAAATCTTGAGTTCTTTCAGGGGAAATGCCAGGCACCTAGCTAGCCCTGAGAAGTAAATAAGCAACTTGATAAGCAAGAAAGTAATAGCTTAAAACAATAGCCAAAGAAGCTACAATCACAGGATGTTTTCTTTCCCTATAGAAACTAAAGATAACATGTTAACATATATCTCTGAGTTGTTTTTCAGAAACTTGGATGCCCACCAAACTGATCAGCTGGCATGCAGACCCCAGAAAAGGGGGAGCTGAGGACCGAACTCTGACCACCACTCTTTGTTCCAAACTTCTTCATGAGGGGCCTGGAGGAAATCACATCCATCTGTCAGAGCTAATATTCTTTTCTGCTGACCCAAAAATTTTAAACAAAGCTTCTCTTGCTTAACCAACTGCAAACCAAAAGACCTTTGAACCTACTTATGGCCTGTAAGCCCTCACTTCAAGATATCCCACCCTTTTAGGCCAAAACCAATGTGTAACCTCTGTGTAATGATTTATGAATTAGCCTGTAACTTCTGCTTTCCTGAAATTTACTCCTACTTTTAAAAGCCCTTACCTGCAAGCCATCACGGAGCTCTGGATTTGAGCGTTAGCTGCCTGATCCTCCTTGCTTAGTGCCCTGCAAATAAATGTCTTCCTTTCTACCACTGCAAACCTCAGTGTGGATATCTGATCTTACTGTGATGGGCAAGAGAACTCCAGTTCAGTTCAACAACATTTGGCCACAACTCAAAAGCCCTGAGTGGGTGTCTTGCCAATAGCATATCAGCCCCTGGCTATGAGCACCCTTGGACCCTGTCTAGTAGCTGCCTGAATTATTTTATTCAGGGATGGATCTGTGTATTTGGCTGCCACCAAGGCATCACTGGCTTGTGTTGCTTGTGTTGCTTTTACTTTTGCAGCATTAGAAATGAGACACTTGGCTGGGAAGACATTTTTTGGCAGGTGACAAATTTGTGGGCAATAGCCCCAAGGTATATTTTCTTCAAACACTACGTTCTGCATTGGCAGGACATCTGGCCTTGCTTTGGCAATTTACAGGACTCTGCTTCATCATAGTGTGTTTAGTAGGGAATACTCCATAAGCAACTGAAGGGATGGAGACTTTGAGAAATCACATTTTGATTTCGATTTGCTTGCTTGACAATCTGCCTAAAGCCCAGCTGAGGCATTAAGGGTTTTTCACCTAAGGTCTTGTCATCTAAAATGGGAACTACAAATTATGTTCCTCCTTGTAACCCATTGTGGTGCATTCTGCAGAATCGGGCCATTTTTAGCTTTGAGCCCATGAAAAAGAAAAATGTTTTTAATGTTGAAATTCTGCCTGACCACGGTATCCCCTAGGATCCAGGGAATGGTAGCCAGAATTTAGATATCTAAATTAAGTTATAATTTTTCAATTAGAATTGTTTTGTGAACAAGAAGGTAAATGGGATGAAATTCTGAATGTACAAGCTTTTATGCTTTTGTACCAAAGTGAGCTAATTCAAAGAAGGTATAATTTGCATAGAATCATGGTTGAAAGAAATGCCTCTAAGGTGAAAGAGGTAAAAGTTTTACCCGGTTCTCAAAAATCAGAAGATGACTTACTACTTCAACAAATGAATGCACCAATCCTATCTCTCCACCTTATGGGGGGCGAGATATGGAAGCCAGAGCAATGGCCCCGCCCCCCTGCTCAGGCAGGAATGGGAGCCCCTATTACCCTGGCTGGACTGGGGAATAATAGTGACGTAAACAGGCCAGGAGTGCTCTCTCCTTCACACACCTGACAGGGCACTCAGTATCGTCAGGGAGCCACTCTGGTTGAGGTAGGGCAATTCCATTAGGCAAGTACCCATTGGCAGAATCAATGCCCAGGGTCAGCCAGCTGGACCTGTGTGGGTACACGTGCCATTCTCAGTCTCTGACCTATACCATTGGAAGGATAACATGCTTACCTACTGGGGTGACCCAAGGAGGATGGAAAATATGTTCTCCATTTACACTACTCATAATTCTAACTGAGAGAATGTGCAATATTTACGAAATGCACTACTTACCTCCAAAGAGTGGAGAACAGTTTTAGAAAAAGCTAGAGAAGAAGCTGACCAGTAACATACTGAGACTGCCAGCAATCTGGTCTCGGCAGCTACTGCTGAGGCTATAGCCTAACACAAGCAGTCTTAGCTCCTCCCAGCCTCCCATTGGCCCAAGTGTCTGGGCTTTAAGATGTTCTCAATAATATTGGTGGTGTGTTTTCCTGCTCCGTGGTCAAAAAGGGCATCTTGGAGCTCACATGCTTATTCTGGTGGCACCTCAATATCCAATTTTCCCAGAGCAAAGGTTACTGTGGCAATTAACTTAGTTAACACGTCCTGTCCCAACAAAGGGACTGGGCATTCTGGCATGTGCAAGATCCTGATAGGATCCAAATCACGAGAGTCAAGCTCATTGCGAGCATTAAAGAGATTGAATTTTAGCAGTCCTGAGGAAAGGGGTCTCAAAGTAGTGTAGCTTTAATAAATTTCAGGAAATGTGACAGAGGCCAAATGAAAACTCATCTGAAAGTTTTTGGAGATAATTTTTGAAGCCTCCTGGCAATGTCAACTGAGATAGATCCTGAGGCCCCTGAGAACCTCAGATTAATTAACATAACTTTTATTAGTCGAAGCACTCCTGGCATTCAGAAAAAGCTATAAAAATTAGAAAGTGTTTTTGGAATGTCTATCTCTTAACTGTATAGATTGCTTTTAAGGTGTTCAAAAACTGAGATCAAGCATTGGATCATAAAGAGCAACAGAGGATGGAAAAACAGGCATCTTTGTTGGTTGCTGCTCTGTTCACAGCACTTGAAGTAAAGAAGCCCAATGAGAAGGTAGGCACCCCTGGAAACAAGAAAGGCCTCCAGAAAGGCGATCCATAGATGGGGCCCAAGCATTGTGCATATTGTAAACAAGAGGACCATTGGAAAAGGACTTCCTGAGTTTAAAAGGGCAATCCCAGGGGAAAGAAGAAAAGGCTTTACTTTTGTCAGAGGTATCCAAGAGAGTGATGGGGTCTCAGGGGGTACAATAGGTGGATGAGGCTGCATCCCCATCTCCTGCCTGGAACCCTGGGTAACTCTTTGGTGGGAAAAAGACAAGTTGATTTCTTGATTGATATTGGAGCCACGTACTCCTTCCTTGACGTGGTTTGGCTCTGTGTCCCCACCTAAATCTCATCTTGTAGCTCCCATATTTCCCATGTGTTGTGGGAAGGACTTGGTGGGAAATAATTGAATCATGGGGTTTTCCCTGCACAAGCTCTCTCTCTCTTTGCCTGCTGCCATCTCTTTGCCTGCTGCCATCCATGTAAGACGTGACTTGCTCCTCTTTGCCTTCTGCCATGATTGTGAGGCTTCCCCAGCCAGGTGCAATAGTAAATCCATTAAACCTCTTTCTTTTGTAAATTGCCCAGTCTTGGGTATGTCTTCATCAGCAGCATGAAAACAGACTAATACAGTCCTAAATATCAAAATAACAAAATTGTCGCCCAATACTATGACTATCATGGGGTGTCTGGAACACTTATGAAAAAGTCCTTTTTACAACCTATGGACTACCAAGTGGGCACAGTCAAACTAAAGCATAGTTTCTTGTACATGCCAGAATGCCCAATCCCTTCACTGGGACAGGACTTGTTAACTAAGTTAATTGCCACAGTAACCTTTGCTTTGGGAAAATTGAGGTGCCACCAGAACAAGCTTGTGCTCTCCCAAATGCCCTTTATGACCACAGAGCAGAAAAACACACCATCAATATTATGGAGAACATCTTAAAGCAGATAAGCCCAGATGCTTGGGCTGATGGGAGGCTGGGAAGGGCTAAGACTGCTTGTGTTAAGGCCATTCTCGCATTGCTATAAAGAAATACCTGAGACTAGGTATTTATAAAGAAATGAGCTTTAATGGGCTCAGTGTTCTGCAGGTTGTACAGGAAGCATAGTGCTGGCATTTGCTCAGCTTCTGGGGAGGCCTCAGGGAGCTTTTACTCATGATGGAAGGCAAAGCAGGAGCAGGCACATCATGTGGCAAGAGCAGGAGCAAGAGAGAGATGGAGGAGAGAGGGTGCCACACAATTTTAAACAACCAGATCTTGTGAGAACTCACTATCATGAGGACAGCACCAAGCCATGAGAGATCCACCCCCATGATCCAGACATTTCCCATCAGGCCCAACCTTCAACATTGGGGATTGTATCTCAACATGAGATTTGGAGGGCATGTCCAAACTATATCATTCTCCCCTGCCCCCACAAATCTCATGTCCTTCTCATACTGTGAAATACAATAATCTCATCCCAATAGTCCTCCAAAGTCTTAACACATTCCAGCATTAATGAAACTGCCTTTGCAAAATTATAACTGAAGAAATTATGACAGTGAAAGAAATCAGACCTAACCAACCCCATATTGCTTCTAACCTTTGTCCTTGTTCATTACTGGGCATAGGCCAAACTAACTTTGGGAAGGAATTCAATTTATGGTTTGACTCTGAAACAAAATTGATAACAGACATTTTCCAAAAAGACCCCATTCTTGCCTGGGGACAAGTATGCCTTTGCAGGACTAACAAATTAGATAGAAGATTAGAAATTACATTTTAGGGGACATGCAGCCTCTGGCTACTAGAGTCTGAACCTCCCCAAATTGCTCCTGAGGATAACATCAATACTGTAAAACCTAAGATCAGTGCTTGAGGTATTTTGCAGCCCCTGCGCTTGATGGATCTGCTGACACCACCCAGACCAGTAATCTGGCTCAATCAGTTCTTCCATCCCATCCAGGAATAGAAAACAGCAAGAAAAACTCACTTCAACTCTCCATGATTCCATGTCCATCCTGACCAATCAGCACTTCCCACTTCTCAAGCCCCTACCCACCAAATTATCTTTAAAAACTCTGATCCCCGAATACTCGGGGAGACTTATTTGAGTAATAATAAAACTTTAGTCTCCTGCATAGCTGGCTCTGTGTGAATTACTTTCTCCATTGCAATTCCCCTGTCTTGATAAATAAGCTGTGTCTAGGCAGCAGGCAAGGTGAACCCCTTGGGCGGTTGCACAACTCAAAAGTCCCAAGTCCCCAGTCCAAAGTCTTATCTGGAAATAAGTTCTTTCCACCTAGAAGCCTGTAAAATCAAAATGGGTTATTTACTTCCAAAATACAATGGAGATACAAGCACTGGGTAAACATTCTCATTCCAAAAGAAAGGTGCTACAGGCTCCACCCAAGTCTGAAACTCAGCAGGGCAGTCATTGAATCTTCAAACTTCAAAACAGTCTCCTTTGACTCCATGTCTCACATCCAGGGTATGCTTCTGCAGGGGATGGGCTCCCAGGGCCTTGGGCAGCTCTGACCCTGTGGCTTTGCAGGGCTCAGCTTCTGAGGCTGCTCTCACAAGCTGGCATTGAGTACCTGTAACTTTTCCTGGTGCAGAGTGCAAGCTGCTACTGGATCTACCATTCTGGCATTTGGAGGACAGTGAACTCTTCCCACAGCTCCACTACCCAGTGCCCCATTGGAGACTCTGTGGGCGGTGCTTAAACCCTACATTTCCCCCCTGCACTGCCCTAGTGGAGGTTCTCTGTGAGGGCTCCGCCCCTGCAGGAAGTGTCTGGCTGGAGACCCAGGCTTTTCCATGCATCTTCTGAAATCTAAGCGGAGGCTGTCAAGCCTTCTTCACCCTTATACTGTGTGCACCTGCAGGCTTAACACCATTTTGAAACTGCCAAGGCTTATGGCTTGTGCCTTCTGGAGTGGAGGCCCAAACTGTACTTGGGCCCATTTGAGCTGGGGCTAGAGCCAGAGCAGCTGGGATGCAAGGAGCAGTGTCACAAGGCTGAGCAGGGCAGTGGCATCCCAGGCCTGACCCTTGAAACCATTCTTCCCTCCTAAGCCTTTTGGCCTGTGATGGGAGGGGCTGCCTCAGAGATCTCCGAAATGCCTTCAAGGTCTTTCCCCCATTGTCTTGGCTATCAGGACATTGTTTGCTTTTAATCAGGCTAATATCTCTAGAAAGTGGTTACACCACAGCCTTCTTGGATTCTTCCCCTGAAAAAGCTTTTCCTTTCTTTGCCAAATGGCTAGGCTGCAAATTTTCCAAACTTTATGCTCTGCTTCTTCTATAAATATAATTCCCAACTTTAAGTTATTTCTTTGTTCCTGCATCTGCACATAGGCTGTTACAAGCAGTTAGACCACCTCTTGAACACTTTGATGCATAAGAATTTCCTCTGTCAGATACCCTAGGTTGTCACTCTTAAGTTCAAACTTCCACAGATCCCTAGGGCATGACAGAATATAGCCAAGTTCTTTGCTAAGGCATTACAAGGATGACCTTTGCTTCAGTTACCAAAAAGTTCTTCATTTCCATTTGAGACTTTGTCAGCCTGGACTTCACTATCCATATCACTATCAGTATTTTTGTTACCACCATCTAGCCAGTCCCTAAGAATTTCCAAGATTTCTTGGAACTTTCTTCCTGTCTTCTTCTGAGACCTCCAAACCCTTCCAACCTCTGCCTGTTACCCAGCTCCAAAGCTGCTTCCACATTTTCAGATATCTATAGCAATGCCCAACTCCTCAGTACCAATTTTCTGTGTTAGACCATTGTTGTGTTGCTACAAAGAAATACTGGACACTGGGTAATTTCTAAAGAAAATAGGTTTAATTGGCTCACAGTTCTGCATGCTGTACAGGAAGCATGGTGTCAGCATCCACTTGGCTTCTGGGGAGGCCTCAGGCAGCTTTAATTCATGTTTGAAGCTAAAGTGGAAGCAGGTGAGAGCAGGAGCAAGAGAGAGAGAGAGCAGGGAAGGTGCCACACACTTCTAAACATCCAGGTCTTGTGAGAACTTACTCACTATCACAAAACAGCACCAAGCCATGAGGATTCCACCCCATGACCCAAACACCTCCCACCAGGCCCCACCTCCAACACTGGGGATTACATCTCAACATGAGATTTGTAGGGGACATCCAAACTATATCCCTGCTATACCAGTATAGATGAAGCTAAAACCAGAAGCAAAAACTCCAAACTCAAAACTATATCCCCTAAAGGAACAGATTAAAAGGGGGATTTGGCCTTTAATCACTGCCTTTCCAGAGTTCCAGCTCATCAGGCCATGTAGCTCTCCATACAATACTCCCATCTTACCTATTAAAAAGCTAAATAGTAGAGGAGGTTACCTAGTTGTTACAAACCCTTACACCTTGCTGACTATCTTGTCAGGAGACTTCTGTTAGTTCACAGTATTAGACTTAAAAGATGCATTTTTCCTCCATTCCCCAAGTCTTGAATCTCAAGAACTCTTTGCTTTGGAATGGGAAGATCCAGAAACAAAGAGCAAGCACCAATGTTGCTGGACTGTTGCCACAAGGATTCAAAAACTCCCTCATCTTTTTTGGGGAACTCCAGTTACAAGAGGGGGCTATCCTCCAATATGTAGATGGCACATTGATAGCAAATAAAGTAAAGTTCAGATGAAAATAGCATAACCATCTTAAATTTCCTGGCTGAGTGAAGGTACAAGGTATCCCAAAAGAAAGTACAAACTTCTCAACTCTTGGAAAGGTATCTAGGATTTGACTTAACTAAAGGACAGAGGAATTTACTCCCCAACTGCTGGGGAGCAGTAGCCATAGCTATGCCATCCACCAAAAGACAATTATGAGGGTTTTTTTTTTTTTTTTTTTTTTTTTGAGACGGAGTCTCGCTGTGTCTCCCAGGTTGGAGTGCAGTGGCGCGATCTCGGCTCACTGCAAGCTCCACCTCCCAGGTTCATGCCATTCTCCTGCCTCAGCCTCCCAAGTAGCTGGGACTACAGGCGCCCGCCAACACGCCCGGCTAATTTTTTGTATTTTTAGTAGAAACGGGGTTTCACCGTGTTAGCCGAGATGGTCTTGATCTCCTGACCTCGTGATCCGCCCATCTCGGCCTCCCAAAGTGCTGGGATTACAGGCGTGAGCCACCGCGCCCGGCAATTATGAGGGTTTTTAGGAATGGCTGAATTTTGCCTTATATAGATTCCTAATTTCAGGTTGATGGAAAAAATCTCTGTATAGCATGCTGAAGGGAATGAAGGATGGGCCTCTAGTATGGTCTGCCAAATGTCAAAAAGGCTTTCAGTTGGTAAAAGAGAAATTGTTAGCAACTCTGGCTTTAGGGATGCCAGACTTCAAAAAGCCGTTGGATCTATTTGTGCACAAAAGACAAGGAATACGGTTGCAAGTGTTTACCCAAAATCTAGGAGACACCAAGCATCCTGTATAGTACTTTTCAGACACTTTGGACATCATAACCCAGGGGTAGCCAGTGTGCCATAGGGCAGTGACCACCACCTGTAACTTACTGCAAGAAGCTGAAAAATTCACCTTGGGGGCAGTCCACAATCTTGCATACCCCACATTGTGTGTTACCATTATTAGAGTAGAAAGGTGGTTATTGGTTTACTTCAGGCCAGATGTGGAAAAAAACCAAGGAATTTTCTAGGATAATCCTAATGTGATGCTAAAAACGGTCCACCTTAAACCCCACGACTCTGTTTCCAAACCCATCAGTGGAACCTAGGCATAACTGTTTACAAATTATTGAACAAGTCTATTCCAGCCACTCTGACAAACAGGTGTGCCCTTGGGAAAAACAGATCTATAAATGTCCACGGATATAAGCAGCTTCATGGACCAGGGAAACTGGAAAGTGGGATATGCAGTGATAATTTTGCAAGATATTATAAGAAGCTGAAGCACTGCCACCAGGTAACGTCAGCCCAGAATGCCTCAACCGTGCTCTTCACTGAGGAAAAATTAAGAAGATAAACATTTACACTGATTCAAAGAACTCCTCTATGGTGCATGCACATGGGGCTATTTGGGAAGAAAGAGGGCTATTATTAACATTGGGAAAAAAATAACTCAAACATGTGCAGGAAATTTTAAAATTACTAAAAATGGTGTTAGAACCTAAAGAAGTGGCAATTGTAAGAATTAAAGAAAGAGGAAACAAACGTGAAACGTGGCTGACAGTTAAAGACAGGTTTTCTTTAGATAAAACCTGAGAGGTGCTCCTGGCCAATTTTGGTCAAGAGCACTTTCTCTTACAGACTAAGAGTATATATTGGTTTTACAGTGAGGTGGCTTATCAGAAGCTTGGAATGTTTAGGTGTGTGGAGAAGTTTATGGAAGGGTTGGAATCCCTCTGGGAGGAGGGGAAGTTATCTTGGGGCAGACATCTTTCTGGGGCCCGGAGGGGGGTTATCTCGGGGCTAGCATGTCTCTGGTCAGGGAGGAGTTTGGATGTTTCTTGTTGGAGATGTTATTTGTGTTTTATGGTCATGCTGACATTAGCCATTAGGCTGATGCCCTTTAGATTTAGGCAGCTTTTTTATTAAGGTGAACATTAGAATGAGGAGCTTGTTCAAGATGGCGATGCTCCTGCTCTGTCAGCAATCATACATTGCCTGAGCCACGAAAAATCAAACTGTTTAATATCTCACGGAAATCAAATAAAGCAGACCAGTTAGCAGCCTGGACCAAAACTTCCACTATTATGGCCCTAGTCTCACAGATTGACTTGACCCTGTTTTGTCCAACATATTCTCTGAAAGGTTTAAGAGGAACGCAAGGGTAGGGTTTCAGTGTAGTGGTCCTAAAACCCAACTCCTGGTTTATAAGCCAGCAAAGAACAGTACTGATCCCTGATATTTTTTTCTTTTTTTTTTGAGACAGAGTCTCACTCTGTCACCCAGGCTGGAGTTCAGTGGCACAATCACAGCTCACTGCAGCCTCAACCTCCCCAGGCTCAGGTGATCCTTCCACCTCAGCTTCTCAAGTAGCTGGAACTACAGGCATGCACCACCACGCCTAGCTAACTTTTGTGTTTAAAAAAAAAATTTTTTTACAGACAGGGTTTTGCCATTTTGCCCAGGCTGGTCTCAAACTTCTTGGGCTCAAGCTATCTGCCCACCTCGGCCTCCCAAAGTGCTGGGATTACAGGCGTGAGCCACCATGTCCAGCTCTGATCCTTGAGATTTTAATGGAAAAAATAATTAGTTTGCTTCATCTGAGTACCCACTATGGAAGGGATGCCACACTTAGGTGGATTCAGAATTGCATCATAGGTCCTAATATGCAAAAGATTATATAGAAGGTCATATAGAAATGTTTAATCTGTTCCAAGAGTAATCCAAAATCGGGTTCATCCACACCAAAGGGAATACATGCAAGAGGCAATGGGCTAGGAGAAAATTGGCAAACAGATTTTACTGTAATGCCAAGAGCCAAAGGGAATTTTAGATAATTGTTAGTAATACATTTATTTATTTATTGGATAGGTGGAAGGCTTTTCCTGCCACACTGAGAGGGCTTCAGAAATAGTAAGAATCTTAATGGAGGAAATTATCCTCAGATTTGGGTTGCAATTCACCATCCAGAGCGATAATAGGAGTGTCTTTATTGCCAAGATAACCTAGGAGGTGTCCAAACAGCTGGAAATTAAATTACACGCCTCTTGGCAACCCTAGTCCATTGGAAAGACTGAAAAGATGAACCACACCCTAAAAAAAACACTGTTGCAAAAATTCGTCAGGAAACAAATTGGACATGGGACAAGGTATTGCCAGTTGCACTGCTTAGGATTAGAGCGGCCCCTAGAAGCGGGCTTCAATTAAGCCCTTATGAAATCTTGTATGGGAGACCCTGTCTATATTCTGAGCCACAAGGTAAACAGATAAGTGATTTAAAAATCAAAGAGTTGGACACTGTCAGGTATGTAAAATCTTTGGATCTATCTTTAAATGCTGATATGATTTGGATCTGTGTCCTCACCCAAATCTCATGTTGAATTGTAATTCTCAGTGTCAGAGGTGGGGCCTGGTGGGAGGTGATTGGATCATGAGGGTGGTTTTCTCATGAATGATTTAGCCTCATGGCCCTTGGAGCTGTCCTTGTGATAGTGAATTTTTGCACTATCTGGTTGTTTAAAAGTGTGTGGCATATAGCATATGTTACTTGCTATATCATTCTAATTGCCCCTCTAGGAACCAGTAAACATGATTTCTGTTTCACATAGAGAGATAACTCTACGGTTAGATTTCCCTAATCTCTGGCCTCTTCAGTAAATTTAACTGATTGTCGTGTATGTCATCCCAAACTGTTTTGGTTTCATGACCATACTGATCCTTTAATCATGCCTGTAACTAACTTTACAGCTGTTCCCAATTTTACCATAGAATATAATGAAAGGCCCTCTTGAGTGACCTATCAAGCAAACGGAGCAATCCTGGACCCTACATCTTCAGTTCCCTGCTTCTTTCTAACTCCTTTGTGGAGGGGTGTGGGATTTGCTCTATACTCTAAGGTTATGAACTGTTCTGAGCCTATTGATTTCACCATAATTAACCAATGGTTTAATTTCTTCTTTTCTTTTTAAATGAAGGCAAGTTTATTAGAAAAGTAAAAGAATAAAAGAATTGCTACTCCGCAGACAGAGCAGCCCCAAGGGCTGCTGGTTGCTCATTTTTATGGTTATTTCTTGATGATATGCTAAACAAGGAGTGAATTTTTCATGCCTCCCCTTTTTAGACCATATAGGGTAACTTCCTGACATCACCATGGCATTTGTAAACTGTCATGGCACTGGCAGGAGTGTAGCAGTGAGAATGACCAGAAGTCACTCTCATCACCATCTTGTTTTTGGTGGGTTTGGGCCAGCTTCTTTACTGCAACCTGTTTTATCAGCAAGGTCTTTATGACCTGTATCTTGTGCTGACCTCCTGTCTCATCCTGTGACTTAGAATGTTTAACCATCTGGGAATGCAGCCCAGTAGGTCTCAGCCTCATTTTACCCAGCCCCTATTCAAGATGGAGTTGTTTTGGTTCAAATGCCTCTGACATTTCCCTGCTCCCTTTTACAAGAGAACCCTTAATCCTAAGGGTTGCAAAGGGATGAAAATCCATCTTCTGTAACTTCTTTATGCTGAACAGGGGAGATGATATTCTTACCTAACTACTGGGTCTCTTGCATTCAGGGTAGAGAGGAGTTCAGTTAGAAAGTGTCGGTATGTTGAAGGCCATTCATAACTCTTGAGTTTCAACAAAAGGTGATATCTGGAAGATTAATAAGTGTTCAATTTAAGGAAACATTCAGTAAGCTTGTCCTGCATTCCTACACAAAGACTATAACAGCAATATATTCAACAACAGTAAAGCAAAATAAGTAAAATTATCTCTAGTAAATTAAATTAGAAAAGGCTTTCCATGAACTGGACAATTGTTGGAACCAAGTTGATATGGGGTTGCTAGCCCATCCCAATATGTGCCCAGAATTAGAATACAGATCCAGATTTTTACATCACCTATCCCTCTTCTTTCTTCTGAATAGCAGTCAGAGGTCACTGGTTTGTTCACAGGAATAAGCAGGGTTAGTCTAAATTGCAGAAAAAAGTCCCAGAACAACTGATGAGACTAGAATCTATTAACATGTGTACCACAGTGTTTGAAAGAGTTTTTCTATCTCCAGTCTCCCATTTTTATTAAAAACAAATCATGGTAAGACCAATTTACTTTCTTATACTTGGCCTGATCGTTCATATAAAGTGCAGCAAGAATAATTATTTTTAAATTAGCTTTGATGGAACTCTGTTCCATTGAAAGAATCTCAGATAAGACTTTTTTTTCCATTTTTTTTTGACAGAGTCTCGCTCTGTCACCCAGGCTGGAGTGCAATGGCATGATCTTGGCTCACTGCAACCTCCCCTCCCGGGTTCAAGCAATTCTCCGCCTCAGCCTCCCAAGTAGCTGGGATTACAGGTGCCTGCCACCACGCCCAGCTAATTTTTTGTATTTTTAGTAGAGATGGGGTTTCACCATCTTGGCCAGGCAGGTCTTGAACTCCTGACCCCGTGATCTACCCGCCTCCGCCTCCGCTTCCAAAAGTGCTGGGATTATAGGCGTGAGCCCTGAAGACTTTTTTTTTTTTTAAAGCCAAGCCCAGCTGTGGGTTTATACTCTCAAATACTTATGAGTTGGGTAAATTCCTCTTCTCTTGAGGTCCTAAGATAACTGGGGGCACCTGGGCCTGTCAGAAAGTGACATGCTTTACTTACCACGGGTCAGGAACCCTGTACAGGGACTGTATAGACAACGTATGAGGCCAGTTTTCCCAAGGGGCTTTTATTGGCTCTATAAGTCAAGTTTTTTTCCTTAAAGGAAAGCACCCTATTCTCATCAAAGCCTTGGTAAAATAACCAGTTTCCCCATATGCTCCAAATTGTGTTCATAGGTGTATACTTTACTTAATTGTTAAAAGCTTTAAATAGCTCAAAAGTTTCCTTGACTCTGGAAAACAAAACAAAGGATCAGCAACGTTTTAAGCAAACAGCCAAGATTACTTCAAACTTCTATTAGCGCAATACATGCAGTTAGCTCCTGTCTTGTTTGATATTCATGAACATTTCAGCTGTCCATGAGTCCTGAAAGTTTTTCCTCTATCTGAATGTCACACTCTCCAAAGTTATCAGAAAACCTGCATTTAATAACACTTGTTAGGGTTCTATAGGTGATTATAAAACCACCTTCTGAAGAGTATTAAAACAAGATAACAATTGTCTGTGGATGACAAAATTTTAGGACAGCCACTATTAAAGCCACAATTGACAAAAAAATTTTGATTACCTCTGTGGTATACAACAATTTTACATAGCAATTATAACTATTAATAACATACACTAAGTTATATCAGAATTATAGGAGCTTCCATAATTTTGGAATACATGCCAATAACATATTTATACAAACACAGCCCAAAGAAGGCCAAACACCATTTCATATTTGACAATGCTTCCTGTATGACTTTTATACCAAATAAGCCAAAAGTCACTTTTGGACTTTAGGTGACCTAATATCTAAAAGATTAATTAGGTCAGAAAAAGACATATTTTATAATTTGATTTTGGGAAGCTTGTCAAATATCAAAGGTTTAAAACACTAGATATCACAAAATAGAATCCCAGGTGACCAGAAGTCATTCATTTTGCCAAAATAATAACTTAAAAAAAATTTTAAAGGCAAAACCCCTTACTCACGAAAAGGGAAGACCTAGCTTTCCGAACAATGTCTCTTTTCTTTCCCCTCTTTTCCTGTAGTTTATTTAAAAGGCAAACAAAAATCTTTCATTATTTTTTAATAAAACATGAAAATCCTGTTCAAGAGAGAAAGCCACATTTCACCCTTTCTATTAATGCACTATTGATGTTAAACCCAATTCTTAATAAAACCTTATACACAAATCTATCCAATTTTAAAGTCTCATCATAAAGTAAGATTCTTATAAACCCTTGAAAAATTTTTGTTAAAGAGCAGATGAGTGCTTTATGAAAAGCCTGTTGTGCTTTTATTCCAATGTTCAATTTACAGAAAAACTGAATACCCTTTAATGTTAGCCAATATGTTCACACACAGAATTTCTTTTACAAGATTAATTTTTCACAAACCTTCCACAACTTGCTCAAATCTTCAGCTTTTTCCTACCTAACTTAAAACAATCCTTTAACCTTCTAAAAAAAATGCACATTCCCATGCCTTCTTTTAATCTTTTACCAAAAACACATTTCACTTTCCTTACACACCTTGCTTGTAAAACTGTTTTTATTTCCCCAAAATTACTAAAGTAATGTGAACTAAAAGGCATTATGCTTTTTATTTTTCTGATAAAATATTTAAGCACTATTTTTAAGCCAATTAATCAAAGCTCTTTCATAAACATCACACACACAACACATATAAATACACAGACAGAAGAATAACCAGTAGTTGTAAGATTTTTCATTTGCCAGTTTCTTAAGTTTCTTTTAAAAGATGCAGTTTGTAGGGCCTATTAAGCAGGCACAGCTGAAAGGCAAAAACAGATTCCCCAAAATTAAGGTCCCATTTTTATACCAGATCCTGGATCCCAAAAAGAGGGAATCAGCCCATCTCCCATGGGACCCTTATCTCTCAGTGGGGGAATATCTCCATACCTTCCAGGTGGCCAGGAGCATGCTTTTCTAATCCAAACATGCAAAGAGCCACATATTGCCTCATGACTGCCATTAGCCATCCATAAAAGTATATTTCCTACCTAGTTATTACACAGCAAAGCTCTCTTATAATGTGAAGTAATTTCTGATACCTCAAAAAGTAAAAAACATCAGATAATGCAATGCAAAACGGAACAGAACCTTAGATTTGGAAAGGGATCTATCTGCTTTCAATTCCTTGGGTTTTACAAGGAAAACAGAGGAGGTTTTTCCCAAAACAGGGTCTGTGGCGCCTCCTCTGTTTTCCTCAAGAAGTCCAGGCTATTAGAGCTTGAATATCCGCTTTTAATTAAGCTGACTTTTAACCATAATGCTCTTTTTAAAAAGTTCTTTTAAATTTCTTATTACCCAACTTTAGCCAGGCCAAATGACCAATATTTCTGGCTCAGAGAAAGGAAAATTCAAGACAGTTCTTGGAGGAGAAGAGAATTAAAAAATGGTAAATCTTACCCAGATATCAATCAGAAAGGACTCATTCCCTAAGCCAGGAATTGAATCCGGGCAGCCATTATAATATGGCAAAACCTTAGCTGCCGAGCTATAGCACTGGGCAGTTTCCACTCCTCTTCTCAGAAGGAGCCTAGAACAGCCAATTTTGAGCTTGCAAAAGTTTTTAACTGCTCGAGATAATGTTTAGGGCTAACTGATATGAACTCCAAAATTCCTGTTCCCTGGATGGCAGACACCGAGAGAAGGTACTGCCACGTGTTACAAAGTCAAGCTCTCAAGGACATTTTTCAACATGTAGTCTCTGGGAACAAGCGGAAAGCATTCCCCTTGAGAATTGCAATGAGACAAGAATGCCCTCTCCCACCACTGCTATTCAACATAGCACTGGAAGTCCTCGCCAGAGCAATCAGGCAAGAGAAGTAAATAAAAGCATCCAAATAGGAAGAGAGGAAGTCAAACTATCTCTCTTCGCAAATGATATAATTTTAAACCAAGGATACTCCGTAGTCTCTGTCCAAAGGCTCCTAGATCTGACAAACTACTTCAGCAAAGTTTCAGGATACAATAATCAGTAGTATTTCTAGACATCAATAACATCCAAGCTGAAAGCCCAGTGAAGAATGCAATCCCATTCACAATTGCCACAAAATGAAGAAAATGCCTATAGGGATACAGCTAACCAGGGAGGTGAAAGATCTCTACAAGGAAAATTACAAAACATTGCTCAAAGATATCAGAGATGACACAAACAAATGGAAAGACATTCCATCCTCATGAATAGGAAGAATCAATATCATTAAAATGACCATACTGCCCAAAGCAATTTGCAGATTCAATGCTATTTCTATCAAACTACTAATGTCATTTTTCTCAGAATTAGAAAAAAAGCAAAACGAACAAAGCCAGAGGTATCACACTACCCGACTTCAAACTCTACTACATTTACAAAACCATATGGTACTGATACAAAACAGGCACTTAGACGAATGGAACAGGATAGGGATCCCAGAAATAAAGTGGCACACTTACAACCATCTCATCTTCAACAAAGTTGAGAAAAACAGCAATGAGGAAAGGACCCCCTATTCAGTAAATCATGCAGGAATAATTGGCTAGCCATATGCAGAAGACTGAAACAGGATCCATTTCTTTCACCATATACAAAAACCAACTCAAGAGGAATTAAAACTTAAATGTAAGACTTAAGCTATAAAAATTGTAGAATAAAATCTGGGAAATAACATTCTAGACACAGGTATTACCAGAATCTCTGGGACACATTTAAAGCAGTGTGTAGAGGGAAATTTATAGCACTAAATGCCCACAAGAGAAAGCAGGAAAGAGCGAAAATTGACACCCTAACATCACAATTAAAAGAACTAGAGAAGCAAGAGCAAACACATTCAAAAGCTAGCAGAAGGCAAGAAATAACTAAGATCAGAGCAGAACTGAAGGAAATAGAGACACAAAAAACCCTTCAAAAAATCAATGAATCCAGGAGCTGGTTTTTTGAAAAGATCAACAAAATTGATAGACTGCTAGCAAGACTAATAAAGAAGAAAAGAATGAAGAATCAAATAGACGCAATAAAAAATGATAAAGGAGATATCACTACCCATCCCACAGAAATACAAACTACCATCAGAGAATACTATAAACACCTCTACGCAAATAAACTAGAAAATCTAGAAGAAATGGATAAATTCCTGGACACATACACTCTCCCAAGACTAAACCAGGAAGAAGTTGAATCCCTGAATAGACAAATAACAGACTCTGAAATTGAGGCAATAATTAATAGCCTACCAACCAAAAAAAGTCCAGGACCAGACGGATTCACAGCCGAATTCTACCAGAGGTACAAGCAGGAACTGGTACCATTCCTTCAGAAACTATTCCAATCAATAGAAAAAGAGGGAATCCTCCCTAACTCATTTTATGAGGCCAGCATCATCCTGATACCAAAGCCTGGCAGAGACACAACAAAAAAAAGAGAATTTTAGACCAATATCCCTGATGAACATCGATGTAAAAATTCTCAATAAAATACTGGCAAAACGAATCCAGCAGCAAATCAAAAAGCTTATCCACCACGATCAAGTGGGCTTCATCCCAGGGATGCAAGGCTGGTTCAACATACACAAATCAATAAATGTAATCCAGCATATAAACAGAACCAAAGACAAAAACCACATGATTATCTCAATAGATGCAGAAAAGGCCTTTGACAAAATTCAACAGCCCTTCATGCTAAAATCTCTCAATAAATTAGGTATTGATGGGACGTATCTCAAAATAATAAGAGCTACTTATGACAAACCCACAGCCAATATCATACTGAATGGGTAAAAACTGGAAGCATTCCCTTTGAAAACCGGCACAAGAGAGGGATGCCCTCTCTCACCACTCCTATTCAACATAGTGTTGGAAGTTCTGGCCAGGGCAATCAGGCAGGAAAAAGAAATGAAGGGTATTCAATTAGGAAAAGAGGAAGTCAAACTGTCCCTGTTTGCAGATGATATGATTGTATATTTAGAAAACCCCATCATCTCAGCCCAAAATCTCCTTAAGCTGATAAGCAACTTCAGCAAAGTCTCAGGATACAAAATTAATGTGCAAAAATCACAAGCATCCTTATACACCAATAACAGACAAACAGAGAGCCAAATCATGAGTGAACTCCCATTCACAATTGCTTCAAAGAGAATAAAATACCTAGGAATCCAACTTACAAGAGATGTGAAGGACCTCTTCAAGGAGAACTACAAACCACTGCTCAACAAAATAAAAGAGCACACAAACAAATGGAAGAACATTCCATGCTCATGGGTAGGAAGAATCAATATTGTGAAAATGGCCATACTGCCCAAGGTAATTTATAGATTCAATGCCATCCTCATCAAGTTACCAATGACTTTCTTCACAGAACTGAAAACAACTACTTTAAAGTTCATATGGAACCAAAAAAGAGCCTGCATTGTCAAGACAATCCTAAGCCAAAAGAACAAAGCTGGAGGCATCACGCTACCTGACTTCAAACTATACTACAAAGCTACAGTAATCAAAACAGCATGGTACTGGTACCAAAACAGAGATATAGATCAATGGAACAGAACAGAGCCCTCAGAAATAATACTACACACCGACAACCGTCTGATCTTTGACAAACCTGACAAAAACAAGAAATGGGGAAAGGATTCCCTATTTAATAAATGGTGCTGGGAAAACTGGCTAGCCATATATAGAAAGCTGAAACTGGATCCCTTCCTTACACCTTATAGAATAATTAATTCAAGATGGATTAAAGACTTAAATGTTAGACCTAAAACCAAAAAAACTCTAGAAGAAAACCTAGGCAATACCATTCAAGACATAGGCATGGGCAAAGACTTCATGTCTAAAACACCAAAAGCAATGGCAACAAAAGCCAAAATTGACAAATGGGATCTAATTAAACTAAAGAGCTTCTGCACAGCAAAAGAAACTACCATCAGAGTGAACAGGCAATCTACAGAACGGGAGAAAATTTTTGTAATCTACTCATCTGACAAAGGGCTAATATCCAGAATCTACAAAGAACTCAAACAAATTTACAAGAAAAAACAACCCCATCAAAAAGTGGGCAAAGGATATGAACAGACACTTCTCAAAAGAAGACATTTATGCAGCCAAAAGACACATGAAAAAATGCTCATCATCACTGGCCATCAGAGAAATGCAAATCAAACCACAATGAGATACCATTTCACACCAGTTAGAATGGCAATCATTAAAAAGTCAGGAAACAACAGGTGCTGGACAGGATGTGGAGAAATAGGAACACTTTTACATTGTTGGTGGGACTGTAAACTAATTCAACCATTGTGGAAGTCAGTGTGGTGATTCCTCAAGGATCTAGAACTAGAAATACCATTTGACCCAGCCATCCCATTATTGGGTATATACCCAAAGGATTATAAATCATGCTGCTATAAAGACACATGCACACGTATGTTTATTGCGGCACTATTCACAATAGCAAAGACTTGGAACCAACCCAAATGTCCAACAATGATAGCCTGGATTAAGAAAATGTGGCACATATACACCATGGAATATTATGCAGCCATAAAAAGGATGAGTTCATGTCCTTCGTAGGGACATGGATGAAGCTGGAAACCATCATTCTCAGCAAACTATTGTAAGGACAGAAACCCGCATGTTCTCACTCATAGGTGGGAATTGAACAATAAGAACACTTGGACACAGGAAAGGGAACATCACACACCAGGGCCTGTCGTGGGGTGGGGGGAAGGGGGAGGGATAGCATTAGGAGATATACCTAATATAAATGACTAGTTAATGGGTGCAACACACCAACATGGCACACGTATACATATGTAACAAACCTGCCCATTGTGCACAGGTACCCTAGAACTTAAAGTATAATTAAAAAATGCAATTCTTATAATATTCAATTTAAAAAAAAACCAAACTATCCTTTGACCCAGCAACCCCATTACTGGGTATATATCCAAAGAAATATGAATTGTTCTACGATAAAGACACCTGCACGTGTATGTTCTCTGCAGTGCTATTCAGTATAGCAAAGACACAGAATCAACCTAAATGCCCATCAATTGTAGACTGGATAAATAAAACATGGTGCATATACACCATGGAATACTATACAGCCATAAAATGAATAAAATCTGTTCTTTGTAGCAACATGAATGGACTGGATGCTGTTATCCGAAGTGAATTGATGTGGGAAGGTAAAAGCAAATACCACATGTTCTCACTTATAAGTGGGAGGTAAACACTGAGTACACATGGACATAAAAAAGGGGACAATAGACACTGGGACCTACTTGAGAGTGGAGGGTAGAAGGAGGGTGACAAGTGAGAAACTACCTACTGAGTACTATGCTCATTACCTGCGTTACAAAACAATCTGTACACCAAACTGCCATGACACCCAATTTACCCATGTAACAAACCTGCACATGTACCCCCTGAACTTAAAAGTTGGAAAGCAAAAACAAAACAAAACACACAAAAACCACAATAGCCCAGGACGCTAGAATCACAGGATGTTTTGTTCCCTTATAGAAACTAAAGATAACATCTTCACATATGTCTCTAAGTTGTTTTTCAGAAACTTGGACCCCCACCAAATGGATGCTGTGGCATGCAAACCTCAGAAAAGGTAGAGCTGTGGACTGAACTCTGACCACCCCTCTTTGTTCCAAATTTCTTCATGAGGGGCCTGGAGAAAGTTACAGCCCACCCACGAGCCAGAGCTAGCATTCTTTTCTGCTAACCCCAAAATTTTAAACAAAGTTTCTCAACCAACTGCAAATCAGAAAATCTCTGTATCTATTTACAGCCTTTAAGCCCTCACTTCAAGATATCCCCCTCACTTCAAGATATCCCATCCTTTTAGGCCAAAACCAACGTGTAACCTCCATGTATATTGATTTATGAATTGGCCTGTAACTTCTGCTTTCGTGAAATTTACTCCTGCCTTTAAAAGCCCTTACCTGCAAGCCGCTGGAGAGGCCTGGATTTGAGCATTAGCTGCCTGATCCTCCTTGCTTAGTGCCCTGCAAATAAGCACCTTCATTTCTACCACTGCAAACCTTGGTGTGGATATCTGGTTTTACTGTGCCAGGTGAGCAGACCCCAGTTCAGTTTGATAACAAAAGGATAAACTTTTCAATAAATTGTATGGAAACCTGTATATCCACATGCAAAAAAGAGAAATTAGACCCTTCTCTTACACCATACACAATAGTGAATTCAAAATGGATTAAAGACTTAAATATAAGCCCTGATACCACAAAATTCCTAAAATAAAACCCAAGGGGAAAGCTCCTTGACATTGATCTTGACAATTATAGTTTGAATATGACACCAAAAGCTCAGGCAACAAAAGCAAAAATAAATAAGTGGGACTACATCAAACCAAAAAGCTTCTGCACAGCAAAGGAAACAACAAAATGAAAAGGCAGACTACAGAATTGAAGAAAATATTTGTAAGCCATGTATCAGATAAGGAGTTACTATCTAAAATATATAAGGAGCTCATATAACTCAATAGCAAAAACCAAATAACCCAATTATACAATGTACAAAGGACCCAATAGACATTTTTTTCATAGAAGACATACAAATGGCCAACAGGCACATGAAAGGGTGCTCAGCATCACTGATCATCAGGGAAATGCCAATCATAAACACTGTGAGGTATCACTTACATCTGTTAGGATAGCTATTATCAAAATGTCAGAAGACAACATGTGTTGGTAAGGATGTGGAGAAAAGGAAACTCCTGTACACTGTTGATGGGGATGTAGATTGGTGCAGCCATTAGGAAATAAGTATGGAGGTTCCTCAGAAAATTAGAAATATAATGGCCATATGACCCAACAATCCAACTTCTGGGTATATATCCAGAGGGATTTATTTTTATGTATTAGTTAATGGTGCAGCATATCTGCTGGCATGCTGACTACTCCTGTCTTCACCTGGATATCCACACCAGCTTCTCAGACTCTTTGTCTCCTTTCTTGACTGGGGAAATTGAGGTTCATGGTGGTGAGTTACACGCTCTTATGGAATTCAGTGACCAGACACTTGTCTCTTGTAACATGGTACTAAAGAGTTTTATTCTGGCAAAACAACTTTTCTTTGCACCTTCCATGAGGCATCTTCTATTGTTCCTAGGCTCCCCTAACCTGGGCATTTTGTGGGAATTTCATTGGCTACCTGGTACCTGGAAACTGTGCAAGGAGATTCCCTTCACTCTTCAACCCAGAGATTGAGAGGGGTTCCCTTGGCTTTCTGAACCCAGAGATTCGATGGGAGGGTTCCCTTGCCTCTCTGAATCTGGAAATCGAGAAGGGTGGTAGTGGGTCCCTTGGCTCTGGAACCCAGAAATTGGGGAGGGGATCCTTAGGCTTCTGAATTCAAGGACTGTGTGGGGTGTTCTCTTCATTCTCAGACACAGGGAGTGTGAAAAATTAAGTAAGTGGGACTACTTTCTGGTCACTTACAAGTTTTTCTTCTCTTTTGTTTAACTATTTGTTAATTCCATGGGTAATTCTTACTGTGTCAGTCACCTTTTCTCCTTTCTTCCCCGCTGTTTACATGCTTAGCCATAAAGGCACTGACTCAGTTCACTAGCTCCAGAAATGGCAAAATTTTACAGCCGATTTGGAACTGCAATGGCCTCTTTGAGAACTCGGGGTCTCCCTAAACCGGCTCATCTAAGATTTCCCGCTTCTTGTCACTCTCCCCCTCCCTCATCACTCCTCCCTCCTGTTCACCACCTTGGACCTTTCCTTCAGCTCCCTGAATTTTTTCATCTGTCCCCTTCAACACCTCTACTTCCTGCACCCCTCTATCCACTCTTCAGCAGGCCTTTCCATTCCCACTCAGGCCTCTTAGCTGCCTATAGTCACTAGGGCTTCAGGCACCCTTCCCCCATCGAGGGCTCTCCAGGTGCTCAGGGACCTCAAAATCAATCACTCAAGGATGAAAAGGCTCACTGGGACCACTGTGGATATTATATCCACTCAGATGGATTTTTGAGACATCCAGACATCCACTTGATGTCTCTTTGGTCCCTCACCCAAAATTTAATCTATAGCTTCTTATTGGATTATACATCAGGGCAAAAGAAAATCTTACAAATCTCCTTTACAAATATTAGTGGGATGCTTCAGCCTTCTTATTGAGCAGGTAACCCCATCTTGTGCCATCTACCAAAAACACAATCTTCGTCAAAATTTAAAGGTGTGTCAAAGATGAAAGCCAATTAAAAAAATTAAACCGTGAGTTTTGTATTTTTGTGTTTATGCCTGAGTCCTGGCTGAAAATTTAGAAATAAAGCCATAAGATCTGTATTTGTATCTGTGTGTATGTTTATATATACATGTATGTATGTATATGTGTATGTTATGTATATGTGATATTTTCCTGACTATAGATGGTATTACCAAACAAACTTATAAATCCTTTAAAGGAGCTCCATTCTAGGTATCCTGGAGATAAATAAGCACTTATATAAGTTAAACTAAAACTCTCAAGAATTTAGAAACTAACCCAAATGCTTTAAAAACTCAACATCGCATCGTTTAGTAAATCTTTGATAAAGAAGAGTTAGCTTAAGGCCAGACCCAGTGGGTCATGCATGTAATCCTAGCACTTTGAGAGGCCAAAACAGGAAGGTTACTTGAGGCCAGGAGTTCGAGACCAGCCTTAGCAACATAGCGATACCCTGTTTCTACCAAAAATTTAAAAAGTAGCTGGACATGGTGTTATGCACCTGTAGTCCTAGCTGCTCAGAAGGCTGAGGTGGGAGGATTGCTGGAACCTAGCCTGGATGACAGAGAGAAACTCCGTCTCTAAATAGATGTAGATATAGTTGTAAATAGATATCTGCTTTAATAAAAACAGCTATGTCTCTGAGTTATCAGCATTAAGCATAATACAAACATACATATTTATCTTACCTGGGTATGTTCTTACTAAGCTTATATAGGCTTCCTAGTCAAAAAGTTAACACTGTATCTGTTAGATATTTAAGATTTCACAGAATATAAATTTGAGTTTAATCGAGTCATTATTCTGATGATAACTTTTATTTCAACAATATTTATAATATGGTTAAAAACAGTTTCCAATTTTTAGGGGATAACTTACAACCTTATGCTATGCTAAATTAAGTAATAGATATTCATTAAATGGCTAGATTATTTCTAAGTAAAAATACTGAAATATTAATTACTATGCATAAATTTATATTTGTGTTTATATTATTTTTCCTTCTGGTCTTTAAATGGTACAGAGAGGCTAAATATTTTTTGGAGCTGGGTGCGGTGGCTCATGCTTGTAATCCCAGAACTTTGGGAGGCCAAGACAGGAAGATTCCTTGAGGCCAGGAGTTTGATACCAGCCTAGGAAACATAGAGAGACACCATTTCTACCAAAAAAAGGAAAAATATCTGGGCCTAGTGACTTGGGCCTGTGTTCCTAGCCACTCAGGAGGCTGAGGCAGGAGGATAGGTTGAGCCCAAAAGGTCAAGGCTGCAGTGAGCTGTAACTGTATCCCTGTACTCCAGCCTGGGCGACAGAGTGAAACCCTGTCTCGAAAAAAAAAAAAAAAAAGACTATGATACTGGCATCAATGAAATAGAATTTAGAGTCTATAAATAAAACCATATATATATTGTCAAGTGAATTTTTGACAAGGACACCAAAACCATTCTATGGGAAAAAAAAATCTTGTCAACAAATGGTGCTAAGACAACTGTATTTCCACTTGTAAAACAGTTAATTCAGACCCCCACCTCACATCCTATATAAACTCAAAATGAACTAAACACCTAAATCCAAGGGCTCAAACTACAGCCCTCTTAGAAGAAAACATAGATGTTGATCTTCATGAACTTGGATTAGGCAATGGTTTCTTAGATATGACACCACAAGCAACCAAAGGAAAGAATAGATAAATTGGACTTCATACAAAACAAAAACAAAAACAAAAACAAAAACGTTCGTGCATCTAAGGACACTATCAAGAAAGGGGAGGAAAGGGTTGCAGGTCTTCTGCCCTCTGGGCAAGCTCAGTGCATATGCTGATGACAGCAGCCAGTGGGGAATGATGACTGATATCCTTTCTACTGCTTTGGGCTTGGAGGAATGGCTCTTCCTTGCTCAGCCTGGGATGAGCTACACTTTTACCACAGGTCTCAGTGGGTGCAACATGAGTATCAAAGGAGCCACAGTCCCCCCACTTCCCACAGAGGGAGAGAGCCATGGAGTATTTCCTCCTCGGGACTGGTGTAGTGAAGTTCCAGTTCTTAGGAGCTTATATGTATTATTTTCCATGTGCAAACCGTGGAGCCATACCACTATACCAAGTTCTTACCACCTACTCACTTCTGTTATATCACTATCCACTGGGTCCCTTATTTCTGTCAGCTGCTTTTGTTACCTTTCCCCAGGTGCCACCATGTAAGCTGTGATAGCACTGCAGATAGAACAGAAAATGTTTCTGTGAGCATAAATATGTCCAGTCTTGCTGGTCTATCACCATGTGGTATCTCCAGGAGAGACTGATACATACTGTGGACAATTATGGTAATAAATATGGATACAAAATTCCTCTGTGTTTTAGGATAAATTTTGTTACTGAACACTCAATTGCACATGCACCTTGTCCACTGAATCCAGATTAACTCCTCGAGCCTAGTTGTGCAATATCCCATTGTTCTAGCATTCTACATTACAATGCAATTTTTGTTATTAATAGCAGGTTTGGGATGAGGTTATCACCTCACTTGGTGATAACCCAATATACATCTCAGAAAAATGCCCAATGAACCAGGTCTACACAACTTTCCCATTGACAAACCGGGCACTTAATTGTGTCCACTTGTTATTTGTAAAGCCAGGGAGCAAAAGTAAGCCACCAATATGAACATCCCTAGCTCTACAGAAATGGAACTTAGGGAAATTATAAATCCACTAGGGTCACTTTCCCTCTCAAGTCAAAATTTCAAGTGCACCGAATACCCCTACCACCTAGTTTCTAGGATTAAAAGAGATCACTTAAAATGTCTCAAGAACAAGAACTCCAGACCCATTTCTTTGTGGGTTTGGAGTAGACTTGTTCTGGTTAGGATGTAGCTCATGACAGAGCATTAATCTCATTGTAACAACTATAAAAAAATCAGATGGTCAAAAATCTCATATATATTGAGACAGTGTCTCACTCTGTCACCTCAGCTGGAGTGAAGTGGTACAGTCTCAGCTCACTGCAACCTCCGTCTCCCTGGCTCAGAGGATCTTCCCACCTCAGCCTCCTGAGAAGTGGGACTACAGGTGCACGCCACCATGCTTGGCTAATTTTTGGGTTTTTGTAGTGACGGGTTTTTGCCATGCTGCCCAGGCTGGTCTCAAACTCCTGGACTCAAGTGATCCGGCCGCCTTGGCCTCCCAAAGTGCTGGCATTACAGGCATGAGCCACCGTGCCCTGCCTGAAGTCTAAAGTAACTAAATTTCAGAGAGAGACAAACACATATCAATGGCCATTGTCCTCTCCGGCAAGAATGGTCTTACAAGGCAGAGGATTGTGCCGGCCATAGGTGCAATAATTGCTGGGATAAAGACAGTTAATGACTGTGTGGCCTGGGTAGACAGATTGGAATCTGTAGGAGCCCCAAATGCATAGCTAGTTCTCCCCATCAATGGATTCTCCTAATGAGTCTTTTTTTTTTCTGAGTGCATGGTGACAGAAGTAATATGGCAGGCTGGGGTGAGACAGAGAGAGAGAGAGAGAGAATCAATCTTGTATTTAGGCCCCAAAGTTCTGCTTGACTCTAGCAACTGGAGGAAGCAGCCTTTAACACAAATCCTACCTTCAGGGTGTTTGAAATCTAATACTAATACTAACTAAAGATGTATGCAAGCCATGGTACAGCTCGAATTCTGATTGGATTGAAGTTATATATCTCAGGGAAACTATAGTACCTAACCAAGGAAAGAGTGTACTCTAATCCCTGTGGTTCTTTGAAGCACAATGCCTGACATGCAACTTTTAAAAACCCAGAACATGTGAAGTAACAGGGAAATGTGACCCATGATCAACAGTAATTGGCATCTCATCACTTCTCTCATGTTCCATTTTCCAAAGCAAGTCTCTAGGCCAGCCTAGATTCCAGAGGTAGGGAAACTGACTCTAACTTGTGATAGAATGAGTTTTGAAATCATATTACAAATGGAGAACCAGGGACATTAAAAAATCAATCCCAACACTTTGGGAGGTCAAGGCAGGCCAATCACGAGGTCAGGAGATCGAGACCATCCTGACTAACACGGTGAAACCCTGTCTCTACTAAAAATGCAAAAAATTAGCTAGGCGTGGTGGCACGCACCTGTAGTCCCAGCTACTCGGGAGGCTGAGGCAGGAGAATTGCTTGAACCCAGGAGGCGGAGCTTGCAGTGAGCCGAGATCATGCCACTGCACTCCAGCCTGGGTGACAGAGTGAGCCTCCATCTCTCTCTCTCTCTCTCTCTCCCTCCCTCTCTCCCTCTCTCTCTCTACTCTCTCTCTCTCTCTATATATATATAGAGAGAGATTTATATATATATTTTTATATACATATATACACATATATATACGTATATATGTGTGTGTATATATATGTGTATATATATATGTGTATATATATATGTGTGTATATATATATATAAATCTACTACAAGAGTTCACAGGCAAGTCCCTCACCTACACTTTGCATAGAATGTCACATGTGGTCTGCTTCTGCCCCTCCTACCCTTACTCTCTTACTCTTCCTGTTGTTCCTGTTGGTGGCTGGGGAAGTGACGTGAGGGCAGTGGTGCCTGTGCAGCAGTGCTCAAGGATGCATCAAGAGTTCACTCTCAGGAAACTCCCAAAGCTGCTGGCCAGATGGGTAGCCAGTCCTAGACATGGCAGAGACTGGCTGAGTTTCCCAAATGCCTCTCTTGACCAAGGCCTGCAGAAACAGAAAGTCATATTTTCACATTGGCCAATCCTTGCATTCCTCAGGAAAATGGTTCCAATGTTCCCACTTACATCCTGCTTTTTCTCAGAGCTCAGACCTGGGACCACTGAGCTGGCTGCAACAACCAGCCTCCAATACCCACACCATTCTTGGCCACACCACCCTTTTTCATTCCTGTGCCCTTGTGGTTATTTACTGAAGGCTTACCGTGTGTCTAATAGAAGGTAAAGCTCCATGACTCCCCTGCAAGAAAAATGTTCTTATTGCTCATTTACAGATGAGAAACAGAGATGTTCAGTGGTTTGTGCAAAGCCACCCAGCTGCTAGGTGAAGCCAGCTTTGCCTGCTTCCAAAGGCAGTACACACTCTTTCCAATGCAATGGCTTCCTAGGTGGTGAAGGCTGGCTTTGTAGCCTAAGAACTATGATGAGGCTCTTGAGTCAGGAACAGCTAGCCTCTTCCTGTTGTGGAGATTCCTGGAATGAGGAGGTAGGCCTGTGAATGTAGTGATCTGGGGGACCTAGTCTGGAGTCCTAGTACCTGGCTGTCCACCAACTCCCAGCTTCCAGACGCTGCCCCTAAGCATGAGCTTCCTCTCTGCCAGTTTCCAATCCCCTTTCTCTCTCAACACTTCCACTAGGCCATTTTGATGGTAGAGGGTCAATGGTTGGGCCTCTTGCCCCTGGAGGCTCAAAGCCTTGGCACATCAAGCCCTTACCGTGCAGGTCCCGATCCCAGGGCAACACGGATGCCTCCCCCTGTTTAGCTATTTGCCTCCCACAGAGACTCTGAGATTTTTCTCCCTCATCTATCTGAGGCTTCTGGGAGAAGTTGGAAGCCCACGTGCCCTTAGTACAGCTGGCCTGAGATATCCCTGCCCTGTGCAGTCCCAGATGGGCTGCTGGGGCGCGATCTTCCACCTTCCCATTCCAGGGCCTCAAGGCGGCCTCCAGAGTGGGCTCCACAGCCTGAAGGTGGCATTTCCCCGTGGGTGGTTGCAGTGTCTGCAGACAGTGAGCAGGCACCAGCGGGACCCCAGAGTGGCTGAGGGCACACTGGGCAGGAGCCAGATCGCTGTCCCCCCAGGCAGTAGGTGCGACAGCGGGTCCTGGTCTGGAGCCCGAGGAGAGGGGAGGAGGGTCTCCTTGCTGCAGGAGTCTGGGTGGGGTGAGCTCCTGGCTGCAGGGCACCTCTGGCTACAGAAGGGGACGATGGGAGAGAGAGGGGCTCTGGCTGTGGGGGAAGGGGACTCCTGGCTGCTGATGTGGGAGGCGTGGGAGGGGGTTGCCAGGTTGCAGGGAGGATGGGATTAGGGAGAGGGCTCCTGGTCAAGTGCTGGGAAAAAGAGGAGGTGGGCACATCCAGCTGCAGGGTTGCACATGATGGTTGGAGGGGCTCCAGCTGTAAGTTTTGTGATCAGGGGCTGTTCACCAGGTGAAAGAGGCGCTTCCTGCTGTGGAGGTGGGGGGTGCAGTGAAGGACTCTGAGCTGCAGCAGTAGGGGTGGGGGAGCATGGGCTGTGACACTGGGCAGGGGAGATGCTTCAGGCCCTGCATTTGGGAGTGGCTGGTCTCTGGCTGTGCGGTGGGGGTGGGCTGACTGGCAGCAACGTCCCTCTCTCCCCTTTGCACTCACAGGCTGCGTCAGAGACTGCAACAGTCAGCACACATTCCTGTCTGATCAGGCTCCCTCCCTCAAGTCCTCTGCGATGGCTCTGGCGATGCTTCGGGACTGGTGCAGGAGGATGGGTGTGAACGCAGAGTGCTCTCTGCTCATCCTGGATATCCCTGACGACTTCGAGGAACATGAGTTCCAGGAGGCCGTGTGGGCTGCCCTGTCGCCCCTGGGCAGGTACCGAGTGCTCATCAAGGTCTTCAGAAAGGAGCTCGGGGCCAGGGCAGCCTTGGTGGAATTCGCTGAGGGTTTAAACCAAAGCTTGATTCCCCGCCAAATAGCAGGCAAAGGGGGACCCTGAAAAGTGATCTCCCTGCCCCAGGCCCTTGATGCTGAGTTTCAGGATACACCCAGTTTCCCTGCACAGCCCCAGGGGCAAGCAGTGGCCAGAGGTGCAGGTGAGACAGGAGCTGCAGGTGAGGCAGGATCTGTAGGTGAGGCAGGAGGTGTGAATGAGGAAAGATCTGCAGGTGAGGCAGGAGCTGCAGGTGAGGAAGAAGAGGCAGGTGATGGAGGAGCTGCAGGTGCAGCAGGAGCCATAGGTGAAAGGAGCTGTGGGTAAGGGTGAGGCAGAAGCCACAGGTGAGGGAGGATCTGCAAGTGAGGCAGAAGGTGCAGGTGAGGGAGGAGCTGGAGATGAGTTGAGAGTTGCAGAAGAGGCAAGAGAGTCAGATGAGGGAGCCGCAGGTGATACAGGACCTGCAGGTGAGGCAGGAGCTGTGGGTGAGGCAGGAGCTGTGGGTGAGGCAGGAGCTGCGGGTGAGGCAGGAGCTGTGGGTGAGGCAGGAGCTGTGGGTGAGGCAAGAGGGACAAATGTAACAAGAGCCTGGGTCCAGCCTCGGCGCTGCACCCTGCAGGCTGTGCTGGAAAACAGGACCTACCAGGAACTGAGACCCTTTTCAGGGAGGGAGCAGCCAGGCTGCAAGGAAGAGTCCTTTGAGAGCTGGATGGAGCACGCCAAGGATATGCTGCAGCTGTGGTACCATGCGTCGGAAAGGGAGAGGAAGAGGTGGCTGCTGGAGAGCTTGGGTGGCCCAGCCCTGGACGTCGTGAGCGGCCTCCTAGAGGAAGATCCCAACTTGGCGGCACTGGACTGCCAGGCACTGCTGGACTGCTGGGCGGCGGTGCTGGGGCAGGCGTTTGGAAACCGGGACCCTCGAATGACTTCCAGGCTGAAGTTCCTGACCTGAACGCAGGGGCCCTTTGCCTTCCTGGTATGCCTGGAAGGCCTGCTGCAGATGGCCCTGGAGAAGGGGGCCGTCTGCCCGGCCCTGGCCAACCACCTGTGACTGCAGTAGGTGCAGCCTCAGGCCTCCCCTAGCGAAGCACTCTAGAATACCCTGAGGGGGATGCACTGGAGAGGAGGCCGCCCTACTTCCTGGGGCTGCTTCAGCTCATCCAGGAGATGGAGGCGTGGGCGGCCTCCCCAGTGAGGAGCCAGCATGTTGTGGCCTGGCCAGTGGCCGCAGTGGAAAGTGAAGATCCAGTTGCCGCCCAGGCAGCTCCTGCCTGTGGAGATGCTGCTCAGGCCTCCTCAGCCCAGGAAGACGCCAGCCAGGCTGACCCTGGCGTGGAAAATGCTGCTGAGACTGCTCCTGCCACCAAAGAGGCTGCCAGGGGCACCCCTGCCACTAGGTAAGGTGAAAATGCCCCTGCAGGCCTCGAAGGAGCCAGAGGGTCTTGTCCAGGCAGGAGGCCAGGAGGCTGAGGAGCCCCCCGACCCAAGGGGGGCTTATGTTCATACTGGAGGAGTTGGAAAATGAGGATGGGGCCAGGAAGGTTGGTCAGCCCAAATCCTCCCCACGCAAATAGGCTCAGAGGGCCCCAGGGCCTCCTCTCCTCTCAGGCCGCAGCCTCCTGGAGGCAGTGGGGAGGCCAGGCCAGGGCTGGTCCCTCATCCCACATCAGTATCGGGGCCCCCCACCTCCCTCCAAAGGGCCCTGGCCACCACCATCAGCCCTTCCCGGTGACCCAGATGACCACGTTGATACCAAATGGGGTTGGGGGAGGCACCCCGGCTTTGCACCCAGTGCTGCACCCAGCCCCAGCCCCAAACCCTGCCGTCTCTGGGGGGCTGGCCAGGAGGGAGCCCTGAGTGGCCAGCTGCGACCTGGGTGGGGGCACCTGAAGATGTCTGTCCCCCACCCCTTGTCCTGGGTTGGGAGAGACAGGGGAAAGAGGTCCTCTCAAGGGTGCCAGCTGCCTGGGTCTCCCAAGAGGGTCGCCCCACTTGCCGTCCCCGGGGCAGGCTGCCCCCTGTTCTGGGAAGCCCACCCTCACCTGTGTAGGCCCCGTAGTGACCCACGTGCCCAGCAGACGCCCACCCACTGCTAGCTGTCGTTCCTGTGCAAAGTTGTGTGTTGTGCACCCACCCGGGCGGCCGCCACTAGGCCCGGGGCATGTGCTGTGAGCTTCCTGTGAGCCCAGGTTCTGCTCACTGCTGTCTGTCCTGCATCTTAAACACCACCTCTGCTTTCCTGGTGTAGATCTAGGCCAGCGGCTGCTTGTTCTCGTGGAGCTGTGTGTGTTCTTCTCTGAGCTGCTCCTCCCCAGAGGCCCCCAGCACAGACCCAGGAGATGGCGGGAAGGAGGAACCAGGGCACGGCCAATGCTCACCCTGTGACCACGATGGTAACCATGACTGTGGGAGGAAGAGCCGGACCCGGGACGGAGTGGGGCTGCCCTGCCTGAGGCTCCCAGGAGAGCTTTATGCTTTGGCGTTCCACCCCTGTTGTTACTTGTGACTGTTTCCTCGACCTGGTGGGCTGTTCCCTGCTGTGTTTACTGGTGTCCTGTGACTGTCTGTGATGACTATACGGCAGGGCCCTGGCCCAGCAGATGGGCTCGGGAGGGGGCTCCCTGAAGCCGGTGGACACTGCCAGAGTCCACCGTCCTGGCAAGAGGCGGGCCCTGGGGCCCTCGGGAAGGAGGGAGGTGGCAGTGGGGTCGGCAGCAGGACGGGGGTAGACGAGGCGCCTTGCCAGGAACCCCAGGAGGAGGGATCCTAGGACCTGTGTCCTGTAGTGGCTGTTTGCAGTTTCTCTCTGTGTTGTGGTTCCCTTCTTTTCAGTGATTTCAGTACACGTTTCTCTTCAATAAATTTCATTCCATTTTCCAGCCGGTCTCGCCTCTGCTGTGGGAAACTAGTGGGAAAGGTCTCTTTGGGATAAAATGGAAGTTGGGGGACAACAGTGGCCTGGAATTCTGACCCTATTGTGCTCACTGGGATACGGTCAGGGCATAGTAGGCCAGCGATTGTAGAGAATGACCTAACTGCGATGGTGGTTCCAACCCAGAGTCAGTGGCTTATGGGGATGAGGAAAGAAACCAAGCTGAACATGCTGGATGGTGCCAGTTGACGGAACACTGCCGTGCGAGGGCAATGTGTGGCTTGCTCCCCAGGGCATGCATGGAGGCTCCCAGAACGAAGTGCATAAGACGTGGAAGGGCAGGCAGGGGACAGCAGGCTGGGGCGGAGGCCTGGGTTGAAGCTCTAGCATAGACATCTTTTTAACTGTTCCTCAGTTCCTCATGTTTATCCTGTGTGTGGACTACAGTGCTAGAGCTTTCACCATCTCTTTGGAAAGACAGAAGAGATGGATAAGGAAAAGGAGTAGAACGGAGCGGCACCCCTTGCCTTCCCCAGAGTCTGGGTAGCGGGCGCAGGACGTGTCGCCTGTCCAAATGCGCAACTTTCACCAGTGTACGCTACGCGTGCGCGCCTGTGCATCTTGACGAGCACGCAGCCGTCATGAGTGCGCCTGGGCACGCCGCCATTTCCTGCAGCCGCGACAGCACGGTCGTATATTTCCGGTTGTCATTTTATTCTTTTTGAGAAATGGTCTCGCTCTGTTGCCCAGGGTGGAGTGTAGTGGCGCTGTCATAGCTCACTGCAACCCAGACCTCCTGGGCTCAAGCGATTCTCCCGCCTCAGCCTCCCGACTAGCTGGGACCACAGGCGTGCACCACCATACCCGGAACCACAGTCACAGTCGGTCGCAGTGCCCGCTGGGAAAATGCGACCGTCCACAAAGCGAAACGGCCATCGGGGCGAGTTCGGCCTCGGCGGGGATTCTCCTGAGGTCACGCCCACTCTGGCCGCCAGAGGACGCCCGAGGATCACGAATGGGCCCGAGGAGCTGTCTGCCCTTTCCCACGCTCAAGGTCTGCAGCCGTGGCCAGAGTGGCCTTGGGGTGACCGCGCGTGGACCGTCGCCGGCGGGAGGGAGCGCGGTCCCGCGGGGGCCGAACGGGGCTCCTGTGGCCTGAGCTTGTTTCGCAGGGAGCCCTGGCGGCCATGGCCTCTGGGACACCAGACACCGGTCGTCAGGGCTGTCCAGGGGAAGGGGGTGTGGACGTGCAGACAGAGAGGGCAGCTGGACCCTCCAACCATGCTGGGCTCTCGGGCTGACCGGGGCTCGTCTGTGGGGCTCAGTGAGGAGGGACTTTGTTCCCTAGGAGTTTGATGAGGGAGCGCCATGGGGGTGGCGTCATCCTGACATCCTGCAGGGCAGTGGAGCCTTACTTTCCCTAGCCCCAGAGATCATGAAGTCTCTCTTTGTTTAAAGGTAGAAACCAAGGACAAGAGATTGGTGGGAATTGCTCTGGTTACAAAATTGCAGAACCAGACTTCTTAATTCTGGGACCTGTGCTGCTTTCATTACACTCTACCGCTTCCAGTTTGTGATGTGCTCCTTCTGTCAACAGTTAGCAAGCCTGCTGGCTCTGTTGCTCTGGCATGAGTCCAAAGGTGAAGGATGGGGGGCTGATGCATTTTGATACTCAAAATGTCTCCTAAACTGTCCAGTATGGTATACCTTCTCCTGCCTCCTTGATGCTTGTGATGGCACCCCAAACAGTATATTTGGAAATCTAACATTCTTACTCCTGCCTGGACAGGCCCTCAGTATCATTCAACGAAAGCTCAATTATTACACAGGGAGTGACAGCACAGTCGTGACTTTCCCGTTGTCATTTTTTTTTTTTTTTTTGACACAGTCTTGCTCTGTTGCCCAGTCTGGTCTATGTCCACAGTATCTTCCTGGTCTGCTTATACGAAGTCAAGCAATTTCTGTGCTGGCATGGGTTCCAAGCACCTGAGAAAGCCCAATGTCATCTCTTTTCACAGTGGTTTTGTCTTTTGGCCGTACTTTATATTCCTTCTAGCATATAACCCCTTCCTGACTGAAGGCCAGGCAGAGCACAGGCCACTTTAAAGTTTAACTTTCAAGTAACTAAGATCCTCCCTTTCCCAGAGCAGCAGCAGTGCTTGGAGAAGCACCTGCCTCAGTCTTTATTCTCCCTAGAAACTGACCTTTCCTTTTTCCATTGTAACTTACCTCCGAGCAAATTGGCAAAAAAGCCTGCATGCTCCCTTCTTTGCTGCATGAAGGAAATTCAAACCATGCAATTTCCTGTCTCCATGTGGGAATTCTCATCTTGGCCCCCCACTTCTAACCTCAGTGAAAACCTAGGCCACTCTCCTTCCTTTGCTTCCAGAAGCCATTTTGGAATTGCTGGAGATGACTGCTCCCCTCTCCTGAAAACCCTCAATTACATAAGTAGTGAAACTTTTCTTGTCCTCTTGGTGTGTATGTGGTGTCATCAGTCTTAACATCCTAGCCTATTTTTGAGTGGGGATCTATCTGCCTCTGAAGGTGACCTTAAAAACAATTTTGCAGGAGGCATAATGGAGGTTAGAGCCACTTTAAAGACCTCTAGGATGTATTAACAGGTATGGTGGTCCCCATCATATCTCCATTTTATCCGCCAGTTCTGTCCCCTGTAGAAATTGGATGAATTCTGGAGAATGAGTGTACACTACCTCATGCTTTATCAAGTAGTAATCCCAGTTGCAGATGGTGTGTACCAGACACAGTATCATTGCTCAAATAGATTTATAAGGCCTTAGGTGCATAGTATGTGGCCATTGGTTTGATGAAGGCATTCCTTTCCATTTCAGCTGGTCAAGGAAAGAGGATAAGAAGCTGCTGTGGTTTGAATGTTTGTCCCCTCCTAAACCTATTGTTGTGGGAAATTGAGGACTGGAGAGACCAATATGGAGAACAGGAGGATTGTTTATTTTAGCTACACACCAGCTTAGTGGATTTGTATTCAAGAAGCTGAGCATTAAACAAAGACAGAGCAGGGTTTTTATAAGTGGATTTACAAAAGTAAAATAAAAGTAGCTAATTATATGATAGGTTATATAATTTATAGCATAGCATAACTTGTGGCCTTGCATAGCCAGTGGCCTTGTAGCTGCGTTGAAAGAAAAATAAGAACTGGCTAAATACAGATATTTGTAAAACATAGGTATGCTTAAGAAGCCAGGGAAAGGAGTAACAGTAAAGGAATTTGTGTTTCTCTCTTTTTTTTCCTTTAACCTTGTTTTGGAGGGGAGGGGTGTCTGGAGCCCATTCCTTTGGCCTTGGCTCCTTAAACAGCGTTATCTAATAACTGTCTTTGAAGTTAGCTTGCTAGGCAGAGGAAAACCTTTTTTTTTCTTTTTAACCCTTGCATTGCCTGTTACTTTTTTTTTGGAGTGAATGAATGCATATTTATTTTTAAATTTCTGCCTCACTATGTTGAAATTTAATCCCCAGTGTGACAGTATTGAGAGGTGTGGCTTTAAGCCTTACACTTTTCAAGTGTAAGGGAAGCAGATGAAGTTCCTAAGTCATCGGGTTTTTTTTTCACTTGTTTTAAAACTAACAAAAAGTATTCATTCTACTTTTGAATTGTCCCCAAAATGCCAAGTCTTCCCCTTCTCAGCCAGGCAGGATTTCGGAGAATGCCTTCTAAAAACACACTGCTCCTTTCTGGTATTGGGCCACTAAATCCCTTACCTTACTCCCTTACTCATTGGCAAGGCCCTCATGAGTAGATTAGTGCAATCATTGATTAATGGGTTAATGGATTAATGGGTTATCATGGGAGTGATACTGGTGGCTTTATAGGAAGAAGAAGAGAGACAGAGAGACCGGAGCACACGCAGCCATCTCATCATGTGATGTGTTGTGGCACCTCAGGACTCTTCAGAGAGTCCCCACCATCAAGAAGGCCCTCACCAGATGCTGCCCCTTTACCTTGGACTTCTCAGCCTCCATAACTGTAAGACCTGTTTTTTTGTTTATAATTACCCAGTTTCAAGTGTTCGATTATAAGCAATGGAAAATGGACTGACACAGAAGCATTTCACGATCACGTGGACAAACAAAAATGTTTATTTACAATTTGTCTCAGGACCATGTTAACGCTTCTGCCCTGTGTTATACCTATCCTCTGGCATAATATAGTTCAAAGAGATGTGGATCATCTAGACAGTGCATAGAATGGCACATGGATCTGTTACACTGACATCATCATTCTGATTGGACAGGACAAGTAAGAGGCAGCCTACACACTGGGAGGCCTTGGTGAGACACGTGCACTCCAGAGGGTGGGCAATAAGCCCTATGCGGATTCAGAGATCTGCTACATCAATGAAGTTTTTAGGGGTCCAGTGTTCGGAGGCGTGCCAGGATGTCCCCTCCAAAGGAAAAGACAAATTACTGCCTCTTGAATCCTCCACCACAAAGAAAGTAGTGCACCTGGTGGACCTCTTTGGGTTTTGGGGAGAAAACATTCCACCCATAAGATAACTTCTACGGTTTACACACTGGTTGACACAGAAGGCTGGGAGATTTGAGAGAGGCTGGGAGCAGGAAAGGGATCTGCAGCAGGTCCAGGCTGCAGTGCAACTCTTGAACCGTCACATCTGACAGACCCTGCAGTGTCAGAGGTGTCAGTGGTAAGAATGGAGGCAGGGTAGGGTTTAAGGCCAGTCCCCATGGGAGGATCGCCACACAGGCCCCTAGGGTTCTGGAGCAGGGCCATGCCACCTGCATCAGAGAATCATACACCTTTTTAGAAAACAGCTTCTGGTGTGCTTCTGGGCCCTTGCAGAGACAACGCTTGACCGTGGGACACCAAGTGACTGTGTGTCACTTATAAGCTGGAATTTCTCCTTATAAGCTGGGTCTGTCAGACCACAAAGTGAAAAGTCAGATGACCCTCCAGCAATCCATTGCACGATGGAAATAGTTCATCTAGTCAGGAACAGAAGTGTGAGTGAGCTATGGAAGTAGCAGCCAAGATACCTGTGTGACCCATCACAGTTACACCAGTGCCCCTCCCTTAGCTCACACCTATGGCTGTGCGATCTCATGTGGCTAGATGAAGGAGGAGGAAAAGGCCTGAATATTGCTTATGAATGGTTTGGCTCAGTCTCTGAAATGGACAGCAGCTATATTCCAGCCACACCCACCTAGGGACGGCCCTGAAAGACAGTGGGGAGGGAAGATCTTCCTGATGGGTGGAGCTTTAAGGTGTGCACCTTATCATCCACTTTGTGTGGAAGAAGTGGCCCAGGGTGGGAATATGCACAGATTTCTGAGCAGTGGCCAATGGACTAGCCAAAGGTCTAAAAAGGAAAGGACTGGAAAACTGGAGACAAGGAGGTCTGGGGTAGAGGCATATGGATAAACATGGGAGTGAGCATGAAGGAAAAGCTTACGTCACATACAAGTGCCCACCAGAAAGCATCAACAGTAGAAGAGGAGCTGAACTGTCAAGTGCACAAAATGACTCAGCAAGTTGGATATTAGCCACCCTTCACCATCAGCCAGTCCAGAACTGACACAATGGGCACATAAACAGATGGGCCACAGTGTGAGAGATGGAGACTGCTCACGGGCCCAGAAGCATGGAATCCTACTTAACAAGGCCTTTATTGCTGCTACTAGCTCTGAAGGTCCAGTCTTCCAGTGAAAGAGACCAATGCTGAGACCCCAATATGGCACCATTTCTCCATGTTGGGTCCATTATCTCTTAGAAGAGACATCCATTCTTTCTTACAAGGACAGAAACCTATTCTGAGTATGGGTTTTCCTTTCCTCCTGGCAGAACTTCAGCTAACATCACTATCCAGGGGCTTTCAGAGTGCATGACCTGCAGACCTGGAATCCCACACAAGAAGGTATCCTACCAAGGGACACACTTCAGAGTGAAGGAGGTATGTGCATGAGCCCATGAGCATGGGATAGTCTGGTGTCACACTGTGCCACCCAGAAGCTACTAGCTTGATAGAGTGTTGGAATGGCCTTCTGGAGGTGTAGCTGGAGCACAGGCTTAGAGGCAATACCCTACAAGGATGAGGCGCCATCCTCCAGGATGCAGTATATGCACTGTGTCAGAGATGTCCATGTGGCACTGTGTCCCCAGTAGGAAGAATACATGGGTCTGGAAGCCATAGGGTGGAGGCCAAAGTGGCCTCACTTTCCATCTTTCCCAGTGACCTACTCAGGGGCCAACATTGTGCTTCCCATCTCCTTAAATCTAGGCTCTGCAGGGTAGAGGTTCTGGTTCTTTGCACTCTTATCAGGACATACAGCCTGGGTTCCAGTTGTACTTATAGCCACCACTGCTGCCTGGCATTTTGGGGTTCCTTGATTCCAGACACCAGCAAGCAGGAAGAATCATCATGGTGGTGGGAGTAATAGAGAATTATCAAGGAAGAGGTAAGACTGCTGTTATTATATAATAGAGGCAGAGAGGAATATGCTCGGGACTCAGATGATCTTTTCTAGTGACTTTTGGTACTCTTTTGCCTCATTGGCTGTAAGTGATCAAGTACAGTGTGAGTGGCCTAAAAAGGGTATGGATACAAGGGACTCAGACCACTCAGGGATGAAGGAAGCTGCCAAAACTGCAGAGGTTATAGTTGAGGGTGAGGGAAATCTAGAATGGATAGTGGAAGAGGGTAATCATAAATACCTGTTGCAGTTGCAGGACCAACTGCACTGATGGGGCTTGTACTTTGTCCCACCAACTTCTCTCTTCTTCTTTTTCTTTTTTTTTTTTTTTTTTTGAGACAGAGTCTCGCTCTGTCACCCAGGCTGGAGTGCAGTGGCGCGATGTCTGCTCACTGCAAGCTCTGCCTCTCAGGTTCACGCCATTCTCCTGCCTCAGCCTCCCGAGTAGCTGGGACTACAGGCCTGCCACCATGCCTGGCTAAATTTTTTTTTTTTTTGTATTTTTAGTAGGGACGGGATTTCACCGTGTTAGCCAGGATGGTCTTGATCTCCTGACCTCGTGATCTGCCCACCTCGGCCTCCCAAAGTGCTGGGATTACAGGCGTGAATCACCGCGCCCGACCCCCAACTTCTAAGTTTACCTTCAGAAAGAGTGGCCCACAGGAGCCAAGGAGGAACTGCTTCCCGAGCAGCTATGGAGTAGTGGATCTGTGTGGCACAAAGGATGGCCTGTGGCAGCTATGGAAGTGCACTGCTTGGATGTCACTTTAAGAGAGGGCCTGTTATGAGGAGTGCAATTAGTTGACAGCATTCAGGTGGAATGTCTTCAGGGTCCAAGGCAGCATTTGAGGTGAGACCATGCTAGTTCCAGGCAGCTCCCTATCAGAGGCTTAGCACAGCAGGGTACTAGGGTCATTTTTGCTCAGTGTGGGACTCCTCTATGGGCCATCTTTGCATCAGAGCTCCCCGATGGGCTGGCCAAGACTTTTTGAAAGCTGCACCACTGTCTGAGACTCTTCCTTCCAATCCTTCCTTCTCCCTCTCTTTCCACTTGTGTTAGACCTGCCCTGTGGTCTGAAGGTTCTTCCTGCCTCTTTCTGTGTCCTCTCCCCTTTATCTTCTGTGATAATTTTTTTGCACTTCTAACTCCATCTTGACTTCCTGGAGGACCTGAACTGATGCATTTGATTTGGTTTTAGAGACAGCGCCTCCTTATCCTCCCTCCTGGGGAGGGTAGGAGAAAAGCCAAAGCACTCTTTGCTCCTAAAAATTTCCTTTAAAAATAACCTCTGACATGTTTAATCTCTTCAATAGCCTCGATGGAATGGTGTTTGCTGAATGGGCTTTGCCATCATTTAGTAAACTCAGGGAGTTTGTTGAAGGAATTTGAGGGCTGATCAAGGAAAAAGATATGACTGCAAGGGGCAGTAACACAACAAGCTTTATTCGGTGGCACTTGGACAGGGTTGCATAAGAGGGAAAGTCCTCACAGCACAAGACTATCCAGAGGTTTATGGATGGGCTAAGAGGCCACCACCTGGAAGGGAAGGAAGGCAAAGGGACTCACAGGGCAGAGGAGGAACAAAGAGGGAGCTTATGTGTCTGGGTGAGGTCAATCAGTACCACGTTGGAGAGTCTCTGCATATGCAAAGCAAGCAGGCTTTAAATGGCTAAAAAACTGCTTATTTGGGATGTTTTAAAAATAATCAGGCTGGGTGCGGTGGCTCATGCCTGTAATCCCAGCATTCTGGGAGGCCGAGGTGGGCAGATTGCCTGAGCTCGGGAGTTCAAGACCACCCTGGGCAATGTGGTGAAACCCTGTCTCTACTAAAATACAAAAAATTAGCTGGGCGTGGTGGTGTGTGCCTGTAATCCCAGCAACTTGGGAGAATGAGGCAGTAGAATCGCTTGAGCCCAGGAGGCGGAGGTTGAAGTGAGCCGAGACCGTGCCACTGCACTCCAGCTTGGGCGACAGAGTGAGACTTCGTCTGAAATAATAATCATAATAATCAGACGTGTAAATATATGAGTTGGGCACCAGTGAGCTTTTCAGCTAACAGGTCTCAGCCTTCAGTGAAGAAATAAACAACATAGGGGCCAATACACAGAGGCCATCTTTGGTTCATTTATATAACAAACAATGTGTGATGTTTCCATTGAGAATGTAGATCGTACAGGGACTTAGCACCTCTTGTCCTCAGATTTGGGCGAAAGTTCTGTGAAAATAGGCAACATTTCATTTGCCATCCTGTTATACATTCAATACTCAGCAACTATGCCCTGCTATGCCTTGTGGCAGATGCTAGGGACACAATGGTCTAGGGTTCCTGCTGTCACAGAGCTTTGATGTGTTGAAAGAATTGCACAAATGCATGTGTGATCACTGGGTTAAGTGCTAAGGAAGGCAAGTAGTACAAGAGTGCTATAAGAATGTCTTAAAGAGTGACCTCAGAAGAGGGTGCGGGTGCCAGAGGAAGTATCCTTGATGAAGGGACATGAATGCTGGGACATGGAGGATAAGTAGGATTTAGCCAGGCAAAGAGTAGAGGTGGGGGTGGAACCATGCTCAGGCAACAGAGACAGAATATGCAGCAGGCCTTGAAGCTTCCTCTACCTAAGCTACCTGCCCCCAGTCAGTCACACCCCAGGCTTTGTCATCTCCTAAAATTGTCCCATCTTGAGAATCAATGACTCAAGTATGTCACTTTCTGACACAGACTCCCTACTGTGATCCTTTTTCAACCTCTTTGGGGCCTTCAGATGTTGACTCCTCTGTTTCTTCCAACCTATCAGCCCTCTTCTTTCCCTCCTAGTTTCTTTTTGTTTGAAGAGCTTTACTCAGACACAATTCACACACATATATTTAAAGTGTAACATTTGATAAACGTTGGTATAGGCATACACCTGTGAACCCATCACCACAGTCAAGATTAGCAAGTGTATTCATCATTCCCAGAAAGTTCCTAATTCCCCTTTGTAACCTCTGCTTCCCTGTATCCTACAACCTTGCTAAACTCTAAACTCCCTTATTAGTTCTAATAGATCTTTTGGGTAGATTCTATCAGATTTCCTACACAGAAAATGTTACCTGCAAATAAAGACAGTTGTACTTCTTCCTTTCTGATATGAATGCTTTTATTTATTTTGCTTGTCCTATTTTCAAAAGGCTTTCTTCTTGGCTCCTTAGCTTCTTACTACATACAGCTTCATAATTCAATATTGGTCTTGTGTGGCAAGCCAACAGTGTGACAGACACAGTCTTCCATCTCTCACTTCTCATTGGAATCTTGGCTCCTTAGGTCACGAAGTTTGTCTCTCCAGCCCTGTGAGACTGTGGAAATCTCTGCTGGGTGTTTGACCCCCAGCCGTGGCTATCTAGGTAAAGCCTCAATTCTCAGCCTCCTTCCCTGCACCTGGAAGTGTCTGCAGCGCCACCTCACCCTCTCATGGTTCTCTTCTTTCCTGCATGTTGGCCCCTCAAGTATTCATCATTTTAATAGGTCTCCAGTGCCTTTAAACTGATCCTTTTGTCATGTTTCATTGGGCTTTTCTTGTTGTTCTCTATAGGAGAGTTTGTCTGCCAAAAGCTACTCTTTCATACCCCTAAGCCGAAGTCAAATCAATAAAATTGTTACTCCTTAAATGTTCTCAAACACTTACACTTCTCTTTATCTCTTCCACCACCATCCTAGTCCAAATCACTCCTCTGTGTTAGTGCAACGACCTCCTTCATTGCTCTCCTTGCATCCACTCTTGCCTCCCACTTAGGCATTCCCCATATAGCAGTAAGAATTCTTTTTTAAAAAACAGATAAGATTATATCACTTCACTGCTCAAAACCCTTAAATTGTTTTCGATAGTTTTCTTAGCATAAAATGAAAAATAAATATTATTAATAACAGTAAATGGTACTTGCTGAACTGTGGTCATGCTCAATGTGCATCAGTAATGCAAATGGTCTTTCCTGTGACTCCTCTCGTTAATACAGAGAAGTAAGCAGACATTCATCAAGTTCAACTTAATCGGTCAAGAACACAGATAGGGTCACTAAAGGCAGAATTTCAAGCCAGGTCTCTTCAGCTCAAGAGCATGTCTTTGAAGCAGAGTCCTGAATGGAAAAATGACTCCTTTTCTATGTTCTCATCTTGGTATCAGTTAGGGCTGTCCAGAGAAACATAATCAATAGGAGAGATAGATGTATCTCCTGTTGAGGCAGAGAGAGACAGAGAGAGAGAGAGAGACATTAAGGAACTGGCTCACATGATTGTGAGTTGGGGGCTGGCAAGTCTGAAATCTGTAGAGTAGGGCAGCAGGCTGGAGACCCAGGGAAGAGTTAATGTTGCAGCTTGAGTCCAAAGGCTGTCTGAACACAGAATTCCTTTCTATTCAAGGGACCTCGGTCTTTTCTCTTAAGGCCTTCAACTGACTGGATGAGACCCATCCACATTGTGGAAGAGGGCAATCTGCTTTACCCAAAGTCTGTTGATTTAAATGTTAATAATATCTTTAAAAAATAGCATCACAGCTGCATCTAGATAGTTTGACCAAGCAACTGGGAACTATAGCCTAGCCATGTTGACACGTAAAACCAGCCATCATACTTCCTGACTATATTTTCATTGTAAAGAATTCAAACAACAGGGAGATATATAGAAGAAATACTGAAAGTCACATTTCCACTCCATCCCTTTCCTTCCCCAGAGGTGAACACTGTGAGTTCCTCAGTCAGCATCCTTCCAGAACTCTGCCTATTCCTTTAACACTCATACATGTAAATATATGCATATATAATTTGGTTTTATTTTACTTAAGTGAGATTTTCCTGTAAGTGCTGTCTGGTGTCTTGTTTTTTTGTCTTAAATGGTAACTCATAGAAATCATTCTGTGTTAGTGCATACATATTTATCTTGTGTTTTCAGTTGGACAAACAAAACATTCATTCAATGTTTACAAAATTAAATCAAGTAAAAATAAAAAGTTCTCTTTGATCACTTCCTAAACCTCACTCTCCTTCTCAGCAGTAAGTGGTTTTAAAAAATATATTATTTTTTTGAGACAGGGCCTCACTCTGTTGCCCAGGCTGGAGTGCAGTGGTGTGGTCACAGCTTACTGCAGCCTCGAACTCCCAGGCTCAAGTGATCCTCCCACTTCAGTCTCCCAAGTAGCTGGGGGCACAGGCACATGCCACCACACCCAGCTAATTTTTTATTTCTTGAAGAGTTGGGATCTTTCCATTTTGCCCAGGCTGGTCTTGAACTCCTGGGCTCAAGCCCTCCTCCTATCTAAGCCTCCCAAATTGCTGAGATTACTGGCATGAGCCACCATGCCTGGCCAGTGAATACTTTGATAAGTTTGGTGTACATCTATCTAATTAGACACAATATTACATAAAGAGGTGAAGATGGCAGGGTGGTCTCTGTATTTCCTTCAGGTTCTCTTTTCCTCTCTGTTCTCACCCCTGTATAACTTGTATCAAGAATGTCATGCTATAACAGTGGACTTATATCATGTGACATGAACTATATTAATAAGAGAGAAGCTTGTTTGTCTTTCAAGTGTGCCACTATGAGGCATGTGAGAAATCTGATCCTATTCCTATGGAGGGCTGTTAGCAACAGACAGCTGTAAAATCCAACCTTTTCATCCAGGCTGGAGCCAGGAACTATTAGTTCTTAGGTTGGAGAGACATATAAGGGTCAAAAAGAATTTTTCAACCAGAAATCCAAGACTGTGTTTTATTGTGAGAGTTTCTTAGATAAGTATCTGCAGGAACTTTCCAAAGGAAGCGATCAGGGGAAGGGAGGCTGTGGAGAGGACTCTGTAAGCTGGTAGGATCCACTGCTACCCTATGGGTGGGGGTGGGCATTGTGGGTTGGACCAGAGCCAGGGCACAAATTGGGACCTGTGGTAGGTTGAATAATGGCCCCCAAGGATAGCAGGTCCAAATTCCTGGAATCTGTATATATTACCTTATTTGGGAAAAAGGTCTTTACAATGTGATTAAGCTAAAGATCTTGAGGTGGGGAGATTATCCTGGATTATCTTGGTGGGCTCTAAATCCGATCACACTTGTCCTTATAAGGAGGTAAAGGCAGATTGTCTGCACACACACCCACATACAGGAGGAGGTGATATGATGAGGGAAGAGAGAGAGGTTTGAAAATGCTGGCCTTAAGACCAAGGAATCCAGGCAGCCACCAGATATTGAAAGAGCTAGGAATGGATCCTCCCCTGGAGCCTCCAGAGAAAGTGGGGCCCTGCTGACATCTTGTTTTAGCCCAGTGATACTGATCTTAGACTTCCAACCTCCAGAACTGTGAGAGAATAAAATTCTGTTGTTTTAAGCCAATAATTTAACAAATTATTACACACAGGAAACTCATACAGGACCGAATCGAACTCTTCAGGTGTTAACCGCATACACATAGTTCCCCCAGCTCCTTCCTCCCAGAGCCTGTGGATGGAAGCATGGAGATTTTGACGTTGGGGAGTCTTCCTGTTACTGAGGAATGGAAAGAGAACATGAGGAGGAAGCTGAGTGTCTGGATCAATGTTTACTCCCCCGTGAGTGGTTTGTGAGCTAGGCAAAAGGGGGGCAACAGAGAATACAGTTTACATGGCCCTCACGTTTTAGGGAGCACTCTAGGGGAAAGCTCAGCCAGAGGTCCATGATCCCAGGAACAATATTAAGAAACTCTTAATTAATGGCACTCTAGCTGAATCTTAGAGTTGGAGTGCATCCGCCTTCACAGTAGTGCAAGAGAAATTCAGGGGAGGTGGGGTGGCTGGGTATGGCAAGATGCTGGATAAATGGAGGCAGAGACTGGCTAGGGACCAAGACATCCTAGATCACCCTGGAGGCTGCCTGGGGCTATATGTATGGCTCAGGGGAAGGGGAGAAGGCAGGCAGAGAAGTATCAGTTGCTATTTGTACTTTGTTTAATTTTTGTTTATCATTAATTTCATAAATTTGAAAGCAGCCAATTAATAACAATAATAATAGAAGACAAATGGCCAAGATTCATCTGAATGCATATTCTATGCATTTAACAAAGTAATTTTGAGGTAGGAGATCAGCAGGACTTGTTTTCTGAGCACTGGTCATGACCCCACTGATAAAAACAAGATCTGGTCAAAATATGTTATAGTAAAGAAAGCAGTCATAACAGCTAAAACCAAGATGGGGATGAAAGGGACCTCTGGTTGCCCCCACTGCTCATTACAGGCTAATTGTCATACATTTGCATGCTAAAAGACACTCCCACCAGTGCCATGGCAGTTTACAAATGCCATGACAGTGCCTGGAAGTTACCTTATATGGTTTAAAAGGGGAGGAACTCTTGATTCCACCCCTTTTCTAGAAAATTCATGAATCACTTATGCCTTATGTAGAATATAATTAAGGAGTAGCTATAAATATAGCTAGCCAGCAATCCACGAGGGCTACTGTGCTTATGGGGCAGCCCTGCTCTATGGAGCAACCATTTTCCTGTACTCTGTTGCTCTGATAAACTTATTTTGCTTTCACTTTACTCTGTCGGCTTTCTTTTGAATTTGTTCATGCATGAAGACAAGAACCCTCCTAGGCTGAGCCCCAGTTTGGAGATTCGCCCACATCAACTTCCCACAGACCTTCAAATATTGGCCTTATCAGCCAAACATTTCCAAACATTTAATGAAAATTACCTGCCTATCATATGAGACACTCTTTAGTGTTTCAAACACCTTCAAAAGCAGACCAAGGTGGCATCTCAGGTGCGGTGGTGATCTCACAGGTGGCAGCAGAGGGGAGGTTTAACCTGTCAGAGCTGACAATGGCCTGGGCCTAGACCCCAAGGCATGTGCCCATGCTAGGATTTCCCACCAGCAGTGGATGGTCCTCAAGATAGCTGAGCACCTAGACTTGCAGTTGGTGGTGAAGGGGGGGTATGGGGAGGAGGGTTCAGAGGTGTTGGGCATGCTGCTGTTCCTTTTGCAGCCCCCAAGCCTGGATGGTTCAGGAACTGCTCTCCCCAGAGAATGCTAAGAAACAGATAGGGCTTCCCAGATTTATGCCAGGAGTATGTGTGCATGGTACATATACAGTCCAACTATGGTCAGATCACAGCCCATCCTGATGTCCTAATCAGAATTTAAGGGGGTTCAGCCAAGTTACAACGTTCTGCAATAAGTTTTTACCTGCTGGAGAACACAGAAGGAAGACAAAGAAGTAGAAACGAGCATGTGTGGTCCACTAAAGCAGTGTGTGGCTGGGAATGTGTGGAGGAAGGGTGCTGTCCCTGGGACCCCCTCATGGGAAGGGGAAAAGGGTGCTGTCCCCGGGGCCCCCTCATGGGAAGGGGAAAAAGTGGCTTCCTTTTTCCTCTGTAATCTCTTTTGGGAAATTCTGTTAGTGCTCTTTTCCTTATGTTCGTTTCCACTTCTTTGTCTTTTTGCATTTTCTGGGAGAGTTCCTTGATCTTTAACTTTCAGATCTGTGATTTAGTCAACTGTCATCAGCTCTACTATTGAACTTTTTCTTATTTTGGGCAATGCAGTTTAAGAATTTCAAGAATTCCCATTACTTAATTTTGAAACCAGCTTCTAGTATTTTACAGGTTTACGTAAGTAGATCTAACCCTAGTCTGTTGTTAGGGTTTAACAAAGATACTGCTCCCAAAAGGCTCTCTGATCTGAGCATTGGCTTGCTGTCTACCTAGAAGAGACTCCGTGATTTGACATTGGATCCCATGCAGATATAAGGCACTGAAGCTGCCACTGCAGAGGATTGGCAGCTAATGGTGCTGTTGCATTTAATATTTCAGCTCTTTAACTATTCCACCCAGGGACCAGAAGCTCTCTGCCTGGTTCCCTAGTGGCTTCACGGACACAAGTATATGTGGCCATAGAATCCTGGCACATAAATTGCAAAATTACTATAAAAAATGCTGAAAGTATAGTCTTTTGGAGGTCAACTAGATTCCTCACATTTCCAAACCCTGCATTTCAGGAAATATTGTACTTTTGGCAAAGGCCACCCACACCCACACCCTGGTGAATTCCTGAACCACCATTCAGTCACCCAGGAAAATGCCCCTTATGCTTCCAATCATCCCTTAGCTCCACCCTCATGTCACTGGGACTGAGGTTTTAGATATAATTATTGTAAATTATTAGGGGAAGGATGCTTTAGATTCCTGTTATGGACTATTGGTTATAAAAGATATTTTCATTTTCTTTAAGGGATATTGATTTAACCCATTTATGCCTGAGGTTGCAATTTTTTGAATTTTTGCAATCAGACCTTGGTGATGACCTTGAGCAGTAGGATATAAATAACTCCCACATGCTTAGCATTCCAATAATGGAACACTAGGCATAAATTGGTAATTTTAAGCTAGCACTGAAGTATGGAGTTTAGGTTTTGTGAATCATTCCTTTATAGGAGCAAGGAAACCTTGTATACTGAAAATTGTGCTGGGGCAATCAAGAGGTTGTATGCTGGGATGACCAATCTCCCTGGGTGTGTTTCTTTCTCCAGCCCCCTTAGTTGCTAACAACCACTGTTGATATTAGACGTGAAAGACAGGGTCAGGCATGGTGGCTCATGCCTGTAATCCCAGCACTTTGGGAGGCCAAGGCAGTTAGATTGCTTGAGCCCAGGAATTTGAGACGAGCCTGGGCAACATGGTGAAACCCCATCTCTATAAAAAATACAAAAAAATTAGCCGGGCATGGTGGCACACACCTGTAGTCCTAGCTACTCAGGAGGCTGAGGTGGGAGGATTGCCTGAGCTCAGGAGGACAAGGCTACAGTGAGCCATGATCACACCACTGTACTCCAGCCTGGGCAACACAGCAAAACCATGTCTCAGAAAAAAAAAAAGTGAAAGACAGGAAGGTTTAGAATGGAGATGCTAAGCTCCCAAAGGACATTTGGTGAGAAAACTATACTGGTCCGTGAATTTGCACTCTTTGACACCTGACATCTATAAAGTGTGAAATGGAAGGCCTTCCTTAGTGACTGATAAGAAACCTGGTATTTCTGAAATTTCCAGGAGTACTACACCAGAGAACCAAAAACAAAAAGTCAGGTACCAGCTACTAACACATCGCCACCACCCTGCCCACCCTGCCCACATGCACACATACATAAGTTCATTGCATAAGGCTGGGACTCATGACAATACTGTGTAGGCATGGACAGAACCTCATGTCTCCATGAGTTGACTGGGGTTTCCAATATAGCGATTACCTATATAAACTGATGGCCAATATGAAGATAACCCAGCTGGTCATAATCCAGGCCTAATGTTATTGATTTCAAAGGGGAAGTATCTGACATTTTGCTTCCACAGACCAATCCTCTTTGCCATCCTAAAAGCAAGCTAGACAACACTCTGAAGCCTACACCATGTCTGTATCTCCTGTGTCTTCCCCGGAAGTGTCAAATTCAACCTCATTCATGGAGACCCTCCTGTTATCATGTAGTCTACAGTGGCATTATGGTGACCCCGACTGGCCAAGTCAAGTAAATGTGTCAGCCAGAAATGAGGAAAAGCTCACCTTCCCCCAGGACAAACACCAAGGGGGCTCCAATGTCCAAAAGCTTACCGTATAAAAAGGTAACCCTACAAATTGAAATGCAATGGAACGTGAATATTATACAACATTTCTAGTTTGTGATTTTCAAGAGGGCCCAAATATCTAATAAATAAAGCCATGTCCTCTTCTGCCATGTTTCTCTTCCATGAAACTATTGCCCACTTTCTTCCTGCTTAGAAGCAAGCAAGTTCCATTGCTCACTCTTATCTTCCACTTATTTCTCCTTGTGACTGTTTATAATTTTCAATAGTACCTCCATTCAAAGCACCATTCTATTACAGGCTCCAGTTACCAGCACTGGAATATTACAGGTTATGTGCTCCTCCTCAATGTCTCCAGGGCATGTCAGAGGTCTTCATGGCAGCCTCTCCCATCACAGGCCCAGAGGCCTAGGAGGAAAAAAATGGTTTTGTGGGCCAGGCCCAGGGAACCATTGCTGTTTTGTGCAGTCTCGGGATTTGGTGCCCTGCATCACAGCCATGGCTAAAAGGGGACAATGTAGAGCTCAGGCCATTGCTTCAGAGGGTGCAAGCCCCAAGGCTTGGAGGCTTACACATGCTGTTGCACCTGCGGGTGCAGAGAGTCAAGAATTGAGGTTTGGGAAACTTCACCTAGATTTCAGAAGATGTATGGAAACTCCTGGATGTCCAGGAAGAAGTTTTCTGCAGGGGTGGGGCCGTCATGGAGAACCTCTGCTCAGGTAGTGCAGAAGGGAAATGTGGGGTTGGGTGGGAGCCCCAACACAGAGTTCCCACTGGGGCACTGCCTAGTAGAGCTGTGAGAAGAGGACTACCATCCTCCAGACCCCAGAATGGTAGATCCAATGAAAGCTTTCACCATGGCACCAGGAAAAGCCACAGATACTCAACACCGGCCTGTGAAAGCAGCTGGGAAGGGGGCTGTACCCTGCAAAGCTGCAGGGGCAGAGCTGCCCAAGGCCATGGGAGCCCACCTCTTGCATCAGTGTGACCTAGATGTGAGACATGGAGGCAAAGGAGATCATTTTGGAACTTTAAGGTTTAATGACTGCTCTATTAGATTTCTGGACTTGTGTGGGGCCTGTAGACCCTTTGCTTTGGCCAATTTCTCCCATTTTGAGCAGGTGTGTTTTCCTAATGCCTATATCCCCATTGTATCTAGGAAGTAACTAAATTGCTTTTGATTTTATAGGCTCATAGGCGAAAGAGACTTGCCTTGTCTCAGATGAGACTTTGAACTTGGACTTTTGGGTTAATGCTGGAATGAATTAAGACTTTGGGGGACTGTTGGAAGGGCATGATTGTATTTTGAAATGTGAGGACATGACATTTGGGAGGTACTAGGGGTGGAATAATATGGTTTGGCTCTGTGTCTTCACTTAAATTTCACCTTAAATTGTAATAATCCCCACGTGTCAAGGGTGGGACTAGGTGGAGATGACTGAGTCATGGGGGCAATTTCCCCCATACTGTTCTTGTGATAGTAAGTTCCCATGAGATCTGATGGTTTTGTAAGGGGCTTCCCCCTTCACTTGGCTCTCATTCTCTCTTCTGCCACTGTGTGAAGAAGGATATGTTTGCTTCCCCTTCCACCAAGTCCTCCCTAGCCATACGAAACTGTGAGTCAATTAAGCCTCTTTTCTTTATAAATTACCCAGTCTCAGGTATTTCTTCATAGAAGTGTGAGAACAGACTAATACAGAATCCTAATTAAACTATGGACTGTGAGCAACAATGCTTTGTCCATGTATTTTCATCAGTTGTAACAAATGTACCACTCTGGTGCAGGATGTCAGTAGTGGCAGGGGTTGTGTGTTAGCAGTGTAGAGGAGGTACATGGGAACTCTCTACCTTCTATTCAGTGTTGCTGGTAACCTAAAACAGCTCTAAAGTTTTTAAATTTAAAATGCTGCAAAATGATGACTCTGACTTTTTAATATTGGGCTAGATAATTTTCTAATTCTGGACTCACTTGATTGTTCCCAGAAATTTAACTTTGATTGACTAAAATTCATTTTAGCCCAAATGTTTTACAATTCTGTAAAGTAACAAAGGTGTGATTTTTTTTTTCCTGAATGGGAAATAAGTGCCATGGCCTTATTGTCTCAAGGAGTAAATCAGTTTTGAATTTAACTTAGCAATTTACCTCATCATTTCTTTCCCCCAAAACCATAAGTCCTTCAAATCTTTTCGAACCAGCTCTTCATTCTGCTCCTCCCTCACTGATTAGTTAAATAAAACTTTGACCCATAATCACTATCTGTTTGTGTGGGAATTTTATGATTAAAAAGAATTGGTAATTGTAACTTTACATCATCCTACAATCAAGGACGGCCTGCTCTTGTGGGGGCCCTGGCCTTCTGTTGGTCAGGAACAAGGTAAAAGTTCTTATTTAGAGCACAATGAGGCAAATGAAAAGGGAACAGACAGTGACCAACTGTTACTTAAATCTAACCTGTAAAAGAAAGATTCTTTTTTTCCCCAAGCCAAACTGTATCTAGCTTTATTAAAGATACTTTCCAGAAACAATCATGGCATTTCAGGCAGGACATGGGCAGTCATTCACAGTATAAAACATTTCAAATTCCCTACTTCAATGGGCTACCAAAAATCAGAAAGCCACTGTAAAACCCAATGAAGACTTCATCTGATGCTCTGAACAGGGAAAGTTTAGAGTGAAGGTTGACATTTCTCATTTAGCATGTTGTTTTAACAACCTTTCATGAGTTGACCCTGACTTTCAGGAAGTGAAATGAAAATGGCAGAATTTATCTGATGATCCACAATCTAGAAACAGAACCGCTGCTCTTTTGAGGGGCACCATCTCAGTGGCATCACAGGCAAGTCCAGATTGCCTGACACACTGGTAACCAATTATTTGGGTTCAGGTCCCAACAGGTGTCTGGGTTTGAGTGAGTTAAGTCTATGATGAAAGGTGGAAAGGGAGAAGAGGACATAAAAACAACTTGTTTTTCCATACCAAGGCTTTTGTGCCAAGGTGGCCATGTGTGTCAAAGTCAGGGAATCTCTCCTCTTGGGAACCAATAGGAAGTCTCTCAAACCTAGAAGGGAAATGTGTTTTCCCCACATCAATCCAGCTTCATAGACATTCTATTAGTGACCTATGCCCCTTTCCCCCTAAACAACAATGAAGTGCTCTGCGTGCTAACAGCATAGCTTAAAAAAAGTAAAACAAAATTATGAATTTTTATAAAACTCGATAAAAAATAGTATTTCAAACTCTTCAGTCACCAGAAGTACAGTTATCAAAAATGCAGACACTTCACGTGGCATCTCCAGGACCTTCAGCTTTCTGTGCCTGGTCTGTTTTGTCATCTCCATTTTCTGCAGGGTTATTCCCCTCCCTGCCAGCATTAGCATTTACCCTTTTCCCTATGGGTACCTTCACTCACTTTTTTGCAGGGGCCTCTTTAGGCTTAGACTCTGGCTTTGGAGAAGCAGGTTTAGCAGACAACCTCTTGGATCTTTTCTGTGGTTTGTCCTTCATGTTGGATTTATCTCCTTTAGCATCCCCTTCAGCCTTTCTCTTGGGGATGGTGGTGATAGTGGCGGGACATAGGCTCTGGGGGAGGGATGCAGTGGTGCACGGGCTTTGGCCACTCCGGGGAGTCGTTCTTGTCTCTTTACTTCCAGATTCTTTTTTTTATTTTTATTTTTTTATCTTATAAGTAATTCCTTTGCTCTCCTCTGGCTCTCATGTATCCTCATTATTAAATAGTTATGCCATCTAGTCCAGATTCCATTTCAGAAACCTTTCAGCATTTTTACCATTCGAAGATTTGCAGTTTAATCTTTTTATTAGTTTTCTAGGGTGACTGTACCAAAAGTACCACACTAGGTGGCTAAAGCAATAGAAATGGAATGTCTCACATTTCTGGAGTCCAGAAGACCATCAAAGTATTGTCAGTGTTGGTTCCTTCTGAGAGTGGTGGGGGAGAATCTGCTCAGAGACCTTTCTCCTAACTTCTGGGGCTTTACTGCCAATCTTTGGCATTCACTGGTTTGTGGAAGCATCACCCCAATCTCTGCCTTCATCTTCACATGGTGTTCTCCCTGAGCATCTTCATGTTTCTGTGTTCAAATTTCCTTGCTATAAGGACACTTGTCACATTGGATTAGGGGCCCACACTACTCCAGCTTGATTTCATGTTAACTAAGTACATCTACAATGACCCTATTTTCAAATAAGGTCACATTCTGAGGTACTAAGGATTAGGACTTCACCATATGAATTGAGGTATGGGGAGACATAATTCAACCCATAACAGTCTTAAATTAAGAGGTGTAATTTCTGTCCATTTGTGTATTTTCCCAGAGAAATTTCTTAAAGTCCAAATAAAAAACTTAATTGGTCCAATAATGATGATTCAGAGGAGCTATTGTTATCTGAGCTTCTATAAAAATTAGCGTGCTTTGGGCTGCAAGTACCAAAAGTGTGACTCAATGCCAGCCATATGAATGAACCATCTTGGGTGCCCAGCCCTGTTGCGTCTTTAGACTTGATTCTCAACTTATATCTCAATGCAACCACATGAGAGATCCCATGAGTGAACTGCCCAGCTAAACCTTCTCTCAATTTCTCACTTACAAAATTGTGAGCAGAATAAAATGGTTGCTTTAAGCCAGTATGTTTTGGGTAGCTGGTTGTACAGGAATAGTAACTTAATGGGAAGAAATATCCAAAGTAAATAAATAACTCCTATGAAAGAATTAAAAAAGAGAAGCACCCCAGTTGAGAATTGAGACAAAAATAGGAATTTCAATCAAGAGGAATAAAAAATGCCCCCCCAACCAAGGTATTAAATCTAATTCATAATCATAGAAATTCTACATAAAAGCATAATAACAATTGACATTCCTCAGGATTAACAACATTTAAGTCACACAATATGAAATGTTAGTGATGATATGGAGCTTGATGGAAACATAAATTTGTACAGCAACCCAGAAGACAATTTGGCAATGTCTCTGAATACTAAAGATAGTCTTTGATTCAGCAATGCCATGGCTAGGTACATAACTTAGAGGAACTCTCCAAGAATATTTAAAGCAGCATTGTTTCTGATAGTAAAAATGGGAAACAACTTAAATATCTGTGAATGGGAAAATTGATAAATTTTGGTACACACACACACACACACAATGGAATACTATACAGAAGTGAAAATTGAGGAATAAAATTTGCTTATATCAAAATGGTGATTCTCACAAACAATAATTAGTTAATACAGTGATGAATATGAATAGTATGATATCATTTCTGCCAAGTGTAAAAGAGACAAAGACAATTTTTTAGGGATATAGTCATTTGCAGAAAAAGCACGAAGAAATGCACATGGAGGACAAGAGTGGGAGACAACAGGGAAGGAATCTGCAGGTGCTTACCCTCACTGGCAGTGTTTTATGTCTTCATCCAGTTACTACCTTCAGGAGTACTGGATGTACTTTTTAAGTACGTTTTGTATGTTAAATATTGCAGAATGTATTTTATAAAGTATTTAATTACCAGAAACTCTTTAAAAAATTCCCAGGCCTGCTTCAGACTCAGCAGATCAGATTGCAGAGGTGGGGCCCATGAATCTGCCCCTTTTGTGACCCCGATAGTCACTACTGGTCTAAGCCAGGGCAAGGCCACCCCGGTGGAGGTTGCTTCCTTCATGCTGTATTATGTTTTTCACTTTACAAGTAATAATGTTTATCCATCAGTTCCCCAACTTTGGTGCTGCTGTGTTATCTACCATGCAAGGAGATGGGGAAGCAAAAGTAATTAAGACATTTCCACTGGTTTCAAGGGCAAAGGTTAACTCCAATATAAAGGAGTTCTAAAACTTTTCAAATTGGACATATTCACATCTATTGTCTTGATACCAGTGTTTCCAAATCCTTTTTTCCCAATGCCCAGAACATCCACAGATCACTGCGTCTGTCTGGGAACTTCACAGGCTTCTTTCCGGAGACATTCCAGACACGCCCCTCTGCCTTGGCATGAATACTTGGCATCTCCCCTTGACATCTCAAGCTTTGTCATTTACTCACTGTGTGATCTTGGGCCAGTAGTGTCCCTTCTCTGAACCTCTGTTTCCACCCCTGCAAGTTGGGCAGATGAAGGTTCAGTTTGAAGCTGGTTGAGCCCTTGGAGTGACAAAGCAAGGGACTGTGAATGGACAAAAATGAGAGAAATAAATTCTAATAGGCATGAAGCAACCAGGGGAGAAATAGTCCCAATTCTACCCAAAGACTGATGGGCACTAATTTAGAATCCAGTCTCAATTCTACCTTCAATACGGTGTGTGACCTTGAAAATGTCTCTTAATCTCTCTGAGCCTCATGAGTCAAATCAGGATAATGTTAATACCTGCTTCAGAGTTCTGGTGAGGAGCAAATGAAATAACTCCTGTAAAGATGTTTTAGGAATTCTGTCTGACCAGGAAAAAGCCCTTGGGGCCATTTCTTCTTGGTCCCTGACAAGTGTCAGGCTGACGAGCAGAACTCAGGGTGGGGCAGGAAGTCAGTGGACAGTTTTGTGCCCCACTCACTGCAAGGTGGCCTCCCAGACTTGGCTGGATGGGTGAACCTGGCCTGAAAATCAACCACAAGCCCCTTTTCGTGTGTTTGGAGAGGAGCTGAAGCTGTGTGAATAGGAGTTGAGCATGCGGCTGGCAAAGCAGGCAGGACCCACAGAACACCTGGGCCCACTGCCTGAGGGACAGTCACTCCCTTCTTCATTTGGCTGCTGCCCTGGGATCAAACGGATACAATAGAACCCACGGCGCACGGCTGCCAAGGAAGGGCAGGCCCAAGGGATTGGGCTCCAAGTCCTGGAAGTGGTTTCCCAAGTCACTAGATTTGCAGCGCACAAAACCGGAAAGGTCCCGGTAAACCTGTCCACTGGCACCTGGGCAGCGAAGCGCTTTGGCCGGAGGGCCTCAGGTCCCAGCAGCGGGATGGACAGCGGGGAGATGGCTGACCCTCCTTAGGGTGGTGTGCGTGACCTGCATGAGTGCCTGGGGCATCTCCTGCACGGAATGGCACCCGCACCAGGTGCCTCTGGCCTCGCCTGGCCTCGCCAGCCAGAGGACCAGTCCTGGACGGGGAGGGGGAGGACAAGAGCAGGTGAACAGGCCCCAGAACCCGGCTCCCTGACCCTGGCCATAATGCAGAGCTGCCTGGCACACCTCAGACCACTCCCTGGCCCTCTGGTGGGCACACCGGGGTGCAGACCCCTCGCCCAGCTGGCACCTCCGTGGCACGTGCGGGAGGGGCAGGAGCCGGGACCAGGAACCGCTGTGGTGAGAGCCAAAGGCACGGGGACTGGCCGCCACAGACCTTTGGCCACCGCAGTGGGGGTGGGGGTGGGCGGGCGCTTGTGTGCCCGGGGACCCGGGGGCCCCCGTGGCGGGGGGGCTAGGGGAGAGGAGCAGGTGACGTCACCCGGGGACCTGGGGCCCCCAGGGGCGGCGGCGAGAGCCCGGCCTCGTGACCCGTCCGCGCCAATGGCCCTGCGGTCTCCCGGACGACGCGGAGGGGTCCGCGCTGCACCGCCGCCGCGCCCCCGCCCCGTGTCCGCACTGCAGAGAGCCGCGGCGAGCAGGCGCCGGCGCACTGGCCCACGTGCTGCGCGAGCGAGGGAGAGCCACAGTCTGAGCGAACGTCCGCGCTGGGAGCCAGGGGTGCCCGACCCCCGTCCGCCGCCGCCGCCGCCGCCGCCGCGCATAGCCCCCGGAGAGCCCTCTGGGGACCCCGACCAGAAGGGACCTTGCCCTGGGAGAAGGTAACAGACCCACCTGGGGAGGGAGACGCTGGGCCCCGGGAGACTCCGCCGCCCCTCGCCTGTCCGCCCTATCAGAACTGAAGCAGCCTGCAGGGCAGGGGTCCAGGGTCCTGGGGCGGCGCGGGGAGGGGGCTGAGGCCCGCAGAGACCCCACGGGGGGTGGGGGTGGGGGGCTGGGCAGGGGCGGGGCCTGGCTGCAGAGGCGCCGCCCGGGGAGGAGGGCGGCTGGGGGTGAGGGTGGGGGTGGGCGTGGATGTGGGCGTGCGGAGAGGTGGGCATTAACCTCGCTCTCGCCCTGCTCGCATTCACAGGCTGTGGAGACCTGGGCCTTCTGCGATCACCCTAGGAGTTGATCCAGATATGTGCCTCACGCCCTGATCACTCCCCCCAAATTAGTATCCGCAGAGATTCGAGGACATGCCGTTGACCTTGTTACAGGACTGGTGTCGGGGGGAACACCTGAACACCCGGAGGTGCATGCTCATCCTGGGGATCCCCGAGGACTGTGGCGAGGATGAGTTTGAGGAGACACTCCAGGAGGCTTGCAGGCACCTGGGCAGATACAGGGTGATTGGCAGGATGTTTAGGAGGGAGGAGAACGCCCAGGCGATTCTACTGGAGCTGGCACAAGATATCGACTATGCTTTGCTCCCAAGGGAAATACCAGGAAAGGGGGGGCCCTGGGAAGTGATTGTAAAACCCCGTAACTCAGATGGGGAATTTCTCAACAGACTGAACCGCTTCTTAGAGGAGGAGAGGCGGACCGTGTCAGATATGAACCGAGTCCTCGGGTCGGACACCAATTGTTCGGCTCCAAGAGTGACTATATCACCAGAGTTCTGGACCTGGGCCCAGACTCTGGGGGCAGCAGTGCAGCCTCTGCTAGAACAAATGTTGTACCGAGAACTAAGAGTGTTTTCTGGGAACACCATATCCATCCCAGGTGCACTGGCCTTTGATGCCTGGCTTGAGCACACCACTGAGATGCTACAGATGTGGCAGGTGCCCGAGGGGGAAAAGAGGCGGAGGCTGATGGAATGCTTACGGGGCCCTGCTCTCCAGGTGGTCAGTGGGCTCCGGGCCAGCAATGCTTCCATAACTGTGGAGGAGTGCCTGGCTGCCTTGCAGCAGGTGTTCGGACCTGTGGAGAGCCATAAAATTGCCCAGGTGAAGTTGTGTAAAGCCTATCAGGAGGCAGGAGAGAAAGTATCTAGCTTTGTGTTACGTTTGGAACCCCTGCTCCAAAGAGCTGTAGAAAACAATGTGGTATCACGTAGAAACGTGAATCAGACTCGCCTGAAACGAGTCTTAAGTGGGGCCACCCTTCCTGACAAACTCCGAGATAAGCTTAAGCTGATGAAACAGCGAAGGAAGCCTCCTGGTTTCCTGGCCCTGGTGAAGCTCCTGCGTGAGGAGGAGGAATGGGAGGCCACTTTAGGTCCAGATAGGGAGAGCCTGGAGGGGCTGGAAGTAGCCCCAAGGCCACCTGCCAGGATCACTGGGGTTGGGGCAGTACCTCTCCCTGCCTCTGGCAACAGTTTTGATGCGAGGCCTTCCCAGGGCTACCGGCGCCGGAGGGGCAGAGGCCAACACCGAAGGGGTGGTGTGGCAAGGGCTGGCTCTCGAGGCTCAAGAAAACGGAAACGCCACACATTCTGCTATAGCTGTGGGGAAGACGGCCACATCAGGGTACAGTGCATCAACTCCTCCAACCTGCTCTTGGTAAAGCAGAAGAAACAGGCTGCAATTGAGTCGGGAAACGGGAACTGGGCTTGGGACAAGAGCCATCCCAAGTCCAAGGCCAAGTAGGCTCGGGAGAACAGGGCAACATTTCCTACCACAGGCCAAGGAGACAAAAGAGATATTGGAAGGAGGGGAAAGAGAAGCCCAGACAAACAGCAGATGAGTTGAGTGGGGCAGAGGGACAGGGCAGCCAGACCAAGGCCAGGCCTTCTCACCCTTGGCCAGCTGGAAGGGACTTCAGCAACCAAGACCAACTGGCAACAGGCTCAGTGGGGGTCAGGTCCAGGTCCCCGAAGAGGTGCTGGAGAGGAAAGCAGGGAGCCACTGCATCCAGCACATGGGGTGCCTGGGCCTCAGATGGGGACCCCAAAGAAGCAGAAGCTGAAGAAGGTGCGGCTGGGGGTTCTGTCCTGCTCATCCAACCACCCCTAAATACCCACCCTGTGGACTTTGAGCTGAACATGCCCACTGGCCCCCAGGCCACATGGGACCTGGAGGAGCCTACCTGGGGCCTGCCCCTGCCAGCAGGTGCCAGGGCTGGTGAGGAAGAGCTGGGGGACAGAGGTAAAGCCCTGCAGGGGAGGCCACAGGGTCCATCCCGTCTTCAGGATCATCTACACTGCACTAGGGGAGCCCCAGGAAGGCAGCACCCTGGAGGCCCTGTGCCAGTGAAGACAGGAGACCCTAAGGCCCCGGGAGCCCAGTGCCAGCCAGAGGTTGTGCAGGCAAGGAGACCAAAGATTGATGAGAAGACCCCCAGCAGGGGTACTGGGTACCCGGCAGGCCAGTGCCCTCACAGTTGACTTGGACCAGGGTGGCTGTGAAGGGAAGTCTTTGTTGCAAAGGAGGAGGAGGAAAAGGGAGGACTTGGTAGGGTTTTGTTTCTTCTGCTTGTTTCTGTACAGGGCCACCAGACTCCTGGAGAGATCAAGCAAGGAGAACCTGGGGCTGCCATGGCCAAAGCAACTCAACAGATGCCAATGCCAAGGCCAGCCACAACCCTGCCACCTTGGGGAATCCAGCCTGGAGGCATCCCCTAAGCAGCCAGCCGTGGCCTGGGTGGAGGCACCTGAAGACGTCTGTCCCAAACTCCCCCAGCCCTGAGCTGGGAGATAACAGGGGGAAAGAGGCCCTCTCAAGGGTGCCAGATGCCTGGGTCTCCCAAGAGGGGTCCCCCAACTCACCGTTCCCGGGACAGGCTGCCCCCGTTCCAGGAAGCTCATCCTCACCTGTGTAGGCCCCTGTAGTGACCCACGCGTCCAGCAGACGCCCACCCACCGCTAGCCGTTGTTCCTGTGCAAAGTAGTGTGCTATGCACCCACCCAGGTGGCCGCCTCTGGGCCCAAGGCACATGCTGTGAGCTTCCTGTGAGCCCAGGCTCTGCTCACTGCTGTCCCGCGTCATGAGCACCACCTCTGCTTTCCCTGTGTAGATCTAGGCCAGTGGCTGCTTGTTCTTGTGGAGCTGTGTGTGTTCTTCTCTGAGCAGCTCCTCCCCGGAGTCCCCCAGCACAGTCCCAGGAGATGACAGGAAGGAAGCACCAGGGCAAGGCGGACGCTCACCCCGTGACCACGATGGTGACCATGACTGTGGGAGGAAGAACTGGACCCAGGACGGAGCGGGGCTGCCCTGCCTGAGGCTCCCGAGGAGCTTTGTGCTTTGGTGTTCCACCCCTGTTGTTACTCGTGACTCAGTTTCCTTGACCTGGTAGGGTGTTCCCTGCTGTGTTTTCCAGTGTCCTGTGACTGTCCTGTGCGGGCCATAGGGCAGGGCCCTGCCCCAGCAGATGGGCTTGGGAGGGGGCTCCCTAAAGCCAGTGGACACTGCCAGAGTCTACCTTCCTGGCAAGAGGCAGACCCTGGGGCCCTCAGGAAGGAGGGAGGTGGCAGCGGGGGCTGCAGCAGGAGTAGGAGCAGATGAGGCGTCTTGCCAGGAACCTCAGGAGGAGGGGGCCCGGGACCTGTGTGGGACCTGTGTCCTGTGGTGGCCATTTGCAGTTTCTCTCTGTGTTGTGATTCCCTTCTCTTCAACGTTTTCAGTACGTGTTTCTCTTCAATAAATTTCATTCAGTGTTCCAGCCGGCCTCGCCTCTGCTGTGGGAGACTGGGGATGAGGTTGGCTGGGGATGGGGTTGGGGTGGAGTGAGGGCCACAGTGGCTTTGTTAACACTGGTGTATACTTGGGGCTCAGTCTACAAGGCATTCTAGAATGCCCTATCTGCGCATGTTGGTCATGAGCTAGGGTTCACGGCCCACGGACCCAGGCAAAGAAACCCAGTTGAGCAGGCTGGATAGTCCCAGTAGACAGGACACTGGTAGACCCAGGCAAAGAAACCCAGCTGAGCAGGCTGGATAGTCCCAGTAGACAGGACACTGGTAGGCCCAGGCAGTGGCTGGTTGAGTCCTCAGGGCACTGGTTGAGCTTCTCAGAAATGAATAACATATTTAAGGAAGGGTGAGGAACAGCAGGCTGGACCAGTGGCCCCAGGATCCCTTGTATCACTATTGGGCTTCCACACCTGGAGCATCAAAACCAGGCCCATCTCTGTGAGTGTGTGTGAGATGGTGAATATGTGTGAGTATGCGTACTAGTGATTGTGTGAGAGTGAGTGTAGGAGAGTGAGTTTGTGTGTGTCGTGTGTCAGCGAATGTGTGAATATGTGAGTGTGTGAGATGGTGTGTGAATATGTTAATGTGTGTTTGTATTTGAGTGTGAGTATGCATCAGTTTTTGTGTGTGAGCGAATGTGTGTTAGTGGTCAAATGTATGTTTATGTGTTTAATGTATATGTGTGTTAGTAAAAGTATGTGAATATGTGAGAGTGAGACGGTGTGTGAATGTGTGTATGACAGTGAATGTGTGGGTGACTTTGTGTTGTTGAGTGTGCACATGAGTGAATGTGTGTTTCAGAGTGTGTTAATGTTTATGAGTTTGACTGTGTGTGCATATGCGTGAATGTGTGGAATGGGTGAGTGTATGTGTGAGTATGTGTGTTAGTGTGTATGAGACAGTTTATGAGAGGGTGTGTGAATTTTCGTGTGAGTGCAAATGTTGGGTGATTGATTTTTTTTTTTTTTATTTCTTTAAGGGATCAAGAGAGTTGGAAAGAAGGCAGAGAGAGGTAGAATTTTCTTTGCCACCAAACAGCAGTGAGACTTTTGTTGCCTCTAGGCTGATGGCCCTAGAGCTGGGCCTACTAGCTAATCATCCATTTCTGACCCCTGGCACATTCCTATTTTTAAGGTTCACATGGCTTCTTGGCCTTTTGGCTACGATCAAGTGCAGTATCTATTTTAAGGTCCCTAATCTAAAAATAGATATGTGTTACAGTTATTGTGTGATTAAAGCTGATAGAAACATCCTCGTATGAATCTCTGTGGACTTTTGTTTTCCTTTCTCCCGAGTAAATACCTAGGAATGGAATGGCTGGGCCACAGGGTAGTGGTATATTTAACTTTATAAGAAACTTCACACAGATTTCCAAAGCTATTGTGACAATTTATACTCCAATGAGCGGTGCCCGTTTCTTAGGGTACTCCAAAAAATCTTGTATTGCCAGCTTTAAACTTTTAACCATTCTGTTGGGTGACCACTGTGGTATCTCACTGAGGCATTAGTTTGCATTTCTGTGATGACTAATAATATCGAGCACTTTTTCGTGTGCTTATTAGCTATCTGTCTTCCTTAGTGAAGTGCCTGTTCAAGTCCCTTGCCTAGTTTTTACCTGGGTTTTTTAATTTTTTATTAGAGTTGTGCAAGTTGTTAAAATACTCTGGATACAAGTACTTTGATATATGTGCTGGGAACACTTTTTACCAGTTGTGTCTTTCTTATGCATATTCTTCATGGTGTCTGTTCATAAGCTGATGGGTTTAATTATAATGAAGTCCATTGCATCATTTGTTTCTTTTTACAATGACCACTGCCTGGGTCTTGCCTAAGATATCTTTCATTGGCCCACATTTGCAAACATATTGATCTATGTTTTCTTCTAGAACCTCTGTAGTTGTAGCTTTTGCATTTAGGTCTTAGAATATACCTATATTGGCTGGGTGCAGTGGCTCACACCTGTAATCCCAGCACTTTTGGAGGCCAAGGTGGGAGGATTGCCTGAACCCAGGAGTTTGAGACCAGCCTTAGTCTCAAAAAACAAACAAACAAACAACCCCAAAAATTAGCTGGGTGTGGTGGTGCATGCCTGTTATCCCAGCTACTTGGGAGGCTGAGGTGGGAGGATCTCTTGAGCCCAGGAGATTGAGCCTGTGCTCTAGCCTGGGCGACAGAGCCAGCTCCTGTCTCAAAAAAAAAAGTACCTAAATTAGTTTTTGGTGTGGGGTCAAGATGCATTTGAAAAGACTTTCCTTTCGACATTGATTTTATTTAGAGTGTTGGTCAAAAACTGTTTGACTTTGTACCTGTGGGTCTATCACAGGGCTCCTCTCTTCTACATGTTTCACTTCTAAAGCTTCCATTTGATTCTCCGTTATCGGTGTCGTTTTTCTGTTGAGATCCTTCCTTAATCATTTCTTCATCATTTTCATGTTTCTCTTTCAATTCTGGAACAACACATTTACTTCTAATAACTGTCTTTAAGTTCTCATCTGCTAATCCCATCGTCCTTGCCATTTCTGGGCCTATTGAAACATTTTCTCCTTGGTGTGGGTCACGTTTTTCTCCTTCCCATGTCTAGAAGTTTTTGTGTAAAAGCTGGATATTTTAGGTTAGGATGTAAAATATCTTGGTCTTGTTGTTTCCATTAATTCTGTGTTGAGTTGTTCCAGCAGGCAGTTTGTTTACTTACAGAGCAGCATAAGCCTTTGAAGCCTTGTTTTTAAACTTTGTTAATGTGGGTTTTCATTCTACCTTAGACTTGCTCCCAAGGTGTGGCATTTCTAGGCTCTGTACTGAATGCCCAGCTATTTCAATGTGGTCTCTCCACTGTGGCTGGTGGGAAATTGAACATCTCTGAACACTGTGTGAGCTTTGACAATTGTCCAGCTCACAGCTTTGGAGGTGTTCTGTGCTCAACCTTGTGGTGTCTCTATCTGAGCAGAACTTAGTATGCAGCCAAAGACTCAGTGGGAACTTTGTGAGGTGCTCTGGAGCTCTTTCTTTGCTCATTTCCCTTCTCTTCTGTACAGTGACTGCAAATTCTAGAAACCCCAGTGGCATTCAATTGCACAACTCAATGAGAATGCCACATGCTGTTTGCATTCTTCCTTTGCTTTGCCATAGACTGTAAGTGCTTCTAAGCTGATATCTGGGCTGATCTTTGGCCCTACATCATTTGTTTCCCTTCTCTCAAAACTTGCAGTCCTGGTGAGCTCTCCACAGCCAAGGCACTCACTCTTTGATGAATGGGGTTGAATGATCTGTAGATATTTGGAGGCTGTAGTGAAAGTTAGTGTGGCTGGGTCCCAGGGTGATGGACGGAGAGGCAAGGAGAAGACAATAGCTCCATAGGGAGGTCAGACAGGGCCATGAAGGGTCTGTAATGCTAAGTACTTTGCTAACAACTTTGGACTTCTGCCCTAGAAGTGCAGCAAGGCACCTGGGTCTTCAGGGAATGACCACTGCCCTGAGATGTGTGAAGGATAGGAATGACCTGCTCATGTCTGTGAACTAGAGAAGTCAGCCAGGAAGCAGTGTTAGGGATAGCTTGGAGGGGGCATTCGTATACACCAGAGGTGGCTACAGAGGTCGAGATGTTGGCTAAATCCAGGGACTACTGAGTGCTCTCATCTGCTGAGGTTGGAGAGACACCAGAGCCAGGAGACAAGGAGATTTCTGTTGGACAGGGTCTCTTTCCAGTCTTGAGCCACACTTCCCCTTGGAAAACTAGAGTTTTGACTGATCATCAAAAAGCCCCTAGAGGTAGCTCTTGTCAGCTAGCACTACTCACCTTCTTCCCATCCCCCCATCCAAAACTCCAGGCCATGGGGTCACATTATGTCACAAGAGGGAGGGCCTGGGATCTTCCGGAGGCCATGTGCTGCTGGCTGCCTTCTCCCCTCTGAGCTGACACCCTTAAAAGCCTTATTTCTACCAGAAAGTGTGGTATGTCCTCAAGGAGGCACAGTTCAGCCCAGCTCAGTGTGATGGTTAATACTGTCAACTTGATTGGATAGAAGAATATAAAGTATTGTTCCTGGGTGTGTCTGTGAGGGTGTTGCCAAAGGAGATTAACATTTGAGTCAGTGGGCTGGGAAAGGCAGACTCACCCTTAAATTGGGTGGGCACAATCTAATGAGCTGCCATCGAGGTTAGAATATAAGCAGGCAGAAAAATGTGAAAAGAGATACTGGTCTAGCCTGCCAGCCTGCATCTTTCGCCCATGCTGGATGCTTCCTGCCCTTAAACATCGGACTCCAAGTTCTTCAGTTTTGAGACTCAGGCTCTCCTTGCTCCTCAAGCTTACAGACAGCCTATTGTGGGATCTTGTGATCGTGTAAGTTAATACTTAATAAACTCCCACATATATTTTATATATATATATATACACACACTTAATAAACTCCCATATATATATATATATATATATATATATATATGGTTATAAACTCCCATATATATATATGGGAGTATAAACACTTAATAAACTCCCATATATATATATATGTATATGTATATATATATATAGTTTACATATATGTATATGTATATAGATATAGTTTATATATATATATATGTATATGTGTATATATATATGTATATAGATCCCATTAGTTCTATCCCTTCAGAGAACCCTGATATGCTCAGTTCCAACAGACTTTCACAGCATAGGCCCATCCTTCAAGCAGGCAACTTGCTTGCTGTGAGCTATGACTGTGAGCTATCCTATTGGTTTGCTCCTAAAGTCTTGCCTACAGGGAAAATTTATTGTGACATCCCCCAGGGAACTTGATCACTGCCCAGTGCTCACAAACTCATGATTTGAGAAAACCATGGGCATCTTTTTCTTGTGGCTAACTAGACCAACGAGGAAACTATCTTCCACAGAACCAACCAAAAGGACACAGACGAATGGCCTGAACTTCACGGAGCAATTTGGAAGCAGGCAACAGAGAAACACAGCACAGAACACTTATGGGGCCAACTCCAGCCAAACCATGATATTTCCTTGGCAACCATGGTCCCAAAATTCACTCTGATATGTGACATGAGACACCGTCCAACACACATAGCACCTGGGAAGCCAGGACCCCGGAGTCCTCCAGGAGAGGACAGGGACACGAGTCCCTGGGACCAGGGTGCAGCCATCTGCAGGCTTCTCTCCCAGAAACCGTGGCCCTGCCCCTGAATGCTGGTTGACTGCTGAGTCACCATCCAAACTCCAAAGTCAAAGTGAGGAGGGCCGGCAGGCTCGAGGGCAGAAAGAGCAGGAGCAGGGGCCTCTGACAGGAATCCCTGGACTCCTGGCAGAAAGGGCCAGCCATGCCCAGATGACACTGCCTCCTCGGGAGGAGAGTGAGTGTGCCCCATGGGTTGGAAGAGCCAGTGGCACACACAGGAAGGAAGGGAGCTGGAAGGCAGCTGTGGGAGGAAAGATGCTGATGGCATCTAGCTGCAGGCAAGCTCACTGGGAGCAAGCACCGGGCTGAGCTTGCTATGAAGGCCATTTCAATCCCAAACCAAGGCAGAGAGGACTGATCACCAATGCAGTTGTACCCTGAGCCCCATGGCACCACCCAGCCCACTGCCACCGGCCTCCACAACCAACGCCCCACCGACTCTCCTCCAGAGGGACTTGACTTCAATGAGTTGAAGACTGTGCCACAGGCAACCAGCTGTGTCAAGGACCAACGCAGAACAAGCTCACACTTATTCAGCCCAGCAGGACCCTGAGTCTGGGAAGCATGGCGTGCCACATCGGGTTGTCCCTCAGAAAAACCCTGCTAGGTGGGAAGGAGCCACCTGCACCTGTGAGGCTGCAGAGGGCAGGCTAGGGGCAGGGCAGGTTGTACGTGCATGTGCATGCGTGTGTGTGCGTGTGTGTGTGTCTGTGTGTGTGTGTGTGTGTTTCGGTGTGTGTGTGGGTGGGGCACAGCCAGACAGAAGCTGAGGAAGTACTGCTCCCCCCGCCCCAGGTAGGGGCAGCCAGCCAGGGAATGGCAGGGTCATATGGCAGGAGGCAGGTGCTAGCCCGGCAGCCCAAGGGCCTGTCGTGGGCTCTGGGCAGGGCAGAGAGCCGTCGGGAGCAGAATCAAAGAGGGCATTGGAGGAAGAAGCTTCTGAGCAGTCAGAGCAGGCCGCGGCCGGTGGGGAGCTGGCCCGAAGCCACAGACTGGGGAGCTTTGGCCCTGCCTGAGGTAGGACGGTAGGGAGGAGCCCCAGGCTCTCCCTGGAGGACACAAGGGGGCCCCCGTTGGCTGTGCAGAGCCTGGGCCCTCGGACATTGTGGTGCACAGCAAAGAAGCCCTTCCTGGTTCAAGAGCAGACAATGCTCCCACTCAACCTGTGGAGGCTGTAAGGGACACGTCCGAGGTCAGCCAGCTGGGAGGCAACCAGGTGGGGAGAAACACACACGGAGACCTCCTCTGCGTCCAGGCCTGTGTTGGAGGCACTCAGCAAGGCTGGCTGTCCTTGCGACTTGTTTCTCAAGAGCCAGTACTACAGCAGGTGCTCTACGGAGGCGTCTGGTCACCAAGCAACCCAGAGCCTTCTGTGAATCTTGATTGCAGCATCTTCAATCAAGTGCCACCTCACAGTACAGTGCTTCCGTGTTTATCCCTTCAGGTGTCCAACATCTGCTGGGCACGCTGGCTCTGTGCAGTGCCTTCTGCTGGCAATCAGGGGGACCAAGCCAAAAAGATGGAAGCCTCTGGGAGCCAAACCAAGCAGGGGCCACCTATACAATTCCTTTACCTTTACCAGGGAGTCTGCCTGCCCACAGGGCAGGGCTGGGTGCTGCGGGGCAGGGTGGGGAGGGACGGGAAGATGGAGAGTGGCAGGCTGGCGGGAGGGAGGAAGAGGGCAGAGCTAATGTCTACCTGGGTGTCACACGAGCCACTTGAATGTGACCACGGCCACAGGAGCTCATCCCCATGCCCGTCACCCCTCTTTCCACAAAAGGCAAGAGGAAAGACAACTGCCAGCATGATCCCCATGTCAGACAAGGGTCCTGCCTTCCACCCGGTCCACACACAACAAGGAACCCGGGACCCTGCCTGAGCCCTCCCCGGGCCTTCTCCCTCTCTAGAGCCTGTATCTTCTGCTTTCCCTTAGACCCTCCTTGCCCAGCCCCGGGGTCGGGGGGGGCCTGGACTTGGGCTGCAGCCCCCTCGCTGCTCCAGGCTTCCCTTCCTGCTGATTAGTTCCCCCAGACGGCTGGCCGGCCGGTCTCAGCATCACCGCCTCCTGGCTTCAAACCCATCGGGGCTCCCCACAGCCCTCAGGATAAGGTCCCGGTACCCTGGCAGGCTGGAGCAGGCTGACAGATTCAGGCACTTGCTGGAAAGAAGGCACCGAGAGCCTCCTCTGGGCCACACTCTGTTCTAGGTGCTGGGGATCTCAGGGTAGGAAACGCTGTACTACGGTTTGAACGTTGTGTCCCTGCCAAAATTCATGTTGAAAGTTAGTCCCTAACGCAGCAGTGTTAAGGGGTGAGACCTTTAGGAGGCAATGAGACCATGGGGGCAGAGCCCTCGAGGATGAGAGGAGTCCCTTGTAAAAGGCTGGAAAGCACTAGGTAAGCCCCCTTTTTGCTCTTCCCTCCCCACGACCATGTGAGGACGCAGGCACAAGACACCATCTTGGAAGGAGAGACTGAGCCCCCACCAGATGCTGAACCTACTGGTGCCTTGATCTTGGGCTTCCCAGCCTCCGGAATTGGGAACAAGAAATTTCTGTTCTTTTGTAAGTTTCCCAGTCTCCAGTGCCTTGACTTTGAGCTTCCCAGCCCCCAGAATTGGGAGCAATACATTTCTGTTCTTTGCAAGTTACCCAGTCTCAGGTATTTTGCTATAGCAGTGCAAATGGGCTAGACACACAGGCAAGTCCACCCCACCTTCTGGGGCTCTAGCTTGCCACCTGGGGAGGGAGCCCCTGATACCCAAAAGCAAAGACTCAGACCAGCATTTCTCACGTGCCGACACATGTACTGATGCCGCCAATAAGAATATAAACAGAGGGCACGTGATTTGTGTGTCCCAGCAGAGGGGGCCTATGGGAGGAGGGGACAGTTCAGCTGAGACATGAAGGAGGAGGAGGTGCAGGAGGAGGGGGAGGAGGAGGAGGGGGAGGAGGAGGAATAGGAGGAGGAGGAGGAGGGAGAGGAAGAGCAGGAGGAAGCTGCTGCCACAGAAGGTTCTTGGGCCTGGATGGCTCACACAGAGGAAGGAGGGATGGCAAAGGCCGAAGGTGGGAACAAGCCCTGTGCTGCGGGGCCAGCTGAACAGGCCAGATCGGCAGGAGTGTGGTGAGAGGAGCTGGGGGCATGGCAACATGGGGTGGATTTCGGGGAAGGAAGGAGAGCATCAGAGGAAGCCAGATCCCCAGGAGCAGCGTGGGGGGTGCTCTTGACCAGGATGGGGACTTTGAGATTACTCTAAGGAGATGGGGTGCCACAGGGAGGAGCAGGGTCTGGTGGTGTTGCAAAAAGATCACCCTGGCTGCTGAGGGGGTGTTGGTGGAGCAGGGAGGAAGCGGAGTGGAGGCAGGGAGAACAGGAGGCAGGGCGGGCCAAGGACCACGGAGATGAGAAGGGTAGCAGTCTTGGACCAGAGTCAACAAAATCCAATGATGGGTTAGATTTGGGAGTGAGGAACAAAGGATAGGGGAGAGAATCCTGGCTGCTTTGTTTGAGTCACCAGGTAGAAGGCAGAGCCCTTTGCACAGAGGGGGAAGCCTGGGGACAGTGTAGGCATGGTGAAGGGGACGAAGCCCTCCGGTTTGAACATCTTAGCTCTGAAATGTCTGCGGGGCATCCACGTGGGCAGATGGATGGGTACGTGCGGAGCTTGGAAGAGAGGTCACGTCCAGAGACAGAGCATTCATCGGAGGTGCCGTATGTCCCAGGGTTGAGGCTGGGAGCCCGCCCCCACCACGCTTAGATCCAGCAAAGTAGGAGGAGGAGGAGGAAGGTCCAAGGGCAGAGAGGCAGGTAGAGAGGGAGGAGGTCAGCCCAAAAGTGGGGTGGGGGAGAGGAAGAAGCTGAGAAAGGAAATGGTTTTGAGAAGGAAGGAGAGTCAACTGTGTTGAGAGGTGGAGACAATGGGGACAGAGGACTGACAAAAGAAAGACAGTTGACGTGTCACAGCCCAGCCTTGCCCGGGGTTGGCGGGGGGCAATGGGTGTCCTGCAGCGTCGTGGACTTGGAGTCAGCAGGTGCAGAAGGAAGGAGAGTGGGAAGAGACAAGGCCGAAAACAGGAAATTAGTTGCGAGCCGGCCTGTGGGCTGACTGGGCCAGTTGGAGACACCAGACCCACAGATGTTCCCAGGGTGGGGGCGGCCGAGGCGGTGGGGGGGGGGGAGGGGGGGTCGGTGCCCTTTCTGAAGAAGGACTCCAGAAAAATCACGGCTGAAAACAAGAGAGAGGACAATATGTGGTATAAGCCGTGACAAGTCTAACACTAAAGGTTCGATAGACAGACACTCTCACAGCAGAGGTAAAGAGCAGCAGTTTGCCTGAATGAGAACAAGCAGTCTTGGCCCTCAAGGGGGAGAAGCGGTGGGGGGCAGGGGGGCGGGGAGGACTGGACACACGAGCCCAACCGGGGAGGCTGCTTTGTGACAGAAGACATGCGTTTCTTCGCTGACCCCACGTTTACTACCTGGGAGGTAGAAAAGCCTGGGGAGCAAGACCATGCCAACCTAAGTACCACACAGAGAGGGAGCCTCCCTATAAGAAGATGGTATCTATTCAGAAATAGGCATTGCAGTGGGGACGTGTGCGCCCTAGTGAACTATGTGCATATTCAGGCAGGGGAAGGCAGACAAAGGGTTTTCAGGACAAGTGAAGAGGATTACATAATTGTTTTGACATAATGATCTTTGGCTACAAGGATGAATAACAAGGGTAGCATTGGTCAGGGGCTTGGACAGGAAGTTGCTGGGCAGGTGTCCTCGCAGAAGTATTATTTGTGTCAGGTTGCAACAGCCTTTGTGCAAATTTGTGGGTTTTGCAGTCTTCTGTGATAGCTTTTGTTATCAGGCATTCGTGCATGGGAACCCTGCCTAGGTGGCCCTCCACAGCTCTATTTGTCAGGTTTTTGGATTTTTGTTTGCTTGAACAACAAGTGACTCCATCTTGATTCTGAAACCTTTCACAACCATACGGGCAAGCCAAAGTCTAATTGTGAGGCCCACTCCAATGCGACCTGCTTCTGGGCAACGTGATAGACTGGCCATGGCTTATATCACAAAAGGAGAAAGGCTTCGATCTTGACGCTAGGAACTTTCTCCCGGAAACGGGCCGATGACGCCTGTCATCTGCGAGATGAGGAGGAAAGGAGCAAAGGAGATTCACAGAAGAGGAACCAGGAACGGCCAGTGGGAGGATGCACGACCTCGCCACCGCTCGGGGAAACGCAAGGCACACAGCGATGAGGTGGTGTCTCTCCCCGTGGGATGGGCAAGCGGGCGAGGCTGGACAGGACCAAAGGCTGCTTGGGCTGTAGGAACCCAGGACCGCTCCCACGCTGCCAGTGCGAGGGAACATGGGTTCAGCCACGCACCGGAGGTCACAGATGAGCAAAGCTTGGTTGTGGCGTTGATAGGCACAGCCCAAGTCCCAGCAGAGCCACTGCCTGCTGTGCACGCCAGAGTCTTTCTGGCTGACGGTGGTGGCTCAGACAGGCATGCGGGATACCACTGGCAGCAGTGTCTGCAACAGCCAAACAGTGGGAAGGACCGGAATGTCCATCCCCAGGGTCATAGACAAATACTCTGGGGCTGTGATTCAGCAAGGAGCTTGGGCGAGCTGGACGCTTGGGGGAAACCTTGGCCAGCAAGTTGCCAAACAGGAGGTCAGGCAAGGAAAGAGAAGGGGATGAGGGAACGACACCCAGAGGTGTGACCCCGTGGGAACCCGTTTGCCACCTGCCTGGTGGAGATGCTGTTCACATGGCCCCAGCCTCCCGTGATGGGTCAGGTGCAGGGTGGTCAGATCCACAGGCGCAGAATCTCTGTTTTGAGCGGAGGCTGCTCTGCCCTGGCGCAGTGTCTAGCCCCGGCAACAGAGGACTGGGGAAGGACCTATGGAAGGCTGACTCAGGCCCTGACAGACGGAGGTCTCCAGGGAGGTACGACACCCATGCTGCCCTCAGGGCCAAGAGAGCAATGCCCCAGAGCCCATCAGGCTGGTGAGGGCACAGGGGGCAGGGGACAAATTGAGTAGCCCACTCCACGCGGACTACCTTTCCAGGCACACACTCAGGCAGAGACCCAGACTCGGGACTTGCGGCTGCAAAACGGACGAGGCCCGGGCATACTTGGGTGCTGGGTCACCCTCCTAGGTGCTGGCTCCTGGCACCAGGGCAGCAAAGTGCTTCGGCCGGAGGGCTGCGGGTCCCTGAAGCCAGATGGGCAGCGGGGAGATGGCAGACCCTCCGTAGGATGGTGTGCGTGAGCTGCGTGAGCGCCTGGGGCATCTCCTCCACGGAATGGCACCCGCACCAGGTGCCCCTGGCCTCGCCTGGCCTTGCCAGCCAGAGGACCAGTCCTGGACGGGGAGGGGTAGGACAAGAGCAGGTGCACAGGCCCCAGAACCCGGCTCCCTGACCCTGGCCAGAACGCAGAGCTGCCGGGCGCACCTCAGACCACTCCCTGGCCCTCTGGTGGGCACGCCGGGGTGCAGACCCCTCGCCCCGCTGGCGCCTGCCTCCGGGGCACGTGCGGGAGGGGCAGAGGCCTGGACCAGGAACCGCTGTGGTGAGAGCCAAAGGCGCTGGGACCTGCGGCCCACAGACCTTTGGACACCCCGGTGGGGGTGGGGGTGGGCTGGCGCCTGTGTTCCCGGGACCCGCGGCGCGAGGGGAGTGGGGGTGGGGCTAGGGGATAGGAGCAGGTGACGTCACCCGGGGTCCTGGGGCGCTCGGGAAGGCGGCGAGAGCCAGGCCACGTGACCCGCCCGCGGCAACGGCCCTGCGCTCTCCCGGGCCGGCGACGCGGAGGGGTCCGCGCTGCACCGCCGCCGCACCCCGGCCGCGTGACCGCACTGCAGAGAGCGGCTGCGAGCAGGCGCCGGCGCACCGGCCCAAACGCCGAGCGAGCGAGGGAGAGGCACAGTCAGAGGGAACGCCCGCGCTGGGAGCCAGGGGCGCCCGACCCCGCCGCCGCCGCAGCGGCGCGCAGCCCCCGACGCGCCCTGTGGGGACCCGGACCAGGAGGGACCCTGCCCCGGGAAAAGGTATCAGACCCACCCGGGGAGGGGGACGCTGGGTCCCGGGAGACTCCGCCGCCCCTCGCCTGTCCGCCCTAACAGAACTGAAGCAGCCTGCGGGGCAGCGGTCCGGGGTCCGGGGTCCGGGGGCGGCGCGGGGATGAGGCCAAGACCCGCAGGGACCACCCCCCCGGGGGGGCGGGGCGGGACAGGGGCGGGGCCTGGCTGCAGAGGCGCGGCCAGGGGAGGAGGGCGGCTGGGGGTGGGAGTGGACGTGGACGTGGACGTGGGCGTGGGGAGGGGTGGGCATTAACCTCGCTCTCGCCCGCTCGCATTCACAGGCTGTGGAGACCTGGGCTCCCACCCCAATTCATCCCCCCACACCCCCGCCGCCCCGTGCCACCCTGGTCCGCGCTGGGAACCCTATCCTGCCCCTCGTGTCAGCCCGGCACTGGCCAGAATTGCGGGCATGGCGGTGACGATGCTGCAGGACTGGTGCAGGTGGATGGGGGTCAACGCTCGCAGGGGCCTGCTCATCCTGGGCATCCCGGAGGACTGTGATGATGCCGAATTCCAAGAGTCCCTCGAGGCTGCCCTGAGGCCTATGGGACACTTTACAGTGCTAGGCAAAGTGTTTCGAGAGGAGGATAATGCCACCGCGGCCCTGGTCGAGCTCGACCGGGAAGTCAACTATGCTTTGGTCCCCAGGGAAATCCCCGGCACTGGGGGCCCGTGGAACGTGGTCTTTGTGCCCCGTTGCTCAGGCGAGGAGTTTCTCGGTCTCGGTCGCGTGTTCCACTTCCCGGAGCAAGAGGGGCAGATGGTGGAGAGCGTGGCCGGCGCCCTGGGCGTGGGGCTGCGCAGGGTGTGCTGGCTCCGATGCATCGGTCAGGCGGTCCAGCCCTGGGTGGAGGCCGTGAGGTACCAGAGCCTGGGCGTGTTTTCCGGGAGGGACCAGCCAGCCCCAGGGGAGGAGTCCTTTGAGGTCTGGCTAGACCACACCACCGAAATGCTGCATGTGTGGCAGGGGGTCTCGGAAAGGGAGAGGAGGAGGAGGCTGCTGGAAGGCTTGCGTGGGACCGCCCTGCAGCTCGTGCACGCGCTCCTGGCGGAGAACCCCGCCAGGACGGCGCAGGACTGTCTGGCGGCCCTGGTCCAGGTGTTTGGAGACAACGAGTCCCAGGCGACCATCCGGGTGAAGTGTCTGACCGCTCAGCAGCAGTCAGGCGAGCGTCTCTCAGCTTTCGTGTTGCGGCTGGAAGTGCTGCTGCAGAAGGCCATGGAGAAGGAGGCCCTGGCCAGAGCATCCGCCGACCGCGTGCGCCTGAGGCAGATGCTCACCAGGGCCCACCTTACTGAGCCTCTGGATGAAGCACTGAGGAAGCTGAGAATGGCCGGGAGGTCTCCAAGTTTCTTGGAGATGCTGGGGCTCGTTCGGGAGTCTGAGGCATGGGAGGCCAGTCTAGCCAGGAGCGTGAGAGCCCAGACACAGGAAGGGGCCGGTGCCCGGGCTGGTGCCCAGGCTGTTGCCAGAGCCAGCACTAAAGTAGAGGCGGTCCCAGGAGGTCCTGGTCGGGAGCCAGAGGGCCTCCTCCAGGCAGGAGGCCAGGAGGCTGAGGAGCTCCTCCAGGAGGGGCTCAAGCCCGTCCTGGAGGAATGTGATAACTAGGTTGGGGCTGGGGAGGCAGCCCAGCGCGAGTCCTCCCCGGGCAAATAGGCTCCGAGGGCCCCGGGGCCTCCTCTCCTCCTCTCAGGCAGCAGGGCCCTGGAGACAGGCGGAGGCGGGGCCAGGGCCGGTCCCTCACCCCACATCGGGATCGGGGCCAGCTGTGGCCTGGGTAGGGGCACCTGAAGATGTCTGCCCCCCACTCCTTGTCCTGGGTTGGGAGAGGCAGGGGGAAAGAGGCCCTCTCAAGGGTGTCAGCTGCCTGGGTCTCCCAAGAGGGGTCCCCCACCCGCCGAGTCCTCCACATGGCTCCCATGTGGGCCTCTGACTTCATGCCCAGGCCCTCCTGGGGCTCTTCCCTGATCTTGGCTTCCAGCCTGAGGTTACACATGTGGCCACTCTGACCCTTCTGAAAGCCCTGAGCGCCGCCCCCCCCCACCCCACCCCACAGTGCTGTCAGGGATCCTGGATACCAGGAACTAGCCTACTGTCCCTCTGCCTGTCTGCAACGTCCAAACCACCTACTCCTGGGAGGTGATTAGAGTGCCCTGGGAACCCAATCAGCCCCTGCTCAAGACTACCACGCCATCCCGTGCAGCCCAGGGGACCACACAGACCCTCAGGGACCAAGCACCCCACACACCCCGATGTTAGCCCAGCCACTGTGGCACCTCACCTCACCTTGTCCCCAGCCAACACTGCACCCCGCACCCCGCACCCCATGCAGTTTCCCACAGCAGAGGCGAGGCCGGCTGGAACACTGAATGAAATTTATTGAAGAGAGATACGTACTGAAACCGTTGAAGAGAAGGGAATCACAACACAGAAGCTGCAAATGGCCACCACAGGACACAGGTCGGGACCCCCCTCCTCCTGGGGGAACACCCACCCCAGGTCTAGGAAACTCAGTAACAAGTAACAACAGGAGTGGAACGCCAAAGCACAAAGTTCACTGGGGAACCTCAGACAGCCCCACTCCATCCCGGGTCCCGTTCTTTCTCCCGCAGTCATGGTCACCATCGCTGTCACGGGATGAGTGTCCACTGGGCCCTGGTGTCTTCTTCCCGCCATCTCCCGGGACTGCGCTGGGGCCCTCTGGGGAGGAGCTGCTCAGAGAAGAACACACACGGCTCCACAAAAACAAGCAGCCCCTGGCCTAAATCTACGCAAGGAAAGCAGAGGTGGTGCTCACGATACGGGAGAGCAGTGAGCACAACCTGGGCTCCCAGGAAGCTCACAGCATGTGCCCCTGGCACTGGAGGGGCGCCTCCCCCCACCCCATTTGGTATTAAATGTGGTCATCTGGGTCACCGGGAAGGTGGTGGTGGGCAGGGCCCCTTGGGGGGAAGTGGGGGGCCCCGATCCCGATGTGGGGTGAGGGACCGGCCCTGGCCCCGCCTCCGCCTGTCTCCAGGGCCCTGCTGCCTGAGAGGAGGAGAGGAGGCCCCGGGGCCCTCGGAGCCTATTTGCCCGGGGAGGACTCGCGCTGGGCTGCCTCCCCAGCCCCAACCTAGTTATCACATTCCTCCAGGACGGGCTTGAGCCCCTCCTGGAGGAGCTCCTCAGCCTCCTGGCCTCCTGCCTGGAGGAGGCCCTCTGGCTCCCGACCAGGACCTCCTGGGACCGCCTCTACTTTAGTGCTGGCTCTGGCAACAGCCTGGGCACCAGCCCGGGCACCGGCCCCTTCCTGTGTCTGGGCTCTCACGCTCCTGGCTAGACTGGCCTCCCATGCCTCAGACTCCCGAACGAGCCCCAGCATCTCCAAGAAACTTGGAGACCTCCCGGCCATTCTCAGCTTCCTCAGTGCTTCATCCAGAGGCTCAGTAAGGTGGGCCCTGGTGAGCATCTGCCTCAGGCGCACGCGGTCGGCGGATGCTCTGGCCAGGGCCTCCTTCTCCATGGCCTTCTGCAGCAGCACTTCCAGCCGCAACACGAAAGCTGAGAGACGCTCGCCTGACTGCTGCTGAGCGGTCAGACACTTCACCCGGATGGTCGCCTGGGACTCGTTGTCTCCAAACACCTGGACCAGGGCCGCCAGACAGTCCTGCGCCGTCCTGGCGGGGTTCTCCGCCAGGAGCGCGTGCACGAGCTGCAGGGCGGTCCCACGCAAGCCTTCCAGCAGCCTCCTCCTCCTCTCCCTTTCCGAGACCCCCTGCCACACATGCAGCATTTCGGTGGTGTGGTCTAGCCAGACCTCAAAGGACTCCTCCCCTGGGGCTGGCTGGTCCCTCCCGGAAAACACGCCCAGGCTCTGGTACCTCACGGCCTCCACCCAGGGCTGGACCGCCTGACCGATGCATCGGAGCCAGCACACCCTGCGCAGCCCCACGCCCAGGGCGCCGGCCACGCTCTCCACCATCTGCCCCTCTTGCTCCGGGAAGTGGAACACGCGACCGAGACCGAGAAACTCCTCGCCTGAGCAACGGGGCACAAAGACCACGTTCCACGGGCCCCCAGTGCCGGGGATTTCCCTGGGGACCAAAGCATAGTTGACTTCCCGGTCGAGCTCGACCAGGGCCGCGGTGGCATTATCCTCCTCTCGAAACACTTTGCCTAGCACTGTAAAGTGTCCCATAGGCCTCAGGGCAGCCTCGAGGGACTCTTGGAATTCGGCATCATCACAGTCCTCCGGGATGCCCAGGATGAGCAGGCCCCTGCGAGCGTTGACCCCCATCCACCTGCACCAGTCCTGCAGCATCGTCACCGCCATGCCCGCAATTCTGGCCAGTGCCGGGCTGACACGAGGGGCAGGATAGGGTTCCCAGCGCGGACCAGGGTGGCACGGGGCGGCGGGGGTGTGGGGGGATGAATTGGGGTGGGAGCCCAGGTCTCCACAGCCTGTGAATGCGAGCGGGCGAGAGCGAGGTTAATGCCCACCCCTCCCCACGCCCACGTCCACGTCCACGTCCACTCCCACCCCCAGCCGCCCTCCTCCCCTGGCCGCGCCTCTGCAGCCAGGCCCCGCCCCTGTCCCGCCCCGCCCCCCCGGGGGGGTGGTCCCTGCGGGTCTTGGCCTCATCCCCGCGCCGCCCCCGGACCCCGGACCCCGGACCGCTGCCCCGCAGGCTGCTTCAGTTCTGTTAGGGCGGACAGGCGAGGGGCGGCGGAGTCTCCCGGGACCCAGCGTCCCCCTCCCCGGGTGGGTCTGATACCTTTTCCCGGGGCAGGGTCCCTCCTGGTCCGGGTCCCCACAGGGCGCGTCGGGGGCTGCGCGCCGCTGCGGCGGCGGCGGGGTCGGGCGCCCCTGGCTCCCAGCGCGGGCGTTCCCTCTGACTGTGCCTCTCCCTCGCTCGCTCGGCGTTTGGGCCGGTGCGCCGGCGCCTGCTCGCAGCCGCTCTCTGCAGTGCGGTCACGCGGCCGGGGTGCGGCGGCGGTGCAGCGCGGACCCCTCCGCGTCGCCGGCCCGGGAGAGCGCAGGGCCGTTGCCGCGGGCGGGTCACGTGGCCTGGCTCTCGCCGCCTTCCCGAGCGCCCCAGGACCCCGGGTGACGTCACCTGCTCCTATCCCCTAGCCCCACCCCCACTCCCCTCGCGCCGCGGGTCCCGGGAACACAGGCGCCAGCCCACCCCCACCCCCACCGGGGTGTCCAAAGGTCTGTGGGCCGCAGGTCCCAGCGCCTTTGGCTCTCACCACAGCGGTTCCTGGTCCAGGCCTCTGCCCCTCCCGCACGTGCCCCGGAGGCAGGCGCCAGCGGGGCGAGGGGTCTGCACCCCGGCGTGCCCACCAGAGGGCCAGGGAGTGGTCTGAGGTGCGCCCGGCAGCTCTGCGTTCTGGCCAGGGTCAGGGAGCCGGGTTCTGGGGCCTGTGCACCTGCTCTTGTCCTACCCCTCCCCGTCCAGGACTGGTCCTCTGGCTGGCAAGGCCAGGCGAGGCCAGGGGCACCTGGTGCGGGTGCCATTCCGTGGAGGAGATGCCCCAGGCGCTCACGCAGCTCACGCACACCATCCTACGGAGGGTCTGCCATCTCCCCGCTGCCCATCTGGCTTCAGGGACCCGCAGCCCTCCGGCCGAAGCACTTTGCTGCCCTGGTGCCAGGAGCCAGCACCTAGGAGGGTGACCCAGCACCCAAGTATGCCCGGGCCTCGTCCGTTTTGCAGCCGCAAGTCCCGAGTCTGGGTCTCTGCCTGAGTGTGTGCCTGGAAAGGTAGTCCGCGTGGAGTGGGCTACTCAATTTGTCCCCTGCCCCCTGTGCCCTCACCAGCCTGATGGGCTCTGGGGCATTGCTCTCTTGGCCCTGAGGGCAGCATGGGTGTCGTACCTCCCTGGAGACCTCCGTCTGTCAGGGCCTGAGTCAGCCTTCCATAGGTCCTTCCCCAGTCCTCTGTTGCCGGGGCTAGACACTGCGCCAGGGCAGAGCAGCCTCCGCTCAAAACAGAGATTCTGCGCCTGTGGATCTGACCACCCTGCACCTGACCCATCACGGGAGGCTGGGGCCATGTGAACAGCATCTCCACCAGGCAGGTGGCAAACGGGTTCCCACGGGGTCACACCTCTGGGTGTCGTTCCCTCATCCCCTTCTCTTTCCTTGCCTGACCTCCTGTTTGGCAACTTGCTGGCCAAGGTTTCCCCCAAGCGTCCAGCTCGCCCAAGCTCCTTGCTGAATCACAGCCCCAGAGTATTTGTCTATGACCCTGGGGATGGACATTCCGGTCCTTCCCACTGTTTGGCTGTTGCAGACACTGCTGCCAGTGGTATCCCGCATGCCTGTCTGAGCCACCACCGTCAGCCAGAAAGACTCTGGCGTGCACAGCAGGCAGTGGCTCTGCTGGGACTTGGGCTGTGCCTATCAACGCCACAACCAAGCTTTGCTCATCTGTGACCTCCGGTGCGTGGCTGAACCCATGTTCCCTCGCACTGGCAGCGTGGGAGCGGTCCTGGGTTCCTACAGCCCAAGCAGCCTTTGGTCCTGTCCAGCCTCGCCCGCTTGCCCATCCCACGGGGAGAGACACCACCTCATCGCTGTGTGCCTTGCGTTTCCCCGAGCGGTGGCGAGGTCGTGCATCCTCCCACTGGCCGTTCCTGGTTCCTCTTCTGTGAATCTCCTTTGCTCCTTTCCTCCTCATCTCGCAGATGACAGGCGTCATCGGCCCGTTTCCAGGAGAAAGTTCCTAGCGTCAAGATCGAAGCCTTTCTCCTTTTGTGATATAAGCCATGGCCAGTCTATCACGTTGCCCAGAAGCAGGTCGCATTGGAGTGGGCCTCACAATTAGACTTTGGCTTGCCCGTATGGTTGTGAAAGGTTTCAGAATCAAGATGGAGTCACTTGTTGTTCAAGCAAACAAAAATCCAAAAACCTGACAAATAGAGCTGTGGAGGGCCACCTAGGCAGGGTTCCCATGCACGAATGCCTGATAACAAAAGCTATCACAGAAGACTGCAAAACCCACAAATTTGCACAAAGGCTGTTGCAACCTGACACAAATAATACTTCTGCGAGGACACCTGCCCAGCAACTTCCTGTCCAAGCCCCTGACCAATGCTACCCTTGTTATTCATCCTTGTAGCCAAAGATCATTATGTCAAAACAATTATGTAATCCTCTTCACTTGTCCTGAAAACCCTTTGTCTGCCTTCCCCTGCCTGAATATGCACATAGTTCACTAGGGCGCACACGTCCCCACTGCAATGCCTATTTCTGAATAGATACCATCTTCTTATAGGGAGGCTCCCTCTCTGTGTGGTACTTAGGTTGGCATGGTCTTGCTCCCCAGGCTTTTCTACCTCCCAGGTAGTAAACGTGGGGTCAGCGAAGAAACGCATGTCTTCTGTCACAAAGCAGCCTCCCCGGTTGGGCTCGTGTGTCCAGTCCTCCCCGCCCCCCTGCCCCCCACCGCTTCTCCCCCTTGAGGGCCAAGACTGCTTGTTCTCATTCAGGCAAACTGCTGCTCTTTACCTCTGCTGTGAGAGTGTCTGTCTATCGAACCTTTAGTGTTAGACTTGTCACGGCTTATACCACATATTGTCCTCTCTCTTGTTTTCAGCCGTGATTTTTCTGGAGTCCTTCTTCAGAAAGGGCACCGACCCCCCCTCCCCCCCCCCCACCGCCTCGGCCGCCCCCACCCTGGGAACATCTGTGGGTCTGGTGTCTCCAACTGGCCCAGTCAGCCCACAGGCCGGCTCGCAACTAATTTCCTGTTTTCGGCCTTGTCTCTTCCCACTCTCCTTCCTTCTGCACCTGCTGACTCCAAGTCCACGACGCTGCAGGACACCCATTGCCCCCCGCCAACCCCGGGCAAGGCTGGGCTGTGACACGTCAACTGTCTTTCTTTTGTCAGTCCTCTGTCCCCATTGTCTCCACCTCTCAACACAGTTGACTCTCCTTCCTTCTCAAAACCATTTCCTTTCTCAGCTTCTTCCTCTCCCCCACCCCACTTTTGGGCTGACCTCCTCCCTCTCTACCTGCCTCTCTGCCCTTGGACCTTCCTCCTCCTCCTCCTACTTTGCTGGATCTAAGCGTGGTGGGGGCGGGCTCCCAGCCTCAACCCTGGGACATACGGCACCTCCGATGAATGCTCTGTCTCTGGACGTGACCTCTCTTCCAAGCTCCGCACGTACCCATCCATCTGCCCACGTGGATGCCCCGCAGACATTTCAGAGCTAAGATGTTCAAACCGGAGGGCTTCGCCCCCTTCACCATGCCTACACTGTCCCCAGGCTTCCCCCTCTGTGCAAAGGGCTCTGCCTTCTACCTGGTGACTCAAACAAAGCAGCCAGGATTCTCTCCCCTATCCTTTGTTCCTCACTCCCAAATCTAACCCATCATTGGATTTTGTTGACTCTGGTCCAAGACTGCTACCCTTCTCATCTCCGTGGTCCTTGGCCCGCCCTGCCTCCTGTTCTCCCTGCCTCCACTCCGCTTCCTCCCTGCTCCACCAACACCCCCTCAGCAGCCAGGGTGATCTTTTTGCAACACCACCAGACCCTGCTCCTCCCTGTGGCACCCCATCTCCTTAGAGTAATCTCAAAGTCCCCATCCTGGTCAAGAGCACCCCCCACGCTGCTCCTGGGGATCTGGCTTCCTCTGATGCTCTCCTTCCTTCCCCGAAATCCACCCCATGTTGCCATGCCCCCAGCTCCTCTCACCACACTCCTGCCGATCTGGCCTGTTCAGCTGGCCCCGCAGCACAGGGCTTGTTCCCACCTTCGGCCTTTGCCATCCCTCCTTCCTCTGTGTGAGCCATCCAGGCCCAAGAACCTTCTGTGGCAGCAGCTTCCTCCTGCTCTTCCTCTCCCTCCTCCTCCTCCTCCTATTCCTCCTCCTCCCCCTCCTCCTCCTCCCCCTCCTCCTGCACCTCCTCCTCCTTCATGTCTCAGCTGAACTGTCCCCTCCTCCCATAGGCCCCCTCTGCTGGGACACACAAATCACGTGCCCTCTGTTTATATTCTTATTGGCGGCATCAGTACATGTGTCGGCACGTGAGAAATGCTGGTCTGAGTCTTTGCTTTTGGGTATCAGGGGCTCCCTCCCCAGGTGGCAAGCTAGAGCCCCAGAAGGTGGGGTGGACTTGCCTGTGTGTCTAGCCCATTTGCACTGCTATAGCAAAATACCTGAGACTGGGTAACTTGCAAAGAACAGAAATGTATTGCTCCCAATTCTGGGGGCTGGGAAGCTCAAAGTCAAGGCACTGGAGACTGGGAAACTTACAAAAGAACAGAAATTTCTTGTTCCCAATTCCGGAGGCTGGGAAGCCCAAGATCAAGGCACCAGTAGGTTCAGCATCTGGTGGGGGCTCAGTCTCTCCTTCCAAGATGGTGTCTTGTGCCTGCGTCCTCACATGGTCGTGGGGAGGGAAGAGCAAAAAGGGGGCTTACCTAGTGCTTTCCAGCCTTTTACAAGGGACTCCTCTCATCCTCGAGGGCTCTGCCCCCATGGTCTCATTGCCTCCTAAAGGTCTCACCCCTTAACACTGCTGCGTTAGGGACTAACTTTCAACATGAATTTTGGCAGGGACACAACGTTCAAACCGTAGTACAGCGTTTCCTACCCTGAGATCCCCAGCACCTAGAACAGAGTGTGGCCCAGAGGAGGCTCTCGGTGCCTTCTTTCCAGCAAGTGCCTGAATCTGTCAGCCTGCTCCAGCCTGCCAGGGTACCGGGACCTTATCCTGAGGGCTGTGGGGAGCCCCGATGGGTTTGAAGCCAGGAGGCGGTGATGCTGAGACCGGCCGGCCAGCCGTCTGGGGGAACTAATCAGCAGGAAGGGAAGCCTGGAGCAGCGAGGGGGCTGCAGCCCAAGTCCAGGCCCCCCCCGACCCCGGGGCTGGGCAAGGAGGGTCTAAGGGAAAGCAGAAGATACAGGCTCTAGAGAGGGAGAAGGCCCGGGGAGGGCTCAGGCAGGGTCCCGGGTTCCTTGTTGTGTGTGGACCGGGTGGAAGGCAGGACCCTTGTCTGACATGGGGATCATGCTGGCAGTTGTCTTTCCTCTTGCCTTTTGTGGAAAGAGGGGTGACGGGCATGGGGATGAGCTCCTGTGGCCGTGGTCACATTCAAGTGGCTCGTGTGACACCCAGGTAGACATTAGCTCTGCCCTCTTCCTCCCTCCCGCCAGCCTGCCACTCTCCATCTTCCCGTCCCTCCCCACCCTGCCCCGCAGCACCCAGCCCTGCCCTGTGGGCAGGCAGACTCCCTGGTAAAGGTAAAGGAATTGTATAGGTGGCCCCTGCTTGGTTTGGCTCCCAGAGGCTTCCATCTTTTTGGCTTGGTCCCCCTGATTGCCAGCAGAAGGCACTGCACAGAGCCAGCGTGCCCAGCAGATGTTGGACACCTGAAGGGATAAACACGGAAGCACTGTACTGTGAGGTGGCACTTGATTGAAGATGCTGCAATCAAGATTCACAGAAGGCTCTGGGTTGCTTGGTGACCAGACGCCTCCGTAGAGCACCTGCTGTAGTACTGGCTCTTGAGAAACAAGTCGCAAGGACAGCCAGCCTTGCTGAGTGCCTCCAACACAGGCCTGGACGCAGAGGAGGTCTCCGTGTGTGTTTCTCCCCACCTGGTTGCCTCCCAGCTGGCTGACCTCGGACGTGTCCCTTACAGCCTCCACAGGTTGAGTGGGAGCATTGTCTGCTCTTGAACCAGGAAGGGCTTCTTTGCTGTGCACCACAATGTCCGAGGGCCCAGGCTCTGCACAGCCAACGGGGGCCCCCTTGTGTCCTCCAGGGAGAGCCTGGGGCTCCTCCCTACCGTCCTACCTCAGGCAGGGCCAAAGCTCCCCAGTCTGTGGCTTCGGGCCAGCTCCCCACCGGCCGCGGCCTGCTCTGACTGCTCAGAAGCTTCTTCCTCCAATGCCCTCTTTGATTCTGCTCCCGACGGCTCTCTGCCCTGCCCAGAGCCCACGACAGGCCCTTGGGCTGCCGGGCTAGCACCTGCCTCCTGCCATATGACCCTGCCATTCCCTGGCTGGCTGCCCCTACCTGGGGCGGGGGGAGCAGTACTTCCTCAGCTTCTGTCTGGCTGTGCCCCACCCACACACACACCGAAACACACACACACACACACAGACACACACACACGCACACACACGCATGCACATGCACGTACAACCTGCCCTGCCCCTAGCCTGCCCTCTGCAGCCTCACAGGTGCAGGTGGCTCCTTCCCACCTAGCAGGGTTTTTCTGAGGGACAACCCGATGTGGCACGCCATGCTTCCCAGACTCAGGGTCCTGCTGGGCTGAATAAGTGTGAGCTTGTTCTGCGTTGGTCCTTGACACAGCTGGTTGCCTGTGGCACAGTCTTCAACTCATTGAAGTCAAGTCCCTCTGGAGGAGAGTCGGTGGGGCGTTGGTTGTGGAGGCCGGTGGCAGTGGGCTGGGTGGTGCCATGGGGCTCAGGGTACAACTGCATTGGTGATCAGTCCTCTCTGCCTTGGTTTGGGATTGAAATGGCCTTCATAGCAAGCTCAGCCCGGTGCTTGCTCCCAGTGAGCTTGCCTGCAGCTAGATGCCATCAGCATCTTTCCTCCCACAGCTGCCTTCCAGCTCCCTTCCTTCCTGTGTGTGCCACTGGCTCTTCCAACCCATGGGGCACACTCACTCTCCTCCCGAGGAGGCAGTGTCATCTGGGCATGGCTGGCCCTTTCTGCCAGGAGTCCAGGGATTCCTGTCAGAGGCCCCTGCTCCTGCTCTTTCTGCCCTCGAGCCTGCCGGCCCTCCTCACTTTGACTTTGGAGTTTGGATGGTGACTCAGCAGTCAACCAGCATTCAGGGGCAGGGCCACGGTTTCTGGGAGAGAAGCCTGCAGATGGCTGCACCCTGGTCCCAGGGACTCGTGTCCCTGTCCTCTCCTGGAGGACTCCGGGGTCCTGGCTTCCCAGGTGCTATGTGTGTTGGACGGTGTCTCATGTCACATATCAGAGTGAATTTTGGGACCATGGTTGCCAAGGAAATATCATGGTTTGGCTGGAGTTGGCCCCATAAGTGTTCTGTGCTGTGTTTCTCTGTTGCCTGCTTCCAAATTGCTCCGTGAAGTTCAGGCCATTCGTCTGTGTCCTTTTGGTTGGTTCTGTGGAAGATAGTTTCCTCGTTGGTCTAGTTAGCCACAAGAAAAAGATGCCCATGGTTTTCTCAAATCATGAGTTTGTGAGCACTGGGCAGTGATCAAGTTCCCTGGGGGATGTCACAATAAATTTTCCCTGTAGGCAAGACTTTAGGAGCAAACCAATAGGATAGCTCACAGTCATAGCTCACAGCAAGCAAGTTGCCTGCTTGAAGGATGGGCCTATGCTGTGAAAGTCTGTTGGAACTGAGCATATCAGGGTTCTCTGAAGGGATAGAACTAATGGGATCTATATACATATATATATACACATATACATATATATATATATAAACTATATCTATATACATATACATATATGTAAACTATATATATATATATACATATACATATATATATATATATGGGAGTTTATTAAGTGTTTATACTCCCATATATATATATGGGAGTTTATAACCATATATATATATATATATATATATATATATGGGAGTTTATTAAGTGTGTGTATATATATATATATAAAATATATGTGGGAGTTTATTAAGTATTAACTTACACGATCACAAGATCCCACAATAGGCTGTCTGTAAGCTTGAGGAGCAAGGAGAGCCTGAGTCTCAAAACTGAAGAACTTGGAGTCCGATGTTTAAGGGCAGGAAGCATCCAGCATGGGCGAAAGATGCAGGCTGGCAGGCTAGACCAGTATCTCTTTTCACATTTTTCTGCCTGCTTATATTCTAACCTCGATGGCAGCTCATTAGATTGTGCCCACCCAATTTAAGGGTGAGTCTGCTGTAAAACGACACGAGGTTGTTCACTGACAGACGAATGGATAAACGAATTGTGGTACATCCATACAATGGAATAGTATTCAGCTTTGGAAAGGAAGGAGATTATGACACATGCTATAACATGGATGAACTTTGAAGACGTTATGCTGAGCAAAACATGCCAGTCACAGAGGGGAACATACTCTGTGATTCCACTTATACGAGGGTCTAGAGCAGTCAAATTCATGGAGACAAAAAGTAGAATGGTGGGTGCCAGGGTCTCAGGGGAGGGACAGAAAGGGAGCTAGTGTTTAATGGGGGGACATCATTTCAGTTTGGAAGGATGAAGGTCTCTGGTGATGGATGGTGGTGATGGTGGCACAACAATGTGAATGGACTTAGTGCCACTGAAGTCTACACTTAGACATGGTGAAAACGGTAAATCTTGTGTTATGTGTAGTTCACTACAATTAAAAAAAAAAAAGACAAGGGAGTCAGTCAGAAAGGTTCACATATGACAGGAAGCCATTTCTATGAAACGCCCAGAGAGGTAAATCCATAGAGACAGAAAGTGCATTTGTGGTTTCCAGGGGCTGGGAGGAGGAGTAAATGGGGCGTGACTGCTAATGGGAGGAGGAGTCTTTGTGAGGATGATGAAATTCTTTTTGGAACTGGGTAGAGATGGTGGTTGCACAACATTGCAAATGTACTTAATGACACTGAGCTGTACACTTTAGAGTGGTTAAAATAGTAAATGTAATGTGATGTCTATTTCACCACAGTGAAAGCAACCCCCACCCCCGCAGTGTGCTGCAGATGTGCACCTGCAGGCAGGTGGTGTTTTCGTTCCCCGTTGCTGCCGTAACAAATGATCACAAACCCGCTGCTTCAAGCAACACAGATCTATCGTCTTACAGTTCTGGAGGTCAGAAGTCTAAAATAGGAAGTTCTAGGGGAAGAACCCTTTTCCTTGCCTTTCCTGTCACCTTGAGGCTGCCTGAATTCCTTGGCTCTTGGCTCCTTCCATCTCCAAAGCCAGCAACATCCGGTTGAGTCCTTCTCTGGCGGCATCATTCTGACACTGACTCTTCTTCCTCCCTCTCCCTCACTTAAGGACCCTTGTCCTTCAAGTGTAAAGACCTGGCCAATCCAGGATAATCTCCCCACCCATCTCACATCTGCCCGATCGCTATTGTCATGTAAGGTAACATATGTGCAGCTCCCAGGGGTTAGGCCACGAACATCTTTGGGGGCTGTTACTGTGCCACCACGGGCGGTAACGAGCTGAGTCTTGTGCACCCTGCTCAAGGGCTGGGTCCTGCAGATGAGGTGAGGAGATACTTCTGGCATCCTTATGGCTCCCTGTTTGATTCTGGGGGGGGGGCCCTAGGTAAAGGCCAGGCTCTGCTAATCTGGGCCAGGAGCTCTCCTCTCTGCTCTCCCTGACTTCTGTGCTCACTGGCCCTGCAGTGGCAAGGAAAAGGATTCTTCCCTTAGAACTTCCCATTTTGGACTTCTGACCTCCAGAACTGTATGGCAGGGCAGGGATAGCAGAGAGTTCAGACCCAGGAGGTGCCCACAAGGGCACTGAGCATGCGAAGACTTCCAGGCAGTCAGCTCTTCATCCCCATCACATTCTTTCTAGCCGAGGGAAATCCTCCAGATGCAGCGAGTGTGGCAAAGCCTCCCGCCGCCTCTCGGGCTGGACTCCAAGGCAGAGGGCAACCCCTGAGAAGCACGGCCATGCACAAGCTGAGACAGGGCCAGGGTCATGGCTGAATTGTGCCCCCCCACCTGCACCTCCCCCCCCACCAAAAAAACACACATGGCCTCATCCTCACCTTCTGATCTTGCAAATGTGACCTTATTTGGAAAAGGGGTCTTTGCAGAGATCATGAAGTTGAGCATTTTGAGAGGAGCTGATCCTACATTACCCGAGTGGGCCTTAAATCCAATCACAAATGTCCTTATAGGGACCAAACAGAGGAGAAACGCAGACATGGAGACCCAGGGGAGAAAGCCACATGAAGAAGGAGGTGGAGATTAGGGCCAGGAGGCCACAGGCCAAGGGACACCTGGGGCCACTGGAAGCTGGGAGAGACGAGGAAGGATCATCCCCTGGAGCCTTCCCAGGGAGCACGGCCCTGCAGACAGCTTGGTTTTAGACTTCTGGCCTCCAGAACTGGGACAGAATCAGTTTCTGTGGAGTGATTAGGTCAACTGGTTTGTGGTGCTTTCTTACGGCAGCCGAGGGAAGCACACAGAGGCAGATGTATTTAGAGGGGTACCCCCTGCTGCAAGCCTCCTGGGGGCAGGGGCCATGCCACTCTCCTTCTTGAACTCTGCTGGCCACATTGTGCTCGCTCAGGAAATGGGTGCTGAGTCTACTGCTGCTTGAGGCAGAGCTTACGGATTTGTAACTGCTTCTGTGTGGTGGCAGCTCCTCCTTGCCCAGCTCCTCCTTGCCCAGCTCATCATATATCAATGATGCTGCCGCCACAAAACATCCCCCCAACCCAGCCACACTCCTCCTGTCTGCCTGCACCTCTTATCTCTGCTCACCACGGGGCCCCTCCAAGGGGCCGTCTTTGCTTCCATCTCCCGCTGTGGGCTGGCAGACACTGGCACTCCTAAGGCTCTTTTGGCATCCCTAGAGGGCCCAACAGACACCTCCCCACCAAAGAAGTGCACACCTAGATATGTCCAAATCACACACGTCACTGCTGTAATATGCTACTTACTATCCTATGAAACATCCACAAACTAGACACTCAGAAAGTGGTGTTGGAATAAGGGAGGTTCTATGGCCCTTCTTCTCCTGCCCCCCACCCATGCGCCGCCCACCATTCCTTTCCGTGGACCACTGACCTTGAAGTTTGAACACAGAACGGGCAAGTGGCCTTTGGAGCTGAGGGTGGGACATGGCCTGTTGAGAAGAGCAGGGCCAAGGAAGGACGGAAGCCTGAGAGACACTGGCAGGGGGTGGAGAAAGGCCTCCTCTCTGCCTGGCACCTCATTCATTCACTTATCCATTCATTCATTCTCCAGGCCCAGCCCCGCCTGTGGGCCTATGGTGCCACCTCCAGAGCATGGATCCTGCCCTCTGAGCTGTTGTTAATGACTTAGATTTATCTTCCCCTCGGGAGCTCTCTTCCTCTGGTGTAAGCATTATTTTTTTAGTATTTTTTCAGTGCCTGGCACTGTGCTAGGCACTAGGGATCCACATACGGCTAAAGCATCGTCCCTGCCCCTGGGGGAGGCTCTTGAGGGAAACAGGCACTGCACAGGCCATTGCCCTGGAGCACAGAGGTGTGGCACTCAGCTCCTTGTGGGGTTTAAGAAAAGGGTCCCTGTAGGATGCAGAACTCATTGTCTCCCCTGCACCCCAATAAAAGAAGGAAGGAAAAGGAAGCCGTGCTCTTCCTTCTACATTCCATGGCTTCATCGTGGACATCCATACAGTGACCCAGCTGGACAAGCCCAAAGCCTGGCCTGCTCCTGGACTGCACCCTCTCCCCATCACATAGCTCCACTCAGAAATGCTTCTTGGCCCGCCCCAACTTCCACACCCTGGGCCTGGCCACCAGCTGGTCTCTTTGGGGCCATTTCAGTCCCTTTCCAGTCCCTCCACCACCCTGTAGCCAGAATGAGCTTCATAAATAACATGGACCCATGACCGGGTCACTTCCTTGCTGAAAACACCTCCGTGTCAGCCCTCCACTGCCTTTAGGATCAAGTCCCTGTGTTATACAGGTAGCTAGCCATGAGTGGGGCAGGTGAGGGCTCTTCCCCCTACCCACTGGAAATGTCAGGTGATGGTTCAGCAGTTATCGCATCGCCTCTCTAAAAGTAGTGCCGGCGCCAGAGAGAGGCCAGTTCCTGATGGTCCGCACCTGTTAACATTAAAGTGTTGATTAAAGGCAGGCCCCAAGGGAGAAGCAACTTCCTGGGCACGCACATTAAGAGACAAAAATGCTGAAGTATTTTATGATCTCGCGGATACACGCCACTGGAAAAAGGGAAAAAGCCTGAGGTGGGCATGTGTACAAATCCCTCAACACACTGGGCAGGTGCAGTTCTCAAGGGTAAGGAGGACACGGTGCGTGCAGAAAGCCCACCCTAAGGGAAGAATCATCGGAAAGATGTGAGCCTATAAAGTCCCAGGGTCAAGGGGGAAAGGCCCTTTTTTCTCTTTCTCTTTGACCTTCAGGTGCCCACTTGGATCTCTTCCAAGGGTTCTTTCCTATTCTAAAACCTTTTTTAATAAACTTACACCCCTGCTCTGGAACTCACCTCGGTCCCCCTTTCTGCCCTATACCCCTCAGTTGAATGCTTTCTTCTGAGGAGGCAAGAATTGCAGTTACTGCAGACGCCTACAGATTCGCCACCAGTAACTCGGGGTAACTCGGATCTCTGCCACCGCTGACACCTGTTCCTTCATGAGATTTAGAAAGTCTCTTCTGTAACAGAAAGGTACAAAGCCAAGCCAAACCTTGTGAGTGGCAAAGCGATCCATCATCAGTGATGTAGTTTGGATCTGTGTCCCCTCCCAAATCTCCTACTGAATTATCATCTGCGGTATTGGAGGTGGGGCCTGGTGGGAGGTGATTGGATCCTGGGGGTGGATTTTCCATGAATGGTTTAACACCATCCCCCTGGTGCTGTCCTCGTGATAGTGAGGAGTTCTTGTGAGATCGGGCTGTTTTAAAGTGTGTGGCACCTCACACTCTCTGTCTTGCTCCCGCTCTGGCCAGGTGACGTGCCTGCTCCCCCTTTGCCTTCTGCCATGATTGCAAGTTTCCTGAGGCCTCCCCAGAAGCAGAGTAGATGCCAACACCATGCTTCCTGTACAGCCTGCGGAACCGTGAGCCAATTAAACCTCTTTTCTCTATAAATTACCCAGTCGTCTCAGGCATTTCTTTATAGCAATGTGAGAACAGACTAATACAATCAGCAAAGTCAAAGGACAAATGACACACTAGGGAAAACTATCTCCAACTCCTATCTCAATACGCAATGAACTCTTACAGAGAAAAGGATGAAGCACCCAGTGGGAAAAATGGGTAAAGGACGTGAACAGACCGTTAAGAAGAAAGGAAATACAAGAGGCTCTTGAACCTATGAAAAGATGCACATCCCCAGACATGCACATCAAAAGACACTGAGATAATCACTTTTGGTTTGTTGGTTTGTTTGTTTTTACTGATTCAATGGGCTAAATTCTAAATGTCAGATCACACAGTGTTGGTGAGCCTGATGGGACACAGATGCCCCCACTGGTTGTTGGCAGGAGTAGACATTGGCACAACTCCCATGGAGGGCAGTTTGGCAAGATCCACTAAAAATTCAGATGCACAGAACCTTTGATCCCTCCACTGTGTGGGAGGAATATCCAGCCGACAGATGAACCCTCTCATAGATGAAAGAAATATGTTTAAGATCTTCTTCAGTGCAGCATAGCTAGTGACAGCATAAGACTGGGAAAGTTCCAAGTGTCCAGCCCGGGGAGACTAGTTAAATGACCAAAGGGAGAGTGGTATTATCTCAGGACAGGCAAGAGTGATGGGAAATGCAGATGCCACTGTCCAGGAATCAAGTTGCCATGATCCTTCATCTCTGCGTTGTGCCTGTGGGGTGGCTTTCGTGCCACAACCGCAGAGTTGAGGTCGCAAAGCTGAAAATATTGACCCTCCGGCCCTGCCCAGAAAATGTTTGCCATCCCCCGCCTTCCAATGACTCTGCTCCTTTTTGTCTGGAAGTGCTTGTCCCCGCCTGGTATTGCCTGCGCACCCCTGTCCTCAGCCTGGGTAACTCCTACTCGTAGTGCCTTTCTCGCTTAAACGGTTCCCACGGGACGCCTTCCCTGCCCACTCGGTAGGGGCAGGCGCCCTTGCCGTTGCCTCCTGTAGTCCCGTGGCTTCCCCCGTTTGGGATCTTAGCACGCATCCCACTGACTTCCAGCTGCTGCTTTCGGGATCCCCTCTGGGGGGCTGTCATCTTTTGTGGCACACCTTGACCGGGGGTGTTTTGTAATCCCGGCTCCCAGCCGTCTTATTGGCGTAGCGTGGGTGCTCCCAAAGTGCTTCTTGAATGAATGAATGTGTCTCTGTGCTCACATTACACAGGCTTTCAGCTAGATAAACACCAGAACTCCACGTTGTGGCCGACTAGAGTAACTCAGTTTACGTTCCTGCTTCATCGTAGACTGGAAAAGAAATAGCAAATGCTCCTGCTTGTGCACACTCCGATTATTCTTCCCATCTAGCATGAGCCAATCCCTAGGACAAATATGGTTTTGGGCTCCACGTGCGTGTGTATATTTTTACTCAGCACCGAGCACCGTGTTGGGGGAAGGGGGATTTATGAACGCTGCAGCCAGTGGGAGAGCAGAGAGGAGTCCCCACAGGCCCACGCAGCAGCGGTGAGCCCCGCCGGGGAGACGAGACTGGGTGTGCGAGTTGGGGCTGCCAACAGAGCCAGTGTGCTTGTAGGTTCCAAATCCACACGCTGGGGCCGTGAGCCGGGCCAGGTCAGGTCAGATAGCTCAGCTGGGCATTCTGGGTACGCTAGAAGAAAATACTTTCTTTTCCGTGATTGCCAAGGAATGGATGTGCTCAAGTAACTTCTAGCAGGTCAGTGAGGTGCCTATTTCCGAAGGCCCTCTCGCCTCTCTTGGTTCCTCCCTGTGGTTGCAGGAGGCTGGCTGCGGGCCACAGGTCGAGCCGGCCCTGGATACCGAGAGCCTCGCCTCTGCGATGGGCCGCGGGCCACAGACATTGGCGCCTGGTGACTCTCTCTGGTGGCCAGCGTCTCCAGGTTCTCGAATCCCGGTGGTGGAAGTCCCTCGTTCTGGCTGTGACATGGAGTGTCAGTGTGCCGAAACTAAGATGCTTGGCCAGCTTTTCTTTTCCTTTCTACAATTTTAATCGTGGTAAAATACACATCACATAAAGCATACCACTTTAATATACCACTTTAACCATTTTGAAATGCACAGTTAGGAGGCGTTCAGCACATTCACGGTGCTGTGCAGCCATCACCACCATCTGTCACCGGAGATCTTTGTCCTCCCAAACTAAAGCCCTGTCCCTGTTCAGCACCAACTCCCCGCACCCCTCAGCCCAAGGCAACCACCCTTCTACTTCCTGTCTCTGAATTTGACTACTCTAAGGGCCTCATGGAAGTGGAATCTTACAGTATTTGTCTTTTTGTATCTGGCCGACTTCACTTAGCATAATGTCCTCAAGGGTCATCCACCTTGTAGCTTGGCTCAGAATTTCCTGCCTTTCGAAGGCTGAATCGTATTCTGTCGTGTGCGTGGAGCACGTTTGCGTATCCATCCATGGATGGGAGCTTGGGCTGCTTTCACCTTTTGGCTACTGCGAATAGTGCTGCTATCGGCCAGGTGCGGTGGCTCACGCCTGTCATCCCAGCACTGTGGGAGGCTGAGGTGGGAAGATCCCTTGAGCCCAGGAGCTCAAGACCAGCCTGGGCAACATACTGAGACATCCTCTCTGCAAAAAACAAAATGGGTAGCTAGGTGTGGTGATGCGTGCCTGTAGTCCCAGCTACTTGAGAGGCTGAGGCAGGAGGATCACCTGAGCCCAGGAGGTGGAGGCTGCAATTAGCCATGACCACAGCACTGCACTTGGGCCTGGGCAACAGAGTGAGAGCTTGTCTCAAATAATAATAATAATAATAATAGTAATAACAATAAATGTTGTCAAAATGGATGTTCAAAAACCCCTTTGACTCTGCTTTCAATTTTGGGGGGTATTGCCTAAAAGTGGGGTTGCTGGGTAATTTTATGTTTCATTTTGTGAGGAGCCATCATAATATTTGCTTGCTTTTTTAAAATAAAAATAAAAATAACCAAATCTCTCCCCAACTTTGAGATAGAAAATAAAATTATTTTACTAAACAAAGTGATTGATTGTTTTGCTCTGATTCTTCCCCAGGTCCTATTACGATGACAAAGTATCATCATGGAAATAACATAGAGCTCACCTTCGGAAGTCAGGCTCCAGCTGGGACCATGGATGGGGCCAGGGTGCCTGTGACTGCCCGGCCAGAGAAGGCACCCTTCTAGGGGTCTTGTGCATACATGTCTGTTTCCAGGGAAGGGCCCTTCCCCCTTCTGGTTCTCAAAGGGGTTCACGATCCCCAAGGCTGAGGACGTGCTGGGCTAAGGGACGCCTCCGTCAGGCCCGGTCTTGGGCTTGGAGGGATGTTATTCCGCTCCTTATTCTCTTCTTTCTTTTAGTAACTTTGTACAAAATTTGCCTTTGATCCTCTTGTCAACTGGTTTTCCCATGAAATCAGTCCTTCTGCACTTGTGGAAGGGTGGGAGAGGCTAGGTTTTCTGATTTCGCGTATGAAGGGCACTCTCTTCTGGTGACTGTGAGAACTGTGACCATCTGTCTGTCTACTTTCCATTGTACGTTCTCCGTTTGTTCTCCCTCTCCATTGTGATTTGGACTTTCTCTTTTCTTTGCCCCTATTGTGCCTGTCTTGCTTTACTTGTCTTCTATTCCCAGAAGTTTCTGCTCTGTGGGGGCCTTTGTCCTGGAGGGAAGATTTGAGAGTTAATTGGGTCCAGTCTGTTTCAGTGCCTTTAGACCTTCAGGGTGATGATGAGCCCTCCCTTGCGTCTCCTCTGGGAGACTGTGGGCTCCTGGATAGTGGGGACATTGGCCCCTACCTCTCTGTGTGCCTGGTGGCTGGCACAGGGGCTGACTCCACCCTGAGATGTCTGTGAAGACACTGGCCCACCAGCCCCACTCACCACGTGCGTGTCTCCTGGAGCAAGGGCTCGTTCAAGCCACGGGCCCCTCCTTGGTAACAAATGACAGAAACAGGCCTCCCCCACCTCCCCGAGGTCTCCTTGACCCTCCGCACCCCCGACCCCTGAGCAGGTTTATCCAAGAGCCCTGGAAGGCCTTTTGTCACTAGGCCTGCTGTGGGCCCAAGTCACCATGGGGCCCACCTGCAGGCAGGGGAGTGTGGCACTTGCTTCTCCTTCCCGCCCTCTCTCTCCCTCTCTGCCCCCAGGCCCTTCTGACCTCTGCAGCTTCACCGTCCAGCCCCCACCACCCCCCAGCATTCCCCTCCCCTTCTGAAGCCACTTGGGCCGCTCTAGCCATTAGTGGGCCCTCTGTGCTGCAGCTGGACCAGGAGATCGGCCTGCCTGCCTCCATTGACAGACTGCCCCCCACCACCTCGGGAGGGAGGCGGAGGGTGGAAGAGAGAAGCACTCACCCTGTTGCACAGCCACATGGCCAGGCTGCTTCCAGGCCTTCCCTCCCAGCATTGCAGCTCCTCCCTGGGGCAGCCAGATGCTCCCCTCTCATGGCGGCTGCCTCTGCCTTGTGCCTACCGCCCCAAGGCAGCTGACACTCGCTGAGGAGCGCCCTCCCGTGGTGGGATGGGCTCCCGGGCCCGTGGGGAGGCCCTCTCCAGGGTCCGGCTGTTGGAGAAGGTGGGCACAGGGCCTCACAGTGTGAGAACCCCCCACCCTGGGCCTGGGGCCCCCACTCCGGCTGGTCTACAGTGAGTCAGACCCGGGGATGCAGAAACACGAATGAACACGCAGTGTTCCAGCCTACCGCCCCCACGGCGGGAGCCTGCAGGCAGTGGAGGGAGCGCCTCAGGCCCGGCCTTCCTGTGTGCCCTGCCGCCTCAACCCGGGGGGCAGCTCCCGGATTTGCAGGGTCTCACAGCGGTTCTGGACGTGGCTGCGGACCACTGTGACCGCACCCTTGGAATTTCCCAGAACGTTTTCCCATGAGTCCTCAGGAAGGCTTTGAAGAGGGTGATGCACTTGAAAGACAGAAGCGGGATGCTCCATTGATTGAGGGTCCCTCTGCCCCTCTTATTGGTCAGGGCTCAGCCCGCCTCAAATCTGTCTTACCCTTGCTTCTTCCCCAAGGGCAGTTTTGGGCTTTGCCTGGGCAGGACTACAGTAGCAGTCCTTCCTTCAGGGCGTGGTCCCCACTGCCGAGGGGTGACCTGCTTGGTGTCCCGCCAGATGTCTGTCTTTGATGTGGTCCAGGCATTGTCTGCACCCAGGCTGGCCTGGGCCTCCAGGGCCTCTGCCCGGCTCTCACCCGGTGCATGTGCAGCCCTGCCTTGGGCCGGGGACTCATGGGCCCCCTGAGCCTGCACAGGTCCCTCCTCAAGTGCCCCACCCCGGCCAGCAGAGTCCGGACACTGCAGCTGCCCTGGACTCTGCTCTGCTTCTCAGGCAGCGGGTCGCAGTGATCTCGGGGCCCACGCGGCAGCTTCCCTTCTCTGACGGCTGCCGTTCTGGGTGCCAGTTCTGTAGTGGGGAAACTGTCGTCTCTTCCTCTCGGGTCCTGGCTTCTGGTGCTAGTGTGGTGGGGGCAGAAGTCCAGTTCTCTTGTGAGTCACACCCAACTGGCCAAAGGCGTGTCCCTGTGTCTTCTCATTCAAGAGAAGTGTCCCACATTCCTTTGGCTTTTCTGGGGACACGATTTGGAGTTCCTTTTTCCCTCCGGTCACTCTGGTGTAGGGACTGGGTTTTGTCCATGTTCCCCTTTAAAATGTTGTCGGACCAGAGATGCGGCACTCTAGGTCTGGCCCGACTAGAGTCAAACAGAGCGGAAAACAATACTCTCTTCCTCTTTGTTTATGGCTTGCACTTCTAGTCACACAGCCTCAGAAAATGTGATGTGCCAGAAGCCAGGTGGAGACACCTTGAAAAAGCGCCATGCTCAATTACATCGAATGTTAACGAAGGGTTTGAGAGCAGAGGACGATATTGGATTCAGCGAGAGAAAAGTCACTGGGGATTTTGGCCAGAGCCACGGCAGTGGGAGGTATGTATAGAAGCTGTAATACAAGTGGTGTGTGTAGAAGAAGCCGTAAGACAAGTGGGCTCAAGAAGAACCCGGAGGGGAGGAGGTGCAGACAGGGAGGGAGAGGGAAAAGCCCTTCCAAGGAGCAATTCTGTGCAAGGGGAGAGAAGAGAGGGGCAGAAGCGGGAGTGGGATGTGGGAGCGCGAAAGGCTCCTGCTCTTTGGAGGTGGGCGATATTAGTGCACACTGGGAAGATCAACTGAGGTGATGGGGAGAAGAGGGTGCTGGGCTAGAAGAGGGGACACCATGAGAAACGGCAGAGCGGGAGAGTGAACTGACCAGGAAAGTGGAGTAGGATTACTGGGTGGCTCTAAGGAGCAACGTGAGAGGAGCCGTGATGCATTGAAAAGGAGACCCGTTGGCAGGGTTGCGCTGGGGTCTGGCCGCATGAGCGTGATGTGAGGAGAGTGGCGTGAGGAGTGATCATAATGCCTTCCAGGATGGAGACAAGGAGGAGGTGGGAGATGTAGTAGTAGGGCTAAGTGATTGTTGGGGAATCGAGTGAGCGTGTAGGAGAGAGAGAAGGGGTGGTCAGCGGGTGGGATCCTTGGCATCAGGTATTGGTGGTAGGCAGCAGGGGATGTGACGGTGGCTGAGGTCGCATGGCTGAAAAGACTCTATGAGTTGAGAAATGCAAAGGATGGAGAGAGCAGGGAGTTAGAGGAGGATTCCAGAGGCCTGAGGAGCCAAGACAGAAAGGGTGGTGAAGACCAGGCATGGGAGATGACAGGGAGGTGTGCAGATGACTGACTGCAATAGGACAACGGTCTTGTGTCTTCTGGTCCTGCGGCAGGTGCTCCGAGGCAGGTGTGGGGCTTGGAAGCTGGGAGGCACCCATTCCGCAGGGTATGGGCAGGGCATGAGTCATGCGGGGAGAGGAATCGGCCTCTCCCTCTCTGTCCCCAGGCCCTTCTGACCTCTGCAGCTTCACCGTCCAGCCCCCACCACACCCCAGCATTCCCCTCCCCTTCAGAAGCCACTTAGGCTGCTCTAGCCATTAGTGGGCCCAAGAGAGCTGCAGTGGGGACGACACAGTCAAGGCATGGAGGCAGGTGAAGGGCGCAGTGGAAGGTGACGATAGAGGCGTTTGTGGCTGGCAGGCTCCAGCATTTCCCAGCACATGCATGAGCAAGGGGCAGTGGGAATCTCAGCCAGATTAAGGACAGCACGTGCGGTGCTTTATGCAGAAAAGAGTCTGGGTGATGAAGAACAGGCTGGGGGTGTTGGGTTTCTATGACGCCTGGGTATCTAACATACAATGATCTTAGCCTGAACCTTCTCCTGGAAGAGGGGGACAGCCAGTTGGATGTATCGCTTCCTGCTGTTGATGGGGTCAAGGGCCGGGAGAAGGGAGGTCTCTATGATTTACATGGTTTGAAAAAGAAGGAATGGTTGAGTTATACTGACTGGGCTCCAGTTCACAGACAGCATCCCGAAAGATGGCTCAAAACACAGGACTGGACAAAAAGTGGGTCCCGTTTTCAACTCTGGTGCACGTCCTGAATGTTTCATTGCATCTGCAAAGTGGAGGCTGAACTAGGTGAGTACAACCGTAAGGAGACGGGCAAGAGCCATCCATGCTCTGGGCTGAGGAGCCTGGCCTGGGTGAGGAGGGGCAGTGGTCATGCCCAGTTAAATTTGGAAATGCGTGGGACCCCTTCTACTCAAGATAGCCATCCTTAATGGGATGTTTGAATTTAACTGGGCTTCCAGTGTTTTTATTTGCTAAATCTGGTAATCCTAGCAGTGTAGTCTGAGAGCATGCACTTCAAAGGGACTGGGTATTTTTCAGGGAGGATTGAGGGAGAATGATGTGGAAGCCACTGTGAGAAGCAAGGAGGTCACCTATGCCACCTCCAGGCCCTGTGCTCCAAGGAGGGTGGACAAGAATAGCCCTGCTGGAAAGGGCTCAGAGGATGCGGTATCCGGGGGTGGGGGTGGGGGTGGGGGTGGGGAAGTCCTGTTTCCATGACAGCATGCAAGGGAGGTACAGAAAGGAGTTTCCAGGAATGTTGGCGGGCGGCAAGGCTGGGGGGCCAGTCTGTGGCAGGACACGGGGCTCTCAGCAACAGGATGCTGAGCTCTGTTGGGCTTCTCCAAAATGAGACTGGGAGGCTGTCCCATCTGGAGGATGCATGGGCTTCAGTTCAAGGAGGAGACCTATTCCTCCCCTGCAGCCTCAGGAGGGTGCCTACTCAAGACAGTGGCTACCAAATGTAGACAGGCTTCCACTGAATGTCATTGCCCTGCCCAGTGGCTTGCTCTGAAACCTTATTGCTCATCACACACCTAAACCCTTTGCCCCACTGGGTAGCCTTGCCAGCCTTACTGAAAATCAATGATCAAACATGGTGGTGTTTATTTCTGCACTCTCAATTCTATGCCATTGATTTGTATGCCTAGATTTGTGGCAGTACCACACTGTCTTGACTGCCATAGCCTCATAGTAAGTTTTGAAACTGGGAAGTGCGAGTCCTCCAACTTTGTTGTTTGTTTCCAAGATTGTTTTGGTTTCAGAGTCCCTTGCAATCCCATAGGAATTTGGGGTCTGCTTTTCCATTTCTGCAAAGGGCTGTTGGGATTTTGAGAGGGATTGCATGGAATAAGTAGGTAAATTGGGGGAGTATTTTCATCTCCCTAAACAATAACAATTTTATATTATAGCAACATTACCTCTTCCAATCCATGGACACAGTATGGCTTTCCATTTGTTTAGGTCTTTTATTTCTTTCAATAGTGTTTTGTGGTTTTCAGTGTACACCTCCCTGGCTAAATTTATTCCTGAGTATTTTGTTCTCTTTAAGGCTATCGTAAATAGAAGTGTTTTCTTAATTTCCTATTCAAATTGTTCATAATGTGTGGAAATGCAAATGGATCTTGCATATTAATCTGGTATCCTATAACTTTGCTGACTTTGTCATTAGCTCTGATGGCTTTGTTTGGTGGATTCTTTGGGAGTTTCTATATATAAGAACATGCCATCTATGGGTCTAGGTCATTCTATTTCTTCTTTTCCAAATTGGATGTCTTTTGTTTCTTTTTTTTTTTTTTTTTTTTTTTGCCTAATTGCTTTGGCTACAACTTCAAGTAAACTGTTGACTAGAAGTGGTGAAAGTGAACATCTTGTCTTGGTCATGATCTTAGGGAGAGAAAGCTTTTATTTTTTCACCATCGAGCGTGATTTTAGCTGTGGATTTTTCATGAATGACCCTTTTCATGTTTAGGAAATTCTCTTCTTATTTTTCTGAGTGTCCTTATCATGAAAGAGTGTTTGATTTTCTCAGATGCTTTTTCCACACCATTTGAGATAATCACGTGGTTTGTTTCCTTCATTTTATTAATGTGGTGTATTACATTGTCTGATTTTCGTGTTGGACCACCCTCACACTGATCTCACTTGCAATAAATCTCACTTGGTCGTGGTGCATAACCCTGTTACTATGCTGCCCAATTTTGTTTGCTATTACTTTTTTTTTCTTTGGAGATGGCATTTAACTCCGTCACCCAGGCTGGACTGCAGTGGTACCATCATAGCTTACTGCAGTCTTAAACTCCTGGGCTCAGGATATCCCCCTGCCTCAGCCTCCTGTATTTGCTAGCATTTTTTTGAGGATTTTTAAACTTTGTTTTCATGAGGGTCATTGCCTGTAGTTTTCCTATGGTGTCTTTTTCTTCCTTTAGTGTCATGGTAATGTTGGCCTCATAGAAGGAGTTGGGAAGACTCCCCTCCTCTTTTATTTTTTGGAAGAGTTTGAGAAGGAGTTATGTTAATTCTTCTTTAAAGGTGTGGTAGAGTTTACTGGTGAAGCCACTTGGTGCTGGGCTTTTATTTGTTCTGAGATTTTTGATAACAAAACCAATCTCTTTACTTGTTATAGTTCTATAGAGAGTTTCTCTTTGTTTATGAGCCAGTTTGTTAGTTGTGTGCTTCTAATAATTTGTCTGTTTCCTCTAGATTCATTCTTAATGTAAAATTGCTCATGATACACTCTTAGAGTCTTTTTTTTTTTTAATCCCTGTAAGGTAAGTAGCAATGTCCTTGCTTTCATTTCTGATTTAGAAATTTGGGTCTTCTCTTCGTTTTTACTATAGAAGTGGTATTACTTCTTTGTTCCTGTATTGTAAAGAGGGAGCAGCTTAGTAGGCTCCCATATGTACCTTTCTATGTAATGTTGCTTGAGCCAACATGAAGATGATGCAACATCCAAAGTACATCACTGACAACTAGGTCCTGAGGGAAACAAACTTGGGATGGGTCCAAAGAACTATCGGATCCCCGGTTAGAAGAGCTTTAGACAGAACTGCATTATTTATGTTGGTAAATAGCCACAGGTTTTCTGGGAGAATGTGTGGCTGAGGGTTTCTGACCTCCACTTCCATCAATAAGCTCTGGGCCTATGAACTGACAGATCTGGACCCTTGGTGGGGGACCACAGTTTTCCACTGCAGCTGCTAACATCAGCCTTCTGCTTGCCAGCTCATGTTAGTCTTTTAATAAAAATCAAGAAATAGTCCAGTCAGCTGTCCTTACATGCAGGCCCTGAGATACTACAATCTGTAACGTTGCCACAGGTCCCTGTTCATCAAATGAGCCTGACCCCACCCTGATTGTGCTGCCCAGTACGACAATGGTGCCCACCTGAGGCCTGATAATTTTGTGTCACCGTCTGGACCCTGCCATTTGAGAATCCTCTCATTGCCTGCCAGTTCCATGGCGGCGTCGCTTGCTTCCAACCATTGTTTTGAGAGGAGTCAAAGCAGAGGCTCTCAAAGATGCCGGGGCCACCCCACTAGCAAATTCCTCATTTTAGAGTGTCTTCTCAGCCCTCGAAGGGGACAACATTCACAGGTAGGGCCACTGGTCTCACATAATGAATCACATCTAATACTGCTCTCCGCTCAACCCTTTCACCAATTGGTCAATATTCTGCCAAGGCAGTTCCCATAACTCCATGTCATTTACTGTAGGCTGTTGTCCAAACGTGAAGCTGCCAGCCCAGCAGGATCTGAGGCCAGCCCCAAGACAGGGAACCCCACCTTATAGCTCCGTGCTCCCACGTAAATACACTCTCCCCTATATTGAACTGTATTCTGTCTGCTGTCTTGCTGGTTCCGCATGCCCAAAATCCATTCCCACCTATGCTGTCCCAGGTCATGCCAAGGAGAACTAGCCAGCTTCTGCAGCTTATCTGAATATGAGGTATGTCCCACCCAAACAGAAACCGTATTTCTCTTCTGTGCTGTGATCTTTCCTATTCAAACTTCGCGCTTGTCAGAGCGATGAAAGTTAGCGGGATGGATGTTAGGTAAGACAAGCAATTTTTTTTCTTAGAGACTGGGTCTTGCTCTGTCTCCCAGGCTGGAGTGCGAGGGTGCCATCATACCTCTCTGCAGCCTCAACCTCCTGAGCTCAAGCAATCCTCCCGCCTCAGCCTTCCGAGTAGCTGGGACTATAGGCACATACCACCACGCCTGTGTAGTTTTTAAATGTTTATTATTGTGGAGACAGAGTCTTACTATGTTGCCCAGACTGGTCTCCAACTCCTAGATCCAAGCGATGCTCCCGCTTCGGCCTCTCAATGTGCTGGAATTACAGGCTCGAAGGCAACTTCCTTTACGGCAGCTCCCTTGGACGAGGTCTTTACAGAGCCTCCATGAATAAGGGGATTGCTCCCCAATTAGCAAGGGTTAGGTGGTTGCTAATGCCAGGGTGAGGGTTCAGGAGATTCTAGGTATTCAAAATTCTCATGGTCATCACTCTTACAAATCTGAGGGTTCCCCTCTTTCCCCATCAGTTGCTTACTTGGATATAGAGACCTACGAATGTGGTGTGAGCCGTCTCTGTGTGTGCAGCTCTGCCAAGCAACAGTTAAGATCAGGGCCTGATGTGCAGCAGTCTTCCTTCTGACTGGAGAAGAGGAGGTCACCTTAACCTAGCGGGCCAGGGTGGGTGACAGGCTGGGCTCTGTCATCAAACACACAGGCACCTGTGATGGAGGTCCAGCTGAGGGCAATCACGGAGGGGCCGCAGCATCTGCTCAGGCTGGAAAGGATCTCAGAGTGTATATATCCCTCAACCCACACACGTGCCCCGGATGCCTTTCAGTGACCCTGATTCAAGGAGGAGGAGAATAGATGCATGTCCGAGGCATGTCTGCCTCTCTTCAGTGGATGCCCCAGGTGTCAGTGACATCCAAGAGACACCAGGTCTCCTCCCTTCACCCCAAGCCAACAGGCACCTATGACCTCACATAGTTGGGTGAACCTGGGGCTGTGCTCTCAAAAACAGGCCGTCGGCCCATGACACTGGTGAGAATTTCTCACTGACAGGAGGAAGCAGTGCATCCTTGTTACCTTAAAGATTAGGTTGTCACCTGAGTCACCACATTCCCATCTGTTTCTATGTCACCTGAAGTCGGTCTTCAGAGCAGAGCCTTCAACCACACCTCACTTGCTCTCCCGATCTAGCATGAGGTCAGGAATGAATGAATGGGGTAGTAAAGTAATATTAGAAGCTAGAGATAAACATGGCTCCGTGAGAAAGCTGAACTCAGGTGATATGTTGGACTCGGAGAGACAGTGTTGTGGAGTAACTAAAGTGTGTTGTCTCGGTGTGTGAGGTCCACACACAGCACGGAGACGATCTGTTTCCAAATAATTGCCGGGGCCATGAGGATGTCACATGGACCGCCCAGGCAGTGTGCCCAGGAGTCTTGGTCACACTCAGGCAGAGTCTAGAGAGGGTTCCGTCGGGTCTGATGTATACACCACTTGGAAGGCTCTCTTCTAAAATTTCCTCAGAATTTCCAAGCTATTACTGCTTTGGAAGTGTGTCTATATATTTCCTAGACATTCCACCTATGGATTTGGACAATCTCAAGCATGACACAGCTGAAGTTCAAGGTGGGAGACACAGTGGTTTTAAGGTGACTCCAAACAGCTCCTCTGCCAATGTTACCCCAACACATGGCCATGTGAACACATAACATGGTCTCATGAGAACAGGTGACTTCCTCTAAGAACTAAGAAAGGACTCAGGTTCATGTGAAGGCCTTCGCGTTTATTTTAGCATCAAGTTTGAAAAACAAACTGGCTTTTCCATAACACTTATCCTCCAAAACCATCTTGTTTCAAGTTAGCCTAGCAATCTGTGGGCTTCACAACTTAGGTCTGAATTGCATCTGTTTAATATTATTCCACCAAGGGCCGGCCCCACTTAGCGGAATGAAGGCTGCCCCTGTGACCCATTTTTCCAACTCCCAGCCCTGGCGCCTCTAGCAGCCGGGAATGGCTTACCAGCCTGTGTCTAGATTGTTGGGACCTGTTGGAGCTGGCCCGTGAATAAGTCGGAAGATGAAGCTTGGTGACATTGAGACAAATGGCCACGTCTTGGGGGATTCTGGATCCAGAACAAGGAGCTGGCTTTACTCCAATTTACGGGCAGGTAGACGGGCTCCTAAGCAGTTGGGCCAGCCACATAGGTGGAGAGAAGCCAGGCCAAGAAGGAGATGGCTCTAGCTGCCCTCCACAGGGGACCGACAGTTAGAGGGAGAAGATCCATCACTGTCAGTTATGAAGACAGCCTGAAGCCTGTTCTAGGAAACAGTTCAGCCGTTGAAGGAGGGTGTGGAATTTCAGGGAAATGCAGAGCGACAATCTTGCATGAGGCTGACAAGACGCTCACTGCACACTGAGATTTCACTCAAGCACATATGGACTACGTGCAAGCCATTCGGTAACTTCATGTTTGGCCTGCAGTTTGCTTTTTGAAAAAGTATCGGAAGGTCGTGTTAACATAGGAGAAAATGACTCTCTCATGGGATTCAACTCTCGGGGCTACTTTTCAAAAAATAAACAAGCATAGCAGGGAAAAGGCAGGAATTATCTGAAAGAGGAATCTGATGGTTTCTATCCACGTATCGCCAAAAGAATGAAAAGTCTCACTGATGTTTCCATAGAAATATACATTAGGCTTTAAAAATTATTGTTGTTTAAAAGCTGATACCAGTGGCTTTTTGTGTAAAAGAATATAGGTCCTAAGCGAAAGTACCAAGTCCAGTCAAAAGACACGTTATGAAAATCAATGCTCTTGTCTTTCAAACCTATCGGGACAACTACACATCCAAAGACGTCGAGGGAATCGCAAGGGGTTGCAATCGTTTAACAAAATAGCTCTTCACGAGTTTGCGATGAAGACCTGGTGATGAATATGCCACCAGCACATGCGAGAGATGGGCCCCAAATGAATTCCTCACATTCCCAAAGTCTCGAATATCCAGAACATACTTACACGCGTTGGGGAAGAGAGGAGGCTTCCTCATTAATTCTAGAAAGGAGGCAGCTCCCTGCGAAGGTATGGGTGCGGGGGAGGCGGGCGGGAGCTAATTAGCTGTATGGGTGGTTGCTCGTTCTCTTCTTGCCTTCTTTAAGATATTTCTGTCAAACAGCTCTTTCTCCCGGTAATGCACAGGTGGTCCTCGCAGGTACTTCTCCTCTGCTGCCTTGTAATCCAGCCCATCAAGTGCGGCGATGGTACAAATCATGGCTTCCGGCAGAAGAACTTCCAGAACAAAACTGACTTTGTCATCCCTTATCAGAGTCAGCATGGTCTTGTCAATTTGCTTGTAGATTTCTTGTAAATGCTTGGCCACAACTTCCAACTGATCGTCATCCTCCAGGTATGTTTCAATGCAGTGCAAATCCCTGTGTGGCTTCAGAAACGTGGTCAGCCACCTGGACTGCTTCCTGCCTTGCAAGATGTCCAGAAGGTGGGGGTCGGCCCCCTTTCTCCTCACGATGAAGTCCACGAGCTTCTGGTTGTCTCGGTCCCGAGAGGCCCTCATCCGGTCCGGGAGGATTTTCTTGTAAGGCCTCTTCCCGCCCAGGGAGGTCTCCTCCTCCCAGTCTTCCAGGTCGCCATAATTCACCTTTGGAAAGTCAATCTGCAGGTCTCCCTCTTGGATGGCTCTCCTGATTGGGTAGCTGATGTCTGCGGCATAATAGTCCAGGAAAGAGCCCCGGAAAGAACCCCGGACCAGTCCTTCTCTGTAGTGGGAGATCAGTGAGAAGCACCAGTTGACGCTTTGCTTGTAGGCCTTCTGGGCTCTCTTCAGCAGTTTCTCTTTCTCCTTACAATCCAGGTGCTTCAGCCTTCGAAGAGGAGCTTGAATGCCCCGCTTTCCATGGTGCAGGTTGGCCTCAAGCAGGAGCACCCTCGCGGTCTTGTCTGTGTTGCTGACACTCTTGACCACTGCTGGCCAAAACGGATGATCTTGAAATTTGAACCAGACCATCGTTCCCCTTTCGATGGGATGTGGCTCCTGTGGAAAAGCAAGGCTGGGGGGCTGCCCATCCTGTTTACCGCCAGCCCTTTGAACGGTGGTGACAGGATTAGCAAGCTTAGCGTCACCAGGCGTCTGAGGTCCTTGAGGTCTCCTCTGAAAATCTGGACCTGGACGCTTCCTTTTTCTATTGGCAAGCCGGAGTGAAGAAGGCAGCCTGTGCTGACGGGACCCAGAGGATGCAGCCATACCTGCCCAGCCTGGCTTCCAGGCACCCTCTCCGGGGTCCTGAATGTTCCCCGAGAAGGGAGAACATTCCGGGGATGCAGCCAGGGCCTTCTTCGGGCGGCTGTCCTGTGTCTCTTCCTTCAGAGCGGGGGGTGCAGGGCTGGTGAGACCTGGAGGCAGAGATGCACCCTCCTCCGTTACTGTGGGAGGCAGGGACATAAGAGTTGAGGCGTTTGCCCTTTTCTTCCCCTTTTTCTCACAAACATGCCGCGAAAGCGTCAGGGAATCCTGGCAGGCTCGGGGGCTTTGCAACACATGTGCTTGCATTCCAACTGGAGTAGGAGCAATGGCCATGAGCGCCTGTGACCTGTCCCTGCCCAGGGCACCTGGAGTAGGATCAATGGCCATGCACGCTGGTGAGCTGTCACTGCGCAGGACACTTGGAGTAGGATCGATGGCCGTATGTGTCTGTGACCTGTCACTGTGCAGGGCGCCTGGAGTAGGAGCAATGGCCATGCGTTCTCCTGAGCTGTCACCACACAGGGTGCCTGGAGTCTGAGAAATGGCTTCGCGTTTCCATGACCTGGTACCGTGCAGGGCCCCTGGCATAGGTGCAATGGCTGTGTGAAATGGTGAGCTGTCACCGCGCAGAGGGCCTGGAGTAGAAGCAATAGCCTTGTGTGCCTGAGAGCCGACACGGTGCAGGGCGCCTAGAATAGGAGCAACGGCCCTGCTTTCTCTTGAGCTGTCACAGTGCAGGGCGCCTGAAGTAGGAGTAATGTCCCGGTGCGCTGGTGACCTGTCAGCATGCAGGGCGCCTGGAGTAGGAGCAAAGGCCGTGCACGTTCGTGAGCTGTCACAGTGCAGGGTGCCCGGAGTGGGAGCAATGGCCTTGCGTTTCCATGACTTGTCATCGCGCAGGGCGCCTGGAGTTGGAGCAATGGTCGTGTGCACCTGGGAGCTGTCACCATGCAGGGCTCCTGGAGTAGAAGCAATGGCCGTGTGTGCTGGTGAGCTGTCACCATGCAGGGCACCTGGAGAAGGAGCGATGGCCTTGTGCGCTGATGAGCTGTCACTGCCCAGGTCACCTGGAGTAGGAGCAATGGCCTTGTGTGTCTGAGAGGTGTCACCGTGCAGGGCGCCTGGAGTAGAAGCAATGGCCGTGTTTGCTGGCGAACTGTCACCTCGTGGGGGAGTAGGGGCAATGGCCGTTGAGCTGTCATCACCCAGGGCGCCTGGAGTAGGAGCAATGGCCCTGCATGCTGGTGACCTGTCAATGCACGGGGTACCTGGAGTGGGAGCAATGGCCTTGCGTTTCCGTGACCTGTCAGACCTGTTACCGAGCAGGGCACCTGGAGTAGAAGCAATGGCTTTGCGTTTCCGTGACCTGTCAGACCTGTGACCACGCAGGGCACCTGGAGTAGAAGCAATGGCCTTGCGTTTCCATGACCTGTCACCTCTCAGGGCCCCTGCAGATGGGGCAATGGCCATGCGAGCTGTTGAGCTGTCACCACGCATGGTGCCTGGAGTAGGAGCAATGGCCATGTGCGCCTGAGAGCTGTCACCGTGCAGGGCGCCTGGAGTAGAAGCAATGTCCATGTGTGCTGGTGACCTGTCACCATGCAGGGCGCCTGGAGAAGGAATAATGGATGTGCGCCCTGGTGAGCTGTCACGGCCCAGGGTGCCTGGAGTTGGAACAATGGCCCTGAGTGCTGGTGACCTCTCAACGTGCAGGGTGCCTGGAGTAGAAGCAATGGCCTTGCATTTCCGTGACCTGTCAGACCTGTTACCATGCAGGGCACCTGGAGTAGAAGCAATGGCCTTGCGTTTCCATGACCTGTCACCTCGCAGGGCCCCTGGAGATGAGGCAATGGCCGTGCGCGCTGTTGAGCTGTCACCGCGCATCGTGCCTGGAGTAGGAGCAATGGCCATGTGTGCCTGAGAGCCATCACCATGCAGGGTGCCTGGAGTAGAAGGAAAGGCCATGTGCGCTGGTGGCCCGTCACCATGCAGGGCACCTGGAGAAGGAATAATGGACGTGTGGGCTGGTGAGCTGTTCCCGCCCAGGGCGCCCAGATTAGGTGCAATGGCGGTGCCTGTCGTTGACCTGTAACTGCGCCAGGCGCCTGGGTTAGGTGCAATGGCCCTGCGCGCCCATGACTTGTAACCTCGCAGGGCACCTGGAGTAGGGGCAATGGCCTTGCACGCAGATGACGTGTTTCCCCGCAGGGTCCCTGGAGTAGAAGCAATGGCGCTGCGGGCCCGTGACCTGTCCCTGTGAAGGGCGCCTGGAGTAGGGACAATGGCCGTGCGCGCTGCTGACCTGTCTCCATGCAGGGCACCTGGAGTAGGGGCAATGGCCTTGGACACAGATGACCTGTTTCCCTGCAGGGTCCCTGGAGTAGAAGCAATGGCGCTGCGTGCCCGTGACCTGTCCCTGCCAAGGGCACCTGGAGTACGGACAATGGCCGTGCATGCTGCTGACCTGTCTCCGCGCAGGGCACCTGGAGTAGGGGCAATGGCCCTGCACACCCATGACTTGTAACCTCGCAGGGCGCCTGGAGTAGGGGTAATGTCCTTTGGCACCCGTGACCTGACACCGCACAGGACACCTGGAGTAAGGGCAATGGCTCCGCAAGCCCGTGACCTGTTGCTGCACAGGGAGCCTGGAGTAGGGGCAATGGCTCTGTGGGCCCGTGACCTGCCACCGCGCCTGGCGCCTAAGGTAGGGTCAATGGCCCTGCTCGCCTGTGACCTGTCCCCGCACAGGGAGCCTGGTTTGGGGGCAATGGACCTGCATGCCCATGACCTGCCACCGTGCTTGGTGCCTCGAGCAGGGGCAATGGCCCTGTGCGCCCGTGACCTGTCACTGTACAGGCAGCCTGGGGTAGGGGCAATGGCCCTGTGTGCCCAAGACCTGTAACCTCGCAGGGCGCTTGGCGTAGGGGCAATGGCCCTGCGTGCCCGTGACCTGCCACTGAGCATGGCTCCTGGAGTAGGGGCAATGGCCCTGGGCGCCCCTGATCTGTCCCCGGGCAGGGCGCCTGGAGTAGGGGCAATGGCTGTGGGCTCCTGCGACCTGTCATCCCGCAGGGCACGCTTACTCTCTGAAGGGACCGTCGGTGAGCTTGGGTTTTCCCTCTTCCCAAGACTCCTCCTTAGGTCGCCTTTGCATCTCCAGTCATCTTCACGAGGGACAGAACTGGCTGGCTTTTCGGGCACCTTTTGAGAAAGCTGAGAGGGTGTGGTGCTCTCTAGTTCATGTGGTTTCCTTCCTCCACCCAGATTTGTTCTCTCTTTCAGAATCTCCAGGGCCACCCGAAGGGTTCCTCTGTACCCCATCTTCTCTCTGAGTGGGGCACCGAGCTTCGTCTGTGCCGCTGCAGAGGCGGCAATGTCTTCCATCTCAAACTTAGTTGGGGTCTTCACGTCTGTGCTTTTCACCTTGATTTTTTCATCTACTGCGAGGATTTGAACTTCTAGAGAAATCGCCTTTTCAGGCTTCGTTTTTGGTGAAGTCCCACGTGTGCACAAAACCTTTGCTGGCCATAGTCGGCCTTTCCAAGAGCATAGGACGTACTCCGAGTCCATGATGAGCTGGGAAAAGGTAGCTAAGGGAGGCCGAGGGGTCTGCCTGCCACACCCTCTGCTACCGCAGGTCTCTCCTAAACCAAGCTGCTCTGCAGAGCATCCTTTGCCTTCAGACTGCAAAGGGGGTGCAGTGTGGGTGGGCTGTGTTCCTCCTCCTGAATCTCCCTGAGGCACTTGAACTCGTGTTTCCAATGGACAATTCTGGAGTATGCTGCAACATGGTAAAGGGAGAGCGGAAATGTATCAGGAAAGCATCCTTTCGTGAAACGCGAAGCACCCTGCTCAGTGAGGTTGATAAAATAAGGAAACGTGACAAGTGAGTCTTAGACAGAGGGATAGACAGATGGCAAGTATTTGGGATCATACAGAAGGTCCACAGAAGCTTTATTACACAGCAAACCCAAGGCCTTCTCCTAATTTTAACAATTCCGTCTTGAGGAGCACCTGCATGGGGAGGTGGGTGTACCAGCAGGGACCCCACGTTTCTTACTGAGTATTCTGTGCCTTTGGGCTCCTTGGGCGGAAACCTGGGGAAATGCTTCATGTTTTTATTTCTAGGGTGCTAGTATGGACCTGTGCTTCCCAGGAAGCCCGAGGAGGTCTCCCACATGCAGATGCTGGGTGTCGGCACCATGTCATGTGCAAGAGCACACAGAACCCAGAGCTGCGTGGCGATCATCCTGGTGATTACTGGCTACCATCGGTCGTGAGGATCGCTGCAGGCAGCGGTCACTGGCTGCCATCTGCACCTCTCTACCGTGGCTTTAAACTTTTGCCTGCCGACACCAAATCAGTGACTCTTATCCTGAAAACAAGTGTCTGTACAACGACGGGCAAGGAAAATTCCACTGTGAAATGTCAGCGTGAGGTGAATGCAAGTGAATGTTTAGTAAATGGGGAAATCTTACCCAGTGTCACATGGATCGCAGCAGGTTTGGTTCTGTGAGCTGGATCTCTTGCTGCTCACCCTGCAAGCGCTGGTGTGCAGACCCTTCAACCCCACTCTGTGCCCCTGAAGTGCGCTGTTCTTCTGGCGACCCAGTGGCACCGCGTGTAGATGCTCAGGACCTATGCACTCCTAATGTCAACCTGGAAACACAAACACAGATAGGAAATTAAGCCAATCAAGTGATTTATCCTGTTCCCCTCCCCAACTCTTGAATGCATGCCCTTTTGAAACAGAACTGACGTCTTCATCTCAGGCATCACGTAGTTGTCATTTTTGTTTTCTGCCTTCTTTTGCATCTCAAACAATTTCCCTGTTATGCCACTTAGCGTATGCTAGTCTTTTTCCATTTCAGAACCTTGGGAACTAGTGCTTTCCCGAGAGCATCCCCCTAAGACAGAAGGATTCCATGTTAGCAGTCTCTCTCTCTCTCTCTCTCTCTCTCTCTCTCTGTGTGTGTGTGTGTGAGAGAGAGAGAGAGAGAGAGAGAGAGAAATGAAATGTGCTCAACGAGATTGATAAAATGAGGAAACATGACAGGTGAGTCTTGTCATGTTACTGTGTTTTTGTGATTCTCAAATAACATGAAATGGGTTAGCATAGAATATGAGATGTGTAGACAGACATATGAAAGGACATCACGTCACAGAATCTCAGTCTGCATGATAATGTGCCCGCTTCCGAGGCATTGCCGATGCGCCAATGTGCACACACACATGCACATATCATCTTCAACTGGAGCTCCTAACCTAAGAGCATAACTGGATACATTGTCTTGTGAATGCCCGTGTTCCTACCTCATTTGTGTGAACGTCTGTACAGTGAGGTTTCCCTGCTAGTTCCAAACTTTATTTAATGAAATGTCCCATATTATAGAAACGTGCACTGAAGATGCAACTCTTTTGTCAATCCTTCACTTCCCACCTTCCACATCGAAATACTCTGCTAGCCTGTTGTTGTTTTCTATAGCCATTGTACAATATTTGGTACTGTGCAATATTGGGTATCATAGCTCACTTACATATTTTAGCTCATGCATTGTGGACTTCAAATTACAGGTTTCATAGGCCAATAATTATTTTCTTAATAAATGCATGTATGTGTGTCTTTGTTCACGGGCACTGGTAGATGTAATATGAAATGTATAATGATGATGAGATATACATACTTTAGGGAAAAGTTGTACAAAACCTTTCTTAGACGAGGGTATATGAACGTACAGGTTTAATGCCCTCTTCTTTAGAGAACTCAGAGTACTGGGCTGTCAAGCACAAGTGTCAACTGAGGACCCCGAACAAAAGTGAGAAGGAATCACCAATGACCCTGGCACTTCAATCTCCCCTTAACTGGACCTGCCAGCCCATGTCACAAAACAGGTGTGACTGGGCACCCTCAAGCCCAAGTCAATGCCTACCCACATCCCCAAATGCAGAGTCTCTCCTCTCTTCCTCTCTGTCTTTCTCTCTCTCTACACACACACACACACACACACACACACACACACACACACACGTTGGAAACTCAAGGAGCCTGGCATTGATGCATAGAATCCATGCTCACTGCCTCTACACATTCCTGCAAATGTTTCTGCTTCCAGTACAAATGCTGTTTTCTTCTCCATTTAGTTTCTTATTTTAAACATAGACAGGGAAACATCTAAAGGGATGTCTAAAATTTCTACATAGGAAATACAGTAAGCATCAGCAATCCCATCACCCGGAAATGCTTATTGCAAGTATATGAGTCCACACACTCCAGAATTTTTGTCCTGTTTATACATGTATATTTCTACAAGATATTTAAAAGCTTAAAGTTTGCACAGCCATTTGAATATTCTTCAGTATTGGCATCTGGCAACATCTTTACAGGTGTGAAACAGTTTAAGGGACTGCCTTCTACAGACCACCAAAATATCCATTGCAGCTAAGTTCGGATGGCCAAAGCCATGCCTCCTTAAGAGAGATCATCAGAAGGGAAGTGTGTGAAATCAAAATATGAAATGTTCTCTCACCACATGCGTTGGCCCATCGCCCAAATACCTTCTGTCAAGGGTTTGCATATAGTCTTGCTGGTGACTTTCTCCCCATATTTTGTACTAAGGGAAACACAATTGTTTTCCCTCCCTCTAGAGAGAGAGAGAGAGAGGTAGGTAGGTAGGTAGGTAGGTAGGCAGGTAGATGGGGGATAGACAGATGGATAGACAGATAGATAGATGGATGCATAGAAGTAGAGATGGATATAGATTGATGAGGTTGAATGACTCATAGGGATAGATAAAAATAGATGGATAAAAGATAGAGATAGATAAAGATATATATTAGCTAGAAGGTCTGTAGATATTCAGAATAATAGAGAGCCAGAGATAGAGACATAGATGGTGGAGACAGATGATGAAGAGATATATAGAGAGAAAGACAGTTGGATATAGAGTTAGATAAATATAATTTTATAGAAGATAGAGGCTTGATAGATATGAAGAATGATAAGAATAGATAGGTGATAGATGGATGGATAGAGATAAAGATAGAGATGGATGAAGACAGAGAGATGATGGATGGACAGCAGAGTGGCTAGAGATAGAGCAAGATAGCTAGAGAGGTCTACATCTATGTCTGTCTAGGTTTACCTTTTCCTGTCTATATTGCAGATCCAGCTAGATCATGATGTGCAAATATTGATCTACTTCCGCATACCGGGATCTATGAGATAAAAAGGGAACATTCACTAAGCCCAACTCAGTTTTGTGAGTGAACCCAAGTTCTGAGACTATTGAGTGAGTAGGACAATGTGTTGAATATTTTACTTCAAAATGAAATCAAACACCGCCTGCACAATGAGACTAAGCAGATGAACATAAAAGGAAGACAGGATAAATAGTGAGTCTACAATCTATAACATCACAGTCCATTTTAGGCCCCTAAAGACATTATCAGTAGAGCATTTTCTATTTTTGGTGTATAACTTTTGTTCTATTCCATTTGCTCTTTAGTTGAGGGATGAAGGAACTAGAAGACCGTGAGCTTTTATTTCTCCCAACGACAGCCATGATTTGGGGGATAATTATTTTGGAAGCCCTGTGTTCATTCCTTTCTCAAGTGAGGGTTCATTTACTTTTTAGGAACAAGTAAAAGAACACAGTCCTCAGCAGCTCTTCTCAAAGTGGGGTCCGTTTCCTGACATGGTCCCCCTCCCACCGAGAGTCATGCATCCTCCCTCCAGCACCCCTCCCTAGCATTACCAGAGCTTTGTGGAGCTCCCGTCGGCTGCTGGGTGTGTGATTTTAGACCTTCCCCCAAACAGGTGTTTCCTTCAAAGGATGAGCTGGCGGCATCCTTTAGTACAATAAAGGCACCGTGTATTAAATGGTTTCTCTAAAGGAAGTACATTCTTGTGTATTCCTACACCTTCCCTTTGCGCTGGTGAATTGCACATAAACTTTCAACGTACCTTTAGAGACAGGTCTACGCTTTCCTAGGGTTTGCAGTGCACTTGTAGCACCATTGGGTGAGAATTGGTATCGGTCCAGTTTTCCCCTTATTCTGTTCACTAATGGCATGCATCAGTAGAGGATGCAATTAGTGAACAATTGCACCGCTCTCCGACCTGGAGAGCAGAGCCGTTTGGTAGACAATAGGAACACAATGGCCCGCCCTGGTGAAGGAGCCTGTGTTTTTCGCTTCTGTCATCGAGAAGGGGCCCTCACTGATTTTCACTCAATTCACCTCATCGTAGTTAGCGGAGTGAGACCAGGAAATTCACCTTTTACAGAACATGGGTCTCAAGGGTCAGCTACGCAGGATGAGCCCAGCATGAGTCCCGGCCTGCTCAAAGTGACAGGAGGCCTTCCAGTCCTACCCATGGTAGCTCCTCATTTGCCGGCATCAGATTTCCCTCTCCTAATGTATGCATCGTACGTTCTTACAATGAGGAGGTGAGCAAATTTCCATCCTGAAGGAGACCTGCTACATTCCTTTGAGTTCAGAAATCCTTGTGGATCTCTGCTTTAAAGGACTGACTCGGGTGACAATGCTCTGGCTCAACAGGTGTCACCTCAGGACAGTGAGTCAGGACAGTCAACTCAATGCCACACACATTCACACACACACAGAGACACATGCTTCCTCACACACACACATCCATACACACACCCCCAAACACACACACATCCTCACACACACACACATCCTCACATACAAACATGCACACACATGCACACGTATCCACACACATCCACACACACACCCCAAACACACACACATCCACACACACACACACGCACACACATACACACATGTCCACACACATCCTCACACAGACACACCCACACACATGCACACACCGTCACACACACACACAGACACACATCCTCACACATACACCCTCACCTCCCCCCCGCCCCCGACACAGTCACATCGATAGCAGACACCTACTAGTCTTGACGTTCCTACAGCTATTCCAGCTGTCCGCTCTGTAAATATCCTTGCGATGTGTGTCTGCCGCCAGGAAAGAAACGTTTACCTTGGTTGTCATAGAAACCGAAGTGTCGTCCCGAGGTTCTGCTGGATGACGACTTGCTACGGAGAGCAGGAAGCGCCAATACATCCCCCGAGGCTCAGCGTCGAATCTGGAGCTCACTCAGTGACACCCCGCCCAATCTCACGCGGGAACCAAGAAAGGATTCGCAACAGGGCTGGGAATTCTCCTTGGCCTAGGCGCTGGGGGCAGGGGAAGTTTCACAGAACCGGTCATGGAGGGAGGCAAGTGAAGGCGTCACAGGTTCTGTTCTCCCTTGAGGCACAGGGACGTGGGAGCCAGGTTCCCTGAGGGGCCACCTTTCCCACCGCCAGAACACACGAGGTCAGGTACTTTTGTGTACCTATAGCTTAGCTCACACCGAGAACATGCGGTATTCGGTTTTCCGTTCCTGAGTTAGCTCACTTAGGATAATGGCCTGCAGTTGCATCCAAGTTGCCACAAAAGACACGATTTTGTTCTTTTTTTTTACGCCTGACTAGCATTTCATGGTGTATATACACATTTTCTTCCTCCACTCATCAGTCGATGGGCACTTAGGTCGACGCCACACGTTGGCGATTGTGAACTGTGCTGCGATAAACATACATGTGCAGCTGTCTTTTTCACATAATGACTTCGTTTCCGTTGGGTAGATACCCAGTCGTGGTATTGCTGGATCGTATGGTGTATCGACTATTAGTTCTTTAAGGAGTCTCCATACTGTTGTCCATAGGGGTTGGACTAATTTTCATTCCCACCAGCAGCGTAAAAGCATTCTTTTCCACCACATTTGCACCAACATCTATTGTTTATTGAGTTTTTAATCGTGGTCATTCTGGCCGGGGTAAGGTGCTATCTCACCCTGGTGTTCATTGGTGTTTCCTTGATGATGAGCAATGTTGAACATTTTTTCAAATATGTCTTGTCCATTTGTATATCCTCTTTTGAGAAATGTCTGTCCACGTCATATGCCCACGTTTTAATGGGATTATTTGCTCTTTCTCCTTGCTGTTTTTGTAGAGTTCCTTGCAGATTCTGCATATTAGTTCTTTGTCGCAAGCACAGTTTGCAAATATTTTCTTCCATTCTTCAGGTTACCTTGTTACTCTGTTGATAATTTCTTTGGCATATTTCTTTCGATACTTGTGTTGTTGTCAAAAATGGACTTATTTTTCATGGACCATATTTGTATGTAAACATGAATGGGCTGAAGATTATTTTTAAATTGAAATTTTCATTTAATTGATCGCTCAGGTTTTTTCAAAACACTTGAACATATATTGCATGGGTCTAAGAATTGTTATTTTTGAAAGAAATATTTATTGAAGTGAAACTCAGATAACATAAAATTAGATATTTAAGCATACCATTTGGTGGCATAAAGTAAATTCACAGTATTGCAAAATCATCCCCTCTGTCTATTTACACAACATTTGCATCAATCCCAAAGAAAACCCTGTACCCATGAGGCAGTCACTACTGATTCCCGCCTCCCTCCTTCCCTGGCATCCACTCATCCGTTTTGTAATCAGATGACATGATAACAACCTGATTTCTAAGTATCGCTAATCCTTAACATTTGCTTCTTCTGGACATTCCATATAAATGGAATCATAGGGTATGTGACCTTTTGTGTCTGGCCTATTTCACGTAACATGGTTTCCAAGTTCATCCCACGTCGTACCATGTATCAGAGCGTCATTCTTTCTCACAGCTACGGAGTATCCCGTTAGGTGGATCCATCATGTTGTGTTCATCCATTTATCTGTTGGTGGTAATGTGGGATGCTCCTATTTGGCTGTTGTCCATGGTGCTGTTAGGGACATTCATACACATGTATTTGCTTGAATGTCTGTTTTAAATTTTTCTGCATGGAATGATGGTGTCATATGTTCATTACTTTTAACATCTTCAGGAAACACCAAACTGTTTTTCGTAGCAGCCACACACCATTTTACATTCCCGTCAGCAGTGTATAAGGCTTGCAGTTTCTCCACATCTTTAACAGCAGCAATTTTTGTCTTCCTCTTAAAAGTAAACAACCTGGGGGGTGGTTAGCTGGTAGGATTGTGGTGTGATTTGCATTTCCCTAAGAGTAATGACGTTGAGCCTATGTTCTCCGTCCCTATACCCTTGCACATGCCTGGATCCTATTTTGCTTATTGCATGGGCCATCTTTTCCGTCCTCATTCATGTGTTAAACTCCTACCCACATCTCAGTATCGATTGGCAATATTTAGTCTGCTGAGTGCTTCTCTAAAAGCCAGACTCTCACCTTGATTTCTTTGAGACTACGAACGAAACAACAAAGCGTGATATTTAGGCTGTCAAATGGCCTTGAGAAAATTCTACACCACGGGCTCCTAAAACAGTGAGAAAATGTTTTGTCACGAGTCTAGGTAATCAGAAGGAGTAAATTGGCAGTGATCAAGGTGGAGTAGTATTAGCAATGTGCTGTTCTTAGAATTAGCACTGAGATGAGTTATGAAATCTTGATGTATCTATGGTACGTAGACATCTATGTATTACCTCTTGGAGCACATGGTGAAATCTCCAGATATTTTCAGACTACTATATGCCTTTTCCAGTAGTAACGTGCCATTGTGACGGAGATCAATCTGAGGCAATGTTTAACATGAGTAAGTGAAACGAGAGATAATTTTCAGTAAAGTTACTGTAGGAAACCACATTCAATTATATGATCTCACAAAGAGTCTGTAGTACAGCAAGGGCTCTGGCAGCCTTTGCCCATTGTTCCTCACCCAACACATTGGTGGCTTTCTATGAGCCAGTGAAATGCTGATGGTCACAAGCAAGTGAATTCAAAGGGAATAGGATACAGTAGCCTTACCTTTAAGCTGTTACTCGCACAGGCAGTGGGAAAGCACGATGAGAGTGAATACAGTCTTGAAGACTTTGCTAAATGTAGATGAAAGAAGGAAAATGCATGATTACAAACAGAAAGAAACTTGCAGAGCTGGTAGCAAACAAAGACAGGTACGAAAGTTAAAGATAATTTTAGAAGATGTAAAGACAATCTATAGCTGTATCTATTTGAGTCCATAGCTATGTCTTTATGTATACCCACGCCTCTATCTATCTAGAGAGAGAAAAGGATGAAAGGAAATAATACCCGGGATTTTAAATGGAATATTGTATCTGCTTGGTGGAATTATGTGTGAATTTCATTTCCTTTATAAATTATATTTTCATAACATTTTACAGTGAAGATGTATTACATTTTTAACTAGAACACAGACTTGAAAGTAGAATTTAAGTTACCTTAGAGAGCCTCATATTATAGTATTTCTTTATTTGTTATTAATTTTAATTTTTGTATTTTGTATATAAATTTATGGGTACATGTGAAATTTTGTTACATGTATACAATGTGTAGTGATTAAGTCAGGATATTTAGGGTGTCCGTCGCCTGAGTACAATACATTTTTGTGAAGGACCGTCACCCTACTCTGCTCTCAAACACGGAATTGATTGCTTCTATCTTACTGTAGGTTTGTTCCCTTCAACGCACTTCTCTGCATCCTTCTCCTGCTGGCTCACTCTTCCCAGTCTCCATTCTCTACCTCTCCATTCTCTAGCTCCATGCGATCAGATGTTTTAGCTCCCACATATAATAGAGGACATGTGATATTTGTCTTTTTATGCCTATTTTATTTCACTGACGATAATGGCCTCTAGTTCCGTCCATGCGGCTGCAAATAACATGATTTCATTCTTTCTTTTAAAGGAATAATTGTGTTCCACACACACACACACACACACACACACAAATACACCTAGATATATGTATACATATATACACCATCTTGTTAAAAAACCATTCATCTGTTGATGCACACTGAAGTTGATTCCACGTCTTTGCTATTGTGAATAGTGCTATATAGTAAACATGCAAGAGCAGGTATTTTTTTATGTATTGATTTCTTTTCCTTTTGGTAGATACCCAGTCATGGGATTGCTGCATCGAATGGTAGTTCTGTTTTCAGTTTTGTTGAGAAGTCGCCATACTCTTTTCCACGGTGGCTGTAGTAGTTTACACTCTCACCAACAGGCTGTAAGATTTGCCTTTGCTTCATATTCTTGCCAACCTCTGTTATTTTGTGTCTTTTTAAATAGTGGCCATTCTGACTGAGGAAAGATGATATGTCATTGCGGTTTTGGTTTGCATTTCTGTGGTGGTTAGTGAAATTAGGCCTGTGTCTCTCACCGTATACAAAAATGAACGCAAATAGATTAAGGAGTTACATCAAAGAGCTGAGGCCGGGTGCGGTGACTCACGCCTTTAATCCCAGCACTATGGGAGGCCGAGGCGGGCGGATCATGAGGTCAGGCGATCGAGGCCATCCTGGCTAACACGGTGAAACCCCGTCTCTACTAAAATTACAGAAAATTAACCGGGCGTGGTGGCACGTGCCTGGAGTCCCAGCTACTCGGGAGGCTGAGGCAGGAGAATCGCTTGAACCCAGGAGGTGGAGGTTGCAGTGAGCCGAGATGGCGCCACTGCACTCCAGCCTGGGAGACAGAGCGAGACTCCGTCTCAAAAACAAAACAAAACAAAACAAAACAAAGCAAAACAAAACAAGGTAAAATAAAAGAAAACACCAAAAACAACCTGAAGCTATATAAATGCTAGGAGAAAACCTAGTGAAAACTCTCTTTGACACCGGTCTAGGCAAAGAATTCCTAAGACTTTGAAAGCACAGGCAGCAAAAACGACCAAAAATAGACAAATACAGTGCATACAGCTGAAAAGCTTCTGCACAACAAAAGGCACAATCAGCAGAGTAAAGAAATAACCTATTGAATGGGAGAAGATACTCGCAAACTAATCACCCGACAGGTGACTAATATCCAGAACATACGAGGAACTCAAACGACTCGACAGGAGAAAAAGGATCCCCTTAAAAAGTGGGCCAAGGAACTGAATTGACATTTCCCAAAAGAAGACATACCGATGTCCCACAGGTGTATGAAAAAAGTGATTCACATCACTAATCATCGGAGAAATGGGAATCAAAACCCATATTAATTTATTAGTGGAAAGCAGAGGGTTCTTTATTAGCTAACTTCTGGAAGGCTAACTTTACAAATTCATTAAATGCAGCATTCTTAGAAGTTAGAAACTTGGTGTAATGATCTGTAGAGGGGGAGTCATCCAATACCTGTGTTTTCCTGCCCTTAGATGAAAATGGAAATGTGTCCATTGGATTTACTCTCAAAACTGTAATATAGACAAGTTCTACTTTGTGCTAGACATGCCATAAAATGATGTAATTCAGTCTTGATTATTTGTGGAGTAGAGACTCCATTCATATCCTGTTTTTTTACTTCTTTCTCATTTTTCACATTTTCAATAGTTTCCTAATCTCCATGGACTGTATTTGCAAAAAGAAGACGATGGTGTCCAAAAGCCACCAGATGGAGGTGTTGAGCTGCCATTGTTAATGTCAGCCAGGCCGTCCCTGACGCATAGTGTGTGGGTATGAGAACAACCTGGATAACTTATTCCCAATGCAGATTTCACATTCCCTCCCACAGAGAGAGTTCATTTGGTAGGCCTGAAGAGGGCCATGAAATCCAAACTTTCCCAAATCCCTTTCACTGTGACCCTGATACAGGCTGGTCCACAAGTCACACTTTGAGAAACTTTGATTTCAATGGTAATGGTAGTTATGGCCATATATGAAAATAAATAGAGAAACAGTATACAGCTGGAAGAGAATTGAGCAAGACCCAAATCCCTGGAAATTCCATCTTGAAAGGGCCCCGTGGAGAAGGTGCTGCTAGAAAAGATATTGAGACGTGGCCAAAATGAAGAGAATAACAGGAGAATGTGTTGCTATGGAAGACAAAGGAAGACAAAAGGAGGGGACTGAGAAAAAGAGGAGAGTGCTCAACAGTGTTGACCGCAGCTGAGAATCAACTGAGATGAGTGCCAGAGAATGTGCATTAGATCTAGTCACATGGAGGTCACCAGTGACTTTTGAGGGAGAATCCTTTTAGAAGAGATGTGTGGGCCCACGTTGGTTTCTAGTGGATTACAGAACATGTGAGAGATGAGGCAATAGAGGCACCAAGCAGAGATAATCCTTTGGAAGCTTTGACACAAACAGTAAGAGAGTGGTGGGAATTACATTGCTGGTGAATAAGGCCCAGGGATTTTCAAGTTGAAGGAGATTCGAGTATGCGCAAATGGGAATAAGAAGGATGGCAAGAGAAAGACATGCAGAAGATAGAGGGAGGAGAAAGATAATGGATAAACTAATGGATAACACGAGGTTTCTGGAAGACAGGAGGCCATGGAACCTAGAACACAGGGGCAGGGACGTGTTTCCTCCTCTAACAGAGGGAGAGACGGGGCACAGATGCAGGTAGCTTGTAGGTTTGATGGCAGAAGTTTTGGGGGATTTCGTCTGAATTGTTCTGTCACAAAACCAGCAAGGGAGTCAAATGGTGCGTGTGACAGGGAGTTGGGAGTGGAAGCAGCAAAACTGAAGGGTGAGTAGAGCAGAGAAGACAGAGAAAGTGATGCTCCTATAAGACAGAGATAGGGAACCCAAAACAGAAGAGTCAGGTAACGGAAGGAGGAAATGTAGAGAGATGGAATGGGGAGTGAGCAAGTAAGAGAGATACTGGGAGAAAGCTGGCAGCTGTCATGAAGCTCTCCTAAGGGGACTTGGGGGGAAATAGAGCTCTGGTTAAAGGGAAGGATTTCCTCTGTGGCTGAAAATAAAAATCATCATGTAGTTTTTTGGGGGCTTAATGGAGGTGAGTCATCTGTGACCCAAGGATGCGACTTAGTGTTGCTCAAGTAGAGACTGGAGGATCCACGTTCAAAGATGGCTTGCTCTCATGGCTGGCAAGCTGCAGCTGGTTATTAGCTGGAAACTTAGCTGAGGCTGGGAGCCTCTGATGCTCTCCACGGGTTTCTCCACGGGCTGCTTGAGCTTCCTCAAAGCATAATGGGTGGGTTCCCAGATCAAGTGTCCTAAAGGAGCAAGGTGGGATTTCACGGCATTTTTGTGTCCTAGTCTCCACAGACAGAAATCCTCACTTGTGTGGTCCTCTCTCACACTCAGCAGCTTCATACACTGCCTGAGTCCAAGAGAAGGACATATAGGCTGCACTCCTTGATAGGAGCAGGGCCCCAGGTCTCATGGAAAGAAGAGCTTGTGGGAAAGAAGGTGGTACTGTGACCATCTTCAGAAAATGCAATTTGCCACAACCAGTTAAATGGTTAAAAAGGAATAACAGTGTAACATAAAAAATTTTTTTAATTTTAGCTTTAAAATTTTTATGTATACATAGTAGGTGTATATATTTATGGGGTACATGAGATTTGTTTGTTTCTGTTTGAGACAGAGTCTGGCTCTGATTTCCCAGTGTCACTGCCACTGTGGGTTCATGACTCACTGAAGCCTTGATTTCCCAGACTCACACGATCCTCCTGTCTCAGCCTCCTGAGTCACTGGGACTACCAGGACATGCCGTCATGCCTAGCTAATCTTCTTATTTTTGGTAGAAACAGGATCTCTCTGTGGTACTAAGTCTGGTCTTGAGCTCCTGGGCTTAAGTGATCCTCCCAACTCAGCCCCGCAAAGTGCTGGGACTACCAGGGTGAGCCACTGCACACAGCCCACTGTAACACTTTAACCATATTTGAAAAGGTAGAACTAATGTACATGTATTGAAACTACAACATGATACTGGAAAATATACCTTCTCAAGTTTACAAAGAACATTTACAGAAATTGATCATATGTGAGGTCACGAAGAAAACATTAGTAAGCTCCACATATAGAGATATCACAAACTACTGCTGTGGTCGTAGTACAATACAACTAAAAGCTGTAAATAAGCTCACGTGCCCCAGAACTCATAAAAATCAACTGTTAAAGAATTACTGGGTGCCGGCCTAGATATGAGGAGGAATTATCTACTTTCTGATAAATTATAATAAACCCTACAGATTTGAATCTATGACATATATTTAAAGAGGTGATCAGAGAAAAGTAGACCGCTTTGAATACTCATAACCATGACAATGGGAGTATAAAAATGAATCAGTGACATTTCTAGCTCAAGGGCTAGACATAAAACAAAGTTAAAAGGAAGCACGAACAAGTAATAATGTTAATATATAAAGCAGACATTAATGAGGGAGAAACAGAAATAGGAGACACAAATATTGAAGAGGGTCTTTTTGAATCAATGAGGCAGATGAAGCAGTAGCTAACTGAATCAAAGATGCAGAGATAGTGTTTCTGTATATATATAATAGGTACACAGACAGGTAGATAGGTAGGCAGGTAGATAGATAGCTAGATAGATAGACAGGCATAGAGATAGATAGATAGATAGATGATAGATAGATGTTTGCACAGGAGACACACAAGTACCAGCATAGTTTGTTTGATTGTGCTTTATTGCACTTTGCAGATGCAGCTTGTTTTGGAAGGTTCCTAATGACCCTGATTTGAATAATCTGTGGGCACCATTTTTCACAGCATGTGCTCACCTCGTGTCTCTGTGTCACATTTTGGTAATTCTTACAACATCTCAAATTTTCAGTAGGACTATATCTGTTTTGGTGATCCGTGATCAGTGCTCTTTGATTTTGCTATTGTAATCACATTGGGAAGCCACAAAATGCACCCTAGAAGAAGCAAGCTTAATCAATCAATGTTGTGTGTGTTTTGACTGCTCCACTGACTGGCCTCTCCCCATCTCTCTCACTCTGCTCTGGTCTCTCTACTCCCTGTGACACGACAGAATTGAAATTAGGCCAGATAATAACCCTAGGATGGCCTCTAAAGGTTCGAGTGAAAGGAGGAATTGCAGATCTCTCACTTTAAATCAAAAGGGAGAAATTATTAAGCTCAGTGAGGAGGGCACGTTGCAAGCTGAGACAGGCCCCAAACTAGACCACCTGTGCCAAAGTCTTAGCCGGGTGGTGAAAGAAATGAAAAGTGCCACTCCGGCGAACACATGAATGATAAGGAAGCGAAACAGATTTCGTGCTGATATGCAGAGAGTTTTAGTGGACATATCATCAAACCAGCCACCAGATGCCCTTAAGCCAAGGCCTAATCCAGAGCAGCTTTTCTCTTTAACTCCTTATTACATCTTCGAAACAATGTTTTCCATATTGAGGTATCTGTCACTGTAAGTTTTCACAGACGAAAATGAGGTAAATAATCTTTTGTTTTGAAATGATGCCAATTTGTTCATGCTAGGTGTCTTTTTAATACTGCTGAACCAACATTACCTTTATGGACGTGAATATGTGGGAGCAAAATAATTTTAAACAAAATTTTAATGAGTATTTTCCATATAGGGCACTTTACAAACGTTCCTAAACCATCGAGAAAACATTTCAAAATGAATATCAATGCTTCCACGAAAATCATTCAGCAGGAAATTGAACTTGCTTGGCATACCCGGGAAGAACAATGGTAAGATTGTTGGTTATGTTGGAGCCAGATGCTTTGTTTCATTTCTTAGCATTCGTGATACAAACTACTTTGGAAAAATGCTATGATCGTCCATGTGCTGGAAGTCCAATGAAAAAATATATTTAGCTGGATTTTTCTCTAAAGAAATAATTCCTTAATTAAGAATTAATTAATACTTAATTTAAATAATCTAAGTGCTATGATGCCACATCATAATGAAATGAGATGTGTATCCTCGAGTTCACTAAACATGGCCTGTTTTCTCTTTCAAATTACAGTCGATTTTGCTTATCATGAAAATTTGTATTCATGAATGTGCTTGCTGAATTAAAGTTAAAAGTCTTAAACATTTAGTCTTGTAATAGTTATTTGTATTCAATTACACAGACAAAGATTAATGTTATATTGTAAATAATTTGTAAGCTTCACTGAACTGGGTTCAGTATTTTTTTTTGGTACAGAATTCTTATTGTCAGAAAGTGAGGAAAATGAAATATTCCTGTTTGGAAATCATAGATGATAAAGGAGTGTAATATCCAAATTAAGTCTATTTGTGATATCTCAACTTATATACTACTGAAAAAGAGAAAATAAAAACTAAAACACTTGCAGAGAAAAATGCATTTTTTTCTGGAAAATTTATAATACAATAAATCTTCCTTAATTTATATTAGCTAAGGCATGTTAAGATAGCTTCCGTCTTACATTTACTAGCCTTCTTTTTTCATCCATGCCTTGACTGTACCATGGTCACACATTTCTTATCCAAAAGCAAAGGGATTGTTCATATAAAGAAATTATGAGTGTTGGTTGATCAGCTCAGTTTTGGAAATGTTAAAGTTGAGGTGCATATGAAGCACCTGAGGGCGGATGTCAAGTGGGGATAAGCAATATACCCTGGATATATGAGCCTCATGTTCAGGAGAGTGGTAGGAGCTGAGGACACCAGAGCGGGAATTAATATCACACAGATTGCGTTTAATCAAGGAGACTAGGAGAGATCACCTAGGGAATGACTGTAAACAAAAAAGGGAAGTCTAAAGACTGATTCCGGGTTCCTTCAATACTTTGAGCTACCGCAGAATTGGGGCATCAGTAATGAAGCCGAAGAATGAGTGAACAAATAAGTAAAAGAAAACCAGCTGAAACACAGTAAAGAAGACCTTTTAGAAGGAGAGAGGACCAACTCATCACATGCTGCTGATAGGCTGAAGGAGGGGGACTTGGTATATGGAGGCCCTTTGATATCCTTAGTAAGAGTGGTTTGGTGGAATGGTGGGTCCAAAGGACTGATTGGAAAAGACAAGAGACAACTGGGAAGAAAGAACTGGGGTAGTAACCTGAGGCAAAAAGGAGTAGCTAGAGGTTTTTGTGGTTTTCTTAGTGATTACAGAAGGACCGGCATGTTGTATGCTGATAGGAACAATATAGAGGGAAACCTTGGAAATGTTGGAAAGAGGAGGGGAAAGTGCTGAACGATGTTCTTGAGAAGCAGTGGGCTCTAGTGGACAGGGGAGCAAGTTGACTTCAGGAAGGAGTAGTAGTTCATGCATTTAAACAGGAGAGAAGGTCGAGTGCGTAAGCACTGATGGACAAAGGTGGGGGGAGATGTGATGCTCGGACGCTGAATGTGCCCTGTGGGTTGCTTCTGTCTCTGTAGTGAGATAGAAAGATCATCAGTGACAAGTAGAGATGGGGCAGGAGGGCAGAGAAGAAGGACTATACTTTTTTTCCTGAGACTGGGCCAGTGAGTGGACTAGGGGAATATAATTGTCAAGCAGCAGTGGGAGTGCAAATTAGATTAGTGTCATCGTAAACACGAGTTTGAGATCTGTTGGCATGGTTGTGTTAGGGCAGCTGGAGAGTTGGATTTTTCTGGGTTGGCATTTGGCTGAGCACTGTGACAGAGGGAGAAGCTGGCAGGGCACATACACAAGGATGGAGTTATGGTGAGTGGCCATGGAACTTAATCTGGGAACGAAGAAAGGGAGTGTTGGGCACTCCAGTGTTGGACAGTGAAAGGTGCTCTATTCAATGGGCTTCAGTTCCTGAAAGACTCCTGAGCTGTAGTGCTTAGAGTGACCTACAGTGTGAGGGCGTTAGTTGTTGCATGTTGGATACATGGGGAAATAGCATAGTGTAGTGGTCAAAAGCCCGGACTCAACCCCCACTGTTTAGAATCTAAGTCTGGTTCGACCATTGCTGCCTGGGAAACCATGAGCAAATTCTTTCTGTGTCCCAGCTTGCTCCATTAATATTGTGGGCATAATGTGAGTACCTACCTCACAGAGTTGTTTTGAGTGTTAAATGAATTTTTCTATGATAAGGTATTTAAAATGGTTCAGAACAGGATCTGACATATGGTTCCTGTAGTACAACTTTGCTTTTATTAATGTTATGTAGATATTGTAGATTCTCAGGAATGTCAAAATCTAGGATGTGGCTATGTGAGTGTTTAATTTGCAGGAAATGTCAAGATCATTGGTGGTGGAACAGAAAGACCAGTTTTATTGGAAGGATTACGTGTGTGGGCTTTGAAAGCATCAAGGACTAAAACATATTTGTAGAATATTATTAGAAAGGAACATTTCCATAAAAAATGCATGATAGGATAATTATATAGTTTTTGTATATTATTGCTGGACACAAATTTTATAAACTTGGTCATAGTATTTGTTAATAAGAAAAAATATTTTCAAATGATAATTTCAAAATTATTAGCTTTAAGTTAACAAAGAATTGTTTTTTTGATAAATTTTAAATTTTACTCGAATTGTTATCGAGTTTTCTTTGTATATTTGTAGAGCATATATCTCAACAGCAACAAAAGACTTTTTCAAGAATCTGAAATTGTTGAGGGCCAGAGAACAAAAGCATTTAATGCATTATGTGAGGAATTCTTACAGGTCAGTCGTATTTGGTTACACAACATATTCTCATAAGACTTTACATGTATATTGAAAATTTAAAAAACTGTTTTCCTTTCCAAAATAGTGTTAAAAATACTTTGATTATAAAATTCTTAAGCATTTTTCATGTTAATGTCATTGTTTTAACGTAAGAACTAAATGTATTTTTACTTTTAGAATTCATTAATTGTTTTTGGTGTAATCCAAAACAGGAAATGGTAACTTGGCAATTTCACCCAGAAATATACATATCGTGTTGGCTATTCACACTTTATTTACATGACTAAACACCATGACTCTTTTGCTCGACAGTTTTTACTGGTGCAGCAATAGATGAAAGCAAGAAGTTTCTACATCATTTCTAGATGTGGTTTAATAGTCTTTCTAGTGCCAGTGTTTCTCAAAGAGAAGGCACCCAATTGTAACAAATGGGTATTTTTTATTTCAAATTTATTTCCTGATTATTTCATGACATATTTGCTTGCACTATTATTGAAGTGACTACAAATTGATTTCTCTGCCAAGTTACTATCACAAGACAGGGCCCAGATGCGTTCAGAATGAAAAAGCCAGGAAAGAATTAACAGTTTGTGACTGAGAATTGTCTCCCGTCACATTTGTACTTTTGCAAGTTGTCCTCAGTGATATTGACCTCTTAACCATGCAGGTATATATCTATTTAGGTTTCTATGGAATGGTGTACATTCCTATTCATTTTATAAATTTGGAGTGTTTTTAAAACAATCTTGTTCAAATTCTTGTTAAAAATTCACTCTTCTAAACTGAGGGGATTGTTTCAGGAAAATGAGTTTCAGGATAGTCATTCTTTACATTGTTTACTATGATACATATACTACATGTGTGTATACATATATGTAATATGTACACTCAGTTGTTATTCAAGTGTTTCTAAGTAGAGGATGTGTTGTTTAATGGTCTCGGAGAACCATGTACCAATTGTTACACATGTTTGGGAAATAAGATCTTCTCAATGTTAGTGCTAAATGTCACCACTTATGGTGGGAACTTCATGATGATTTAGTCTTCTGCATTTCCTTTTCCTTCCCATCCAGCTATCTATCACTAGGCCCTGCCATTTTTGCCTCCTCAAGGTTATTTTAAGTTTTTTGTTTAGATTCTCACTGCTGCTGTCCTAGCTCAGGACCTCATCCTTCCTCACTTATGCTATTAAAATTTCATCTGAGTTCTCTCTTCCTCTTTCCATCCTTCATAGATCTGCAATCTTATCTTCCTAAGACATCGCCCTTCCCTCTTCCCAACCTGTCACGAGCTTTCCATTCTAAATTCATGGATATTCAGAGACACCTCTGCCTTGACATGACCTCCTTTTAAAACTTCATTTGCTTTTGTCCTTGCGATAGTTTGCTGAGAATGATGGTTTCCAGCTTCAAAAAACCAAACACTGCATGTTCTCACTCATAGGTGGGAATTGAACAATGAGAACACATGGACACAGGAAGGGGAACATCACACACCGGGGCCTGTTGTGGGGTGGGGGGAGGGGGGAGGGATAGCATTAGGAGATATACCTAATGTTAAATGAAGAGTTAATGGGTGCAGCACACCAACATGGCACATGTATACATACGTAACAAACCTGCAGGTTGTGCACATGTACCCTAAAAACTTAAAGTATATTAAAAAAAAAAACACTTCATTTGCTACATTATTTCCTTCCTGTCATCCCTCCAGGTTGATAGCCTTCTGTGAAATAATTCACCATTATTTCCAGGCTTTATTTATGCCCTTCCACCATAAAAATTTTATCTCCTTTTGCTAACCTATCGAAACCTAATTCTTTTGCCAACTAAGTAGGCATTGATCTCCATTGTCCACTGTACAGTGCCAGCAAGTTGCCCTTCCATGTCTATTGTAACATTTTTGTATGACTTCAGTTTACATGTTTCCTGAAGTCACTGGAATATGGAAAAGATCATGTGTTCATCTTCAAATGCCACCATAGCACATGACATCCTAACTTTTCTGTAGCAGGCATTATTTCACTGTTTGTTGAATGAAGAATAAAGATTTAAAATTCAAATTGTATTTTTCGTAACTCGAGATCATACTACAGAGCATTTTATTCCCTCTTTCTATGGAAACCATGTTACATGCAATATCAGGGATAATAAATGGCCGAATACCTGGTGTTTGGGAAGCTTATGAATGAAATTAGTGCATGGATTTATATGGAACTTCCATTCTTTTTGCTATATCTTCACCTGAACATTTCAATATCCCATTGTTTGGAGCAAATTGTGATATTGTCGTGCCTCCTACTGTAATCATAATTGACTAAATTCACACATTTCTATGTTTCTTAAGTGAGTATTTTGGTCTTCAGGTAGCTCTTAGAGTGCTTTTTAAATCTGGAATAGATAATAACCATCATTGGAATTTTAAAGTGTTTTGCTTTTGAAATGTAGTTATACACAGTTATAAGGTGATGAAGAGTGGTTGGTTATAACTGAACTTGGTTTTTTGTTGTAGCACGTGGAGGACCTGGAGGAGAATCATACAGTTTGTCTTACTGGTGAACAAAGTGAACTTAGAAAAGAAATGGGGCTGGGCGTGGTGGCTCATGAGGCCTGTAATCTCAGTGGGCGGATCACCTGAGGTCAGGAGTTCAAGACCAGCCTGGCCAACATGGCGAAACCCTGTCTCTACTAAAAATACAAAAAAAATTAGCGGGACGTGGTGGCGGGCACCTGTAATCCCAGCTACTAGGGAGGCTGAGGCAGGAGAATTGCTTGAACCTGGGAGGCAGATGTTGCAGTGAGCTGAGATTGCGCCATTGCACTCCAGCCTGGGCGACAAGAGCGAAACTCTGTCTCAAAAAAACAAAATGGAAAAAAAAAAAAGAAATAGCAGTGTTGTAAACAGAATTTATGAAGGAAATTGGTAAAATTGAAGATTGATTTAAGCAGTAAAATATTTTGTTCGCTGAATTTTTCTAATATTTACCTAAATATTCAATAAATGATTAACATCACTTTTCATGTAACAGCATCTGCAAGAGGTGTCTGGTGTTCAAATGTGCCTCCTATCGCAGTTATTCTGATGACACTTCAAAGAACAAAGCTAAACCTAGGTGATAGCATACAGCCATAAAATTAGCTCCATGAAACTGATGTGGCCTGAAATTCCTAGTTTAAATTGTTGCATACTGTTTGTTTTCATGGTGGATCCCTTTTCTGCTAAAACCCATGTAAATCCTAAACAGTTATGTGAGCAGTAGCCAATCCAAAGTTGTATGTAGCGGGCTTTCAGTCCTTTCCCTAATAATGGTCACCTAGTCTCCCAAACATTGTCAATGAACTTTTAGCAATAAAGATGATCTGATTTTACATTTGGCCTCAGTGGATCTATATCAGTCTCAAATGGTAGAAATCACAAGTATTTAAGCTTACATTGTTATTCCTAAGGAGAAAAAACATAAGACAAAATCTATTTTATAAACTTATTTTTGTGTATCCTCACTGAATTATGAAACCAATTTTCATGAAATAAAATTTGAGAGGAAATATGAAAACTTAAAAGCAACATAAGTTTGTACCCCAGAATAAATTAAACTGCTAAAAACCATTAAGACCATTGAACAAGACATGTAAGTATACATTGTGAGTCATGGATTCATGAATATGGCATTTTCACAAACACATCAAAATGTAATTTAATTGATTTGGTCCACTATTAAATGATGCTTGTCTTTAGCACTGACTAGAAGTGTTTCCTAAATATATAAGTATGCATAATTATTTATGGTTTACATGTTTCAAGGCTTTCTGTAGAGATAAATTATCTACAGAATTTTTTTCAAGTGCAATATTCAGTTAGTATATGCAAAGTCATTTGTATATTTATTTGAATATGAGAACAATTAATGCCTATATGTTGTTATTTTAATGCACTTAAAAAATATAATAACACTTGAAATCTTCCTTTGGAAACATTTGATCTAACAAATGAAATTGTTTCAAATTTGGTTAGAATAAGTCAGTTAAATGTATTCTTTTGCTGCATTACAGAAATTGGCTTCATGCCATTCAAAATCATCAATATTTCCTTTTGAAGGAGAGGGGAACTTTCTTCTGTATTTGTGCAGCTTTGGAGAGGGAGATGTACGAAACGGAATTAGCTGTCTTGTAGTGGTTGGAGCTGTGTGATGAAAACGTAGTGATCGCTATAGTAGTCTTTCCAGTTTGGTGCATGTTTGACAAGTTTCAAGATCCCCCCACTGTGTAGAATTGTCAGAAACTACTCCTGCCACATCGACGGACCTGAGAACATTATGCTTAAGTTAAACAAGCAATTTCCAGAAGGACAAATGCTTCAGATTCCACTTTTATGAGATATCTACAATAGTGAAACTCACAGAAGCAGAAAGTAGCATGGTGATTGCCAGGGGCTAGGAGGAGGGGAAAACGGGGAATTGGAGTTCAATCGGCATAGAGTCGTAGTCATAGAAGATGAGAAAGTTCTAAGGATCCACTGTCAAACAATGGGCATATACTTCATTATACTGTGTTATATGCCTAAACATTTGTTAAGAGTATATATGTCACGCATTGTGTTTTTACCACAATTTAAATAATACTCCTAATTCCCTTATTTCATCTATTCAACACCTTAAATTTAAATAATACTGCTAATTCCCTTATTCCATCTATTCAACACCTTAGAAAAACTGTTAGTGGCCAAGCGTGGTGGCTCACACCTGTAATCCCAGCAGTTTGGGAGGCTGAGGCAGGTGGATCACCTGAGGTGGGGAGTTCGAGACCAGTCTGGCCAAGATGGAGAAACCCCATCTCTACTAAAAATACAAAATTAGCCAGGCCTGGTGGCGCACGCCTGTAATCCCAGCTACTTGGGAGTCTGAGGCAGGGGAACCGCTTGAACCCAGGAGGCAGAGGTTTTGGTGAGCCGAGATCCTGCCATTGCACTCCAGCCTGGGCAACAAGAGTGAAACTCTGTTGAAAGAAAGAAAAAAGAAAGGAAGGAAGGAAGGAAGGAAGGAAGGAAGGAAAGGAGGGAGGGAGGAAAGAAAGAAAGAAAGAAGAAAGAAAGAAAGAAAGAAAGAGAAAGAAAAAGAAAAAGAAAGGAAAGAAAGAAAAGAAAGGAAAGAAAGAAAAGAAAGGAAAAAGAAAAGAAAACCTGTTAGTACTTCACTGGCCTTGTCTGGCCGCATGGTGTATGAGGGAATGTGTGGGCTCTGGAGTCAGACAAGCTCGGTACAACTGCTGGGTTATCTCGAACAGGTTATTAACCTTGCTGGTCCTCAGTGTCATCTTTTCTAAAATAAGGATGAAATAAGATGGGCCCATCTATCTTCCAGCACCATTGTATGGATTCGTCCTGTGAGTTGCTCAGTCATGACAGTCATTATTATTTATTATTATTATTATTTTGAGACAGTCTCGCTTTGTCGCCCAGGCTGGAGTGCAGTGGCGCGATCTCGGCTCACTGCAAACTCCGCCTCCCAGGTTCACGCCATTCTCCTGCCTCAGCCTCCCGAGTAGCTGGGATTACTGGCGTGTGCCACCACACCTGGCTAATTTTTTTGTATTTTTAGTAGAGATGGGGTTTCATCGTATTAGCCAGGATGGTCTTGATCTCCTGACCTTGTGATCCGCCCGCCTCGGCCTCCCAAAGTGCTGGGGTTACAGGCATGAGCCACCACGCCCGACCTATTATTTTTTGATTAGCATCTGGCCTTTCACCGGGACCATAGTAGTTATCCAGTAATTATTTGTTGAAGTAATAATTTAATTCATCCTTAATGAATTTTTTTATTTTACCCAGAATTCACACACTTCTCCATTTTTTACTGCAACAATTCTTCAGTAATTATGGGTTGTATTCAAAGTTCTCAGTCTAGATAAGATTGAAAATTATGTATCAGCTTACTAGTCGAGCTCTTTTTGTTACTACGCTTCCTGAAGGGTCTTCAACTCTGTTTCTATTCTGACTGTGTGTACTCTTTCCCACTTTCCTGGACCTGTGTCTAGGACCCTTCTCCAACAGCTCTACAAGTAGTTAATCCCCAGCACAACACTTTTCTGCCAACAGTAGTCTTCTACTTCTTTCAGGAAAACATTGGCTAAAAGCTCACATTTTCCATAAAAATATCCCTGTATGAATTGACCCTACATCGATCTTGCTCTCACTGAGGGTTTCTTCTGAGCTCATACAAACCTAAAGCAGGTCATTTCACACTTGGCTATTGGGTCTATAGCAGAGTCACAGAAATATGACTCCTGTCCCTAATATAAGGTAAGATGTGGTCCCTAAAGCAGGGGACTTTTCTTGAGTGTCTTTTCTCCCTTGCACAGTATCTAATACAGTGCTGCTCACAGCACTGAGCAGCAGTCTTTAAGACGGTGGTTTGGAATTTGATCTTTGCAGACTTGAGTTTTCATCCTGGCCTTGTAAACTACAGGCACTGTAAGAAAGTGTCCCAAACGCTCTGCCACATTTGTACAGGGGAGATACTATGCATTTTATAGGGCGTGATGGTTAATTTTAGGTGACCAAAATGTGACTGCGTTCAGGAATACATAGAGAACTGGTAAAGCAGTATTTCAGGGTGAGCTTCTGTGGGCATTCCAGATAAGATTGGGGTGAGTTGGTGGGCAGAGTGAGGAAGTTACCTTCAATCTGGGCGGGCCACATCCAATTCATTCAGGACCTTGATAGAAGAAAGAAGGCAAGGCAGATGAAATGCACTTTGCTCCCTTTCTCTGCTGAAGCTGAGATTCTTCTCTTTTCTTTTCAGATGGAGTCTTGCTCTGTCACCCAGGCTGGAGTGCAGTGGGACCATTTCGGCTCACTGCAATCGCTGCCTCCTGGGTTCAAGCCATTCTCCTGTCTCAGCCTCCCGAAGAGCTGGGACTACAGGCGCATGCCACCAAGCCAGCTAACTTTTGTATTTTTAGTAGAGATGGGGTTTCACCATATCGGCCAGGCTGGTCTCAAACTCCTGACCTCGTGATCCGCCTGCCTTGGCCTCCCAAAGTGCTGGGATTACAGGCGTGAGCCACTGCGCCTGGCCGCTGGGACTCTTATTATCTGGCCATTGGACACCAGAACTCTTGGCTCTTTGGCCTTCAGACTCCAGGACTTACACGCCCATTCCCTGGCCTGCCCAGGTTCTCAGGCCTTTGGCCTTATATTGAGAGTTATAGCATTGGCTTCTCTGGTACTGAGGCTTTTGGATGTGGACTGAGTCACATTCCTGGCCTCCCAGGGTCTCCAGCTTGCAGACAGCCTGTCCTTAGACGTTTCACCCTCCAACTCCCCGAATCAATCCCCTCTGATCTGTCTATGTATCTTTGTCTATATCCTGTTGATGGTGTCTCTTAAGAGTCCTGACTATTCCACAGGGGTAATGTGGGGGAGAAATGAGGTCATGCATGCAGAGCATTTCACACCCTGCCTGACACATGCCCTTGCCCAGTAGACTGCAGCTACAGTTATTCTAGAGCTTACAATCAGTGTTCAAAACAGTGGAAGGCCTTCTATCTGGTACCTAGCCATCACATTGAGCTTCTCCTGTCATTTATCAATTTCAGACTTGTTTTGAGAGCAAGTCCCTGTTCTATGCAGCACTGATGTGGGGCTAAAACATTTTTAGGCATGAGATACTCAAGCTGGGAATGAACAAAGGCCAGAATGTTCTTCAGAGTTGGGAGCAGAGGAAGCTACATGGTCAAGAGACATGGACATGAGCCTTCCTGCAATATGTTTTATTTCCAGGGGTCTAATGAGAAAGACATGCACATATGTATATATCATCTCATGCTTAGCTCCTTAATATGCCCAAGGTGTTTTCATATTTTTTCAGCAATTGTCTACCACAGCTGAGAGTCACATGATTACCTGTTGTTGGTGGCTGTTGGCAAGGGGGTTTTTTCTTTAGGGACACAGGAAGATTTGCCTAAAAAGGTCAGAAAGCTTTGACATCCATTATTTTATTATAAAGGTCCTCTACAGCTTTGGTTGTATAATATTTCGGGCCTTTACTTTTCTCATTCCACTCTTTATTTTAAGCCTGAGCTTGTGGGTCCTTGGAGAAGGAGAGAAAATATTTAAACTCTGATCAACTAATTTATGTATATAACATGTAGAATAAATAAAGACTTAAATGAAAGCATAGCATTTACAAAGCTCCAACAAATTAAAAGGTAATTTAAACGATTGATTTCTGGTTTTAGTGACTTGTTGTTAACAAATTAAAGCAGTTTGTGAAAATAAACTCAGTTACATTTTTTGCTTGTATAAGTTCAAAATCGTAATTCCTTTCCAAAGCTGAACATGCCTGAAATGGGTCTGCCAATCATCACAATAAAACAGGAAGCCCGAATGCAAGAGCTAGTTAAGATGGGTTCCCAAGCAAATAGTAGTTGAAGCTCCAACGGCCATAAAATGATGAAAGAAACACGGTTTAAGAGCCATGGATAATTTTTTTGAATGCCAAAAGAGTTATCATAGACTGATTTGACATAGAGATTTTAATGGAAATGTCATGGCATCAAAATAAGGTGCTAGTAAGCAAATCAGTTCTTGAATGTAATTTTGAAACACACTGTGCAAAATTGCTCAGTGCAATGATGTACACTGATCCAAAAAGTGACCACTGACAAGACATGGTTTATTTCGGTTTTTAATCTATTATGGAAAAAACGAATTTCTCTTTGGAAAGAGCTATACAGCCATGTCCAACGTGATTTCCTAAAAAGACAGCAGGATGTTTTCCTTCTGACCAGCTTCCCACCCATAAATGCAAATATTATTGTTCAGGGTTGATGGAGCATTTGCAAATCAAGAGGCTTTGATTTACATCCAGCATGCTCATTCTTCGATGGTAGATCCATATAAGAACTACAAAAGACATAGAAGATACTAGAATACATTGTTGGAGTTCAGGATGTGGGACAATGCCCTGTGTCTGTTGTACAGTGTCCCAGATTTTTCAGGATTTCACAGGAGGCAGCTACAACGTACACATGCAAAGCCCTGAAATGCCTTCCTTAGCTAATGAAGTGGAGCCCTGACGTCACCTAGGAAAGGGATGCAACAGAACTCATTTATAGTTTCTCAAATGATGCTCCCATTTCTTCAAAGCCACCATTAATCTTAACACCTTTAAAGCTATAATAACAATCTATGTAACAAGTGGAAAATGCTTATAGAATCAGTGCTTTCCATCGCAAACCCTTATTGTATGGAAATTCACATTTCCATAATCACATAAAGGTAAAAAATGTTATTCATTATGAAGCTAAAAGGTATGAATTTCTCTGTCATAATACTTACTGAAAACTGGAAACTGAATTGTGAAAATTTTGTACTTTATTCTTCTTAAAATGATAGTTTCCTTTCTCTGTTTGCCTGTGAAGCATGCTTCAACAATAACACTTTACCTTCCAAAACAAATGATGGTACACAAAACACACACAGGCACACACACACACACACACACACACACATATATATACACACATATATACATATATATGCATAGTAGAAAAGACTTATGTGTTTCTAATGTATGGAAATGGGAAATGTACATCCAGTCTTCTCAGTTGCAAAAAAGAAAGCAGTTTTTAAGTAGATAGTTTTGGCTTTACTTTGAATAGATTTGTATCAACTTTGAATTTTTTTCTTAATTATATTAGATTATAGGGAGGGGACTCTGTAAGGAAGGATGATGCAAAGGATTCTTCCACCAGTTTATATGAACCAAAAGGTTTTGTGACAGTGAAACATAAGTAGTGTATTAGAGTTCTCTAGAGGGACAGAACTAGTAAGATAAATGTGTGTGTGTGTGTGTGTGTGTGTATATATACATTTCATATATCTATACATTTCATAGATATATGTATATATATGAATGTATATATATTTTATATATATATATATATATATATATATATGAGAAAGGGAATTTATTAAGGATAATTGACTCACAGGATGACAACATAAAGTCCCACCATAAGCTGTCTGCAAGATGAGGAGCAAGGAAGCCAGTAGTGGATCAGTCCAAGTCCCAAAACCTCAAAACCTCAAAAGTAGGGAAGCCAACAGTGCAGCCTTCAGTCTGTGGTGGAAGGCCCGAGAGCCCCTGGAAAACCACTAGCATAAGACCAAGAGTCCAAAAGCCAAAGCAGTTGGAGTCTAATGTTGGAGAGCAGGAAGCATCCAGCATGGGGAAAGATGAAGGACAGAAGACGCAGCAAGTCTGCTCATTCCACCTTCTTCTGCCTGCTTTTGTCTAGCTGTGTTGGCAGGCAAGGGGATGGTGCCCACCCAGATTAAGGGTTGGTCTGCCTCTCCCAGTCCACTGGCTCAAATGTTAATCTCCTCTAACAACACCCTCGCAGACACATCTAGAAACCACACTTTGCATCCTTCAATCCAATCAAGTTGACACTTAATATTATCCATCACAAGTAGGTAGAATCCAGTTCTTGGTACTTGATTTAAGCACCATCAAGATCCCATAAAGGCGGAAACCTTACAAGAAGCCAAGTCATCCTGTTAAGGGGAAATTCGTCTCCAGTGCTCAATCCTGACCTAATCCTCATCCTCCATGTCTGGTTAACTGAGGACTTGTCCATCTGACCCCAACCCTGCAACACCCACCTTCCTCCCTTCCCACACACCACGTCTTCCCTCCTTCCTCTCTCCCCACCATCCGAGAAGGAGCAGACCCACACATCATTTTACAACAAGTTCATTTTATTTTCATCACCATGGGGCATACCCTGTGGGATCTAAAATGTACTCTAGACCCCATTGACTATTTATCTGGGGCCAGATCTCTGGAGACTTCTCAAATAGATCTGAGGTCTCTGGCCTTGCCCTGAAATTAATGGCTGCCCAGGGAGAAGCTTCAGGTGGTAGAGGTCTCCTGGCTCTTTTGGTGTTGCTGTGGCTCATTTTGATTGAGTTTCTCATTCAGCTGGTCACAGTGTCTGGATTGCATTGGCCCTCTCTCATGCTCAGCTTTTCTTGAAGTGGTGATCATTCTGGAGAAGCTTTTTCCCTGGAACTCCCTCGAAGTCTTCCTTTTCCCTTTCAGATTGTCTTGGGACCCAGAAGGACAGCAGAGAGATCACAGAAAGGCACTGGTTTTGGGGAAGGGGATAGAGGACGAGTGGGACCAGGGGTTTCATGTGAAGGTTACAGGCTGGGTTGGGGGGTTGTGCCAGGCAAGGACAGGGTAGGATTCTTGGGAGGGAGGAGTCAAGGGGAAGACAAGGAGGAGCTTGGGTGTGTCACTCACCTCGATAGGGCTTCTGGGCCTGGGTTAAGAGGGGGCCTTTGTCTTCCTTGACTCTTTGGTGTTGGTGGGTGGGGGTTCTACAACTGGTCTGATTGCTTGGTTTCCGGGTTATCTTCACCACCTCGGGGTCTCTCAGTGGTCTACTCCAGGCCTCCTGGCTTCCCTATATATACCCTTCCAGGACAGGGCGGGGCCACACCCCTGAGCTTTGATTGGTCAGCAAACCACTACCCAGCCAGTAGTGGCTCTGCTGGGGTGTGAGGGCCTTAGACAGCAGAAACCATCATCAGAGCATTGTCATGGTGGGAGGAGAGAAGGAGAGTGGGGAGGGTGATCTGACGAGGAAGCCAGTATGCTCTGGTTGAAGAATGGGGGACATTTGTTTGGCATGCCTAAAGAGCCTTCCCAAACTGATTAGTGCTGCTCCTTTCCTCCAATGTTCAGCTTTGGGGGGGTCACATAGCAGAAGAGAGTGTATTTCCTCCAAGCCTTTCCCCAGAGTCACCCTATTTCAGTGCTTCCTTCTGTTTTCTCCCACCACCCACCATTATCTAGTTTTCCCACACCTTACCAGAAAGCTCTGCAAGGTAATCTGGCTGTAATTAAGTTTATATGGAGGTGTGAATCATCCTACTTCCCCCCTAAAAATTTCTCTTATGCATCTTGAAGCCCACTCAGTCGGCTACTATCCAGGAATTTTTCTACCCTACTTCCTGTTCCCAGTGCCCTCAGAAGTCTCCTGGTGTTGCGGGAAGTCAGGGACCCTGAACGGAGGGACCAGTTGAAGCCATGGCAGAAGAATGTGGATTGTGAAGATTTCACGGACATTTATTAGTTCCCCAAATTAATACTTTTATAATTTCTTATGCCTGTCTTTACTGCAGTCTTTGAACATTAATTGTGAAGACTTCATGGACACTTATCACTTCCCCAATCAATACCCCTGTGATTTCCTATGCCTGTCTTTACTTTAATCTCTTAATCCCATCACCTTCCTAAACTGAGGAGGATGTATGTCGCCTCAGGACCCTGTGATGATTGCGTTAACTGCACAAATTGTTTGTAGAGCAAGTGTGTTTGAACAATATGAAATCTGGGCACCTTGAGAAAAGAACAGGATAACAGCAATGTTCAGAGAACAAGAGAGATAACCTTTAACTCAGACCGCTGGTGAGCCGGGCGGAACAGAGCCATATTTCTCTCCTTTCAAAAGCAAATGGGAGAAATATCGCTGAATTCTTTTTCTCAGCAAGGAACATCCCTGAGAAAGAGAGTGCATCCCTGAGGGTAGGCCTCTGAAATGGCCAGTTCGGGGAGCAGCCATCTTTTATGGTGGAAACTGTAGGGATGAAATAAGCCCCAGTCTCCCATAGCGCTCCCAGGCTTATTAGGATGAAGAAATTCCCGCCTAATCAATTTTGGTCAGACCAGTTGTCTGCTCTCAAATCCTGTCTCCTGATAAGATGTTATCAACGATAATGCATGCCCAAAACGTCATTAGCAATTTTAATTTCACTCCTGTCCTGTGGTCCTGTGGTCCTGTGGTCCTGTGATCTCACCCTGCCTCCATTTGCCTTGTGATATTCTATTACCTTGTGAAGCACGTGATCTCTGTGACCCACACCCTATTGGTACACTCCCTCCCCTTTTGAAAATCACTAATAAAAACTTGCTGGTTTTGCAGCTTGTGGGGCATCACGGAACCTGCTGACATGTGATGTCTCCCCCGGACACCCAACTTTAAAATTTCTCTCTTTGGACTCTGTCCCTTTATTTCTCAGACTGGCTGACACTTAGGCAAAACAGAAAACAGAAAATTTTTGCCCGATATCTGGCTGAATTTCGCCCGATATCTGGCTGAATTTCCCCTGATATCCTGGGGTTTCAGTTTTCCCCTGTCTTAAATCACTGCTTTCAGGCTGTCAAATTTCAGTGAATACATTTGCTCCACTGGATATCACATGAGTATTCCATCAACTGTGAGGTCCTGACCCTCTCAGTAGGTGTAGTACCCATACTCAGTAGGTGTAGTACCAGGGCTTGGATTTTAGCAGTGTAGGGTGGATGAGGCAGATTTTCTCATGCCAGAAATCACGCAGGATGTTTACATGTAGGAAACTACAACCTAACACTGATGAGTTCATGGAGCAGGGTGGGATTGTGTAGGATAGTTCATCACTGTGCCTGAGGTTCTCTCCAGTGTAACAAAGTTTTTTCAAAAGACCTTACAATTGGAAAGGAACAAATACAAAAAAAACCTCTTCATTTACATAATATGAGTATATGCAGACAATCCTATCAATGTAAAAATGCTTCTAGAATGAATACAACTTTAGCAATGTTGTTGGATTTAAGACCATTATACTTGTATTTTAATAATAGCAATAAGCAATTGGCAATTGAGACAAACATAGTACAATTTAAATTAACATTAGAAAATATAAATTGAAAGGGATAAATATGACAGAAGATGTAGAAGATCTGTCCATTGAAAACTATAAAGCATTACAAAGATAAATTCAATGAGGATATATGTAAATAGAGATACAAACTTCATTCATGAGTCAGAAGACTGAATATTAAGATGTCATTTATTTTTCCTCAACTTTTTTGATAGATTCAATGCAATCAAAATCCAAATTCCAGATTTTTTAAAATAGAAATTGGGAGGCTAGCACTAACATTGATATAGAAATGTAAAGGTCCTAGAATAGCCAAAGAAAACATTAAAAAATAAACGTTAGACCTAAAACCATAAAAACCCTAGAAGAAAACCTAGGCATTACCATTCAGGACATAGGCATGGGCAAGGACTTCATGTCTAAAACACCAAAAGCAATGGCAACAAAAGCCAAAATTGACAAATGGGATCTAATTAAACTAAAGAGCTTATGCACAGTAAAAGAAACTACCATCAGAGTGAACAAGCAACCCACAAAATGGGAGAAAATTTTTGCAACCTACTCATCTGACAAAGGGCTAATATCCAGAATCTACAATGAACTCAAACAAATTTACAAGAAAAAAACAAACAACCCCATCAAAAAGTGGGCAAAGGACATGAACAGACACTTCTCAAAAGAAGACATTTATGCAGCCAAAAAACACATGAAAAAATGCTCATCATCACTGGCCATCAGAGAAATGCAAATCAAAACCACAATGAGATACCATTTCACACCAGTTAGAATGGCAATCATTAAAAAGTCAGGAAACAACAGGTGCTGGAGAGGATGTGGAGAAATAGGGACACTTTTACACTGTTGGTGGGACTGTAAACTAGTTCAACCATTGTGGAAGTCAGTGTGGCTATTCCTCAGGGATCTAGAACTAGAAATACCATTTGACCCAGCCATCCCATTACTGGGTATATACCCAAAGGACTATAAATCATGCTGCTATAAAGACACATGCACACGTATGTTTATTGCGGCATTATTCACAATAGCAAAGACTTGGAACCAACCCAAATGTCCAACAATGGATAGACTGGATTAAGAAAATGTGGCACATATACACCATGGAATACTATGCAGCCATAAAAAATGATGAGTTCATGTCCTTTGTAGGGACATGGATGAAATTGGAAATCATCATTCTCAGTAAACTATCGCAAGAACAAAAAACCAAACACCGCATATTCTCACTCATAGGTGGGAATTGAACAATGAGAACACATGGACACAGGAAGGGGAACATCACACTCTGGGGACTGTTGTGGGGTGGGGGAAGGGGGGAGGGATAGCACTTGGAGATATACCTAATGCTAGATGACGAGTTAGTGGGTGCAGGGCACCAGCATGGCACATGTATACATATGTAACTAACCTGCACATTGTGCACATGTACCCTAAAACTTAAAGTATAATAATAATAAACAAATAAATAAATAAATAAATAAAAAATAGAACAAATGTGGTGGGGTTACCCTACTTCATTTCAAGGCTTATAAACTAACAATGATCAGTGTAGTCAGAATTATCATTATTATAAGAATATATCAATGGAAGGGAATAAAGCCCAATAGTATATACACATGTATATGCATATATAGACAACTAATTATTAATAAAGATGCAAATGAAGTTGAGAGGAGAGAAATGGCAGTGTATTCAACAATTGGGTCTGGAACAATTGGATAGCTCATATGGTTTGGCTCTGTGTCCCCACCCAAATCTCACCTGGAATTATAATTCCCATAATCTCCGTGTGTCAAGGGCAGGACAAGCTGAAGGTAATTGGATCATGAGGGCAGTTTCCCCAGGGCTGTTCTCATGACAGTGAGTGAGTTTCACAAGATCTGATGGTTTTATAAGCATCTGGCATTTCCCTTGCTTGCACTCACTCCATCCTGCCACCCTGTAAAGCTGCTGGCTTCTCCTTTGACTTCCTCCATGATTGTAAGTTTCCTGAGGCCTCCCCAGTAATGTGGGAACTATCAGTCAATTAAACCTCTTTCCTTTATAAATTACCCAGTCTTAGGTATTTCTTCATACCCAAGTGTGAGAATGGACTAATACACTAAATTGGTACTGAGGTAGTGTGGGGCATTGTTATAAGATACCTGAGAATGTGGAAACGCCTTTGGAACTGGGTAATGGGCAGATATTGGAACACTTTGGAGGGCTCAGAAGAAGACAGGAAAATATGGAAAAGTTTGAATCTTCTTAGAGATTGTTGAATGGCTTTGACCAAAATGTTGATAGTGATATGGACAATGAAGTCCAGGCTGAGGTGGTCTCAGATGGAAATGAGGAAACTGTTGTGAATTGAAATAAAGGTGACTCTTGCTATGCTTTAGCAAAGAGACTGGCAACATTTTGCCTCTGCCCTAGAGATCTGTGGAACTTTGAACTTGAGAGAGATGATTTAGGGTTTTTGGTGGAAGAAATTTCTAAGCAGCAGAGCATTCGAGAGGCCTGGATAACTATGAAAGCATTCAGTTTTATACATCCACAGAGACGGTTTGAAATTGGAACTTTTGTTTAAAAGGAAAGTGGAGCTTAAACGTTTAGGAAATTTGCAGCCCAATGATGTGACAGAATAGAAAAATCTCGTTTTCTGAGAAGAAATTCAAGCTGGCTGAAGAAATTTGTATAAGTAACTAGGAGCCAAATGTTAATCACCAAGACAATGGGGAAAATGTCTCAAGGGTATGTCAGGTCCTCCTGTCACAGGCCCAGAGGCCTAGGAGCAAAAAGTGGTTTCTTGGGCCAGGCTGAGGGTCTTGCTGCTTTGTGCAATCTCAGTACTTGGTGCCCTGTGTCCCAGCCATGGCTAAAAGCGGCCAATGTACAGCTGAGGCCATTGTTTCATAGGGTGCAAGCCCCAAGCCTTGGTGGCTTACATGTGGTGCTGGTCCTGCCAGTGCACAGAAGTCAAGAATTGAGTTTTGGGAACTTCTGCCTAGATTTCAGAGGATGTATGGAAATGTCTGGAAGTCCAAGCAGATGTTTGCTGCAGGGGTGGAGCCCTTAGGGAGAACCTCTGCTAGGGCAGTACAGAAGGAAAACAGAGTCCCCACTGGGGCATTGCCCAATGGAGCTGTGAGAAGAGGGCCACTGTCCTCCAGATCCCAGAATGGTCGATCCACCGACAGCTTTTGCTGTGTGCCTGGAAAAGCTGCAGACACTCAATGCTAGCACATAAAGGCAACTGGGAGGGGGACTGTACCCTGCAAAGCAAAAGGAGTGGAGCTGCCGAGGCCATGAGAGCCCACCTCTTGTATCAGCGTGACCTGGATGTGAGACATGGAGTCAAAGGAGATCATTTTGGAACTTTAAGGTTTAATGACTGCCCTGTTGGATTTCAGACTTGCATGGGGCCTGTAGCCCCTTTGTTTTGGCCCAGTTCTCCCATTTGGGATGGGTGTATTTATGTAATGTTGGTACCCCCATTGTATCTAGGAAGTAACTAATTTGCTTTTGATTTTACTGGCTCATAGGCAGAAGGGACTTGCCTTGTCTTAGATGAGACTTTGGATTTGGACTTTTGGGTTAATTTGAGAATGAGTTAAGACTTTGTGGGGCTGTTGGAAAGGCAAGATTGTGTTTTGAAATGTGACAACGTGAGATTTGGAAGTGAACAGTGGCAGAATGATACAGTTTGGCTGTGTGTCCCCACCCAAATCTCCTCTTGAATTGCAATCCCCATAATCCACACAGGTCAAGGGCAGGACCAGGTGGAGGTAACTGGATCACAGGGACAGTTTGCTCCATGTTGTTCTCACGATAATGGGTGAGTGTCACGAGATCTGATGGTTTTATATGCATCTGACATTTCCCCTGCTTGCACTCTCTCCATCCTGCTGCCCTGTGAAGAAGGTGCCTGCTTCTCCTTTGCCTTCTGCCATGATTGTAAATTTCCTGAGGCCTCCCCAGCAATGTGGAACTGTGAGTCTATTAAGCCTGTTTTCTTTTAAATTACCCAGTCTTGGATATTTCTTCATAGCAGTGTGAGAACAGACTAATACAATATCTATATGCAAACCCGAATTTCAATGCATACTCTATCTATTTATCTATCTAGCTAAAAAGGGAGAGACAGAAAACAGAAAGATATATACGGAATTATCTCACGGGATTATCAGGTCTGGTACATTAAAAATCTGTAAAGTGCACCAGCAGGCTAGAAATTCACACAGCATTTTTATATTACTGTCTTGTGTTAGAATACCTTTTCCAGGAATACTTGTTTTTTTCTCTTGAGACATTCAACTAGTTGGATGAGGCCCACCAACATTATGGAGGGTAAACTGCTTTACTTAAATTCAACCAATTGCAGATGTTGATCATATCTACAAAATACCTTCACAGAAACATCTAGACTAGTGTTTGACCACACAACTGAGTACTATAGCCTAGACAAGTTGACACATAAAGCTAACCACCAAACATATCTTGCACCATATAAAAATGTAACTCAAGGAGAACACATGGACACAGGGAGGGGAACATCACACACCGGAGCCTGTTGCGGGGTGGGGGGATAGGGGAGGGGGAACATTCCGAAAAATACCTAATGTATGCAGAGCTTCAAATCTAGATGACAGGTTGATAGGTGGAGCAAATCACCATGGCACATGTATATCTTCGTAACAAACCTGTAAGTTCAACACATTTATCCCAGAACTTAAAGTAAAATTTAAAAAAAGATATATACAATAAAAAAATGTAACTCAAAATGAACCATAGACCTAAACGTCAGCATCATTTTATTTCTAGGAGAAAACAGAAGAAATATTCTGTTATCTGGGGCTATGTCTTAGTCAACTTTGGCTGCCGTAACAAAATGCCATGGAGTCAGTAGATGAAACAACAGAAATTTATTTTTTTAACAGTTGTGGAGGCTAGAAATCCCAGGTCAAGGACTGGTATTGTCATTTACTGGTGATGGGCTTATTCCTGGCTTGTAGATGCCCTTTGTTCATTATGTCCTTCATTGGCCTTTCCTCTGTGCATGTGCATGGAGAGGGGGTGGGGAGTGCTCATGTAGGCATAAGAAGGCTTTCTTGTGTCCCTTCTTATAAGCTCACTAATTCTATGAGATCAAGGTGCCACCCTTGTGATATCCTTTAACATTAATTAAATCCTTAGAGGCCTCATCTCCAAATATGGACACCCTTGGAAACAGGGCTTCAAAATATGAATGTGGTGGAGGACATAAGCATTAACAAAGAATAGACACATAGATCAGAATAGAGCTAGGAAATAGACCTACATATATATAGTCAGGTGATTTACAACAAAGGCAGTAATGGTGAATGTATATTTTTTCTAACAAATGGAGCTTGAATAATTGGACATCTATACAAAAACAATAATAATTGGACATCTATACAAAAACAATAATAATAATTATAATTGTAATAATAATAATGTAATAATTGCATAATTGTAATAATAATAATGATAATTATAATTATAAACAAATCCTTAAGTATTTCACGAAAATTAACCAAAGATACATCATAGAGATAATGCAAATGCAAAAACTATACAACTTCTCTAAGAAAACATAAGAGAATATCTACGTAAGCTTAAGTTTGGTGATGTGTTTTTAAATTCAACACCAAAATCATGATCAATGAAAGAAAAAATTGCCAAATTGGAGTGTATTAAAATAAAAGTCTTATGCTCTTCAAAAGACACTGTAAACAGAATGAAAACAAAAGCTGCAGACTAAGAGAAAACATCTGTAGTACACATTTCTGATAAACAACATGTATCTATAATATACACGGATTCTTAAAACTCAACAACAGAAAAATAACTGAAAACAGTCAAAAGATCTGAACAGATGTTTCACCAAAGAAGATATACAGATGACAAATAAACATATTGAAGGTGCTGAAAGTCCTTTGTCATTAGAGAATTGTGTGCTAAAATGAGACACCACTACATACCTTCTAGAATGTCTGAAATCCCTCCCCCCACCAAAAAAATACAAGACCAATTGCTAGTGAAAACGTGGAGCAACAGAAACTTTCATTCATTACTGGTAGAAATGCAAAACGACTTTGGAAGTTAATCTGGCATTTTCTTTAAAAAACTAAACATAGTCTTACCATAAGATTCAGCAATCATACTCCTAGGCATTTTATCTAGCTGATTTTAAAATTTATTTCTACATAAAAACTTGTGTATGAATGTATACAATAACTTATTTTATAATCACTATTTTATAAAAATAGAGGCATCCAAGATATATTGCATTAGGTGAATGGATAACAAAACATGGCACAACCATAAAATGAGCTACCATTAGTCAATAAAAGGATATGTTACAAGCCACACAAAGACATGGGTGAGTCTTATGCTCATATTGCTATATGAAAGAATACAGTCTGAAAAGCCTAGATAGGGTAAGATTTCACTTATATGACATTCTGGAAAAGGCAAAATTATAGATATCATAAACCTATCAGTGGGAGCCAAGGGGGCTATAAGAGGAGCACAGGCTACTTATTAGTGCAGTGAAACTACTATGCGTGATACTGCAATGGTGGATACAACGTTGTCTGGGTCTCAATGTTTGTCTTTCCAGAAAATTCATATGTTGAAATCCTAACACCAAGGTGACGGTATTAGGTATGAGGTGGGTCATTTGGGGGCTGATTAAATCATGACAGCAGAGCCGTCATGAATAGCATTAGTGTCTTTATTAAACAGATCCCACAGAGATCGCTTGCCCCGTCTTCCATGTGAGGACATGGGAAAGAGAGCTGTCTATGAACTGGGAAGCAGGTTCCTGCCAGACACAAAATTTGTCAGCAAATGTTGAACCTGATCTTGGACTTCCCAGCCACCAGAAGCATGAGAAATAAAATTCTGTCATTTATATGCCACCCAGTCTATGGTATTTTTGTTCGGGCAGCCCGAATGGACCAAGACAAGGGCAGCAGACATTTTTCAAAACCAATAGATGCTTACAGCACAAAAAGTGAAGCTTAAAGTGTGCAAATTTTAAAAATAAGAGGTTGGAAAAATCATAGGACAGAATGCAGAATGTTGCACGTGTGTGCGCGCACACACACACACAAACCTAGATGTATTATAAATGTATGAAATTACCTCAGTGAAGCAAGTGGGGGGAATTATGAGGTCGTTATTACTGTCTTAATAATGTTGAAAATTAGTGGAGTCTGTAAGACTAAAGGCCAAAGGAGCTACACAGAAGTACTGCACTGTAACTGATACAAGGTTTGTTTGTTTGTTTGTTTTTCTTATGGAGGCACAACGTTATGGGTTACCAAATCCAAATCTGCTGTATGCACATGCTGGTATTAAACTATTAACTAAATGGTTAGTGGATGATGGGAGACAGGTTTCTCACAGATGGAGTGATAGACTATAGAAAAACAAGAAGAGAAAGCTAGAATGATCCTTGTGGTAATGGATTAGAGTTGAAGACCTCAGTATAAAATTGTATTTAATTTAATATATAGGCAAATGTTTACATATATAAATTCAACAGACGTGTATATACGTGGTATATACAAACATATATTTCATTGTTCTCAGCAGAGAAGCCTATGACTAAAAACTACTCTGTAGCAACGAGCACACCTAGAACCCAGATGTCGATTCCCACCTAGAACCATTTCCCAATGAAGCGAACCAGACCTCTGGAGAAATAGCTTAGTTTAGCACTGGGGCAGGGCATAAACAAGATGAACCAGGAGCATCTTGTAGCCCTAGAAATGAAGGGCTGAAGAATATGATAAAGGACATCACAGTGTTGCATTCAGCAAAACCCAGACTATGGAAAACTGCAGAGAACGCAAGATCTGTTTCTTTCCAAAAACAACAAAACAATGGCAGGGAAACAGGTCCAGTGGAGGGGACCTACAGATGACGAAAGAGTTAAGGGTTATAACGACAAAAAAATCACTGTATAATACCGTGTTTGGGCTCTCATTCAAATAAACATACTTTTACAAAGTGTAAGTCTGCCAGATAAGTGTGCAAATCAGTTAAACATCTGATAATCATTTATTTAATTTTTTTAGAAATGAAAACTGTATTGGGATTTTAGTTAACATAAAGTTCTTAACTTTTAGAAAAACATATTGAAGTATTTAGAGATGAAATGGAATGATGTCTTAGATTTGCTCCACATTATTCCAGCAGCTGAGATACAAGTAGGTGAGCCTCAAACTGGAACCAGATATGACATGTATTGAAGGTTGTTGATGCTGAGTGACAGGTGTTTTGGTTTCATTATGTTATTCTATTATTCAAGGTTTTTGAGGCGCTCCCTAAGAAAAAGTTTTTATCGCAAATTTCACACCGTTTAAAGTGAAATCCTATGTGAAACTGAACACTTTGCAGAAATAAAATAAATACATTTCCAAATTGGTCCAAAAAGGAAAAGAAAACTTAAACTATACAAACAGAAATGGTACAATATTCATAGCTCAAGCCACCCTCAAATGTTCCAGTCTAGGCAGTCTTGGAGGCCGATTGAACAAAATGATCAGGAAAAACTAACTACCATCTTACCTCAACTCTTCCAAGGCATACAAAATATAGACTATTGTTCAATTCCTTCTCCCAGACTTGCCCTCTTGGATACAAAAACCAGATGAGGACCACCCCCACCCATGGACAAAAACACATCAAGGAAGCTCTCATACATAACACCACATATCCTACATAAGTTAGTAGCATATTAAATGAACAAACAGGCTCTGCCCAAGGAAAGAAAATATGATTTATTGTTACAAAAAAGAAACGTATTTCATTGTAATTCCTTACATACAAAATGGAGAAGAAAAAGATAAGTGCTCATATCACTGGGTATAGGAAAAGCTTTTGAAGGAAATTCAATATGAGTTCAAAGTAAACATATTTAGTTAACTTCTTTTGAAAGAGAATTTCCATTTACTAAAATCAACAGCAAACATACATAAATGCTAAATGTTCGAGGACTTATTATTAAAGAGAGGAAAAATAATTAGATGTAAGGTATTATCTCCAGCTTTTAAATCAGTATTGAGACACAAAGTCAGAGCTATAAATATCAACATAAATAAGGAGTATGAATAGTGGAAAAAATATATAATGTTTAGTGATAACATGATCAGTCTTGAAAATTCAAAGGAGTAGGCATGTGGAAGATTCAAGTGAATGGGCCTTCAGAATGAGGTATACAACAGATTATAATAGCAAAATCAAAATCTTTGCCAGATGAAAGCAATCAGTAACTAGAACACTTAATAGACAATATGCCTTTTTCAATAGCATCAAAATCCAAGAATTACCTGAAAAGAAGCCTAGTAAAAATGCAGAAGGTCTTTATAGAGGCAACAATCACAGTATACTGACAGATTCAAGTAAAAGGAGTTTGAAATTAATACATGAGGCTGGGCGCGATGGCTCATGCCTGTAATCCCAGTATTTTGGGAGGCTGAGGCGGGCAGATCACCTGAGGTCAGGAGTTCCAGACACACCTGGCCAATATGTTGAAACCCCATCTCTACTAAAAATACAAAAATTAGCTGCGTATGGTGCCATGCACCTGTAATCCCAGCTACTCAGTAGGCTAAGGTAGGAGAATCACTTGAACTTGGGAGGTGGAGATTACAGTGAGCCGAGATAGTGCCACTGCACTCCAGCCTGGTAGACAGAGGGAGATGCCATCTCTCTCTCTCTCTCTCTCTTTATATATATATATACACACACTCACACACACATATTATAGAGGAGCATAGCATATTCATTGATGAGAAAGAGAACACTGTAAAAATGTCAAATGTGCTTCAATTATGTACAATTATGTACAAATTATGTCTTACCTGTGGCTGCCAACGTGACAATCAAATTTGGGCTGCTGTTCTCTGCTTCACAAATCAACCCTGGAAAATTATAGAAGGGAAAAAGAAGGAGAAAGACACAATATCAGCAACAAAATCTAAGCAACAAAATAGAGAAAGCCCTGGGTGATGCTGAAGACGGTTGAACTGGTAATTGTGTTTGACACTTGCAGTCTCGGTTGGAGGCGGGGTGGCAGCAGGGATACTGGGGAGGTCTGTACCCGGCCTAGACTGCAGTTGACAAAATGGTTACAATGAAAGTTTTCAAATTTCCACTTCACATCATTACACAGTCTGAGGCAGCTCCTCAAAACATGATGCTAGTAGCCCTAGGGCAACAGCAGGACACCAGTTAAACAGGGCTGGTTAAGACAGTATGGATCAAGAGTTCCACTAATAACAACCAGACACCAACATAGTGGGTGAGAAATTGTGTTTCAAAAAAAATTGTTTCAACAGAACGTAAAGAATGGAAAAGAAGTAGAATAGGATATAAGAGTGAATCATGCATACTACTGGTAGGTATTCTTTCCTAGAAATAAATACATATATATATATACAGCTACCTACATATATCCTTGGAAGATACGAAAAGTGTATTTCTTTTTCATTTTTTAAATTTTTTGAGACAGAGTGTCACTCTGTCGCGAGGCCCACGCTAGAGTTCAATGGCACGATCTCGCCTCACTGCAAACTCCGCCTCCAGGTGCAAGCGATTCTCACGCCTCAGCCTCCTGAGCACCACCACACCCAGCTAATTTTTGTATTTTGTGTAGAGACGGGGTTTCACCATGTTGGCCAGGCTGGTCTTGAACCCCTGACCTCAAGTGATCTGCCCGCCTCGGCCTCTCAAACTGTTGGGATTACAGGCGTGAACCACCGTGCCTGGGAGTAAAACATATTACTTTGAGGACAAAAGGTTTGCCAAGTGTAGCTCTGGCTGGAGAGAAGCTCCCTTGGGAAGGTGTGCGTCTTCTCCCAGAGGTCACTACAATCGCGGGAGCTGCCACTCTGCAGGGAGCACCTGGCCTGGGACCTGCAGCCATTCTCTGCAATGGGTGCAGCTGGGCAAATGCTCAGAGATGGCAGAAACAGCATCTCCCGCCCATGACTTCAACAAAGTGCCAGGAGCCAGGAGGAGGACCTTCCTGAGTGGGGACAGAGGGTCCACTCTCCCGACGTAGATGGGCCACAGAATGCAGCTCAGCCCCTCCTGTCAGCCCTGGAAGACCCTGGCAATGTTACCACGACCACACCCCTCCTCCCATTGCCACCTCATGGGACTGGGGGCCAGAGACTTGGTGGGAGAGAAGCAGACACAATCGGCAGAGAATATGGGTGTCCAGATTCTGCCAGGCATGAAAGTCAGGACCCTGAGGGGTGACCGAGGGTCCCCCAACCCCACGCCCAACCCCACTACCACCAACACGACGACTTAAGCCCCGGGGCACCACTGGCATCCCTCCCCCTACCACCCCCAATCCCTCCCTTTACGCCACTCAACCAAACATCTTCACGCTCACCCCCAGCCCAAGCCAGGCAGAATCCGGTTCCACCCCTGCTCTCAACCCAGGGAAGCCCAGGTGCCCAGATGTGACGCCACTGACTTGAGCATTAGTGGTTAGAGAGAAGCGAGGTTTTCGGTCTGAGGGGCGGCTTGAGATCGGTGGAGGGAAGTGGGCCCAGGCTCTGTAAGGAGGCAAGGTGACATGCTGAGGGAGGACTGAGGACCCACTTACCCCAGATAGAGGACCCCAAATAATCCAGCGCTGCCCCTCATGCCAGTCCTGGACCATCTGGTGGTGGACTTCTCAGGCTGGGCCACCCCCAGCCCCCTTGCTGCTTAAACCACTGGCGACTCTGAAGTCAGAGCTCGTGTGATCAGGGAAGGGCTGCTTAGGAGAGGGCAGCGTCCAGGCTCTGCCAGACATCATGCTCAGGATTCTCAAGGAGGGCTGAGGGTCCCTAAGACCCCACTCCCGTGACCCAACCCCCATTCCAATGCTCACTCCCGTGACCCAACCCCCTCTTCATTGTCATTCCAACCCCCACCCCACATCCCCCACCCCATCCCTCAACCCTGATGCCCATCCGCCCAGCCATTCCACCCTCACCCCCACCCCCACCCCCACGCCCACTCCCACCCCCACCCAGGCAGGATCCGGTTCCCGCCAGGGAACATCCGGGTGCCCGGATGTGACGCCACTGACTTGCGCATTGCGGGGCAGAGAGAAGCGAGGTTTCCATTTTGAGGGACGGCGTAGAGTTCGGCCGAAGGAACCTGGCCCAGGCTCTGTGAGGAGGCAAGGTGAGAGGCTGAGGGAGGACTGAGGACCCCGCCACTCCAAATAGAGAGCCCCAAATATTTCAGCGACGCCCTTGCTGCCAGCCCTGGCCCACCCGCGGGAAGACGTCTCAGCCTGGGCTGCCCCCAGACCCCTGCTCCAAAAGCCTTGAGAGACACCAGGTTCTTCTTCCCAAGCTCTGGAATCAGAGGTTGCTGTGACCAGGGCAGGACTGGTTAGGAGAGGGCAGGGCACAGGCTCTGCCAGGCATCAAGATCAGCACCCAAGAGGGAGGGCTGTGGGCCCCCAAGACTGCACTCCAATCCCCATTCCCACCCCATTCACATTCCCATTCCCCACCCAACCCCCATCTCCTCAGCTACACCTCCACCCCCATCCCTACTCCTACTCCGTCACCTGACCACCACCCTCCAGCCCCAGCACCAGCCCCAACCCTTCTGCCACCTCACCCTCACTGCCCCCAACCCCACCCTCATCTCTCTCATGTGCCCCACTCCCATCCCCTCCCCCATTCTGGCAGAATCCGGTTTGCCCCTGCTCTCAACCCAGGGAAGCCCTGGATGGCCCGATGTGAAACCACTGACTTGAACCTCACAGATCTGAGAGAAGCCAGGTTCACTTAATGGTTCTGAGGGGCGGCTTGAGATCCACTGAGGGGAGTGGTTTTAGGCTCTGTGAGGAGGCAAGGTGAGATGCTGAGGGAGGACTGAGGAGGCACACACCCCAGGTAGATGGCCCCAAAATGATCCAGTACCACCCCTGCTGCCAGCCCTGGACCACCCGGCCAGGACAGATGTCTCAGCTGGACCACCCCCTGTCCCGTCCCACTGCCACTTAACCCACAGGGCAATCTGTAGTCATAGCTTATGTGACCGGGGCAGGGTTGGTCAGGAGAGGGCAGGGCCCAGGCATCAAGGTCCAGGCATCCGCCCGGCATTAGGGTCAGGACCCTGGGAGGGAACTGAGGGTTCCCCACCCACACCTGTCTCCTCATCTCCACCGCCACCCCACTCACATTCCCATACCTACCCCCTACCCCCAACCTCATCTTGTCAGAATCCCTGCTGTCAACCCACGGAAGCCACGGGAATGGCGGCCAGGCACTCGGATCTTGACGTCCCCATCCAGGGCTGATGGAGGGAAGGGGCTTGAACAGGGCCTCAGGGGAGCAGAGGGAGGGCCCTACTGCGAGATGAGGGAGGCCTCAGGGGACCCAGCACCCTAGGACACCGCACCCCTGTCTGAGACTGAGGCTGCCACTTTTGGCCTCAAGAATCAGAATGATGGGGACTCAGATTAGCATAGGGGTGGGACCCAGGCCTGCAAGGCTTACGAGGAGGAAGAGGAGGGAGGACTCAGGGGACCTTGGAATCCAGATCAGTGTGGACCTCGGCCCTGAGAGGTCCAGGGCACGGTGGCCACATATGGCCCATATTTCCTGCATCTTTGAGGTGACAGGACAGAGCTGTGGTCTGAGAAGTGGGGCCTCAGGTCAACAGAGGGAGGAGTTCCAGGATCCATATGGCCCAAGATGTGCCCCCTTCATGAGGACTGGGGATATCCCCGGCTCAGAAAGAAGGGACTCCACAGAGTCTGGCTGTCCCCTTTTAGTAGCTCTAGGGGGACCAGATCAGGGATGGCGGTATGTTCCAGTCTCACTTGTACCACAGGCAGGAAGTTGGGGGGCCCTCAGGGAGATGGGGTCTTGGGGTAAAGGGGGGATGTCTACTCATGTCAGGGAATTGGGGGTTGAGGAAGCACAGGCGCTGGCAGGAATAAAGATGAGTGAGACAGACAAGGCTATTGGAATCCTCACCCCAGAACCAAAGGGGTCAGCCCTGGACACTTCATCCAGGATGTGGCTTCTTTTCACTCCTGTTTTCAGATCTGGGGCAGGTGAGGACCTCATTCTCAGAGGGTGACTCAGGTCAACGTAGGGACCCCCATCTGGTCTAAAGACAGAGCGGTCCCAGGATCTGCCATGCGTTCGGGTGAGGAACATGAGGGAGGACTGAGGGTACCCCAGGACCAGAACACTGAGGGAGACTGCACAGAAATCAGCCCTGCCCCTGCTGTCACCCCAGAGAGCATGGGCTGGGCCGTCTGCCGAGGTCCTTCCGTTATCCTGGGATCATTGATGTCAGGGAGGGGGAGGCCTTGGTCTGAGAAGGCTGCACTCAGGTCAGTAGAGGGAGCGTCCCAGGCCCTGCCAGGAGTCAAGGTGAGGACCAAGCGGGCACCTCATCCAGGACACATTAATTCCAATGAATTTTGATATCCCTTGCTGCCCTTCCCCAAGGACCTAGGCACGTGTGGCCAGATGTTTGTCCCCTCCTGTCCTTCCATTCCTTATCATGGATGTGAACTCTTGATTTGGATTTCTCAGACCAGCAAAAGGGCAGGATCCAGGCCCTGCCAGGAAAAATATAAGGGCCCTGTGTGAGAACAGAGGGGGTCATCCACTGCATGAAAGTGGGGATGTCACAGAGTCCAGCCCACTCTCCTGGTAGCACTGAGAAGCCAGGGCTGTGCTTGCAGTCTGCACCCTGAGGGCACGTGGATTCCTCTTCCAGGAGCTCCAGGAACCAGGCAGTGAGGCCTTGGTCTGAGACAGTATCCTCAGGTCACAGAGCAGAGGATGCACAGGCTGTGCCAGCAGTGAATGTTTGCCCTGAATGCACACCAAGGGCCCCACCTGCCACAGGACACATAGGACTCCACAGAGTCTGGCCTCACCTCCCTACTGTCAGTCCTGTAGAATCGACCTCTGCTGGCCGGCTGTACCCTGAGTACCCTCTCACTTCCTCCTTCAGGTTTTCAGGGGACAGGCCAACCCAGAGGACAGGATTCCCTGGAGGCCACAGAGGAGCACCAAGGAGAAGATCTGTAAGTAGGCCTTTGTTAGAGTCTCCAAGGTTCAGTTCTCAGCTGAGGCCTCTCACACACTCCCTCTCTCCCCAGGCCTGTGGGTCTTCATTGCCCAGCTCCTGCCCACACTCCTGCCTGCTGCCCTGACGAGAGTCATCATGTCTCTTGAGCAGAGGAGTCTGCACTGCAAGCCTGAGGAAGCCCTTGAGGCCCAACAAGAGGCCCTGGGCCTGGTGTGTGTGCAGGCTGCCGCCTCCTCCTCCTCTCCTCTGGTCCTGGGCACCCTGGAGGAGGTGCCCACTGCTGGGTCAACAGATCCTCCCCAGAGTCCTCAGGGAGCCTCCGCCTTTCCCACTACCATCAACTTCACTCGCCAGAGGCAACCCATTGAGGGTTCCAGCAGCCGTGAAGAGGAGGGGCCAAGCACCTCTCGTATCCTGGAGTCCTTGTTCCGAGCAGTAATCACTAAGAAGGTGGCTGATTTGGTTGGTTTTCTGCTCCTCAAATATCGAGCCAGGGAGCCAGTCACAAAGGCAGAAATGCTGGAGAGTGTCATCAAAAATTACAAGCACTGTTTTCCTGTGATCTTCGGCAAAGCCTCTGAGTCCTTGCAGCTGGTCTTTGGCATTGAGGTGAAGGAAGCAGACCCCACCGGCCACTCCTATGTCCTTGTCACCTGCCTAGGTCTCTCCTACGATGGCCTGCTGGGAGATAATCAGATCATGCCCAAGACAGGCTTCCTGATAATTGTCCTGGTCATGATTGCAATGGAGGGCGGCCATGCTCCTGAGGAGGAAATCTGGGAGGAGCTGAGTGTGATGGAGGTGTATGATGGGAGGGAGCACAGTGCCTATGGGGAGCCCAGGAAGCTGCTCACCCAAGATTTGGTGCAGGAAAAGTACCTGGAGTACCGGCAGGTGCCGGACAGTGATCCCGCACGCTATGAGTTCCTGTGGGGTCCAAGGGCCCTCGCTGAAACCAGCTATGTGAAAGTCCTTGAGTATGTGATCAAGGTCAGTGCAAGAGTTCGCTTTTTCTTCCCATCCCTGCGTGAAGCAGCTTTGAGAGAGGAGGAAGAGGGAGTGTGAGCATGAGTTGCAGCCAAGGCCAGTGGGAGGGGGACTGGGCCAGTGCACCTTCCAGGGCCGCGTCCAGCAGCTTCCCCTGCCTCGTGTGACATGAGGCCCATTCTTCACTCTGAAGAGAGCGGTCAGTGTTCTCAGTAGTAGGTTTCTGTTCTATTGGGTGACTTGGAGATTTATCTTTGTTCTCTTTTGGAATTGTTCAAATTTTTTTTTTAAGGGATGGTTGAATGAACTTCAGCATCCAAGTTTATGAATGACAGCAGTCACACATACTTCTGTGTATATAGTTTAGGGGTAAGAGTCTTGTGTTTTACTCAGATTGGGAAATCCATTCTATTTTGTGAATTGGGATAATAACAGCAGTGGAATAAGTACTTAGAAATGCGAAAAATGAGCAGTAAAATAGATGAGATAAAGAACTAAAGAAATTAAGAGATAGTCAATTCTTGCCTTATACCTCAGTCTATTCTGTAAAATTTTTAAAGATATATGCATACCTGGATTTCCTTGGCTTCTTTGAGAATGTAAGAGAAATTAAATCTGAATAAAGAATTCTTCCTGTTCACTGGCTCTTTTCTTCTCCATGCACTGAGCATCTGCTTTTTGGAAGGCCCTGGGTTAGTAGTGGAGATGCTAAGGTAAGCCAGACTCATACCCACCCATAGGGTCGTAGAGTCTAGGAGCTGCAGTCACGTAATCGAGGTGGCAAGATGTCCTCTAAAGATGTAGGGAAAAGTGAGAGAGGGGTGAGGGTGTGGGGCTCCGGGTGAGAGTGGTGGAGTGTCAATGCCCTGAGCTGGGGCATTTTGGGCTTTGGGAAACTGCAGTTCCTTCTGAGGGAGCTGATTGTAATGATCTTGGGTGGATCCAGGGCCAGATTCTCAGACGGTGAGAGAAAAGCCTGGAATGGAAAGCTGCTCTGAGGAGTTTCTTTCGGACGGTGGATGAACAGAGGAGTCTCCACCTGAACAGGATTGGAAAGTGTCCTGTGCTTTTGTGCCAGTGCTTCTGAACACAGCGCAAGAGCTGCGTGATGGACACTCATCATCCGAAAGCGTTTCCTGAGAGAGAAGCGTGAATCTCCCCGGAAGGGAGACCCAGAAGCCACTGGCCAGGCACTTTTCTGCCTGGCTGGGAGGACCAGGGCTGACTCTATTAAAAAGGCATCCTAATGAGGTTATCTCACGTGCAATTTGGCCAGTCGTAAGCAAGATTTCGTGTGGTGACAAAATGAATGAAAATAGTGGTTTGGATGGAAAGGTCTGTGGGAGAGAGGAAAGGAGTTGGTTTTTGACTCAAATTCTACGATCTTTGAGCTGCATCCGGCTAGGGAAACTCACATACCCAAATTTTGAAGTGCATTCTCTAAGAGGAAATACTTTACTGAATTTTATGGATGAAACTTCCCTTTTTGGTTAATTATTCCATGTCCTATTAAGTTGTATATTCTTGATAAGTCCTGGAGAACAACAACAACAAAATCCCAGAGTGGTAGAGTCTGGGCTCAAATAATATTAGCAATAACAGCCACCTGCTAGCCATTAAACTTGTAATTTACTCCAGGCCCTGAGCCAGGTGCTTCACTTGCATGGCAGGCACTCCACCAGTCCTAGCGGAAGGGTCTAATCACACCTACTACACAGATGTAGAACCAGAGGCACGCAAGGCTTGGGTATTTCCCAGGATCACATGCCTAGTAAGGGACAGGGCTGGAACCGGATCCTGGACCTGAATTCCTATAGAGCCCATGTTGTTCCCACTCCTCCCAGCCCGTGGCCCACCTCCTGAGTAATACTTCCTTTCTCTTCTCAACACTGTGCCATATGTCTCTGGTGACAAAAAGAAGGACCCCGAGGCCAACGTACTAAAAACAGGCCTGGGGAAGGTGACAGTGAGAATGAAACACCATTTGAGGCTGGTGTGCACTGGGTTCCTTGACAGCTGACTCTGCCAAGGTGTGGGCATTTCTGTCCAGTCCCAGCACTTTCCCGAATTGCAGTGAGCTTCCCCTGGCCACTTCCATGTGTCCTGTCTCACTCTGGAACACGGGTTGCTGACCAGCTTGTCACTGGTCCCCACAGAACAGCCCAGAATAACCTGCTCACCCCATGACAGGCCACATTCCTTTTCCTTGTAGAAGTCCTCTGGATGTCCCATCTCTCACCCAGGAAGCTATGTGATATCAACACCCCTTTTGAATTCCCATGGGATAGTGATGTTTACACACCTGGTTACCACTCTGCTTATCTTCAGTACACTGTCCAAGTGCTTTATGAATGTGCTGAGTAGAGTCTGATTCACCATATTATCTAAGCGTTCTTGGGATGTCGCCATGAAATTAGAAGGTTTTGGAACCACCTTGATACTTGAAATTGGACCTTAACAGGGTGTCTTATTTGGAGTTTACCTCTGAGCACATACACAGATGAATGCTTTAAAACCAAAGCCTCCCTCATGAGTATTAGATGAGGGGAAGCTTTGGAAATCAGTGGAACAAACATGTACTTACTGAATTCCTAAATCCCTGGAGGCCCTGATTCCTTGAAGACATTTCTGCTCTGATGGAAAACGAATAATTAAGCAGCTTTCTACTGCTGCTTGTCTGTTTAACTGCCTCGCAGGAAAATACTGGCTTTCAGTGTGCCTAGAGACACCTGACACGAGTTCAGGCATGTGGAGGGTAGCAGAAACTCACAGGTTAAGATTTTGACCTGGAATCAAATGGACAAAAAAATTGCAGTCTACTCAGGATTCAAAGGGTCATGCAAAGGGAAGGCTTCCTGCTGAGACTTTCAAGATTCTTGGACAGTTAGTTGTGATCCTATATTTGAAAGCATTGCTCACATATTAGGCACTGGAAACAAGTTGGAGAACTTCAAGCCAAATGTGGCCTTTTCAGAAACTCCTTTGAGAAATGAGAAGGGTAGTGTAATGCCAAATACTACCAAATAATCATAATTGCTTTATTTACTTATGAGGGATTCTCGCTCTGTTGCCCCGGTTGGAGTGCAGTGGCATGATCTCAGCTCACTGCAACCTCCGCCTCCTGGGTTCTAGCAATTCTCCTGCCTCAGCCTCCTGAGTAGCTGGGATTATAGGCACCCGCCACCATGCCCACCTAATTTTTGTATTTTAGTAGAGATGGGGTTTCGCCATGTTGACCAGGCTGGTCTCGAACTCCTGACCTCAAGTGATCCACCTGCCTTAGCTTTTCGTTGTGCAGCTACTAAGTAACAGTTTATGGGGGAGACTATAATGCTCACCCACATCTTGTCTCCTTCCCCTTTCTGGACACATGGGAACAGTAAGGCCCAATTACAGTTAGGAAGGGTCACGTGACTTTTCCTTGCCACCGAAACATGAACAGAGGTGTTTGTCACATCCCGGCATGTGAGAGCCAGTGTGCCATTTCCACACTTTCTCCCTCCTTTCAATGGTAAACAGGGCAGCTTCATTTTGACATGATGGAATCATAAGGTGGAAGCAGCCCGGATCCCTGGGTCGTGTGAGAGTGAGGAGCCCCTGCCAAACCGCATCAGAACTTAGGTGCGCATATAATACACTTGAGTTGTGTCAGGCTATTCACATTTCAGGACTTGTCTGTTGCATTAACTAGTAGTTACTTAAACTGACAGAGCTACTCTTTCTGTTGTTAGGTATAAATATTTTTACTTAAAAGGTTGTACTGTGTATATTCTTAGGGCAAAAATTATAGAAATATAGATAATACACAAATTTCCCCTTTACAAAGTTCCTCCACAGTTTAACCCGCTCCTCAGAGGTCACCACAATGATCAGTCTTGTGTATTATTTTACAGCCGACTACAGGCTTTTCATGGACAGATAAAGTACAGCAATATGTCGTTTTTATTTAACATGCAAGAAGAGTGATGTACATATTGAACTGCAACTAACCTTTGTCAGTTTATAAAATGGATGTGGGATCTTTCTAAACAATACATATATAGATCTATCTCACTTTTCAAATTACATTCTATAATTCTAAAGTAGGCATACACCATAATTAATTAAGCTATTTCTTTCTGAAAGACACATAAGTTGTTTCTCATTTGCTATATGATGACTAGAATAAGATCAACATCTTTGAGTATAAATTTTTGGGCAAGCATGAGTGTTTTCTTATAAGAAAGATGTATAACATGGACATCGGGTTAAAGTGAAAAGGGTGGCAGACTGAACAGGTGCCAGGGAAGGACAGCAGACAGGAGATCCTCAGCCCGTGAGGGGCACTGGGAGGATCCAGGGAAGAGCAATTGCCAGCGTCCATGAGAGAGACCACATGTGAAACCAAGTCCACAGAGCCCCAGGCAGGCTGGCATTCACAGCTGTGAATCCAGAGTTCAGCCCAGTGGGGGCAGGGACCTGAGGAAGGCAAGGGGGAAGGGAGGAGGGAGGACAGGACAATGAACAGAAATAGTCTTGGGAAATCCAGGCACCATCATCACCAGCTGGAGGGGGTCGTGTGATCCGAATGGGCAGGCCTATTGGCTGAATGCACCAGCGGCATGCTGGACACCCCACCCTGCCTCAGACTCCCCTTCCTTCTCTCAGCAAGAGCTTGGCTGGCTCCCTGCATCATCCTGGGCTAGCTCCCTCTCCTGACCCCTCCAGTGGTCCTGTGCACCTTCGCCAGCGTTCCAGGGCTGGAAGCTGTCTTCATGCCTGCTGGGGGCTGGAGTTTTATCCCCTGGGGACCGTCCATAGAGGCTGGGCTATGTGAGTGGGCTGCTGACTGATGACCAACTGCCAAGATGGGCCAGGAATGCCAATGAGCCGTTGAAGGGGGCATGTGGCCACATGGAGGGGAAATTGGAGGAAGAGTGCCCTGAGACTAATCAGCCGAGACTCTGCAGATGAAGGGCTGGGTGTGGACGTGCGCTGAAAATGATCCAGGTGGTGACCCTGCCTCAGATGGATTCCTGTGGCTTCTGAGCTCTTGGCGCACAAGGGAGCAGGTGTCCCGGCGCTGTGATTGCTGGCCTGTGTTGCCCTCACACACTGGCTGGGATAGAGGGCTGGCCCAAGGTGTGGACATAGGCAGGTTGGATGGAAACCCAGTGGAGTTGGCACCTTCCCTTGTTAAACTGATGGGGATGTGCAGGGTTCAATGCAGGGAGCATCATGCACCATCCTGCTGGGAACATCCTCACCTCCATGACAGTGTTTGGGCCTGGTGAGGAGGCGTCCGTAGTAGCCCTCTCAATAGAAGTTTCCACGGGAACTGTGAACTCAGGTGAGCACAGGTGAGGGAACTGTGCGTTTCTTTATGGAGGCCCAGATGGGGCAGACTCCAAGATTTGAATCAGTGAATTCCCATCCCTGGTAATTTCATTCATTCATTCATTCACTCACTCACTTACTCATTCATCCATTGATTCATCCATTTATTGAACATATGCTGAGGAAACACCAAGTCATGAAAACAAAAGAAAGTGGCAATGTTCTTAGTTCAGTCTGTCAGGGTGGGGGCAGATGGTGAGGTGGAAAGCCACGTGAGTGTTTTAGGAAGTGAGGGACTGTGAACTGATGGAGACAATCTCTATTGATCTGACTTCTGAGGCTGCTGACTAGGTGAAGTTTTTCCCTTAGTTGAGAGTGAAGGAGGAAGAGTTGGTGGTGATTTGATGAGGAAGAGTGTGGAGGACGGGGTCCATGTGCAGTATGTAGATGAGGAAGTGCTGTGCCTGTCCAGATGGAGCCTTTGCGTGAGCAGTAGGAAAATGGGTCTGCCAATTTGGATGGGGGCCAGGGCAGGACATTAGGTTTGGCTGCATCAGTAAGGGTGGTCTGAGGCCGTAGGTTTAGATTAGACAGACTGTTGTGTAGATTGTGGCCCACATGCTTGTATTAGTCAGGGTTCTCCAGAGAAATAGAAGCAATACATTATGTTTTTATATAATACATAACCTATATAATAGGGACTAGGAAAGGAGCCACTGGTGTAAGTCCTGGAGCCTGAAGGCACAAGAACCAGGAGTTCCAATGTCTGAGGGCAGGTGAAGATGGATATTGCAGCTCAGAAATAGCTCAGAAATAGAGCTAATCCACCCTTCCTCCACCTTTTGCTACTCTCTGGGTCCTTAATGGATTGGATGAGGCCTGCTTACATTGGTGAGGGCAATTTTCTTTACTCAAGTGTACTGATTGGAATGCTAATCTCATTCAGAAATACCCTCTCAGCCACACCAGAAATAATGCTTTGTCAGCTATCTGGGCATCCTTTAGCCCAGGGCTTCCCAACCCATGGGCCGTGGACCAGTACTGGTTGGTGGTGGCCTGTTAGGAACCAGCACACAGGAGGAGATGAGCAGCAGGCAAGGGAGCATTGCTGCCTGAGCTTCACCTCCTGTCAGATCAGCAGTGGCGTTAGATTCTCACAGGATTATGAACTCTATTGTGAACTCTGCATGCCAGGGAACTCGGTTTCTCACTCCTAATGAGAATCTAACTAATGCCTGATGATCTGAGGTGGAACAGTTTCATTCTGATACCATCTCCCCACACCCACCCACCTCCCTACTCACCCCACCCCCAGTCCTTGGAAAAATTGTCTTCCAGGAAAACGGTTCCTGGTGCCAAACATGTGGGGGACCCCTGCTGCCTCAGCCTACCCAAGTTCACACATACAATTCATCATCACAACTCTACCCCATGTCACCTTGGCACCCATGTGCAGCTTCTTAAACCATAGTTACTCATCAAACAAAGACCATACCAACATCATAATTCTGTCTAACATGATACAACTATCCTGCCTACAACCAATACCAATCCTTTTCTCAGGAGAGGAAGTAAAATCCTTAAATGATGTTTTTTTCAGCTGATATCCCATAACATGAACATAGCATCATGTAAAATTAATAATACTTAAATACCGATGAAAAGTCACTGCGTCTTACGTTACCTGATAAGGAAATATGAGAGGAAAGAAAAAGATCTTTGCTTAACGTCACACACACACACACACACACACACTCATAATAAAATAACAGTGAAATGACATTTTGAAGTCACAGTGACTGCCCCAGCTAGTTGATAATACTTTGCAGAGCTGGAGCAAAGTCCTCTTGAAGGCTGTATGTGCTCTGAATCAGCATTCAACATATGATGTCGTCTCTATCATAGCCAGGATTCACTGGTCCAGGAATCCAGGGGTGGAAATTGGAGTGGCAACATTCAGCATCACCCCTAGAGGCTCACTAGTAAATGTTTTGCTTCCTGTTTCCACAACAACTTTATGCTCTGCTGGCTAGAGGTCTTAGTTCTAGAGGAAGGAATGTTGCCACCAGGAGACACAACAGTGATTTCATGGAACTAGAAATTAAGACCGACACCCAGCCACTTTGGGCTTCTGGTGCCTCTGAGTCAAGAGGGTAAGAAGGGAGTAAGTGTGTTGCATGCAGTCATTGATGTCGACTAAACGGGGGACATTGGAGGATGACTCCACGATGAAGGTAAGGAAGAATATGTCTGGAAAACGGGATGCCTTAGGGTGTCTCTTAGTATTACTATACCCTATGATTAAACTAAATGAGAAATTACCACAACCCAATCCAGGCAGAACTGTGAATGGCTAGACCCTTTAGGAATGAAGGTTTGTGTTACCCTACCAAGCACAGAACCCCGACCAGCTGAGGTGCTTGCTGAGGGCTAAAGGTATACAGAATGTGTAGCAGAAGAGGATGCTTATAAAACCCAGCTACCATATTGTGACCAGTGATAGAAATGAGAATTATAATAATCATGAGTATTTCCTCGCTATTTTATTGTGAATACGCTTGTCAGCAAAACCTAGAGTTTGATCCAAGTTGTGTGTATTAGTATGTTCTTCTTCTTTTTGTTGCTGAGCAGTATACCATTGTAAGATGCAGCACAGTTTAACCAACACCCATGGAAGGGTATTTGGGTGTGTAGAAAATGGAACCTTTTTAGGGCATGCAGGAAAGGGAACCCTTCCACACCACTGGCAGGAATGTGATAGGTACAACGTTATGAAAAACAGTATAACAGTTCCTCAGAAAATAAAAATTGATCCACCACATGACCCAGAAATCCATCGGTTGAGTATACATTCTCCCCAGAAATGAAATCCACAACATATAGAGATATCTGCAGTACCACCTAATTCTAACTTATTAATCCTACAAGAAATAAGTGTTTCTAATTGAAAATAATGTTTTTTAACCACCCTGCCATCAAATATTTATTCTAATTATCTCTCCTTATTTCTTGCTATGTAATAACCTAGGTACTACTGCCCATTGACAGAACTAACTAATTATTCCAACAAGAACTCAGAAGTGTTGAAAAGAATGCAATTTCATTCTTTCTACCCTCAACCAGCTATTCTAGTTTTATGGAGGATTCTGTATTTAACTCTTACCCATGTAACTCTACTTACCATATTCATGGCACCTAGTCAACAATCCTAAAGATGATAAGAACACAGAGTTGACAAAGATGGTTACTCAACTTTGTACGTTCAACCAGATTTCCAGGTAATTGGGAATTGTTTATTCAATTATTTGCCAGGTATGACTGGGGGGTCTGGAATTATTTCACTAAGACATAAGAAGTAGTACTGGCCGGGCGCGGTGGCTCACGCCTGTAATCCCAGCACTTTGGGAGGCCGAGGCGGGCGGATCACGAGGTCAGGAGATCGAGACCATCCTGGCTAACACGGTGAAACCCCGTCTCTACTAAAAATACAAAAAATTAGCCGGGCGTGGTAGCGGGCGCCTGTAGTCCCAGCTACTCGGGAGGCTGAGGCAGGAGAATGGCGTGAACCCGGGAGGCAGAGCTTGCAGTGAGCCAAGATCGCGCCACTGCACTCCAGCCTGAGCGACAGAGCGAGACTCCGTCTCAAAAAAAAAAAAAAAAAAAAAAAAGAAGTAGTACTGAGGAGAATATGTTTATTCTAGGTACTGGCTTCATATAGTTATCTCTACTTAATTATTCACCTTGGTAAAATAGATACCTATTGTATGAGGTAATATTTGTAACACTAGGTTGGGATTTGGCAAGGAGAAAAACGGTTATTCAACTCTCTGGCATAAGCCCATTATCTTTAGCTTCCTGAGATCAATTACTTGGTCTGGCTGTTTTTATTAGGTTGGTGTAAAAGTTATTGCGGTTTTCGCCATAACTAATTGATATCTTTAGTTTACTAAATACATGTTTACTGTCAGATGTCTGTGGTAATTTATTATCGCAACAAAAAATAATAGAATGATAAAGAAGGTTTTTCCTTATCCTGGCATCACACAGAGATTCAAGTTATCTACAGTTATCCTCCATAACTTTTTTCCTATATAACACTCAGCACCTGTCCTTTGAAGTTCTAAGCTCTTGTCCCCACTAAAACTAATAAATCAAATGTGAGTTGCAGAGAGCATGATTTTCAGGATCAGGCTTCACTTGGAAATGTAATGATTGGTAGCTGTTTCTATGTAACAAGTTTCTTGGGAAAACCCAGTTAAGTCGAACTTATTAATACGACAACGACAAAATTATATTTGACAAGAACAGGTTCCCTATTTTTTGCATTCCACTTAGTATCCTTGTTGTCTCTATTTTACTGCTTACTTAAGTACATGACTTACCTATAGTACTAATTCACTGTTAAATGTATATAATGTGTAGTGATTAAGTCAGGGTAATTAGAATGTCCATCACCTGAGTACAATACTTTTTTGTGAAGGACTGTCACCCTACTCTGCTATCAAACAATGAATTCATTGCTTCTATCTTACTGCAGGTTTGCTCCCTTCGACCCATTTCTCTTTGTCCTTCCCCTCCTGACTCACTCTTCTTAATCTCTGTTCTCTACCTCTCAACTCTGTGCCACCATGCAACTAGAATTTTTAGCTCCCACATATAAGTGAGGACATGTGATATTCGTCTTTTTGTGCCTGGATTATTTCCCTGAAGGTAATGACCTCTAGTTCCATCCATGTTGCTGCAAATGACATGATTTCATTCTTTTTTTTGTGGAAGAATAACATTTATTCATTGATGGGCACTTATGTTGATTCCACATCTTTGCTATTGTGGATAGTGCTGTAGTAAACGTGCAAGTGCAGGTATTTTTTGAAATATCAATTTATTTTCCTTTGGGTAGATACCCAGTAGTGGGATCATCGAATGGTAGTACAATTTTTTATTTTATTTTTTAGGAATCTCCATACTGTTTTCCATGGTGGCTGTAGTAGTTCACATTCCCACCAACATGGTGTAAGAGTTCCCTTTTCTGCACAAACTTGTCAACATTTGTTATTTTTTTCTTTTGAAATAACAGCCATTCTGACTGGGGTAAGATGATATTTCATTGAGGTTTTGATTTACATTTCTCTGATGATTAGTGAAAGCAGACACCTATCTCTCCCTGTATATGAAAATCAACTGAAAATAGAGTGAAGACTTACATTTAAGACGTGAAAATATAAATACTAGAAGAAAACCTAGAGGAAAATCTCTTGGACATGGTCTAGGCAAAGAATTCCTGAGCAAGACTTCAAAAGCACAGGCAAGAAAAGCAACCAAAAGTAGACAAATGCAGTGCATTCAACTGAAAAGATTCTGCACAGAAAAAGACATAATCAACAGAGTAAAGAAACAGCCTGTTGAATGGGAGAAGATATTTGCAAACTATTTATCCAACGGGGGACTAATATCCAGAATACATTAGGAACACAAACAAGTTAACAGGAGAAAAATAACTCATTTAAAAAGTGAGCAAAGATTCTGAATAGACATTTCCCCAAAGAAGACATAGAAATGATGGACAGGTATATTAAAAAAGTGCTTCACATCACTCATCATCAGAGAAATGAGAATCAAAACCCATACTATTGTATTAGTGGAAAGTACAGGGCTTTTTATTAGCTAACCTCTGGAAGACTAACTTTATACAAATTCATTAATGCCCTTGGCACCATTGTTAGAAGCCAGAAACTTGGCGTAATGATCTGTAGAGGGGGAGTCATTCAATACCTGTGTTTTCCTGCCCTTAGATGAGAATGGAAAGGTGTCCATTGGATTTACTCTCAAAACATTAAGATAGACAAGTTCTACTTTGCTGCTAGATATGTCGTAAAATGATATAATGCAATCTGGATTACTCATGGAGCAGATACTCCATATTTTATGTTCTTTATTGCTTTCTCACTTTTCACATTTTACTTTACTAACCTCCATGGACTGTATTTGCAAAAAGAAGATGATGGTGTCAGAAAGTCACCAGATGGAGGAGTTGAGCTGCCACTGTTAATGTCAACCAGGCAGTCCCTGACAAATAGTGTGCGGGCATATGAGAACAACCTGGATAACATTTCCAATGCAGATTTAATGTTCCCTCCCACAGAGTTCATTTGGTAGGCCTGAATAGGGCCATGAAATCTGAGCTTTGCCATTCCCCTTTCACTCTGATCCTGATACAGGCTGGTCCACGAGCCATACTTTGAGAAACTTTGATGTCAATGGTAATTGTAGCCATGGCCATATATTATATAAAAATGTTTAGAGAGAGAGTATAAACTTGGAAGAGAATTGAGTAAAACCAAATCGCTTGGAATCCCATCTTGAAAAGGCACCGTGGAGGAGGTGCTGCTAGTAAAGATATTGAGAAGTGGCCAAAATGAAGAGAATAACAGGAGAATGTGTTGTTATGGAAGACAAAGGAAGACAAAAGGAGAGGAAAGAGAAAAAGAGGAGAGTGTGCAACAGTGTTGACTGAAGCTGAGAATCAACTGAGATGAGGGCCAGAGAATGTCCATTAGCTATAGTCACATGGAGGTCACCAGTGACTTTTGAGGGAGAGTTTTTTTTTTTGAAGAGATGTGTGGGCCCACGTTGGTTTCTAGCGGGTTACAGAAAATGTCAGAGGTGAGGCAATACAGGCACCAAGTAGAGATAATCCTTTGGAAACTCTGCCACAAAGAGTAAGAGAGTGGTGGGAATTACATTGGTTGTGAATAACGCCCAGGTGTTTTCAAGTTGAAGGAGATTCAAGTATGTGCTAATGGAAACAAGAAAGATGCAAAAAGAAAGACATACTGAAGATAGAGGAAGGAGAAAGATAATGGATAAACCAATGGATGACATGAGGTTCCTGGAAGACAGGAGGCCATGGAACATGTAGAACACAGGGGCAGGGACATCTCTGCTCCTCTAATAGATCAGGCACAGATGCAGGTAGCTTGTAGGTTTGATGGCAGAAGTTTTGGGGGTCTCCATTTGAATTGTCAGAAAAACAGGAATAGGGTCAAAGGGTGAGTGTAACAGGGCGTTGGGAATGTAGGTAGCCGACTTGAAGGGTGAGCACAGCAGAAAAGGCAGCAGAAAAAAAAATCACAGTTGGGAGAATGAGTTGACCAGGTGGAAACGGGACACTTGGGGACCATTTTGAGGGCCTAATTGAGGGTGGAAAACAAATACAGTCAAGATGGTAAACACTGGCCATGTTAAGTAATTTTTTCCACAGGCACAGGGACAGGGGCCAGCAATGCAAAAGTTTTTTTTTTTTTTTTCTAGAAATAAGACTTTTCCTGACAAATGCAGTGAATGCACAAGAAATTATTGGGAGGTGACTGACAGAAACATTGGACTTTGAATCTGAGAAGACAAGAAATTCTCAAGGATAGAGGAACAGGGAAAAGGTCAATGGAGTAGCAGTCCAGATGGAGTAGAAGTCTAGTGGGATCACAGGGCTAAGCGAGCTGGAAGGTGGGATTTCATAGCATTTTTATGACCTAGTCTCTCCAGACACAAATCATCACTTGTGTGGTCCTCTCTCAGTCTGAGCAGTTTCAGATGCTGCCTCAGTTCAAGAGAAGGACATATGGGCTCCACTCCTTGATAAAAGCAGTGTCAAGGTCACATGGAAAGAAGAGCATGGGGGAGAGAAGATGGTGTTGTGGCCAACTCCTGAAAATGCAATTTGCCACAACCAGTTAAACGGCCAAAAAGAAATAACAGTGAAATTTGTAAATTGTTTTTAATTTCAATTTTTAATCTTTGTGGGTACATAGCCGGCATATATATTTAGAGGGTACATGAGATTTGTTTGTTTGTTTGTTTTTCTTTTTGAGATTGAGTCTCCCTCTGCTGCCCCAGCTGCAGTGGAGTGGTAGCTTATAGCTCATTACAGCTTGACCACCCAGGCTCATGCGATCCTCCTGTCTCAGCCTCCCAAGTAGCTGGGTCTACCCGCACAAACCATGCGTGACTGTTTTTTCTTTTTTTTTCTGTTTTTTTTAGAAACGAGGTTTCACTTTGTTATCCAGTCTGGTCTTGTGCTCCTGTGTGCAAGCGATCCTCCCACCTCGGCTTCCCAAAGTGCTGGGACTACAGGTGTGAGCCACCACAACCAGCCCAGCGTAACACTGTAAACATTTTTGAAAATGTAGCACTAATGTATATGTATAAAAACTGCAGCATGAGACCGGGACGCGGTGGCTCATGCCTGTAATCCCAGCACTTTGGGAGGCCGAGACGGGTGGATCACGAGGTCAGGAGATCGAGACCATCTTGGCTAACGCAGCGAAACCCCGTCTCTACTAAAAAATTACAAAAAATTAGCCAGGCGTGGTGGCGGGCCCCTGTAGTCCCAGCTACTCGGGAGGCTGAGGCGGGAGAATGGCGTGAACCCGGGAGGTGGAGCTTGCAGTGAGCCGAGATTGGGCCACTGCACTCCAGCCTGGGCGACAGAGCCAGACTCTGTCTCAAAACAAATAAACAAATAAACAAACTACAACATGATACCAGAAAATACACCTTCTCTGTCATACAAGGAACATTTACAAAAGTTGATCACATATGAGGTCACTAAGAAAACATCAGTAAGTTCCACGAAATAAAGAAATCACAAATTACATGCCATCGTCATAGTATACTACAACTAAAAGCAATAAAAACCTCTCCCCGCTAGACTAGAACTCATAAATATCATCTGTTAAAAGAATATTGGACGCCAGTGGAGATAGGAGATGAGATTATATAATTTCTGATAAATTACAATAAAGTCTACAGATCAAAATCTATGAGACATATTTAAAGAAGCGATCAGAGAAATATGGGCAGCTTTGAATACTCATACCCATGACAATGAATGAGGGAAATTTCTAACTCAAGGACAAGATATAAAATTTAGAAAGAAAATTATTTCTTTTGGCTTAGTAAGACAAAAGAAAGCACAAAGAAAGAAATAACATTAATATAAACAGCAGACATTATTGAGGGAGAAAACAGAAAGATGAGATCAAGAAATGAAGTCAAGATGTTCTTTTTAAATCATTGAAGCAGATGAAGTAGCAGCTAAATGAATCAAAGTCATAGAGATAGTGTTTCTATATATGATAGGTAGGTAGGTAGATGGCTAGATAGATGATAGATAGATAGATAGATAGATAGATAGATAGATAGATAGATAGTCAGATGTATTGCACAGCAGAAATAGAACTACCAGAACACCTCATTTGATTGTGCTTTACTTTATTGCACTTGACAGATACAGCTTGTTTTTGACGCTGCATTAAGCAATCTGTGGGCACCATTTTTCACAGCATGTGCTCACTTCATATCTCTGGGTCACATTTTGGTAATTCTCACAACATCTCAAGTGTTCGCTAGGATTATATCTGTTATGATGATCTGTGATCAGTGATCTTTGATATTGCTATTGTAATCACATTGGGAAGCGACAAAAATGCACCCTATAAGATTGAAACTTAATCTATCAACGTGTGTGTTTTGACTGCTCCACTGACTGGCCTTTTCCCATGCCTCTCCCTCTCCTCTGGCCTCCCTACTCCCTGAGACACAAGAGTATTGAAACTAGGCCAATTCCTAACCCTACAATGGCCTCTGAATGTTCAAGGGAAAGGAAGAGTTGCACATCTCTCACTTTAAATCAAAAGCTAGAAATTATTAAGATTAGTAAGGAAGGCATGTCGACAGCTGAGATAGGCTTTCTGCGTGAAACCATTAGTAACAATGTGAAGGAAATGAAAAGTGCTACTCCAGCAAACACATGAATGATAAGGCAAAACAGCCTTAGTGCTCATATGGAGAGAGTTTTAGTGGATAGACCATCAAACCAGCTGCCACATGACCTTAAGCCAAGGCCTCATCGAGAGCACAGTACTAACTCTCCTCAGTTCTCTGAGGCTGAGAGAGATGAGGAAGCTGCAGAAAAAAAGAAAAAAATGTGAGAAGCTGGCAGATGTTGACTCATAAGGTGTAAGGAAAGAAGCTGTCTCCATCACATAAAATCGCAAGGTGGAGCATCAAGTGCTGATGGAGGCGCTGCAGCAAGTTCTCCAGAAGATCTATCTGAGATCATGGGTGAAGGTGGCTACGTTCACAACAGATTTTCCTTCTAGATGAAAAAGCCTTCTATTGGAAGAAGATACCATTTGGACTTTCCATCGTTAGAGAGGAGAAGTCAATGCCTGACTCCAAGGTTCAAAGGACAGGCTGACTCTCTTGTTAGGGGCTAATGCAGCTGGTGACTGTAAGTTGAAGCCAATGCTCATTTACCACTCTGTATATCCTAGAGCCTGTAAGAATGATGCTAAAGCTACTCTGCCTGTGCTCTAGAAATGAAAGAACGAAGCCTGGAGGACAGCACATCTGTTTACATCGTGGCTTACTGAAGATTTTAAGCCCACTCTTGAGACCTACTGCTCAGAAAAAAAGATTCCTTTCAAAATATTACCACTCATTGACACTGTGTCTGGTCACTCAAGGGCTGTGATGAAGATATACCAGGAGATTTTTTTATTTTTATGCCTGCTAACGTGCATGAAACCTTCACTCTGCAGCCCATGGATCAAGGAGTAGTTTTAACTTTAAGTCTCCTTATTTAACAAACACACTTCATAAGGCTATAGTTGCTACAGATGGTGACTCCTCTGATGGATTTGAGAAAAAGAAATTGAAAACTTTCTGGAAATGATTCACCTTTCTGGATGCCACTAAGAGCACTGGTGATTCATAGGAGGAGGTCAAAATATCAACAACGTTAAAGGGAAGAAGTTGATTCCAACCCTCATGAATGACTTTGAGGGGTTCAAGACGTCAGTGAGGGAAATAATTGCAGATGTGATGGACACAGTAAAAGAATCAGAAAGAGTAATGGATCCTGAGGAAGGAACTGATTTGCTGCAATTTCATGATCAAACTTGAATGGATGAGGAGTTGCGTCTCATGAACGAACAAAGAATGTGTGTCTTAAAATGGAATCTACTCCTAGAGATGATGCAGCAATGTAGTTGAAATGACAACACAGGATTTAGAATATTACATGAACTTAGTTGAAAAAGCCGTGACAGGGTTTAAAAGGATCGGCTCCAACTTTGAAAGAAGTTCTACTCTGGGTGGGTAAAATGCTTTGAAACAGCATCATATGCTATGGAGACATCTTTCATGAAAACAAGAGTCTCTCTATGTGTCAAACTTCATTGTTGTCTTATTTTCAGAAATTGCCCCAGCTACCCCAATTCTCAGCAACCACCATCCTGATCAGTCAGCAGCCATGAACACTGGGGCAAGACTCTCCACCAGCTAAAAGATTATGTCTTACTGACGGCTCAGGTGATATTAAACACTTTTAATACTTCAATATTTTTAAGTTAAGGTATATAAATTTAGACATAGTGCTTTTGCACACTTAATAGGCTATAGCATAGTGTAAACTTAAACTTTTATACCCAAGAAACACCAAAAAATCCGTGTTGCTTGCTTTATTATGATGGTCTGGAACTGAACACCACAATATCTTTGAGGTATGCCTGTAAATTATAATAAAGAGGAAATTTGTAAAAACCAAAGGGATGTCTTTACGCATCTCTATGTGGATACATTTGTAACGCTCTATGAACAATGTAATTTCTTGTCAAAATACATTTTATTGACTCCAATAGCGCCCAAAAGGTTAAAAGACAATTTCTACAAAGGAAATAGCATTGTGAAGGAAATAACCCATAGGAGACCATCAGGCACCGATTCCTTCACAGGGACTTTCTCCAAACCTTTAGGGCCAAATAGTTGCAGCACTTAAAATTGCTTTGAAGACTAGAAAATGAAGGTAAACATTGGACTTCTTTTTTAGGAGGAAGTAGAACAATATTCCCTAAAGCTGATAATGGCAGCATCACAGATGGGCCAATGTTGCTTCTGAACATTAATGTGGCAATCCTAAATAAAATATTACCAAACAGATTCAAAAATCACAATGAGAAAATGGTACACCATGGCCAAGTAGGATTTATTCTAGGAATACAAAGTGGAATATTAGCAATTTTAAAACTTTGCCATTTAATAGGCATAAGGAAAATATTGTACAACTATGTTCACAGATACTAAAAAATGGCAAAATTTGAAAAAAATTATAATCAAAACTGAATGCTAAATAATGGAGAAATCCTGAGGCATTCTAGTAAAGAAGCAGGCAAAAATGTTTAATGTGTCCATTATTACCTATCGTTGTCCTGAAGGTTGTCACATATGCAAGGAGCAAGACAAAGAAATTAGAAGCAAAAGAATTGGAAAACAACTAAAATTATCTCTAGTTGCAGGTGACGTCATAATATACTTGGAGTACCCTAGAGAATCAGGGGTAAAAGTAACTAAAACATTAAAAAAAATCAGAAAGTTTTCAGTATATAAAATTGACACACAAAAATCAACAGCCTCCACAGACACAAAAATATAACCAGTTAGAAGACAAAAGTTAAAAACAAAACAAACTTCATTTACAAGAGCAACAAAAACGGTTTTAAAAAATAGGCATAAAATTAAGACATATTCAAAACAGTATAAAATGCCTTTTACAAAGACACAAAAGTAGAGTTGGACTAGTGGGTAGAAATCCCTTGTTCCGTGTGAGGACATTATAACTAACATCATCAAGATGTTACTTCTCCCTAAGTGAGTTTTAAGTTTATTACAATTCCTCTTTTGCCCTGGAGAGAACAAGATGATATTATAATGCCTATTTAAAAAGGCAAGTATAGCTACAAAATCACCGAAAAGGAAGAGCTATGAGGAATAAGTGGCCTAAAACATATTACAGTATACACCTGAGCTTCTGTCATTAAAACACTGTGGATTCGCTGGCATGAGAATGGACAGACAGGCCGAGGCAACATACTAGAAAGTGATAAGCAGACCCAATAATATGTGTAAATTGAGAGTATGAAAAAGGTAGCATTTCAAATCAGCAGGGACAAAGAAGGACTTTTTAGTAAATAAGCTGATAATGGGAAAACTATACAGTATTCAACTAATGAGGACGAGACAACTAAATTTCCACGTGAAAAAGGAAAGCAGAATTGGATCTCTACCTGACATGGGGAACAAAAAATCAAGTGTAGATAAACACAGAGTTAAAAATGCAAAATAATACCTCAAAATCTTTATTAGAAAATAGAGGAGAAATTTGATGACTTCTGAGTAAAGATGGATGAGGAACAGCTCTATTCATTCCTTTCAGTGTACCCAGATTAAGTCACATATCAGTGGTCTTTTTTTAGGTTTTATTTTAGGTTTGGGGATACATATGCAGGTTTGTGATACAGATAAACTACGTGTCACAGGGGTTTGGCATACAGATTATTTTTTCACCCAGGTTACAAGCATAGTACCTGATGGGCGGTTTTTTTGATCCTCACCCTCCTCCTACTGTCCACCTCAAGTAGGCCCAAGTGTCTGTTGTTCCCCTCTTCGTGTCCATCTGTACTCAGAGTTTTAAATATGAGTTTTTCATATTCCTAATTTAGCTATTCTATTGTCATAGCCTTCTGATTTTGTTTGCTTTAAAGTACCAGAGAAAATTGAATTCTCTAAAGTGAGTATTTTCTATTATTATTGCACTAATAAACTGTGTAGTAGAAAAGTAAATGCAACTTTTCTACCAGTGAGAAACATGTAATTGGATCCAAAAACTCATAAAGTGTATATTGCCACGTGAAAGCCTGGTTGCACTGACTGTTACAGGACCATATTTCCAAAAACGTTTGAGAAAATTTCTGTAGAGACTATGGAGACAATACTCTTATTTTTAAAATGTTTTGTTCCTTTTTTTTTTTTTTTTGCTCTTCTATAGAGATAATTCATACAAGCAGTGTATTTGGAGAGCTTTGCTCTGCTAGGTGATGACAAAGTGCTGGTTTTGTGAGCTGCCTAATAAGTTGAGTATTATAGATGGGTACTGTATGTAAAAAATATTTGTATTACGGTGCAGATATTTTATGATTGCTGAAAACTATTAATAGCAATTGATGGTAGATCTCTGATGTGAAACCAGGTTTAGGAAAGCATTCCTTGCAGTATTACAGTTTTCTGAGACACGGCACTATGGATAAAAATGTCACATAAGAAGTTCCAAGAAAATATTTCAGAAGTGTTCGAGAATGTATTTGACTTCTTAAACTTAAATTTTTATACACATGGACATTGCTTCTTTTATTACAATACAGTTAATAGCATTAATCACTAGAGTGCTTAAAAATAGTTTTCTTATTGTGTATTATTTCTACTCTTTTGATGGTCTTATTAAATAAGATACTTTTGTATGCTTTACATAATGAGTCGTGACAGTACTTCACGGCAAAGTGTCCTTTGAATTGTAGGACATTTTCTAAATGTAGAAATTAAATTCTGTGTTTGTAACCCTTTCTGTACATTTTAAAAATAGAAGCTTTTAGTTATTTGCTTTTCATCATCTGTCAATTAAAAGTGATTTGCAGTTTTACCATTTGGAATTGGAATACTAATATTAATACCTGAAAGATTTTACAGAAAATAAGTGGGAAAATCTTGCTTTTTGAAATGATTCTTGCATTTTACATTTCAAATGTCCTTCTAATATTAATGAACCATCATGTCCCATATTGATTTGAATATATTCCAAGGAACTACTTTTCAACATTAACTTTTAATGCATTTTCACTTACTATCTAGCTGACATGCATGAAACGGGGTCTTTCTGCAAAGAGAAAAAGGCTTGAAACATATACAAAAGCTTGCAGCAACACCAAGAACAGAATGGAACATATTTTGAAAACACAACAACTGAAAAGGTATGATTGCTGGCTTTTTTGCACAATGATATTTATATCATTTCTTTGTATTCGTTGGTGCAAATCATTTCAGTGTCCTGTACTTATTGGCGTCTCCAGTGAACAACGTATTTCACTTGATTGTTCCCTAAGCAGGTAAGTTTCTTTAGTTTTATAACCTCAGTTTAACAAAATTATGAGATATTACGTAGAAGCCAATGAAGATGACCTCTTTTCGCCTTCCAGATAGCAATAGTCTTCCTGTATAATTAATTTTTATCAATTTCTAGAAATATGCTAGCTAAATGTGAGGTAAATGTCTTCAACATTTAGTTTTAGATCCTTAACGATATTCCATTATGTAGAAAGGGATAACCTTATGTTTTAAATAAGTTATCTATTTTAGTGCAATTGTTTTCGCTATTTCTTTTACAAAATCACTGTTGTGTCAGAGTGGAGAAATAGTTCAGTGAAATATTTCTTTTGGAAAATCTTACGGGATGAGGGGCCATGATAGTCTTGAATTTACTTATGGGAACCCCCACGTTAGTCAGTAAGAGGAAAGGAAAAGTAAACTGCTCTTAGAGAAAATGAATGTTTCTGGTAAATTTTTAGTGCAGTAAACCCTCCTTTGTTTTCAGTACATAAAGAACATAAGACAGCTGATCTAGTAGTCAGTTAGGAAAAATCCTTTCGGAATGAGAGTAACTCATTTCCCCTTTTCCCAATGAGAGGATTTCAGTTGCTATTACTCCCTTGTTACTTTGCCACCCAGGTTGTTCTATTTGTAGTATAAATTATGTCAAATCAGTTTTGGCTTGAATAGGATTGATTTTTCATCTCTCTATGAAGTATGACCATGTTACTTATTATGTGTTACAGGCAGAAATGTAATTGTAGATGTTCTCTGCAGTTGCTGAATTTTCTTCAAGAATATAACACACACATGCAGAAGACTGAGGAAGAATAAGAAAAACAAATTGTTGGCATCAGGCTTAGCTTTATGATTAACCTATTGCATCACTGTCTGAGGTAGTAATAGTTCATGCAGAAATCCAGCAAAGAAGGAAGAGAGCATGAGCCCAGAGAGGGTTCCCATTAGAGGACTAATGGATGAGGGGAATATAAGTGCCATGCAGCATTAGGGGCCCAAGTGGGGTCAGCATCATAGTGATTAAGAAGTTAAAGTGAGCTCAGTTGGTGTATTTGTGCAAGAGCAGCTGTAGGGTTGGAATTTTCTGGGTTGGGGTGTAGCTGAGCACGTTGATAGAGGGAGAGTTGGGCAGGGCATAAACGCAGGGATGGGGTTATGATGACTGGTTGTGGAATTTCAGACTGAGTTACCCGAGCACATGGGGGTGGGGCGTTGGGCAGTGAAAAGGGCTCCATTCAATGGGTGTCAGGTCCGGATAGACTCCTGAGCTGTAGTACTGAAGTAAGTGACCTACAACGGCAGGGAGGTAGTGGCTGTATGTTGGGAAGATAGAGGAACAGCTGAGTGCAGTGGTCAAGGACCAGGACTCTGGAACCACCCAACTTGGGATCCAACTCCAGTTTAACCATTGCTAGCTCAGAAACCATGGGCAAAGTATTTATCTCTGTGTCTCAGTTTCCTTATCTATAAAAGGAGACATGGTAAGAGTACCTACCTCAGAGTTGTTTGGAGGATTAAAGGGTTCCTATGCAATGGGTTTATTTAACATCTTCGGGATGCAATCTGACCGATGGTTGCTCTTTATCATTGCTATTATTAATGTTACTTAGATGTTGTAGTCATTGGGAATGACAAAATCTAGGGGATGACTGTGTGAGTGAGTGTCACATAGAGGAGAGAAGAACACTGTTATTGGAGATTAGGTCAAAGTGTAGAAAAGCCAGCATTATTGGGAGGTTCATCTATGTGCATATTGAAATGACCAAGATTTTACACATGTTTAAAATCTTAGTAAGAAAGAATGTTTCTTAGTTAATTTCTGTATAGATCTTACCTATCTGTGGTAAACAAATTATAGGCAGGGTCATCAATTACTCTTCATCTGAAATCAAGAATTAGGACATACGTGTTGAATATGTATAAGAAAGGAAATGCTTTACTCAATGACTGATGAAAAAAGTTATTACATTGTTTTAGCGTATGAGTGGTGAACATAATTGTTTAAAACTGGTCATAAACGTTGCCAAAAAGAAAATGTACAGAAGTATTGATTTTAAAGAGTATTCTTTTAGAGCTAATGCAGAATTATGCTTTGTAAGTATTAACATTTACCCCATTTCTTTTCACTTTTTTGTTTTGTGCTTCTAGAAAATATTTAGAGAGCAACAAAAGAGATGGCAACAAGAGAGAGTCGTTAGCAGACAGCAACTGAAAGAGATTAAGCTGCTACATGAGCAATTCATGAAGGTCTGTTCTATTTGGTTATACAATACATTCTTATGAAATACAAAGCGTGCATAAAAATAGAAGACAATCTGCTTGTTTCTGAATGCATGGAAAGATATTTTGGTTATACATTTTAAATTACTTACATTTTCACTTTGGATGTATTGTTCTGGATTTAACATAATTGGTAAATGTATTTTTAGGATTCATGAATAGTTTTGTGGGAGCTATTGAGAACAGGAAAAGGTAAATTGGAAATTTTACCTAGAAATACGCATCTTGTGTATAAAGTCGACACTTTATTAACACATTAATTAAGATTTTATTTTCAGTTTTTAGGAGATCAGCGACAAATCTATAGTGGAAAGCAGGAAGTCCATAAATCCTTTCTGGGTGTCTTTTTTGCTTGTCTTGTTTCAACAGTTTTAGTTAAACAGGAAGTAGGCAAGTATAACTACTGAGTATCTCTTTTATTTCCTGCTGTAATATAGGAGTGTTTTATGGCATATTTACTCTCAAAATTATTACTGACTAGTAATGGTTTTACATGACAATTTGTAATCAAAAGAGATGGTTCAGATGTATAACAGAATGGGAAAGCCCGCAGATTATTAACACTTTGTGCATTGAGAATTAACTGCTGTCGTACAGCACATTAGCGAATTGTCATCGGACAATGACCTCTTCTTCCTCTAGATGTATATTATTTAGGAAACCATGGAATTCTTTTTTGGGAGGTATTCTTTTTAATAACCTTGTGAAAATATACATTCGTAAGTCACTCTTCTGGACTAACTTAGATGTGTTAAATAAACTGGGAAAAGAGTTTGATAATAAAATTTTCAAGCAACTTGAGGATTATCTATACACAAAACTGTTATTTAAATAGAAGTCACAAGCAGAGAGCATGTTGCTATAATGTTTCCCAGAAACCATTTATTAATTGATATGAACATGAGACTAGAAAAGTTTTCCTGTCAATGCTTATGCTATATGTTACCACTTAGACGGTAGGAACTTTGGTATCATCTTAGGCTCTTACCGGTCTGTTATCTTTCCCGTGCGGTTGTCACGAGGCCCTGCAAGTTTTACCTCTGCAATGGTCCTTTAATTTCTTTCTTTAAATTCCCACTGCAGCTGCCCTAGTTCAAGACCTCATTCTTCCTTGCTTGTACTACTAAGCTGTTATCTGAGTTCTCTCTTCCCTTCTGAGCCATCCTTCATTGATCGGCAATATTATCTTCCTAAAACCCTTCCCTTTCTAAAATGCTTCCTAGCTCTTCCCTCTTCCCAGTCTGACAGTGGTGTCTACTTCTCATACTTCTCAGTTCTTAGGTATTCAGAGACACTCCCCTTTACGTGACCGCTTCTTAAGCTTGCCTTCTGTCTTTCCTTCCATCTCTCCAGGTTGACAGCCTTCTCTGAATGAACTCACCGTTACTCCCATGCTTTGCTCTTGCTCTTCCCTCACCATGCTTCTAAAATCTTTTTGTTCTTTTTTTGACCGATTGAAATCTTTAGCAAACTAAGTCGACATCAGCCCCTATTTTTGGCTACATGTCCTAGTGAGTTGTCCTTCCATGGCAGTTACACAATTTTTGTATTACTTTTTTTTATTCATGCATTTGCTTATGCCACAGGAATATGGAAGAGATTGTGTATTCACTTTTTACTTCTTCCTCAGCATTAACATACAACATTTTAGGGAGTAGGAACTGTTGAACTATTTGTTGAGTGAATAGGGTGTATTTCAAATATAGTTATGTTTTCTCTACCTTGATGAAGTCATATCACAGACCATTTTATCCCTTCAATGGAAACTATGTTATATGGACTATTAGTGATAATAAATGGATCACTACCTGGTGAAAAAATGTGGTATTTCATGACATAAGGCTGCCAGTCTTTTTCTGTCTTTGCTCCACTTCGACCTTAAGATGGTCATCAACCCATTTTTTTCAGGCAAAGTACATGACTGTTGTACCTGCTGTAATAATATTTCACTGAAATCTGGCATTAAAAAGCTTAAGTGGGCATTTGGAGCTCCATGTATTGATTACAGTTTTTAAATTTGAAGTAAATAAACAGCATCCTTTATTACAAGCCGTTTCCTTTTGACATTTAATTTACCCTGTTTACAACGTGAGATGTAAAGTGGCGGCCTGTCAGTAAACTAGGCTTTTTGTTTTAGAGCATCGAGGATTCGGAAGAGTATTATGAAAGAACTCTTTTTGGTGAAGAAAGTCAACTTGAAAAATAAATCACCGTGTTCCAAAATAAAATTGTGTCGGAGACTGTAAGTAGTACATATTTAATCTGAAAAACTCAGGATTGATGTAAGCACTGGAATATTTTATTTGTAGGAATATGTATCAGAATTCCTTAAATTTCTTTTTTTTTAAACAACTGCAGCAAGAGTTGGCACTTATTCAGTTGTCTCTTCAACCTCTGTTGTTCTGATGACTGAAGAAATAACTTGAACCCATGTTATATGATACAAGCATAACTCCAGCTACACTAAACCACACTGACAGTGTTTTGATAATTCTTGTACAAACCAGTATACCTCACTTATCATTAATTGGTTTGTTAAGTGCAAAACCTCGTTTCTGTGGAATGAACCCTAAACACAGTTATGTGAGTAGCAGCAATTGTTCAGTTATATAACGGTTAATTAAGTTGTAACATTAAAGATAATATACTTTTAGGTGTGGCCTCTGTGGGTCTGTATCAGTCTCAAAATGTGGAAAGCATGGGCATGGAAGGGTACATTTTTCTCTTTTACGGACAACAATAAAAGAAGACTTATAGTCATTTGGGTATATACCCAGTAATGGGATGGCTGGGTCAAATGGTATTTCTAGTTCTAGATCCCTGAGGAATCGCCACACTGACTTCCACAATGGTTGAACTAGTTTACAGTCCCACCAACAGTGTAAAAGTGTTCCTATTTCTCCACATCCTCTCCAGCACCTGTTGTTTCCTGACTTTTGAATGATTGCCATTCTAACTGGTGTGAGATGATATCTCATAGTGGTTTTGATTTGCATTTCTCTGATGGCCAGTGATGATGAGCATTTTTTCATGTGTTTTTTGGCTGCATAAATGTCTTCTTTTGAGAAGTGCCTGTTCATGTCCTTCGCCCACTTTTTGATGGGGTTGTTTGTTTTTTTCTTGTACTGGGTATATACCCAAATGACTATAAATCATGCTGCTATAAAGACACATGCACACGTATGTTTATTGCGGCATTATTCACAATAGCAAAGACTTGGAACCAACCCAAATGTCCAACAATGATAGACTGGATTAAGAAAATGTGGCACATATACACCATGGAATACTATGCAGCCGTAAAAAATGATGAGTTCATATCCTTTGTAGGGACATGGATGAAATTGGAAACCATCATTCTCAGTAAACTATCGCAAGAACAAAAAACCAAACACCGCATATTCTCACTCATAGGTGGGAATTGAACAATGAGATCACATGGACACAGGAAGGGGAATATCATACTCTGGGGACTGTGGTGGGGAGGGGGGAGGGGGGAGGGATAGCATTGGGAGATATACCTAATGCTAGATGACGAGTTAGTGGGTGCAGCGCACCAGCATGGCACATATATACATATGTAACTAACCTGCACAATGTGCACATGTACCCTAAAACTTAAAGTATAATAAAAAAAATAAAAATAAAAATAAAAGAAGACTATATTATCTGTGCATTCTTTTGTATTTACTCATTAGCTTAAACAGCACATTCCAATAAAAGTATGATTTAAAAATACTCTGTAGCCTTATCAAAATTACTAAAGTAAGTTAAAGTCTGTGTTCTTGAAACACTTTACTACAAATGATTAAGACAACTGAACAAGATATATGTTTATCAGTGCTGAGCCACTGGTTTGTGGATATGTCATTTCCACAAAGACATCAAAATGCCATTTAATTTGTTTTGGTTCACCATTCAATGATACCTCCCCTGAGCATTGATTGAAAGTATTTTATTAACATGTATGTATACTTAATTACTTATGATTACAAGTATTTCTCATCTGTGGCAAGAAAAATTATGTAGAGTGCTTTGTCTTTCAAGTTTAATATTCATGGAGTACATGGAAGTTTAGGTATACATGGATCTGAAAACTTGAATCATCAATTTGTCTACCTGTCTTTTTGCAATGTGCAATTTTTACATGTAACAACATGCAAAATCTTCATTTGGAAACATTTTATATAGTAAGTATGAAATTCAGAATAATTTTGGAGTAAGTCAGTTAAACGTATTCTTTTGCAGAGTTTCTGAAATTGTGTTCATGAATCATTCAAAACCCCATACTCCCATTGGGAGGAGAGGAGCCACTTCCTCTGATTTTTCTTTGTGATTTTCATTTTAATTGGCCCTGCTATACCACTTTTATCTTTTCAAGGTTTCCCAAGTTTTAAAAAACCAAGTTCATACAGATTCTGTTTTTCTACATTATGAGGGGCATTTAATTCCTAAAGTTGCAGTTTTTGCCCTGAAAAGTTATTAGGGGTGTGTGTATGTGTGTGTATAATGTGTATATTTACATATGTGTGTGTGTGTAAATAGACATGAATTTACACACACACATATATATTTAGTTTTATATCACTTATATAGGAAAAATGAGTCCTCTGTCATGATCCAATATTGGACATTATGAGGTTCATTTAATTCCTAAAGTGCATTTTGGTAAAGGATTTTTCTTTTATCCAAAGCGTGTATTGATATATAAGTACTACATCAAGTTTCTAAGAAGATCATTATTTGAGAACTTTTTCAGTAGTCACAGAGGCAAAATAAGCACTCCAGAGGTCCTTGTGAGACTTCTGATATTCATACTGAGCTATGTAAATATTTATTCTACAGTGGAAGGACAAGAGTTAGGACACAGTGTACTTAATGATGGAACGGTTGATATTTATGCCACCCCTTGCTACCTCAGATGAGTAACTGCATACTTGAAGTCACTTTGGCAGATATTCTGAAAGGAAGAAGCTTTTGCTCTGAAAAGTTATTAGGGATGTGTGTAAGTTTGTGTATAGTATGTATATATACATATATACATGTGTGTGTTTGTAAATAGACATGTGCGTGCACATACACACACACTCACACATATATATGACTTTAGTTTTTAGAATAATTTTCAGTTTACAACAAATTGATCTGAAAGTCCTGAGATTTCCCATTTGCCCCTGTTCTCCCACAATGGCATTCCCCACTGTCAATATCCCCCACCAGCGTGGTACCTTTGTTACCCATCATGAACTTACATTGACACATCATTATCACCCCAAGTCCGTAGATTACTTCAGGATTCCCTCTTGGTTACCACTTTTTAGTGACTATTTTTCTCATGTCACCTGTGTATAGCCAGTACTTTATTTTTCATAAAGAGAACATTTAATTTATACTTTTTTGTGACCATGAAATTTTAAGTCAGAATATCAGAAACAAGTCACAATAAAACAAATGTAAAAATTTACTTCTCTCCCAGAAATGGTAAGTCAAATACCTTTTACTAAATACATATTCTTGAAAATTGCAGTTAGCCCTTTTATAGTCTAGTTGATAGATTGAAGCACATAGTTTCCTTTAGTTCCATAATAAACACCTCCTTTGAAAAATGGCTGACATCAAGAACATTATGTCTCCTAAGATTGTCTCACTCAACAACTGAATTATTGAAATGTACAATCACAAAAATCTAAGTATGTCTTTATAACAACGATGCACTGAACAAAATTTAGAGGTAACGGGCAAAGTTAGCTTCCAAGAAAATGTGCCCACAAACCAGTGGCAAATCCTTTCCTTCAGCAACTGAAACCCAGAATAAATGCAGTCTGTTGCCTCTGCTTGTTGGAGAGGGGTCTTCTTACACCTGAGGGAAGTGGCCATCTCATCTCCCTGATGTTAGTTAAAATTCCATCTGGGATTGGCAGGTTAGTATTTTTGTGCAGATATCTAAAGACAGCTGATCTGGCCAAATCAAAAAATACTTGACTCACTCCTTAGGAGGACCTTAACTCTGCCCTGATTTCTGTGCACACACCAGATTTATTGCACTCACAGTACAAAAGCTCTGAGGTGTAAAATTAAACCAAGCAGTGCATTGCATTCTTATCCAGATGAATCGGGGCTCTCTCAGTGCTGCTCAACCAAAGCACATTGGAATCACTTCTTCTTATTCTTATTTGTAAAACTGACAGTGATGATGGTATCTGTGTCGTGGGAATATTGTGAGTGTCAGAGGAAACAATGATGGTGAAAAGCTTAGACAGATCGTACATGTCAAATAAAAGTTAGCTGTTAATTACTGATACTGTCATGATTTTTACTGCTATGTAATAGTTGTAAATATATGTGGGGTAAGTGTGACATTTTGATACATGAATACACTGTGTAAAGATCCAATCAGGGTAGTTGGGATATTTATCACCTCAAACTTTTATCATTTCTACCTGTTGAGAATATTGCAAATCTTCCAAGTATTTTCAAATATGTGATAATTCTGGTTAACTATAGTCACTCTACCATGCTATTGAAGACTAGGACTCATTTCCTCTGTCTAACTGTGTGTTTGTATCTGTTGTCCAACGTTCCTTCCTCCCTGTCTTTCCTGGTAACCACCTCTGGTAACCACCATTCTATTCACTACCTCTGTAAGATCAGTTTTTTTTAGCTCTGACATATGAGTGACAACACGTGACATGTGTCTTCCTGTGCCCGGCTTATTTCACTAAAAGTAGTGTTTTCCAGTTGCATTCATGTTGCTGCAAATGACAGGATGTCATTCTTTTTATGGCTCAATAATATTCCATTGTGATATATAGCGCATTTCTTTTATCCATTCATCTGTCGATGATCACAGGTTATTGGGGGACCTCACCCCCAATATTTCAACATAGGTTCTTTCTATTTTCCATAAGTGTCAGCTGGCTGAGAAATAAAGAGAGAGAGTACAAAGAGAGGAATTTTACAGCTGGGCCTCTGGGGGTGACATCACATATCGGTAGGACTGTGATGCCCACCTGAGCCTTAAAGCCAGCAAGTTTTCGTAAGGTTTTCAAAAGGGGAGGGGGTGCAAGAACAGGGAGTAGGTCACAAGATCACATGCTTCAAAGGGTAAAAAGGAGAACAAAGATCACATGCTTCTGAGGAAACAGGACAGGGACAAAACAGAACTACTGATAAGGGTCTATGTTCAGCTCTGCACGTATTGTCTTGATAAACATCTTAAATAACAGAAAATAGGGTTAGAGAGCAGAGAACTGCTCTGACCTTAAGTTTACCAGGGTGGGGTTTCCCAATCCTAGTAAGCCTGAGGGTACTGCAGGAGACCAGGGCGTATTTCAGTCCTTATCTCAACCTCATAAGACAGACACTCCCAGAGTGGCCATTTATAGACCTCCCACCAGGAATGCATTCTTTTCCCAGGGCCTTAACTATTAATATTCCTGGCTAGGAAAAGAATTTAGCGATATCTTCCCTACTTGCACGTCCATTTATAGGCTCTCTGCAAGAAGAAAAATTTGGCTCTATTCTGCCTGACCCCACAGGCAGTCAGACCTTATGGTTGTCTTCCCTTGTTCCCTGAAAATCGCTGTTACTCTATTCTTTTTCAAGGAGCACTGATTTCATATTGTTCAAACACATACATTTTACAATCAATTTGTACAGTTAACACAATCATCACAGTGGTCCTGAGGTGATGTACATCCTCATCTTATGAACATAACAGGATTAAGAGATTAAAGTAAGACAGGCATAAGAAATTATAAAAGTATTAATTTTGGGAACTGATACATGTCCATATTAAAATGAAATCTTCAAAATTTACATTCAGAGATTGAAGTAAAGACAGGCTTAAGAAATTATAAGAGTATTATTACGGAAGTGATAAATGTCCATGTTAAAATGAAATCTTCACAATTTATGTTCCTCTGCCGTGGCTCCAGCTGGTCCCTCCGTTCGGGGTCCCTGACTTCCTGCAACAACAGTTCGATGTCATCATTTGGCTATTGTGAATGGTGCTATGATAAACATGGGAGTGTAGATACCTCTTCGACATACTTATTTCCTTTCTCTGAGATACATATGTGCAACCATGGGGTTGCTGGTCCATATGATACTTCTAGTTTTAGTTTATTGAGGAACATCTATTTCCATGATGGCTGTAGTACTTTATGTTCCCACCAATAGTGTAAGAGCTCTTCCCTTTCTCTCCATCCTCATCAGCATCTGTTATCTTCAACCTATTTGATAAGAGCTATTCTACCCAGGGTGAGATGATACCTCATTGTGGTTTTAATTGGATTTCCCTGATGATTGATGATGTTGAGCATTTTTTCATATACTGGTTGCTCATTTGTATGTCTTCTTTTGAGAAATGTCTATTCTGATCTTTTGTCCATTTTACAATCAGATTATTATGACTATTATTTTGCTATTGAGTTGTTTGAGTTCATTATATATTCTGGTTATTAATCTCTAGTTGGATGTATAGTTTGCAAATATTTTCTTCAGTTCTTTAGGTTGTCTCTTCGTTGATTGTTTCTTTTACTGTGCAGAAGCTTTTGAGCTCCATGTGACTCCATTTGTCTACTTTGCTTTTGCTGCCTGTGCTTTGGACGGCTTACTCAAAAAATCTTTGCCCAGACCAGTGTCCTCAAGCATTTCCCCACAGTTTTCTTCTAGTAGCTTTTTAGTTTCTGGTGATAAACTATGAGCATGCAGGTGTGACTCCATTTGCCAGTGTGGTGGACTGAAGTTGTGAGGACAGAACGGTTTGTATTTTCATAAGTTTTCTTATGCAAAGTTGATTTGATGACAGTGGCCTACAATAAAAACACTCCTTAATGTGGCAGTCTTCAGTACCATATAAAATGTGCAAATTAGCAACATTTCTGTCTGAGTTTGGAGCTACAAGATTCAAGTGTGGAGTATTATATTGTTCCCTTCCCTTTAATATTTAATGGAGGAGATACGTTTTTGCCTGTAAAGAGATCAACTCATGTATCTAATTATGTATTAGGAATATGGGGTCATTTCCTTCTATGTGGTAATATATTCACATATGGGGGAAACGCCATAATATATGGGACAACAAGATGGATAATATTGTATTAACGATTATAATAAAATGAATAATGTAATATGAAGAAAAAAATCAATTCACTTTAAATACAGGCTAGATACTTTTTAATAAAATCAGTAGTGCATATTGTCCTTTTGAATCTTTCAGTGGTGCTTAAATTAAATATAAATTTGAACACTCAGATTTACCCTATAATCCAACATTGTTGCTCCTCAAAATGAAGACTTCACAAAAGCGATCATTGAGGAACCAGAATTTCAGCTACATCCGGTCTAAAGAAGTAGGGCAATCAGTAGCTAAGGGGTTTGTCAATCACATTTCTGAATGGGGAGGATAGCTGATGCTGTATGAAGCACAGATGATGCAGACTTATCTACAGGCTTCATGCATCTCCACCTTCAGTTCCATGATGAAATCACTGTCTGGCTATACTGTTAAGCGGACAGTGCTAGAGAGCAATATACGCTCACACCACTGCAAGGTCAACATTAGCACACGGACAGGGCAGGAAAGAGCTTTCCAGTGGCATCTATCACATTTCTAATACAGACCATCACTGAGGTGACAGAAACTGTTACTCTCTATGTGCTTCCGTAAGGCTTGAATAATTGTTACACAATCTCGGATTGTGTCTCAAAAAAAAAAAAAAAACTTGTTGTATAGACGGGTTTTACTATATTGCCCAGGCTTGTCTTGAACTCCCGGCCTCAAGCAATCCTACTGCCTCATCCTACTAAAGTGCTGGGATTACAAGCATGAGCCACCACCATGCATGGCAAAGAGTCACATAATTTAATAAACACACATACAGTGATTGTACCAGGGTGGAAGTTGCAAAGGCTCTGGAGATGCTGATTAGAAGGTTTGCAAAGACCCATTCTACTTGTCAAAGCAAATGACCCCAGAAGTGAAGGGGTGGAGAAATAGACTCTCCTTTTGGGTGAAAGACCTGCAAAGAATCTGAGGACATTTTTAATCCACTTCAGGGAATTAAAAATCGCTTACACCCCTGCCCAGCCCAATCCCCTCAGAAGCCTGGACAAAACTGATGGCTTTTGACGAGAGGACCTTGTCATCTTCCAGGACCTCAAAGTCACCACCCTAAAATGGGATTTCCCAAGTGCACTTTCCAAAGTGAAAGAGCAGAAAGAAATACAACACAATAGACACCTGCAGTTGTAACAAATGAAAGAACAGCTTAAATGGTCCCTGCAATCTTCACATCCTTTTGCAATTCCCTTCCCTTGTATGTGGGCTGGTCCCAGAGACCTGGAGACTTGATTCTAATGCACAGAATACAGAAAAGTTGGAGGGATGCTGCTTCTGAGATTAGGTTACTGGTTTGCTCACTCTCACTTCCTCATTTGCTCATCTGATTGAAGCCAGATGCCATTTTATAAACTGTTCTGAAAAGAATCCCATGGGTCAATGATCTGAGAGAAGTCCCTAGTGAACAGCCTACAAGATGCTTAGTCCTGCCAGTAACCAGGTGAGTGAGTTTGGAATCAAGTCCTCCCCCAGCCACACGTTCAGATGAGACTGCAGCCACAGCCACTACTTTCAGTGCAGCCTCATGAGACACTGCTAACCAGAGGCACCCAACTAAGCCACATTCAGATTCCTAACCCAAAGAAACTGTAGAACAAGGTTAGATTGTACTAAAGCCACAGAATTTTAGGGTATCTGTTATGCAGCTGTAAACAACTATTAATAAAACAGATGGGAAAAAATACAGCAGGCAGTAAGAACCAAAAGGAAGATGAGACGGCTCTATAAAATGCAGAAAGTTTATATTGAGTCAAAATAATTGTCATGGATAAAAATGTATATAAAATGATTAAAGTTACTACTTATAAGAATGATATGACATTTCTAAGCTCATTTGTACTTAATAAAACACACCTAAAATTCATAAACCAAGAAAATTCAAAACTACAGACAGAAATTAATATATATATATAAAATCATAGTGTGAGTTTTTAACATTCCTCTCTCAATTGTCAACAAATCAAATAAATAAAATATCAAATGTTGAAATTATTTTAAAAATGAAATTAAAGCATGTTTCATTAACTAGATCAATGCTGCCACTTATTAGAGAAAGTAAGCTCATATGGGGCATAGACCACGACAGGCCATGTGCTAGGTCTGGGAAATTGCAGAGAGTTGCTATCATAAGGATCATTTTTCCAAACTACAATAATATTTTAAGCTTATAACAATATTCAAAAATTTAACAATATACCTATTAATAATAGCTTACAAGTCAAAAAGAATTCATTAGGGAAATCAAAACATTTCAAAGTAAATGCTAAAAATACTACACAAAATATTAACATAATCCAGAAAAAGCAGCTCGGAGAGAAAAATTTAAGCTTTAAATGCATAATCTGGAAAATAAGGAAACTTACACACTAATGATCTCAGTGTCCAATTAAGTAGTTATAAGAGGTACAGAAGAATATTTCCAAACAAAACAGGGATGAGGATATATTATGATGACAATAGAAGTTACAAAAAGCAGACATTGAATAAGAGCATTAAAAGAAGAGTGGATCTTTAAAAGTACTAATAGAATAGTGTTCCTCTATGTGGATATGTTCTAGAATTTCAAACTGACTTTGAAGAACTCACCAGAAGTGAATAGGACACAGCCACAAATGGATATAACTGCATTTAGAAAACGGCAAAGACCATGGAAGACATACAGCAAGCACAGTAACAGTTTAAGGAAGGGAAGGAGAGAGAGGGGCGACCTTTCTATGAGGGAGCAGGATAGAGGTGTGCCCTGAATTTGAAGGACAAGAAGGAATGAGATATGCAGAGATCTAGGGAAAGGAGTTGTGAGGTGGGGTGGGTGTGGAGTAACAGAGAGTCCCAGGCCTGTCCTCCTGGACGGCCAGTGGAGTCATGCGCCATTGGCAGAGACCAGAGGCAAAGAGAATGATGCTGTGTGGATGCTGGGAAGCCTATGGGTCTTCCCTCCGGATTGTGGATCCCTTGAGAAAAGCAGGGAAAAAAAGCAGAAAAAAAATCTTAATTTTCTCTAAGATACACACACACACATACACACACACACACGTATACATGTAAACAGTTGTTTAAAAACAAGGATACTACAGTGCTTAAAATTAAAAATTAAAATTGCGACCCTTCTCATCCACTTTTGATTCTTGCTCCCCGGATGCAAGGACCTTTTTTTGATATTTAACTCCATATTTTAAAATCAAATGCTTTCATCCAATCACTTGAATTTTTAGGTTTAGATCTTATCTTTTGAAGATGATTCAGCTTATGAATGTGACTCATCACACACACACTCACACACTCGCACACACTTGCACACTCAAATACACTCACAGACTGTCTCACACACATCTGCTCACACACACACACTTGCACTCTCACACAAACTCCACACATTTGAGACACTAGCATTCACACACTCACATTCTCTCACGCACACTCTTACACACATTCACACACTCACACTCACACTGGCTTCACCTTTCCCCAACATAGTTACATCTTATTTTGTGGCAGATGATTATTACATATTTATATCATCATGATTATGTAAATAGTGCTCTTGGCTAGAACACACAATGCACTATAATTACATTTCCTTTAATGAACTTTGTTTTCTTCAGCAGTAATCATCTTGTTGAAATCATTTTTTTTTCCGTTTTTAATGTGCTTAGGACTGGTATATCTTGCAACTCCCCTGCAGATGCACACTTCCCCGTCAATGGGTGTCCCCTTGTCTGATAATTTCTTTCTTGCGTGTTCATGGGCGCCACTCTGGGATCCTTCATCTTCAGGCTCAGTTTGAGCACGGTGCTCTCTGGGCTGCTTCACTGCTGGTGTCATCACCATCCTGGACGGCCTCTTCCTTTCCTTCCTGGGTGAAGTCACTGTTTCTTGGAGCTACTTGGTTTATAGATGTGTTTTGTTAAATCATATACTACAGGACTCTCCCCCAAAAAGGTGAATGGGTAATACCTGCTTCAAGTCGACATGCATGTATGAAAATGCCTTTATTCTTCCCTCCTACATGAACAAAAGTTGGGCTGAGTAGAAAATGCTATGTGAGAGATCTTTTCCTCTAGACATTTGAAGGCATTACCTATCTCCTAGCTTTCAAGGTTGCTGTTGAGAAGTTTGACAGCATTTAGATTCCCCAACACTTTGAATGAACCTGATTTTTCCCACTGAAAAATGATCTCCTACTTGCCTCATTAAAGTTTAGTAATGATGGGGCTGGTTTGGGTCTTTATAATCAATTGTACTGAAGAGTCTGCAGACCCCTTCAATTAATTTATTCAACACAAAGGTATCTAAGTTTTACCATGCGTCAAACATTTTCTGGGTCCTGGGATGCAGACAGAGCAGTGTTCTTGAGCATCTTACCCTCTAGCAGGGAGGCAGAAAATAGACAATAAACATCATGCGTAACCAAATGGCTTTGTGATATGTTTTATGAAATTAAAGAAAAAGTAAATGAGAATGCGAGAGACAGGGGTAGTGGGTGGGTGGTTGCAACATGAAATGATGATGTGAGGGGGTGAGGAAGCCAAGAGTTGGAAATCTCATGCTGGGAGGAATGAAGAGCCATGCAAAGGCTCTCAATCAGCCCTTCATGCTGCCATAACAAAGTCCCACAGACCAGGGACTTAAACAGTAAACGTTTATTCCTAGCCCTTCTGGAGGCTGGAAGGGCCAGTGTCAAGGCCCCGTAGGGTTTGTTTTCTGGTGAGTGCCTGCTTCCTGGCTTGTGAGTGGCCACCACCTCACTGTGTCCTTGCACAGTGCAGAGCGAGGGACAGCCAGGTCTCAGTGTTCATCCTTACCAGGGCATTGATGCCATCCTGAGGCTCTGCCCTCTGAGCTTGACTAAGCTTAAGTTAATCACCTCCAAACGCTTCATCTCCAGATACCCTTCCATTAGGGATGAGGGCTTCCACAGATGGATTTTGGGGGACACTTTTCAGTCCACAGCAGGCTCTGAGGTAAGCATGTTCCTGGCATGTTGAAGAAACATCAGGGAATTAGAGTGGCGGGAGTAGACTGACAGCTAGGGAGAGTCGTAGGTGATGAGGCAGACAGATCACAAGGCCCTTATCCATTTCTGGGGTGGGGATGGGGTGCTTTGGCTTTTCATCTGAGTCATGGAGGGACCCAAGCAGGCCTCTTAGCAGAGCGGTGATGATGAGTTAGCACAGCTTTACAGTCTTACTCTCACTCCAGAGTTAAGGACGGCCTGTATGAGTGTAGAAGCAGGAAGGCCTGTTGGGAATATCCGTAGCAGTGTACACGAGAGATGAGGTGGGTACTCTCGGTACAGCAGCAGCAATGAAGGAGAGAAACGGTCACATTCTGAATACCTCCTGAAGGGAGAGCCAGTGGGACTTCCTGTTATATTGGAGGTGGAAAGAGAAAAGAAAAAGAGGAGTTTAAGATGATTGCAAATTTTTGGTTTGAGCAACTAAAAGGAAAGACCTAGCATTGCTGAGATGAGAAAGGCTGTGGTGAAGTGGAACTTGGGGGGATGGTGAGGCATCTAATTTTATACATTTTGAGTCTGAGATGACAGACATCCAGAGGATGTGACAAGTGCAGATGGACAGATTAGTCTGGGATTAGGAGGAAAGTTCTAATCTGCAGACATAGAGTCCTCAAAGTAGGGATGATCTTCAAGACCTCACCCTGGATGAGAGCCATGGAGACAGTGAGTTTGGACCTCAGGGAGAATGTCCCATATTCAGGCACTCAGCATTTAAAGCTCAAAGAGAAGAGGAGGGGCCAGAACAGGAGGCTGAGAAAGAGCAATCAGTGAGGCGGGAGGGAGAAGCCAAAACAAGCAAGAAGGAGTGAGGTCGGGAAGCCATGCGAACACAGCACATGCAGGCTCTGCTGTGAGAGCAAACCACATGGCACCTGAGAACTGACCACTGGTCTAGCAATCTGAAAGTTACTGGTGACTGGATGCCTCACTGATGTCAGTTTAGAGGAGAATGAGGGACAAGCAACAGATAATCATCTTTGTTGCAAAACAGTAAAAAATATGTAGTAGTTGGTGGGAAAAGTGGGGTCAAGAGAAAACTGGACAGGTCTTATTTTTTTTTCTTCTTTTTTTTTAATGACCTCTCCTGTTCTCCATTTCTTTGTGCTCTTAGTTTCCGAAAGTTTCCCTCAGAATTTTATTGAACCCATCTAATGAAGGTAGGTGTTCTACCTTGGCTTCCAGAATCTCCCCAGCAGGTCAGGTTCAAGTTGCCCCTGGTGGTAACTGGCTTGATGATGCACCCATTCCTGGTGCCTTCTTCTCCCTGTCTCACTTGCCCGCGTCGCTGTAGGTGTTCCCTTCACCTTTTGAATAAGCTAGTTGCACTTGAACCCTCTCCTTGATGAGGCTCCAAACCAAGACAGTCTGCTAAGTCACTTTTGCTTAGTCTTTCCTTCCCCATTTCCAAAATTGTGTTGTCCCTGTCTGTTCCCTTTGTTGTGTGGGCTTAGGCCTTTTGAAAAGTCCTTTTATTATGACTATAATTAGGCTTTGAGAAGAGAAAGAGCTAAGTGAGTGTGTCAAATTTGCCATCTTTAGCCAGGAGACATTTCTCAATCATCATGATATCGGCGACCTCATCAAGGGGAAAGAAACACAGTTCTGACCTGTCATCTGTGATTCTGCAAAGTTTACTGCAGTCTAAAGGTTGGTCTCCATGCCAAAGTTAGCTTTGCCCAGGTATGACAGTATTTCATCTTTGCAGGCCGTAAATAAGCCGTGAGCACTTACCGTCAGTGTGGGAAGTGGACGGATACTTGAGGCTGCCGAAACCCCACTGCCAGCCCGTTCATCCTTGGACTGTGAAGCCACCCTCATTTGCACTAAATGCAACATTGCCATCAAGGTCACTCGTAGACATTTGAGTTTCTTTATCACCTGCACAACACCAAGCAAAATGAAAAGACCATCTTCTCAAATCAGGATCTGGTGAGGCTGGTGTTGCCCTGATGGTTACATTAGAATGGGCTGAATTGTTTTCATTAAAATGCAACCCCATTACTATAGATGAGAAAGGAACTCCACCGAGGGAGATTTCAGATCTATGTTTTGTTTCACTGAATTATGGAAAATTAACATGCTTCTACCTTCACTCCTAAAGGTAATAACGCTCTCTCAATGGGAGGGATGGAGCGCATATGATTAGGCAGCCTGGAGGAGTGAGGTATGTGTCTAATTTTGCTCTCAACAACAACAACAGCAACAAAAATACCTGTTCATTAAAAGCAGAGAAGAGATATTTATATATCAAATTAGTTCTTTTGATTTAATCCCTGGAGTAAAATGTCATAAACAGGTATTAATTTGGGTCTGTTTACTAAAAATTTAATGCCTGCAGAAAATCTATTTGAATCATCACAAATGTAATATTGTCTACCAAGATGAAAGTGGGGAATTATAGCAGCAATTTGGGATGAAACTTGAGTGTACTGGAGCTGGTGTGTGCCCAAGCACAGACTAATTAATGTCTGTGTGCTGCCCAACTCGCAGATTCACACTCAGCAGAGCATCAATTAGAGGGGTCAACCTAATCCACATGCCTTACTAAAGCAATAAAATCACTTTTTCCATTTCTAAATATTATAGTTACTAATATGTGGCCCTTAAATGTGTGTTCTTAGCTCTCTTGATGAAAGGGATTAATTATCAGGATGATTATTTCATCATATGATTTTGTTGCTCTGCCTGATAAAACAAAAGACATTTCCTGGGACAAGAGGAGGGATAGCCAATAAAGTCATTCTGTGTAAACACCGCAGCACTGAAACCAACAAACGGTTGTGTCCATGGTAATGATGTCCCCAGAGAATGGCATTGTGGGGAGTATGGGGACCTTTGATCCAGGCTCCTTAGCCAAGCAAAAGAGAGGAAAGGAATTTTGTTTTTTCAGATCATTCAAAGGCAATTCCAGACCCCCCTTATTGCTCCTGTGCTTGCAATATTTATTTTCTTTGAGTATTCCAGGTATTACAGTGTTTGGGTCAAAAGACCAGAGAAAATGGCCTTAATTTTGTGTTTCTTTCAGCTAACTAGCTTGTAAGTGTTAATTTCAAGGGTTTGTGAAGTATCTGGGATACCTAAAGTCTCTCTGCATACCTGGCCTCCCATTTCTGCCACAGCCCTGCAGGGGAAATCAGGGCATCTCTATGTTACCAATGAAAACATTCACATGCAGAAATAGTAATTGGTTCTCTAAGGCCAGAGAGTTGGAAATGTTTAGCCAGGACTTGAACAGAGCTCCACCCCATTTTCAATCCTGTTTTCTTTTAACTGTACTAAGTTGTCTCAGTCTACCTAAAACACCTATCTGAGGAACAACATCCTTCAGAGTCCAAGGAATTGGGGCCATGGCTTCAGGCTGTGGTCAGCCCTTATCTAGGGGAAACTTGCCTGGTGGCCTAGAGACAAAGCTGCTGCCCCAGCCCATGGGCAGTAGGGTGGCTCACTGAACAGGGCATCAGCAGCTTCCTGTCCACATACAACTGGGGAAGAGTGAGCTTTGTTCCTCTTGAGGCTGAGGGCCAGAGGCCTTGGAATGAAACCAGGGTCTCAGATTTCAAATCCACCTTTGTCCACTGCGCCCCTTCCTGAGCAAGCCTCTCAGTGTCCAGGACTTTCCTGCCTCCGGGGTTCTTTGGGAAGCTCTGTGCTGTGCCCAGGGCAGCTGGCTGGCTGTGTGGCCTGTTGTCTTGTTGGAACTTTTTCCAGGAAGAGGATCATGTTCCCATCCCTTCACCTGAAACTGCCCAGTGGAGCTCAGCCCCATCCCTCTCTCTGAGATTGGAGTGTGTCAGGGATTTTTTTTTTCCTTTCTTGTTTCCTTTCTATTGTTTCTAGAGACACAGATTCTTTTCTACTGGGCTGGGAGCCATTCCTCTAACCCTGATGTTTAGCCTGAAGCCTTTGCTTTCTCCTTCTCAGAGTAGTCCTTTGAAGGCCAGCCTGCTTTCATCTGTGTGCACCATGCTCAGATGGGCTTAAACAACCCCCTACAGTCTCAGAAATTTCAAGATTTTCTGCTCAGTTTGGGCTGCACAGAAATCAAAGACCAGTTTGGACTATCTACTCCCAAGGAAGATTGCTCGTTGCTGACATAAAACCAAGAGATTTTTATCAGAATTCAATGCCAGCTAGGCATAACTTAGCTTCGTAATATGAATATGAAAAAAGAAATTTTAAGATAATTTATGATAGAGCCGGTACAGTGATTCTAAGATTCATTAGTTGTCATGGTACTCCTCCACACTCACATGCACATACATACAATCATACCCTCAACTTGGGCGCTCTAAATATGGAAAGTTCATTGTAGGAGGTTCCTGGGTGGGGAGACCAATCTCCAAGATGACAAGCTCAATGGCAGAATAAATCATTGTGCCTCAGTCTTCACCTCCAAATCATAGCATTTAATACCATGACTGATAGATGGCAAGAACACAACAACTGATGAATCAATAAATGAATGGACAATTAAAAGAACAAAATAGAAGCAGAAGAAGGCAGCATATCTGCTGCTTTAGACCTTCATGATGTTGGCCAAATTCAGCCACTTCGTTTCCTTCATAGGATCTCATGGTGATGCTGTGAATCCTCTTTAACCAAAGCCCTTCTAGTCAGATATCTTAAATTTATTGTCAATAATACCTTTCATTTACTTACACAAAAGCTTCTATAATGTGGGTCCAACTGTTGAGCTGTTGTGCTAGGCCTGAAATAAATATGTACCAACTCTTATATTTTGAAGTTGTCTTTAATTTGGCACTGGAATATCAATTGCAGCACAATTGCTGTGACTTCAGAGCTGTGCATCTCCTTTTGCAAAAACACATAAATAATTAAAGAAAACTGAAAGAAAGAAACAAGAAGCCAGCACTCACATCTTGGTGGTGCATTGAAGCCCACGTGTAGGAGCTCAGGAGAGCCAATGATAAGGTCAGTGATGCTTCGATGGTCACTCAAGATCAGCCATGGCGGGGGTATTTACACCAGGGGAATGGGACAGAGGAGAGTGGGTAAGCTAGCACAGCTGCCCAGATCCCACCTGACTTCTCCCTTCCCTTCTCTGCAGGATCTGCACTCCTCAATAGACACATGGTCTGCAGCAGTTGTTCCCAACCTTTTTGGCACCAGGGACTGGTTTCATGAAAGATGGACAGGGGTGGGGAGGATGGATTATTTTTCCCCCATTGACTGGGGGTGGGATGGTTTTGGGATGATTCAAGAACATTACATTTATTGTGCACTTTATTTCTAGTATTATTATGTTGTAACATACAATGAAATAATTATACATCTCACCCTAATGTAGAATCAGTGGGAGCCTGGAACTTGATTTCCTGAAACTAGATTGTCCTATCTGGGAATGATGGGAGATAGTGATAGACCATCAGGCACTAGATTCTCATGAGGAGTGCACAACCCAGATCCCTGGCATGTGGAGTTCACAACAGGGTCTGTGCTCCTATGAGAATCCAATGCCACCTCTGATCTAACAGGAGATGCAGCTCAGGCAATAATGTGAGTGATGGGGAGTGGCTGTGAGTACAGATGAAGCTTTGCTTGCCCACCACTCACCTCCTGCTGTGTGGCCCAGTTTGGGGATTGGGGACCCTTGGTCTGTAGAATGCCTGGCTCAGGTAGACACGATGCCATGCTTCCTATTGTGCACATTGCTCTTGGTCAGCAGTGCAGGCAGAGAAATGCAGGCTGCAATGGTTGTTTATAGTAGCAGAACACAACAGTCTGCTTTCTGTTTTGGAATCAGGGTCTTGGGCTCAGCTCATGCACTGGTGTACTGACTCCTGTTTTTGTTTGTTTTTTTTGTTTGTTTTTGAGACGGAGTTTCACTCTTGTTGCCCAGGCTGGAGTGCAATGGCATGATCTCGGCTCACTGCAACCTCCGCCTCCTGGGTTCAAGTGATTCTCCTGCCTCAGCCTCCCGAGTAGCTGGGATTATAGGCATGTGCCACCACGCCCAGCTAATTTTGTATTTTTAGTAGACCAGGTTTCTCCATGTTGGTCAGGCTACTCTCGAGCTCCTGACCTCAGGTGATCCGCCCGCCTTGGCCTCCCAAAGTGCTGGGATTACAGGTGTGAGCCACCACACTCGGCCTCCTATTTTTAATTAAAAGGGTAAATTCAGAGAGAACATCAGTGAATTGGAATAAATGTGTTCATTTCTCTCTAGACAGAAGGTCCCTGTGAGTCATGGTGCACTGAGCTGGACAACAAAACCTTGCCCCCAGTGTTCCAGGGGGCCATGTGGATGGGAGTAGGAACAAGGCCTGGGGACCCCATTCCTTGAGCTCAACTCTTGACCTTACCATCGTCACAGCAAGTTTCTGAAACTTTCTGCACCTTTACTGCGGACGTCCAGGTAGCACCTAAGAGATGAGTTTGTCTTGAGTGTTAAGGGAGGAGATACACCTGAAGCTCTTGGTACTGTGCCTGGATTGCAAATGTGCTTCCTTAATGATGTCAGCAGTTGTTGTTATTTTTCTTTGCCATTACAATGTTATACCAATCCTATGGGATGTCATTGTTTTAAAACTGCCTGTGAGTATTATAAACAATATCAACAACAAAACTAAGAAAAATGCCGCTCTCTACTTCCCCTGTGGAAAACCACAGTGGCCGTAAGTGTCTGAACAGTTGAAAAACCTTTCAGCAGTGAGACTGGTTAACTTTAACTCAAGAGTTTTGCAAACATACTTGAACAGGCACCTATCAGCTGCTGGGGCTGGGAAATATGGTTGCACCCACCTTACTGTGGTTGGCTCAGCTTGGAGGAGCCCTGGGAGACCTGCAGAGAGTGTGGGTGTTAGAGCCTTCTGCAGGGCTCAGGACACATTCCCCGACACACCCAGGGCCAATAATTTCCACTGGGATACAGAGAGGAGGCTCGGGGCCTCTGTCAACAGATTACAATCCACTTAGATGAGTAAATGGGTAAGAACCTCCTCGGGCCTTCCTGGGAGACCCGGATGTGTGAGGGCCGTTCTGGGCCCTTGACCCCTGGTGTGTCTCCACAGTGCTGGCCCCGTGGTGTGGTGACATCTGTCTGTCTGTCTGGTCTAGCATCCAGCACAGTCCTGGGCACATGAATTGGTGCTGATGCTGCTGAAGGAGTGAATGCAGGCCAGAAAGAAGGAGTGCTGGGGAAGAAGTGAGCCATGGAGCAGGTGGGTCAGGGGGCAGGGCAGTTTACCTGACCAAGCTCGGGGGAGAAGGCAGCTTCAGAGACAGGTTGGAGGGAGGGTGGAAGGAGGAGAGTCCTTGTGCGAATGGTGGTCGCAGATAGCATGGAGGCTTGCCCCCTGCAAAGCCACCCTCGGGCACAAAGACCAGGGAGAGAGAGGAATGCAGGAGTGGGGAGTGAGGGGCTGCTGAGATCCAAGGACCTGGCTTTCTGCCTCAGAAGCTTGGTGTGCAGCTGGGAGGGGCCGAGTGCAGAAATGCTCCTCTTTAAGGATCAGGACTTTAGCAAATGCCAGCAAATCCATTTGCACCCAGAGTAGGAGTGCAGAGGGAAGCGATGTGGTCAGAGGTGAAGGAGAGAGAGCAAGGAGCCTGATCAGGAATGAGGGGGCGTGGTCAGGAGTGAGGGGGCATGGCCAGTGTGCGGTGAGTGAGGGGGCGTGGTCAGGGGTATCAAGAGTGAGGGGTGTGGTCAATGATGAAGGAGTGAGGTGGTGTGGTCAGGGATGAGGAGAGTGAGGGGGTGTGGTCAGGAATGAGGCGAGAATGAGGCATAGTCAAGAATGAGAGTGAGGGGGAGTGGTCAGGAGTGATGAGAGAGGGGGGTGTGGTCAGGGGTGAGGAGAGTGAGGGGGTGTGATCAGGAATGAGGAGAGAATGAGGCATAGTCAAAAATGAGAGTGACGGGGAGTGGTCAGGAGTGATGAGAGGGAGGGGGTGTGGTCAGGGGTGTGGGTCCAAAATGAGGAAAAGGAAAAACCAAATACCAGAAGAAAAGTTGGACCCAGAAATCGCTTTTTTACAACAAGCAGCCGTTCTTGGAATTTTGCTCAGTGCGCCTGTATTCAGGGAGCGAGACCCTGGGGGAAGCCTGTGCAGGAGACAGAGGGCAGCCCCACCTCATTCTTCTGCTGGTCACTCTGTGCTCAGGCAGGAACCACGGACAGAGGCCTCCCAGTTCACTCGGGGACATATCCGCAGATGTGTGAACTCAGAGAGATGTTCAAGTTTCCTAAGAGGGCGTCAATCATGGCTCACAGGTGACACAGGAGAAATCCAAGTGGGCTTCTCAATTTGTTAAACTTGTTTTTCCTCCTCATATGCTTTATAAACAAAAATGGAAGAATTTAATATATGTACAGAGCAGCAAATGTTCTCTCCCTGTTGCTTTCAGATGTTTTCCTCTTATGTAAACAGTGTTGATGAAAATATAAATACCATCATTCCACCTTCATGTTAACACACTTATTATCTTGCATCAACAGAAGTGAACAAATATGTACATGACACCTATCAATTCCTTTTTAAAAAACGTATTTCTAAAGAGTGGAGGAAGAATTTAATGAATTCAACATGTAGTTTACCTGTTTATATTTTCAAGGCGATTTAATCAAGTAAAACCAAATTATTGCTTAAGTTGTGTCAGATGTACAACAGCCATCAACACTCTCCATGCTAATGTGGGGTAAGGGGTGGGTGGAACTAATGGCAATGGGTCCAAGTCCTCTGGGTCAGGCGATTAGGGGCTTGGCAGGCTGGAGAGAATGTTTAGATGCTGGGGCAGGATATTTCAACCTGCTGGTCAGGTAAGAGATATTTGCTGGCAGTGAAAGGAATATTTTTTGTGGAACAAATTGCTAGGAACAGGTCACTTGGGGGGCATTAGATGAGAGAAATATCAAAGCCAAACCCCAGATCAGTCTAAGGGGGCTAAGGAAAACGGAAATCACTACTGTTTCCATCTCCTCATTGGTTTCGCTTATTCCATAGCATACTTTCTTTTTCCATCTTCCATCACTTCATATTCTTTTCTCCTCCATTCTTCGGAGTTTTTTTTCTTCTACCTCTTTGTAACAAAGAAGCATTTAGGAACAATTTTAGGAGACAGTGAGACAAAAAAATAATTTAGAGAAGACATGATAATATACTCTGTGTGTGTGTGTGTGTGTGTGCGTAAAACATATTAATATATTTGATTTGCCAAGAAAGATAAACTGGGATTTTTGAGATTTAAAAAATTTATCATGGCCAGGCGCAGTTGCTCATATGTGTAATCCCAGCACTTTGGGAGTCCACAGTGGGTGGATCGCTTGAGGCCAGGAGTTCGAGACCAGCCTAGGCAACATGGTGAAAACCTATCTCTACTAAAAATACAAAAATTAGCCAGGCATGGTGGTGCACACCTGTAGTCCCAGCTACTCGGGAGGCAGAGGCACGAGAAATGCTGGAACCCAGGAGGTGGAGGTTGCAGTTAGCCGAGATCACACCACTGCACTCCAGCCTGGGCAGCAGAATGAGACTCTGTCTTCCAAAAAAAACAAACAAAAAAGCCATGGTATGTCTGGTTATATTAATCTCCAAACCAGCTAGTGTTTAGTATTGCTAGAGCTATAATAGAATCAGGAATAGGAAACAAATAGGAAAAAAAGGAATTTTACAAGGATTTATATTTGCAAAGAAAAAAGGACTTATTTAGAATTGTTTGTTGAAATTCCCCCAAGACTATTTTTTGAACTTATATATGTAGACAACAACAAGAAAAGGAGCTTAGGAGTTCTCACAGGGTTTAGGAACTACTAGACCTTGTGTATTATGTTCATCTCAGCACTCAAGCAAGTAAAGGATAACTAGAACATGGTATCTCACAGTGAATAACATGGTTGGTTACTTTACTAGGCTGACATATGGAGATAGGGCCTATAGGAGCAGGGCTTTTCTTATGAATACCAGAGAGACACCCAGGTTCAACTGCATGTACAGTGCATGAGGGATTAGCTTTACAGTGTTATCTGCAAAGTACCTAAAAGTGTTCTCTAACTAAGCACCAACTTCTTAGCCTAGTCTTCTTAGGCACACACAGAAAAATATCTAATACTAAGCTTATAGGAATACTTTATTTGGTCACTTGGTGGGGGAAGGTTGCTGAGACATATAACACTTAATACCTAAAGGTAGGAGGAAGCAAGGAAAGAGAAAACGCAGAAAGGAAGAGTGAGAGCCCAAAGAAGGGTGCCACCTCTGTAGACTCTCTAACAGAATTAAATTGACAATCTTAAGATAACAGAAGTAAAAGGGCATGCCTTGAGGGAAGCATCAATACACTTTTGGAATCTGAGGCAAAAAGTGAAATGATTTACCTCTTGCCAAGTCTATTGTCATTGCCCCATGGGAGGTTCCCATTTCTTCTACTCTTGAATGCACAAGTAATATTCCTTGCCTAAGGATTAGCATGCTGTGATAATGGTGGTAATGACAGCTGCCTTAAATTAGTGGCAAATTCAGAATGAAACACTGACCACCAGGCTATGTTTCTGAATGCAGTCTATGCCCTCTGATGTATTCAATCTACTTTCTGTGGTATCCCCGAGAGCTGTGGCAAAAGAGTTGTATGGTAGGGGCAGGCTCCTTATGGGGGCACAAATGGCTTCAGAAAACAAGTATTCCATCTTCTCACCATGACTTTTTGGCTTTCTTTTTTTTTTCTCTTTTCTCCCAGACTACTAATTTCCAGTTTCTTCTCTACCAGTCTGGATGCCCATGGTGAACTTTAGAGATATCCATCAGCTCCATCAATTCCCTCAACTACATCTACCTAGCTTTTGAGCCCAGAAGAACCCAATCATGTGTGTTCTCCTCAGCTCCCAGGCTGCTGAGCAATGCTGGAGAAAAATCACAAAACTATACAGTTTGGCATTTCTCCAGAATTATGGTTTCCAGCTTGAGTTGGGAATTCAGAATTACTTCAAAATGTTTAAATTTGTTTCTGGTCAGTTTCCTCCTTCATTTCCCAGTTTCATTTATCACTCTATTTAACTTGTTACCCATCGCTGTCTGCTATTAACCTTGCCTCCTTTTACACGAGAAAACAGAGGCCATCAAATGGCATTTCCCATCACTCCATCACTCCACCTCTGTCAATGAATCCACCAGTAACATCTCAAAGATCCTTCTGTCTAGCACTGGTGATCTTATTGTATCAGTTACTCCTTCTTCCTTTTGTATTTTCAATGCTCCTATTGGCCACCAACATGCTTTAGCTGTTCTCATCTAAAGAAACAATAACAACCACAATAAACTAACAAACAATAAACCATCTTTAACAGACCTTACCTTTTCCCCTTTTGCGCCACCTTCAAGCTTCCTAAACTCAGATTTATTCCTCAATCCATTACAATCTGGTTTCTAATTAAACAATTTTTTGCCAGCATCACCAAAAACTTCCGAATTGCTAGTCTCCAAGGTCCTTTCTTCAACCTCATTGTTTTCTTTCTTTTAAAAGTCAAGTTCACTGAAGTATAATTTACGTACAATAAAATTCGCCCTTTTAATACTCTTTTACCATCTAATAAGTTTTGCCTTGTATGTTGGTTCCCTGAGACCTGTAAAACAACTCCCAAATCCCAAACCCCTTTGCTTCATACACAAATCCCTTTGGAATGTCTCAGCAGATATAACACAGGTTCAAGTTCTTTCTTCAGTCATCAGAGTAACAGAGGTTGAAGATGCAATCAAATAAGTGCCAACTCTTGCTGCTCCTGTTTCAAACAAGGAAATTTAGATAATTGTTATACACATTTCTGCAAATAAAATATTCCGGTGCTTATATCAATCCTTAGTTGTTAGGATTAAATATTCACTACTTACAGTTTCCAACACAATTTTTTTTTTAGAACACGGCCATTTCTTTTTTTTTTCTTTTTTTATCTTTTTTTGAGACAGATTCTTGCTCTGTCGCCCAGGCTGGAGTGCAATGCCGCGATCTTGGCTCACTGCAACCTCCGTCTCCCAGGTTCAAGCGATTCTCTGGCCTCAGCCTCCCGAGTAGCTGGGACTATAGGCATGCACCGTCACGTCCAACTAATTTTTGTATTTTTAGTAGAGACGGGGTTTCACCATGTTGGCCAGGATGGTCTCGATCTCTTGACCTTGTGATCTGCCCGCCTTGGCCTCCCAAAGTGTTGGGATTACAGGCTGAGCCACTGCACCCAGCCACTATTTATTTTTGAAGTTCACTTTGTTCATCGAAAAGAAGCCTTTCATAATTCTCCTCCAAGTTCTTGATACTCTAAAACAAAAAGTATAGTTCACAGATAAACCACCACTTTTCATCTCACGTTTCAAACACAGCAATTTAAATTTCAAAGGAAACAGCATTTAACTTGGTTATTTATTCCACATTTAAAATTGTAATAAATACATGGAGCGTGAAATACCCACTTATTTTTTTTTTCTTTTCTTTTCTTTTTTTTTTTTTTTTTTTTTGAGACCGAGTCTCACTCTGTCACCAGGCTGGAGTGCAGTGGCGCAATCTTGGTTCACTGCAACCTTCACCTCCTGGATTCAAGCGATTCTCCTGCCTCAGCCTCCCAAGTAGCTGGGACTACAGGCATGCGCCACCACGCACATTTACATTTTTTAATGCCAGATTTGAGAGAAGTATTATTTAGCAGGTACAACAGTCATGTACTTTGCTTGAAAAAATGAATTGAGGAAGTTAAAGACAAGATGGAGCCATTACAAAAAAAGACTGGCAGCCCTATATCATGAAATATCATGTTTTTTTCACCAAGTAGTGACCCATTTATTGTCACTCATAACTCAGGTAACATGATTTCCACTGATGGGATAAAATGGTCTCTGATATGAACTCATCAAGTTAGAGAAAACATAACTTACGTTTGAAATGTATACTATTCATTCAACAAATAGTTAAATAGTTCCCACTACCTAAAATGTTGTATGTTAAGTACTGAGAAAGAAGTAAAACATGAATACACAATCTCTTTCATATTCCTGTGACATGAGCAAAGGCAGGAATAAAATAATACAAAAATTTATAATTGTTATGGAAGTGCAACTCACTCGGGCATGTAGGCACAAATGGAGATTGATGCTGGCATAGTTGGCAAAAGAATCATATTTCAATCAGTTCATAAAAAGATTTAAAAGCATTGTGAGGGAAGAGCATGAGCAAAACCTGGAGGTAATGATGAGTTCCTTCAGAGAAGGCTATCAACCAAGAGAGGTGGAAGGAAAGACAGAATGGAGCGAAAGAAGCCTAAAAGGGGGTCATGTAAAGGGGAGTGTCTCTAACTATCTAAGAATTTAGAAGTGGACACCACAGACAGGTTGGGAGGAGGGAAGGGCTAGGTTTTAGGAAGATAATATTGCCAATCTATAAAGGATGGCTCAGAGGAGAAAAGAGAACTCAGCTAAGAGTTTAATAGTACAAGCAAGGAAAGATGATGTGAACTAGGGCAGCAGCAGTGGGAATTTAAAGAAGGAAATTAAAGGACCACAGCAGAGGTAAAAATTGCAGGGCCTAATGATAACTGCATGGGAAGCATAAAGGACTTGGAATAGTCAAAGATAATACCAAAGCTCCTACCCTGGTAACATGTAGCAATAACATTGAGAATAAAACTTTTCTATCCAAATGTTCACACCAATTAATAAATGTTTTGTGGGAACATTATAGCAACATATTCTGTACTTGTGAGTTCTATTGAAATAACTGTCTTATAAATATATATTTCTTAAGTGGCTTAAAAATTGTATGTTCAAACTCTTTTACCAGTTTATTTAAATCACCTAAGTTAGTTTGGAAGAGTGACACATGAACATGTATTTTCACAAGGCTATTAAAAAGAATACCTCCCCCCCAAAAAAAGAATTTCATTGGCTCCTAAATAATATATATCTACATAAAGAAGAGGTTATTGTCAGAGGAAAAATCACTCATGTGAAATACAACAGCAGATAATTATCAATGCACAAAGTGTTAATAATCTGCTGGCTTTCTCATTCTGTTATACATCTGAACCATCTCTTATGATGACAAATTGTTATCCAGATAATGAAATAATCTGCACAAGGAACCCCCATGATACAAGTTTAACTATGTCACAAAACTGCACTCGTACCCCTGAACTTAAACATTTAAAAAGTTGTCATGTAAAACCATCACTAGTCACTCATAATTTTGAAAGCAAATTTGCCATGAAACACTCATATATTACAGCAGAAAATGAAAGAGATACTCAGTAGTTACACTTGCCTACTTCCTATTGAGCCAAAACTGTTGAAACAAGACAAGGAAAAGACATCTAGAAAGGATTTAGGGACTTTCTGCTTTCCACTCTAGATTTATCGCTGATCTTTTAAAAGCTGATTGGTGAACGTAAAATGTTAATATGTGATCAATTTTACACACAACATGTCTATTTCTAGATGAAATATCCAATTTACATGTTCCTATTCTAAATAATTCCCACAAAACTGTTAATGAATCCTAAAAATACAAATACATTTACCAATTATGGTAAATCTGGAACAATAAATTCAAAATGGAAATGATAATTAAACCAAAATATTTTTTCCCATAAACTGGGAAGCAAGAAACCTGTCTTCTATTTTTATGTATGCATTGTATTTTATAAGAATGTATTATGTTACCAAATATAACAGACCTTTTCGAATTGCTCATGTAACAGTTTGATTTTTTCAGTTTCTCTCTCTGGACAAACCTAGCATGTAGATAAGCCTTTAGTTGCTCTTGAAGTATTTTCTAGAAATATAAAACAAAAAATGACAAAAATTGGATAAATTTTAATATTTACAAAACATAATTCTACACTTTTAAAGGAATCCTCTTCAAAGCAATACTTCTTAATCTTTTCTGCTTAACAACATCTATGACCAATTTTAAATCATTATGTTCACTATTCATATGCCAAAACAATATAATTATCCTTTTCTTCAGTCACTAATAAAGAATTTTCTTTCTCATAAATATTCAACACATATGTCCTAATTCTTGATTTCAAACTTCCAGATGACCTTTCCTAATATTTGTTTACCACAGATAGGTAGTATCTATACAATAATCCTACCTAACAGAAATTAAGTGAGAAATATTCTTTCTTACTAATATTTTAAACATGTATTACATCTCGATCATTTCACTATGCACAGAAATTAATATTCCAATAATGCTGGCCTTTCTGCTCTTCTGCTCCTTGACCTAATACCCAACAACAGCATTCTCCCCTCCTCTGCTTGCCACTCACATAGTCATCCCCTAGATTTTCTCACTCCCAATAACTGCAACATCTACATAATATTATTGATAGCAATGATAAACGGGAACCATAGGTCAGATAGGATCATGAAAATTGTTAATAAACTCATTACATAAGAGCTCTTTAATCCTCGAAAAAACTCTGATGTAGGTATTGTTACTATGTCCCTTTTCAAAGATAAGAAAACTGGAGCACAGAGATAATTTGCCCATGGTTTCAGAGCTAGCCAGGGTCAAACTGGAGTTGTATCCCAAACAGTGTGGTTCCAGAGTCCAGGTCCTTGACCACTGCACTTTGCTGTTTCTCTATCTTTCCAACATACAACCACTATCTCCCTACTCTTGTAGGAGACTCACTTTGGTATACAGCTCAGTGGTCTATAAAGACCTAACACCCATGAAATGGAACACTTTTTGTGGCTCAGCACCACACCCCTATGTGCTCACTTTCCTCAGTGCCAGCCTAAATTCCATAGCCAGTCATCATAACTCCATCCTTGGGTATATTCCCTCCCACTGCTCCCTCGTCACAGTGCTCTGATACACCCCAGAGGAGGATATTCCGACTCTACTCTGCTCTTGCACAAATATGCCAACTGGGCTCACTTTAACTCCAAAATCGCCATGACACTAACCTCAGTGGGACCTCTAATGCTACTTGGCAATTATATTCCCCTAGTCCGTTAATGGGAACCCTCTCTGGGCTCATGTTCTCTACCTTCTTTGCTTTGAATTTCAGCATGAACTCTTACTACTTGAGGTATTGATACAATGGATTAATTATCAAGTTAATCCTGATACCAACAGCTAGTTTTTCTTCTTGTTTCTGAGTCTTCTTCTTCATGTCTGTGTTCCAGCCTTGAAACAACTTCCAAAACTGCTTAAAATATTTGTAATGAAGTTTCTGCCTGCAACACATAATAAGGAACATGGTCATACTTCCTAAGGAGATGAAAACTTAATTGAAAGCAAGACAAAATTGATTTCATAGAATTTGTAGTACAAAATAAGGACATAATAGCAGCTGAAAACTTCTCATTGGAAAAGGATGAAGTTTCTCTCATTCTAAAAGCATTTCTTCTGACTACTAGAGAAGCTGTCTCACATTCTTTATCTCTTAAAACCAAAGGAAGATGGACTATGCTATAAATTTCCCAGAAACATTCATTTTCACTAAAAGCAGTTTACTTTTTATTTCCTCTTAGTAGATTCAATGAGGATATCATAGCCATTCATCCCATAAGATCTCCCAAAAGAAATATTTCACTTAACTATTTCTACACTTTGGCACAACAATGATTTTGTAAAAGGAATAGTGAAAAAATATTAAACTAAACTATATATCTTATTTACAACATAAGATTATCCCTTTCTACATCATTGAATACTGTTAAGGATCAGAAGACTAAACATCAAAGACATTTACCATGTATTCAGCTAGCATATTTCTAGAAATTAATATAAATTAATTTTACAGGAAGATTCTACTCTTATATGAATGGCAAAAAGACGTCATCTTCCTTGGCTTCTAGGTAATGGATTTCAATTCTGTCAAACTGAGGTTATAAAATTAAAGAAACTTATGTGCTTGGAGAAAAATCAAGTAAAATATATTCTTCACTGGAGACTCCAATAATTACAGGATAGTGGTTGTCTGAAATTATTTGCAGCAATGAATACAAAGCAATGATACAAATATCATGGTTCAAAAAAGCCAACAGCCATACTTTGCTCTCCGTGTGTTTTCCAAACATGTTTGATTTTTTTGATAGAAGCATTTGTATTCATTTCAAACTTTTTTTCTCTTTGCAAGAAGAGCCTGTTTAATGTCAGTGAGATAGTAAACGAAAATTAATTAAAAGGTAATGTTGAAAAGTAGTTTCTTCACATATATTCAAAACAATATGGGATATGATGTTTCAGCAACTTTAGAAGAACATTAAAAATTTATAATGCAAGCATCATTTCAAAAAGCAAGATTTGCTCACTTAATTTCTGTGAAAACATTCAGATATTGGTACTCCTATTCTACACGATATAACTGAAGATCACTTTTAATTAATAGATGGAAACAAAGGCTAATAATGAAAATAGTTGCTATTTTTAAATGTGCATAAAGGGTTACAAACACAATCTTTTATTTTTAAATTTATAAATTGTCCTACAACTCAAATGACATGTTTATATGAAATATTGTCACAACTCATTGCATAAAACACACAAAAGTAATTTATTTAGGCTGGGCGTGGTGGCTCATGCCTGTAATGCCAGCACTTTGGGAGGCCGAGGCGGGCGGATCACGAGGTCAGGAGATCGAGACCATCCTGGATAACACGGTGAAACCCCATCTCTACTAAAAATACAAAAAAATTAGCCAGGTGTGGTGGCGGGCGCCTGTAGTCCCAGCTACTTGGGAGGCTGAGGCAGGAGAATGGCGTGAACCCGGGAGGCGGAGCTTGCAGTGAGCCACGATGGTGCCACTGCACTCCAGTCTGGGCGACAGAGCGAGACTCCGTCTCAAAAAAAAAAAAAAAAAGTAATTTATTTAATAAGACCATCAAAAGTGTAGAAATAATACAAAATAAGAAAATTATGTTTAAGCAATCCAATGACTGGTGCTTTTAACTATATTTTACTAAAAGTAGCAATGGCCATGGGTTTAAACATTTAAGTAGATAAATAAATACAAGGACACTTTTGAAATATTTTCTTGGAGATTTTTATATGATATTTTTATCCATAGTGCTGTGTTTCAGAAAACTGTAATACTACAAATCCTTTCCTAAACACGGTTTCACATCAGACATCTACCATTAATTGCTAGTTTTCAGCAACCATAAAAGAACTGCATCATAATATGAATATTTTCACATACAGTATCCACCTATAATACTCAACTTTTTAGGCAGCTCACAACACCAGCACTTTGTCACCAACATGAACAGCAAAGCTTGTCACATATACTGCCTGTGTGAATTGTCTCTATAGAAGAGTCAAAAATTAAACTGGACTTTTTAAAAATAAGAGCATTGTCTCTACAGTCTTGACAGAAATTTACTCAGACTTTTTAAAGAATATGGTCCTATAACATAGTCAGTGCAAGGATTATTTCACATGGCAATATAAAATTTATGAGTTTCTAGATCCAATTACATGTTTCTCACTTTGTAGAAAAGTTGTGTTTACTTTTCTACTACACAGTTGATTAATGGAATAATAATGAAAAAGAACCATTTTAGAGAGTTCCATTTTGAGTGGTACTCCAAAGAAAACAAAATCAGAAAGCAATGAAAACAGAATTGCTAAATTAAGAACATGAAGAACTCTGATATTAAAAACTGATGTATCACTTCATCTGTGTATACAAAGAAGAATAGAGCTAATTCTCTGGGAAATAACTGAAATGGCACTAGGCTCATAGCTGTTGTTTGTGGCTTCTCAGGTCTATAACTTTTCTATTCTCTCCAGAGCCTCTAAGTGATTGAAAGCAGTGAATGGAATAACTATAGGGTGCACATTATGATCTAACTGATTTAGTAGATGGAGCTCTTCTCTTTAAGTCTGTATTTAAATGAACATCCCAGAGAGAGTGGGGCTCTCTCTTTTAAGGTATGTCATACTACACACATAAAATTGAGGCCTGCATAGCTGGAGAAGAGATTTCCTGGTGCTTTTCAAAAGACATGAAGCATTTGTTCTGAAATGCAAAACCGTGCAGGGGAACACTAAGGATGGGGTGGGTTTGTTGACATTCTTAAGTATGAAGTTAAATCCAGCAGTTATTGTAGAATATACTTATTTATTAGCTGTTTTGTAAATGTAGAAAAATATACTGCACTTGCAAGATTTTGGCGATATTCATTGCAAAACTACCAAGCTATCCAAACTGTGGAGATCTCCTTTCATTTGATTCTTCAAAGGAATCTTAATACTGTGATGCACTTTTTTCATCTAATTAGTCTAGAGAACCTGACTAAAATGTCAGTGTGACAGCACAGTGGAGGGCAACGTAGGCGTATTAGTAAAGTGCCTTTATGGAAGCCAAAATATTTTCAGCAATAACAGAAAATAGATTTTCAGTATCTGTTTTAATGAAGGAAGAACTGCTTGTTCATTTCTTTTTAAATTAATTAAAATGAATAACTGCCACAAAATTTTCGGTCAGTTCTATATCATATTCAGTACCAATAGAATAAATTTGATCATGTCTCTTCCTGGTACCAAGCGGGGAAATATATGTACACTGTATGTAATAAATTGTAGCTCTAGACAAGGCCCCAGGCAAAAACTGCAAAAGAGACTGAGTCCTTTTCAGTCCTGGTCACCTCTTTCGTCTTCTCCTCTGCCAGCAAAACCCAGGATCCTTGTGTTAATCTGATTATTTCCTTCAACTTCCCCTATTCCAATATGATCCCCATCTCTTCCCGCAGCTCCAGTCCAAAACTGCTTTACACTAAGATAACTCTCTTGGAGTTTAAGTGATTACAGCATCAAAACGTGAATGCTTTAAGCCCTCCATGGCATATTTGCATCTCAGAAGTCTTGGAAAACCTTACTAACAAGGAGACTTTTTACCCTCCTGCCTGCTCAGAATCAGCTATGTTCCTCATGTGGCTGTATCCACCCAACTCCCTCCCTCCCTCCCTCCCTCCCTCCCTCCCTCCCTTCCTTCCTTCCTTCCTTCCTTCCTTCTTCCTTTCTGCTTTCTTGCTTTCTTGCTTTCTCTTTCTTTTTTAAGAGTTGGGGCCTCATTCTATCACCCAGGCTGGAGTACAATGTTGCAATCATAGCTCACTGCAGCCTCAAACTCCTGTCTTTCCTTTATCCTTGATCACACCTGTGATGTGAACTCAGAAAAGCAAACTTTTTTCTGGGGTAGAGAGAGAAGGGAATATAGCTTTACATAGTGAATAATACCCAGGCTGATAGCAAAGGGTCTCTCTTTCAAAAATATGTCAAAACATTACTTTTTTGTATGAAAATAAGTTTCTATCTTGGATAGCCAAAACCCTAACAGGTAAGGTTACAAGAATACTGTAAACAACTTAAAACCCAAATGCTTTGTGATAAGTCAAGGCTTCTACCTCCTGTGAAATCTAGGCATTTTGCAAATTTGAATAATCAGTCATCTTGAGTCTCTTCTTTTGACAGATGAGAGTATTAAGGCTCAAACTGGACACAGTTTTTCTTCCAGGTCACCCAACTCAACAGCAGAGCCACCTCCTCAGATGCTTTTGATAGCAAAGTTGTGGAAAACTGGTAGAAGACAAGTTTGTACCCGAACCTCTGCTTTAGTCTGCAGTAACCTTGGCTGCAGTAACCTTGGCTGCAGTAACCTTCATGTTCTTAATTGAGCTATTAAAAACATTTTAGTGTTTATTAAAATGTTTATTTTAGCTATTCTGTTTTCATGGTATAACTTGGTATAACTTCATAGGTTTCTGATTTTGTTTTGTTTGGAGTACCACCAAAAAGTGAATCTCTAAGATGATTATTTCTTATTATTATTCCATTAATAAACTGTGTAGTGTAAAAGTAAAGACAACTTTTCTACCCAGCGAGAAACATAATTGGATCCAAAATCTCATACATTTTATATTTAAATTTTCTTTTTGTCCTTTGATGGTTCTTGGCTCTCTTGCTTATCACCCAATGTAAATATTCCTTAAGGTTCTACTTTCCTTTTTTCTCTCAACAGTCTTCTTTGAAGTTTATTCCCATATTTATAGGTTGTAGTGTAGCCTCTTGGCCAATGTGTTTGCTAGTCGTAATTTCAAGTATTTCTGCTCCACTCCAGGACCCTGTTTGTAACTCAGTGTTAGTTGTCTCCACCAGGAACACCCCTGGTAGCTCATATTCAGCACTATACAAAATGGAACTCTATTCTATCCCTCTAAACACTTTTCATCACTTTTTGATATCTTGGAGTTATCTTTGATAATTGCCCTTCTTGTACCTAATATTCAGCTTCTGGGGCAGTCCACCCTCATCCACAAAATCTGTTGCACCAGGCTACCCCATTCCTCCTATTACCAGCCCCCTTAGGGTACCAATAGTGTGAACTACTAACAATGCTGTCTGCACCCTCTCCTTCCTCCAGTGGCTCCCTCCTACATCCATGCATCCTCCACACCCTTGCTGCTAAATTTATCTTTCCAAAGCAAAGTCTTGATCATGGCAGCCTCTACTTAAAACCTTTCCACAGCTTTACAACAGAGTGCAAAGCCCTCATTCCTTACCCTAATGCCTTACCTCCAGTCTTTCAAAAAAGCTCAAATGGAACCATTTCTGATAAGCCTAAGTAGATATCACTGTCGACTGGGTTAAAATGTACTTTACAAACTTTCTAAATTCTATCTAAGATAATGGTGATGTGAGGACATGTGCTGTTTTAAGATTCTTGATGGGCCAGACGCGGTGGCTCACGCCTGTAATCCCAGCACTTTGGGATGCCACAGCGGGCGGATCACAAGGTCAGGAGATTGAGACCATCCTGGCCAACATGGTGAAACCCTGTCTGTTCTAAAATACAAAAAGTTAGCCGGACTTGGTGGCACATGCCTGTAGTCACAGCTACTCGGGAGGCCGAGGCAGGAGAATCGCCTGAACCCGGGAGGCAGAGGTTGCAGTGAGCCGAGACTGCGCCACTGTACTCCAGCCTAGCAGCAGAGCAAGACTCCATCTCAAAAAAAAAAAAAAAAATCTTGGTGATGGGGTCTGTTTTTCTCTACCTTTGTGCCCTCATGTAACTCACTGTAGTGACAGGCACATAAGATATATTCTATACATACTTGCCAAGTGACTGAGTCAATGCTCTCGTGGATCTGTGTATGTGGGGACAGGACATATCTTTAGCCCTTCTACAGGGAGGTTGTTTGTGAGTGTTATTTGATCTTCTCTACAAGACTCTAAGTCTCTGAGCCTAGGGCTCCTGTTTATAAAACTGCATCCTGCACAATACCTAGCCTGTAGTCCTCTACACTGAAAGTATCCACTATATTGATGGATGAGTAGTCCTGACTCCTTTCTGTTCAGAAAACATAAGTTCACTCAGAATCAGACTTGGATATAGGCAGCATACATGATGAGAGAAAGAGCAGGGTTCTGTTTCTGGCTCCGTCACTCTCTATGCTGGGAAACTTTTGTTACGCCACTTGTCTTATTTGGGCCTCAGTTTATTCATGTGTACAATAGTGGGTATACAGTAATGCTGAAAAATATTTGAACTGGCACACATTCCTCAGAGAGAACAAAAGATGTAGAGACAGAAGAAAAGCAAAAAAAGAAAGCAGAAAGTGCTCATTCTGCTGATGAGGTAATAAGGTATTTGACTGTCGTACTTACTGTGAGGTGACTGATGGAAGGATCTGGTTGAAATTTCCTTACAGCAAGGAAGTCCTGAAATAATCCTCATGCACGTTTCCAATCAATCCTAAATGATCCAACTCCAAGGGTGGTAGTGCATGTGGCCTTTTTTTAAAGTAAGGATGTGGGAAGTCTTGACAGATACGGAGAAGCACTAATTTTATATAATGAAATTTGCCATGAGTAGAGAAGCACATGTGAAACTGCCACAAGCAGCTGCAGATAAGGATTAAATATGTATTCCTGCATAAGATGTGATGGCAAGATGAAGAATATAACCCTAGAATCGGCACTAGGTTCTAACAATTACATGTGGACAATCATAAGCATATCTATGCAATGTTTGGGATAACAATAGGGCATGGTATAACCTGAGACAATGGGCAATGAGACCAGACTTGCCAAGAAACCTGGGAGGATTTTATAAAAGGACAGATTGCTAGAAACTGGAAAGACCACAAGTCAATGACAAAGTTCCAGCGTAGCAACTATAGGTGACTGTGGCTCCAGGAATGGACTTTTCTCGTTAAGAAAAGTTATTTTGATATTTACTGATCAATAAATCATCACTAGGTCCCTCGGAATACTTTCTTACTTTTTCTGACTGTATGGACAGAAGGGCACTTTTGCCTATTAGAAAATAAGCGGGTGTCTTCCTTTACTATATATTGGGGAAAGCAAATGTCTTTAAAAGGGACATATGATTCAGCCCAGCTGAATTACAACAACAGGCAACGTTACCCAAATACAAATTGTCCCACGATTGAAATGAGGCAAAGTATAAGAAGGTCTCAGTGTCATAACTGAATTGTTCTGTTTTCTGAAAACACCATGCTCTTCTTATGCCTCTGTGATTTTGCTTCTGTTCCTTCTACCTGGAATGCCATTCCCTCTGTCTTCTACTTTACCAGTTTAATGTCATCTTTGGTGTAGAACTCTCCCCACTGTTACAGGTTCCTTCCTCAGGGGCTCTGTAGCATTTTGTGCATAGTAGAACACTTTAATTCTGCATTTGTATTTACCCCTTTACTGGCTTAATAAAGTGTTTAGTAAAGTATTTAGGAACATCCTGACTTCCTAAAGTGAGGGGATTCAGTCTCATTCCTATCTTCATCTCTAATCCTAGGTAAGGAATTACTGCATTACGTGATCATGAAAGAAACCCAAGTAAATTAGTATTGTGGGGAAATAACAAGTTTCATCAAAAGAGGGCGAATTTTATATACAGAGGTAGACTAAAATGCAAAATATCAAACCCTGTGCTTTTTAAAAATGAATGTGTCCCCAAATATACTAAATGGAAACTCTAGGAAATTAGGGCAAATTTTTAAAAAATGGCCTTCTAATGTATAAGTGCTGGACTAAGCACTAAAAACTCTAAAGAAAGGGTGTAAAAGGTAATACGAATAATTCCAAAGAGATTATATATCAGTTAACTCAGAGGAACAAAGGTGACTTTTTTAAAAAGGGAAAGAATATCTTTAAAGACAAAATCCACAGTTCACAGATGAGGGGCTTACTTGGTTAATGAAATGCCAGAAAAACAATTTAAATGAACAAAACAAATATATAACTTCTCAAAGAACATAGAATAAAGTAGAATGTGAGACACTTTGGAGGCAACAACAGCACTTAGTTATATTAAAGATGCTCTATTTACTGCTTAACTGATAGGAAAATTTATTAGAAAATAAATAACAAGCCATTGGAAAGTAACTCTCTGTGGCTGTTATTCCATCCCATTTTGGCTATATTTTCTCTGCAAATCAGTGTGACCTCAAAATGTTTTCAGGATTGTCCAACTTGTCCTAAATTCCATAAATAAACTCTTTCAGAGGATGCTGTTTTTTGCCACGTCTCTATTACAATTCTTCACAGATGGACCATTTTTGTCCTTCCAAAGTCTAAGAATAACTCTTTCATTTATCAAGACACACAAAAATCCAGTTCAGCTGCTTCTGTGGGATCCAGTTAGTTTAGACACATCTGCTAAAATACATGCATTTGAATCCAAATGAAGCTTTTGTTTGATTATTATACATTTTGAACATTTATGGAGTTTTTTGGGGGCCAAAACATTTTTCATTTTTTGGCACACCAAACAGAGATCTTCAGTTATAAATACTACCTTCTGAGCACCTCCAACAGAAATCCAATATTTTCATGTGGGTGCCTCAAGAAGTTTTTGGAAGGTTTTATACTGAATCAACTTTCTGACCAGAAACTTTCTGAACATGCAATCAAATTTGCCAAAGAGACCTTCAAACTTGCTTGAGCAGTTTTCACTCACACAGACATACATTCACACATAAAGACAGCCCAAGTAAAAGTAAATCGGAATCCTGTAAAACTGAAATATCTGTCTTAAAGATTAAATACCATATGCAACCAGACTGAACAAAAAGAAATACATGACAGGAAACAGAATGAACAAGTAGCAAGAACCCTTAAAGCCTTACCTAAGAGTTTAAGCTACACATCCTTTCAGTAAAATTTTTTTGTCTTATCAGGTTTCAAATATATACTCAAGCATTTGCATTTTTAAACACTGTATCAGAATATTGCTACTAATTTCTTTCATTCACAAACCTGTTCAAACAGTTATTTTGAAATGCTTCCTTCTCTAACACAAATGGGTAAACCAGATTTAAATGTAAAGGAAGAAAAAACACTACTCTTTCACTCAGGGGTTCTTTGGCAAAGCCCTCATCTTGCTTGATTCCTCGTAAATTTTACTTGCCAGTTTGAATACAGCATAAAATTAAAAAGTTGTTATAGCGCAAAAATAACTTTTTAAGCCTTAAGCCTAAAAGTTATTACAGAGTAAAATCACTTTCCCAGTGGGCATGCCTCGAATTCAAGGGGAAATATGCTTTCAAGTTGTTCTTATGGCCATGAACCAGATGCTCTATGGTGGCCAAAAACATTTGTCTATACCCACTTAGCAGATTTCTGGCTCATTATCAGAAACTAAAATGTTTATTTGCAGAAATGAATAATTTCCTTCAAAATATCCCTTACCCTATTTACATGCTTGCATATTCCTCCCATTTTGTTTTCCCCTTACAGCTTTATTAGGGGAATTAATTATATGGAAGAATAGGAACATACAGTAAGTACATCTGACATACAGGATGAGACACAGTATGTCATCTATTAGGCCTGGTTAAAGACCAGCAGCTGATGTTAAACGGGAAGGAACATGCACCAAATGTTTTTTAATCACAAAGCTAGTAATTACTTTCTCTTTAAATTACATTTATGCTTCTCTCTGCCTGTGTATATGAAATGCACATTTATTACATGCCAAAAATTACACTATGGTTTAAATGTGACTGGCACGGAAGTCTGGAAATCAGAGTTAATGATGTTCCCACAGCAACTTTAATTCTGTCCATATTCACATAGAGTATGCACGTAGAGCTATAATAATGCTATGTAATCAGGGAATGAAAGAATCTGCTGTGATGCCAACACTCAGGGGACAGTTTCCGTTGCTGTGGGAACATGAACTTTGCATTTCCTGACTTTGGAAATGCAGCCTTCATGCGGTATTTGTTTTGTTCCCTAAAACATTGCTTAAAAATTCAAAATGAGTAAAGTGTACTAAAAATTTTAATCACAGAAACTTGGACTGGTGAAGCAAATGGTTGGGAAGGGGAAGACCAAGGAAGGTGGATGGCAAGAAATGGAAAAGGAAGAGCTCACCGGTCTCCTCCACAGTGTTCAGCCCCAGCAAAGTCATGCTACCTACAGAGCTAAAGTTAAACGCACCCATACAACAGTTTGGTAATGTGTAGAGGTTCAATGAAAAATAAGTAAAAACTGTTCATGCATAAGTGCATCATGGCAAGGAGACAGAAAACGAGACAGTCTGATGAGGCCAGTGTAAAACATGGGATATCAGCTTCCAACAAAAGAATAGGTGAATCTACAGCCAAAAGTGGGGAGGACCGCCAAAGGGAGGAAAATCACTTCCTTCAATGAGAGCCTTATTTGGGAGAAAACAAAATGGAAGAAATATGCAAGTAAAAATTCTGGTTGTGTCTATCAAATGTACATGACTGTGATGTGCTACAGCTTGACAGCTGTCAAGAAAGTTTTTTCATATGGAGAGCTTCACCTGCTCTACTGACTTGGTTTAGTCCTGCTTAAGCCGCTAAAGCATTTAAAGGCGGAGCTCGGCTCAGCTCATACTCAGCCTGTCTAGTGGGTAACTGCTCTGTCAAACACCTAGGCTTTTTTCACTTTTGGATTCCATAACTCATCTTAATACCTTCTATTATCACTATCTGAATTTGTTTACTATTAGAGTTTTAGAAATGGTGAAGGAGTGATAAGCTAGGAGGCAATGGGGGAATATTGCTCATAGAAAATTGTGTCAGTGGGCGCACTGCAAAACAGCACACATTTTAGCAGCAATATTAACCTCACCATCTCACAAAGGAAAGCATATCTCAACTGTATTCATTCTTGTTTTGAATATTACTGGGATCTTTTGCCAAATTTGAAGTGGATCATCAGGTAAAATAGCCAACTGAGAATTTAGGGGGTCAGACTTGTCATCTTTTCTCTAAAACAAGGCCTGTGTCATTCATATGCCAAAAGACTGTGGCTTACCCACCTTGCCAGTTCATATGCAGAGTTGACTTTTCTTCCTGTGGGTGTATGCTTTATCCATTATGTTTTACAACCCAATCACCAATATAAGTTGCTCATTTTCAAGATCCCTCTTCAGAGTCAGGAATGCCATCTTTGGTCTCGAAACTTCCTAAGAGAAATGCTCTCACAATGAAAGCAAACCCATAAACACCCCTCAGTATTCAAATGAGTTAACCACAACCATGTCATTCATCTAACTGGGTGTCCATTTCCTCAGTTTTCTCACCTGTAAATTGGGAAAGATCATACTGACTGACAGGAAATAGGCATTAAGGCATGATTAAGATTAATTTTGCTAAAAACACAACAAATAAAAAGGTGCTATAAAAATTCAGGCACTTGTGGAAGGTTGGACACCACAACTTAACGGAATTTTTCTGAAGTAAAAGAGACTAAAAAATCAAGGGCATTATTTTTAGATGCCCCAAATCTGTTAGTTTTAAATAGGAACTGAATACTTTAAAGAAATTAGATGTTTAAATGAATCTATGGTAAGAATTACATTTGAAAGTAAAAACAAAAATCCTCTTGAATGCAAGAAGAGCATCCGAAAATTTTAACAGCTTAAAATACACGGTTTTCCTGTCTTCTCCCAAGCAATCTTTAAATGGACAGATTTCTGTGCATCTTTTCTAAAATCAATTTTCATGTAAGTATAGGCTCAAGTCAAGACAAACTACAATCCAAATATATTTGAAGAAAGTATAATCAATTTAAACAAGTTGAAACAGGGAAGACTTACACATCTTAATGGTAGAATCAAAATGACTTTCTAAACACCTGGAGATTAGGGTTCTTCTTCCAGTTTGTTCTTCCAACTACATTCAGACAAACTAGTGAGCTCAAATCCTCTGGCTTCTTCAGGGCCAACAAGGAGCTATATGGTGACACCATACTCGCACAATTCTTAAAACATATTTCATGCCAATGCCAAGGCCTGGACAGAGAATGCTTATGATAAAGCACAATAAGTGAAGCCCCACTGCCTTTTCTATTAAGTAAAACATTAATTTTTGCTGTAACATAAGATTTCTGGGCTAAGGCAATTGTATATAATCCACACCCCGAAGGTGTGGCAGAAAGCCAGGTAATGAAGGTCTGTATGCAGAAACTCCAGGCCCTTCACCATGCGAAGGGGCTACTTTCCTGGTGGGTAAGGACAGCATGCACCTGCCTATGGGCACTGTGCCATGCTCCTTTCCAATTCTTCCTGTAATTACTACTATGCTGGAGACTGCTAGGCAAGAAGGTCCAAGGAGGTGACTATTAGGATGGTCCAAAGAACACAATCCCTGCTTCTGCCCTCTATAGAAGCTACAAGTTTGATTGTCCAAACCACATGGGCCATAGAGATTTGGCTCACGTTATTTCTCTTTCCATTTTCTACTGACAGCTGGAGGGTGGTCTCAGCCCAACCATAAGTAGACCAAGCTGTCTTTACTCCAACCCTCCCCCCAGGTCGTTTCTCTCTATTTAGAGACTATCATGATGAAGTAAGTAGAGAATGGAATCTCCTGGACCCATTTACCTCTTGCCGTCTTTGCAGAATTTTACATTTTTTTTTCAGAAAAATAACAATAGGAGATTTAGATTCTCATTTCCTAATTAATAGTTTTTGTCTTTGTGGACAGGATTTTATTTTTGAAATAAGACTTTGTTGGTCTTATATTGCTCATTTTAAAGAAAAAGTTTCCTAATTTTTGCATGTTACCAGATATCCTTTATGGAGATCAGTTCAGAAGAATTGTTGGGTATCTTAAGACTAAAAGGAATATTCTTTTGGATTCAACTGCAAATTTATTTCATTCCTTTCCATTGGCAACACATATGTTTCTTTCTCTCTGAAGTATTGGGTTACGTTTCAGAAAGAAAAGAAAATCTCCTAAACGTGATTTATCAACTTTCTTGAAATAGATTTTAAAGCGACTTCCAGATTAGTGTGAATATGGCAAAAATAAACATCACATAAGTGATTTCAATAGTGACAATCCCATTAGGCTGCACATTTCCAAATTTAGCACTTAGGCAGTTTTTTCTTTTTCTTTTTCTTTTCTTTCTTTTTTTTTTTTTTTTTTTTTTTTTTTTTTTTGAGACAAGGTCTGGCTTTGTCACCCAGGGTGGAGTGCAGTGGCGCCATCTCCGTTCATTGCAACCTCAGCCTCACAGGCTTAAGCCTTCTTCCTAACTCAACCTCCCGAGTAGCTGGGACTATAGGTGCATGCCACCATGCCCAGCTAATTTTTGTATTTTTTGTAGAGATGAGGTTTCACCATGTTGCCCAGGCGGGTCTCGAACTCTTAGGCTTAAGCCATCCACCTGTCTCAGCCTCCCAAAGTGCTGGGATTATAGGCGTGAGCCACATCACCTCGATTGTTTTTCTAATTAAAAAATATTTTAAACCTGAATTCTCATTGGCTATGTGAAGTCTGCATGACTTCTGAACTTTTGAAAGCCATTATCTTTTCTGATGTAAATTTGCATTATCCTTTAACCATTTCAAATAAATTAAAAACTGGAAAGACAGAAATTCAGCCAAGCTACATGAGACTCTAATAACTAGTGCAAATCTGGCTTGTGTTATGTAATTTCAAAATGGATGTTTCCTTGTGTCTAACTGACCTTCTGAGGTCCGTGTTTGGTTGTTCAATTTAATAATTGAGGAAGTGCCATTATTCAGATCAAGAATAATTAGACACTGGCAACAAAACTTCTTTTTCTGAGTTAGTGTTATGAAGAGAATGTGGTTTACGTAATTAATCAGCCTTTTGAGGCCAAATGGCTTGTCATTTGGCTTTAAAATATATTCTAGCTTTGAAAATACACAGATGTTGGCTGAATGAAAATGGTGGCACATTACTTTTGACTGCTTTAGAAGACTGAAAGCAAACAGCTTGTTTGGAAAGTAAAAAAGCCAGAACCCAGGGAGAAGCACTACTCCAAGCACTGCCAAGACACCATCACCTTGGTGGTGTACTTACAATCAGATGACCCTGTGTGAGCGAGTTTGTCAGTGAATGTGTTGAGTGGATATGGGCTGGGTCTGGAGACTAAACAGCTTCAAAGTTCTGGCAGGGAAGGCCTAGCTTGGCGCTGGAGCCACCTGGCTGAGTAATCTCATTTTGCTCAGATGCCTTCTGCTTTTCAGGTGTCTCGGGCTTCTTCCTGCAATTAAACAAAGGGCCCTTTGAAGGAACTGACTGCATATTTGGGAAGAGGCGTTTTAGAATCTTTTAAAGATAACTTGATTTTTCTTTTTCTGAACGAGTATGGGAGGTAGTCTAATATGTCCCTTGTTTTGAAACAAGATGATTCTTGGATTTTGTTTTTTTTGTTTTTGTTTTTGTTTTTTTTTTTCCCCTTCAGTAAAGGCCCAACTGGGAACACAGCACTACATTCGCACTCTGTTGGCTATATAAAAAGACCCTGTCCCAGAACTTTAGAGAGTGTGAGCTACGTATGGCTGACATTATCCAAGAAAGCATCCCTTCTTACCTCCTTAGCAGTTTTAACACGGTCTGGAAAAATACTAGTGGAGGTTTACTGTTCTAGCATTTGTCAGGAAGCTTCAAGACAAGATTCATGGAGGAACGGGAGGAACACTGGACTGGGAGTCAGGATATTTAGCTATGGAACTCGCTGTGCCTCTCAGTTGCTGTCTGGCGTTGGGCACCTCACTTTACCTCTTTGTGCTTCAGTTTCTTCATCTGTCAAATAAAGGGCTTGTGTTAGAAGGCCTTCAAGTGTTCGTCCAACTTTAAATTTCTACTTAATTAAGTCGAGCATTCAACTTTTGTGCTGTTATTTTATTTTAGATTTTATTTTAAATCGATACATAATTTCAAATTACAATTTCAATTTGCAGGCTATACAAATGAAGTGGTAGTGGTGGAGGTTTTTCTTAGAGTAGCAAGTGAAGCATGTAAAGAAGAGCTCAGACATTTATGCAGCCAAAAGACACATGAAAAAATGCTCACCATCACTGGTCATCAGAGAAATGCAAATCAAAACCACAGTGAGATACCATTTTAATAAACATTAAAATGTTTTCAATAGCTAAAATAAACATTAAAATGTTTTTTAAAAAACATTTTAATATTTCAAATAATGCTTTGCTAACCATATGGTTGATTCTAAGTTATGGGCCTACCATCAATGCATATTTTCCAGTATTCATAAGGGAGATGTATTATTTTACAAATATTTTACAAATCAAGCTTACTATCTATAGTAACCAATTAATAAGACAGCTCATGCATCAAGCACACTTTCATCACAAAATAGGGCAAAGCTTTCAACACATATCTGCTTGTATGTATGATCCATAGAGAGGAGACAAAACTGAAGTATGACACGGTTAAGATTTTGTCCTTTTACATAGTTAATTTAACTGATAGCTGAGGTATCCATTTAAAACTTAGATGCTTGATAGCTGAGGTATCCATTTAAAACTTAGATGTTTTTGGTTGTGATCACACGTCTCTCACATGCCAGCAAAGTTGTCTGAGTTCTCCACTACAGAGGTTATTAATGTAAACATAACAATAAGAGGCTATTTTAGAGGCCTCAGTTTGCACTGCCCACCCCAAGAAAGAAATGGGAAAGTCTTATAAAATAACTAGAATAAGAAAACAACAATGGATATGAAAAACAGATATATCACTTACTATCTGACACAATGTGGAATATATATTATTTGTAAATTATTTTCTAATATTCCACAGTGAATAAAGTAAAAGCATTACTCTGCCTAACCACTGTGTGTACCATCCATTTCACTCAACAGCTTAAAAGGGTAAGGAAGGAAATCGATGGAGCTGAATCACACTCAATCCTTATGTGGCATCCTGGATAGGAGAACAAAGCATTAAATAACACTAATGCAGCCCCCTCATTAGCATTTCTTGCTATAAAAGATATATGGCTGACAACAATGTTCTTGAATTACAAGTATCTCCCAAACACCTACAAAGCTTTCCCACATATTTTGAAATTCATTCCTGGAAGAAATTACTTTTTTTTTTTCACTAGGTGTGAATAAGATACCACGCTTGTGTTGCAGGGCATGCCTGATGCCCAGTGTTTTAAACACAAAATGTGCCACGAGTCAAAGTTGATTTTTCTGAACTTACTTTATTAGGAGGCACAATTACATTAAACACATTACCACATGTCTTCCTCATCTGTTTCTGCAAAATGACTACTTTCGGGATGGCTGTGCATTCCTGAATACCCTGCTGCACTGAAAATTTGAAAAGGCAAACGTTTTTAGAGGAAGGATGCTATTGTGGACATTTTTTTCACATGGAAATGTACTATTTGTGGATTTGTATGGCTGTTTGCCAATTAAAGCTTTAAAGCAGACCTATACATGGAGTCCCTTGAGCCCTGACCATTTTACAGAGACATTTTTGCAAGCCCTCCAGGACTGAAGTCATAGATAACCATGCACTGCGGATCAGACTCCTTGGACGTCACGGACTGCACACATCCAGAAGAGCAGCTCTAAGGGCATCTGTAACTCTGCCGTGGGGCAGGAGCTTCCCATGGGAAACCTAAAGCCCTTGAAACTGCTTTAGAAACCTAGGGCTTCTTAGCATATGCAAGGTGGGCACCAAAGTAACGAGGGTGCCACGGGCTGCCCATGTGCTCCCCACGACCCGGTGCAAGGAGATAAGACAGACGGTCCCCTTGGGCGGGCACCTGTTTCCTTGACCCTTCATTCCAGTTTTACGTCCATGCCCCGTTTCCTGGGCTACCATAAACTGAGTTTACAGCAGGGCCTTGTCAGCCTTCCTGACGCACTTCCCGTCCATACACACCATAGCTGGCTGTCCTGGGAGGCTAGAGACGACTCCTGAACCTTGTGAGTGCAAAGACACACTAAGGAACCCAGGTGTGTTAAATGAGAGCCAACGGGGAGGTCCCCAGGTTGAAGAAGAGTGGGGCTGGCATGCTCCGTGTCTACTGCTGAAGTAGGAAAGGACAAGGGAGAAGAGGCCAGCGTCCCCACCTGTCCCGTTGTGTCCCATCCAGCCCTTCCCTGGGGCTGCCTGCAGAGCTCACACCTGCTCCGCACACCTGAACTCCAGGTCCTCTGCTGAATTCTTGCCGTGCCCTTGGGACAGAGATTGCCCCTGCCCCGGGTCCCCAAGTGACCCCGTGTTGGTCGGGAGAGCTGTAGGGTGACACAGGACCTCCCCAGCCATCTGCATGGGAATGAACCTCTGTGCACCCGTCCTCGACAGTCAGGTGCTGGCATCTGCCCTCTCACCTGCCTGGACGCCCAGCAGACCCCCGGTGACCAAGTGTCCCATCCAGATGGGTGGTCGAGCAGGAGGGACACATGCGGACTCTCCCCCAGCCTCCAGCACATGCACAGAACCCAGTGATGCTCCCGGGCACTGGGGACCACCTGGACCCCTCGATCTCCCTTCCCTGGCCTACGCCAGCCTGCCCCTAGGGGACTCTCCCTGACCCAGGCCCCAGGTGACGCTGGGGAGATTTCCTCACAGGTCAGCCTGAGCTGCCCCAAGATCCACACTCTCGTCCTCTGAGGACCTCGGACTACACGGTCCCAGTCTCCCCTCCGGCCAGGTCCTCTCCTGAGGTACCCTCGACCTCTCCTCCTCACAGGACCTACAGGACCTGGCACCTTGATGCTCCTCTGAGGGCCTGGGTCCTTGGTCCTCGTGAGAGCAGCTGGCCTGACTGTGGGTGCCCTTTCCTGATTGGCTGGCTCAGTGCATGTGGGAGGTGGGGCTATGTGGAGCCACGCCCCCCCCACTGGGCACGCCTTCCCCTGAGGGATGGCCCATGGCTGCTGTGGACTGGACTTCCACCCCTACGGTCCTCCAGCTCCTCATCCTGGGGAAGGACAGAAGGACCTGGGAGCGGAGTGGGGAGCAGCTACTGACCCTGCCCTGAGAGGTGGAGGCCATGTGGCTGTGGCCTAGGACCTTGTACCTGGACTCCTTCCAGCCACCCTTCTCCTTTGGGAGAAATGGCCATCACCCTGGAAGTGGGGCCCAGGCTCCCTCCCATGCCCTGTGTGCTTCCAACACGCCCAGCTGCATCCCAGGCATTCCTGCTGTGCGTCCCGTGCACCCACCACATCACAAGACCTGCTTCCTTATCTCTGTGGGATTCTGCCCCTTCCTCCTTAGCTCACCGTTGAGTCACTTAGGGTGCCTATGGGGTGGCAGGTGCCGTCCTGCCCTCATCTCCCCTGTTGCATCAGGTACCCGTGTGGGGCCACTCCACCCTGCATGCGTCCATTTCCTGTCCATTCACCTCTGGGCAGGGCTGTTGTGAAAGAGGGCTGCTCTATTGTTGTGGTTAGGGCTGTTGTGAAAGAGGGCCGCTCTGACTTTGATTAAATGTTGTGGTTACCTGTAGACATGCTGCTTTCATTTCCCCTATTCCATCACCTACCTCTGTGGGGCTAATCTACAAAAAATCCGCTTAGTTCTCTGTCTATGGACATGTCAGTTCTTTCCAGTGTCAGTCCCTTCTAAGCAAGGATGCTATGAAGAGTGAGATGTCTGGCATACGTGCCAAAGGTTTACACGGTATCAGAGAGTGGAATTCCTGGATCATAGACTCAGGGAATATTCCCTAGTGCTCAATTGTTTCCAAGAGGCATCCCCCACCAGAAGAGTGTGTTCCCACTGTTACACAGACTCGCTGGTGGAATAGGCCTTTTGCTTAATGCTGTCATTCTAGTGGGTGTGAAATGGCATGGATTTGGGATCTTGCATTTCTCCAGTTACTAATAAGACTGAGTTCTTTTTCTCGGCTGTTTGCATATCCTTTTACAGTACAATATCCACGTTGGTGAATTAACCATTTTTCACTTTAATAAGATGTTTTTCTTCCAGTTCTTATATATTGTGAGGCTAAGCTTTATAACTGTGTTTACCTGTGCCTTTTATAATAAATTTATCTTTTCTCTGAAGTCATAAAAGTTTCCCCTCTATTTTCTAATAAAGATTGTGAGATTTAATTTTGCATGTTCTTTTTAACATTTAAGTTCAGAGGTATATGTGCAGGTTTGTTATAGGGTAAACTTGTGTCATGGGGCTTTGTTGTACAGATTATTTCATCACCCACTTATTAAGCTTAGTACCCATTAGTTATTTTTCCTGACTTACCTACAATTGATTTTTGTGCCTGATGTCAGGTGGAGAACCAATTCCTTTTTTTCCTTCCCGTGCAGAAATTCGGTTTTCTTGTCCTCATTAGTTGAAGAGCATACACTTTCCCCATTATCAGCTTATTTACTGCAAAGTCCCTCTTTGTTCCTGCTGATTTGAAATGCTACCTTTATCATACTCCCAATTTGCAAATATTACTGGGTCGTCTTATCACTTTCTAGAATGTTGCCTTGGTCTGTCTCTCTATTCCCATGCCAGTGAATACCACAGTGTTTTAATTATGGAGGCTGGGTGTATACTGTAATGTGTTTGGGGCCAGTTTTCCCATATAGCTCTTCCTTTTCCGTGACTTTGTAGCTATTCTTGCCTTTTGAAATGGGCATTATGATATCATCTTCTTCTCTCCCGGAAAAAGGGAATGGTGTTGGTATTTTTATGGAATTGTATTAAACTTATAAACTCACTTAGGGAGAACCAACATCTTGATGATGCCGTAATGTCCTAACACTGAACAAACGATTTCTACCCACTTGCCCAAGCCTGCTTTTGTGTCTTTTTAAAAGGCACTGTATAGTGCTTTCAATATGTCTTAATTTTATGCCTAAATATTTTTATCATTTTTGTTGCTTTTGTAAATGATTGTTTTATTTGTAATTGTATCCCCTACCTGGTTATGTTTTGGTGGGCGTGGAGCCTTTTGATCTGAGCAGTAGCTCTCAAGAGTAGGCTTTGGTTTGGAGAAAGTGCCTATGAAACAGTCTGTGCCTGGTGGTCTCATATGGGAGATTTCCTTCATAAGGCTATTTCCTCTGTACAAATGTTCTTTTATCCTTTTGGGCGCTATTGGGGTCAATTATATAGTGAGTGTATTTTCACAAGAAATTACATAGTTCATATAGTTTTACAAGGTTATCGGCATAGAGATGTGTAAAGAAGCCCCTCTGATTTTTAAAAGTTTCCTCTTTATTGTTATTTACAGGCATACCTCAAAGATATTGTGGATTTAGTTCCAGACCATCACAATAAAGCAAGTGACATGAATTTTTTGGTGTTTCTTGCATGTAAAAGTTAAGTTTACAGTATATTATAGTCTATTAGATGTGCAATAGCACTATGGCAAAAATATATACATACCTTAACTTAAAAAGAGTTTATTATAACAAATGCTCAATATCACCTGACCGGTCAGTGAGTCATACACTCTTAGCTGGTGTGAAGTGTTGCCTCAATGTTCATGGCTGCTGAGTGATCGGTGGGGTGGTTGGTGAAAGTTGGGGTGGCTGTGGCAATTTCTTAAAATTAGACATCAATGAAGTTTGACACATAGATTGACTCTTCTTTTCATGAAACCTGTCTCCATAGCATACAATGCTGTTTATAGCATTTTACTCACCCATAGTTGAATATTCTTCGAAGTTGTAACGAACCCTCTTAAACCCTGCCACTGCTGTATCAACTAAGTTTATGCAATACTCTAAATCCCGTACTGTCATTTCAACTACTACTACGTTCACAGCATCTTCTCCAGGAATGGATTCCATTCCATTTCAAGAAATCACTTTCTTTGTTCTTCCGTAAGAAGCAACTCCTTGTCCTTTCCAGTTTGATCATGAGATTGCAGTGATTCAGTTTCTTCTTCAGGCTCTACTACTCTTTCTGGTTCTCTTGCTATTTCCATCACATCTGCAGGTACTTCCCCCACTGACATTGTGAACCCCTCAAAGTGATTTGTGAGGGTTGGAATCAACTTCATCCTTTAATGTTGATATTTTGACTTCCTCCCATAAATCACGAATGTTCTTAGTGGCATGCAGAAAGGGGAATCATTTCCAGAAGGTTTTCAATTTCCTTTTCTCAGATCCTTCAGAGGAATCACTATCTATAGCAGCTACAGCGTTGCGTTATGGAATCTGTTTGCTAAACACGAAGACTTGAAAGTTAAAATCATTTCTTGATCCATGGGCTGCAGAGTGAATGTTTCATGCATGCTAGCAGGCATAAAAAAAAAAAAAAAAAAAAAAAACCTCCTTGTACATCTTCATGACAGCTCTTGAGTGACCAGACACACTGTGAATGAGTGGTAATATTTGGAAGGGAATCTTTTTATTTCCAAGCAGTAGGTCTCAAGAGTGGGCTTAAAATCTTCAGTAAGTCACGATGTAAACAGATGTGCTGTCGTCCAGGCTTTGTTGTTTCATTTCTAGAGCACAGGCAGAGTAGCTTTAGCATCATTCTTAAAGGCCCTAGGATTTTCAAAGCGATAAATTAGCATCGGCTTCAACTTACAGTCACCAGCTGCATTAGCCCCCTAACAAGAGAGTCAGCCTGTCCTTTGAAAGTTTGAAGCCAGGCATTGACTTCTCCTCTCTACCTACAAAAGTCCTAGATGGTATCTTCTTCCAATAGAAGGCCGTTTCATCTAGAAGGAAAACCTGTTGTGAGCACGGCCACCTTCACCCATGATCTCAGCTAGATCTTCTGGAGAACTTCCTGTAGTGCCTCCATCAGCACTTGATGATCCATCTTGCACTTTTATGTGATGGAGATGGCCTCTCTCCTTACACTCCATGAACCAGTATCTGCTAGCTTCTCCTTTTTTTTGTTTTTGTTTTTTGTCTTGTTTTGTTTTGTTTTTTGTTTTTTGTCTTTTTTCTGCAGCTTCCTCATCTCTCTCAGCCTCAGAGAAGTGAGGAAAGATAGGGCTGTGCTCTGGATTAGGCCTTGGCTTAAGGGCATCTGGTGGCTGGTTTGATGATATGTCCACTAAAACTCTCTGCATATCAGCACGAAATCTGTTTCGCTTCCTTATCATTCATGTGTTCGCCGGAGTGGCACTTTTCATTTCTTTCACCACCCGGCTAAGACTTTGGCACAGGTGGTCTAGTTTGGGGCCTGTCTCAGCTTGCAACGTGCCCTCCTCACTGAGCTTAATAATTTCTGCCTTTTGATTTAAAGTGAGAGATCTGCAATTCCTCCTTTCACTCGAACCTTTAGAGGCCATCCTAGGGTTATTATCTGGCCTAATTTCAATTCTGTCGTGTCACAGGGAGTAGAGAGACCAGAGCAGAGTGAGAGAGATGGGGAGAGGCCAGTCAGTGGAGCAGTCAAAACACACACAACATTGATTGATTAAGCTTGCTTCTTCTAGGGTGCATTTTGTGGCTTCCCAATGTGATTACAATAGCAAAATCAAAGAGCACTGATCACGGATCACCAAAACAGATATAGTCCTACTGAAAATTTGAGATGTTGTAAGAATTACCAAAATGTGACACAGAGACACGAGGTGAGCACATGCTGTGAAAAATGGTGCCCACAGATTATTCAAATCAGGGTCATTAGGAACCTTCCAAAACAAGCTGCATCTGCAAAGTGCAATAAAGCACAATCAAACAAACTATGCTGGTACTTGTGTGTCTCCTGTGCAAACATCTATCTATCATCTATCTATCTATCTATCTCTATGCCTGTCTATCTATCTAGCTATCTATCTACCTGCCTACCTATCTACCTGTCTGTGTACCTATTATATATATACAGAAACACTATCTCTGCATCTTTGATTCAGTTAGCTACTGCTTCATCTGCCTCATTGATTCAAAAAGACCCTCTTCAATATTTGTGTCTCCTATTTCTGTTTCTCCCTCATTAATGTCTGCTTTATATATTAACATTATTACTTGTTCGTGCTTCCTTTTAACTTTGTTTTATGTCTAGCCCTTGAGCTAGAAATGTCACTGATTCATTTTTATACTCCCATTGTCATGGTTATGAGTATTCAAAGCGGTCTACTTTTCTCTGATCACCTCTTTAAATATATGTCATAGATTCAAATCTGTAGGGTTTATTATAATTTATCAGAAAGTAGATAATTCCTCCTCATATCTAGGCCGGCACCCAGTAATTCTTTAACAGTTGATTTTTATGAGTTCTGGGGCACGTGAGCTTATTTACAGCTTTTAGTTGTATTGTACTACGACCACAGCAGTAGTTTGTGATATCTCTATATGTGGAGCTTACTAATGTTTTCTTCGTGACCTCACATATGATCAATTTCTGTAAATGTTCTTTGTAAACTTGAGAAGGTATATTTTCCAGTATCATGTTGTAGTTTCAATACATGTACATTAGTTCTACCTTTTCAAATATGGTTAAAGTGTTACAGTGGGCTGTGTGCAGTGGCTCACCCTGGTAGTCCCAGCACTTTGCGGGGCTGAGTTGGGAGGATCACTTAAGCCCAGGAGCTCAAGACCAGACTTAGTACCACAGAGAGATCCTGTTTCTACCAAAAATAAGAAGATTAGCTAGGCATGACGGCATGTCCTGGTAGTCCCAGTGACTCAGGAGGCTGAGACAGGAGGATCGTGTGAGTCTGGGAAATCAAGGCTTCAGTGAGTCATGAACCCACAGTGGCAGTGACACTGGGAAATCAGAGCCAGACTCTGTCTCAAACAGAAACAAACAAATCTCATGTACCCCATAAATATATACACCTACTATGTATACATAAAAATTTTAAAGCTAAAATTAAAAAAATTTTTTATGTTACACTGTTATTCCTTTTTAACCATTTAACTGGTTGTGGCAAATTGCATTTTCTGAAGATGGTCACAGTACCACCTTCTTTCCCACAAGCTCTTCTTTCCATGAGACCTGGGGCCCTGCTCCTATCAAGGAGTGCAGCCTATATGTCCTTCTCTTGGACTCAGGCAGTGTATGAAGCTGCTGAGTGTGAGAGAGGACCACACAAGTGAGGATTTCTGTCTGTGGAGACTAGGACACAAAAATGCCGTGAAATCCCACCTTGCTCCTTTAGGACACTTGATCTGGGAACCCACCCATTATGCTTTGAGGAAGCTCAAGCAGCCCGTGGAGAAACCCGTGGAGAGCATCAGAGGCTCCCAGCCTCAGCTAAGTTTCCAGCTAATAACCAGCTGCAGCTTGCCAGCCATGAGAGCAAGCCATCTTTGAACGTGGATCCTCCAGTCTCTACTTGAGCAACACTAAGTCGCATCCTTGGGTCACAGATGACTCACCTCCATTAAGCCCCCAAAAAACTACATGATGATTTTTATTTTCAGCCACAGAGGAAATCCTTCCCTTTAACCAGAGCTCTATTTCCCCCCAAGTCCCCTTAGGAGAGCTTCATGACAGCTGCCAGCTTTCTCCCAGTATCTCTCTTACTTGCTCACTCCCCATTCCATCTCTCTACATTTCCTCCTTCCGTTACCTGACTCTTCTGTTTTGGGTTCCCTATCTCTGTCTTATAGGAGCATCACTTTCTCTGTCTTCTCTGCTCTACTCACCCTTCAGTTTTGCTGCTTCCACTCCCAACTCCCTGTCACACGCACCATTTGACTCCCTTGCTGGTTTTGTGACAGAACAATTCAGACGAAATCCCCCAAAACTTCTGCCATCAAACCTACAAGCTACCTGCATCTGTGCCCCGTCTCTCCCTCTGTTAGAGGAGGAAACACGTCCCTGCCCCTGTGTTCTAGGTTCCATGGCCTCCTGTCTTCCAGAAACCTCGTGTTATCCATTAGTTTATCCATTATCTTTCTCCTCCCTCTATCTTCTGCATGTCTTTCTCTTGCCATCCTTCTTATTCCCATTTGCGCATACTCGAATCTCCTTCAACTTGAAAATCCCTGGGCCTTATTCACCAGCAATGTAATTCCCACCACTCTCTTACTGTTTGTGTCAAAGCTTCCAAAGGATTATCTCTGCTTGGTGCCTCTATTGCCTCATCTCTCACATGTTCTGTAATCCACTAGAAACCAACGTGGGCCCACACATCTCTTCTAAAAGGATTCTCCCTCAAAAGTCACTGGTGACCTCCATGTGACTAGATCTAATGCACATTCTCTGGCACTCATCTCAGTTGATTCTCAGCTGCGGTCAACACTGTTGAGCACTCTCCTCTTTTTCTCAGTCCCCTCCTTTTGTCTTCCTTTGTCTTCCATAGCAACACATTCTCCTGTTATTCTCTTCATTTTGGCCACGTCTCAATATCTTTTCTAGCAGCACCTTCTCCACGGGGCCCTTTCAAGATGGAATTTCCAGGGATTTGGGTCTTGCTCAATTCTCTTCCAGCTGTATACTGTTTCTCTATTTATTTTCATATATGGCCATAACTACCATTACCATTGAAATCAAAGTTTCTCAAAGTGTGACTTGTGGACCAGCCTGTATCAGGGTCACAGTGAAAGGGATTTGGGAAAGTTTGGATTTCATGGCCCTCTTCAGGCCTACCAAATGAACTCTCTCTGTGGGAGGGAATGTGAAATCTGCATTGGGAATAAGTTATCCAGGTTGTTCTCATACCCACACACTATGCGTCAGGGACGGCCTGGCTGACATTAACAATGGCAGCTCAACACCTCCATCTGGTGGCTTTTGGACACCATCGTCTTCTTTTTGCAAATACAGTCCATGGAGATTAGGAAACTATTGAAAATGTGAAAAATGAGAAAGAAGTAAAAAAACAGGATATGAATGGAGTCTCTACTCCACAAATAATCAAGACTGAATTACATCATTTTATGGCATGTCTAGCACAAAGTAGAACTTGTCTATATTACAGTTTTGAGAGTAAATCCAATGGACACATTTCCATTTTCATCTAAGGGCAGGAAAACACAGGTATTGGATGACTCCCCCTCTACAGATCATTACACCAAGTTTCTAACTTCTAAGAATGCTGCATTTAATGAATTTGTAAAGTTAGCCTTCCAGAAGTTAGCTAATAAAGAACCCTCTGCTTTCCACTAATAAATTAATATGGGTTTTGATTCCCATTTCTCCGATGATTAGTGATGTGAATCACTTTTTTCATACACCTGTGGGACATCGGTATGTCTTCTTTTGGGAAATGTCAATTCAGTTCCTTGGCCCACTTTTTAAGGGGATCCTTTTTCTCCTGTCGAGTCGTTTGAGTTCCTCGTATGTTCTGGATATTAGTCACCTGTCGGGTGATTAGTTTGCGAGTATCTTCTCCCATTCAATAGGTTATTTCTTTACTCTGCTGATTGTGCCTTTTGTTGTGCAGAAGCTTTTCAGCTGTATGCACTGTATTTGTCTATTTTTGGTCGTTTTTGCTGCCTGTGCTTTCAAAGTCTTAGGAATTCTTTGCCTAGACCGGTGTCAAAGAGAGTTTTCACTAGGTTTTCTCCTAGCATTTATATAGCTTCAGGTTGTTTTTGGTGTTTTCTTTTATTTTACCTTGTTTTGTTTTGCTTTGTTTTGTTTTGTTTTGTTTTGTTTTTGAGACGGAGTCTCGCTCTGTCTCCCAGGCTGGAGTGCAGTGGCGCCATCTCGGCTCACTGCAACCTCCACCTCCTGGGTTCAAGCGATTCTCCTGCCTCAGCCTCCCGAGTAGCTGGGACTCCAGGCACGTGCCACCACGCCCGGTTAATTTTCTGTAATTTTAGTAGAGACGGGGTTTCACCGTGTTAGCCAGGATGGCCTCGATCGCCTGACCTCATGATCCGCCCGCCTCGGCCTCCCATAGTGCTGGGATTAAAGGCGTGAGTCACCGCACCCGGCCTCAGCTCTTTGATGTAACTCCTTAATCTATTTGCGTTCATTTTTGTATACGGTGAGAGACACAGGCCTAATTTCACTAACCACCACAGAAATGCAAACCAAAACCGCAATGACATATCATCTTTCCTCAGTCAGAATGGCCACTATTTAAAAAGACACAAAATAACAGAGGTTGGCAAGAATATGAAGCAAAGGCAAATCTTACAGCCTGTTGGTGAGAGTGTAAACTACTACAGCCACCGTGGAAAAGAGTATGGCGACTTCTCAACAAAACTGAAAACAGAACTACCATTCGATGCAGCAATCCCATGACTGGGTATCTACCAAAAGGAAAAGAAATCAATACATAAAAAAATACCTGCTCTTGCATGTTTACTATATAGCACTATTCACAATAGCAAAGACGTGGAATCAACTTCAGTGTGCATCAACAGATGAATGGTTTTTTAACAAGATGGTGTATATATGTATACATATATCTAGGTGTATTTGTGTGTGTGTGTGTGTGTGTGTGTGTGGAACACAATTATTCCTTTAAAAGAAAGAATGAAATCATGTTATTTGCAGCCGCATGGACGGAACTAGAGGCCATTATCGTCAGTGAAATAAAATAGGCATAAAAAGACAAATATCACATGTCCTCTATTATATGTGGGAGCTAAAACATCTGATCGCATGGAGCTAGAGAATGGAGAGGTAGAGAATGGAGACTGGGAAGAGTGAGCCAGCAGGAGAAGGATGCAGAGAAGTGCGTTGAAGGGAACAAACCTACAGTAAGATAGAAGCAATCAATTCCGTGTTTGAGAGCAGAGTAGGGTGACGGTCCTTCACAAAAATGTATTGTACTCAGGCGATGGACACCCTAAATATCCTGACTTAATCACTACACATTGTATACATGTAACAAAATTTCACATGTACCCATAAATTTATATACAAAATACAAAAATTAAAATTAATAACAAATAAAGAAATACTATAATATGAGGCTCTCTAAGGTAACTTAAATTCTACTTTCAAGTCTGTGTTCTAGTTAAAAATGTAATACATCTTCACTGTAAAATGTTATGAAAATATAATTTATAAAGGAAATGAAATTCACACATAATTCCACCAAGCAGATACAATATTCCATTTAAAATCCCGGGTATTATTTCCTTTCATCCTTTTCTCTCTCTAGATAGATAGAGGCGTGGGTATACATAAAGACATAGCTATGGACTCAAATAGATACAGCTATAGATTGTCTTTACATCTTCTAAAATTATCTTTAACTTTCGTACCTGTCTTTGTTTGCTACCAGCTCTGCAAGTTTCTTTCTGTTTGTAATCATGCATTTTCCTTCTTTCATCTACATTTAGCAAAGTCTTCAAGACTGTATTCACTCTCATCGTGCTTTCCCACTGCCTGTGCGAGTAACAGCTTAAAGGTAAGGCTACTGTATCCTATTCCCTTTGAATTCACTTGCTTGTGACCATCGGCATTTCACTGGCTCATAGAAAGCCACCAATGTGTTGGGTGAGGAACAATGGGCAAAGGCTGCCAGAGCCCTTGCTGTACTACAGACTCTTTGTGAGATCATATAATTGAATGTGGTTTCCTACAGTAACTTTACTGAAAATTATCTCTCGTTTCACTTACTCATGTTAAACATTGCCTCAGATTGATCTCCGTCACAATGGCACGTTACTACTGGAAAAGGCATATAGTAGTCTGAAAATATCTGGAGATTTCACCATGTGCTCCAAGAGGTAATACATAGATGTCTACGTACCATAGATACATCAAGATTTCATAACTCATCTCAGTGCTAATTCTAAGAACAGCACATTGCTAATACTACTCCACCTTGATCACTGCCAATTTACTCCTTCTGATTACCTAGACTCGTGACAAAACATTTTCTCACTGTTTTAGGAGCCCGTGGTGTAGAATTTTCTCAAGGCCATTTGACAGCCTAAATATCACGCTTTGTTGTTTCGTTCGTAGTCTCAAAGAAATCAAGGTGAGAGTCTGGCTTTTAGAGAAGCACTCAGCAGACTAAATATTGCCGATCGATACTGAGATGTGGGTAGGAGTTTAACACATGAATGAGGACGGAAAAGATGGCCCATGCAATAAGCAAAATAGGATCCAGGCATGTGCAAGGGTATAGGGACGGAGAACATAGGCTCAACGTCATTACTCTTAGGGAAATGCAAATCACACCACAATCCTACCAGCTAACCACCCCCCAGGTTGTTTACTTTTAAGAGGAAGACAAAAATTGCTGCTGTTAAAGATGTGGAGAAACTGCAAGCCTTATACACTGCTGACGGGAATGTAAAATGGTGTGTGGCTGCTACGAAAAACAGTTTGGTGTTTCCTGAAGATGTTAAAAGTAATGAACATATGACACCATCATTCCATGCAGAAAAATTTAAAACAGACATTCAAGCAAATACATGTGTATGAATGTCCCTAACAGCACCATGGACAACAGCCAAATAGGAGCATCCCACATTACCACCAACAGATAAATGGATGAACACAACATGATGGATCCACCTAACGGGATACTCCGTAGCTGTGAGAAAGAATGACGCTCTGATACATGGTACGACGTGGGATGAACTTGGAAACCATGTTACGTGAAATAGGCCAGACACAAAAGGTCACATACCCTATGATTCCATTTATATGGAATGTCCAGAAGAAGCAAATGTTAAGGATTAGCGATACTTAGAAATCAGGTTGTTATCATGTCATCTGATTACAAAACGGATGAGTGGATGCCAGGGAAGGAGGGAGGCGGGAATCAGTAGTGACTGCCTCATGGGTACAGGGTTTTCTTTGGGATTGATGCAAATGTTGTGTAAATAGACAGAGGGGATGATTTTGCAATACTGTGAATTTACTTTATGCCACCAAATGGTATGCTTAAATATCTAATTTTATGTTATCTGAGTTTCACTTCAATAAATATTTCTTTCAAAAATAACAATTCTTAGACCCATGCAATATATGTTCAAGTGTTTTGAAAAAACCTGAGCGATCAATTAAATGAAAATTTCAATTTAAAAATAATCTTCAGCCCATTCATGTTTACATACAAATATGGTCCATGAAAAATAAGTCCATTTTTGACAACAACACAAGTATCGAAAGAAATATGCCAAAGAAATTATCAACAGAGTAACAAGGTAACCTGAAGAATGGAAGAAAATATTTGCAAACTGTGCTTGCGACAAAGAACTAATATGCAGAATCTGCAAGGAACTCTACAAAAACAGCAAGGAGAAAGAGCAAATAATCCCATTAAAACGTGGGCATATGACGTGGACAGACATTTCTCAAAAGAGGATATACAAATGGACAAGACATATTTGAAAAAATGTTCAACATTGCTCATCATCAAGGAAACACCAATGAACACCAGGGTGAGATAGCACCTTACCCCGGCCAGAATGACCACGATTAAAAACTCAATAAACAATAGATGTTGGTGCAAATGTGGTGGAAAAGAATGCTTTTACGCTGCTGGTGGGAATGAAAATTAGTCCAACCCCTATGGACAACAGTATGGAGACTCCTTAAAGAACTAATAGTCGATACACCATACGATCCAGCAATACCACGACTGGGTATCTACCCAACGGAAACGAAGTCATTATGTGAAAAAGACAGCTGCACATGTATGTTTATCGCAGCACAGTTCACAATCGCCAACGTGTGGCGTCGACCTAAGTGCCCATCGACTGATGAGTGGAGGAAGAAAATGTGTATATACACCATGAAATGCTAGTCAGGCGTAAAAAAAAAGAACAAAATCGTGTCTTTTGTGGCAACTTGGATGCAACTGCAGGCCATTATCCTAAGTGAGCTAACTCAGGAACGGAAAACCGAATACCGCATGTTCTCGGTGTGAGCTAAGCTATAGGTACACAAAAGTACCTGACCTCGTGTGTTCTGGCGGTGGGAAAGGTGGCCCCTCAGGGAACCTGGCTCCCACGTCCCTGTGCCTCAAGGGAGAACAGAACCTGTGACGCCTTCACTTGCCTCCCTCCATGACCGGTTCTGTGAAACTTCCCCTGCCCCCAGCGCCTAGGCCAAGGAGAATTCCCAGCCCTGTTGCGAATCCTTTCTTGGTTCCCGCGTGAGATTGGGCGGGGTGTCACTGAGTGAGCTCCAGATTCGACGCTGAGCCTCGGGGGATGTATTGGCGCTTCCTGCTCTCCGTAGCAAGTCGTCATCCAGCAGAACCTCGGGACGACACTTCGGTTTCTATGACAACCAAGGTAAACGTTTCTTTCCTGGCGGCAGACACACATCGCAAGGATATTTACAGAGCGGACAGCTGGAATAGCTGTAGGAACGTCAAGACTAGTAGGTGTCTGCTATCGATGTGACTGTGTCGGGGGCGGGGGGGAGGTGAGGGTGTATGTGTGAGGATGTGTGTCTGTGTGTGTGTGTGACGGTGTGTGCATGTGTGTGGGTGTGTCTGTGTGAGGATGTGTGTGGACATGTGTGTATGTGTGTGCGTGTGTGTGTGTGTGGATGTGTGTGTGTTTGGGGTGTGTGTGGATGTGTGTGGATACGTGTGCATGTGTGTGCATGTTTGTATGTGAGGATGTGTGTGTGTGTGAGGATGTGTGTGTGTTTGGGGGTGTGTGTATGGATGTGTGTGTGTGAGGAAGCATGTGTCTCTGTGTGTGTGTGAATGTGTGTGGCATTGAGTTGACTGTCCTGACTCACTGTCCTGAGGTGACACCTGTTGAGCCAGAGCATTGTCACCCGAGTCAGTCCTTTAAAGCAGAGATCCACAAGGATTTCTGAACTCAAAGGAATGTAGCAGGTCTCCTTCAGGATGGAAATTTGCTCACCTCCTCATTGTAAGAACGTACGATGCATACATTAGGAGAGGGAAATCTGATGCCGGCAAATGAGGAGCTACCATGGGTAGGACTGGAAGGCCTCCTGTCACTTTGAGCAGGCCGGGACTCATGCTGGGCTCATCCTGCGTAGCTGACCCTTGAGACCCATGTTCTGTAAAAGGTGAATTTCCTGGTCTCACTCCGCTAACTACGATGAGGTGAATTGAGTGAAAATCAGTGAGGGCCCCTTCTCGATGACAGAAGCGAAAAACACAGGCTCCTTCACCAGGGCGGGCCATTGTGTTCCTATTGTCTACCAAACGGCTCTGCTCTCCAGGTCGGAGAGCGGTGCAATTGTTCACTAATTGCATCCTCTACTGATGCATGCCATTAGTGAACAGAATAAGGGGAAAACTGGACCGATACCAATTCTCACCCAATGGTGCTACAAGTGCACTGCAAACCCTAGGAAAGCGTAGACCTGTCTCTAAAGGTACGTTGAAAGTTTATGTGCAATTCACCAGCGCAAAGGGAAGGTGTAGGAATACACAAGAATGTACTTCCTTTAGAGAAACCATTTAATACACGGTGCCTTTATTGTACTAAAGGATGCCGCCAGCTCATCCTTTGAAGGAAACACCTGTTTGGGGGAAGGTCTAAAATCACACACCCAGCAGCCGACGGGAGCTCCACAAAGCTCTGGTAATGCTAGGGAGGGGTGCTGGAGGGAGGATGCATGACTCTCGGTGGGAGGGGGACCATGTCAGGAAACGGACCCCACTTTGAGAAGAGCTGCTGAGGACTGTGTTCTTTTACTTGTTCCTAAAAAGTAAATGAACCCTCACTTGAGAAAGGAATGAACACAGGGCTTCCAAAATAATTATCCCCCAAATCATGGCTGTCGTTGGGAGAAATAAAAGCTCACGGTCTTCTAGTTCCTTCATCCCTCAACTAAAGAGCAAATGGAATAGAACAAAAGTTATACACCAAAAATAGAAAATGCTCTACTGATAATGTCTTTAGGGGCCTAAAATGGACTGTGATGTTATAGATTGTAGACTCACTATTTATCCTGTCTTCCTTTTATGTTCATCTGCTTAGTCTCATTGTGCAGGCGGTGTTTGATTTCATTTTGAAGTAAAATATTCAACACATTGTCCTACTCACTCAATAGTCTCAGAACTTGGGTTCACTCACAAAACTGAGTTGGGCTTAGTGAATGTTCCCTTTTTATCTCATAGATCCCGGTATGCGGAAGTAGATCAATATTTGCACATCATGATCTAGCTGGATCTGCAATATAGACAGGAAAAGGTAAACCTAGACAGACATAGATGTAGACCTCTCTAGCTATCTTGCTCTATCTCTAGCCACTCTGCTGTCCATCCATCATCTCTCTGTCTTCATCCATCTCTATCTTTATCTCTATCCATCCATCTATCACCTATCTATTCTTATCATTCTTCATATCTATCAAGCCTCTATCTTCTATAAAATTATATTTATCTAACTCTATATCCAACTGTCTTTCTCTCTATATATCTCTTCATCATCTGTCTCCACCATCTATGTCTCTATCTCTGGCTCTCTATTATTCTGAATATCTACAGACCTTCTAGCTAATATATATCTTTATCTATCTCTATCTTTTATCCATCTATTTTTATCTATCCCTATGAGTCATTCAACCTCATCAATCTATATCCATCTCTACTTCTATGCATCCATCTATCTATCTGTCTATCCATCTGTCTATCCCCCATCTACCTGCCTACCTACCTACCTACCTACCTACCTCTCTCTCTCTCTCTCTAGAGGGAGGGAAAACAATTGTGTTTCCCTTAGTACAAAATATGGGGAGAAAGTCACCAGCAAGACTATATGCAAACCCTTGACAGAAGGTATTTGGGCGATGGGCCAACGCATGTGGTGAGAGAACATTTCATATTTTGATTTCACACACTTCCCTTCTGATGATCTCTCTTAAGGAGGCATGGCTTTGGCCATCCGAACTTAGCTGCAATGGATATTTTGGTGGTCTGTAGAAGGCAGTCCCTTAAACTGTTTCACACCTGTAAAGATGTTGCCAGGTGCCAATACTGAAGAATATTCAAATGGCTGTGCAAACTTTAAGCTTTTAAATATCTTGTAGAAATATACATGTATAAACAGGACAAAAATTCTGGAGTGTGTGGACTCATATACTTGCAATAAGCATTTCCGGGTGATGGGATTGCTGATGCTTACTGTATTTCCTATGTAGAAATTTTAGACATCCCTTTAGATGTTTCCCTGTCTATGTTTAAAATAAGAAACTAAATGGAGAAGAAAACAGCATTTGTACTGGAAGCAGAAACATTTGCAGGAATGTGTAGAGGCAGTGAGCATGGATTCTATGCATCAATGCCAGGCTCCTTGAGTTTCCAACGTGTGTGTGTGTGTGTGTGTGTGTGTGTGTGTGTGTGTGTGTGTAGAGAGAGAGAAAGACAGAGAGGAAGAGAGGAGAGACTCTGCATTTGGGGATGTGGGTAGGCATTGACTTGGGCTTGAGGGTGCCCAGTCACACCTGTTTTGTGACATGGGCTGGCAGGTCCAGTTAAGGGGAGATTGAAGTGCCAGGGTCATTGGTGATTCCTTCTCACTTTTGTTCGGGGTCCTCAGTTGACACTTGTGCTTGACAGCCCAGTACTCTGAGTTCTCTAAAGAAGAGGGCATTAAACCTGTACGTTCATATACCCTCGTCTAAGAAAGGTTTTGTACAACTTTTCCCTAAAGTATGTATATCTCATCATCATTATACATTTCATATTACATCTACCAGTGCCCGTGAACAAAGACACACATACATGCATTTATTAAGAAAATAATTATTGGCCTATGAAACCTGTAATTTGAAGTCCACAATGCATGAGCTAAAATATGTAAGTGAGCTATGATACCCAATATTGCACAGTACCAAATATTGTACAATGGCTATAGAAAACAACAACAGGCTAGCAGAGTATTTCGATGTGGAAGGTGGGAAGTGAAGGATTGACAAAAGAGTTGCATCTTCAGTGCACGTTTCTATAATATGGGACATTTCATTAAATAAAGTTTGGAACTAGCAGGGAAACCTCACTGTACAGACGTTCACACAAATGAGGTAGGAACACGGGCATTCACAAGACAATGTATCCAGTTATGCTCTTAGGTTAGGAGCTCCAGTTGAAGATGATATGTGCATGTGTGTGTGCACATTGGCGCATCGGCAATGCCTCGGAAGCGGGCACATTATCATGCAGACTGAGATTCTGTGACGTGATGTCCTTTCATATGTCTGTCTACACATCTCATATTCTATGCTAACCCATTTCATGTTATTTGAGAATCAGAAAAACACAGTAACATGACAAAACTCACCTGTCATGTTTCCTCATTTTATCAATCTCGTTGAGCACATTTCATTTCTCTCTCTCTCTCTCTCTCTCACACACACAGAGAGAGAGAGAGAGAGAGAGGGAGAGAGAGAGACTGCTAACATGGAATCCTTCTGTCTTAGGGGGATGCTCTCGGGAAAGCACTAGTTCCCAAGGTTCTGAAATGGAAAAAGACTAGCATACGCTAAGTGGCATAACAGGGAAATTGTTTGAGATGCAAAAGAAGGCAGAAAACAAAAATGACAACTACGTGATGCCTGAGATGAAGACGTCAGTTCTGTTTCAAAAGGGCATGCATTCAAGAGTTGGGGAGGGGAACAGGATAAATCACTTGATTGGCTTAATTTCCTATCTGTGTTTGTGTTTCCAGGTTGACATTAGGAGTGCATAGGTCCTGAGCATCTACACGCGGTGCCACTGGGTCGCCAGAAGAACAGCGCACTTCAGGGGCACAGAGTGGGGTTGAAGGGTCTGCACACCAGCGCTTGCAGGGTGAGCAGCAAGAGATCCAGCTCACAGAACCAAACCTGCTGCGATCCATGTGACACTGGGTAAGATTTCCCCATTTACTAAACATTCACTTGCATTCACCTCACGCTGACATTTCACAGTGGAATTTTCCTTGCCCGTCGTTGTACAGACACTTGTTTTCAGGATAAGAGTCACTGATTTGGTGTCGGCAGGCAAAAGTTTAAAGCCACGGTAGAGAGGTGCAGATGGCAGCCAGTGACCGCTGCCTGCAGCGATCCTCACGACCGATGGTAGCCAGTAATCACCAGGATGATCGCCACGCAGCTCTGGGTTCTGTGTGCTCTTGCACATGACATGGTGCCGACACCCAGCATCTGCATGTGGGAGACCTCCTCGGGCTTCCTGGGAAGCACAGGTCCATACTAGCACCCTAGAAATAAAAACATGAAGCATTTCCCCAGGTTTCCGCCCAAGGAGCCCAAAGGCACAGAATACTCAGTAAGAAACGTGGGGTCCCTGCTGGTACACCCACCTCCCCATGCAGGTGCTCCTCAAGACGGAATTGTTAAAATTAGGAGAAGGCCTTGGGTTTGCTGTGTAATAAAGCTTCTGTGGACCTTCTGTATGATCCCAAATACTTGCCATCTGTCTATCCCTCTGTCTAAGACTCACTTGTCACGTTTCCTTATTTTATCAACCTCACTGAGCAGGGTGCTTCGCGTTTCACGAAAGGATGCTTTCCTGATACATTTCCGCTCTCCCTTTACCATGTTGCAGCATACTCCAGAATTGTCCATTGGAAACACGAGTTCAAGTGCCTCAGGGAGATTCAGGAGGAGGAACACAGCCCACCCACACTGCACCCCCTTTGCAGTCTGAAGGCAAAGGATGCTCTGCAGAGCAGCTTGGTTTAGGAGAGACCTGCGGTAGCAGAGGGTGTGGCAGGCAGACCCCTCGGCCTCCCTTAGCTACCTTTTCCCAGCTCATCATGGACTCGGAGTACGTCCTATGCTCTTGGAAAGGCCGACTATGGCCAGCAAAGGTTTTGTGCACACGTGGGACTTCACCAAAAACGAAGCCTGAAAAGGCGATTTCTCTAGAAGTTCAAATCCTCGCAGTAGATGAAAAAATCAAGGTGAAAAGCACAGACGTGAAGACCCCAACTAAGTTTGAGATGGAAGACATTGCCGCCTCTGCAGCGGCACAGACGAAGCTCGGTGCCCCACTCAGAGAGAAGATGGGGTACAGAGGAACCCTTCGGGTGGCCCTGGAGATTCTGAAAGAGAGAACAAATCTGGGTGGAGGAAGGAAACCACATGAACTAGAGAGCACCACACCCTCTCAGCTTTCTCAAAAGGTGCCCGAAAAGCCAGCCAGTTCTGTCCCTCGTGAAGATGACTGGAGATGCAAAGGCGACCTAAGGAGGAGTCTTGGGAAGAGGGAAAACCCAAGCTCACCGACGGTCCCTTCAGAGAGTAAGCGTGCCCTGCGGGATGACAGGTCGCAGGAGCCCACAGCCATTGCCCCTACTCCAGGCGCCCTGCCCGGGGACAGATCAGGGGCGCCCAGGGCCATTGCCCCTACTCCAGGAGCCATGCTCAGTGGCAGGTCACGGGCACGCAGGGCCATTGCCCCTACGCCAAGCGCCCTGCGAGGTTACAGGTCTTGGGCGCACAGGGCCATTGCCCCTACCCCAGGCTGCCTGTACAGTGACAGGTCACGGGCGCACAGGGCCATTGCCCCTGCTCGAGGCACCAAGCACGGTGGCAGGTCATGGGCATGCAGGTCCATTGCCCCCAAACCAGGCTCCCTGTGCGGGGACAGGTCACAGGCGAGCAGGGCCATTGACCCTACCTTAGGCGCCAGGCGCGGTGGCAGGTCACGGGCCCACAGAGCCATTGCCCCTACTCCAGGCTCCCTGTGCAGCAACAGGTCACGGGCTTGCGGAGCCATTGCCCTTACTCCAGGTGTCCTGTGCGGTGTCAGGTCACGGGTGCCAAAGGACATTACCCCTACTCCAGGCGCCCTGCGAGGTTACAAGTCATGGGTGTGCAGGGCCATTGCCCCTACTCCAGGTGCCCTGCGCGGAGACAGGTCAGCAGCATGCACGGCCATTGTCCGTACTCCAGGTGCCCTTGGCAGGGACAGGTCACGGGCACGCAGCGCCATTGCTTCTACTCCAGGGACCCTGCAGGGAAACAGGTCATCTGTGTCCAAGGCCATTGCCCCTACTCCAGGTGCCCTGCATGGAGACAGGTCAGCAGCGCGCACGGCCATTGTCCCTACTCCAGGCGCCCTTCACAGGGACAGGTCACGGGCCCGCAGCGCCATTGCTTCTACTCCAGGGACCCTGCGGGGAAACACGTCATCTGCGTGCAAGGCCATTGCCCCTACTCCAGGTGCCCTGCGAGGTTACAAGTCATGGGCGCGCAGGGCCATTGCACCTAACCCAGGCGCCTGGCGCAGTTACAGGTCAACGACAGGCACCGCCATTGCACCTAATCTGGGCGCCCTGGGCGGGAACAGCTCACCAGCCCACACGTCCATTATTCCTTCTCCAGGTGCCCTGCATGGTGACGGGCCACCAGCGCACATGGCCTTTCCTTCTACTCCAGGCACCCTGCATGGTGATGGCTCTCAGGCACACATGGCCATTGCTCCTACTCCAGGCACGATGCGCGGTGACAGCTCAACAGCGCGCACGGCCATTGCCTCATCTCCAGGGGCCCTGCGAGGTGACAGGTCATGGAAACGCAAGGCCATTGCTTCTACTCCAGGTGCCCTGCATGGTAACAGGTCTGACAGGTCACGGAAATGCAAGGCCATTGCTTCTACTCCAGGCACCCTGCACGTTGAGAGGTCACCAGCACTCAGGGCCATTGTTCCAACTCCAGGCACCCTGGGCCGTGACAGCTCACCAGGGCGCACGTCCATTATTCCTTCTCCAGGCGCCCTGCATGGTGACAGGTCACCAGCACACATGGACATTGCTTCTACTCCAGGCGCCCTGCACGGTGACAGCTCTCAGGCGCACATGGCCATTGCTCCTACTCCAGGCACCATGCGTGGTGACAGCTCAACAGCTCGCATGGCCATTGCCCCATCTGCAGGGGCCCTGAGAGGTGACAGGTCATGGAAACGCAAGGCCATTGCTTCTACTCCAGGTGCCCTGCGTGGTCACAGGTCTGACAGGTCACGGAAACGCAAAGCCATTGCTTCTACTCCAGGTGCCCTGCTCGGTAACAGGTCTGACAGGTCACGGAAACGCAAGGCCATTGCTCCCACTCCAGGTACCCCGCGCATTGACAGGTCACCAGCATGCAGGGCCATTGCTCCTACTCCAGGCGCCCTGGGTGATGACAGCTCAACGGCCATTGCCCCTACTCCCCCGCGAGGTGACAGTTCGCCAGCAAACACGGCCATTGCTTCTACTCCAGGCGCCCTGCACGGTGACACCTCTCAGACACACAAGGCCATTGCTCCTACTCCAGGTGACCTGGGCAGTGACAGCTCATCAGCGCACAAGGCCATCGCTCCTTCTCCAGGTGCCCTGCATGGTGACAGCTCACCAGCACACACGGCCATTGCTTCTACTCCAGGAGCCCTGCATGGTGACAGCTCCCAGGTGCACACGACCATTGCTCCAACTCCAGGCGCCCTGCGCGATGACAAGTCATGGAAACGCAAGGCCATTGCTCCCACTCCGGGCACCCTGCACTGTGACAGCTCACGAACGTGCACGGCCTTTGCTCCTACTCCAGGCGCCCTGCATGCTGACAGGTCACCAGCGCACCGGGACATTACTCCTACTTCAGGCGCCCTGCACTGTGACAGCTCAAGAGAAAGCAGGGCCGTTGCTCCTATTCTAGGCGCCCTGCACCGTGTCGGCTCTCAGGCACACAAGGCTATTGCTTCTACTCCAGGCCCTCTGCGCGGTGACAGCTCACCATTTCACACAGCCATTGCACCTATGCCAGGGGCCCTGCACGGTACCAGGTCAGGGAAACGCGAAGCCATTTCTCAGACTCCAGGCACCCTGTGTGGTGACAGCTCAGGAGAACGCATGGCCATTGCTCCTACTCCAGGCGCCCTGCACAGTGACAGGTCACAGACACATACGGCCATCGATCCTACTCCAAGTGTCCTGCGCAGTGACAGCTCACCAGCGTGCATGGCCATTGATCCTACTCCAGGTGCCCTGGGCAGGGACAGGTCACAGGCGCTCATGGCCATTGCTCCTACTCCAGTTGGAATGCAAGCACATGTGTTGCAAAGCCCCCGAGCCTGCCAGGATTCCCTGACGCTTTCGCGGCATGTTTGTGAGAAAAAGGGGAAGAAAAGGGCAAACGCCTCAACTCTTATGTCCCTGCCTCCCACAGTAACGGAGGAGGGTGCATCTCTGCCTCCAGGTCTCACCAGCCCTGCACCCCCCGCTCTGAAGGAAGAGACACAGGACAGCCGCCCGAAGAAGGCCCTGGCTGCATCCCCGGAATGTTCTCCCTTCTCGGGGAACATTCAGGACCCCGGAGAGGGTGCCTGGAAGCCAGGCTGGGCAGGTATGGCTGCATCCTCTGGGTCCCGTCAGCACAGGCTGCCTTCTTCACTCCGGCTTGCCAATAGAAAAAGGAAGCGTCCAGGTCCAGATTTTCAGAGGAGACCTCAAGGACCTCAGACGCCTGGTGACGCTAAGCTTGCTAATCCTGTCACCACCGTTCAAAGGGCTGGCGGTAAACAGGATGGGCAGCCCCCCAGCCTTGCTTTTCCACAGGAGCCACATCCCATCGAAAGGGGAACGATGGTCTGGTTCAAATTTCAAGATCATCCGTTTTGGCCAGCAGTGGTCAAGAGTGTCAGCAACACAGACAAGACCGCGAGGGTGCTCCTGCTTGAGGCCAACCTGCACCATGGAAAGCGGGGCATTCAAGCTCCTCTTCGAAGGCTGAAGCACCTGGATTGTAAGGAGAAAGAGAAACTGCTGAAGAGAGCCCAGAAGGCCTACAAGCAAAGCGTCAACTGGTGCTTCTCACTGATCTCCCACTACAGAGAAGGACTGGTCCGGGGTTCTTTCCGGGGCTCTTTCCTGGACTATTATGCCGCAGACATCAGCTACCCAATCAGGAGAGCCATCCAAGAGGGAGACCTGCAGATTGACTTTCCAAAGGTGAATTATGGCGACCTGGAAGACTGGGAGGAGGAGACCTCCCTGGGCGGGAAGAGGCCTTACAAGAAAATCCTCCCGGACCGGATGAGGGCCTCTCGGGACCGAGACAACCAGAAGCTCGTGGACTTCATCGTGAGGAGAAAGGGGGCCGACCCCCACCTTCTGGACATCTTGCAAGGCAGGAAGCAGTCCAGGTGGCTGACCACGTTTCTGAAGCCACACAGGGATTTGCACTGCATTGAAACATACCTGGAGGATGACGATCAGTTGGAAGTTGTGGCCAAGCATTTACAAGAAATCTACAAGCAAATTGACAAGACCATGCTGACTCTGATAAGGGATGACAAAGTCAGTTTTGTTCTGGAAGTTCTTCTGCCGGAAGCCATGATTTGTACCATCGCCGCACTTGATGGGCTGGATTACAAGGCAGCAGAGGAGAAGTACCTGCGAGGACCACCTGTGCATTACCGGGAGAAAGAGCTGTTTGACAGAAATATCTTAAAGAAGGCAAGAAGAGAACGAGCAACCACCCATACAGCTAATTAGCTCCCGCCCGCCTCCCCCGCACCCATACCTTCGCAGGGAGCTGCCTCCTTTCTAGAATTAATGAGGAAGCCTCCTCTCTTCCCCAACGCGTGTAAGTATGTTCTGGATATTCGAGACTTTGGGAATGTGAGGAATTCATTTGGGGCCCATCTCTCGCATGTGCTGGTGGCATATTCATCACCAGGTCTTCATCGCAAACTCGTGAAGAGCTATTTTGTTAAACGATTGCAACCCCTTGCGATTCCCTCGACGTCTTTGGATGTGTAGTTGTCCCGATAGGTTTGAAAGACAAGAGCATTGATTTTCATAACGTGTCTTTTGACTGGACTTGGTACTTTCGCTTAGGACCTATATTCTTTTACACAAAAAGCCACTGGTATCAGCTTTTAAACAACAATAATTTTTAAAGCCTAATGTATATTTCTATGGAAACATCAGTGAGACTTTTCATTCTTTTGGCGATACGTGGATAGAAACCATCAGATTCCTCTTTCAGATAATTCCTGCCTTTTCCCTGCTATGCTTGTTTATTTTTTGAAAAGTAGCCCCGAGAGTTGAATCCCATGAGAGAGTCATTTTCTCCTATGTTAACACGACCTTCCGATACTTTTTCAAAAAGCAAACTGCAGGCCAAACATGAAGTTACCGAATGGCTTGCACGTAGTCCATATGTGCTTGAGTGAAATCTCAGTGTGCAGTGAGCGTCTTGTCAGCCTCATGCAAGATTGTCGCTCTGCATTTCCCTGAAATTCCACACCCTCCTTCAACGGCTGAACTGTTTCCTAGAACAGGCTTCAGGCTGTCTTCATAACTGACAGTGATGGATCTTCTCCCTCTAACTGTCGGTCCCCTGTGGAGGGCAGCTAGAGCCATCTCCTTCTTGGCCTGGCTTCTCTCCACCTATGTGGCTGGCCCAACTGCTTAGGAGCCCGTCTACCTGCCCGTAAATTGGAGTAAAGCCAGCTCCTTGTTCTGGATCCAGAATCCCCCAAGACGTGGCCATTTGTCTCAATGTCACCAAGCTTCATCTTCCGACTTATTCACGGGCCAGCTCCAACAGGTCCCAACAATCTAGACACAGGCTGGTAAGCCATTCCCGGCTGCTAGAGGCGCCAGGGCTGGGAGTTGGAAAAATGGGTCACAGGGGCAGCCTTCATTCCGCTAAGTGGGGCCGGCCCTTGGTGGAATAATATTAAACAGATGCAATTCAGACCTAAGTTGTGAAGCCCACAGATTGCTAGGCTAACTTGAAACAAGATGGTTTTGGAGGATAAGTGTTATGGAAAAGCCAGTTTGTTTTTCAAACTTGATGCTAAAATAAACGCGAAGGCCTTCACATGAACCTGAGTCCTTTTTTAGTTCTTAGAGGAAGTCACCTGTTCTCATGAGACCATGTTATGTGTTCACATGGCCATGTGTTGGGGTAACATTGGCAGAGGAGCTGTTTGGAGTCACCTTAAAACCACTGTGTCTCCCACCTTGAACTTCAGCTGTGTCATGCTTGAGATTGTCCAAATCCATAGGTGGAATGTCTAGGAAATATATAGACACACTTCCAAAGCAGTAATAGCTTGGAAATTCTGAGGAAATTTTAGAAGAGAGCCTTCCAAGTGGTGTATACATCAGACCCGACGGAACCCTCTCTAGACTCTGCCTGAGTGTGACCAAGACTCCTGGGCACACTGCCTGGGCGGTCCATGTGACATCCTCATGGCCCCGGCAATTATTTGGAAACAGATCGTCTCCGTGCTGTGTGTGGACCTCACACACCGAGACAACACACTTTAGTTACTCCACAACACTGTCTCTCCGAGTCCAACATATCACCTGAGTTCAGCTTTCTCACGGAGCCATGTTTATCTCTAGCTTCTAATATTACTTTACTACCCCATTCATTCATTCCTGACCTCATGCTAGATCGGGAGAGCAAGTGAGGTGTGGTTGAAGGCTCTGCTCTGAAGACCGACTTCAGGTGACATAGAAACAGATGGGAATGTGGTGACTCAGGTGACAACCTAATCTTTAAGGTAACAAGGATGCACTGCTTCCTCCTGTCAGTGAGAAATTCTCACCAGTGTCATGGGCCGACGGCCTGTTTTTGAGAGCACAGCCCCAGGTTCACCCAACTATGTGAGGTCATAGGTGCCTGTTGGCTTGGGGTGAAGGGAGGAGACCTGGTGTCTCTTGGATGTCACTGACACCTGGGGCATCCACTGAAGAGAGGCAGACATGCCTCGGACATGCATCTATTCTCCTCCTCCTTGAATCAGGGTCACTGAAAGGCATCCGGGGCACGTGTGTGGGTTGAGGGATATATACACTCTGAGATCCTTTCCAGCCTGAGCAGATGCTGCGGCCCCTCCGTGATTGCCCTCAGCTGGACCTCCATCACAGGTGCCTGTGTGTTTGATGACAGAGCCCAGCCTGTCACCCACCCTGGCCCGCTAGGTTAAGGTGACCTCCTCTTCTCCAGTCAGAAGGAAGACTGCTGCACATCAGGCCCTGATCTTAACTGTTGCTTGGCAGAGCTGCACACACAGAGACGGCTCACACCACATTCGTAGGTCTCTATATCCAAGTAAGCAACTGATGGGGAAAGAGGGGAACCCTCAGATTTGTAAGAGTGATGACCATGAGAATTTTGAATACCTAGAATCTCCTGAACCCTCACCCTGGCATTAGCAACCACCTAACCCTTGCTAATTGGGGAGCAATCCCCTTATTCATGGAGGCTCTGTAAAGACCTCGTCCAAGGGAGCTGCCGTAAAGGAAGTTGCCTTCGAGCCTGTAATTCCAGCACATTGAGAGGCCGAAGCGGGAGCATCGCTTGGATCTAGGAGTTGGAGACCAGTCTGGGCAACATAGTAAGACTCTGTCTCCACAATAATAAACATTTAAAAACTACACAGGCGTGGTGGTATGTGCCTATAGTCCCAGCTACTCGGAAGGCTGAGGCGGGAGGATTGCTTGAGCTCAGGAGGTTGAGGCTGCAGAGAGGTATGATGGCACCCTCGCACTCCAGCCTGGGAGACAGAGCAAGACCCAGTCTCTAAGAAAAAAAATTGCTTGTCTTACCTAACATCCATCCCGCTAACTTTCATCGCTCTGACAAGCGCGAAGTTTGAATAGGAAAGATCACAGCACAGAAGAGAAATACGGTTTCTGTTTGGGTGGGACATACCTCATATTCAGATAAGCTGCAGAAGCTGGCTAGTTCTCCTTGGCATGACCTGGGACAGCATAGGTGGGAATGGATTTTGGGCATGCGGAACCAGCAAGACAGCAGACAGAATACAGTTCAATATAGGGGAGAGTGTATTTACGTGGGAGCACGGAGCTATAAGGTGGGGTTCCCTGTCTTGGGGCTGGCCTCAGATCCTGCTGGGCTGGCAGCTTCACGTTTGGACAACAGCCTACAGTAAATGACATGGAGTTATGGGAACTGCCTTGGCAGAATATTGACCAATTGGTGAAAGGGTTGAGCGGAGAGCAGTATTAGATGTGATTCATTATGTGAGACCAGTGGCCCTACCTGTGAATGTTGTCCCCTTCGAGGGCTGAGAAGACACTCTAAAATGAGGAATTTGCTAGTGGGGTGGCCCCGGCATCTTTGAGAGCCTCTGCTTTGACTCCTCTCAAAACAATGGTTGGAAGCAAGCGACGCCGCCATGGAACTGGCAGGCAATGAGAGGATTCTCAAATGGCAGGGTCCAGACGGTGACACAAAATTATCAGGCCTCAGGTGGGCACCATTGTCGTACTGGGCAGCACAATCAGGGTGGGGTCAGGCTCATTTGATGAACAGGGACCTGTGGCAACGTTACAGATTGTAGTATCTCAGGGCCTGCATGTAAGGACAGCTGACTGGACTATTTCTTGATTTTTATTAAAAGACTAACATGAGCTGGCAAGCAGAAGGCTGATGTTAGCAGCTGCAGTGGAAAACTGTGGTCCCCCACCAAGGGTCCAGATCTGTCAGTTCATAGGCCCAGAGCTTATTGATGGAAGTGGAGGTCAGAAACCCTCAGCCACACATTCTCCCAGAAAACCTGTGGCTATTTACCAACATAAATAATGCAGTTCTGTCTAAAGCTCTTCTAACCGGGGATCCGATAGTTCTTTGGACCCATCCCAAGTTTGTTTCCCTCAGGACCTAGTTGTCAGTGATGTACTTTGGATGTTGCATCATCTTCATGTTGGCTCAAGCAACATTACATAGAAAGGTACATATGGGAGCCTACTAAGCTGCTCCCTCTTTACAATACAGGAACAAAGAAGTAATACCACTTCTATAGTAAAAACGAAGAGAAGACCCAAATTTCTAAATCAGAAATGAAAGCAAGGACATTGCTACTTACCTTACAGGGATTAAAAAAAAAAAAGACTCTAAGAGTGTATCATGAGCAATTTTACATTAAGAATGAATCTAGAGGAAACAGACAAATTATTAGAAGCACACAACTAACAAACTGGCTCATAAACAAAGAGAAACTCTCTATAGAACTATAACAAGTAAAGAGATTGGTTTTGTTATCAAAAATCTCAGAACAAATAAAAGCCCAGCACCAAGTGGCTTCACCAGTAAACTCTACCACACCTTTAAAGAAGAATTAACATAACTCCTTCTCAAACTCTTCCAAAAAATAAAAGAGGAGGGGAGTCTTCCCAACTCCTTCTATGAGGCCAACATTACCATGACACTAAAGGAAGAAAAAGACACCATAGGAAAACTACAGGCAATGACCCTCATGAAAACAAAGTTTAAAAATCCTCAAAAAAATGCTAGCAAATACAGGAGGCTGAGGCAGGGGGATATCCTGAGCCCAGGAGTTTAAGACTGCAGTAAGCTATGATGGTACCACTGCAGTCCAGCCTGGGTGACGGAGTTAAATGCCATCTCCAAAGAAAAAAAAAGTAATAGCAAACAAAATTGGGCAGCATAGTAACAGGGTTATGCACCACGACCAAGTGAGATTTATTGCAAGTGAGATCAGTGTGAGGGTGGTCCAACACGAAAATCAGACAATGTAATACACCACATTAATAAAATGAAGGAAACAAACCACGTGATTATCTCAAATGGTGTGGAAAAAGCATCTGAGAAAATCAAACACTCTTTCATGATAAGGACACTCAGAAAAATAAGAAGAGAATTTCCTAAACATGAAAAGGGTCATTCATGAAAAATCCACAGCTAAAATCACGCTCGATGGTGAAAAAATAAAAGCTTTCTCTCCCTAAGATCATGACCAAGACAAGATGTTCACTTTCACCACTTCTAGTCAACAGTTTACTTGAAGTTGTAGCCAAAGCAATTAGGCAAAAAAAAAAAAAAAAAAAAAAGAAACAAAAGACATCCAATTTGGAAAAGAAGAAATAGAATGACCTAGACCCATAGATGGCATGTTCTTATATATAGAAACTCCCAAAGAATCCACCAAACAAAGCCATCAGAGCTAATGACAAAGTCAGCAAAGTTATAGGATACCAGATTAATATGCAAGATCCATTTGCATTTCCACACATTATGAACAATTTGAATAGGAAATTAAGAAAACACTTCTATTTACGATAGCCTTAAAGAGAACAAAATACTCAGGAATAAATTTAGCCAGGGAGGTGTACACTGAAAACCACAAAACACTATTGAAAGAAATAAAAGACCTAAACAAATGGAAAGCCATACTGTGTCCATGGATTGGAAGAGGTAATGTTGCTATAATATGAAATTGTTATTGTTTAGGGAGATGAAAATACTCCCCCAATTTACCTACTTATTCCATGCAATCCCTCTCAAAATCCCAACAGCCCTTTGCAGAAATGGAAAAGCAGACCCCAAATTCCTATGGGATTGCAAGGGACTCTGAAACCAAAACAATCTTGGAAACAAACAACAAAGTTGGAGGACTCGCACTTCCCAGTTTCAAAACTTACTATGAGGCTATGGCAGTCAAGACAGTGTGGTACTGCCACAAATCTAGGCATACAAATCAATGGCATAGAATTGAGAGTGCAGAAATAAACACCTCCATGTTTGATCATTGATTTTCAGTAAGGCTGGCAAGGCTACCCAGTGGGGCAAAGGGTTTAGGTGTGTGATGAGCAATAAGGTTTCAGAGCAAGCCACTGGGCAGGGCAATGACATTCAGTGGAAGCCTGTCTACATTTGGTAGCCACTGTCTTGAGTAGGCACCCTCCTGAGGCTGCAGGGGAGGAATAGGTCTCCTCCTTGAACTGAAGCCCATGCATCCTCCAGATGGGACAGCCTCCCAGTCTCATTTTGGAGAAGCCCAACAGAGCTCAGCATCCTGTTGCTGAGAGCCCCGTGTCCTGCCACAGACTGGCCCCCCAGCCTTGCCGCCCGCCAACATTCCTGGAAACTCCTTTCTGTACCTCCCTTGCATGCTGTCATGGAAACAGGACTTCCCCACCCCCACCCCCACCCCCACCCCCGGATACCGCATCCTCTGAGCCCTTTCCAGCAGGGCTATTCTTGTCCACCCTCCTTGGAGCACAGGGCCTGGAGGTGGCATAGGTGACCTCCTTGCTTCTCACAGTGGCTTCCACATCATTCTCCCTCAATCCTCCCTGAAAAATACCCAGTCCCTTTGAAGTGCATGCTCTCAGACTACACTGCTAGGATTACCAGATTTAGCAAATAAAAACACTGGAAGCCCAGTTAAATTCAAACATCCCATTAAGGATGGCTATCTTGAGTAGAAGGGGTCCCACGCATTTCCAAATTTAACTGGGCATGACCACTGCCCCTCCTCACCCAGGCCAGGCTCCTCAGCCCAGAGCATGGATGGCTCTTGCCCGTCTCCTTACGGTTGTACTCACCTAGTTCAGCCTCCACTTTGCAGATGCAATGAAACATTCAGGACGTGCACCAGAGTTGAAAACGGGACCCACTTTTTGTCCAGTCCTGTGTTTTGAGCCATCTATCGGGATGCTGTCTGTGAACTGGAGCCCAGTCAGTATAACTCAACCATTCCTTCTTTTTCAAACCATGTAAATCATAGAGACCTCCCTTCTCCCGGCCCTTGACCCCATCAACAGCAGGAAGCGATACATCCAACTGGCTGTCCCCCTCTTCCAGGAGAAGGTTCAGGCTAAGATCATTGTATGTTAGATACCCAGGCGTCATAGAAACCCAACACCCCCAGCCTGTTCTTCATCACCCAGACTCTTTTCTGCATAAAGCACCGCACGTGCTGTCCTTAATCTGGCTGAGATTCCCACTGCCCCTTGCTCATGCATGTGCTGGGAAATGCTGGAGCCTGCCAGCCACAAACGCCTCTATCGTCACCTTCCACTGCGCCCTTCACCTGCCTCCATGCCTTGACTGTGTCGTCCCCACTGCAGCTCTCTTGGGCCCACTAATGGCTAGAGCAGCCTAAGTGGCTTCTGAAGGGGAGGGGAATGCTGGGGTGTGGTGGGGGCTGGACGGTGAAGCTGCAGAGGTCAGAAGGGCCTGGGGACAGAGAGGGAGAGGCCGATTCCTCTCCCCGCATGACTCATGCCCTGCCCATACCCTGCGGAATGGGTGCCTCCCAGCTTCCAAGCCCCACACCTGCCTCGGAGCACCTGCCGCAGGACCAGAAGACACAAGACCGTTGTCCTATTGCAGTCAGTCATCTGCACACCTCCCTGTCATCTCCCATGCCTGGTCTTCACCACCCTTTCTGTCTTGGCTCCTCAGGCCTCTGGAATCCTCCTCTAACTCCCTGCTCTCTCCATCCTTTGCATTTCTCAACTCATAGAGTCTTTTCAGCCATGCGACCTCAGCCACCGTCACATCCCCTGCTGCCTACCACCAATACCTGATGCCAAGGATCCCACCCGCTGACCACCCCTTCTCTCTCTCCTACACGCTCACTCGATTCCCCAACAATCACTTAGCCCTACTACTACATCTCCCACCTCCTCCTTGTCTCCATCCTGGAAGGCATTATGATCACTCCTCACGCCACTCTCCTCACATCACGCTCATGCGGCCAGACCCCAGCGCAACCCTGCCAACGGGTCTCCTTTTCAATGCATCACGGCTCCTCTCACGTTGCTCCTTAGAGCCACCCAGTAATCCTACTCCACTTTCCTGGTCAGTTCACTCTCCCGCTCTGCCGTTTCTCATGGTGTCCCCTCTTCTAGCCCAGCACCCTCTTCTCCCCATCACCTCAGTTGATCTTCCCAGTGTGCACTAATATCGCCCACCTCCAAAGAGCAGGAGCCTTTCGCGCTCCCACATCCCACTCCCGCTTCTGCCCCTCTCTTCTCTCCCCTTGCACAGAATTGCTCCTTGGAAGGGCTTTTCCCTCTCCCTCCCTGTCTGCACCTCCTCCCCTCCGGGTTCTTCTTGAGCCCACTTGTCTTACGGCTTCTTCTACACACACCACTTGTATTACAGCTTCTATACATACCTCCCACTGCCGTGGCTCTGGCCAAAATCCCCAGTGACTTTTCTCTCGCTGAATCCAATATCGTCCTCTGCTCTCAAACCCTTCGTTAACATTCGATGTAATTGAGCATGGCGCTTTTTCAAGGTGTCTCCACCTGGCTTCTGGCACATCACATTTTCTGAGGCTGTGTGACTAGAAGTGCAAGCCATAAACAAAGAGGAAGAGAGTATTGTTTTCCGCTCTGTTTGACTCTAGTCGGGCCAGACCTAGAGTGCCGCATCTCTGGTCCGACAACATTTTAAAGGGGAACATGGACAAAACCCAGTCCCTACACCAGAGTGACCGGAGGGAAAAAGGAACTCCAAATCGTGTCCCCAGAAAAGCCAAAGGAATGTGGGACACTTCTCTTGAATGAGAAGACACAGGGACACGCCTTTGGCCAGTTGGGTGTGACTCACAAGAGAACTGGACTTCTGCCCCCACCACACTAGCACCAGAAGCCAGGACCCGAGAGGAAGAGACGACAGTTTCCCCACTACAGAACTGGCACCCAGAACGGCAGCCGTCAGAGAAGGGAAGCTGCCGCGTGGGCCCCGAGATCACTGCGACCCGCTGCCTGAGAAGCAGAGCAGAGTCCAGGGCAGCTGCAGTGTCCGGACTCTGCTGGCCGGGGTGGGGCACTTGAGGAGGGACCTGTGCAGGCTCAGGGGGCCCATGAGTCCCCGGCCCAAGGCAGGGCTGCACATGCACCGGGTGAGAGCCGGGCAGAGGCCCTGGAGGCCCAGGCCAGCCTGGGTGCAGACAATGCCTGGACCACATCAAAGACAGACATCTGGCGGGACACCAAGCAGGTCACCCCTCGGCAGTGGGGACCACGCCCTGAAGGAAGGACTGCTACTGTAGTCCTGCCCAGGCAAAGCCCAAAACTGCCCTTGGGGAAGAAGCAAGGGTAAGACAGATTTGAGGCGGGCTGAGCCCTGACCAATAAGAGGGGCAGAGGGACCCTCAATCAATGGAGCATCCCGCTTCTGTCTTTCAAGTGCATCACCCTCTTCAAAGCCTTCCTGAGGACTCATGGGAAAACGTTCTGGGAAATTCCAAGGGTGCGGTCACAGTGGTCCGCAGCCACGTCCAGAACCGCTGTGAGACCCTGCAAATCCAGGAGCTGCCCCCCGGGTTGAGGCGGCAGGGCACACAGGAAGGCCGGGCCTGAGGCGCTCCCTCCACTGCCTGCAGGCTCCCGCCGTGGGGGCGGTAGGCTGGAACACTGCGTGTTCATTCGTGTTTCTGCATCCCCGGGTCTGACTCACTGTAGACCAGCCGGAGTGGGGGCCCCAGGCCCAGGGTGGGGGGTTCTCACACTGTGAGGCCCTGTGCCCACCTTCTCCAACAGCCGGACCCTGGAGAGGGCCTCCCCACGGGCCCGGGAGCCCATCCCACCACGGGAGGGCGCTCCTCAGCGAGTGTCAGCTGCCTTGGGGCGGTAGGCACAAGGCAGAGGCAGCCGCCATGAGAGGGGAGCATCTGGCTGCCCCAGGGAGGAGCTGCAATGCTGGGAGGGAAGGCCTGGAAGCAGCCTGGCCATGTGGCTGTGCAACAGGGTGAGTGCTTCTCTCTTCCACCCTCCGCCTCCCTCCCGAGGTGGTGGGGGGCAGTCTGTCAATGGAGGCAGGCAGGCCGATCTCCTGGTCCAGCTGCAGCACAGAGGGCCCACTAATGGCTAGAGCGGCCCAAGTGGCTTCAGAAGGGGAGGGGAATGCTGGGGGGTGGTGGGGGCTGGACGGTGAAGCTGCAGAGCTCAGAAGGGCCTGGGGGCAGAGAGGGAGAGAGAGGGCGGGAAGGAGAAGCAAGTGCCACACTCCCCTGCCTGCAGGTGGGCCCCATGGTGACTTGGGCCCACAGCAGGCCTAGTGACAAAAGGCCTTCCAGGGCTCTTGGATAAACCTGCTCAGGGGTCGGGGGTGCGGAGGGTCAAGGAGACCTCGGGGAGGTGGGGGAGGCCTGTTTCTGTCATTTGTTACCAAGGAGGGGCCCGTGGCTTGAACGAGCCCTTGCTCCAGGAGACACGCACGTGGTGAGTGGGGCTGGTGGGCCAGTGTCTTCACAGACATCTCAGGGTGGAGTCAGCCCCTGTGCCAGCCACCAGGCACACAGAGAGGTAGGGGCCAATGTCCCCACTATCCAGGAGCCCACAGTCTCCCAGAGGAGACGCAAGGGAGGGCTCATCGTCACCCTGAAGGTCTAAAGGCACTGAAACAGACTGGACCCAATTAACTCTCAAATCTTCCCTCCAGGACAAAGGCCCCCACAGAGCAGAAACTTCTGGGAATAGAAGACAAGTAAAGCAAGACAGGCACAATAGGGGCAAAGAAAAGAGAAAGTCCAAATCACAATGGAGAGGGAGAACAAACGGAGAACGTACAATGGAAAGTAGACAGACAGATGGTCACAGTTCTCACAGTCACCAGAAGAGAGTGCCCTTCATACGCGAAATCAGAAAACCTAGCCTCTCCCACCCTTCCACAAGTGCAGAAGGACTGATTTCATGGGAAAACCAGTTGACAAGAGGATCAAAGGCAAATTTTGTACAAAGTTACTAAAAGAAAGAAGAGAATAAGGAGCGGAATAACATCCCTCCAAGCCCAAGACCGGGCCTGACGGAGGCGTCCCTTAGCCCAGCACGTCCTCAGCCTTGGGGATCGTGAACCCCTTTGAGAACCAGAAGGGGGAAGGGCCCTTCCCTGGAAACAGACATGTATGCACAAGACCCCTAGAAGGGTGCCTTCTCTGGCCGGGCAGTCACAGGCACCCTGGCCCCATCCATGGTCCCAGCTGGAGCCTGACTTCCGAAGGTGAGCTCTATGTTATTTCCATGATGATACTTTGTCATCGTAATAGGACCTGGGGAAGAATCAGAGCAAAACAATCAATCACTTTGTTTAGTAAAATAATTTTATTTTCTATCTCAAAGTTGGGGAGAGATTTGGTTATTTTTATTTTTATTTTAAAAAAGCAAGCAAATATTATGATGGCTCCTCACAAAATGAAACATAAAATTACCCAGCAACCCCACTTTTAGGCAATACCCCCCAAAATTGAAAGCAGAGTCAAAGGGGTTTTTGAACATCCATTTTGACAACATTTATTGTTATTACTATTATTATTATTATTATTATTTGAGACAAGCTCTCACTCTGTTGCCCAGGCCCAAGTGCAGTGCTGTGGTCATGGCTAATTGCAGCCTCCACCTCCTGGGCTCAGGTGATCCTCCTGCCTCAGCCTCTCAAGTAGCTGGGACTACAGGCACGCATCACCACACCTAGCTACCCATTTTGTTTTTTGCAGAGAGGATGTCTCAGTATGTTGCCCAGGCTGGTCTTGAGCTCCTGGGCTCAAGGGATCTTCCCACCTCAGCCTCCCACAGTGCTGGGATGACAGGCGTGAGCCACCGCACCTGGCCGATAGCAGCACTATTCGCAGTAGCCAAAAGGTGAAAGCAGCCCAAGCTCCCATCCATGGATGGATACGCAAACGTGCTCCACGCACACGACAGAATACGATTCAGCCTTCGAAAGGCAGGAAATTCTGAGCCAAGCTACAAGGTGGATGACCCTTGAGGACATTATGCTAAGTGAAGTCGGCCAGATACAAAAAGACAAATACTGTAAGATTCCACTTCCATGAGGCCCTTAGAGTAGTCAAATTCAGAGACAGGAAGTAGAAGGGTGGTTGCCTTGGGCTGAGGGGTGCGGGGAGTTGGTGCTGAACAGGGACAGGGCTTTAGTTTGGGAGGACAAAGATCTCCGGTGACAGATGGTGGTGATGGCTGCACAGCACCGTGAATGTGCTGAACGCCTCCTAACTGTGCATTTCAAAATGGTTAAAGTGGTATATTAAAGTGGTATGCTTTATGTGATGTGTATTTTACCACGATTAAAATTGTAGAAAGGAAAAGAAAAGCTGGCCAAGCATCTTAGTTTCGGCACACTGACACTCCATGTCACAGCCAGAACGAGGGACTTCCACCACCGGGATTCGAGAACCTGGAGACGCTGGCCACCAGAGAGAGTCACCAGGCGCCAATGTCTGTGGCCCGCGGCCCATCGCAGAGGCGAGGCTCTCGGTATCCAGGGCCGGCTCGACCTGTGGCCCGCAGCCAGCCTCCTGCAACCACAGGGAGGAACCAAGAGAGGCGAGAGGGCCTTCGGAAATAGGCACCTCACTGACCTGCTAGAAGTTACTTGAGCACATCCATTCCTTGGCAATCACGGAAAAGAAAGTATTTTCTTCTAGCGTACCCAGAATGCCCAGCTGAGCTATCTGACCTGACCTGGCCCGGCTCACGGCCCCAGCGTGTGGATTTGGAACCTACAAGCACACTGGCTCTGTTGGCAGCCCCAACTCGCACACCCAGTCTCGTCTCCCCGGCGGGGCTCACCGCTGCTGCGTGTGCCTGTGGGGACTCCTCTCTGCTCTCCCACTGGCTGCAGCGTTCATAAATCCCCCTTCCCCCAACACGGTGCTCGGTGCTGAGTAAAAATATACACACGCACGTGGAGCCCAAAACCATATTTGTCCTAGGGATTGGCTCATGCTAGATGGGAAGAATAATCGGAGTGTGCACAAGCAGGAGCATTTGCTATTTCTTTTCCAGTCTACGATGAAGCAGGAACGTAAACTGAGTTACTCTAGTCGGCCACAACGTGGAGTTCTGGTGTTTATCTAGCTGAAAGCCTGTGTAATGTGAGCACAGAGACACATTCATTCATTCAAGAAGCACTTTGGGAGCACCCACGCTACGCCAATAAGACGGCTGGGAGCCGGGATTACAAAACACCCCCGGTCAAGGTGTGCCACAAAAGATGACAGCCCCCCAGAGGGGATCCCGAAAGCAGCAGCTGGAAGTCAGTGGGATGCGTGCTAAGATCCCAAACGGGGGAAGCCACGGGACTACAGGAGGCAACGGCAAGGGCGCCTGCCCCTACCGAGTGGGCAGGGAAGGCGTCCCGTGGGAACCGTTTAAGCGAGAAAGGCACTACGAGTAGGAGTTACCCAGGCTGAGGACAGGGGTGCGCAGGCAATACCAGGCGGGGACAAGCACTTCCAGACAAAAAGGAGCAGAGTCATTGGAAGGCGGGGGATGGCAAACATTTTCTGGGCAGGGCCGGAGGGTCAATATTTTCAGCTTTGCGACCTCAACTCTGCGGTTGTGGCACGAAAGCCACCCCACAGGCACAACGCAGAGATGAAGGATCATGGCAACTTGATTCCTGGACAGTGGCATCTGCATTTCCCATCACTCTTGCCTGTCCTGAGATAATACCACTCTCCCTTTGGTCATTTAACTAGTCTCCCCGGGCTGGACACTTGGAACTTTCCCAGTCTTATGCTGTCACTAGCTATGCTGCACTGAAGAAGATCTTAAACATATTTCTTTCATCTATGAGAGGGTTCATCTGTCGGCTGGATATTCCTCCCACACAGTGGAGGGATCAAAGGTTCTGTGCATCTGAATTTTTAGTGGATCTTGCCAAACTGCCCTCCATGGGAGTTGTGCCAATGTCTACTCCTGCCAACAACCAGTGGGGGCATCTGTGTCCCATCAGGCTCACCAACACTGTGTGATCTGACATTTAGAATTTAGCCCATTGAATCAGTAAAAACAAACAAACCAACAAACCAAAAGTGATTATCTCAGTGTCTTTTGATGTGCATGTCTGGGGATGTGCATCTTTTCATAGGTTCAAGAGCCTCTTGTATTTCCTTTCTTCTTAACGGTCTGTTCACGTCCTTTACCCATTTTTCCCACTGGGTGCTTCATCCTTTTCTCTGTAAGAGTTCATTGCGTATTGAGATAGGAGTTGGAGATAGTTTTCCCTAGTGTGTCATTTGTCCTTTGACTTTGCTGATTGTATTAGTCTGTTCTCACATTGCTATAAAGAAATGCCTGAGACGACTGGGTAATTTATAGAGAAAAGAGGTTTAATTGGCTCACGGTTCCGCAGGCTGTACAGGAAGCATGGTGTTGGCATCTACTCTGCTTCTGGGGAGGCCTCAGGAAACTTGCAATCATGGCAGAAGGCAAAGGGGGAGCAGGCACGTCACCTGGCCAGAGCGGGAGCAAGACAGAGAGTGTGAGGTGCCACACACTTTAAAACAGCCCGATCTCACAAGAACTCCTCACTATCACGAGGACAGCACCAGGGGGATGGTGTTAAACCATTCATGGAAAATCCACCCCCAGGATCCAATCACCTCCCACCAGGCCCCACCTCCAATACCGCAGATGATAATTCAGTAGGAGATTTGGGAGGGGACACAGATCCAAACTACATCACTGATGATGGATCGCTTTGCCACTCACAAGGTTTGGCTTGGCTTTGTACCTTTCTGTTACAGAAGAGACTTTCTAAATCTCATGAAGGAACAGGTGTCAGCGGTGGCAGAGATCCGAGTTACCCCGAGTTACTGGTGGCGAATCTGTAGGCGTCTGCAGTAACTGCAATTCTTGCCTCCTCAGAAGAAAGCATTCAACTGAGGGGTATAGGGCAGAAAGGGGGACCGAGGTGAGTTCCAGAGCAGGGGTGTAAGTTTATTAAAAAAGGTTTTAGAATAGGAAAGAACCCTTGGAAGAGATCCAAGTGGGCACCTGAAGGTCAAAGAGAAAGAGAAAAAAGGGCCTTTCCCCCTTGACCCTGGGACTTTATAGGCTCACATCTTTCCGATGATTCTTCCCTTAGGGTGGGCTTTCTGCACGCACCGTGTCCTCCTTACCCTTGAGAACTGCACCTGCCCAGTGTGTTGAGGGATTTGTACACATGCCCACCTCAGGCTTTTTCCCTTTTTCCAGTGGCGTGTATCCGCGAGATCATAAAATACTTCAGCATTTTTGTCTCTTAATGTGCGTGCCCAGGAAGTTGCTTCTCCCTTGGGGCCTGCCTTTAATCAACACTTTAATGTTAACAGGTGCGGACCATCAGGAACTGGCCTCTCTCTGGCGCCGGCACTACTTTTAGAGAGGCGATGCGATAACTGCTGAACCATCACCCGACATTTCCAGTGGGTAGGGGGAAGAGCCCTCACCTGCCCCACTCATGGCTAGCTACCTGTATAACACAGGGACTTGATCCTAAAGGCAGTGGAGGGCTGACACGGAGGTGTTTTCAGCAAGGAAGTGACCCGGTCATGGGTCCATGTTATTTATGAAGCTCATTCTGGCTACAGGGTGGTGGAGGGACTGGAAAGGGACTGAAATGGCCCCAAAGAGACCAGCTGGTGGCCAGGCCCAGGGTGTGGAAGTTGGGGCGGGCCAAGAAGCATTTCTGAGTGGAGCTATGTGATGGGGAGAGGGTGCAGTCCAGGAGCAGGCCAGGCTTTGGGCTTGTCCAGCTGGGTCACTGTATGGATGTCCACGATGAAGCCATGGAATGTAGAAGGAAGAGCACGGCTTCCTTTTCCTTCCTTCTTTTATTGGGGTGCAGGGGAGACAATGAGTTCTGCATCCTACAGGGACCCTTTTCTTAAACCCCACAAGGAGCTGAGTGCCACACCTCTGTGCTCCAGGGCAATGGCCTGTGCAGTGCCTGTTTCCCTCAAGAGCCTCCCCCAGGGGCAGGGACGATGCTTTAGCCGTATGTGGATCCCTAGTGCCTAGCACAGTGCCAGGCACTGAAAAAATACTAAAAAAATAATGCTTACACCAGAGGAAGAGAGCTCCCGAGGGGAAGATAAATCTAAGTCATTAACAACAGCTCAGAGGGCAGGATCCATGCTCTGGAGGTGGCACCATAGGCCCACAGGCGGGGCTGGGCCTGGAGAATGAATGAATGGATAAGTGAATGAATGAGGTGCCAGGCAGAGAGGAGGCCTTTCTCCATCCCCTGCCAGTGTCTCTCAGGCTTCCGTCCTTCCTTGGCCCTGCTCTTCTCAACAGGCCATGTCCCACCCTCAGCTCCAAAGGCCACTTGCCCGTTCTGTGTTCAAACTTCAAGGTCAGTGGTCCACGGAAAGGAATGGTGGGCGGCGCATGGGTGGGGGGCAGGAGAAGAAGGGCCATAGAACCTCCCTTATTCCAACACCACTTTCTGAGTGTCTAGTTTGTGGATGTTTCATAGGATAGTAAGTAGCATATTACAGCAGTGACGTGTGTGATTTGGACATATCTAGGTGTGCACTTCTTTGGTGGGGAGGTGTCTGTTGGGCCCTCTAGGGATGCCAAAAGAGCCTTAGGAGTGCCAGTGTCTGCCAGCCCACAGCGGGAGATGGAAGCAAAGACGGCCCCTTGGAGGGGCCCCGTGGTGAGCAGAGATAAGAGGTGCAGGCAGACAGGAGGAGTGTGGCTGGGTTGGGGGGATGTTTTGTGGCGGCAGCATCATTGATATATGATGAGCTGGGCAAGGAGGAGCTGGGCAAGGAGGAGCTGCCACCACACAGAAGCAGTTACAAATCCGTAAGCTCTGCCTCAAGCAGCAGTAGACTCAGCACCCGTTTCCTGAGCGAGCACAATGTGGCCAGCAGAGTTCAAGAAGGAGAGTGGCGTGGCCCCTGCCCCCAGGAGGCTTGCAGCAGGGGGTACCCCTCTAAATACATCTGCCTCTGTGTGCTTCCCTCGGCTGCCGTAAGAAAGCACCACAAACCAGTTGACCTGATCACTCCACAGAAACTGATTCTGTCCCAGTTCTGGAGGCCAGAAGTCTAAAACCAAGCTGTCTGCAGGGCCGTGCTCCCTGGGAAGGCTCCAGGGGATGATCCTTCCTCGTCTCTCCCAGCTTCCAGTGGCCCCAGGTGTCCCTTGGCCTGTGGCCTCCTGGCCCTAATCTCCACCTCCTTCTTCATGTGGCTTTCTCCCCTGGGTCTCCATGTCTGCGTTTCTCCTCTGTTTGGTCCCTATAAGGACATTTGTGATTGGATTTAAGGCCCACTCGGGTAATGTAGGATCAGCTCCTCTCAAAATGCTCAACTTCATGATCTCTGCAAAGACCCCTTTTCCAAATAAGGTCACATTTGCAAGATCAGAAGGTGAGGATGAGGCCATGTGTGTTTTTTTGGTGGGGGGGGAGGTGCAGGTGGGGGGGCACAATTCAGCCATGACCCTGGCCCTGTCTCAGCTTGTGCATGGCCGTGCTTCTCAGGGGTTGCCCTCTGCCTTGGAGTCCAGCCCGAGAGGCGGCGGGAGGCTTTGCCACACTCGCTGCATCTGGAGGATTTCCCTCGGCTAGAAAGAATGTGATGGGGATGAAGAGCTGACTGCCTGGAAGTCTTCGCATGCTCAGTGCCCTTGTGGGCACCTCCTGGGTCTGAACTCTCTGCTATCCCTGCCCTGCCATACAGTTCTGGAGGTCAGAAGTCCAAAATGGGAAGTTCTAAGGGAAGAATCCTTTTCCTTGCCACTGCAGGGCCAGTGAGCACAGAAGTCAGGGAGAGCAGAGAGGAGAGCTCCTGGCCCAGATTAGCAGAGCCTGGCCTTTACCTAGGGCCCCCCCCCCCCAGAATCAAACAGGGAGCCATAAGGATGCCAGAAGTATCTCCTCACCTCATCTGCAGGACCCAGCCCTTGAGCAGGGTGCACAAGACTCAGCTCGTTACCGCCCGTGGTGGCACAGTAACAGCCCCCAAAGATGTTCGTGGCCTAACCCCTGGGAGCTGCACATATGTTACCTTACATGACAATAGCGATCGGGCAGATGTGAGATGGGTGGGGAGATTATCCTGGATTGGCCAGGTCTTTACACTTGAAGGACAAGGGTCCTTAAGTGAGGGAGAGGGAGGAAGAAGAGTCAGTGTCAGAATGATGCCGCCAGAGAAGGACTCAACCGGATGTTGCTGGCTTTGGAGACGGAAGGAGCCAAGAGCCAAGGAATTCAGGCAGCCTCAAGGTGACAGGAAAGGCAAGGAAAAGGGTTCTTCCCCTAGAACTTCCTATTTTAGACTTCTGACCTCCAGAACTGTAAGACGATAGATCTGTGTTGCTTGAAGCAGCGGGTTTGTGATCATTTGTTACGGCAGCAACGGGGAACGAAAACACCACCTGCCTGCAGGTGCACATCTGCAGCACACTGCGGGGGTGGGGGTTGCTTTCACTGTGGTGAAATAGACATCACATTACATTTACTATTTTAACCACTCTAAAGTGTACAGCTCAGTGTCATTAAGTACATTTGCAATGTTGTGCAACCACCATCTCTACCCAGTTCCAAAAAGAATTTCATCATCCTCACAAAGACTCCTCCTCCCATTAGCAGTCACGCCCCATTTACTCCTCCTCCCAGCCCCTGGAAACCACAAATGCACTTTCTGTCTCTATGGATTTACCTCTCTGGGCGTTTCATAGAAATGGCTTCCTGTCATATGTGAACCTTTCTGACTGACTCCCTTGTCTTTTTTTTTTTTAATTGTAGTGAACTACACATAACACAAGATTTACCGTTTTCACCATGTCTAAGTGTAGACTTCAGTGGCACTAAGTCCATTCACATTGTTGTGCCACCATCACCACCATCCATCACCAGAGACCTTCATCCTTCCAAACTGAAATGATGTCCCCCCATTAAACACTAGCTCCCTTTCTGTCCCTCCCCTGAGACCCTGGCACCCACCATTCTACTTTTTGTCTCCATGAATTTGACTGCTCTAGACCCTCGTATAAGTGGAATCACAGAGTATGTTCCCCTCTGTGACTGGCATGTTTTGCTCAGCATAACGTCTTCAAAGTTCATCCATGTTATAGCATGTGTCATAATCTCCTTCCTTTCCAAAGCTGAATACTATTCCATTGTATGGATGTACCACAATTCGTTTATCCATTCGTCTGTCAGTGAACAACCTCGTGTCGTTTTGCATACCCAGTGCCTGCATGTTTGTAAATTTAATGCAAATTTATCGAGTAGGTAAAGTGCTGCCCATTCTGTATTTGTACAATTATCATTCTAGACTATAAATACATCACTGCACTTGTCCCACAAAGTAAATCTAGGTATTAACTGCCCCTCTAAGCCTTGTGACAACTACAGATTTCATGAGCTGGAGCAGTTTCATCAAACTTCATGCTTGAACAGAAGACCTAGATGCACAGGAATGCTCAATGTAACGGAAACTTCAAGCTGCAGTTTGTTACATGTGGAACATTTTTTAGTTATTCCCAGGTAGGAACCTGGCTGTGACTATCAGAGACCAAAGGTGTTTAATCTGGAATTGTAAGGAGATTTTGACAGTTGAAGACATATTCCAAGAAGAAATAATCACACACACACACAGAGAGACAAAACTCTAGTGAATGTGTTAGCCGTGAGTGTCATTTCCTGCTTCCTCATATCTTAGAAGGTTTCATATACTGCTTTACTTTAAGTACCTGCCTGCATGTCACTTACCTACAAGGTAAGTATCATTGCTCCTGTTTTACAAATCGAGAGAGAGAGAGAGAGAGAGAGACGTAGAAAGGTTAAGTGGCCCAGGGAACCAGCTACTGAGAGATTCTACCAGATTGCACTTTGCTTCTCACTGCCCCAAGCTTTCTCCAAATGGGGTCCCAGTTCAACTCTGTTTCTGAAGAGATGAAATCTCGGCCAGGCACAGTGGCTCATGCCTGTAATCCCAGCACTTTGGGAGGCCGAGGCAGGCGGATCACTTAAGGTTGGGGGTTCGAGACCAGCCTGACCAACATGGAGAAACCCTGTCTCTACTAAAAATACAAAATTAGCCAGACGTGGTGGCACATGCCTGTAATCCCAGCTACTCGGGAGGTTGAGGCAGGAGAATCACTTGAACCCAGGAGGCAGAGGTTGTGGTGAGCCGAGATCGCACCATTGCACTCCAGCCTGGACAACAAGAGCAAAACTCCATCTAAAAAGAAAAGAAAAAGAAAAACAGAAAGAAGTACATACATTCTGGGATGGGGTCCAGGCACTGATACAAGTTTAGAGCCCCACCCACATGTTCCTGTGCAGTTAGGGCTGAGAACCATTCCCAGTGCACCAAAAACCCATGTTTCTCCTGTTGATGGGAATGTAAATTAGTGTAGCCATTATGGAAAGCAGTATGAGGCTCTCTTAAAAAAGAAAAAAGAAAAAAAAACTACAAGTAGAACTACCATATGATCCAGCATAGCAATCCCACTACTGGGTATATATCCAAAATAAGGAAATCAGTAGATCAAAGAAATATCTACACTTCCATATTTATTGCAGCACTATTCACAATAGCCAAGATATGAGATCAACCTAAGTGTCCTACTGCTGGTCCTATGTATAGGACTCACATGAGTCCTACATATAGGTCTCAGCCTACCCACTGAGACCTGACAAGGAAAATAGGCAAGAAAAAATATGAAAGCACAATTCATAGAAGAGTAATCTACCAATTAATGCTTCAAACAACATCCAGACTCACCAGTTATCAAACACAAATTCAAATTAAAATGATATGTCACTTTTCACCTATCAAATTAGTGAAGGTTGTACAAAGGCAATAAGGAACGTTGGACAAGGCACATTCAGAAGGAACTCTCACTCAGACACTGCCCATCGAGTGTAATTTGGTAAAGGTTTTGTAGAAAGCAATCTGACCATATTGAATGAGACCCTCAAAATGCATTAACGCCTTGAGCCAGTAAAGGAACATTTAGTATCTATCCTAAAACAAACCAGAGACTGAAAATAAGGGTTTAAATGTAAAAATGGTCACTGCAGCATCATTGAAAACAGTCAAAACAGACGAAAAGCCAAAATGATGAACAAAGAACTGATTGGTTATGTACGTCAGAGAACTACACTACAATGTGAAGAATTATTATTTAGATATGAAAAAGAATTTTTAAGGAATTTTAATTGTCATGAAAAAATGATTCAGTGGAAAAAAGCAAAACTAAATATACAGTATGGTCCTAAGTATGTTTAAAGACACACGCTCGCCCCTGCTTAAAAAAAAAAAAAAAATGACTGAAAGGAAAGAATACACTAATGACATTAGAGTTAGGTTTCAAGACAATAAATAACATTTGGTTTTCCATGATAAGCACAAGTGGCTTACATAACCAGCAAACAATAAAGGGGGAAAACTGAGGCTTAGAGGGGTGAAAAAATGTACCCAAAGATCATATGGCTAGGAAGTACCAGAGATGAGCCTCTCTACCAAGCCTAGCTCTGCCCTCAGCATTGTTTACTCACTGTCTCTCTTCCTTTCTCTCTCCCTTCTCTCTCTCTCTCTCTCTCTCTCTCTCTCTCTCTCTCAGCCACACCACTCTAACCAGATGCAAATCCACTCAACTTTGGAGAAATCACATAAACAAAAAGGGTAAGATCCAGAGGGAACACTCCAGCCTGCTGCGACTTCCACTGTCCCAACAACCCTAAAGGTTATAGAGACATCCTTGAGACCATTTTTAAAGTGTGAGTCACATTGCAGGGATAGAATGCTGAAGCCATCCTACTCAACAATAGGTGACAGAAGAAACAACACAAGGAGAGAGGAAATGGGAAAGGCGGCAGGCCCTGCTTCATCCCAAATCACCCCTATCCTCACCTCCAGGGAAGAGAAAGGGGTACAAGACAAAGGAGATGATTGATGGGGCTCCCTACCCAAGCTAAGCTGTTCTCACTTCCACATCCCTGCTTGTCCCTTCTTCCTACCCTGGCCGGGCATGTCTATACATATCTCCAAAACTCAAGAATCCACTGGATTTCTCTTGCACCAGGCCTAACATCACTTACAGTTGGAAGCTGTTGATCCTGTTCCTGAGAATGAAGAGACACACTGTAGTTCTATCTTGAGAGAGATGGCCCTCTTTCGTGAATCACGACAGGTACAGACGGCATGTGGCAACATGGGAAAAGAGAAAATAGAATAGCCAAGAAACTGATACTCAGAAGATCATGGAAGAGGGCTCCAGTTCCATGGTTCCAAAGACCCCCTGAATAGCCCCAGGACAATTCAACACCAACATGCTGAAAACCAACTCATCCCTCCACCATGTGGTTTCTCCCATAGTCCCTGTCTCTGTTGGTGGCACCTTCCAACCCAAGTGCCAAGCTAGAAACAGTGGAGTCATCTGTAACATTTTCCTTTGCACTGCCAACCACATCCTATCATCCTCACTGTCTCCAGCCCCAGGATATGGCTCTATCCCTTGAGGTTTCCCGACCTCCAGCCCACATTCCCCTCAATTACCCAGCTCAAGTGTGACTCCTGCTTCCTGCAAGACCTACAGAAAGAAAATCACAGTACATCCAATCTTATATCCTGCCTTTTTTCTATTTAACATATTTTGAACAATATTCCAAGCTAAAAAATAGTTTTAAATGTCATGTTAATGGTTGCATGACATTTCATTGAATGGATAATTTAGCCATTGTTGGATGTTGGTTTGCTTTTGATATTTTACAGTTAAAATGGTACTATGATAAAAAAAAAAAAACACACACAGCACAGAAAAGTTCCCCAGGTTAAAGAGATAGGAACTAAAGAAACACATAGCATAAGGTAATGGGCAAGTCAGCAGTCATGGGATCCAGTAAAAAATTAAAGGAAATTTCTGTGGGCCTAAATGGTATCTGTTCACATCAGGAAGCCAGGAGCACACCTGGAGACCAATGCTACTAGACCACCCTCCTTGGTAGTGTCTTATGGTATGTTAAGGGGGGCTGGAGAATAAACCCTTTGTATGCCTATTTACCACAACTCCCTCCCAGCACCCAGGACAGGGACCTGCCATTGTTGCCCATAAAAGAAGCCAGAGTCTCTCTTCTCTCTCCTGCTTCAGGAGGAGGCACTGCCACATCTTGAGGCAAGAACAATGATAAAATCTACAACACCCTATTGTTCTTAGACAGTGGAGCCTCATTCCAGCATCACTCTAATACCAAAACCAGATAAAGACACAACACAAAAGGAAACTGCAGGCCAATATCTCTGATGAACAGAGGTGCAAAAATCCTCCAAAAAAATGCAGGCAAACCAAATCCAACAGCACATCAAAAAGATTATTCACCATGATGAAGTGAGATTTAGCCCAGAGATACAAGGATGTTCCAACATAACAAATCAGTAAATGTGATACAACACATCAACAGAATAAAGGACAAAAACTAAATGATCATCTCAATATACACAGAAAAAGCATTAGATAAAATTCAACAGCCCTGCATGACAAAAACTCTCAACAAATTAGATATAGAAGGAATATACCTCAATGCAGTAAAGGCCATGTATAACAAACCAACCCAAAACATCGTATTGAATGGGGAAACTTAAAAAGCTTTTCCTCTAGGAACTGGAACAAGACAAGGATGCCTACTCTCAACACTCTTGTTCAACATAGTACTGTAATTACTAGCCAGAACAATTAGGCAAGAGAAATAAATACACAGCATCCAAATTGGAAAGAGGAAAGTCAAATTGTCCCTCTTTGCTGATAACATGCTCTTATATACATACATGCATATATATATATACATAAAGATTTCACAAAAATACTCTTAGAGCTAAAAAATGAATTCAGTAAAATTGCAGGATACAAAATCAACATACAAAAGTTAGTAGCATTTCTATACACCAACAACAAACTAGCTGAAAAATAAATCAAAAAGCAATCTCATTGACAATAGCTACAAAAACAATCAAATGCCTAGGAATAAACTTAACCAAAGAGGTGAAAGATTTCTACAAGAAAAACTATAAAATATTGGTGAAAGAAATTGAGGAGGACAGCAAAGATAAAAGGCACCTGTATTAGCCCATTTTCACGCTGCTGATAAAGACACACCTGAGACTGGGTAATTTATAAAGAAAAAGAGCTTCAATGGACTCACAGTTCCACGTGGCTGGGGAGGCCTCACGATGATGATGAAAGGTGAAAGGCATGTCTTACGTGGCAGCAGGCAAGAGAGAATGAGAGAACCAAGTAAAAGGGGTTTCTGCTTATAAAACCGTCGGATCTCATGAGACTTATTCACTACCAGGAGAACAGAATGGGTGAAACTGCCCCTATGACTCAATTATCTCCCACTGGGTCCCTCCCACAACACATGGGAATTAAGGGAGCTACAATTCAAGATGAGATTTGGGTGGGGATACAGCCAAACCATATCAGCATCCCATGTTCATGGACCATAAGAATTAATATTGTTAAAATGACCATACTACCCAAAGTGATCTACAGATTCCATGTAATCTCTATCAAAATACTAATGACATTCTTCACAGAAGCAGAAAAGGCAATCCTAAGATTCGTATGGATCCAGAAAAGCCCCCTAATAGCCAAAGCAATCCCAAGAAAAAAGAAAAAAGCTGGAGGCACTACACTACCAGATTACAAAATATACTACATAGCTATATGGTATTGTCTGGATATGGTTGGTTTACCTCTCCAAATCACATTTTAAAATTTAATCCCCAGTGTGGCGGTGTTAGTAGGTGGGAACTAGTGGGAGGTGTTTTTGTCATAGGGGCAGATCCCTTATGAATGACTGGCTGCCACCCTCGTCTTCACAGTAGTGAGTGAGTTCATGCTCTATTATTTCCCATGAGAACTGCTTGTTAAAAAGAGCCTGGCACCTCCTTCTCTCTCTCTTGCTTGCCTCCTCTAACCATGTGATCTCTGTACATGCCAGCTCCCCTTCCCCTTCTGCCATGATTGGAAACAGCTCGAGGCCCTCACTTGACGTTAATGCCAGTGCCATGCTTCTTATACAGCCCACAGAACCGTAAGCCAAATAAACCCCTTTTCTGTATAGGTTACCCAACCTCAGGTATTCCTTCATAGCAACACAAAGGAAATAAGGCACTGTAGGAACCAAAATAGCATGGTACTGGCATAAAAACAGATAAATAGACCAATGGAACAGAATAGAACACCCAGAAATAGAGCCACATATTTACAGCCGACAGATTTTTTTAAAAGCACCAAGAACATTCACTGGGGAAAGGACAGTCTCTCCAATAAAGGGTGCCAGAAAAACTGGATCTCCATATGCAAAAGAAAGAAACCAGATCCTTATCTCTCACCTTATACAAAAACCAATTCAAAATGGATTAAAGACTTAAACCTAAGACCCAAAACTATAAAACACTACTAGAAGAAAATATAGGGGAAACACTTCAGGACATTGGTCTGGGAAAAGAATTTATAAATAAGACCTCAAAAGCATAGAAAACAAAAGCAAAAGTAGACAAATAAGATTATATCAAAATAAAAAGCTTCAACACAGAAAAGGAAACAATCAACAGAGTGAAAAGACAACCTACAGAATGGAAGAAAATATGTGCATTCTATTCATCTGACAAGGGACTGATATCCAGAATATACAAGGAACTCAACAGCAAAAATACAAATAATCTGATTTAAAAATGAGTAAAAAATCTTAACAGACATTTCTCAAAAAAAAACAGAAATAATCAACAAATGTATAAAAAATGCTCAACATCACTATTCATCAGGGGCATGCAAATCAAAACCACAATGAGATATCGTCTCATCCCAGTTAGAATGGCTATATTGTCAAAAAGACAAAAAATAACAAATGCTGATAAAGATGCAGAGAAACCAGAACTTTTATACACTATTGGTAGGAATGCAAACTAGTGCAGCCACTATGGAGAACAGTATGGAGGTGTCTCAAAAAAACTACAAATAAAACTACCACATGATCTGGCAATCCCATTACTGGGTATATAAAAAACTACAAATAAAACTACCACATAATCCAGCAATCCCATTACCGGGTATATACCCCAAAGAAAGGAACTCAACATATCAAAGAGATATCTGCATCTCCATGTTTAGTGCAGCACTATTCACAATATCCAAGATATGGAATCAACCCAGATGTCCAATAACAGATAAATTGATAAAGAAAATATGATATCTATACAAAATGGAATATTACTCAACCATAAAAAAGAAGGAATTCTGTCATTCATGGCAACATGATGAGCCTGGGGGACATTATATTAAGTGAAATAAGCCAGGAACAGAAAATTAAATAATGCATATTCTCATTCATATATGGAAGCTAAACAAGTTGATCTCAAAGAAGTAGAGAGTAGAATAGTGGTTACTAGAGGCTGGGAAAGGTGGAGGGGAGAGAGAGTAGGAAAGGATTGGTTAAAGGATACCAAATGACAGCTAGATGGGAGGAATGAGTTCTAGTGTTCTATAGCACTGTAGGGTGACTACAGTCAACAATAATTTATTATGTAGAAGAGAGGAGTTGGAATGTTCCCAACACAAAAAAATGATAAATGTTGAGATGAATAATATGTGAATTACCCTGATTAGATCACCATACATTGTAAGTATTGAAACTCACTATGTGCCCCATAAATATGTACAATTATTATGTGTCTATTTAAAATTTTTTAATTAAAAATAAATAGTGGGTGGAGACTCATGAAAAGTTTCAAATTGGTGGAAACACATTGTCCAGAAGTGGCTGAGGCATGTCCAGCGCAGACAAGAAAGGCAGGAAGGCAGGTCGGAGGCTCAGACTCTCCAGGCTGAGTTTGTGAAAGAGTTAGAATATCTTCATGATGCTTTTGAAGCTACTTGGTTTTAATTCTAGGATTCAATGAGAGATGTAAGAGATTAGATTTGATGTAAGGAAAGACTTGGCATCTGTCCTACCCTTGTGGTTAAGGAGTCCAAGTGGAAACTTTCCATGATATTCCAGTAGATCTCCCAGGGTAGGCCCTCCCAAGTGGCATGACGAAATATGCCCTCAGTTTTAGGGCAAAAATTGGTGATTCCTAGCTTTTTATGATTGCAGACCCTTCTGGAAATCTGGTGTATTTTTGATGGCTGCTTTTGTGCCACAAGGGCAGAGTTAAGTAGTTGTGACAGAAAATCGATGCTATCTTCTCTTTCAGGAAAAACATGCTGACCCCTGGTGTGGATGGCTGAGTTTTTCGTGTCTTACAAGGTAGTGAGGTGATTTCAAATGTTCGAAAGAACTGTGTGTGCTGCCTCATTATCTTAACCCATCCATCTATCCACTCTGAAGATGGCTACTCGCTGGTTGGCCCAAGGTGTGTCTAACCCAATGAGCCAGTGCGGGAAGCAGGGAGCAGGGAATCTTTTGTGGTTCTTTTCTGTATTCTTTGGAGAATGGTGAACAGGCTTTTACAGACCTAAATAAGCTGTAGAGTTTTTGGTGTTGACTACAAATAAAAATCAGGGAGATGATGAAAGAGCCAGTTAAGATATCTTGTTTTCTAACAAAACTGAGAAAAGGGGTCATTTGGCCACCATGTGTGACCTTAGGTAAGGAACCACTCTCTTTGGGTATCGGTTTCCTTGCAAGTAGAATGAGGGGCACTAGGGAGATGCCCAAGGTTCCCCTCCAACTGAAAGGCACTCAAAGAGCCTGTGATTCTCCCCAGTAGGTGCCCAGTTGGCAAAGTAAGTACAAAGGAGCAAAGCTGGGATTCGAATCTAGGTTCATGTGCTCCAAAGCTCTGCCCCATGGATTCACAAATTGGGGGCAAGTTTAAGAACCACAGAGCCAGACTGAAGCCAAGAGACAAGAGGATCACATACATTTGTGGGGGCTTCAACTGGCTCTTGTTGTAGTTAGCTCCTGCCCCAGGGCCTTTGCATTTACTGTCCCTCTGTGCTAGACCATGCCTCTCTCATTATCTCCACAGCTGTCCATACCTCCTGCAGCTGTCTGATCAAATACCACGTTCTCAGGGACCTTCCCTGACCACCTTTTACAAAGTAAAATTGCAACCCCCTCCCCATGTTCCCCAGCCCCTTACTCTGCTATACAATCAGTTAACAGCACATCTCTCCACCTGACATGTTTAGTGTAAATTTCCCTGTTAACTCTTTTGTTGTCTGCTTCCCTCCACTAGAATGTCAGCTCCAAGAGGCAAACCTGTTTTGTTCACTACCATATCCCCACAGCCTCCGCCAGCATCAGCCATGGAGACAGAGCCCAGTCCTTTTTGGGGCACAGATGTGAAGCATAATGGGGACCAGGATGGCCCATGGCACTGAGACTGTGTGCTAACCCCTGTGTTGCTACTCAGAATGCCCTGCCAGAAGGACAGTAGTGATGAAAAGCCATGCATTTTTCATATGTGAACAGAAGGCAAGAAGTTCCCGGATACCAGCCTCCATGCTGCTTTTAAAGCCCTCTGTCTCCAGGGATGACAGCCTCCTGCCCTCTTTGGAAGCTGTTGAGTTACCATCCAGCTACCTAATTGTCCATAAAGAGGAAGTCCTTCACTCTCCTGAGAAACATGCACATGAGGACTGGGGAACCAACGCATGAATGCAGGTGACTGCTACCTCCTCCAGAGCCCTTCTGACATGGTCACCCAATTCAAGCATGTACAGAGGACATTCATCAATTCAAATGTCCACTGGAGAAAAACCTATGGCCTCCTAGCCAGCGGCTTTCCTCCTTTCCTCAGCCCATTAACCCACTCAAGGCTTCCCATGCTTTAAAAACAAATGAATGAACAAACACCATGAAATGCTCCTTCCCTTCATCCTGCGTCCATCTAGCAACTGCCCCGCCTCCCTTCCCCTTCAGAGCCAAACTTCTAACAAAAGAGTCTGCACTGGTCCTGGCCCATGCTGTTTCCTCACTGCCCATTTCTGTCTCTCTCCTGGGACCAGCACTCACCCCCACCACTTCCCGGAACTGCTTTTGCACTGAGGTTTCAACCATCGCCCATTTGCCCGTGATTCTCAAATCTTCCCCGTAGTCTCAAACTCTCTCCTCACCTCTCATCCTACATTTCCAGCTGTCTAGAAGGCATTTCCTTTGGGTTATCTCCTGATCACTGAACATGCTTAAAACTGACCTCATTAGTTCCCCGTAAGCTCTCCAGCTTGCCTGAATTCTCGACAGCAGGGAGTGATAACCTCGCCTCCAAAGCTCCTCTGGCTAGCACTGCTGAAATCTCACTCTTTTGCTTACTCTTTAGCCTCAGTTTCCTCATCCTTAAAACAGGGATAATAACTCAGAACCTGAAGGGTGGTTTATAAGGGGTATAAATAATTGAGGTAGGTGCCTGGTACCCCATCGGTAGTCCACAGATTATAGCCATTATTACCCTTGACTCCTTCCTCTCCCTCACGTCCCCTACCCAATCCTGAACAAGTCCTGGCATTCCCACCTCCTAAATAGGACTAGAACGCAATCATTTGTCTCCAGGCCCACTACCCTGAAACACAGACAAGTCATTGTAGATTCTTGCAATCACCCCAAGGAACTCCCCAGAATCCACCCTCTCCCGTACCAATCCTATCTTCCACCAGACCACCACACTGAGCTTTCAGAAAAGCAAACCTTGCTGACATACAACTGCTTCAAAGCCTTCCAAACATCTGCAGTGCCTACGGGACACAAGTCCAAAATCTTTAACGTAGTCTCCATAGTTCTTTGTGATTTGGCACAGCACTCCTCCAAAGCTATCCCCAGAAGCTTCTATGCTCTGTCACTCCTTTGAACCTCTGAAAATGAGCTACCCCTCATCCTATCCATTCATTTCACAAAGCTCTACTGAGCACTTACTATGTGACAGGCACTGTGCCAAGTGCCATCCTAAAGAGTTTACCATCTGCTGGTATAGGCAGTGCTCTGCAAAGGACAGGATGCCAGGGGGGCACAGAACAAGAGGTCATGGGTACACCTTCAGCAGTGAGCCAAAAAAAGAGAGGATGGCAGGAACAAGCAGACGTGGTCAACCGGGACATCCTTGACATTTCTCTCTTGTCGTAGCCTTGTGAAGTCATCCTTGAATGTCAAGTTAATCATTTGTTTCTCTTGGCTCCCACAGACCAACTGAACAGCCCTCTCCAGGTTTTCACATCTGCCTTCCCACTAGCTGGTGGGCTCTTTGGGAGAAGCCATCGTGTTTTTCCAGAAGTGGAGACTTTAGGACCTGAGGGTGCTCAGTGAATGGATAAAAAGAAGTTGGTTCTAGCTTTACATGCATGCACCATACATGTGTGTACAAAATCTGCCCGGAGGAGCCTTCCAGACTGCCCACACTAGGCCAGGTGTGGGAGGTCTGGAAGGCTCCCCAGGCAGATTCATGCACCCCCATTGTTTGAGAAGCTCTCGATTTCACAGTCTCAGCTGTCAATCACATGCCGTGGTTATTGGAGTAATGTGTCTCACTGCCATTAGCCTGCAGGCTGCATGAGGCAAAGGACTGTGTGGGCCATACTCACTGCAGTGCCCGGCACACGGGAGTGCTCAATAAGAAATCCTTGCTGGTAATTGAAAGTGAGCAGGCGGCATCATCTCTTTGTTTTATATCTCCCACAGCGCCAAGAACCAGAATAAGCCCCTCAGTAACCAGATACTCGTGGAGTTGGACTTATTAAATCACATATATTCTCAAATGACTCCACTGCAAATGATCTCAACAAGTCAGGTCAGCAAAGGAAAGTGATGGTGATCCACCACGTGTGAGGAGAAAGTGGATTTGAATTCCTGGCCCTACCAGAGAGCAGCTATGTGGCCTTGGCAAGTCACCCAGCCTGTCCATCTCTGTTTCTTCACCTGAAAAAAAATGGTCATACTGGATTCCCATGAGGTGTCTATGAAATAACCAACACAGAATGTTTAATACATGCGTCATGATCACTCAGCATCTGCTTCAGTTATTGTAATTACTGTGAGTTTAGTCATGGAATTCAGTCTCCTCCTGGCCCATGTCACCAGGGCCCGCCCTTGCCCCCAAGCCACCTTATTGACTAACTTCTCCCCTCTTCCCCCACATAGTCAGTAGCAATGAGTTCACCATCCAATGACCCTTTCATCTGAGTTCCTCCTCATCCACCTACTCATTCACAGCCTGGGACATTCAGCCTAGGCGCTAAACCCCACACATTCACACCAGGTGTCCTGAGCAGCTAGTTATTGAGAATGGCTTCTAGTTATTGGGCCACTAAGCACAACACTTACAGATTTTTCATTCCGAAGGATTGGAATACAATGGAAAACTGAAATTATGCTCAAAGTTATACTCAAAATCTTGGAGTCCTGGTCAATTCCGAAGCTGCCTGGATCTTTCAACAGCCTTAATCTTGCGTGGTCCCCTGTCCCTGATCCTGGAATGGCAGCATTGCCACCCCAGTTTCAGACATGTTTCTCAGCATCATCCTGGCCATGTGACTAAAATGCGGACTCCAAGGCCCCACCCTAAGACTGATTCCGAGAACAGGACCGAAGCCCTAGCATTTGCATTTCCCTAGGCTCCCTGAGGACCCGGATGCTGGGGAGGGGCTGCTGCGTGGAAGTCCAGGCCTGCGGTGCATCTGAGCAGAGCCTAGGTGCCTGCAGGGTGCAGGGTGCAAGGTGCTCACTGTGCCTGTGGAACACCTGTAACTGTGCTGCTCAGTGGCTCCAGAGCCCCGCCTTCTGGCCTTTGCCCGTGTGATCACAGGCTCCTGCACCCTCGGATCCCTGCCTGCCATGCCCCAACCACCCTGCCCCCTCATAGGAGCTGGTGGGATCCCATGAAGTGCAGCCCAGCCTTCCCGCCCCGGGGCAGGGCCCAGGCAGGCAGGAGCCGGGCTGACTGTAGGGGGAGGCCCCTCTGGGAAAACGGCACTGCTGCTTCCCACCCCACCTTTGCGCAGCGCGAAGTGTGGAGATGCACAGAGTGATGCTGGGGACACCTGGAAGAGCAATCCCAGCAGTGATGGAAAGGACAGACAGGAGTGGCCACTGAGGTGCAGGAGAGACTGTCTCTTGTAATCTCAATTGCTCGCTCCACCCAGAGAGCACATATTATGATCCCCATTCTGCAGATGAGGAAACTGAGGCCGGGAGGTGGGGAGGGAGTGGTGCTAGATGGCGATGAAGGGCAGGCTGCAGAGGACTCCCGGGTCTGACAGTGCTCATGGAGGCAGCTGCAGGTGGGCCCTGGGGGCTATGTGGGACTGAGTGCTGCCTACACACTACCCCATTGATGTTCCTGCACTGCCAGTGAATATCTTTATTATGGTCGTTTTACAGATGATGAAACTGAGGTTCCAAAAGGTTAAGAGCATTGCTCAGAGTCACAAGGGTACTAAGTGGTGGAACTGGGCCTAGAATTCAGCCAACCACACAAACCTCTGTGGCCCCAGTCTCCACCTCATCTCCCATCATTCCCCCCAGCACTGGCCCAGCAGTTCTCCAAATCCCGGAGATTCTGTCCTGCCTGCATCTTTGGGACAAACCCTTTGCCCTGTCTGGAATGTCCCCCTCCCCGAACTCCCTTGGGAAATTCTCCAGATATGCTCACAGAACATGGCTTTCTCTGTGACTCGTCCTCCTCCCACTGCAACAATCCACCCCAGCATTCTATTTGCTACTCCAGTAGCAATGATCTCAGTTTACTGTGCATACTTTGTTTTGTCTTTATCTGTATCCCATGCTGGGTTCTTACTTTTCCAGGGAAAGTGACCTTGTCCTACTTATCCTTTTATGCCCAGCAAGCACAGGCTTACAGAAATGCTTGCTAAAGACTGCTCTGTATTGCCTAACTTGCAGGGCCCTCCACAGCCCTGGCCTAACCACTGTTCCATCGTTATTTCTGGGCATTCTGTTGACTCATCCATGCTACTCCTGATTGCTTTGCATGCAGTAACAGCATCACACAGGACAGGTGCAGCAAGGAGCACCCGCAGACATGAAAGGCACGGTTAACGCTAACAGCGACCAGGGTCAGGGCAAGATACATGTCCTAAGGACCCAAGAAGTATGGGCTAACACTGCAGTTCTCACATCTGGGTCCAGGGACCCCAAAGGGTCCCCAGACCGTTTCAGGCAGCGCTTTACAAGATCAAATCTCTTTTTATAATGACACGAAGAGATTTTTGCCTTGGCTCTTTTCTTCTTGCCCAAGGATACCATGGAGTTTTCCAGAGGTTACCTGAGTGTGATGCCAAGGTGCATGGAAGTCAGAAGCAGATGAAAGTTCAGCTGTCTAATATGTTATTGGTGTTAATGTGCAATGCTTTTATTACTGACATCTTTCAGTAAGTGAAATTTTTATTTTTATTTTTTAATTTTAATACAGCAAAATGTATACTGTGTGTATAGATAGAGATAGAGATAGAATCTCCACATAAACAAACATTCTTTGGGGTCTTAAATAAACTGTAAGAGTGCAAAGGGGTGCTGAGACCCAAAGGTTTGAAAGCTGCTCGTATTAAAGAACTAGTCAGTTAATCTTGCTTCATTTGATGCTCCAAAATGGAATGCAGTTAAAAAACAAACAAACAAACAAAAAAACCTTTCTTGGCATATTAGGTTGGGGACAGTGTGGTCTTTATCTTTAAAGACAATTTTATTTTGTTTCTTCTGTGATGATGGTGTAGGTACCACAGAATGCAAACTTAGGAGAGCAAGTGTGGAAGATTTTTGTAATCCATGTGAAACATCATATATCTACATTAACAATTTTTATGCCCTGATTTTTAAGATCTTTCTTCTTTGTTTTTATACAAGTGGGTCAAATCGATGCAGCACAGATAGGGAATTGTGGGTTCAGCTTGCAAACTGCCTGAGATCAACAACTGGATTGTGTAAGTGTGTTCCAGCTGCCGTGACCAAGACCCCACAGGCTGGGAGGCTGAACCTACAGAAATGGATGCCTCACCATTCCAGAGACTGCAAGTCAGAAATCAGAATATGGGCAGGGCCACGCTCCCTCTGAAGGCTCTGTGGAATGATCTGTTCCAGGCCCCTCTCCTAGCTTCCAAGTACTGCCTTGGTTTGTGGCAGCAGAACTCCAAGCTTCACCCTGGCATTGTGTGTATGTATGCATGTCTCTCCAAATGTCCTCTTCTTAGAAGGACACCAGTCATATCAGATTAGGGCCGATTCTAACGCCCTCATTTTAACTTAATTACTCCTGTAAAGAGCCTATCTCACCTTCTGAGGTGCTGGGAGATTAGGGCTTCAACATACCTTTTTTTGCGGGGCAGCAGGAGGGGAAACAATTCAACCCATAAGAGTGGCCAATGCCACAAATTTGAGAAATTATAAAGGAAAATGGTATGGGATAAAATTATGGGGCTGAAATCAAGGAAGCAAATAGCATATTTTGGTCCATGGTAATAAGGAACTAGAGAAGGTTTCCAGGGCAAAACCTTACAAGACCTTGTTGTGTTGTGTTTTGTCACCATACACATGAGAATGTTACTCAGGGAACTGGGTTTTATGCTGTGAAGGTCCTTGCTGGGCCTCACGGAAGCTGGGAACATTGTGTTGGGCTAAGGGGGTGGGGGTTACTTTCTTTAAGACAGCCGTGCTCAGACAGTGCAGGTGGGGAGAATGATCTGGACCTACAAGTTTTAGAATCAATTCCAAGACTCTTGCACTGAAAGTCCAGAGGAGGATGGAATGTACAGGGAAGGAGAAAAAAGAAGAAAAGTGGAGTTCTCCAGAACTTTAACATCTTCTACAACTGCAGACCTCACCGCCATTTAAAGCTATGGCTTGCAGTGATGAGAAGTGTTGCTAGGAATCAAATGAGTTTGGTTAGTAAATTTAGGGAATGAAATCTTGTAAAGAAAGACAAAGTGAGGAAGAAAACACTGCCAGATTTTGCACTGTTGCAACCATGGTAATGACTTGAGCCAGGAACCTAGGTGGAAGTTGACCAAAGGAAGCCCAGCACCCACCATTCCTCATGGCCTTGACGAGAAAGGCCATGGCCATCAAAAAGAGCTGCACTTAAAGGGGGAGTGCAATGCTATCTACCTAATCCAGCTTCACATAACAAATTACTACAAATTTTGAAGCTTAAACCAACATGCAGTTATTATTGCACAATTGCCCTGCATCAGGGGTCCAGGCCTAACTTAACTGGGTTAAGTTAGGCTGCAATTAGAGTGTTGGCTAGCTGGGTGTTATCTGGAGGCTTTGGGGGAGAATCTGATTCCAGGCTCACTAAAGTTGCTGGCAGAATTCAGTTCCTTGAGGTGGTAGGGCCGTGGTCCCCATTTTGTTGCCAGCTGCCTCCTGGATTGTTCTCAGCTCCTAGAGGCCTCTCTCCAGTCCATGCATGTGCCTCCCCCACACTCTCAAAACTAGCAATCATGTGTTGAGTTCTTCTGATGCTTTGAATCTCTCTGATTTCCCCTTCTGCCCTCAGCAAGGAGAAAGATCTTCTTCTAAAGGCTCATGTGCATCCTAAACCAGGCATAGCAGAGAACGCAAGATAATCTCCCTATTTTAAGGACCACCGATTAGTAACCTAATTGCATCTGCAAAGTCCCTTTTGCCATGTGACCTCACAGATTCATGGGTGTGACACAAGGAGGTCGTGGTAGCCCTGTGTCTCTGGGGAAGCTATCTTTGGAGACTAGTTTTCATTCACCAGAGGATTATTTTCTGGTCTATTCTCAAAACCTCTCGACCCTTCCAAATTGCTTTTAAGCCACAATTGACTTGTCATCACAGTGGTTCCCTTAGCAACGGCGAGAGCTGGCCACCTCTCTCCCGATACAGACCACAGTTGAGTATTTTTCCACAGAATGTGCTTCTTTCCATGGCATATTCCAAGACAGCTCCCTACCTGTTAGGAAAAACCCTTCACCATGGGCCCCCGCTTGCTTCTCCAGCCTCACGCCTCACTACTGCCCTCTCACTGCTGCTCTGTTCCTGGCATTCACTCCCGGCCTCCTCCACATGCATCCTGCTGCTGGCATTGGCGACACCTCCTTCCCCAGTCCTCCACCCTTTAACAGTGGCTTGGCCTTTAAGACCAAGATCAGAATGCATCTCCTCCGAGGACTGCCGTGGAGTCCCCCAGACTGAGTTCTGTGCTCCCAAGTGGCTCCCAGTCTCATTCAATGCACACGTCCCCCCCCCAAACCAAACACACGCAGCCCAAGTACCATGTGCCTGTACCAGCAAAGGATCTCCAGACTCTGCAGGTAAAGCCAGCAGCAATGCACACAAACTCCTAAGGAGGCGCCTAGCAAGTATCAAGAGCTCAGCGAGTGCCACTTTTGTTCCAGCTGTCACTGTCTATGGCCCAAAGGACTAGGATAGCAATTGCCAGCCCAGGGGACACTGAAGAGATGCCCTGACAAGTCCCTGCCTGGGAACAGACCAGAGCAGAAGACTGAGCCTCAGCTCTGGGAGCCCCGCCCTAAGGAGCACAGGCTCCTACAGGTCCTGGGGACATTGCAGACACTGAGTAGAAAGAAGTTGAGTGCTCACGACCATCTCAGGTCCCCAAGTGGATGGAGGCAGTCACTGAGAACGTGTGGCCCATGTTATTCTGGTCTCTTACTTAGAGTCTTTAAAAAGACATTGACATTGGTTTGGGATTTTTGTTTTTCTGATTACAGAAGCAACATGTGTTGACCACCAAGAGAGCGCTGATCACTGTTAACTGCAGGCCCTGTGTCCTCTGGCCATGTTTTCAAGGGCTGTCACCATTAACCACATGCCACCTGTCCTCCGGCTGTTTCCACGGCACAAGCTGTGTGGTCTGTCAGCCTGGGTTAGAATCCCAACACATCCACTGATGAACTGTGTCACTGTAGGCAACTTCCTGAACCTTCCTGTGCTCAGTGTCCTCATTTGGAGAAGAGTGGTCGTGACACTGCCTACCTCCCCTCCCGAGGGCTCCTCTGACAGCTTGAGGAGTCAACGCAGGCTCAATTGCTCAGCCTGGTGCCTGGCCCTAGGTAGTTCTCTAAGGGAGAGGCTCACTATTCTCCCAGGCTCCAAACCCTTCAGCACCTCGGGGTAGATGGCTGGTGTGGGGGGAGGGCCATTATGACCAGGTTTCTGCTGTCCCTGATTTGGCCAGATGTAATCATGGCTGTCAAATGGCCATGGGGGACTAAAAGCAAGATACGGGGGTGCCACAAAAGGCAAGACCACAGGCAGTGCCATAGAAAGTGCAGTGTGGTGGGCATGCAGTGTGGCCACACTATGCAGAACCCAGGTGGGTGTGCGCCAGGACTCCTGGATCTGGGGCTCAGGGAGACAGGGCTTCAGGGCCCAGTCTCCAGCAGTGCGATGTGCCCTGGAATAGGGTCACAGGTCCCCAGGGTACTCACTGGTGATTGGGCTGACTGTCAGCATTGCTGGAGAGAAATCCACCCACCCCTATTCCCAGGATAGGAAACTGATCTGCTTGGGGGCTGCTTGTCTTTCTTTGTGATAGGTGCTGTGGCTCACAATGAGGTTCTGGGGATAGATGGACCTGGGGCTTTCCAGGAGGAGAATGGGAGCCATGAGTTTGAGCCCAAGCAGGCACGTGGAGCCAGGAGCAGGGCAGCTGGAGGTGCTGGAGGCCAAAACGCTCAGGGGACTGACTGCTGCGTGCAGGGACTGCAGGCCTGGGAGGCAGGCCCTGCTCTGGGCTCCCTGAGGAAGGGGTAGGATCTGGAGGAAGATGGTAGCCTTGAGAGAGGCTGCCCCACAAATGCTAGGGTCTGTGGGTGGGGAAAAGCTCAGACAGCACAGTGTAAGCCCAGGCCCAGAGCCAGCCAAGCCTCTGGGGCCCATGGCTCAGGGGACCACAGCAGCAGGGGACCAGGGTCTGCCCTGCAGGCCCAGGGAAGCAGCCAGCAGGCACTTGGGCTTTGGCCTTTGCACAACCCACTGTGGGTGAAGGAGTCAGGGCCTGGGAGGTGGCCCTGTTTGCACAGGCAAAGAGAAAGGTGAGACAGAGGGAAAAGGTCACATTCAGCTCTTTCCAAATTATCTTGCTCCAGGGGAGAGGACCAAGGGCTGGGAAAAGGATGGCCCCCAGGGGTCTCACTCTTCTGTGCCAGGCCCTGTTCCTGTGTCTGGCAGCCAGAGGGCCCATTCCCAGAGCCCATCTAGAGCCAGACTGCCCAGGGCGTGACCTTCCTCCTGGCACCCTGCCATGGGAGTGGCTGGGAAAGTGACTGCTCTGTGGCGTCTTCATCTTCAGAAAAATGAAGCTGCCACACAGCTCACCAAGAGGAGGTGATCCCAGGCCAGGAACAGGTGGAGGTCGGGAGTCCAGAAAGGCCACAGAGGGTGCTGGATCCTGTGGGAGAAGCAGCAGGGGGTCCCGGCCATGCCCCTAGGTTGGCCTTGTCATTCCCAACCAACTGCAATGGGACATAGACTTACCTTACAAGGTAGTGAATCGACAGGTTCTCAGATGAGCCTAAAATTAAGTACCAAATATGCTGGCCCACCACAGACCCCGGGGTGCTATCCATAGAAGGACAGGACACAGGCCTGAGGACGGCACCCCTATCAGTCCTCTCTGCTCAGGGGCAGACCCGAGGATGGGACCCCTGTTAGTTCATTCTGCTCAGGTGAAAGGCCCGAGGATGGCACTTCTCTCAATCCACCGTGCTGAGGAAACAGACCTGAAGACAGGACCTAACTCAGTCCCCACTGCTAAGGGAAAGAGCTAAGGCCACGACTCTCCCAGTCTTCTCTGATCAAAGCCACTCAGGGAGCAGGAGTTTTCTCAGTCCTCTCTGCTCAGGGGACAGATCTTAGGACATGACCTCACTCAGTACTCTCTACTCAGGAGCAATTCATAAAGGGACACCTCTCCACATACATGTCACTCAGCAAACAGGACAACAGGAACTCTGTTGGTCCTCTCAGCTCAGGGGACAGGCCTGAGGATGGGACCCCTGTTGGGCCATCTTCTAAGGGGATAGATAAGAGAACAGGACCTCTCTCAGTCCCATCAACTCAGGGGACAGGCCTGAGGGTGGGACCCACCTCGGCCCATCTTCTAAGAGGATAGATATGAGGACAGGACTTCTCTCAGTGCTCTCTGCTCAAGGGACAGGCCTGAGGATGGGACCCCTGTCGGTCCATCTTCTGATGGGATAGATATGAGGACAGGACCTCGCTCGGTCCCCTCAGCCCACGGGACAGGCCTGAGGATGGGACCCCTGTCGGTCCATCTTCTGATGGGATAGATATGAGGACAGGACCTCGCTCGGTCCCCTCAGCCCAGGGGACAGGCCTGAGGATGGGACCCCTGTCGGTCCATCTTCTGATGGGATAGATATGAGGACAGGACCTCTCTCCATCCCCTCAGCTCAGGGGACAGGCCTGAGGGTGGGACTGCTGTCAGTCCATCTTCTAAGGGGATACATGTGAGGACGGGACCTCTCTCAGTCCTCTCTGCTCAAGGGACAGGACTGAGAATATGACCCGAATCGTTTTATCTTCTAAGAGGATTGATGTGAGGTCCAGACCTCTCTCAGTCCTCTCTGCTCAAGGGATGGACCTGAGGATGGGACCCCTCTCTGTCCATCTTCTAAGTGGATACGTATGAGGACAGGACATCTCTCAGTCCTCTCTGCTCTAGACACAGACCTGAGTTTGGGACCTCTGTCGGTCCATCATCTGAGGGGATAGGTGTGAGGAGAGGAACCCTCTCAGCCCCCTCAGCTCAGGGGACAGGCCTGAAGATGCGACCCCCGTCGGTCCATCTTCTTAGGGGATAGATATGAGGACAGGACCTCTCTCAGTCCTCTCTGCTCAAAGGACAGGCCTGAGGACAGGACCCCTCTAAGTCCTCTTTTCTCTACGATAGATATGGGAATGGGACCTCTCTCAGTCGACTGTGCTCAGAAGACAGGCCACAGCACAGGACCTCTCTCTGCCCACTAAGCCTCAGCTGCCTGAAGACAGCATCTCTCTCAGTCTTCTCTGCCCGGGGACACCTCTCCCACTGCTTTCTACTCAGGGTCAGGCCTGAGGACAGGACCGCTGTCAGTCTTCTCTGCTAAGGGGACAGACCTTAGGATGGGATCCCTCTCTGACCTCTTACACAGAGGATGGGCCTGTGGACAGGACCTCTCTTATGACTCTCTGCCCAGGGATGGGTCTGAGGACAGGACTCCTCTCAGTCTTCCTGCTCAGGGGACGCCTGAGGATGAGACCTCTCAGTTTTGTTTGCTCAGGGGACAGACTAGAAGATGGGACCTCTCTCAGTCCTCTCTGATCAGAAAGAGACCTGCGGGTTGTACTCTGTCAGACATTTCTGTTGTTCTGCACAGGGGACACCTGAGTATGGGACCTCTTTCAGTCCTCTTTGCTCATGGAACAGGCCTGAAAATGAGACCTCTGCCATTTCTCTATGATCAGGGACAGAGCTGAGGACAGCACCTTTCCCAGTTCCCACCGCTCAGGGTTTGGAGAGAGGCCTGTCTGCTCAAGAGACCCAACTCAGTCCTCTCTCGTTAAGGAACAGGTCTTATGATGACACCCGTCTCAGTTCATTTTCTCAGAGGTATACCTGTGGACAGGACCTCTCTCACTCCTCTCCGCTCGAGGGAAAGACCTGAGAACAAGACCTCTCTCAGACCACTTTGATCAGGCACAGGCCTGGTGACGGGACCTCTCTCAGTCCTCCCTGCTGAGGGGACAGGCCTTAGGATGGGACCCCTCTCAGTCTTGTCTACTCCGGGACAGTCCTGAGGACGGGACTTCTCTGAGTCCTCTCTGCTCAGCCTCACCCCCATGCTTGGGCTCTGATCCAGCTCCCTCATCCACCGCTCAAGCCCTCTGTGAGCCCAGGAGGCTGCTGCTTATTGGATGGGCTTGGTCAGCCCTTGGGCACCCAGGAAGGCACCTTGATGGACCTTTCTGTCCCCAGGCCACACATGCCGCCCTCCTCAGGGGCACTTGTTGAGGACTGTGCAGCAAAACACAATGCATGGTAGGAGCTCTGCCAGCTGGCACGCACCAAGGGCCTGGCCGGGATGAAGGGGACAGGTGGCCCCCCGGGGGGGCCCGTCCTTCAGGCCCGACAAAGTCTCCTTGCTCTGGGCTGGTGGGGAAGCAACTGGTTTCTCCCGGTACCTCCTTCCAGACTCCCTGGCTAGATCCCTTCCGGGTTTCACAACCCAACTGTCCAGCATGTGTGCTCACATGCCCACTGACACAGTCACACACACATTCACTCACACACTCATGTTCCAGACACACTCACATGCGCACACACATTGAGTGACAAACACACATTGACGCATTCATGCCTGCTCATTGACACACCCACATTTGCAGTCAGCACACACACGCACAATGACTCACAAACTCACACACACACTGACACACATTGACACACTCACAGTGTCACACACATTCAGCGACATGCATGCTCACCTTCAATGGCACAGCCTCATTCCCCCACACCCTCCCACTCACACACGCTCAGTGATGCAGTCACATGCTGTCACTTGGATTCACACACACATTCTCAGAAACTCATGCACATGCTCACACTGACACACACACGCACACGCTCAAACACACCCGCTCACTCACACTCACACCTGCTTGGGAATCACGGCACACACAGGTCCACTCTGAACAGGGAAAACCAAGGAGCCCTGACAGGCCCTGGCAAGGTCAGCCAAGCTCTATGCCCTCTCCTCTTGCCCTGTCCCCAAAATCTGGAGGGGCCCTTGGAAAGTGAGCAGTTGACTTGGCCCTGCTGAGACACAAGGGACGGACATGCTGGGGTTGTGCCTAGCCTGAAGAAGGCAGGGAGAACAGAGCACAGTGGGGGCCCCAGGCATGCCTGCAGGGCACCCCAATGGGACACACTACAAGGGTCCCTGAGACACCGGTTAAGCACCTTCAGGCCGAGGAGGCTGCAGGCCCAGCCCCAGAGACCTGCCGCCCCCTGCCCCTCCCCGACAGCCCCGCAAAACTACCCCTCCCATGCCTGCACTGGCCTGTGTATGCCTAGTGTCTCCCAGGGCCCCTGCCGCCCTGCAGACCTGCTGACTGCAGCTCTGCTCAAGCAGACAGGTCGCCTAGATCCAGGATTCCTCAGCCCAGGTGGGCAGCCACCCATTCCCAGCATTGGCTCTGAGGCTGCTTTGGGGGAGCCTGGCTATCATCTGAACCATGGGGATGGCCGGAGGCTCTGTGCTCCAGAACAGCCGGAGGAAGTGTGTGGACACAGACTGAGTGAGCCCCGGGAGACCATCGCCACGTCCAAGTCAATGATCCCGTCCCCTCCCCATACATGTGCAGGGAGGGGCCTATCACTTGTCCCAGTTCTGTCGCCCACAGACTCTGCGTTAGTTAAATGGCTGATCCAGGACTACCCTCCATTTGTGGCGAGCTCCCTGGCCTGTTGGGAGAGAGAGCCAGTCCCAGCAGGGCTCAGGAGGGCGGGTTCCAGGATCCTCAGGCCCCCACCAAGAACTGCCCCTCTGGCCACAGTGCTCAAGGAGGATTGCTGCCCTGGGGATTCAATCAGCCACTGCCCATGAAAACCAACATCCTGTCGCCAGGCTCCATGCAGCCCAAAGAACCCCACAGGCCTTCAGGGACCCTGCCCTGCGCACACCCCAGTGTCAGCCTGGCCACTGTGGCCCTCAGCCCACCCAACCCCATCCCCAGCAAACCTCATCCCCAGTCTCCCAGAGCAGAGGCGAGGCTGGCTGGAACACTGAATGAAGTTTATTGAAGAGAAACATGTACTGAAACCATTGAAGAGAAGGGAATCACAACACAGAGAGAAACTGCAAATGGCCACCACAGGACACAGGTCCCACACAGGTCCCGGGCCCCCTCCTCCTGGGGTTCCTGGCAAGACGCCTTGTCTACCCCACCTCCTGCTGCCGACCCTGCTGCCACCTCCCTCCTTCCTGAGGGCCCCAGGGTCCGCCTCTTGCCAGGATGGTGGACTCTGGCAGTGTCCACTGGCTTCAGGGAGCCCCCTCCCGAGCCCATCCGCTGGGGCAGGGCCCTGCCCTATAGCCCTCACAGGACACTGAAAACACAGCAGGGAACACCCCCCCAAGTCAAGGAAACTGAGTCACAAGTAACAACAGGAATAGAACGCCAAAGCACAAAGCTCCCCGGGGAGCCTCAGGCAGGGCAGCTCTGCTCTGTCCCAGGTCCGGTTCTTCCTCACACAGTCATGGTCACCATCATGGTCACGGGCACCATCGTGGTCATGCTCACCATAGCAGTCACAGGATGAGCGTCCATCGTGCCCTGGCGCCTCCTTCCACCATCTCCCAGGACTGTGCTGGGGGCCTCCGGGGAGGAGCTGCTCAGAGAAGAACACACACAGCTCCACGAGAACAAGCAGCCCCTGACCTAGATCTACACCAGGAAAGCAGAGGTGGTGCTCACGACAAGGGACAGATAGCAGCTAGCAGAGCCTGGGCTAGCAGGAAGCTCACAGCATGTGCCCCAGGCCCAGAGGCAGCCGCACCGATGGGCGCACAGCATACAACTTTGTGTAGGAACAATGGCTAGCGGTGGGTGAGTGGGCGTCTGCTGTACGGACGTGTGGGTCACTATGGGGCCTACAGAGGTGAGGGTGGGCTTCCCGGAACGGGGGGCAGTCTGCCCCAGGGATGGCAAGTGGAGGCCACCTCTTGGGAGATGCAGGCAGCTGTCACCCTTGAGAGGGCCTCTTTCCCCCATCTCTCCCAACACAGGACAAGGGGTGGGGGGCAGACATCTTCAGGCTGGCTGCTCAGGGCTCCCTCCAGGCCAGCTCCCCATTTGGTATCAAACGTGGTCATCTGGGTCACTGGGAAGGGCTGGTGGTGGTGGCCAGGGCCCATTAGGGGAGGTGGGAGGCACAGCTCCCAACATGGGGTGAGGGACCGGCCCTGGCCTGGCCTCTGTCTGCCTCCAGGGTGCTGCTGCCTGAGAGGAGAGGAGCCCTCAGGGCCCTCAGAGCCTATTTGCCCGGGGGGGACTTGGGCTTGCCCGCCTCCCCAGCCCCATCCTCATCCTCGTTTTCTGACTCCTCTAAGATGGGCTTGAGCCCCTCCTGGGGAGGCTCCTCAGCCTCGTGGCCTCCAACCTGGACAAGGCCCTCTGGCTCCCAGCTGGGACCTCCTGGGGCCATGTCGACTGCACTGCCCATCCTGGCTGGGAGGCCCCCAGGGGCTTCGGGGGACCTTCCCTGACCTAGGCCTTCAAGGCCTGCAGGGGCATTTTCATCCTCCCCAGTGGCAGGGGCAACCCTGGCGGCCTCTTTGGTGGCGGAAGCAGCCTCATCAGCATCTTCTGCTCCGGGATCAGCCTCGCTGGCGTCCCCCTGGGCTGGGGAGGCCTGAGCAGCAGCTGGGTCTTCACTCTCCACTGGGGCCGCTGCCCAGGCCACACCCTGCTGGCTCCTTGCTAGGGAGGCTGCCCACGCCTCCATGTCCCGGATGAGCCGCAGCAGCCTCAGGAAGCCAGGTGGCCTCCTCTCCAGCTGCATCCTCCTCAGGGTATCCTGGAGTGCCTCGCTGGGGCGGGCCCGAGACAGCACCTGCCGCAGTCGCAGGTGGTTGGCCATGGCTGGGTGGACGGCCCCCTTCTCCACGGCCTTCTGCAGCAGGCCTTCCAGGCGCACCACGAAGGCAAACAGCCCCTCCTGGGGCCCCTGCGTGCAGGTCAGGAACTTCATCCGCGAGGTCATCCATGTATCCCGGCTCCTAAACACCTGCCCCAGCGCCGTCAGGCAGTCCTGCGCAGAGAAGTCTGGATCTTCCTCCAGGAGGCCGCTCACGATATCCAGGGCCAGGCCATCCAAGCTGTCCAGCAGCCGCCTCCTTTTCTCCCTTTCCGACGCGTGGCACCACAGCTGCAGCATATCCTTGGCGTCCTCCAACCAGCTCTCAAAGGACTCTTCCACGCAGCCTGGCTGCTCCCTCCCGGAAAAGGGTCTCAGTTCCCGGTAGGCCATAGTTTTCACCAGAGGCCGCAGGGTCTGGCGCCATGACTGGGTCCAGGCCTCCACCACACCTGCACCTACTGCCTCACCTGCAGCTCCTGCCTCATCTTCACCTCCTTCCTCACCTGCGCCTCCTGCCTCACCTGCACCTCCTTCCTCACCTGTACCTCCTTCCTCACCTGCACCTCCTGCCTCACCTGCACCTCCTGCCTCACCTGCACCTCCTGCCTCACCTGCACCTCCTGCCTCACCTGCTGCTCCTGCCTCACCTGCTGCTCCTGCCTCACCTACACCTCCTGCCTCACCTGCGCCTCCTGCCTCACCTACACCTCCTGCCTCACCTATACCTCCTGCCTCATCTTCACCTGCAGATCTTTCCTCATTCACACCTCCTGCCTCACCTACAGATCCTGCCTCACCTGCAGCTCCTGCCTCACCTGCACCTCTGGCCACTGCTTGCCCCTGGGGCTGTGCAGGGAAACTGGGTATATCCTGAAACTCAGCATCAAGGGCCTGGGGCAGGGAGATCACTTTCCAGGGTCCCCCTTTGCCTGCTATTTGGCGGGGAATCAAGCTTTGGTTTAAACCCTCAGCGAATTCCACCAAGGCTGCCCTGGCCCCGAGCTCCTTTCTGAAGACCTTGATGAGCACTCGGTACCTGCCCAGGGGCGACAGGGCAGCCCGCACGGCCTCCTGGAACTCATGTTCCTCGCAGTCGTCAGGGATATCCAGGATGAGCAGAGAGCGCTCTGCGTTCACACCCATCCTCCTGCACCAGTCCTGAAGCATCGCCAGAGCCATCGCAGAGGACTTGAGGGAGGGAGCCTGATCAGACAGGAATGTGTGCTGACTCTTGCAGTCTCTGACGCAGCCTGTGAGTGCAAAGGGGAGAGAGGGACGTTGCTGCCAATCAACCCACCCCCACTACAGGCCTTTGCCCTCCCCTCCCAAGCACTGCAGCAGCCAGGGATCCACTCCCTCCCACTGCTGCAGCCCATGCACCCCCAAAGCCCTCCCCCAGTTGGTGACACTTAATCCCTTGGCACACACCCACCACCTCTATTGGGAGATCCCCTTTTGCCTGAGCTGATGTCCCCTTATCACACCACAACAAGTGCACCTCCCCCTCCCACCATCATCTGTAACATTGCAGCCAGGAGTCCTCCCCTATCCAAGCCCCTGCAACAGGTAGCTCTTCCCCCACCCAGAATCCCTGCGGCCAGTAGTCTTCCCCTACACAGATCTTCGCAGCCTGGAGTTCTTCCTTACCCAAACTGCAGAAGGGAAGCAGAGAGACCTCCCCTGTCTCTTTTCCAGCGCCAAACCAGGAGCCCCCTCCCTCTTTTGATCTTCCTCTTTTGATCTTCCGTGTAACCTGGCAACCCCCCTCCACGCCCCCCACACCTGCAGCCAGAAGTCCCCTTCCTCCCCCGAAAGCCAGAGCCCCCCTCTCTCCCACCGTCCCCTGCACCTCTGCAACGGCAGACCACCCTACCCCCCACCCCCGCCCCACCAGACTCCTGCAGCCAGGAGCCCCCTCCTCCTCTCTCTGCGGGCCCTGGGCCAGACCGGGACCCCCTCTCGCGCCCACTGCGGAGGCAGCGATCTGGCACCTGCCCAGGGCGCCCGCGGTCACTCTGGGGTCCCGCCGGAGCCTGCTCACTTTCTCCGACTCTGCGGACGCTGCGACCACCCGCGGAAAAACGCCGCCTTCAAGCTGTGGAGCCCACTCTGGAGGCCGCCTAGAGGCCCTGGAGCAGGAGGGTGGAAGATCGCGCCTCAGTCACGCGGCCGCGCTGCGCAGCGCAGGGGTCTCCAAAGCCCGCTGTGCTAAGACTACAGGGCTTCCCGCTTCTCCCAGAAGCCCCAGGTAGATGAGGAAGAAAAATTTCGTAGTCTCTGTGGAAGACAAGTGGCTAGACAGGAGGAGACATCTGTGTTGCCCTGGCAACGGGACCTGCATGGTAAGGGCTTAATGTTCCAAGGCTTGGAGCCTCTGGGAGCAACAGGCCCACCGATTGGCCCTCCACCATCAAAATGACCTCCATCAGTAATTGTGGCAAATTGCTGGGATGGGATGGACTAGAAGTCACGAGGAGGAGATCCTAAGACCAGGTCCCCAGGGTATTCACAGCCTGCCCTGCTCAGGCCTGGAATCCCTACAACATAGATTGATTGCTGGCTGTGTTCCTCATACCAGCTCTTTACCGGCTGGAGGCCGGCCTTCAACCACCTGGGCAGCCATTGCCTAGGAAAGCGTGTGGGCTTTCAATCAGACAGATGCAGCCTCACCTAACAGCTGGGTGGCCTATATCTGTCAGTGAACATGTATGCCCATCATCTGGAAATGGGCAATAAAACACTTGCCTTTTTATATATTGCTGGATATGGATTTCTAATTAATAGTTTTCCTATACTGTTCTTGAGGGATATTTTTCTGTAATTTTCTGGTTTTATATCATCTTTTTATCAGGATTTAGGTTTGTACTGGCCCCATAAACTGAGTTAAGAATTGTTTCCTGCTCCTCTATTTTCTGAAACTGTTGTGTAAAATTGGCAATTTTTGTTCCTTAAATATTTGCTGGAGTTCACCCATGAAATCATCTGGGCATGGATTTTTGTTTTATTTTTAGAAAAGTTTTTTGTTAATAAATATATTTATGAAGTATAGGGCTATGTGTTTTTTCTATTCAATCCATTGGAAGTTTTGGTAAATTGCTTTGTTTACAATGCATGTGTCAATTTTATCTAAGTTGTCAAAATTATTGTCATAAAGTTAATATTCCCTCACTATTCTTTTAATGCCTATATAACCTCTAATGATATCCCTCTTTCACGGCTGATATTAATGATTATTTTCTTTTTTCTTGATTAGCCTTCCTAAGGGCTACACATTTGGTTGCTCTTTTAAAATATGTGTGATTTACTTACTTTTAGTTTGTTTTCTATTTTGTTGATTTCTGCTCTTGTATCTCTATTATCTCCTTCCTTCTACTTATTCGAGATTTACTTTGCTATTCCTTTTCTAGCTTCTTTAGGTGGAATGTTTTGTATATTTACTGATTTATATTAAATATTAAATATATTTTATATATTTACTGATTTCTTGTCTAGTGGTGATATCAGTTGCTGAGGCAGAGATGATGAAATCTCCAACTATAATTGTGGAAATGCCTAGTTGTTCCTTTATACTGTCAATTTTTGTTTCATATATTTTGAGGCTCTGTTATTGGGTGCAAACATGTTTATGAGTTCTATGTGTTTCTGATTAATTGAACCTTATATAATTATTACCTTTATCTCAGGTGATACTCTTTGGAACTCCACTTTGTCGGCTATTAACATAGACTTTCCCACTTTTTTATGCTTGCCCCTTGCATGGTATATAATTTACAACCTCTTACTATCAACCCATCTGAGTCTGTATATTAAAATTGCATTTCTTGGAGACAGCAAAAGTCTTGCTCTTTTATTCATTCTGACAATCTCTGCCTTTTAATTGGAGTGTTTAGCCCATTTACATTGAATGTTATGTTTGATATGTTTGGATTTAGGTCTATCCTTTTACTATTTGCTCCATCTGATTTTTGTTCCCATGTTCCCCATTTCCTGCCTGGATTAATCAAATATTTTTTATAATTCACTTTTAATGTATCCGTTATCTTCTTAGCTATATCTCTTTGCATTTTTGTAGTGCTCACTCTAGAGATTACTATATATATATATATTTAACTTTTCACTGTCGACTTAAAGTTAATATTGTACATAAATGTAAGAAACTCTCCATCATATAGATTCACTTCCATTCCACCTCATCCTTTATGAGTTGCCAAACCCTAGTATATACTATTAAACTGTTTACTTTAAAGTCATATTATTATAAAGAAATTAAGAGCAAATAACTATTCATTAATATTTACCCACACATGTACCATTTCCTGTGTTCTTCATTTCTACCCAAAGATCAAAGATTTCCTCTAGTTTAATTTTTCTTCAGATTGGAAGACTTCCTTTAGTATTTCTTTTAGTGCAGTTCTGTTGATGAATTTTCTTAGCTTCCCTATATCTCAAAAGATATTTACTTCACCTTCATTCTTGAATTTGTTCTATTTCCCTAGCTATAGAGTTCTGTATTGGAAGGTTTTTTTTTCTTTCACCGTTTTAGAAATGTTGCTCCACTGTCTCCAGGCTTCCATTGTTTCTGATGAGAATTAAGTTCTTAATACACTCCCATATGTAGAGTCATTTTACTCTGACTACTTTCAAGATTTTTCTTGCCCTTCTTTGTTTTCAGTAGCTTGACTACAATGTGCCTAGATGTTGCTTTCCTTTGTAATTATCCTCTTTGTGGTTCACCAAGTTTCATTAAATTTGTAAATAATGGATTTCCTAAGAAAAATGATACTAGAGGAATTTTTCAGCCATTATTTCTTCAGATAGCTTTCCTTCCCCATTTTCTCTATCCCATCCTGGCACTCAAAATACACATTTGACCTTTATATATTGTCCCACAGACCACTGAGGTTCCATTCGTTTCTATTGTTGTTCCTCTTGGTTTATCCGAATAGATCATTTCTATTGATCTAGCTTCAAGTTCATGACTCTTCTGTCATCTGCAATCTGTTATTAAGACAATCCATTGAATTTTTCACTTTATGTTTTTCAGTTCCGGAATTACAGTTGGTTTGTTTCTCTTTTTTAAATTTTTATTTTAGGCTTAGGGGTACATGTGAAGGTTTGTTGCATAGATAAACACATGTCATATAGGTTTATTGTATGTATTATTACATTACCCAGGTATTAAGCTCGTACCCAATAGTTATCTTTTCTGTTCCCCTCCCTTCACCCACCCTCCATCCTCAAGTAGACCCCAGCATCTGTTGTTTCCTCCTTTGTGTTCATAAGTTCTTATCATTTAGCTCCCAGTTATAAGTGAGAACATGCAGTATTTGGTTTTCCGTTCCTGTGTCAGTTTGCTAAGGATGATAGCCTCCAGCTTCATCCATGTTCCTGCAAAAGACATGCTCTTGTTCTTTTTATGGCTGCATAATATTCTGTCATGTATATGTACCATATATTATTTATCCAGTCTGTCATTGATAGGCATTTAGGTTGATTCTGTATCTTTGCTATTGTGAATAGTGCTGCAGCAAACATTCACGTGCATGTGTCTTTAGGGAAGAATGCTTTATATTCCTCTGGGTATATACCCAGTAATGAGATTGCTAGGTTGAATGGTAGTTCTGCTTTTACCTCTTTGAGGAATCTCCATACTGTTTTCCACAATGGTTGAACTAATTTACACTCTCACCAACAGTGTATAAGGGTTCCCTTTTCTCCACAACCTCGCCAGCATCTGCTATTTTTTGACTTTTTAATAATAGCCATTCTGACTGATGTGAGATGGCATTTCGTTGTGGTTTTCATTTCCATTTCTCTAATGATCAGTGATATTGGGCTTTTTTTCATATGCTTTTTGGCCACATGTATGTCTTCTTTTGAGAAGTGTCTGTTCATGTCTTTTGCCCACTTTTTAATGGGGTTGTTTTTCTCTTGTAAGTTTATTTAATTTCCCTACAGATTCTGGATATTAGACCTTTGTCAGTTGCATAGTTTGCAAATATTTTCTCCCATTCTGTAGGTTATCTGTTTACTCTGTTGATAGTTTCTTTTGCTGTACAGAAGCTCTTAAGTTTAATTAGATCCCACTTGTCAATTTTTGTTTTTGTTTAGATTCATTTTGGTTTCTTTGTCATGAAATCTTTGTCTGTTTCTATGTCCAGGATGGTAATTGCCTAAGTTGTCTTCCAGGATTTTTATAGTATGGGGTTTTAGATTTAAGTCTTTAATTCATATTGAGTTGATTTTTGCACACAGTGTAAGCAAGGGGTCCAGCTTCAATCTTCTGCATATGGCTAGCCAGTTATCTTAGCACCATTTACTGAATAGGGAGTCTTTTCCCCATTGTTTGTTTTTGTCAGCTTTGTCAAAGATCAGATGATCGTAGGTGTGCAGACTTATTTCTGGGCTCTCTATTCTGTTCCATTTGTCTATGTGCCTGTTTTTGTACCAGTACCATGCTGTTTTAGTCACTGTAGCCTTGTAGTATAGTTTGAAGTCAGGTAATGTGATCCATCCAGCTTTGTTCTTTTTGCTTAGGATTGTCTTAGCCATTCATACTCTATTTTGGTTCCATATAAATTTTAAAATAATTTCTAGTTCTGTGAAGAATGTCATTGATAGTTTGATAGGAATAGCATTGAATCTGTAAATTGCTTTGGGCAGTATAGCCATTTTAATGATATTGATTCTTCCTATACATGAGCATGGAATGTTTTTCCATTTGTTTTTGTCTTCTCTAATTTATTTGACCAGTGTTCTGTAATTCTCATTGTAGAGCTCTTTCACCTTCCTGGTTAGCTGTATTCCTAGGTATTTTATATTTTTGTGGCAACTGTGAATGGGATTGCCTTTCTGATTTGGCTCTCAGTTTGGTTGTTGTTGGTGTATAGGAATGCTTCTGATTTTTGTGCATTGATTTTGTATCCTGCAACTTTGCTCAATTTTTTTATCAGCTGAAGGAGCTTTGGGGCCAAGACCATGGGGTTTTCTAGATATAGAATCATGGTGTCCACAGATAGAGATAGGGTGACTTTCTCTCTTCCTATTTGGATGCCCTTTATTTCTTTCTATTGCTTGATTGCTCTGGCTAGGACTTCCAATACTATGTTGAATACAAGTGGTGAAAAAATGTATGCTTGTCTTGTGCTGGTTTTCAAGGGAGGAATGCTTCCAGCTTTTGCCCATTCAGTATAATGTTGGCTGTGGTTCTTATTATTTTGAGTTATGTTCCTTCAATATCTAGTTTATTGAGAGTTTTTAACATGAAGTGATGTCGAATTTTATCAAAAGTCTTTTCTGCATTTATTGAGATAACCATGTGGTTTTTGTCTTTAGTTCTGTTTATGTGATGAATCACGTTTATTGGTTTTCATATGTTGAGCCAAACTTGCATCCTAGGGATGAAGCCTGCTTGATCATGGTAGATTAGATTTTTGATGTGCTGCTGGATTTGGTTTGCAAGTATTCTGTTGAGGATTTTTGCATTGATGTTCATCAAGGATACCGGCCTGATGTTTTCTTTTTTTGTTGTGTCTCTGCCAGATTTTGGTATCAAGATTATGCTGGCCTCATAGAATGAGTTGGGGAGAAGCCCCCTCATCCTTAATTTTTTGGAATAATTTCTGTAGGAATGGTAACAGATTGTCTTTGTACATCTGGTACAATTTGTCTGTGAATCTAGCAAGTCCTAGGCCTTTTTTGGTTGGCAGGCTATTTATTAGTGATTCAATTTCAAAGCTTGTTATTGATCTGTTCAGGGAATCAGTTTCTTCCTGGCTCAGTTTTGGGTGGATGTATGGGTCCAGAAATTTATCCATCTCTTCCAGGTTTTCTAATTTGTGTGCATAGAGGTCTTTGGAGTAGTTTCTGATGGTTGTTCTTAGTTTTGTGGGGTCAGTAGTAACATTCCCTTAATCATTTCTAATTGTGTTTATTTGGATCTTCTCTCTTCTTCTTAATTCATCTAGCTGGTGGCCTATTTTATTAATTTTTTCAAAAAACCAACTCCTGGAATTTCAAGCCAGTGGGTTTTATCTTGTGAGGTGCTGTGGAAGTGGGGGCTACAGGCTGTTGCTGCTCAGCCCCCTAGATTCAGCCTCTTTCCTAGGGGTATGTACAGGAGTCTAACCTTCCACTTTGCCGAAGCTGCAACTACTTTTGCCAGAAAGCCCAAGTATCTAAGGTTCCAGGTTCTCCACACATGCCTGAGCAGCTGCTCTGCCAAGAGCCGTGGCTCTGTCTGTCAGACTGAAAACTGAAAGGCCCTGGTGGAGTGGGTTCACAAGGAGATCTGCTGACCCGAGGGTTGCAAAGATCTGTGGGAGAAGCGTGGTTTCCTAGAGTCGCTCATTCACTAACCACTTTCCTGGGTAGGGGAGGATCCCCTGGCTCTGTATTGCTCCCAGGTGGGCCATTGTTCTATCTTGCTTTTCTTCGTTCTCTGTGGGTCAAGTTGTTTCCTTGATTAATCCCAATGCAAGTACCTGGATGTTTCAGTTGAAGGTGGTGTATTTACTCACCCCTTCTGTTCCTCTCTGTGAGAGCCACACATACTACCTGCTTCTAGTCAGCCATCTTGGCCACTCCCCCAATTGGTTCTTTTCAATAGTTTCTTTTTCTCTACTAAAATTTCCTATTTAAAACTTCATTGTTATTCTCTTGGGCCATGTTTGTATATATTTTACATTTTTACACTTTTACCTTTTACATATTACACATAACATTTACATTTCTACACTACACAATTGGTTTTGTGTAAATCATAATAAACACATCAGCCAAAGTGATAAGTAGGTTGGTGTATATAATTCATTCATTAATTTATTCATAGATCCACCCATTCAACAAGCATTTACAGTGCACCTACTGTGTCAGGCATTATTCTAAGTCCTAGAAATTTAGAGACAAATTAGAAATAGTCTCTGTTCTTAAGGAGCTGCCAGAATGGTAAGAAGAGGCAGGCATGTAAACAAATTTAGTAATACAATTTACTGGGGGTAGTGATAGGGTATGTACAGAGTACAGGGGGATACCAAGTGGGCAGGTCATACCTGGAAAGGGTCAGGAAAGTCCTCACAGGGAAGGTACACCTTGCATTAGGATAGAGGAGGAAAGATAGAGGTACATATCAAAAACGTAGCAAACAATCATCAAATGGCTTGAAGAACATCAGGGAGAGGTGTCCAGTGAGCAGGTGGACATTGAGATTTAGAAAGCAGAAGTTGGTCCCAGAGAGCCAAACCTGATGGCATTTAGCCTTAAGGTGGTTGTGTGAAGCTGGGTGTATTAGTCTGTTTTCATGCTGCTGATAAAGACATACCCAAGACGAGGTAATTTATAAAGAAAAGGAGGTTTGATGGACTCACAGTTCCACGTGGCCGGGAGGCCTCACAATCATGGCAGGGGGTGAAAGGCACATCTTACATGGCAGCAGGTAAGAAAGAAAATGAGAATCAAGCAAAAGGGGAAGTCCTTTATAAAAACATCAGATCTCATGGGACTTATTCACTACCATGAGAACAGTATGGGGAAAACTGCCTCCATGATTTAATTATCTCCCTCCAGGTCCCTCCTACAACACGTGAGAATTATGGAGCTACAATTCAAGATAAAATTTGGGTGGGGACACAGCCAAACCATATCACTGGGTGAGGGGCTGATATCCCCAGATGGCACCACAGGTAGCCTAAGAGGATGTGGGTGAAATAGAGTTGTTCTGAGCCTTAGTCAGTGAAGGAGACCAGAAAAGAATTTGTTGGAACTGAGGGCCAGAAGCCAAGCCTGAGACATTCAGAGCAAGTTTTACCTTTATACTTTATACTTTAAGGATGCAGGCTGTGGACTCAGGCCAGCCATGTGGCATTGAACAAACTACTTAAACTCTGTTTGGCTCAATTTCCATAACCATGAAACAGAAGTAATAATAGGACCTGCCTCAGGACTATTGTAAGAATTAGATGAGATAATATTTATAAAACAATGTCTGGCACATAGCAAACAATCATCAAATAATAGCCTTTGTTATCAATTTATTGTTTTAATGGATATGAAAAACTAGAGAATTAATTTTAACCCCTCAATCACTAGATTGTAACACAGATGCATTCATTTATTTGAGAAATATTTATGAAGCATCTACTATGTGCCAGGCATGTTTTTTGGTACTATCAGGGAGAAATCAATATCTATGGTCTTAAGACCTTAACCTGGTGTTAAGATCTCAAAGGATCTACGAATCAGATGGGGAAAAATGCATCCTTATTTTTACTAAAATAACTAAACTTTAGTGTTTCCTTCAATTATGAATGTAGGCAACAAACCACAACAGTATCGGCAATACATGTGACTTTGTCACCAACAGAAATTAATATTTTCATATCACATTACAGTTATTGCCAATAGCTAGACACATTTGCTGGAAATAACATTTCATTAATTTATGGCATTGGTAAAGAACCTTTAAGTACTGCTGTTTTACTTGTTAATGAAGAAGCACATATATCAATATAAAAATCATTATGAGCATGCTTTATGTTCTTGACTATGGTCAGCCCAGGGTGAGTTTCCCTTGGATGCTTTCTTCCTTGAGTATCAGGACAATTCTTGTTTCTTGTAGTAATCTAGCATTATATCCTAGACACTGTCCATAATGAATTCTAGTAGATTTGGCTTCTTGGTTTCTGTTATATTTCTCTGAAGATGAGTCATTGTTTGTTATTGTTGTTGTGGTGGTGGTGGTGGTGGCGGTGGTGGTTTGTTGTCTTAGTAGACAACTAAACTAGCTAAACTCACATGAAGTCTCCTCTGTATTGGGTACCAACTGCAATCTCCAGACTCCGTTTCTTTGGTATTGGGCATCAGCTGAAACCTCTGCTCAGTTCTTTTCTTGGACTCAGCCCTGTGCATGCATGGCTCCAGGGTCAACCAGAGATTTGGGCAGAGTGTATAGGCCAAACATGGAGCTCCTCAACACAGTGCTTCTCTACTCCCAGGTATTGCCCCTCCTGCTTTCCCTCTGCCATGGCCACCCTAAAATCTGCTCTCTGGGTCTCTGAGTTTTAGCCACCCTGCACAGCATCCTCTGTGGCCCACACTCACATGCAGACAAGCAAGAAACTCACCTTTGCAGAGAGGAACAAGATTACAAATCTCACCGCAGTGCTCAGCAGTTCAGGCTCCCCTGTGGCTCCCACCAATGACTGGGCAGACATTGCAAGACTCGGGATGCTGCCAAGAGAACCATGGCTACCAGTGCTTCTCAGGGAATGGGTGGCACAATGCCTGCCACCAGCAGCCCAGCCTGAGTGAAATCTGTGGGGACCCTGCTTCTTCCCACCTCGGGCCTCAGACTCAGTGGATAGTAGGTTCATATGATTGGTGGAGCCTGAGTTAGGTGCCCATGCTGTAGCTACAAGAGAAGCTGGGAGAGTGAATACTAACCATCTTTGAGATCTAGAGTGGGAGGCAAACTCTACTTCATGGGATAGGGCAATGCCCCAAACAATGGTTAATATAAAAATGATTGTCATTGTCTACTTTATATGGTATTAAATGGACAGAAGAAAGAAGAGAAACACAGATTAAGAAACAAATAAAACACACTGATTACCAATATCAGGAATCAGGGTGGTGTTATCACTGCAGATAATAATAGAACATTGTGTACAATTTTATATTAATAAATTTGGCTACTTACATGAAATGGGCAAATTTCTTGAAAGATACAAATAGCAAAGCTCAGTCAAAAAGAAATAGATACAAGCATACCTCTGAGATAATATGCCTTCTGTTCCAGACCAGGGCAATAAAGCATATATCACAATAAGCCAGTTACCCAAATTTTTTGGTTTCCCAGTGCATACAAAAGCTATAGCCTGTTAAGTGTACAATAGTATTATGTCTGAAAAAAATGTACTCATCTTAATTTTAAAATATTTTATTGCTAAAAATGCTAATGATCATCTCAGAGTTTGGTGTGTGGTGAGGGCCTTCTTACCATGTCCTCATATGGTGGAAGGCAGATGCAAAACAGCAAGCTAACCAGATGCTGCATGAAGCCTCTTTTATAAGGGCCTTAATTCCATTCCGAGGGAGTAGCCCTCTGGTCTAATCACCTTTTAATAGATCTGGGTCTCTCCCTCTTCTTCCTTCTGTCCATTTAATACTATATAAAGTAGACAATGACAATGCCTCACCTCTTAATAATATCACATTGGCAACAGCTGAATTTTGGAAGGGATACATTCAAACCACAACATCCAGTCTCAGGCATTTTTTCATGGCAGTGCAAATGGACTAAGACAATTTCCAAATAATTTTGTTGAGTGAAAGGAACCAAACACAAAAGAAGACTTATTATAACATTTTATTATATAAAATTCTAGAAAATACCCTATAGTGACAGAAAGCAGATCATTGGTTGCCTGGGGACAGGAGAGGAGAAGAGAAAGGGATAGTCATGGGCATGAGGAAACTTTGAAGGTGATGGAAATCCTTATTGCCTTGATTGTGGTGATGGTTTCATACGTGTGTGTGTGTGTGTGTGTGTGTGTGAAAGCTTATCAAGTTGTTTAGCTGAAACATGACAAATTCACAGTTTATTGTCTGTCAAATATATCTCAGTGTAAACAGACAACCTACACAATGGGAGAAAATCACCTGACAAAGGTCTAATATCCAGAATATAACCCCATCAAAAAATGGGCAAAAGACGTGAACAGACACTTCTCAAAAGAAGACATACAAGTGGCCAAAAACATATGAAAAAAATGCTCTCATCACTAATCATCAGAGAAATGCAAATCAAAACCACAATGGGACACTATCTCACTCCAGTGAGAATGGCCATTATTTAAAAGTCAAAAAATAAGAGATCCTGGAGAGACTGTGGAGAAAAGGGGATACTTATACACTGCTGATGGGAATGTAAATTATTTCAGCCACTGTGGAAAGCAGTTTGGAGATTTCTCAAACAACTTATAACAGAGCTACCATTTGACCCAGCAATCCCAGTACTGGGTATATACTCAAAGGAAAATAAATCATTCTACCACCAAGACACATGCACCTGTATGGTCATCACAGCACTATTCACAATAGCAAAGATGTGGAATCAACCTAGGTGATCATCAGTGGTGGATTGGATAAAGAAAATGTGGTAGGCATTCACCACAGAATGCTATGCAGCCATAAAAAAAGAATGAAATCATGTCCTTTGCAGCGACATGGATGCAGCTAGAGGCTGTTATCCTAAGTGAATTAATGCAGGAACATAAAACCAAATGCCACACATTCTCATTTATAAGTGGGAGCTAAACATCGGGTACTCGTGCACATAAAGATGGGAACAACAGACAATGGGAACTACAAGAGGGGTCAGGGAGGGAGGGGTCAAGGGTTTAAAAACTAACTATTGGGTACTATGTTCAGTACTTGGATGACAGGGTCATTCGTACCCCAAACCTCAACATCACACACTATACCCAGGCAACAAACCTGCACATATACCCCCTAAATCTAAAATGAAAGTTGAAAACATAAAATTTCTCAGGAACTACATGTGTGTGTATATATATACACACATACACACACACATATATACACACACATTGCACATAATGGGCTAGCTTTCTCTTTTGTCTCTCTCTATATATATACACACACATATATATACATATATATATACTGCACATAACATTGGGCAAACTACTTGAACAGACACTTTACAAAGAAAGATATAGAAATGGCCAGTGAGCACATAAAAGCATACTCAACATAATTAGTCATCAGGGAGATGATAATTGAAATAACAATGAGATGCCACTTCCCACCCTTTCAAATGGCTAAAAATAAAGGCTGACAACCTCAAATGTTGATGAGGATGGGAAAGAAAAGGAGCTCGCATACATTTCTGGTGGGAATGTAAATTGCACAACCACTTTGGAATACATTCTGGCAGTTTCTTATAAAACATAAAACTATCCTGTGATGTGGCAATTCATCTCTTAGGTATTTGCCCAAGAAAAATGAAAGCATATGTCCACACAAAGATGTGTACATGAATATTCATAGTAGCCTTATTTATAATCGCCCAAACTGGAAACAGCCCAGATCATAACCTGGTGAATGAACAAACCAACTCTGATATATCCAAACAATAGCATACTACTCAGCGATAGCACATTCAACAACACAGATAAATCTTAAAAACATCACGTTGAATGAAAGAATCCAGACACACAATAGTACATACGATCTGATTCCATTCATACAGAATAGTGGCTTTCCAGTCTTCGCCCTCAGTTCCCGACCCTTCACTCCCCCCACCACCATCTTGAAGATGCCCAAGGGGGAGAGGTCCCTTCCATTCCTTCGTTCCTTCCTTCGTCTGCTGGTCGATTTGTTCGCTCGTTCATTCATTCATTCGCACGCTCATTCCACTCCTCCCCACCTCCACCCAAGCGTCCAGCCCGCGCGCGCCGCTCCCCCGCAGGCTGATCAGACTTGCCTGGCCAGTCCGCGCCCGCCCAAACCCCGCCCCCTTCCCTCCACGCCCCCTTCCCGGGCCAATCGGGGACGAGACTGGGGCCGGGGCGGGGCCTCGCTCCCTCAGAACCCCCGGCGGCGCTCACGGCTCCGGAAACGCGCCGCGGGGCTGTTAGCTCGGCTGGGCACGGGCGGCTCCGTGGCGCTTCCTGCCACGCCAGGCCTGCCTGGGCCGCGCCAGCGCCGCTCTACCGAGGGCCGCGCGTCGGCCGCCGCCGGGCCTGGGTGAGTGTGCGGGCCGCGGGAGGATGTGCGGGGGGCGCTGGAGGGGCCGCAGGGCGGAGGTGATCGTGGGGGCGGCAGGAGGACGTGTGGACCTGAGTGAGAGTGCAGGGCCGCGAGAGGATGTGCAGGGGGTGCAGGACCGTGTGCGGGGTTGGAGCGAGTGTGCGGGCCGCAGAAGAGTGCACGGTGGAGGGAGGGGGCGTCTCTGGGCAGTTGGAGAGCTGCTCGGCCTTGGGCGGGCCAGAGCAGGGAACGGGTCCCGGATGACGAGTACGAAGAGGCCGGAAGGCCTTCCCGAGGCGGGCGGGGGGCGGCGATCCCGGGTAGGAATCGCTAAAGTGTAGAGGCCTGCTCTGCTCTTTGGGGGACGCTAGGAGATGGGAACCGCTCAGGGGCGGAGAGAAAGGACCCCTGCCCCTAGCTCCTAGGAGCCCGATCTGGAGGGGGCATTGTAGGGGTGGGGGTTAAAGGACTTTTCCCTGGTCTAGGGGAGGGGCTGAGCCGCAGTCTGGGAGCTGGGAGGGTGGGCCAGGTGGGAACAGTTCCCGCTGGGGAGTCCCTCCTTTCCTTTTGAGTGGGTGGGAGTGGGGGGGCGGTTAAGCCTCAGCTTGGTGGGGAGAATGGGGGCCGGTAGGTAGCCTAGAGAGAGAGCTGTGGAGAGGCAGGGGAAAGGGGGAGGTGAGCCGAGCTCAAGGCCCTCTGTCTGAACCAGTCTTTTTCTGTCGCCCTGCTGGGGGCCGCCATCTCCCACTTCAGTGCCCCCGCCCCCTTAAACTCCTTTGCTGGCTCCTCCAGTCTATATTTGGGTGATTAATTATATATCTTTTCCACACACACCCCCCACTCGCCTGCCGCCCAAAGTCCATGGTCCCTTTCAAACAACCCCCTGCCCCCATTCCTGGCCCACTTCCCAGAGGTCCCACCCTGCCACCTTGTTCCAACTGAAGCCCTCCAGCCAGCCTTGACCTAGCTGGGCATGCGGCCCCCTCCAGTCTCCTTAGTCAATGAAACATTTCCTCTTCAACCTCAGCCCGACATTTTTCCTTTACAAGAGAATTTCAGATGGGATTGCTGGAACAGCACCTCCCCTAGGTACTAATGCTGCCTCAGCCCCTCCCCACCCTCACCTTCCCCCAACCCCGCAACATTGGACCTTCAAGTAGAAGCCACTTGCACAGTATCTGGCCCAGTTCAGTACATCCCCACAAAATGTTACTAGGGGGATGTACTGAACTGGGTCAGACACTGAGTTTTATATATAGAACCCTATTGAGCAGTGATTTGCAGCCTTCTGTCTGTGAGGGACCCCTTGGAAATCTACTAGAACATGTGAATTCTCTTCTAACCATCAGCACAGACTCAGAGATAGTGGGCTCCCATTTCAGCAGGTTCCTGGGCAGGAATCCTGTCAGTAACAGAGATTCTGAGAGTTGGAGAATCTGGGAACCTCCAGATTCTAGACAGGCCCAGTGTTAAGGAGGTGCAGCTCTGCATCATAATCTCCTGGGGTGCTTGTTGAAAAATGCAGACTCCTTGGTCTCTCCCAAACCTGCGAAACTCCCACATGAGTTCTTAGTGAACTCCACACCAACTTTCTCACCCAGTGATCCAGCCCTTACCCAAACCTGCCTGGGCTCCTTGGATGGCCCTGGGCTCTTTGCAATTTGCATAGCATCCCACCCCACCCCCAATTTCGAATCCTTTGTATCCAGGCGGTGTTACCTAAAGGAAGCTATACTTAAAATTTATTTCGATTTTTAGTAAGATGCCATGAATCTTCTTGGAGAAATGGGAACACAAAGCTTTCCTCAATTAAGTACAACAAACACTACAAAATCCCCTTCTGGTCTACCTTCTGGCTTTTTATAGAAAGGAAATAAGATAGAAACCCAAACAGAAAGAGACAGGTGCCCAGGCAAAGTGAGAGGAAACAGATGCCTTCCCACCCACACATACAGAAAAAGGCACACACAGACACAAATACCCCAAGAGAGACAGACTTTCCTGGTGAGACACCCTCTCTTTAGGCCCTTCAGGATTCTGCTACTTCGAGTAGCAGCCTGTTTGCTGCTTTGGGACGGGACGGGATGGGCCCACGTGGGGCCTTCACTTCCGCCTCCTGGCCTGTCAGGTGGAAAGAACATGAAGGCCAGGCTCAGCGTGGCCCAGGGCTTGGCTCAAGGGTTGCATCCTGGCCTGGCTAGGGTGGATCCAGATCGTGGCAGTATATATTCAGTTGAACCCTGTATCTGGCCCAGTTCAGTACATCCCCCAAAATGTGGGGGACATGTTCCTGGGAGGTGCACACAGGTCTGCTTCTGTTCACCTGAATTATTGCAATCCAACAGATGGGGCCTTACCTGCCAGGCTGATCCCTTGGAGTAGTTCTGAGGCATGATGAGTCATCCGTGTGTGTCTCTTTTGGGTAAGTCTGGGTGTTTATGCATGGTGTCTGCTGGCCTTGACGCTGGGCATGCTATCAGAAGACCCTATAGGTGGGGTTACAACATGGTGAGGAGTATCATTTTGGTTCCGGAAGCACTTATATTTTCATCTGTGCCACTGTTGCTGAACTGTCTTTGCCCAGAGACAGTTCTCTCAATCCAAGCAATACAACTCACAGGAGAAAAGATATTCAGGAAAGAGAATCTGGAGTCTAATCTCCCTTTTGGATGGGAGAGGGAGCTGAAGGCATCCATCTGAATTGGATCTCTTGTGAGTGGAAACCTTTGAAGACACCCGTTGCTCTGGCCTAGAACTGAGCAGAACACAAGCCACCTGTTGTCTTCTGGGTAAACTCAAGCTTTAGGGCCTGAGGACATTCTGCTCCAGGTCTTTATTTAGATGCTTCAGAGAGTCCAGGTGTTTCTGGCACCCCTTGGAAGCTTCTGGAACCTTCCAGAGGAGCCTTATTTGGGTGGTCTTGCTGCCTTTCCCCTGCCCAGGGAAGGACAGCGCACCTGTTAGGGAATGTTGCTTGGCTATTTGTGCGATAAAATCAGTTGAATGCTGGTCTTTAGGCTCAGAAGCTACCGTTAGCCAGTAGCCAAACATCCAGCAGTGAGGCAGGGATGTTCTTAATCCAAAGGCAACCAGAAAACATCTCATTATTACTACATTTTGTGACGTGGGTTGTTTTTTGTCTCTGTTGAGTTCAACTCTTCATTTCTGTTCTTCCACATCAAAGTGGAATGATTATTTTGAGACTCTTAGTGTTTTCTGCTTTCATGCAGTAAATTTGATTTAAATAAGTTGGTTAAAATTTACATTGTGATCTAAAGCACGTTAGCAGGAAGATTTGTTCACTCACATGAGCTTTCATGTTTTAGAAAGCATAATTTTTCAAATTATCAGGCAGTAGGTTGACATTGACATCACTATTTTCCATTTATTCTAGCAGATGTTTGTTAAACAGCTGCAGTGTAATGGCGCTTGCCTAGGTCCAGTGTGCAATTCACAGCTGACCTTGACAGGGCCTTTGCTTTCTGGGAGTTTATAGTCTTTAGACTATCTTCAGATCCCATTGAAAGAAGGAGAGTAATACCACTTACGTTAAGGGTTGGAAATGTGTTTTCCCACAGTATTTCTTTGAGCTTTCATATTTCCCAGTTGTATGTAGGAGTGCACCCTATGAGATTCAGGACATGCTTTTGTGCTGTGAGTGAAAGTGCCTCACTTCAGGGTCAGCATTACCCTGTGTGTCCATTGGGTGTGCATTACAATGATTTTCATGTTCTGTCTGGAATTCCTTCGACCTTGATTCCCCAAGATCCACTGTCAGAAGGCAGTGGACACCTGCGTTTGTCACTTTTGTCACAGCATCTAGCTTCTTTTCCTGATTAGTTCCACCATTTTAAAATAGAAGAGTTGTGCAACATGGACCCTAAATGATCCGATTGTCTCTAGGATTGATGATAATTTTATTTTGAACTGCAGTAGGGATTAATGTGTTATCTTTTTTTAATGATCTTCCTTTGCTTCTCATGCAGCTCTTTTACCTGATATACTTGATTGATTAATTATGCAGAGTTTTGTTTCCTTTTGTGGAAGCAGGGCCCACTTCTTTCCTCCCATTTTTATGAGTACCTTTTAAATGATCTCCGTGTCCAGGGCTCTGTCACTGTGGGTGGTGATCACGCAGCCACTGAGAGCTAAAGTACTCTCAGGCTAAGTCCCCTGTGTGAGCTGCTACAGGAAGGGGCACTCCTGTTGCTGCACAGGAAAGGATTATTAACAATTCATTTGGGGGTTGTGGCTCCAGGATTTCAACAGTTAATCATGCCAATTAAGTAAAAACACTTCAGTAGGATTTGCCCGATTAAGTTGAACACTTCAGGAGGATTCACTCAATTAAATGTGGGTGGCTTGGGAGGACTGTGTGTGTGTGTGTGTGTGTGTGTGTGTAAGAGACAGAGAGAGACGAAGAAAGAGAGAGAGGAATGGCATGTCTCGTTGTGCAGTGAGGGCATGTTAACAGGATGGTTTAAAGGCAGCACCCAAACACCCATATATACCATTAGGCCTAGATGACACTAAGCCTCACCCCCAGTCTGTCTTCTGGCTGTGGCGTGGTGTTATAGGTTGGATATTATTTCACTCTTTTCTGGTGTGGTTTGAAAAGTCTCAAATCTTGGGAGCTAGATATTAAGCAAGTTTACCTCTTGGAGCCCTGGTTTCCTTCTCTGTGAATGGAGGCGGTAATAACCCCAGGATGTGGTAAGTGAATTACAGGAAGGGAGATGCATGTCTCCAAACACGTGTAGTGCATGCTCCAGGGATGGAAGTGTGCTCCATTTAATATGCCCCTCCCCACACACATTGATTCAGTCACCCCGCAATTTATCACATACCCACTCAGGGCCAGGAGCTGCTGCAGACACTGGGGACTCAGGAGTGACCAAGAATGAGAAAGTGCCCCTGCGCTGTTGGAGCTCCATTTCTCCTGGGGACTGTCAGTTAGAAACAAGCAATTTCATTGGATAGTTTTTAGTTAGCAAAAGTGTTCCAAGTAGACTATGACGGGGACTAGAGAGTGAAGGCATTCTAAGGAGGTGACATTAGAGTTGAGGCCTGATGTGGGCCAGGCGCAGTGGCTCACACCTGTAGTCTCAGCATTCGGAGATTGAGGTGGGAAGATGGCTTGAGCCCAGAAGTTCGAGACAGTCTAGGCAGCATAGTGAGACTCCATCTCTACAATTTTTTTTTTAAGTTAAAATATTAGCTGGGCATGGTGGCACGCAGCTGTAGTCCCAGCTACTCAGGAGGCTGAGGCGGGAGGGTCACAAGCTTGGGAGGTTGAGGCTGCAGTGAGCTGTGATGGCACCACTACACTCCAGCCTGGGTGACAGAGTGAGACCCTGTCTCAGAAAAATAAAAATAGAGTTGGGGCCCGAATTCTCAGAAGGAGCCATCCATGAGAAGCCCTTGGTACTCTCAGCAGTTTCAGAGGCCTTGAAGGCCACAGTCTTGGCCTATCGAGGATTGAATGAAGGCCAGTGTGTCTGGATGTCACTGCGATGTGGCAGGGCAAGATAAGGAATTGGGGGGCTGGGCCAGGGCATTGTCAGAAGGCTAAGTTCTTAGGTCTCTGGCCTGAGGTCAGCGAGAAGAGGTCTCTAACAGGTCCTCTTTCTCAGAAGGTGTATCCACAATATCCCCCTCTACATTCCGTTTGGCAGCCAAACGTCAATGTCAATTGGAAGTGAATTTTTTTAAATGAATTGTGTAAGTAATTCATGACCAGTTCATTTTGTACTGGAAGCCAAAGTCAAATCAGACATCAAATGTATACCAGAGGAATCCAACGGACCAGCAGGGCCCTGCCCAGGTGACAGTGGGACAGAGAGGGTGTGGCTGCTGAGCACCCGAGGATGAACACGATCTCACACTGGGGAAGCCCCTGTGCCAGACAGCCAGTTAAAGATGGGAATGGGGCTGCCTTGGACTCTGGGGCTAGATGAGGCCTTCTGCCCGCACTTCTTAGGTGCTGATAGCTTGCAGGGAGGAGCCCAGGAAGTCACAACCCCATGGGCCTGTCTCTAGGCTTTCTGGTCATTTCCCTTCATGGACCGCCCATAGATTCCTGCCAGCCCTTCTCCCCTGCACTTGCCTTGCTGTGTAGGGATCCCAGGAAATGCTGGGTTTTTTACCCAAGCAGAAGGGCTGCTCCCCATTGACTCCTTGGCCTCAGCCCTTGGCTTCTCACATGCTGAGCAGCTTTCTTACTCAAAGTCTTTTAAAAGCAAAATATTTTACAATTGTTATGCTTTTCTGATACCAACAAAATTCAGCTTGGTTACTAAAAATTCTCACATTACAGAAAAAGAAAGCAGATCTTTCTAGACCTTGACTCTCCCCAACTCCAACCCCATGTGGTCACATACACATTAGAGATGTGCTTATTCTAGCTACAAGTCACTCTCACTTTTTTCCTTTTTTCTCCTAAAATGCAAATATATACTTAGCCATCTCCTCCCCTTCCCTTACCCTCTTTAGGTTTTCAAGGGAGAAGTAACTATGTCTGCCTGTATCATCTACGAAGGATTCACATTTTTGTCATCTGCAGCACATCATTCTACGTTGGCACCTGTTGGTTTTATATTGAAACCCTCCAGTTTTCTTCCTGCTGAGTTCTAGGACTCTGGTAGTGTCTCCAGAGCTCTTAGCCACATCTGTCATTCATTCTTTCCCCCACTTTTTTGTGACATTGGGATTTTTTAGACTCTTTCTGTTGGTTCTAGTATCATGTTTTCCATTCTCCATCTGTTTACTTTTAACTTATCTGTGTCTTTATATTTAAAGTTTCTTGTAGACAGTATGTCTTGTTTTTATTACAGCCTCACAATCTCTGCCTTTTGATCGAAGTGTTTAGTCCATTTACACTTACCTTAACTATCCACGTGGTTGGGTTTAAGTTTACCATCTTGCTATTTGTTTTTATTTGCCTCTTCCATTCTTTTTTCCCCTCTTTTTCTTTACCTTTCTTCTTTCAGATTATTTTTAGTACATATTTGATCTCTGCTGTTGGCTTATTAGCATGTATCAGAGTCTTGGAGGACTTGTCAGAACACACAATCGTATGTTTTACTTCTGATGTTATAAACCCCACACTACCTTTTTATTACTTTTGCTTTAAATGATTGATTAATTGTTTTTTAAAAGATTTAAAAGTGAGGTGGGTAAAAGCATTGTATATTTCCCCACATATTTACATTCCTGGTGTTCTTCAAGCCTTTGTGTAGATCCATCTTTCCACCTACTATCATTTTCCTTCAACCCGAAAGATTTCCTTTAGTATTTCCTATAATAGAGATCTGCTGGTGATGAATTCTCTTAGCTTTTGTCTGAAAACAAACTTTATTTTGCCTTCATTTTGGAAGGAAATTTTCCTTGAATATAGAATTCTAAGTTGACAGTTTTGTTTTTCTTTTAGCACTTTAAAAATGTCATGCACTGGTTTTCTGACTTGCACATTCTCTGATAAGAAGTTAGTAATTACTCTTTGCTCCTCTCCACGCAGCAACATCATTTCTTTCCTCTGGCTATTTGAAGACTTTCTCTTTATCACTGGTTTTTCAGCAGTCTGATTATTATGGGTCTTTTAAAGTTTTGCTAGGGGTTGATTGACTTTCTTGGACGTGTGAGCTTACAGTTTTCATCAAATTTGGAAAACTGTCCTGCCATTATTTCTTCAACTGTATTTTTCATCCCTCCCCCCACTTTTCCTCACCTTCTCAGGTTCCAGTTATGTAGGTGTTAGACCACTTTCTCTTACCCCAGGCCATTAAGATGCTGTTTGTTTTTAAAAACTCTTTTTCTCTCTGAGCTTCATTTGAGATCATTTCTATTGCTATGTCATCAAGTTCTCTAATTTTTTTGTGTGGTATCTAATCTGCTGTTAATCACATCTAGTAAAATTTTCACTTTAAATATCATAGTTCCCACCTCCAGAAGTTCCATTTGGTTCTTTTTATATCTTCTATTTCTCTCACTATATTCCTGTTTTTCTTTTAATGCTTGTACATCATTAAACTCGCTGTTATCCTTGTCTGTGAGTCGTCACTGGTCATTTCTGTGTGTTTTTATTAACTGATTATTCTCCTTGTCCTGGCCACATTTCTGTGCTTTTTGGCATTTCAGTAACTTCTGATTGGATGTTGGGTATTATAAAGATTATATTATTGAGTGTCTGGATTTGGGGTGGTAGTTACTTGTGGATCAGTATGATCCCTTTGAGGCCTATTTTTAAGCTTTCTTTGAGACAGGTCTTTTGTAGCTTTGGCTCTAGGAATAGATCAGCCCTACTACTAAGGCCTCTGGATTCTCTGCTGCATGTCCCAGGTGATCACAGAGGACTCTCTATACTGGTTGATCAGACCTTGAATGTCTCCCTACCTTTGTGTGTCCTGAGAATTATTCAGCTTACAGCTTCCTGGTCACCCTTTTCCTGGGCTTTTGGAGTTTCACTCTATGCATGCATGGGCCTAGTAGTCAGGAAAGACTCAAGGGGAGGCTTATACAGATTTTTTGAAGCTCTTTTTACTGCATAACTAACTCCTTTCTGGAACTCTGCTCTGCAACTTCCAGCTGCCTCAGCTGCTCTGAATGCTGGCCTGTGTCTCCTCAACTTGGCGAAGCCACTAAGCTCTATTTGGTTCTCGCCCACCCCAACACACAGTCTCGATCTGGAAATTGCCTCCAGGCAGAGAGCTGGGGCAATGATAGGGCTCCCGTCATCTGTTTCTCTTCTCTTGGGGATCATGATTCTGTGCTTCCTGCTGTCCAGTGTCTGAAAACTTGTTTCACATATATTTTCTCCATTTTTTTCTACTTATTTATGGCAGGATGTGAAATCTGTTCCTTGTTACTCCATCGCAGCCAAACATGGAAGTTTCTGTCCATTCTTTTTCACATAACATCTTTAATTTTATATAAGAGTCTTTCTGGAGTAGCTGGATTTTGTGGGCCTTGAGCCAGTGTAAGAGCCTTCCTTTTCACTGAATTATGAGTTGAATTGAATTGAATTGTCATCACAACAGGAACTGTGTAGCTGTTTCTTAGAATTCACTGAAGTGGGAGGCCTGTGATGCACGGATGCCGGTGGTTGAATCTTTCACATATTTTGCAATTTGGAAGAAGAAGATAATTTGTACAAATCATTCAGCTCTTTTATTTAACAATTTAGTGTTTGAAGATCTTTTCTTTGAGGCTTATTTTTCCAGCTGTTTTGTTCCACTTTTCATTTGGGTTGAACACGTTAGAGAACTGCTGTCATGTGTACCTGTCTCGCTGTCACCGGGCTCCTTGTGTCAGTGGGCTGTGGCTTTTAAGGGCCTCACTGCTGGTCTAGAAGCCCCCATTCCTGCTCTCTTCCCTCCGGCATCTTGATCCGGTTTTTTGTTGCCTCTACAAAGTTGGAAAGGGTCTCTCATTTCCTGGTTATTTCTTCTGATGATCTTGGTGTGCCTCCTTCCTGTGCAGCATCAGCATGGACTTCTAGGCTTGCCAGTCTCCCTGCCCTTGGCTTTCTGTCTAGGTCTGTCTTCTCCTAGCTGTGCCTGGGCTGGCATCTGCTGGTCTTGTCTTGGCTCCCTCTGGCCTGCCTCTGTTCATTCTTTGCCAGGCTACTTTCCCCATTGTTCAAGATGTGTTTTCTCAGGCATCTCCGTGTCCTGGCTCGTCATTCAGCCAGCATGTGAGAGAAGACTCAACAAGATCAGAAACCAAGGAAGAGGAAATCACCAGTCTCTTCCCAGGGGATCCAGGGACAGGGCTGTCGTCACTCATGGCCTTTTTCACTTTCTTTAGTTCCACCTACTCCCCAAGGTCTTACCCTCCCCAGGATGGAGCCCCAGGAAACCAGGTCCTGGCAGTCCCTCTTGAGATGCCAGAGGCCCAGGTGAGCTGTGCTTCCCTCTGCCTTGCTTGGGATTCTCTCACCGCTCCCTGAATCTGGCCTCAGCCTCTGTCTCTTGCCCCAGCATGACACACGGCAGAGTATGAACCCCAGCTGCTGCCTTCCTACCCTCCCTCTGCTTCTCTTCTGGAGGCTGCCAAGGATTGGATGTCCACTGGGCTTGGAGTTCCAATCATCCAGGTGGGGAAGCTGAGTTTCCATCCAGGAAAGTGATTGAATGGAGGTCCCTTGGAAAGACGAGAGGCCAGGTCCATGGCCCAGGGATCCTAGTGCTTGATCAGGTTCTCTTTTCAGGACTTCTTGGAGCTGTGGTTAGGCCTCCATGTTAGCAACAGACACCCACTCCAGACCCTCACCTCTTGTCCCTGGCATTACTGGCGCTGCCCCTGCCTCATTCTAAAATAGATGGAAAGACTGATTAGCCCTGGGAATTCTTTCAGGATTTGGTGACATTTGATGATGTGGCATGGTACCTCACCACAAGGGAGTGGTTTAAGCTGGACCCTGAACAGAGGGCACTGGAATATTATGGGAACGTGACCTCTGTGGGTAAGGATGTCCCAGCCCTTCCTCAAATTCACCACCTTCTTGGAGTGGGGCAGGGGGCACATGGCTACTCCCACAGAAGCTCACCTTCTCCCTGGGTTGTGGGGAAACACAATGGGTCTGCCACACCTGATATGTCAGAGTAGTATGAGCTCCCCCAACTCCTCTTGGCATGGAAAGAACCCCTCTCAGTCTTTTACTGGGAAAGAAATTAGAACACTGCCACTGTAATGTAGAATGCCCTTTTCATTTTAATACACAAATTATGCAAATTGCATGGCCATTTGGTTTGAGTTTATTTGTGAGAAAGGTTGACGTGATCAAGATCTTGTTCACCCATTAGGGGTCTGCATGTGCGCAGTGGGGAGGAGGTTTTAGGAGGAGAGACGTTGGGAGTCAGATTTGGGAGCTGTTGAAGTCCACGTGTCTGGGAAGAGCATGAAGTTAAATGTGTGAGCTCTGAGTGGGTGGACAGAGAGAAGACAGGGTGAAGATCACCTCCTCAGGGTGGCCACTTGATACTCCACAGAGCCTCCCCAAGGTGGGCCCAGAGGCTGCCTTCCTCAAGCTCCTGGAAGGAGCCTGACCTTGGGAAACACCTTTGAACTGAATGAATGACTTGCCTAAAGCCTGGTCTTTGAAGATTGAAGGGGGTTCCCCTTCAAAGGCCTTGCCTATGTTCCTCCACTATTCTCATGTCATCTCTGGCTGTCGCCATAACCAATCTCCTTTCCCATGAGCAGGCGTTCCTGTTTTAAATCCTGCCTTGGTCCCTCACCTGGCACAAGGACAAGTGCTACTGGTGTCAGACCCATCGCCCAACACTGATCCTGCTAAGTACTCTGGTGAGTGAAAAAGAAATGTGAGGAAATTGGGGGAGACCCAACCAAGCTGCTATGGGGCATGGGTTAGGGTTGGAGAGCCCAGCTGAGCTGTTAGGCTTCAGGTTAGGGTTGGGGGTCCCAGCTGAGCTCTTGGAATTGAGGTTAGGGTTTGGGGGCCCTGCTGAGCTCTTGGGCTTGAGGTTAGGGTTGAGAGAAACAACTGATCTCTCAGGGGTTTGGCTTAGGGTTAGGGGCCCAGCTGAGCTCTTGGGGTTGAGGTTAGGGTTGAGAGGATGAGCTGGCCTCTTAGAGGTTTTGAGTTAGAGTTGGGGGGTTCCAGCTGAGCTCTTGGGTTCGGGTTAGGGTTGAGGGACCCAGCTGAGCTCTTGGGGTTGAGGTTAGGGTTAGGGGATCCAGCTGAACTTCTGAGGTTGAGGTTAGGAGTAGAGGGGCCCATTTGGGCTCCTGGGGTTGAGGTTAGGATTGAGAGGATCAGCTGGGCTCTCTGGGCATTCAGGTTAAAGTTAGGACCCCAGCTGAGCTCTTGGGGTTGAGGTTAAGTTTGGGAGCCCTGCTGAGTTCTTGGGGTTGAAGTTAGGGTTGGGGGGCCCAGCTGAGCTCTTGGAGTTGAAGTTAAGGTTGGGAGGGCTCAGCTGAGCTTTTGGGGTTCTAGTTAGTGTTTGGGGCCCCAGCTGAGCTCTTGACAGTGAGGTTAGGGTTGAGAGGATCAGCAGGGCCCTTTGGAGATTCGGGTTATGTTTGGAGATCCCAGCTGAGCTCTTGGAGTTACAGTTAGGGTTGGGGGTCCCAGCTGAGCTTTTGGAGTTCTAGTTAGGGTTTGGGGCCCCAGCTGAGCTCTTGATGGTGAGGTTAGGTTGAGGATCAGCAGGGCCCTTTGGAGATTCAAGTTATGTTTGGGGATCCCAGCTGAGCTCTTGGGGTTGAGGTTAGGGTTGGGGGACCCAGCTGAGCCTTTGGGGACGTGTGTGGCTGCTCTCTGGTCACAGAAGGGGTGACCTCCTCAGCACCACTGTGGTAGAGAGTGTCCAGAATGAGGTCCCTCTGCCCCTGGCTTCTGCAGTCCTTGCTTCTGGTGGCTTCCGGGCCCAGGCCACGTGCTCAGTGGCTGTCTCAGAAAGAAAAAGATTCTTGACAAAGGAGAGGCCCTTCCCTCCTTCATCCTCTGCAGACTACACTGCCTTGTGTTTATCGTTTCAGAAAGCACCTCCGCGACCCGACACCAGATGAAGGGGGAAGATGCCCAGCCACAGGAGATGGCGTCCACAAGCTTCCCAAGGGCCAGTGGTCCCAGTCCTGAATTCAGACAGCACGGGGACTCTGACGGGAAGAGAGGGAGCCCACAGAATCTGCCCATAGAACATCATTTTGCTTGTAAAGAGTGTGGGGACACCTTTCGGCTTAAAGTCCTGCTTGTCCAGCACCAGAGAGTCCACAGTGAGGAGAAGGGCTGGGAATGTGGCGACTGCGGGAAGGTCTTTAGGGGGGTGGCGGAGTTTAATGAGCACAGGAAAAGCCACGTAGCTGCGGAGCCCCGGCCCGGCCCCAGTAGGGCCCTGGAGAATGCCGCGGAGAAGAGGGAGCAGATGGAGAGGGAGGCAAAGCCCTTCGAGTGCGAGGAGTGCGGAAAACGGTTTAAGAAGAATGCAGGCCTGAGTCAGCATCTGAGGGTCCACAGCAGAGAGAAGCCCTTTGATTGCGAGGAGTGCGGGCGGTCGTTCAAAGTCAACACCCACCTCTTCCGACATCAGAAACTTCACACTTCGGAAAAGCCTTTCGCCTGCAAGACGTGCAGCAGGGATTTCCTGGATCGCCAGGAGCTTCTCAAGCACCAGCGCATGCACACTGGCCACCTGCCCTTCGACTGCGACGACTGCGGCAAGTCCTTCCGAGGGGTCAACGGGCTGGCCGAGCACCAGCGCATCCACAGTGGGGCCAAGCCATACGGGTGTCCCCACTGCGGCAAGCTCTTCCGAAGGAGCTCAGAGCTCACCAAGCACCGGCGGATCCACACGGGCGAGAAGCCCTACGCCTGCGGCCAGTGCGGCAAGGCCTTCCGCCAGAGCTCCAGCCTCCTGGAGCACGCACGCATCCACAGTGGCGAGCGGCCCTACGCATGCGGCGAGTGCGGCAAGGCCTTCCGTGGGCCCTCTGACCTCATCAAGCACCGGCGCATCCACAGCGGACTGAAACCCTATGAGTGCGACAAATGCGGCAAGGCCTTCCGCCGGAGCTCTGGCCTCAGTCGCCACCGGCGGATCCACAGTGGGGCGCGGCGCTGCGAATGCAGCCAGTGTGGCCGCGTGTTCAAGAGGCGCTCGGCACTGCAGAAGCATCAGCCAACCCACCACGAGTAGAAACGCCCTGTGGTCCCGCGGGACAGGGACGGAGTCCCCAGAGGGGATGGCAGAGTCAAAGGAGATGAACAGTTTTGTAGCGCTTATATATTTTGTCTTCCAAAAGGTTGAGACCGATTTATACTGCCACCAGCAATTTATAAGTGTTACGTTATGCCCATCAAGAGTAGCTTGTACCATTTAACTTAGTTTGGCTAGTTTAACTGGTAGGAAGTACCATCAAGGTATTTCAGTCCACATGCCTTGAATCCAAGAATGAGAGACGACAAATCTGGATGTGGGGTAGGGAGGGGCTTAGAGGTCATCAACTCCAAGCTCCCCCCGCCCCAGAGAAACACACAGAGCTATTCCACGATGGCGTCCTCATAATGTGATCCCAGCTTTCCTGAAGAGAACGTTGCCCTCATGATTTTTGGCCTACTTGAATTTATAAATTTTTAGGGATGTAAATAGAACACTCAAATGTCTTAAAATATTTAATTTATTAATTTAGTTATACATACATACTGTAAATCACATATTATATAAAATAATATATTAATTTAGAAAATACCCCATTTTTGCCACCCTCCCTTTCACGAAATCATTTTACTCTGACTCCTCACCGTCTTCACCAACATGGGAACCCTGTTTGAGTCATCAGACAGTTTCAAGACACACCCAGTCACTTCCATCCGAGCTCTGCACGGTCGCTCAGTGACGATCCCTTCATGAGGCTCTCATTAGAAATTTTCTCCCAAGCCATAAGACCATATTTGCAGAACATTAGGACGATTTCTCTTGTCGTTTTTTAATCTGTCCTGTGACTGTACAATATAACCACTTAAGGTCATACTTTTTCAAACAACCTTTAAACGTCTTTTCTTTTAAAGCACCCAAAATGTCATTGTGAGGCCAAACGCCTAGTAACAGTTACTGAATCTGGGTTAAATGTCTGTATCTTTTTTTCTTAAACCATTTCAATTTGGTGTCCCCTATACATATCCAAAATTAGCATCGATTGGGGTTGTTTTGAACTAATGGGTCTTGTCCTCAAGCAGCGCTATTTTGTTCAAAATAAAATAGTTGAGAGCATGCCCCTAAGAAGAGATACATCTCAAGGACTCAAGTGCAGGGTGACGCCTCCTTTTGGAAACGAGCCTCTCCTGGTATCAGGCCTAGATGGTACTTCTCCAGCCTTCCGTTTCTTGTTCTATAAAACGGGGGTGATCACAGCACCTACCTCCGAAGGTTATCACGAGGACTGCCATCGTGGCTGCAGAGTGCCAGGACCACCAGCCTGGCATGGAGGTACACACTCAGTGAAGGCCATCTGCTGTCATTGTCATTGTCATAGTTATTGCCGTCATTCTGTGGCTTGTCAATTCCAGAACTGGGGATAGGCCCCAGGCCTCCTGACCACCAGTCTCATCTTTCTCTTATGCGATGACTTAAATGGTGTTTCTGTTTTTTGCATGCAAATGGTCCGTTCATCTCCTTTGACTAGTTATCAACTTACCTTCGGATATATTAACTTTATGTAGCAGTTCTTTCTATATTGATGGTGATGTTCTCTTTTCCAATTTTATTGCTTTGCTCTTTGTAGCAGTTTTATTACGTTTTTGTTGTGAAAGCTTTTAATTTTTACATATCCAAGCATTCATTTTTTGTCCACTCAGTCATAACTTTCATTGCTTCTGTAGCTAGATATGATGACATTTTCTCTAGAATTTTAATTACAAACAAAAAGCTGCAACCCCGGCCCATCAGAAGGTGAGTACACCAGGTGGGCAGGCTGGATGGAAATGGGCCAGAGAAGCAGGCTCTTTCCTCATCCGAGATGCGGACTCCGTGTCTATCTGTGGGCACCACTTGACTATCCAACCTGGCCACTGTGGCACACTGGAGATGCTCCCATCATAGATTAGCCAGAACTCTGTGACTGCTCATCATTATAGACCCCTCCAGCAGCAGCGGGGCTTGGCCTCACCTAGATCAATGGAGTGGTCCAAACTTGGTCTGGGAGCAAGCAGCCCAGCCATCCTTTGAGCTCCTGGGAGCCTTGGCAATGCTCCGAGTGGATTCAGTGACTGAGCAGCAGATTCACCCAAGAAACATCTCCTTGGACACAAGAAGACTTGCCTAGACCACATCCTCCTTTCAGCCGGTGACTCTAGAACTAGAAAGAGATTGGTTCATAGGCTTCTGCTGTGGGCAGCTAGGGGAAAATTCACCCATGTGTTCTGGCATCACTTCCTATAGCCACACCTAAGTGAGGGCAACAGAGCAGAGGCTCGGAGAGGAACCCTCCCCTCCGATGGCTTGTGCGTTATGCTGATAGAAGCTGGCAGCACTGCCCTGGGCTATGATTTGCAACAGCCATGCCCAGGAGGAGCACTAAAGCAAAGGTTTGGAGGGCAGTGGAACCCTTCTGAAACCCTGTGTGGCATAGAAGTAGAAGCTGGTCCTCCTGGGTCTGAGCTACCATTTCCAGCGGGCTCCCCCAAGAGGAACAGCAGCAAGGGCTAGCGAGGAACCTGCCCCTCCAGTGGCCCACAGAAGCCACAGATAGAAGCCAGCCCCACCAGGGCTGTGCTGTGACTTCCCAGCAGCTGTGGCTGGGGACAGGGACACTAGGAGGGCCTGGCAAGGAAGTGTGCCCTTCTCGTGGGCCCACCAAGGCTGAGGCAGAGCTTCCTAGCAGACACAACTTGGAAGGGCTTCTCAGGCACCCATCCTGGGAAGCAAGGTCCTACAATGACCCCTGTGACCTTGGCCAGAAGGTCCTCTCAAATGGACCCAGGCCACCACAATGGCACTATGCGACATCTCCACCCTGACCCCCAGGCTGGAGAGGAGCCAAAAGCACTTGTTACATAGTGATTCCTTTTGCCCTGTGGGCCTCAGTTCTTGCAGTAGTTGTGAATCTGTGTCTGAAATCACTACTTTCTTCTCGGATCCATTTTCTCTTTTCGAGTTGTTAGGATGTGTTTTGTACAGCTGTCATTTGATAAAGAAGGTTGACCTCTACCAGGGGCAAGTCTGGCACCTTTACCTAGAAGTACTCTGCCATGTCTTGCCCATTCATTTGTCGTTTGTTGGGTTTCATGAGGGATCCCATTGAAGTAGATCCCTTTTATGAAGGGATCCCATTGAATGCAGCATTAACTCAGAACGTAGCATAAAGTCGTCACTGCTCCCAGCTGGGACGTGGTGTCTTGGCATCCCTTCCTGCCGTCCTTGACTCTTTCCCATCTTCAGTTCTATAATTTTCTCCCAAACAAATGCTCTTTTAGAGTTAACACTAAAGATCTGGTCTTTGCCGTCAAGGTTGACGGAACAGCTGTTCATGGTGTTTGCGGTGAAACCCGTGTTCTCTTTCAATGCAGTCTGTGGCTTTAACGTGTGTCCTGTAATTTCGCCAAGTTCATTTCTTGCCTCTGGTAACTTGGGGGTGGATTTCCTTGGGCTCTCTAGGTGTACTGCTATGTCAGATGCAAAATGTCACCCAGCTTCCTGTCACATATCCTTGTCTGTGCATTCATGCATCTACCTCATTCCGGTTTTCTTTCTAATCTCATGTATTCCTGTTGTGAGGGAATGTGTTCTTTTCCCGATCCTTTTGTAGTTCATACACGTGACAATTGGGTTTCCACGCACGTGCATGAGATGTTCCTCCTTCAAACCTTGTTACTATGTCAGCACATTACCCGCCTGGCATGGAAAAAGAAAAAAAAAAGAAATATGTTCTTTTCCTACCATTTGAAAAAAATCCTCCATTGCTTTTATTAGAGTTTTGAATACTTGTGAAAATTTTCAAAAGAAAGTAATTGATTACCATTTTTGCTGCTTATTACGATGAGCTGTGTCCATTAGCTGTGTCACCCCACTCTTGCATTTCGAGAATAGTCCCTACCCAATTGCAGCGGGCATGTTTCTCGAGTGGTGTTGCATTCCATGTGCTTGATTTTGTCCTAGAACTGGCACAGCGCCTGCCCTACCTGCAGCCCTGGGTTGTGGCCCTGTTGCGTACCATGTGATTTGCCACCCCGCTTCTAGGCCATATTAATTCAGCCAGAACTGAACACCTGATCCAAGGGCAGCAAGCAATCATCAGAGCATAGAGCTGGCAGAACATGATGGACCACGGACACCACCAGGCCTTCCAGATCTGAAATGCAAACAAGGAAACAGAAGCTTCTAGGCATCAGAAGGTGTGGGGAGCAGCACAGTACTCAGAGGAGTGAGGAGCGTGGCGCCTGCTGGGAGGAAGGCCTGGCCATGGTATGTTCTTGGATTTCTGGCAGCAGCCCTCATTGGTCCACGTGCGTCCCCACTACAGACTCCTTGACTTGAGCCAGCTTGAGTGGGTCTCTACTCTTTTCTATTGTGTTTTGCCACTTGGCTGCTTCCTGGCCAAGTCGCACCTGACTGCATGAACACCTGTTCAAACATGTGTTCTCTGTTCTCTAAGATGGGTGAAAGTCGATGCCTTCTAGTCTCAGTGAATTTAACCTGTGATTTTATGTCTAGGTATATTGTTCCTTTACTGAACCCACCACGTGCGGGCCATAAAATGAGTGAAATCACAGTGCACCCTGTTCTCTTATTTTTGAAGTGTTTCACGATTTCCAGCATGTCCATCAGATGGGGGGATTGCTAACTTCTCACTTACTCATGTACTTACATTCTGTAGTTCTCATTGCATCACTTTGGATGTTTACTTTGAAAAGCAGAAACTGTCTCTTTAAACTTGGCCCTCAATGTCATTTGCATATCTCTGAGAACAATAGCTATGTCCCACCCCAGTTTGTATTTCCGTTGGTTGTTGGCACTTTTTTCTCATTCCCCCCATCTCATTACCTTGTCTGTTTTCTGGCACTCACTATAATCAGCCTTGCACTAGAGCTGTTTGTGGACTTGGCTTCACCCCCTCCTCCTCAGCCCTCCCCCACCCATTAAATTGTGAGCTCTTAGAAGACAGGGGTGGCCTTTCATGTCTGATCCCCTACCAAATCTAGCACAGTGCCTTGCATCAAGTAGATTTCAATAAATATATGTTAAATGGCATTGGTCTTCCTTGACGTCTTTTGTCAAAGCTTCATTTACCACTTTCCTTGCTCCTTTCTCCATGCCATGGGGTTCTATACTTGTCCTTGCACTTGGAAACTGCCCCCTCCTGGGGTCCAGGTGCTGTTGTGGCCCCTGCTGGGAACGGTTATTCCAGTGCTTGCTGGGCACTTGGAGGGAAGAGGAAGCACCCTGATGGGGAGGCTGGTTTGCCTGGAACTCTGAGCTCTCCCTTGGCAGAAAGGGGTCTTTCACTCAGCCTCCCCTCACCGCAGCTAGGGCTCCCCAAATCGGAATTCCAGGTGGGAGCAGAAGCCAAGGCCAGATCCTCAGCTCCTCCCTCAGGGACTGGGAATGGGATAACATGGCTTTGGGACTTGAGAATCATCCCTAGGCTGCATAGGGGTGGGAGCAGGAGTTCAGTCCTCTTGGTGGCCTGTGGCTGGCCCTCTGCCTGGTGACCACTGCCTCAGAGAAGTCAGGGGCAGGAGCAGGCCCCAGTTTCCTGGCCCTTCTAAATGCCAACGGCTCAGCTGTGGAGCCAGCAGCCCAACTGCAGAAGGACATCCCATCCCTCCGGCTCCGGGATGCACATCCCAATGGGAGCCAACAGGAGGAGACAACATGACTCTCTCCACTGCCCCAGTCTCCCTGGCTTCTGGCAGGGGCCCATGCTCATCACAGCTGTCGATTCTCCTACCCCAGGTGCAGCTCTGGGTGGGTGGAGCGATACCACCCCCCTTGACGGTTGCTTCCTACTTAGCAAGGCAGCCACCTCCCGGTGCGTCCACCCCCAGCCAATGCCTGCCCTGGCCTGGCCCAGCACTTGCCGCTTGCAAGTCACTTAGTTGCTGGAAAAGCATCATTATGTGCTTGTTACTGAGAATTCTACCTGTTTGTTTTTTCTTAAAACGTGTGCAAGCTGTTCTGGCAAGTCTCAGATGTGCATGGGTCCATTTGGACAGCTGACACTGCACCCAAGGCAGGAGGGGACAGCATGGGGTTTTCTCTGGGAATCCTATGAGCCCCTAGTAGAGGATTGAGAATATTCTCTCCTGCCCCTCTCCTAGTTCCCCTGCCTGCCTGAGCACTGTAGCTCTTCCAACACCACCCTCTATAGAACAAATGAGAAGGCATCTGAGGAAACGGGATGTGCCTTTTGGCTCTCCTCCCTGGTGGAACATTAAAAAATCCAAGATTGGTGGAAAGATCACATGCTACACCCTAGAAGTCTCTTGCTGGCCTGAGATTCACAGTCCCAAACCCCTAATCTCTGGGCCAGTGTCTGCAGCCCTGATTCCTCTAGCCCAAATTCCCCATCACAGCCCTCCGCCCCAGCCTACCTCTCATTACAGGAAGGACAGGCCAACAGGTAGAAATGGGGGCTTCTGCTTCCATGCCTACTGCATTTTAGCTTCTCCTCCCCAATACTCTCCCAGCTTATTTTCCTGAAGCTTCCAGAGCTGTGTCTTTGTCCACCCTCACTAGTCTCCAGTAGACGTGATGCACCTTCTGGGCTAAAATGCATTTCATTCAAAAGCTCACTGCATAATAAAAACATGGCCTGAAATCTTTTTCGGGCAAGATGTGTCAGAAAAACTCTCTGCTCTGTCATCCCTTTTCTGACCTTTATTCAACAAGTATTTATTGAGCACCTGCTCTGTGCTGGGCCCCAGAGATGTAAAAGCAAGTGACAAGGTCCTTGCCCTCAAGGACAGAGTGCCAGAGAGAAACAGACATGCAGCCAAAATGTCACCACAAGTGGGGCCTATGTAAATGTTCACCAAGCTGTGCTCCTGGGTAGGATTTGTGCACTTGAGTGGAGGCAGGTTACACAACAACTACCAAGCCAAATGCATACAACATTAGTGGATAAATCCCCCCACTCCCTCCTCAGATGCTATGGGGTTTTATTAATACATTCCTCTCTGGCACCTCTCCATCCCTGCCCCAGCCCCGCTCCATCAGCCTCACTGGCATCCCTGTCTCTTTGCCTTGCCTTGCCTTGCCTTTCTGGACCCAGTCCATGTTCCTCTCTGCACCTGTCGACCTCTAGGGGAGGAAGGCAGCTCCAAAGGGGTGGTCCTCACCCGAGCCCAGCAGGCCCCACCGTGCTACAGAGCGTTCTTTACTGTAAGGTCGGCCTGTCACCTCAGCACTTTCAAAGGTGGGTGGGGCCAGCACCTCAGGGTGCTGTAAGCTGGCTGGGCTACGTCACTCCTGGGATACTGTGCTGCTGGTTCTCTGTCCATCCCAGTCCTCTGCCCCATCTCCAACAAGCCAGCTTACCCCACAAGTTTAAGTCTGTTCATCCCTTTCTTCCCTATCGCAAATTCTGCAGTCCTGAGGTGTTTCCTCTGGGCCTCTACAGTCCAAGGGCTTCTGGCACCACCACCCCTTATTGAGCTGTTCGTCATTGGTGTCTACAGGTGTCTCCCTTCCCCCACAGAAGTCTCCTTCACCTTTGAACACCCACCTGCTGGATGCCACAGGGGCCCAGACAGAGAGGGCCCTAACCACACCCTGCCCCCAACCGGGAAGGGGCCCCTCCCTCCTCCCTGGGCTCCCTGTGCTGCCAGACCCTGACCCCACAGCCTGGGAGAGGCTGCAACCCCAGACTTGGAGCCCCCTAGGTAAGGTGGGGCAGATCTCCCTGGACCCCACCAGACACTGGGGCACTGGATGAAGATGTCTTTGGAATTCATGAGAGGAATCAGCTCTCCCACCCAGGGCCATGTCCTTGGGGATGGGACAGGTGGGACAGAATGTAGCCTAAGCCTGGGCCTCCCCTCACCTCCTGCACCCCCAGATGGAAGTGGTGGAGATGATGGATCAGATCATCCATGGGTGTGGGAGGACTCATCAGGACTGGGCCAGCCCCAGCTCCAGGGGGCCCCGGCCACAGAGCCCATGGCATTGTCCACGATGCTGCTGAACCTGGCAGAGCAGCTCAGGGAGGCAGACAAGGAACTGGCAGGCAAATACACAGAGCTGGGGAACTGGTGCACTTGGAGGATTCTGCAGCTCATGCAGGTTGGGGGGGCCTGGGGACCTGGGCAGCAGGGGGCCCTCCACTCCCCAACTCCCCAGGGTGTCCTCGGGCTTTACACACCTGAAGAGAGAGACATGGGGAGGTCCCCACCTGAGGAAGGTGGAGGGCTCAAGGGCTGGAGGGAGGGTGCAGAGCCCTAGGCAAGGCCTGACAGCAGGAGACCCTCCAGATCAAAGTCCCTCCCAGGCCTCTGGGTGGCCACTGCACAAAGGTGCTGACCTCCTGGTTGGAGGTAGCAGGTGAGTGGCAGGTGCCTGGAGAATGGGGATGGATGAGGCCTCCACCATGGCTCAGAAGGTCCCCAAGGTCAGGAGCTGCCAAATAGGAGGGTCCAAATGGTGGAGGTTGGGGGTGTTGCCCCTGAACCTCAAGAAGCCTCAGGGCACCAAGCCCACTTTGGAAGGGCAACAAATGCCAATGACCAAGGCCAAAGCCCAAATTTCACCATCGGGGAATGAACTTCCAAGATTCAGTAATAATTCTGAAATTTATCTCTGGTATGGTTTGGCTGTGTCCCCACCCAAATCTCGTCTTGAATTCCCACATGTTGTGGGAAGGACCCAGTGAGAGGTTCAATTCAATTACCATGGGGGCAGGTCTTTCCCATGCTGTTCTCAGGATAGTGAATAAGTCTCACAAGATCCGATGGTTTTTAAAAGGGGCGTTTCCCTGCACAAGCTCTCTTCTCTTGTTTGCTGCCATGTGAGATGTGCCTTTCACATTCCACCATGATTGTGAGGCCTCCCCAGCCACGTGGAACTGTAAGTCCATTAAACCTCCTTCTTTTGTAAATTGCCCGGTCTCGGGAATGTCTTTATTGGCAGCATGAAAACAGACTAAAACTAAATTGGTGCCAGTAGAGTGGGGTACTGCTGAAAAGATACCCGAAAATGTGTGTGGAGGAAAAGTTAAATATTAAATTTGAACTCAATTGAACATGGACACAAACAATGGTCACCAAGTCCCAGAACAGGTTGTGTGAGCCCCTTGAGACATTCGTCCACTGCTGTGTCAGAGAAATCTCCATTTCAATCTGTTCCTATACATTGAAAAACAATAGACAATCGCAAAAACAAGTTGACCTTTTTGTGTTCCTTGAGCCCAGTCGTGAAGGGCCCTCGTGACTAGGCCTCATGCCAAACAACTCGTTACAAAAAGAGCTAGGGTCCCAGACTGCACCAAAGCTTCATGAGACCTCTCCTTGTCTGTGCACAGATGAGTGACCAACTCTGGAGCCCAGGATGTTGCTTCCCAGTCTGGTGGTGAATCCTCCACAATCTGGTGAGTGTAAATATATATATTCCCTTCTCCCCTTCCCATTGCAATTTGCTTATTGTATCAATATGCTTATGATATCATTTGCTTATTATTATATCACTTGCTTATTATATCTGCATTGCCATTTACATGGGATAAAGGTTGTTTACCCGTAAAGGTATTGTGTGTGTATCTTTTCTTCTCCCTTCACGCACTTCCTGCACAGAACAATGTGGAAGTGACTTTGGAACTGGGTAAAAGGCAGAGGTTGGATTCCAAATTTTGAAGGGCTCAGAAGAGGACAGGAAAATGTGGGAAAGTTTGAAACTCCCTAGAGACTTGTTGAATTGCTTTGATCAAAATGCTGGTAATTATTATATGGACAATGAAATCCAGACTGAGGTGGTCTCAGATGGAGATGAGGAACTTGTTGGGAACTGGAGCAAAGGTGACTCTTGTTATGTTTTAGCAAAGAGACTGGCAGCATTTTGCCCCTGCCCTAGAGATTTGTGGAACTTTGAATTTGAGAGAGATGATTTAAGGTATCTGGTGGAAGAAATTGCTAAATAGCAAAGCATTCAAGATATGACTTGGGTGCTGTTAAAGGCATTCAGTTTTAAAAGGGAAACAGAGCATAAAAATTAGAAAAATTTGCAGCCTGTCAATGTGATAGAAAAGAAAATTCCCTTTTCTGAGGAGAAATTCAAGCTGGCTGCAGAAATTTGCATAAGTAACAAGAAGCCAAATGTTAATCACCAAGACAATGGGGAAAATGCTTCCAGGGTGTTTCAGAGACTTTTGCATCAGCCCTTCCCATCACAGGCCTGGAGGGCTAGAAGGAAAAAATGGTTTTGTGGGCCAGGCCCTGGGTCCCTCTGCTGTGTGCAGCCTAGGGACTTGGTGCCCTGTGCCCCAACCACTCCAGCTGTGACTAAAAGGGGCCAAAGTACAGCTCAGGCTATTGCTGCAGAGGGTGGAAGCCCCAAGCCTTGAGAGCTTCCATGTGGTGTTGAGCCTGCGAGTGCACAGAAGTCAAGAATTGAGGTTTGGGGCCAGGCATGGTGGCTCACACCTATAATCCCAACACTTTGGGAGGCCAAGGTGTTGAGGTCAGGAGTTCGAGACCAGCCTGGCCAACATGGAGAAACCCTGTTTCTACTAAAAATACAAAAGTTAGCTGGACATGGTGGTGCAAGCCTGTAATCCCAGCTACCCGGGAGGCTGAGGTTGGAGAATCACTTGAACCCAGAAGGTGGAGGTTGCAATGAGCCAAGATCATGCCACTGCACTCCAGCCTGGGTGACAGAGCAAGACACCATCTTAAAAAAATAACTGAGGTTTGGGAACCTCCACCTAGATTTCAGAGGATGTATGGAAATGCCTGGATGCCCAGGCAGAAGTTTGCTGCAGGAGTGGGGCCCTCATGGAGAACTCTGCTAGGGCAGTATGGAAGGGAAATGTGGGGTCAGAGCCCCCACACAGAGTCTCTACTGGGGCACCACCTAGTGGAGCTATGAGAAGAGGACCACCATCCTCCACACCCCAGAATACCCCAGAATGGTAGATCCACTGATGGCTTGCACTGTGCACCTGGAAAAGCTGCAGACACTCAACACCAGCCTGTGAAAGCAGCCAGGAGAGAAACTGTATCCTGCAAAGCCACAAGAGTGGAGCTGCCCAAGTCCGTGGGAGCCCACCTCTTGCATCAGCATGACCTAGACATGAGACATGGAGTCAAAGGAGATCATTTTGAAGTTTTAAGATTTGACTGCCCTGCTGGATTTCAGGCTTGCATGGGGCCTGTAGCCCCTTTGTTTTGGCCAATTTCTTTCATTTGGAACAGCTGTATTTACTCAATGCCTGTACCCCCATTGTATCTAGGAAGTAACTAATTTGCTTTTGATTTTACAGGCTCATAAGTGGAAGGAACTTGCCTTGTCTCAGATGAGACTTTGGACTGTGGACTTTTGAGTTAATGCTGAAATGAGTTAAGACTTTGGGGGACTGTTGGGAAGGCATGATTCATTTTGAAATGTGAGGACATGAGATTTGGGAGGGGAGAGGGCAGAATGCTATGGTTTGGCTGTTTCCCCACCCAAATCTCATCTTGAATTCCCACATGTTGTGGCAGGGACTCAGCGAGAGGTAATTATTCAATTACAATAGGGGCAGGTCTTTCCTGTGCTTTTCTTGTGATAGTGAATAAGTCTCACAAGATCTGATAGTTTTTAAAGAGGTGTTTCCCTGCACAAGCTCTCTTCTCTTGTCTGCTGCCATATGAGACATGGCTTTCACCTTGCACCATGATTGTGAGGCCTCCCTAGCCATGTGGAGCTGTAAGTCCATTAAACCTCCTCCTTTTGTACATTGCCCAGTCTTTGGTATGTCTTTATCAGCAGGGTGAAAACAGAGTATTACAATCTCCAAACCTAACTGTTATTATAATGTAATGATCCATTTTCATCCTCACTTTCAGAGCTGGCCCTCTGGTGCCCAAAGCAGACTCCTGGGGTCCCTGTATTGGGCACTTACCCACTTCCTGCTGGCCGCAGCATGACACCTGATGCTCCTAGAGCAGCCAACTGGATTCCAGAAGAAAGGCTTCAGCGGTGTGTCTTCCAGAAGGAACCTGGCTCCTAGGATTAACAGTTGGGTCAAATCTCAAAAACTCTTTGCCCTTAACTACTGAAAACTGCCAGCATCTATAGCAGTCATAGTCACAAGATTTCCTTTAAATTTTTGAGCAATTGTTTTCCTAAGGCATTCTGCAAAGTCTGGCTTGAAGTTTGTTTAGTTGAGATAAAAATGTGTTTGACTGCACTCCAGCCTGAGAGACAGAGTGACATACTGTCTCAAAAATAAATAAACAAATAAGTTTTTTAAAACATGTTTGAGAACCACATTTTTCTCCGATGCTTTATTTTTTTCTTTATATTTTTATATTCTTTATTTTTGGGGATTAGAGACAATTTATCAAAGACACAATTGTACACAGCTTTGGAGTTTTTCCTTCTGGAGATTCTTTTTTTTTCTTGCAAGATGAGAATTCCCCATGGTGCTCTTTCTGAAGACACTTATGACTTAAATGGAGTCAAACAAGTAAAAACTAAATTCCATTCTTAAAGTTCCTTCATTCAGTGCTGCAAACACTGGTGTGCCAAATCATCGAGTGAGATTTTTTATCCTGTTCTGTGTTATTATTAAAAATGTATGAACAGGCCGGGCACAGTGGCTCACTCCTGTAATGCTAACACTTTGAGAGCCTGAGGTGGGCAGATCACTTGAGCTCAGGAGTTTGAGACCAGCCTGGGCAACATGACAAAACCCCATCTCTACCAAAAATACAAAAAAAAAAAAAAAAATAGCTGGGCACGATGGCATGCACCCATAGTCCCAGCTACTCAGGAGGCTGAGGTGGGAGGATCACTTGAGCCTGAGAGGCAGAGGTTGCAGTGAGCTATGACTGCACCACTGCACTCCATCCTGAGTGGCAGAATGAGACTGTGTCTCAGAAAAAAAAAAAGACTATCGTCTATTTTATATTCATTTTAATTACACAAACAAAACATGAATATAATCTCATTTTAAAATATTAAACAAATACGAATAAAATAAAAACCCCGGTTAGTCACTGTCTGGCCCCTCCCAATCACACCCCCCTTTCTGAGAAGATCTGTCCTGATGTTTTTCTGCATATTTACCTGCATATATGTACACACACAATAGACAGTTTATCATGCCAGCTGTTTATCATGCAACTTACTTTCTTCACATAACTAAGCGTGGGAGAATGTTGTTGGGAGAGTGTTGTTAACTACAGGTCAGTATTTCATAGCATGAGCATAGTGAGGTTTATTTGACCCTTCCCCTTCTTGGTGAATATTCAGGTATTTTCCAGGGTTTTGCTAATAGAAACAATGCTGCAAGAGCCTTGCTCAGATCTCTTGTGCACAGGTGTGAGCTGTACAACAGATGCTGAGTTAGGTAGAGTGACACTACATTGCTTCAACAAAGAGATCTGCAATAAAGCAGTAGCTTAGAGAAAATTGAGGATCATTTCTCATGGAAGTATGAGCCATGTAGTCCTGGTTGTTGGGGCAGCTGTGCTCCACACAGTCACTCACAGACCCCAGCTCCTCACATTGCCTTTTTCCTCTCTTCTTTAGGACAGCACTTCTCAAACGGTCTATGGTGAAAAGCCAGTTTATTTCATTCAATTGTGGAGTGAAATATTTTTTAACTTGCAATAAAGATGCCATGGTGATATTCTGTTACTATAAAAGCCTTAATATCTGTACTAACCCAATGTAAACTAAAAATAAAATCCTAAGCCCCCAGCTGACTGAACGGACCCCCTCTTGGCCAGGGGGACATTAGAAAACCTTAAAAATGAGTTCACAGCCATGATGAGACAGCAGGTCAGACATGCCTCCCTTTTGGAGATTAAACACAACAACTAACCTGCATTGGTGTTAAAATAGAGATCATAAGACTGACAGAACACACTCTTGATGACAATTAGATGTGAAATTATAAACAGGACCTAAGGCCATGCCACGCAAAGGTTAAGTCCCATACCCCTACACTTACAGAATGAACTGTGCTCTCACTGCCACAAGTTTTTCTTTTTCTCTAGCAGCTAAACAAGCACTGGCCTTGAAATAAGCAAGATTATAAACAATTGCAGCTCAGCCAGCTTCAGACATGGACTAACTGAACCCCTGTTCCACCAGGCATAACTACAGCTTTGATTGGACAAGAGATTGATTTCAGTAACTTTCTCCTGATAAGACCAGCAGCCACATGCTTGTTCTTGCCAGTTTACAGAGATTTCATGCTTGAGTGACTTCATGTCCTGAAAAGACCTTTGGATGTATAGGACCTAACTGTAATACATTTAAATGTTAAGTCTCCACCCCAAAGTGAACATGGGTCATATGTTACATGCATGTTTGTTCAGTACACATGTGTCAGGACCCCCTTTATGAATATTCATAGCTCTTCCTGTAACCTGTTGAATATGTATGTTTAGCTAACCTGTCCAGCACCAAGATCCTAGCCCAACCCCTCCTCCTTCAAAGTGCCTGTCTCTTGTCTTGGCCAGAGGCACGCTTCCCAGCCTGCAGGATGACCACCTTGCAAGCTGTAACCCTTAAAAAGAAGTAAAGTCTCCTTTCTCCTTTACAAATTTATAGATTTGTTTAAAAGTTAATGCTGGTCATGGACCCACCACTAACAAACAATTTATGGGTGCACAGTGGTTCAGGGACCCTGCTATAGCAGCTCCACTTGAGGAGGAGCTTGAGTGGGGAGTGGGCACCACACTCACCCCAAGGGATGCTGGGCAATCTCGTCTCACTGAGCAGCCTAGCACCCATGAATAATAGCCCTTGGGCCAGAGAGACAATGAGCAGTCTCACCCACAGATCCCCAGAAGTGGCATTTACTGGGTTCAAAAGGTACAGGCATTTTAAAAGTAGATTCTGGCAACTTTCCCTCCAAAAAAGCCTGTACCAAGTGGCAAGAGTTCCCATGTCCCCCCACCCTAGCCAAAACCAATGGGCAAAAATGGCAGGTACTTCCTTATCATTTGCACTTCCCTGATTACTAGTGCAGTCAGGTTGAACATCTTTTTACTATTACAGATCATTCAATGGCATCTTCTGTAAACTGCTCTTTCATACTCTTTGCTGATTTCCCTATGGACATGCAGTTCTTTTTATATGCTTGATAGTAACCCTTTGTTATGTACATTGTAGATGCTTCTTCCGCAGTGTTTTTTTGTTTTTGTTTGTTTGCTTGTTTGTTTTTGTTTTTGTTTTTTTGAGACGGAGTCTCGCTCTGTTGCCCAGGCTGGAGTGCAGTGGCGCGCTATCGGCTCACTGCAAGCTCCACCTCCAGGGTTCATGCCATTCTCCTGCCTCAGCCTCCTGAGTAGCTGGGACTACAGGCACCTGCCACCACGCCCAGCTAATTTTTTGTATTTTTAGTAGAGACGGGGTTTCACCATGTTAGCCAGGATGGTCTCGATCTCCTGACCTCATGATCCGCCCGCCTTGGCCTCCCAAAGTGTTGGGATTACAAGCGTGAGCCACCGCGTCCGGCCCCACAGTTATTTTTAACTTAGTTAATGGCGCATTTATTGTCCTGTAGAAGTTATATTTTTCACAGTTATGTCCTCAAATGTATCAGGCTTTTCTTTTATGGTGTGTGCATTTTGTGCCTTACTTAATAACATCTTCTTTATCCTCTAGTCTTGTTTTTATAAATTTGCTTGTATAGTTTTCTTTTTTATAGTTTTGTTTTTTATGTTTAGACTTTTTATTAATCACTCAGGAATATTGTCTTTTCTATGATCTATAGTTAGAATCTATTATTTTGTTTTCCTTACATGAATAGCCAATTGTCCCAACACCATCCTTCCCCTGATTATTTGAAATGCCAAGTTCATCACGTAGAAAGTAAGCTCCATGCTTCCATGAGGGCAGAGGCTTTCTTTTCCTCACCCCTAAAATAATGTCTGGCACGTCATGATTTGTCAACTGAATGGATGGATGGATGAATGAATGAATGAACGAATGAATTCTAAATAGCCAAATTTTCCTGGGTGTGTTTCTGGAATTTCTGTTGTCCTATCAATTAATATGATGATTCTTGCTTCAATACTCTACTGTTTTAACTATTGATTTATAAGTTTTGATATCTAGTAGGTTCTTTCTTTTAAGATTTTTTGCCAATCTTGTACATTTCTCTTCCAAATTGATTTAAGATTTGCCTCACAGGTTCTATTGAAATCCTTTGAGGATTATTATTGGGGTTGCATTAAAGTTATAGATTAATTTCAGAAGAGCAGACGTCTTTCAAAGTTGAATCTTTCTATCCAATAACATGATATATCTTATCATTTATTCAGGCTACTTTTATGTCCTGTAGTGAGTTTTTATATTTTTCTTTATATCAGTCTTATGCATTTTTATACCTTTTAAGTTCAAATGATTTTATAGTTTGCGTTGTTCTGGGGATTACAAGGTTTTTAAAAATAGTATATTGGTTAATTGGTCATTGCTGGAAAGGTAGAGCCTGTGAAAACATCTCATATGAACACTAAAGATTTGTCAGGTGCTTCTTTTAGATTCTTTAGAAAATGAGCACAACATAGCTGAATAATTATAGTCTTTTCTCGTCCAACATTTATACTCTGTATTTCTTTCTTGTCTCGCATTGATCAGGCTGAGTCCATTACTAAAAGTTGGCAAGGATGCTGTAAATAGATGCTGAATTTTATCAAATGCTTTTCCTACATCAGTTGAGATAATATATTATGTTTTCCCTTTAACCAGTAATGAAGTGAATTACATTAATAACTGTGTTAATATTGATCTATCTTTGCATTATTTGAGGGAACCCGTACTTTGACATGATAAAGGATCCTTGTAATGTCCTCATGGATATGAGGTATCTTTGTGCTTTTGTTCATGAGGAAGATTGATCTACACAGTGCTTTTACTGTGCAATCTGATTCCAATTTTGGTATCAGGGTTATAATAGCCTCATAAAATGGGTTTGGATGCTTTCCATCTTTTTCAATGCAGAGAAGGGTTTGTACAATATGAGAATTACCTATTTCAATTCAGATTTAGCAGAATTTAACCATATAACCACCTGGGTCTGATGCAATATTGAAGCATAGATCTTTGACTATCTTTACATTTCTTCTACAGATATTGGTTTATTCTGATTTTCTACTTCTTGACCAATTATTATAATTTGTATTTTCCTAGAAAATTTTCTATTTTATCTATATTTTCTAATGTATTCATATAAAACTATATATAGTATTATTTTTGTGTGTGTGAGACAGAGTCTTGCTCTGTCACCCACACTGGAGTGCAGTAGCACAGTCTCAGCTCACTGCAACCTCCGCCTCCTGGGTTCAAGTGATTCTCCTGTCTCAGCCTCCTGAGTAGCTGGGATTACAGGCATGTGCCACCATGCCTGACTAATTTTTGTATTTTTAGTAGAGATGGGGTTTCTCCATGTTGCCCAGGCTGGTCTCTAACTCCTAACCTCAGGTGATCTGCCCACCTCAGTCTTCATTGCACCTGGCCTATATATAGTATTCTCTTACAAGTTTTAGAAAAATTGACTCTGCATCTGAAGTTTACTCCCTGTCCTGTTTCTTATTATATTTATTTGTTTTTTCACCTTCTTTTCTCCTGACCAATATCTCCATGAATTTGTGCATTTTTAAATATTGGTGTTTTCAACTATTCTGGGCTTTTTGCAATTTATTTATTTTATTAATCATTATTTTCAGTATTGGGGGCTTTCCTTTGGTTACTAATTTCTTATTTTAGTGTTTTGGATTCAATAAATATGATTTCTGCCTTTGAACTTGAGATTTTCTTTGTGACCAAATATGTAGTCAGTCTTGGATAATGTTTCATATACTTTTGAGAAGAAACTCTGCGTTATCTGATTGTCAGATGCAGTTATACACACTGTGCACCTCTTACGTCAAGCTCCTGACTTGCGTTATTCAGATCCTCTATATACTTATTTATTTTGTTGTTTCCTTGGTCTGTCAGTTCCTGAGAGAAGTATAGTAAGTCTCTTTCACTCTGACTACTAACTTGTCAATTTTTTCTGAACTTCTATCAAGTTTTTGTTTCACATGTTATGAAACTATATTGGGCACCAAGCCTTTAAGCTTGTGTCTTTTACATATAGGAATAGTCATATTTGTCCCTGATAAAGTTTTTTGCTTTGGGCTCCATTTTACATGATAGTAGTATTGTTCTACCTGCTTTCTCTCTGTTAGTATTTTCCCGGCATTTTTTAAATCCATTTATTTTGACTCTTCTCATTATTTGTTTTGTAAAAAGACCCTGAGTTTGTTGGGAGTAGTAGTGTTGCAAGTTTCAAATCTACATTTCCCATCCTTCCTTGCAGATAGGGGTGGCCAGTAAAATGAGAGTGAAAGTCACTGGGTGGAGCTTCTGGAAGGTTCCTGACAGTGGGCTGAATTACCAGGAGCTGCCCTGTTTGATCCCCACACTTTCTCTTTTTCCTAACCTAGAACACATATTTGATGGCTGGAGCTTCAGCAGCTATGTTGGTGTGGATAGAAAAAAAAAAGCCAAGAAAATCGTAAAGATCTCTCTTGACATCCTCAAGCAACTAACAAAAGCCAGCAACTGCCTACTTCCTTATGTCTCCATACGTGGAAAAAATAAACTCTTTTGTGTTTAATTCCCCATTGCTGGTTTTCTGTTACTCCATTGAACACAGTTCCTAATTAATACATTGCCTGTGGAGGCAACCAGTATTACCCAGTTTTTGTTTATTCTTCTAGAGATATTCTTTTTACTGTCATCACTTTAAGTATATTTTCAACTTTTTATAATGGGCAATTTCAGACATACACAATAAATAGCAAATGGTATAATGAACCTCCACGTACCCACCACCCAACTTCAACAATTATCCATTGACATTCTATGCATGTACATGCACACACACACACACACACACATTCCTATTTTATACAAATGCTAGCATGCTACTCACACTGTGCTTTACTTTTCTTTCTTAAATTAACAATGTGTGTTGGAGATGGTTTATATCAGCACCTAATTTCTTCATTCTCTTTAATGTCCATCTAGTATTCTTTTATCTTTTCACAAAAATATATCTGTAGAATCAATTCCTGCATGTGCAATTGCTGGGTCAAAAGGTACACAATTTGTAATTTTGATAGATGTTGCCAAATTACCCCCACAGAAGTCGTACCAGGTCCAACTCCCAAAAGTAACATAGGACAGTGCCTATTTGCCCACACTCTTGCCAACATTGGGTACTATCAAACTTTTCTACTTTTGCCAGTCTGATAAATGAAAGCAGGCAGTTTTGATTTGGATTTCTCTTATTTGGAAGTCATTTGTATTTCTCTCCCGTGAACCGTATTCCTAGTTTATGCCTGTTTTGCTATTGTGTTGCTGTCATTTTTCTTACTATTTTGTAGGAACTATTAAATAATAGGAAAACTAGCCTCCTTGTCTCTAACAGGAATTGCAAATAATTTTCCCGGTTTAACATTTGCCCTGGACTTTGCTGGCAGGAAGTTTCGTGTTGAAGAAACTTTTCGTTTTTATGTACTGAATTAATCAAGCTTCTCTGTTTTGGCTTCTGTCATACTTTAAAAGGGCTTCTCTCTTCCAACATATTTTAAATGTCCCATATTTTCTTCCAATATTTTTATAGCTTTATTTTTTTAATCTTTAAATCTGATCCATCCAGAATTTAGTTGGTTGCACATTATGAGGTGGGATTCAACTTCACATTTTTCCCAGATGGCCACCTACTTATCCCTACACCATTTATTGAATAACCCATCTTTCCCCAAGGAACTGAAATAACATTTCTATCATATTCTAAATCCTCGTTTGTATTTGGATGTATTTTAGACTTTCTGTTTTTTCTATTGTTCTGTCTTCTATTCATATATTAGTACTACACAGTTCTTTTAAATTACTCTCAATTTATGTTTTAATATAATAAGTATTATATTAAATATTACATCAAACATAATATTATGTTATAGTAAGTATTATATTAAATATTACCTCACACATATAAGTGTTGTATTAAATATTACATCAAACATATGTTATAAGTATTATACTAAATATTACATCAAACATATAAGTATTATATTAAATATTACATCAAACATATATTATTATAAGTATTATATTAAATATTACATCAAGCATTTATTATGTTATAAGTATTATATTAAATGTTATATCAAACATATATTATTATGTTATAGTATTATATTAAATATTACCTCACACGTTATAAGTGTTGTATTAAATATTACATCAAACATATATCATTATAAGTATTATATTAAATATTACATCAAACATGTTATAATAAGTATTATATTAAATATTACATCAAACATATATTGTTATAAGTATTATATTAAATATTACATCAAACATATATCGTTATAAGTATTATATTAAATATTACATCAAAATATTATGTTATAGTATTATATTAAATATTACCTCACACATGTAAGTATTGTATTAAATATTACATCAAACATTATGTTATAAGTATTATATTAAATATCACATCAAACATATATTATTATGTTATAATAAGCATTATATTGGTAGGACTAGTGCCCCTCTCATTAGTCTTCCTTTTCAGAATACTTCTGGCTAATTTTACTCCTTTAGTTTTCTACACCAATGTTAGAATCATCTTGACGAATTCCAAAATCTTCTGTGGTTGTGTGTGTGGGATCATCTTTAATTTAGAGATTGATGTAGGGAAATTTTGCTTCTTTATGAAGTTGACTTTTTCTATCTGAGAACATTATAGACCGTTCCATTCACTCAGGCCTTTTTTGATGGCCCTGAGGAACATTTTAAAATTTCTTTACATAGATCTTGCACATTTCTTGTTAAATTTATTTCAAGGTATTTTATTGTTTTTATTAAATGGCATCTTTTCTTTTATTGTATGTTCTAACTTATTGTTTGTCTCAATGATTTTGTACCCATACAACTTACTGAATTCCCCTTACTCTTCGTAACTTTTTTTTAAATTTGTTTTTGTTGCTGTTGTTGTTGTTGTTGTTTGTTTTGAGACGGAGTCTCACTCTGTCGCTCAGGCTGGAGTGCAGTGGTGCGATCTTGGCTCACTGCAAGCTCCGCCTCCCGGGTTCATGCCATTCTCCTGCCTCAGCCTCCCGAGTAGCTGGGATTACTGGCGTGTGCCACCACACCTGGCTAATTTTTTTGTATTATTAGTAGAGACGGGGTTTCACTGTGTTAGCCAGGATGGTCTCGATCTCCTGACCTTGTGATCCCCCCGCCTCAGCCTCCCAAAGTGCTGGGATTACAGGCGTGAGCCACCGTGCCGTGCCCGGCCCTACTCTTTGTAACTTTTTTAGTAGATTCCCTTAGATTTTTCCTGATGCAGAGACATATATATAATAGATAATCTGCAAATAATCATTGTTTGAATTCTGCTTTCTAATGTCCCAACTTTTCAGATTGTGAAATACAGCCTAGATACAGAGGACTGTGTAAATCATATATATTTTTTACATGCATTTTCTGCACTTTAAAACTCTACAGTTATAAAGTGAACATACTCGGCTAACCCCCTGGACCCCAGATCAAGGGCTAGAGCCTTGGCCGCCACCCCAGCCCAGAGTGCGTCCCTTGCAATCGCCTTCTTATTAAATTTTTCGTAATCTTTTCCTTGCTTTGCATCAGAGTTTTGCCACTGAAGCACACATCCATCCATAAATCATATGATTCCACTTTGCTGTTTTTGAACTTTACATAACTGTAACTGTAATGTATGTTTTTTGTGTGTCTTGCTTCTTTCATGCATCACTCTGTCTTTAAAATCCATCCTTACTTTAGCATACTTAGAGTGTATTCCTTTGCATCCCGGTAGAGTATTCCATTGTACAACATTACCATGATGTATTTATCCATCCCACCCCTGCTGAGTATTTGGTTTATTTTCAGCCACCAAATGCTGTGATGAACCATTGTACAATTTTCCTGTGGCTGCTGCAACAAAATACCACAAAGTGGTCGACTTACAATAACAAAAATGGATTCTCCCACAGTTCTGGAAGCTGGAAATCCAAGATCAAGGCATCAGCAGAGCCACACTTCCCCTGAGGGTTTGAGGAGAGATTCTCTTTCTTGCTTCTTCCTCCAGCTTCTGGTGCTCCAGGCTTGAGGCCACATCACTCCACTTTCTACTTCCATATTCACAAAGCCTCTCTCAAGTGGCCTCATGCCTTTCTCTTATAAGGACACTTCTCATTGGGTTTAGGGCCCACGTGGATAACCAAGGATGATGTAATCTCGAGATCCTTAACTTAATTACATCCACAAAGACCATTTTCCCAAATAAGATCCCATTCTTGGTGCCTAGGGATTAGGACGTGGGCATATATCATTTTTGTTGTGGAGTAGGAGGCACCATTCAATGTATTGCAACCGTCTACACTTGCTTTCTGGGGCCCACATACACAAGTGTCTCTAGGGTTTGTATACTTAGCAGTGGAACTGCTGGGTCATAGGGGAAGTGTGTCTTCAATATTACTACGGGATGCCAACCCTTTTCCCAACGCACACTCCCACCAGCAGTGTGGGAAGTTTCCATTGCTGCACAGCTTCGCCACCTTGCAACTGTGATACCTTTTGGTTTCTGCCAGTCGGGTGGGTGTGTAATGGTATCTCCCACTAACGTCAACTTATAGTTCTGAAATGACAAATGAGGTCGGGCACTTTTCATATGTTGTGAAGAATTGTCTGTTCAAGACTTTGGCCCATTTTTCTATTGTAGTCTATGTATTTTTCTTATTTTTTGTTCCTTCTATCTTCTAGTTACGAGAACTTAGTTACATGTTTGTTTCCCTTCTATTCTCCAAATCTCCCATCAGAATCTCTCATGTTGCCCATCTCACCAAAACCTATAAGAAAGGGAATTCTGGAAAACATAGTTCAGGCTAGCCAAGTTGACACATTACAAAGCCACCTCAATCCATTTCTTGAACTCTCCTCAAATTACTCAGTCTGCACGTGACAGTCATTTCCTGTCAGACAGCTGACTGTTACAGACGTGTAGCATGTTTTATCATTCAATAAAATATTTATTAATTCCCATGTTACTGTCCTTGAGCCCTGGATGATTTCAATGTGCATTTCTTCTTTTCTAAACACGTGGGGATTTTTCTAGTTATATACAGTGAGCTTCTTCCTCTCTGCAGTGAGGGAGATGTGAGCCATCTCAGAGAAAGTACGTTAGAAAAAAACCTATTAGATTTGGACTTTTGTGGGGTATTTTGAGGAGGGTCTGAGGAAGCCAGGGTTTGCTCTAAACACTGTCAGAGAGCGAGGACAAGTCTATGATTGGGTATCTTAGTAAATCTTTTCTCTGGGGAGGGCAGGCTAGAACAAAGCTAAAGCTGTAATTTGTAAAGAAGCAGCAGTCACCCACACTAGCCAAGCAGGAGGAGGACGTTTGGTATTTTGTGGGTTGCACGTTAACCTTGTTTTTATCTGCACTTAGACAAAATAATGAAGTGGCCTTGCTTTGTCTCATTTTCTCATGGTCTCCAAGTAACCTTGTCTGAGGTTAGTATTCTGGGAGATTGTTTATGTCCAATAGGAGAACAGCATGGCCTCCCTGCAAGGGCCAGGCCAGCTTCCAAATGTCAGGGTCTGCTGTTTATTTTCCCTTTCTCTTGGGTTTCTAGCTTAATGACACTGTGGTCAGAGATCACGCTCTGAATGATTTTAACCCTTTGAAACATGGTAAGATTTGCTTTAAGTTCCAGTTTGTGGTTGGTTTTTATAAATATTCCATGTGTGCCCAAGAGAATGTGCAGTCTGCAGTTGGGTGTGATGTTCCACATATGCCCATTAGGTTAAGCTGCCAGTTCCTGTTCAAAACCATATCCTAACTTGTATTTTGTTTGCTTGATTTACCAATTACCGACAGAGGTGTGTTAAAGTCTTCCAACACTACATATGAATTAGTCTTGGAAAAAAAAAATGAACTCACATCTGATTAACCTTCTGAATCCAACTACCAACACAGAAAATACAGAGTTTACTACCCTACAGGGCTGCAGCCATTAATATCCAGACTGTGGGGAATGCCACAGTATGAATAACACTGTTTTATTCAACAAATACATTGCAAGGGGAAAACAAGAAACAGAGGCAGAACCTGTAGATTAAAAGACACTTAAAACCAGGCCAGGCACAGTGGCTCACTCCTGTAATCCCAGAACTTTGGGAGACCAACACAGGAGGATCAGTTGAGCCCAGAAATTCAAGACCAGCCTGGGCAACATAGCGAGATTCCATCTCTAAAACAAAAAATTTTTTTAATTAGCCAGGTGTGGTGACACACACCTGTGGTCCCAGCTACTCAGGAGGTTGAGGTGGGAGGATGGCTTGAGCCTGGGAAATGAAGGCTGCAGTGAACCTGGATGACAGCCTGGGAAACAGAGCAAGACTCTATCAAAAAAACAAACAAACAAACAAACAAAAACATAAAACCACTATCAATCAATTTATGAACCTCAGATGGCTTCTTATCCAAACAAACTATAAAGGAAATATGTGACAATGGAGAGCTTGAATACCAACTGGCTATTTGACAATAATTAGAAATTATCACTAATTCTTAGTGTGATCATGTCATCATAGGATGTCTGGACTTTGCCTCAAAATACTTCAGGAAATTCTGGGAAGATGGCAGTGGCATAGCTCTCTAATCTCCCCAAATCCTTGCATAAAACAGAACCGGTGGCAGAATCAAAACTCCAAAGACAACATTTACAACAGTGCAAGCTGGAAAGGTCTTCCTAATGAGCTCCAAAATACAAGTCGGTGGGTGCAAACCACCAAGAGCCACAAAATCCACAGAGCAGCCTGAGTGCAGGGTTCTGTTTTATGTGAGGATTTGGGGAGATTAAAGATTCATGCCACCGCCATCTTCCCAGAATTTCTTGAATTATTTTGAAGCAAAGTCCAGACATCCTATGATTTCTCTCATAGATTGTAAGTGTGGGCCTATAAAACATACTCTATTAACATAACTACAATGCCAAGATCATATTAAGCCCAGGGAACAAAAGGACAGGTGACTGACTTGAGAACAGGGGACACCAAAGTAGTCAACAGGTGCTCATTGGAAAACCAGGCAGGCCAATTTGAGAACAGCAGCTCAATCTGGGAGGGGTTTTGCTGAAGGCAATGGCAAGTGAACAAAAGGGGCCCTCAGTAAGGTCTGGCCTCTGTGAGTACCTGAAACCTGCCAGACAGTGCTCCCTTCTAGGATAGAGCCCCACACTGGGGGAAACTGCTGGAGAGAAGCTGAAATCAAGGAAAACACAGAGAGCAGAGCCAAAAGAAAGAGGAGATCTAGCTCAAGGTCAGCTGGAGGAATTGAGCCAGAAGTTTCAGAAGGCACACCACCACATTTTTGATCATTAAAAGAAAACAATGAAAGAAAGAGGGAGATGGGTGAAGTTAGAAAAGCTATCCTGAACCATGCCTCCTTCTAAAAGTTAAAGAAAAATAATTTCACATGAAAACTATCGTGATAAAATCCCATACCTTTTCTTATAATGAAAGCTGTTTGGAAAAAAAAAAAAAAAAGCTGTACTGTAAGAAAAAAAAAAGCAAATAAAGGACAGATTCCTATCTATCTGAAAAGAACAGATTCCTATCTGGAAAGACAGCAAGCACACCAGAAAGTTATGTCCTCAAAACAAATCCAAACTAGAATTACGATTTCCCAAACAAGCAGAAAGAAATTAAGAAAGTAATGCAAGACATGAAAGAAAAACATAAATCAGAATTAGCAAAACTCGGAAATTAGGTGATAGGACTCAGGAAAGAATTAGAAACAAGATTTTTAAATGTTAAAAATGAAAACTAAATTGGAAGGAACACAAAAACACAACAGATAATGTATTGAGGGACATAAAAGGTGAAAGCAAGGACTTTTTTTAGCACAAGAAATAATGAAGAAATAGATTAAAAGGATTTGAGACAAAGTGACAAATATCGAAGTGACCTTATGGGTAATCAAGTTAAAATCATCAGAGTGGACCATTATCCAATATGAGTCATGTCCTTATAAGAACATAACAAGGAAATTGGGGCACAGATGATACACCCAGAGGGAAGATGATATGAAGAGATACAGGGAGAAGACGGCCATCTACAAGCCAAGGAGAGAGGCTTGGAACACATCCTGCTCTCACAGACCCCGGAAGGAACCCACCTTGCCAATTAACCTGGATCCACTTCAGTTGTTGAAGCTCCCAAGTCTGTGGTATTTTGTTATGGCAACTGGAACAAATCCATCCACTCCCAAATCTGAGTGAATCCCAATTTTCAGCTCTGTCCACTCTGGTGTTTCACTCATCTATTAAGATTTTATTTCAATGAGCATTTTTACTTTCTAAGATTTCACCTTGGCGTTTCTTATCTGCCTATCTTTGTTCTGTGACCTCCCAATTTTCTTCTATGGGGGCTAGTCCTCCTTTCTTTCTTTGGAATTTCCCAGGACTCTCTTTCAGGGCACTGGACTCGTGGTGTGTTTTATGCTTGCAGTGTGAGAGTTTGTCCTCAGAGGGAGAGATTTTCCACTGGGGTCCTGAGCATGCCTGGGTGGTGTGGTAGTCCCCTGCTTATCTGCAGTTTCACTCTCCACAGTTTCAGTTACCCGTGGCCAACCTCGGCCCAAAAATATTAAGTGGAAACTTCCAGAAATAAACAATTCAATTAAATAAACCATTTTAAATGGCGCCCCCTTCTGAGTAGCGTGATGAAACCTCAAGCCTGCTCCATCCTACCCGAAGCGTGAGTCCTCCCTTTTATCCAGCCATAATTTCTGCAGCTTCAAAAACTAGCACAAATTTCTTATTCCTTCTTCACAGTTTCATGGATGGAAGATTTGTTCTTACTGCAGCTCTTAGCAACCTCAACGTGTATTTTAAGTAAAAGAAAACACAAGCACTGTGATACCAGGAGAGTCATTCTGAGAACCAAGGTGGCTACTAAGTGGCTAATTGGCAGGGAGGCATTGACAGCGTGGAGCCACTGTACAAAGGGAGGATTCACAGGCTGGACAGGACGGAACAAGACTTTATCATGCTACTCATAGGGGTGCACAATTTAAAACTTTTAATTATTTCTGGAATTTTTCATTTAATATATTTGGACCACAAGTCGCTGAAACCACAGAAAGTAAAACAGAGGAGAGGAAGAGACTACCGCCTTTGGGAAAAGGGTCTTTGCAGATATAATTAAGGTAGGGATGTCGAAAGTAGGTCATTCTGGATTAGCGTGAGCCCTAATTCAACGACAAGGGGCCTTGTAAGTGACAGAAGAAGAGAAAGACATACAGCAGAGGCTGGAGTGAGGCAGCCATCAAGCTCAGGATGCCTGGAGCTTTCTGGAGCTGGGAGAGGCAGGAAGGAGCCTTCCCTAGAGCCTCTGGGGGGAGTGTGGCCCTGAGACACCTGGATTTTGAACTTCTGGCCTCTAGGACTGGGAGAGGATCCACTTTCTCTGTTGTGAGCCACCCAGTTTATGATGCTTTGTTCTGGCAGCCACAGGACACTAAAGCCCATAGTGTACCAGGCAGAGTGGGATGTCTACCTGCCAGAGCAGCCCAGCCCAGTGAGAACTTTGAGTAGGGAGAAAGGCTGATACTATGAGGAAGGCTGCCTGCAAGAGGTAGAATCAGGCCAGATCCTGAAGGAAATGAAGGCTTTGATCAAAGAAGCATGAGCAAATGCTGAGATAGGCAAGGATGGCATGTGTCCAAGGCACATACGTGTGTCACCCTGGTGGCTTCTGTGCACACAAAGGAGGGGGCAGGTGAGGCTGTGGAGGAGTCAGGCCAGCTCTGCCACCCCTGGAAAGCATGGCCCTCTGGAAGCGTGCCCCGTTCCCCAGGGTGGCTTTAAGCCCAAGAGGGCACATATGGCTTGCAGCGTCCAGGGCTCTCAGTGGCTGCAGGCAGAGGGGTTTGGAGACTCTGGCCTGCCAGGCAAGCTGGGAGAAGGCAGTTGGGGTGGTCCAGAGGAGAGAGGGCCAGCCCAGTCAGGAGACCTGTGGCAAAGTCAAGTCAGCCAGGTGGCTGGAGAGGAGGTGGGAAAGAGATCCTCAGGCCTGAGCCACCTGGCCTGGGGAGTGCACACAGCCCTTTGGAGACCAAGGAGTGGCCTTGATTTCATATTGAAGCCAACATGGCTTAATGTGTACTCATACAAAATAAGCAGAGAAAGCAAATGAAACAGGAAACAGGACAGTTATGAGAGCGCTTCCTCAACCCCTAACTGGCTGGGCCCCAGGGTAGTTCCTGATGGACAGATCCATCTGCCATGTCACCCCTCTAGGCAGCTGTAGCAGGCCTTGCCCTCCGTGGGCTCCAATTTGGACTCAGTGGTTCCCAGCTGGGCCAGGGCCTTTCCAATCCTTCCTGTTCCCAAATAAGCATAATTAAGTCCTGGATACATGGGACTCGGCTGTTACAGGGATTAAAGCCTCTAGGCTTAGTTCTGACATTCCATTCAGATTGTGCTGTAGATCCCTGCAGAGAGCAGAATTTTCCAGAGGGGAAAACTCACCCCTGGCTGTGCTCTCAGGCTTCTGTCCCTCATGTAAGGCTCAGGGTCCATGTGGCCAAGTCCACTGGACATGCGATGCCCCCCAAAAGATGTCCACGTCCTCATCCCTGGAACCTGTGAATGTGACCTTATATGGCAAAAAGAGACTTTGCAGATGGGATTTAGTTAAGGGCCTTGAGATGAGGAGATGAGTGTGGATTTTCTGGGTGGATTATCTAGGTGGACCAAACACAGTCACACACATCCTTATAAAAGAGAGAAGACTAAGTGATGGAACACAGAGAGGTTGGAAGGTGCTGCTGGCTTTAAAGACAGAGGGAACAGTCAACAAAGTGAAGAGACAACCCACAAAATGGGAGAAAATATTTGCAATACATAAGGATCTCAAAAAACTCTACAGGAAAAAAATCTAATAATCTAATCAAAAACAGGCAAAAGATTTGAATAGACATTTCACAAAGGAAAATATAAAATGACACACAGGCATATGAAAAGATGTCAACATCGTTAATCATCAGGGGAATGCAAATCAAAACTACAATGTGATATTACCTCACCCCAGTTAAAATGGCTTATATCCAAAAGACAGGCAATAACAAATGCTGATAAGAATGTAGAGGAAAGTACACTGTTCATACGCTGTTGGTGGGAGTGTAAATTAGTACAACCACTATGGAGAATAGTTTGGGGTTTCCGCCAAAAAACGAAAAATTGAGCTACCATATGATCCAGCAATCCTACTGCTGGGTATATACCCACAAGAAAGGAAATCAGTATATCGAAGAGATGTCTGCACACCCATGTTCATGGCAGCACTGTTCACAATAGCCAAAATTTGCTAGCAACCTAAGTGTCCATCAACACAAAAGAATGGATAAAGAAAATGTGGTACGCATACACAATGGAGTACTATTCAGCCATAAAAAAGAATGAGATCCTGTCATTTGCAACTGCATGGATGGAACTGGAGGTCATTATGTTAGGTGAAATAAGCCAGGTACAGAAAGACAAACATCACATGTTCTCACTTACTTGTGGGATCTAAAAATCAAAACAATTGAACTCATGGAGGTAGAGAGTAGCAGGATGGCTACCAGAAGCTGGGAAGGGTCAGTGAGGGGCTGGAGGGGGAGGTGGGGATGGTTAATGGGTACCAAAAATAGAAAGAATAAATAAGACCTACTATTTGCTAGGACAGTAGGGTGACTATAGTCAATAATAACTTAATCGTACATTTTAAAATAACTTAGAGTGTAATTGGATTGTTTATAACTCAAAGGATAAATGTTTGAGGGGATGGATACCCCATTCTCCATGATGTGCTTATTTCACATTGCATGCTTGTATCAAAACATCTCATGTACCCCATAAATATATACACCTACTACGTATGTACCCACAAAAATTGTTTTAATTATGGAGGAAGTGTCCGTGAGCTAAGGAATTCGGCTGGAGGTGCTGGAGGTGTGAACTGGAGAAGGTGTGAACAGGATTCTCCCCTGGAGCCTCCTGAGAGGGTGTGGCCCTGCTGGCATCTTAACTGTGGCCTAGTGAAACTGATTTGGGACTTCTGCTCCCACCACAGCCCCCTGTATGAGCTTAGGGCCCTTCACTGCACAGACTTCTTCTCAGGTCCTGGGAGGGGTCCCAGAGATTTTGTATTTGTAATTTTATATTCTTTTCCTTAAAGAGGTCCCTCCAAATTCATAAATTTTAGGCTCCATAAACTGTGGATCCACCCCTACCCTGCCTAAACCACCCACCAGCAAATGGAATGAGACCCCCACAGGAGGCTTCCAGTGGTAGGCAGAATTCTAAGATAGCCCCCAGTTCCCCATCCCCTGGGGTACAAGTCCAATGTGACACCCCAGGTGGTGAATCTGAGGGACCATCACCCCTACGATCGGGTTATGGTACATGGCACAGGTGACTTTAAGAAAGGGAAGCTCTCTTCAGTAGGCCTGACCTAATCACATGAGCCCTGGAAATCTGGGTCTGGAGGCCAGAGACAGAGAAGTCGGGGAGTCCAGGCGTGAAAGGGGTTGAATGAGACAACAGCTCTTCTGCCGGCTTTGAAGATGGGGAAGCCCAGAGCGGCCCCTGTTGACAGCCAGCAAGGAATGGGACCTCAGTCCGATAGCCACAAGGAGCTGAATTTGGCCAAGAACCTTCATGAACTTGGAAGTGGGTTATTCCCCAGAGCCTCCAGATAGGAGTGCAGCCTGTGAGACCCTGAGCCTCAGACCCAGCCACTTCATGCCCAGAGCTTCTGACCCACAGAAAGGAGTGTTCGTGACAGCTGCTAAGTTTGCGGTAATCTCTCCCACAGCAATGCCTAACTAATCCCCTTACAATGGCAATTCGGCCCCTGGCGGGAGGGCTGAGCATGTGGCCCCAAGATAGGGGCCCTGCCAGCAAGGGTGACACAGGGTGGGGTAAGCAGCTACCCCAAATGCAGATGGGACCCCTGCAGATTATAGTGCAAATGTCCCTTCCTCCAGGGACTCTTCTCTGCCCTTTCTCCTCCTAGATGACACCAGAACTCCTTTTCTGCTCTCAGAACACCTGGCATTCGCCTATACATCACTGTCACCACTTGTAATTGTCACGTAACTGGGAAGTTACTTTTTAATGTCTAGACCACTGCATCCACAAGGGCAGGAAGGCTGGCAGATCTTGGCTCACTGCTGTACCCCAGCACCCAGCATAGTGCCTGCCCTGGCACACAGTGGGGACTCAGTGAATGGGGGTGGGGGATGGGTGCATTCGCTTTCATCCTCTGCCTGTAGGTCCTCAGTTGCGGTTTCATGGAGCGGCCACGTTGAAGGCAGGGGAACAAGGGGTGGCGGGAAGTGCTGAAGGGGCGGTTGAGGGGCAGTCCTGGAGTCTGCATGGTGAAGAAAGGAGGCCTGGAAGAGGTTGGGGCCAAGGTAGGCGGGGACAAGGGCTGTTGCTCTCTCCCATCAAGGTCACGGGGATGTAGAGGAAGGAGGAAGAGGCTTCCATTGAGAAAGGGTGCTTGGGAGTGGGAGGTCGGGGGGCAGGTCCAGGGTGCACCCATGAGAGTGGGGGATCAAGGGGGATAAACAACAGCAGGGACACTCCAGACAAGCATGACTAGATGGGGCAGGCCTAAAGGGGAGGAGTGCAGTGCCAGACGTGACATCGCAGGGCAGAGGGAGTGCGGCCCCTTCGCATTCCCACTGTGGCACATGGGGCCATGGCCTTGGATGCATGCCAGCCTTGCCCAAGGCAGGAGGTGGAGGAGAAGGCAGACGCAAGGGCCAAGGGCAGGGGCACATTGGGAGGCCTGGGGGAGGAGGAGAGCCCAGGCAAGAATGCAGGGCCGGGAGGGAGTAGTGGGGAGAAGACTGCTGAGTGCCCACCTCCAAGGGCCGGGAGGTAAGGTGGAGGGATCACTGGGGTCACCTGGGTGCAGAGGGTGGGGTGTAGAGGGAGTTTTCCATCTCCTTGGGAAACTCTGAGTTCTATGTCTGTGCCCTGAGCTCCTAACCCGGGGCCAGCCCAAGTGGGTGCTCCACGCATGGTTGTGTCATCAACACCTACTGCACAGAGGCAGAGGCTAAGGGCTGGGGTGCCTCGAGAACCCTCATGGAGCTCGTGGCCTCAAGAGAGAAAGAGATGGGCATCATGCCAGGAAAGAAGTGGGGCCTGAAGCAATCTTGCTGGTGACAGGAGCTCTGAGGATAGCAGGGATCTGTCACAAATCTTGCTGGTGACAGGAGCTCTGAGGATAGCAGGGATCTGTCACAAGCTCTAACACGTCAGAGCCACTCGTGACACTCACCAATGTGAGCCTCTGTTTCCTAACATGTCCAACCATTTCAATCCTGTGCCCCTCTTCTGTAGAACGCTCTCTTGCCTTGCTCAGGTTTCAGATTCAGGGTCACCTACTCAGAGCCCCTTCCTCGAGCCCAGCTGCCAGTCATCTTTGTCCTGCTGGGTCACTTCACAGTACTTCTCCCAGTCCGTTCTTTTTTGATGGCCACCTCCATGCGTCCCCTGGGCTCTCTGGAGCCACATCCACCCAGCTTACCAGTGTGTCCCAGGACCCAGGCCCCGAGGAATCAGCAAAGGGAATGGCTTGTAAGGAGGAAATGAAGTGAGGTGAGGAAAAGCGCCCAGCACTGCATCTGCTACAAAGCGCTTCTGGCATTTCCTTGAACCATGAGATGCAAACAGATTGTAAGTTTAGGAAAGAGGAAAGTTGGTAACCAAAGCAGTGGAGCTGAGAGGGTTTCCTGGCAGGCAGGCTGTAATCCCTGGCCCGCATGGCCACGGAAGCTGCCTGCAGCCCTTCCTGGGCAGCCGTGCACAGACTGGCGGCCCCAGCCTAAGTCACAGGACTCTGAGTTAGAGCATGTTTCTGTTGGCCGAGCTGTCACCCAGGATAGCTGTCCTTGTCAGCACTGGCCATCCTCCCAGTTCTCAATCTCGAGGCCTCGGGGCTCTGCAATAGAAGCCACCAAAGCAGGTGGAAAAGAGGTCAGCTGACCTTCAAGGGGCCACTGAGGGCGGCCTTCAGGCCAGAGGGTGAGACAGAGGTGGCCTGTGAGGGCACCAGGCGCCCAATGGGGATGTGCGCCGGGCTATTTGAATCTTTTGACAAAATCTGTCACCTAGCTCCTCTGGGCATCAGCAGAAGGTGAGGGTGACCTCCCCAGGTGATCTCGGCCTCCTTTCTGGCTGGATACTGGTGACGTGAATACAATGCAGCTGCTCTCACTCTTTCTCTGTCCCCTGGGCCCCCCAGAGACCCATCACCTGCCATTGTCTGGGAGGTGGACTTAAAACTGACTTTCAAGGCCTCAGACAGGCACCAAAGGCCTTTTCTCCTGGGAAGCAACAGTGGGGTTGGAGGAGTCCCAGGGGAGACGGTTCAGATATTCACCTTAATGAAGACCTCACCCCACAGGCTGGAGGGCCCCAGTTCCTACTTCTCTCCTTCAGCCCAAGCCAGAGGCCTTGGGGACTCAGACCCACAGACCGCATAATGGCCCCAAGCCCAAGCTTACCGAAATAGAGGAGGCCCTGCTGCCTCTCTCTGATTTCAGGGGGCCAGAGAAGAGAGGTGTGAGAGCTAGGGGGTCACCAACAGTTGATCTTGGGCTGAGAAATTAGGAAAAAGATCAAATCCTAAATGACAAGATTTTCTTCTAGAACTACCATTCGCCTTTCTTGGTCCACAGTGAGCTCAGATGGACTAGGAGCATCGCAGGGCTTGTTTATATAGGGAAATGCTCCTGGCGTGGATTTGTGGACTGAGCTAAACTCCTGAAGCCAGGGCAGGTGGAAAGGCTCCTGTCATGTGCATGTTTGTCTACCAGTGGCGCCATGTGCCTGGCTGGCTCTGGCTGGCCAGTTACATATGTTGAACTACCAGGGGCTCTGTGTCTTTTAAGGACATGATTCCAGATTCCACTGGAGTCAAACCTATTTCGTGGTGCAGAGTCGCTGGGCAACTAGCAATCTGCATGTGGTTTTCATTGCAAATCTCATCTCCCATGTCAGATGAGTAGTCTGCTGTTGCCGTGGTGAATCAGTATTATACTGTGACCTTGATTCTGGGCAGAAATGTACGTTGCCTTGACCATGATTACACAAAATACGTTGTCTAGGAAACAGCACAGTTCCGAGAACAGGAAGGGCTAGATAATTCTTGGCTTTGCTTGGAAGCCACACAGTGTTACCTTGTACCCAGCAGGGTCTCAGCTTTCCTTGGAGGCCCCTCTGCTGTCTGTGTGTGTGACACAGACAGAGAGGCAGGACAGAGCCAGGGACAGACAGAAAGGGGGAAACATCGGAAAGTCACAGGCTAGAGTGAGCCTCTGCAGCTGCTGTGTGAGAGCTGCTGGGGAGGGGGCCAGACTTCTGGCCTCTTGCCCAGTCTCTGTCACCCAATGCAGTTCCAGGACTGGGGAGGTGTGGCACTGTGGGAGAGCATCACCCACCTCTGGGAAATGTTGGTTGCCTACAGAGAGTGGCCTGGCTCCATCTATGGGAAGCTCTGCAAATACATGCACCACAAACCCCCCAAATTCCCCACACACAAACACACACACCATACACCCCACACACACCACACATGAACACACAAACACACCACACATGAACACACACACACACCACACACCCCACACATGAACACACAAACACACCACACATGAACACCCACACACCACCACACAGATCACACACACCACACACATGAACACATAAACACATACACCACACATGAACACACACACGCCACACACCACACATGAACACACACACCACACATAAACACACAATCATGCCACACACCCCACACACATGAACATACACACCACACATAAACACACACCTTACACACATCATGCACACGAACACACAAACAGCCCAGACACACCACACACACCACACATGATCACACGCACACCACATACGAACACATACACACCACACACATCACACGTGAACACACATATACCACACACACCACACATAAGCACACATACACCACACACACATCACACACACCCCACACATGAGCACACAAACACCCCACACACCCCACACACAGCACCCAAAACCCTCACACACCACACATGAACACACACACCACACACACACACCTCATACATCATACACACCCCACACATGAACACACAAACACCCCACACACCCCACACACATGAGCGCACACACCCCCCACACACCACACATTAATACACACGCACCCCACACATGAACACAAATACCTGACACCCCACACACGAACACACACACCCCACACACACCACACATACCACACATACCACACATACATGAACACACACTACACACATCACATACACTCCTCACACCCCACACATGAACATGCACACACATCACACACCACAGCACACATACACATGAACACAAACACCCCACACACACCACACATGAACACACACACCACAAACCTCACACACATAAGCACACAACCCACACACACCACACACCCCACACACAAACACGCACCATACACACTCCATGAACACACACACCACACACCCCACACAGCCCCACACATGAATACACACACGCCGCACATGAACACACACACCACACACCATACACCCCACACCATACACCCCACACACATGAACACACACACCACAAACCCCAACATATGAGCACAAACCCCACATACACCACACATGAATACACACACTACACACCCCACATAGCCCCCCACACAAACACACACACCACACACACATCCCACACACCACACTCATGAACACACACACCACACATGAACACACACAAACCACACATATCACACCCTACACACACACCACACATGAACATGCACACTAAACACACACACAAGAACACACACACTACATACACCCCCGACATGAACACATCACATACCTCACACACCCCACATGAACACACACACCACAAACACCCCCACGCCCCTACATGAACACACACACCACACGTGAACACACACACAACATGCCCCACACACATGAGCACACACACCACACATGAACCCACACACAACACAGACCACACACCATACACCACATATGAACACACAAACCACACATGAACACACACACCACACACCCTGCACACATGAACACAAACACCCCACACACCACACACCCCATACATGAACACACACCACACACCTTACACAGCCCCCACATGAACACACACACCACACTTGAACAAACACACCATACACGAAAATACACCTCACACGACTCACACACATCACACACACCACACATGAACGCAAACACACCACACACGAACACACATACCACACCCCACACACCAAACACACCACACACACCCCACACAAGACATATGAAGACACACTGCATGCATGAACACACACACAGAACACACACCCTACACATGAACACAAACATCATACAACTCCCACACATGAACACACACACCCCACAACCCGCACCCCTCACACAGCCCACACCACACACACACCACACACACCCTACATGAACACACACACCACACACAATCCCACGTGAACACACACAGACACCACACACAACCCCCACTTGAACACACCACACCACACCCATGAAAACACACCCCGCACAACCCACACACCACACATGAACACAAATACACCACACACTAACACACATCACACACCACACACACCACACACATGACACATGAACACATACACAACACACACCCTACACATGAACAAACACATTACACAACCCCCACACATGAACACACATACCCCACACCACACAAACCATACATACACCACACATACCCCACATGGACACACATACCCCACATGAGCACACACACCCCACATGAACACACACACCAAATACACCTCACGTGAACACATACACCCCACACACCCCACACACCCCCACATGAACACACACATGAACACACACACCACAATGAACACACACATTATGCATGAATACACACATCACACATGAACACACACCACATACACATCACACAAGAATACAAACACACCACACACAACACACACCACATACACATCACACAAGAATACAAACACACCACACACAACACATGAACACACACACCACACACCCCACACACACCCCATATGAACACACACAACACACAAACACCACACATGAACACACACATCACACACGCACCCGTAGCACACACACTACCCACCCCCCACATGAACACACACACACCACATACCTCACACGCCCCACATGAACACATACACCCTACACATGAACTCACACACCACACATGAACACACACACCACACAGACCACACACAGCACACACCACGTACATCCCACACATGAACACATGCCACACACCTCACATGAACACACACTACACACATCACACATGAACACACACCACATATGAACACACACACATCACACACACCACACATGAACACACACCATACACCACATACCACATGGACCACACACATGAACACACACCCCACACACCCCTCATAAATACACCACACATGAACACACACACAGCACACGTGAACACATACACACTACATACACCCCCCACATGAACACACACACCCCCCATATGAACACACATACCATATACCTCACATACCCCACATGAACACAACCTCCACATAGTCCCATATGAACACACACACCCTACACATGAACGCGCACACACCACACACACCACACATGAACACACACACCCTGCACACCACACATGAACACATACACCCCACATGCCACACATGAACACACACCACACACAGTTCCCTGCATGAACACACACACCACACACACCCCACTTGAACACACACACCACATACACCACACACGAAAACACACCCCACACAACCCACACCACACATGAACACAAATACACCACACACAAACACACACATCACATAGACCACACACACACCCCCACACACCACACATGAAGACACACACCCTACACATGAACACACATATCACACAACCTCCACACATGAACACACACACCCCACATGAACACATACACTACACACACCCCACATGCATCCCCACATGAAGACACACAACACACATGGAAAACACTCCACACAGCCAACACACACCACAGACACCACACATGAACACAAACAGACCACATGTGAACACACATCACACCCCATACACACCACACAGACCACACACACCCTACACACACTACACATGAACACACACAGACACACCCTACTCATGAACACACACATTACACAACCCCACACATGAAAACTCACACGCCCCACAGCCTGCACCCCCTATACAGCCCACACCACACACACACCACACACCCCACATACACCACACACACCCCACATGAACACACAAACCACACATGAACACACACATACCACACACACCCCACATGAACACACAAACCACACATACCACACATCCTCACATGAACACACACACCACACATGAATACACACACCACACATGAACACACAGATCACACACACACCACACATGAACACACCCCACACACCCCACATGAACACACACACCACAACCACACCCACACATGAACACATACACCACACATGAACACAGCACACACATGAACACACACCACACACCACACAGACCCCCCACGTGAATACACACACACCAGACACACCATACACACGCACACAGGCACACATGCACCCCATGCCAGGGGCAGACTGACACGAGAGTAGCATCAGGAGCCTGGAGTCCATTTCTCTCCCCTTATAAGGCATTCACTCCCTCAACGCTCTCCCAGCATGATGGCGGAAGTGAGAGACCGAACCCAGAGGAGAAGGCTGTCAAGGGGAGGTCTGCGCCCTGGCAGAGGCTGCCCACAGGGGGAAAGGTGGTGCTGTACCTGGTTGACTTCCAGTCCAATGTCTTGCTCATCCCCCCGCTCACCATGGGTTCTTCCATGCCAGCAGCCCAGGCTGAACCCCTCAGCGTCATCCAGAAACCCCCACCCCACCAGGCACCTCGCTCATTACTCATGAACTCCTGCTATCTGGGCCCCTCAGCAGCCCCCAACCCATCCACCACTCCTCTCCACACTGCCTGCCACCTCCTCAGACCAGGCCCGTAGCCCCACTCACTCACACGCAGGAGGAGCACAGTAAATACTCCTTGAATCAATAACTGAGAAGCAGAGAGAGACCACCATGAGCCAACTAGCAAGGAAAGCAGGAGAGAGAGTGCAGGCTTGCTAGGGAAGGCCGAGCACCACAGAAAAGTTCAGGGCGGCATTGTGTCCACCCCACATCGCAGCACCTAGAATGCCACCATGAACATCACCCCAGACCCAGGACTGTGAAAGACGGGCTGATGAAGGAACTGGTGGGTGGCAGAACAATTTCCCCAAAATGGGGTCATCCAGTGTGCTCAGTGAAAGAAGCCAGACACAAAAGGCCGCATATTGTGATTCTATTTGTATGATATGTCCAGAAGAGACCAATCCACAGAGATGGAAACAAATAAGTCGTTGCCAAGGGCTGGGGCTGGGAGGAGTGGGGAGTGACTGCCGATGTGGACAGGGTCTCCTTTAGGGTGACAGAAACGTTCTGGCGGTAGATAGTAGTGATGGTTGCACAACTCTGTGAACATATTAAATACCACTGAATTGTGCACTTGGAAAAGATGAATTTTGTGGTATGTATATGACCCATCTCAACAAAAATGGGATCATTATATGTCTATACATTGTGTTTAATCAAAAGTAGTATACTCATCTTATTTGTTAACACTGAGGGCCTGCTGTGGTAGCTCACATCTGTAATCCCAGCACCTAGGGAGGCAGAGGTGGGAGGATAACTTGAGCCAAGGAGTTTGAGACCAGCCTGGGCAACATAGTGAGACCCTTGTCTCTACAAAAAATACAAAAATGAACTGGGCACGGTGGCATGCACCTTCAGATCCAGCTACTCAGCAGGTTGAGGTGGGAGGATCACTTGAGCCCAGGAGGTCAAGGTTGCAGTGAGCCGTGGTTGCACCACTGCACTCCAGCCTGGGCAACAGGGTGAGACCCCAGCTCAAAAAATTTTAAAAAGAAAACAAACTGAAATAAAGCTGAAAGGATTGTTGAACTTGTAATAAATGTTTCTTCACAAGTATTAGTTCCCAAAAAAAAATCCCACTAAAGGAATAAAACTATGAAAAATGCTAAGCTATTTGAAATATTCTGTTTATAATAATTGCATGTTCTGGCCGGGCACAGTGGCTCATGCCTGTAATCCCAGCACTTTGGGAGGCCGAAGCGGGCGGATCATGAAGTCAGGAGATCGAGACCACCCTGGCTAACACAGCAAAACCCGGTCTCTACTAAAAATACAAAAAATTAGCTGGGCATGGTGGCACGCGCCTGTAGTCACAGCTACTCAGGAGGCTGAGGCAGAAGAATCGCTTGAATCCAGGAAGTGGAGGTTGCAGTGAGCCGAGATTGTGCCACTGCACTCCAGCCTGGGCGACAGAGCGAGACTCTGTCTCAAAAAATAATAGTAATAATAAAAATAAAAATAATAATAATAATAATAATTGCATGTTCTAACACAGTGCCTAATGATTCCTTGCTGTAACAGATGAAGACATCTCTCCTCAGCCTCAGTCCTTCACCTGGGATCTTTGTTAATTTTCTAATGTGAATATTTCTCACCTTTAAATTCTATAGGAGGCACCAATGCATAATTCCACACTTGTTTAATATTTGATCTGTATATAAATGGATTCAATGTTCACAATTGTTCCTGCATTTCTGAGTTCTTTTTTTATTACATCTTTTAATTGGCTCAATTTTATTGTCCAGTAGTAATTTTTCCTTTTTGTTTTTTGGATGGCTATAACATTATTGAAGCAAACCGAAGTTTGTAAACTTCAGACAAACTTCGAAGTTGGTAAACCTTGCCCCACTGTCTTCTGGCATTAAGAACTGATCTAGAGAAGTCTAAAGCCAACATGATTCTTTCCAAGTCTGTTTTATTTGGTTTATTTGTGCTGTTTTTCAGGAATATCATGCTATGTACGCAGTGTCTATTTTTCTATCTTCCATAGTCTCTCTTCCGCTTTGTATCATGTGACTTCTTCAAGTCTTGCCACGAAGTCCCCAGATGACCAGTATGTCTGTGGTTTAGTTTCCTGAAATTGTCATTGCTTTGCATGGGATTTTCATCCTGGTAATATTTTTATTCTTTTCTTCCATTTTTTTCCCTGAGCTCTGCGACCTTCATTTTATTTCCTTCTGTTTTCTTGTCATCTCTTCTCTGAGCACTGCATCTCTCCTTTAAGCTGTGTCTTTTGTTCTGAGAGTCATGTTTTCAGGACTTTCTCTGAGTCTATGGAGCATTTTTTTTTTGTCTGGGGGCTTTCTGCGTTTTCTCGTAATTCCTCCTTGTGGTTTTCATCTGCTCTTAGCTCTCCCTTCCACCTATTGTTTTTGCCGTTGTCGCTGTTGCCATCGTATGTGTACAACCCGCGTTGGTTTGCAAAGGCACTGGATTTCACCAGCATCTTCCCATCGTCTCCCTCGTCCGCATCATCTGACCGGGATGTTCTGCCACACCAGTGGCCTGTGGCCTTCAATTTCATTAATCTAGTCAGAGATTTGTTTTCAAGTGTTCTATTACTTTGGGGACAGTGACCCTTAGCTTGGGGGCGATCTGATTTCTGCCTCAGTTCTGAGGAGGCATTGCCGGCTCGGCTCGGCTTGTTCTCTACTCCCTGTCCAGACTTAGCAATGTGCGACTGGGCCTCTGGCTAATTTGTGGTCTGAGGTTGTAGCAGTTTTCAATGGTATTTTTCTCTTTGAAGTTGTATTTGAAGCAAGGCCAGCCCATCATTTTTCTGTATAACTAAAAAAGAAAAGTGCCAAGACCATGAAGGAATGTTGTTTCTTTAGTCTGTATCTTTTGCAAGCAGATAACATCATAGGCCATGCCCATATATAATATATAGTGCTCAGCTCCATCTGTTCCCAGACTATGTCAGTCACTGGGAGGCAAACTTCCAGGAGCTCTGGACTGGGGAGGGGGCATCTGTAGCTCCTGCTTGAAGGCTACTCCAGGCCAGGAAGACCCAGCCTATCTCAGCTGGCAAGATGAGGCTTTTCAGGCAACTCTGGACTGTTTCTTAAACTGTGACCTGGGACATTGGATCAAGGACCTTCAATCCACTTGGGAAGACGTTAAAGAGGATGTGGCCTGGAGTAACTCCTGAAAGGCCAAGGCAGTGAGGTCCGCAGGCAAGGAGAGCGGGTGCCCTGACTGCAAGCATCTCTCAGGAGGACTGCTCTCCCAGGAGGACAGAGCAGAGCAGGGAGGGTGAGGAGTCCCAGGCTGGGAGAGGGGGCCAGGCCGGGTAGGCCAGGGCAGGAGGGCCCTGCAGGTAGAGTGGATGAAGGTGCTCTGGGAACAAGCTTGACTCCAGCCCAGGCCTGTGGTGTGCTGGTTAAGGTTTAGTCCCAAGAAGAACTCCCACCTGTGGGATCACAGTCATCGCAGAGCCGAGGTGGAGCACCTCAAACCTCCACAACCAGGGACCAGCAGGAGTCATGCCCACCCCATGCCGGAAGAAGTGGAAAGCAGGGGTGTGGTGGGGGCAGCAGATGAAGGCGGCGGAGGGTCTGCTATGGCTCCCAGCCTACCACAACCTCCTGGGCGTTTAAAGGAAAAACAGCTTCGGCTTCATTTCTTCTTTCCAAATCTCAAGCAAATTTCTCCTGTGCCCAACCCTAACCTGAGACCATAAAGGACAGGGCATTCTGAGAAGACTTGTGCCACTGCAGCCCAGGGGATGCTGCACAATTGACCCTTGCTGGCCCCTCTGTATGTGCAGCTGGGGACATCAGCCTTCTCCTTCAGAGGTTCCCCAAGCCCCCACACCCTGCTTTGCCAGGTGTGCCACCTGCACTGCTCAGCCGAACCTAATGCCCCCCTACCCAAAGAGGATCCAGAGTTCCTGGGGAGCCACTGAGCGGGGAGCGGCCCATGCCCAGGCCATTGGGAGCAAAGCCAGCAAGACAGCTGTGCACTTACACAACGATTCTGGGGCCTGTCCTGCCTGGGAGCAGGGCTTTGGCGGCTTCTCCAGCCCCAAACCTTCAAAAGACACGGAGACATGGGCTTTGGGTCCTACAAGGTGCCCAGTGAGGTGACAGGAGGCTGCCAGGCTCAGCCACGGCTCACCAAGCATTTCCTTCCTGGCCGCCCTGAGCCCTGAGCCCTGAGCCCCTGCTCACCCAGAAATCTTTGGCTCCCTGGGTAGATGGCTGCCAGGAGGGTCTCTGTAGCCCTTCTCCAGTGGACTTGTACCCCAAAGCCCAGGGTGGCCTCTCAGTAATACTCAGGCTTCCACACCAAACCCCTCTGGAGGAGCTGCTCGAGGCCAGTTCCCGAATGCCCCAAGAAGCAGGCACCAAGTCACTCACCAAGCAGTCTCTCCACAGCGGGGACCCAATGCCCCTCTGCTGAATACCATCTCCCCCTCCACAGACAGGAGCCGGGCATAGTGTACTGGGCTTCGAGGGAGGCTGTCCACTGTGCAGCAAGGTGCTTTACCCTCTCCAAGCTGTGGCCCTTGGCCTGCGTCAGCTCTGGGACCTGACACTCGCGGTGGACAGGGTGGGTGGGGTGCAGGGGCTGCAGGCGGGTGCAGGAAGGGGCCAGGCCAACATGCATTTGGACCTCAAGTCTAGACGGAGGGCACAGCATGGAGACTGAGAAGGAAATGTGAATGGTGCCATCGAGGCCTGTGGAGAAAGCTCTCACTTTGTCCCTCAAAGCTTCTGATGTTTTACTCATGTCCCAGAAGCTTCGGGCAGGGGCAGCAGGGTGGGAATTGGTGACAGAGCACCCCCCAGCAGCCAGCCTGCTGTGCCCCCCAGTTGGCTGAGCTTTGCAAGGGAGGCATGCCGCCCTGGGCTGGAGGTGGCCCTCATGCCCTTGCTGTGGTTGGTGGGCGAGAGGGAAGCCACTGGAAGTCTCCAGCTCCTGTCAGAGAAGATGAGACCAGCTGAGAGAAAAGCCACCCTGCCCAACACACACTGCAAAGCACGCACACTCACACACCACACACACTCACACACCACACACACACACCACACACACCATGCATACCACACACACTCACCACACACACTCACACACCACACACACCATGCACACCACACACACTCACACACCACACACACCATGCACACCACGCACACACACCACACACACCATGCACACTCACACACCACACACACCATGCACTCCACGCACACTCACACACCACACACACCATGCACACCACGCACACACACACCACACACACCATGCACACCACGCACACTCACACCACACACCATGCACACCACGCACACTCACACACCACACACACCATGCACACCACGCACACTCACACACCACACACACCATGCACACTCACACACCACACACACCATGCACACCACGCACACACACACCACACACACACCACACATACTCACACACCACACACCATGCACACCACACACACACCACACACACCATGCACACCATGCACACACCACACACACCATGCACACCACACACACACACCACACACACCATGCACACCACACACACACACCATGCACACCATGCACACACACCACACACCATGCACACCACGCACACTCACACACCATGCACACCATGCACACTCACACACCATGCACACCACGCACACTCACACACCACGCACACCATGCACACTCACACACCACGCACACCATTTACACCACACACACTCACACACCACACACACACCACACATACACACCACACACACCATGCACACCACACGCACACACCACACACACCACACACACCATGCACACCATGCACACACACCACACACACCATGCACACCACACACACACCACACACACCATGCACACCACACACACTCACACACCACACACACCATGCACACCACATGCACTCACACACCACACTCGCACACCATGCAACCACACACACCATGCACACCACACACTCGCACACCATGCACACTCACAACGCACACTCACACACCACACACACTCACACACCATGCACACCATGCACACCACACACACCATGCACACCACACACTCGCACACCATGCACACACACCATGCACACCATGCACACTCGCACACCACACACACTCACACACCATGCACACTCACACAGCACAGCCACTCCTACACCCCCACCCCCACCACTGAAGCATTGCCAGACGCCCCCTTCCCATTGACTGGTGCCACCTAGCTGGCAGCAGTGTCTGTGGGAAGGACCCAACTCTAACTGGGGCTGGGAAGCCTTCTCCAGCAGGGCTTACACTGGATTGGGGGCTCCCCAAGGCCCTCACCTTCAGCTCCGAGAGCTTCCCCCAGACCTGCCCACCCAAAGGGCCTCAGCACCGGCACCCTGCCTCCACCAGGTCACAGGTGGGCAGCAGCTCTGCAGTCCATGGTGGCCATGGAGTGTCTATGGCCCTTCCAGGGCAGTGGCAGAGGAAAGTGGGAGGGAGCCAGAGACGTTGAGTTGCTTTCTTTCCTCTGAAACGGAGAACTCGGGCACGGGTGGAGCCCCAGACCTGAAAACGGAGAACTCACCATTGGCTGTGTTGCTACATGCAGGCCACCCCCAGACTTACTCACTGGCTGACCACTCTCTGGGGCTCATGGAGCACGATGGCCCCAGTTGGGACGTGTGAGGAGCTTCTTCATTTGAAGAGAGTTGGGGGCTTGGTCACGTGGGACTGCCCAGGAGGGGCTGCGAATGTCAGTGCGAATGTGCTCGGATAGGGTCAGCCTGAGCCAGTAGAGTCACCTACAAAAACTCCCCGAGGAACCGCTGCCCCCCGCCCCTGTCTGGTCATGCCCAACACAGGGGTGAGCAAGACACACCCCTGCCCTCCAGCTGCTCCCACCTAGGGGATACTTTGAGCTGGTGCTGAGGATTTAGCAGAGTTGAGGGAAGGCAGCTGCCTCGAAAGGACCACATGGCGGCCAAGAGAGCGGGCAGCATGTGCCAGTCAGTGACCAGCTTGCACCGGGACAGCCTGTGGCTCTCTCAGGCACAGTGAGGACTACTCATCTGGCTCCTAGGGGCTTATGGAAAGGGCAGGAGACCAGGAACCGGGTTCGGAACGCTGGAATTTCCCCAGGGATTCCAAAACCAGAGCATAGGCCAAGAGCAGGGGCAGGCCAGCCAGCATGCTGCCGCTACCACCTGGGTCCAGGCTTCCAGCCACCCCTGTCCAGGCACCTCAGGTTCAGATTCAGAGACCCAGGACAAGGCATTTGATTAGCCAAGCCCAAGTCACATGCCCACCCCATAGCTGGGCCCAGGCAGAAAGAAAAGAGCTGGTCCCTGTGCGTTTAATGGTGTGACAGGGCCCTACTTGCCACCAAAATTGCAAACAGTGAGGGATTCTCTCAAAATCCCTAAGAGAACTAAGAGGAAGGGCCGCTGCATTCTGGGTAGCCAGCAACAGCGGGTCCAGAAGAACTGCCAGGCCTACGGCACTATCCCATGATTGGTCTGGGGAGGGCTGGAGAACCGGGCTAGGAGGCTTTGCAGAGAGGAACGAGGTTCCAAATCCCCCGAGTGCTGAGCAGGGGAGGGCTCCCCTGTGGCTCCCACCCACAACTGAGTGGGCACAGACACTGTGGGACTCAGGGTGCTGCCACAAGAACCATGGTCATATAGTTTGGATATTTGTCCCCGCCCAAATCTCATGTGGAATTGTAATCCCCAATGTTGGAGGTGGGGCCTGGTGGGAGGTGTTTGGGTCATGGGGACAGTTCCCTCATGAATGGCTTGGACTATCCCCTTGCTGATGAGTGAAGTTTCGCTCCGAATTCACAAGATCTGGTCAGTTAAAAGTGTGTGGCACCTCCTCCCCTGCTCACTCTCTCGCGCACTCTCTGTCTCTCTCTGCCTCTCTCTCTCTCTGTCTCTGTGTGTGTGTGTGTGTGTCTGGCACGCTCGCTTGCTCGCTCCTGTTTTCACCATGTGAAGTGCCTGCTCCCTCTCCCCCTTCCACCGTGAGTAAAAGCTTCCTGAGGCCTCCCCAGAAGCAAATGCTTGTACCATGCTTCCTGTACAGCCCGCATTTAAACCTCTTTTCTTTATAAATTACCCAGTCTCAGGTATTTCCTTATGGCCATGCAAGAGTGGCCTAATGCAGCCACCACTGATCCACTGAATCTGTGGCCCCTGCTTCTTCCCACCTTGGGCCTCAGACTCAGTGGGCAGTGGGTGCATTTGATTGGTGGAGCCCAGGTCATGCACCAAAGCCCTCGCTGCAGGAGAAGCTGGGAGAATACAGACTTGGCATTTTCTGCTCCTTGTGAGAGGCCTAAATCAGCCAACAGCATCCTACTGCCCTGAGAATTAAACCTGACTCCTCCCCATCCCCACAGGACCCCAAACAGTCTCTTCCTCTGCACCCTATTTCCTCAATTTTCAGCACAAAAATGCAAAGCTCCAGCCCTTCTGGGGGCCAGGTTATGTGCCACACCCTTGACCTTGTTAAAAAGAAATGTAATTAGACCAAAAGGCTGGGACAGCTCCCATGCCCTGGATTCCTACACAAGCAAACTTAAGCCCAACGTAAACAGTAAAGCAAAACACAAGTTTGGCCAAGGAGAAACTGCCATCTAACCTCTAACTAGGGACCACCCACTGTATCACACCCAAGTGAGGCAAACGCCTCACTGCAGCCGATTCAGGAGCTCCTTTCTCTGCCTCCACATTCCTCCTCCCGCTCTTTACGCGGCTGCAGCACAGCTCTCTGAACTCCCCATCACCAGTGCTGCCTGATCCGTGAACCCTTTCATGCTCAAACAAACTTTATTAAATGTATTTCGTCTAAAGTTTTTCTTTGAACAGACTGCCAGTCTTTGCCCACTCGCAGCCTCTAGCTCTCAGCCTGTCACCGCTTCGGAGAGCACCCGGGCTCCTGCAGGTCCCCACTTCATTCTGCGCCTGCCTTGCCTCTCCTCTTCCTGGATAGCACATCTCCCGTCTCAGGTGGAGATCGGATGAATGTTTGCACCCATCCTCCCGGAAGCCCCACTAGGCTCTAGAGATTTGAAGTTGCTCATTATTGTTCCATAGTGACATTTTCAAGTTTTAGGATATCTCAAGTTTTAAAACATTTGGGGGTTTTAGGAAACCCCTGTAACTCTAATACTGGCTTTCTCATTGTGGATGCTATTGACCTTGTGGGCAGGACTGATCTTTCTTGCATGGCCTCAGAAACACGTGACCCATGTTCAGAAGTCCTGAACCCTGAGGACGGAATGCCAGTGGCACCTTCCCCCGAATCGAGTAAACAACCAGCATCATTCCCACACATTTTTAAAAGCTGCAGGGAACAGGACAACACCAATCTAAGGACGAATGAAACCCCAAAACTTGACAATTCACCTATAAAATATAAGAAAAGCCCTTGTCGTGCCCTCACATGCTGGTCAAAGTGCTCTCACTTACACTTTTTGGAGATGTCCCCCAGGGGTGCTGGGCAGGAATATTTTTCCTCTCCTCCATGCCCACCCCATCCCCAGCCAATACCCCTCCCCTAGTTTCCCACAGCAGAGGCGAGACCGGCTGGAACATGGAATGAAATTTATTGAAGAGAAACATATACTGAAACTATTGAAGAGAAGGAAACCACAATACAGAGAGAAACTGTAAACAGCCACCACAGGCCACAGGTCCCGGGCCCCCTCCTCCTGGGGTTCCTGGCAAGGCGCGTCATCTGCTCCCCCTCCCGCTGCTGCCCCCGCTGCCACCTCCCTCCTTCCCGAGGGCCCCAGGGTCTGCCTTTTGCCAGGACAGTGGACTCTGGCAGTGTCCACTGGCTTCAGGGAGCCCCCTCCTCAGCCCATCCCTATGGCCTTCACAGGACAGTCACAGAACACTGGGAAAGACCAGGGAACACCCCACCAGGCTGAAGAAACTGAGTCACAAGTAACAACAGGGGTGAAACGCCAAAGCATAGTTCTTGTGGATCCTCACGCAGCCCCGCTGTGCCCCGGGTCCGGTTCTTCTTCCCGCAGTCAGGGTCACCATCGTGGTCACGGGGTGAGCGTCCGCCGTGCCCTGGTGCCTCCTTCCCGCCATCTCCTGGGACTGCGCTGGGGGTCTCCGGGGAGAAGCTGCTCAGAGAAGAACACACGCAGCTCCACGAGAACAAGCAGCCCCTGGCCTAGATCTACGCCAGGAAAGCAGAGGTGGTGCTCACGATGCAGGACAGCAGCAAGCAGAGCCTGGGCTCGCAGGAAGCTCACAGCACGTGCCCCAGGCCCAGATGTGGCCGCCTGCATGGGGGCACAGTACATGACTTTTCGCAGAAATGATGGCTAGCAGTGGGTGGGCGTCTGCTGGGCGCGTGGGTCACACAGGTGAGGGTGAGCTTCCCGGAACAGAGGGCAGCCTGCCCCGGAGATGGCAAGTGGGCTGACCCCTCTTGAGAGACCCAGGCAGCTGGCAACCTTGAGAGGGCCTCTTTCCCCCTGTCTCTCCCAACTCACGGCCTGGGTTAGGGGCAGACATCTTCAGGTGCCCCCACCCAGGCCACAGCTGCCCACTCAGGGCTCCCTCCAGGCCAGCCCCCCGTGGCGGCAGGGTTTGGGGCTGGGGCTGGGTGTGCTGGGTGCAAGGGAGCGGGGGGGCGCCTCTCCCCACCCCATTTTGTATCAAACGTGGTCATCTGGGTCACAGGGAAGGAATGGGGGTGGTGGCCAGAGCCCCTTGGGGGAGGTGGGGGGCCCTTACTCCTGAATGTGGGGTGAGGGACTGGCCCTGGCCTGGCCTCTGTCTGCCTCCAAGGCGCTGCTGCCTGAGAGGAGAGGAGACCCCGGGGCCCTAGGAGCCTATTTGCCCTGGGAGGACTTGGGCTGGCCCTCGTCCCCGGCCCCATCCTCATCCTCGTTTTCGGGCTCCTCCAAGATGGTCTGGAGCCCCTCCAGTGGGGGTTTCCTGGCTTCCTGGCCTCTCACCTGGATGAGGCCCTCTGGACCCCAGCTAAGACCTCTTGGGAACACCCAGACAGCACTGCTCATCCGGGCTGGGGAGGAGCCCCAGGGGACCTCTATGGGCCTTGCCTGACCTAGGCCTTCGGGGCCTGCAGGGGCACTTTCACCTTCCCCAGCGGCAGGGGCTCCCCTTGCAGCCTCTTTGGTGGCAGAAGCGGCCTTGGCAGCATCTTCTGCTCCAGGACCAGCCTCGCTGGCATTCCCCTGGGCTGGGGAGGCCTGGGCAGCAGCTGGGTCTTCACTCTCCACTGGGGCTGCTCCCCAGGCCACACCCTGCTGGCTCCTCGCTGGGAAGGCTGCCCATGCCTCCATCTCCCGGATGAGCCGGAGCAGCCCCAGGAAGCCAGGTGGCCTCTTCTCCAGCTGCATCCCTCTCAGGGTATCCTGGAGTGCCTCGCTGGGGCGGGCCCGAGACAGCACCTGCTGTAGTCGCAGGTAATTGGCCAAGGCTGGGCAGACGGCCCCCTTCTCCACAGCCCTCTGCAGCAGGCCTTCCAGGCGCACCACGAAGGCAAACAGCCCCTCCTGGGGCCCCTGCGTACAGGTCAGGAACTTCAGCCTCGAAGTCATTCGAGTGTCCTGGTTCCTAAATACCTGCCCCAGCGCCGCCAGGCAGTCCAGCGCGGACAAGTTGGTATCTTCCTCCAGGAGGCCGCTCACGACTTCCAGGGCCGGGCCGCCCAAGCTCTCCAGCAGCCACCTCTTCTTCTCCCTTTCCGACGCGTGGCACCACAGCTGCAGCATATCCTTGGCCTGCTCCACCCAGCTCTCAAAGGACTCTTCCTCGCAGCCTGGCTGCTCCCTCCCGGAAAAGGGTCTCAATTCCCGGTAGGCCCTGTTTTCCAGCACAGCCTGTAGGGTGCAGCGCCAAGGCTGGACCCAGGCTTTTGTTCCATTTGTCCCTCCTGCTTCACCCGCAGCTCCTGCCTCACCTGCAGCTCCTGCCTCACCCACAGCTCCTGCCTCACCTGCTGCTCCTGCCTCACCTGCTGCTCTTCCCTCACCTGCGCCTCCTGCCTCACCTGCGCCTCCTGCCTCACCTGCTGCTCCTGCCTCACCTACACCTCCTGCCTCACCTGCGCCTCCTGCCTCACCTGCTGCTCCTGCCTCACCTACACCTCCTGCCTCACCTGCGCCTCCTGCCTCACCTGCTGCTCCTCCCTCACCTGCTGCTCCTGCCTCACCTGCGCCTCCTGCCTCAGCTGCTGCTCCTGCCTCACCTACACCTCCTGCCTCACCTGCGCCTCCTGCCTCACCTGCTGCTCCTGCCTCACCTGTTGCTCCTGCCTCACCTGTTGCTCCTGCCTCACCTGCTGCTCCTGCCTCACCTACACCTCCTGCCTCACCTGTGCCTCCTCCCTCACCTGCAGCTTTTGCTACTGCTTGACCCTGGGGCTGTGCAGGAAAACTGGGCATATCCTGAAACTCAATAACAGGTACTTGGGGCAGGAAGATCACTTTCCAGGGCCCCCCATTGCCTGGTATTTGATGGGGAATCAAGCTTCGGTTTAAATACTCAGCGAACTCCACCAAGGCTGCCTTGGCCCCGAGCTCCTTTCTGAAGTGCTTGGTGAGTACTCGGTACCTGCCCAGGGGCGACAGGGCAGCCCGCACGGCCTCCTGGAACTCATGTTCCTTGCAGTCATCAGGGATACCCAGGATGAGCAGGGAGCGCTCTGCGTTCGCACCCATCCACCTGCACCAGTCCCGAAGCATCGCCAGAGCCATCGCAGAGGACTTGAGGGAGGGAGCCTGATCAGACAGGAAGGTGTGCTGACTGTTGCAGTCTCTGACACAGCCTGTGAGTGCAAAGAGAGAAGCTTGTTTGTGCCAAACACTCACTCCCACCACTCATCTGCCCCTACGTGTGTGGGGGTGAGGGGGCAGGGCTGGAGTTCCTCTGCCTCCTTGTTTTGTCGCTTTGATTTTAGTGAAATTTTGATGGCAAAATTAAATTTATTTGCAAGATACAGGGCTAGTCACATTTTCTATGTTACTTGGTGCCATTTGTAGTAAGTTACTTTTTTTCCCCCCACAAAGGAATTGGGAAGCTTATCTCAGTTTTCAAAACTTTTGATAAAAACTTGTTCACAATATTCCCTCTTTATCTTTTTAATGTCTATATGATCTGTAGTAATATCCTGTCCTTTATTCCTGATATTGATTAGTGTTCATTCTCTCTTGTGTGTTGTGTGTGTGTGTGTGTGTTGTTTTTTGTTTGTTTGTTTGTTTGTTTTTTGAGACAGGGTCTCACTCTGTCACCCAGGCTGGAGTGCAGCAGCTCGATCTCGGCTCAGTGCAGCCTCGACCCCCTGAGCTCAAGCGATCCTCCCACCTCAGCCTCCTGAGTAGCTGGGACTACCGGCACATGCTAACACACGTGGTTAATTTTTTTGTACTTTTTGTAGAGAAGGTGGTCTCACTATGTCGCCTAGGCTGGCCTTGAACTCCTGGGCTCAGGCAATCCTCCCGCCTCAGCCTCTCAAAGTGCTGGGATTACAGGCATAAACCACTGTGCCTAGCCCCCTCTCATCTTAATTAGTCTTGCTAGGGTTCATTAATTTTGGTACTCTTTAAAAAGCCTAATATCGGGGTTTACTGATTGTCCTTTTTATCTCTGTTATTTCTTTATTTGACTCATTCTGTGTTTACTTTTGCTCTTTTTCGAGCTTCTTTAAATGGACTGTTCGGCCATTGATTTTATGTTTTTTTTTTTTTCTGTTATGAGCACTGAAAGCAAGAAATTTTCCTCTGACCACTTCCTTCCTTCCAAATGGCTAGTAATTTGGGTAAGTTGAATGTTTTGTGCAGTTTGAAATATCTTGTAAGTTCCTTGGTGATTTCATCTTTGACCCATGGATTTCAAAATATCTAGACATATGTTATTGTTATTAATTTCAAATAAAATTCCACTGTGATCAGAGAACTTATGAAAACGTGCGATCCTTTTCAGTTTCTGAAGATTTTTAAATGGCTCGACATATGGTCTATCTAAGTGAATGTACAATTTGCCCTTGTCATGAATCCGTATTTTCTACAGAGGCCAAGGTCTGCCCCCTCCAACCACTGCAACTCCTGTCGCCATTCCCCACGAAGAGGCGACCTGAAGCCTTTCCAATTCCACCTGTAGGGGGCCAGGCTCCTCACGGCACTGCCACGCCGACAGCCTCCAGGGGGCGCTCACCGTCGCCTGTACCACTGGCCGCCAGGCAGCCTCCGGCTCCGCACCCCGTGCACCCTTAGGCATTGGCCCTCCTTCCAGCCCATCCCCCACCGCACACCGGGGACAGTCCCTTCCTGCCCCCAACGTGCCCTTCCACACTGGTCGCCCCCTACGCCCAGCTGGCAGCACTCCAGTCTAGCCCCGGGCAGCAGGGCGTCCCACGTGCTTAGACATGAGCCTCCCTCTGTGGCCTCCCCACAGCCAGGGGCCCGACAATCCCGCCCTCCACCCCCAAGTCAGGAGCCCCCATAGCCCACAGAGGCAGGGCACCCTCCGCTCTGGTCGGCCCTCCACCGGGCTTAGGAATCACCTCTGCCCTCACCCACCCAGCCCTAGGACCTGACCACGGCACCCGCCAGGGGCCGTCCCCTCTCGCGCCTCAGACCCAGGCTGGGCCGCCCTCCGTCCCGCCCCACGCTTGGAGCCCGCCAGCCTGCTCTCCCACGTGGCGCTCCGCAGCCCCCTTGCCCTCCCACGCCAGGGAGCCCCCTCCCGACCCCCAGCCCCACAGCCGGAAGCCCTCGACACCCCCTCATCCCAGCACTGGGCGAGTCACCCTCCCTCTTGCCTCCTCTACCCCGCGTGCTTGGCGACCCTCTCCGCCCAGGGACCCAGGGGTCCTCCTCTGGCCACCCTGCACTGAGGAACCCCTCCCCTCAGCCCTCCTTCCAACTGCCCTCCCGAGGGGGCCTTCCTTGGCGGGAAGCCCACCGTGACAGCCATGCCGCACCTAAACCGGGCCAGGTGGGACCGCCGCCCCCCAGCTCTGCAGCCGGCTCCTCACGGCCTGCCACACCGCCTGCCCCCCCCACACCCCGGGAACCTCCTGGGCCGCCATCCTGAGCTCCGGCAACACCTCCCGGGCCTGGGTCCTGGCAAACCCCCACGGTCTACTCACTTTCTCAAACTCTGGGCAATTCCGGGTCTCTCAGTGGGAAGTCAGATATCTGGGTCTCTCCGAAGGGTCTGAAGAGATCACCTCAGCTCCGCAGCGTGGAAGCGTGTGGCTCTCTGAGGCACTTGGCGCCAACAGTCACCCGGGCTCCCAGAAACCCCTGGTCCTCCCGGAAGCCACAGGGAGTTCCGAAAGAAAGTTCCAGACTGGTGTCGCTATGCAAGGCAAATGATTGGATAGGGAGAGCACAAGAGAGGAGCACGTGGGAATGCACTGTTGTTACCATGACGACTACACGTGAATCAAAAGGTGGAAAGGCTCGAAGCCCAGAAGCGGCAGGCACACCGATTGACCCTCCGCCAATGGAAAGGCCTGCCCACGAGGATCGGTGGAGTACATTTGCAAAGCGAAAGTTCATTGCGGTAAATCGGTCCAATTTTTTCCACTGTTTGCTTTCCAATGTGCTTGATAATGTCATAAAGAGATCCTATGTTTTGTTTTGTTTTGTTTTTTGTTTATTTGGTTTTTGTTTTGTTTTGTTTTTGTTTTTGTTTTTTTAGACTGAGTCTTGCTCTGTCGCCAGGCTGGATTTTTTTTTTTTTTTTTTTTTTTTTTTGAGACTCGCTCTGTTGCCAGGCTGCAGTGGCGCAATTTCGGCTCACTGCAACCTCCGCCTCCCGGGTACAAGCGATTCTCCTGCCTCAGCCTCCCGAGTAGCTGGGACTACAGGTGCGCACTACCACACCCAGCTAATTTTGGTATTTTTAGTAGAGACGGGGTTTCACCATGTTGACCAGGATGGTCTCCATCTCTTGACCTTGTGATCCGCCCGCCTCGGCCTCCCAAAGTGCTGGGATTACATGCCCTATGTTTTTATTGATCCCTTTTCTAGCAGTAACAATGACTGGGGCAGGAGTGTTAAAATCTCCAATTATAATTGTGAAGATGCCGATTTCTGTCTTTATTCTGTCAACTTTTGTTTTATGTATTTTGAAGCTCTGAAGCTCTGTTATTGGGTGCAAACATATGTATGAATTCGATGTGTTCCTGATTAATTGATCCTTGTATCATTACCTTTTATTTTACCTTTCCAGCAATAACATTTTGCATTGTTTTCTAGTGGTTGCTCTAGGGATTCCTATATATATCCTTTACTTTTCACTCTCTACTTACAGTTTACATTGTACCACATCACCTAAATTTAAGACCATTTTCATTATACAGATTACTGCCCCCTGCACCCCGTCCTTTATGCTATAGTTGTCATATATATATCTACATGTTATAAACCCTACAATACATTATTTATAATTTTACCTTAAACTGTCATGTGTATTATAAATAACTTATAAAGATAAAATAAATATTCCTTGATATTTACCCACATATTTTGTTATTCATTTCTACCCAAAGATCGAGATTTCCTTCTTTTCCTTAAGATCGAAAGTCTTTCTGTAGCATTTATTTTAATGCAAGTCAGTTGATGAATTCTCTTAGCTTTCATGTATCTCGAAACATCCTTATTTCACCTTCATTCTTGAGGAGTATTTTCCCTGGATATAGATACAGAGTTCTGAGTTGAAAGGATTGTTTCTTCTCTCTCACCACTTTAAAGATCCTGTTCCATTCTCTCTTGGTTTCCATTACTTCTGATGAGAATTCAGTAGAACTTGTGAATGTTCTCCTCTTCTTCGAGTTGCATTTTACTGTTTTCACAATTCACTCATTACTCTTTGTTTTCGGTACTTTGACTGCAATGTGCCTACACGTGTTTTTTCTTTGTATTTATCTTCCTTGGAATTCACTGAGCTCCTTGAATCTGTAAATTATGTCTATCTCCAAATTTTGGAAATTTCAGTCATTATTTCTTCGAGTAGTTTTTCTTCCCCATGCTCTCCCTTCTCTCCTAGGAGTCCATATACACATTCATTAGACCTCTATATATTGTCCCACAGCTCACTGAGGCGCCCTTTTCATTTTTTCCTCTTGGTTTTTCAGAAAAGATTATTTCTATTTATCTGTAAGTTTGCAACTCACCTGTCATCTACAATGTTATTAAGATCATCCAGTGAAGATTTTACTTTCGATGTTGTTTTTCAGTTCAGAACTTATCCTTGGTTCTTTACTTACACTTACAACTTACACAGTCCTTGATTTATGACAGTTTGACTTATGATTTTTCAACTTTACACTGGCTTTACTGGGACATCACCCCAACCTAAGTCAAGGAGCATCTGGGTTTATCGGGACATTAAATGCATTTTCAAATTACCATATTTTTGACTTACTACTGGTTTGTCAGGACTTAACCACAGTACGTCAAGGAACATCTATAGTTTCTATTTCTCTTCTGAAATTTCCTATTTGAAAAAATTCATAATCAGTGAGCAGTGAGATGGGTTTAAAAAAAATGTTAGGTGGCTGGGCATGGTGGCTCACACCTGTAATCCCAGCACTTTGGGAGGCTGAAGTGAGCAGATTGCTTGAGGTCAGGAGTTTGAAATCAGCCTGGGCAACATGGAGAAACCCCATCTCTACAAAAAAATACAAAAATTAGCTGGATGTGGTGGCACATGCCTGTAATCCCAGCTACCTGGGAGGCTGAGATGGGAGGATTGCTTGAGCCTGGGAGGTGGAGGTTGCAGTGAGCCATGATCACACCACTGCACTCCAGCCTGAGTAACAGAGCAAAACTCTGCCTCAAAATAAATAAATTAATAAAGTATTAGAAGCATGCTTCTTTTTTTTTTTTTTTTACACAGTGTCACTCTGTTGCCTAGGCTGGAGTGCAATGGTGTGATTATGGCTCATTGCAACCTCCACCTCCCAGGCTCAAGCAATCCTCCCACCTCAGCCTCCCAAGTAGCTGGGACTACAGGTGCATGTCACAATGCCCAGCTAAATTTTTTGTATGTTTTGTAGAGACAGAGTTTCACCATATTGCCCAGGCTGGCCTCAAACTCCTAGGCTCAAGCAATCCACCCACCTCAGCCTCCCAAAGTGCTGGGATTACAGGCAGAAGTGTGCTTTATCTCCTTAAGAATATATATTTTTTTAATATTGTGAATTACTAGGGTCATCTCAGGGGTTGGATTCTCTTGAATGCTTTTTTCCTTGAGTATCAGGACAATTCTTGTTTCTTGTAGTAATCTAGCATTATATCCTAGACACTGTCCATAATGAGTTCTAGTAGCTTTGGCTTCTTGGTTTCTGTTATATTTCTCCGAAGATGAGTCATTGTTTGTTATTGTTGTTGTGGTGGTGGTGGTGGTGGTTTGTTGTCCTAGTAGACAACCAAACTAGCTAAACTCACACTAAGTCTCCCCTGTATTGGGTATCAACTGCAATCTCCAGACTCCATTTCCACGGTATTGGGCATCAGCTGAAACCTCTGCTCAGTTCTTTTCTTGGACTCTGCCTTGTGTATTAATAGCCCTGGGGTCAGCCAGAGATTTGGGCCAAGTGTACAGGCCAAATACGGGGCTCCTCCACATGGTGCTTCTCTGCTCCCAGGTGATACCCCTCATGCTTTCCCTCTCCCGTGGCCATCCCAAAGTCTACTCTCTGAGTCTTTGAGTTTTGGTCACCCAGCACGGTGTCCTCTGTGGCCCATGCTCACATGTAAAAAACTCACCTAGTGCCGGTCTCTTCTTCGAGGTGTTAACCCCCTATGGTTTCTGCCTCTACTGCTTAGTCCCTCATGCCATCAGAAGGTTTTGTTGTTAGTATTTCATCCTGGTTTCATAGATGTCATCTGTGAGAGGGTTGGTCTGATAGGAGTGACTCCACCATTGCCGAAGGCAGAACCTGACTTAAGTTTTAACAAGATCCCTGGGGCCAACACTATGGCAAGTTTTAACAAGATGCCCCGGATGACAGTTTCGCTGTCGCCTTGTGAGTGACCCTAAGCCGGAACCTCCCAGCTAAGCCACCAGGAGTAATTTGTTATGTAATGATAGATAACTAAGGCTCTAACCCCCACTTTGCTTCAAGTGTTGTCGCCTCTCCAACCCATCCTCTCATTCATGGGACCTGATGCAGTTATCATAGGTGACTAAAAAGAGAATTTGAAGAATATGTCCACAAACTCTGTGATACTCCCCTTTCAAGAGGTGTAGCTGGATCCCTCTCCCTTTGAGTGGAGTCTAGACTTAGTAACAAAGAGTTCAGCAGAATCTGTGGGCTGTAACTGGCAAGCGTGGCTTCTCAGAGAAGGCAGCGTGTGTCTTGGGTGCTCTCTCTTACCTTCTTGCACTTGTTTCCCCTTTCTCCTTTCCTCCCCCGCCCTTTCCTCCCTCCCTCTCCCTTTCCCCACCCTTCACTCTGTCTCCCCACACACACATAGATCCCCCTGCCTCTCTCACTCTCTCTCTCTCCCTCACCCCCCAAAATAGATCACTGTTTTGCAGGAAGCCCTGCTATGAGCAGCCCTATGGAGAGGCCCACGTGCTGAGGAACTGAGCTACTTGCCAACAGCCACATAGCCACGTGAGTAAGCCTGGAAGTGGATCCCTCAGCCCCAATTAAGTCTCAGAGGCTGCTGCCCTGGATGAAAGTTTCACTGTTGCCTCATGAGTGACCCTAACCCAGAACCCCTCAGCTAAGCCATTGGGAGTAATTTGTTATGTAACAATAGATAACTAATACTCTAATATCCCCTTAATGCCCAGCAGTCTACAGTGGCCGGTGAGATTTCCTCCAAGCCTACTCTTCTGAGCAGCATTGTCTTAGTAAATGGCACCAAAAGTCACCCAGGGAGGCATTGCCTGGTGGGCCATCAATCCCGCAAGTAATATGAAGCCTCTAAATATTCATAACCGTGAACAGACACCAATCTTAGAGGAAAGATGAAGTAAGAAGAGTCAAAAAAGGACTCTGCAGAGAGCTGCTCAAGTTCTGAGAAGCAAACCAAGGGCCAGTGGCATCCTGAGCCCGGGGAGGGGAGCATTTAAAGCAGCGGGAGATTCGACGGCATCGGCGGAGAGCTAGTCCCTCAGGGTTCTCAGTCGCACATAACAGGAACAGACTGGCTGATGGAAGCCCAGGGAAAACCAGCTAGAGGGTATCCCACAGGCGTACCTCGGGCCTCACACTCAGTGGGTAGTGGGTGTATCTGATTGGTAGAGCCTGGGTTAGGTGCCCATGCCATAGCTACAAGGGAAGCTGGGAAAGCCCAGACATTTTCCACTCCTCTTTTGGGAGGGAAGCTCCCCATCAGGTGAGAGAATTGCATGTGCAAAGGTCCTGGAGCTGGAAGGGACATGGAGAGTACTGGGCTGAAAGGTCGGTGTGACTGCAGGGTTGGGGATGCCACGCACCAATGCTGCGGAGGCCAGACAGTGCAGGCCTCATGGACCTCAGAGGGGTTTCATCTTCATCCTGAAAAAGCTGAGAACTCACTGACAGATGTGAAGCCAGTGCTGCACATGCACGCACAGACATGTATTTGTGTGAGTGACACGAACTCATTGCATTCTAAAGAGTTATCTCTGGTTTCTTTGTGGAGAAATTATTTGGGGAGCAGAGTGGATGCAGTAAGACTAGCTAAGGGTGGCTGGAGTTGTCCTGTGAGAGATAACTAGCCTAGATGACATCAAGGACAGTGTCATGGAGCAGATAGAGAGGGTCCGTTTAACAGACCTAAAACGTGCAGAGAACTAACCAGACACCGTGAATGATGGGAGGTGGAGGGTGGGCAAGGGATGTATCCCCACTTTCTGGCCTTTGACACAGGCGTGTTCCATTCACTGCAGCTGGGGACTTGGTAAGAGTGCTAGCCCTGGCACGAGATCACAAGCTCAGTTTTGGATGTGTGCATTGGCGCATCCAAGTGCAAATACCAAAAAAGCAGGTGCATCCAGGTGGGGACATGCCAGGCACTGAGGCTGGGGAGGCCAGCCAAGAGGCCAGGCACAGCCACGCTCCAGCTCAGCCTCCGGGCCAGTAGATGGCTAAGCCTTCTCCTCTGCCAGGAAGTCTTGGCAAGGCTGGGTGACTCTTCAGCTCCTTACCCTTGGTGACCCTCCTGGCTTTGGTCCCTATCACCTGAAGGAATGTCTGGAGACTAGACACTGCTGGCTGCCCTCCCAGCAGCCATTCCCCCTCTTTTTTCCTCAGTGGACTCCTGCTTGTTTTAGAGTCGGGGTCTCGCTCTGCTGCCCAGGCTGGAGTGCAGTGGGGCCATAATAGCTCACTGCAGCCTCAAACTCCTGGGTTCCAGTGATCCTCCCACTTCAGCTTCCCAAGTAGCTTGGACTACAGGTGCATGCCACTGTGCCCAGCCAAAACTTTTTTATGTTTTGTAGAGATGGGGTCTCACCGTGTTGCCCAGGCTGATCTCAAACTCCTGATCTCAAGCAGTCCTCCTGCCTCAGCCTCCCAAAGTGGTGAGATTACAGGCATGAGCCACCATGCCCGGCTAGAAGCCCCTTTTTGTTCCAGCCTCCGTCCCTCCCCCACGTGGCTCAGGGCATGGTGACTCCCATCCCCAAATCCACAGGTGGCTCCTGATTGGTTCAAATGCAGCTGCACATGTGTTCCTGGGGCAACTGTTAGTGATCCGAGCAGTCCATGGCCCAAATGGCCCAGTCAGACCAAAGGGAAGTTTTCAGATTTTATCCACAGAGGAGGGGCCTCTCTTTCCTTGAGCAGGAACAAGGAAGCACGTGATCCCAGCGGACACTGACAGACATTCTCTAGCACACAGGCAGCAGCCTGAAGCCAGAGCCAAGACTTGAGGTTGGAAAGAGGCTGGGGCCTGGGTGACAGCTCAGGACAGTGAAGCCACTAGAGGGGGCACCATAAGGATAGCTGTGGCCACACTGGGAGGGATAGTTGAGAAACAGTTGTGATCAGACTGGGAGTGTCAGTGAAGGGAGAGGGAGGCCGTCCTGGGAGGGACAGTGAGAACGGCAGTGGCCACACTGAAGAGGATCAGCAGAGGGCCACTGGTGGCTCCCCTCTGGGACATTCAGGAACCGGAGCCACAGCTGCAGCCATGAGAGAAGCTGCCACTCAGGCAGTGGACGGCCACCTCCTGGGGCAGCTGCCCAGCTGAGCTTCAGGCCGTCAGGCTTCTGAAGGCCAAGACGGCCTGCCCTGAGGCCTGGGCATTGCTCCCTCCTGGCACCCAGGCCTGACACTATTGCCCCTACCGGCCTCACCCTGAGGGTCCCATCAATCCTCAGGGGTCGCAGGGTTGGACAAACTGGCCCACATGACACAAGGCATTCTCCATGCCATGAGCCACGCAGTACTCCGACCCTTCTGCAGGGTCAAGGAGCAACCTGCGTGACCTGAGGCATTGCCGCGTGCATTCCATCCCCTGCTTTCCCCAGAGCCACTGTCTCCTGGGACTGCAGCCTGGGGACATCCCCTCCTCCACTCACTGGCTGCACCCCATCTACAGCACTTTTCTGGCAGGGGGGTGGAGACAGGAGTTGCAAAAACAGCTCATCCAGTCCAGACACACATCCTGTCCCCACAGGAGCTCACAGTCGCCATCACCCTCAGTGGATATCTGAGGCTGGCAGCATATTCCCAAGGCTCTGCATGCAGCCCAAGACCACCTCCCTCCAAGGGCACTCCAGCAGAGCAGTCAGCCACAGCCCAGCTGACCCCTGGGAGAGGTGCCGCCCTGACCCCTGCCCTGCTGTGAAGGTGGCTTACAGCCCCCTTTGGCCTGGCCTTCCCCAACTTTCTCACTCACTTCCCACAGACAGCTTGACGTCACCCTGGACCTCCCTGCTGGGCCCCTGGGCACCTGCTGTGGCTTGGGAGACCGGCTGCCAACCTGCCCCCAGGAGGGGGCTGCCTGTGACCTGGCGGGTGCCCACGGCACAGTGGGCAGCACCACAGCTGTGGGAAAGCGCCCACTCCTCTGTCCCCCGGCTACCTCACCTGCCCGTCCTGGGCCAGCCTAGGGCAAGGGGAGAACGGGAGACCAGAGCTGGGGAGCAGCCAGGCCAGCCGGACTGTGAGAGGGCTAGGTGTGGTGGGAACCCAGGGAGGAAAGGGGACCTCCCCACTTCCAGACCCCAACTCTTCCTCCCCAGGTTCTGAATCCGGGTTTGCTGCCCGGGAGGCCCTGCCCCTGCCTAAAGCAGAGATGGAGATACCTCTCTCAGGAGGCCCCAGGCCTCAGGGCCACAATAAGGGGAGTGGAGAGGAGGAGAGAGGGCCGTGTGAGGACCGCCGGCGGGGCCCGTGTGCCCTGTCATCCTCTCTAGGTTGGGCATGGGTTTGCAGTTCTTTACAGTAAAAAACTGAAAACATGCTGGAAGGGAGATTGATCTCCCGACAGGATCGTGGGCTTGTCAAGATCGTCTTCACTTGCTCTAGGCATTGTGCTCTTCAACTGACCGCGCTGCCGCCTCCACCACCAATGTGTCCACACACGCGGTGCCAACAATGGTGCACACGGTGGCCCCTGCTCCCCCATTTCTAGGCTTGTGTGGGACCCGCAGCCCAGTGCACATGGCCCTTTCTCTTGCAGTGGAAGTGGGGTGCACTCCCAGGGGCCCCCTTCCCCTGCCCGAGGCACACACTCCCCAGCCTCCATGCAGGTTGGCCGCTCACACTCTCTGGAAATGAGCCAAGGACAACAGGAGCTGCCTTCCCAAGGTCGCCCCAGTCCCCACCAGGTTACGGGACGATGCGGGTGCAAAGGTCCCCCCGCCCCCCGCCTCCATGGCCCAGGAGGACTCTGGGCTCAGCCTATTCCCTCGTGTCGGAGTGGCCTGGGCTGCCGCAGCAAATGACCACAAACCGCTTGGCTTCAGCCAACAGGAATTGACTCTCCCAGTTCTGGAGGCCGGAGTCCAGAATCGGGCGCTTCCTCCGGTGGCTCTAGGGGCGGATCCACCCACCTCTTCCAGCTTCTGGGGGCCCTGGGCACTCCCCACCTTCGCCTCCACATGGCCTTCTCTGTGTCTCTGTCTCCTGTCTCTTCTAAGGAAACTGTCCTTGGATTTGGGGCCCCCTGGATCATCTGGGTTGCTCTCATCTCCACATCCTCAATTTAATGACATCTGCAGACACCCTTTTTTTGCATATAAGGCCCTGTTCACAGGGCCTGGGTGTTAAGATATGGACATATCTTTCAGGGGGCACCAACCAGTCACCCCACAACATCTCAACAGCCCAGACCCCAGCCTGCCCAGCCAGAGCCCCGGTGAAGGGACAAGCTTGGGCACCAGGACACACAGCTGAGGGCCACCGGGAGCCTCCCTGCCTCTGTGCCAGGAAAGGGGCTCCGAAGCTCTCCCTGCACTGGGCCCCCTGGGGGCCCTGCTCCCTGCAACCGGAGGTTCCCTGAGCAGCGTCCTCGCCCTTCCCCTATGCCCCAGATGGACGGCTTTTGTTCTGGGAGCACAGGCTTGCCGAGGGCTCCTTGCTGCGGGCTAAGTGCTCCTGGCCAGGGCCCAGGGTCTCTGAAGAAAAGAAACCCCTGAACTCTGGCTCAAAGGCCAAGGAGGCTCCCGCCTCGTGCTCAGTTCCCAGTGGCCGGGGCTGGGATATGTGATGTGGCTGATTTTTCCCTGTTGCTTTTCTTTTACGGTCTTTTTCATACGCTTCACTATTTGTCAAAGGTCTCACAATTGTCATCAGAGCAATATCCCAACCAACCTTGGATTTCAATCCCTGCTCTACCACGTGGAGCATGACCCTTTGGAAAATGACAAACTCCAGGTGCGATCCCCTCCGGTAACCTGAGGGAAAGCCAGATGCACCCAGAGGGTCTTGGCTTCTTGCACTTCCCTGACCTCCTTTTCCCCCTCCTCGTGTCTCCACACCATGCTCCCTGAGTCACCTTTCACCTCTTCCCCGCTCTCTGATCCTTGCCATCCTGGGTCACTCCTTTACTGAGTGACCATGGCCGGGGTACTTGGTGCTAGCTGCCCTGCAGAGGTCCCGGGGACCCCAGGGAGATGAATAACTGAATGAATGGACGTAATAACGCCCAGGGGTCTAGCCCATGGGAGGTGTTCTGCCAACGCGGGTCCCTCCCGTCCCCTTCAGGAGCCGCGGTGCGCTGACCACTTCGACCCCAGCCTTCAGTGCAGCCCAGACAGAAAGCGGAAGTGCCTCGGGGCGCGTGGGGAGCCAGGCCAGACGCCCCTGTGGGGCGGGCGCGGGGCGGGCCGCCATCCCTCTGCGCCGCGCATGCTCCATGCCCCCCCCCCACAACGCGCCCCGTTCCCACGCTGCCGCCGCCCCGGCCCCGCCCGCTCCCGGCCCGCTCGTCGGCGCACCAGACTGAGACTCCCCTTCAGGACGCTCTTCGCGAGCGGTACCCAGAGGCGAAGTCGAGACAAGCCCAGGAGCCCCCACCCCCCGCCCGCGTTTCCTGGGGACGCGGCCTCGGAGGGCTTCTAGGAGGAGGCGGCGGCCTTGGCCTCGGGCCTGCCGGGAGCAGGAAGGGAGGCCGACTCCCTCGGCCGCCCTCCGAGCCCAGGTAAGAGGGCCGAGCTGGGCCGCAGGGGTGCGGGTAAGCGGGTAAGGGGCCCGTCTCGGCAGGGTGCAGGTGTCGAGGGGGACGAGGGAGCTGCGGCGGCGGCGACAAGCAGGGACTCCCTGGGAGGCGGGCTAGCACTGAGTGGCCGGACCAGCCCTCGGGGCCGCCGCCGGACCAGCCCTCGGGGCCGCCCCCGTACCAGGGGCGCCAGGGGAGAAGAGCCATCCAGGGCTGGGCGCTGGGAGCCGCGGCCCGTGTTTGTCAATTTCTCTCCTGATTGGTTTCCAGCCACCGGTCCCGAGGCTGGCTAAAGAGCATCCTGTCGCTGATCTGCCTGGTGAGTTTGGATTTTGCACCTCTGGGTGTGAGAGTGCTGGGCAGACTGGCATTGTGAGGTTGTGGCACTGCTGCCCAGGCACCGGCCCTGAGGGTCTCCAGATGGGGGCAGGATGCCCAAAATTGTGCTCCAGAGGGTATCAGGTGGGGGCTGGTGCCTCGCGGTGGTGCGGGATGTTGACCAGGTGACTGGCATGCCACCGAAAAGCATAAGCTTAGCCAAGCCAAGGAGGAAGCGAAGGGCCGATGGAAGTGGTGGGCAAGGGTGAGAGAAGGAGCCAGCTGAGCTGGGCAGAAAGCGGCACCCAGCGCTTCCCTACAGGGCTAGTTGTGACTGATTCAATCCCACAGATACCTCCTGAGCAAGCATTTGAGATCTGCCAGGGACACGGCGGTAGTAAGCCCTGCCCTGTTGTTCTCGTTCTAGTGGCTGAGCACAGACAATAAGCAGAAAATGTTTTCCATTAGTAATTACAGAGTCTGTTAAAAGGCAGTAAGAGCCGGGGAAGGGAGGTCTGGTTGCCAGTTTAGGTGGTGTGGTTAGAATAAGTCTCATTTCAAAGGCAACATTTCTACCAAAACTTGAAGGTGGTAAAAGAGCGAGGCATGTGGTTATGGTTTTGGAAGAGCATTCTAGGCACAAGGAATCCCCTGTACAAAGGCCCTGAGGCAGGGGTGGCCTGGCTCAAGGGAGCAAGAGTGTGGCAGGAGCAGAGGGAGGTGCAGAGGTGGGAGGAGGGTTGGGCAAGGTCAGGAAGGGTTGTGTGAGTTTACTCTGAGTGACACGGGCATCCCAGGGATAACTGTGAGCAGAGAAGGACAGGACCCGACCCGCCTCTTAGAAGGATCCCTCAGCGAGCAGCCTGGGTGGCCCCCTTTTGGCTAGGTTAGCCTCTGCCCCCAGAGGGCAAGGCCTGCCCAGCTGCAAGGAAGCTCCTCAGAGGACTTTTTCAGGCTAGGCTGCATGGAGGGCCCCGGTCGACCCATGCAGCACCCAGGCCGGGCCTTGGCTCTGGGTTTCTCCAGTTTCCTTCTCCAGCCGTTCTGCCAGGTGGGCAGCAGGTGACTAGGGCCTCAGGCCAAGGAAAGCTGATGGGGCTGAGAGAAGCAAGATCCCCCAGGACGGAAGAAACCCAACCAAAGTGGTGATGCCTGTCCCTTGTTGTGGATGAAAAAGCCCAAATTCCTGCTCCCACCGAGTGGGACTGCTGGATGCTTTTCTGATTGTTGTTTGTTTGTGTGGGTTCTTTTTTCTTTTTCTGGGAATATCTCCCCATCTAGTGGTCGTCTTAAGGCATCCTGCTAGAGCCAGCTCTCCCCTTGGTTGGCCAGGCTTCCTTGCCGGCAGTGACCCTGCTCTCATCCCCTTCCCAGCCCTCCCCGCGTGGAGCACCCTGCATACTCAGTTCCACCCACAGGCTAAGGTCCGCAAGCAGGGGTCCCGGGTCCGAGGCCCCTCACAGAGGTGGAGCAGCCCTGGAGGGGCCGGCAGTGGCACCGGTCACCCAGGTTGATGGGCCTTTCTGGCTCCTTACCTGAGGCGCCGAGGTCTGGTGGATTCTCACCTGTGTGCCCGATGCTGTGCCTCGGGGAAGCCTGGCTTCAGAGCCCAGGATTATCCTTCTGCTTGGCCTCTGCTCTGCTGGTCCCCAAAGGTCACAGGGTCTTGCTGGTCCAGCTGGAAGAAGCTGCTCTCTAGTTCCGCCAGGTGCCTTCCAGGTGCTTCTGTCCTCAGATGCACGGAGTAGTGCCCACCTGGGTGTTATTTGAGTTCTATGGGCACAGGGTTTGTCGTGTCTTTCTTTCCAGGAGTTGAAATTGTAGATGATTTTCGGGAACTAGCTCTCAAGGACAGGCACTGCTCTGGGTGACGGCTTGGTGTGGCCAGCACCTCCGCTGGGTCTTCCGATGCTGCACTTGAGTGCGGGTCTCCGTCTCTGGGCGGCCTCCCGCCGATGGGGTGTTCACTCAGGGGGTCACCACTCAACAGTGCTCTGCTCCCTTGGGGCTCAGACCTGCCTCAGTAATCTTGGGGTGGAGGGACTAGAGATAACTCCTCCCTCTTTCAACTTGTCCAAAATGGGTAGTGAACTTTCAGTACTGTTATGGTAGGGAAAAAAATGAGCTTATGCTGCTTTTCAAAACAATAATTTTATACTAGTCTGAAAGCACTGGCAAATTATCAGTAATACCTCCCCACGCACCTTTAGTTTTGCAGGGGTCCCAGTGACTGACAGTGTGTTATAATGAAATGAGGTGTGGCCTGCGGACATTAGAATGATTTTACCTACAGGAACATTTCTTTTCCCCCCTTTTTGATTGAGGTGAGATTCACACAACATAAAAAATAATTTTTTGAGACAGAGTCTAGCTTTGTCGCCCAGGCTGGAGTGCAGTGGTGCAATCACGGCTCGCTGCAACCTCAACCTTCCCAGTTCAAGCCATCACCCCACCTCAGCCTCCCAAGTATCTGGGACTACAGACACGCGCCACCACGCCCAGCTAATTTTATGTATTTTTTGTAGAGATGGGATCTCACTATGTTGGCCAGGCTGGTCTCCAACTCCTGAGCTCAAGTGATCCACCCACCTCGGCCTCCCAAAGTGCTGGGATTATAGGTGTGAGCCACCATGCCCGGCCAAATTAACCATTTTAAAGAGAACAATTCAGAGGCCATTTAGTACATTCACCATGTTGTGCAGTCACCACCTCTACCTGGCTCCAGAACATTCTCATCGCCCCATAAGGAAACCTCTAGACCCATTAGCACTCACTCCCCATCCCCCCACCCCCGGGCACCCACCAATCTGCCTTCTGACATGATGGATTTACCTGTTCTGGACAGACATGTTTTATGAGAGTTAAAGGTTCTTTGGATGACAGGACCCTGGGATAGACGAAAGGCACAGCTTTTTGTTCTGTATAGCTCTGAACGAGAGAAGGCTGCCAGGCAGGGCCACACAGAGGTTAGACCCGGGGACAGGGAAACAGCAGCTGGGGCCGGAAGGAGCCAGCAGAGGCGGGTGGCTAGGTTTCTCCAGCTTCCTTTGGATTGATTGAGTTGCATAAGTTTTCAGGCTCCAGGACATAGGGGCTGTCCCTACTTGTCTGGTGCCTGGCCCCAGAGTGTGGGGGCCCAATGAGGCAGGGGCCGTTGGAGTGTGTGTTTGGTGGCCCCAGAGAGAGGGAAATTGTAAGAAAAGTGGTGGGAGTGGGGACTTAGCAAACTGCCCTCGAAGGGCATAGAGATGAGAGGTTTTAGCCACTATTTCAAAACTAGGTCAAGACGGCTCTTGGGAAATGTGATGTTACATCACAAAATGGAATCATACAATATGTGACCTTTCAAGTCTGCATCTGGCTTCTTTCACTGAGCAGTGTCCTCAGGGTTCATCCACATGGTAGCATGTGTCAGAATTTCCTTTCTTTCTATGGCCAAATACTTTTCCATTGTATATATAGGCTCATGGTGTTGGTCCATCCATCCATCGATGGACATTTGGGCTTCTTCCACCTTTTGGCTCTAGTGATTAATGCTGCTGTGAACACGGGTGCCCAAGGGTTTGTGTGAACCACCTGTTTTCAATTCTTTGGGGGTATATACCCAGAAGTGGAATTGCCGGGTCATATGATAACTATGTTTAACTCATTGACAAGCCACCAGTCTGTTTTCCATAGTTTTTTTTTCTTTTTAATCACCATCTTGCCTTTTTTGTGTCAGCTTTTCTCTCTTTCTCTTTGTGAAAGGTTTTAAAGTAAGTTGCATGCCATTCCCTCCCCCAAATGCTCCAATATGCATTTCTTTAAAAGGGACATTTTCTTCCATGACCCAGTGCCACTATCCATCCAACACATGAGCAGTAATGATCCCCTACTTCCTTCCGAGGGCCACCCCATAATCACCCTCTCCCAATGATCCCTAATCCCTTTGACGACTCTCTCATTTACGCCAGCATCTCATTGACGACCCCTCCTGCAGTTGGGTGTTGGACCCCTTAAATCTCTTTTCATCTAGAACAGCCTCTCTCCCCAGTCTCCTTTCTCCCCCCATGACACTGATTTGCAGAGGATACTGGACCCGTTGCTCTATGGAACAGCCCCTTTCTGGGTCAGGCAGGTTGCTTCCTTGTGGTGTCATCTATTCCCAAGGGCCTCTGGACACTGGACATTGAGTGCCAAGGCCGCGTTCAAATCCAGTCATATGGCTTTGGTAGGATACCTTCCTACTGCATCCTGGCAGCAGGACTGTCCCACCCTATGTCCCACTGCTAGGTTAGATTACTCTCTTGCAGCCCTCAAATAATCACAGGATGGCATTTTGATATGTGATACCCCTTTCTCTCTCAAGTCTTTAACCTAATGGTTTAGCATCCATTCCACCTTCAGGGATTCAGAACATCAGCTTATGTAACTTGGACCAATGTTGGCTGGCAGGTCATCATGGATGATAAGGGACTTTGGAGCAATTTAAATGCCAGGCAAATACTATCGCTGTCCTTCTCTATGCTCCTGGGACCCTGTGCCCTCTCCCTCTCTCCTGTGGCGTTGTTGGCACAAACAAACTGTAGTCACCCATTGGAACATCAATAAAAGCTTGGAGACCAACAAAATGGAAATCCCAGGCAGAGAAGCAGAGAAACCAGGAAGTAGCTGGTGGGGGCGTGTGCTGAGAAAGGAACAATCTTTTACCCCCCTGTCCTAGTCCTCCTGTGTTGCTGTACAGGAATACCAGAGGCTGGGTAATTTATAAAGAGAAAAGGTTTCTTTAGCTCAGGATTTTGCTGGCTGGAAAGTTCAAGACTGGGCGTCTGCATCTAGTGAGAGCCTCAAGCTGCTTCCATTCAGGGTGGGAGCCTAAGGGGAGCTGGTGGCGCACGGCATATGCAGAGATCACGTGGCCAGAGGGGACGCAAGATGAGGGGAGGAGCCAGGCTCTTTTTAACAATCAGCTCTCACAGAGCAAGGACTCACTCACCCCTGAGGGAGGGCATTAATCTGTTCATGAGGGACTCACCCCCACGACCCAAACAACTCCCATGAGGCCCCACCTCCAACATTGGGGATCAAATTGCAACGTGACGTGTGGAGACTCAGATATCCAACCCACAGCACTGACTGCCATCTGGCATTGAGAACTGATGTGGAGAAGTCCTGAGGCCGAGGTGAATTTTGTCCACTTTGTCAATTTCATTTCCCTACTCTTAGCCTGAAACTCAACTTCCTGCTGTCCCTCCAGGGTCCCACATGGGGTCATCCTCTGTGCCTGTTCCCTAATTTTCAGCACCACGAATGCCAAATGCAGGACCATCTGAGGGCCAGGGTATGTGCTGTGCTGTTGGCTGGCTACTCTCTTTGCCACTTGCAGCCTCCAGCTCTCTGCCTGAATGTCACCCCTTCAGAGAGCACCCCCACTACTGTAGGTCCCCCTTGATTCTGCACTGCCCTCACCTCTCTTCTCTTCATTTTGCAAAGGGAGGTCGTACATGTGCATTTGGAGTTTCCTTAAGAATCCCGACCTGAGGGAAGGGGATTGGCAGTGGAGCTTCCAGGAATGGCTGGAAAGTTGGGGTCAGGGGACGCTGGCCACATGGGGAGAGAGCTAAGAACATTCACAACAGACCAGGGAAATTGGGACACAGACACACACAGAGAGAGGATGGCCACACGAAGACAGAGGCCAAGAAGGATTGCTGGAAACCACCAGAAGCCGAAACTGGCGAGAAAGGGGCTTCAGTGGAGCGGGGGCCTGCCAGCACCTGGATCTCGGACTTCTGGCCTCCAGAACCGGGAGAGAAAAATGTGTCTTGCTTGAAGGCCCCGATTTGTCGTACTTATTATGGCCGCCCCAGGAAGCCATACAGAAGGTCTGATGGTGAGGGGCCCTTGGTGAAGCTGCAGGTGTTCTGTTCTCACTAGAACACCACAGGTGGCCGCTGTGCTTATTTCACAAGAAAAACTAAGCAGGGTCTTCAAGCAGGTCGCAGATTGGCTGCTCCAGGCTGCCCTGGGCTCACAGGGGGCTCTCTGCATTTCCCTTAGCTCCTCTGCGCCCTGGTGATGGCAGCCATTCTCCTGACCACGAGACCCAAGGTGAGTGGTGGCCCCTCTCCCTGGCCTCTCCCCCTGGCAGCCGCCGTCTGCTGCCTCCTCATGCCCAGGCCTCTCCAGCTGGGCTGAGCTTAGGCTGCCCTTAGCATCGTTTTCCTTTCCTGAGGCGCACAATCTGGGCTTCCTGCCTCTGTCGGCTGTGCTGCCTGTTTTTCTGTCTTACAACTCGTGCAACCCGAGTCTTTCCACCTGCTGAGCCTTCCAGGGCTCCCCCCGCCCCCTACATTTTGTTTCTGTCAGCTCCTCCAGGGCCCCAGGGGGTTGAATTCCCCTGTGGCCACAAGAATGCCTTATTTTAGGTGCCAGTATCTTTTGAGGATGTGTCCGTGTACTTCACAAAGACAGAATGGAAGCTTCTGGACCTCAGACAAAAGGTCCTCTACAAGCGGGTGATGCTGGAGAACTATAGCCATTTGGTGTCACTGGGTAAGTGATCCCTCCACGACATACACACACCCAGTCCCACCTACTCTGTCTCTGGGCTCAGTTTATTTCCGAGATTCCTGTTTGTTGGTTGCTATGAGCCCAAGAATAAATGCATTTCTCCATCAGACCAGTAATGCCAGTAATCCATTGCAGGCCAGCCGCCATCTCAGTAGGATGGTTTTTAGCTAAGTGGTCTGGACCCGTAAATGTTTTAGGTAAATGCGTTGGCCTGTAAGTTTCAGTACCAGTCTTATCTTGTGTATAAAATCGTGGATCGACTAAAGGTCTTTCTACTCAAAAGAGAGATGCAAATTCTACTGGAATATTTATGTGCACTCTTTTAGACTTAATTCGTTTCTATGACGGCTGCATTTTGCATCCGTTCCACTTTATAAAATTTAGCAACATCTTTTCCTTCCATTGACCAGGGAGGTCCCACATAAGGACAAAGTGTAGACTTGGATTTCAAGCCTTGAGAAGTCCCGGGAGGAGCTGGGGCAGCTTGGAGCACACTGCTCTCCCCCTTCCATGCCAGTGCACACCCACTGCCGGAAGGGGCAGCAATTTTGCCAAGTAAAGGGCAAAAGCAGGATTCACAGGCTAAACGGATGGGGGCCGGAGCACTCAGGAAGGTTTTCAGGTGGGGTAAAGAACCTCTGAGGGTGCCAGTGACTTGCCCCCACCTCACGCAGCTGATGAGAGATGCATGCGTGAAACAGAGTGGGACCGGGCCTCTGGCTTTTCCCCCAGTGTGCCCAGCAAGGCTGGCTGCTGCAGCTAAGCTCAGACACTCCACTTCCCAGTGGAAATGGAAACACTCCACTTCCCCTTGCTGCTGGAGGGGAAATCCAGAGGGTCTTCAACATTGCACTCTACTGCCTTTGGGGTTGTGGGGGTCTGGCTCCACAGATTTTGCCTCTGTAATCTAGCCCCATAGAGGGAAAGCAGCTTCATCCCCTGGATTCCTTCTGACACTCACCAGGCAGACCTGGGCTTCCAGGGAGGGGTCTGGGATCCTCAGTGGAGTTGGATGATGAAACAGGGCAATTCAGCTTTCGGGGCCCATGGCTGTCGGCCTCCCAATAGTCCCTGGGGCTTGCAAGCCCTTCTTCTGTCCCTCAGGGTGCCCACACACATCCCCGATTTCTCATGAGCTTCTCAGCCTCCCTGCAGGCCAGGTGACAAACACAGTTGTCCTCATGGCCCAAATCGCCAGCTACTGAAGATCTCCGTGCCCACCTGGCCCTGGACGCGCAGGAGCCCTTGCCCTTGTAGAGGGACTTGGCCCTTTCTCTGAGCCTTCCCAGTAGTGCTTTTTAGAGAGTTCTTTATTCTCTGTTACCTGAAGATATTGAGAATTGCCTGAGTTCAGGAGCGACCCTGCCCTCAGCCATAGTGGTCTTGACCTGCTTCATATTCCACGCCCAGGATTTTCCTTCTCCAAGCCTCACCTGATCTCCCAATTGGAACGAGGGGAAGGACCCTGGGTAGCAGACATCCCCAGAACCTGGGCCACCGCAGGATTGCACATAGGTGAGTGAGAGGTGCTCAACCAGCTCCCCATCGGGGGAAAAAGAAATAGCAGTGGCAAAGGGGGCAGGGAGGGTACCCTGCCGCTTTGGGTGGGAAATCCTCTTTGGAGGCAGATGTCAATCTCCAGGTGTCACAGCAGCCCCGCTATCTCCAGCCCATCCTCCCGCCCCTTCATCTCTCCTGTCTGCCTGTGTGATGGCTTTCTGTTCTGTGGTCACCTTGCTCCATCCCCTTATGTTCTCACCTCCTGCTCGTTCATCTCTCTGACTTGGCATGAGGGTGACACTGCCTGGTGCTCTGTCTTTCCAGGTGACAGAACACAGAGCAAGACGTCGACTTCAACGCAGAAGCATTCTGGACGACAACTCCCCGGGGCCGATCCACAAGGTGGCAAGGAGGGGCAGGCGGCGAGGTCGTCTGTGCTCCAGAGAGGTGCCCAGGGCTTGGGGCAGAGTTCGGCTGCGGGGCCGCAGGGCCCCAAAGGCGCGGAGAAGCGGTACCTGTGCCAGCAGTGCGGGAAGGCCTTCAGCCGCAGCTCCAACCTCATCAAGCACCGCATCATCCACAGTGGCGAGAAGCCTTACGCGTGCCCCGAGTGCGGCAAGCTGTTTCGCCGCAGCTTCGCGCTCCTGGAGCACCAGCGCATCCACAGCGGCGAGAAGCCCTACGCCTGCCCCGAGTGCAGCAAGACCTTCACGCGCAGCTCCAACCTCATCAAGCACCAGGTCATCCACAGCGGCGAGCGGCCCTTCGCCTGCGGCGACTGCGGCAAACTGTTCCGCCGCAGCTTCGCGCTCCTGGAGCACGCGCGCGTGCACAGCGGCGAGCGGCCCTACGCGTGCCCAGAGTGCGGCAAGGCCTTCAGCCGCAGCTCCAACCTCATCGAGCACCAGCGCACGCACCGCGGCGAGAAGCCCTACGCCTGCGGCCAGTGCGCCAAGGCCTTCAAGGGCGTCTCGCAGCTCATCCACCACCAGCGCAGCCACAGCGGCGAGCGGCCCTTCGCGTGCCGCGAGTGCGGCAAGGCCTTCCGTGGCCGTTCGGGCCTCAGCCAGCACCGGCGCGTGCACAGCGGTGAGAAGCCCTACGAGTGCAGCGACTGCGGCAAGGCCTTCGGCCGGCGCGCCAACCTATTCAAGCACCAGGCAGTGCACGGCGCCAGGCGCCCTGCGAAGGCGGAGACGGCGCGGAGGCTAGCGGGCCCTGGGAGCACCGGCCCTGGGAGCGCGGTGGCGGCCACCAGCCCCCCGCGGCCGAGCGCAGCCGCCAGGCCTTCCAGGCCCAGCCGCCGCTGACTCCCCGCCAGCGCACCCAGGGCGCGGCCGGTCTGCGTGGGGGGCCTTCCTGGGGACGTCGAGGCTCAGCCCCCTTCAGGTGGGAAGACCGCCCTCCCAGGGCCTCGATTGCGGCCACAGCCCTGACCTCTTTGGCCATCAGAAGACCCCAGGCAGAGCCTCACCCTGAGGCTGAGAAACGCAGGAAGGACTCAGAACCGAGGACTGCCGCCTGCCCTGGCTCCTCCATCAACGGCAGTGCGGGCTGGGAATGGAGGCCCTCTACTCCCTCCTGAGTCCTGGGCCTTGCAACTGAGGCACATAGATGGCACCTGGGCCACTCGTCCCTGAGCCACAGGTACTATCGAGTGTGCACAGGCGTGCGTGGAGGGGATGCGTGAACCATCCCTCGGATTTGCATCAGAATCGCCTGCTGCGGGTAGGGAGGAGGCCGCGTGAGGCCAGTGAGGCCAGCCAGCGCGGGGCACGCTGGCTTTGAGTTACAGAAGAGTGGTGCATTTCCTCCCTGGGGGTCGTTCCCCTCGCCCTAAGAGTTGTTAGTGTTCCCAAGTAGAAGATACTGAAAGCACTTTAATCCTTTAAGCGCTTATATTGCAGGTGGGGGAGGCGCTAAAGTTAGCACAGAGGCAAGAGGCTCCCTGAATGTTGGCATAGGATGGGGGGGCTGTGCCAGAAAACTCCCGCCTTGTCTGGGTGCCCCCAGCTGCTTCTGGGAGGAGGAGCAGCGCCCAGGCCCCATCATCCCTGAGCACCAGTGGTTCTGGGAGTGGCTAGCCCAGGCCCTGCAGAGAGGATAAGACCCTTCAAGTCACTCACAATTGGACATTTGTAGCTAGCCACCCTCCAGGCTTTGCTTTCCCCCCTGCCTGCCCACTGCCTTCTGCTCCCCAGACCCCACCAGCAAAGGCCACCCTGGCCTCTCTCTCCCCTGTCCCCCTGCCCCGCCCCACCACCAGTGCCTAAAGCTTTGCACTTACCTGCTCCTCCCCATCAGGCAGCCTCTCTTGCGGCTGGTGACGATTAGGAGGAAAGCCAGACGGGTTAGGAATTTGCACTTAGGCAACAGAGCAAGCCCAGGAACGAATCTTTCATCGAATGTCTTTTGCGTGACATTTTGTAGAATATTGGACGTTCCGTTGCTTTGATTGTTTTTGTATTCAGGGGTAATGTATATTGAAAATAGAGATTTTGCCATATCAGAGTATCAGGGATTCACTCCCTAAATAAGAGTCCCCCCAGCCCTCTGAGAAGACCTCAGGCAGGAGAAAGGGGGCCACCCCAGGCCTGCCCCCAGATGAGTGTGGTGGCAAGCCTGGCCCCTCTTCTCCCTACAACAATGCAGTCCACCCCTCTTCCCCTTAGCCCTGCAGAAACAGGGCAGACTCTTCAAATGGCACTTTACTGAAAGCCAAGGGGAATTCTCAAGGAAAAGTCTCGGGGCTGGCAGAGGCAGCTGCTGGCAGGCCTTATCCTAGTTCCCCAGCGCTGTCCCCAGAGCTGGGCTCAGGAGCTCTGCCCCTTGGTGCTCTCAGCCCAGCGTCCTGGTCAGCGGCCACCTCCTTCCAGCCCTGTCCCCTCCCAGGGGAGAGGGGGTTTTTCATCCACAAGGCCTGAGGGCAGGTGGGTGGTAGGCGTGGTGGAGGGGGGAGGTTCAAAGACAGCTGGCTCCTATCAGGAGAGTGTGGGAAGACCCGAACATACAGGATTCCCTCGGAGAATGCTGCTTGGAGTGCCAGTCACTAGGACAACTCCAGAAATAATGTTATACACACACACACACACACACTCAAGATATATATAGTTTTATGAAAACTTCTAGAGTTCTTGTAAGTTGCACTTATACCGTAGCCTCCTTCAGTGTGTCCCTATTCCCCATCCTGTGATTGCGTTCTTGTCTGCAAGCTGGTCTCATAAGCCCACAAGTGCGTGTCATGCCTGTCCCCATGTCCTTGATGCCAAGCCTGGTGCTGGTAATCAGTAAGCATGAGTGAAATAGGTCTTGCAGTCCTAGCACCTCAGACTCAGGCTTGGGACCATTGTCGGCTCCAGCCTTGCCTTGAGGCAATCCGAAGCATCTACGACTTTGGGTTTTCCAGAAAAAGAAGTATTAGGAATGGTGTATTTGAAGTCCCTGATGAGGCCATTGGGAAGTCTGGGTTTTTCTGCTGTGCAGACAGTCTTTGCAAGGGCTGGCATGGGTCCAGAAATGCAATCCTCGTGCAGAGTAGGTGCCTGTGGCAGGAGGCCATGCAATTGGGCTCTAGTCTTGCTTCATTCAACTGAACCAGGAAAGAAACAGATCCACGCACTCTGATACCCATTTCCGTTGTTCTAGGAGGTAAATGATTTCGTTCCTACAAGCCAGACAGTAGCCAGCTTTCACTAAAGAAGAATCGACTCCTTAGTATCTTGTCATGCCGTTGGTTCTGATGCATAAGTGAACCCTGTTTTTAACAGAAGCTCCTTTTTTTTCACCTCAGGACCTACCCAAGACTGACTAGATACTGGCAGGACAAGGTACAGGAGTTTTCAGCAGAAAGTGGAGTTGCCAGGAGAGATGCTGGGCACTTGCACTGTGACTTTGGAGTGCCGGGAAAAGTTCCAGGGTCCCCAGTGCTTACTTAGATAAACGGCATTTAAAATAGTGCAGCCTTTTATCATTGCTTAGTCTAATTTAGCTCCCCTTAATGACATTCTCACTGCAAGGTGGTCATTGCTATCATTTTCTTTTGGGTGTGGCAGTTAGGTATGCCACGTGAGCTGAATGGGTTTCACATGGAATCAAAGTCAGAATGTTCGAAAAGGACATTTGTGTTTTTCCTTCAATGGTGCCTTGAAATTGGGCTCCCTCCCTCTTGCTGTGTGGGGAACTGGGAGGGTATAGCCCAAGCTTGCTTTGTGATGGACAGCTAGAATGTAAAAGCTTAAACTATGGGGAAAGTCTTGCCTGTTTTCCAAGGCTTCCTCCACCCCGCCACCGAAGAACTTACCTGGATGCCAACCTGGGACCCCTTTGTCTTTGGGCTTTTGCCCTTTGAAACTGTGAATGCTTCAAGAGCCACATAAATGCTCTGGCAGTGTCTCCATGTAACTAGTAAATTGTCCTGGCTGGATTCGTTGTGAAATGGAACTGTCCCATTTACTTTGGTTGCAAATAAGGAAGATGTATGAGTATTGGCCTGGAAATGAGCCCTCTAGTGTAGAGAGGTTATTCTGAGGGTTTAAACTACATGGATAGGCCTTGGGTTCAAGGTTACAGGAAAGGCTGTAAGCCTGAGATTGTGGGGAATGGCCAGAGCTGGGCTTTGGGTGTTCCTTGCGGGGGTCCCTGTGAAGGTAAGACAGAAAGGCATTCTGGGTGAGCTGCCTCGGGTCAGCCCAGGGGTGCAGGCTCCTCTGACTGGGACCACAGGCAGCCACCCGAGGCCACTCAGATGCCGTGACTCTGAGACCAGAGGGAAGGGAGGCTGGACCTGGTCGCCTGTGTTCCTCAGCAAAGTGCCACATCAGTCTCCTGAGAACACAGCTGTGTGTTCTTTCCAGTCGCTTCTGTTCCCAGACTTCAGGCAACATGGCAGCTCCCACACTTGCCAGGGTAGTTGGAAGGGCAGCTCTGGAGACAGGAAGTGGAGGTAGAAGCAAAGGAAGGGAGTCCTTGGCTGGGAAGTGCTTGGGTTCGGACAGACAGGGAAGAAGGGAAAGTATGAGGTGTGTTCAGGGAAGCTTAGAAGGGCAGAGAGGTTGCAGTAGGACATGTATGGGCTAAAGGGTCAGTTAGAACCAGAGTATGGAGAGTCTGGGATGCCATATACAAAAGTTTGGGCTCTAACAGTCTCCTGATGAGGAGCAATTTTCCAAAACATGAAAGAATTATTCTAAGAATGACAAAGGGAAGTTAATATAAATTATGACTACCACAGGGTTTGAATTTACACACTGACCACCACAAATTTTATAACTGTAGTCGTCTCGATGGTTGTGATGCCCATGAGGTGTTGGGCTGGGGGCATGATGACGCTGAGGCAACATGAGAGGGGACGTCTTTGACACCAGGGCCCCAGCCACGTGTCTCAGGGGCTCCCACTTGCCATGGGACTCGCAGCTGGTTCCATCTGATGCCAGCCCCAGTGCATCTATCACTGTCTTCACAAAACGGGGGTCCTCCAGGAGTTCTGGACAGCTGCTCTGCAGATTCTTATATACCTTTAATCGAAGGCCTTGAACTTTTGAGAGGAGTGCAGTGCCCTCCTTTTGTGTTCAGGAAGGCCAAACTAGAGCCTTCTCCACCGCCGGGGAATATTCATGTGGGAAATGGAGGCCTGCTGCAGAGCTGAAGGTCAATGATTGTTTAATCTTTCTTTGACAGCATTATGAAGGTATAATGGGCATACAAGAAACTGCACGTCTTTAAAGTGTACAGTTGGAGGGTTTTTGGCATGTGTGGACACCCATGAAACCTCCCCCATAATCGAGACAGTGAATTGATCTGCCACTCCCAAAAGTGGCCTTGCGCCTCCAGCGACCCCTCTTTCCTGCTCCTCACTGTCCCCCATCCCCACCGCCACTGCTTGGCTTGCTGTCACTATAGATTAATTCCCATTTTCTAGAATTCCATAGAAATGGACTCATACAGTGTATGTCTGGCCTCTTTCACTCAGCACAATTCTTTTTTCATCAGGTGTTTTTGTGCATATCAGTACTCCATTTTTTTAATTGTTGGTAGGATCCCATTGTATGGGTGGACCACAATACCTGTTGAATACCTGTTGATGGACATCTGGGTTGTTACCAGGTTTTGGCCATGACAAATAAAGCTGCTGTGAACATTTGTGTACCAGTTTCTGCGTGGACATATGTTTTCATTTCTCTTGGATATACGGCTAGGAGTGGAATTGTTGGGTCATGTGGTAACTCTGTGTTTAACTGTGCGAGGAACTACCAAGCTTTTCCATAGCAGCTGCACCATCTTATGTTCCCACCAGCAGTGTACAAGCGTTTTAGTTTCTCCATATCCTCACCAACCGATATAGTTTGGATCTGTGATCCCACCCAAATCTCATGTTGAATTGTAATCTCCAATGTTGGAGGTGGGGCCTGGTGGGAGGTTACTGGATCATGGGGGCAGGGTTCTCACAAATGGTTTAGTACCATCCTCTTGGTGTTGTCCTCATGATAGTGATTGAGTTCTCCCAAGAGATGGTCCTTTAAAGGCGTGTGGCACCTCCCCTTTCTCTCTCTTGCTCCTGCTCTGGCAGCGTGATGTGCCTGCTCCTGCTTTGCGTTCCACCATGAGTAAAAACCCCTGAGGCTTCCCCAGAAGCAGATGCTGCCATGCTTCCTGTACAGCCTGAAAAACCGTGAGCCAATTAAACCTCTTTTCTTCATAAATTACCCAATCTCAGGTATTTCTTCATAGTAATGCAAGAACAGACTAATACACTAACACTTGTTATTGTCTGTCTTTTCATTATAGCCATCCCAGTGGGTGTGGGGTGGTATTTCATTGTGGTTTTGATTTGCATTTCCCTGATAACTAATGATGTTGAGCATCTTTTCATGTGTCCTTTGGCCATTCATATGTCTTCTTTGAGGAAGTATCTGTTCAAGTCTTTCGCCCGTTTTTAAATGAGGTTGTTTGTCTTCTTATTAAGTTCTAAGAGCTCTAGACACAAGTCCTTTGTCAGATATGTATTTTGCAATATTTTTCTTCCAAACTCTGGCTTGCCTTTCCATTTGCATAACACTGCATTTTAAAGAGCAGAAGTTGCGTTATGTTGATGGAGTCTAAGGTATGGACTTTTAAATTTTATAGTTTGTGCTTTTTGTGTCATAGTTAAGAAATCTTTGCAAAACTCAAGTCACTAAGTCTTTATCCAGTGTTTTCTTATAAAAACGTAGACCTGTTTCCTTATAGAAGTTGTATAATCTTAGCTCTTATATTTAGGTCTATGATCCATTTTGTGTGTGGTGTGAGGCAAATTCACAATTCATTTTTTTATATATGGATATCCAGTTTTTCTAGCACCATTTGTTGAAAAGATTATCTTTTCTCCAGTTGAGTTACCTTAGCCCCTTTGTGGAAAATCAGTTGGCCATATGTGTGTGAGTCTACTTCTGGACTCTTCATGGTACCTCATCAGTCAGCACTATGAACTGAATATTTGTGCCCCCTGAAAATTCATATGTGGAAGCCCTGATCCCCAGTGGGATGGTGTATTAATCCATTTTCATGCTGCTAATAAAGACATATTGAGACTGGGTAACTTATAAAGAAAAAGAAGTTTAATTGACTCACAGGGCCACGTGGTGAGGGAGGCCTCACAATCATGGTGGGAGGCAAGGAGGAGCAAAGTCACATCTTACATGGTGGCAAGGAAGAGAGAACTTGTGCAGGGGAACTGCCCATTATAAAACCATCAGATCTTGTGAGACTTACTATCAGGAGAACAGCACAGGAAAGACCTGCCCCCATGATTCAATTACCTCCCACTGGGTCTCTCATAGGACACATGGAAATTGTGGGAACCACAATTCAAGATGAGATTTGGGTGGGAACACAGCCAAACCATATCACATGGCATTAGGAGTTGGGGCCTCTGGGAGCGGATTAGGTTTAGATGAGGTCATGACGGTGGGACCCTCATGATGGGATTGGTTCCCAACAACAAGAGGAAGAGACACTAGAGCTTCCTTTCTCCACTGTGTGTGAGGATACAGCAAGAAGGCCGCTGTGTCCAAGCCAAAGAGAACTATTACCAAGAACCAAATCTGCTGGCACCTTGACTTTAGACTTTTAGCCTCCAGAACTGTGAGAAATAAATGTCTGTTGTTTAAGCCACCCAGTCTGTGGTATTTTGTTATAGCACCCCAAGCAAACTGAGACAATGTCTATCTCGATGCCAATGCCACACTCTCTTGACTACTGTAGCTTTGTAACACGTCTTGAAATCAGGTAATGTGAGTTCTCCAATGCTGTTCTTCATTTTCAAAATTGTTTTGTCTTTTCAAAGTTTGTCACACTTTCACATGAGTTTTAGAATACCTTGCCAATTTATATGGGGGGAAAAAGCCTACTGGGGTTTTGATTGGATTGCATTGAATCTATAAACCATTTGAGGGAGGATTGATATCTTTAACAATATTAAGCCTTTCAATCTATGAACATGATGTATCTCTCCATATTGGGAGCCTTCTTTAATTTCTCTCAACAATGGGTTGTAGTTTCAATGTTTAGACCTTGGATGTGGGTTGCTAGAGAACCTGCTAGAGTGGATTAAATAATTAGTAGATCCCTACATATGGTTATTGAGTTTATGGGTATTGTTTCAACCATTCCTAGTAACCCTGCATTCTCATTTAGTTCTTCATTTATCTAACAGATATAGACTGAACATTTAACTGTGTGCTGCGATATGAGGATGAGTATGACAGAATTAGGTGTATTTTTTTGTTCCTATGATGTTTTTGTTTAGCCCAGTCCATATTTGACAGCAGCCTTGACCATAATATAACACAGAGCTGTTTTCTGTTTCTTTGTCCGTTTGTTTGTTTCTTTGTGTTTGTTTGTTTTGGAAACAGAGTCTCGCTCTATCCCTCAGGCTGGAGTGCAGTGGTGTGATCTTGGCTCACTGCAACCTCCACCTCCTGGGTTCAAGCGATTCTCATGCCTCAGCCTCCTGAGTAGCTGGGATTACAGGTGCCTGCCACCACATCCAGCTAATTTTTGTATTTTTAGTAGAGACAGTGATTTGCCATGTTGGCCAGGCTGGTCTCGAACTCCTGGCCTCAGGTGATCTGCCCACCTTAGCTTCCCAGAGTGCTGGGATTAAAGAAGTGAGCCACCACGCCTGGCCAGAGGTTTTTTTGTTTGTTTGTTTGTCTGTCTTGTTTTGTTTTTGTTTTTGACAGAGTCTAGCTTTGTCACCAGGCTGGAGTACAGTGATGCAATCTCGGCTCACTGCAACCTCCACCTCCCAGGTTCAAGCAATTCTCCTGCCTCAGCCTCCCAAGTAGCTGGGATTACAGGCACACACTGCCATGCCCAGCTAATTTTTGTATTTTTTTTTTTTAGTAGAAATGGCATTTCACCATGTTAGCCAGGATGGTCTCGATCTCCTGACCTTGTGATCTGCCCACCTCAGCCTCCCAAAGTGCTGGGATTACAGGCGTGAGCCACCATGCCCAGCCCAGAGTTGTGTTTTATATTATGTGTGTCCGTGTGTCCAAGATTTTTTAGCTGTGTCCAATTTTTTTTTTTTTTTTTTTTTTTTTTTGTGAGATAGAGTCTTGCTCTGTTGCCTAGACTGGAGTGCAGTGGTTTAGTCGTGGCTCAATGCAGTCTTGCCCTCTTGGCCTCAAGCGATCCTCCTGCCTCCACCTTCACCTCCTAAGTAGCTGGGACTACAGGCATGTGCCACCACATCTGGCTAATTTTTTTTTTAGATGAGTCTCGCTCTGTCACCCAGGCTGGAGTGCAGTGGCATGATCTTGGCTCATTGCAACCTCCACCTCTTGGGTTCAAGCAATTCTGCTGCCTCAGCCTCCCGTGTAGCTGGGACTACAGGTGCCTGCCACCACACCCGGCTAATTTTGTATTTTTAGTAGAGACGGGATTTCACCATATTGATCAGGCTGGTCTCAAACTCCCAACCTGATGTGATCCACCTGCCTCAGCCTCCCAAAGTTCTGGGATTACAGGCGTGAGCCACCTCGTCCGGCCACCTGGCTGATTTTTTAATTTTTTTTTAATAGAGATGAGGTCTCATTATGTTGCCCAGGCTCCAAGATTTTTTAAGTACCATTTTCTGAAAAGGGCTTCTGACAGAACCTCACCAAGAACCAGATCTGCTGGCACCCTGACGTTAGACTTTTAGCCTCCAGAACTGTGAGAGCTCAAATCAAATCAAAATAAGAAAGTAAGAATTAAATTTTTTTCATTTTTTTCAATGAAAATATTCCTCGCCTACTATATAATGTATTCTAGCTGGTTACATGAGAACAAGGTGAGAGGAGGTACAGAAGGACAAAGGAGGAAAGAGGAAAGCACAGGTGAGAAGGAGAGCAGCTTGACTGCAGTGACTTGAACACTCAGATCACAGGGTCTCCTCTGGTTATGGGAATGGGATGCAGGAAGAAACAAACACAGTATATCAGTTAGGAAAGTGGCCACAAAAGTAGTAGAAAACCTAACTATGGTGGATTAAAGAATTAGATGCTTTGTTTTCTCACCTAAGGACTCTGGGGTAGCTTTCTGGCATCGGTTCAGCAGCAGAGCTTTTGGCAGTACCCAGCATCTTTCTGATTTGCTTCGCTTTGCTGCGTGATCACAAAATGGCTGCTGAAGCTCCAGCCATCACATATGCATTAGACAGAAGGAGGAAGGGGCAGAGACAGACACTCTGTCCTCTTTTATCAAGGAAGCAACAGTTTTCCCAGAAACTTGCCTGGCAGACTTCCACTTAGATCTCAGGAGCCAGAACTGGATCATGCGGCCACCCCTAACCTCAAGAGAGGCTGAGAACGTTGGGAATGGGATGGATTTTCATGACCTATCACCTGGGGCTGAGCCCACTGATGCCTTGAACAAAGTTGGGGTCTTATCCCCAGAGAAAAAGGTTAGGATGCAGATTGGGTGGTGTTATGAGTCAAATTGTATCCCCCAAAAAGGTAGGTTGAAGTCCTAACCCCCAGTACCTCAGAATGTGATCATGCTTGGAAGTAGGGTCGTTGCTGATGTAAATATTTAAAATAAGGTCATACTGGAGTAGGGCGCATCCTTAATCCAATATGGCTGCTGTCCTTACAAAGAGAGGAGAATGCCATGCAAAGGAACAGACACACAGGGAGAAGGCCATGTGAAGACAGAGACAGGGACAGAAGTGATGAGGCCACGAGCCAAGGAACACCCGGGGCCACCAAAAGCTGGAAGAGGCAGAAGGACCCTCCCCTAGAGCCTCTGGAGGGAGCGCAGCCCTGCCCACACCTAGATATCAACCCGAGGGCCCTCAGCTCTTTATGCCTGAACTCTGGGAGGCTGGGGGTGAGGGAGAGAAGGCCAGCCTTGCTCAAGCCCCTCCCACTGGCGGGCATCCTGACTACCATTTACAGATGTGAAAACTGAGGCTTAGAGATGGGAAGGAATTGTCTGGAGACTCAACACTAGGAAGCGGCGACAGATTCGTGCCCAAGTTCCAGGACTCCAGCATTGCTGCTCACTCCAGCCAACCAGGGAGAGCAGCTGTGTGAACTCTGCCCCCAAACTAGAGGGAATCCAGTCGCCTTTACCATTTTCCTAACTTCGCCCATTTGGGGGGATGATTCCATAAGTTGGCCATAACCAAACATAAAAATCATTTGATTTTCTGGAAAAGATTGTACAAAAGGAAAGAAGCCAAAGGTTAAATCCTGCCTTGGAATTGGGAAAGCATTTGGTCATCCCCCTCCCCGCCCTTGCACCATATAGGTTCTCAGCTGGTGAGACTCTCAGGAGCGCTGGGGTTGTGGGCCTTGGAGCCCTGCCACCTACACTTTCTTCCATCCCTTACCCACAATTGCTCACTCCGGATGCCATGCACCTTCGTTTCCTTTCTGTAAGACTGAGGGGGCCAGGTGTGGTGGCTCACATCTGTAATCCCAGCACTTTGGGAGGCTGAGGCGGGTGAATTGCCTGAGGTCAGGAGTTCGAGACCAGCCTGGCCAACATGGTGAAACCCCATCTCTACTAAAAATGCAAAAATTAGCCAGGTGTGGTGGCGCATGCCTGTAGTCCCAGCTACTTGGGAAGCTGAGGCAGGAGAATCGCTTGAACCCAGGAGACGGAGGTTTCAGTGAGCCAAGATCACGCCACTGCACTCCAGCCTGGGCGACAGAGCAAGACTCCGTCAAAAAAAAAGAAAAAAAGAAAGGAGAGAGGGAGAGAAAAAGAGAGGAAGGAAGGGAGAGAGGGAGGGAGAGAGGGAGGGAGGGAGGGAAGGAGGGAGGGAAGGAAGGAAGGAAGGAAGGAAGGAAGGAAGGAAGGAAGGAAGGAAGGAAGGAAGGAAGGAAAAAGCACCTTTCCTGGTTTGTTTTAAGCACAAACCAGGTGGCTTAAAACACCAGAAATTTACTCTCTTATTGTTGAAGAGCCAGAAGACCCCTCCCTTGCCTTTTCCAGCCGCTGGTGGCCCCAGACTTCCCTGGGTTGTGGCTGCATCGCCGCAATCCCGGCCTCAGTCTTCAAGTGGCCTCGTCCTCCCACTGTGTGCCTCCACTCTGCGTCTCTCCTAAGGACACTTGTCAATGGATTTAGGGCACACCCCAGTAATCCAGGATGACCCTGTCTCAAGATCTTTAATGTAATTACATCTGCAAAGACCCTTTCTCCAAATAAGGTCACACTAAAAGGGGGCAGAGATTAGGACATGAACACATCTTTTGGGGGCTGCCTTCAACCCAGCACAGGCAGGAACAGGCTTGGTGTGTTTGAGGCCTGTGTGGCTGGAGGCCAGTGGGCCTCCCAGGGGCAGTGGGGAGGGATGAGGGTGGCAGGGCCAGGGACAGCCATATAGGGCTCGGAGGGCATGACAAGAAGTGCAAGGGCTCAGACATAACAGGAGCTGTCACCGTAGCTGACATGCACTGCACATGTGCTATGTGCCAGGCCCCAGGCATGACCCACCCTCCCAGGATCATTGTATTGTTTCCATTTTACAGATGAGGAAACTGAGGCCAGGCTGTGAGGTCATTTCTGCCAGCCACAGGGTTGGGCAGTTGGGGGGTGAGGCCTGGCACCCAGGCTGTCACCACTAGCTGAGGCCCCCTCCCAACGGCTTGGGTCCCTTTCAGCCCTGGACCTCAAGGGAGGGAACTACAAATGCCAAGTCCTCCTCTCCGCCCCAGGGGACCTGGGAAAGGCCAAGGGTTCTTTTGCCGGGCTTCCGGGTTCCCTGGCAGGAGGGGGAATGCTGTACGTGCTGGATTTCCAGGTTGGAAGGAGACTTTGTAAACCTTTTCAATACAGCCCCGCCAGGCTTACGGCCCAGGGAGGTGTGTCTGCAGGACCCGGACACATCTCTTTGAAATGCAAACATAAAGCTGGCGCCCCTAGCTCCCTGCCTTCCTGAGAGCTTAGCCTAGGTCCTGGCTTCAAGCCCTAACCACCAAGAGAAACCTTTCATTTTCCTTTGGATACAGGCAACTCACTAGCGCGGAATGGCCAGCTGCTGACCAGGTGCACTCACGATGGATGAGGACATGCAGCAGGGCATCTTGAGATGGCATCTGCCTGACTAGATCAAAGGGTAGCTGACATGCACTGCGCAAAGGATGAGGTTTCCTTCTCGGCCTGTGATGCCCATTGCAGCTGAGCTCACCTTTGTCTTCTTTCCCGCATTGTGGAGAGGGCTCCCCAGGCTGGCAGGACCTCCAGTCTTCCCAGTACATGCAGGCGTGGAGCGCCCAGGGTGGGGAGCAGGGTCCAGAGGTGGGAGGGGCTGAGCGGAGGCCATGGATCCGGGGCCCGGGGCGAGGATCAGCCTCCAGCTACCCGGAATGCGCTGGGCCCGTGGAGGTACCTGGGTGACTGACAACCCAGGAGCCTGGGGCTTCCGCTGGGACTGTGGCGACTATCACACCTCACGCCACTTAAGGGGTTGTCGCTGCTTCTACAAATCCAGCTAGAAACAAAAAGATGGAAATTGGGAGGATGCTGGCCAGGAGACAAGAAGTGAGGAGCAGGGGCAGAGGACAGACGGGTCAGCCCTTGACTGAAGAAGGCCTCCCAGAGGAGGCAAAGGCCCGTCTCCACCTCAGGAGGGCTAGCTGAGCTCCACTCCAAACAGGATTGTCATGGACCTGGGCTTTGCCTGACAAACATTCCCAAGCTCCCAAGACAGCAGGAGCATCTCAGAAGCTTCCAAACAGAAAGAACCAGCAATAGCAGAAATGGATCAGAGTGGGCCAGCTTCCCTGTGCGACTCTGGCAGCCTGTGGATCCTCATCCCAGCCAAGCACCACTCACCCAGCAGGGAAGGAAAGCAAGAATCCTTGTGACCAAGCAGGTTAGCTTCAAAATGCATTTTGATACTTGGGAGGCTGAGGCAGGAGAATGGCGTGAGCCCGGGAGGCGGAGCTTGCAGTGAGCAGAAATCGCACCACTGCACTCCAGCCTGGGCGACTGAGCGAGACTCCGTCTCAAAAAAACAAAAAACAAATGCATTTTGAAACTTCTTCTTTCCTTTCTCGCTTTCAGCCTTAATGTACTTTGAAACTCCTTGTTTCCCTCCCTTCCCACCAGACACTCCCTTGCACTGCTCACTCACCTAATTTTGTGCTTACTTAGTAGTTCCAGGGAGCTAATCTTGAGACAAACCAAGCATGGAAATCTAGCTGTGAAATTCCAGGCGGTCAGTCTACAACCCGGCCATCGTAGAGATGATGCCAGCCCGTGCTCCCAGTGGACCATGACTCAAGATAGCCAAGGGAACAAGGCACACAGACCTTGTGCCCAGTGCCCCGCCTGCATGTCTCCCATTCCAAGCTCCCTTTTACCCCTCTCGCCCACATAAAGCTTGAGATGGTTCCTCTGAGGCTTGAGCCTGGCCAGCCCGGCCATTCTCCCACCTGCTAGCACTCGAGTAAAAGCTGCTTTCGGCCAGGAGTGGTGGCTCACGCCTGTAATCACAGCACTTTGGGAGGCCAAGTTGGGTGGATCATTTGAGGTCAGGAGTTTGAGGCCAGCCTATCCAACATGGCGAAACCCTGTCTCTACAAAAAATACAAAAATTAGCCAGGCATGGTAGTGCGAGCCTATAATCCCAGCTACTCAGGAGGCTGAGGAAGGAGAATCACCTGAACCCAGGAGGCGGAGGTTGCAGTGAGCCGAGATTGTGCTACTGCACTCCAGCCTGAGTGACAGAACAAGATTCTGCCAAAAAAAAACAAAAAACAAAAACGGCTTTCCTTTCACCACACCTTGCTTCTTGTATTCTGGCCTCCAAACAGCAAGCAGCCAGACTTGAGTCGGTTACATTCTGCAAACATCTGCTCACTGCAAAGCTGCAAGACCAAACAACCCCTGCAACAGAACAGAGGCCTCAGAGAGGAAGGGGCGGTGGGCAGCCACCTCGCAAAGTATGCGCTCAATTGAAATAAGTGATGACAGAGGGGCTGGCTGGGCTGGCTGTAAGGATCAAGTACAGATTCGTGGGTGTTACGCACGAAGAAAATTCCAGAGAACAAAGACCAGACCGTGCTATAGTGACTGGGAAGGTAAAGTTTATGCATCAACCTGGCCAGTCTACAGTACCCAGTTTTGGTCAAACACCAGTCTAGATGTGGCTGTGAGGGTGTTTTTAAATAAAATTAGTATTTAAATGAGAAGACTAAGTACAGCAGATTGTTCTCCATGCTGTGGGCGGGCCTCATCCAATCAGTTGAAGGGATTAAGAGAAAATGACTGAGGTCACCCAAAGAGGAAGGAATTCTGCCTCCAACTCGAGCCTTTGGACTCAAAGAACTCTTCCCTGAGTGTCCAGTGACTTGCCAACCTCCATGTCACGTGAGCTGATTCCTTAAAATCTCTCTCTCTCTACGCACACACAAACACACACACACGATATGATATATATCATATACATGGTGTGGATATAATGTGTATTTTTGGTGTGGTTTTTTGGGATTTTTTTTTTTCTTTTTTGAGACTGAGCCTTGCTCTGTTGGCCAGGCTCACCACCACACCCGGCTAATTTTTGTTACATTTAGTAGAGACAGGGTTTCACCATGTTGACCAGGCTGGTCTCGAACTCCTAGCCTCAAATGTTCTGCCTGCCTCAGCCTCCCAAAGTGCTGGGATTACAGGCATGAGCCACAGTGCCTGGCTATAATATGTATCAAGTATTTGTCAGTATATATGTGTCATGAGTATATGTGTGTTAGAGCGTGTATATATATATGTGTGTGTGTATTAATACAGTTGTAATGCAGTAAGCACAAACATACAGCAACTAAATGCATAAAGAAAAATGACTAGACATGAAGGAAGACTTCAAGAAAATGCAATTACAATGGAATGTTCTAATATATTGTCATTAAATCAGACAGATATAGTCAACAACAAAAAAACAAGTAAAAATGTAAAGGAAATTGAATAGTACAATTGTCAACTAGATTTTAGAGATATATAGAAAAGCCTGCATCTCTGAAGCAGGTGCATTTTTCAGAGTCTATAACATATTTTACAGTTATTTATGTATTCGGCCTCTGTTATCCATTGATAACAGAGGCAGGCCTCTGTGTCTGCCTCCCTCCTCCCCCTAAAAAAAGATATATTACAGCCCAAACCCCCAGTACCTCAGAATGGAGCCTTATTTGGGGATCTTCACAGAGGTAATCAAGTTAAAATGAGGTCATTAGGGTGGGCTGTAATCCAATATGACTGTGTCATTATAAAAAGAAGAAATGTGGACACAGCGCCTTGTATGCAGGGAGAAAGAGGGCTGTGTGAAGATGAAGGCAGAGATTGGGGAGAGGCTGCCACAAATCAAGGAACACCAAAGATGGCCAGCAAAGTCCCGGAAGCTGGGGGAGGGCCTGGAATAGATTCTCCCTCACGGCCCCCAGGAGGAACCTTGCCCTGCCAACACCTCGATCTCTGACTTCTGGCCTCCAGATCCGAGAAACAGTCCATTTCTGCTGTTGAAGCCCCCTAGTTTATGGAACTTTGCTATGGCATTCCTAGAGAACTCAAGCAGCCCCCAAACTACCTTAATTCGAAAAGGTGATATTTTAAGCAACACATCCTCAGATTATTATCCAATACAACTAAAATACACAACAAAATATGACTGGCTGGGTGTGGTAGCTCATGCCTGTAATCCCAGCCCTTTGGGAGGCCGAGGAGGGTTGATCACTTGAGCTCAGGAGTTCGAGACCAGAGGGAAACATGGCAAAACCCCATCTATACAATAAATACAAAAATTGGCAGGCTGTGGTGGCGCATGCCTGTAGTCCCAGCTATTTGGGAGAATGAGGTGGAAAGATCCTTTGAGCCCGGGAGGCGGAAGTTGCAGTGAGCCAAGATCGCGACAGTGCATTCCAGCCTGGGTGACAATGAGACCCTGTCTCAAAAAAAAAAAAAAAAGATTATGAAATCATAATTACTCAGAAATCAAGATAAACTGCAGTATATAAGCATGAGATCAAGGAGGGAATGGAAAGCAAAATTACAAGCTATTCCTAAAGCAAAGCAAAGAAGAATGTTTAATAGCAAACCTATAGGACACAGTAAAATCTGCATTTAGCGATAATAAAGTGTCAAGCTTATTGATAGATACAATTTCAACACCAAATGCATCACTGGCCATAATGTTTAGGGTACAGATTGAATACACACTTTAATTTAAAATACCCGAATCACTCAAAAGATACTAATAAATCAAAGTTTTAAAAGATTCAGCTGGGCATGGTGGCTCACACCTGTAATCCCAGCATTTTGGGAGGCCAAAGCGGGCAGATCACCTGAGGTCAGGAGTTCGAGACCAGCCTGGCTAACATGGCAAAACCCTGTCTCTACTAAATATACAAAAATTAGCTGGGCATGGTGGCATGCGCCTGTAATCCCAGTTACTCGGGAGGCTGAGGCAAGAGAATCGCTTGAACCCAGGAGGCGGAGGTTGCGGTGAGCCAAGATCGTGACATTGCATTCCAGCCTGGGTGACCAGAGCGAAACTCCATCTCAAAAAAAAAAAAAAAAAAAAAAGATTGGACACTTCTCTTTAAACATATAATTACCTCTAAAAACTGTCTATCTGTAGCTTTGGAATATGAAAGTATGAAATTGTATTCACCCAGCCAATACTATGCCCACATATACTGCTGCTCCCTATTGAAATAGGAATGTAGTCAGTGGGTGATATTTGTAATTTTAAAAGTTCGACACATGGAAAACAATTTGGCTCTTCTAATGGGCATAGAAAGCAGCTCTCTTCGTCACCACGCAGAGATCTGCCAGGCTGATGGACAACTGGATACCCCCAGAGGATATATTTTGAATGACCTTATCCAGTGACCCATGGGTGTCATTTAACGCATGAGGCTCCCTGGAGCAGGAACTGACATACCTGCTTCCAGAGCTTTTCAGCCCTGAACGTGCACTGCAAACGCATAAGAGTGGTACTAGCACCATTGTGAGAGCTCCCTCAAGTGTCAGCCAATGCAAATTCAGACCACCAGTAGAACATCAGATCCTTTTAGAAAAACCATGGAGAAACTGCGTTTCTCTTACAAGTTAGTTCCCATATCAAGAAGAATGCCACAGGGTGTGTCTGTAAAGTAAAAAACCCACACTCACTGCCAGCTGCCGTCACCTCAGGTTCTTGTTCTTCCTCGGCATCTTCATCGTCTTCCTCTTCAGCCTCCAGATACCCCTCTTCCCAGCCTCCCTCAGCCTGGTCTTCCATTTCTGCCTCTTCAGTGATGGGCCAGGTAAATGAAGCTCCTGAGGATCAACATCTGTACACTCTTGACTTTCTGAAATCTTAAAGAAATTATCAGAAACTGTATTAAATTTATTTTTCAAAAGTTTTCAAAACTTCATAAAACCTTAACTTATCTATCATGGAAGATATTGCTGATATCAATAATAACACGCCAATTTTACTCCAAAAACCCAAAAGATACACTGGATAAATTTTAAAGATTAGAAAAAATGTCCATGCACAAAATAAATACACAGACACACATATGCTGTCTTCCTCAGTATTTTGATTGAAATGCCGTGCTGTAAATGGATTCATGTCTATGCTGCAACTTAAAATAATTTATGTTCAGCATGATACCAAGTATAAAAGGCAATTAAAGAACATGATTTTGATTCCAAAAAAATCTACATTTAGAGGGAAATTGCAGCCTTCGAGTGCCTTATGCCAAATCACAAGTGAGTGTGTGGGAGTGGCATGTGTGTGTCAGGGGAGTGTGTGTGGCACAAGTGTAAATGTGTGTGTGTGCATATATAGGTTGTGGGGGTGGGGGTAGGTGATGTGTGAGTGGGGGGTGCATGTGTGTGTGGTGGGGGAGTGGGGACTTGCATGTGTACCCCCAAAATTCATGTTAAAACTGAATCACCAAGGTGACAGTAGTAGGAGGTGGGGCATTTAGAAGGTGAGTAGGTCACGAGGGCTGCACCACCATGAATGAGATTAGTGCCCTTACAGGAGACCCTGTGAGCCAGCTAGTCCTTTCCACAATTCGAGGAACCAGCCCTCGCCAGACTCTGAACCTGCTGGTGCCTTGATCGTGGCCTTCCCAGACTAGAGAACTGTGAGCAATAACTGTTTGCTGTTTATAAGCCACCCAGTCTAAAGTATTTTTGTTATAGCAGCCCATAGGGACTAAGACAAAATGCAAGTAATACTCCCCAGGTTCTTGTCCCAGCTGAATCCCTTAGAAGAGGTTGATGCTCAAGAGACATTAAATGGCAAATACAAGTCTAGAATGGATTGACACAGTGTGTACAAGTGTGTGCGAGAGTGTATGTGCAAGTGTTTGTGCATGTGTGTGGTTGTGTGTGCAACTGTGTACAGGTGTGTGAGTGCTAGTGTGTGCGAGTGTGTGTGGGTGTACTGTGTGCAAATATGTGTGCAGGTGTGTGCATGTGTGTGTGCAAGTGTGGGGGTGTGCTCGGGTGTGTGAGTGCTTGTGTGTGAGTGCTTGAGTATATGTGAGGGTGTGTGCACAAGTGTGTCTGTGTGCGTGCAAGTGTGTGACTGTACACATCTGTGAGTGGGAGGTGTGTGTTCACAAGCTGAGCTATAGGAAGCAGTGTCCCCACAATGCTGATACTGTTCCTGGAGGTCCCCTACATGAAACCTCCGCAGCTGACACTCATCAATGCTGCTTAACTTCTTTGCAACAGGCAGGGGGCAGATATCATTTACAAGAAATGCAGACGTCCCACTGTGGTTCCGTGGCACTCCCCAACCTTCTGCTGCGGCTTTCAGCGTGCTCCCCACATTGTCTTCTGCACAAAGACAAACTGGAAATGTTATGGCCTTTGATTTTAGTATTCATCCCTCTCCAAAGTGAATTCCATTTTCAATAGGCTTATGTCACATGTTCCCCAGGTACACTCCCGTGATCACCGCTGTCTCCCCACTGGCAGACACCCCTGGTGGCCTGACGGGGCTCATCAGTCAGTGATGCAGCTTGATGGGGGGCAGGCAGCTGGCCAGGGGCGAGCTGGAGCAGTGGAGTCAGTTCGCTGTTGGCTCCGCAGCATCACCTTGAGTCCCATGCAAATGAGCTTGCACACTGGGAGCTCACTTCTTCCTGCTGAGTAGTATTCCGTGGTGTGGACGTGCTGCGGCGTGTCCAACCACTCACCTGATGATGAACATTTGGGCTGTTTCCTGTTTGGGGCTATTATGAAAAAGCTGCTGTGAACGTTGGAGTATGAGTGTTTGTATGGTTACATCAATCCCTTTGTCTTGGGTAAGTATCTAGGAGGGGAATTGTTGGCTCATGTGGTAGGTGCATGTTTAACATTTTCGGACACTGCCGAAGTGTTTTCCCAAGTGGCTGCCCCATTTTCCCTTCCCACCAGAAAGGCACGGGCACCCCCGGTGCTCCACATCTCCTCCCTGGTAAACCAACACTTGGTGTGGTCAGTGGTTTTTGTTTTACCCATTCTAATAGATGTTAAACATCCAGGAATTTTGAGAGCTAAACAAACACTATCATTATTAAAAGTTAAATTATGTAAACTGACAAATTATATGAAAAATAAAGGAGATACTCAAAACTCACGTCTTCATTATTCGAGCATGCTTTACTGTTGCTGTGTGTTGACACCTGTCAGATGTGTGTGGTGGAAATCCTGGAATCTCTTCCCAAGGTCACCTTCAGTGACTTCCTGTTGGTAGCTTAAGACTGGCCAAGTGGAAGTATTATACCGCAGAGCTCGGCATGCCACGGCATGCCAGGGCTTGATGTATTACTGCTTTGTTGATTGCCTAGACTTTAGAAAGAGGTGAAGAAAATGCTAATATTGCAGATTAAACTGAAGAATGCTGGGTCTGCGGCCATTACATTATAAATAGCAAAAAAATAAATAAAAATAAACATTTTCGGTATTTGAAAACTATCATCCAATTAAGCACAGAAGTTGCTCATCTTTGCTGCTTCATGTTTATCTTACTCATTAAAATAAATGAAAACATCAGCCAACATGTATGTGGGAAGCACAGCTGTCCATCCATCGCACTCAAGTACAGGGTACAGATAACAAGAACTCAGTAAAAGTCAATGAAGGTATTTTGTGAGTATTCGTTGGCCATGTGGAATTTACGGCGAAGAGTATATTGTGTATTTTGTTGCATATTTTATATATATTGTGGATTTTATTATTTGTAAATTGTGTGTTCATGTATATGTATGCATGTGCCTGTGTGTATAGCCTGTGTGTATATAGAGAAAGAGACAGGGGAGGAAGGGAGAGAGATCCATGCCTACATACATACGTGTACATTTCCTTTCCTGGAAAGCTGGTTGTTAACCATTTATAAGCACATTGCTGCTTTGAGGCAGCAGAGAGGCAGGTCACAGCCTGTCTGTGCAGCATGGTACGCAAGACGCCTGGCCTGGCCAGTCTCAACATGGACTCGGGGAGGGCGCCCGAGGCCAGGCCACCGTGAGGCCAGGGGAGCCCAGAGTGATGAGAGAGAGGCACCTCAGCCCAAGACAGGTGAGAGGGCCCAAAACCAGAGACCCCTCCACAGAGGCGGCAGCAGCGAAAATCAGGCTGTCACCTGCCTGTCTGTCCCATCCTGGGGTTGAGACCCTTCTAGCATGCCCAATGAGAAGGGCCCCACTTGGTGTCACCTACCCAGCAGGTCAGTGGCAAGACCAGGTTTTTTTTCTTGTTTTTGGATTTGGAAGGCGGGTCTCACTGTCGCCCAGGCTGGAGTACAGTGGTGCCATCATGGCTCACTGCAGCCTCACTTTCCCAGGCTCAAGTGATCCTCTGGCCCTCAGCCTCCTGAGTAGCTGGGACTACAGATGTGTGCCTCCACTCCTAATTTTTCTTTTTAATTTTTGTAGAGATAGGGTCTTGCTATGTTGCCCAGGTCTGTCTCAAACTCCTGGGCTCCAGCAATCCGCCTGCCTTGGCCTCCCAAAGTGCTGGGATTATAGGCGTAAGCCACCGTGCCCAACCAAGGCCAGGGTTTTAAGGGTAACACCTGCTGGATTCGGCTGCCCAGCTGGAGCCTGGCCAGTAAGATAAACAGAAGCAGGCCCTGTCTGGGCACCAGGGGATCTGGGGGCTCAGTGTCCCCTACTCCAGCTTCTGTAGGGCCAGCCCAGGGCTTGTGACACTCCCCCAGGTGATGCTCTCCTCGGGAAGCTTGGCTGTGACAAGATCTTCTGGTTACTAACCACATTCCCAAACTAGGTCCTGTGGGGCTTCCCCAGACCGTGCCCCCTCCCCTCCCCTGCTGCCACTGTCCTTGGCCAGGCCCATAGCTCTCCCTCCCTCCACCAAAGCCCTCCATGCTCTGCTTCTGCCCGCCTTGCCGTCGCTATCCTCTCCAGCCCATTCTCCATGCAGCAGCCTGATGTGGTTTGGACGTTCGTCCCCTCCAAATCTCAGTTTGAGATGTAACCCCCAATGTTGGAGGTGGGGCCTTGGTGGGAGGCGTTTGGGTCATGGGGTTGGATCCCTCATGAATGGCTTGGTGCCGTCCTCACCTCCACAAGGAGTTGAATTCTCGCTGTGAGTTCACCTCCCCGCCTCTCTCTTGCTCCCCCTTTGCCTTCTGCCATAAGTGGAAGCTTCCTGAGGCCCCACCAGTTAACAGATGCCAGCACTGCTGAGCCAAAATAAACCCGCTGTCTTTGTAAATGACCCAGCCTCAAGTATTTCTTCACAGCAACTCGAGAACAGCTCGGCACGCAGCCCAAGCAGCATATGGCAGAAGCCTACACCAGACTTTTCCCCTCACCTGCTCATGACCCTCCGCGGCTCCCCGCTGCCGTCAGGGTCAGGCCTGGCCCGGGCCACAAGGAAGGTCTGAGGTGGTCACTGCCTGTGCTCTGGCCTCACCGTCCTACCACCGTGCACGCTGCAGTGGCTCCAGTCATTCTGACCTACTTAGGGCTTCCCAGCTTGTCCAGCTGGCTGGAGGCTCAGGCTTTGCTCGTGTGAGTCACTCTCAGGAGTGGCCACCCCATCCCTTCTTACCTGACCCAGCGTTGGTGACAGGTCTCTCCCCACCCATGAGGCCTCCCAAGACTGGGAGTGCCTCAGGGTGGGGCCCCTGAGGCAGGTTAGCAGGGAACCCAAAGCACAGTGTGGTGGCCAGAAGCTGCCCTCCCACCGAGCGGCCTCCTGGCCCTACGGGGACATGGGCTGCAGGATAGGCTCCCTTCCAGGGTCACCCTCACAGCACCAACCACCCCACCTCTGCTCCGCGCACCGTCAGGGCCCTTAGCATGTACATGTACATGTGCATGCCCACATGTGGGGGCACCTCCCTTTTCCCCAGCACCCCGTTTCTTAACATTTCACCCTGTTACCACTTCACAGAGCAGGGACAGAGACTCCAGGTCCCACGGCGGGCAAGCGCTGCAGCTGAGCTTTGTGCCCAGGCAGGCGGCCGGCTCTGTGGGCTTAAGGCCCTACTCATGGCTTCTTTGGGCCTCCGGGGCGACAATGCAGATGGGCGGCACTCAGCCCACAGCCACAACCCATCAGCCCTCAGACCAACCCAAGAGCTTGACGTCTCCCTACCCAGCCACCCACGGTCCTCACCGTGAGGAGAGGCCATAGGGGGGCGGCCCTGGAGGTCTTGTGCTGTCCCCTGGCATGGCTCACCGCCTGGCCCTGCTCAGCAGGGGGTCAAGGGAGTCCAGCCCCTAGTATCTGGCCAGCGAGTCGGAGGGTGAGTAGTTGGCAATGTTTATTAGGAAACAGCAAACTCTGCTGGGCACGCAGGCTAGCCGGGAGAGCATGGCCCTGGAAGCAGGGCCTGGAGAGGAATCCAGGGCTGTATGGCTGGTCAGGCAGCCAGGGAAGGCCTGGCAGGTGCACAGACCTGAAGCTGCCCAGATAGGAGGAGCCAGGGGTGGTAGAGGCCAGCTGAACGGTGGAGGCTGGCACTGTCCATGGCACAGGAGGTGGCCCTGGTGCTCAGGCCTCCAGGCTGGGGTCATCAGGCGGCAAGTACATGGGCTCGATGTGGGCCCACCCGCGGGCCTGCTCATCGGCCCAGGCGAGCAGCTCTGCGGCGCGGTGCAGGAAGATCAGGAGCAGGGTGTGCACGTCGCCCTCAGCTGAGTGGGCCGCGCTTGGCTCTGCCCGGAAGTAGCGGTGGAAGAGGCTGCCAAGGCTGTAACCCTGGCGGCCCCGGGCCCGGGTGCCGTGGCTGTGGGCGCGGTCCAGGCCCCGCAGGGCCGGCAGCGTGTCCAGGCAGACAGTGTCCCGGGGCAGGCGGGCACCCAGGCGCCGCAGCTCGGCACACAGCAGGGGGAAATCATAATCAAAGCCATTGTGGGCCACAAGGCAGATGGGCCCTGCCTGGCGGCTCAGGAAGGCTTGCAGCGTCCGCACCACGGCGCCATCAAAGCCAGCCTTCCGGCATCGCGCCAGGCCCTCGCTGCTCAGGCCGGTGATCTCGCTGGCCTTGGCAGTGAAGGGGCGCTCCGGGCACATGCACAGCGTGAGCTTGTCCAGGACCCGGGGCAATACTAGGGCACCAGACTCGTCGTGCTCCGGGTTCTCCAGGGAGGAGCGGTGGACAGCAAAGAGGGACAGCTCGGCAATCTCGGGCTCCACACTGGGGAGCCCAGTGGCTTCCAGGTCCAGGAAGACAAAGGTCTCGGCCCGGGGTGCCTCGGACATGGTGATGTTCCCACGGGGATAGCAAGTCCTCAAACTGCCAGAGCGAGAGGCACAAACCCTGAGGACTGGAGAGAGGGGTTCGCCCGGGCCCTGCTGTGTACCATCCTCCCCCTAGCCAAAGCTCTGACCCTTCTGGGGCTCACTTCCTGCCACCCCCGACCACAGCACCTGTGACCTTTGGCTCTGGGAGCATCAGCCCCACTCCTGTCACCTACTGAACAGAAAAGGCAGGCCTCAGAGCGCTCTACTGCCTGCCTCCAGCCACAGTCCCCAGCAGGGATTGGGAGAGGCAGAGGCAGCTCAGGGACCGCACCTTGGCAGGGTCCAGCCCCTTCACCGGAATGCCTTGGCTGGGAACCTGGGGCATAGCACACTGGGTCTCCAGCCCTGGAACCAGCTGCCGGGAAGCAGGCAAGCAGCCACCCGAAAGAGCCCATGCAGTGCACCCAGCTCCCGCTGGGCTCGACCTCCCCACCCTTGTCCCTGGCACACAGGTGCTGGTCCCGAGCTGGCCTCTGCCTGCTTGCCCCCAGGCTCCCGGGGAGACTGTCCTTGCCAACCCCACCGCACCAGCTTACCTGGGGCGGGCACTGACCGGCTTCCTGGGCTTCTGGGCACCTGTCGCCACACAGGCTGCTCTAGGCGGCCTTTAATCAGCGGCCGCAGCCCGCCCCCAGCTGCCTGTTGGCCAACAATGAGGCCTGGGGCCTCAGGACCTGCGCAGCTCGCTCGCCGCCCCCTCGCTAGCTCACAGCCACTGAGACACACGCCCCGTGTTTACAAATTAGGAAGCAGGCCCCGAGCTCTTCACAGGCACGGGGAGGAAGCCAGAGTGGTGCGGAAGGCAGTAACCTCCACCTAGCCAGGCTGTGGCTGCCAGGCCTGGCAGGCCTGGGGTCAATGCCTCCCCCATGCTGGGGCCAATGCCTCCCCCGTACTGGGGCCAGTTACACAAAGGCAACAGGTCCTCTTTGCCAGGCCTCAGTCTCCCCGTCACTGGAGATCAGGTGCCGCTCGTGGGGATGAAGCGAGCTCTGGAGTGTGACCAAGGTGCCCACACATGCCGTGCTCAGCCTCCAAAGGGGAAGGGGTGCTCCCCCAAAACCTAGGGATGGGGCAGCCTCGGGAGATGCTATCTGCTCTAAGGACGTCGCTTCATCATGTCTACCGTGCACCTAACAGTGGCTGCTGGGGAAGGAAGGGAGGTGGGCCTGGCCCGGGAGCTGTGCAGGCCGCAGCTGAGCTAATGCTTCCTCCACCACAGATAAGCAACATTAGGGGGTGGGCCACGAGCGCCGGGACTACAGGAGGAGTGAAGCCCAGCCCCTCGGACCCCAGGCTCAGGGACCTACCCTGTCTATCCCGCTCCAGGCAAAGGGCACCAGGTCCTTCCCGGTCCTGCGAGCAGTGGCGCCCTGAAGACCTCATTCTGGAGCAAGAGACAACAGCCCTTGATGGTGGGTGCACTGCAGGGCCAGCCCCATGCTGGGGGCACAGAGAGGTGACCAAGAGGAGTCCCTTGGCCTATAAATCAGGTGGTGCACCTGTACCATGGTGACCACAGGCCTGCCCGGCCTCCCACCTCTCACAGTGGTGGCTGGGGGATGCCTCAGGCGACTGGGATGGAGGGGGTCTGGCACCTGGCTCCTCCTGGCCTCCTTGCCTTGTGTGCCCACAGGGACCTTGGGGAAGCAAAGGAGATGGTGCCAGGAGGGAGCAGGGTGGGGCGGGCAGCAGCAGGTACAATGGCCCCAAGGAGGCAGAGGCCCCACCAGTCACGCCTGTTCCGGTACTCACAGGGAGGGAGGCAGCTGTGACAGGCACACTGCTCAGGGAGATACTGGGTCACCCTGGGAAGCCCAGACAGCATCTTCCTGGACAACCAGTCAGGCTGAATTCCCCAGCCCAGAGCTGAGCGCCCAGGCCAGGGAGGAGCAGGAAACTAGTACCCCGCGTGGGATCCAGGGGCACTCGAGGAGGGCGGCTGAGGGGTGCGTCTCGCACAGGACCCTAAGGCCAGCCGGGGGAGGCGACAGTGGGGTCTCTGCTTTCAAGTGGCTGGCAGCAGCAGGGAGGAGTGGAGCCACAGGAAGAGGACGCAGCCCAGGCCCGCCAAGATGACAGGAGGGCCGCCGCCAGCCTGCCCAGACCTGGGCCACCTGAGCAGCTCAGGACAAGGGGAAGGAGAGAGACATAGAGCTGAGGAAGCAGAAAGCAGGCTGGAGGCGACTGCTTAGAAACCAAGGCTTTCTTTGTGTCCAAGTCAAACCGCCCGTCTGTCTCTCCCTCCCCAAACGGGCCAAAGGTCCCTGCCTAGAGCACAACGTGGGGCTGCAACGGCTTCTGCTGCCACAATCATCCATCCTCAGCCAACTCGATCTTGGGAGAGGGCTTCCTGCCCGCCCCTATCCTGTGCTTTGGCGTAGGCCATCACTGAAGACTTTCTGTTTCTCCATTAGTTCATTCATCTTGGTAGCTGCAGAGGAAAGAAAAGAAACCAAAAGGATGGTGGGAGTGTAAACTAGTTCCACCATTGTGGAAGTCGGTGTGGCGATTCCTCAGGGATCTAGAACTAGAAATACCATTTGACCCAGCCATCCCATTACTGGGTATATACCCAAAGGACTATAAATCATGCTGCTATAAAGACACATGCACACGTATGTTTATTGCAGCACTATTCACAATAGCAAAGACTTGGAACCAACCCAAATGTCCATCAATGATAGACTGGATTAAGACAATGTGGCACATAGACACCATGGAATGCTATGCAGCCATAAAAAAGGATGAGTTCATGTCTTTGCAGGGACATGGATGAAGCTGGAAACCATCATTCTCAGCAAACTATCGCAAGGACAGAAAACCAAACACCGCATGTTCTCACTCATAGGTGGGAATTGAACAATGAGAACACCTGGACACAGGAAGGGGAACATCACACACCGGGGCCTGTTGTGGGGTGGGGGGAGGGGGGAGGGATAGCATTAGGAGATATACCTAATGTAAATGACGAGTTAATGGGTGCAGCACACCAACATGGCACATGTATACATATGTAACTAACCTGCACATTGTGCACATGTACCCTAGAACTTAAAGTATAATAAAAATATATATATATAAAATAAATAAATAAAATAAACAAATAAATAAATAGAAAAGAAACCAACAGGAAAGCGAGCCTGGCGCAAGAGGCGAGGTGCCTCCTGCCCACCACTCAAGGCACATGTCCTCAGCTGATCCTCCTTGAGCCCCAGGCACCACCAGGATGGCAGGGAAGGGACAGGCACTGCCGAGCGGGGAGCTGCTCAGGCTCTGTGGGGACCAGGCCAGCAGCTTGGGAGCCCTGGGCTGGGTCACACCGACCGCAGCACAGTTCCGAGACCCAGGCCAGGGTCTGCTGACCCGGCTGTGCCCCCGCCCACCTGCCCCCTGCCCCCCAAGCCCCAGGGGCAGCACATGGCACACAGTGAGGAGGCAGGGGCTGTCCTGACTTCAGTGGCACGTTCAGTATTAACCAGATGGAGAACACTGCACACACAATAAACCCAATCACACAGACAGCCCTAAGCCTTGGCTGCCCGGCCCAGTGGCGACCGTGGTGGCTGCGCTGACCTTATCTGCCATGACCACATCTGCCTCTCAGTTGCCAACCCTAGACCATGGCCATCATCCCCCTCCCCCAGCAGACAGAGGAGGACACAGCCCCTCACCTGCCCTGCCTGTCCACTCCCCATCCGTGGCCCCACTGTCAGCTACACTTTGCCTTTTACATGTTGAAGTCATTAGCATTGACATTAAGTGCTGTGAACCCTGAATCTGTCATCCTCTGCCCATCCCGAGGGTGACTCTGAAGCTCAGGAATCCCGGGGTGTGCCTCGGGGTGACACCGAGCTGGGGAATGTGCTCAGCCCGCCTGGAATTGCACCCCAGGACCCTCTCCACTCGCCATCAGCTTCCAGTGGCATCCCAGCAGAGGGGCTTCCTGCCGCAATGCGCACTGCTCTAGACTGTTTTCCTAGGCTCCGGACTGTGTCCCTCGTGTGGCATCTGCCCTTATCAAATCGTCTAGACCTCCATCCCGGCCTTCCTGCTCTGCCCTCACTCTTGGTGCAGGGCTTGGCAGGGTCCAGAGCCCAAGGCTGGGTGTGCAGGGCCCTCAGTGCTTGTAAGGCATCCTGGCTGCTCCTCTGAGGCCACAGGCTGTCTCTCTTGAAGCTTTGGCCCCAGCCCTTGGCCCCTGTACTCCAGATGGCAGGAGGTGGGTTCCATCTACCCTGTGCTCGGTGCCTGCACTCACCTGGCTTGTACTGTGTGCCCACTTCCTCCGGAGCCCTGCCCTTCATCTCCCCTGCCCCCTGCCCTGAAGACCCTGTGCCTGGCTGGGGCCTGTGTGATGCTGATCTTTGTGCTGGTTTTTCTGTCTCTTTTCTCTCTTCTTAGAGATCCCAGCCTCACTTCGTTTCTAGTCTCTTTGTGGCTGGGTTTTCACAGCTGTCCAAGCACGTCTGGATGTCGCACTGAGTGTATTCAGTGGTGTCGGAAAGTCCTTCAGGTCAGATTTCCTGCTCATCCAGGGCTTCCTTCTCTCCTGCATGGGGCTGCTTTTCGAGCCACGGGGGCTGGGGAGAGGATCTGGGTAGCTGCCACTCCCCCTGGTCTGCTGTGGTGGAGCCGTTGCCTGTGGGGTCTCTCTCTGGAGGACAGTTTGGAGGAGTTCCATGGAGGCGAGGCAGGGATCAGCTCTTGCCCCATGGACCCTCAGAGGCTGCTGAAAGGTAGGTTTCACCCGGGCTGCCGCCAGCCACATCAGCCACATCAGCCACATCAGCCACATCAAGAGACGAGCTGGGAGCCACTCAGGCTCTGTGTGAGCCGGGCCACTGGCTTGGGAGCTGGTTTGCTTATTCATTTCCATCACTTTCTTCACAGAAGAACAGGCTAGGGTCTCGCCGGGGAGGTGGGCCTCTCCAGACCTGCTTCACCTGTGCCCTCTGCTTCCATCTGTTCACCACTGCCCTGTCCCTGGCACCCCGCTGCCCCTTGGGCTGTCCTCTAGGCTGCCACCTTCCCCGCCCGCTGAGCCCGTCACCACTTCCGGGGTTGGTGGCATCTCTCCACTGTTGGTACCCTCAACTCTCCTGTCCCATTCTTGCACTGACAGCGTTGCTTCGGTTTCTAAATACATTGATGTTTTCATGGCAGTGAGGTTTCAGGAAGCCTGGGGGGCGACTCCTGGTGTGTGGTGCTGATCCACAGTGCCAAGGCCCTCCCAACTCACATGAGGCCATGCCCCCAGCAAGAGCCCAGAAGGCACACTGGCTGCTCCTCACTTCATAGGTGGTGCCGCACCTCCAACAGAGCCTGGCTGCGGGCATGCAGATCGCTGGGAGGTGAAACAGCACAGAAACACAGGCCTTCCACAGCGGGAGGAGGGCCATCGAGACCACGGCCCTCAAGGGGTCAGATGGGAAACGGGACAAATAAAGAACTGTCCCGAGTGGCCTTTGGCGTGGATTTGATGCTGACCCTTTCTCTGGTGTGTCCAGACACTAAGAATTCATCTCAAGCCACATCAGGATGCTGAACTGAGGGGAGCTGAGTTGAGAGCCCCTAGAGAGGCCGATGCCCGCCGTAGGCCTGCTCCCCTGGCGTCTCTCCAGACCCCCAAAGTGGCCGGGGCTCAAGGGTGAAGAGACACTTCCCTGTACACAACGCACTGCCCAGTTCACACGGCCTGGATGTAAAGGGTGCCTTTCTGGTAAGAACAGATACTACACTTGATCTTAGCCAAGAAGCGATAAGGGGCCTTTCTGAAAGGCAAGACCTGCCACCAGTCCTATGGTGCCACAGTCACAGGTGAGAGGGCACACTGTTGCGAATACCAATGATCATTATAAGAATGATGGCATAGATTATAAGCAGTTTACTAACAGCAATTATAAAAACTGGGAAGAGAGTCATAGTGACAGTGGTGATTAGGATAAACGCTATAATACATTTTAAAGTGGAGGGTTCTGCTGCAGTTCAATTGGCAAGAAGAGGCTCCTCAGTGCCTGGTATCCATGGGGTAGTTATGTGCCGAGGCCAAGAGCAGTGAGAAGCCTGGCTCTCCGAGGAGACAGCTGGCTGGAGGGTTCATCCAAAGACAGTCTCCAAAACTAGGACTCAGAGGCTATGGACCTGAAACCACTACTTGGGGGTGCAACAGTGGAAAACATTTACAGCAAATGCTTTAGCTGCTGCTGCCTGAGGCAGTGCATAATAGCCGGGGCAAACAAGAGACTAAACACAAGAAGCTCAGGAGAGGCTGGAAAATCAGATGTCCACAAAGGCTCTGGAAAGCTCTGGCACAGTCCTGGGAATCTGGAAGACCATGGGTGTGTGCCGGGCTGTGAAAATCCCAGAGAGAGAGACCTGAGAAGGCCCTGATCTCTCACCTCTGGCTGACCTTGAGGCTCTGAGCAAGCAAGATGTGAAGGAGAAAGAGCTGTCAACTACCTGGCTGAGTGTTGATGAAAAACATGAATGACGACACATTTACAAAGCTCAAAAAGCTCCCAATGGAATAAATTCACAGTGATTCACACGAAGACACATTATAATCAAACTGTCCAAAGCCAGGGACCAACAGAATTTTGAAAAGAAAGTGAAGAGACTCATCATATACCAGCTGGCTTCGCATCAGAAGCTTTGGCAGCCAGAGGACACTGAAATGACACATTCAAAGTACAAAAGAATTCTATGTTCAGCAAAACTATCCTTCAAAGATGAAGGAGAAATGAAGACATTCCCACATAAAAAATGAGGGAGCTCATCACTAGTGAGCCTTCCCTACAGGAAATACTAAGGGTAGGCCTCCGGGATGGCATGGAAGGACACTAGACAGTAACACAAATCCACATGAAGAAATAAAGAACTCCAACAAAGGTAACAACATCGATAAATATAAAAATGTGTACCAATGTACACACTCAATACAGCTTCATTCTAATGGGCAAAGTGTTTGTATACAACTGAAATTAGTTTGGTAATACACTGTTTTCAGTTAGGATGCTAAATGCAATTCTAAGGACAACCACTTAAAAATAACTTTTAAAAAAAGTGTTAAAGAAACAACAAGGGAATTAAAATGGTGTACCCAAAAATATCTAACACAAATATATTTTGCTTTAATAGGAGACAGTTTCTGTATACTATTGAAATTCATTTGGTACTAGACTGTTTTCAGTTAGGATGCTAACTGTAATTCTAAAGCCAACCACTTAAAAAATAACTTTAAAAAACAGAGGTAAAGAGGCTGGGCGCGGTGGCTCATACCTATAATCCCAGTACTTTGGGAGGCCGAGACAGGTGGATCACCTGAGGTCAGCAGTTCGAGACCAGCCTGGCCAACATGGCAAAACCCCGTCTGTACTTAAAAATACAAAAATTAGTCAGGCGTGGTGGTGAGTGCCTGTAACCCCAGCTACTCGGGAGGCTGAGGCAGAATTGCTTCAACCCAGGAGGTGGAGGTTGCAGTGAGCTGAGACTGCACTCCAGCCGGGGTGACAGAGCGAGACTCCATCTCAAAAAGAAAAAGAAAAATACGTTCACACAAAAGACTTACAATGTACATAGCCAAAAAGTAGAAACCCACATCTACCAACTACAACAAAATGTGGGATATCCACACAATCAAATATTATTCAACCATGAAAAGGAATGAACTACATGGATAACCCTTACAAAACTTTATGCTCAGTGAAAGACACCAGTCACAAAAGGCCACACATTGTTATTCCATTTATAGGAAATGTCCAGCACAGGCAAATCCATAGAGACAGACAGCGTCTCTATGACAGTGGTTGCCAGGAGTTGAGGCTAGGGAGGGATGGGGAATGGCTGCTAATCATATGGGGTTTCTTCTGGGGGTGATAAAAATGTTCTGGACTCAAATAGTGATGAGAGGATGGTTACACAACTCTGTGAATATCCTAAAGACCATGAAATTGTACACTTTTAAAAGGGTAAATTTTATGTTATATGAACTTGAATTCAGTAGAGCTGTTATTTAAAACATAAATTAGAAGAGGTAGAAAACTGGCTTTACCTTCTTTCTTTGGGTTTATTTTGCTGTTTATTTTCTAGCCCCCCTGAAACGTGGTATTAGTGCAGGGATAGCAAAAAAAAAAAAAAAAAAAAAAAGGAATAGAATGGAACAGAGGAGAACCCAGAAACCCACACATAACGTATGGATACTTAATAATTACCAAGAGTGATGGTATTGCAGATCAATGAGAGAGAGAGTGATTTCCAGTCAATGGTGCTGCGACAAATGTGTATCCATATAGGATACGAGGAAACTGGATCCCCACCTCACTCCATATGCAAAAATCAACTCTGGGAAGATGGCCCTCATTATAAGCCTTTTCCCATTTTCCTTAAGTAACTTTTTTTTTTTTTTTTTTAAGACAGGGTCTGGCTGTCACCCAGGCTGGAGTACTGTGGCGTGACCTCAGCTCACTGCAACTTCCCTCTCATGGGCTCAAGTGATCCTCCCACCTCAGCCTCCCAAGTAGCTGAGACTGCAGGTACACGCCACCATGCCCAGCTAGTTTCTGTATTTTAGTAGAAACGTGGTTTTGCCATGTTGCCCAGGCTGATCTCTATGCTCAAAGTGGTTCATCCTCCTCTGCTTCCCAAAGTGCTGGGATTACAGGCATGAGCCACTGCGCCTGGCCCAAGTTACATTTCTAATTGTCAAATACTATTCCATTCAGGCATTTGCTATCATTTGCTTCACATTTTCTATTACTGAGTTATCTCAATTTTCTACGATGAGTGTTTTCATTTGATAATCCACTGAAAGCATTTTTTCAAGTGAAGGAAAACATGCATTAGAAAATGAAAAACAAAAGAAGGGGCCGGTCCCCAAATGCTCCTCCAGGGCTAGTGGAGCACAGAAAAGGAAGCCCACGCGTGGGGCAGCCCCAGGCAGAGGGCCAGGTGGGCAGCCACGTACCTAGACTCATGACGGAGCTGCTGCCACCCCAGCAGATCTGCTCGCCTTGCTGCTTCTTCACGGTCTCCACGGCTTTCGCAGAGGTGTCAGCAACTGCCACGACCACTTGCAGCAGCTGGGGAGGGAGGGAGGGAGCAAGCGAGCGAGCAGGCACTAAATGCCGCTGGTCTCACGTAGCGATGGCATCTCCTGCTTCCCACCCCCATTCACACTGATCAGGTGGCATTCACCCGAAAGACAGCCAAGAGTGAGGGACAGAACTCCCAGCGGGGAAGTCACCAATCAGAGTTCTTGGACCTAAGTCCCCTCTTCCTGGCCCAGTGGGGATGCCACACTCTCATGTCGCTCTGGCAACCCTCGATGCCTAGGGACATGCCAGCCAGCACTGCGTGTCCTCCCAGCCCCAGCAATTGGCAAGGGGGGAAAATAAATGTCCCAAGAAAAATGGACAGGAGAGGGCTGTGGCCTCACCATCCCTGATCGAGGGGTCTCACAGGACCAGCCAGTCAGAGGTTGGAAGGCTCGGAGCCTCTCGCTTAGAAAACCAAAATAAACATCACGGAATCCTTGAGCCAAGGGCAGAGTTGCGCATATGGGAACTGTAGTCATCGTAACTAAAGCCGGCTTTTTAGGTTGGCCTCTGGGGATCTCACGTGTGGAACAACGAAACAAGCAAACATTGATGAGCCCACTTCCTCTCATCCTGTCTGAGCAGGCTCGTGGGCAGACAGGCAGGCATTTGTCCGCCTGTCTGGCACAGTTCTTGGTCATCCACAAGAATGAATGGACCTTGCTATTTTGGAGCGTAACATGACAACAGTGCGGCCAACACAGGAACAGCACCTGGAGGCTGGGACACGCAGGACCCCACACCGGATCTGGGCCTAGCTAGTGCCTGCTAAGGTGGGCAGGTCCAAGGACCAGAAGCAGCAACTCCCCAGCCCACTGAGGGGCCCAGAGCCCTGCCATGCCACTGGCCCGCAGGGAGCCCAGCCCAGCCCCTCCCAGCCCCTGGTCCCGCCCTGTGGTCCCTTGTCAGGGGCTGCTGAGGCCCCTGAGCCCAAGCAGGATATAAGCTCTCAGTCTGAGTGAACAGGGGAGGGGGCGGTTAGAGGGGAGGGGAAGGGCACCCTTACTTGGCTGTAGGAAGTCAGATTCTGGTGCGTGGCCTGGATGATGGGGCCGCACGGGTGGAGGTCAGGGCCTGGGCGCTGGCAGCACTCGCCCAGCTCGTCGTCGTAGACTTGGAGAAAAGCCAAGATTAGCTGGTGGAAGTCGGAAGTGACCAGACGCAGCTTCTGGTCTAGGGTGCTGATGTCGGCTGCGCCCGCAGCGGCCCCTTGCTCATGCTGTGCAAAGTACTGCAAAGCCAGAGGCAGAGTCCCTTGAGGCTGCCCCGCCCACCAGCCAGGCTGCCACCGGCCCTTACCTCAGACACTGCACACCCAGGGCGAGGAAGAAAGCTTTCAGAAACAGGGACACAGGGGAGCTGTACCGAGCGACTCAGGCCAGAGCAAGACCTTCTGGCTCCCAGCCTCAGCCCCCTCACTCACTCTCCTGTGGGCCCCGGTCTCCTCCGCAATCAAACAGAGGCCAGGCCAAGGGCTGCCAGGAGGACCACGTGCGGCAAGGCACATGGCAATGTGCTCAGGCGTGGGCACCACCCAATACCTGAGGCTGATCCCTTCCCCCAGCCACGGGACCCACCTCTCACCTCCCCGCGGACTGAGCACCACAGTATTCTAGAACATGTCAGGCCCGGTGCACAGGCAACCTCGCCTAAGCCTCACGTGCTGAGGGAGGTGACAAAGCAGGGCCTTGCCTCCAGGCAACCCCCTCCCAGGAGCTAGCACCCTTACCTCCGTTCTAAGCGCATGCAACTTGGCAGCACTCTCCTGCAGCTGCCTGGCAAGCTCCGCCAGCTTCTCCTCCTCCTCGGACTTGGCAGAGGCACTGGCCCTGCAGGGAGAGAAAGGGGACACTTGCAACTCACCGCTGCCAGGGGTGTCTGCAGTAACAGAACCAAGCAGCCTGGGGCTGGGACAGGAGGCCAGGGTGCTGCCACTGAGGCCTCCAGGAGCACGTACCACTGCCAGTCATCACTCTGCTTGTTGAGGAGGGGCTGCATGTCCAGGGGCCACGGGTCGCACTCTGGATTCAGGAGCATCTGCAGGTGGGGGCTAGAGAAGAGCTCCCCCAGCAAGGCCTCATTCTTCTCCCTGGTGTCCTCGAAGTGCTCCATCAGGCTGCAAAGGCAGCCCCCAGGGCCACACCGTCACAGGCCAGAGCACTCGCCCAGCAGGCCCTCAGCCCCACAGGGAAGGCCCCAGAAGCACATCGGGGCCAGGCACAGAGGCCAGGACAAGCCCCACCGCGCAGAATCCTGCCCCACCTGTCTGCCCTGGCTCCTCCATTTTTGCCCGCCTACCTACCCACCCATGGAGCACCCTAGGTGCTCACCCTCCTCTGTGCCTGGCCCGTCTGCTCTGAGGCCCACATCCCACCTTCATACTCACCCCCGGGGCCTTGGGCAACAGCCAGCACCCTTGGGACACAGCCGCCCCTCGCCCGTATGCTGCCCGGCCCCTGACTGGCCAGCCAGATCCCCAAGTGGGGTGTCACACCCCAGCCAGCATCAGAGGGGGAGTGACACCCCAGCCCCTACCAGCTCCAGAACTAGGACCAAGAGAAGCCCGTCAATACTGCCCACCTGGGCCATCCACAGCTTTACCTCGAGCAACTGGAGCACCCAATAGTCAGGCTCCGGATGGCATCGAGCAACTGGTCCATGAAGTGTAGCTGCTTCTGGGCGCAGGCACAGCCCTGGGCAAGGAAGACCACAGACATTCACTGGCTCCATCTAAGCCAGGCCAAGGCCAGCTGTCCCCAGTGCCCCTGCCCCCACATGCCACCCATGCCAGGAGCCAGGGGAAAGGAGGGGCCTGGCCCATCAACGACCCTGTGCCTGCCCAGCAATGTCTTGGACTAGCAAGTGCTCCCTGCCTGGTCCCTGCCTTGGGCTGTAATGATGCTGGGACCACACGCCGGAACGGGCTGAGCACTGCAGAAACATACAGGAGCATATGTGTCTGTCGTGCAGCCGACAGCATGGCTTGCTGGGTGGGCAGGCAGCACACAGCAGGGCCTGCTATGACAGAACACAGCCCACAGGGACACCTCCAGGACAAGGCCTGTTCTCCTCCAAGGATCGCCGTCCCAGCTGGGAACAGATGAAGCCGACAGGATGGGGCTGAGAGGTGGCCTGCTTTCCAGCCAGGGGACTGGCGTTCCAGCCCGGAAGGCCCAGGCTCCAGGAGCAGCAGCTCCTGGGGGGCTGAATTAGTCCCCCACTCGCCGGAAAGGTGAGTGAGATACCCATGGGAGCCACCCAGCCAGAAGCTCAAGGCTTCCGGAAGCACAGCTCTTTCCTCCTTCCAGAAAAGGGAAGAGGATCGCTGAGGAGCCCCAGGACCTGAGAGGCTACGCCTGCTCCAGAAAGCCCCCAGCCAGGCCTACTTCTTGAGCTCTGAACATCCTAACCACGTCAAAAGGGTCAACTCCATGGCATGAAATGCCACCGGGAGTGCCTTGGCCCTTTCACTGTGGCCTGTGCCTTCAGCGCCAACTTGTCACACAAATGCTCCTTGGGGGGCTTGGTGAAGCTGCCAGAGCAGCTGGCTGAGCCAGTCCGTTCTGGTGCATTCCTCAGAAAAGTGTGTGGCAGGCGGGGGCAATGATAAGGTAAAATTGGCAACACTGCCAATAGCATAGAGCCTGGGCATCACCATGACATCCAACTGAGGCAGATTCAGGAGCACAGGTGCGAGAAGCTCAGGGCACCCAGGACAGGGGCGATGGCACTGGGAGGGCTCACTGCCTGCACGGTGGTGCTGACCACAGTCATGTGCTCCAAGGTGATCTGGGGGCAGCGGGCTGCCACGTCCCCACAGCACTGACCTGGCCTATCTACATGCTGCACAGCAATGGAATCATACACTACCAAGCATGAGGCTGGCGAGGATCACGCGTGTCCCAGCGCAGATGAGTAGTTGATTTCCTTTTTATTGCTAGTTAGTTTATACATTCACCAGTTGATGGACATTTGGGCTCTTTCCACTTTCAGGCCATTAAGAATAACACTTCTATGGACGCTCAGGTACAGGATTTTGTGTGCATGTATATTTTCACTTCTCCTGGGTGGACAGCTGGGAGTGGAACTGCTGGGTCACGGGGTAACTGTGTTGACATCTTTCAGGAACTGCCAGACTTTTCCATAACAGCTGCACCATTTTATATTCCTACAGCAATGCAGAAGGGTTCCAATCTCTCCTCATCCTGGCCAACACTGGGATTTTCCTTTTTTTTCTTAAACAACAGGGTCTTGCTCTGTCGCTCAGGCTGGAGTGCAATGGTACCATCATAGCTCACTGAAGCCTTGAACTCCTGGGCTCTATGTGATCCTCCCGCCTCAGCTTCCCAAGTGGCTGGGACTACAGCAGTGTGCCATCATGTCTGGCTAATTTTTTACTTTTTGTAGAGATGGGGTCTTACGATGTTGTCTGGGCTGGTCTTAAACTCCTGAGCTCAAGCGATCCTCCTGCCTCGGCCTCCCAAAGTGCTGGGATGACAGGCATGAGCCACCAGGCCCGGCCTCCTTTTCTTTTTTGATTCTAGCCATCCTAGTGTGTGTGAAGTGGCATCTCATGATGATTTTGCTTTGTGTTCCTCTAATGGCCCGTGATGCTGGCCATCTTTGCATGTGCTTCTTGGCCATTTGTTCATCTTCTTCGGAGAAACATCTATTCAGACACTTTGTCCATTTTTGAACTGGGTTTTCTGTCTTTCTTATTGAGTTGTAAGGGTTGTTAATAGATTCGGGATACAAGTCCCTCATCAGTCATGTGATTTACAACTATTTACCGCCTTTCTGTAGGTTTTTCTGTTTCTTCACTTTCTTCATGGTGTCCTTTGGTGGACCAAAGTGTTTCATTTTAATGAAGTCCAATTGATCTGTTTTTTCTTTTGTCGCTTATGTTTTTAGTGTCAAATTGATGACTTTATAAAACATCACTATGAACACCTGGATTTGGGCATACGTGAAGGGTGCCTGTCTACTGCAGCCCCTATGCTTACCAGGCTCCCACTGGCCCCTCTCTGACTATTGCTAGTTGGCTCCTGAGTCCCTCGGACGTGACCCAAGTCTTGGGTGACTGCTGCTCTCTGTGTTTCCGCCTGCATTACAGCCGGGGTGTCATATTGTTCTACGCATTTTCAGGGCACAAGATAAGGAAATACATATATATCCCTTAATGTAAAAATATATGCGGAGGATGGGCACAGTGGCTCATGCCCGTCATCCCAGCACTTTGGGAGGCTAAAGTGGGAGGATTGCCTGAGCCCAGGAGTTCGAGACCAGCTTGGGCAACATGGCAAGACCTCCTCTCTACAAAAATTTTAAAAATTAGCTGAGTGTGGTGGCGCATGCCTGTGACCCCAGCTACTCAGAGGGCTGAGGTAGGAGGATCGCTTGAAGCCCGGGGGCTCATGCTGATATTCCCAATTAAAACTCAGGACTACAAGAGTTGACCCTACCTAGTGATCTTAAATCTGTATCTCCTTCCTCCCTCCTCCAACTCCCAGGTCTCAATAATACCAGTGGAATTCTCCAATTCCTTTGATTGTTTATCCATAACAAGGAATGCAGTCCTGCTAAGTGCTGCCGCAACATGGACAAACCTTGAAAACCTTGTGCTCAGTGAGGAAGCCAGGCACCAAAGGCCACACATTCCAGCATTCCACTCCAATGACATACAGATGGTAACTCAGTGGCTGCCAAGGCCTGAGGGGAATGGGGAGTGGCTACTCAGTGGTTCAGGGTCTTTTGGGGGTGATGAAAATGTTGTGGAACTGGATAGAGGTGGTGGTCATACAACATTGTGAATGTACTGAAGACCACTAAATCGTATGCTTTAACGCGGCTTAAAAATTGAGGACAAAGTTTCAGTTTGGGAAGATAAACAAGTTCTGCGGCTGGATGGTGGTGATGGCTGCACAGAACCGTGAATGTGCTTATGCCCCTGGACCGCACACTTAAAAATGGTGAACATGATACAATTTAGGTGATGTGCATTTTACCATAATTTTTTAAATTAAAAAAAAAAAAAGAAGCAGCGAGCTCCCACAGGGCCTGTTAGGAAATTGTTTTTCATGACTGACATGGCAGATTTTACGTAAAGTGCACTTTGCCACAATGCCAATGTGGAAATATAAAGCAAGCGCAGTGCTCCCACGGCTGGGCAGAATGTATGGGGCAGGTGCTCCCAGGCTCTGAGAAGCGAATGTCAGCAGGTGGGTCAGGGAGGAACACCAGGATTCCGAGTTCTCCTGCAGACTGGCAGGGAGCTGGCCGTGCCACCACCATCACGGAAGTGGGTGGTTTATGTCTGGAGGACAGGAAAAGGGAGCCCCAGGGAACTAGAAAGTATCCAAAAGACAGTGGAGAGGAAATGGCTCAAGAAAGTGACCCCACAAATCTGTTTACAATGCCTGGGCTCAGGCCCACCTGTGCACAAGTGGATCTGATCTTGGTGAGCCCAGCAAAGTCTCCCAGGCTGACCGCTGGATGGCGCACACACAGGGGGGACCCGAAGAGCCATGCAAAGGCTGCAGAAACAGAGCTGATGCTGGAAGGAACGGCAGGCAAGAGGCGGGAGGCGGCTGAACTTGCTCCTTAAACCTAAGCAGGTCAAGTGCCTGCTAAAGCACAAATATGTATACAAATATAAATTGCGTGGAGAATACATTTTCCCAGAGCCAAAGTAATAGGCAAAATGTCGAGAGAACTACTTGGCACATGGAGAACCACGGACTCTCAACCACAGGAGAGAAGACTCACTGGATATGGACTTTGGGTGACAATGTGTCCATGCTGGTTCATGGACTGTGACAAAGGAGCCCCCGTGTGCAGGGTGTCCATGGCGGGAGAGGCTGTGTATGTGTGGGGCAGGGGGCCTGTGGAGACTCTCTGTACTTTCTGCTCAATTTTGCTGTGAACCTAAAACTACCCTAAATTATTAAGTCTACTAATTAAGAAAAAAAACAAAACAAAACAAAACAAAAACCTCACTGGACAAGTGACCCAATTAAAAAGTGGGCAAAGGACATGAATATGAAAATTTTTCCAAAGCATATACAGAAACGGCCAACAAGCTCACAAAAAGATGCTCCGTATCACTGGTCATGGGGAAATGCAAATCAAAACCATAATGAGATGCCACCCCACACCGAGCAGGGTGGCTAGAATCAACAAGACGGATGCCAGCAAGTGCCAGCGAGGACGAGGAGAAACTGGAGCTCTCCCACGCTGCTGCTGGAAAAGGAAGATGGTGCCGCCGCACTGGAAAACAGTTTGGTGGCTCCTCGAAAAGTTAAGCACAGAGTGACCCTGTGACCCAGCAATTCCACTCCCAGCTATACACCCAAGAGGACGGAAAACATGTGTTCAACCAGCCAATGTACATCTCACATGGATTCACTGACGTCTTATGTCTCCCTAAATCGTAGAAAACCAGCTGTAGCCCAACCACCTTGTGCACATGTTCTCAGGACCTCCTGGGGCTGTGTCATAGGCCATTGGTCACGTGAATAAATCTCTTCAGATATAAAAAAAAGAAAACGTGTTCAGTCAAAAATCATATGCAAGAATGTTTACAGTAGTGTTACTCATAATCATCGAGTGAAAACAATTATTTCAAAATTTAGAAACGATAAGGTGGGTGCTGGAGTTTCTTTGACCTACCGCAGGGTAGATGAGGGACCTCGGGAGAAACTCTCGGGCCACAAGGGCTTGGGAGCCAGGCGCCGGGATGAATGAAGAATGAAGTCATCAACCAAGGACAGGACACTTTCCATCCCACTGGTCATCAGAAGCCAGAGATCTGCCCCTCCCCGCATGGCTGCCCTCTCCCCTGCACCCCAGGGACAACCAGGTTCTACCCAAGAGAATCCCAGCAGTTCTGGCCCCAGGGATGCCTAGAGAAGCAGCCTGCCCGGGCACCCAGCCGGCCCCAGGGCCTGAGGAACCTCAAAGGCACTAGGGGAGGAAAATCCTCCCACCTCAGCTGGCACCATGAGGTTCCCTGCCCAGGGCAGAAAGCGTGCGTGCCGTCTGCAGAGCAGACAGAGGCCCTCTTACCTTGAGGAGCTCCTGGTCATCTGGCGCACACAGCATCAGCTCATGGCCCAGCTTCGTCATTTCTGTTGAAACACAAAGAGCCCATCACGGCAGGCACCTGCCCAGACAGCAGGGGACAGCAGACACCCAGGAAGCCCAGCACCCACAGACTAGAGTGGGTATAGGAGACCAGGGTGGGCCAGGAGGCAGGCACCCAGGTGCCAGCGCTGCCTCTTGCTGAGTGGCCCCACCCCTCTCTGGGCATCAGCTTCCTCGTCTGAAAATTAGGAATTGTACCCAATGCTCTCCCAGGTTTGGGGTCACTCACTCTGGCTTTGAGCAGAAGCCAGCAGCTGCCTGAGGAGTGGACAGGGGTCAGTGAACCTCTACAGTGCACTGTCTGCCACTCTCTCCAAGACCTCACAAGGCCAAAGCAAATGGACTCACCGCTCCCATCTGGCCATGTCCTAAAGGACCTTCGTGCCATCATCTGCTATCACCCTGCCAGCAGCCCTGGGGGTGGAAGACCTTGTTCCATTTCATGCATGGGGAACCTGGCGCCGTGCACACTGCAGACTATCCAGCCACATCTGCCAGGGTGCCCAGGGCATTTTCTGAGTAACTTGGAGCCAGAAAGCCTGGGGCCGATGCCAGACCTGCCCCTCCACCTAACCCTAGAGGGTTTGTTGCAAGAAGTAAGCAGAGAGTCTGTGGGGAAGCACTCAGTAACCCCAGAACCACCATATAAATGCCAACTGCATGCCTAGGCAAGCCTGTTCCACCACTGCCCTTAACCCCCATCCTCAAGTCCTCCCTGACCCCTCTCTTCCTCTCAGCGAGTCCAGCCAACTCTATAAATCCAGATCTGGCCAGCGCTGCCTCCTGCACTGTCTCTCCAAACTTTCACCTGGACCACTCACTGCAAGAGCCCCACACCGTTCTCCCTGCCTCTTCCCCGGGCACCCTGTTCCCAGCACAGTGGGCCAGGGGTGTCGTTACAGCCAAGAGCAGAACTCGGCCTTCCTCGGAGTCAAAGCCCACGTCCTTCTGGGGCCCACATGGCCTGGCCTGATCTGGCCCGTCCCCTCCCAACCTCACTCCTTGCCCTGCCCTGCTCTCCAGCCACACCAGCCTCCTTCTTGTGCCTCCAAGCTGCCAGGCACAGCCCACCTGGGGCCCTGTGCGCATGCTCTTCCTCTCCGCACATGCCGCGCTGGCTTCCGCCCCTCCTGCCGTCTTATGTCAAGACAGCACCACCCTTTCCCCAAGCCCTGCAGGACCCTCAGCCCTCAGCTGGCTGTTCCCAGTGCTTCTCGCTGGCAGGTGCATGAACAATTCTCCCACCCTCTGGCCCTGTCTCTCCCCGCTAGCACGCAAGCGCCACGAGGGCAGTGGAACTCACTGCTGCACCCCAGCACCAGGAACAGCGCCTCGCGTGTGGTGGGTGCTCCTTAACCATTCGTCGGATGAATTCCTGAACTATCCTCACACCCTACTGGTCCTGGTCTCTCCCACCTGCCCTCTGACAAGCCTGACACTCAGTATATTCCCATGAGGTAGGCAAGGCTGGGTTTCATCCCCACTTGACAGGAGAGGAAACAGGCTGGGAATGGCGGTGTCAGGGCTAAGGCTGGGCTGGGTCGGGTCACACATGTGTTGGTGTGGATCAGAGAATCTGCAATGTACCAGACACGGCAGCTCCGGGGAGAAGGGCAGTGCCTCTGTGTGGCCCAGGCCAGCCCACCGGCTGCTCTAAAACAACACCTCCTTCTTCTGGCCCACTTCAGCACAGGAAGAACTGGCCCCAGATAACTCATGTGGCAATGCCAGCTGGGGCACGGATCAGGACTCCAGGGTCCAGCTTATCTACCCTGGAGTGGCCAGAACAGACACAGGCCCACGAAAAATTTGACCTTTGACATTCCACCAACTTCTAGAGAGATCACCATGAAGATGAAAAGTTAGCCACCAACTTGGGGACTGCAGTTTTGCTCACCTTTATCCAACATTCATTACCAGGTTAAGCACAGTTTCTACCAAGAAATGATAGAAAGGAGGTTATAAGGCAAGCTCCGCTGGAGAGCAGCAGGTGCCCCTAGATATGCCACCTGTAGAGAGCGTGTCACACACCACTGACACAGGGAGACGGAACCACTGCTGGCATCGGCAAGAATCTCTGTCTCTGGCCACCAGCGCTGCAGGGACTGATGTGCTCTAGGTCCCTGCGAGAGGAGTTCTCCCACCTGCCATGCCTAGGGAAGGGTGGAGTTCAAGAAGGCTCTAGCAACATCCACACAACGTGCACCACCTAAAAGAAAACGTTGGTCCAATGGAACATGCACCACCACTCCATAAGGAGGCTGTGAACAAGCTCAGAATGGACCAAGATTCCACCTACCTTGGATCTTCACCTCTGTTGGGACCCCTTTCAGTGAGCTGAACCTGTCCTGCAGTGAGGGCCAGACCCTGCAGGGAAACAGCAGAGCTGGTCAGGCCGGAGACAGCCAGAGAATCCCCCTGGGCCCTCTATATGCGCTGGAAGAAGTGAATTCCTGTGCACGTGCTCAACGGCACGGAGCGGCTCACTTTAAAGTGGTTACTTCTGTGTCACGTGGATTTCATTTCCATTAATTATTAGGGAAAGAATATTCCAGGAAGTTTACCTCAGAAATCTGGATACAGAAATGAATCTGGACACTGAAATGAAAATTCTTCTCAAGACCAAAAAAAAAAAAAAAAAAAAAAAGATGGCTGCAGCAGAGGCAGAGAGGGAAGCTGCCAGCACTCAGGGCTCTTTCTCGAAATGGCGCAGCGGGTGGGTTTTGAGGGCTGGCCCCGGGCTCCTGGCACCCTCCCCGGCCTCGCCTGGGTCGGCATCAACTGCTCCAGGGTGGAAAACTTTCTTCCCACCCGGCCCTCTGCAGAAAAGGCTTGTGAGGCCTGCTTTCAGTCATGTGGGGGCTCCTGCTGCAACAGAGTCTGTGGTCACCGTCGAGGCTCATCACCTTGGGCACAGTGAAGGCTTGCCCTTGACTGCAGCACACAGGGGCCGCTCAGAAGCATGTCACCTTAAAAGCCATCTGGTGGGCAAAACCAGATCCACATGCACAGCGCATGGAAGGCAGGAAGTCCCACGACACCCAGACATGCGCCACAGGTGACACACGGCTCAGCCCTCCACTGGGTCTCCTCCTTCAGGGGAGCACAGCCCAAGCACTGCATCCCCAGTCCCAAGCCCCATGCCTCAAGCCCGGTATGACACTGAGGCCCAGAAACATCACTCCGGTCGCTGGGGCCACAGGCTCTTACCCGGGAGCCCCAGGCACCTGCCACCACAGCAGCCTTTCATAAACAAGAAGGAGTCGCTTTCCACCAGGCTGCCAGAGCCTGGCTACACCTCACCATTGCCATCACTCTAGGAGCCTGCTGACTCGTGTGGTGGGAAAGGGCTGGTGGCTGTTCCCTGGAGAGGCCACGCTTGCCCCAGAACTGCAACAGAGATCGGGCTGGGCTTGGCTGCCTCCACAGCACCACCCACCTCTGTGACTTATTAAGACAACCGCGGGTTCTGCGCAAGCGGGGTTGGGGAAGGAAGGGGGAGGCCAGCAGGCTGGGCTCTGCCAGCGGGGTTGCCGAGAACATCTCTGAGCACAAGGCTCGGAGGAGCAGAGGGCACTCACCCAGCACTGTGCAAGGCCGGGCACAGTAAACCCTGAACACACTCAAAACCCACGCTGCAGAAGCCCCAGCAGCCAGACTCAGTAAGGGCTGTCACTCAAGTCACCGCACCGTCACAGCAGAGGGCAGAGCAGGAACAGAAAATGCTGGAGGCCTTGGAGGCCCCAAGGAAAGCCACAGGGCCTTGACCTCCACAATCCAGGGGGCTCCATGAGCTCTGCCCCAACCCACACCAAGGACCAACACTAGGTGCAGCTTCCAGGTTCTACTGGGAGGAGATGAAAAGGCGGCCCTAAATGGGGCTGACAGGTTGCGGTCACATACAAAGAAAGGCAATGGGAAATTCACAGGAAAACTCCCATCCATCTGGTTCTCCTGTAGGACCCTCAAAAGGCCTAAGGAATTCTCGCCAACCTGAAATCAGACAATGTCATCGTATGCTCCCTGGCAGCTTTTTCAAAGGATTCGGTTTCTGGTATTTACAGAAGTACTACAGGTTGAATATCCCTAATCTGAAAACCTGAAATGCTCCAAAATCCTAAACTTTTTGATCGCCGATATGACGCTCAAAGGAGATGCTCATTGGAGCATTTGAGATTTCGGATTTTCAGATTAGGGACACTCGACCAGTATAATGCATATATTCCAAAATCCGAAGAAATCGAAATCTGAAACACTTCTGGCCCCCAGACATTTTGGATATGGGACACTCAACCTGTAGAAGCATCTGAGGGGCGTGGCTTTGGCCTCCTACCCGTCCCTCTCTGGCCAGATGACCCCAGTTCCCCAAGTGCCCCCAGCTTCCACCTGAGTCAGGCAAATCTGCGCCCCCTCCCACAAGAGCCTCCTCCTGGGAGCTCGCTCAAGACCCTCACACTCCACCCAGCTATCTCCAGTCCTGCCTCACCTCCCAGCCTCCCAGGTTCCCAGGCCAGGGGCTGGTCCCTCCAGGGCCAGTAGTGGCTGCCAGACAAGCCGTCTGCCACTCAGCGCAGGGCTCCTTCTGTCTTTCCCTGGGGTATTGGTCTCCCCGCCTGCAGCCACTGCCCTCCAAATCCATCTGCCACAGAGCACCCTGAGTCACCTTACCAAAATGCCAATCTCAGCATGTCGCTCCCCAGGTTCCATGCCTGCCCTGCCCAGAACATAAAGCTCAAAGGCCTTGGCACAGCATGCAAGGCCCTGAGGGAGCTGCCCTGAGCTGCCATTCCAGCTGCTGCTGCCCAGCTCTCTCTCCCACACCTCAACTCCCTGCTCCTGTCCAAACGAGCACCCCGCTGTTACCGTCCCCATCCCAGATCAAATGCCACCTCCTCCCTGCCAACATCCACAGCACCCAACTCAGACTGCAGTGCTGTGCATCGTTTCTGCTGAACCCCAGGACTTGTACCCACTAAATACCCAGCTCCTGAGGACACCCAGTCACATCTGCAGCGCGTGGAATGGCACACAGGTGCAGCCTGGAGAACCCCCCGACTGCACGGCCACACCATGCTGCGGCTCCCATACTAAAGAGCCGGAAATGACAGCAGGCCAAGAGTGCACCCACAGGTTGAGGGCTCCAGCAGGGGCAGGGTGTGCTCAAAAGGCTGTGGGCATCCAGAGGGAAGCGGAATACATTCTGCCCTGGGAACAGGAAACATTTTAAAAGGAGACAGGACGTGTGAGTTGGGTCTTTGCGGGCTGTACAGGAGTACGTACGACATGCAGAGACTAGAAGGGCATTTCCAGGAGGGGGAACAATGTGAGCAAGAGCAAAAGGTTATGAAGCGAGGAGCTGGTGTGCTGAGCCCTGGGGAGAGGCCTGAGGAAGGGCCTAGAAGGCAGAGGCAGGAGACGCCTCTGGAACAGCAAGGGCTCAAACACAAAAACGCCTCCTCCTTCCTCTGGGGGCCTGTATCCAGCTGGGCGTCCTGCTGATGTCCCTGGTCCTGGCGGGCCAGACCGGCTGGATGCGGGTTGGCACCTCACTGCTCTACTGCCAGGCTCCCGCCCAGGCCCCTTCCTCAAGCAGCAAGGGTAGGCAGGCCGCAGGCTGAGGAGGGGGAGGCCCGGGCCTGGACTCACGAGAGGCTTCTGTACCAACAGACTACAGCTGTTCCTGAGCATGGCCTGGGCACACACCCAATCCCACAGGAGCCTGTGCTCTGTGGGAGGCGGGGCAAGCCTTCTCCACTCACAGCTGTGAGGCAGTGAGACAGACCCTCAGCTCAGGGACTACGTCACCAGGGGAAGGATGTCTGCCCTGGGAATGGGACAATCTGGATCATTTCCTCCACCATCACTCAGGAAGTCACCCTGTCACCATGGGCTTCGTAGGGTGCCAGGCACACACCATGCTACACCCTGGCCCAAAGGCACCAGAGGACTGGGAAACGGGTCACGGCACAGAAACTGACAAGAGGTGACACTGCATGAGGACCACTTGGCCAGCTGAGACCCAGCCAGGAGCCCACGCCCTGGCCCTGCTTGTCACTCCTCCACTGGGAGACCAGAGACAGTTCATGCCTCCAGCCTGACCCTTGGCTTCCGGGTCTGAGAAGGAAAGGACTGGAATGGAGCATTTCTCAGGTGCCTGCCAGTCCTGAACCTCCAAACTCATAAGGCAAGGCAAACGCTGAGGGCAAGTTCAGCACTGCAGCAAAGGGGTGGCTGGACTAGCCCAGCACCGCCAGGGGCCACTTTGCCCCAAGTTTGATCATGCCTGTCACCAGTACGCCTTACCTACACAGCTGTTCTCACGAGGGTCCAGGCTAGGGGGTGGAGCCCTCTGGGAAGACAGCTACTCACAGTAACCACAAACCCCATCTTCCCCAGGTGGGGCTGGCTGGCGCCCATGCACACCCCAGGTGGGAAGAGGAAGAAACTGATGCATTACCGGGTACACATCCACTCTAGGATCTCCAAGCGGTACTTTGAGGGGCTGCACAGCAGTTCCTGAATTGTCTTTGGCTCTGTGATATACAGACCCTCGAGGAAGGGGCAGTTTAGGTCCTAAGCAAGGAAAAGGAAAGCAACATTCACTGAAAGTCCCAGTGTACATCATTTCATTTTATTTATTTATTTATTTTTGAGACGGAGTCTCACTCTGTCGCCCAGCCTGGATGGAGTACAGTGGCATGATCTCGGCTCACTGCAGCCTCCACCTCCTGGGTTCCAGCAATTCTCCTGCCTCAGCTCCCAGGGTAGCTGGGGGATTACAGGCATGCGCCACCACGCCCGGACAATTTTTGTATTTTTAATAGAGACGGAGTTTCACCATGTTGGCCAGGCTGGTGTCAAACTCCTGACCTCAGGTATCTGCCCACCTCAGCCTCCCAAAGTGGTGGGATTACAGGCGTGGGCCACCGCGCCCAGTCCTCAGTGTACATCTGCAAGCTCCCAGGACCCTTTCCTTTACCCGCGTCCTGCCATCTTGCCAAGAGCTTAAGTCCCCCCATTCTTAACCCCACATCTCCCGCGGCATGCAGACCCCACCTCTTTCAAGTACTCCCACTCTGGGCTCTTGTGGCAGCAGGACCTAGGAGCAACGCCTGAGACTAAGACTTAAGAGAGAGTCCTAGGTTTCGGGACTGAGGGAAAGGGGAGAGGGAAAGGGAGAGGGACCACTGAGCCAGTCGCGGACAGGATGGGGGAGTGGCTGGCGGGAGGAGCGAGCGGGCCGAGGGGACCTGGGACAGCTCCCTAACCTCGTGGGCCAGCTTTCCTCACTGCTGCAGTGAGGGCTCTGTCCTGTGGGGCTGTAGAGGGCTTCTGGAGGCTATCACCCCTGGCATCTGACACCAACTGACACCAAGCCCTAGTCTCGCTGACTTGACAGAGTGGCACGAGGCTCTGCCCATCTGTCCCCCCAGACCCCGCAAGATCCCTAAGGCCAGGCCTGGGTCCTCCGTGTCTGCACTTGCTCCGAGCGCCCAGCGCGGGTACTGCAGTTCCACAGGCGGTGCTGGCCCCAACTACCAGGCACGGGCCGTGGAGACAGCAAGAACGAAGGCCTGGGGCACCCCAAAGGGCAAAGATGAATGATCCACAAGCACCCCCTGCTGCAAGGGAACAGGGCGCAGCCGGAACCGGCGACGGTGGCCGCGTGGCGCCGCGGACTTCCGCAGCAAGCCCTCCCGGGCCTCGGGCGGGACCCTCCCCGGTCTCCCGCCCTGGAGTGGCTTTCTGGGCCAGCAGCACCTTCAGCTTCCCGAACACCTCCACAGCCGCCCTGAACACGCTGCTGTCGCCCTCGTCCTCTGAGTAGTCGTCGCCGCCACGGCCGCAGCCAGCGTCCTGCCCCGCCATGTTTCGCGCTCCGAGCCGCGCCCCGCCCACGCCCTGGCTTCACTGGCCGGCAAGACCGCCAATCAACCTCCAGCGTTCTTCCCGCCCACCCGCCTGCGCCCACCCCCTTCCCGACCGACCCTTCCCATTGGGCGACGGCTCCGCCTGCGCGGGCCCCGGGCTCCCACCCCCCGCCCCGGCACCACCCAGAGGCAGGACCACAGTGAAGCGGGCAGGGCGGACACAGGGAAGGGGGCGGGGCGGACACCGGGAAGGAGGCGGGGCGGACACCGGGAAAGGGGCGGGGCGGACACCGGGAAGGGGCGGGGCGAACGGGCCAAGCTGGCTCTGAGTCGCCGGCCTTGCTGGCGTCGCCCCTGCTGCCGGCCGGGAATGATGATGCGTTGAAGCGAGGCTCTTCCAGGAGGGGGCGCTCCTGCCTTGGTCGGGTTCTCCTGGGCCACCACCACTAAGGGGCACCCTGGTTCCCAGGAGGACCAAGGGGAGCCTTGGGTGCAGAATGGAACTCGGACTGAAGCGTTCCTCTCCCAGCGCGGGGCTCCGTCTTCTCTTCACCATGCTCACGCTATAGTTAGAAGGAAATTTCTTGTCACTCACCAGCTGTGTGCCTTTGAACCAGTTACCTAACCTCTCTGTGCCTCTTTGCCCTCACCTAATGGAGCTAATGAGAGCACCTTACCCACTGGGTTGCTAATGAGGATGGCAGGCGGTAATAATTCCTGTGGAATCTCTAGAACAGTGCCCGGCGCATGCGAAGAACCATGTAAATGCTCACTATTGTAATACATGCTGGGCCCTGCTCCCCTCACGGCTCCTGGGGCTACCTGTGGCTCCTTCCTATCCTGTCTACTTAACAAATTTTTCTACATCCCTCAGGACCCTCAAACTCAATGCGTCTGCAATGAAATATGTCAGTCGCTCCTCCCCCAGACCTGCAAAGCCCCCAGTTCACTGAATGCCCCTTACCCAGGGACCTGCTGATTGGGCAAGGCAGGAAGGAGTTGGAGGGTGGCTTGTGCCCAGTAGCCAGGAGACAGCAGCAGGCAGCTGCCACTGTGCCCTCCTCTGTGCCCTACCCTGCCATCTCCTGGAGGGTGGGATCAGGGGGCAAGTCTATAGTCAGGGAGACCCAGGGACCTGCTGGGAGGCAACTGCAGTCATCCAAGTGACAGGAGGGGACTTCACTCTGTCCTGGGAGGAGGGAGCGGGCAGGAGTCCGGGGGTCACAGGAAGGGACCTCAGCCTGGGAGGCCCCGACACAGGCCCAGCGAAGTGCCTCAAGGTTGCTCTCTACCCTTCCACGTGGCTGCTGCCTCAGGCCCTTCTGGTAGCTGAGGGCTGTCAAGGGCTTTGGGATTTTTTTTTTAAGCTTTTTTTTCCCTCCTTTTTGTTTTTGTTTTTCTTTCTTTCTTTTTAGAAAATTTCATCTCAATCACAGCCCCAGCTCAGACATTCAAATTCTTGTGGGTTTTTCTGTGGATCTTTCCTAGGACTGGGGAATTTGGCGGAAGAAACCACGGCAGTGTGGCAGCCTCCCCCAACCCTCCCCATATTCTCTGCTCCTGAGGACCGGGAAGAAACCAGCTCCTGTGTACTCTGGAGGAAAATCTCCCTCCTCCACCCAGCTCCACGGAGCCAGTGTGCTCAACAGGCCTCCCCAACCTCAGCAGTTCAGTCTATGGGACCCTGAGGAACTGGCAGGGCCTTGAGAGGCGAAGATCATCTTGAGAGGTTATGGAGGCCATCCCCCTGCATGGAGAACCTGTTGGCCAGCCCTCAGCCCCTGGAGATGGTCGCTGAAGACCCAGCAGCAGGCTGCAGCTTCCCTGCCCACACCACCCCACCACCCACCACCCACCACCCGCCACCCACCACCCGCCACCAGAATCATAGCACCTCCCAGGCATCTTCCTCCGGAAAAGCTGGAGGCTGGGGAGGGAACAGAGAGGCTGCTGGGCCTCTCAGGAAGGGGGAAAGAAGGGGCCCAGAGGTAGAAGCTTCTGGAAATGTGGACTCAAGCTCAATGCAAGAAAGCACTCCTCCCAGAAATCACTGTCTGAACACCAGCTGGCTGCCAGGAGAGGAAGGGAGCTCCCGGTCCTAGAAGGTCTACAAGCCCAGGGAGGTGGGTGGGCGGGGATGTGGAGGGTTGAGTCCTACCATGGGGGAGGGAGGGGGCACATCTCTAAGGGACATTCCAACCCAGAGACCCCAGGTTCTGTGAGGGAGGCCTGGGTGGGTCAGGAGCCAAAAATGTGGCTGAAGGACCCATTGACCTGGAGGAGGGATGTTGGGGGGAAGCTGTGGATGTGGCGGGGAAGCTGGGGGGTCCTGGTCATGGAGGAAAGTTGGCCATGCGTCCCAGCAGGGCCTCAGCCGTGTCAGTGCTTGGAAAACACGTTGGAAAATGAGACTGGTTCACGGCACTGGCCCCGCTGTGCCAGAGATGGGCTGGCGGGTGCTGGTGGCATTCGAGACCTCTCAGTTTGTGTGGTGGGCCCAGAGATATATGGCCAAACAGTTGAGCTCACCAAGTGGGCAGCCTCCCTGACCTGTGGAGGGTATTGAAAAAGTCCTCAGAGCATCCGGGCCCTGCTCTTCATATGACCTTTAGGGCAGACCCCAGGGTGCAGCGGGAATCAACCAGGGACCCCCCAATCCCCCAAAGACACCACGAATCAAAGGAAGCTGAAGTCCAAGGGCTTTCCTCTCTGCAGAGGCGGGTCTGCTTCTGGCAGGGGCTGGAGTTAGACCTGAGGGGGAGCCACCCCACCTGGGGGCGCCTAGGCCCTAGAATGCTGTCAGAGCTAAAGCCCTAGAAGGCCTTGCTCCACGGGGCCACTTCGACTCCCGGCCCTGAACCAGGGAACCTGGGGAGGAGCCTTTGAGGGACTGAAGTGTCCTCCATCACCCCCCACCCCTGGCCACTAAAGTTCCTCAGTAAGGGTGGAGAGCACCAAATGCAAGCTGTTGAAGACAAGGCAAGTGTGTGCGTGTGTGTGCGTGTGTGTGTTTTGGGGGAGAGTTCAGGTCTAAGATGAGAAGCTGATCACACCCATGCGAGAAGCAAGTGGTGAGCCCTGGCATTGGGTTTGAGGGAGAAATGTGACAGAGTAATGAGGTCAGGCTCAGGACGGTCTGAGTGTGAGGCTCTCCGCAGGCAAGGCAAAGCCAGGGGGCTGCCTCTGCCTCCCCTCCCCTCCCTCCCCCTCCTGTCCTCCTCTCCCTCTTCCTTCTCCTCATCTCCTCCCTGTCTTCCTGGGACCTCTCTGCTGCTAAGCTGCCAGGCTGAGCTGTTGGTCACCCATCCACCCTGCATCCTGGCATGCAGGCTCAGTACCCAGGTCTTGCGGGCAGCCCACGCCATCTGCACCAGCCAGGAGCCCACCCGAAACCCAGCCCTATCCTTGCAGATGGGGGAAGGGATGGAGAACACGAAAGCAGGGGTGGGGGCCTTGTAGATGAGACAAGGAAGTGGCTGTAAGCTTGGGGGAGCCCTGCGGCCTGTGGCCCTAACTCTGGAGGGACCACACTGTCAACCTGGGAGCTGCCTGAAGACTCAACTCTAGAACGTTCTCCTCCTAGGCCTCCGTGTTCATCTTTGGAGTCTACTGGCATATGAGAATGGAGAGGCTGCCTTGGGACCTTGGCTTCCTCTTCCTGTCACTTCTAGTCCCTATGCTGGGCCTCCTGCTTTAGGGCCCCACCCTCACCTCCTGCAGTTGAGGGGCCCTCACCTGCCCCATCCTGCCCCCAGGCCACCAGCTCCTGCAAGAGCACATTCCGCAGCGCAGTCAGCATGGTACCACCATCGCCATCACCATCGCCTCCTGTGGGCCTGGAGGTGCTACCATCACCTACCCCGCCCTGTCCCCCAGGCCACAGGCTCCTGCAAGAGGGCAGGGCCTGCGACCTAGGGCGACTCTTGCTCTGAGGCCAGAGGCAGTTGTAGGGGGTGTGGACAGAGTCTGGCTGGCAGGGAGGCAGTGGCTCAGCGGTCCATCTTTGTCCTCCTGCCCCGGGCCCCAAAAATGGGAGGGATGGTCTGGGGCCCTGGGGACCTTTCGGTTTCCCGTTTCTGCCCTCGAACTGCCTGTTTGCAGTGGACGCAACGGGAGAGGCGGGGGCGGGGGCGGGGGCGCGGGCGCTGGCGCGGGATGGGCGAGTGGCTGCGCGTGCACGCGGCTCGCGGGAGGTGGCGGGCGGGGGCGAGCGCTGCTGCACGTGCGCGGGGCGCAGCCGCGCAGGCGGCGGCAAAGGAAACGGCGGCGGGCGGGATCGCCCCCTCCGCGGGGAGACGCTCGGGTCTAGACGGCTTGGCAAGGCCGGCGGGGCTGAGTCACATGCGTCTGGAGCGGGAAGCGAGGGCGCCAGGACGGGAACACGAACGTGCCCGCTCGGAGGGCCGGCCGGGGGAGGGGGCGCCCGCCTCGCCTTCTTGCTTTGCCCGAGCTCCCCGGCCGGGCCTGAGCTGCAGCTTCTGCCCAAACTCCGTTCCCTGCCGAGGTCCTCGAAGCCCACCGGAGGGGATGGGGCGGGGCCGCTTTCACACGGAGTCCAGCGAAGCCACGCTATGGGCGGGAATGAACTCGAATTTCACACGGGCAAGGAGGGTGGGAAACTGGCCCCTATTCTGCCCCCATCCCGACCACGGCCCTGCTCCCTATGGGCTGGTCCCTGCTGCGTGCCACCCTCTGCAGTCCCCCTCCACTGGCACCCTCCACCCCATCCGCAGCCACCCTTGTCCCATTTGGGGTCCTGTGTTCCCCTTCCCTCCTTTTTCTTCTCCACCCCCACCCCGCAGCAGGCTCTCTCGCTCAGGATCACCAGGTCTCAAGCATTTAGTGCTCACCAAAGCGTCTGCAAGAAAAGTCATTTAATTGGGACCAGATCCTCTGAGGTTTCAGTAGCATTAAAATAAGATGGGTTTCCTCTAGGGAAGAGTTGCGGGCAACAGGAAGAGGGCATGGAAAATGGGGCTTTTTTCTTCTCCAAGCTTTAAGGGGGAAAGGCCCCATATTGTTACTGACATATAAGATAGCTGCAGGCGCATGTCCCCAGAGAATGCCACCCATGTGCCACACACTGCTGTCGTTTTCACTCAGACAACATGTGGAAAGCTCAAGAATGGGCCTGTTCCCTTTCTGTGGGGGTCACTCCAAGGCTGTGTCTCTGGCTGCCCTGGGCCCTGGGAAAAGGACAGGCACGTAGTAGGTGCTCCTGCAGAGAGCAGGAGAGCAGGAACAGCCCCCAGACCTTGACCCTGAGGCCCAAATGCTCCTGACCCCACCCGCTCCTCCTCGCAACCCCGCCTCCACCCTTGGCCAGCCACTATCACCTGGCCCCTGGCGGGCTCAGCTGCTACACGGTGGCTCCCACCTTCTACCCTTATGCCCCCAGTACATCTGCTCGTGCTCCACCCCACAGCCTGAGGGGGCCGGATCCTGTGACTCCTCTGCTTAGCAGTCCAAGGTGGCTCCCTGATTCTTTCAAGGACAAAGGCAAGCCAGCCCACCTTCCCACGGCTCACTCAGCCTGCTCAACCACATTGCTGTCATTGCCAATGCTCAAATTGGGCCCAACCCTTTCTCACCTGGGGCCTTTGCACTGGCCATCCCTCTTTTTCGGAGGGCTCTTTCTGTGGCTTTTTGCATGGCCATGGCCTCTTCACTCACGCCTCTGCCCAAATGTCACTTTCTCACGGTCCTCACCTGATCCCCTGTCAGTGAGCAAAGAATCCACTGTCCAGTCCTCGTTGATGACAGCCTTGAGGGACAAACAGCATTGCTTTGGCATCCTCCAGGCTACCAATCTGAGTCCCAGCTTGTAGAGGGTATGTGTGTGCCTGAGTGTGTGAAGAGTGGGCTACATGGAAGGGAAGGGGGAGGAGGACAAGGGACAGGAGTCCCTTCCTTGACCTGGGATTGTACAACTAGAAGCGACCTTGATCATGTAATCCAGCTTCTCTAGGCGCCTTCTGGCTCTCAGATTCTAGAACTTTCTAAGGAGCCTGTTTCCACCATACTGAAATGAGGAGACTGGGGCACTGAGGAGGGAAGCTTGTTCCTGATGTCACATGGCCAGTCCGTCCATGGCAGAACTGGGAGCCCAAAGCTCTTTCCAGCAACCCTCGGGCTGCATCCCTGGTTCCTGGAAAATCCCAACAGCCCTCCCACCCTCTGCTCCAGACACCGGTCTCAGGATTACTGTTGGCTTGGGGCCTGCCTGTCTCAGCACAAGTCCATCAGTGAGCTCTTGGGCGGGGGGGGGAGGGCAAGGCAGAAACTTGCGGGGAGCCTCTGGCTCTGCTGAGCCCCTGAAGGCTGGCTCTGCTCCATGGGGGTTCCTTCAAGATCCCCACAATGGCCGGGTGCCCTGGGACTGGACAGAGTGGGCAGCAGGAGTACCACTCCCCAGGGGCCCACCCAGGTCAGCCACCAGGCTCCCGACCAGGGGAAGGGCAGCGAGGCCAGGCCTCCATGGGAGCTGGGAACTGAGAGCACCCCAGGCCTCACCCCTTCCTGCCTAGGTGGGTAGGAGCGGAGTCCCTCCCTCCTCCAGGCTGGCTGTGCCAGAGAAACCTGGGAGCAGGCTTCCCCCACCCCCAGCCCAGCTAATGGGAACCAGATGGCAGGATGTTTAGTCAGCGCCTGGGGAGCGGCGCAAACAGGGGAAATGGGTAGGGGGCCAGGATTCCAGAATCCATCCCCAGGCAGGGGGAGGGGCGGAGCCGGGGTTCCCATCACCGTCCAGTCTCCCGACCCCAGGTGCTAGGCTCAGCTCAGGCAGGGACCTACCCCGTTTCTCAGGCGATGCCTGGACCAGGAGGCAGGAGGACTGGCCTCTGGTATCGAGACTTGGGTGAGCCCCACTCCTTCTCTGTTCCTTGTCTGTAAAATGGGGGGTCGACTGTGCTCTGTCTTGCAGGATCCTGGGGCAAGCTTCACTTAGTCTTGGCAGCATACTTCAAGTCTGCCGTGCCCCAGTGCTACCCTGTCCCAGCTTCGGCAGCTGCCCCCAGGCAGGACACTGGCCCACAGCCATCCTGTGTCACCCACAGGACGCACAAGGAGATGGTGGCCTCATCTCTGACTCCAGAGGCATTTGCTGACTCCCTAGATGGTCCCTGTTTCTGGTCTGTACGTGGCAGGGTCCAAATTCAGGTCAGAAACCAGAGCCCTGGATGGCGAGGGTACCCTGGATATAGCAGAGGACCCCATGTGGCTCCTACGGGACTGTTAGCTGGAGCGGCAGCTCCTCAAGGAGCCCAGTGAAGACCCAGTTGCCAGGCCTCCTCCCCACCTTGACCAGCCCTGCACCCCTCTGGATCTCACACATTGCCCCATTGCCCCAGGATGGAGACTCCTGCCTGATGGCCCTTGCCGGCCCCTGCCGGCCCCTGCCCCTCCTCCACTGCTTCCCTTCTCCCCTCCACCCAAGCCTTGCCCACAATTAACTCATTTCTTAAGATTGCTTCCAAACCTAAGTCAACGCTGGACAGGGCTGTAGGAAAAGCTTCCTCAATACTGGCCCTGAAGAGCCGAGCCAGCGGTGAGATCAGTCCTCTCTGCCAGCCCCCGCCTGCCTGCTCCCACAAACCCTGGCTCCCACAGCAGAACCCGGGGTTGGGGCTGCAGGGACACCCCAGTTGGAGCAGGGACTTCCGGCAGCCCTCTGAGGGTGGCGGGCTCTAGGAACTGGAGCCAGACACCCCCTTATTTGCCCCTCACTCCACCACACGCCCCTCTGGCCGCACCCAGCAGTCCCCTCATCGAGCCCAGCCTATTTTCCACCTCATGTCATCCTGACCCACAGGTGCCCCTCTGACCAAGAGGATGCGTGCAGCTTAGGCACATCAGAGACCCCAGACTGTTGGCCAAGAAGTCTGGGGGGGGACCTGTGACATGGCTTCACCCAGGCAGTGCCTGGAACACCCATGCTCCTATGTAGGAGGTCGGGACAGCCACAGAACGTCAACTCTGCCCCCTACCCCATTTTACAGAGGAGAAGGTAGAGACCTGGAGGGCAAGCAGAGGAACCAGGAGCCAGCCCAGCCCGAGGCACACCCATGCCCAAGCAGCACTGGGGTCTCAGGCACGGGAGGCATACCCTCGCCGCCTGCACTGTGCCCACAAATTCTATTTCCTCTGGAACCCGGAGGCCTCCACACTGCTGCCCACGGCAGAAGCCCACGGCCTTGGCACCCACCCCCTCTCCTTTCGCAGCCATGGATGCAGGGCCCAGCAGCCTGCGGTGGCTGACCCGCTCTGTGGTGGGCCTCTCAGGCCTGCCACGTGTGAGACAGAAGCCCCATTCATGGAGGCCACTGGGCCAGAGCCAGCGGAGAATCAATGCGGGCCTCACAGCAAAAGGGCAGGACCGCCCGGTCTGAGGAAAGGGCAATCTGTCTTTCTCTTCAGGTGGGAGCAGTGCACGTTGTGGGGAGTTGGGGGCAAGGTCGGGGGAGGCGTTTGCTCGACAGAAGGGGGGCCTTCCCAGGGAAGGGCTGGGGTGGGCAGGGAAGACTCCAAGTGCCGCGCCAGGGCCAGGAGCTCAGGGAGCAAGACCAACTTGTGCCGTCCGCCATCGTCCTGCCGTAGCCACCACCGTGCCTCTCCCAGCTCTCCTTCCCTCCATGGCAGCCAAGAGGAGTGTGCTGCTCCCCATCCTGGCACTGTGGGCGGGGTGCTGCTCAGGAGGGGCCCCACCAACCCCCATGGGCTTGGCTACCCTGCAGCTGCTGCCCAGCCCACCAGGGGCCCCCGACGGTGAGTAGCTGGCACCAGCAGGAAGAAGACTGCCGCAGGCTGTCCACCTCAGGCCCACTTTGGGTACTCAGGCAGGGATGCAAAGGGCCCATGGCCCTGAGAGAGCCCTCCCTGGAGGGCGAGGGGTGTGTGCAGACTCTAGGGGCGAGGGAGGGAAGAGGCCTTCCTAGGAGCGGGCGCTACAGTGAGGCTGAGAGCGGGCTGGGGTGTGCTGGGGAGGAGTTGCTCTGGCTGCCCCAGTGCCTCCTGAGACAGGAAGAATCTCAGGTGGCTGGAAGTATAGGGCTTGGGGGTGAAGTGGGGTTGCTGGCAGAGAGGGGCTCGAGGGGCCCGAGGACACGGGCTATGAGTGTGGCCTTTGTCTTATAGGCCAGTGGTTGTAGCCACACTTGGTGGCCCTGCCCCAGGCTTGGGGGTAGGGCAGGAGGGGCCAGGTGGGTGGGTCTGGCCCTCACCCCTGCAGACAGAGCGGTGCCCCCCATGGTTGGCCCTGGTTAAGGAGGAGCTGCTCCATAGAGGACAGGAGGCATTGGGGTTATCAACATTCCTCCAAAGTGGCTCACAGACCCCTTGAGGTGGCCCCTGGGCTTGCCTAATCCCCAACAAACCCCCTGTAGCAGACACTGGGGCTTTCACTTCTAAAAGCAAATTGTGCCAGGTCGCAGCGACCCCTTCATCTCCCCAGAAGCTGTCCCTAGGAAGCACGTGTGAAGTCCTTGCTCACTAATGGGTACGGGGCAAAGGGGATGCTGGGGAAACGCCCTACCCCCCACCTTTGGGACACACTGGGGAAGTGAGGGGAGGTGGGACCCAAGGTCCCTTGAGCAGCCCAAGGCTTTCTACCCAGGGCTGCTGAAGCTCCCTGGGCCCAACCACCGGTCCAACCCCTGGGCCTAACCTATAGGCCCAGCCCCTTAGCCCTAATGGGCCTAGAGCGCCACCCCCCCCCCCCCCAGCAGTGAGGAGCTGTGTAAGTTCTGAGAGGTAGTCTGGGTTACTGGCCCCAGGGGCTGGTGCCCTGCTGCTGACGGTGGGGACACACTGTTCTCTCGCCAGTGCTCCTCAGGAGGTAAGGGAAAGGCGGGGGGAGGCCTGGGTAAAGAGGAAGGGCGATGGGCTGTCTAGCAGCTGACAGCCCCTTGGGGAAAGGAGGCAAGGCCCCCAGCCCACACTGGCTCCTTCCGCAGGTCAGCTGCAGCCCATCCCTGGCATCGGCCACCCAGACAAGCCTGAGGCTGGGAAGCTGGACCAGTTGCGGTGTCAGCCCACCCTGAAGCAGGGAGCTCAAGGAACCCCCACCCAGTCCCCCTCCACTGGCTGGAAAGCGCTTCCCAGGCCAGGGCTGGCCCTGAGGAAGGAGTCACCCCCAGTGACCTTGGAGCAGGAGCAGGGTCACAACAAGGGCCTGGTCACTGAGTGGGCTCAGCCCCAGGCCACAGCTGCCATGAGGGCTGGGGCAGGGAAGCCCGAGGCCTTGAAGCTCAGGCCCTGGCAGGCCGGCAGGGACCCTCAAGCTCAAGAGGGGGCAGCAGTCACCGAGGAGGACCAGGGCCAGAGGACAGGAGGCCGGGAAGACAAGGGAAGGGGCCTGAAACCCAGGAGGCCCCCCAAAGGTGAGAACTGGCCAGGACAGGCGGCCTTCAGGTGGGGCCTGGGGCCTGCTGGGGCTGACAGGACCACGCATGAGTTTGGCCACCCAGGCACTGCCCCGTTCCCGGTGTTTCCAAGCCAAGTGCCCTCGTGTGTGAGGTGGGAGGGAAGCCCTCCAAAGTCACGTCCCCTCCCCAGCCTCAGAGCCCCCATTTGGGCCTTTGCCCTTGGTGCCAAGGGGAGGGGTCCCAGTAACCTGTCGCTCCAACCCAGGCTGGCTGAGTCACTGGCAGGCCCTGGGAGCCTCAGGCAAGCCCCTGTTCCTCAGTAGGCCCCTGTTGCTTGTGACCCAGCAGGGGCTGTCTCTCTTCCTCCAGGGACCTCCCATCAACCTGGGCTGAGGATCCGGCGCCCACAGAAGGACCGCAGCCGAGGCCAGGATGGCGGCGGCAGCACCTCCAAGACCCCAGGCCATGGGTGGAAAAGACCAGGAAGCACACATGGGCACAGGCACAGGCACGCAGACCTGGGCACCACCCAGCAGGCCATGCCCTCTCTGCCGGCCTCGTGCCTCCTGGCCCAGGCAGTCATCGCCTGTGGCAATGTCAAGATGAAGCATGTCCCTGCCCTGACCGACCCTGGTCTGACCACACTCTACCTGGCAGGTGGGTGGCCTCCTCCCCCCACACCCACCCCTGCAGCAGGGGTGAGAAGGCTGAGACCTGGGCTCCCACCCTGGCTCCCCTGAGCAGCCCTGTCTGGTGTGGGAGGTACAGAGTGGCAGCGGGCAGGGGGCAGAGAATATGGCTGCCCCATGTGCGCACAGAGAATGAAATTGCCAAGATCCCAGCCCACACGTTCCTGGGGCTGCCCAACCTGGAGTGGCTGGATCTCAGCAAGAACAAGCTGGACCCCCGAGGCCTGCACCCCCATGCCTTCAAGGTATGCTGTGGCCCATTCACCTCTTCTCGGGGGCCGGGGCTGGGGCTGGGGCTGGCAGGTCCCAGGTGACCTGAGGCATCCACTCACTGCAGGGTGGAGCTGCTTAGGGGGTAAGGCCTGGAGGAGGCACTGCAGAGAGCAGCCAGCATGGTGGGCTTCCACAATTTGGTGTGACGTGTTCCATCGCTGGGAGTAGGGGGAGCAGCACAGGCTTGCAGGCCCTGTATAGGAGCAAACAGAAACCTTCCCAGACAGGCCTGGATTCAGTGGGAACTAGGAAGCCATGATGCCACCAACAGAGTGCCCTTGGTCAGGATGGGCCCAAAGCCATGCCCAGGAAGGCCTGTGCCCCGACCAGCAGGCCCCCAACCCCAGCCCACCTATTCCCCATGACCTCCCAGAATCTGATGCGGCTGAAGCGGCTGAACCTGGATGGGAACTCGCTGACCACAGTCCCGGCCCTACCTGCCTCCCTGCAGGAGCTCAAACTCAACGACAACCTCCTGCAGGGCTTGCAACGCAGCAGCTTCCGTGGTGCGGGCGAGTTCCGGGGGCAGGGACCGAGGGGGCAGGCCTGGGCAGGTGCCCCACCCCCAGGACAGGGGCTGGCAAGGGGTGGGTCCGCCCTCTAGGAGGCACACTCGGGAGAGTGCCCAGGGCAGCCTGGCTGGAACGCAGAGGAGACTGCCAGCCTGGGTAAGGGGCCCTGGCCTCTAGGGGCAGGCAGGGGTTCTGGAGCTACTGCGAGCAGCTCTGCAATGGCTCACCGCACCCCTCTGCCCGCCTGCAGGGCTCAGCCAGCTGTTGACGCTGGAGGTGGAAGGGAACCAGCTGCGTGACAGGGACATCTCCCCCTGGCCTTCCAGCCCCTCTGCAGCCTGCTCTATCTGAGGCTGGACCGGAACCGGCTGCGGGCCATCCCACGCGGCCTGCCGTCCTCCCTGCAGTTGAGCTGGAGCCCCCAGGATGGGGAGGCAACATTGTTACCATCAAACAACCCTGCCTCTGCTTCTGCTGAGGGGGCGTGGAGCAGCCCATAGGGGGATCTGTGCGCTGAAACTCACGAGGCTTCAGGCCTCTCCCCAGCTTGACCTAACCTTCCAGAAGCCCACAGTGGGACCTCTTGAATGGCTCTGCACCCTCTGGGTTCTCTGAGTAAGGCCCATACCCTCTCTCTGGACCATACAGTCCCCTGAAAATCCACCCCTGCCATGGGCCTGACTGCTCAGGGCAGAGACTGGCACCTGAGTTGCACAGACATGGCTGGGTGGAAGGAGGCAGTGCCGGCAGAGAATGGGCACAGCCAGAGTTGGAGCCTGACGAGGTGGCCAACAACTGGCAGGTGGGCCCCTCACCCCAACCCCTGACCCCGACCCTAGGAGCTGCACCTGGGCACCAACCTCATCGAGGAGGTGGCGGAGGGCGCACTGAGCCACATCCACAGCCTCAGCGTGCTGGTGCTCAGCTACAACTGGCTTCAGGAGCACTGGCTGGCACCCCGAGCCTGGATTCATCTCCCGTGAGTGGCAGTCCCAGAGCTTCGCCCCAATGGGCATTCGGAGGCAGAGAGCAAGGATGGCCCAGAGCAGCCCCGAGAGGCAGGTGGGGAAGGCGGAGAGGGCAATGCTGAGCCACGGAGCCCCAGAGAGGGCCAGGAGGCAGGGGGCTCCAGGGGAGGACTTGTTCCTTGGGCCTGGTCTTCGGTGGGTCACTGGGGTCACCTCCCTCCCTGCTTAGGTTAGCCTGGGCCCTCAGTCACCACAGACTCTTCCAAGATATTGCTTGCAAGCTTGCAAGGCCTTCCTTCTGTCCCTCCCACCCAGAAGAATCCCCCTTGCCCTCCCGTGCCTAGGCCTGCCCTGCCGGCCCCCAGGAAGCTCACCTGGGAGGTGCCACGGGCCTGGATGGAGGGCAGCAGTGGTGGGGAGAGCTGGCCCGACGATGGGTGCAGTTAGGAGGTGACAGGGGCAGGAAGCAGCGCGGAAGGTCTGGGGGCACAGGAAAGTGGGGAAGAGAAGTGCATGCATGTCCTGGGGCTGCCATCACTGAGTGCCACAAGCTGGGTGGCTTCAAACAGCAGAAATAACCTCTCTCAGTTGCAGACGCCAGAAGTCTGCAATCTAGACGTTAGGGGGCCGTGCTCCCTCCGGAGGCCTAGGATGGGATCCTTCCTGCCTCTCCCAGCTTCAGGGGGCTCCAGGTGTTCCTGGGCTTGTGGCTGCACGTGGCCGTCTCCCCTGCGTGTCTCCCTCTGTCTCGTCTTCTCTCTTCTGTCCCTCAAAAGCACACCTGTCATGGGAGCGGGGCCCAGCCCGGGAACCCAGATGAGCTCAGTCGACATCCTCCCCTGCAATCCTTACATCTGCAAATAAGGCCACGTTCACAGGTTCTGGTGGACATAGGTTCTGGGGGCCACTCTTCACCTCATTCCAAGAAAAGTCAAGGGCAATTCCCTGGATCTGGTTGGGACAGCTAGGTAGAGATGCTGGCACACAGGCCACTCACGGCAACCAGATGCTGTAGGGCTGTAGGAGTCGGGCTAGGGAGTCAGGACACGGTCCCGGGAACAGCGGGGAGGGCTGGGGGAGGCTGGGTGCCAGGCGAGAGGCTGAGGAGGGCCTGATGACCACCAAGGCAGGGTGGGGCTGCAGTGGGGAGGGAGGTGGGGGTCGACAGACAGTCTGACCCGCCATTCCAGGGACCAGAGCCTCCCGCCCTGCATCCTTGCGTTCCAGGAAAAAGTTACCAGGACGTTTGGGTTTAATTATTCCTTTTTCCTCTCCCCCACTTGCCAAGGGGGCAAAGGAAAGCAGACAGCAGCCTGGGAGGGGCTGCCCGGCCGCTATTCCACTCCCGCCGCGAGGCCTGGGCAGGGGGCTGGCGGCCAGTCAAGCCCCAGCTGCCTCAGCCCCGGCCTCTCCTGGACTCTGGCGCCACCCATCTCTTTTCGGGCTGGTGGAAAAGGAGGGGACCGAGAGGCACAGGAGCAGCCCAAAAGGCTGACCCTAGCCACGGGGGCTGAGGGTGTTGCCAAGAGAAGCCTTCCCTGCTCCCTCTCTCCATGTTCTTACCTATTCCAGAAGCCTCACCACCCTCTGCCCTTGCACACCTGCATGGCCACAGGGACCAGGGCTTCCTGCTGCTGGGGTCAGGGCCTCAAGGAGTCAGGTGTCCACCATGGAGCGACCGGGGGCTCCCAGCTGAAGGTGGCAGCCTGAACTCCACTATTGGACAGCGAGGGCTGGGTGACCTCCCAGGGTCCCCCAGCCCTAACCCTCATGGAGCCTGATCTTTTTCTCCCCACACATCTAGCTTCTACACATCTGAGGATAAGACTGGGAGAGGCAGGATGAGGGCAAGAGAGTGGGAGGGACATAGGAGAGGGCTTCGAGGCCGAGGACCGGCAGGGGCAGAGAGCTCCCCTGCCCCACTTTTCCCCTAGATTTTAGGCGTCACCCTCTGAGCTCTTTCAGGTGTCAGGATTAGGAGACAGGAGACCCTGAGGCAACACCTGGAGGGAAGGAAGTGAGTGGGAGGACAGTTCCTCAGTCTCCACAATGACAGCAGGTATCGCTAGCCCTGCAGGGAGCAAGGAAGGCCCCCACCCAGATCCTCTAATCCCTAAGCCTTGGGGGACAGAGGAGGACATAAACCCACACAGGGCCTGGCCTGACTCACACAGGAGTTGCCAGAGTCCCAGCTGTTGAGAGTTCGGGTTGCGGCTGCCATCTCGGAGTGAATCCCCACGCTCGTCTTGGGAGTGTGGGGCTGCAGCCCCTGGAGCTCCCCTCTAGGAGTTGCCAACCGTCAGCTCCCTCTGCCCCTGTGTGCCCCGCCCCACAGGAAGCTGGAGACCCTTGACCTGTCCTACAACCGGCTGGTGCACGTGCCCCCCTTCCTGCCGCGGGGCCTGAGGCGCCTGACGCTGCACCATGACCACATCGAGCGCATCCCTGGCTACGCGTTCGCGCACATGAAGCCAGGCCTAGAGTTCCTGCACCTGTCCCACAACAGGCTGCAGGCTGACGGCATCCACAGCGTGTCCTTCCTGGGCCTGCGCGCCTCGCTGGCGGAGCTGCTCCTGGATCATAACCAGGTGCAGGCCATCCCACGCGGCCTCCTGGGCCTCAAGGGACTGCAGGTGCTGGGCCTGAGCCACAACAGGATCAGGTAGGGCCCCCCTCCTCGACCCCACACCTGCGGCCGTCTCCACCCCCACACCCCTGCCAGCACACAGAGGAAGAGGTACCCTGAGGCCAGGAGGCCCTGCCTTCTGGCTGGGCTAGGACAGGCTGGCCTTTGGGCTCCTTACCCATAGGCCGCAGAGGCCGAGGGCAGGAGTCGGGGCTCATCCATCCTCCCCCAATCCAGCCATCCACCCATCTTGGTTGCCATGATGGAGGCTGTGCCCAGTGGCTGGCAGGCCTGGAAAGCCAAGGGCAGGCAGTGGCCGGATGCTGGCAGGGCTCCAGCCTGGAGCGACAAGGGCTGGGGCTGGGGGCCTGGCACTGAGCCTCGAGTTGGGAGGGGGCCAGGAGGCCGCAGTGGTCTCTGAAGCCCGCCATCACTCCTCCACAGTTCCGATTCTGTGGCTCGGTCTTACTGCTTCTCTCAGGGCAGGGGTCTCTGTCTCTTCTTGAATGATGCCTACCCCTTCTTTCCGGGGTCTTCTCTCCCCTGCTCTGCCCCACCCCTCCCTTGCAGACAAGTGCCCTTGAATTCCATCTGTGACACGCGCGTGGCTCAGGACTCCAACCTTATCTCCACACACCTGGAGAACAACCTCATTGACCGGCGCCGCATCCCGCCCACTGCCTTCTCCTGCATCCGAGCCTATCACAGCGTGGTCCTCCAGCCCCAGCGGGGGGAGGAGGAGGGCTCCTAGCCCCGCTTGCCGCCTTCCTCCAGCACACACTCTGCTTCTCGAGGGGGTGGAGGGGCAGGCTGAGGTGTGCTTGGCCTTTGCACCACTGGGAGAAAGGTCTAGAAGACCCCACTGCTTCTAGTGCACCCACTTCCCATTGACTGGTGAGGCCGCTTCACTTAGCAAATGGCCCAGGGGCGAAAGGTGGCACTGGTTTGTACTTGAACATAATAAATGCAGCTTGGGCAGGCTCACCAGCCAGCCTCCCTCCCTCCAGGAGCTGCGCTGCATGTCCTGGCTCTCCCATGTCCGTGCAGTTCCTGGGCTGCACCTGAGACTGTCAGCAAAGAGATTCAGAGGGCTTGGGTCCCACAGCTTCTCTGAGAGCCTCCCCACCCCCACCCTGCCTCACCAGGGTCCTGAAGTCGTTGCTCGGTCCCAAGCCATCAAGGGGCCAGGCTCCCCACCCTTGCTTGGGGCAGCATCTGCACCTGATCCCTCTCATCCCTATCCTGGGCCTGGACCCAAAGAGGTGGGCTTGGCTGGCAGAGCAGGAGGGTGTGGAGGTTCAGGGCACCTGCCATTGGTCCTAGAGCCACCCACACCTGCACTGAGGCCTGGGGCAGGGGCTGGTGACCACCGCACAGTGGCACCTCTCGGGAAGCCCCTTTGCCTCTCCCTTGACACCTCCCCCCCATTCCTGGCCCCAGAACCCTCATCCCAGCCCCCAACATGCACACCCACCTGCAAGAGAGGTCCCCAGGGCCCCACCCTCAGCTCACAGATGAGTAACTTGCCCAGGGATGTATGGCTGGCTCGCTGTGAGACCAGGCTGTGCCCCTATCTGACCTGGTGCCAGGGAAGGGTGGGGAGTGAGCATGTGGTCTGTGCAAAGCCAAGCCCCGCCCTGAGCACTGGGCAAGGACCACCCCTGGCCAGAGTTTCTGACTGTTTGCCTGAGCGAGGCCGGCCCTCCATGTTGACCTCCCCATGTGCCAGGAGTCCCTGGGAAGTGACAACTCAGCCCTGCCGAGCCCTGAAGACAGACTGGCCAGATATGCTGGTGGAGACACTGGGTCTGCGGAGCCCTCGAAGGCCACTGAGGCCATTGCCCCGTTGGCCTGCCTGAGTGAGGGGGCCCCTGGGAACCGGATGGGGTTCCTGGGACAGCCTCCACAGCTCTCTAGGCCACCAGGCCCTGTGCCAGGAAGGGATAGGGACAAAGGGTCACAACCGCAGGGAACACGACAGCCACTGCCCTGGGATGGGGCTCACAGAGACAGCCAGGTGACAGGCATGAAGGATGCCGCAGGAGAGGGCCCAGCAGAGACACAGCCCAGCCCCAAGGAGCACATGGCTCCGTCCCTGTCCTCTGTCCCTCTAACTTGTGAGCCTCCAGCATGCCCCTCTGGCCCTGGCTATCCCACTCCATCACCTCAGCACCCCCATCTCGATCTGGGCACGGCCTTCCCATTCCCCGGCCTTCCTCTACCCTGGCGGGGCCGCCCCTCTCCTTCCCCTCTGCCTCCGGGCTGCTGGATGTGGGTGGAGCAGAGGAGGAAGGGCACAGGGTGTCCGCTGCGAGGACCTCGCCCCGCCATCAGCTCTGCCTAGGACCGGGGCCTGGGAACTGAGTCTCGCCTTGCTCCCATTCCATGGCCGATTCCCCCTACCCCTGCCCCCACCCCTGAGTTCTCAGTGGAGAAAGCGCCAGACTGTGGCGGGGGCGGGAGAGGCCTGGGAAGCTGTGGGCTGTTTGCTTTGGACTCATCCCGGCATTCCTTCTCCTCCAGCTGGCCCCTCAGATATGGCACTTCCTGTTTGGGCTGGGTCAGAGGTCAGCAGCCCACGAGGCGCTGGCCCCACTCTCCCAGCTCTCACGACCCCTCCTCCCTGCCTGGCCGCCCCGGTCCCTGCGCCTCTTGCTCAGGTCACCCTGCAGCCCCCACCTTCTCGCAGTCCCAGAGGTCAGGCCCGGGAGGCACAGGAAGTGCAGGCTGGGTGAGTCCCCGACATCTCCTGCCCACTTCTTACCACTGCCCGACAGATGAGGCAGGTGGGGAGGAGAAGGGGAGGGGCCCCTCAGCTGCAGGAGGGCAGGGGCCAGGCAGGCCACCCACAGGTGATTAATTCCACTTCTCAGAGCCTCGGCCGGGGCTAATCCTCCTGTGACCTTCCCAACTGGGGAGGCAGGGGACTCGCACTCGGGAAATGTACCTGCGGGCTCTTGGGGTCGTCACCTGGCCAAGGGAGAAGCTGGGCTGCAGCCGACCCCACAGGCCCGGCCAGGCCTCAGCCAACCTGCACTCCGAGATGGGGCAAAGGGACTGGGCCTTTATTTCCCCCTCATGACTGGGACAAGGGTGCTGTTTCCAGCCCAGGGGATTCCCCAGAGGGCCAGGAGTTCAGGGCTGGGGACTTCACTTCTTGGGGCTGTGGGAGGGCTGGTCAGAGTCTAGCTGGCACCACGAGGGAATCTCTAGACAGAGCCCCAGCCCGAGAGCAAGGGCAGCCCAGCCGTGGCCCTGCACCTGCCCCTCCTTCAGCACGGGCCACGCTCCGACACCCACTCACTCCCACCTTTGCTGTGATTACTGTGCTCCTCTTCGGGGTGGCTGCTGGCTCCATCTGAGGGTACAGCAGTGGGTGCAGCCAATCAGTGACCCCAAAATGCTGGGCATCTGAGGGGACATTGCAGTGACAATTGCGATAGTGATGGCAACGGGATAGGTGTGACTAGGGTCAGAAGGGAGGCACTCATCAGTCCTCAGATGGGGATGAGGATGCTGAGGTGATGGGGTGGGACTGAGGGTAAGGACAGTGGGGACAGCTCACAGTTCAGAAGGGTGGAGAATGGGGGCAAGGAGCCGTGCCCTCCCTGGGGCTGGGCCTGTGTCTCCGGCCTGAGACCTGGGTGGGACCTTGCACCTCTGCTCCGCCTCTGCCAGCTGCAGTCCCAGAAAACTGCCCATCAGCTTCCAAATTCTTCTCCAACTGCCCCTCACTGGCCCCCCACGGGCCCACCCCTCGCCTTCGCCACATTCTGTTCTGAGCCCTCCCTCCAGCCTAACACCCCCGTTCACAAGCATCTCGCCTACTGTGCCACCCTCCACCCCCTATCCCCATAGTAGCTGCCACCATGGCCACACGGGGACAGTCTGGGAGATGCTAAGTTGTCTGGCCCTCAGGCCGGGTGCTATCCCACCCCATCTTCTGAGCATCTGGGCCAAAGATTGCTCCGAGCTGAAGTCAGGGCTCGGGACAGGGCCCAGCCCCTTCCCACTCCCACCAGAGCCTCCTGGTGCTGCTCCTGGGCTCTGGCCTCTGGCCTCCCTGAGGGAAGACCACAGGGGTCCTAGGGTGCCCCTGGCCTCTGGCTCCCGGACTTCGGCTTCCAAGGCAACCCATCTTCCATCCTCTGGCCACGCCCCAGACCATGCCTCTCTAAAGATAGCTAGACGCAGGCCAGGCCTCCCCGGAGGCCCCACGCAGGCCCTGAAATTACAGCCCTGGTGGCCCGGAGGGGAGAGATGCTGTGTGATTATGTCCTCAGAGGAAGGTCAAAAAAAGCTCCTGGCATGGAGAGTGCCAGCTTTCACCAGCCACACCTCGGCCATCCAGCACTGGGAAGCTTCCAGATAGTGGAGGCTCCGCTCACTCAGCACCAGCTCAGCTGCCCCAGGGCATGTTGGCACAAGCCTCCTCCATAACCACCCCACCCCCTGAACCCAGAGGTCCCCGCTGAGCATGAGCTTCATGCTGCTTCGAGGCCGCAGGTCATCCAGAGACCCTTGAGTGGTGGTGGAGTTGCCCACTGGTGTCTGCCCACGAGGGTGCCGACACTGGGAATGGACGAAGCCCACAGGCTCGGAGTGAGGCCCACTCAAGGCCATAAACTTGGGGCCGCTCTCGGCAGGGTCACTTGCTCAAGAGGTAACCTCGATGTGTGAGTGACAGGTCCCTGGATGGGAATTTGTCCTGGAAGCTGAGGCTCTGCAAGAGCTACTCCCCAATGACAGGCGGCCTCAGGGCACTGCCTCCTCCTCTAGAAGCTCTCCCTGCCCCCCAGTCTTGTACGGGCACATAGCACTTGTCACTTCCTTGCTTCTTGAGGGTCTTGCTGATGGTGGGAGTGCTGCCTGTCTGCCTCGCCCCCTGCAGCTCTCTGTCCCAGCTCTGTCGGCTCTCCCTCTGTCTCTCTGTCCCATCCCCAAGACAGGCATGGGCCCTTCTGTTCACACCATCAGAATGGAAGGGTGGGGAGGTTCGTGTCCAGGCAGAAGGGTTCGAGAAGCAGCCACCCACAGAGAAGAGGGCCCACTGGACACACTTGGGGAGCAGGGCAGAGGGAGCCCGGGGCTCAGTTCTTGTTTCCAGACCCTGGAGAATCATGGAACAAGCAGCCCACCTCTGTAGGGGACCCCTGCATAAGAGACCACCTCCCAGGCTCCTAGGCTCTGCCCTCTAGGACTCACACCACCCGCCAGTATTTCATGCCCAAATGGGACCAGAGAGCTCACAGCCTGCCCTCTGGGTGCCCCCACCCTGCTTCTCTCCTGGGCCTCCCTGCTGTAGCTTTGAAGACAGGGCACAAACAGCTGCAAGCCAGCTGTGGGGGACAGGCTGCAGCTGACTCCAGGTCCTCTTCCCCACACTGGCCAAGGAGATGGCAGCTGGCTTAGATCCCTGCGCCCTGCCTCCCCTCCTCCCAGCCCCCTTCCTCCGTGGCCCTCTCCCTCCCTCAGACATGTCCTTGTCCCATCCTTCCGTCCCATGGCTGCCGCCCCACCTGCTACCTTCCAGCAGCTGTCCTGGGCGCTGTCCCAGGCAGGCTGGGGTGGCAGCTGCCTGATGAGGCCTAGACCAGAGTTAGGCTCAGAGCAGGGAGACCACAGTGTGGCCTGGGGCCCTGTGCAGGGGCAACTGCCAGGGCAGGACAGCTTTCCCTGCAGGGAAGCCTGAGCAGGCTGCCCAGGGCTGCCCTCCCCACGCAGCTGAGGGGGTCGGGCTCCTTGTCAGGTGGAGAGAGCTGAGCTCTCGGCTCCATCCGGCAGGAGAAGGGGTCTCCCGGGCTGGGATGCAAGGCAAGGCTGGTGCCAGCAGGACCTTCTGGCCCTCTACAGCCTTTTGGGGGAAGCATCCCAGCTAGGGCCTAGGGGGCCCGTGCAGTGGCATCCCAGGGTCACATACAGGCCGTGCTGGAAGGGGCCGGGTTCTGCTTCCCCCACCTCCTGCTCCCTGTCTGCCGCGGGTTCCTGGGGAGCTAAGACAGCTGTGTGTCCGCCTCCTCCCCAGGAGCCCTGAGGGCCTCAGGAAATGCCTGCTCTTCCTTCCTGCCTTGCGCCCCCCGTGCCTGCCTTCCCCCTGCTTCCCCCTGCCTCCTCCCAGCCCTGAGAGGCCAGAAGGGCAGAAGGCTGCCCGCCCGCCAGCTCTGCTCGCTAGCAAGGAAGCACTGTTCCTAGAGCACTTCAGCTGGGATCAAAGTACCTTCTGCGCTGCAGAGAGAGCCCAGGCCTGAGGAGGGGGGAGTGGGAGGGGGAGCAGAAGGGGGAGGCCCTAGGACTGAGGTACTGCCTCTCTGGTCTGGGAGTGGCCCCCAAATTAGAGGGCCAGGCCGAGTGACTCAGTGGGCCCTAGCCAGGCCGAGTGACTCGGTGGGCCCCGGGCCAGGCGTGCAGTTATGGCTTATTGCAGACTGCAAACCACAGATACAAAAACCTTCCAGGTACAAGGACCGTATTTATATGAGTATTGCCCCCAGAAGCAGCCCCCAACTTCAGGTAAGAGCTGCAAGGTGCATGCATAATGTGTCTCCCCCAAGCAGGGTGTCGCCTCATCGCCACTTCCAAGCCCCCATCCAGGAACATGCCTGGCTGAGACCTGAGGGTGAGGTCGGTGCAGGGCCGGACTGCAGCGCCGCCTGGCTCCCCTGTGTCTCCCCACACCCCCCGCACGTGTGCTCTTCCTTCCACCGGCAACTTCCCTCTTCCCTACTGGTCTGCTCCAGGTCACCTCCTCCAGGTAGCCCTCCCGAGCCTCTGGCACTGTGCATGGCCCTGCGCCCCCACGGCATTCAGAGCTGTTTCACCCCCACTGGGACTCCTGGAGGCTGAGGCCCTGAGTGACAGCTCCTGGGTTCTCAGTCCCCAAGCAGTGCAGGAAGGTACTGGGTACCAGCACCTCGGGCAGCAGGCATGCCTTGAGTGGGTTTCTCCTTTTTTCTGAAACGGCTTTACTGAGAGTGGCTGTGCTTACCACACGATTTGCGCATTGAGCACGTACAAGGCAAGGGCTTTTATATGGTCTATTCACAGAACTGTGCAACCATCACTCAGTCGATTGTAGAACATTTTCATCACCTCAAAAAGAAAACCCATACCTTTAGGTACCACCCCTCTAGCACCCACTGCCCACAAATCCGCTTTCTGTCCCCATAGATGAGCCTAGTGTGGACATTTCAAATGAATGGAACCAGAGGCTCTGCGGCCTTTTGCGACTGGCTGCTGTCACTGAGCGGAATGTTTCCAAATGCGTCTCTCTCCACCCAGACTGCTAGTCAGGCTTCGCTGCCTGTCCCGCTTTCTACCGACATATTTCTCCACGAATGAGTTGGCAGGGGGGGAGGGAAAGAGGGTGGGACAAAGATGAGACCAGGCTGCCAAGAGTCGGACGCTGAGGCTGGGCAAAAGGTAAAACACACAAACCTGCCGAAAGACAAGCCACCTCCTTTGTCTGGAAAGGGCATATGTGGTCTCCAATCTCCTCATTCCAACCATGAAATCAAGAGAGAACCAGGGTTACCAGCCTGGCCCCTGGTTTCCCACGTCTCTCTTCTCCCTGGCCCAATCTAGAAGCTTCTTGCAGGCAGGTACCACAGTTTGGTCAAGGTGCCATGCGTCCCAGATCCTAGCCAGGCCCTGGGCTGCCGCTGGTGAACAGGAAGGGGGTCTGTGCCCTGCCATGCCCCCAGGTAGAGCTCCCCTGGGAGCATCCTCCCTGGCCTGGGACCTCCCAGACCCCACCCCCCAGTTGAGTGATGGCACTGCCAGGGGTTGAAGACCCTCAGCCCTCGAAATTGTCCTCTCTCCATTGGATGCCGCCTCTCTCTAGCCACGCCTCTCTCCCTCTCTGCCCCTTCGAGCTTTTTCTCTCAATATGCAATTTTCTCTTTTGGTCTTCCGAACTCTTGGCCCCCAGTTCTATTGCAGATCTGTTTCTCACTCCATCTAAACTCTTACCCCTGTGTCTCAGGAGCTGCTCTTGCTGAGGGAAGAAGGGGACACTACGGGACAGGGGGGCAGTGTCGTACTAAGGACCTGGGCTCTAGACACTGGAGAAACTGGACTCATTTGGGCCCTCAGGAAGCGGCTGAGTCTTGGTGGGGTAACCCGGTTAGCCCCCGTAAGTGACCAGCACAGGGTTGAGCCCAGAGGAAGTGGCCACCCACAGAGTGGTTCTCATGTCCGAGGGGACCTGCAGGGATTGAGCAAGAAGACTGACTCGCTGGATCCTTCGTCTCTGAATCAGTTCAGGGCAGGCAAGCTGGGGAGCCCCCTGCCCCGTCCTGCCACCACCAGCCGGATCGGGCCCTCTTTTTAAGGGAAGAAAGTCTGGAGTGGAAGGGAGGGTACAGGGCGCCAGGAGCCTACATGAAGTCCTTCCAGAAATCCACAACAGCTACCTCTCTGATCCTGGAGAAACCACCTCCTTGCTTAGGCCCAAGCAGGTTCCTGGCAGGCTCAGGACCAAATTCCAGGGGCCACTCACGGGCCTAGCAGCCCAAGGCCGCCTCCCCCTCGTCTTTCTTCCATCTCTCTTTCCTCTGCCTGGCGAGATGCCAGCCAGCACCTCAGTGTCCCCATCTGGGCAGTGGAAAGTTTGACTCTCTGGGTCCTTGTTTGAGTGAGTGCGAGTGTGTCCGTTCCTTTGCTGTCTGCCCCAGGCGGGGGAGCGGGGGGTGGGGGAGGTGGTGGGGGCGAGGGGGCGGGGGCTCAGCTAGTCCAGCCGTCTACAAGAAAATTGCTCCCTTTGAAGCTGTCAGGGGGGCCGGGAAGCCTGCCCCCTCCTGCTTGCCCGCCCTCTCCGCCCCACCAGCCCCCTCCCTCCTTTCCTCCCTCCCCGCCCTCTCCCCGCTGTCCCCTCCCCGTCGGCCCGCCTGCCCAGCCTTTAGCCTCCCTCCCGCCGCCTCTGTCTCCCTCTCTCCACAAACTGCCCAGGAGTGAGTAGCTGCTTTCGGTCCGCCGGACAGACCGGACAGATAGACGTGCGGACGGCCCACCACCCCAGCCCGCCAACTAGCCAGCCTGCGCCTGGCGCCTCCCCTCTCCAGGTAGGGCTGGCTTCAAGCTGCCTCCTCAGCAACCCAGAGATGCCTCTGGCTCTGCTGCCTCCGCTGTCCCAAGCCCTGGTCCTGCTGTCCCCAGTGCCGCGAGGGTGTCCACAGATTTCCCCGGTGCTCTCTGTAGGCTGCTGATCCACGCCCCTTCATCGCCACCCTGCGGCCCCCTTGGTCCCTGTCAGGCTTCTGCCTCGTCTCGCCGCCCTCCAGGCACCTTTCCCTCACCCCTTCCTCTCCCTCTCCCTTCTGACCTTGCTCTGCTTCATCCACCTCTTGTCTCTCTGCCTCCCACTCGGGGTCCATCTTCTTGGCTACCACGCTAGAGCGTGGCTGGGTGACTGGTACCCCAGCTTTGCCAATGGCCCTGTTTCATCATTGCAAGTCCCAGGCGCATGCTCCACTCCCTCAGCCTCGCTCTGCCCAGGCGCCTCCTTGCTCCAGGGCTTGGCGCCTGGCCCGGGTTGGGTCGGATCGGGGAGGACCGCCCAGCGCCCACCGAGCTCAGCACCCAGGAGCAGTCCTCCGCTGCACTGCCTGAGGCCAGTCCTTGGCATGGGCTGAAAGACTTAGTTTCCCAGGCACACCCCAGGCACCCTGCCCAGATATTCCTCGCTCGCTCACCCCCAGGTTAATGCTCTGCCTCTACATCCTCTGTGAGAAGTCTGGGTCCTGGGAGCCCTGGCTGCAAGGGCCCTGACTGGGGGTGCCTGGGTGGCTCAGCCCTGTCTGTTTCCAGGACCCCCTTGGACTGGGACTCAGAATGGGTGTGGAGGGGAAGGAGAGAAAATCAGGCAACTGTGCCATGCTCCCCAGGGCGGACCTGGCTTGGGGTCCCAGAGGGGCCTGCCAAGGGACCCAGGAGAGGGAGCGAGAGAGTGCCCTGGAAGGCCCACGGAGGGGAGCACCCCCTCACTGCTCCATGGGCAGGGCTGGGTGCCTGAGCGCCTGCTGAGCAGAGCAGGGGGCCCAGGGATCTGCAGGGCACAGGGTACATCAGTCTCCAGTGGTCTGTCTTGGTGGGCAGGCCTCTCTCCTGCTGTCCTGGCTGCCAGACTGCTCAGGTCCCATCCTCAGGGGGTCCTGTTTCTGGGCCCTCGCCCCTCCCTGGCCTGCCAGCTCTCTGCCCTATAGCAACTAATTGGAACTGAGACAAGCTGGAGATGCTCAGCCCCCCTGCCCCCGTGCCAGAAAGGCTCCCGGGGACCAGCGCCCAGGGGTGCGGGTGAGCACCTCCTGGTGACACCCAGCCGCCGGTGCCAGCCGCACCCCAGGAGAGCTGGTGTATGAGCATGGGTGTCTTGGTGCGGAGCATGCCCATGTATGGCCACTGTGGGCCAGCATGGTGAGCCTTTGAGGGCAAGCCCGTGTGGGTATATTGAAAGGAAGATGCAGGGCTGCCTCCAAGCCACCAGGGCTGGGCGGTGGGAGCAGGTTGTGAGCCAGGGAGCAGAGAGGGCTCCCATGGCAAGCTGGCCAGCTGTGGGTGGCAGCCCTGGCCTCCCTGGCCCACCTTCAAGCCCCAAGGACCCGTACGGCAGTGGGCATTAACCCTACCAATGCATAGATGGGGAGTCTGGGAAAGGAAGGGGGGTGTTTCCAAGGCAAGAATGAGTTTCCTGTCTTTAGCAACATTCCAGAGTCACTCAAACAAAGCTATAGCGTGTCCCTTCCAGTGACAGCGCCAAGTCCCCAGAGGAGGGGTTTGTAATGAGTTCACACTTGACAGTTAGCACTCAGAGCCTTCAGCAAGGGCTTCTGAGTCCTTGCCACCCCGTATAGAGGTGGGATGGGGACCTCCCCACCTGCCGTCTCCTGTGCTTCCCGGGCCCACCCCCAACCCCCCACCATCTCCAGCCTGCCCGGGAGTCATATGTCCTCGGCCCACAGAATCCCCAGCACACGCCCCACCCACAGGCCTAGCCCCAGCCCTGGGGTCCCTGGCACCCCACCTGCCAGGGCCCCTCCCCTGCCTTGCTCACCCCCCAACACCCCTGCTTGTCGGAAATGTCTTCCCATGCCCACCACGACCCCCTCCCACTCATCTGTGGGCGGGAGAGCTTGGTCCCTGCCGCACGTTGCCCCCCTAGCATCCAGGCCCACCACGGAGCCCCCGACAGGCCTGGGAGCCCCACTGGTGGGTGGGGACCCACCAGCTGCGGGTCTTGCTCACACCGAGGGGCTGGAGGTGGCGGTGGCTTTCCCAGGGCACCCTGCCTTGGGCTGCAGGCCGCTGGGTGGGCACCGGCTCCCTCGGAAGGCAGCTCAACCCGGGATCCTGCCGGCCCTGGCCCCCACCCTGCCAGCCGGGCCTGGGGCGATCAGTGCCCCAGCTCCTGTCCTCTTCTGCTCAGATGCTGGGTTGGGAGATCAGGGGCCACAGCTCGGCCACTCAGAGCCCTTTCTGCAAGTCTTAGAGGGACCAGTTGTGGGGTGTGTGCAGAGGGGCTGCGCTGTGGGGAGGGCGCATGGCTCAGTCCTCCTGGCCTGAGGCCCGCCTAGCCTAAGTGGCCTCCAGGACCCACGGCCAGGCCCTTCTGCAGCCTTCCAGAAAGAACCAGCTTCCCAGGGTTCCCTGGGGAAGGCCTGGGGCCACCTCCTCTGGAGGGGTGGGGCCTGTGCTTCATTCCTCCTTCCCCAGGTCCCCTTCCAGGCCAGAAGATCCCCTCCACCACTTGAATCCCACAGCCAGAAGCCCCTTCTGGGACTCTAGACTCCTGGGAACCATCCCAGCTGCCCCCTTCGCTGTTTGCCTTCTTCCCCTGCCCCGTCATGGCTCTAGGTCAGAGCAGCCTCTGGGGTGGCTATGGAGGGGCCACCAGCCTTGGCTCTTCCGAGGACTGCAGAACCCTCCCACTCCCAGCTTCCCACCTGCGCAGCTCTGATCCCAGCCAGCCCAAGGGGCAGGGTCAGGTCCCGGCTCCCTGGCAGGCCTGGTGAAGGTGCTGCCCATTCCCATGAGGCTCATCTCTGAGGCTTAGGGGCCTGGGGCTCTAGCCAGCCTTCTTGCATGGAACTCTCCCGGTCCACTGCATCTTAAGCCTGAGCTCCACTTAAACACTGGCCTGAGATAAGCTGGAGGACCAGGGGCCCAACGGACTCTGTGGGCCTCTTGAACTTGCCTCTGCTGGCCATCCCAGTCCTGTTTGGTCCCTGAGGTGTTCAGATGGGCCAAGGGGAGCATGGCGGGCAGACTCCTGGGTGGCCAGAAGATTAGAAGGCAGCCCTGTCCCTGGAGGCAGGGGAAGTCTGGGAAGCCAGTGTGACTTCTATCCTCTGGAAGTCTGAGTCCCTGCTTGGCCTTGACTGCCATCCCGTGGTTCTTGGAGGCTGCCCTCATCCAAAGAGACACACACCCATGGGAGCCCAGCAGTCCCAGGAGCCTGAAGCTAAGCAGGCTGTGGGCCACCCTGGCTGGCTGAAGGAGGCTAATCCCAGCCCAGCCTGAGCCCCTGGCAGAGAGCGGGTTGCGGCAGGGAGGGGCTGCAGGAAACCTTCCCCTCTCCTCCTGGCCTTGGTGGGCCTGTACCAGGGAGGGAGGGAGGCAGGGCCCCAGGCTCTGGGGGGCAGTCCGGGAACACCTTCCCTGGGGCCCTGAAGTGCTCGCCTGGGGAGACGATGGCTTTTCCAGGAGACTCCCTGCAGACAGAGGCAGAGGTGAGAGGCTGGGCGGGGGCTGCCCTGCTGGCTGTGTTGGGGCTGAGGAGGGGCTTCTGGATCTGTGGGCCATAGGGAGCTCCTGATGGTCCTCAGAAGGGCCATGCTTCCAGGGGAGCCCCCTGCACAGCCCCGAGAGTGTGAAGCGTGTCAGCTTTGGGGCCTGTGGCACTGTGTGCATTGGGAGAGGGTGGGTCCAGACATGGGGGTAAGGACACAGACGGACAGACAGACAGTGTGTGCAGCCCCAGCTCTGCTGTTTCCTCACCGTGTGGCCTTGGGCAAGAGTTTGGGGCCAACTTCCTGAGCCTCAGTTTACCCCTTCATCAAGTCCTAAGAGCATTGCTTCCTTCTTATAGTCAACGGGGGACGGCAGGGGGCTAAGTAAAGAAATCACATGAGTCCCCTGCTCTGCCTCTGAGAGGTGACAGCATCCTCCCTTTTCCTTGGAGACTCTAGCAGGAGGCCCCGGATCTCTTCGGAGAGTGGGAGGGGGCAGCAGTAGTCCGTGTGCAGAGGACCGGGAGCGCACAGTGGGAAGGGCTGAGTCCTGCACTCCGCCGACTGTGGGGACAGGCTGGACCTTGACATGGGCACCACAGGCTGCAAAGGGCTGGCACAGAGAGGTGGGAGGTGGCTGGGCGCATCAAGGGAGAACTCCACCCTTGTCGCCACCCTGCCAGAAAACCTCTGGAAAGGATTTGAGCAGCAGATGAGCCGGGGTTTCCCAGCCCCTCCACACGTGGCTGCAAGGGGAGCAGACGCCCAAGCCTGGCTGCCTGAAGGGCATGCTGCGGCAACGGCAGGGGCTTGGAATGTGGCACAAGGTCCACCCCTCCCCACTCCAGCCCCCAGCCCCTCAGGCAGCCACTCCCACAGATGAACGCACACGCCGGGCTTTGGCAAGGCCATGGAGGGTACACAACCCCTCTCTGGTTGATGCCCAAGTACAGGCTGGAGCCATCGGCGGGGAGGGACTGGTGGACTGGGGCCTGGGAGAGTGGCAGGGGGCAGGCCGGGTGTCAGCGGGGGCACAAGTACCAGGCTGCTGGTTGAAACTGGGCCCAAAAGGCTTTGGCGGCCAGAGGGGAGGGAAGGAAGGACACAGTCCCGGGGACCCCGCAGGGCTGCGTGGAAGGTGGCACATGTGTCAGAGTTCAGGTCGGGTTGCTCACGGGGGCAGACGCCCAGGGCTGAGGCTGCGGAGACAGCATCCGGCGTCTGCCACTTGGCAGCTGTGAGCCACACCATCTGCAGGCGAGCTCCCAGGGCCCGCCAGACCTCAAGCCCTGCTCCCGCCGCCCTTGGCCTGGCCTGAATGCCTGGCACGGACCCTCCATGTTCTCAGAGGCTGCCAACGCATCTTGTTTGGCTGTGACCTCGAGCAATCCAGTGCAGAGGACTGCGCTAGCTTTCAGAGGGGCAGACAAGGAGGGCCCTATTGGGGTGGTGGCGGAGGCTCCAGGAAGCCCAGCCTCCTCCCTCACTCACACCTGCGGTCGCCGAACCTGGGGCTTATGCCATTGCCGCCCCTGCCCTTTGCTCTAAAGAGATGGTATCCAGGGATCTCAGGGCACACTTTGGTGGGGCTTGAAACCCTCCCTGAAGTCCCTGAGGACACACCCAGAGAGGCCAATGAAGGGAAACTGAGGCCCAGAGGCCTCAGTTGTGGTGGTGGAGAGTTGAGGACTGGAGGGACTTGCTGTGGGTCTCACAGGATCTGACTATGGGGTATTCCTGCTTCCTGGGCTGGGGTCCCCGCCTGCCTTATCTATGTGTGGATATATATGTATGTATGTGTATATGTATACATATGTATATGTGAATGGGTATGCATGTGTGTATAGATGTGTGCATGTATGTGTGTACATATGTGTATGTGTGTATACATGTGTATATGTGCAGGTATGTATGTATGTGTGCATGTGTGCATGTATGCATGTGCGTGTGTGTACATGTGTATAAATGTGTATGTGTGCATTGTGTGCATGTGTGTACCTGTGTGTACGTGTGCATGTGTGCATGTGTGTATGCATGCATGCATGTGTGCATGTGGATGTACATGTGCATGTATGTGTATAGATGTGTGCATGAGTGTGTGTGTGCATCTGTGTATATATGTGTGTATATGTGTATCATATGTGTATGTGAATGTGTATACATGGGTATGCATGTATGAGTGTCTAGGTGTGTGCGTGTATATGTGTGTACATGTGTGTATAGGTGTGTGCACGTATATGTGTGGATGTGTGCATGTATGTGGATGCATGTGGGTGTGTGTACATATGTGTTTTGTATCGGTGTGTGCATGTGTGTGTGCACGTGTGTACATATGTGTTTTGTATAGGTGTGTGCGTGTGCACGTGTGTGTATGTGAGCGTGTATGTGTGCATCTGTGTGTATGTTTGTGTGTGTATGTGTGTACGTGTGTGTGTGCATGTTCTGGCAGGAGGGAGGGGCTTGGTGTGAGGTGGTGGGGAGAAGGCAGGGGCCAGGCTTTGGGAGGACAGCTGAGCCTATACTGCCAGGACCTCCCAAACTGCCACCCCCAGTCTTGGGCATTCAGGCTCTCACAGACCCAGAGACATGGCTGGAGCCCTGTGGCTGAGGAGCACAGCTGAGAGCTCAGGCAGGGCCTGGAGGCGCCAAAGCTGAGTTCCAAGTCAGGCTGAGTGACTTGGGAGAAATCAGAGCCTCTCTCTCGGCCTTAGCTTTTGTGTCCATAAAATGGGGATACTCATCAGGCCAGCTCCAGGGGATCCTATCCTTCCCCCCAGGCTCCCCTGGCTCCCTCTGACTTCATGGGCCCCTTGCTGCCTCCTGTGGGCTCAGACACGGAGCCTGCCCCTTCCTCAGGAGAGGTCTCAGTTTTGTGCCAGTTCTTTGAGGGGAAATGAGGGATGTGCCGGGAAGCCTGCCCGGCCCCCGCCCCTCCAGCCTGCCCACTGCTTGGGCACAGCCATGAGCCATGGAAAACCAGCCAAACCTTGTCCTTCTGCCTCTGTCACGGGGCCCGGGTGTATGGGCCTTCCAGCCCTCAGCCTCCCTCCCCGCTCTGAGGGAACCTCTTCCCCTTGCCCCTTTCTCAGTCTCTTGGAGACCCCCCAGACATCCTACTATATCAGGCAGCCTGCCTCCAGAGCCCTCGTTGCCCCACAACTGGTCCTGGGAACCCGCCTGAGACCCCGATGGCCAGTCTTGCCGTGACTGGCCTGCCCTGTGCCTGTGCCCCCTGCCCTGGTGGAGGGCCCGATTCCCTAACAGGAGGGCCTGCAGGGAAGTCCCAGCTCCTGGGGAGACCCCTTGCCCCAGGGCAGGAGTCCCTGTAGAGTCCTCCTCCAGGCCAATGCGTGGGTCCTGGGGGGCTCCAAGCTGTCCATGGTCAGATGGTCCTCTGTCCCCTCGGCCTTCCCCAGCCCCTCCCCACAGCCTCCCGTAGGCCCAGCCGGACCACCCCAACCCTACCTGTCCAGGTGGACTGCCCACCCTGGAGCTTGCCAGGGCTCTGGCGGGGTGTCCCAGCCCTGACTCACTCTCCCTGGGAGGTAGCGGCTTTGGCAGGGGCATCGGCAAGGAGGGGCAGAGCAGTCTCCTCCCTCCCCCACTCCATCTTGCTCTCCTGCTTCCATCCTGCCCTTCCTGTTCTCTCCCACTGCTCCTCCTCCTCCTCCTTCTGCCCCCGGGTGTCCACTGGCACTGGGAGAGGGTCCTACAGCGGCAGCAGGCATCGGAGGCCCTGCCCTGCCCTGGAGGAAGGGAAACACCATCCAGGTAGGTGAGTGTTGAGCCTTCTCCCTACTTGGGGGCCAAGACCCTCCGGGCAGTTCCCCTAGGTCCTGCTGGGCCGGCCTGAGGCTGGCAGGCCCTGGGCTGCAACTGTGGGATCTCAAGGCTCAAAAGAATGAGGGAGGCTCAGTGCTGCCCCAGCAGGGGCCTCCTGGTGACCCCAGGGGTCAGCATGAAGTCCAGCTCCACATGAGGGGGAAGCTGAGCTAAGCCTTGGGCTCCGACTCCCACTTTGCAGTGTGGCCCAGGGCCTGTGGGCTCAGGAAGGCTCCGGGGCTGGCTGCGGAAAGGCCACTCCACAGGCCTGGCAGCCGCTATAGCCACAGCCTCACCACAGGCCCCTCTGTCCACAGGTGTGGGAGGGCGCATGGGTGGCTTCTAGGGGGGATGCCAATGCAGGGGGGACGCGTGCCAGCAGATGCTCCCTGGAGCACCCGAGGAGCTGCATGGGGGCGACAGGACAGGCCTCCATCCCAACCCTCTCCTGGGCTTGTGCTCAGACCCAACCTGGCCCCGAAGTGGCCTCAGGCCCCCGGCCCGCTGGTAGCAAGGACTCCAAAGCGGCAGCCCCGGGCAGCCAGCCCAGCCCCCAGGGCAACTGGGGAAGCATCAGGCAGGGCGGGGCTGCTCATAGGGTGCTGGCCTGGGGACAGGGCCCCCACCTCCCCATGGCCTCCTTAGACCCCTGCAACCAGCAGCTGGGCTTAGAGGGCTCACCTCGCTCTGCTGGAGCCCCAGACAGCCCCTCCCCAGCTAGTACTGGCCCTAAGTGAGGGTCTCCTGGGCGTGCGACTGCTTCAGGTCTGCCAGAGGCCCCTGCTGCCCAGCTGGGCTCCCCGTCTCCAGATGCACCGAGGGCCACCCCAGGCTGGGTGGCAAGCAGGGCAGGCATGTTTATTCCCACTTAACAGATGGGGAAGGTGAGGCTGGGATGAGACCTGGGCCTTTGCTGGAGAGTCAGGGTGGATGAAGTGGTAAGAGAGGCAGGGCTCCAGCCTCTTTCTGTAGGGCACATTCCCGGCTGCCTCTGGACGGGAGACCGTGTCTGATGAGGAGGAAGGAGGCAAGCAGAGGTGGGTGCTGGGGGCAGGCTCGGGCAGGGCTGCTTCCCCTCCACTCCCACTCGCCGCCTCGGCCTGGGGGGCCTCAGGCAAGCCTGACCCTGCCCTGCCACCCTGGCGGCAGCCTGCTCCCCTGGGGGGCCTCTCTGGGCTGCCGAGGCTGTGGGCAGGGAGGAAGGGTGCGAGCAGATCTGGGAGCTCCAGGGCTGTTTGGGCCAAGGCGGTGTGGGTGGGGGGCTGGGGCAGGTGGTCCAGAGGAGGAAGCCAAGGCCCAGGGGCAGTGTTGGGGGCGCCATGGCCTCCACCTCGGGGGCCTCCACTCAGTGCTGCCTCAGCCAACTTTACCCATGGCCTCAAAGGACACCCCCTCTTTCTCCACCCTGCCTCTCTACCTTGGCCTTAGAGGGTCTCTGAGAAACGTGGGCAGGGTGGAAGGGGGCCTCAGGAGGTAGGAAGCAACTCAGAGTCGCCAAACTCAACTAACTTCCTCCACGCTGCCCTGAGCCCAGAACTCAAAGGAAGGATTGGCCCGGGTAGGAGGCCACAGTGATGTCCCCAAAAGTGAATTCTTCAAAGCCCTTGAGGGCCAATGGCTAGGATTCCTCCTCCACCTCCTCCACGCAGCCTCATGGATGCCCCCGCCCTAAAGCAGGCTTCTGGCAGACTCAGAGGCGTGGGGGCCTGCAGACTTGCTAATGAGGAGACATTTCATCGCCTGATTAAGCCAAGTCCTGTCCGGGATGGGGAGGGGGGTAGTGGAAGCAGTGAAGGGAGTGGAGTGGAAGGGGCACCCTCCTTGCCAGCAGCATCCACTCCCTTCCTGCCTGGAGCCCTCTGCCCACACTCCGCCCTCTCCTCCTCCTGCTCCAGGGTCTGGCCGTCCCTGGTGAGGGATGGGAACGCAGTGCCACCACACATGCGGAACACCAGCCCCTGGCATGGAGAAGACAGGTGGGTGCTGGTGCTGATGATCCCTTCGCCTCTTCCCCCAGGTCCATCCGCCATGTGGCCCCTGTGGCGCCTCGTGTCTCTGCTGGCCCTGAGCCAGGCCCTGCCCTTTGAGCAGAGAGGCTTCTGGGACTTCACCCTGGACGATGGGCCGTTCATGATGAACGATGAGGAAGCTTCGGGCGCTGACACCTCGGGCGTCCTGGACCCGGACTCTGTCACACCCACCTACAGTGCCATGTGTCCTTTCGGCTGCCACTGCCACCTGCGGGTGGTTCAGTGCTCCGACCTGGGTTTGTCCCTGAGTGATGGGGAGTGGGGCATGCAGGGAGGGTCAGGTGCAGCCTGAGAGCCCCTTCTGAAGGGGGCACATGCTGGTCCTGTGGGACGGTGACGAGCATGATGTAAGTGTAGGAGGGGTCCAGCCGTCTGGCTGTGAGCTGTGCAGTTTGTGCCCACTTGTGGTGGCATCCCCCTGTGCCCGTCAGTGTCCCTGTGTGTGTGTCCCCGGTCCTCCCTACCAGTGGGGCTAGTCGGCTGGATGGCTCCAAGTTCATGCTGGTGATGGTGGTGGGGCCCCTAGGTCTCAAGTTCATGCTGGTGGTGAGGGTGGGGCCCCTAGGTCTCAAGTTCATGCTGGTGGTGAGGGTGGGGCCCCTAGGTCTCAAGTTCATGCTGGTGGTGGGGGTGGGGCCCCTAGGTCTCAAGTTCATGCTGGTGGTGGGGGTGGGGCCCCTAGGTCTCAAGTTCATGCTGGTGATGGGGGTGGGGCCCCTAGGTCTGAAGTCTGTGCCCAAAGAGATCTCCCCTGACACCACGCTGCTGGACCTGCAGAACAACGACATCTCCGAGCTCCGCAAGGATGACTTCAAGGGTCTCCAGCACCTCTACGTAAGGAGCTGGGAGGAACCAGCAGGCCTACAGCAGAGGGCAGGGGTCCGGGTGGGTGCATGTGCATGGACGTGTGGGGTATGAGAGGGGTTCGGGGACTCGTGGGGCTTCAGGGTGAAGCCTGGAGCCAGCCGTGATGGGAGCTCCCGGGTTTGCGGCTCACTCATGTGGGTTTGAGCAACCGCAGCTGCAGGACCGGATCGCTCAGCTCGGCTCCCTTCGTGGCTGAAAACGTTTCATCACGTGCACTCCTCCCAGCAACAGAGGAGAACGGATTTCATTGTAGCCGGTGTGCGTGTGAGGAAACTGAGGCTTGGAGCGGCAAGGCAGTGGTGGCACTGCTGGGGCTCAGGACCGGGCCTGGGTGTTGCCTCCTGCCCTGCACTCTGCTCACAAGCATGGACTGACCTCCTCAAGGCCCAGTGGGCTGGGGAGGCACAGGAAGGCAGGAGAGAGGGGCGGGTGGGGTGGGGAGTCTGTGCCTTCACCTCCTCCGCCCACCCTGCTTCAGGCCCTCGTCCTGGTGAACAACAAGATCTCCAAGATCCACGAGAAGGCCTTCAGCCCACTGCGGAAGCTGCAGAAGCTCTACATCTCCAAGAACCACCTGGTGGAGATCCCGCCCAACCTACCCAGCTCCCTGGTGGAGCTCCGCATCCACGACAACCGCATCCGCAAGGTGCCCAAGGGCGTGTTCAGCGGGCTCCGGAACATGAACTGCATCGGTGAGCTGAGGGCCTCCCAGAACATTCCAGAGCCTTGTCTCGAGGCATGGGGAAGGGAGACCAAGGGATACCTTTAGAGGCTCAGTTCAAGAAAGAGTATGGTGAGAACGGTCAAAAGAAAATCCATGGATTTCTTGGCAAATCCTCCATGCAGGCGATCACCATGGCTAAAGAGAAGACTGGGCCAGAGGGGCCGGGTGGCTTCCGGGAGCCCCATCTTCATCTCTGGCACTCCTCCCTTTCCTCTTGCTCCCCCTGGAGCTAGCAGTCCTGGGGCTAGCAGTCCTGAACAGCTAGGAGTTTGCAATTAGCCCGGTAAATTAGCAGAACTGCTTTCAGGAGATGGGAGCAGCCGGCAGGTAGCAGGGCCCACCACACTGGCCCGGAAATGACAGGACCCAGGGCTGTGCAGGGACCACCAGGCTCCCGGGCTAATGAGGTCTCTCCCCTAGAGATGGGCGGGAACCCACTGGAGAACAGTGGCTTTGAACCTGGAGCCTTTGATGGCCTGAAGCTCAACTACCTGCGCATCTCAGAGGCCAAGCTGACTGGCATCCCCAAAGGTAGGAAGCCCACTCTTCCTGCACGCCTGCCTGCCTCACCCCCAACAGCACAGATGGCCAGGGTGGGGGCTCTGGATGGGCCCGATCTACTCAGGGAAAGGCTCAACAGTCCCCTCCCGCCACCTGGGGCAGAGCTAGGGCCCCTGCCCTCAGCACCTGCATTCTCCCCTGTGCCCTCTTCTCCTGGCAGACCTCCCTGAGACCCTGAATGAACTCCACCTGGACCACAACAAAATCCAGGCCATCGAACTGGAGGACCTGCTTCGCTACTCCAAGCTGTACAGGTGAGGCCAGCAGGGCACCGCCCAAGGGTGATGCCAGAGTCCCTCAGTGCTGTGTGGCCCCTCGCGCCCAGCCCCCCATCCTTCCCTCCAGCCTTTGAGTCCGTGTCATTCTCCCGCTCACAGGCTGGGCCTAGGCCACAACCAGATCAGGATGATCGAGAACGGGAGCCTGAGCTTCCTGCCCACCCTCCGGGAGCTCCACTTAGACAACAACAAGTTGGCCAGGGTGCCCTCAGGGCTCCCAGACCTCAAGCTCCTCCAGGTGAGAGCTGGGCATGCACAGCCAGGTTCCCTAAGGCTGGGCTGGGGGAGGCGTGTGTGTCCCCGGGCAGTCCCTCAGTCCCCTGGCCCTCCTTCCCGACCGGCTCTGGGCATCTGCAAGGGAGCGGTCCTGATGCTCCCAGCTGGTGCTGAGGAGGCAGGGAGCAGGGGCTCCATGGTGGATACCGAGCAAGGCAGCCTGGTAGCTCTTGGACCCGAGGGTCTCCAGGTGGGTCGGACACCAGAAAGATGTGGCAGAGTCCAGGGAGTCGAGAAACTGTGGGCGTGGGAGTGCACAGATCTGTCCCAAGACAGTGACAGCCCAGGGCAGGAAGTAGGCTGACGAGGGGGAGCAGGGTCTTGCCTGGGATTCTATCGGGAGCTTCCATCCCTGGCCTGGCCCGCAACCAGGTGGGTGATCTTGGTCTTGCCCAGCCCTGCTCCATCCACAAGTGTTTGGAGCACCCCCATCCGCACCAGCTGCGAGCCAGCACCGCGCAGGCCATGCCCATGCTGGGCCGAGTGCGCCCTCTAGTGGCCATTGTCATGTTCACCAGCACTGGGCTCCCAGCCCAACCCAGCAGGCGCCTCGCCTGCCCACCTCTGCTTCTCCCAGAGACAGCAAGACGGTGGCTCCAGAGAGTTGGAGGGGCTGCTAGAGGGCGAGCTCCTCTGCTGACTGGAAGAAAGAGGAGGGCATCCCAAGGGCTCTTTCTCCTCTCATGCCCCATGGAGTGTGAGGGTGCTCTCCTGAGGGTCAGGCCACCTTTCCTTCACCTCACACCACCAAACACACCACTACCCCAGCCCCGCCCCCACATGTCCTCAACCCGACCCACCTGAGACCCTCATCCTTGTCCCTGGTCACATCCAGTGCCTTAATCCTGGCTGACACCCACACAAATAACACGCCCATGCCTTGGTTTGCTCCTCCCAACAACGGGGAGCCTCTGGTGTGGCCCTTGAAGTAGGGTGCAGAGGCAACAGCAAAATGCCTCCTGGAGGCAGCGGGCTTGGCGTGGAGGGAGGGAGGCCTGCCGTGACCCGGCCTCTCTGCCTTCAGGTGGTCTATCTGCACTCCAACAACATCACCAAAGTGGGTGTCAACGACTTCTGTCCCGTGGGCTTCGGGGTGAAGCGGGCCTACTACAACGGCATCAGCCTCTTCAACAACCCCGTGCCCTACTGGGAGGTGCAGCCGGCCACTTTCCGCTGCGTCACTGACCGCCTGGCCATCCAGTTTGGCAACTACAAAAAGTAGAGGCAGCTGCAGCCACCGCGGGGCCTCAGTGGGGGACTCTGGGGAACACAGCCAGCCATCCTGATGGGGAGGCAGAGCCAGGAAGCTAAGCCAGGGCCCAGCTGCGTCCAACCCAGCCCCCCACCTCGGGTCCCTGACCCCAGCTCGCTGCCCCATCACCGCCTCTCCCTGGCTCCCAAGGGTGCAGGTGGGCGCAAGGCCCGGCCCCCATCACATGTTCCCTCGGCCTCAGAGCTGCCCCTGCTCTCCCACCACAGCCACCCAGAGGCACCCCATGAAGCTTTTTTCTCATTCACTCCCAAACCCAAGTGTCCAAGGCTCCAGTCCTAGGAGAACAGTCCCTGGGTCAGCAGCCAGGAGGCGGTCCATAAGAATGGGGACAGTGGGCTCTGCCAGGGCTGCCGCACCTGTCCAGACACACATGTTCTGTTCCTCCTCCTCATGCATTTCCAGCCTTTCAACCCTCCCCCACTCTGCGGCTCCCCTCAGCCCCCTTGCAAGTTCATGGCCTGTCCCTCCCAGACCCCTGCTCCACTGGCCCTTCGACCAGTCCTCCCTTCTGTTCTCTCTTTCCCCTTCCTTCTTCCCTCTCTCTCTCTCTCTCTCTTTCTCTGTGTGTGTGTGTGTGTGTGTGTGTGTGTCTTGTGCTTCCTCAGACCTTTCTCGCTTCTGAGCTTGGTGGCCTGTTCCCTCCATCTCTCCGAACCTGGCTTCGCCTGTCCCTTTCACTCCACACCCTCTGGCCTTCTGCCTTGAGCTGGGACTGCTTTCTGTCTGTCCGGCCTGCACCCAGCCCCTGCCCACAAAACCCCAGGGACAGCGGTCTCCCCAGCCTGCCCTGCTCAGGCCTTGCCCCCAAACCTGTACTGTCCCGGAGGAGGTTGGGAGGTGGAGGCCCAGCATCCCGCACAGATGACACCATCAAGGGGGGAGCCCTAGGCCTGTCAGGCCCTGGCCCTTCTGCCCCAAAGAGAGGAGAGGCCCCACATCCCGCCAGAGTCCCAGACACCGGTTTTCCTAGAACCCCCTCACCCCCACTGGCCCACTGCTGGCTAGGTCTCCCCTTATCCTTCTGGTCCAGCGCAAGGAGGGGCTGCTTCTGAGGTCGGTGGCTGTCTTTCCATTAAAGAAACACTGTGCAACGTGGCTCCGTGCGCTGCTCCTGTGGCGGCCTGGCCTCTCCGTGCCCCTCCTGGCCCTTGGGCTCCTTGCCCTCAGAAGAGGGGCCCCGTCACCCTCAGAAGAGGGGCCCCGTCACCCTCAGGTCTGGGCTAGCCTGGACTAGGGAGGTTTCCCCTCCCTTCTAGACACTTCCATGGCCCCAGCTGTCCTGAGACGCGGCTCCAGAATCCAACCAGGCCTGAATGGCACCTGCCCTCTCAGCGTGGAGCGTTTGCCAAGAGCACGCCGACTGCAGGGCGCCAGGCTAGAGCCTGGAAATCTAAGCGGGGCCCGGCCTGCCCAGCTCCATGGAGTCTAGAGTTCACAACGAGGCACCGCCAAAACCCAGGGGGTGACACAGGAGGGAAGGGGCCCCATGGAGCCAGGGCAGGGTGCTGTGTGCACCCACTTGCACTGGCCTGGCCTTGGCTCCCCTGCTAGCCCCCTGGCAGGTGACACTGTGTGTAGGCAGAGCCGAGCCTGGGCTGCAAGGCATTCACACACACGCAGCATCCAGAGAGAGGATCCAGGTCAGGGCCGGGAAAGCCTGCATGCTGGGGACACAGGTCGTCCCGGAAAGGACAGCTTGGAGGGGGACAGTCCCCAGAGCAACGCTACCGCCTGTGACTTTCCTTCAGCCCTGCACGAAGAGCCTCAGAGCAGGTGGCGGGACCTGGGGCTTCCCTGGGCAGCCCAGGCTCCCAACGGAAATAGAGTGGGCAGGGCCCGCGTGAATGGCAGCCTGGCACTGCGTGTTGGCTCCTCACACATAACTGCGTCTTTATGGCTGGACTGGCACTGGCGCACTGGCATCCCCAGGTTTCTCCTTTCTGGGATAGGAGGTGCCACACAGTGTGGTGGCCCAGTGATAGAATGTCACCATCAGCATCACAGCACTATTCTGGGCCATGTGCTCTACGGCCCGGCAATGTCTGCTGAGCTGGGCAGGCATGGTGCAAGGGAACTGGGCAGGGGCCAGGAGTCAAGGCTTCGGGCAAGTCCCCTCGCTGGCTGGGAGGAGGGGCAGCCAGCGCCACGGCCTGGCAGAGATGGAAAGATGGGGCTTCCGCCCATTCATCTGTGAGTGGGTCTTGGGGCATTGGCTCTGTGTTCAGTGGGTCCAACACAGCCCCCGTGAATCTGTCCACTCTTCCTGCCTCGCTCCCATCCTCCCTGTGCCTCCTTTCCTCTCTGTCTCCCTCTCATTTCATGCACCTTCATCACACCTGTCCTCTGCGTGTCCCAGCTCAGGGATGCAGCTCAGGGATGCAGCTCAGGGATGCAGTGTGGGTGGAGGACAAGCTAGTGGGATGAATGTGATATGGGTGGTCAGTGCAGAGGAAGGCATCCTGCAGGCTGCGTGCTTAGCCCACACAGCAGGGGGTGCCCTGCAGGCAGCACACACTCTGCCTGGACTGGAGTGCCAAGCCCCCCAGGCAGGAGCCCAGAGCTGGACAGGGTCACAGCCTGCAAGGGCTTCTGGGTCGTGGTGGAAGGTGAGCTCCATCCTCAAAGCAGTTGGTCCTGACCACAGTGTGAAGATGAATCACATAGCCTCACTCTACCGCCAAGTGTGGGAAAAACTATTAGCTAATACTAGCCAAGGTGAGACTGATTTGGGCTTAAAAAAGAAAATGGCTAGGCGTGGTGGCTCACGGCTGTCATCTCAGCACTTTGGGAGGCCAAGGCAGGAAGATTGCTTGAGGCCAGGAGTCCAAGACCAGCCTGGGCAACATAGTGAGACCCCATCTCTAAAAAAGAAAAAACTAAAAAATTAGCTAGGCATTGTGGCACACGCCAGTGGTCCCAGCTGCTCAGGAGGCTGAGGTTGGAAGATCATTTGTGCCGGGGAGGTTCTCCCGGCAAGCTGCCAATCCCCCACATTTACTTGCAAGTGACTTGGAAAGTAGGACTGTGCTCAGGGCCCCAGCTGTGGCACAGGAAGGCCTAGGGTGGACAACGGCTGGGCTGCAAGTTCCAACCGATCTTTGCTTGAGTAGGGTCCCCTGAACTTGGTGACAGATTGGGTGTAGTGTGAGAACGGGGTTGGTTGTGATGCTCCGTGGCCTGGAGAGGGGAAGGGGACCCTGAGGACCACCACCTGACGGCCAGGAGCATTCCGGAGCTGCTGGAAGGCAGCAGGCGTGGGCTTACACACGTACACACACACATGCACGAACACACGTGCACACGCACACAAATGCGTGCACAAACACACGCACACATGCACACTTGAACACACAAACACAAGCACACAGAAACAAACATATGCCGCACAAACACATGTGCACACAAACACACACAGCAATGAAGGTCACAAAGCCGCTTCCTCGGGGAGTGGCTGTGGAGGGCACAGGGCCGCCGTGGGGCCGTTTCTCAGCATTTGCTGCAGGTCAGGTGCCTTCTGGGCACAGCAGGGCCCAGCGGGAGCCTAAGCCGAATCCACTGCTACGGTTTAGACGAGTCCGGGCTTGTCAAAGGGGCAGCGAGCCAGACCTTGGCAGGCTGGGCCCACGATGCGGGCAGGACCCCTGAGGGACACGACCCCTCCTTGGAGGGCTGCAGGGGCAGGTGGCAGGCCTGGGAGCCAAGTCAGAGGGGCTGCCCTGAGGACTTGGCAGTGGCCTGGTCTCCAGGCTCTGCTCCCACAGGCTCCAGCTCTAGTCTCAGGAGGCAGGGACCACAGGAAGAGGCCAAGCCCCTGCCAGCCACTCTGAACAGGCAGGGCAGGGCACCATCGCCAGCAGAGAGACCTTGTCTCCCTCAGCTTCTGGGAGGGCACAGCCTCTCTGGCGCCCTGGAGAACCCTGGGCAGCCTGGGTGCTGAAAGGCCCTGATGCCTGCTGCACAGGGGCAGCCAGGGCCCAGGCAGGAGTGCCCAGGGGACTGTGCTGGAGCTGCACTGGCAGGAGTCATGCCCAAAGAGCCATCTCTGTCTCTCTCTCTCACACACACACAGACATACTCTCACACTCACATACACTCACACAACACTCATACACACACTCACAAACACACACACACTCACACTCACACATGCTCGCACTCACACACACTCAAACTCATACTCTCACTCACACACTCACACAATCACACTCACACTCACTCACACACACTCACACTCACATATTCACACTCACACACTTGCTCTCATGCACACTCACCCACACACACTCACTCTCTCACACACACTCCCACTCACTCACACACACTCACACACACCCACACACGTGCTCACATACACTCATGCCCACAGCCACTCACACCCACTCACACACTCACACTCACACCCCCACACACTCACACACACACTCTGCATCGCCAGCCAGCTTTCCAGAACCACCAGGCGTGGATGTACTCAAGCCAAGCAGCCCAAGAAGCCTGAGTTGTGCTGTGGACAGGGCTCTGCCGAGCTGGAGCTCCTCGGTGGCCCAGCTGGGGCTTGGATGAGTGGCCCGAGGCCACTGTCATGGATAACCACAAACCGGGTGGCTCACCACAGAGGACATGGACCCTCTCCCAGTCCTGGAGGCCAGAAGTCCAAATCCAGGTGTCTCAGGGCCACACTCCCCCCAGAAGCTCTAGGGAAGGCTTCTTCCTGCCTCTCCCAGCCCCGGAAGGCTCCAGGCGTCCTGGACTTGTGGCCACCTCACTCCACTTTGCCTCTGCAATCACATGGTTTCTTGTGTGGGGGGGTACATGTGTGTGTATATGTGCAATGTGTGTGTATGTGTGTGTTTCTGTGAGTGTATGTGTGGGTATGCGTGTGCATATGTGTGTGGGTGTGTATGAGCATGTTCGTGTGTATGTATGTGTGGGTGACTGTGTATGTGTGGGGTGTCTGCATGTGTATGTGTGCAATGTGTGTGTATGTGTTTCTGTGTGTGTATGAGTGTGTCTTGTGTGTGCATGTGTATGACTGTGTGCATATGTGAATGTGTGTGACGATGTGTGTGTATGTGGGGGTGTGCATATGTGTGCATGTGTGTGTTTCTGTGTGTGTGTCTGCGCATGGATGTGAGTGTGTGCATGTGTGTGTGTTTCTGTGTGTGTCTCTGTGCATGGATGTGAGTGTGAGCATGTGTGTGTTTCTGTGTGTGTGTCTGTGCATGGATGTAAGTGTGAGCGTGTGTGTGTTTCTGTGTGTGTCTCTGTGCATGGATGTGAGTGTGAGCATGTGTGTGTCTGTGCATGGATGTGAGTGTGAGCGTGTGTGTGTGTTTCTGTGTGTGTGTCTGTGCATGGATGTGAGTGTGAGCGTGTGTGTTTCTGTGTGTGTGTCTCTGTGCATGGATTTGAGTGTGAGCGTGTGTGTGTGTTTCTGTGTGTGTCTGTGCATGGATGTGAGTGTGAGCGTGTGTGTGTGTTTCTGTGTGTGTGTCTCTGTGCATGGATGTGAGTGTGAGCGTGTGTGTGTTTCTGTGCATGGATGTGAGTGTGAGCATGTGTGTGTGTGGGGGGGGGATAACCCAGGATAACCCACATCTCAAGATTCTTCACTTGACGGCATCTGCAAAGACCCTATTTCCAAATAAGGCTGCATTCCGGTTCCGGGGGTTGGGACATGGACACATCGGTGGGGACATTTTTAGCCTGCCCCTGGGCTGCAAGTGGACACGGGCTTTGCCCCTGAGGCCTTGGGGAAGGGGCTGGGACCTCAGCCAGGGAGACAGTGGGCATGAGAAGACGGGATGGGGGCCCCAGGCCCAGCCAAAGGGGTCCTCACTTCAGAGCTGGCCAAGGAGCTGCTGTCCCAACAGTGGCAGGAGGGACCTGGGCAAGGAGGGGGCATGGCCCAGAGGCCTGGGAGAGGAGGGACCTGGTGACTGGGTAGGGGCCAAGGAGCCAGGAGAGAAAGCAGTTGTGGGAGGGGAGCGGGGACTGAAGGGGCTGGAGGCAGGTGAGGAGAGAGAGGGGTGAGAGTGGGGATGAGGCGGCCAGGTGGGGCGGTGGGCAGCCGCTGAGAGCAGGGTGCTCTCTGTGGCTTTTGTTTCCCAGGCAGTCGTCGGCAATGTGGGAGAGTGGGGTGGGGACGGAGGCCTGGCGTGCCCTAAGGAGGCAGGTCCAGGGCATGGTGGGACAGGCTGGCTTGGGACCTGGGAGGGAGCTGGGAAGCAGAGTGGTCTGGGCCTCCCTGGGTTTGGCTCCCTAAGTACTCCCAGTGCAGAGGACAGGACTTGGTGTATGGGAGAACTTTCTAGCAAAGCTCCCACCTCTTTACTGATGGAGGACCCAAGAGGGGCTGGCCGGTGAGCAAGGATCACCAGTGACACTGGCAGCATTTGCCTGGCACTCAGGTGTCCTCATTCCCAGGCCTGGGCCCTCCCTCTCAGCCTCAGGGCTCTGGGCTGGGAACCAACAGACACAAACCACAGAGAAAGGACCATCCCCTTACCTGGCCATTAGCTGTTTAGGGGCCACAATTTGCTGAGGACTAGGGACTTCCATGACACTTTGTTCCTTGGCCATCTGACCTTGGCCTCAGTGGGACTCATCACAAAGGTAGGCACCATGGCCAACTCTTGGCTGGATTAGCCATGAGCAGTGCCCTGGGGGCCCGGGGGAGGAGGCAAAGTGGTGGGGCAGGTAGCCCCTGCCTCAGATTTTCTCCCCTGAACTTGCTTCTTCCCCCTGGCCAGAGAGGGCCTGTGCAGAGTCTGGGGTCAGAGAATAGGGAGGGGAGATGCATAAACACGCAACCCAGGCAGCAGCTGCTCCAAGCTCAGGGAGATTCCCCCATGTGGATAGCAGCCATCAGTTAAATGAACAGCCTCCATCCCTCAGTATGTTCCCTGGTCACCGAGGGAAGACAGTGACGCAGCCCAAAGGGACTCTTCTCTCTGCTTGTCAGCTCTCACAGCCACTCCAAAGCCTTTAAGTGTGGGTCTCCCCAGCCCCACGCCTGCCCCCCCAGAGCTGCCCACACATGTCTGCTAAGAGGTGCTTGTCTTCAGCCAGGCCCCACCCCTTGCCCAAGGGATGCTCCTGCTGGGGGCCACGAAAGGAGGCCAGCTCAGCAGCCTGCTTCTACCTTTGCTCACTCCAGAGCAGGGCCCTTGGGCCTGGGATGGAAGGACATGACCCCAGGGAGCCTGCCACAGTGTGGGAGGCCAAGAAGGAACATGGCCTGAATGCGCTGGGGAAAGGAGCTCCTCTGCCCTCCTGTGGTGCCTGAGGGCATGGGGGCAGCTGGTCTCCCGGCCAGGGGCCAAAGTCCAGCTTACAACCTGCTCCGGGTGGGATCCAGTGCCCTCTGGGCCTCCACTTCCCCATCTGGAATGTGGGCTAGTAAGAGGAACGACTCCAAGATGGCAGGGCTCTCGCGAAATGGCCAGAACTTAGCTCATGATAAGTTTCCAGCATCATTGGGGCTTGCCTCAGTCTTGATTTTTCCCATTCGGGGCCATGGGAAGTCACAGGCTGTGTGTGTGTGAGAAGGGGGTGTCCCCATGGCGGCTCTGGGCCCTGAGGAGCACACGCCCCAGGCTCAGGAAAAGCTGCCTCAGAGTTGGAGTGGAAGGGGACTGCGGGAGTGTGCAAATGAATATGTGTGAGAGTGTGAGTGTGGGTGCAAACCGAGTGGGGAGTGTGTGTGTGAGTGTGACTGTGAGTAACTGTGTGTGAGTGTGTGTGTATGTATGTGCCCATGTGTGTGCTCACTGGGTAAGTGTGTGAGTTGTGTAGGTGTGAGAGCATGTAAATATGTGTGAATCATTGTGTAACTCTGTGGGCCACCGAGCTTGTGTGGGTGAGGGTGAGTGAGCACATATGACTGTGAGGATGTGTCTGCGTGAGATTGTGAGTGTGTGCATGAGTGTGTGTGTGTGTAAGTAGGTGAGTGAGCATGAGTTCATGCATATGAGCAGGTGTGAGTATGTGTGCGTGCATGTGAGTGGGTGTGAGTAAGCATGTGTGAGCGCACACGTGACCAGGTGTATGAGTGTGTGTGTGTGTGTGTGTATGCGCGCGCGCGAACCTCAGCCCACACTGAGAAGTGCCAGGGGCTTGGCCCTGGCTCTGGGATGCCAGATCTCACTGGCTTTCCACGGAACCAGCTGCTTCCTGTGGAAGGGAGGGGCAGTCTGTGGGGGTTGTGACAGTTCCCGGGTCTCAGGGGCAGCAGAACCTTTCTGTCCTTTTGGTCCCTAGCACAGTGGTGCCTCCTCAAAGAGGCCTTCCCTGAGCCGCCAGCAGCCTCTTTCATGGCTCCCCATCAATGGGGTTCCATAGCTCTGACCCCAGCGGCGTGAGCGCATTTGCCATCCGACGGCCACTCCCTGCTTTGTGGTCCCTGCTGTGTCCCCAGTGTTCAGCTCTGGTCTGGCACACAGCATGTCCAGGGCCCTCTTTGTCCAAGGCAAGAAAGAATTTGAGGCTGCGTCCAGGCCTCTTGCACCTGCCTCAGGCTCCCGCCCAGAGCCTCTACCTGTGCCCCAGCGAGCATTCTCTGCTCGCTGCTCAGAATGCTGGCAAAGGCCGGCCCTGGGGTCAGAGGCCTCCACTGCCCCTGGAGCTGGGAAGCCTGGGGGTCCACCGGCAGGCACGGGGGTCTCTTTCCAGGTAGGTGGGAACGCGTGCTTGTGGGTGTGGACAGGTGTCTGCACTGGGGTTTGTCTGTGTGTCTGTCTCCACTCACACCGGGGATGTATGTGCCCCTGCGTGTCTGTCTCTGGTGCCCACCTGTGTGCAGTCTCTGTGTTCTGCCTAACGGTGTTCCCGTGATAACCGACGGTGAGGATCTCCGGTAAGCGCCGCTTCCTCTGGGAAGACGCATTTCGACGCCCGTACTCTCAACAGGTAATGGAGTTTGCAGGAGACCACCAATGCCTTGGAGTCCACTGAGGCAAGACCCAAGGACCCCACGCTAAACATCAGCCACCCGGCTCTGTGCCCCATTTTACTGTTGGGGAGACGCACCTAGAGGGCAGGGTCTGGAGAGGTAGTGGCAGCCTCAGTCGCAAGCTCAGGGTGCTCTCTCTGCACTCACAGGTGCCATGGTCCCCCAGTTTCCATCCCCACCCACCCCCACTCGGCCAGTGCCCTTTGGGGGCAATGCCAGGCCAGGAAGGGCGGGCACCCTCGCGCGTCCTGGGGACAGAAGGGCGCGCACCGGGCGCGTAGCTCCTGAGCCCCGAGGCCCCTGCGCTGCGCACCGCCCCCCGCGCCCGCTCCTTCCTCCCTCCCTCCTCCTCACCCAGCTCCCTCCCCCTCCCCCCTCCCTCCCTCCGCGCTCAGAGCTGCGGTTGGAGCCGAGCGCGCCGCGTCGCCCGCCGCCGGTGCAGAGCGTGGGGAGCACTCGGCCGCAGCCCTCGCCCGCCGCAGAGGGTCGCGTCCCGCGCCGCCGGCCAGGCCGCCCCGTGCCCAGGCCTTTCCATCCTTGGAGCGGATCGTTGCCCGCCTGACGCCCGCCCGCAGCGACAGCGCCCGCCGGAGCCGAGGCCGCGGCGGCGGCCGTGCCCATGCCCGGGTAAGTGGTGCTCTGGGCGCGCGGGCGCCGCCGGGGTGGGCGCGGGCGCGGCGCGGGCACAGGCGCGGGTGGGGATGGGAGGATGACCCGGCAGGTGGTGCGGCGGCAGGTAGGGGGACACGGGTCCCCGCCCGAGGCACCTGAGCCCCGCGCCGGGCCTGCGTGTCCTTGCGGCACTGCGGCCGCGCGTCACCCCGGGGCCCCAGGCCGGCGGGCAGCGCCCCGCACCCTGCACCCTGCGCCCCGCATCGCGCGCGCACGCGCATCCGTGTCTGAGGAACAAGGCCCTTGGGGGCTGCGGGCCGGGGCTCAGGGTGGGCACAGCCGGGGGCGCGGGATCTGGGCCGGGAGCCCGCCAGTGCGCACGCACCTTCCCGGAGCCTCGGGCACCCCCTCCCCCCCCGCGCCCTCACACTGTATCATCCTTCCCCTCTCGCGTTCCCACACCGTTCCCCGCACGCCCACGCGGCTGCCCAGCAGACCCCACTGCGGTCATGGGCAGTGCCCACGAGAAGCCGCCCGGGGCCGCACTTAGGTAACTTCTCCATCCCTCCAGGAACAGCTGTCTCCCCCTCCTCGCCTGTGTGACCTTGGCCAGCCAGCTTTTCCTGTGGCCGCCTCCGTTTTCTCACGGGTGAAAGCTCTGGCTTTAAGATTCTGGAATTTGGAATGGCAGGTGCCGCATCTCCCAGAGCATGAGACGATGGGCTTCTCTCTCTGTGACCTGGTGTCCTTCCTTCTGCTGGCCCTTCTGGGGGTTGGTGGCTCAGCCAGCCGGCTGAGGAGGGGTGGGAGGCAGGGCAGGGGCATGGCGCCGGGGCAGGTCAGAACTGGAGGGAGTCTTGGAGAGCCCGCGGTGAGGGCTCCATGAGGGTTTAGGAGAGACTGTGGAAATGCTCCTTCGCTCACTCAAGGGGCAGGGAAGGGACCAGAATTCCTCAACTAGATGCTTGCCATTTCCTGGCGAGGTCATATAACTTTCAAAGATGAAGCCCAGGGCCTCCGACCTCAAAGGAGTCCCTGTCTGCTGAAGGATCAAGTCCAGCCTGTCCCCAACTGGCCCCCCCATCCTGAATTCCACTGGCACCCTAAACGTCAGCCGACTTCCCCTGGCTGACTTGGGCACCAGTCTGGCAGGCACCCCCTGCACCTCCTCCCCTCCTTTGCCCACTAGGATCTGTGCCCTCACCCCCTGCCATTGCCCCTCACTAGTCAGTGACCATCTTAAGGCAAGGACTGGCTCTTCATTTGCACAGGCCTGGCACAGAGTGGGCACCTGGTTTCTGCATGGCATATTCATGACCTTGACCTCACTGAATCTGCAGACTCACTGAACAGGAGAGGCAAGGCCTGGATTTTTGTCCCCATTTTTCAGATGGGATCATTGAGGCCCCCAAGAGGAGAAGCGATTCAGCCCTGAATTGAGGCCCCTTCCTTCATGAGCAGATGGCTAGGGACATTCCTATGAACCTGGTGGGGCAGGGAGGCGGGGAGAGGTTATCGTAATAATCAAAGACCAGCCCCACTTCCTGAGCTCCATCTGAGTCTCACCTCAACCACACGAGTGAATGGCTGTTTTCATCCCCAACCCCCACCCCCCGCCGCCACTTTTCACAGATGAGGAAACCGAAGCCATGTGGCTCATTAAAGGGGCACTGGGATGCGGAGGAGAGGGCTGGGGATGCCTGGGCCCCTGTGGGACACAGCTGAGACCCAGCAGAGGGTCCCAGGGTGAGGTCAGCCCCTCAAGTCTGCGCCATCGGAACGGGCTGGGAACTTGTGGTCCCTGGCCATTGATTGTCACTGCTGCAGGCCCCGAGGCGGGGGACAGCCAAGGACACAGCCAGTCTCCATCAGCTCCACCTGGGCCGTGCCCAGCACAGCCAGGTGGTTTGAGTGCAGGAGTAGGCATGCTCTCACACAGCAGGGGGTAACGGGCAGATGGAAGTGGGGCGGGCGTGGGAGGGGGCCTTGCACAGAGCCAGAAGGAGAGCCGGTCCCTGAGGAAGGAAGCCCCTAAGGCAAAGAGCATGCCAGGGGACAGCCACAATGCCAGGTGATGGAGATGCCCCAATCGGCCCCCAAGGGGCAAGGAAGGGGCCAGAGGAGGCTCGTGTGGGTGCCTGGGGCTTCAGCGACAGCAGCCCCTTACCTGATGGTCTTTGTGACCTTGGCCAAGTCCCTTCTCCATTCCAGATCCAGGGAGGGTGGGGGTGGGCCTGGGGGAGCTGGAGCTTCAGAGGTTGAATCATTTACTAGCGGGAGAAGCCAAGCCTGTGAGTCAGTGAGTGCTCTCCATCCCAGAACGTCTGCTCCCAGCCCAGGGATGCAGCCACGGAGTGCCGGGGTCAGCCGTGGAGGACCCTCTGAGAATGTCTTGTGGAAAGGGGCGCCTTGCCTGCCCGGTAGACAGGATGAGGGCACCCCAGAGCCCCAGGGGCTTCTGAGAGCTGAGTACCCTCTGGGCCTCTTGCAGCCAGCAGAGCCAGGCAGAGCTTCTTCTGGCCTTTTCACCTCCTCCCCCACCTCACAGAGCAAGTCATCAGCACATATGAACTCCCCTCTGATTTTAAACTGATGGCTTGTGTATTTCACCAATGGCCACTGTCTCCATCAGTGGTCAGTAGCACATCAAGTAATGTCAACAATGATAATAGTTATAATGGCAGTCACTTTATGTCAGACACTGAGTGCTGCACAGACATTTCCTTGCCCACTTAATTGAAACAACAACAAATGATTGCAAGTGCTGTTATCCCCATTTTGCATTGAGGCTGAGGCCCAGAGAGGCTAGGTAACTTGCCCAAGGTCACACAGCCAGTAGGTAGCAAATCCAGGGCTGGAATGTAGTCCATCAGGCTCCGGAGTCTGGTCTGTGCTTGTAGCCATTAGTTCCTGTATCTCCAGAAGTGTGTGCGGAAGTCAGCAGAGTAGAGTGTGGTTCGTGTGAACTCACTGTCTCGGGTACTCCCAGCCTTGTGGGCTGAAGCCGGGGATTCTTGGGAAGACCTTGCAGCTCAGAAGCTGAGCCACCTGCACCTCTGCCCCATCTACCCACTGAGAGAAATGGACAACAGGTGGATTTATATCAATCTCCAGCAACTCAGGGACCGGTTTAGCTTTGCATTCATGGCCCCTTCAGGGCACCCGGAAGCACTGGCAGTGCACGTAAATGGCAGCTGATAGATGGGGACCTGTGCCATGGTACTGAAGGCAAACACTTCCCTCTAAGCCTCTTGCTGTGACTTTGCAGCAAGCTCCCCAGCAACGCCCCGGGCTGGGTATGCCAGGCAGAGACCTGGAGCATGCACAGGGCTCCTCCCTTCCCCGCCCTGGCTAAGCTGGCAGAAGCCAGGCCAAGCAGCGCCAGGCTGGAAAGCCCTCCCCTGCCTGGGCTCCTTCTGTTGGGTGGGCGGTGCTGGCAGTGGGCCTGGGAGCCTGCGGAGAAGGATCAGAGCCACGCATCACTGGGGCAGAGGGAAGCAGGCTCTCAAATGCAGGGGAATTCGGGCATCCTGGACTGCCCAAGGTTGGGAAGGGGACAAGTCCAAGGTCACATGGCTGAGTAGGTGGCAGGACTTGAATCAGAGCAACAAGGCAAGGGTGGAAATGCCAATGGTTGGGGAATCTTGGGACTGGCAGGACTCTTTTAGAGCACGAGGAGGTTTCCGGAGTCTTGGTTCCAAATCAAAGTTGTACAAAGCGAGTATGTCCGTGTCCTTGAAGAGCACCTTATTTAAAGGGGTCCTGAGCCAGCCTCTCTTGTTCTGTAGGTGGGTCTCTCAGTAACCGAGCAACCATTTTATTCCAGTGAGAAGTTCTCCCCTGAGGCCACAGGCTCGAGGCACTTTCTCCAGCTGCACTGTCCAAGCAGCGATTTTATTAGAATGCACTTCCTCAGGTGCACCAGCCACATTTCAAGGGCTCAGGAGCCACCCAAGGCTGGTGGCTACCGTCACAGGCAGTGCAGAGAGAGAACATTTCCATCACTCCCGAATGCTCTGTCACACAGAGCTGCTCTACAGGAAATGGAAACCCAAGTCCTCACATGGACCCTGAAGCCACCTCCCACACCCACTCCCTGGTGGCACAAGGCCACTAATGCAGCAGCTTGGGCTCCCCCAGAGAAGCATCCTGAAGAGAAGCCCCAAAGAGGGCTGACTGCTCACAGAAATTTGAAGAGGTGTTCTGTGATGGGACAGGCTCCAGTCTGAGAGCTTAACAGGCAGGGACAGAAAGTGCCAGGCTGGGCTTGAACGGGTCGTTCCTCAGAATGGATGAGTGCATTCTATTGTCAGAATGGCGCCAGCTATGCCAGGGGGCCACATCTTATTGATGTGATGGGCATGAGGGACACTGCCCTGGTTCACTGTGTGCCAGGCTCTGTGTTTGCTTCAGGGGAGACGACGGAAAGCAAAAAGCAAACGCAATGCCCTTCCTGCCCTCCTGGAGCCTTTGTGCTTTGCTCAGTGTTCACCAAAGTAAGAGTGCAAACCTGGCTGGGGCCGGGAGGATGGACTGAGGCCACGAGGCCAGCCGGTATCTCCCAGGGCTCGGGTCCACAACCTGAGTCCCCGCCCATGCTGCCCTGACCCCGCCTCCTCAGGTAGCCACACGTGGCTGGTGGCTACCATATGGGACAGTGCAGAGACTCCGGGATGTACTGTCACACAGAGCTGCTTTAGAGCAAATGGAGACCCGAGTCCTCACACGGACCTAGACACCCCCCGCCAAGCCCACTGCCCCATGCCTCCTTGGAAGGCGGTGGCCAAGCATGTACTCTCCAGGGGCTGCGCAGATACCTAGACAAACACAGACCAGGGAGGAGGGAAAGGGCCTCTGTCCCAGCAGCTCACCGTGCTGTGGGGGATGCCCAGACCTCGCCTCGTGCTGACTCCAGTGGCCCTAGCACACCCAGCATGGGGCAAAAACCAGATCCGGCCACCGCCTGGTCCTTATTAGGCCCCACCATATGCCCAGCGCGCTGCATGTGCTCAGGAAACAGCAGGGAGGAGACGTGGGTTGTTTTTTTTTTAATTGATTTCTTCCTATTTAAAAACAATACTCTTAATATGCTCTCTACAGGAAACGTATAAAACACAGAGAAGTCTAAAATGTAGTAAAGCCATCCTATCATGCAAATGTAAATCCAACATCTCCATTTGATTCATTTCACATTGCTGTCATTATACCATGGGCTCAATTGTGTAATCTGTTTTTTACTTCACATAAGCATTTTCTTTATTAATATAATCCCTTCCTAAATGAATGGTTTTTTTCAAAATGGTTATACTTTAATTTTTTAAGATTATAAAAGCAGTAAGTGCTTATTGCAAAAAGAAAGAATGATCTTGAACCATGCAAAGAAGAAATTTGATCATTCAACAGTTATTTACCAAGCACCCGGGATGTATCAGGCAGCCTTCAGTAATTACAATTTTTAATGGCTGAATAATATTCTCCCAAGAGATTGTAATTCGCTTAATTATTTGGCTATTTTTGGAAACCCAGGCAGTCAGATTTATTTTGCTCTTATACGTGAGCTCTGCTGAGGAGCCTCTGTCCTGAGGAGAGGGCCCAGGCAGAGGTATCTTCTGCCAAATTGTTCTCCAAAAGGGCTTTTTCATCGCACTGCATGGTGTCGCTCACTGCAACCTTGCCAGCATTAGATATTTTAATCAAACAAATTGTCATAAGTATCTAGGTCAAAAATATGTACTTTACTTTATATGTCTTTAATTGCTGATGAGGGGGCACGTTTTTCCTCATGTTTATAAGTTGTCTTTTCCTTGTGAATTATCTGTTCCTCCCTTCATTTTTTTTTTTTTTTTTTCCTGAGACAGTCTCGCTCTGTCACCCAGGCTGGAGTGCAGTGGCGCGATCTCAGCTCACTGCAACCTCCACCTCCAGGGTTTGAGCCATTCTCCTGCCTCAGCCTCCCGAGTAGCTGGGATTACAGGGGCCCGCCACCACACCCGGCTAATTTTTGTATTTTTAATAGACCCGGGGTTTTACCATGTTGGCCAGGCTGGTCTCAAACACCTCACCTCAGGTGATCCACCCACCTCGGCCTCCCAAAGTGCTGGAATGAAAGGCGTTTATTGAAGTCTTAGTGTTTCTTCTGCGGGCTTGAATAAACTGTATGCATGAAAAAACAGTGACAATTTAACAGATTTGTTGCAAATAATTTTTAAGACCTTTGTTCTTTGCCATTTTTTTTTTCATGCAAAAGGTAAACACTTTGTTGCTCACAATTATTTGTGATTTCTTCCATTGTTTCTAGGCTTAGAAAATCCCTTTCGGAAATTTGAGAGCTGTTCATTTCTGAGTTTTCCATGTGTCTTCGTGTGTGTGTGTCTGTGTGTGTGTGTGTGTGTGTGTGTGTGTGTGTATTGGGGTGGTGTAGTTGCATTTTTAAGATATTTAACTCTTTAATTTAGGGATTAGCAAGCTTTTTCTGCAAAAGGCCAGATGGTAAATAGATTTCCAGTTTGCAGGCCACATAGTCTCTGTCCCGACTACTCAACTCTGCATGGTAGCCTTCAAGTAGCCACAGACAATGCAAAATGAGGGGGTGAGGCTGTGTCCCAGTAAAACTTTATTCACAAGAACACTGGGCTGCCAGATTTGGCACTTAAGCTGTAATTTGCCAAACCTGTTGAATCCAAATGAGATGTGTCTTAGGGGATAGTTTGAGGTGAGGATCTAAGGTGCATCCTTTGCAGATTGCTAACCAGTTGTCCCCATCTCTAGTAGCAAATCGGTTGTTCCCTGGCTCATTTGCACGCACTGACACTGGTCTGCAGTCAGACCTGGTGCTGGCTGCCTGTCCTGACCCACGGGCCCATCTGTGTGCTGCCGTGCCGGTGATGTGTTTTTGCCTCTTGTACCTGGTATCATTTAATACCTGACCTGCCGGCCCCACGTCAGCAATCCTAAAGCTTGCTTCTCTGTCCAGTGGACTTCAGAACCACTTTGTCAAATCCCCCTTCCTCCCTCCCCGCCAAGATAAAGCACTGGGTGATACATTCTCTGGACATCCTCAGAGTTCCGAAGCCGCAGATGAGTCCGGTCCCCATGGGGTGGGGTGGCGGCTGGCTCTGTGCAGATGCTGTGGATTTGACTCTCCGCAGATGGGAGGCGGGTGTGGGCAGTACAGCGCCATCCTGAGTGAAGGCCCCCAGCTGAGGATAGCCAGACGGCCCTGGGAACGCCACAGCCTCCTGACTGAGAAACATGAAAACAAAGCCGGCAGTACAAGAGAGCGCGGGAGATTGGGAAGCCACTGTGGGCCGGCAGAAGATGACCTCAAATGACAGGACTTAGGCCTTTCTGCTGCTCTTTTGGAAATCACTGTCCTGACACTCAGAATTCCCTGCACTCCGGCATTTCAAATCAAACCCTGAACCGGGTTAAGGCGCATGGAGTGGCCGGTTCGAAACTGAACCTACATTCCCACAGATTGCGGGCCAGGGGTGTGATGGTGGCACAGGGCGTGACCAAATGGGAAGGGGCCCTTTCTCCAGATTGGACCAGCCCGGCAGTAACCGCTTGGCTCCCTCAAAGAGCAGCAGGGGCAGGAGAGTGTGTCCAGCCCCAATTCTCGGGCAGAGCAAGGGCTCACCAGGCACAAGGGTCCATTCCACCCCCCACCATGGGCCTCAGCTCCATTTCTCCTGGAAGCATCCAGGACCAGACACTGCCACATCTTGGCTTGGAGCCACAGGCCCAGGAGAGATGGGCTCAGGAGCAGCTGGTCCTGGCTCCTCTGGCTCCTGGGGTCTCTGGGTGCCCTCCTGTAGTCAGAGGGCGGCTGCCAGCAGATGGTCCCACGCCTGGTGCAGGAGAAGAGGGAGGGCTGTGGACGGGTAGGGCACGTCTCCCACCTAGTCTCGTCTCTCCCTCCTGGCCTGTGGTTCATCTGCCCACAACACTGTGACCAGCAGCTAGGCTTGGAAACCTCTGTCCTGGGGAGTGGAGCAAGAGTCCCCCCTTGTAACCCATCCATGGGGCCAGAGGGTAAGAATGCGCTGACCTGGGGGCCACTGCCCCAGACGCCTGCCCTGGTAGCCCCTAGGGAGGCACTCGTGGCTGTGTCTGTAGGTGGGATGGGGTGGGTCAGGGCTCCCAGGCCACCGCCTGGCCCTCTGCGCCCCATCCACCCTTCCCCGAAGGAGGAAGCTGGGCTATAGCACAATCGTGGGAGGGGGTATCTGAGATGGAGACGGGCAGGGTTGGGGTCTCCCCTAAGGGAGGAGGGGAGGGGGTGAGCACACAGAGCAGAAACCCACCCCTCCAGGTCCTGTCCCCAGCCCAGCTGTGCTCTCCCGGTGCCTTCCCAGTGGGGAGAGCGAGCATCTGTCCATGAGCACAGAGGGGGCGGGAGGAATGGTGCTGATGACAGATGACGATAAGAGGGTCAGGAACTGGAGGAGCAGCTGGTGGTGGGAGGGTAGGGGGAGCTGATGGGCTGTGGGGCGCACTGAGGGAGAGACTCGGAGCCCTGTGTTGGTGTTGGGTCCCGGCCTGAGAGGGGGCCTCTGCCTCTGCACTCCCTTCAGGCACTCCTGGAGCACGGCAGGAACTTGGTGGTGCTTCCTCTGGGCTTTGCTGGAAAAGCTTTGGGCTCGTATGCCGGGTTCCTCGCTCAGAAATAGTGTCTTAGGCAAAATTCAAAAATGAACCAGCAATGCTCAGTTCACGCGATTCAGACAGCAGCCAAGCCCTTGATGACCTTCGCGTCCTGCAGCCTCGGCTGCAGCTTCTGAGGTACCCTCTCTCTGGGCACCCTCGCCACTGGCTCTTCCTCCATCACCACATTTGGCAGCAGGCATCCTGCCCCCTCAGCTGGGGAGAGTGGCACGGATACTTCGGTGTGCTCGTTCCTTGGGTCTAGATCACAGAAGGGCAGGCTTGACTCCCATCTTCAGTTGGAGCCCCCATTTGGAGGTCTGCCTCCCAGATCCTTTTATTGGCCTCTGACCTTGTCACCAATGCATCCCCCCAGCCTGTACTCCCAAGGACTTTGGCCTGCTTCCAGAAACCAGGATGCCCTCTCTACTGCCCCTGCCAGGATTCCTAATGGGGCCCCATGGGACTCGTTCCCTAGGAGGACACGTGTATGTGTCCTGGTAGCTCCTTATTTAGTCACTGCCTGTCCAAGCTGGAAGGACTTAGTCCAGGGCCCACAGCCCCATGGCCTCCAGCTGCCTGTAATTTCCTTAATTACCTATTTAGGCCCTGACGGCTTCCGGTCCTCAGAGCTGGCTCCGAGATTGGAAGCGGGCTGGGACGGGCACCGAGGTACCACAGCAGAGCCGGGCCGACTTGGGGCACCTCTCCTCCCATCCACGTGCTCTCTGGCTATGAAGGGCTGGGAGGACAGGGACCCGGCTTCCCACTGGACCCCAAACACGACGTCTCTGTCCCTTTGTAGGCTAAAGTCTTTCACGCTGGCCACAGCCACAGCGTTTCTAGGTCCCCATGCCGTCCGTGCCTTCGGGGCTGCTGGGCAGGCCCGGGCTGGCAGGAGGGGCGTGGGGAGCACGTGGGGGCAGGGTAGTGGCTGGCCAGGCTCACGCTGCAATGCAGCTCGCACACCCGCTGTAATTGGATAATTAGTGTCATTATGCTTCCTGCTCCCTCGCTCTCTCCTTCTGCAGCTCTTGCCTTCTCTGGCAGGAAACAAATGACTGTCCCCCAACCCTCAGTGTAGACTTCTGGCCCCAATCACAAAGGGGCTTCCAACCTCCCCGTGGGATCCAGGGACACCCAGCATTGTGAGGGCCGCCTGTGTGGGAGACAGGAGCACTGCGGGAGTCCGGGCAAGCTTGGGGAAGCATCCAGAGAGGCACATGGGTTCAGCCCCCGGCCGAACGGAATGTTCTGGCTTCACCGGTCGAGCTTGGTCCTGACCTGTGAACTCTGGGGTCCAGCTGGAGTCCAGCTGAAGACTTCAGGACAAGCCTCGGGAGGGGAGCGTGTGGCGGGAGGGGCTGACTCAGCAAAGAGCATTGCCCTGCTCGGCTTCCTGGAGATCTCGTGGGCTTGAAGGAACCTCCGGGAAAATGGGCCCAGTCCCCTGGGGACCAGCCTCAGGGTGTGTGGGCAGGTGGAGCCCTGCCTTCTCACCAACCCAGCAAAAAGGAACGAGGACCATTTCGCAGATTAAAAAGTGAAGGCCCAGAGAGCTTGAGTGACCAAAGCCAGCACCCGCACTCTGGAACCCTGAGGTTGATGGGGACAGATTTCCTGTCCAGTCACTTTGCTGAACTCTTTTCATTGGTTCTAATCACTTGCTCGTTGCTTTTCTGGGCTTTTCAGGGCAGTATAACTTGGCAGAGCAGCAATGTCGAATCCTCTGGAGCTAGACCACTTGAGGTCATGTTGGCCTCTGCTCCTGGCTTGCCGTGTGACCTTGAGTAGGCTCTCTAACCACTCTGTGCCTGAGCCGCATGTGCTCTTTGGTGGGGAGGGCCACCCCATGCTATAGAGGCTGCTGGCAGAGTGATAGTCATTCTGCCTCTCGTCCGTGGCTCTATCATCTCCCTTCTGCCTCAGCTAGAACTTCTAGGACAATATCACCCCCCAGGGAGCTCAGGGGAAAGTGGGGGTTTGGTAGGTCCTGGAGACCTCAGGGAGGCCCCCTGGCTGTCCCAGAACCAGGCTGGATTTGGGTTAGGAGTGAACATTTACTCAGGCTATGGGCTTGGCCTATCTAACAGAGACCCAGCATAACAGTGGCTTCAGTGAGAGAGAATTGACTTCTTTCTCATGTAAGAGTCTAGGTGGGCAACCTAGGGCCAGCGCAACACCTACTTAGCCCTCAGGAATCTGAGCTCCTTTGATTGTGTCATACATGGACTCCATGTGCAAGATGGCAACAGATAGATAGCTGCGGCCGCACCTGTCCCCACATCAGCATTCCAGCTGGCAGGAAGGAGGGGAAGGGCAGAGGAGAACACATTCCTTCTCTTTAAGGACATGGCCCTTGAATTCGTCCCTGTCACTTTTGCTCATACCCAGTGGGCCAGGACAGAGTCAGATGGTCATGGTTAGCTGCAAGGGAGTTGGGGGAATGTAATCATTAGCTGGATGACAAGACACTTAGCTGAAAATTAAAACATGATGTAGGAAGTGGGAGAGTAGCTAGCAAGTTTCTGCCACACACCTCTGCAGATTCATTGACACCTCCTCAAGACACATTTGAGAAATGGAAGGTACCCATCTTGAGGCCAGGCTTTCCCCAGGTGACCTGGCCAGCCCTTCTGGGGATGGAATGGGGTCAGTACCTCTGAAGAAGTGCAGCAAAAAGAGGGGCCATTTGTGAGCAAGAGGGCAGGAGCAGTGGTGATGGCCTCTCTCCACTGATCTGGTCCTGTGCCACCAAATAGGGTACCCACCTGGCTGGGCAGGATATGGGTGGTGTTAAAAGTCACAGAGGCTGCAGGGTGCGGGTAGGGTGTGTGGGGAAGGGTCTGCTTGGGTTTCCATATCCAGTAGGGGGGTTTCCTGGAAGTTAAAATCCATACAAGCGAACTGCTGGCTGATTGGGCTGGTCAAGGCAGTGAAACTCCTGCAATCACGGCGTGTGGCTTGGGCACCACGGGAGGCCATTCAGGCCCAGTGTCCACCACCCTGGACACAGGGCGAAGTGGCTGGTGGGGGCTGCTTGCGTGTTCTATTGTGGTGGCATAGACATCACCTAAAATGTACCACGTTTACCATTTTTAAGTGTGCGGCCCAGGGGCAGAAGCACATTCATGGTGCTGTGCAGCCATCACCACCATCCAGCCACAGAACTTGTTCTTCTTTCCAGACTGAAGCTCTGGACCCGTTCAACCCCAACTCCCCACCCCCCAGCCCCTGGCACCCACCCTTCCACTGTCCGTCCCCTCAGATTTCACAGCTCTCCTATGAGGCCCTCACAGGAGTGGAATCCTACAGTGTTGGCCTCTCTGTGACTGGCTCCTTCTACTGAGTCCAACGTCCTCAAGGGTCATCCATGTTGAAGCCCGTCTCAGAATGGCCTTACTTTGTAAGGCTGAGTCCTATTCTATGGCCTGGATGGGCCACATGGTATTTATCCAGCTGCCTATCCATGGACATTGGGTTGCATCCACCTTTTGGCTATTGTGAGTAATGTTGCTATGAACTTGAGTGGACAAATACGTTTGTGTCCCTGCTTTCAATTCTTTGGGGCCTACCCCAGCAGTGGGGTGGGTGGGTCCTATGGGAATTCTACTGCTTTCCACAGTGGCTGCACCGTCTTCCATTCTATGGCGGTGCTTGTTTGAATGAGAATTCTGGGCCAGCCCTGGAGCCTCTGAAGGCAGGCAAATGTGTGGTCTCGAGCTTGACTAGACACCCAGATCCCCCAGGGGTTGGGGTGCTTTATAGCGTTCTGGTCCTCCCGCTTCTGAATGGGAAGCTCTGGACCCAAGACTCTGTATTCGTGAAGTTCCCTGAGTGGGGAGGGGTGCCCACCCAGGTCTGGCATGGGCTGCCGTAGATTAGACTAGAGCGCTGGGCCACCTAGGGGCCAGGAGTGCTGCAGAAGTGCATCCACCCAAAGGCGCAGGCTGAATCGGGCAACCTCCTGGGCTCCTGCCACCTCCAGGGTGTTTCTGTGGGTTCCAAAATCCTCCTTGTCTGGACCCTTGTTAACGAGGACTTCCAATGCCTGTGTCTTTCTGCGGCACCCGGCGCCGGACAGGCGGTTGCTTTGGCTTTGCACGCAGCTGCCAGTGGGTCCCCAAGGTGGCCCCTCCGGGGCTGCCCTGCAGGGCAGAGCTTCAGGCAGGTGGGTGCATGCAGGAGTGGGGAGGGGGCGCCATGGTGATGGCTATTGTTTTTGCCCAAAGCTGTTCCAGGCATGAGAGCCACTCGTCGTGTGTACAGATTGTACCAGGAACAGGGGGAGGAAGGAACAGAGCACTGGGGGCCGGTGGGGGGCAGAGGGGGAGCCTGTCCCTTTAAATCTGTTTTCTCGGGTTTTATTTCCTTCTCTTTTCCCATCCTCCTCCCTCCACCAGCACAAGTGGAGCCGTGAGGGCCCAGGAGCTGCAGCGACGGTGCCTCTGAAATATTAATGAGGCTGTTCTCTGCCTCAGCTCCTTCCCTCCCCCTTCCCTGGCTGCATGCAGGCCTTGTCCTTGGAACCCTCCTTTCCCCTCCCAGGTGGTCGCCAAGGTGCGTCAAGCAGAGGGGAGGGGGCAGGGGCAGGCAGGAAGGAGAGGGCCTGGCGCAAGGGCAGGAAGATGTGGGGAATCAGGGATAAAAGGGGTCTCCCAGGTGCACACCAGCCACCAGCATCTCGACCTGCCTAGGATCATGCCAGGCCCAGGAGAGGGCAGGGTGGCTGCCAGACTGGGCGCCCTCCTTCCGTGCCCTCTCCCCACCTGCTCCCCAGCTGGTCTAGGAGCCCACCCCGGGCCTGACCTACGAGGCCTGGGCCACACCTCTCGCTGTTGCCTTGGCTTGCTTTTCCTCTCTGGGTTCTGCCGAGCCTGGCCTGTGTTCTAGGAGCCTGGAGGTGGAGAGAGATGGGGGACTATTGTTTTAAGGAATCCCCGTAGTGAGTCACGTCGCTGAGTGATGGGCCCTGCTGAAAGGCGGGCCCTTGCTTGGTGGGTCTGTAGGGAGCAGGTGACGGACAGTCTGCCTCCAGGAGGGCCCACGGTGGAGGGCATGTGCCCACGTAGGCCCCCAGGCATCCACCTCCTGCCCTCTGCCCCTGAGTTCTGCTTCCTTCTTGCTTCGGGGCCACGGCATCCTGGGCCTGGCTCTGGCTTCCAGATGGTCTGAATGCCCAGGAGCCGCATGTTCTCATCACTGAGGGTCCAGTGACTAGGGAGTGACTCGGGAGCTGGGACTTCCTGGCAGTACATGCCCCATCATCCCTGTGGGGATATATGTCCACGCGGACCCCAGAAACTGAAGGGGTGCTCGACTGGGGTGCCGTGGGGCTGTTTTCAGGAAAGAGAATGGGGTGAATCCCGATGCGTGCATCACCTGAGATCTGGAGGACAGTGGTGGGATCTCGCCCTCCATCTGTTCTCTCCTCCATAAAGGCGGAGCAGGTGGCCGAGTGGAATGCAGCCTGGGCCTGCTGGGGAGGCTTTCAGGGGTGTCATCAGAGCGTCCCAGCAAGGGCGGCCATGACCCACCTCAAGTCACATGGAAGGCAGGGCTGGGAGAACCAGGGCAAAAGCAGGAGGCTTCCTGAGCCTCAGTTTCCCCCTCTGTAAGGCAGGGACAGTTCTCCTGGCCCTCGTAGGGTGTTTCCAAGGGTGCAGTGAAAGAAACATGTCTGTCAAGAGCTGGCATGCAGATGTGGGCTCAAAACTCAGTGTGTGCCATGGGGTCCTGAGAGGGGCCCCATGGGAGCGGGGGTGCCCCCTACTTAGAAAGTGCCGAGCCTTCTGGAGGATGCTGGGCTGCCCAGGGCCTGGAGGAAGTCCATGGGGGATTAAGCTGGAGGTGCCAGGAGACCCCCAAAGCCAGGGAGGGACAACATAGGGGAAAGAGGACCCCTGGGTCTCTGGTCAGGTGGGTTTGAGTCACTGGGTGGGGAGTAGGCACTCTGAGCCTAGTTGGGAGGTGAGGGTGTCTGGGCCCTGCTGGAGAGAAGAGTCCAGAAGGCGGTTGAGTAATGGGCCTGGACTTGGGCCATCCCCTCCAGCAGCCCCTGGAGGCAGCAGCCAGGGACCCCCCTGGCTGTCTCCCACCACGAGGCCGGCCAGTCTGTGCGGGGATGGTGCAAACGCCGGAAGGTGCGAGGCCCCCTCTGTGGAGGTTCTCATTTCAATTAAGCCAATTAAGGTCAGAAAGATGAAAGAGCACAGACATGGTATGTTCCCTGCCCTTTTGGTGCCTACAGACCATTCTCGGCAGCCAGCCCAGGCCGGAAACTCTGTCAGGCCTGCAGAACTGATAGGCCTAGTCACTTCGGTTCTTGGCCATTTCGGCGATGGCTGCTGTCTTTATTGGGCCTCAGGGAGGCCACCGCCCAGGCGTATATAGAACCCAGAAAAGCAAAGTATATGCCATTTGGTCTGTACAGCAGCCAACAGTCGCTCTAAATGGGCCTTACTTTAACTGATGGATCCTGTCTGCCCTATAGCCTGGTGCAGAGCACCCCGACCCCACCCTGTCCTCCAGGATGGAGACTCCGCCTCCCAGGACTCCAAGTTCCTCCCCTGTGGGCCAGGCCCCCATTCACTCATTCCTCCAGGCCCCCGGCCACATGCGGGACTGACCACGCGGTCGACTTCCTGCCGACTCCATACCACGTGTCTCAAAGAGCTTAGGACCCAGCTCGTGGGAGACATGCTCACAGATCATTGCAGTGCCAAGCAGAGTGAAATAGGAATGGGTCGTGGGATTATAGACTCAGGCGCAATCAATTTTGGCTGGGGAACTGGCAGAGACTCCTGGAGAATGTGCCACTTGAATTGTGACTAAGAGGATTCATCGGAGGTCAGCAGGTGGAGCTGGAACAGAGGGCTTGCGGTCAGGGCTCAGAGCTGGCAGGGCTGTGTGGCTGGGGTGGGAGTGGGGCTGGGAAGTGCTCAGAAGGAATCTGGCCTTTTGCTTGATGGGGATGGGAGACTGAAACAGGGGCTCGCTGGAGTGATGGTGCCTGAACCAGGAAAGTGGTGACTCACAGCAGGGTCATGACCAGTTGCTGGACTAGAGAGAGACCTAAGAGGTGGTCCACAGGACGTGGAGCTTGCTTGCTGAGGGGTGGGGATCCTGCAGTGGGGAGGGCCAGCAGGGCCAGCCGAGGAGAAGGAAGTTGGCCCCGGGACCATGGCAGAGGGCACTGCCCTCCCCATGAGTCACTGTGGGTCCACTCAGACACAGCCATGGCTGCACCAGTCAGGAGCAGCTGTACGACCTGGTATGGTTCTGTCTGGGCCACCGCTGTGGGGTCAGGGGCAGGGACCGGGTGGGGGAGGACAGAGCTGGCCTTGGGTATGCCATGGTCAGAGGAGGGAGGATGAGCACGTGCCAGGGGAGGGCCACCAGGCCTCGGTGACCGTGCCAGGAGGAACCCCTGCTCTGAGGAACAAGCATTTCTGTCATGGCCGTGTGCCACCCAAGAGCCTACCACACAAGCCATTCACTCTGTCACCCGCTGGGGGCACAGAGCCTGAACCTGACAGTGGCACAAAGTTGCTACATGGTGGGATTGTTGAGGCATGAGGTGACTGGAGCTCAGGAAGGCAGGGAGAAGGCGCCCTGGCAGGCGCACCGTCACAAGCAAAGGTCCTGGGGTGGGGAGGGGAGGCTGTCTCGAGAAGACGAGGAGTCCAGGTGAGAGCCGAAAGCTGCCATTGCTGCCTTGAGGGGTCAGAAGCGGGACACCCAGCTGTCCTCTGGCTCTGCCACTTCCCCAAGCCAGCCTCAGTTTCCCGCATCAGAAAAGCAAGGGCAATTCGTCCACACAGCACCCCCAGAAGGAGCCCGCCTCACCTGGGACAGCTTCGCTTGCTGTCCTGGCCCCCTCTCCTCAGCTTTCACTCCTTCTAGTCTTTTCCCCCCATGCCTGTCCCCAGACGCCTTGCCTCACCTTTGCCCCAGCTGCAACCCCACAGCTCTTGGCCCTCGGGCCTGCTGTTTTCCCTGTCCCAGCTAGAGAGGGACGGGGTTAGTTGAAACTTGTTGAGCACCTGTCCCAGCACATCAAGCCAGTGCCAGGCATGTAGTAGCTGCTCGGTGAATATGTGTCAGGTGACCAACTGCAAGACAGGGCAGGGAGAGGTGGGGAGAGAGGACGGCACAGGCACATGGCCATCATTTTGTCCCCACATCTCCCAGAAGTGAAGGCTGCTTCATGTGCAATGTGTCGCGAGAGTAAACACGCAGGTGCCCACGCTTTTCAAACATGGGTCACTGTGGATGGATGTTTCGTGAAGTATCCACCAGGGCCTCTCCTGAGAATAAGGCCATGGACTTGGCCGTGTCTGCTTTGGCTGCCTGAGGGCTTTCTCCCCTTTCTTCAGGGCTCTGGGCCACTCGTTTCCAATGGATGCTTCTGAGCCAGGAGCTTCCCCAGAGACGGGGGGTCAGGGCCCTGCTGAGCTGCCAGGAGGGCTCTTGGCTGATGTCAAGGCCAGGCCATGTGCACTGAGGCCATTTCAGTTCCATGAGGATGTGACAGGCTTAGCTCGGGCCGGGAAGGAGCGGAGAGAGAGGAGCTGCAGTGGGCCCCGCCAAACACTGTGATGGCTGCAGGAGGGGCAGCCTGGGCCCTAGCGGATCCTTGGGTAAGGTGACGGGGACAGGGAGAGGGATGACAACTTTGCGATGCTCGGCAGAGTGGGGCCAGGGCCGTGGCCTGGATGCTTTCAGTGTGGGGAGACTTTAGCTCCTTACTTTGTCATCTGGAGGGAAGAAGAGCGTGGAGGGGAGTGGGTGGCACCATGCTGTGGGCTGGGACATTGGCAGACTCGCCAGCGACCTGTGGCTGCTTTGGCTTTCTCCTGTGTGCCCTCTCCTCCTCTCCTCCTCAGCCACTCCCTTTATCCCCTCCCTCTTCTCCCTCCCTCCATCCCCCTTTCCCTCCCTCTCTTTGCCTTTCCGTCTTGTCCCTCTCTCCCCTCCCCTGTTTCCCACCCTTCCTCCGGGCCTCCTCCTTTCCTCGCCCCTGGCCCCCCAGGTACTCTCAGGGCCACAGAAACCGTGAGCCACTAAGGCCACACCAGAAGACCACCAGGGACTCATGGCATGCCCGCTGCACAGGGCGCATCTTAACCAGGCAAGAGCAGGGAGTGAACCGGAGTGAACAAGCCCAGGACTGGTGGTGGGGCACGGGCAAGACCAGCCACTGATCAGTCCCAGCACGCTGCCCTCACTTCAGCGTGGGTTCCCGAATGGATCTGGGGGGCAGTGACAGCCTCTGCCTCCAGCTAGCTAGTGTTAGCCACTGCAGGGTCCTGGCAGGAGGCATCGACCCTTCCCCTCCCCCACCTGGGCAAGCCCTCCAGGTTCTGGGCACCCATGGTGGGCAGGACCCAGGAGTGGCCTGGCTGGTGGGGCCTGGCAGAGCATGAGGGCCACTGGCCCAGCCTGGGAGGTGATTTCTGCACTTTGAGGGTCATGGCACAGACTGAGTGAAGATTTGCCGAGAATATTCTGGAAGATGGGACCTCAGTTTTGTCTCAACCACTCCCCTGGCTTCTTCTCGCCTCCGTCTCCCCAGGTGTCCACGCTTAGCAGCTTTCTCACCGCCGCCAAACCTTGCCTGGGCACTGGGACCGTGGGTGGCCACCTGTCCCTAGCTGTGGCTGAGCCAAGATTGCACTTGTGAGAAGGCCTGACAGGCAGCATGGGCGACATGGCCAATAGTTCCATCGAGTTCCACCCCAAGCCCCAGCAGCAGCGGGATGTCCCCCAGGCTGGAGGCTTTGGGTGCACGCTGGCGGAGCTGCGCACCCTCATGGAGCTGCGAGGGGCCGAGGCGCTGCAGAAGATCGAGGAGGCCTACGGGGATGTCAGCGGGCTCTGCCGGAGGCTGAAGACCTCACCCACAGAGGGTAAGTCCCTCTCAGGCTGCATGCCACCCAGCCCTGCTCCCAGCCTTCAGAGGAGCGACCTGAAGACATCCTTAGCCCCAAGGCTGGCCAGGGTCAAGGGCCACCTGTGCCCCTCCTCTCAGCCATTTCCCTTGAGGGGGAGATGCCCTGGGTAACCTGACCTGACCCCCTCATCTCCACACCTCCACAATCAGGAGTTCTCCGCTCTATAGAGCGAGACTGGGGAGGAGGAGATGGGAACTTCATGGGACACACACACAGGCGGAATGGGCCCCAAACAGAAACCCTTCCGAGGAACAGGGCAGGGCAGGGCAGGGAGGAGGAAGACAGCCCCATCTGTATATTTGGGGATTTCCGGTGTGCTCAACCCTGTGTTCACTTAAGGGGGATCAGAACAGGAGGAAGGGATGCAGGGTGCAAGCCTTCGGAGTTTCGGGTGACCGGGGCCTCTCCTGGGAAGAGAGAGGATGGCCTGGGGATGGCACAAGCCATTTGGGTCTGGCAGGAAGGGGTGACCGAAGCTGGGTCACGGGAGGCCCAGAGTGCTGATCAGAGGTGGCACTGACTGGCCACAGGCTGTCCCAAAGAGGCACAAGCCCAGGGTAGTGTTGGTCTCACTGCTGAGGGAGGCTCTAGAAAGCCCGGTGAGCACTGTCTAGAAAGATCTGGGGCGGAGGCCTGACTATCCCTGTGGGAGGCAATGTTCCACTCGGCCTTGTGAGGCCTGCCCAGCCCTGGTTGCTGCGGTCTGCCATGAAGCGGGGACCCCCAGGAGCCAGGCCCAGCCCCAGATTCCAGGAGCCACAGCATTCTCTGGCCCTGCGTGCCTGGCAGGGCTGCTGGGGCTATCCCAGCCTAGTGCCAGGCCTGTTCCCCAGCCAGTGCGGGCTGATTTGATCTGCTGCCCATCTGGGCAACGCCTGGGCCCACCCATCTCCTCTGCTCCCAGCCGCGAGGCTCCTTGGCACCTCCAGCCTCCCGCTCTGCCCTCACCCTCAACCCAGAGACTGTTCTCTTGTGGCTCCGGCCTCGGCCCTGTCTGTCTGCAGGTGGCACTCAGGCTGCAGGGAGGAGTGAAGATGGAGGAGGGGGGCTGCGGGCCAGGTCAGGAACTCCAGGGTCTGCCTGGGTCTCCCTAGCTTTGTGCCCTGGAGCTGATGCGCCCGTGACACCCGGCCTCGCCGCCGCACACGCCCTCACGGTGCAGCTGCTGCTGGGGCTGATGCCTTGGCTCTGCTCCCGAGCATCTCTTGCCTTCCCTCCTCCTTGCCCAGCCCCCGAGGAGGCTGTGGAGGGCCATTTATCCACAAGAGCTCTGGCCTCTCCCAGATCAAAGGAAGCAGATGGGCCTCAGCTGTCTGCTCTTCCCCTGTCTGCCAGGCCTTGTTAAATATTTAAAATGTCAAGGCCCCTGGGAACCTGCCCGATTCTGCCATGGAGCTCAGGAGCTCTTGCGTGCCTGTGGAGGCAGGGGCACGGAGAAGGGCAGGTGCACAGGTGGGTGGCTTGGCCTCTGACGGGCTTCCAAGCACCTGGGTCCCCAAGGCCACAGTGCAGGGAGCCGGCCAGGCCTGGATCTGCTGCCCACAGAATGAGCAGCAGAGGACCGGCCCCTCCCCTCTTCAACCCTCAAGGTCCTCGGGCTTGAGCTGTCGGGCTTGAGCTGTCTGGGTGCCAGGAGTGGGTGACTCGCTCCCCGCATCCCCTAGCCCGGCCGTGCACCCGGACCCTGGTGCTCAGACCTGCCTGCCCCTCAGTCCTCCTCAGACACAAGGGCCTGAGCCACGGGGGCAGCTGGCTTTGTTGTGCCCCAAGCCCCATGCCAATCCCCTGACAAGGTGGGCAGACATGGGGCTGCCCAGGAGGCAGGCACTCCCCCGTGGGGCAGGTGCTTTATGGCGCATAGTGCATTGCAGGAAGGGGACTTTATCTTCTGGCGGTACACTCATCAATCCACTGCCCTCCCTGCCTTGGGAGCACTCCAAGAGGATTCCAGAACCCATCCTGGAAACCGCGCTGCTGTTGTCAGGAAACCTGGGTCTCAGGCTGAACTCAGAGGTGGGTTCGCCCGGGAACCTGGCCCCGCCCAGTCCCCCTCTGGGCTCCACAGGCAGTTCTGGAAAGGAGGGGGCGGATTCGCTGGGAGCCGACACGAGATGCTCCTAATCCAATTCCGATGGCATCTGGCCTCTGCTCCGGGCAGGCCGCCCATCTGTGTCCATGCCAACCGGCCAGCCCCTGCCCCCATGCCCTGGACCTGGACTGCCCTCGGGCCTGCTGGGGAAGCATGTGCTCAGAGCCAGAGGGGCCGCAGCTGTGTTCCTCCTCCCCGTCAATGGGTGCTGCAGCGGGGCAGCTGTCGGGATCCCGAGCCCACAGGAAGGCTACAGCTGCGAGGGCAGGTCAAGGCCAAGGGAGAGGCTGGCGAGGGCGAGGGAGCTCCTGGGGAATGGGCCAGGGGTCCCGGCTGCTCTCAGGGACAAACTGGGCATGTGAGGAGGGGCAGGCAGGAGAGAGACTCGCATGGAGGCTCCAGGCTAAGGGCAGTGGAGACCCCAGGTGTCTGGGGAGCCCTCCCCTGCTCCTCTCCCTCCGCAGAAGCCCCACGGTTAGCACGTGCTTCTTCTTAAGTCACTTGGGGGGTCTTGTACTCCCTAGTACTGTCCCCACCTGGCTTAGCTCCTGTAATTCCAGGAGACAGTCCCAGTCCAGAGCGAGGTGCACACCCCTCAGTTGGGTCCCTGGTCCCCAGCCCCCTCCCCACCACCCAGGAGCTGAGGTCGTGCGTTAACCCCAGGCTCCCGATTGGGGCAGGCTCGGGCCTCAGCAAGAGGCCTTTGGCTCCTGAAGAAACCTGAGCCAGGGGCAGAGAGGCACGGACAGCTGCGGCTCTTCTGGGTGGGGAGGACGCCATGTGGCCATCGCCTAGCTGGGGTGAATGAGCCACGGTTGTGCGGGCGGCAGCTTCTGTTCCACTGCGGCCAGGGCTACCCCTGCCCCTCCTCAGAAGCCCCAAGGTTAGCATGCGCCTGTTCTCCGGTCATCTGGAGGGTCTTGTGTGCCTTCCCAGACCCACTGTGAGTGCCCCATGGGCTGGGGCTGGGCTCTCTGGTCATCCCGTCCCTGCAGCAGATGGCAGGCGTGAGCCCAGCTGCCCAGGGCTGGGAGCTGCAAGCTGCTGTCTGTCCACCAGGTGTCAGTGTGGGTCTGGTCACGGCCGCGACAGCACTGGGCGCCGGGTGAGCGCCCGGGAGGGCTCCTCGGGATCAGCCGGGGCTGAGAATCCTGGGGCCAAGGGTGGGGCCAGAGGAGGGTGTCATCCCACATGCCTGCCCCGGTAGAAGGTGGCTGAGTGGGTGTCCAGGCCCGGATGCCAGTCACGCACGTAAGCTTCCAGTACCTTCAGGCCAAGGAAGACTGAGAAGTGAGCGTCCTCAAGGATGACAAGTGACAGAATTGGATAGGGACAGGTGGCTCTGATTGTGAAGGCAAAGCCAATTTGGGGGCTTCTGAGTGGCTTTGGGTGTCATTCAAGTCGCCATGTAGACAAGCTGTGAGCCCTGGCTGAGGGATCAAAGTTGGTGCTGGAGTTGCATTAGAACCAAGGCGGCTGGGTCCTGAGGGCCCTGTGATCACCGGGTCCTGTCGGGCAGCGTAGGTTCTGTCCTGACCTGGGCCACAGGCCAGAGCTCTGACTCATGGTGACAGGGCCCTCTCCACCTCCGGCCTCAGTGGCCTTGTCTGCACCCTGCAGAGAGCAGCTGATGAGCAGCCCAGGGTGGGCAGTGTCTCCCCGACCCCTGCGAGGCCATGCAGCCCAGAAAAGGCTTGAAGACTTCCCAGTCCCCTCCCTCAGCACCGTGACTCCGGTTTGGCTTCTCCCCGCCTGTTCCCCACCAGGAACCCACTCCCATTCCCGTGCCTCTCTCTCTCCTCGCGTGACACCGTTCTTCTTCTTTGGGTCTCTGGACCCAAGAACTTGCATCTCCCATTAGCTCTCATGCTCCCTCCCCACTGCTTCTTCCCCGAGAAACTTCTGGAAAGTAAGCCTCCGCTCCCTGTTGCCAGCAGCCACAGGCACCCTGGAGACTCCTGATCCCTCGGCACTGGCCGTGCTCATGCCCCCATCCCTCGGGCCCTGCCCACCCTCTTTGCAGGCTGTCCCTGCCCCCACAGGTTGGGCTGTGTGACACTGCCAGTCTTTGGGACCGGCTGGCCCCATCTTACAGAGCTGGGGAGGGGGGTGTTGGTGACAAGCCTGCTCAGGGAATTCATAGGCTGGGAGCTAGAGAGGTGTTTCCTGACAGGCACAGAGCCCTGGCCTAGTCTTTGGCATCTGGTGCCATCCCAGCCTCCCCTGATTGGTGGCCCTCCCCATGTCTCCACTAAAGTCCCCTGGACACTCGCTCTCCTCCCCAGGGGACCATTGGCTGTACTCTTCTGTCCTGTCTCCTAGCAACCCTTGTTGACCTGGACATACCCTGCTGGGTCCCCTCTGCGCCCCCTTGTTGGGTCCTGTCCCCTGCCTTCCAGTGCCCCCTCAGCGGTAGTGTGGAGGTGGCCAGGAAAGCACAGGGACCTGGGACCCGCTGGAGTCCAGGAGCCTCCTGGCCTGTTTTGTCATCTGTGTGTCAGGAGGAGGATGGCTAGGGACTCCCCATGACAGCAGCCAGAGAGCCACGTGCTCACTCCCACGTGCACGCCCCCAGCAGTCTGCAGAAAGGCTCCTGTCTAGAGGGAGAGCCAGGCACTGGCCAGACGGCCCCAGAGGGCTGCTGCCACCCCAGGAGCAGTCAGTCAGGGCCACATAGGAGGCCTGGGACACACAAGGCCGACCCGTCCCATCCCATCCTCCCCTTCTGTGCTTCCGGGGCACCATGCAGGCCTGGCGGACAACACCAATGACCTGGAGAAGCGCAGGCAGATCTACGGGCAGAACTTCATCCCCCCAAAGCAACCCAAGACCTTCCTGCAGCTGGTGTGGGAGGCCCTGCAGGACGTGACCCTCATCATCCTGGAGGTGGCTGCCATCGTCTCTCTGGGCCTCTCGTTCTATGCGCCGCCAGGAGAGGAGAGTGAAGGTAAGGCCCGGGGACCTGGGCTGGAAGGAGGAAGAGGCATGGGGCTTGAGATGAGGGACGGTCACAGGATGGTGATGTCTCCTCCACTGCTTCCCTTCTGTCCTCCGCACAGCCTGTGGGAATGTGTCGGGAGGCGCAGAAGATGAGGGCGAGGCCGAAGCTGGCTGGATCGAGGGGGCTGCCATCCTGCTGTCCGTCATCTGTGTGGTGCTGGTCACGGCCTTCAATGACTGGAGCAAGGAGAAGCAGTTTCGAGGCCTGCAGAGCCGAATTGAGCAGGAGCAGAAGTTCACGGTCATCCGGAACGGGCAGCTCCTCCAGGTCCCCGTGGCTGCGCTGGTGGTGGGGGACATTGCCCAGGTCAAGTACGGTGAGTGCCCTGGTCTTCACCCACCCTGTCAAGGAAGCTCGGCTCCTGCTTCTGGGGAGGGTGAGCCAGAGGAGACCCCCAGCACAGGTTCTCCCCGGTGGCCTGGGTGTCGTCACCTGCAGGAGGCGGGAGGTGGCGGGGGTGGGGGAGGTGGGGGAACACGGGGCAGGGCAGAGTGGTAGAGTTTCAGACACAGCAGGCCCCCGAAGAATCAACTGTCCCCACAGCCTCCACGGCGGGCTTTCCCCCTACGAAGGATGCAAATGTCCTCGTTCCCCAGAAGGAGGAGGGCTCCTGAGTCCCTTTCCCAGGCGGCCCATGGCACCTGACAGGACCTCCCCTGGGGCAGCCGGGAGGAGGCGGTGGGGAGAAAGGCCTCTGCTTCCCGGTGCTCTAGGCGACCTGCTGCCAGCCGACGGCGTGCTCATCCAGGCCAATGACCTCAAGATCGACGAGAGCTCCCTGACGGGCGAGTCTGACCACGTGCGCAAGTCAGCTGACAAAGATCCCATGCTGCTCTCAGGTGAGGGCCACCCTCCCGGCCAGCCTGGCACCAAGGGGCGTCAGCAGCCGTGTGTCCCAGCATCCTGTCCAGGCTGCCTGCTGGGCTCAGCCTCCACCTCCACCAGGGCCTTCCAGCATAACCTTCAGGTTGGGAATCTGAAGACTCCGCCCGTCTTGAGGCCTGATGGTGGCAGCTCCAGCTACAGGGCGAGGAAGCTGGCCTTCCAGGCCCAGGAGAGTGCTTTGTGTCCTGAATGGGAAGCCCCAAGCGGAGAGGCTTGCAGGGGCCAGCACAGCGCTGTGCTTCTCCCAATCCAGACCCTCGACAATATCCAGTGGGGGTAGTGTTCCCTTTCCAGAAGGTTTCAGCATAGTCCGGTGTTTATCCCAGTTGGAAACGTAGTGTGAAACGGGACAGGAAGGCTGGAGGCCCTAGGTGGGCCCTGTGGGCCTCGGGGTCTCCTCCAAGCCAGGGAGGAGGCTTCAGTCTAGTTTTAAGGTGGACACCGCGTCCCTGCTTCCGGGAGACCCTGGGAGACAGGTTGTGGGCGCTGAATGTGTCTCCCACTGGGTGATACAAATTCCTGTCTCAGTCTCTGTGTTGCTGTTCCAGGCACTCATGTCATGGAAGGTTCTGGAAGAATGGTGGTGACCGCCGTTGGCGTGAATTCCCAGACAGGCATCATCTTCACGCTGCTTGGAGCTGGCGGAGAGGAGGAAGAGAAGAAAGATAAGAAAGGTAGCGCAGCAGTGCCGCCAGTCCCTGGTGCTGGTGGCGGCTCCTTCCACGCTGCCCATTCTTTCTTTGCGGGCCGGTGCCATTGGGGGCTCAGGGAGAGCCAGCCCAAGTGGGTGGGAGGCCGGGCCCTCTCTTTTGATTCTCCGTGGAGACTCCTCTTCTGAGGATATCCCCCCTGAGAGCCGGCAGGCCAAGGGCCCCTCCAGTGCCGTGGACGGGGAGTTTCCCTGAGACCACCATCCCCAAAGGCTCCGGGATCCCATACCTACCTGGACAGGAATGGCGTTAGAGGGACAGGAGCTACGGGGAGCCTCATGCTTACCCTCAGGGCCCGTGCCCAGTAAGGTGCCAAGGATCCCAGGCCAGCGTGGGAGGCAGCCAGGGAGGTGGGGGTCAGAGGTCAGAGGAGGCTGGGACAGGTGAGGGCCGGGCAGCCCACCTGTGGGTGGTGGCCCTGCCCTGGGGCTTACAAAGCTAGGCAAGCCCGAGCCAGGAGGGCCCATTCCTCGTCCTGTGGCTGGAGCTGCCACCATCAGGCCCTGCAGCGGGCGGAGTCCTCAGACCTTCTAACCTGAGTACTATTCAGGGAGGCCCTGATGGACAAGATCGAATGGCTGCCACAGCCCCTTCTGGCTGGGAAGCCTTGCTCTGGCCTGGACTTGCCTTCTGGCCTCGCCTTCTGGCCTCTCCTGCAGCCAAAACATGGTAGGGAGCCGCACCCGCATGGGAAAGCTCTGCTTCCTGCCAGTGACCTCCAGCCAGGGCCCTGGGGCCAGTGCACGGGATGTGGGGGCGTGGGGGCGTGGGGCGGGCAGTCAGGGCCCGGGGAAAAGGTCAGCCCTGAGCCCAAAGCTCCCTGGAGGCAGCAAAGGAGTAGCTGGATGACCCTCTGTGGCCTAGAAGCTTCGACGAGCCCTGCCTTCTGGCAGCCTGGGCCTGTGTCTCCCTGCACCGGCTCTTCTTTGTGGCACCAAGTCCTGTAGGGCTCAGTGCAGTGTCTCACCCCAGTGAGTGCCCTGGGGGTGCGCAGGCAGATGGGCGGCCCTGGGCCTCGTCTGGGCTGGGCTGGAGTCCCTAGGCCTCTGTCCTGGGAAGCCCAGCTGCCCCTGCCTGGGCTGCCTCCTCATGCCTTGCACACAATGGCCCTCTCCCATCGTCCACGGGAACCCACGCTCCTCTGGAGTCTCCAGCCGCCCTTCTCAGGCTGCTCACCTTCTCTGTACCTTAAATGAGTGTGTCCTTCCTAACTGTTCCAGGCCTCTCCTTTTTTTTTTAAATTGACAAGACCATTCAGCCCCTCCCAGGCCCCACCTGGCCCTCCTCTCCAGCACCCTCAGGCTGTCCTACTTAGGAGTCAGAGCTAGAGGGCTTCCTGGAGGAAGAGAACCCTGAGGGGGCCCTGGAGGGAGAGCAGCAGCTGGCCAGCTGGGGAGAGGGTACCAGCAAGACCAGGGGGCTCCCTGCTCGCCCTCCCCGTCTCTCCCACCCCATCCCCATTGTTTGGCGCAGCCTGCCCGGTACACGCTTAGGATACTTGCCTTCTACCTGCACCCAACCACCTATTTCTTGTCTCTTGACCTTGACTCCTATGCACCTTTCTCCAAGTGTGCTTCTCCTCCTCACCTTCCCCCCACTCCTGTCTCTTCCGGCGGGGCCCAGCCCTCCTCTTCCAGCAATGCTCATCCCAGACTTCCCCCTGCCTCCCTCCTCCAGAGGCCTCCCAGGGCCTGTGTGCAGGCTGGGTCCAGAGTCCATGCTTCCTTCGGGCCCCCACGGCCCCAAGGCTCTGCCATCTCCCCTGCTGTGCTGTGCGGTCATCGCACTGCCATCTTCTGTCCATGGGGGTCTCCCCTCCCTGCAAGAAGGGCCCTCTGTGCCCACAGGAACCCTGGGCGGAGAGGGCCTGATCAATGCCCCACCCCTGGCTGAGTAGGGTGGGGGGGGGGCCCTCCCTGCTCCCTGGGGACCCCGGATCCCAACCCCAACTGCCTGGGAGTGCAGATGTGGCCCCCAGGAAGCTCCTCTAACTGCAGCTCTCAGAAGGGGTGACTGTGCCCACCACCTGAGCCCCTGGATAGGGCCACTTGGGGCCCAGCCTGGCCTTGCAGGGCTGCTGTGTGCCGGGGCTCAGGCTGGCACTCCTGCGCTGTAGCCCTGGGTTGACCAATGACCTAAAAGCGCCCCGCAGAGTCCTAGCGTCTCATTCCTTTGTCCCTTTAAAACACACACTGGGGCCAGGCACAGTGGCTCATGCCTGTAATCCCAACACTTTGAGAGGTCAAGGCGGGTGAATCACTTGAGGTCAGGAGTTGGAGAACAGCCTGGCCAACATGGTGAAACCCCGTCTCTATTAAAAGTACAAAAATTAACTGGGCGTGGTGGTGTACGCCTGTAGTCCCAGCTACTTGGGAGGCTGAGGCAGGAGGATCGCTTAAACCTGGGAGGTGGAGGTTGCAGTGCTCAAACACACACACACTGAGCTAACTGCTGGACGTGACTGCAGGGAAAACCAATCCCTAGGCAAGGGCAGCTGGGTGCTGTCTGCCTGGCTTCCAGGGGTTAGGAGCCATCTAAGTGAACCCCTTGAGCTGGTTTGCAGGGAGCAGACATCCCGACTTGGGGAGGTTCCAGCTTCCGGGAACCTCCCACTGCCAGCCATGTGTGACCCAGGGCCCTTCCAAGGCTGGCTTTAGGGGTTCACTGTAGGGCTGAGCTTAAGGCCGAAGGGGAGCCCTGGGCAGAGGTCTGGCTCAGGAATGCCAGTGTTCATGGTGACCGTGTGCTGGGAGGTGGTGACGGGGTGAGCCTGGAGAGGACGGGGCATGAAGAAGGCCACCAGCAATCAGGCCCCTCCTCCCCACCCCCTCTGCCACGCGGCCCCCGGGCTGGTGTCCTCAAGCCTTCGTGTCTGTCATCCCTCTTCCATTGTAGGCAAGCAGCAGGATGGGGCCATGGAGAGTAGCCAGACCAAAGGTAACGGGCGCCGCTGCTTGGGCACAACAAGCTTGGAGCCCTGGGGGTGGGGCTGGTGGAGGGCACAGTGTTGGGGGAGGGTCACCTGCCTCGGTGGCAGGAGCAACACTTGGAGACCAGGTGAGTGGGCTGGCTGCACAGTCCCGTCCCGGTGTAGAGGGAGGAGAGAGCACACCCCTGGGGCTGCTCAGGGCATCCTGGCCACAGACACTGCTGGCAGCTCAGCCCAGCCACCTAGAGGAGACCTTAGCCCAGCATGGGCGTAAGGATCACCTGTGAGTGGGCGCCCTGAGTCCACTCTGGCCAGATGAGAAAACTGAGGCCCAGAAGGGCTGACTCACCTGAAGCTCTGGGTCCCAGTCAGTGTGTTTCCCAGGCCAGCTTCTTTTCAGCCAAGCCTGTGGACCTGGGAGACAGAGTGGTCGGCTGAGGGCCAGAGGCCCGGCTCTCCTCTCAGCCCCGGACAGCTGGCAGGTGCCGACACCCTGGGGCCAGCATGAGCCTGGCTGTGAGACGCAGGAAGCAGGAGAAGGGGTGGGAGGAGCGAGGAGGAGGCCAGCCGTGGCCCACGGAGGACAGGAGATGTCGGCCAATGCAGCAGCCAGCTCTAGGTGCTGGAGTCCATGGGGAACAAGGCAGGTCCTGACCCTCAGGAAGGTCACAGGCAGAGATGACCCAGGCAACGCCCTGTGCGGAGCTGGGTTTGGGAGGGCAGTGGGGGGACAGCCCGATGGCTGCAGCCCTGGGTTGAGGAGGTGGCAGCAGGTGGGGCACAAAGCTGGAGGGGCCCAGCTGGGTGGGGCAATTGTGTCCTGACGCCACTGGGAAGAGGAGCCGTGGCGAATGGCCTCGGGCTGGCAGGTGAGGAGGAGCAGGAGGAGGCAGAGGTGATGGCGGTAGTGCCAAGAGCCCCAGTGGATCGGGGACCAGAGTAGTGAGGGAGAAAGACGAGTCTGCTCTCCCCAGGTCGCTGCGTCGGTCCCGGGGCAGAAGAGGGAGGTGGGGTGGCCAGGATTACTCTGGGTCGTGGAGTGGGTGCGGCCAGAGCTTGGCAGGGAGGGAGATGAGGAAGTGACAGAAGCAGAGGAGTGGGGAGAGGAGGGAGCCGGAGTGGGGGACGCACCACCACCATGTCGAGGGCAGCAAGGATGAGGAGCACAGGACCCACCAGGGAAGAAGGGAGAGGAGCCGTCTGCTCCAGGGGAGAGGCAGGGAGGGTGCTGGAGGGACAGATGGAGCCCGAACAGGCGCAGGGCTGGCTGGTGGGAGGAGAGTGCATGGGGCTTCTGGGCCTCCCTAAGGGAGGTAGGAGGTGGCTCGGACACCAGTAAGCAGATGAGTCAGCTCAGGGTTCTGGAAGATTCCTCGGGCCACAGGCCTCTGCTCTCAGGTATTATTTGGGGCATTCCAGCACCAGTCACCCTGTCTGTGTGCCCAAAAGCCTTGTGCTGTGTCTGTCCTCCCTTCTCCCGAGAGAACCATCTCTGTCCCACCTAGAACAGTGCTGGAGCCACCCCACCCACCCCAAGAGGGCCTGGGCTTAGGAGGCGAGAGAAGGGAAGCTGATAGACTTGGAAATAGGAGAGCTCCACTGAATCCCGTCTCCTCTCTATGGTGTGGCATGTCTTTCCCCACGAAAGCCCCTTATAACGCCTTCTCCCCAGCCAGGCACTGACCTTGGCCATGGGGTTCCTCTGTGTGCAGCTAAGAAGCAGGATGGTGCAGTGGCCATGGAGATGCAGCCCCTGAAGAGCGCGGAGGGTGGGGAGATGGAGGAGCGGGAGAAGAAGAAAGCCAACGCACCCAAGAAGGAGAAGTCTGTCCTTCAGGGGAAGCTCACAAAGCTAGCCGTGCAGATCGGGAAAGCAGGTAGGGACAGCAGGAGGTGGTGGGCCCAGGCCATTGACTGGGCGTGGAGGATGCTGGGCTCCTGGAGATGAGCCCAGGCTGTGTAGAGCAGGTGGGAAGGGATGTGGCAGGTGATGTGTGGGCCAGGCAGGCAAGGGCACAGGCCAGGCCGGCAGTGGCCATCAGGGCCTGGCGCAGCCCTTCCCTAGTGAGCAGAAGTCCCAAACCCTCGACGAAGGCCCGGGTCACACACTGAGCCACTGCCCATGAGGTGCCCCTACCCAAGGCTCCAGGCTCTGCCCCTGGCACACTCAAAAGGCAGCTGGGGGCATGCAGGGCTGGTACCCCAACTTCTGGGGTGCAGTGGGGGATTGATGCTTGCTAGTCCTCCCCAGCGGTGCTTCTCCTGCCATCAGACCACAAAGTCCACTCCCCAACCCCAGCAGCACTCCAGAAGAGGCCACACAGAGCCCCCTTGCGAACAGGCCCCAGCTCACCTGCTGAGCCAAACCTGGGCTGTTTATCCTGAAACGCAAGGCAAATCTACAAGGCCTTCACAAATGCCTCCGAGAGCGCGTCTATACCTCTTCTTCCCTCTTCCTGTCCCCCTCCTTCCCTCACCCGTGGCAACCCCTTTCGTCTCCTCCCCGCTCTGTGGCAGGGCTGGTGATGTCTGCCATCACCGTCATCATCCTGGTCCTCTACTTTGTGATTGAGACGTTTGTCGTGGAAGGCCGGACATGGCTGGCAGAGTGCACGCCGGTCTATGTACAATACTTCGTGAAGTTCTTCATCATTGGTGTCACTGTGCTGGTCGTGGCTGTCCCAGAGGGCCTGCCTCTTGCTGTCACCATCTCCTTAGCTTACTCTGTCAAGGTAATCATAAAACTTACAGTTGATACTGTTTACAGACTCGGAAACTGGGGTAAGAAGTCATTGGGCGCCTTGGTGGCAGTATAAACTGGGGACGTTTGGGATAGCTCAAGGGAGGAGAGGAGGTGCCGAGCAGGGACCCAGGGGGCAGCTTTGCTGATCTGTCAGCTCAGGTCCCTGGGCATGAGATGGGCCAGAAAGCAGGCAGGCGGTGAGGTACCCAGGGGTTCAGCATCTGCACAATGTGGGCAGTAGGACGGAGGGGCTGGGAGGCAGCGGGGAAGCGGAGAATCAGCAGAGGGCCCGGGACACTGGGAGGCAGTGGGAGGAGGTGGGGGGAGCCAGGTGTGGGGTGGTGGGGTGGTGGGGTGGGAGAGCTGCAGGGCTGGTGGGTAACTGAGAGGGGGCTCGGGCAGGGGAGGTCCTGGGTGCGCATCCCGCCCCCACCATTGGATGAGGTTGCTGATGCCTTACAGCCTCGCTATTGGCTCAGGGCTGACCAGGTGCCCAGTGGGCTTAGTGCCACACGTGGAGCTAGCTGAGCAGAACAGAGTCGCGCGATGTTTGTGTTGACATCTCTCACTCCTCCACCCCAACAAGCACCTGGGCCAAATGCCCACACCCTCGCCCTTTGCAGAAAATGATGAAAGACAACAACCTGGTGCGCCACCTGGATGCCTGCGAGACCATGGGCAACGCCACAGCCATCTGCTCCGACAAGACGGGCACGCTCACCACCAACCGTATGACCGTGGTCCAGTCCTACCTAGGGGACACCCACTACAAAGAGATTCCGGCCCCCAGCGCCCTGACCCCTAAGATCCTCGACCTCCTGGTCCATGCCATCTCCATCAACAGTGCCTATACCACCAAAATACTAGTGAGCTGGGGCAGGAGCGGGCGGGCAGGGCCGGGGGCAGGAGCAGGGGAGGGGCCTGGCCAGGGTGCCAGGTGAGCTGTTGCAAGGTGCTCATTAGGCCCCCCCTTGAGAACTTTTGCCCATCCCTGGCCTCACAGGTGGCTCTGGCTGGGAAACTGCCGGTAGCTAAGGCAGACCTTCCTCTGCTCCCTGCCGCCCACACCCTAACAATGTGGTGACCACGAGGGGGCAGAGCTGGGGCTCCAGGGGCAGCATGGAGGGTGGTCTCAGGCCCCCAGTGCCTGCTAGCCCTCGTCATCTTGCAGCCTCCTGAGAAGGAAGGCGCCCTCCCACGCCAGGTGGGCAATAAGACGGAGTGCGCCCTGCTGGGCTTCGTCTTGGACCTGAAGCGGGACTTCCAGCCCGTGCGCGAGCAGATCCCGGAAGACAAGCTTTACAAAGTGTACACCTTCAACTCGGTCCGCAAGTCCATGAGCACAGTCATCCGCATGCCCGACGGTGGCTTCCGCCTCTTCAGCAAGGGGGCCTCAGAGATCCTGTTGAAAAAGTGAGTGAGCAGCAGGGAGGCGCCGGGGTATGCACGGAGTTTCTGATTCTATTGTCGTGGTAAAAGAGGCCGAACGTAAAATTCACCATTTCAACCACTTTACAGTGTACAGTTGAATGGCATTAAGCACATTCACAATATCATGCAACCGTCACCACTACCCAGTTCCAAAACACCTCCATCAACCCGGAAAGAAACCCCAGGCCCATGAGCAGCCCTCCCCACGCCCCTCCCCAGCCCCATGTGCTTCCTGTCTGTATGGTTTTGCCTGTCTGGACATTTCCTATCAAGGGACTCATACACTGTGTGGCCTTTTGTGTCTGGCTTCTTTCCTTAGTGTAAAGTTTTTCAGTTTCCCCCAGATATTAGACCTTCCTTTCTGTTTTTGTTTTGTTTTGTTTCGTTTTTTCCCTCAAGCCATCCTCCTACGTCAGTGTCCCCCGTAGCTGGGATTACATGTGCATGCCACCACGCCCAGCGAATTTTCGAATTTTTTGTAGAGCTGGGGTCTCGTCATGTTGCCCAGGGCGGTCTTGAAGTCTTGGGCTCAAGCGATCCACCCACCCGGCCTCCCTAAGTGCTAGGATTACAGGAATGAGCCACTGCCACCAGCCCGAACTTCCATTCTTTCTAAGGCTGAGTAATATCCATTGTATGCTAAAGAGCATTGTGTTGGTCCATCCATCCCTTCATCTGTCTACCAGCACGTCTACCAGCACGTGAGTCGTTTCCACCCTTTGGCTGTCATGAGTCACTCACGCTGCTGTGAATATTCACGTACAGGTTTTTGTTTGAGCCCATGTTTTCAACTCTCTTGCGTGGACATGTAGGAGAGGAATGGCTGGGTCGTGGTGTCCACGAAACTGTTTTCCACAGGGGCAGCACCGTTTCACATTCCCACCAGCGACATAGGAGGGTTCCACCTTCTCCCCATCTTCAACAGCACTTATTTTCTGGTGTGACAATGCTGACGGGGGCCATCCTTGTGGGTGTGAGGCAAAATCTCCTGGTGGCTTTGATCTGTGTTTCCTTGATGACTAACAACGCTGAGCCTCTTTTGCTGTGCTGACTGGCCATTTGCCTGTCTTCCTTGGGGAAATGTCTGTCCTAGCCCTTTGCTCATTGCTGAGCTGGGTTGTTTGTCTTTTTATCGTTGCGCTGTAACATTCTTTCTGTATTCTGGATCCTAGATCCTTATCAGCTATGCGATGTCTACACATTCTGTCCCATTCTGTGGCCTGTCTTCACTCTCTTGATAGTGTCCTTAGGTGCACAAATGTTTTAAATCGTGATGACGTCCAGTCGATCTATTTTCTTGTTGTTGCTTAGAGATGATGAAAATTTTCTTAGAGATGATGAAAATTTTCTGGAATTGGAGACTGGTGATGGTCGTGCAGCTCTGTGACTATACTAAAAACCATTGAATTATCTACTTTAAATGGGTGGACTGTGTGGTGCGTGAATTATATCCCAATAAAGCTATTAGAACCAAGTGAGGGAGAGTGCACAGCGTCACCTCCAAATGCCCTGGCTTCCCCACTCCCACTCAGCCTTCCTGGACTCCACACCCTTGGCCTTGGCGTCTCTGTCCACAACTCACCTGGCTCCTCATGACTGCCGTCCCAGGGCCCTCAGGGCAAGGTCCTCTGCAGGACGCCCAGGGCTCCCCAAAGGCCCAGGCCCACGCTCCTTCCTGTGTTCAGCGGACTGGACCACCAAGTGCACCCTGCCTGGCCGCCCCACCCACAGCGCTCTCCCAGAACTCTGCCAGGTGCAGCGCTCACCGCCAGGGCCAGGACCACCTCCTCCCTGGAGCCATCCCTGCTGGTGTGGGGGCTCAGCCCTCTTTCTGTGCTTCTTTTTTGGTGGGCACTGAGGGACACTGAGGCACTGCGGACAAAAGGCCCAGCCCAGCTTCACTCTGCTGGCTGTGCATAAATGAGCAAGTTACTCCCCCTTACTCCCATGCCTCAGTTTCCCTGGTGGCATGGAGATCACAGAATACTTATCTCTGGGGAGGGGTGTGAGGGTTCCGTGGGTGAATCCACATCCGTAGGAGGCCCTCCGTCCACACAGCTTCTGTTATGATCATTTCCTTCGTCACCAGCCTCCCGTGCAGTGGCAGCACCTGGCACTCACAGCCCCACTGGCTTCTTCCACCATGCCCGCCTCTGTGACCCTCGGCTCCTTTGCTCCCTCCTCTCCCCACCTGAATCCTCCCAAGTCCTGTCCCTTTTGAGAAGCTCCTGGAGTCATGAGCGCTCTACTGAGGCTGTGGCTGCCTGGACGTGGTTATAGCGATTGTCCACAGACTTCAGTTTTTGCCCATGTTCCACCCCCTTGCCCCATGAAGTCTGTGGTGGAGCTGCCATGAGCCACATGCTCCTGCCTCCCTCCCGATCTCTCAGCCTGCAGCAGTGCATGAGTGTCCTGGTGCCTTCAAGCAACAGAAATGGATTCTCCCCCAGTTCTGGAGGCCGGAAGTCCAAAAGCAGGGCGTGGGCAGGGCCGAAGCGCCTCCAAAGCATCTCAGAGAGGATGCATCCTGCATCCTCCAGCTTCTGGTGGCGGCTGCCAGTCCTCGCATTCCTCAGCTTGCAGCTGACCCTCTCTAATCTCTGCCTGTTGTCACACGCCCTTCTCCCTGTGTGTCTGTGTTCTCACACGGGGCACTCCTCTCTGATAAGGACCCCAGTCCTTGACTAAGCCCCCCATCCAGTGTGACCAGCGCTGTTTCTTGTTGTTCTCTCCCCACCTCCACCTCATGTCTGCCCACCCCCTGCCTAGGTGCACCAACATCTTGAACAGCAATGGCGAACTCCGGGGCTTTCGGCCTCGGGACCGGGACGACATGGTGAGGAAGATCATCGAGCCGATGGCTTGCGATGGCCTCCGCACCATCTGCATCGCCTACCGGGACTTCTCTGCAGGCCAGGAGCCCGACTGGGACAACGAGAATGAGGTCGTGGGTGACCTCACCTGCATAGCTGTCGTGGGCATTGAGGACCCTGTGCGGCCCGAGGTAGCCACCACCTTCTCTGTGAGCTGTCCTGGTAACTGTGCCCTCTGCCCGAGCTTGTCCGGACTGCTAGGGGTGGCCTTCCTTCACACACAGCTGCTGCGGTCCCTCCGTAGTACACTTGAGCCCCGTCCTGGGTGCTCTCACCCTGACACCCGCACAAAGGCTCTGTCCTGCCTGCTGGAAAGCCCTTCCTGCTTGACCTATGGGCCCAGCTCAGGCTCCACCTTCTACCAGGTGAGAAGGTGGCAGTGGCAGAGAGACCGTCGACATTTGGGATCTGATCCACCCAGGACCGATGGACTGGAGGTGGTGCTGAAGCCTGAGGGGACACAGGTTTGGGGCACAGGGTGGGCGTTTATTGGTTGAGGGTTTGGCTGGGGCTACTCTATGGTCAGGATGTCCTGTGGCGAGCTCACAGCAAAGGTCCTGGCGGGAAAGGGAGCCCAGAAGCATATCCCCATATGGACGATGCCACCAGGGGAGTCCAGATGAGGGGACCTCGAGGGCCGTGTGGCAGATGCCATGGCCTTGACACTGGGAAGTCACTTTGTTGTTGAAAGATCCCAGACCCTGGAGAGTGTGGAGGATGGCCGGCCCCGGAGGGAGAGTGCAAGGCATGGGGTGCCCCTCTGTCTCCCCAGGGCCTCTGCATGGCACCCACCTGTGTCACAAGCAGGGCCACTGTGACCCTGACAACTTGTCTTTGTAGGAGCCACCCTGGGGGTGCAGGTGCAACCTGGGAGGAGAAGCTTCTGGGCTCTCCTTCGGGAGATAGGCATTCATGTATTGGATCACGTAGCAAAAACACTCAATTCAAAGACAGTGCGTCTAAACGCCAGCCATGGCTCATGTCAACAGAGCAGCCCTGTGCCCCGAGGAGAACATGGTCACTGCGCCCAGAGAGGGAGCACCTCGAGCCTGCCCTGGGAGAAAATGGGTGGTAGCGGAGGACAGGGGACAGAAGTCCAGCGAGGGAAATGGGCCCCACAAAGGCGGGCAGCGGCATGAGTCCCGGGCCCCACTGAGCCTGGGAGAGCAGAAGGACAGGGTGCTGGTGAGGCGAAGCAAGGCCACACTTGGGGACAGGAGCCATCGAGTCCCTCTGTTGGACCAGGGAGCAACTGAAGCACAGAGCAGAGGAAGGAATCTTGCCAGAGGGGCCCGGGGAATAGGGACAGCTCCTTTCCAGCTTAAGAGTGGCTGAGAGAGAGTCCAAGTGGTAGACCACAGTGACAGGGCCAGGCTGCGGAGGCTGGGCAGACCCCCACAAAGACTGGCCAGCCTGGTGGTGGCTGAGGAGGACGCACAGAAGGCCCAGCGAAGTCCTGGGTGCCGGCAACAGGCAGTAGGACACAAGGGCCTCACTGAAACCTGCCAGGGTGCTTGGAGATGTGGCACGGCTGCAGCCAGAGGAGGGCCCGTGAGGCTGGGCCCTGGGGAGCCATAGGAAGCCTGTGGCTGGGGTGGTATTGATGCTGGAGCTGGGCCGGCCGGGGGCACTGGCAACTTCTCCAGACACCTGGCTGGCTGCTGTGCTGTGGGGCCTTGGGGAGAAGGCAGGGAGCAGGGCTGAGCAGGCGAGGAAGGACAGCCTGGCCTGGCCCTTTGGGGCCATGGGGAAGGAACTGGGCTACACACACTGGGCCTGAGGAGGGAGGAGGCCTGGGTTCGCAGCTGCTGGTTTTCAGGCTCGTCACGGCCACTTGGTGGCAGCAGAGGGGTGGCTTCCAGACTTTTCAGGGACAGGCATTCGCTGGCTCAAAGGAGAATTGTCTTCTTGTGGCTCGTGATCTTGTTATCCAGCACCCCAAGATCCTCAGAGAGTACGAAGTGTCCCCGAGGCTGGCAGTGAGGCCACTTAGTGGTATATGCTGCAGGAACCATTGGATCACCCTGTCACAGCTTAGAGTGGGGCCCCCAGCTGTCTCCCTGGCAAAGATCACAGCCCCCCTGCCCATGGCCTCAGGGGGCGCCAGGATTCAGGGACTCCCAGGTCAATGTCCTCCCCTGGTGTCTCCCGGCTGCCCTACCCCTGGCTCCCACTCCTGCGTGTCTACTCCCCCCCGCCGCAGGCTCCCTAGGCCTGGGGGCTCGGCCACACCTAGGCTTCTACACTTACCCGACGGTGCTCACAAGCCCCACTGCCTAGGCTTGACCTCCTCATTCAGGTTCCCAAACTCTGAACCTGGCTCCTCTTCTCCTCTCCCCCTGCCCGTCCACCTCAGTGGCATCAGCTGCCTGACCCTGTCTCTCTGTCCCCGAGCCTGAAGAGCCACATACCTCTTCATTTGGGAACTGTCTTCCCTGTCCCCCCACCACTGGGACAATGCCACCACCTCCCGGCCAGTCTCCTGGCTTCCCGCTCTCAACCCCTTGCAGGCTGTTCGCTTTCCACTCAGCACTGGGGAACCTCTTTCTCTTTCTCCAGAATCTAATATGATGCAGGTGGTCCCCAACTTTTAACAATTTTGTAACTTGGTGCAAAGGTGATGCACATTCAGCAGAAACTTTACTTCGAGTCCCATGCAACCACTCTGCTTTTCCCTTTCAGTGCAGGATTCAATGAGTTACATGAGATAATCAGCACTGTATTCCACAATAGGCTTTGTGTTCAATGCTTTTGCCCAACTGTAGGCTAACATAAGTGTTCTGAGCACGTGAATTGGATGGCTTTACTGTCACCTCTGCTGGACCTTGGGCCACCTGCAGATCTGATGGAGGAAGGGGTACTGCCTCAACCCAAAATACGTCTTGCCTCGATGGCCCCACCCACCTCTCTTGTCTCTTCTAGGTCCCTGAAGCTATCCGAAAATGCCAGCGTGCTGGCATCACAGTCCGCATGGTGACTGGGGACAACATCAACACGGCCCGGGCCATCGCAGCCAAATGTGGCATCATCCAGCCCGGGGAGGACTTCCTGTGCCTAGAAGGGAAGGAGTTCAACCGGCGGATCCGCAATGAGAAAGGCGAGGTAGCACCCAGCTGTCTGCCACCCCAGACCCCCCTTCTCCTCACCCCAGCCCCCTGCGTGCCCGCCTTAGCTCTGCAGCGTCCTTGTGCTTCCCCTCCCCAGATAGAACAGGAGCGGCTGGACAAGGTGTGGCCCAAGCTGAGGGTGCTGGCCCGGTCGTCTCCCACCGACAAGCACACACTGGTCAAAGGTAGCCGAGCTCCCACACCCCTTTCCTGGGGTGGCCAGCCCGAGGCTGTCTGCTTCCTGACACCAAAAGCCAGGTTCCCAAACAGGTCCCCAGGGCCTGCCTAGGAAGCTGGGTCCATTTGTCCCATTAGCCCAGAGCAGCAGGGCAGGGGCCCATGAGGGAACCAGGGTTCGGGGAGGGCTAGTGACTCACTCCAAGTCACACAGTGAGTCTCTAGAAGCAGTGGGTCTAGAGCCAGGGACCCAGGATTGTGTCCCCAGGCCCTAACCAGATCCCTATCCTCCCACCCTGGCCCTGTCACTCAGTGAGATTTGCTTACTTATTTGGGGATAGGAGATGATCCAGGTGACGGGGAGCACAGATAATTGGGACAGTCAGGACGGGGTAATCCCAAAGGGTTTTCACAGCCAACCTACCCCCATAGCTCCCTGGGCAGGGCTACACAGGGTTGTGGTGACAGATGGCCCCAGCCCTGCCCTGCCCTGATCTGTCTTCCAGGGATTATCGACAGCACCACTGGTGAGCAGCGGCAGGTGGTGGCTGTGACGGGGGATGGCACCAACGATGGGCCGGCCCTCAAGAAGGCGGACGTGGGCTTCGCCATGGTAAGCCACCTGGTGCCCGCCCAGCTCACCACGGCAGATGGGGCCTGCATCTGTCCCATGGACATTAGCTTTGTACCAGGAAGTGGGAGCCAGTGTTGGGGCAGGTTACAGAGTGCCTGAAGGTTCTTTCTTTCACATCCTGGCCACTTGGGCCTGCGTGGGCTCTGCCAGTCGGGGGACATGTGGTTAAAGGCATCTGCTGTGATGCCCAAGGTGACAGTGGGCCCCAGACATACTGTGGAGAGGAAGGGGAATGGGGGGTGGGGGCTCATCACTGATGGCATTGCCCACCCCCTGTCCTCTCTAAATGGACGCTCAGCCCCAGATGAGGTGAGCAGAGTCCCCAGATATGCTCTTCCTCTGCACTTCCTTCCTGTTGCTCACCCACTGAGCAGGGTAGCCCTGCAGACGCCACCCACATGGCTGGTTGCGGCCCCTCAGTGGCCCCACAGCCACTGAACGCAGCAACCTGGTGAGCCCCTCTCCCTGCCCTACCGAAAAGGAGTGTCACCCAGGGAACCCAGCCCAGTCCTTCCCAGCACCCGTAGCCCAGAAGGGAGCTCCAGCCCAAGCTTCGAGAGGTGGCAGCTCTCACAGGGCCAGGCTTGGGGCAGAGGAGAGGACTGCGCAGCTTGGCACAGCTGCAGCTGCGCCTCCATGGGACAGGGACTCCTCTGCAAAGAGCCGCCCCGCCCAGGGTGTCCCCATGCAGGACTTCCCAGGGCTCCTTAGCCAGCAAGCCTCTCTGGAGTGCTAAGAACAGACCACGCTGCTTGGTGGCCACGTGGAGGCAGCTGGGCTTTATGTGTAAAGCTGTGTTGATGCCATGTCATCAGCACCCTCTGTGTTTATGAGCAAAGCCCCCCCCCCCACCGTGACATGTGACAACTTACTGTTTCTAGTACAAGAATGTGTTGCATAAAAAAAAACAACAAAAAACAGTGCTGTTCTTGGCTTTGGGAGGCGGGGTGGGATGTTATTCAGAAGGGGAGAGCAGGGAGCCAGCCCAGGCGGGCCAGGTGATCAAGGGGGGCTGGGGAAGGGGCCCCCACAAACACTCTGTGTGAGTGTGTGTGTCACCCCCCCAGGGCATCGCAGGGACCGACGTGGCCAAGGAGGCCTCCGACATCATCTTGACCGATGACAACTTCACCAGCATCGTCAAGGCAGTCATGTGGGGCCGTAACGTCTATGACAGCATCTCCAAGTTCCTGCAGTTTCAACTGACGGTCAATGTGGTGGCTGTGATCGTGGCCTTCACAGGTGCCTGCATTACTCAGGTGGGTACTGGGGGCTGCCATGCCCCAGCTAGGACACCTGGGCTCAGGCCTGAGGGCCAGATTGTGAGAGTGAGGGTTTTGTTTTCTTTGCTGCAGATTATTTTAATTGAGATCAAATTCATATGCCAAAAATTCACCATTTTCAAGTACATAATTCAGCACTCGAATTTGTAGGACATTCACCATGTTGGGCAACCATTGGCTCTATCTAGTTCCAGAAGATTGTCATCATCTTAAAAAGAAACCCTGTGCTCTTGAGCAGTCATTTCCCCATTTCTCCCCCAAACATCCCAGCCCCCGGCAACCACTCACAGGCTTCCTGGGTCTATGGATTTGCCTGTTCCGGACATTTCATTCCTATGGGATCAAATAATATGTGGCCTCTTGTGTCTGGCATCTCGCTTAGCACCGTGTTTTCAGGCTCACACACACCGTAGCATGGGGCAGGACTTTCTGCCTTTTCATGGCCTCATAACACTCCACGGCACAGACTGCCACATTATGTATGTCTGTCCTGATGGACACATGGCTCGTTCCCACTTTTTGGCTCTTGTGAATGGTGCTGCCAGGAGCATCTGTGTATGAGTTTCTGCGTGGGCTATGCGTCCCATGGGAACCCTTTCTCAATAGTCCCATTTTCCCCATTGGTGAGTGTCCAGATTTTCTTCGCCCCCCCCCTTAGAAAGGGGGTGCAAATAAATAACTGTTGCTGACAGGGATTTAAATTGCCTGCTGATCAACTTGGTCTTTTCAAAACAATTTTTTAAATTGAGATAAAAATCACATAACAAACTTCAACAGAACCATTTTAACCTTTTGAAAGTACATAACTCCGAGGTTTATATCCCTCCACTGTCTATTCCCAGAACATTCTCATCACCCCAAAAGGACACCCAGACCCCGTGAGCAGTCACTCTCTACTCCCCAAACCCCAGCCCCTGGCACCCACTCATCTGCTTTCTCTCTCTATGGATTTGTCAGTTCTGGAAGTTTCCTATGAATGGAATCAGACAGTACGTGGCCTTGTGTGTCTGGCTTCTGTGAGGCTGATTTTTAACCAACAACTCAGAGGAGCTGAGAAGGAAGGTCCAGTTCAGAGTTTCTGCCTCCTCCTGCCCCTGAGGTGCAGGAGACAAGGAGAGCAGCCCTCACTCTGTTGCCCCAAATGGCAGACCCCATCGTCGGGCTGTTTTGTGGTCTGGGGTTTTTCACCTCCTGCGAGGGATTTGGAGCACACCTGCTGCCAGGTGAGAGAAGGGAGGCGGGCACGTGACAGCCCAAAGAAAACGCCCCGCTAGCGTAAAGGCGATGTAGGGATGGAGATGTCTGTTTTCATGGGCATGAAATCCTGGTGATGTGGACCCCATGAGGAGCCCCCAGGAGCTACTGGGTTTCCACCCCCAACCTTCCCGGGCAGGCGGCCCATGGAAAGGTGACTGCCTCCTCTCCATAGGACTCTCCTCTCAAAGCCGTGCAGATGTTGTGGGTGAACTTGATCATGGACACGTTTGCCTCTCTGGCCCTGGCGACGGAGCCACCCACAGAGTCGCTGCTGCTGCGGAAGCCGTACGGCCGCGACAAGCCCCTCATCTCCCGCACCATGATGAAGAACATTCTGGGCCACGCCGTGTACCAGCTCGCCATCATCTTCACCCTGCTGTTTGTCGGTAGGCTGGCCAGGGGCACCCGGGAGGACTTCGGGACACTGCTGCCACCACCTCGGGCTCAGATTCTGTCTGGTGTGTCTCCACCTGTGTCTCCGCACCCAGTACGGGGTGGGACGCTGCACTTCCTGACTGGACAGCACACAGGGGAAGGAGCAGATGGGCCAGGCTAGCAACCCTGCAGCCAGGCCTGCTGGTGGCCTACAGCTCTTTCGCAAGCCTCTCCTCCCAGGCCCCTGAGCAGCTGAGAAACAGTTCATGTCTTGACATCCTGCCCACGGCTGTGTAGCTGTGTAGAATAGGCAGCTTCTACCTAGCCCCAGAGTGGCCACGGTAACCCTAGGAACAGAACAGCCCACATTTACCCTGTGAAGATTGCTCCTGTGGAGTGACTGGGGTGCCGTGCTGGAAGCTGTGAGGTGGGTGGGGGGGGACCGCAAGAGAGAGGAAGAGGAGGAGGGCGTCCGAGGAAAGCCAGCCTTAAGAACTTCCCTTCTTAATCTCTTCCTTCCTGCCCTCAGGCTCGGGGTCTGGCCCCTGGCCCAGAGGGGTCTCAGGACTCTGGTTGGTTGAGCCTGGGGTGGGTGTGGCTGCCTTGGGCCTTGGCCGTGAGCTGGAAGTGGCCATCCCCTGGGACAAGGGACCCATCTCGGGAGCTACACACCGCAGTCTCGCTCCTGAGTAATGCGTCATGCGCTGAGATGACTGTGCCTGAGTGGGGAATGTTGCTTTCCAGGGGAGCTCTTCTTCGACATCGACAGCGGGAGGAATGCGCCCCTGCACTCGCCACCCTCAGAGCACTACACCATCATCTTCAACACGTTCGTCATGATGCAGCTCTTTAACGAGATCAACGCCCGCAAGATCCACGGCGAGAGGAACGTGTTCGACGGCATCTTCAGCAACCCCATCTTCTGCACCATCGTTTTGGGCACTTTCGGGATTCAGGTAGGAGGGGCGGCTCCACTCTTGGCCTCTGCCACTTGCAAAAAGTGGAGGTGGTGGGCTTCAAGACCCCTCGTCCACCCCTAGTACTGGCCTCCCCACCTTCACTCCCAGAAGGAGCCCCACCCCACCTGGCTTTCCTGTAGCCCCCGTCCTCTCTGCATGTCGGAGAGGGCCTTCTTCATCTTCCAAACATTGCTGGCCTTGCCCTGGGTGAGCGCGCTGGCTTCCAGAAGGGTTTCGTGAGCCTTCATCGGAACGAAGTTTTCTCACAGATGCTGGAAGGAGTCCTCCCTGGGTCCCTCTAGGTCTGCCATTCCCATTTCTAGCACTTAATTCCTTGGCATGAGGCTGCCATAACTCCAGAAGTTTCTTTTGGAGATGCCCTCTGTGCCCAGTGCTGACACACTAACCTCTGCTTCCCACAGTGCTGTGGACAGGCTGGTCAGCCCCACTGTCTAGGAGGGGCTAAGTGTTCTAAAATATAGTGTATTTGTAGAAAAATTGAGGTATAGTAAGGCCAAAAGGTCAAGAGACAGTTGCCACTGAAAGACAGTTTATGACTCACAGACCCCAAGAGGAGGACACATGCCACACCATAGGGGCCCACATGGGAGAGCGCCAGGCAGGAGGTGGGGTGTGAGAGCTGTGGACAAGAGCCTTTGCTGTGGTTCCCTCGGGGAGGAGCGGGTGAGGCAGGGCTGGTAGGCTCAGGACTGGCTAGGTTGCGTCATTGTAGCGGTTCCAGGGCATACGGGTGCTCCCTGGCTGTCTGGTACCTGGTCCTGGGTAATGAGCGCAAGGGGATAGTGGCCCGGAATGTGACAGTCCAACAGAGGACGGGGTCAGTTTGCATTTGGACAGCTTGCCCCTGCAAATTGGATGCCTCCCGAGGAGGCAGGAGGCCAAGACAAGGTGACCCCGGCAGGTTCTAGGGTCCTCCAGAATGAGGCATGTCCAGCGTGCCCGCAGGGTGGGTGTCACAGCCTCCGTCTTGCTGAAAATAGGAGCATGGTCAGTGGAGGTGGGCCCCACTCCGAGGCTGGAGTCAGTAGGTGCCTGGCACCCAGGGGCGCTGGGGGCCATGCACTGCTCTGTCATCGCGCCCCCGGCCTTGTGGTCCTCTCGCAAGGAGCAGCCCGTGCAACTGGGGGAACCAACCAGGGTGGCTGGGCCTTCAAGGGGTTGGAGGACAAGGGTGGCTCAGGAGCCGCGGCTGGACCTGCCTCTCTCCCACTTGCCCTTCGCAGATTGTCATCGTCCAGTTCGGCGGGAAGCCCTTCAGCTGCTCCCCACTATCCACAGAACAGTGGCTCTGGTGCCTGTTTGTTGGTGTTGGGGAGCTGGTCTGGGGACAGGTGAGTGACAGCCCTGCCCCTCATTTCAGACTGCCCTGCAGACAGCTTCTGTGATGGGCCCACTTGCCCTAACCCTGCTTCAGAGCCTTGGGGTCCTCACCCTAGGAAGCACACTGAGGGCTCAGGCCTGTGACACACCAGGACCCAGGGACAGGCCACAAGGGAAGGTGTCAGCAAAAGAATGCAAAGGAACATGGCTGGGATGTGACAGGGCCCAGGAAAACTGCCCACAGCTCCCCTTTCTATGATAAGAGCCAAAAATTGCCCCTTCCAATTGGGTGGGTAGCTTGGGAAATCCCCACATATTTTAAATCAATCAAACAGCACCCTGATCAATAATCCATGGGGCGAAAAGAAAGTCTCCAGAGAAATTAGGAAATATTTTGACCTGATGGAAAGGACAGAGAGTCCCACATCGAGCTCTGTGGGCTGCAGCTGAAGCCGCACACTGGGAGGTTTCTAGGACCCCACAATTAGATCAGGAAGAAACAGCCTGGGTATTTAGGATCCGCTTATCTCTGTCTTCATCAGCTCCGACTGCCATAGCAAAATACCATAGACTGGGAGGCTTAGACAACAGACACTTACTTTCTCGAAGTCCCGGAGGCTGGATATCCAAGGCCAGGGAGCCAGCGGGGCCAGTTCCTGGTGAGGGCTCCTTCCTGGCTTGCAGACAGCCGCCTCCTCACTCTGTGCTCACATGGTGGACAGAGGGAGCAAGGTCTCTGGTGTTTCCTCTCCTAGGAGCATTAATCCAGTAGGATCAGGGCCCCACCTTGGTGACCTCATTTAACCTTGATCACTTCCTTACTCCAAATCCAGCCACACTGGGCACTAGGACTTCAACACATGAACTGGAGAGCACAGTTCAGTCCATAGCATTCCGGCTTTTCTTTTTTTTTTTTTTTTTTTTGTTTGTTTGAGACAGGGTCTTGTTCTGTTGCCCAATGTGGAGTGCAGTGGTACAATCACAGCTCACTGTAGCCTTGAACTCCCAGGCTCAAGTGATCCTCCTATCTCAGCCTCCCAAGCAGCTGGGACCACAGGCACATGCCACCACACCAGGCTAAGTTTTGTATTTTTTGTAGAGATGTGTTGTGCCATGTTGCCCAGGCTGGTCTTGAACTCCTGAACTCAAGTGATCTGCCTGCCTCAGCCTCCCAAAGTGCTGGGATTACAGGCGGGAGCCACCATGCTTGGCCTGGCTTTTGTTTCTTGATCTCTGTGCCGGCCACAGGGGCTGCTGCAGCTGCTGCAGATGCCAGCCTTCTTGCTGGCCCCAGCATTAGTGTCCTCGGGGACAGCCCACCCAGTTCCTGTTTCGTTTTCAGAATTCTCCTTTCCCTCTGCTACTGCACCTCACCTCCGAATCACACTTGAACCTGGTTGCTCCGTGGAGTCCCTTCACTTCCCGAAACCTGGACTCTAACCACAGCCCAGAGGGGTGCCAGGCCCTCTTCTTGCTCTTCAAGCTCCCAGGCCACTGGCCTTCTGGTCCCCCCAGGAATGTGGCACCAGCCTGTAGCTCGGCCTCTCAGGGCTACTGGGTTGTCCTTTTCATTTTTAACCTTGTTCAGTTACAAAGATAAAACATGTTCAAGAGAAAAACGAAAAGAAGGGAATCTCTGTGAACCAGTCCTCAAGTCCCCTCCTGGCCATGTTCGACAAATACACTGGCATAGACACACAAGACACACGAGACGTCTTGCTCTAGAACTCCAGATGCCCATCATCCCTTTCTGTGGCTTCCCCTGCGTCCTTCTAGACTGTTCCCCCCACTTCCCAGTGGCCTACAATATGCGAAATCATGCCCTCTCTTTACTCCTGCCAGGCTCCTTATCCAGTCACCCTTTCCAGCTGTCACCCTCCTTGTCACCTCCCACCCTCCCTAGCCCCCAATGCACAGGTCTTCTCTAGGCTGGTGTTCCTCTAGGAGATGCCCTCTCCAGGAGAGACTAGGCCAGAGCTCCAGCTGTCCTCTCCCAGGGGAGTTGCGCAAACAGCGCCTGTGTCTCCCAGCAACGGTGTGGAGTGACATGCAGGGAGTATTGTCAACCAGGGCAGCTCACCCAGGCCCCGGTGTCCAGGGCTTTTCTTGCGGTGGTTCACAGAGCCATGCTGTGGTCACGTGGCTGGCCTCCATCTCCAGCCCTCTGGAGGTCCAGCTGTTAGTGTAGCCTACGGGGCACGGTCCCCAGCCCCCTGCCCCACTGAGCCATGCTGCTCTCAAGCAGGATGTTCCAGGGACTTAGCGATCCCTCCCAGGAGCCCTTGCTGCACCGCGTTCCACTCGGGCCACTCCCTGGGCCCTTTGGCTGAATGGAGCTCCATGGAGGATCCGCTTATCTCTGTCTTCATCAGCTCTGACTGCCATAGCAAAATACCATAGACTGGGAGGCTTAGACAACAGACACTTACTTTCTCGAAGTCCCGGAGGCTGGCCCAGAGCTCCACGTACTCCTGAAAATGCATCTCAGCCCCCTGGGGGAACACTACGCCAGTTCTCCAAGGGCTGCCAGTTCCCGGGGGGACTGCTCTAGCTTTACTCCCTTTGCTTAGTCACAAAAACAAATGACATCCTTTGGAAGAAGGAGGCCGGCGTCTCCCTCTGGAGAGGGACCTTACGCCAGGCAGATGCTGCTCAGCCCGGCTCTCACGGCCACTTCCGTGTGGCTCCCCCAGGTCATTGCCACCATCCCCACCAGCCAGCTCAAGTGCCTGAAGGAAGCCGGGCACGGGCCCGGGAAGGACGAGATGACCGACGAGGAGCTGGCCGAAGGCGAGGAAGAGATCGACCACGCCGAGCGGGAGCTCCGCAGGGGCCAGATCCTCTGGTTCCGGGGCCTGAACCGGATTCAGACGCAGGTAAGCCCCACCTCGCTCTCGCCCTGGCACTTCCACCCCAAGAGGGTAGAGGCAAGCTGGCCAGCAGCAGCTGAGAGCCGGCCGTCTGCACCCAACACCCACAGGGAAACCCTTTGGTCTTGCTGCCAAGGTCACAAAAGCAGCTGCCAGTGTCCCCTTTGCCATTCCGGGCTGTGCCCGCTGATGGCTGTGGCACTGAGGTCGCCTCTCCCTGACAGCTCCTTCAGAGCCCAGGCATCCCCTGTAGCTAAAGGTGTGTGTGGGTGACTAATGGCTCTCTCAGAGGCACAGGCCAGCACCGTCCTCATCACTGCTGGGGCTCCCTTCACTTGGTGGGAACAGCCCCAGGTCATAGGCAAGTGACAGTATCGGGAAGAGAAGCCCATTTCAAACAGCCACCAGCGAGCTCAAGGTTCACTGGATGACACTGTAAATGCGATGGGGAGACTTCATTTGGGAAGTGGACTCTGGCCACCGAGTTGGTCCTTTCTGGTCATCCAAATTACCAAGGGTTAGGGCCGGCCAAGACCAAGGGCGTCAGCTGTGTTCCTCTCTGAAGTCAGATGGCCACCACTGCCACCAGTATCAGGCGCTTGCCAGAGCTACCATGCTCCCTTGTTCCCATCTCCTCCCGGCCAACAGTTTTGCCAGAATGCTCCAGACTCGCTGTGTCTCCACACCCCTCCCTGGAACTCTCTTGTGATCCCACTACAGCCTGGCCTCTGCCCACCACTCCCCAGAAACGGCGCTCGCCTAGGCCTGCGAGGCTCCCTTCCGGCTCGTGGGGTCGGGCTGTCCCTGCATCGTTCCTGCCTGCTGTGGGCACTGCCTGGAGACTTGCTGTCCTCACCCGCCTGGCACCCCCACCTCCTGCTCAGCCCTCACCCCACCCTGCTGTGGCCCTTGAGTGCTGAAAATCCTGGCCGGGGAGGAAGAAAGGGCCCATGGGGACCCCACCTGCGGCCTGGCCCCTCTCCCACCGCAGCCCCTGCAGCCTCTCCTTCATGGCCTGCCCCTCCCCCAGCAGCCGCTAGAGGGCCACCCAGCATGCTTCACACTCCACCTCCTTCTGCAAGGCCTGGGCCACCATCTCTCAGGTCACAGCCATCACTCCCTGCCCCTCCAGGCCCTGTCCAGGATCCCCAGTTGCAATGCCCCTGACATGGAGCGACTGACCCTCCTCCCTGAGGTCCTGCCAGAGTAAGGACACCACTGCACACTTGGCTGCGGAGCCAGGGCCCGCCTGAGCCACCAGCCCCAGCTCAAGCAGGAATAGGCGGGGCCTGAGGCCACACCCCTTCCCAGGGTCTGTCACACATCACCAAGGGCCGGGCCCAAAGAATCATCCATGCAACTTGCACAAAGCTGTTCTTGGTGCCCTGGGTCCTGTGTTCCCTCCCAGTGGTCTCAAGGGCCGAGTCTCAAGGGACCCAGCCTCAGGGCAACCCCACTCCCTGGGCCTTAGCCTCCTTTGCTTGCCTTGGCTCAGCTCAGCCCCTCCAACACCACCCTCTGCAGTGGGACTGGTGGAGCCTCTCTCCATTGTCCTAAGGATGAAGTCTACACTCCTGACCATGGCCTTCAAGCCCCTGCCTCTTGGTGTCACCCCAACCTTCCTGCACTCCTGCACCCCTGGCTGCCTTTCCAATCATGCCCTCTGCCCGCCTGTGCCACTGCACCTCCCCAACTCCCGCTGCATCCCCTGGGCCTTCATGCTTACAAAGCCCTCTTTGACTCCTCTCACTCTCACCACGGGCTCCTTGCAAAACTTTCCAGAGCTACAGAGTCCCCCAGAGACCACGATCACGCAGGGCTAGGTCAAGGGGCAACAAAGAACTCCACATTTCAAGAGCCCCCCAGGGGTCCAAGGGGCCTCTCCAGCTGAGAACCGGGAGACGAGGCTGGCATCCTAGGCACCGAACACAGCGTAGCCTGCGAAGGATGTGTTAGGTCTGGACTCTGAACACTGTCACCTATGCCCTGGCCTGGCCAGAACACAGAGAGCCCCGGTGAGGAAGGGGAGCAGGCTTTGTCGCCAGATGGCCTGCGTCTCCCCTCCCACGTGCAGGGGCTACTGCCCCAAGCACAATGCTCGGACAGGCCAGGGGTGCAGCACAGATAGTCTGTTCTCGTTCCCTGCAATAAATATTTCTGCGCTAAATCTTAAACACATCAAATGTTAGAAGCAGCATTCACATCTCCCCCAGTGCCCTCCTAGCGGCCCAACTGTGCCTTCTACGAGACCATGCCTATGGGCCCCCCAGCTGTCCCCAGATGGGCTCTTATCTATCATACCCCTGTTCTGCTACAGAGCCCAGAGCTGCCCAAGCCTGGGGTGGGGGGTGAGGACAGCAGGACCTTGCCCCTCGGCGGCCCACTTCACTCCTGCCGCCGCAGCCGAAGGCGACGTTAGGTTTTCCAGCAGCTGAGACAACAGCCCTGCCCTGACCTGAAGCATCAGTGGTGTCAGTGGTACCCTGGCCACCTGTGTGTCTCGTGTCCTCTGTATGTGGGGGCCGCTGCAGCCTGGCTAGTAGAAGCGAGTCCCATCGGTTAGAGTCTTCTTAGAGTTCCAGGCTGTTCCAATTGTCGGTGCTCACAGAGACACGGGCAGCTGAGTCCCCTGCTTTACGTATGAGGAAACAGGGTGCACTCTTTCCCCTTGGCACCAGCCGATCCGACTCTTCCACGGGCTCCTGACCCCCATGGCTTTTCGCTTTGACTTTGTCACATCCAACTCACCATGTTTCTCAGGAATGCTGAACCAGTCGGTTCTTTTAGCCAGCTATGTAAGAGCATCTGCTCTCTTTGATTCGAAACACCTGCTTGAAAAATGGAGCTAAAGCTTGGGAGAAGCCCGTCAGGTTGTACGTATGCCCCAAGCCAAGAAAAACATTTCCTAGGCAGCTGGCCCCAGGTTTCTGCTTTTTGGGAACCACAAAATCGCTCCCCAGATTTTGGAGGCCGGCACAAGCTTTTCTGTTGCTAAGTGAAGGCATTTTGTAACCTGCTCGCACCATGGTTCCATACTAACATATCAACGCACCAGATGGACAGGGTGTCATTCCAGAATAAAAGAGTCCTTCAAACCCAGAACATGTAGCTTTCTGAAGCGCTCATGACTCGGTCTGTCTTTTTTGCATCCCATTATAATGCAAAGAGAAGCTTCGTAAGCAACTGGGCCTTGCTCCTGGCTCAGCTCTTGGGCTTCCAGGTGTGGGGTGGTGGCGACTGTGGTATTGTCACTGATGTGGCTCTCCCACTGGGACACCATCTGTAGCCAGGCCAGACCAATGCAAATCTGAGGCAGGAAAGGCATCTTTCCTATCCCTCATCACTTTTGCCGCAGCGAGAGTCCTCTCCTGAATCTAGACAGGAGACCCCCCCCGCAAGCCACCGCGACGCCATCACATCAACCATCCTCCTTCCGTGCGCTGACACACTCAGTATGCGTTCCTCACAGTCGCAGCAAGTGCCATGAGGTTCCCCTTGTGACAAGCAAGCGAGTGGGATGTGCTGGGCGGAAGGGGACTGGGCAGGCTGAGAAGAAGGAGGAATCCTTTCCACAGCGCGTCAAAGGCTGAAGTGGCATACATCCTCATTTTGGCCGGTGCAGGGGGAGTCTGAACACTCAAGCTGCCTTCTTCCGTGAAGCCCTGGCCCGTTTCAAGACACCCAGGTGAACCTGGTGGCCACCACATAGCACTGCAGGGCTCGGGCTGGAGCAGGTAGCTTTGGGCTCCAGATGCGCACACTGGCTTTGCTGTTCACATCATCTCCAGTGAGACGGACATGAGTCCCCATCCCAGCCAAGGGCAGGTCAGGAAATCCAAAGACACTGGGTCAAGGCCCTCCTGCAGGCCTCAGTTTCCCCAGCCTCGCTTCCCCTTCAATTTGTAGGAAGCTGTAAGAGTGGGGACAAAGCGAAGCCACGGCTGCCAGTCGGTGGGAAAACCCCCGCCTCCGCTAGGTCCATTCTTCTGCTGAAGTTTCGAGGGGGCGCCCCCTGCCCAGTCACTCAGATGAGCCACAGAAGCTGGCGGAGACGGGCAGGCGGATGGAGCATGGGGCATAAGTCCTCCGGGTTTAGAGGAAGCAGGGCGGGTTCTAATAGGAGCGTGTCATGTCCCTCAGGTGTGTTGGAGAGGAAAAAAAAGGTTGAGAACTATGAAGTACTTCCTGACAAGTGGCTTGCAAGGGGCATTTCTGACATGTTTGCAGTGTGCCCTGACTTGTGACCCCCTTCCCTTCCCAATCTCATGACCACTAACCATCTGCTCAGCAAACCCTCTCTCGGTGGGTGGCACAGAGGCTGGCCTCAGTCAGGGCCCTGTCCAAACATCGCCAGCTCCCAGTGAGCGGGGTGACCCGATGAGGCTTTGCTGTCACCCTATGTGCCCAGTGGTGGCCCCTATCCTCGCCCAGCCCTCCCCTCCGTGATAGCCTGGACAACAGTGCAAGCCAAACTTTATCTCATTTTCTCTCCCACAGATGGAGGTAGTGAGTACCTTCAAGAGAAGCGGTTCAGTTCAGGGTGCTGTGCGCCGGCGGTCTTCGGTCCTCAGCCAGCTTCATGACGTAACCAATCTTTCTACCCCTACTCACGCAATTCTCTCTGCTGCCAATCCTACCAGTGCTGCTGGGAGTGAGTCTTGACTTCCCTTTTCTCTCATAAATGGCATCTCTGGGGAAGAATAAGCCTCCCCAGCTCGGCCTTCTCTCTTTTCCAGTCTTGCATTCCGCTCACCGTGGCTTTTCTGTTCTTTCTTTACCGCCCTGTCCAGTCCTTCCCGCCCAGACGGTGTCTCTCGAAAGCCATATTCTTTTATGAAACGTATTCAACCCATGGCACTTCCGGACCTCCCGTTCTTTGCTTTGTTTGGTTTTTCGGTTTGTGTTTAGTGCTCCTTGTGCCATTGGTTCTCTTTTCTTGAACTTGTCTGCCTTTGCCGATGGTTCTTCATGAACTTGGGCCGCTTCTGGGGGTGTCTGGTGTCAGGCTAGGGCCTTGCTCAGTGTTCAGTGGTGCAGCATCAGGGCAGCACGTGGGCTCAGGGCCGCCTTCCCGGGGCTGGAGGGGTGGCGGGTGCCTTTCCCACACTGTTTGCCACAGAAGAATCTAGCCCACGTACCCAGGAACTGGAGCGGCTCTTCCAGCATCCTCCTTGAAGTGGTTTCCTAAGGATGCCGCTGTCACCTGTCCCCAGGTGGGCTCAGTGCTGACCAATCACTACTGCACAGGTGGTGCCTGCCCTGTAGGCCTTGCCCCAAGCCACCGGGTGTTAGAGGTTTCCCGAGAACTGGCACTCAGAGGCCTCTTCAAGACGTTGCCAGGAAAATTTCCCACCATGTTGGTCACAGTTTAAAGAGAACCCAGCCCAGGGGCTGTCCTAAGGAGGTAGAAACTTCCATAATTGCTCACATCTTTTTACAAAGACAAAGGGAACGCCACTCTACCGCTGACCCCACCACCCTGATGGGAGAGAATGCAGGGAACCCAGTGGGCCCAGCCAGGCAGCCTGCTTTTTCCAGCAAACTCAAGAGAGTTTATACACCAAAGAGTAAACTTTCGCGCGTGGGCCCAGGGCCTTTGCCAGGATGGTTCTATGCTACCTCTTTCCTTTCCTTCTAGCAAGCCCCCGAAGCGCTCCCCTCTGCCAACACGAACACGCCACTCCCCTGCAGGTGGGAGTCCTTAACCACGCCTTTTTCCATCACAGACTCTTCCAGCTTGATTGCTTTTCTTTTCCTTTCTTTTTTTTTTTAGGAACTGGTGAGAGGTCCCTGGTGGGGGTCACCCCTCCTCTTGCATAAGCTGTCATTTTGGGCCACTCTGTCCTTTAAGGAAGGGAGGAGGCCCATCCTGTCCCCCTTGGGAACAGAGCACGTGCGCGCGCGCACACACACACACACACACACACACACACTCCTTCTCCAAACCACAGGCCACGTACACCTCCAGCTTGCTCCACACTCATCATGGGGCCACCTACCCTTGTCACAAATATTGGCTGACACCGTGGCAGTTGGGCTGAAAAGCACTCGGCGCCTCCAGTGCCCTAGACGTGGGCCCAAAGGGGCCTCGCCGCCACTCCACCCAGAGAGGCGGACAGGAGGCTCTGCCAAGTCAGTTAAAGCCAGAAATGGTTCGTGGCCTCCCAGCACCTTCCTTCCTGGGAGCTGAGGGCAGCAGGGGGCATGGCTGTGCCTCCGCCTCCCTCCCCCTTGACTTCCTCCGTATGTCTCTTTGCCATCTCTCTCTGTGCTTCCTGTCTGTCTGTCCATTTGCCCATTTGTTGAGTTAAGGGGAAGGCAGCCACCACGGCCCCACTCCACGCGTTCCTCGAGCCTTCTCCACAGCTCTGGCCTCATCCCACCCCAGGACCAGCTCCTTGTCCCTCTCCAGGTCCAGCCCAGCCTCTGTGGGGCCTGCTGTCTTTTCTCCCTCTGGATTCCTCCTGCTTCCTCCCTGGGGCAGCCTCTTGCTCCTCTCTTCCTTGGCTCCTAGCACTTCTTTCCTGCCTTCATTCCATGGCCATCTGTCCCCCTCCTCCCCACCTCCGGAGCCTGGCAGTGCCGGGTAAGTAGAGTGGGAGAGACGCCACCCCTCCTGCTGTTCACAAGCTATTCCATGGGGGCCCTAAGTGGCGGATAGCCAGAAGGAGGGCAGCTGTCCCTTGCACACTGTGTGCTCCAGCAGAAGGTGGGTGGCAGGGCCCTCTGAAGAGGCCCATCCCAGCTGAACATCAGCATCCCAGAAAAGACTCTGCCGTGGAGGAAGATGCTGGCTGGGGACCTGGCAACACCAAGGACATGCCCACTTCTGGAAGCCACCTGCCAGAACCACCTCCTGCCATCATCACAGTGCAGCGGATTGGTTTAGAACTCAGAACCCAACCCCCACTCCACGCTTCAAGGACCCCAAGCAATCACCAAGCCCAGCACTCTCATCCTAGAGATCAGGGGAAGGAGGTTGTCCCCAAGGGCCAGGACCTGCACTGGGTCCCATAAGCAGCCAGGCCTGGCAGAGTGGGGACTAGCACCAGCGCCCACCCTCTACTTGGAACTTTCTGGTGGATGAGAGATGCTCTGAAGGCTGTGACGGAGCTCCCCTAGACAAGAGGGCTGCCCCAACTAGGCCTGCAGGGGCGTCGAGTCACGTGGTTTCCTAAGGCAAGCCCACAGTTTCCCATCCTCTTTGCCTGCTCCAGGCCAGGCTGCCTTTCAGCCCACCAGGAGTCTGGGGCCTTTCTGGGCACTGGAGCTGCCTCCGTCCCAAGCCTTTCCTACTAAGGACCTCAGGTCCTCCAGAGAGAAGGGCCGGTGGTTGGTAGCATGACATCCCCTCACCCTGTGCCCCTGGGGCCAATGCAGGAAGTAGCAAGGGGGTGGCTAGGAGGGGTCGAGAGATTTGGGATCGCTGGGGCTCAGTGCTCACACACTCGAGCCCTCCCCACCCTGTCTAACCTCCCACACCTTTGCTGCTTCTGGACTCAGGAGTCCCAACACAGGCCCCATCCCTCCTCTGCATGCATTGTCAGACTGTGCCGGCCACAACTTCTGACCCCCAGCTCCAGGCAGCCTCCACTGCCCCTCCCCTGCCCAGCCTGGTGACTACCCCACACCATGCCCCAACCACACACTCACACACCGAGGCCACAGTATCACCCTCCCTGTTGGGTGTCCATATTCCGGAGAGCTGGTCAGGGACAGCTGGTTCAGTCACTCGGGTCTACCAAGGGCAGCAGGCACAGGGGGCTGCGTGTCTGCCACTAGGAGGCACGGGAGGGTGCGCGATCATTTGGAAAGCCCCATCAAAGCCACTTGAGAGGCCTTTTATGTCTGTTTTCCACTGGGACACACAGACAAACCCCAGCCACGCATCCAAAGTCTATCCTTCCAGCAGTGCCACACCAGGCCTGTGTGAGATGCTTACTGTTGGAGTCGTTCCTGAGATGCCTCCTGACCTGGCCCAGCAAAGGAGCAGGGGTTAGGCAGCGGGCCATGAGTCTGGTCCCATGTGGCCACCGGGGGTCCCTCTGGGCCGTTTAGTTCCGGTTAATCATGCTGGAAACAGATCACAGCAGTTGCTTGGTTTTATTGGCTTTGGCAACATGAAAACCGTGTGGCCAAAGGGGCCAAACCGGGCCACGTGAGTCCCAGGCTTTCCCTGGACACTCCTTTCCAGGGCCCAGGGCGACATGCTCACCACACTCGCAGCCCCGTGGTGGAAGGAGTCTTGTTTTCTGGAGTTTGCTCCATTCTCAGGAAGGTCATGTGCTTTGAGCCAAGCCTCCCTACCTGGTTTCTGGGAACGGTGTGTTGGCATTTTTTCTCAGATCTTTGACAGTCTGCACCCTGCCTCCATGCTGGAAGCAGTAGCAACCCTCCCCCAAGAGCCCTGCCCCAGGCTTTCCTGGAACCCTGGGCCCTACCACAGGGGAATGCCCTTCCAGGCAATCCCTAAAGTAGGCACCAGAACGCAGCCTAGGGCAGACCCCAGGACCCCTGGTCCAAGGCCCTCCCCATCAGGCACTCCGAGTGTGGACTCCCAAGCTGGGAACCAGGGCCAGAGACCTCTCAAGACTAATTGGAGGTCCCGCAGCTGGATTCAGCCAGTACGGAGGCAAGGGCTCAGCTGGGCCTTCCTCCTGGGTCCTCTTTAGTCCGACCACCCGACACTGACTCGCCGCGCCCAGGTCAGTTCAGCTTGCTGGTGTTGGGAGCACAGGTCTAGGCTCACACGGTCCTGGGCATGAGTGTGCACACAAGGTGGGAGGCAATTTTCATGAAACTTGCCAGCTGCAAGCAGTTCTGGCTTGCCAACACACACAGAGCCATGTCTTGTCTTTTCCGTTCTTTGGTTCAATTCCTTGGGGAAAGAGCCAGCTGTGGAGTTTGCATTTTCATTTTTCCTAATTCAAGCATGTGACATCCCCATGGGGTAGAAAGGGGCCTTCCCCTTGCTCTTCCCCCACATAGAGAAGTGAGGCCGAAGCCATCTTCTCCTCAGTGTTCAGGCTATCTGAGCTTGGCTTCTCATTGCCCGAGTTGACTGATGGTTCATATTGCCACAGGCTCTTGAGGACACCTTTGTCTCGCTTTCAAGTTGTGATTCACCTTCACGCCTACAGGGGTTGTTTTGAGCCTGGAAACCCTAAAGTTCTTGACAAGAAGTTCCCCATGGGTCTCCCTGGCTGCTGTGTTCAGAATCTGCTCTAAATTCAAAGCTCAGATGCCTGGGGAGCTGACAGGTCCCTGCCTCCAAAGGAAGGTTCTGGACCAGTGGTTGGTGCTGAGCAGTGGATAGGTAGGGAGGAAAGCGACCAGAAGCATCCGAGTTCTGTGAACCTTAGCGGCTGAGACTGAGCAGAGAGCATGGAGCCCCTCGGGTCGGCTGGTGCCCAGCACAGAGGCAGCAGGATAGGGCTTGTTTCTGCTTGAGGAATTAGAAGGAAGAGTGAGAAGGTGTCAGGCACAGCTTCTGTCGTTTCGTTGTCACTGCGGTCAGGAGTCTTTGCTTTGATTGTTCTCTTTTCCTTTCCTTTTTCTACTCTTCTCGGTCCTTCGCTTGTCTCCCTGCTTCTGCGGCCCTTCTCCACCCTCATCCTCCTCCCCAGCCCTGCACTGCAAACTCCAGCACTTGAAGGCTAACCAGGGGCACGTCTCCCCATGCACATGGCGGGCACCTCCACTCCAGCTGGCCGGCAGTGGCATCGCACATGGCACTCCACACCTGCACCCCTTCCGCTTTGGCTCAGTGTGGCCAGGGATGGGCCTTGTCAGTCTGCAGCGTCACCCGCCCTGTGTAAGGCTCAGAACTGCTCATCCACGCAAGTCGGGAGCCCGGGCCAAGCCCACAGCACCCAGCATGTCTCCTCTGGGCAGCTGGTAACAAACTGCCCGGGACAGCCTCTCTAAGGATGCGTACTTGAGCTAAGTTCAGAGGAAGGAGAAAGGCCAGCCAGGCAGCAGAAAGGGCAGGGGTCATGGCTCCGGGGAGCCCCTGCGTGGGGTGTTCAGAAACAGCTCCAGCCGGCTGGGCATTGCAAAGTGGGCAAAGAGCTATGGGGAGGGCCGAAGCCAGCACAGGAGGCTGGTGCAAAGCCGTGTGGGCCCCAGACATTCAGCCCCGTCCACTGAGCCCCTGCTGGGTGCAGCGAGCCAGACAGACAGACCCCTGCCCCAGGGGCATTACCTTCCAGTGAAAGGTGGATGGATGTAGGGGGCACTTGAAGGAAGGAGCAGAAGTGGGCACCATGCTGCTGGGGAAGACAAGAGTGAGGGGAGCCTTCCTGGTGTGGGGTGCAGCCACAGCAAAGGTCCCCAGGTGGGATGTGCCGGAGGCTGAGGGGTAAAAGAGGGCAGAGTGAGAAAGACTGGGGCCGGCTCCAAGGGCCACAGCCAGTGGAGGGCTTGTAGCGGGGGAGACCACGACATGCTCTGGTTTTTGGGCCGCCGTGCTAAGGGCATGGAGGGGTGGGGGCGAAGTGCAGGTTCTGGATGGCGTTTGAAGGGAGCCACGGGGCTGGGGCCGGGGGGGTTGGGCCTGCTAAGTTTGAGACCCAGCTTAGATGCCCAAGTCTGGAGCCGGAGCCGAGAGGCTGTTAGCCGACAGGTGGAATGGAAGGCCGAGAGCCAGAAGAGAGTACCTAGACCCAGAGGAGGGGCCCTCGGGTGTCAGGGATGGGAGAGGAGGAGGGGCTGGAGCAGTGTCAGACAGCGCTGGGGGACTGTGAGGAGTAAAGGACTGTGGCCTCTCAGGGCCATCAGCCATGATGGGGAACGGAGAAATGTGGCAGAGGGAGACAGCAGGAGGACACAAGGAGGTGGGGACACACAGTGGGGAGCCACCTCGCCTCACCCGGATGAGATGGGGAGTCCTGCAGCCCAACCTGACCCTCCTAGGGGCATCTCTCCCTGAAGAGTGCTTTCATTTCCTTTCTTTTTAAATTGTCACAGTAAAACGGGCTTTTGGGGGTACAGTTCAATGAATTTCCACACAGTCAGGACACGGGCCAGTTCCATCGCCTACTGGAAGGTTTAGAGCCAGATGGGGGACCAAGAGTCTGACTTGGCAGCCGGAGAGAGCTCGGAAACTCCACCTAGAGAAGGGACAGGAAGGATGGAGGGCTTTGCTGGTGGGGGTTGGGGTCCCAATGTGACCCCAGGGCCCCAGGCAGGACATAGCAGCAGCAATGGAGGTGAGGAGAGGCTCAGATGTGGAAGATGCTTTTGAGTTAGGGTAGGGCCCACAGGACACGTGGATGTCTGGTACATAGGGTCAGGGGGTCAAAGTGCCTCTGAGGTTTGGCCAGAGCCCTGCACTGGGATGGGAAGGCTGCTGGTGGGCAGAGTTCAGCTGGAGCACTGATAGGAGTCCTCCTCGGGCCTCCTGCAATTTGAGAGGTCCCTTAGGCATCCGAGGGGGAACACCCGGGAGGCAGCCAGGGCAGAAGTCTGGCAGTCCAGGAAAAGGTGGACATGGTGCAGCTGGTATCTGCAGTATTTACGGTGGCCTGATGGTCTATAGACAGCATTGACAGCCCTGGGGGCCATGAGATTCCTTTGGGAGCAGTAGGGGGGGTGGCGCGTCCTGGGCTGGGAGCAGAGCGGGAGGCGGTGCAGGAGCCTGAGATGAGGGCAGAGTGAACCCAGGCTGGTGGAAGGAGGGCATCCTTGAGCACCCAGGTAGGAGTGCAGCCCTCTGGGATGGGCCTCTCTTAGAAACGTTTGCTGCTTTCCATTGAACCAATCTCCCAGGAATTGACTGCATCCTTCAGTGTTGGGTGGGCTGAAAACATCCCACCTTAACACCAACACCAAAACATTGTTTAATGGCCCAGGATTAGGATGCAGGGAAAATAGAGCCTGGAGAAAGCTGACTCACTGTCAGCTGTAACAGACTCACCAGGACTCCAGCCAAGCTTAGCACCCCCAAACAGCAGAATGTTGGGGGGCAGCCCTTCCATCCTGCAGCGGTTCACTCAGTCACTTGTGCATTCCCCAAGTGTCTGCTGAGCAGCTGCTCTGGGCCAGGCTCTGTTGTTAAGCCACAAACAAGGCAGATGCCATCCGGGAGGGGCACGCTGGAGCAGCCGGTGAGACTGGAGTAGCAGTAGCAGCAGAAGCCCAGCCTGGAAGGAAGGGCTGGCTCCGTGGCCTGGCTGTCCTTTATGGAGGTCTTTGGAGTTGAGCCAGGTGCAGTGAGACCTGTGCATAGGTTTGAGCAGGGGCCTGGCCTGGTCACATGCCCCAGGTCTGAATGAGGCCACCAGCTCAGCAAGATCTCACCCCACACAGCCCTGGGGTCAAGGCCTGCAGCATTTTGTCCTTTTTGTGACTTGATGGGCATGGGCAACAGCTTTAGCAGGCGATGTCCCAGGCGGCTTCCACACCACAATCCTGAACCAGAAAAGGCCTAAATAATGAGGCAACATCTGCATTGGCTACGAAAACTGAATTCTGTTTCTTTTCATTAAAGATGTCAAATTATTCTCAATTTCTGTGTTACCCCTAATTCAGAAACCAGTCTGGGGATAAAGGCCTGAGTGAGAATAGCTGACCATCTGCCGTCTGGCAGATGTGGCTTTCCCGAATCCAGAGAAAATCCGAACCAGATTTCAGATGGGGTGCTAGAAAATTCCAATGTGGAGCTTTTTGGCTTACTTTTTTTTATTATTATTTTAAATAGGAACGGGGAGTATCACTCTGTTGCCCAGGTTGGTCTCAAACACCTGAGCTCAAGCGATCAGCCCAGCTCGGCCTCCCAAAGTGCTGGAATTACAGCCGTGGACCACCAAACCTGGCCCTGGCTCACTTTTTGCACTGGAGAGGTGATGAGGTTGGCATCATTTCAGCTGATTCCGAAGCACTGTGCTTTGCCTAGCTGAGCCCCTGGAGGGCTGAAAGAAAGTCACCGAAAAAAGGTGATTAATTGTCTAAACTAAGGGGCGGCTAACTTTTCCTATACAGAGCCCGAGAGGAAATATTTTTAGCTTTCCAGGCCTGGTCTCTGCTGCCGTGACACAACTGTGCCCTTACAGCATGAAACTTAAACCAGTAAAATTTTATTAACCAAAACTAGCAGAGAGCTGGGGTTAGCCCTTGAGCAAGCCCTGACACCTTGTCTAAATCCAGAAAACCAAATCCTAGATCGAACCTTGGCCCCAGAAATGCTTCGGAACTCCTAATGTGTCCACCTGCTCACATAGGCAGGGGTGGACAGGTGTTGGATGAACCCCAGGGTCTGCCTGGCAGCTCAGCGCTCCGTCTGCTGCCCCCTATAGGGATGGCAGTACAAGGTGGGCCAGCTACCATTGGCGGCTGTGCTGACACTGGCCTGTGCGAGGCCAGGCAGAGGCCTCCCCATCAACTCCTGGCTTCTAGAAGCAGGAGGGGGCCCAGGCTGAGGGGCCAGGGAGCAAAGAGAGGCAGCAAGGACTTGAGTGCGTGAGGCAAGGTGGAGAAGCCAGAGGAGGGAAGGGCTCACTCCTGGAGCAGTGCCCTGCCGGAGGGTCAGGGGCCTTCAGGGCTGCCGTGCGCTCAGCTGGGGGCAGAGGGCCACTGTGCCGGGGGAGTCTGGGGCACAGCGGGAGCTCTTTCATGCGGGAAGTTCCGCTGATCTGAGGTCTGCAAACTCCTGTGGGGAGGGATGGCCAGGGAACAACACAGAGCGAAGCCCGGGAGGCGGCAGAGACGCAAGTTTTGGAATGTCTGACTGGAAGATGGAGGAGGAGACAGGAGAGAGGACAGGGAGAGTGAGGTCAGAAGAGCAGGGGCACCAGATTGAACCAGACCCAGTCAGACACGGGGGCTGTGAGGAGGCCACAGGGGCATCTGAGCAGAGACAGGCTTTAGTGGGTGCAAATCAAAAGTGTGGCCATTTTCGGTCTCAGATACCTCCAGCTGGGGACTGCTGGGCTCTCTGGCCTGGAGCTCTGAGTACAGGCCTGGGCCACAGTTTCTGGTTATAGCCAGATGGGCCCCAGCACTGTGGCCAGGGCGGAGAGGTATGGACAGAGAGGAGGAGGGACAGAGCCAGGCCAGAGCTCTGGGGCACCCAGGGACAGAAGAGAGGGCAGTGGAGGAGATGGGGCCAGGGAAGCTGGTGAGGTGGAAGAGGGCCAGGCAGGGGCAATGTCAGGAAGCCATGAGAAGTTTCCAGAAAGAGGGATGATCTTCTGTGTTGAGTGCCCTGAGGGATCAAATCAGACGAAGATGCAGAAGTGGCCAGTGGAGTTAGCCGCAGGGAGACCCTCGACATGGCAGGTCCCGGCTCCAGCCATGGGAGCTGGGGGATGGAGGGAGACCCATGCGAGAAAGGCCGGCAGTGCCCATAGGCTGGGAACTTGCTCATACCAGCAGGTACTTCGGACTTTCTGGTAAGATCGAGAAGACATCCCACTCACCAGCATTCTCTCCTTTTCAAATCATCTTTCTTTTCTACCAAATTGGAATTCAGATTGGGCAGAGACCCCAGAGGTCACCAAAGCCAGTCGTCTCCCCAGGACAGGGAACTGCGGGGTCACAGCCAAGAGCCTAGTGCAGCACTCTCAAGTTCCAGAATACCTGCCCAGCTCAGCCTAGAGAAAGACACTGCCATCTTTTCCTGCATGCGGATCGGTTGACGAGACCAAGGCCCACACCTGAAAACTCTTTCCAAAGGCAGGCAGAGCCATCCCATTCCGTAGCAGCCCTCCAACAAATGGGTGGACATTTCTCATGCCATGACCCCCAGCCATTGATGTGGGTGGAACTTACCAGCACCAGCCGGCCACTGACTGTCTCCTTCCTTCCTTCCTACCTTCCTTCCATGTTTCCTTTCCTTTCCCTTCCTTTCCTCCCTCCCTGCTCCCACCTCGGGCCCTGTCCCTCCACCTCCCACTCCAGATCCGGGTGGTGAAAGCGTTCCGTAGCTCGCTCTATGAAGGCCTGGAGAAACCAGAATCCAAGACCTCCATTCACAACTTCATGGCCACGCCCGAGTTTCTGATCAATGACTACACCCACAACATCCCGCTCATTGACGACACGGATGTGGACGAGAATGAGGAGCGCCTCCGGGCCCCCCCGCCCCCGTCCCCCAACCAGAACAACAACGCCATAGACAGCGGCATCTACCTGACCACGCATGTCACCAAGTCAGCTACCTCTTCAGTGTTTTCCTCCAGTCCCGGGAGCCCGCTCCACAGCGTGGAGACGTCCCTCTAACAAGAACTTGTCTCAGCACATGCGCACACGCACACTCGGACTCACACGAAGTCACACGCACACATGCACGCACACACACATATGGGGACCTGCACACCTGCAAAACGAGGGAACAACTAAGGTGGCTGAAGACCTTTCTGGCAGGGCATTTGCAAGGACCCAAATCCATTCAACAAGGGTGCAGCCTGCCACAGGCTCCTCATCCGGACTGAGGAAGACGAGGACAGGGAGGAGGAAAAGGAGGAAGAGGAGGACAGAAAGGGGGAGGAGAAGGTTCTTCGTCCAAAGGAGGAAGGAGAAGAAGTAGAAAGTGCGAAGAGCTGAGTTCCCCACCTTTTTTTCTATTGATGCTTCTTTTTTAACAAACTACCGTTTTACCGTGTGTTTGCCGTTTGGGCTGTGTGGTGGGCAGGGGGCTGGTTTGGGTTTATGGGGAGCTTTTGTTGCACCCATGCAGGGGCAATCAGATCAGCATATTCATGCAAAAAAAAAAAAAAGTTGAGTGCTCTGCAGGCCTGTGAAGGGTGCCACCTGAGGGAGCCGCCTGCAAGCGGCCCTGCAGCCACAAAGCAACCCGCCCCCTGCAAAAACTAGGCACATCCGCAGTGCGCATGTGTGTGCGTGCATGCACATATGTGTATGTGTGTGGATCTGTACACACACACATATATATGGCCAGATGCATATTTCAATAAGGAACTATTTACTGGCATGATATTTGCATTCCTCTTATCAGGCATTTTCATTTGGAAATTTCATTATTGAATGTAGCAAGGTTGTTTTTTTTTTTTTTTCAGGGAACTAGACTGCAAGAATATCTTTCTGGTCAACCCATTTTTGTCCCTCATCACCCCGCCCCCACCTTTCGCTCCTGCCCTCTGCCCGGCCCTACTGAAATTCCCAAGGAGAAGGCCGAGAGGGGGCGCTCCAGGTCTGGAGCAGGTATAATTGGAGCATTTGCACTGAGACCCCTGCCAGAGAGGAGAAAACCCTTTCAATGGAAATTTTAATCTAAAAGGAAAAAACCAAAATATTGATGAGAAGGAGTCCTCCAGTTAGTGAAAGGGGAGTTTCGTTTTCAGCTTTCTTTGGTTCCTACTCCAATTCCACATCCTTCATCCTGGCCATGCCCCCACCTTCAAGAGCATGAAGCACTCTTGGAGTTGTGGGTCCTGCCCAGAGTCCAGAGAGCAGCCTCAGCTGAGCACAGGTCCGAGGGGACGGGGGCAGGGCCAAGAGTTCAAAAGAAGCCAATGGAGGGAGAGGGAGCGTCAGAAGCCCGGAGGAGCTGGTGGTGGGAGAGTGACGGCAGGGACGCAGCCACAGTTCAGACCCTGTCCCCTCAGCACCTGGATGGACTCCCACTGTTTGCTTTGGCAAATGCCGAGGAGTCCTCGGTAGACCACCTTGATGTCTGCTGTGACATCAGAGGTGCCACCACCAAAGCACTCTTCCCACCCTAGTCTTTGTGTCCAGAGGCCAAGCTTAAGCCATGAAGTCATGGATTTGTGGCTCGGCACCAGGTCCTGAGGGGAGCCTATCCTGGCAGTGTGGGCACCTAGTGGCCAAGCCTCAGTTTCCCCCAAATGAGCAAAGGGGATAAAGAGGGGCCCGACTTTTGCCACCCTCCTGAGGAAGCCCCTAGGTCCACACAGTGATGCCATGGGGGACCCTTGCCTTCCACACTTGCAGGTGTCACGTTTTGCAGGGAGGTGTTTGGGCCTGGGGCTCAGCCACTGGGAGACAGTTGGGACCTGAGGGACAGAGGATCGGAATGGAAGCCACCAACGTGCACTGGCACCCTCAGAAGGCTTGTCTCACCTCCACCGGCATCCACACAAAACCAAACAAGAGCAGGCGTCATCCCCACTATTCCCATGAATGCCATGTCACCCCTGAGCAGAAGCAGTCAAATCTCGGGCAAAAGAATTTCGGTTAGAAAAGAAAATCCCACTTTAAAATGCCAGCTGCAGATAACTCAAAGCCATCCCTTTTTTCTAAAGGGCACATTGAGAATGTCACCCATTTGTAAACTGTTCCCTGATGTCCTTGTTTAAACGATAATAAGAAAAAGGGCAACTCCATTTGTTGAGGGTCTTTGTGTTCTTCAATGAGAAATCAAATTTGAGACGTTGAAATTGGAGCTGCGTGCTGCTGCACTCACCGGCTTCTTCTCACTCTCTGTCGTAGACACACCGATAGGACCAATGGCCAATAGATATTAAAAGCAAACCCTCACTGCTGCTGTATAAAGTTGCCTAATGTAAATGTCGATTGTTTAGTCCCTAGGTCACCTTTGTGCTGTGGTGTGGAGTTCAGAAACGGGGTACCATGACCTGGAATCTTTTGCGCTTGTTTTTGCAGTCTTCAAGGCTGGGGGCCCTGTCTCATTGGGAAGCCCCTCTTTATAAAGCATTATATTACTTGGAATGGCTTGGTCAACTGTGTTCAGTTCATAAATATGTTTTACATTTTTATCTGCCTGTTATAAAGATGAACAAAAAAACTTAATGAGAAAGATCACAGATACGTAATAATTTAAAGTCTGTAGTTGAATTTCCTAACTTAAAGAATAGACCAAAATTTCTGTGTATAAAAAAAAAATGAAAGACTCCTTACATCCTGGTCTGGGTAACGTGTGTGATTTATTATTTGGTGAATTATTGTGCAGAACAAAACAAAGGTGCCTTCATGCCGCTTTAACAGAGCTGGAGAAGCCCCGGGCAGGAGGGGCTTTCCCCTGGGTGTGCAGCAGCCTGGCCGGATGTGTATGCAGAAGAGGAACTTATGCTGGGATGTTAGGCCCCCAGTGGGAGGGGCTCCAGCTGCTGCAGGAGCCGCGGCTGTCTTGACTTGAAAGGGCCTCTAGTACACGGCGCGGTGGCTCAGTCCTGTAATCCCAGCGCTTTGGGAAGCCGAGGCGGGAGGATCCCTTGGGCCCAGGAATTTGAGGCTCCCCGACACACATGCACGCTCCCCACTTCTTTTATTGTGGTAGAACACAGATCACATAAAATGTACCACGTTCACCATTTTTAAGTGTGCAGTCCAGGGGCAGAAGCACATTCACGGTGCTGTGCAGCCATCACCACCATCCAGCCGCAGAACTTGTTCATCTTCCCAAACTGAAGCTCTGGCCCCGTTCAACCCCAACTCCCCACCCCCCAGCCCCTGGCACCCAATCTTCTACTTTCTGTCTCTATGGATTTGACCACTCTAGGCCCCTCATAGAAGTGGAATCCTACAGTATTTGCCCTTCTGTGACTAGCATGATGTCCTCAAGGATCATCCATGTGGAAGCATGTGTCAGAATTTCCTTTTTAAGGTGAATCATACTCCATTGTCTGGATATGCCACATTTTGCTTATGCAATCAGCCATCCATGGACATTTAGGTTGCTTCCACATTTCAGCTATTGTGGATCATGCTGCAGTGAACATGGGTATGCAAACCGCCCTTCCAGACCTTGCCTTCCATTCCTTTGGGCCTATACCCAGCAGTGGAAATACTGGATCCTATGGGAACTGTAGGTTGAACCTTTTGAGAAACCGCCATTTTCCATTCTCATCAGCAGTGCAGGAGGGTTCCAATCACAGACGCCTTTGCTAATCGAAAGCCACAGGAAGAAAGCCCACCATTTCACTCATTCCCTTAATCCACATGCTGCATCCCTGAACACCTGTGCCTGTGCACGCCCATGCTCCATGGTCCCATCCCTGCTTGAGCCCAGAAGAGCCAGGAAGGCAATCCTGTGGCCAAGACTTGCCAATGACCACCCTGGCGATGGCGCTAAGACCACACTCCCCTCATTTCATTGGACTTCTCTTCCCCTTTTCGACTTGGCAGCACCGGAAGACGCATTTTCCAGGAAGGCTGCCAAGAGAGGAGAAAAATGGCTTCAAAGTCATTCAAAGCATCAGAGTCCATGCTTCTAAAACTGGCAAAAAGACCAATCAGGCTGGGCACGGTGGCTCACACCTGTAATCCCAGCACTTTGGGAGGCCGAGGTGGGGGATCACTTGAGGTCAGGAGTTCGAGACCAGCCTGGCCAAAATGATGAAACCCTCTCTCTACTAAAAATAAAAAAATTAGCCGGGCTTGGTGGTGCATGCCTGTAATCCCAGCTACTTGGGAGGCTGAGGCAGGAGAATCACTTGAACCCAGGAGGTGGAGGTTGCAGTGAGCCGAGATCGCGCCACTGCACTCCAGCCTGAGTGACAGAGTAAGATTCTGTCAGGAAAGAAAAGAAGGGAAGGGAAGGGAAGGGAAGGGAGGGGAGGGGAGGGGAGGGGAGGGGAGGGGAGGGGAAGGGAAGGGAAGGGAAGGGAAGGGAAGGGGAGAGGAGAGGAGAGGAGAGAAGACAAGAGAAGAGAAGAGTAAGAGGAGAAGGAAAAGAAAAGAAAAAAGAGAAAAGAGAAGAGAAAAGACAAATCAAAAACAGCAGGCAGAAGAATCGCAGCATGTCCTTGCTGCATTGGTGTCCAAGTGCATCCTGAACCATAAGGATGAGTAAGTCCAGATTGAGCCAAAGTCCATACCAAGACAGCTGGCCCTTCATGGAGAGACATCATGCTACCCCAAAAGAATCGCAAATTTGTGTCTGTGAATCCCTTGTCCACAAGCTTCTGCTTCAAACATGACACAGGTTCCACAGGGGAAAATCGGAACTCAGTGAAACAGCTGAGTCCTGGGAGTAAAGGCTTGCGCAGGGGTCTGGGGGAGGCCCGTGTGTGAGTGGCCCGTGGCTGCTCACAACAGAAACTTCTCTCCCAGTTCTGAAGGCCAGAAGTCCAAAATCAAGGCATGGGCAGGCCATGCTCCCTCTGAAGGCTCCAGGGCAGAATCTGCTCCAGGACCTCCTCTTGGCTTTGGGCCAGCCGTCCTCGGAATTCCTTGGCTTGTAGATGCTTCACTCCAACCTCTGCCTCTGTTGTCGTGTGGTTTTTCTCCCATGTCTGTCTCTCCCTGTGCGTGTGTCTGTCTGTGTCTCTCCCCCTTTTTTTCTTATACCTGAATCAAGCAGCTTTATTCTCACCCACAGCACAGTTCAATGCACGTGGGAGGCTCTGTTAGGTTCCAGAAGAAATATAGGCACGGAGGCTGTTTCCGGCTTGCAATTCTGTCACCTCAGAGTCCTTTCTTTCTGGAAGTTCAGATGAGAAAATAGATGGTGTTTACACCTTTGCTCTTAAGTGCTTACAGTGACATCTATAGTGTCCCCTGGACTTCCAGAGATGAACATGAAGCACATGATCCTATCTAGAATTGGCGGGCACTAATTTTCCCCACCACAATGATTGCCTGTTATTTCAAGCAACTACTATGTGCCTTATTGGTTTTACATTTTAACATACCGGGCCAGGCATGGTGGCTCACGCCTGTAATCCCAGCACTTTAGGAGGCCAAGGTTAGAGGATCGCTTGAGTCCAGGAGTTTGAGACCAGCCTGGGCAACATAGCGAGGCCTCATCTCTACCAAAAATAAAAATAAAAAATTAGCCAGGCACAGTGGTGCACACCTGTAGTCCAAGCTACTCAGGAGGCTGAGGTGGGAGGATCGAATGAGCCCAGGAGGCCAAGGCTGTGGTGAGCCATGATTGCAAAAGAGAGAAAAGAAAAGAGAAAAGAAGAGGGGAGGGAGGGAGGGAAGGAGAAAAGAAGAAAGGGAGGGAGGGAGGGAAGGAAGGAAGGGGAAAAGAAAAAGGGGTGGATGTATTAGCCCAAGATACACGGGTGATAGAACCAGCCTTCACAGCCAAGTGGTCTAACTCCAGAACCCACTCTTCGTTTCTTGGAATGTTAAAATGTATTTGAATGCCAAAATGTGTCTTGTCTTGTCTTTCCTGTGTCTTGTCTTTTGTCTTGTCTTGTCTTTCCTGTGTCTTGTCTTTTGTCTTGTCTTGTCTTGTCTCGAACTGCTGAGCTCAAGCCATCCTCCTGCCTCGGCCTCCCAAAGTGCTGGGAATACAGGCATAAGCCACAGTGCCTGGCCTAATTTTTTTTTTTTTTTTAATAGACAAGAGGTCTTCATATGTTGCCCAAGCTGGTCTTGAACTCTTGGGCTCAAATGATCCTCCCACTTCCGCTTCCCAAAGAGCTGGGATGACAGGCCTGAGCCACCATCCCCTGCCTATTTTTAAAATGTTTGAGGAATATCCATACTGTTTTCCATAGTGGCTATACTATATCCCACCAGTAGTGTGTGAATGTTCCCTTTTCTCCACATCCTCACCAAAGCTTGTTTTCTTTTGTTTGATAGTAGCCATTCTAATTGAAGTGAGGTGATATCCTCCATGTGGTTTTGATTTGCATTTCCCTGATTCCTGACGTTGAGCAATTTTTTCACATACCTGTTGGCGATTTGTACGTCTTCTTTGGAGAAATGTCTGTTTAGGTCTATTGCCCATTTTTAAATTAGGTTGTTATTCTGTTGTCTAAATTCCTTATATATTCTGGATATTAACCCCTTGTCAGACGTAGAGTTTGTGAATATTTTCTTTTTTAAAAAAAAAAAAAAGATAAGAGTCTCCCCGTCTGTCGCCCAGGCTGGAGTATGGTGGCGCGATCTCGGCTCGCTGCAACCTCCGCCTCCCAGGTTCAAGCGATTCTCCTGCCTCAGCCTCCCAAGTAGCTGAGATTACAGGCATCCACCACCATGTCCGGCTAATTTTTGTATTTTTAGTAAAGACGGGGTTTTGCCACGTTGGCCAGGCTGGTCTACAAACTCCTGACCTCGGGTGATCCACCCGCTTCGGCCTCCCAAAGTGCTGGGATTACAGGTGTGAGCTACCACACCTGGCCATGAGGGCCATTTTTACCATATTAATTCTTCTGAGCCCTGGCCACCTTCTCTTCCTTCCTCTTTTCACTACCATGCTACACATTCTCATTCTGTTTCCCATCTCTCCCTCCACATAAGCAAGGAGTTTCACCTGGTTGCCAGAGCGCAGGCAAGGACTGGGCACACAGTAGCTGCTCAATAAATGTGGTTCTTTGACTGATTAGTCTTAAAAAGCTTACAACAGGTAAAGCAGGAGCCCACATTTAGGAGAAGTTAATCATCAAAACCCACAGGGGAGTTCTACGAAATGAAGGGCAGGTCAGCCGGGGCAAGCCTGCCCACCAGGGAAGCCTGTGACATCTGCTCAGATACTTCATTCTGAAGACATGAACATAGTCGCTCTGTAAAGTCAAGCAAGACTCTGCCCTGACCTGCATCACCCCTGCCCCCACACCTGCAGGAGCCGGAGCCCACCCTCCTGTGTAAACCTACCAGTCCCCCGGCCCTACGCCACGTGCTGAACGTACGTCTAGCCTGAAAGGGGACCTAGAGAGCGCCTCCTGGACTGGTCTATTTCTTACCCACTGGCTTTTGAGCAAGGAGTCAGAGGGGTGCTGGGGGCCACAGCTCTGAGTTTCTCCAGCCTCCCCATCCAGACTGGCTACCTTGACATTTAAAAACGCATTACTTTTAGTTACCTTCGATCAGGACTCACTTTTCTGAATTCAAGTGATCCTCCCTAACCCCAGGCCTGCCGCCTGATGGCTGGGACACACTCTACCTGAGAGCACTCCGAGGGAACCAGTCTCTGAGGGCCCCTCACACCCCCATGTGCAGCATGCGCTGCAGAGCAAAGCCAAGGGTCCCTATTGACTTGTATCACCTTTTATTACACAAAATAGATTTCAGCCACGTTGCACATTCATTCTCCCTACAAATCTGGCTTTTAAGAAATCCGTAGGGATTCAGTCTCATCGATTTCATGACTTTCCTTTCATTGATGTCATGCCTGTATTGTAGTCAAAGTCCTCTCAAAGGACAAACGCAGATGTGGCTGCCTTGGGTCAGCTGCACACAGTACACTCCCGGCCTGCCCGCTGGAGGCGCGGCTCCCACCATCACCTGCACCGCGACTGCTAGGGACTGGCAAAGCGGCAGCATGCCATCGCCTTCTCCAGCCCTTCTCCAGCAGCACAACCAGTCCTCCCAGCTGGTCCTGTGGGGACCAGCCGTCATGGCGACGTGGTGACAATGTCCCCAGGCAGCCGACCATCCTGGGCTTCTCTTTGGGCAGGCCTGGGCCAGGACCTTAGGGGATCTCTGTGTCCATGGTATAAATCTGAATGAGATCAGACACAATATTATCAATGATTGGCTTGGTAAGGTCGTCATTAAACACCTAGAAAGAAGAAGGAAAACAGGTTCCAGTTAGACTCCCTCTGTGTTAAACAAGGCACCTGTCACTAAGCAGAGAATCACATTTCATGGGCAGGGGAGGGGCACAGGGACTTGGCTATGCAGGAAGACAGTAGCTCTCCTGCAAAGCCAGTTTAATTCCAGCCCGTTGAGGCCAAACACTTTACAAGGCCGAGAACATTCCAGATGGAACAGGCCTTGGTGATCTTCTGACCCAGAGAGGAGGGGACCTGTCCAACGTCATACAGGGAATTGGTAACACAGCTGGGTCCAGAGCACAGGCTCCTGCCTCCTGCCCGGGACTCCCTCAGGTCCAGGGTCTCTGCGGACACTGGCAAGAGGAGAGGGTGGCAGTCCCTGTGCAGCCACAGGCAGGCTAAGTACCCAGACCCCACGCCTACCCTAACCCAGCCCCTGGGGAGCATGTGGACCCACTCCACAGTCCGGACCGCCACGTGCAGGAGCACTCTCAAGACGGCGAAGGACATCCTCGGGGCCCATGGCAGGAGGGTTGCAGCCCAGGGCCACGCCACAGGCTGGGGTCCACACCCTGTACCTTCCAAAGGCAGGTCTGGCCTCTGCCCGGCTCCTGGAGGATAACCTCTAGGCCCCTAGAAAATCCTGCCCCATGTGAGCGTCTTGGTTTACTGGACTGCCAGGCGGTCTGTGCTAACCACATCATTTATGGTGAGGGCCTTGGGCCACAGAGTCCCAGCCAGATCTCTGGTGGCTGCAGCCCAAGTGACCAGGGTTGGCCACGCAGGCGCTCCATGCCCACGCAGCCCACCACCTCCCATGGAAACCCTGGCCGCCATGACTGGGATGAGCTTCCCGGTTGGGACTCCGTGCTCGCTGTCCCACACTGTTGCCGAAAGAAACAGGTGCCGTCTGCACAACTCCCCTGGGCGAGGAGCCGCTGAAGCTCACGCCTGGTCTCTCCTGGAGCCCGCCCTGTGCGCCCTGAGCCTTCGCTCACGGTAACCTGTGTCCTTTCCTTGTAATAAACCGGAACTGGGAGTGTGACAGCTTTTCTGAGTTCCGAGCCCTCCCGGCACAGCACTGAGCCCCAGGGTGCTCTTCGGGATCCCCAATGATAAGGGAAATAGTAAGTAAAGCAGCAAGACCTTGGTCAGATGCTGCGTCTGTAGCCACCCTGTGCCAGAGCTTGCTGCCTGGGGAACCAATGTACCAATCAGATCAAGGCCTTGGGCCAAGTCAAGGCAAGAACTAGACCTACGTCCACCCCTGCTGAATGCTCCCAAAGAACCCTAGGTTCCTCTGTGGCCTACAACCTCAGGTAGGAGATGGTGACCTGGACGCCCTCCAAGTCCTGACTCAGGAAGCATAGCTGTCTTACCCTGGGCTCTGGGTGAAAAACAAATACTTCAGAAATGCACACTTGCTTGCTGGGGTCCATGACCTGTGTGCTCCTGGAGACCCCAAGCCCAGAAGCAATCATTAAAAAATATTCAGGGGCTGGGCATAGTGGCTCACGCTTGTAATCCCGGCACTTTGGGAGGCCGAGGCGGGTGGATCACTGGAGGTCATGAGTTCAAGATCAGCCTGGCCAACATGGTGAAACCCCGTCTCTACTAAAAATACAAAAATTAGCCAGGTGTGGTGGCAGGCACCTGTAATCCCAGTTACTTAGGAGACTGAGGCAGGACAATCACTTGAACCAAGGAGGTGGAGGCTGTAGTAAGCTGAGATTGCGCCACTGTACTCCAGCCTGGGCAACAGAGTGAGACTCTGTCTCTATTAAAAAAAAAAAAAAAAAAAAAAAAAAAAGCAGGGCCAAAACGTGGAAGCAGCCTGCATCCATCGATGGATGAATATGTTAATATCATATGGTCCATGCAGGCCATGAAATATGATTCAGCCATCAAAAGAAAGGACATTCTGAGACGGGGGCTCCAACATTGTGCTCAGCAAAAGAAGCCAGTCACAGAAAGGCCCGCACTGTAGGATTCCACTCCTGTGAGGGGCCTCAAAGGAGAGCCGTGAACTCTGTAGAGGACAGTGGAAGGTTGGGTGCCAGGGGCTAGGGGGTGGGGAGTTGGGGTTGAACGGGGCCAGAGCTTCAGTTTGGGAAGATGAACAAGTTCTGCGGCTGGATGGTGGTGATGGCTGCACAGCACCGTGAATGTGCTTCTGTCCCTGGGCCGCACACTTAAAAATGGTGAACGTGGTACAATTTAGGTGATGTCTATGTCACCACAATTAAATGTAACAGTCCAGAACAGGTGGCAACCCTGGGGCACCTGACAGCAGAAGAGACACAGACCCAAGTCCTAGGAGGAGACACTGCTGGCCTCTGGGGACTCTGCCTTTTTGAGGGCAGTCCATCTGCTTATAAGACAAAAAGCAGCAGTGGCTGGAAAGAGGCAGGTTCTCCTTCTGCTCAGGAACAAGGGGATGGAGGGCACTCGGTGTGGCTCTGGACGTGGAAGTTTCAGCAGCATTGCGTGATGACCTGCATCATTTCTGACCCCGCTACTGTCCCTGCTCATCTGGCAAGTCAGAGTGCAGGCAGGCTTCTCCAGGGAAGCACATCAAGCTGCCATGCTGAGCCCGTGGCAGATAAGTGACAGGAGTCACCGTAAGAAGTGGCAGCCGAGAGCACACAAGGAAGAAAGGGTTTCAAAAGCCAGGCCGTGAGCTCTGCAGCACCCGGGTGGGTGAGGCCTCCCAGGATCTCACTCATCATGGGGGATCAGGCCCTCACACCCCGCCAGCCCACAGGAGGCACCTGGATTCCGGAAGCTTCTGGTGCACAGCCCCGAGCTGGGAGGCAAAGGTCAGGTCAAGTTTAGCAGAGCCTTTAAGAAGAGCTGGCTGAACAGAAGTTCCACACCCCACAAAGGGTAACTTCTTCCCAGTCTGAACGATGACTGGGTGAGTCTGGGCCGCCAGCAAACAACTTGCTGGTAGAGCTGCTTCCTGGCTGTGCAGGGTTACCTGGGCTCCCACTCCTCTGGGAGGGGCTAAGCATGGGACGCAGGTGGTACTGGCACACCAGGTGAGGTTTACTAGCAAGCGCAGAAGACAGAGCAGAAAGGAAGACAGATGCAGCATAGGCAGGCAGCCCAGGGCCAGGGCCACACCCACCAGATGTCCCCAGAGGGTGTCTGCCCCCCCCAGAGTCCAACCCTGAGCACGAGGCAGCCACATTATGTGAAAGTCCCTGAGCAGCCCGAGTGTGGAGCAACACTGTCTACACAGATGGCCCTGGACCACCTGCACACTGCCTTGGGGACAGGGTGCTTCCAGCTTGAGACTGGGAACATGGGTGCATGGGTTCAAAGACACATGAGCACCCGCTTTGGTGCCAGGGAGGCGCGGGAGATTGGGGAAGAGATGCCCAGCCTCGGGCACTCACAGCTGACTGGGGATACGAGATTAGACAATAAACACGCAAAAATCAGCAAATGCTGTGGTCTTCCACAAGGCACACGGGCCAGGGAAGAGAGGCAGGGGTACCTCTATGCAGAACAGCACCAGCCACCTGGAAAGCTGTCCTATGCACAGGCCTACAGAGTTCCACCATCTACCCCTCCATGATCTACCTATTAATACCTATCAATCACCCGCCACCCTGCCCATCAGCTCTCTCACCTATCCATCCAGGTGTCTGTCAACTAGCCAGCTAGCTGTCACCTACCTAGCCATCCAGCCCTCTCCATAAAGCACCCCAGATGTTTCTGATGGGAAGCCAGGTTTAGTAACCTGTGACCACAGTCAAGTTCCCACTCAATTCAGTAAAAGCGGTTCTCCGCTGGGGCAACCCTCCTCCCGGGACACCGGCGACGTCGGTGGAGGCCAGCACTCCTGTTCGACATCCGGGACCCCTAAATGGCAACTGTGCCGAGGGGGAGAGCCTGTCCCAGGCCATCGCAACAGGGTACTTTCGAGCTTCCATGTTCCCCAGCAGCCCGTATCTTTCTTCATGGATAATTAATAGAATTTGGTGAGCACTGCAATACAGAGACTTCCAGAGGGAAAGGGGGCACGTCCAGTGTGCCAAGCAGCCACCTCACCTGCCACCACGGCTTCTCAGCCTCGACCTCGGCGGGCACCTCAACTCCGTAGACCTGCAGGGCCAGGTAGAGCACCGCCACGGCGATGTGCTGGGCCTGGAAGCGGAGGCACAGCGCCCCGTGGTAGCTGTCCCGCAGCAGGGCCCAGGCGGTGACGGCAACAGGGGTCCGCTGCCAGCTGTGGCGGTTCAGCCAGTTCTGGAGGGAAACCAGGTAGTGGAGCAGGTACTGCAAAGACACGTGTGTCAGCCTTTAGGCCCACCAGCTGCTCTCCTCATGCTGACATAATCATATCAGCACCTGCTCCAACCCTCCAGCGGCTTCCATGTCCCTTAGGAAGAAGCCCCAAGGCCTTCTGCTGGCCCCATCTCCTGTCCCTCCCACCCTGCCTTCCAGCAAACCCCGTCCAGGGCCTTCGCACTTGCTGAGCCCTCTGCCTAAAACCAGCTCACCGTATGCACCTGCCCACTCTCACCCTCCAGACCCAGCTCTAGGGAAACCTACGAGGGCCACCCCCACCACAGTCCCTCTCCACCACAGGGCCCGCTCTGGCCACCATGAAATTCCTCGGGGCCTGGTGCTCCGGAAAGCACCCTCTTCATGGGCAGAACAGAAGGTGCTGCTCCCCATGCATCTGGCCTGCTGCCAAGGGCACATGCTGTCCTCGGCCACAACATCCAAATGACCTCCCAGCCCAGCTGCCAGCTCCTGCTCTCAGAACACTGACATTTTGCCAGAACCTCACACAATAAGACAGATGCTGCGAGCTCTCTGGACAGTCTGGAACACACACGCGTGTGATCCCAGCACACCATGCAGGAGGGATACATAGGTTACTTTCCACCCCAGCCCTGACTGGAAGGAGGGGAAGGGGCTGGCAGGCTCCCAGCCACACCAAGCTATCAGTTCCCCATCTGGGCACAGATCACACACCCCTTGAGGTCTGAGTGCTGCTCTTTCCTGAGCCCTGTCGCCTTGACAACTCCACCCTGCAGCCACCAGGGCATCTCCCACCTTCCCCCAGGATGCTCAGCAAGCATTCTGCCCACTAAGACACTACTGCGCAGAAATCCCAGACCAGGGCTTTCCAGGTACTGAGGTGGGAGTGTGGAAGGCTGGAGGCAAGATTATAAAGGCAACACGAAGGGCCCATGCGGGTGGAACCGTCTCTCACCTTGGCTGTGGTGGTAGGTCCGTGAACGGAGTCGTGATAAAATGGAACAGAAAAATATACACACAGGAATACAAGTGGAAGTGAGGATGCCAGTGGACTGTGTTGGTTTTGGCATCCTGGCTGTGTTCCCCCTGGGGGAGACTGGGCCAAGGGTACATGTCACAACTGCGTGGGAATCTACAATGATCTCAGTAAGAGTTCTGATGAAAAAGAATGAAACTCCTAGCCAGGAGCCCCAAACCGCAACTCCTCCATCTCTGTCTCCGGCCAGCCTTCTGAGCTGCCCATGCATGCAGCTGCGGTGCCCAGAGCATCGTGTGCCAGTCGCCTAAGCGTTCCACTTTTCCCTTTTACTGCTGTTTGAAATGGTTCTTCTGTTGAGACTCACACATTCCTAGAAGTTAAAGCATGCTGCTTGACTCAAGCGATTTGGCTTTCCCCATGGCTTCCTAAGCACAGCTGAGCTGGAGGCGTGCTCCGAGGCATCACAGCATCCCCTGGGGATGGGGACTCTGGCCGGTCACGAAACCAGCCTGCTTCCCCGAGGCCCAGCGTGCACACCATCTATATGGACCACAGGAGCTGCCACAGCTTCAGCGGGCAGCACGGACCCCGCCCACAGGTGAGCAGGCAGAAAGGCAGAAGCTGAAATGAGAATTGGCTGAGAAAACCCACAGGAGTGGGACAGGAGAGGCCGGGCGGCCAACCCAGCCACAAACACAGAGCCGGGAGACCCAGTTCCCAGCCGCAGCCCTGCTCTCCTTCTGTGCTGTGCTCTCGAGTATGAGATGGGATGCACTTTTGGGATAAAGAACAGAGACCATGGCTTGAGCCTCTCCAAACAGGCACCAGTTCCCCAGTATGTACCTTGTGTGGATGCTGGAAGGAGACCTGGAAGCGCAGAACTCTCAGCATGAGAAGCTCACACTGCACGATGCTGTCCCGGAGCTCCCAGAAGCGGGAGTCCAATTCCAGGGGCTCACCGCTTGGGTTAAAGTACCTGCGCAGAGAAATGGCAATGCTTCAGCAGCCAGGGCAGTCTCCTGAGCACTGGATGGCTCAAATTGCTTAAGTCACACAATGTCCAGATGCAAACTACATCGTCCATCTGCAGATTCATGGAGGGTCATTTTATTTGGGTTTTTATACAAAAATTCTTCATCTCCACATCTAGTGTAGAGAATGAAAACAGTAACCAACAGAGGAAAGAAGCCAGCTCCTAGTTTTAGCCAGATGGGCTGTCCGCTATCATTCAGCAAAATGTCAAGTGCAAAGACTGGCTGTTGGCGATGGCTCCAGAGGAACCGGAAGCTTGAGCATGCCAAGTCGGTTGTGCTTCCTGTTATACTCAGCCTGGCATTAGGGAGTCTTCATCACCTGAGGTGGCAATGCCCAGGGCTCTCACTCTGGGCCCAAGGAACGTATTTTTTTAACTTATTTTTATTTTTTACTTTTTGAGACAGGGTCTTGCTCTGCCTTTCAGGCTGGAGTACAGTGGTGCAGCCACAGCTCACTGCAGCCTTGACCTCCTGGGCTCAAGCGATCCTCCCGCCTCAGCTACCCGAGCAGCTGGAACCACAGGCATGCGCCACCACGCCCGGCTAATTTTTGTATTTTTGGTAGAGACGAGGTTTCACCATGTTGACCAGGCTGGTCTTGAACTCCCGGGCTCAAGCGATCCACCCGCCTCGGCCTCCCAAAGTGCTGGGATCACAGGCGTGAGCCACCACGTCCAGCCATCCAAGGAACATATTTAAGCCTCTCATGGGAATGATATACTCCAAAAAGTGAACATTTCTCAGTTTTGTATTTCCCAGACCGTCTTTCCCTCGCCTTGGCAAAGACCCTGCATTCTGCCCCAGCAGGAACACACCTGCTTGCACCGGCTGTGCCACGCCCACGCCACACCCACAGCAGGGCGAGGCTCCTAAGCAACTGGGACCCACCACCTGGCTGGGTCTGCACCCTCCCGCTGCAGGCAAGCTCTTCTGCCTGCAGCCATCCCTGTCTAAGACTTCCACAGAATCTTCTTTGACATGCCTCTCCAAGCTCCCTCTGCTGAAGCCCCGCCTCTGCCCTCCATCCAGCTTTCGAGGCTCCCCATAATCTGGCCCAGCGTTTCTCTCACAGACCCCACCGGCCTCTGACATCAGGCTCCTTCTCACGTTTGCTGCTACTGTTTCTGGCCCTGCCTGGTTCAAGGCCATCCAGGTACTTCCTTCCAAGCTCCATTGCTGGCACCTGGTGGGCAGGGCCCCATAGGAGCCTTCCCTGCCCGTCCCCCCTACCGGGCGGAGATCAGGAGCCCAGCCAAATGCCATTACCTGTTGGACACATTGATGATGTCACGAGTCCGCAGGTGCTGCTCTTCCACTTTGCCGGCCAAGTAAATTGAAGACATGGCAATCAGGTAAGGGTCATAGGCGTCCAGGTTGGTCTCGCAAAAGAACTTATGGTAAATGGTGCAAGCAGTGGCAATGGGAATGGACCGCATCCCTAGCTTGACACCTGCGGAGAGAAAGCAGGCAAGAGAGGACTTCAATCCAGCGCTGGCTCACTGCTCCAGTGAGGGGAGCCATTGGAATGGGCCCTAGCAGGTACAACCCTACTTGGACAAGGCTAAGAACTTCCAGCAGAGCCAGTGGCTCCTGCTGGGTCTCTTACTGGGCTCTCAGACTCTAGTGGGTGACCCAAGCCCCTGGGGATGGTGTTCAAATGCAGACTTCCCCTTCTGTAGGTCTGCGGCTCTGAGATTCTCCACTTCTGACAAGCCCCAGGTCATGCCCATGTCAGGGGTCTACAGACCACGCTCTGGGAAACAAGGGTTCCGAGGACCGCTCAGTTAGCAACTGGCATAGCAGCTTCTGCAAAACCCTGGAAAAGGACTATATGCTGTTGTGTGTCTGGGTTCACCTTAGCAAACAGCTAGCTAGAAGTCGCCCACCCCACAGCTACGACGACAGAAAAGAAACGGCCTCGTGGGTGCCACAAGTCCTGAAGTCACAGTGAAAGATTACACTGAGCACTGGTTTCCTAGTCCACAGGTTAGAAGAGGTGAGCAAAGCAAGCAGCGTGACTGCCAAGAGTAACCACTTGCATTGCAGAGAAAAGGCAATGTTTATGGCCACAGCCAGGCACCAGGGAAGGACACCAGCACATTGAAAAGTGGGCTGGGCATGCTGGTTTACGCCTGTAATCCCAGCACTTTGGGAGGCTGAGGCAGAAGGATTGCTTGAGCCCAGGAATTCGAGACCAGCCTAGGCAACAGAGTGAGACCCTGTCTCTACAAAAAAGAGAAAGAAAAAATTTTTTAAGGTGAACAAAACTCAAAACACCAGAGCAGGATTCAGTGGATTCTACTTAGGGGTTAAAGCCCATCCCCAGCCCATCCCTGAATGGCTCCTAAGAAAATCACTGCCCTGGTGCACAGAACCAAAACAAATTCACAACCACCAGGGTTCACAAGAGAAGGTTAAATGACATCCACTAGGCCAAAACAGGAAGGCGAAGAACAACCGACAATCAACCATGAAATGACAGTCAGCATCCTCTGCCTAAGAAGGTAGATCAGTTCCCTAGGGCTACTGCAACAAATCACCACAAATTCAGCCACTTAAACAACACACATTTATACTCCTCCGATCCTGGAAGTCAGAAGTCCAAAACTAGCCTAGAAAGCTAAGATCAACGTCTAAGCAGGGCTGGCTCCTTCTGGAGGCTCCATGGGAGAATGTTTCCTTGCCTTTTCCAGCTTCTAGAGGAGGGCTGCATTCCTTGGTTGCTGGCCCCTTCCTCCATCTTCAAAGCTTCTAACTCTGCTTCTGTCCTCACGTGGCCTTCTCTGACGGTGACTCCTCCTGCCTTTGCCTTATAAGGATGGGTGTGGTTACACCCAGATAATCTAGGATGATCTCCCATCTTAAGGTCTCTAATCACATCTTCAAAATCTCTTTTGCTATATAAGATGACATTCACAGGTTCCAGGGATTAGGATAGGGACATCTTTGGGAAATCAATATTTAGCCTCCTACAAAGGACAAAGGATTGTGTAATACATTTTATAAAGAAGTCCCTCAGAAGGTCTAAACTTGTTATATAGAGACAATTCCTACCTGGGACCCCTCATTCCAGGAGATGCCAGATAAGGTGCTGTTACTGACATGACCTTCCAAGCTTTGTTTTACAGAGCAAACCCCAATTTACACGGACCCTCGGAGCAGACGGTAGCAGATGAGGTGTCACTGCCATCCTTCCCTAATAATAACTTTGCAACTCTTCTTGCAAATTACAGTAAATTTACATATCACTGGGATGAACAGTCCTGCAGCAGTCCTCAGACTCTCCGCCCACCTTGGGTAGAAAGCACATCTGCCCAACCCTTCTCCCCCAAGCAGTAAAGGTAGGAAATAACTACCCGCCAACTAACAGTATCTCCTATCAAGATACTGTTGATGGGCCGGACGAGGTAGCTCACGCCTGTAATCCCAGCACTTTGGGAGGGCGAGGCAAGTGGATCACCTGAGGCCAGGAGTTCAAGACCAGCCTGGCCAACATGGTGAAACCCCGTCTCTACTAAAAATACAAACATTAGCCGGGTGCGGTGGCACACACCTGTAATTCCAGCTACTCGGAAGGGTGAGGAAGGATAATTGCTTTAGTCCGGGAGACGGAGGTTGCAGTGAGCCGAGATCACGCCACTGCACTCCAGCCTGGCCAACAGAGCGAGACTCCGTCTCGAAAAAAAAAAAAATACTGTTGATGGCTGGATGGAAACGATGTTTCTACAGAGATCTTAGCTTAATCACCTCGCCTGGGAAGCGCGGAGCCCAACACTACTGTGGATGTCCTGGCAGGGTTCGGAACAGGAGCTGCAAGCAGCCTAGGTCCCCGGAGTGACAGGAACCCCCGGACAGCGTTCTCCAAAAGGCTCCGCGCGACTAAGCGCCACAAAGTCTACCGGAGTGCAGGGCCGCGGGTGCCGGCAGAAGGCGTGGCGCACTGCGCAGAGCTGCGGGCGCCCGGGCCGGTCTCCGCCTCGCTGGAGGCCCAACCCGGCCACGTCCTCTCCTAGGGCCTGCACACCGGTCCACGCCATGGGGATACCTCGCGGCTCACTGCTCAGCACACCGGGCGCGGCGCAAAGGCGGAGGTCCTCAGCCCCGAGCAGGGCTTCCCGGCCTCTGCTACGGTGAGCACTCCAGAAGGCCGGCCTGGCCAGCCGGGCCCGCTCCGCGAAGCGGGCCGCGGCGCCGCCTGTCCTGGCCTCCCCCGGCCGCGGTTACCTGCCTCCATGATGAACCTCGCCACTCGGAAGTGCACCCTGGCTTCGGGCGCCGGCTGCCCCTCCGGGCCCCGCGCTGCAGGCCCCCCTCCGCCGCCCTCCGGGGCTTCCATGAGGCGCCGCGGCACCGGCGGAAGGAGAGGCGGCCCCGGCGCGCAGAAGCCGCCAGAACTGGGGGTACTCGCGGCGGGCGCTGCCGCCCCACCCGGCCGCGTCCGGCCCCGCCCCGCCCCGCCCCTCGACGCCCCGCCCCGCCCCTCGACGCCCCGCCGCTCCTCCGCCCCGCCCCGCCCCGCCCCGCAGGGCCCTCGCCCAAGGGTGAGCGCGCGCCTGCGCCACAGAGGCTGCCTGGCCGCGCGCGCAGGCGCAGGCGCAGGCGCAGGCGCAGAGGCCGACACCACCGGGCGGCTGGTATGTGTCCACCGGCCCCTAGGCTCCTCGAGCCCCGTCCCTGGGAGACGCAGGCTCCTGCCCGCGGAGCTGCTCCGAGACCCGCGGGAGGGCACCTCCGGTCACCCGAGCCGCAAATCCCCGCCGTCCGAAGAAGGTGTCGCCCCGGGCTGGCGGCCCAGCGTGGCTTAGGCCAGGTACAACCGGCAGCGCCCGCCAAGCCCTGGGCTAGGGACGCCTGCGGGAGTTCACGGGGAGGCGCCGGTGTCTGAGGTCTGAGAAGACAGCGGCCACCGGAAAAGGTGCTAATGTTTGCAGACCCCGATCCATCGACACCCCAAGGAAATGCTGTGCACAAAATTCCAAGAGGGCCTTTTCGAATAGACGCATGAACGGTGTTTGTGTCTGGATCGTCCAGCCTCCCGGGATCGATTGGGAATCTAGCTTCTGCTTGCCTTTCCAGTGCGACGCACAGTAGGAGCCTAATAAATGTTTGTTGAATGAATGCTGAATATCGAACTTAGGTATTTACCATCTCATTTTTCATTCGCGTCTTCCACAAGCAGGAAATGGTGCATCAGGCTTTAGGGACATAGAACCCCAAAGGTACTCCCAAGCTAGTGACAGTCACTGGAGTCATTCTGATACATTCAGATCATTGCTACAATTTCAGACAGCTGGCAATATGGAGAGGAAAAAGCTACTGCTCCCTAAACCCTTCTGCCCAGGCGCCTTGATCTCCTGATGGTGTGGAAGTCTCCACCTCTTACCCCCACCCCACACACCCAGTCCGGCCTCATTCTCCTTCCTCAGCACTTCCTGCCTCCACCAGGCTCCCCAAGTCCTCTCTCCATCCCAGCTGGGTTAGTTTCCTGGGGCTACTGTAACAAATGACCACAAATTGGGTTGCTAAAAACAGCAGAAGTATATCCTGTCTCAATTCTGGAGGCCAGACACCTGAAATGCAGGTGACACTAGGGCTTTGCTCCCTCAAAGGCTCTGGCAGAGGATCGGTTCTTCCTTGCTCTTCCAGCTTCTGCAGCCTGAGTTCTTCCTGGGCTTGTGGCCCCATCACTCCAATCTGTGCCTCCATCTCTACATGGCCTTCTCCCTGTCTTCTCTTCTGTCTCTTGTAAGCACACCTGTCGCTGGATTAGGGCCTACCTAGGTAATCCAGGAGGAACTCATCTTGACATCCTTATTTTCATTACATCTTGCAAAGGCCCTTCTGCTAAATAAGGTCACAGTAACAGGGATTAGGACACGGACACACCTTTTGGGGGCTGGCATTCACCCCACAATAGCAGCCGCCAGAGCGAGCTTTCTAAAAGGCGAGGCTGAACAGGTCCTGCCCTGCCTAACACCCTCCGGAGTCCCTTCACCTTCAGGAGAAAATGTGAGGCCTTGACCTCACATGCTGGTCCTTGTGGAGTCACCCTATCAACTGACCAGCCTCGGATCTCACCACTTTGCCTCATGGCAGAGACCTTCAGCAGGTCCCCCAAAGGTTATGGTCTCCCGGCTGGACGTCTCTGCACGTATTCTGCCTGGTGAAGGAATTACCGCTCCACTTCCATCACCCAGCTTGCTCTTGTCTGTATGTGCGCGGGTGTGCACGTGTGTGTGCATATGTGTGCGTGTGTGGACTGACTCAGGGTCCCCAGCTCCCTGTGCTGCTGACACCTGCCACGCCTTGAGCACCGTGTCTGTCTGCAAGCTGTGAGCAGCCCCACCCTCTTCCCCAGCCCAAGGCTGAAACCTAGGCAATGCCCAGAGGGCCCACCTCCCCTCAGCCCCGTTGGTGGAGGCCAGGTCCTGTGTTCCCCCAGCCAGTGCCCTGGGCTGGACCAGCCACAGCTAGATCTGGAAGGCTCAAGCCCATGTTCCCTAAAGCAGCTATGGGCCTTGGGGGATCAGGCTGCTGCCTCTCAGCTTCCCCCACCACCACATCTGTGCACACTAACACACACCCCCATGCACACGCACAGACATGCATCACACATCCCCCCCCACATACACACATGCACACGTGCACATATGTGAACACCCCAAATCAAACAGTGCTTCCCTCTGGCCCCTGGTGGCCCGCCCATCCTCTAGGCACAACTCCTCATTCTCTGGGCCTTCTGTGCTGAAAAGAGTCTGGGCTCAGTAAGTAAAAGGTGCCTGGGAATGTGAGCCGAGAGAATGACTCAATGAACACATGAATTTTAAAGCCCTGGGTCACCTCGGCGCAGTGGTTGATGAATGAATAATTCACTAGCCACCAACTGGAGCCAGCAAACCTTTAGGCAGCACCTCCTCTCCCACTGGCAAGCCTGTCCCCAGTGTCCCAAAGGTGGCATCCCCCGTCTCATCACCCCGGCTCAGATGGTGAGTTCCTTGAGGGCTGAAGCCTGGTTCTCAACCCCAGGCTCGGCCCTGAGGTTGACAGTCACCATCAGAAGCGCGATTCTGTAATATTTGCCAACGCTTCCTTAGCTAATCTTCACCATGTGCCCATACATTGATTAAATCACAGCCTACCCCTCACAATAGCGCTATTATGGAAAAGAGTGAGTGACTCATTTCAAGGAATAGGACTCGGGCTGAAGCTCAAAGGATGAGGCAGAGAAAGAGGGAAGAGGCATTTGGGGTCCGGAAGAGGCTGTGCACGGGCAGGGCCACTTGAAAGCCTGGGTGGTCTTCAAAAAGCACCCACCCTGCTCTGGTCTTCATCCTGGCAGCCTCATCAAAGTCCAGGCCTGCCACTTGGCCTTAGAAACTCCTCGCTGCCTGGGAACCTTCTGCCACAGTCACCTCTCCACTGTACCTTCCGAGCCAGCTCCCTCTCACCATCGGCAAGATCCACAGCCTGCATCTCTGTTCTCCCTCCCCGCTCCCCACTGCCTACCCACCCTTCATCTTTCTATTCAATTATTTATTTATTTATTTATTTATTGAGACAGATTCTCACTCTGCCGCCCAGGCTGGAGTGCAGTAGCATGATCTTGGCTCACTGTAACCTCCACCTCCCGGGTTCAAGTGATACTCCTGCCTCAGCCTCCTGAGTAGCTGGCATTACAGGCCAGGCGTGCGCCACCACACCCAGCTAATTTTTTGTATTTTTAGTAGAGACGGGGTTTCACCATGTTGGCCAGGCTGGTCTCGAACTCCTGACCTCAGGTGATTTGGCCACCTCGGCCTCCCAAAGTGCTGGAATTACAGGTGTGAGCCACAAAACCTGGTCAGATTGTAACTTTTTGGTGAATCTACTGCCTGGTATTATTTTCTTTTTCAGCGATTTGAGTAACCAGGAGCTCAGTAGAGTCATTGAGCAAGCTCTGAGCATGCACGGGATCTTGGGTGTGACCAAGTTGGACCTAAGGAGAAGTGGTGCCAGTTGGGCATGACGGCCGGAAAATCCACCCCAGCAATAGATGTGTGGGAGACTGAAACCAGATGAGTGGGTGCCAGGGCCAGGGAGGGAGCACAGGGAGTGACTGCTGATGGAGACAGGGGTGACAAAGATGTTCTGGAATTAGATAGTGGCAATGGTGGCACAACTCTGTGAATGCTTTAAGTGGGTGAATTTTATGGTATGTGAATGATATCTGAGTAAATCCATTATTTTTTAAAACTACCACATGCAGTCGTGCCACTGAGGACAAAATCTTCTTATGGGGAGAAGGGGTTTCACAAGGAAGAGCTGGGAGACTGGCCAGCAAAGAAAGTCGGAGGGCAGAGCAGCTGGAAGAAGCGGGCAATGTTACGGAGCCAGGAAGCTCTCAGAAGGGCCAAGTGAATGCAAGGAGCTGAGAAACCCAGGGCGTCAGCAGGACAGCCACAGCAAGGGTGGCCGGGCTGTCCTGGGCCTCCGATAGCCCAGGGACGACTCCTGATAGCAAGGAGGCGGTGCGGGAGGGGACCAGAGTGGGGTGTACCCTCAAAGTCCTGCAACGAGGTCAGCGAGGTCACCTCTGAAACAAGGCTCCGCTGCGATGGTTGGAGATGGGGGATCCTCATTGTGGGGGCGCACAGCAGCCAGAGTGGGAGCTGATGGAAACACCTTTGCCCGAAATCCGTCTCCTAGGCAGCCCCTGAGCCCCTCCTGTGATGAGCAGCTGGCTCCCCGTCTTGGGTGGGTGAAGGCTCCTGCAGCAGGAGGCACCTTGTGGAAGCTCCTGTCCTGCAACCCCATGGGGACTCCACTCACAGCCACTGGTCCCACTGTGACCCTCTCGCTGGAGCAAAGCAGGAAAGCCACTGGCAAATGATTTGCAGTTCCATTCTCATACACAGAGAACTCTAGAAGTTTCCACTTGCCCCAAAGAGCAACGTTATGCTTTTACTATCCTTCCTGCTAAGATGCTTCAGCTCTCCGGCTCCATGCCACAGTCTTATCTCCAGGGACCTTGATCTCGCCGTCCCTCGCATGTCACACAGGTCCACTCTATCCATGACAACATGCTGACAGGATCTGGGGATCAGGAGCAAGTGGCTAAGGAAGGGAGGGAGGGTAGAGGTCAAGGTATCAGGGAGAGAAGAAGGAGGCCCGTCTATAGCATGAGTTACTCAATTGCCATGCATTAATGGGGCCCTAAATGTGTTATTTTCCTATGGCGTATTTGTACAAAAGTATCAAAGTGAGGATGTATTTGTTTCCTTTCATGGTCCCCCCACCCTTTCCTGTGGCTGCCATAACAAAGTAACACAACAGAAATGCACTCTCTTGCAGCTCTGGAGGCCAGACGCCTAAGATCCAGGTGTCTGCAGGACCCTGTTCCCTCCTCTGCAGGCTCTGGGGGAGGCTCCTTCTTGCCTCTTCCAGTTCCCGGGGGATCTGGGTGTCCCCTGGCTTGTGGCGACACCACTGTGTTCTCTGTGAATCCACGTGGCCTTCTCCTCTGTGTTTGTGACTTCTTTCCTTCTTATAAGGACACCTGTCATTGGATTTAGGGCCCTAATCCAAGACAATCTCATCTCGAGATCCTTAACTTAATTACATCTGCACAGATGCTTTTTCCAAATAAGGTTCCATTCACTGAGTTCAGAGGGTTTGTTTGTTTGTTTGTTTGTTTGTTTGTTTTTGAGATGGAGTCTCGCTCTGTCACTGCATGGTGACCCCTCTGGTGCTGTCCTCAATCTGCTGAGACCAGTACTGTCCAGCTCCTCTCGTTTCTTCCAAGCCAGCTCGTCATATTGGGCCCGGATGTCTGCCATGATTTTGGCGAGGTCCTGAGATTTGGGGCCTCTACCTCCACGGTCAACTCAGAGCTGGCAATCTGGGCTTGTAGGTCTTTTACTTCGTCTTCGTGGTTCTTCTTCATGAAGAGCAGCTCCTCCTTGAGGGCCTCGATCTCTGTCTCCAGCTGCAGCCGAGTGACATTGGTGTCATCAATGACCTTGCAAAGTCCATGGATGTTGTTCTCCACAGACTGGCACATGGCCAGCTCTGTCTCATACTTGACTCTAAAGTCATCAGCAGCAAGACGGGCACTGTCGATCTGCAGAACGGTGCGGGCATTGTCCACAGTATTTGCAGAGATCTGAGCCCTCAGGTCCTCGATGGTCTTGAAGTAATGGCTCCAGTCTCTGACCTGGGATCCCTTCTTCTCCAGATGCTCCCGGATTTTGCTCTCCAGCTTCTGGTTCTCAGTCTCCAGGCTCCTCACTCTGCCCAGGTAGGAGGCCAGGCGGTCGTTCAGGCTTTGCATGGTCTCCTTCTTGTTCTGGATGCCTCCCATTCCTGCCAGACCCCCGGCCATCCCCGTGGCCAGGCCCCAGACCCCATGCCACCCTGGAAGCTGGTGGAGCAGGACACGGAGATCCAGGAACCAGAACCCCCAGCACCTGCATAGACGCTTGCCTCACTGCTGAACAGCCAGGGGCCGTAGCTGGGCGCCTGGACAGAGCCTAGGGACTGATAGTTGGTGGAAAAGGTGGAGCCAGTGGTGAAGCTCATGCTCTCCGGGGGGAGAGTGAGAGGACAGGACTCGGGCTTTGCCAACGAGCAAGATGACAATACTCTCTCAATTGATCTACAAGTTAAATGGAATCCTTATTAAAATCCCAGCTGGCTTAAATTAAGAAAGAAAGAAAGAAAAATAAAGAAGAAAGAAAGAAAGAGAGAGAGAGAGAGAAAGAAAGGAAAGAAAGAAAGAAAAGAAGGAAAGAAAGGAAAGAAAGAAAGAAAGGAAAGAAAGAAAGAAAGAAAAAAGAAAGAAAAGAAAAGAAAAGGAAAGAAAGAAAGAAAAGAAAATCCTAGCTGGCTTTTGTGCAGACATTGACAAGCTGATCCTAAAATGCATATGAAAATGCAAGAAACTCAGAATAGCCAAAACAATCTTGAAAAAGAACAAAGTTATTTTTCCTAATTTTCCAAGACTCACATTTCCTAATTTCAAAGCTTACCACAAAGCTACAGGACTCAAGTCTGTGTGGTACTAGCACAAAGATACTTATACATCAATTGAACAGAATTAAGAATTCAGAAATAAACCCTTACATCTATGATCAATTGATTTTTGCCAAGAGTGCCAAGACCATTCAATGGCAGAAAGAATAGTCTGTTTAACAAACGGTGTTGGGACAATTAGATATCCACATGCAAAAGAATGAACTTGGACCCCTAGCTCAGACCATATACAAAAATTAACTCAAAATGGATCATAGATCTAAATGTAAGAGCTAAAACTATAAAACTCTTGGAAGAAAACACAGGAGTCAATCTTGATGACCTTGGCTTAGGCAACGGTTTCTTAGAAAGGATGTCCAAAGTGTCCAACAAGCAAAGAAAAAACTAAATTGGAAAATGAAAAACTGTTGTGCTTCAAAGGGCACCATCGAGAAAGTGACAAGGCGACCCCCAAAGTAACAGAGCCTGTTTGCAAATTACGCAGTAGCTGATAATTGACTTGTATCTAGATCATATAAAGAACCAATGCAACTCAATAACAAAAAGAAATAGCCCGATTAAAATTAGGTAAAGGGATTTTGTTCACCAGTAAAGGGATTTTGTTCACTGCTGCTCTGTTCATGTTGCTACTGCAGTTCTGAGGCAGCAGGAAGAGATGCGGCCCCTGGATGTCATCGAGCTGTCAGAACCGGAGGAAGTGGAGGTGCTGGAGCTGGAGGAGGGTTTTGAGCAGTTTCTGCTCCCGGTCATCCATGAGATGCGAGAGGACATCGCGTCGCTGACAAGCACTGGCGGGCGTACCTGTGGAAGCGGGGCACGCGGTGGGAGATGGACAATATGCTCTTCCAGATCAAAACCCAGGTGGAGGCTTCGGAGGAGCATCCTCAACCGCCTCCACAACCCGGGCGACGCAGTGGAGGGCAGGGTGACCAAGAGGTGCCAGAAGGCCGAGGAGAAGGCCAAGGAAATGGTGAAGATGGCAGAGATGCTGGTGGAGCTGGCCCAGAGGATAGAGACGAACGAGTCGAGAGCACGGTCGGTGGTTTACAGCCAATGGATTCTGGTAAACTGGTGGAGATTGGCTGACACCCAGAAGAAGCTGAAACCAGAGAGCCTTTGGTTTTCTCTATTTTACTCTGTCCACGCTGTGTCCTCACTCACACTCAGTTCTCTGCTATGGTCTGTGGTTGATGAACTCAATATGAGTTTTGATTGTTTGTGTTTTTGTCTGGGGAAGTAAGTTTATTTGGAAAATGCTCTCTCATACAGGAATGAGGGCCTAGACCACGCTCTTGCAGCAGTCACATTTGTTCCTGGGCTTTGGTTGTCATTTCTAAATGTTTGAGGTGCTTTGCTCTTTCTTGTGTGATCTGATAGCTCCCTGGAACTTTGGAGCTGTGTGTGACACATGAGCCTCATTGTTGGAGTTCTCCAGCTCTGGAGGGGCTGAAGGAGCCGCAATGATTCTAGAAGATGACTCCATACAGCAACTACTGAAGAAAGGACCAGACTTCAGCTGGGAATGTGGATGGGCCGACCTGGCTGGGACCCATGAATCTGGAGACGAGCTGGAGAATGGAGAGTATTATCTGTATTTGAGGACTTTAATTTCTGTGTAAGACCAAAGGAGGAGAGACACATTTTGTTCAAAATTTAAATTTTATGTGGTACACTATCTGATATAACCTGTCTAGTGAGTTTGTTTGGACAACCTAATTCAGCTTTATCTGACATGGAACCTGAACTAGAGGATGAGATCTTGATATTCTGTACAAGTTGATGTAATACCCTGATGCATTTCGGGGACTCGGCATAAAATGAAAGAGATTTGCAAAGACTCTTGAGGGGCTGGGGGATGAGAGTGTGGAACTGTACATTGGACCCTAAACTGGAGTGTAAGAGGCATCTTCAATGTTCATACATTGTCCAGCTATAAGTTCATTTAAGTAGCAGACCTGATAAATATTTGAGGTCAAAACCCTACCATGTTTTTTTTAAAACTTACCATGTTAATCAAAGTATTCATTTGCTTGAAAAGAAAAAAAAGTTGGGTAAAGAATCTAAATGGACATTTCTCAAAAGACTATATACAATGTGCCATGAGGACATGAAAAAATGGTCAACATCACTAGTCATTAGTGATGCAGATCACTAGAAAATGCAAATCAAAACTAGAATGAGGCTGGGCACAGTGGCTCATGCCTGTAATCCAAGCACTTTGGGAGGCTGAGGCAGGTGGATCACCTTAGGTCAGGAGTTCGACACCAGCCTGGCCAACATGGTGAAACCCCGTGTCTCCCAAAAATACAAAAATTAGCCGGACGTGGTGGTGGGTGCCTGTAATCCTAGCTATTCAGGAGGCTGAAGCAGGAGAATCACTTGAACCCGGGAGGCAGAGGTTGCAGTGAGCTGAGATTGTGCCACTGCACTCCAGCTTGGGCGACAGAGTGAGGCTCTGTCTCAAAAAAGAAAAAAAAAAACTTGAATAAGATAAAATTCACACGTGTTAGGATGACTATAATAAAATTAAAATGGAAAATAACAAGTGTCTGTTTGGAGAGGATGTGGAGAAATCAGAACCCTCATACATTGCTAGTAAGATGTTCAATGGTTATAGCCATTTGGGAAAACAGTCTGGCAGTTCCTCCAAAGGTTAAACATAGAGTAACCATGTGACCTAGCAATTTCACTCCTAGCTATACAGCCAAGAGAATTGAAAGCATATGCCCACACCAGATCATGTGCACGAATGTTCATAGCAGATTTATTCATAATAGCCAAAAAGCAGAAACAACTCAAATGTCCATCAATAGATGAATAAACAAAATGTGGCATATCCAGGCAACGGAACATTATTCAGCCCCCAAAAGCAATGAAACACTGGTCCATGCTGCAGTGTTGGTGAACCTTGGAAACATTATACCAAGCCAAAGAAGCCAGATACAAAAGGCCACAAAATTATATGAGTCCATTTCTATGACAGATTGGAACAGGCAAATCCATAGAAAGGAAGACGAATGGTTGCCAGGACTTAGTGGGAGAGGAGAATGAGGAGTTAGTGCTTAGTTGATACAGGGTTCCTGGTGGGGGTGATGAAAACGTTCTGGAATGAGATCGTGGTGATGGTGACATAACTCTATGAATATTTTTTAAAGTATTGCATTGTACACTTTAAAATTTTTTTTGTAAACGCAGTTTGCCAGGTCTCGAACTCCTGGACTCAAGTGACCCACCCATCATGGCCTCTCAAAGTGCTGGGATTACAGGCATGAGGTACCATGCCTGGCATGTATACTTTAAATGGGGAAACTGGGTGAAGGGTACATGGGACCTCCCTGCACTGTCTTTAGAACTTCCTGTGAATCTATCACAACTCAAAATAAAGACAAACCAACAAAAGAAGGTGTCAGGTGGACTGGGCTCATTCAGGTGTTGGCAGAATTCAGTTCCTTGGAGCTATAGGCCCTAGTTTCACCTTCCTGCCATCAATGATGCCAAGAGCTCTTCCCATCATCTCTGCATCTTTCTGACTTCGGCTTCTGGCCTTGGCCAGTGAAGCTCTGCTTGTATGAGCTCCTCTCCCTATGTTAAGGTCAACTGATGAGTAGCCCAAATCACATCGGCAAAGTCCCTTTGGCCATGTAATGTAACATACTCACGGGCGTGACACGGGGATGAAGGTCATGGGGGCCAAAATTCTGCCTACCAGAAGTGGATTATTTCAAAGCTATTTGGGATGGAGAATCCCCAGGATCAGTGAGGAGGTGGATGTTGGGGAGGAGGAAGAGGAGATATCAAGGAGCTCTCCCAAGTCTGGGTCAACCAGGTGGGTGAAGGTGCCAGTCTCCGAGATGAGGAACGGGTGTGGGAAGCAGATGCGCTCCATTGTGACATGTGGAGTTTGAGGGGCCTATGTCTTCCTGGGGGTTGTCCCCTAAGGGAAAGGTCTGGACAGGCATAAGAGGGACTGAGGTCACCGAGGACGAGGGTGGCGGGTGAAAAGGAGCTGCCGGGGCAGCGGGCCGCCGCGAGCCCCTCCTGGGATCTTCCGCCCCAAGCCCAGCCTGCGATTCCCTCCCTGGACCCCTTCTCCTTCCTCTCCGAAGCCCTCCCTGGAAGGAGCACCGCATGCTGACCGCAGCTGCCGCTAGGGGGCAGAGCCGTCTACACCAAAAGCCACACCGCTCCAGCGTGCGCGTGCGGGGAGGTGCGCGAGCGCGTGTGCACGCACGGCGGGGGCTCGCTTGACGCTGAGTCCGGCGAACTAGGCTCGCCACCCCCACCCCATCCCCCTGCTGCTGGGAGCCCCAGGCAGTCCCCGGCCAAGGCGCTCCAAAAGGTCCCCTCTGTTGAGGACTGGGAAGCAGACCCCGCCCCAGTGCCCCCCAAAGCGCCAGCCCTCCCTTGGTGTGGCTGGAGAGGGGTCTGATCCCGCGGGGCTGAGCTCGGAGCTGGGTCTCCTCCGGGCCCGGGGTTGCGGCGGGGGACGGTCACTCCCCCTCCCTGCCTCAGCCCCGCACCCTCCACGCCGTGTCTCTGGCATCGAAATTCACAGCAAAATACACAACTAGTGAAGAACTGGGCTCGGGTCCCAGAAATAGGCTGCCCTTTCCAGAGGGTGACGGGAATATCCTCCCTGCTTCCCGTTGCCATGGTTTCCGCTCAGCCACCAGGCAGCCTGTTGCGCGGCAGCCATTTGCCGCGACGGGATGCTGCTGCCGCTGGTGTGCAGCAGGCCGCCACGCGAGGAAGGGGACAGACTGCCCTGGACACCCGCCCACCACGGAGAAAAGGCCACGGATCTAAAGACACCGGAGGGCGGCTACGCGGGCCAGATGGACAAATGCTAGAGTCAGCACCTGTCTGTGGGGGCGCCCTTGGCCTGGGCGCTGGACCTAGGCCATCAGGACTGGAGAGCCTTCTTCTCTTCTGGCCAGAGAAAGAGCAAAGGGTGGCTTCCTGGCAGGTCCGGAGCTGGCACAGCACAACAGAGCCTAGAAAATCACTAGCAGGGCTGAGCTCGGGGTTCCACCGCTGCAGCCTTCCTGTTGGACCCAGTCTGCTCAAGGACTCCCTCACAGCCCAGTGCTTTCTGTTCACCCCGGGGCGCTCCCAGCCCAGCCTCCTAGCCTCAGTGAGTGGGAAATGTCTGTACTGCCCACTTGTCCTCAAACGCATGTCCTTGCTCGGCTGCTCCCTGCTCTGCCCCATCTGGAGGGGACAGGGTGAGGAGGCGCCCTGGAGGCCTGGCCCCAGCTTGGGCAACACAGCCTAGCGGGGTGATCACACCTGGGTCTGCAGCCCCTCCAGCACTTCCTGGGGCTGTGCCGGCCATTCCAGACCATTCCTGTTGGTGGAACTCATGACAGGGCTTGTTTACGCCAGTCACTGTGTTCTGACACCTCCCCCACCCCGATCATTAACTTTTCTGGTCCTTTTCAGTTATTAAAATTCAGCCCAGACTCACATCCCATGGGCCTCCCCTCCCCATCCTTGGGGCTGGAATGGACTGGAATGGAGAGGAGGTGACCTGACCTCCCTTCCCTCCCTTCCCACCCCCCACCCCCCCGGGCCGGGGCAGGCAGAACTTGTGCCAGGGTGAGGGGGTGAGAGGGGCCCCATCTTTGCCTGGGCTTTTTGATGCCTGCCAATGGGGTCGCCCTTTTCTGAGGGCAGGCTCAGCCCCTTCCTTGCTGAGGCTAAAGACCCTCTGGGATTGGGAAGCGCTGTCCTCTCTGGGCCCCACCAGCGTCTACCGGACCCCCTCAGACCTCTGGCCCCCACACCTTGTGCCCCCAGGGCAGAAGGCAGCTGGGGTAAGAGTGCCTTCAGTCCTGCCAGGCTCAGCAAATGTCCTGCCTTCAGAAACCTCAGCAGGCAGACAGGCAGGTGCCTCCTCAGGAATACAGCGTGCCCCCCATCCCCAGGGGGACGTACCCAGCTCTCCCCACAGCCTCCGGGGACTGCGGGCTGTGTCCACAGCTCTGGCAGGGCCTTATTTTCTCCCAGCTTTTTGGCATTTTATGGATTAAAAACACAGCATTCCCCTAAGGGCAGCCTGCTTCCGTCCGGGCTTCTGTGGGAGTGAGTAAGGCTGGTCTCCTGAGGGAAGTGTGTGATTCTTGCCGGGGCCAGAGGCCAAGACGAGCCAGGAGGGCACTTACCCCTTTGGGGCATCTTGCCCTTGTCCTTTCTGTTTTCTCTACTCAGGCCTCTCCCCTGAGCTGAGGAAACCAAGAGAATTCTTGTCCTTTTGGATAAAGACCTTTTCCTAAGATCGTTTTTTCCTAGAAATAAGCATACTTTATTAAGATATTTTGGACTGGCCGTGCACAGTGGCTCATGCCTGTAATCCCAGCACTTTGGGAGGCCAAGGCGGCGGGGATCATGAGGTCAGGAGTTTGAAAGCAGCCTGGCCAACATGGTGAAACCCCGTCTCTACTAAAAATACAAAAAATTAGCCGGGCGTGGTTGCACACGCCTGTAATCCTAGCTACTCTAGGAGGCTGAGGCAGGAGAATTGCTTGAACCCGGGAGGCGGAGGTTGCAGTGAGCTGAGATCACACCACTGCACTACAGCCTGGGGGACAGAGTGAGACTTCGTCTAAGGAAAAAAAAAAAAAAAAAGATATTTTGGACTGATTTTGTGTGTCCTGATGCAGTTTTTCTTTGTGCATTAGACATAGTGAAACACACAGTGCAGCCAAGTGTGGGGCCACACTGCCTCGCTTCCCTCTTCCCCTCACAGAGCCGGGCATGACAGCTGCGGGCACAGGGAGCAATCGCCTGGAGCCAGAGGGGGCAACGCCAGCCCAAGGGCAAATGGGCAACCCTGTGCAAAAGGCTCTGGCAACCAGATCATCTACTTTAAAAGAAAGAAGAAAAAGAGCCCCCAGGAGAGGAAGTAGCCCCTAACCCGACTGACAAGCAATCCATTCGCAAAGACAGAAGGGCCTTCAGTGAATTGGTTTCAAAGTGCTTGATTTCTTAAAACCAGAACAATTGATCATTAGAGAACTGATTAAGCTACAGCCGCTGTTGAATAAAAGGTAAAAATAAACTCCTTCATTTGAATTCCAAATTCAGGCTTGGAGGTGACCTAGCCATGAGGCAAACTGGCTGTGGGTGGACAGGGCTGCACACGGAGCCGGTGGGTGGACGTCACCTGAAGTCTTCTCTCCTCCCAAAGTGTGGGTGCTGGGACCCCAAGGGCGCAGTGTGAATGTCCCCAGCACTTAACACCAGGGTAGCCCAGGTACAGAGGCTGCTGAGGGGCTGGTGCAGGTTCTCCAAGGGCCACTGCTATGCCCAGAATGAGCCACTAGTTCCGGATCAGGAGGAGCAGGGGGTGAGGGGGGGGGTCCCAAAGGAGAGACTGGTTCGGGGACAGCTGCAATTTACCAACGGGTACAGAAGTACTTTGACATTTTAGCCGCAGGCACAGCCCTACCAGTGGGTACCAGCTGTTGTGACCAGAGATGGCAGCAGTCAGAGCCAGTCCTGGGACCCAATTTTTCCCCTCATCTGTTACCTGGGGGGGGGGGGTCACCAGGGCCTAATGAAGACTTTTGAGGTTTCTCAGCCACAAAAGGATCACGGTGCCTCTCCATATGGAATTCAGCAGAACTCTCACCTTTTAAAATGGTCTAGTAGATACTGAGTAGACACAAAAGGACATTTACAAAATATGTGTAAGTGTAAAGAACAATACAACAAACCTCTGTGTACTCACCACCAGCTTAGAAGAAAGGTAACATTCCCTTTGAAGGACCTTGGGTGACCCTTCTCATTGCCCCATGTCCCCTACCCCCACTTCAGAGGTGACCTTCTGGAATTTTGCATATACCACTCCTGTGTATTTCTTTATAGTTTCACCACCTTTGCATCCCCAAACAATATATTTTTTAGTTTTGCCTGTTTTGAATTTTATACAAATGGAATCATACTGTCTGTATTATTCTATAACGTGCCTTTCCACTGAATGTGGTATTCCCGAGACTAAGAGCTGTAATCCATTCTTCCCGCAAGCATTCTGTTCTGTTGTGGGATTAAACTACAACTGATCTCTGCATCATCTGCTTGGTGGAAGGGGGAATTGTTTCCACTTTTTGGGCTGTTACCAGAGTCCTGATGCCCAGCACAAGTTTCACTAGTGGGCATATCCAGGGGAAAATCCCTGGGCCACCAGAAATGTACACTTGCAACTTTGCTGGGCAATGAAAAATTGTTTTCTCAAGTGGTTGTACCAATCCATATGCCCCCCCTGTAGTATACAAGCTTTCTAGCGGTTTCACAGCCTTGCCAACACTTGATGTCGTCAGACCTTATTTTCCATATGGATAACCAATTGTCCAGCATTATTTATTGAACATCTCCTTCCCCCACTGGCCAGCAATGCCAGCTTTGTCATACATCAAGGTTTTTGTTGTTGTTGTTGTTTGTTTGTTTGTTTTGAGACAGGGTATCACTCTGTCACCCAAGCTAGAGTGCAGTGGCGCGATCTCAGCTCACCACAGCCTCGACCTCCCGGGCTCAGGTGGTCCTCCCACCTTAGCCCCCTGAGTAGCTGGGACTACAGATGCCCGCCACCATGCCTGGCCAATTTTTTGTACGTTTTGTAGAGACAGGGTCTCACCATGTGTCGCCCAGGCTGGTCTCAAACTCCTGGGCTCAAGTGATCCTCCTCTTCAGCCTCGCAAAGTGCTGGGATTCCAGGCATGAGCCACTGTGCCCAGCCCGCACTATCTTAAATATGGCACCTTTATAATAATTCTTAGAATCTGCTGAGGCAACTCCACCCACCTCCTCCTTCTCTCTGAGTGTCTTAGCTGTGCCATTTGTTCTTCCATATAGATTTAAGAACCACCTTGTCAAGCTCCGTTTACAAATGGCATTTAGATTACAATTACGTTCAATCTAAAACTTAAATTGGAAAGAACTGGCATGCTCAAAACATTGATTTTTCAGAAAATCCTGGATATCCAAGGTAATGGCAGCCCCTTAAATCTGGAACTCTCAACAGAGCTTCCAAACCAAAATCACTTTTAAAAAGCAAGCACAAATAAACCCACCCAAAACCCATGTCCTCGTCATAATCAGAAGACAGAGAGCATTTGAACTTCAAAGTACCTAAAACAGATCAAGTCACAAGGGTGGGGAAATAGATCCTCACAGGAAATACAAACGGAAACAAGTGAAGCAAACCATATATCGAACAATAACACAACCACCTTGAAAGAGAAAAAAACTCGGCAAGCAACCTGAACACGGTATGGGACTATATGTCCTCGAGTGAAAAACAAAAATAACTCTAGACAAACCTGGAAATCTGCAGAGTAGTTTTCTTCTTTCCAGAGACATGAGTTGATGATTCTGAAACTACTTTCCAAGTATTCTAGGACTGAGCAAATACATAAATATATTGCGGGTAATGGGAGCCAACTTTCTCAGCAAGAGGGAAAGAAGTTACCAACCAGCAAGTAGGAGGAAGACTAGAAGGGACGTGGTACTGTTGGGTTGAAATTGGATGGGTCAGTATGAACTCATGGTAGATAGATAGATGGATAGAGAGAGAGAGAGAGACAGAGAGAGAGATAGATATGGGACTGTATATACATATATACACATATATGTATGTATTCTCTATGTGTGTGTAATTTCCCAGTAAGCTTCTAAGTGTCATTATCCACTCAAAATGAATTAGGGATCCTAGGAGAAATGGCTGATTCCAGAAAAGGAGACCAGGGAAAGTCAAGATGAGCCTAGAACACCCTGTTCTTCCAGAAAGTAAGAAACCCCCGAGTCCACAGTGATAAAAAGAAATAAGTATAGTTGTGCACTGAATAATGACACTTTGGTCAAAAACAAACTGCACATATGACAGTGGTCCCACAAGATTATAATACTGCACTTTTTTTTTCTTTTTGAGATGGGGTCTCACTCTGTTGCCCAGACTGGAGTGCAGTGGCGTGACCTCAGCTCACTGCAGCCTAGACCTCCCAGGCTCAACCAATCCTCCCATGTCAGCCTCCCTAGTAGCTGGCACCTGCCACCACACCTGGCTATTTTTAAACTTTTTTGTAGAGATGGGGTCTCACTATGTTGGTCAGGATGTTCTTGAATTTCTAGGATCAAGTGATCCTCCCGCCTCAGCCTCCCAAAGTGCTGAGACTACAGGTGTGAGCCACCGTGCCCAGCCTATAATACTGCATTTTGACTGGACCTTTTCTAGGTTTAGATACACAAATACTTACCACTGTGTTAACAGCTGCCTACATTATCATAGTGTACAGGTTTGTAGCCCAGGAGCAATAGGCCATACCATATAGCCTGGGAGTGCAGTAAGCTACACCATCTAGGTTTGCGTATGTGCGCTCTAGGATGTTCGCACAATGATGTAATCACCTAACAACACTCTTCTCATAACATAGCCCCATCATTAAGCAACACACGATTGTAAAGGGGGAGAAGAGAAGCTCTTTCTCACAGAAGAAAGCCAAATAATAAATGAAGAAGGAATGATGGAAATAGGAAATCGCCACTTGGCAACTATTGTAGTAATGAGTTTCAAGCAAAAAATAATCAATGGATGAAAAAACTCATGGGAACTGGACAGTAGAGACATCTGGAAGATGCCACCTTAACCACACGATCAAAGTGATCATCATCAGCAATGGGACAAGGGGACTGGTGTCGTGGCCTCCTGATGCCATACACGGAGAGGGAAGCAGCACTTCTGAGCTATTCCCATGGAAAGTGCAAAACCTGGCTGGAATCATGAGGAAACATCAGCCAAGCCCCAACACACAGAAATGCTGCAAAATCACTGGCCCATATGCTCCTGAAAACTGTCGAAAACCACGAAGAACAAAGAGCTGGTCCAGACTTAAGGAGACTAAAGAGCTAGGTCAGCTGCATAGAACGTGTGATCAGAGGTGCTCCTTTTCTGGAAAGAACATTATAGAAAAGATATTATTGGCACAATCAATAAACTCTAAGGTCTGTAGATTATAGTATTTTTTTTTTGAGACAGTGTCTTGCTCTGTCACCCAGGCTGGAGTACAGTGGCATGATCATAGCTCACTGCAGTGTCAACCTCCCAGGCTCAAGCAACCCTCCCACCTCAGCCTCCCCAGTAGCTGGGACCACAGGTGCACAACTACATGCCTGGCTAAATTTTTTTTAACTTTTTGTAGAGATGGTGTCTCACTGTGTTACCCAGGCTGGAGTGCAGTGGCACGATCATGGCTCACTGCAGCCTCCATCTCCTGGGCTCATGATCCTCCCACCTCAGCCTCCACAGTAGCTGGGACCACAGGCGTGCACCACCACACCTGGCTAAATTTTCTTGTATTTTTTGTAGAAATGGGGTTTCACCATTTGCCCAGGCTGGTCTTGAGCTCGTGGGCTCAGGGATGGGCCCACCTTGGCCTCCCAAAGTCTAGGATTGCAGGTATGAGCCACCACGCCTGGGAAACACTTGTCGGTGTCCGTCCTTTTGAACAGAGCCATCTTAGTGTGAAGTGGTATCTCATGTGGCTTTGATTTGCATTTCTCTGATGACTGGTGATGTCGAGCATCTTTTCCTGTGCTCATTCGCCTCTCGCACATCTTATTTGGAGAAATATCTATTTAAATCCTCCACTCACTTTAAAAATTGGGTCATTTGTCTTTTTATTGTGGGTTTTTGTGAGGTTCTTGATATATTCTAGATACAAGTCCCTTATCTGATATATAATTTGCAAATCTTCTATTTCATTCTGCGAGTTGTCTTTTCACTTTCTTGATAGTAACATTTGCAGCACAGAACTGTTCAATTTTGATGAAGTCCAATGTATCTATTTTATCTTTTGTCACTTGGGCTTTGGGTATCACGTTTAAGAAACTATTGCCTGATCTAAGGTCATGAAGACTTACACCTATGTTTTCTTCTAAGAGTTTCATAGTTTTGGGGCTTGCATGTGAGTCTTTAATCCATTTTGAGTGAGTTATTCTGTATGGTGTGAAGCTGGAGTTTAGCTTCATTCTTTGGCATGTGGATGTTTAGTTACCCCAGCACCGTTTGTTAAAGAGATGATTCTTTCTCCCATTGAATGGTCTTGGTGCACTTGGCAAAAATCAATTGACCATTGATGTGTGGGTTTATTTCTGGCTTCTCAGTTCTATTCCATGGATCTATGAGCCTTTTCTTATGTCAATACCATGCAGTCTTGATTACCGTAGGTTATCCTAAAGTTTGTATTTGATAATTCCACTATGGGTCTATTTCTGCTGCTTTCATTCATATTGCCTTCACTCTTCATATGCCTAGTTATTTTTATTGTTTGCTGAACATTTCAATTGCAAAGATTTTTATAGTGATAACTTAAGGACGAGGGCAATGTCACCTTCCTCCAGAGAAGATGCCACTTGGCTGTCCCAGCTTCTGAGGATGCCAGCAATCTAAGATTAGTTGCCCTAATCCAGTTTTGGGTATTGAGAGGCTAAAAAGCTAGCTAAAGTACTAGGAGACTTTCCATTGCTGGATCACCTTTACTCCTAGAGAACAGCCCTACAGGGTCCCCACCGAAATGAGAGAGATGCACCAGGGTGCTCCATGAGCAGGGTCCTGGTTCCCGTGCCTGTCCTGATAGCCCCAGGAGCTGTCAAAAGCCCTGGACAGTTTGTACTCCCCTTGTTCTCAATCTCCAATCACCCTCAGGGCGTGAGCAGCTGCAAACACTGGCCTCGCCTCCCTAGCATCCTGCCCTGGAAGTTCTTCATCCTCTTTTTGTTCTATGATGCCTTCAAGCAGATGACTTTTATATTTTTCCAGCTTTTCGAATTGCCCTCAGTAGGACGGAGGCATGAATTCACTAATTTATCATGATCACAAGCGGAAGTCCTTCACTGAATTCTTAAATTCAACTACCTTATTTTCCACTTTTAAAAGTATAATTTGGTTCATTTTCATATATCCTTGGTTGTTTCATAGAATGCTGCCTTTTTGATATTTTCAACCCCCTCTTCGATTTCTCCCAATGTATTAAACACACTGACGTTATGCTCTGTAGCTGATAATCCCAGCGTTGGCTGTGGGAGCTGTGCTCTGCTGGCACTCACCCATGGAGCGCTTTCCTGTTTTACTCGTGTTTGGATTTTTTTACTGGATATTTTTCCTTCTCAGGTCTTCAGAGTGGGAATGCCTTGAGACCTGGTTGAAGGTGGGTCCCTCCAGAGAGGATTTGCATTGCCTTCTGACAGTTTTCCGGGGCACTTTAACCCAGAACCTTTTTTTTTTTTTTTTTTTTTTTTGAGACAGGGTCTCACTCTGTCACCCAGGCTGGAGTGCAATGGCGCAATCATGGCTCATTGCAGCCTCCAACTCCTGAGCTCAAGTGATCCTCCTGCCTCAACCTCCTGAGTAGCTGGAACCACAGATGCCACCACACCCAGCTTTTTTTTTTTTTGTACAGATTGGGCGGGGGGCGGGGGGGGTCTCTCTATATTGTCCAGGCTAGTCTTGAACCCCTGAGCTCTAGTGATCCTCCCATCTTGGCCTCCTAAAGTGGAGGGATTACAGGTATGAGCCACCACACCTGGCCCAGAAGTATTTTAAACTAAATTCTCAGTTTGAGGAGTTAATGGCCTATCTGGGTGTTGTAAATCCCAGCTGCAAAGCCATGTGGTGCTGGTTTGTGAGTACAAATACTCAAGAGGAGGTATTTTCCCCTCCCCCTCATGCCAGGCTTAGAAATGAGCAATTCTCCTTGAGGCCTGGTGATGAAGAGGTAGTGGTCGACATTTGCAGTTCATCCTGACGATGATGACAACACCTTTTATGGTCCCACCTTCCGAGTAGCTGAGACTACAGGTGCCACCATGCCTGGCTAATTTTTTATAGAGACGGGGGTCTCACTCTGTTGCCTAGGCTGGTCTCGAACTCCTGGGCTCAAGTGATCCTCCTGCCTCGGCCTCCCAAAGTGCTGGCATTATAGGCATTAGCCACTGTGCCTGGCCTTAAAATCATTTTTCTAAATGCATCAATGATATGGCAGAGAAGTAAGGAATTCCCAGAGTCCAAAAATTAAGTCAAAGCAGGAACTCCGAGAGGTAACCAGAACAGTGAGGCTAACTGTCACCCTCGGGCATTTGCAGACCCTGGTGACTTTGGGCTTCAGTTTTCATGGCCTCATGGATTGTGGGGACAGAAGACAAGGCCCAACACTTGCAGAATGAGAAGTCTAAAAGGAACCACCCCCCCACCACCATCTGCATGGTTCTCTCTTCTATCAGTTAGGATGAGATTCAGCTACACAGATGACCAAATATATATATATATATATACCCATACACACACACACATACATATGTATATATGTATATATATGTGTATATATGTATATATGTATATATGTGTGTATATATGTATATATGTATATATGTGTATATATGTATATATGTGTATATATGTATATATGTGTATATATGTATATATATGTGTATATATGTATATATGTATATATGTGTGTATATATGTATATATGTGTGTATATATGTATATATGTGTGTATATATGTATATATGTGTGTGTATATACGTATATACATATGTGTATATATATGTATATACATATGTGTATATATATATGCAAACGAATGGGGGAGAGGGAGGGAGGGAAGGAGTCCTACAGACCTAACAAGAATGGGTGATTATTTGTAATAGCAAAGTACTGGAAACGACGCCACCATCCATCAGCTGGGCCTGTTTGAACAAGCTGGGGCTGACCTGTGTGTTGGAATACTATGCAACTAGAGTCAGCATGCTGCCCTGGGCACCCCAGCATACCAAGATACACCCAACAGTGAGGCACACGACAATATGCCATTTTTTGTATAAAAATGTGGGGATATGAATACACATATATTGTTTAATGAAAAAAGTTTTCCATAATATAAAAAATCAAAAAGAAAGATCACTGCCATCCCTAAGAATCAAACAAACAGAAACAGATGAAACAAACCATATAAAAGTTGGCGGCATAATCATATATAGAAGTATTTCAAGTGTCTTGAAACACAGTATTTTGGTTGACCAGACGTGGTGGCTCACACCTGTAATCCCATTTACTCAGGAGGCTGAGGCAGGAAAATCGCCTGAACCTGGGAGGCAGAGGTTGTGGTGAGCCAAGATTGCACCACTGCACTCCAGCCTAGGCGACAGAGCAAGACTCCGTCTCAGAAAAAAAAAAAAAGAAAAGAAAAGAAAAAAGAAAGAAAAGGAAAGAAAAGAAAGGAAAGGAAAAGAAAAGAAAGGAAAGGAAAAGAAAGGAAAGGAAAGGAAAAGAAAAGAAAAGGAAAAGACAAGACAGGAAAAGCAGTATTTTTATTGTACACACCTGGTGGGATATATGTGGTTTTTTTGAAACACAGTCTTGCTCTGTCACCCAGGCGGCGTTGATCTCGGCTCACTGCAACCTCGACCTCCCAGGTTCAAGCAATTCTCCTGCCTCAGCCTCCCAAGTAGCTGGGACTACAGGCGTGCACCACCATGCCTGGCTAATTTTTTTCTATTTTTAGTAGGGACGGGGTTTCACCACGTTGGTCAGGCTGGTCTCGAACTCCTGACCTCAAATGATCTGCCCACCTCGGCCTCCCAAAGTACTGGGATTACAGACATGAGCCACCATGCCCAGCCCAGAGTCAGAATATTCTTAATTGTGGGTCACTTGCAGAAGTTGTTGGGGACTGGCTTGTGACTCTGAAGGGTGATGTGTAGAAAGAAGACTCACATGGCTATCTGGCTATTCCTGCCCCACCTGTTTTTTATGGTGACCAAACAGTCGATGAGGGAAAGCTCTTCTGTTACCGAATTCCAACTAGGAAATGCAGGAAGAATTATAGAATCGAAAAATCACCATTTTTAACCCTAAATAATGGATCTAGGTGCTAAAAACACTGGGCAAAAGGATACTAGAGAATTCTATAAAGGCCAGATCAGGCCGACACCACCTGAATCTGCTGATCAGTCTTACCGTCGTCAAGAGGTACACAAAAAGGGGCTCAGCATCACCAGCTGTTAGGGAGACACAAATCAAAACCGCAGTGCAGTGCATCACACACCTATCCCATGGCTGAACTAAACCACAGCAGATGCCGGAGTGGGTGTGTGGAGAAACCAGCGCTCACCCATCGCTAGTGGATATGTCAAACCGGGCAGCCACTCGGGAAAGCAGTTGGCAGTTTCTTACAAAAACACACATCTATAAAGGGGTAGCACGGGGGCTTTGTGGTGAGGAAACCGCTCTGTAATTTGATTGCACTGGCAGTTCCATGAATGTACACAGTGATGAAGCTGCATAGAGACGCACATACACGAGTGTGCGCACACAGGAGACACCCGAGCATCGATGTTGCGTCCAGGTTCCGGTTGTGCCTCGGGCGTTCAAGTAGCCAATGTCAGAGGGACCTGTGGGGAGGGGCCACAGCCTCCCAGGCACTTCTTACCAACGTCCTCGTGAATCTAACAGTTTAAAAAGAACAAGTTAAAAAATATTCCGGCAGAAAAAAGAAAAGTATAAATGAAAAATGTGGGCGAACTGTTGATGCCAGCTGATGGATCCACAAGGTTTCATGAACTCTGTCTTTGTTTATGTTTGACTTTTCCATAATAAACCATTTCTTAAGAGTCACCACGAAATGAGTGTCTGGTGAATAAGTGAAGCATTCATGAATGACTGCAGTCCAACTCTGTCCTTCCAGAGATAATGCGAGCGAGATCCCGCAAGGGGAGATGATTGCTCAAGGTCACGCGGAACAGTCAAGGCTACTGAGATTCCGTCTAGCTCTTTCTCAATGTGTGTTTTTAACTTTACACAAGGAGGACATTATTTTTAAAGGAAAAGTGACCATAAACTGAGGGCTGCAACATAGGAGGGGGGAAGGGCAGAGGGAGACCCAGGATGCCAGCTTCGCCTAGGGGCAGGGGTGAGGCAGACAGCCTGGGGAGGTTAGAGGCTCTGCTGTGAGAGGGTTTCTGCAAGATGAAATCACTCAAATGCCGGCTGTGTTTGGACATCTTGAGAGAACATTTCCACACACGGATGGGGTCTAGGGTTGAGTTCGTGATACGAGCAAACAGCTACCCAAAGGACAATGATTAACTCCTGGGAAAACAAAATGCAGCTCGCGTGGCCCCACCGTGAGCAGCATTTATGTGGCCGCATAATTTCCAAGCATGGGGATAGGAAGGGGTAGAACAGCAAAGGCTTGGGGGATGGGACTGATGGAAGCCTTCGAGGAGGCCCCCAAGACGTGGGCGGACCCTTGTCTTGGCACACTCCTGCCCCCACATCCTTCGGGCCCCAGAGCTCCCTGACACCACTGGACCCACCGCCCCCCACCACTCTGCTTCCTGCCAGCCCTCCACATAGCCTGTCCTTGCCCCCTGTGTTTGCTCCCTCCTGAGGTCAGCCCCTCTGCAAGGACACCGGCCCTTCCCCTCTGGCTAGGTTAGGTCAAGGACTTGGCCTCTCCAACGCCCACTCCTCTCAGTCACAAACAGGGACACCTCAGGCACCAACCTGTACCCGAGCTCAGCCACGGACACATCTGGGCCCCCAGAAGGGCCCTCAGCTCTCCAGAGCCAGAGCAGGCAAGGGCGACAGAGCGTGTGGCTTTGGCGGCTGGGCCAGGAGGAGGGAGGGGTCCCCACTGCAGGGTTTAGCCCTTTCACACTTCAGCAGAGAGCAGCCGCCCCGTCAGCACCCACCTGCTGCTGTCCTCAGAAATGGGGTGCCTGTCGGGGTGTGCTGGTCCCCAAAAGATGTGTCCACATTCTGGAGCCTGTGAGTGGGACCCTTTTAGGAAAGAGGGTATCTGCAGATGTGATGACAGTAAGCCTACATGACGGGGGGCAGGGGGTGCCAAATCTAATGACAGGCATCCTTCTGAGACACAGGAGAGACAGAGAGGAGAAGGCCGTGTGGAGATGGAGGCAGAAATTGAGGTGATGCATCCATGAGCCAAGGAAGCCTGGAGCCCCCAGGAGCTGGAAGAAGCAGGAAGGATCCCCCCTAGAGACTCGGCCCTGCGCACAGCTGGATCTCAGACTTCTGGCTTCCAGAGCTGTGAGGGAAGAGATTGCTGCTGTTTGAAGCCCCAGGGTCCATAGTCATTTCTTATGGCAACCATGGGACACTCATTTAGTGAGAAAAAGCCCCTTGAAACACACAAGTGGTGGGTGCCGTGGATCAAGGGCTGCCAACCACAGTCAAGCCCCAGGGCCGCTGGCTGGGCAGACTGGACCCCACAGAACCAAGCCACATGGAACACCCCCTGACCTGGAGGACAGGTCCCTGTCAGAACTGGCTCAGGAGGAACTCACTGACTGCGAGGGCCGGGCTGGGCTGGGCCACCGGGAGGAAGGCTGGGGACACAGCCAAGGTGGGGGAGGGACAGGCAGACTGGAGCCCCCTCCAGCTACACCCTCTTGCTCACAGGACCGTGCCTCCTAGCCAGACTTCTGGAAAGTCTTCTTGACAGTCACCTGCCCCAACCAGGTGTCCCCCCCTTCTCCTTCACCCCCTTTGGACAGTTCCCTTCTCTCTCCCATGACCCTCCTCCATGGCCTGGTGCTTCAGCTCCATGACCTCTGGCTTCAAGTAAGGGGGAGGGGCAGGAGGGACTGGGACGGCCCAGCAGCCTGTTCTCAGAGGCTGGCACCGTGAGCAGGAGAAATGAAGGGCAAAGCCAGGAGACACCAAATGTAGGTTAACTGCAAGGAAGGAGGGAAGGGAAGGCCATGGCAGAGGCTCCATTGTGCAGACCCACCCCACTGAAGGCTACAGGCTGGCCAGAGCCCCAGCGCCTCACAGGCCTAGGAGCCCGGGCTTACCATGAAGCCCAGTAGCCACAGTTTCTGGACCCCAGGGAGGTCTCACGGCTGTACAGACACTGCCACCCAGGGTCCTCCAGGTGCCAGAGGACAAGAGGTTGGCGAGTCAGGAACCTGCCACAGCCATGCTCGTGCTAAGGGGCTCAGAGGATGCCTGGGCCCAGGTGCACCCTGGCTTGGAATAACCTGACCTTCATTCAGGTAACCTTCCGACTCCCCAGCTAGGATATCAAAGTCATGGCGACAGCCACTTGGTCAAGTCCACTCTTCTATCACCAGCACAGGTGCTTCAATATGTGTTGAATGAATGAATGAATGAAGAGGTTCAGTATTTCCTGCAGGGAGCAGAGGGTGGTCTGGGCAGCCTCTGAAATGGATGACTGTTGTTGAGGCATGGCTGGCGTACCCTCCCCCTCTTTGAAGGGTAGACGGGGTACCCGGGGGAAAGAGCCTTCCACTCACTGCCCTGGAGCCAAATCTCTTCCTCTTGGTCAGTCTTCTCGCGCCACTCCTCCGGGCATTGGCCCAGAAGCCACTTGCAAAGCGGCCACTGCCCGGCAGGTCAGCAGTCCAGGGGGTGAGACAGCCCCTGGCAGAGCCAAGGGAGGAGAAAGAGCTGGAGTGTGAAGGTGGGTGAGGAGGGGCTGGGGAGGAAGAGTGGGGGGTCTGGGAGTGGGGAGTTCCCCTCTCATCCCTGGGTCCCGGCCACCCCCTCCCAGTCTGGCTGGCCTGGCTGCCCCCCAGCTCCAGTCTCCCGTTCTCCTCTTGTCCCAGGCTGGCCCAGGACGGGCAGGCGAGGTAGCCGGGGCACAGGGGAGCAAGCGCTGTCCCACAGCTGTGGTCCTGCCCGCTGTGCTGGGGGCACCTGCCAGGACAGAGGCAGCTCCCTCCTGGGGACAGGTCAGCAGCAGGCCCCCAGAGGCCCAGCAGGGAAGTCCAGGGTGAAGCCAAGCTGTCCATGGGAAGTGAGCGAGTCCCCCAAAGGACTGAGCCAGTGGGAAAAGACCAGGCCAAAGGGGGCTGTGAGCCACCTTCACGGCAGGGCGGGAGCCAAGGCAGCACCTCCCCCCAGGGCCAACTGTGGAGCCACATGGTCTGAAGGAGGTGGAAGGAGAGTTGGGGGAGCCTCCTCTGCCTTAGGCTGGCTCAGCTGGCCAGGCTGGCTGCGGGATCCTGGGGGCAGAGGCCTTTCCCGCACTGGCATCTAGTTGAAAAAGGAGGTTCAATGAGTTTAAGCGTCCTGATCTGGAGGACAGGGACATTAGGGCTTTGCATTCACCAGGCACCGGTGTCCCCTTAATATACCGAGGGTTCAGCGCTCCCATGTCCCAGCCTTGACCACCCAGCCCTGGCTGCTGGGAGCTGAGCATGAGTTAGGTGCCCCCTTGGCCCCTGAGAAACCAGAGCTCAGGGGTTTCTTTTCTTCAGAGACCCTGGGCCCTGGCCAGGAGCACTTGGCCCACAGCAAGGAGCCCTCAGCAGGCCTGTGCTCCCAGGACGAAAGCTTCCACCCAAGGCTTAGGGGAAGGGCGGGGACGCCGCTCAGGGAACCCAGTGCAGGGAGAGCTTCGGAGCCCCTTTCCTCAAGCAGAGGCAGGGAGGTGCCCAGTGGCCTTCGGCTGTGTGTCCTGGTGCCCAAGCTTGCCCCTTCACCGGGGCGCTGTGGCTGGGGCCTGGGCTGTTGAGACGTTGTGGGGTGACTGGTTTGTGCCCCCACTGAAAGATACATCCATATCTTAACACCCAGGCCCTGTGATCAGGGCCTTATATGCAAATAAAGGGCATCTGCAGATGTCATTAAATTGAGGATGTGGAGATGAGAGCAACCCAGATGATCCAGGGGGCTCCAAATCCAAGGACAGTTTCCTTAGAAGAGACAGGAGAGAGAGACACAGAGAAGGCCATGTGGAGGCGAAGGTGGGGAGTGCCCAGGGCCCCCAGAAGCTGGAAGAGGTGGGTGGATCCGCCCCCAGAGCCACCGGAGGAAGCACTCGATTCTGGACTCCGGCCTCCAGAACTGGGAGAGTCAATTCCTGTTGGCTGAAGCCAAGCGGTTTGTGGTCATTTGCTGCGGCAGCCCAGGCCACTCCGACACGAGGGAATGAGCTGAGCCCAGAGTCCTCCTGGGCCGTGGAGGCGGGGGGCGGGGGGACTTTTGCACCCGCATCGTCCAGTAACCTGGTGCGGGCTGGGGCGACCTTGGGAAGGCAGCTCCCGTTGTCCTTGGCTCATTTCCAGAGAGCATGAGCGGCCAACCTGCATGGAGGCTGGGAAGTGAGCCCCTTAGGCCAGGGGCCCCTGGGAGTGCACCCCACTTCCACTGCAGGAGGAAGGGCCGTGTGCAGTGGGCTGCGGGTCCCACACAAGCCTAGAAATGGGGGAGCAGGGGCCACCGTGTGCACCATTGTTGGCACCGCGTGTGTGGACACATTGGTGGTGGAGGCGGCAGCGCGGTCAGCTGAAGAGCACGACGCCTAGAGCAAGTGAAGACGACCTTGACAAGCCCATGATCCTGTCAGGAGATCAATCTCCCTTCCAGCATGTTTTCAGTTTTTTACTGTAAAGAATTGCAAACACATGCCCAACCTAGAGAGGATGACAGGGCACACCGGCCCCGCCGGCGGTCCTCACACAGCCCTCTCTCCTCTCCACTCCCCTTAATGTGGCCCCAAGGCCTGGGGCCTCCTGAGAGAGGCACCTCCATCTGCCTTAAGCAGGGACAGGGCCTTCCAGGCAGCAAACCCGGGTTCAGAACCTGGACCCTTGTCTACACCAGCCAGGGCTGGAGGTTGGCCCTCTCAGCCTGGGGACTCACAGGGGTGCCCCAAACTCCAGGAATCAGCCCCCTGGGCCCCCACTGGGCCAGGTCAAAGTCAGTGTGGGTGGGAGGTATTTGCAAGATCGCCATGCAGGAAGTAGGGTCCCAGGGAGAGGACAGGCCCAGACAGCCATCGCCGCAGGCATCTGCCCACATGGAAAGCAAGGCGGTAAGCAGAGGCGATGGAATGTGTGTCAACACCGTGCAAAGGGCCAGTGTGGCCGGGGCTGGGGCAGCGAGGGCGGCAGCCAGGGGCCTCAAGGGGCAGGAAAGAGGCCCGGGAGGCTGGGACTGCCAGGAAGGAAGCCAGCTGCTCAGCCTGGGGCGCCCTCCCCGAGGCCTGCCCGCTCCCTACCAGCCAGACTTCTAGCCAAGCTCCAGAGCTGGGAGCCCAGCTGCCCACCTAGCATCTCACAAGGATGGCCTTGCACACTACACACCTCCACCCAAGTGGAGCAATTCTGTACATTCAAGTACAATTCAATTGTACAATTCTGTACAATTCAAGTACATTCTCAAGTGTACTTGAGCAATTTCTGATGCCGAGCTCCCCTGCCGCGCCACATCTATAGTGGCTCCAGGTGCGGTTGCCTCTTCTCTCCACACCCCTCCCGGGAGCACACACGCAGGCATGTAGGCTGCTCCAAGGGGTTCTGGAAGGCTCTGGCCCTTTCTTCTTCAGCAACCCCCTAAGGGGCTGGGTGAGGAGTGAGCGGCCAACACACATACATGCATACACACACACGTACACTAGCCTCTGCATTTCATATACATGTGAAAATCATTTGCTCCCCAATGCAGGTAACATGAGAGGCTGGGCCCTGCAGCTCTGAGGCTGTCTGCACAAACAGATCCTGAGAGAGAATAGCCTCAAGGGGTCTGTCAGCCTGTGGCCAAGTCAGATGGTCACGTCCTGTTTGCCCTGGGTGACTGGTCCAGAGGTGGGCCTCCCCGTGAGGACTCGACTGGTAGGGCCAGCAACCAGCACTGAATGCCCGTGGCCCAGTTGTGGGGCAGAGTGCCTCCCTCCCTCCCCCAGCAGGCCTGCCTCACCATGACCCTCTCACCCACACTCTGGAGGGTACACAGGGCCAGGAGTGGGGGGAGGGGGCAAGGGAAGGGATTAGCCCCAGGCAGCCAGCTAAAACGGGGTCCAGGAGCAAGGCGGCACTGAGGGGCCTCAAAGGCCAGCAGCATCAGGCTGGCAAGGACGCATACATGAGCACACACTCGGAACACGCGGGAGTGCCTGCCTGTGTGCCTGCAGGCAGGAGTGTGCAGGAGGCCGTGTGAGAGCCTGGGGAGGGCTGCGCCAGTGAACAAGGCAGGCCCATGTGTGTGTGTGTGTGTGTGTGTCTGTCTGTCTGTCTGCCTGTGCATGTCTGTGTCTGTGTACACACATAAGTGCATTTGTGCATGACCCAGGGGAGCAAGTGCGCTCTGCCTCAGGGACTCCAGGAGCCGAGCTGGCATTCAGGAAGCATCTTTAGGCTCTTGAACAAAAGGGCAGCCTCTGCTGTCTCCCTCCCCACAGCTCCCTCCTCTGATGTGGCAGCCGTGTGGCACATCCCGGCTCTTCAACCTTCAGCCTCATTTTTATCCTGAATATCTACACACTTGCGTGCACACGCACATGAGCACACGCACAAACGCCCTGTGGTACAGTACACTCCAGGAATACTATGGACCATCTTTCTTTCTTTTCTTTTTTTTTTTTTTTTTTTTGAGATGGAGTCTTGCTCTTGTCACCCAGGCTGGAATGCAATGACACTATCTCGGCTCACTGAAACCTCTGCCTCCCAGGTTCAATCAATTCTCCTGACTCAGCCTCCTGAGTAGCTGGGATCACAGGCGTGTACCACCACACCCGGCTAATTTTTGTATTTTTAGTAGAGACGGGGTTTTACCATGTTGGCCAGGCTTCTCTCGAACTCCTGACCTCAACTGATCCACCTGCCTCGGCCTCCCAAAGTGCTGGGATTACAGGCGAGAGCCACTGCACCCGGCCTACAGACCCTCTTTCTAGGTCCCTGAGCAGGGGAAGTATTTCTGTGCCTCCGTGCTCTTGCCCATGCTGTGCCCCCAGCCTGCTACGACTTACTTTCCAGAGCCACCTGGTGAACTCCTACTTTGAGCGGCAGCTCAGTGGCCTGCCGTCTTCCTCTGCAGAGCCAGTGGCTTTCCCTGGTCCTGTCCTACCTGTGGGTCTTGTGAGCTACTTGTTAAAAGTGAGTCACTTGCTCCTGAGACCTCAGCCACCATCCCAGTAACTATCACAGACCTAGATTGTCCCCAGAACCCAACTGAATTGGTTCATCCATTCACTCCACAGGCACGGATTGGGAGTTTACTGCATCGTGCTTCTCCCTAAAGATAAGCTCTTAGTTAACATCACCAACCATGAATTACTATACTGGAATACACACTCAGGAAAAGCCATAATGTAGACCAGGATTTAAAGAAATGCCATTTAACTAAGAAAAAACTAAGGACCTTGTTTCAATATCAGCCATGAGCTGCCACTGCTTGTTAAATATGAGTCTATGTCAGAGGCAGAATAAACAATTCATCAAACACCTCTTTAAGGAGTTACAAGTTTCTTATCAAAACCTCCAGCCCCATTTGTGCTTCTGTTATATCGGCATCTCCAAGTGGATGAGAATGTTCACTGGTAGCTTTGTCCCTTTTCCATGGTGAGGGGCAGAGGGAGGTGCAGGCTGTCCTTCCTCTTCCTCAGTCTCGGTCTAGAATAGCTAAAGAAAGCAAAACTACCTCCTCTGAGTTGAGTCTCTTTTCACAGAGACCCTCTTCTGTTGCCAGGCGCCAAATATCATGAAAACTGTAACTGGTTAAAAAAAAATCACCTGCATAAAAATCTTTAAAATTCATTTCAACAACAAAACTGTGTATGATAAAGGGTCATTCCACCAAGAAAACATAGCAATCTTAAATGCGTATACACCAAACCACAGAACTGCAAAATATGTGAAGCAAAAACTCATAAAACTGGAGGGCTAGGTGCAGTGACTCATGCCTGTTACCCCAGCACTTTGGAAGACTGAGGCCGGCAGATTGCTTTGGCTCATGAGTTCAAGACCAGCCTGGGCAACATGGCAAAACCCCATATCTACAAAAAAATATAAAAATTAGCCGGGTGTGGTGGTGTGTGCCTGTGGTCCCAGCTACTTGGGAGGCTGAAGTGGGAGGATCACCGGAGCCTGGGAGGTTGAGACTGCAGTGAGCTGTGATTATCCTACTGCACTCCAGCCTGGGCAACAGAACCAGATCCTGTCTCAACAACAAACAACTCTAATAAAACTGGAAGGGGAAATAGACAAATCCACAATTATGGTTGGAGATTTTAACACACTTCTCTCAAAAATTGACAAAACAACTAGACAGAAAATCAGCAAATTATAAAAGAACTCAACATTACCATCTATAAACAGGATCTGATAGACATTTACAGAACACTCTGCCCAACAACAGCAGAATACCCATGGGGCACATCCCAATATAGACGATATCCCAGGCAAACCTCAACGAATTTAACAGAGCTAAAATCATACAGTGTGTTCACTGACCACAATAGAATCAAATTCCAAATGAATCACAGCAAAATCTCCAAACACCAGGAAAGTAAACAACATGCTTCTAAATAACCCATGGGTCCAAGAGGAAGTCTAAAGGAAAAACTTTTTAAATACACCAAAATAGTCAAAAACAAAACTACAAAACAGGAAAATTTGTGGGATGCAGCTAAAGCAGTGCCCTGGGGGACGTTTATAGCACAAAAAGAAAGGCAATTTTTTCTCTCCCTAAAAAGGAATCAGTTTCTCAGAGGCAGGTTGGTGCATGGGAGAGGGTTGACTTGAACAATATCTGGAGAGCTCAAAGCTTTCAAAAAACATTAAACCCTGAATATATCAGGAAGCTGGAAGATGTTAGAGCACTTACATTTACTTTCCTGGATCCAGACTTCACATCGAAGAGTTTAATTGAACTCTGGGTCTACCTCCAGCTGGCTGAATTAGTCTGAACAAGTCATTCAGATGTTCAGAGTCTTCATTTCCTCATCTGTGAAATGCTAAGACCCTCAACTTCACAGGGATCTTTTTGAGTTAAACGATAGAGCACTTAAGAAAGCTTCCCGAAACTCCCGAAGCACTGCATTCATTTGCTAGAGCTGCTGTCAAAAAATGCTGCACACGGGATGTGTGAAAACAGCACACATTTATTCTCTCCCAGCTCTGGAGGCCAGAAGTTCAAGATCAGGGTGTCGGCAGGGCTGTGGTCCCTCTGAAGGCTGGAGGGAAAGGTCCGTCCCAGGCCTCTCCCCTGGCTTCTGTCGGGTTGTGGCTGATCTTTGGTGTTCTCTGGCTTGTGAATCTCTGCCTCCACAGCAAGCTCTATACTAAGGCTGTACTAGAAAGTGTTAGCCTTGTCTCTATTGTATCCTTTGATATATATATACATATATATATAGCTCAACCTTGGCTGCCTCCTTGCCAGTCGGCCTACGTGGCTGAGAGGCGTTCTGCTGTCCCCGTCCTTGTGAAGGTATATGCACAGCTATGTGTGGACACAGTGTGGCTGCTCTGGCTCCGGACAGGGCCAGCTTCCTCACTGCTTCCAGCCCCGTCTCACCCAGGGCCTCTGCAGCCCTGGGAGCAGCCAGGCTCTCGGCACACATCTCTGAGCCTGCCCAGGAGGATTGGGGCAGTCACCCGAGCACCTGGTCCCTCACGGAGGCGCACTCTGCCTGAATCCCTCCTCCCAGATGACGAGCGCTCACACGAGGCTTCGGTTTCCTCAGTAACCAAGGCCTGCAGCTGACTGGTCACAGAATTCCAGGGAGAGGTGTCCCAGGGACCACCATTGTGATGACATGGCAGCTGGCCCTCCTCCTGCCCCTGTCCCCCCTTATTCCTCTAGCACACGCCTAGCCAGCCCCTGGGGGGTGGCCAGCCCGCCTCAGGCCAGGCCAGCTGAGGGAGACTGGGAGGCCTGTGGCCAGCCTGGCCCTGGCAGCCACACTCTGTGCTCTCTGAGACGGCGCACAGCCACCTGGAGCATCATGAAACCATGAAGGGTGCCCAGGTGCCAGGAGAAGGGAGCAGGGCTAGGCCGGGGCTGGGCTGGGAAGGCCGGAGGGGCCTCCGACAGAGGTCAGGGTGCATTTAGAGAAAGGGAATGGCAGAAACAAGGGACTGACAGCAGCAACAGGGACCCAGCGGGCTCCCTGGAGCAGAAGTGGGGACAGGTGGGCAGGTGAGAGGCAGGGGGAGAAAAGGCTCGGTGCCCTCGGGCTCTGGGGCACGCCAGTGCACGGGAGAAAGGGATTCCACAGCAGGCCCATGGGCCTCACCCAGGAATTCCCAGTCTTTTCAAGACAGGACAAGGCCACAGAAAGAACGAGGCCGCATGGTACACACCAAGATGAGGGTAGGGGGAGGACCTGGGTAGGGGGAGGACCTGGGCAGGGAAAGGACTGCGGGGTGTGCCTCGAGTGCCACCTGCGGGCATGGGCCTCTCTGGGCCCCAATAGCGTAGCCAGGCAGAAAGCCGCCCCAGTTCGCCATGCTCCACTCAGAACTCGGTACCCAGTGCAGTGGCTCGTGCCTGCAATCCCAGCGCTTTGGGAGGCCCAGGCAGGAGGATCACTTGAGCCCAGGAGTTCCAGACCAGTCTGGACAACATAGGGAGACCCTGTCTCAACAAAAAAAAAAAAAAAAAAAAAAAAAAAAAAATTGATTAGCCAAGTGGGTGGTGCGTGCCTGTTGTCCCAACTACTTGGAGGGCTGAGGTGGAGGATCGCTTGAGCCCAGGGGGTTGAGGCTGCAGTGAACTGTGATTGATCCACTGCCCTCCAGCCTGGGTGACAGAGTGAGACCCTGTCTCAAAAAATAAATAAATAAATAAACAACCCACCAGAAATCTGTGCCCAGGCCCGATGCCAGGCACCCTGGAGCACAGAGGCATCTGCAGTGCCCATGCCCTCACCAGCTGGCCGATGCCACGGGGGAGGGAAGCAGGGCACCTGAGGTGCATGCCCAGCACTGTGGGGCCAACAGGGAGGAGGGGAGGACACTGCAGGCGGGGAACACGGTGCCAGGACACCAAGCCAAGAAGCAACCTGCTGAGGGGGGTAAGGACCATGCCCACTGCAGGCCAAGGGGTGCCTGGAGGGAGTGGGGCATCTTGCAAAGGCTAGAGGGCCCCTCTCAGGCCAGGACATGACACGAACGTGGGGTTCCGCATCTCTCTCTCAGTGCGCCCCACAGCCCATCAGAGGCCGTGTCCAGCTGCTCCTCCAGGCCCCAAGCCTCTCATCATCATCTGTCATCAGCAGCATCCCCCTCGCACAACCCTGTGCTCATGGACAGATGCCCACTCTCTCCACCGAGAAAGCATTGGGAGAGCAGTGCTGGGCTGGGGACAGGACCTCAAGGGGTTGATTTCTGCTCTGCATGCTCACCCCCTCCCCTCCTCCTTTGGGGGACACCCCAACGCTGCCCATCTCCATGTCAGGCACCCCCTCCCACAATTGTGCTATAGCCCGGCTTCCTCCTTCAGTGAAGGGTGGAGGGAGCGCAGGGGGCCAGGCAGTGGCCCAGGAGCCCTGGCCCACTCCCCACCCACTGCCCCATCCTACCTACAGACACAGCCGCACAGGGCCACCAGAGCAGGGATCTCAGGCTCTTTAATTCCTTCCCTCCTGGGGTCTACACACATTGCTACGGCCCCATCCCAGAGCCAGGCTGGGTGCAAAGCCCTGGAGACAGATGCCGCTCCTCCAAACGTCCCGTCTGCTCCTCAGCCAAGGACAGCAGTGGTCCGGGGCAAGCAGGACACAGGCATTCTGTGTTGGGTGGTCCTAGCAAAGGAAAGAAAGGACTTTCGTGCCAGCACCAGCATTGAGGGGAGGCTGGAAAGACGAGTGCCCTGCCAGGCAGATGTGTGGCAGCGTGTACAGCAGGAGGGTGCAGGCACATAGGCAAAGATGTGGGTGAATGTACTTTCTACATGTGATGGACATGAAGTGAGGGAACAGAGAGAGGACTGCAGTACGCTAAACAGTGCCCCCTCCCCAAAATATCTGTCCACCTGGAGCCTCAGCATGTGACCTTCTTTAGAATAAGGCAAGGGAACACGCGATATCCTGCTTCGCTCTGGCAACTGCAAGGCGCGAGTTGGGGCTGGAATGTGGGCCTGGAGGAAGTCGAGGAGAGGACGCCGGGGAAGCGAGCAGGAGCCAGATGGCTCAGGGCCGTGGAGCTGGACTTTGTCCTTGAGGCCACGAGGGGCCACTGAAGGGGGCTGAGAGGAGAAGTGGCCAGGCATCTGGGCAAGGACACTTCCTCTGGCCTTGATGTGGAGGATGGGTGCGAGGCTGGGGCCGTCGTCCAAGCGAGAGGGGACAGGGCCTGGGTCAAGAGAAAATCCAGCAGTGTGAGGGGTGATTATGGAGAGAGAGGAATCAAGGGCACCCCCGAGTTTGGGGTGTGGAGGGAAGAACTTTGGGACATCCAGGCAGCAATGGAGCTACAGGCATGGAACCCAGGAGACACTGATGTCACAGTCGTCCCCCAGAAGAGGGACATAAGAAAGAGACTTGGGACAAGTGGCCAGAGTGAGGGAAAGAAAACCAGGAGGGGGTGGGCATGAGGAGGGAGGCCTTAGGAGGGGACCCAAGCAAGCAGGGGCAGGTGGAGGAAGAGCCTTGCAGGCCTTGGAGTTTGGCAGGAGGCAGATGAGTCCCGTCTGGAAGCCGCCACTTCTCAAGGAAGGCGATGCCAGCTGGCCTGGGCTCTGGGGAGGCGGGTGGGAGAACACACAGCACCCACCGGCAGCAGCTCAGGAGAAACCAGGCCAAAGGGGGCTCTCAACTTGGAAGCTGTGGGGTGGCATGGAACAATTTTGAGATGCTCAGGCCTTTTAGGGAGGTCAGGATGGGCAGGCTCAAGGCTGGTGGCCAGGGGATGAGGGCCAGAGGATGGAGGACACGGGGATGGGAGGAGCCCTGGGGGATAGGTGGGCTTGGCTGAGGAGAGGACGTTCTGGGCACTACAAGTCCCCTTTTCCTGAAGACAGCCTCTGGACACTTCTCTCCCTTGCGGCCTACAGAGCCTACCCAGGCAGACCCGATGTGGCTGTCACTGAGATAACAGCCCTGGGCTTGTGTCTGGGACACGCGAGTCTGAGAAGCCTGGAGGTCACCCAAGGGAACCCACCTGGGGGCAGCTGGGCCCAGGAGCCTGGGGCAGAGACCTGGTGTCACAGGCCAGTGTATGAGCACTGGAGTGACGTCAGCCAGGCGGTGGGCTACGAGGTCCCGACACTCATCCCTCCCCCAAAACAACAATCAATAAGCGACATGCTCAGAGAAACAGGATGGCAGTGTGCTGAGGATCACCAGCTCCTGGTCCTACAGGTCTTCGGGCAACATGAGAAGTGACAAGCGACAGGTAGCACCGACCCAAACTATGAGGACACAAAAGACCCTTCAGAGGCCAAGCAAGGGCCTTCACTGTGGCTCCCTTGGGGCCCTTGAGGTTCTGGCTGAGCTGGGCCGAGAAGAGGGAAGTGAGCATGCACCAGAGACGCCGCCTGCCAGGAGACCCGGCCCAAGAGCTTCCAGGCAGATCTCCCTGCCTTGCCTGTGCTGAGCTCCAAAGAACCACCCACCATCCACCATAGGGCAATTCTGACCACAGCCAGCCAGGGAGCAGGGCTGGGAGCAGGCCAATCCTCAGATGCCAAGGAGCCAGCCTCAGCACCAGCCATCTGTGACACCTCCCTCTGGCTGGGCTCACCACTGCAGCGGGTAGCACAAGAAAGGGAGCAGCCCTGCGGCTTCTGCTTGGATCCTCTAGAGACGGGACGCTCACCCCTCCAGGAAGCCAGTCTCAAGCTGGCTGCCCTGCCGACTGGGAAGTCCACCTAGGCTCATGGTCCTGGGGATCCCATCCTCAGCCTCCCCTGCTTTCCCCTTTAGGGCTGAGAAGAACAGGCAGCCATGGTCCTCATGGCTCTGGCCAGCTCTCCAACCATGCGTCCTGAGAGCTGAGCCTTACAGGCTGACAGACTGGACCCTGGGTCACCCTCATGGTCCCAGCCCATGTCAGCCACAGCCGTCCTTCTTGGAGCTCAAAAGGCAGTGAAGAACGAGTCTCAGGCCCTGCTCCAGGTGGTGACAGCAGTGGCCAGGACTAATGACTAACTCCCAGAGCCGCCTGTGTGCACCCTCCTTTTCTCTGTATAACACTGACATGGCAGTGGGCATGCAGTGTGCAGTGGTGGAAGGGAGATGGCTGTGGAGATGGTTACCCTGTCGTTGCAGGCAGGGCAGTAAGAAGCCCTGGAAGGGGCTCAGTGACCTGCCACAGCCTCCCACCGGGAAGGCCAGGCTGCATGCCTGACCCCACACAAGGAGCCTTGGCTGTCCCCTTCCCATCCATGGCATCTCTCAGGCAGAGGCCCACTGGCCCTCTCCGCGTGGATGCGGTTGATCCCTGGGACGTGGCTGCCACCTTTCTCACCTTCCCCCTCCTCTCCACCTTCTCTCTGCCCAGGAGCCGGCCCCGAGGTGTAGGCAGGTCATGTGGCACCGCATCTGCACTGCTCTCCTCTCTGGGGCTCTCGGGACCCAAATCAGCCACCGATGTGGGAAGCAGGTACTGAGGGGTAATAGCTGCTCTCTAAATTTAGACGGGAGAACTCCCCAGAGAGCTGGCAGAAATATCCCGAGCCTTCCTGTGGCGAGGCTCTCAGGCAGGAGAATGAAGAGGGGGCAGCGAGAACCCGGGGATGGGGGGGCAGCAGGGCTAAGAGAAGGTGACAGAGGAGAAGGCTCACACCTGGGCTGGGGTGCACATGCTCTGGACCACAGCCTTGAACTCCGCCCTGGTGGGGGCGGCCCACATTCAAGGACAGGCCAGCTCTTCTCTGCAATTCCGGTCGCACCCATGGCTCTCCAGCACCCTTCTGCAACCAGGAGGGAGCTGCCTCCTTCCTTGCTCTGGCCGGGTGGGTGGCTTGCCAGGTGACTGAGGCCTGAGCCAGCAGCTCCCCTCCTGCCTGTCCCCCAGCCTATAAGAAAGAGCCACTCAAGGGCAGAGGCAGTTCCCTGCGGAGGGGCGCCCTGGCCATGGGGCCCTGGCTGCTAGTCTGTGGACCTGAGCACATAGCCCGGTCACCGCCCCCGCATTCCATACTTCAGCATCCTCATCCAGAAGCAAACAAGAAGTGCAGCAAACAGCATGGCTTGTCCTCACGGTCACGGCATCAGTGGTGGGAGGGAGGAGACCCTCATCTGTCCCTGGAGCTGCTGTCACCATTACCCAAGGGGCCTGCACACAAGGTGGAAGCTTCAGGACAGCTGTGCTTCCAAGGGTGGCCCACGCGGCGCCCCTGTCCTGGAGGCCACAAGTCTCCATCAGCTGGGACTCTTTGTCTGGAAGGTGACTCGTGGCACCCACAGCTGTGATTCTGTCTCCAGCTGTGCCCCTGATCGCTGCAGGGCCTTGGGCAAGTGGCAGCGGTGGGCAGGAGAGGTGCTGGGTGCTCCCAGATGCCAGAGCAGCAAGGGGCTCAGCAGCCTGAGGGTGGGGATGGGTCTGGGTGCAGGAAGCCAATGGGGCCCACCAGGCTGGGCCTTTCGGTGCTGGGAGGAGATGGGGAGTGGTGGAGGGAGGCAGCCAGACAAGCCAACAGGTGCTGTGACCGAGCGCGCAGGGGCAGAGGCCCCCGAGGAGTGAGCTGAGAAAAACCCACAGCCTCCAGGAGCCGCTCTCCACCCCCACAGACATCTGAGCCAGGGCAAGCGCTCGCCACAAGCCCCTGCCTGGGCCTGGCCATGGCTGCCTGTCTCGTGTCTTATCTTGTTACCTGTGGTGAGACACCCTGACTGGAGAAGCATGTTCCTGGAAGGGGGGCAGGGTGGGGGATGCTGAAATGTGGCCAGAAAGGCAGGTGGGCCTTTCCTCCTGGGCCAGGCGGGGCAAAGGTTGGGGGATCTGCAGCAGGGGAGCCGGGTGGACTGGGAACATCCTTGGCACCCCCAATCTCCCCAGACCCATCGTTTCACCCTTGGTGGCTCCCCTCTCTCCTGGTTCCCTTAGCCCTGGACGTCCCTGGGCCACGCGGGAAAGTCACCTGCTGCCCTCTCTCCTCCTCTTCCCCTGCACGGGGTCTGGACAGAGGCTCCTTGTCTCCCCTCACTTCCCTTCCCCTGTCTAGCCCAGGGGTGTGGGTGGCTGGCTGTCCCGGTAAAAGGATTATATCATCTGTAATGTATATCCAGACGCACATGCACTGCTGCTCGGGAGGACAAGACAAGGAGAGGGAGCCAGTGCAGCTGGCCAGAGGGGAATTGTATTGAACCTGAACCTGAGCCCTCCCCAAATGGGGGTGGTAATGGATCACCAGGTCCCGGCCCGCAGAAATCAATCGCTGCACAGGCTGGCGCTCTGTGCTCTACCCCCCTCCCTTCCCTCTCACCTACCTCCTGTCCCTCCCTGGTGCTCACACCCCTGGGCACTCAGCTGCCCGGCTGGCCTGCCTTTGACCTCGTCTGCAAGTGACATTTCAGAGCCATTTTGTTTCAAATGTCTGGGCACGGCTCCTTTGGGAGCGGCTGCAGACAGGTAGGGTGCTTCTGAAGACATGGTAACTGGTAGCGGGGTACATCTAGAAGATGCCGGCTGAAGCGCTTCAGATATGGGAGGGTGCAGAGGGAGGAGTTGGAGGGTTGGCGCGGGGGGGGGTGGGGGGATTGTCATGTGAACAGAAGGCTTCAGCTGCAGAAGCCATCTCTGTGGGACCCAATGGTTACCCAGAAATGAAGTCTCGGATGTGTGTGCACCCTGGCTCCGGAGCCCGCAGATGTGATCCAGGTTCCATGCAGGGACACAGGCAGGGAGGACCCAGCACTCGGAGGCAGCAGCAGCAGGCGCCGTGGTGTGCTGAGACAAGCCAACAGCAGGGCAGCCTGGGGACCCTGGGCGGGGCCCTGAGGAGGGCGCTTGGCTTATGGCAGGAACGTGCCTGCCCCTGTGCCAGCTGTGAGGCTTTGACGGCCATCACCTTTCCCATGGTCTCTCCCCAAAACCTCATTTGCCTGGAGAGTGGCCTGGAATCGGGCCCTGAACAAACTGTCCCTTAACAGATATGGATGCCTTCAGCCAAAGCCCTCCATGTCAGAGGGTGTGAGTTGGGCCGGCCGCCAGAGGCACTGCTAGGCTAAAGACCTCTCTACCCCCAGCAAAGTGCAGCTCCCTTGCCCCTCCACCTTGCCCGGGGCTGGCGGTTCCTGTGTCTGATTTCAAGGTCTCTGGGGAGCACCTTTGGGATTCGGGAGGGCGTGGGGTCTGACAGGAAACAAGATGGCCACTTCCCAATGGCCATCCCCAAGGAAGGGACAGGAAGGACGGCAGTGGCCTTGGGGTTCCGGGTGGAATGGAGGGCGAGGGCTGGGGCGGCCCCGTCGCCTCACCCTGAGACTCCCGTCAGCAGCAGATGGACCCAGCTGCTTCGGAGTCAGAGACCCAGCTGTGCCCTCGGTTCTGCCAAGCAAACTTGCACTCACTCAAGTCCCCCTTGGGAGTGTTCTGCATTTTCTTCCGCAGCCCTGGGGATGAAGAGGGAACCGCTATTTCCTGAGGCTGAGCAGGCCTGTGCCTCACGAGCTCCCCGGGCATCTCCGGGCAGGCCTGGCCTTTGCATGCTCCTCTTCCGGCAACGGATGGGTCTTGTTGCCTGGAGAGCAGAGACACCAGGAGGGCTGGGAGTGGGAGCTGTGCAGGGGCGAGGGTGGCATTCTTCAATCCAAATGTTTCTCCGCCAGCCTCTCAGCCCTGAGTCACTAAAGCACAGGATGGTGGCGGAGGGGGGGATGTTAACAAACCTTGCTAGAAGCTCCTCTGAGTCAGCTCACCCGCCAAGCCTTTGCCGGGGGTCAGCTGGGCACCCAGGCCATGGGCACAGCTGTCGTACATCCTTCCCAAACAGGAGGTGCCCTCAGTGGAGGGGGAGTGTGAAAGGCAGCCCCCTGTTTGTAGGGCACAGCTTCTGTGGAATATTGATTTCTTAGGAAAGGTTCGGTAACTTCAGCACGTCTAGCAGTACGGGCACCAGTGGCAGCTGCATGTGCTCGCCTGCGTGGCATGGCTCGGGTAGGTGCAAGCTCAAGTCCTGGGCAGCCTGACTCCCCAAGGCTGTAGGGGAGAGCCCCAGTGCAGTCCCATGAGGCCCAGCGTCCAGAGCAGGAAGATAGTTGCAGGGCCAGAGGCCTGCTCCCAGGAGGGGCTGTGCTGCCGCCAAGGCTGAAAAGGTGCAGAGGAGCAGTCGGGGCCCAGAGCAGGGTGGGCAGGCCTGGCTGGCGACAGCAGGACCCTCCCAGCTCACGCACCATGGCTTGAAACTGCAGCACAGCTAGGAGGGTCCTTGGAGATCACATGGTCCCACCTCTCTCCCCAAACGTACATACCAGGAAATGGAGACCCAGATGGGACAGGGACCTGGGCTCCAGAGGCAAAGCTGCTGCCCTCGCCTCTTCCAGGGGTAATGACTCAGGGGAATTCAGCGCTGCGGCAGACACAGCCAAGCGGCCAGCGGAGCTGCTGGCATCCCAGCCCTGCCTGGCCGCACCTTATCCTGTGCTCCCTGGGCGGAGAAGACGGCCCTTGATGCTCACAGCCTCCTGCCGGGTCTCAGGCAATCCCCCACTGCAGGCACGAGGCCGGGCTCATACACTGCTGGTCTGGGAGCCCCAGAAAGGCCAGGTGCACATCTCCACGGGCTGTCCTCTGCCTCCCCTCCCCACGCAATCTTCCGCACTCACACTCGCTCAGGCTCTAGGCTTCTGAACTCAGCCAGCCCAAGCCACATCCTACTCTGCCACTACACTATTGTGCCACCACCAGGGAGCTACGGACTCAGTTTCCCTGGCTGTAGCATGGGGACAATCTCCTCAGACTTCCAGAACTGCTGTAAGGATAAAATGAGGTCCTTGATGGCAATGCGTGTGACCTTTGGCACAAAGGAGAAAGCTAACGGGACCTAGTGACAACAGCCGCTCCCTACTGGCTTCCAGCCCCTCCCCCACCCAAACGTCCTGGCTCCACCCCTTCCAGGCACTGAGGCTCAAATGCTATTACTATTAGCCAGAATCTGACACATGAGAATGAGAGGAGACACTGCAGGGGGACCTGGGGTGGGGGATGGAATTGGCAGCGCTGTCAGCCAGACTTTATACCCTCTTCACTGTGGGAGCAGGAGGTGGCTCTGGGGCACCAAGTTGCGCCCAGTCCTCAATGGGCCCCTTCGCTAGGGTGCCAGTGCAGATTCTGCGCTGTAACCGTCCGCCTAGCCCAGGCCCAGCCTAGTTCAGGGCCCCCAACCCCACTCCCGCGCCCCAAGCGCCGGAGCCCCCACTCATTAGCGCCACTGGGGACCGGGGAGCGCAGGGCGCGTCGGGCAGGACTGGCCTAGAGAACAGAGGCTTGCAGGTGGGAGGAAGGCGGCGGGGGGGAGGGGGGGGCGGGCGTGGGAGGTGGAGGGAGACGCCGGGCAGGCCGCGGCCCCTCCCCGCTCCCTCCCCGCGAGCCGCCAGCTACAGTGCCCCTCCTGGGCAGGGGGCGGAGAAGACGGCGACTGGAGGGGAGGAGGCGGCGGCAGAGGCGGAGGAGGCAGCGGCGGCGGAGGCGGGATTTGGAGTTTCCCTCCGCAGCGGCGGCGGCGGCTGCCCCTCGGCTCCAGGAGAGGCCGCCACCCGGGGTTCCGGTGGCGTTAGGCTGCAGCAGTGGCGCTTCCCGCCGCCCGAGCTTCGGAAACTTCCCGGCCGCGACGCAGGGAACCGGCGCGGAGAACCGAGCAGAGCGGAGGTGAGTGGAGCAAGCGGCGCCCCGGGGACCCCCACCCCACCCGGCCTGGCTGCCCCCGCCCCGACGTGCGCTCCTCCACCCTGCACCCCCAAAGTCCTGACAACGCACACCCCACGAAGCCGGCGCACGCGCCCCTACGACACCCATTCGGTGCTGCTCCGCACACCCCCGCACACCGCCCGTGCACCTCCCGTGTCTCCTGCCACTTACACCGGCTGCACACTCGCGCGCATACAAACCACGCACCACAGACCCGGGTGCCTGTAGTGCACACACTAGCAGCCCCTGCCCCACCACTCACCACTGTCCCCAACTCATGCCAACCCACCGAGACCCTGCCACGCCCCAGTACACACCCAGGCGCACACGCACGCTTCCAACACATCTCTGCCATACCTGCACCAACATAGCTCCCCCTACCATGCCCCCACCACCTCGAACTCCCCATCTGCCCATTACAGACACCCCACCCACGTTGCCAGCCCAGAGACACTGCAGTCCACCCACCCTGGAGCGAGGTCCCGTCAGAAACCCACATCCCAGCGGCTGACGCTCCCCACGTCCCAGGCACACACCTCCAGCATCTCCAACGCGCACTCTCATCCACCCCAGCACGCGCGCACACCTGCTGGATTCACGCTCTCCAGCACCCTGCCCCGCCCCCATCACAAATAGCCTTCGACACCCCCCAGCACACCTCTGAGTCCCTCCCTCCCTCCCCCCCAACACCTGGCACGCGGGATCTAGAGGCTGCAGCATTTGGTGGCATCCCTGCCAGGCACCTCCGGCTCCCCTTCGGCAGAGGCTCAGCAGCCTTGGGCCCCCCAGGTGCCTCCCTAAACAGACCCTGAGACTCCCCAGCGACTAGCTTGGCCTCTTCCCTAAGAAATAAAGAAGGCACTTTGGGGTCCAAGGTAGGGTACTTAGATGTGGAAGCAAGGGGCCCCGGGGAGGGGCGGGGAGGCGGCGGAGAGAGCCCGGCGCTGAAATGGAGGCGGCCCAGGTGGGACCAAAGGGGCGCCAGCTGCCCGGCAAGCACGTAGTAGGTGGGTTCCATGGGGGCTGGCGTCCGCGTGCGCTGTCTGGGTGCCTGCCTGCGTGTGTGTTACGGGGAGGGCTGTGTGTGCACGTGTGCTTGTGCGTGTCGGGGTGGGGGAGGAGTGTGTGATCGGCAGAAGGAAAAGCAGGAGCAGCTCCCTCAGGCAACAATTGGTTTCATTCATTCATGCCTTCTTTGTTAACGAGCATTTCTTCCGCGAGCGCCGGGCGCGTGCCAGGCCCTGCACTGGGGGCTGGGGCCAGCCTGGGGCCGGGCACACACCCGTTCCTGCCTTGGAGGAACTCCCAGTCCCGCGAGGAGACCGACCAGGAAAAGCAGAAAGCCATCCCCAGCAGAAAGTGGATTTGGTGGAAAAGACACTGGATTTGGCAGGCACGCTGTCGCTGGGACTTGTGCTCTTGGCCATGTGACCCGGCCGCGACAGCCGAAATCCTGTCACTCGGCCCGGCGGGAACGGTGCCTCTCGTGGGGGAAGGCGGCGCGGCGCCGCTCTCGGGAGGCTCCCGGGACCAGAAGGCGCACGCGGCGCGCGCGAGGCCTGCAGGCGGCGGCGTCCCCGCGGCCTCCAGGGGGCGCTGGCCCGGCCCGGCCCGGGGGAGGCCCGGGGCGCCCGGCGGGGGCGGGGGCGGGGGCGGGGGCGGCAGGCGCAGCGCCCACCCTGCGGCGGGCAGCGAGCGCGCGGCCTGGCTCAGCCCGCCGGAGGGGGCCAGACGAGGCCCGGGCGCGCGGCGCGGCCTCCCCCAGCACAGCGCACCCGGGAGCGGCTGCCGGCGGGGCGGCGCCCAGAGCCGGCGCTACAGGGGGCCTGAGTGGGGGCGGCCCGGCGAGGGTCGCGGGTTAGAGGGGGATTAGGGGGTTGGCTGCGCTCAGCCCTGCAGTGCGGAGGTGGCAACAGGTTCCCATTTGTCCTGTTGCTGGCGCTGCGGGCGCTGTGGGCCCCGAGCACTGAGCTCTGACTTTGGAAATTGAGCCCCTCATGGCCTCCTCCCAAATGCTTTCTCCCGGTGGGAGGACTTGGCAGCAGGGCTCCGCAGTTAGGTGCAGGGGAGCCCCTCGCCAAGCGTCGGGAGACGTGGACCCTTGGATCCTAGGCTTCCCCTCCCTTCCCCATTGCGGAGGTTGCCTCTCCCCGTCCTCATTCCAGCCCAGCTCCTCTCACCTCCAGGGAACCCTCTCCAGAGAGCGCCACTGAGCAGCTCAGGAGCTCCCTCTCTAGCCGAACTGAGCCCCCACGGCAGGGCGGGCCGGGGAAGTGGCTGTCCAGCTCCCTGCTGGTCACAGCCCTGGGCCACCCCCACTATCCACAACAAGACTGGCACATGGCAGAACCTCCGTGGTGCCTTCAACCCCTGCCCACTCTGAGCTCCCACCCACAGCTGCAGTGGGCCTGGAGGCAGCCCCCAGGCTGGGTGCCGGTGTCCACCTCCACCACTGTGGAGCTAGGCTGTGGACAGAAAACAGAAGACAACGTCCCTGCCCCAGGAACACACTGAGAAAGGGGGAAAGTGACCACACTAGGGAGCACAGAGGAGGGAGACTACTGGCTCCGAGTTGGGAAGGCTGCCTGGAGGAGGGGGCCTGAAGAATGAGCAGAATCTCAGAATCTGGGCAGGGGGCATAGGAGGGAGGCCTGGGCTGGGGCCCTTGCCCACTGGGTGAGAGAAGGAAGGGCACAGTCCAGCTGCCCAAAGCCCTTGGATGCAGGAATTAGGACTCATGTTAGACGCAGGGACATGGGGGGTGTGGCCGGAAAGCAGCCCAGTGCCAGGGTCCTGGGAGTCCCCGGCTAGCAGCCCACTGCCCAAAAGGGAGGGAGAGAGGCAAACTGGAAGCCCCTTAGAGGTGACCCACCTAGCTTTCCGTCACCTGCCCTCTTACCTAACCATGACCTGAGACATTTTCTCCTCTAACTCCATGGCTCCTGAGAGGAGTCGTTAGACTCGTAGTTTGCTTTGCATTTTCCACTTGTTAGAAAAATGCTTTGTGGTGCCCATCCTCGTGTGCATAACTTTGCTTTCTTTTACTTTAGTTCCTTAGATTCCCAAAAGTGGTCAAAGGGTTGGGATTTTTTCCTAGCTCTTGATATTGCCAGATTAATTTCCAAAGGGGTCGTACCAATATATAACCCTGCAACAGTTGAACAGCACGCTGATTTCACAGCAATCTTGCCAGCACTGCGTGTTCTCAAAAATGAGAACATTTCTAATGCAGTAGGTGGGAAGTGTTACCTCGTTGGTCATTGTTACTTGTTTATTGGAGTGGCTTTCCTTCCACGCCTGAAGTTGAACCTTCCCCCAAATATTTGTTAGGCCACCGCATTCCCTCCTTCCTGCAGTATGCAGTGTTTTCAGGTTCTTTGCCCATTTATCTACAGGGGTCTTAACCTTTTAGTTGGGTATGAGCTTTATCTTATCTGGTGTACATTTTCCTTCAACACTGTTATTTGCTTTTGTTGAGCTTTAAGCAGAGAAGGGACTTTTAGCCAGATCAGCATTGTGGACACCTCCCCCTGACCCTGGTCTCCTGCCTCAGTGCTCACCACACCTGAGACCTTGTCCAGTGCTCTTGCTGCCTGTGGATCTGTCCCGCCTGTTGTGCCCATGGAGGAAAGGATGGAGGCCACCAGCCTTGGTTGAGTGGATGGCATTCTGACATTGGGCAGGGCTGGGCAGGGCAGGGTGGAGGGCAGGTCGTTGCAGGCCCGGAGGCAGGGAGACTGTTGTGCAAGACGTGACAGTGACCTGGCCTAAAGCTGATGAATTTGAGCCCTCGGCTAGGGCAAGGGACAGGGGAGAGAGGCGAGGATGTGAGAGATATTTAGGTAGAAACTAGTTCTTTCCACTTTGATTAGCCGAAGGGGGGTTAAGGGAAGGAGGCAGAGTGGGGAGCCACAGGTGACTCTTAGGATCAGTAATGTGATAAGAGCAGAGTGCCCCAGTTTAGGGCTGGGAGCTCAGGGTTCCTGGGTGCTTTTGGCCAGTCCTGTGCGAGTGAAGCGGGCTGGTATTGGTAGGTATCCAGGAGCTACGCCTGCCTGCCTAGCCCTGCAGCAGACCTCTGGGCCAAAGCTGCACTAAGTTTCTGGTCCTGCCTCCTCCTCCCCTCCGTGATTTCGGTGGCATCCCAAGTTTGCCCAAGCTGCTAGCTCTGAGCCCATTACAGAGATGGGGCCACTGAGATCCAGGCAGGGGAGAAGATGGTCCAATATCACCCTGTGAGTTGGGTTGGAGGCAGCTTCTGCGGCAGAGGGGCTGGGCTCTGGTCCTCACCCCTCCCCCTGCCTCCCGAGGCCAGGCTGGCGCCGGCCAGGGGAGCCGCAGCTGGTCCCCTGCTGGGCCCCTGACCTGCCCTTGGCCTCTGCCCCGACCCCGTCCCGCCTCGGTGGAAGCCCCAGCTCAGCCGACTCGCAGGTCCCACCCGACTGCTTCGGCTAGCACCCGTTGGCTCACCGGCCCGCCGGGCCCGCCCCCGGAGCCCCGCCCCGGCCCGCCCCTCGGAGTTGTAACTCCACGTCCGAAGGCAGTTTCCAAGGTGGAAGCTGGGTCCGGCTGCCAGGAAGCGGCCGGTGCGCGGGCTGCGCGGGGCTCGGCTTCCACGTGCGAGCCTGCACCGCCGCCCCGCCCTCTCCTGGCGGCCAGGCCTGGGGACTGTCTGCCCCGGGACGGCGCCTCGCGTTCCGCCGTGGCAGTGGCCGTGGCCAGAACGTCCACGCGCGGTCGTCCACCGCCGGATCTCGCTCCAGGTCTCTTTCCTTTTGTTCTCTCCTAGGGGTAGGGGGAGATGGGGGACCGGGGGCCAGATCACCTCTGAGAGGACTCGCTGAGGCCCAGCACCTCGTCGCCTCCTCTGTTCCCCTGGCCCACCTGGCCCTGGGGGAGATCTAGGCCTCGAACGGCACTCCTCGCACGCACACCCCCAACCAGAGTCGGAAGCTCGAACTTGGGGAGCGTTCGCGAGAAGACCGAGACAGGAGCAGAAAGGGGGTATGGAGGGAGGCGGCTGCGACCTCAGGGTACCCCAAGATGAGCCTCGAAGGGGCGGTTAGCCGCTCAGCCCTCTTCTCGAGGACCCTTCCCCGGGCCGAGCTGCTGCCTGGGGGTTTTCTTGGGGCGCCTTGTTGGGAGTCCTCATGGTGGTGGACCCTGGGCTCCCGCCTTCAGGACGCGGGGCCGGCTTCAAGTCTGAGCCCCCTCGGCCCTCCGGTAGCTCACACCGCGCCTTCTCTCTCTTCGCAGCGCCCGTGGTCCAGCGTGTAGGGAGCCGATCGCCCATGGAGGGTCTGGGCCGCTCGTGCCTGTGGCTGCGTCGGGAGCTGTCGCCCCCGCGGCCGCGGCTCCTGCTCCTGGACTGCCGCAGCCGCGAGCTGTACGAGTCGGCGCGCATCGGTGGGGCGCTGAGCGTGGCCCTGCCGGCGCTCCTGCTGCGCCGCCTGCGGAGGGGCAGCCTGTCGGTGCGCGCGCTCCTGCCTGGGCCGCCGCTGCAGCCGCCCCCGCCTGCCCCCGTGCTCCTGTACGACCAGGGCGGGGGCCGGCGCCGGCGCGGGGAGGCCGAGGCCGAGGCCGAGGAGTGGGAGGCCGAGTCGGTGCTGGGCACCCTGCTGCAGAAGCTGCGAGAGGAAGGCTACCTGGCCTACTACCTCCAGGGTAGGTGCCGCGGGGCCCTCCTTCCAGGGGGTTCGGGATTCATTTGACCTTAGGCCAGCCCCACTTCTTTTTTTCTAAAGCGAGTTGAGGCCCCCCTCCGCTGATGACCTGCCAGGCTGCTTTGAGAGGAGGGAAGCCTGAGTGTGACCGTGGGCAAGTTCTTCACCCTTGGCAGCCCAATCTCTGAGCCTGGAAAATGGGGAGAATTAGCCTGACCTGAGCTAGTTCTCAGGATGCTCAAGAACGAATGACAAAGTGCGGGCTCCCCAGGGTCTCGGCAAGGGTATCCCCACCTCCCCAACCTGCTCAGGAATGAGCAAGGGAGGCAGGGGTCAGACAGCACTGGTGCAATCACGGCTCACTGAAGCCTCCTGGGCTCAAGCGATCCTCCCGCCTTAGCCTCCCGAACAGCATATAGTGTCAGGTTTCCAGCCCGGGGAAATAGTATCTGTAAATAGAGATGCTGGCTTCTTGAGCCATATTCTCCCCCAAGTTCCCCCACATCTTGGGGTCCCACTTCATCCCTGAGAGTCAGGAGATGCCCAGGCAGAGAGCTGACATCTGAGTTCCTCCTTTTCTTTAGCTGATGGCCGCAGTCCTCCCTAAGGCTGGCAGTACATCTCGGCTCTGTTGAGCCCTCACACCTGCCTCAGCTTGACCCTAGGGGTGTAAGATCCTTTCCAGTGGCTCAGCGTGAGCCCAGCTTCTTGCAGCCCGAGCTGACTGAGGGTGGCTAGGGCCCCACGTGGGTACCAGGACACACCAAGCTGCTGGGTTTTGTGTTCCCTTTGGGAACATTTGCAAACCCTCCAAGTTGTCTAGGGTCATCTCCCCAGCCCCAGACAGAGGCACTTGGCTGCCCAGGAGGCCAGGTCAGCAGGCCCCATGCCCTCTCCCCAACAGGAGGCTTCAGCAGATTCCAGGCCGAGTGCCCTCACCTGTGTGAGACCAGCCTTGGTGGCCGTGCCGGCTCCAGCATGGCGCCGGTGCCCAGTCCAGTGCCTGTGGTGGGGTTGGGCAGCCTGTGCCTGGGCTCCGACTGCTCTGATGCGGAATCCGAGGCTGACCGCGACTCCATGAGCTGTGGCCTGGATTCGGAGGGTGCCACACCCCCACCAGTGGGGCTGCGGGCATCCTTCCCTGTCCAGATCCTGCCCAACCTCTATCTGGGCAGTGCCCGGGATTCCGCCAATTTGGAGAGCCTGGCCAAACTGGGCATCCGCTACATCCTCAATGTCACCCCCAACCTCCCAAACTTCTTCGAGAAGAATGGTGACTTTCACTACAAGCAGATCCCCATCTCTGACCACTGGAGCCAGAACCTGTCGCAGTTCTTTCCGGAGGCCATTGAGTTCATTGGTGAGTCCACCCCACCCACCCTTCCCTCCTGTCCTCCCCAAGGCCTGCTCTGGCCTCCCCCTTGTGAGTACTCCTCCCAAGCCCGGCTGCCATTCCCAGAGCCAAAAGCCTAGGTGACGGTTCTAGGGGACAGGCAGAGCTAGGGCGGCCCCCAGAGGCCACTAGAGAAACCTCCAGGCCGTGGCCATCTGGCTCAGGGGGCAGGGCGGGGTCTTTGAGGGCCCTTCGGAAGGCCTCGGCCTCACACACGCCTGCCCTCCGGGTCTCCCGGGCCCTTTCCTGCCCCATCTAGATGAGGCCTTGTCCCAGAACTGCGGGGTGCTCGTCCACTGCTTGGCGGGGGTCAGCCGTTCTGTCACCGTCACTGTGGCCTACCTCATGCAGAAGCTCCACCTCTCTCTCAACGATGCCTATGACCTGGTCAAGAGGAAGAAGTCTAACATCTCCCCCAACTTCAACTTCATGGGGCAGTTGCTGGACTTTGAGCGCAGCTTGCGGCTGGAGGAGCGCCACTCGCAGGAGCAGGGCAGTGAGGGGCAGGCATCTGCGGCCTCCAACCCGCCCTCCTTCTTCACCACCCCCACCAGTGATGGCGCCTTCGAGCTGGCCCCCACCTAGGGCCCCGTGGCCGGCAGGCCGGCCCCTGCCCCACCCCCACCCACGGGTGTCCCTGCCCACTCGTGTGGCAAGGGAGGGGAGGGCAGGAGGGCTCGGCCTGAGCAGGGTGCTGGGGGGAGAGCGCAATACCTCACGCGGGCTGCCGTCCTAATCAACGTGCCTATGGCGGGACCACGCTCGGAGCCTGCCTCTTCTGCGACTGTTACTTTTTCTTTGCGGGATGGGGGTGGGGGTTCCCTCTCCAGGTGGTTGTCCAGGCCCAGGCCCCGGCCCTGGGTGCTCAGCCAGCTCGGCTAGGCCCTGCGCCTCCCTGCGCTTCCCCCTTCAGGAAGGGTGTGTGCCACCTCGTTGCCACAGGGACTGGATCCCAGTCCCGCCCCTGTCCCCAAGTGGCTGCTTGGGGGAGAGGCATTTGCCATCACTGGTGTTGTCACCTCCCTGTTTCTCCACCAAGGGCTTGGGCCTCTCGGGGCTGGGGCCTCCCAGGGGATGGGGACCCAGAGGTGCAGTGGCCGCCCACATCCATGGCCTAGGAGCTACTGGGCAGGTTCCCGGCCACACATCTGGTGGGCTGTTTTTTTTTTTTTTTTTCCTCTTCCCCCAGATGTCTTGACGGGATCACTGGGGCTCTTTGTGAGTGAGGGTGGCCAAACTACCGCCGGAGGAGATGGGGTCTCAGAGCGAGAGCTGCGGAGCGGGAGGGGAAGAAGAAGGCCCACACAGCCGCTGCTACTTTGGGGGGTGGGGAAGGGGCCAAGCTGCAGACACACACAGTCATTCATTTCTGTCCACACCCCTGTGGGTGGCGGGTGTGCGTGTGTGCGCTTGTGTGTGCGCGCGTGTCGGCACTCACACACACATGCTAGCCCACTGATGCACCCAGCCCAGGGCTGGCAGTCTTAGTGGCGTGGGGCCGTCTCACCCTGGAGCCTGGAGAGGATCTATGCTTGTTTGTTTTTGTAATCCATATCATAGTTGCTTTCTTTAATTGTTCCTTCTGAATAAACAGTTTATTTAAGATACTGAGTAGAGAGAGAAGCTACCTCCTGAGCGCCTTGGAGGGTTTGGGGGAAGGACGCCCTCTTGGTCTCTCTGGACTGCCCATGGTGGAAAGGGGCATGTGCCAGGCTGGCCAGGGACTCAAGTGCCACCCCACTCCCTGCCCCATGTTATCATTTCCCATCTTGTGCTTACACTGCCCGCTGGCCCACGCTCTGAGTCGCCCATTCATTCACCTCCATTTGAACCCCTAGTCTGTGCCACACACTGTCCTGGGGACTAGGTTGCAGCAGTGAGCTCTGCCTGCTCAGAGCAGACTTTCTAGTGGGGGAAGAAACGACAAATGCAACGGTCACAGCACTGCGGTTGTGCCGTAGATGTTCATTGCCATGGACAGAGCAGAAAAGTGAGGGTCCAGCACTCACAACTGATCCCTGAGACACCGGCCAAGTCAGCCCCGAGCCCTGCCTGGAGCCTCCTGAGGGCTGCCCCGGCTGGGTGGCATCCTGAGAGTGACAGGGAGGGGTGTGGGCAGACTGGCACATGTGAGTGTTGTGGTTCTCTGGCTGTGGAATTTGGGCTGCAAAGGCCCAGGCTGGGGACTAGAAGAGCCCCATGGAGAACATGGAGACCAACGGGCCACCTAAAGGGACAGAGGTGAACTGCACCTCTCCTCATCTTGGGACACTGCAAATGGCTTCTCCACACCATAACTGGCGGGGTCTATAAAGCTGTGCCTCTCCACCATGGACATGTAGTAGAGGGGAAGGGCAGCTGGAGGGTGGCGGGGAGCGAGTGCAGCCAGTGAAAGCTGTGGAGGCTTTGGAGCAATGTGGCCCAGAACCCACAATCTAAAGGCATATGCGTGAATGGCTGAGCTGGTAGGAAAGGAAGAGCAAGGTGATGAACTGAGAAATGAGGTGAATCCTCTGGGCCAGCGGAGTAAGCCACTCTGGGGTTAGCCCAGGAGCCAGGACCCTCCACTGGAACGCAGCCCCACCAACACCTTGATTTCTGTCCAGTGAAATCTATTTTGAATGGCTGATCTACTGAAATGGAAGATGTGAAATCTGTGTTGCTGTAAGCCACTAACTCTGTGGTAATTTATTACAGCAGCCACAGAACTCTACTAGAACAGGTGACCTAGGAAGATATATCCCAAATAAAGAAGAGGGTGTGTGCTGATCTTGACCTTGGATCTGGGGGGAAGTGGAATAAAAGGAAAATGTTCCCCCTCCCCTGAGAGCTTATAGCCACAAGCTGAACTGTTCTTTTAGAGTGGTCTAGGCATAGAGTAGTGGACACTCCAGAATCTCTCTCAGAGGGACTTAGAAATAGTGATTCAGCCAGGCACGGTGGCTTACACCTGTAATCCCAGTACTTTGGGAGGCTCACCTGAGGTCAGGAGTTCAAGACCAGCCCGGCCAACATGGGGAAACCCTGTCTGTACTAAAAATACAAAAAAAACAACAAAAAAAAACTGAGCTGGGCATGGTGGCACGTGCCTGTAATCCCAGCTACTTGGGAGGTTGAGGCACAAGAATCACTTGAACCCAGGAGGCGGAGGTTGCAGTAAGCTGGGATTGCACCACTGCACTCCAGCCTGCATGACAGAGTGACAGAGTGATGAGAGAGTGACAGTGAGGCCCTGTCTCAAAACAAACAAACAAAACAAAACAAAACAAGAAACAGTGATCTGGCTGCTGGAGAAGGCTCCTGGATTTGTCTTGAAGCTGCATTCGACTATCTTACCTACAGGGTTTACTGAGATTGTGACAGCCCAATAAAAATAGCAGTTTAAAACATAAATAAAATACATTTTTAAAGTTTCTTATTTTAGAAACAAGGTCTCAATATAGAACTTAAATAGGCCAGGTGCAGTGCCTCAGCCTCCCAAAGTGCTGAGATTACAGGCATGAGCCACCGCACCTGGCCTATTTAAGTTTTAAATGAAGTGGTTCAGAGGTCATATTGCTCCAGAGTGACCAGCAGAAGCAAGCACAAATCCTCTGTGGAGGGAGGGATGTCCTTTAAACACAGGCCTCAAAGCACCGCTATAGAAAATTCCAAAATACGTAATTTTTTAAAATCCTAAAATGTACAAGGAAACAAGCCACCATGAGTTATAGAAACATTTAACATGTGAATTCAAGTATCAGTCCTGCAAAGATAGCAGCCTTTGAAATTATATGACAAAGACTATAAGTATAATTAATATGCTTAAAGAAATAAAAGGAAATATTGAAACTGTAATAAAAAAGCAAGAGAATATAAAATGACTAGATATGCTTGAAAGAAAACCAAAAAGAGCTCCTAGAAATGAAAAATATGACAATTGAAATTGGACATTTAAAGTTTAAACAGCATATTAAACATAGCTGAAGAAAGAAATAGTGAACTGGAAGATGGATTTAAGGAAACTACCCAGAATGCAGCACAGACAGACAATAAGATAGACAGGTCACACATATATTTAGTTGGATTTCTAGAAGAAAAAAAGGAGAATAGGGAATATAAAATATTTTAATAAACAATGCCTGAGAAATTTCCAAAACTGATGAAAGACACCGTGGAAGAGACTGCTGAGTGTCCCCCAGTATCCATTCTCTGCTTCTCCTTTTTAGAAATAAAATGCCCAAAGGTTAATAGTGTGTATGGCTTCACAGCTAACAACTTTATTTCCCATCCTCCCTTGCAGCTAACTGTGGCCATGTTTTTGCATATTGTCTCATATTTCCATTAGAGCCCTTAGCATTTTAATCATAGTTATTTTAAACTTCTGGTCTGATCATTCCAACACCCCTGTCATAGCTGAGTCTGCTTCTGGTACTGGCTCTATCTTTTTGAACTGTGTTTTTTGGCCTTTAGTATGACTTGTCTTTTTTTTACTTTTTGTTTTTTTTGTCAAAAGCTGGACACATACTGGGTAAAAGGACCTGCTGCGAATAGGCCGTAGTGATACAGCAGAATGTGGAGGGAGGAAAAGCATTCAGTCCTGTGATTAGGTTTCTGTCTTTGGGCGTGCCTGTGCCCCTGGACTGTGAATTTCACCAATGCTTCTCAGATTGTGCCCCGCTTAGGTGGGCCAGGATGGCTACAAAAGACTGAGTTGGGTATTTCGCTTCCCTCAGGTCAGTTAGGCTCCGCCAAAACCCTAATAGGTTGGGCCTGGTAAGGGTTACTCTTGAGGGCAGGCCTAGTTAAGAACAGAACGCCCTGGGCGTATTTCAAAATGACCACTTTCCCCTCCCCCTGCCAGAAGCACGATGAGATTTTTCTCACTGTGAGAACCTGGTTGAGCTCCTAAAGGTAAAACTTACAAAAGTATGGGAGCCCCAAAAGACTGCCCCATCCCAGAGTTTTAACTCTCAGACTTGTCCGCACTGAGCCCCCAGCAATTCAGCAATTGCAGTTCGGGTGTCCCTACGCCAGCACTGGTTCCTGTGCCTGGCCTCCTGCTCTGCTAAGTTGTGATTCTCTGTGCCCGCCTGTCTGTCTCCCCAATTTTGGGGGCAGCATTTTGCCCAGTGACTTCAATTCTCTGATAAATCTAAGAGGAGTTGTTGATTTTAAATGTGTTCCACTTTTACTCGTTCTTAGGACAGACTGATGACTTCTGGCCTCCTTACACACTGGACCAGCAACAGAAACTCCCCTGGGTCTGTTTCTATTGACCGATTTTTCTTCTCATGATGGCTCACATTTTTATGCTTCTTCTACCTGAGTCAGAAAGCCGGGATGTAGAGCTCTCCTAGTCTGTCTCCTTTCTCTCAGGGACCACAGTCCTTCACTGACTGCTGTCCCCCATCTGAAAACAATGGATTTTCATATATTTTGCCCAGTTTCTAGCTGTTTATGGTGAGACAGTAATTCTGGACCCTCTTATTCCCTCATGGTCATATTGATATTGAGTGACTTTACATTTTGTTAAGACAAATATGCATATTAAATTTTTTAGCATAACTAGAATATAAATAGGATATACTACTTCCAAACTAGTAGAGGAAAATAGCAAATAATGAAGGAAAATATCAACTAATCAAAAAAAGGTCAAGTAAGGGAAATAAAGAAACAGAAACATTGGAATAAGTAGAAAGTATAATATGTTAGAAATAGATCCAAAAGACGGCCAGGCACGGTGGCTCACGCCTGTAATCCCAGCACTTTGGGAGGCCGAGGCGGGCGGATCACGAGGTCAGGCAATCGAGACCATCCTGGCTAACACGGTGAAACCCTGTTTCTACTAAAAATACAAAAATTAGCTGGGCGTGGTGGCGGGCACCTGTAGTCCCAGCTACTTGGGAGGCTGAGGCAGGAGAATGGCATGAACCTGGGAGGCGGAGCTTGCAGTGAGCCAAGATCGAGCCACTGCACTCCAGCCTGGGCAACAGAGTGAGACTCTGTCTCAAAAAAAAAAAAAGAAAGAAAGAAAGAAAAAAAGAAATAGATCCAAAAAGCATTAAGCAAAATAAATAGATTAAATTCTCCGGTTAGACTGGATTTTTAAAAATCCAGCTATAAGCTGTTTACCAGAGACGCATCTAAAGGGTAGAACCAGAAAAGGTTGAAAGGGCAGGACTGGCTGGGCACAGTGGTGGCTCATACCTGCAATCCCAGCACTTGGGGAGGTCAAGGCGAGAAGATCACTTGAGCCCAGGAGTTTGAGACCAGTTTGGGCAACATAGTGAGACCCCGTCTCTACAAAAACAATTTTTTTTAATTTTTTTTTTTTTAAAAAGAAGGCCCAGGCATGGCGACTCACGCCTGTAATCCCAGCACTTTGGGAGGCCGAGGCGGGCAGATCACCTGAGGTTAGGAGTTCGACACCAGCCTGACCAACATGGTGAAACCTGGTCTCTACTAAAAACACAAAAATTAGCTGGGCATGGTGGTGCGGGCGCCTGTGATACCAGCTACTCAGGAGGCTGAGGCAGGAGAATCGCTTGAACCCAGGAGGCGGAGGTTGCAGTGAGCCGAGATCCAGCCACTGCACTCCATCCTGGGTGACAGAGCGAGACTCTGTCTCAAAAAAAAAAAAAAGAAAAAAGCCCTGAAACTATCAAAAAATTAGTCAGGCATGGTGGTGCGCACCTACGGTCTCAGCTACGTGGGAAGCTGAGGCAGGAGGATCACTTGAACCAGGAGTTTGAGGCTGCAGTGAGCCGTGATTGTGCCACTGCACTCCAGCCTGGGTGACTGAGTGAGACCCTGTCTGGAAAAAAAAAAAAAAGGGCAGGACCTCCACCTATGGCCAAATGCAGATATCAGCAAATAACCTCCCCAAAAAAGTAACTTTATATAAAGCTGGACAAAATTGACAAAAACAAGCTTTTTGATCTGGAAGTCAACGGAAAATGTCTCATAATCCAAGTGGCTGGATTTTGAGTAAGAACAGCGGGAGTCTGTGGCATTCTGGCCCAGGGCTGCTCCCATCCCTCCTGGCTTGCTGGGCATGGAAGCTATGCCAAGGCGGGGAAGGCCATGAAGACCAGCAGCTTCACCCCATGGGCTTGAAAGGCGCTCGCTCATTTGGATGATTGGTGGGCAACACCTGTGCCCAGCGGCATGATCGGTGGAAGTGACTTCTTGGAGGTGGGCTGGCAGGGAAGATTTTTTCCATTTAAAAAATATATATTCTAGTTAAAAATTTTAAGCCTGGTTTCCTAGGAGCTACCCTGTATCTGCCTAGCTTGGTGGTCAGCCAATGACTGGACAGAAGCTGTGCTCAAACATCTCAAGCCAGTAAGGCTTGTGTCCTTGGGTCTGGGTGTGGGTAGGGGAGCTTATTCAATGTTCAGGCTGCTTTAAGGTCTTCTGGGCTTTCCTTTCCACTGGGCCCTCTCACATCTCTTATATACACGTGCATAGTCCCAGGGCAGTCCAGGAGAGTGTGAGTAGCATGGGACCCCTCCAGTCTCTGGTCAGCTAGAAATATACTGCCGCAAGCACATCCATAGCCTCAGTTGAGTAGAGCTGATCTGTTTGCCCTTCCCAGCCCGCCCACCTCCAAGAAGTCACTTCCACCGATGACACCACTGGGCACAGGTGTTGCCCACCAATCCAAATGAGCGAGCACCCTTCAAGCCTATGGGGAGAAGCTGCTGGTCTTCATGGCCTTCCCCGCCTTGGCATAGCCTCCATGTCCAGCAAGCCAGGAGGGATGGGAGCAGCCCTGGGCCAGAATGCCACAGACTCCCGCTGTTCTTACTCAAAATCCAGCCACTTGGATTATGAGTCATCTTCCGTTGACTTCCAGATCAAAAAGCTTGTTTTTGTCAATTTGGTCCAGCTTTATAGTTACTTTTTCGGGGAGGTTGTTTGCTGTTATCCACGTTTGGCCATAGCTGGAGGTTCTGCCCTTTCTTTTTCTTTTCTTCTCTTTTTTTTTTTTTTTTCAGACAGAGTCTCACTCAGTCACCCAGGCTGGAGTACAGTGGCAAAATCACAGCTCACTGCAGCCTCAACCTCCCGGTTCAAGTGATCCTCCTGCCTCAGCCTCCCAAGTAGTTGGGACCACAGGTTCGCACCACCACACCCAACTAATTTTTTTATTTTTTTGTCGAGACGGGGGTCTCACTATGTTGCCTAAACTGGTCTCAAACTCCTGGGCTCAAGTGATCTTCCCGCCTTGGCCTCCCCAAGTGCTGGGATTTCAGGCATGAGCCACTACTGTGCCCAGCCAGTCCTGCCCTTTCAGCCTTTTTTGGCCCTATTGTTTAGATGTATCTCTTATAAACAGCTTATAGCTGGATTTTTTTAAAATCCTAACTGGATAATTTAATCTATTTATTTTGCTTAATGCTTTTTGGATCTATTTTTAACATATTATGTTATACTTTCTGCTTATTCCAACGTTTTGGTTTCTTTTTTTTTTTTTTTTTTTTTGAGACGGAGTCTCGCTCTGTGGCCCAGGCTGGAGTGCAGTGGCACGATCTCAGCTCACTGCAAGCTCTGCCTCCAGGGTTCATGCCATTCTCCTGCTTCAGCCTCCCAATTAGCTGGGACTACAGGTGCCCGCCACCACGTGTGACTAATTTTTTGTATTTTTTAGTAGAGATGGGGTTTCACCGTGTTAGCCAGGATGGTCTCCATCGCCTGACCTCGTGATCCGCCCACCTCGGCCTCCCAAAGTGCTGGGATTACAGGCGTGAGCCACCGCGCCTGCCCCATTTCCATTTCTTTATTTCCCTTACTTGACCTTTTTGTGATTAGCTGAATTTTCCTTCATTATTTGCTATTTTCTTCTACTAGTTTGGAAGTAGTACATCCTATTTATATTCTAGTTACTCTAAAAAATTTAACATGTATATTTGTCTTAACAAAACATAAAGTCTCTCAATATCAATACGGCCATGAGGGAATAAGAGGGTCCAGAATTACTGTCTCACCACAAACAGCTAGAAATTGGGCAAAATATATGAAAATCCATTGTTTTCAGATGGGGGACAGCAATCAGTGAAGGACTGTGGTCCCTGAGAGAAAGGAGACAGACTAGGAGAGCTCTACATCCCGGCTTTCTGACTCAGATAGAAGAGACATAAAAATGTGGCCCATATGGATTGCTTGAGCCCAGGACTTCAAGACCACTCTGGGAAGTATGGCAAAACCCCATCTCTACAAAAAATACAAAAAATTAGCCAGGCGTGGTGGTGCACACCTATAGTCCCAGCTACTCGGAAGGCTGCAGCAGGAGGATTGCTTGAGCTCAGGAGGTGGAGGTTGCAGTTAGCCGTGATCACACCAGTGCACTCCAGCCTGGGTGACAGAGAGGAATTTCAGTTTCTGGTCCAGCATGTAAGGAGCCTGCAAGTCATCAGTGTCTCCTAAGAAGAAGTAAAACCAGAACAGACTTAAAACTGAACACATATTTTGATATGCGTAATTGGAGGCTCTGAGGAAGAGGAGAAAGAGAAAGGGGCAGAATAAATATTTAAATAAATAATGGCTAAACACCAGCATTTGGTGAAAAGCATTCATCAGATCCAAGAAGTTCGAATAACCCCAAGTAAGATAAACACAAAGAGAGCCACTCATACACATTTCATGGTAAATTATCGAAAGCCAAAGACAGACAATTTTGAAAGTATTATAGCAGAAGAAATAAATGACCCATATAGAAGGGAACCGCAATAAAATTAACATCTGACTTCTCATCAGAAACAATGGAGGCCACAAGGGAGTGGAACAACAAACTGAAAGCATTGAAAGAAAAAAAATACTATCAACCAAAACAAATTTGTTTTGAGACAGAGTCTCAGTCTGTCACCCAGGCTGGAGTGCAGTGGTGTGATCTCAGCTCATCGCAGCCTCAACCTCCTGGGCTCAAATGATCTGCCTGCCTCAGCCTCCCAAAGTGCTCAGATTACAGGTGTGAACCACTGCACCCAGCCCCCAAATTTTATATCTAGCAAAACTATGCTTTAAAAATTGAAGCTGGGTGCATAGCTGGGTGCGGTAGCTCACGCCTGTAATCTCAACACTTTGGGAGGCCAAGGCAGGCGGATCACCTGAGGTCAGGAGTTCGAGACCAACCTGACCAACATGGTGAAACCCCGTCTCTACTAAAAATACAATAATTAGCCAGACATGGTGGCATGCACCTGTAATCCCAGCTACTTGGGAGGCTGAGGCACGAGAATCGCTTGAACCTGGGAGGCAGAGGTTGCAGTGAGCCGAGATCACATCACTGCACTCCAGCCTGGGTGACAGAGAGAGACTCCATCTCAAAAAAAAAAAAAAAAAAAAAAAAAAAAATTGAAGGTTTAAAAAAAGACATTCCCAGATAAACAAAGGCTAACATAGTTCATTGCTAGCATGCCTCCTTACAAGAAATACTCAAGGAAGTCCTTCAGGCTGAAAGGAAATGACACCAGTTAGTAACTGGAATTCAAAGTAAGAAATGGAGAGCAGAAAAAATGGTTAATAAGTGAGCTAATATAAAAGCCTCTCAACATATTTTTATTCATTTCTTCTCTTTTAAAAACATAAGATTGCATTAAAAAATAGGTATTACACTGTATTTCAGGGCTTATAACCTATATAGATGTAATAAACATGGCATTACTAGCACAAAAAAAGTGGGAAAGAATGTAGCCATACTGAGGCAAAGTCTCCATATTTCACCAAAATTAAGTGAGTATTCATCTGAGGTGGATTGTGATTAGTTAAGACTCATAATGTAATAGCTAGAGAAAACCCTAAGAAAATAACTCAAACTTGGAGTGAATGAAGCATGCTTATGTCTAAATTTCTGCTTCAATGTAATTAAAAATCAACAGAGGAAAATTGGCCAGCACGGTGGCTCACGCCTGTAATCCCAGCACTTTGCGAGGCCGAGGCGGGCAGATCACTTGAGGTCAGGAGTTCAAGACCAGCCTGGCTGACATGGGGAAACCCTGTCTCTACTAAAAATACAAAAGAAAATTCAAATATAACAGATAGACATTTCAATCCTCTATTTTCAATAGTTGATGGAATTAGACAGAAGATCAGCGAGGATATATAAAATCTGAACAACACTATCAACAAATTTGACCTAACTGATACCTATAGAACACACCATTCAACAATTGCCAAATACACATTTTTTTCAAGTGCACATGAAACATTCTCCAGGATAGACCATAAAACAAGTCTCAATATATTTAAAGGAATTTAAATAATTTAAATAATATAAAACATTTCTCTGACTGCAACAGAATTAAATTATAAATCTAAAAAGATAGAAACCTAGGAAGTCCAAAATACTTGGAAATTATACAACACTCTTCTAAATAACTGGCAAGTCAAATAAAAAACAAAGGAAATTAGAAAGAATGAAATGAGAATGAAAATGAAAACAAAACATATCAAAATTTATGGAATGCAGCTAAAGCAGTACTTAGAAGGAAACTTACAGCTTTAAAGGCCTACACCAGCAAAAAAAGAAAGATCTCAAATTAATAACCTACGTCTCTACCTTGACAAATTAGAAAAAGAAGAGCATGCTAAACCCAAAGCAAGCAGAAGGAAGGAAATAAAGATTAGCATAGAAACTAATGGAATTGAAAACAGGAAAACAATAGAGAAAAATCAATGAAAAGAAAAGTCAGCTCTTTGAAAAATCAGCAAAATTGATCTTGGGTAGAGTGACCAAAAAGAAAAGAGAATGAAATTACCAAGATCAAGAAGAGAAAAGGGGGGCATTACTACTGACATATAGAAATTTAAAGGATTATAAGAGAATGCTCTGACCACTTTATGCCAAAAACACTGGACAACTCAGATGAAATGGAGAAATTCCTAGAAAGACACATGACCAAAACTGACTTTAAAATAAATTAAAAATCTGAATAGACCTATACCAAGCAAATAAATTGAATTAGTACTTGAAAATATTCCCACAAAAAAAAATCCAAGCCCAGATGGCTTCACTGGTGAATTCTATCAAATAACTAAAGAATGATTAATGCCAATCCTTCACAGACTCTTTCAGAAAATAGAGGAGTAAGAACACTTTCCATCTCATTCTATCAGCCCAGTATTACCCTTACACCAAGTATATCACAAGGAAAAAAGCTACATATCAATATCCTTCATGAACTCCTGGATGCAAACATTTGTAACACAATATTTAAAAACTAAATCTAGCAGCACCTAAGGATTGGGCACCATCATCAAGTGGGATTTATACCAAGAACCCAAGCTTGATTTGACATCTGAAACTCAGTGTCATCCACCACATGAACAGAAAAGGACAAAAACCGTATGATCCTCTCAATAGGTGCATAAAAAGATTCGACAGAATCTAACATCCATTCATGATTTAAAACAGTCCTTTTGCGGGTGGCGGCGAGCGCAAAGGACGCCATGAAGGCCCCGGGCACACGACTAGAGTACAAGGTGGTGGGTCGCTGCCTGCCCGCCCCCAAATGCCACACACCACCCCTCTACCGCATGCGAATCTTTGCTCCTAATCATGTCGTCGCTAAGTCCCACTTCTGGTACTTCGTATCTCAGTTAAAGAAGATGAAGAAGTCTTCAGGGGAGATTGTCTACTGTGGGCAGGTGTTTGAGAAGCGCCCCCTGCGGGTGAAGAACTTCGGCATCTGGCTGCGCTATGACTCCCGGCGCGGCACCCACAACATATACCGGGAATACCGGGACCTGACCACCGCGGGCGCTGTCACCCAGTGCTATCGAGACATGGGCGCCCGGCACCGCGCCCGGGCCCACTCCATCCAGATCAGGAAGGTGGAGGAGATCGCAGCCAGCAAGTGCCGCCGGCCGACCGTCAAGCAGTTCCACGACTCCAAGATCAAGTTCCCGCTGCCCCACAGGGTCCTGCGCCGTCAGCACAAACCACGCTTCACCACCAAGAGGCCCGATACCTTCTTCTAAGGGCAGGGCCCTCGCCCGGGTGTGCCCCAAATAATCTCAGGAACGCCCCCCCCCCAAAAAAAAAACCTTTCTACAAACTAGGAACAGAATGGAAGTTAACTCACGATAAAGGGCATCTATGAAAAATCCACAGCTAACATCATACTTGATGATGAAAGACTAAATGTTTTCCCTCTAAGATTAGGAACAAGGAAAGGATTCTTTTACCACTTGTATTTAATGTAGTATTGGAGGTTCTTGGTAGTGCAATAAGCTGGAGAAACAAAAAGAAAAAAAGAGAAAAGGAAGGGAACAAGGAAATTATAAGCATCCCAATTGGAAAGGAATAAGTAAAAATTTTCTTTACTTGCAGATGACACGTGCTGTGTGTAGAAAATCACAAAGAATTCACACAAATAAAACCTACTAGAACTAATAAAAAGGGCCAGGCATGGTGGCTTATGCCTATAATCCCAGTGCTTTGGGAGGCTGAGGCAGGAGGATTACTTGAGCCCAGGAGTTCAACACCCACGTGTGCAGCATAGTGAGACTCCATCTCTAAAAATAAATAAAATAAAATAAAATAAAATAAATTAGAACCGAGCATGGTGGCCTGCTCCTGTAGTCCCAGCTACTCTGGAGGCTGAGAGGGGAGGATTTGCTTGAGCCCAGGAGTTCAAGGCTGCAGTGAGCTATGATTGCACCACTGCACTCCAGCCTCTAGCCTGGGTGACAGAGCAAGACCCCAGTCCCCCCCAAAAGAGAGAGAGAGAGAGCTAATAAAAAGTTTAGCAAGGCCGCAGAATACAAGATCAATATACAAAGAAAATCAATGGTTACTTCTATACACTTTTAACGAACAATTCAAAAATGAAATTATGAAAACAATTCTGTGTACAAGAGCATAAAAAGAATAAAATTTACAAATAAATTTAACAAAAGAAGTGCGAAATGTATACACTGAAAACTGTAAAACATCATTAAAAAAATTAAAGAGCAAAATAAGTGGAATGATATTCTGTGTTCATGGATTGGAAAACAACATCGTTTTAACATAGCAACACTCTCTGGCTGGGCGCGGGGGCTCACGCCTGTAATCCCAGCACTTTGGGAGGCTGAGATGGGCAGATCTCCTGAGGTCAGAAGTTCGAGACCAGCCTGGCCTACATGGTGAAACCCCGTCTCTACTAAAAATACAAAAAAAATTTGCCAGGCATGGTGGCAGACACCTACAATCCCAGCTACTTGGGAGACTGAGACAGGAGAATCATTTGAACCCGGGAGGCAGAGGTTGCAGTGAGCCAAGATCATGCCACTGCCCTCCAGCCTGGGTGACAACAGTGAAACTCCATCTCAAAAAAAAAAAAAAAAAAAAAACCCATGTGCATCAAAAGACACTATCAAAGAGTGAAAAGATAATCCACAGAATGGGAGAAAATATTTACAAATCATATATCTGATAAGGATCTAATATCCAGAATACATAAAGAACCCTTACAGCTCAAGAATTAAAAGATGAATTATCCAATTAAAAAAAGAACAGATGTTTCGAATGAACATTTTTCCAAATAAGATATATAAATAATAAATACATGAAAAGATGCTCAATATCATTGGTCATTAGAGCAATACAAATCAAAACCACAATGAGATAGCATTTCACACACACTAGAATGGCTATTTTAAAAATCACACACAATAACAAGTGTTGACAAGGATGGAGAGAAATTTGAACTTCACGCATTGCTGGTGGGAATGTAAAATGGTGCCGTTGCTTTGGAAAACAGCTTGGCATTTCCTTCAAAAGTTAAACATGGAGTTATCATATGGCCCAGCAATTCTACTCCTAGGTATATACTCAAGACAATTGAAAATCCACATCCACACAAAAACTTGCACACAGTTGTTCATAGCAGCATTATTCACAACAGCTAAAAGTGGAAACAACCCAAATGTCCATCGATAGTTAATAAAATGTGGTCTATCCATACAATAAAATATTCTTCAGCTGTAAAAAGGAATGGAGTACTGATCCATGCTACAATATGGATGAACCCTGAAAACATCATAGTAAGAGTAAGCCAGACACAAAAGCCCATGTATGGTATGATTCCATTTATTTGAAATATTGAAATAAGCAAATCCACAAAGATAGAAAGTCAATTAGTGGTTGCCAAGCACTGGTGGGGGGGGGGTGCGGTGTGTAAATGGGGAGCTACTGCAAATGCGTACAAGGTTTCCTTTTGGGGTGATCAAAATGTTCTGGAATTAGATGGTGGTGATGGCTGCAAAACACTGTAAATATACTAAACACTGCTGAATTGTACATTTTACAGGGTGAATTTTATGGTATGTGAATTGTATCTCAATAAAAACAAATTTTTAATTTGAACGGAAAAGGATTGAAAAAACTATACCAGTTAAATGTTAACCAAAAAAAGTTATAGTTGCTATGTTAATATCAGACCAAGTAGACTATAAGGGAAAATCATTGCTAGTATTAACATATATCACTGTATTTTGATCAAATATTCAACTTACCTAAAATACATACCAATTCTAAACTCAAATACACTGAATAACATAACTTATAAATACATAAAGCAATAATTGAAAGAACTACAAGGAGAAACTGGCAAAAAGCAGTTGAGCCTCTACTCAGGACATCATGTGAGGAAAGACTTGGTTCCCTGGGGTGAGGGAAACTGTGGAAATCTCCATGGGGTGTGAGGGAGGAGCTCTGGAGAGATGGGCATGAGCTTTTGTTTTTTAAAGACCAGCATGATAGTAAGCATGGGCTTTTTCTATTTCTCAAAAGGGGGCAGATAATAGGGTTGAAAAATATTAAAAAATTATCTTAAAGCAAAAATCAGATCCTGTCACTTGTTCTGTTTAAAACGTCCGTGGCTCCCAGTGCCCTCTTGAGAAAGTTCACTTTCCAGGCTGATCTCTACCCACCTCCTCTCACAACCTCCCTCAACCAGAAGGGATTCTTTGTTATTTCTGAAACATTCCATACTTCTTATCTTGCCCACCTGGTGTTGGGGCTAGTGATAGGGATCCGTGGATGAAGCTGGGGTGGGGTGGAGAACATGGTTGCCACATGCCCAGACAGTGCCTGGCAGGAAGAAACATGTGGCTTAGAGTGCCAACTCAGCCACCGCCTGGCCAGGGGGCCCGACTTGGTCACTTCGTCTCTTCAACAGACCTGTTGCTCTCCCGGGTTCCCTGGCAGCATCCTCAAGTCCCTCACAACCCCCCCACCACCCCCATTGAGTCGATGACCAAACTCCATCTTTCCAGTAGTCCCACATCTCTTGCCTTGTTCTCCACATGGTTCAGCCTTGTCTCCCAGCCACCAGCCCTGCCCTGCCCCACTTCCAGTCCATCGCTCACACCGAACTCCAAAGGGATCTTTGTAGGGCCCAGCTCCCATGCCCCATTTCCACCACTGTGCAAAGACCTCCCTGGTTCCCACTTAACAGGACATAAAATTGAGGCACAGAGGAGCTTAAAGGCAACACAAACCAGGTGGCATGGTGGCTCACACCTGTAGTCCTAGCTACTCGGGAGGTTGGGGATCACTTGAGCCCAGGAGTTCTGGGCTGTAGTGTGCTATGTCCATCAGGTGTCCGTACTAAGTTCAGCATCAATATTCTGGGAGCAGAGGACCACTAGGTTGCCTACGGAGGGGTGAAACAGCCCAGGTCGGAAACGGAGTAGGTCAAAACTCGTGTGCTGATCAGTAGTAGGATCACACTTGTGAAGTGAATAGCCACTGCACTCCAGCCTGGGCAACACAGTGAGACCCCATCTCGTAAAAAAAAAAAAAATGGCAACACAAACCATCTGCAAGACCCAAACTCAAATCCAGCGTGGGTTCCCCCAGCCCAGGGTTCTCTTTCCTTCAGACACACAGAGTTTGCATTCACGAAGAGAAGTGGGGAAAGAATGCCGCCTTGTTTTCTTCAATTCCCCACACAATCATGTCCCAAGCAAGACCTCGCTTGCATGGATGCAAGCAAGAGGATGCAGTGGCAGAGTGTGGGTTCAAATCCTCACTGTGCCACAAGCTGTATGGCTTTGGCTCACTTAGCCTCTGTATGCCTCAGTTTCTCCATATGTGAAGTGGGGATGATGATCATGATAGCAGCTATCTCACAGGTGAGGTTCAAGTTAATACATGGAAAGCTCTTCAATAAAGAGTCGTTACTAGAATTCTTTTTTTTTTTTTTTTTTGTAAAGATGGGTTCTCACCATCTTACCCAGGCTAGTCTCGAACTCCTGGGCTCGAGGGATCAGTGTTCTTTTTATTAAAAGGAATAAGCCTTCCAGAAATACCAGATACAGTGCTAGATACATATTTGCAAAGAGAAGGGTGAAAAGTAAGTCTACTTTCATGCCCGTGAAGGCACCTCGAACTCACCACATCGAGAATCAATCTCATTACTCCTCCCCCAAAGTAATGCCCGTTGAACTCTTCTTGATGAATGTTCTGCTGCCAGAAACATGATCTACCTGGATCCCCCCGCTTCATTCCCCACCTGCAACCCATCACCAAGACCTGTCCACATGACTCCCAAAGAGCTCCTAGGACCACCTCCGTGTCTCCCTGTCCCTAGGGTGGACCCACAGGTTGAGCTTCCCTTGAAACTCCGCTACCCACAGGTTTGCTTCAAGATAGAGCACGTGACCCACTCTGTGTGGCCCAGAACAGCAGAGACAGCTTCCTTTTGTGATGCCCACCAGGGTTCCCCTGACCCTCAATTCTGGTCTGGTTCCAGACACCCCAATTCCTAGCAGTCAGCCCCGGCTCAGCACCTAACCCACACTGGGCAAGGATGCTCTCTGGCTACAAACCCCTTCGATGGCTCCCCACTGCTCCTAGACTACAGCTCCAGCTCCTTCCCCTGCCAGGCTTGGTCTGGCCCGTTCCTCTTGCTGCCAGCCTCAGCACCAGCCCTGAGCCTGAGAAGCCCTCACAGTGTCCAGCACAGCTCCCTTGCCATCACTTCACACACACACACCACCTTTTGCCTTTGGCTAAACCAGTCCTTTCTCTCTCCCAGGCTGCCATCCCACTGCCTAGGTGACCCAAACTGCCTTCCTCATATGCGGTCTCGGAGGGATGAAGGAGGGGTGCCGCCTCTGCTTGACCTGGGGGTTCCCCCTCTCGCCCCTATCACAGATGGGCAGGACCTCTCCCCCAAGGTTGGACTTCCCCAAGGCAGGATTTGCAGGGTGTGGGGTAGGGGCAGTCGCGGAGAGGAATGGATTTGAGAGGCTGCCCAGGTGCTGAAGGAAGCTAATGGACGTCTAAAGATGGGGCCGTGGCTCCCCCTGCTGACGGGAGGCCATATTGCACCCTGTGTCAAGGCAGCCCAGAGCTGGCTTAAGCTCCAAGCCGAAGCGATCTGGCCACGTGCCTGGACTGGAAGAGCTGGCTGTTCTGAGCGAGTGCCGGTTTCTTCTGTAACGCTGGCTCTGGCACTCCTGCTCATTGCTCCCAGACCCACAAAGATCATTTTTATCATCCCCGTAAAACCTCCCCTCCAATAGAGGGCGTCCTCCTGGAGGGCAGGCGCCTCTTCTGATAGGCCCAGGTCAGTGCCCAGCACCTGGCACAGAGTAGAGGCTCAGTCAACATCTGACCAAAACAACAGCAAGTAGGTATCGTGGGAGTCCAGTGTGAACAACGGAGAAGATGGGAAGGGGGGCCCACAGCAGGGGTGCCCACAGGCAACAAGGCCCCACGTAGGGGTGAGGGCAGGTGGGACAGGTCTTGGAGGCGAGGAAGCCGTGGTACTGGCTGACTGAGGTCCCCTGTGGGGCCCAAAGCCTGGGGCGAAGGATGGCCTGGGAATGGCTGTGGGGATGGAGGAGGAGGCTGCCCACCCACCTCCAGCCTGCTCTCCCTGGTGGAAGCCAGGTCCCCTGGCTCCAACCCTGAACCCCACTCCAGCCTTCACCCACAAGACCCAGGCCAGCCTTGGTTTGAGCCTCACCGCCTCCCTTTGGGGCCCAAAGTTCAACAAGGAGACTGATCTTCTCTACCATTCTCGCCAGTCAAGCCATGGGTCATCAGGCTTACACTCTGAGGGCTGGCAGGGAGCAAGGGTCTCAGAGGGGAGGGAGGGGTGGCCAGCTTGCCTGGAACTCTCACTGGGGACAAGAAGTGGCTCTAGGGGTCTTCCCCTGATGGGCCCAAGAGAAAGGCCTAGAGGGGCCAGCAGAGCTTTGGGACCCAGCAAGGCAGGGCTCTGGAGCCCTGGCCCCTCCAAAATGGAGGTTGGTGGGGCTGGGGCCACTCAGACCAGAGGACAGGCCACGGCTCTTCACTTCAGAAGCCGCCGCCAAGCTGCCACTGCTCCCAGAGCCCCAGCTGCCAGCCCAGGTCTACCCCAGCCTGGAGCCTGAGGGTTCCAAAGCCCCCGCACAGCAGAGGGGAAGAGGGCCCCGTGTCGCCCTCTCCTGGACAAGGAGCTCCTCTCACCCCCTGACCCTGGGGTCCCCTACTCTTCTGCTCGACAAGATGGCCTCTGGCCATCAAGAAAGGGAAGGGAGGGAGGGATGGAAGGTGACAGTCCTGGGCTCTGGTCACCCTCCATGCACCTGTGAGCCCTTCCCAGTCCCAGGCACCTGGCTGAGGCACCCCAGGCCCGGCCCTGCATGGCAGGGGCACTGGAGCACATCCCTGGGGGTCTGGAGCCAGCACTCAGCCTCCTGACTGCGCCCCCTGCTGGCAGCCCAGCAGGCGTGCGCTGCCTCCACTTTGTCCCAGGACCCCAAGGCTGGGCAGTTACACCTCTGGGGTGGCAGAGCTGCCCGGCCACGCTGCCACTTGTTGGTGCTTTGGGGGGAGGGGACAGGAAGTTTTTGGACAGTTGGAAACTTGTCTGGGGAAGCAGAGGTTCAGGTGGCAGTGGGTGAAGCCGTGTGGCAGGGTCTCATTGGTTTCCTTCCCACAAGTGACCAGGTCCCCTCCACACTCGCCGCACCCCCAGGTCACCACTGGCCCATTGCTGTATCTTTCTTTATTGGTTTGGGGAAAACTGGAGGGGGCTGGAAGGCCATGACCATGACACAAGCAGGACCACCCACACTCAGCGAAGCACACAACAGCCGTGCAGGAAAGACAGCCCCCGAGGCCCGCCTGCCAGCACCCCCTCGGCTTTTGGCGGGGCGGGGGGGCAGGGGCGGGAGAGGCAACAGGGGAGGGGAGCCACTGCCCCCAGGCAGGGCAGAGCCTGGGGACAGACTTGGGGGTGCCCCATTCCAACCCCAGCGCCATGCGCCACACCCTCAAATCTCAAAATCCAGCAGAGGCCAGCCCCAGGGGGAGGGGTTGGGGGAGGGGACCGAAAGCATCCAAGGGAAGGAAATCTGGGGGTCAGTCCACTTGGCCTCGGCATCTGCCTGAGAGGGAGAAGCAGAGGGAAAGGGGGTAGTCAGGAGCCGACCTGCCAGCCCTGTGCCCCCACCCCCTGCCTCGGTCAAATCCCGGACTTCTTAGAGGCCCTCTCCCCCTGCACTCCCTTGCCCAATGTCAAGCACCCACTGGCCCTCCCTGTCCTTCCACCTCTCCCGGGGCCCTGGCTCCTCCCTCTGCTCTCTGCCTTCAGTCCTCTGGCCTGTGGGGGCCACCCCACTTAGCTCTTGGCCACATGGAGCGCCACCACCCTCTAAGCTCTCCAAGGAGCCAGCTCCTGGGGGTGCAGGGTCCACCCAAACACACCTGGGCATCACCACTTGGGGGGCTGGCCAGCATGGAGGCCTGAGTGGCTGTGGCGGGCCATGCCCTGCTCAGAGGCCCCCTCGCCCTCTGGGATCTGCCCCAGCTTCCGGATGTGGCGCAGGAACGAGGTGGCATTGAAGGCTCGCTGCCAGAAGAGAGGGAGATCAGGCCAGGCCTGGGCCCAGGCCCCAGCCCCAAGACTGTGAGGACTGCAGTGGCCACTGGGCAGCCACGGCGATCAGGCTACAGCTGGGGTGCGGCGGGCGACCACACTGGGTCTCTCTCCACACTGACCTTCCAGTGTGTCCGAGCAAAGTTCTTCCGGATCTGCTCACTGACAGAGCCTAAGATGTCCCTGTCGAAGGCTGTGTCCCCAGAGATCCTGGGGAAAGGCTGAAGGTCGGGGGGGGCCTCTCTGCCAAGTGCAGTCCCCCTGGCCCTGGGGCAGCTCAGCAGGGCTCCCACTCACCAAAGGTGCTGCAAGGCCTGTTGGCAGGTGAACCTCTTCTGGGGGTCTCGCTCCAGAAGGTGCCGGATGAAGTCTTTGGCTGGAACAGGGAGGCTGGGTCAGCCTGTCAGGTCCCCACCCCCTTGCATCACCTCCAAGCACGGGCCAGCCTCAAGCTCACCTGATTCTGAGATGTCATCCCAGAAAGGAGAGTCAAACTCATAGCTGGCCCTCAGGATCTGGCTGAAGAGCTCAGGGTCGCTCTCGTCGTAGAAGGGGGGGTACCCACACAGCCTGGCACCCACAGATGAATCATCCAGCTGTCCCACCCTCCCCAACCCAGCAGGGGCAGGCAGGCAGGAGACAAGCCTTCCCAGCAGTCACTCACAGGATGTAGGAGATGACGCCCAGGGCCCACACATCTACGGCCTTCCCGTAGGGTTTCTGCTCCAAGAGCTCTGGGGCTGGGGGCCAGAGACAGACAGACGCACGCACAGGCACACACGCAGCCATGCCGCTCAGTGTCACTGGCTCGGCCTACTCAAGCCCAGGAATGGCCCACACAAAGGCAACGGGCACAACAGCCTTCCCGGCTGTCTAGGGTCCCCCAGGCCACCCCACTCCCAGCAAGCCTCAGGGTGTCGTCCCTCACCCACATATCCAGGGGTCCCACAGGCGGTGCCTAGCATGTTGCCAGCCTGGATTTTGGAGAGTCCAAAGTCAGAGACCATGATCTTCGAGTCCTCAAAGGGCGTGGCATACAGGAGGTTTTCGGGCTGTGACACACGGACACCGGGAAAAGGGCCAGTCAGTCCTGACGCGGTGCCGGTGCTGGGACAGGATGGGGACTAGGCACTCTCAGGTTCCCCAGAGCCTTGGTGGAGCGGGAGATCAAGAAAGGCCCCAGCCGTGCTCCCGGGAAAACAAAGGCAGGGCCAGGTGGGCAGGTGGGAGGGTGAGGTGCAGAGGCCCCAGCCAGGCACCTTGAGGTCCCGGTGCACGATCCCCAGGCTGTGCAGGTAGGAGACGGCGCCAAGGACCTGACCCACCAGATGGCTGGCATCCTTCTCTGTGTAGGAGCCGCGCTCCATGATGCGGTCAAACAGCTCGCCACCCGTCACCCTGGGGGTGCCAGGGGTTTGGCTGACCCAGGCACTCAGCCTGGCCTTCAGCCCCACTCACTGCTCAGTCCCTCCCCGGCTCCCACAGCCTGCCCAGGCCCTCCTCACAGTTCCATGGCCAGGTAGAGGTGGGAAGGGCTCTCGTGGACATCCTCCAGAGCGACGATGTTGGGGTGACTGATCCTGCAATGGCAAGGAAGCGCCTGTGGGCCAACAGAGTCAAGGGGTGCTCTGTCCTGAGGCCCTGGGGAAAGCCTCCTCCCTCTTCTCTTCCTCCCACCTCTGCTCCCCATTCCCTACCACATGCCACCCCTGCCCGGTCCAGGAAGGCAGAGCTCCAGCCTGAGCCCCGGCCTTCCTTCTAAAGCCCATTTGAAAAGCACAGATCAATATCAACTCACTCCCTTTGCCACAGGGATGTGCAGGCCCAGAGAGAGCACTGCCCCAGGCCTCCCAAAGGTTGGTGGCCAGGCCTGGACTAGAGCCAAGGACTGCTTGCACCCCCCCCATCGACCTATGCCCCGTCCCAGGGCCCCGCGAGGTGCGCACCTACGGAGCACTGCGATCTCATTCTCCACCAGGGCCTCCTTGCCCCGGAGGGCCTTCTTGGGGATGCACTTGAGGGCCACGAGGTGTGCGGAGCCCCGCTCCTGGGCCAGCACCACCTCGGAGAAGGCACCCCTGCCGCAGACGGGGCGGTGGGAGGTGGGAAGGAAGTGGGAAGAGAGGAGAGGCAGGAGGGAGAGAGAGTGGAGTGGGGAGGGCCCCCTGTGAAGGAGATGGGGAGGCCCTACCTGGCCCTGTGCCACCCCCCACCACCACTCACACATGCCATCTCACAGACTCACTCACATTCACACACCCCTACATATTCACACACACACACACATCATCTCACACCCACTCGAGTAGTCACACACACATGCCATCTCACACAGGTACACACACACACACATACACACACGCGCGCGCACACTCACGATCCGAGCCTCTCACGGATCTCGTAGACGCTGCTGATGTCCTCCGTGTGTTTCTTCAGCAGCAGCATGTCTGCAGGGGCAGGGGAGAGGTGATGGGGGTCTCTCCCCGCCCCGCCGGGGGCAAGGGCAGCTTCCTCCTCCACCCCCTGCCAGGCAGGCCTCAGCCATTGCCGCTGCGCTCGACCCTCCCCTCCCCCGTCCAGGTCCACACCCCCAGACGGACGCCTCCCAGCGAGGCCACCGCATACACGCCTCCACATCCCAGGCCTACAGCTGCTATCCCACGCACCCTCCCCCGCACCCCGAAGGCGACCAGCGCCTGGATGCTGCCTCTCTGCCTCCACACATCCGGCCGCTTTCCAGAAGGCTCCATTCTCACCCACGCCGTCCCTCCCCCATCCACACATCTACAGCGCCCAAGCCCCCACCCCCGCCTAGACCCGCCACCCATGGCACAGCGCCCACAGGCACCCGCTGCCCAAGCCACCAAGCCGCCCGGGATGCACCTGCGACCCCCGCGCGCAGCCACCTGCCAAGACCGCGGCCACCCACGCGGCCGCAGACGCAGCCCAGCCCTCGGCGCCGCGGAGCAGGGGGACCTGGCAGCCTGGGCCGCCCGCGTCCCGAGCTGCGTGGACCGAGCGCGTGCGGGCAGGGGGCGCGCCAGGCGTGACAGGTGTGCTGCGGACGCGCAAGGCTGCGGCGGCCGCGGGCCGGATCCGGTGCGCCCCCGCCCCGCGCGTCCCCGCGCCCCGGAGCAGGTGCAGACCTGGAGCGGGTGCCGCAGCGTCGTTCCGCGCAGTGGCCGCAGCGCCAAGCCCCCCGCCCGCGCCCCGCCGGCCCCGCCCCCTCCGCGCACGCCCCCGCCAGCCGCCCAAGCACGCAGTGGCCCAGCGCGGCCGCGGCGCCGCAGGGCACCTTGTAAGGCAATCGCCGGGATCCGGCTCGGGTGCCGGCCGCCACCGCCCAGCCCACTGCTCGCTCGCGCCGCCTCCCGGAGCTGCGGCCCGGCTGGGCCGGCCCCAGGGCCTTTGCACCACCGGTGGCTGTCTCCCGGAGAGCTCTTCGGCCACAGGTCGGCAAGGCTCTCTGCCTTCCAGTCTCTGCCTTCACCGCCTCTCCGAGGACAGGCTGACCAGGCCACTTGCCCGAAAGCAGCCTCCATGCCTAGCTCCAGGACCCTGCAACCCTGCACCACAGCTCTGCCACCCTGGGCTCCCGGCACTCACTGGGCTCCCTCTGGCTCCACCATTAATCCCTCACCCTCGCTTTCTTCTCTACCCAGCAGCCAGAGCATTCCTTTTATTGAGATCATGTCACCCTCCTGCAGCTCTCTATGTCAATCCAAGTCAAAGCATGAGTCCTTAGGGGGCGGCCTAACGACTGCCCTGGCCCCTCCTCCTCCACCTCTTCCCCGGCCACACTGGCCTCCTGACGGCCCTAGCCTTTGCTCCCCTGCCTGGAATGTTCTTCGATCAGATATCTGCCTGGCTTGGCTCCTCGTTCCATCAGATCTCGGCTCAAATGTCCCCTCCTCAAACCGGCCTCCCCCGCCCTGCCCCTGCCAATTCTCTCCGCATAACCCTGCCCTGTGTTTAGAACGTCCAACCGCAAAAATCACCTTCTTCGCCTGGTCTTCCTCACCAAAGCGTCCGCTCCCAGAGAGTGTATCTCCGCGAACCCAACCAAGATGAGCCCAGGAAATCAGTGCGGGTGACCGAATTCAATTCTGCATCCAACAGTTACTGGACCCCCCTCGCTGCCCGCCATCCAGTCCCATGAGGTTGTGGTAGCCCTCCCCAGGGTCTGTGCTCCACACCCCTGCAGGCCAGCATCACAAGGGTTCCGTCAAGTGACCGTGGGCCCTGGCATGACACGACGTCTTCAAGAGAGTCCACGGGGCAGGAAGAGTTTTTAAAAAATCATTTTTCCAGACCTCAACTCCCATATATACTCTGTGTAAAAACTGGGAAATCTGAGAAGGCCCCTAGCAGCTCTTGCCCCCTGGCCTTTCCCAGTCACCCCTCCCAGGACACTGCAGAAGGCTCCAGGGACCCCAGCACTCAGAAACTCCAGTCCCACCTGCTCATCTATGTGAAAATGGTTTCCTGGGACCGACATCTAAAACAGAAAAAAATAGGAATGGAACTGATGGTGAGCCCCTTCTCATGACAGCAGGAAGTGCAATTTGTTTACAGATACCTACAGATAGTTCCCCAGAATGTCTAATACGCCAATGGTGCTTTGCTCAAGCAGAGTTCTACAACATGGTCCTGGGTTATAAAAAGAAATAGAAATACACATATTTCTGTGCCCCAGAAAAGTATGGTGGTATGAGTAATAAAAAACTGCCCGCGTGGAAAGAGATGGCACAAAGAGACCTATCTGAGGGGCAGCAGATGGAAACTGGAGGCCAGAAGGAAAACACCCACCTCCAAAGTGGGCCTGGGAAAGACGAGCCAGCGGGCAGGTATTGGTCCACGAGGTGACTCAGGTGGCCCTGGCCTCATGTAAAAGCTGATGGCACAGTTTTTGTTTGAATCATTGTATCATGGGGTTTTTTTGGTTTGTTATTGTTGTTGTTGTTTGAGACAGAGCCTCACTGTCGCCCAGGCTGGAGTGCAGTAGTGCCATCTCAGCTCACTGCAGCCTCTGCCTCCTGGGTTCAAGCAATTCTCCCGCCTCAGCCTCGAGTAGCTGGGACTACAGGTGCACGCCACCACACCAAGCTAATTTTTGTATTTTTAGTAGAGGCAGGGTTTTACCATGTTGGCCAGGCTGGTCTCGAACTCCTGACCTCAGGCGATCTGCCTGCCTCAGCATCCCAAAGTGCTGGGATTACAGGCGTGAGCCACCGCACCAGGCCTATATTGTGTGTTTACAAGAGAAATTACACCCTCCGGCCTGGCAAGGTGGCTTATGCCTGTAATCCCAGCACTTCAGGAGGCTGAGGCTGGAGGATCACTTGAGCCCAGGAGTTCCAGCCTAGCCTGGGCAACATAGCTTTTCTTTTCTTTTTTTTTTTTTTTTTTTTTTTTTTTGAGATGGAGTGTAGAAAGTAAAAAGTTCCTCTTCAAAGTTTCCCTTCTTATTAAAAAATAAATCATAAGTGTTAGAAATAATAGTTTCTTTTAAAGACTAACTTCCTTCAAGCCTCCTTGCTTTGTGCTAATAACTCTTTGTTAAGCCCTATCCTATGTAGCTGTTAAACATGCTTACAGGCACGTAGTACATTCTATGTCCTTGTACTTTAACCAAGATATCTGTGCTGGACGTGCTCACAGGCATGTCCCAGCTCGCAGCCTATCTCCCTTTCCTATTGGGGAATATTATTACTTTTCTAAGCCGTTTCGTAAGCAACTTCCTCTTTTCCTTTATCCTTCCATTACTTTTATCTATTTTCAAAAGTTTTAAACTACTAGCCAATCGGGTTTTAGGTTAGATTGTGAGGTCTGGCTCCAGCCAATGGAAACAGGACACAGTAGCAAGGACAAACTGCATAAGGAATAAAAATTGCTTCCCTCCTTTGTTTGGTGTACTCATGTGGCAAAACTGCTGGCGAGTGTACCCTTTCCGCAGAAAGTTAAAAAATGGCCTTGCTAAGGAGATTAAACTTATGCCGGGTGTGGTGGCTCATGCCTGTAATCCTAGCAGTTTGGGAGGCCAAGGTGGGCAAATCACCCGAGGTCAGGAGTTCGAGACCAGCCTGGCCAACATGGTGAAACCCCGTCTCTACTAAAAATGTAAAAATTAGCCGGGCATGGTGGCTCACGCCTGTAATCCCAACTACTTGGGAGTCTGAGGCAGGAGAATAGCTTGAACCTGGGAGGTGGAGGTTGCAGTGAGCCAAGATCGTGCCATTGCACCCCAGCCTGGGGCACAAGAGTGAGACTTCATCTCAAAAAAAAAAAAAAAGAAAGAAAGAAAGAAAAAGAAAATTAAATTTATGTTCAAGTGCTATATCTTTGTGCCACCGGGGAACAAACATTTCTAACATGGAGTCTCAGTCTTGTCACCCAGGCTGGCAGGCAATTGTGTGATCTCCGCTCACTACGACCTCCGCCTCCTGGGCTCAAGCGATTCTCCCACTTCAGCCTCCCAAGTAGCTGGGACTACAGGCACCCACCACCACGCTGGGCTAATTTTTGTATTTTTGGGTAGAGACAGTTTCACCATGTTGGCAGGCTGATCTGGAACTCCTGACCTCAGATGATCCACCCTCCTCGGCCTCCCAAAGTGCTGGGATTACAGGCGTGAGCCACCGCGCCCAGCCACCTGTGTCCTTTTGATGTCGTTCATCACTGCATGTGTGTGTGCATGCCCGTGTAGGTGTGGGCGTGTCTGTCTCTGTGAGCCCTTCCTTACTTTCTGGCTCTGTGCTCATCCCTTATATTTCCTGAACCGGTCCTAGAAGCAGCCGTTTTCTCTAAGGAGCCATTTTTGAGAAAATGGTGTTGGAGACGAAGATCTGGGCGCTAGGTGTGCCCATTGTTCCTGGAGTATTGCTACTTCTAGGCCCTCTCCGCTGACAGCAAGAACTTATAGTGTGTGTGTATATACATATATATATATGTGTATATATATATAGTGTATATATATAGTGTGTGTATATATAGTGTATATATAGTGTGTATATATATAGTGTATATATAGTGTGTGTATATAGTGTGTATATATAGTGTGTATATATAGTGTGTATATATATAGTGTATATATATATTGTGTGTGTATATATATAGTGTATATATATAGTGTATATATAGTGTGTATATATAGTGTGTATATATAGTGTGTATATATAGTGTGTATATAGTGTGTGTATATATAGTGTGTATGTGTATATATAGTGTATATAGTGTATATATAGTGTGTATATATATAGTGTATATATAGTGTATATATATAGTGTGTATGTATATATAGTGTATATAGTGTATATATAGTGTGTATATATATAGTGTATATATAGTGTGTATATAGTGTGTATATATAGTGTATATATAGTGTGTATATAGTGTGTGTATATATAGTGTGTATGTATATATATAGTGTATATAGTGTATATATAGTGTGTATATATAGTGTATATATATACACTAACCCATGTACATATAGATAGATATATAAGCCCATATAATACCCATTTAATATATATACCAACCCATGTTATGTTACTAACATAACATCTATAAACAGATACACATGCGCATCAGTATCTATATTAAACTCAACAGGAGTGCACACTGATGTCTCCAACTCTAATCCATCACCACCTGGGTCATTCTAGCTGCCTGCCCTTGCTTGTCTATAACCTCCCACTCTAAAAGTGAGAAACCCAGGCCAGGCACAGTGGCTCATGCCTGTAACCCCAGCACTTTGGGAGGCTGAGGCAGATGGATCATCTGAGATCTGGAGTTCAAGACAAGCGTGGCCAACATGGTGAAACCCCAAATCTACCAAAAATATGAAAAATTAGCCAGGCATGGTGGTGCATGCCTGTGGTCCCACCTACTCGGGAGGCTGAGTTAGGATCTCTTGAGCCTAGGAGGTCAAGGCTACAGTGAGCCATGATTGTGCCACTGCACTCCAGCCTGGGCCACACAGCAAGATCCTGTCTCTAAAAATAAAATTAAAAATTAAAATTAAAGTGAGAAACCTGGCTCCCACCGTCTTCCATCCATTGCCATACTTCTTGAATTCCGGTATAAAGGTGGAGAGGTTGCAGAATCATTCACCCCTACCCTGGTGGGGGGTGATCTTATCAATTAGAGTGCAGCGCTTATGTGTGCTTCCTTTTGCTCTTAGTCTGACAGATGCCACTCATTTCCAGAGTGGCTGGGATGAGCCTCTTTCTTCCTGACCCCCTTCAGTAAGGCTGTTTTGTACATTTCTGTTCCTTTTTTGTTTCGTACATTTCTAATTGCCTTTTGTCGCAGTCTGCATTCCGTCTTGTGATCTCCCAACCTTCTAAAAGATTATTTTAAAAGGTGCCTATTTTAAGTTCCCTCTGTCTGCTGTAAAGTTCTATGGGTTTTGACATATTCAGAGTGTCACGTGTCCACCATTACAGCATCATACAGAACAGTTTCCCTGTGCTACAGAATCCCTGTGCTGCGCCTACCAAGCACGATCCCCTCTCTCAGACCCCTGGCAACCATGGATCCGTTTTCTGTCTTTTTTTTTTTTTTTTAATCTATTTTGCTTTTTCCAGAATGTCAGGTAAATGGAGTCATAGAGTAGGTAGCTTTGTCAGGCTTTTTACTATGCAATATGTATTTAAGATTCACTTATTTCTTTGCATGGGTTCATAGCTTTCCCCTCTTTATCACTGACTAGTATTCCATTGTCCAGATATACCACATTTTATTTGTTCACCTACTGAGGAACATCTTAATTGCTTCCAGTTTTTGCCAATTACGAATAAAGCTGCTAATACTATCACACTGGTCTTTAAGGAAAAAAAGGCTGCTATAAATATATGTGTGGTGGTTTTTGTGTGGACATAAGTTTTCAAATCATTTGGGTAAATACCAAGGAGTGTGATTGCTGAATTGTATGGTAAGAGTATACTTAGCTTCAGAAGGAACTGCCAACCGCTTTTCAGGGTGGCTGTACCTTGTCACATTCTCACCAGCAATGAGTGGGAGTTCTTGCTGCTCCAGGTCCTCGCCAGCATTAGGAGTTGTCAGTGTTTTGGATTTTGGCTATCTAGTAGGTATGCAGCGGTATCTCCTTGTGGTTTTAATTTGCAATTCCCTAAAGATGTATGCTGGTAAACATCTTCTGATATGCTTATTTGCCATTTGTATTTCTTCTTTGGAGAGGCATCTGTTCAGATCTTTTGCCCATTTTTAAATTGGGTTGTTTTCTTATTGAGTTGGGATTTTTTTTTCTTTTCTTTTTTTTTTTTTTTTTTGTTTTTTTTTTGAGACACAGTCTTATTCTGTTGCCCAGGCTGGAGTGCAGTGGTGCAATCTCAGCTCACTGCAACCTCTGCCTCGTGAGTTCAAGCGATTCTCCTGCCTCAGCCTCCCGAGTAGCTGGGATTACAGGCACCCGTCACCATGCCCAGCTAATTTTTGTATTTTTAGTAGAGGCAGGGTTTCACCATGTTGGCCAGGCTGGTCTCGAACTCCTGACCTCAGGTGATCCACCTGCCTCGGCCTCCCAAACTGCTGGGATTACAGGCATGAGCCACCGCACCTTGCCAAGACCCCATCTTCTTCAAAAAATTTACAAATTAGCCGGGTGTGGTGGTGTGTACCCATAGTCTCAGTTACTTGGGAGGCTGAGGCAGCAGGATCACTTGAGTCCGGGAGTTGGAGGCTGCAGCGAGCCATGATCACGCCACTGCACTCCACCCTGGCAACCAGAGAGTGATAGCACAACTCAAAAAGAAAAGAGAAAAGAAATTACACCCTTTGCAACTGTGTAAACATCTGCTGAAATCCTGTACGTGTCAACTTTGAAATGCATGTGTGTTGGTTGGGTGGTGGTGATGTGATACGGTTTGGATGTCTGTCCCCTCCAAATCTCATGTTGAACTATAATCCCCAATGTTCAAGGTGGCGTCTCATGGTACGTGTTTGGGTCATGGCGGTGGATCCTTCATGAATGGCTTGGTGCCGTCCTCACAATAATGAGTGAGTTCTTGCTCTGAGTCCATACGAGATCTGGTTGTTTTAAAGAGTCTAGCACCTCCTCCACCCTCACTCTCTTGCTCCCATTCTTGCCATGGATATGCCGGCTCCCTCTTCACCTTCCACCATGAATGGAAGCTTCCTGAGGGTGTCACTAGAAGCAGATGCTGGCACCACACTTCCTGTATAGTCTCCAGAACCATGAGCCAAAATAAACCACTTTTCTTTATAAATTACCCAGCCTCAGGTATTTTTTTTATAGCAATGCAAGAACGGGCTCACATATGACAGATAAAGAGCTTTTCAAATCCATTCAGGGGACACATGACACAAAAATTAACTCAAGCCTGGGCACGGTGGCTCATGCCTGTAATCCCAGCACTTTGGGAGGCCGAGGAGGGTGGATCATCTGAGGTCAAGAGTTCGAGATCAGCCTGGCCAACATGGTGAAACTGTCTCTACCAAAAAATACAAAAATTAGCCGGGCGTGGTGGTGGGTGCCTGCAGTCCCAGCTACTTCGGAGGCTGAAGTGGGAGAATTGCTTTAGCCCAGGAGGCGGAGGTTGCAGTGAGCGGAGATCACACAACTGCCCGCCCGCCTGGGCAACAGAGTGAGAACCTGTCTCAAAAAAAAAAAAAAAAAAAAAAAAAGGACAAAGGACACAGGAGCCAACCGAAAGAGAGTCCAATGGTCCAAGATGGAAAATTTGAGCAAGAAAATAAAGAGTTGTGTTAGATTAAAACCAAATATAAGGTACACATCTATGAGTCCATACCGTTATAAATAAATGATTACATAAATAAATGTGGGAGAACAGACAACACTCCTGCACAGAACAAAACATTACTTGTGTAGATACTGCCCATCCAGGAGGTGGCCCCGCTCCCTAACTGGGCCTCACGGAGCGGCTTCCTTCCCAAGAGCACGGTATGGAAAGGGGGAACAGTCACTTCCCAGTGGAGAGACCCGACAAACAGGACCCCAGCCGGTCGTTCCAGGTCTACATGGCCCCCGATGAGGCGCTTCACCCCCGTGGTCTTCCTCCTGATCACCCCTGAGGCCCACCTGATCATGGGAAACAGCAAAAGTTTCCCAACAGAGGTTGTTTTACAACACACTGCCCAGTCCTCCTCGAAGCTGTCAGGGCCACCAAGAACAAGGAGTCTGAGAAACTGTCACAGCCAAGAGGAGCCTGAGGAGACAGGATGACTAAATGCAACATGTGATCCTGACAGAAAAAGGACATTAGGGAAAAGCCAAGAAAACCTGAATAAACTATGGGCTTTAGATACTAACAATGTTGATTCATTGTTTGCAATAACTGATGTTGATTCATTAATTGCAATAAATGAGCTGTCCTAACATAAGAGGCTAATAAGGCGGGAGATGGGGGTGGGCTGTATGGGAATTCTTGGTACCCTCTTTACAGTTTTTCTGTACATCTAAAACTAGTCTAGAAGGTGAGGGTTGAAAAATTACCTATTGGGTACAACGTTCACTATTCAGGTTGTAACCACCTAATGGGTTCATTTTGCTCACTGCCCAGATAGATAGAGCCAATTTATCAAGACAGGGGAATTACAATAAAGTTTTGTTTTGTTTGTTTGAGACAGAGTCTTGCTCTGTCACCCAGGCTGGAGTGCCGTGGCGCGATCTCAGCTCACTGCAACCTCCGCCTCCTGGGTTCAAACAATTCTCCAGCCCCAGCCTCCCGAGTAACTGGGACTACAGGCATGCACCACCGTGTCTGGCTAATTTTTGTATTTTTAGTAGGGACAGGGTTTCACCATGTTGGCCAGGCTGGTCTCAAACTCCTGACCTCAGGTGATCTGCCTGCCTCGGCCTCACAAAGTGCTGGGATTACAGGTGTGGGCCACCGCACCGGCCTGTTTCGTTTTGAGGCAGGGTGTCGCACTGTCTCTCAGGCTGGAGTGCAGTGGTACAATCACGGCTCACGGCACCCTTGACCTCTTGAGCTCAAGTGATTCTCTTGCCTCAGCCTCCCCATAGCTGGGAGCACAGGTGCGTGTCACCGCCCCAGCTAATTTTTAAATTTTTTGTAGAGACAAGGTTTCGCTATGTTGCCCAGGCTGGTCTCGAACCCCTGGGTTCAAGTGATCTGTGTCAGGCCTCTGAGCCCAAGCTAAGCCATCATATCCCCTGTGACCTGCACATATACATCCAGATGGCCTGAAGCAACTGAAGAACAACAAAAGAAGTGAAAATAGCCTTAACTGATGACATTCTACCATTGTGATTTGTTTCTGCCCCACCCTAACTGATGTACTTTGTAATCTCCCCCACCCTTAAGAAAGTTCTTTGTAATCTCCCTCACCCTTGAGAAGGTTCTTTGTAATTTGTAATTCTCCCCACCCTTGAGAATGTACTTTGTGAGATCCACCTCCTGCCCACAAAACATTGCTCCTAACTCCACCGCCTATCCCAAAACCTATAAGAACTAATGATAATCCCACCACCCTTTGCTGACTCTCTTTTCGGACTCAGCCTGCCTGCACCCAGGTAAAATAAACAGCCTTGTTGCTCACACAGAGCCTGTTTGGTGGTCTCTTCACATGGACGTGTGAGACAATCTGCCCACCTGGTCCTCCCAAAGTGCTGGGATTACAGGTGTGAGTCACCAGGCCCAGCCGAGAAAGAGTTGAATACACGTAGAGGAGACTGGAGTTTTATTATTACTCAAATCAGCTGCCCTGAAAATTTGAAGGCTGGGATTTATTTATTTTTTTTTTTTTTTGAGACGGAGTCTCGCTCTGTCGCCCAGGCTGGAGTGCAGTGGCATGAGCTAGGCTCACTGCAAGCTCCGCCTCCCAGGTTCAAGCGATTCTCCTGCCTCAGCCTCCTGAGTAGCTGGGATTACAGGCCCGTGCCACCACACCTGGTTAATTTTTTGTATTTTTAGTAGAGACGGGGCTTCACCATGTTAGCCTGGATGGTCTTGATCTCCTGACCTCGTGATCCACCCATGTTGCCCTCCCAAAGTGTTGAGATTACAGGCATGAGCCACCGTGCCCAGCCCTGAAGGCTAGGTTTTTTTTTGAGACAGAGTCTCACTCTGTTGCCCAGGCTGGAGTGCAGTGGCACAATCTTGGCTCACTGCAACCTCCGCCTCCCGGGTTCAAGCGATTTCCGGCTAACTTTTGTATTTTTAGTAGAGACAGGGGTTTCACCATGTTGGCCAGGCTGCTCTTGAACTCCTGACCTCAAGTGACCCACCCGCCTGGGCCTCCCAAAGTGCTAGGATTACAGGTGTGAGCCACCGCACCCAGCCTGAAAGCTAGGATTTTTTAAAGATAGTTTGGCGGACAGGGGGCTAGGGAATGGGTGCTGCTGACTGGTTGGGTGGGGGATGATTCTTGTGTGCTGAGCTGAGTCTGCTTTTAGGTAGGGCCACAGGACCTTGAGTCATAGGTCTATGTGGTCCGGGTGGAGCCATCTGGTAGTGAGAAATGCAAAAACCTGCAAAGACGTCTCAAAAAGCCAACCTTAGGTTCTACAATAGTGACATTATCTACAGGAGTAATTGGAGAAGTTACAAATCTCTTGAGCTCTGAACAATGGCTGGTCATCATGAATGCTTCCATGTTAGCAGAATTCAGGCCCCTCTCATCCTCCTCACCTGATGGCCTTTCATTACTTTTACAAAGGCGGTTTCATCTTCGGAAGGTCTGTTATCATTTAAACTATAAACTAAATTTCTCCCAAAGTTAGCTTGGCCCATGCCCAGTAAAGACCAAAAACAGTTTGGAGGGTAAATGCAGACAGGGTTGGTTAGATCAGCTCTCTCACTGGCAGAATTTTGTTACTGTTACAGTTTTTGCAAGGCAGCTTTAGGGTGATGGGTCTGCACGAAATATATGCATGTAACAGAACCGCGCTTGTACCCTCTCAATCTATAAAACAAACAAATAAAACCAGCCTAATAAAAGTTTACATAAAATGTAAAAAACAAAGCAAAGCCTCCTTTCTGCGGGTCTGTGTAAACGAGCACAGCTGGTGGGAAGGGCGCGGGTGGGGGGTTCTGCTGCCCCCCATCCCTGCCCTGCTGCAGGCCCTCGCCCCCAGCCCCATTCTTTCTGTTCTCCGCTTGGCTGCAGCCGCACGTCCGCCCCCTCCCCAGGAGCTGGAAGTACAAAGCCCTTCCAGGTGGACTCTGGCTCCCCCTTTGTTCCCAGCTTATTCTAATTCCAAAGCTCATTGTGCCCGGCTCGCCTTCAGAAGAGGAGGCGCCCCCATCCTGTCTCCAGCTGCCCATCCTCCCAGGATAACCAGTCACCCCAGGGCCGGGTGGCCCCCCACCCAGCCCCTCCCCGGTCCGGTCCGCAGCTGCCCTAGGCTTGAGTGGGCGCTGGCTCCAATTCTCAGGCCTCCCCCAACAAACAGGAGCATTCCGGCTAGCCCCCCTCCCCTGCCCTCCCCCCAGCTCCCCTTCTCCTCCCCTCTCCCTCCTCCTCAGCTCCTACTCCAACCCCCCAGCCCCAGCTGGGGCCTGAAAGGCTGCCCGCTCCCTGGGACACGGTAGGGGGAGGGTGCAGCTCTCCCCCCGCCCCTCCCCGGTCGCCTCTGCCCCAGAGAACAGTTTGCTTCTCACCCAGGAGCCACCATAGGAGCTCTGGGCTGGGCACAGGTCGCAGGGCACCCCCACCCCCTCCTGCACACGCTCGGAACCCCCCTTCAGTGAGTAGAATACAAGGGCCTGGCAAGACAGGCGGAGGCTTGGAAAGGGCTGGCGGGGGACAGCTACCCGGCCCTCAGCTGGGGGCCTGGAGAGCCCACCCTGCCCCTCCCCAGCAGCTGCTGCCCCCGGGCCGAGCCTGACGTGCCTTGACAAAGCCCGAGAACGCTTTGAAGCCTTCGGACGTGGGAGAGGACCCAGCCAGGGATGGAAATCGCTTTGCCTTTGTTCCCCCAACTGCTCAGCAGCTCGTGGGAGCAGCCTCAGAAGACCCTGTCACTGGCCGCCTGGGTCAGAGCCTGTGACAGAGACCAGAGCTCCGGCCGGAGCTCCCCGCCGGGAACTCCAGCCTTACCAGCCTGAACTTCATGCACTGCTCAAAGAGGCCCAGCTCGCCCTGGCTGGGCAGGGGCGGCTCCCAGGGTGGCCGACGTGGGGAGGGTTCCTGAACCTCCCTCAGGAGCCTCCTGGGACAGAGTCCTGGAGGTCAGCAGAGAAAAGGAAGCCCAGGCTGTGGGCCCCGCGTGGAGGGAAAACTCAGGGGGAACGCCCCGAGGCTGGGAGGGCACAGCCCCTCACACTCCATCTCGTAGTCTTGGAGAAAAATTTAGTTCTACCTCCAGGGCACAGAAAAGCCCAAAGAAGGGATGAGATAAAGGAGGGGCTGGTCAGATTTGTGCTTCAGGAGGGTCCCTCTGGCTGCTCAGAGAATGCAGTTTGGGGTCTGGCCCAGGCCGTGAGGAGGAGTTCACAGTCACTATGGGGTCCAGACCAGCTGGGGGCGGGAGGCAGGGCCTGGCCCAGGGGCTGGTAGTGGGTGCACCCCAGGCTGGGCTGGCAAAGGGCGGGGAAGAAGGTGGGTGTGGGAAGGGGTGGCTGCCTGGAGAAGAGCCTAGTTCCAGGAGGTCGTGGGAGTCAGGTATGGGGGCCCACTGGACCTCCCCTCAGATGTGGGGGCTCCCACTCCGAGGGTCCATGGAGCAGTGGCAGCCATTCTGGACAGCCCCCCACCCTTCACTTCTGTCTCCAGTACCCTCCAGCCTGGCCACCTCGCCCTCTGCCTCGGCCTCCTCTGATCTCACAAAGGCAGCAGCAGTCAGGGGTGGCGACTCCCTCATGATCCTGTCCCTGGCCTCGGAACCCACCGGAGGAGTAACCGCAGCAGTGGTCACTTCCCCAAAGTGCCATCAGCTCTCCTACATCCTTCTCGAGCCTCTGCTCTCTCTCCCTTCCACCCCCACCCCTTGGACAAGCAACATCTGAAAGTCTCCCCTGCCCTCCGCTCCCAGAGCTCTCTGGCCGTGGCCTGCACTCTCCCTCAAAGCGGCCCTCCCCCAGGTCACTGTCCTCCCTTCGATGACATCACGCGCCCACCCCGCACTCCTGCTGGGCTGAGGCCCTCCGAGCCTACTTCACCGGGTCCTCTTCTTTCTCTCAAAGGCAATGGGGTTTGCCTGTGGTCCAGCTGGGTTGGCCCTCTTCCCTCTGTCCTGGGTCCTTGAGTGGCCCCGCTTCTTTAGGCCATCTATGAGTCATTTCTCTAACGCCCCTGTCTCCAGACCAGCTTCAGTCAAAGGCTGGGCCAGAGAAGACCCTAGTGAGAAACTTCTGATGAGCAGTGTGACCTTGCCACCTCAGGGGTACCCACCCACCACCCCTGGTCTAAGCACAGGTGACACCGCCTGTCTCCCCCAACCACACACACCCCTTGAGGCTCCTCCTCCAAGCCTGGGTGGGGACACTGTCCCTCCCTCACCCAGCAAGCTCAATCTGGCTTGGGCCGGAACTGCTTTTCCTCCTAAAGCTGGAGGGATGGCCGCGGGCTTAGCTTAACGGGATGAGCCATCTGGGGACTGCAGTGTCCACGATCAGATCAGGGAGCTTGAAGTTGAGGGCGGCACACTTTACCTCCCAGGCCAGGACAATGACCACTGCCTTCCCCACCCCACCCCCAGGCTACTCTTAGCCCTAGAAAATTCTAAACAAGCTGCTCAGCTGGCGGTGGAGAGGCAGCCCAACAAGCTGGCTCTTGCTGGGGAGGCCTGGGGGGTCCTGGGGAGAGGAACACGGGGTGGGTGGGGGGCGGGCAGCCAGGACCTCAGGGCTGAGGCCTTTGGGGAAGGGTCTGTGCACCCGCCAGGCACCAGGGGGCAGCCTTGCCTTGTTCCCGCTCCAGTCCCCTCAAGTCCGAAGCCCCTACCCACTCTCACGCCAGGCAGGGGCGGGGGCCGCCGGGGTCATTTACCCGGGCCCCTTCTCTGCCTTGATGACAAAGTCGAGCCTTGCTCATCAGCCAGGCAGGCTCCCCTCTGCCCACTGTGGAGACACAGAGGCCTGTCACCTGAAGAGCTGGTCCCGGCCTCCAGCTTCCAGGGTAGCCGGGAAGCTGTAGCCCCCAGTGGGCAGCGGTGGACAGAGCTCAAGGAAGGAAGGAGGGAGCACCGGGAGGAGACGGCTGCAGCCTGCCAGGAGCGGGGAGAAAGGGAGAGAAGGGGAGGCAGGCGGAGGGCTGAGGGGGCCCGGGGGACGTCTTCCCAGGGCTGGGAGGGGCCGGCCGGGAAGCCTGGGCTGCACTAGGAGCCGGCGACCCTGGGGCGAGGGGCGGCCCGGAGCCCTGCGGGAGGAGCTGGCGGCCGCCCCAGGTAGCAACCATCCTGCCTCCCGCTGGAGCGGCGTCTCCTCCCCGGGAGGAGGGCAGGGAGGAGGTGGGCGGAGTGTGACGAGGAGGGCGGGAGGGAGGGATGCGGGAGGGGGAGGGGGAGGGGGGCCGGCCTGCCGTGGGGGTGGGGCGATAGTGACATCACCCCGGAGTCGGTTTTTAAGCGGCGGCCGGCCGGGGACGGGGAAGAGAGGGATAGTCGGAGCGAGGTGGCGAGTCGCTGAGCCCGCCGCGGCCCCGAGAGCGGCTGCAGCCGCCGCCGCCGGGAAGGAGAGGGCGAGGCGCGCCCGAGCCGCCGTCGCCGCCGCCGCAGCCGCCGCAGCCGCCGCCACCACCGCCACCGGAGTCGCGGGCGAGCCGGGCAGCCTCCGCGGGCCCCGGCCGGGGCGGGGGGCGCGGGCCACAGGCCCCTGCTCCGGCCGCCGCTTGCAGACCGCGGGCGCCGATGTCGCCCGCGCCCCGCTAGGCTGAGCCTCGGGTCGGGCGAGGAGCCGCCGCAGCCGCCGCCGCCCGAGCCGCGGGCAGGAGCCTCGGGAGCCGCCGCCGCCGCCGCCCGGCCGGGCCCCGCCGCCGCCCGCGCGCCCCCGGGCCCCCGACACACATGAGATTCTTCAGGCTCACTTTCAAGTGCTTCGTGGACTGCTTCTGACTGCGCCGCCCGCGCCCCGCACCCCGCCGCCCGCCCGCCGCCCCGTCCCCCGGCCCGGCCGCCCCCCGGCCCCCGGCCGGCCCGCGCCCTCGGGGCCCTCCCCGGTGCCGCCGGTGCCCCCCGCCTGACCGCCGCCCCCCGCGAGGCGCCGCGACCCCGGCCCGGCCGTGCGGCCCGCCGGGGCCATGGCGAAGAAGAGCGCCGAGAACGGCATCTATAGCGTGTCCGGCGACGAGAAGAAGGGCCCCCTCATCGCGCCCGGGCCCGACGGGGCCCCGGCCAAGGGCGACGGCCCCGTGGGCCTGGGGACACCCGGCGGCCGCCTGGCCGTGCCGCCGCGCGAGACCTGGACGCGCCAGATGGACTTCATCATGTCGTGCGTGGGCTTCGCCGTGGGCTTGGGCAACGTGTGGCGCTTTCCCTACCTGTGCTACAAGAACGGCGGAGGTGAGTTCCCCCGCCCGCCGCGGCCCCCTCCCCCAGCAGGCCGCCGGCCCCCGCCCGACCCCCGGAGCCGCCGCGGAGGGGTGAAGTCCGGGCAACGGGTGGCCCCCGGGCACGCGGGGGTCGGGGCCGCCCCTCGTCCGCCGCTGCCGCTCGGTGGCCGGGCCGGGCGCCTCCACCCCCCTCGCAGTCATGTGCCTGGCATGGTGGGGGGAGGGGGCCGGCGATGCCCGCGAGGCTGCCCCCCAGACTCCCGGGCTGGGAGGAGCGATTGGCCGCCGAGGTGGGAAAGCAGGCCTGCGCCTTGGGGTCTCCGCGAGGTAAGGAGCCCTGGCTGCCCCCACGGGTCGGGCACACAAGCGGCACATTGTGTGGGCCCCCCACGTGTGCACACACACGAACACACACACAATGGGCCACTCTGTCCCTCCCCCTGCCCTCCCCTCCCCTCGCGGCCCTCCCGCCCCTCCCCTCTGGCCCGGGCCTGGAACACTGGGTGCCCGAGCCAGGCTTGGGAAGCCTGCGGCCTGGCCTGCCTGGCGCCGCCACTGGACACACTGCATGCACGTCCCATGCCCGCCCGCCCGCCCGGGCCCAGCTTAGCAACAGCGATGGGCACGCGTGTGTCCTGTGACTACAAAACAGCACTGGGGTTGCTGGAAGCCGAAGTGACCCGGTGATGGGTGGGAAACAGAGGTCCAGAGCAAAGGCCTTTGCCCAAGGTCAGGAGAAGGATGCTGGGACCTGGAGTCAGGCAAGTTGCAGCCAAGCTCAGCCTCTGAGTAGTGGAGCGAGCCCAGCCCGGGCAAGGGTAGGAGGCCCAGAGAGGAGAAGGGGGTAGTGGCAACCAGCTCTCCCTGCCCTTCTGCCACCCCCACCCCAGCCTGCTGGCCTCAGGAGATAGGCCTGTGTCACGCCCTGCCTATCTCCTGCAGAGCCTGACTCCCTGGGCTTGCTAAGGCCGGCCTGGCCCCTCTTCCGCACCTGTATCCCTCTGTCCTTGCACATCGCCATCCCACCAGCAGGGGACTGTGACCCACCCACCCTCTGCCTTGGACCTCACACTTGCAGGCAAGCGTCCAAGTGCAGGACAGTCGCACTCCCTGCCTTTGGATGAGCCCCCCAGGCCTGATCACCCAGCCTTGGCACACATGCACACACGCACGTGACCTCACTGTGCTGCCTGAAACAGGGAATTGCAGCACTAGGGACAGCCCGCGTGTCTGAGCGTGTGTGTCCTCCATGGCCATCGCCCCAAGTGACCGTGGGGGTGGAAGCCCTGTGGGCCTAGGGCCCCTCTGCCACCCAGGGAATAGGGCTCCAATGGCTCAGGGGCTACTGTAGCCCCTCTTCAACACACTCAACCCACCCCCTCAAGACTCCACCTGGGGCCTGAGTCAGTGGCCACCCCTACACTGACTCACCCAGTAGGAAGTTGTGATGGGGCCTTTGGAGTCTGGGCTGGCCCGCTGGGCCTGGGCAGCCTGGCTGGGGGCCACCCTGAGTCTACCCTGTGCCTCCACCCCCAGGTGTGTTCCTTATTCCCTACGTCCTGATCGCCCTGGTTGGAGGAATCCCCATTTTCTTCTTGGAGATCTCGCTGGGCCAGTTCATGAAGGCCGGCAGCATCAATGTCTGGAACATCTGTCCCCTGTTCAAAGGTGAGCAGCCCTTGGCCAGCCTCAGGGACTGCCCCCTTTTCCCAGCTGGCTCCCGCTTGAGAAATCTTTTCCTGTCGTGAGCACCAGGCCTGGGGCCACGTGATGGCGTCCCAGTCTCGAGGGGGGAGCCTGGAGGAGATGTTCAGGCCTCACAGCGAACTTGGGGAAGCGGGGACTAGAGGGGGCATAGGCAGCTCCACAAGGCAAGGACAGGCCAGGCATAGCCGGGCTGGGGACGGGACCTGCCCAGCAGCACCCTTGGCTCTCTAGGTAGGTCCTACTGTTACTATCCCCAAGGACGCTGGGGCACAGACAGGTGGAGCGACGTACTGAGGTTGCCCACTGCAGGGGCGACTGTCTCCAACACTACCTCAGGCGACTAGAAACCCCCCCCACCACCACCATCAACACCAGCTGCTGAGGACTAGAGGCTACTGGGTGGCCAGGCAGAGGCTTGGACCTCCTGGAACCGCCATGGTGGCAGTGGGACCCACAGAAGGGGCCAGGTGTATGAGGCTGGAGACTCAACAGCACTTGGTCAGATGGGGACAGGAGGAGAGGGGCTCGCTCTGCCTTGGGTCTAGGGGGGCGGCTGGAGGAGAGGAGACAGGCTGGGGAGTCAGCGCAGTGTTGGGGCTCACACAAGGGGGAGTCCAGGGGAGTCAGGAGCACCACAAACAAGGCTCCAGGAGGACAGACGGTGGGAGCACGGCCAGCCTGGGTGGGGACATAAAGGGGTGGCAGGGGGAGGTGGCCAGGAAAGAATCTACATGGCAAGGACTTCCCGGCCCCAGGCCTGGGCTACGCCTCCATGGTGATCGTCTTCTACTGCAACACCTACTACATCATGGTGCTGGCCTGGGGCTTCTACTACCTGGTCAAGTCCTTTACCACCACGCTGCCCTGGGCCACATGTGGCCACACCTGGAACACTCCCGACTGCGTGGAGATCTTCCGCCATGAAGACTGTGCCAATGCCAGCCTGGCCAACCTCACCTGTGACCAGCTTGCTGACCGCCGGTCCCCTGTCATCGAGTTCTGGGAGTGAGTCCGGCGCCTCTGGGCCAAGCCCATCCCATCCCCCAGGTCTCCCTCATGTTGCCCGGCTCCAGGGGAATGGCCCTGAGGGGGCACCAGGGTGTTGCCTGGCAGTCCATCCTGGACCCTGCCTGCCCTTGCCTGTCCTCGGAGAGTCCTGGGGCCAGCCCCAGGGGCTGGGCCAGGTCAGCCTCGCTCCTGGGTTCGGCAGCCGATCACTGTCCTGGTCACTCCCCCCTGATGGGGGAGCTGGGGCTGCATGTGAGGTGGGATGGGAGTGGCCTCCCAATGGCCAGGGGCTCGTGGGCTCCAGGCCCAGCCCAATTGGACAAGAGGGACCCGCTGAACCCTGGGCTGTGGGAGAGAAGGGAGCCACGACTCCTGGGGGTAGACCCTGTGGCTCCATCCTCTGCTGGCACAGGCCTCATGGGACCTCCCTCCCTCCCCTAGGAACAAAGTGTTGAGGCTGTCTGGGGGACTGGAGGTGCCAGGGGCCCTCAACTGGGAGGTGACCCTTTGTCTGCTGGCCTGCTGGGTGCTGGTCTACTTCTGTGTCTGGAAGGGGGTCAAATCCACGGGAAAGGTACCACTAGAGGCATGCAGCGGGGAGGGTGGCTCAGCCCTGGGAGCCGGATGTCTGTGCCAGGCACACCTGTGGCAACAGGAGGTGACCAGACAGAGTCTAGCCCTAAGGAAGGGGGAGGTACTGAAAGCCAAGCAATGCTCCCCACCCTGCAAATCCAGGGCCCAGCAGCCTTTGCTCCTGGGGATAGAGGCCCTGGCAGGCACTGTCCCTTCCCTGTGCCCATCACCCCCACTGGTGCCCTCCTGCCAGTCTCTGACTCTTGTGACAGTCTGGTGGACCTGGTCTGGCCATCTGTTACCTATCTTGCCTTGGGGACCCAGAGCAGAGTCTGGCCACATCCCTTGGGGGCTCCTGGTCAGGCTGGGGAGTCACCTGAACAAAGAAGACAGTGTCTAGAGCTGTGGGACATGGCCAGCTCCCTGGGGGACAAGGTCCCCAGAGCAGCATGTGGGAAGAGGGGGCAGACAGTGTGGCAGCTGCATCTCGCCTGCCTCTGCCTGGCCCAGTTCCACTCTCCACCTGCTCAACCCCCACCTCTCTCCAGAAGAGGAGGGGGACCCGGCCCCGATCCAATATCCCGCTCCCTGCCTGGGCCTCCCACACCTGCACTGCCCACACACTCATACAGCTCTCACTCCCCACGTGCTCCACGCCTCCTGTCCCCACTGAGGAGAGCTCCCAGAGGCTCGCCCGCTCCCCACCGACACGCGTCCCTGCAGACAAACGAGGCGCCCAGAGAGCTTCCCCACTGCACTTGCCAGGGCTGCCGGGGCCCAGCCTTGCCCCTAGCTTCCTCTGGCGGGAGCCATGGCTCGGAGGACAATGGGGACCTCTGAACATACCTGCCCGCAAAGGGGACCGGAGGCGCTGGGAGTGGGGGTGTGAGGGACGTGGTGCCACAGCCTCCGCTGAGCAGCCTGGTCCCCCAGATCGTGTACTTCACTGCTACATTCCCCTACGTGGTCCTGGTCGTGCTGCTGGTGCGTGGAGTGCTGCTGCCTGGCGCCCTGGATGGCATCATTTACTATCTCAAGCCTGACTGGTCAAAGCTGGGGTCCCCTCAGGTGAGGTGGAGGTGGAGAGGCTGCAGCAGGGCACTGGGGGGGAGCCCTGCAGGCCCCTCATGCCTGCGCTCTCCGGCCCTTCTCTAGGTGTGGATAGATGCGGGGACCCAGATTTTCTTTTCTTACGCCATTGGCCTGGGGGCCCTCACAGCCCTGGGCAGCTACAACCGCTTCAACAACAACTGCTACAAGTAAGCACCACCGCCCTGCCACCCATGCCCTGTCCTGCCCTGCCCCGCCCTGCCCAGCAGCCTAACCCATCCACTCTGGCCCCTCCACCCCTCAGGGACGCCATCATCCTGGCTCTCATCAACAGCGGGACCAGCTTCTTTGCTGGCTTCGTGGTCTTCTCCATCCTGGGCTTCATGGCTGCAGAGCAGGGCGTGCACATCTCCAAGGTGGCAGAGTCAGGTAGGGCCCTACCCCCAGCCCCGCCTCCAGAGCAGCAACTGCCACCCAGATGCATGATGTACAGGAACATGCAATAGAAATGCTGAAAAGTGACGAGGATTCAAACGGAACTTGTCAGACTGTGGCCCTGTGGGGGCAGGTCCTGGGATTTGTCAATGTTGACAGAGAAAGGACCTCCCAGCCCCTGCTGCACGACCCAGGGTTGACAGCGCCTCTGAGGCAGGCGTGGGCATGGGCGCGAGTGTTGCAGGCAGGGCTCAGGGTGCACACAGGGCAGGACATCGGCTACAAGGTCTAGAGCCTGCACCTTTCCCACAGGGCCGGGCCTGGCCTTCATCGCCTACCCGCGGGCTGTCACACTGATGCCAGTGGCCCCACTCTGGGCTGCCCTGTTCTTCTTCATGCTGTTGCTGCTTGGTCTCGACAGCCAGGTTTGCATGGGGCTCTGGGACAGGGAGCCAGGAGGGGGGCGGAGTGAGGGCTGCAGGCAAGGAAAGGGGTGGAGGGCGGTGCGGGGCTCGGCCTGAGCTGCCCTGGCCACAGTTTGTAGGTGTGGAGGGCTTCATCACCGGCCTCCTCGACCTCCTCCCGGCCTCCTACTACTTCCGTTTCCAAAGGGAGATCTCTGTGGCCCTCTGTTGTGCCCTCTGCTTTGTCATCGATCTCTCCATGGTGACTGATGTGAGTGGGGTGGGGGGTCTGCCTGTGACCTCTGGTGGCCGTCTGCCATCCTCCCTGACTGGGCTCTGTCCCCCAGGGCGGGATGTACGTCTTCCAGCTGTTTGATTACTACTCGGCCAGCGGCACCACCCTGCTCTGGCAGGCCTTTTGGGAGTGCGTGGTGGTGGCCTGGGTGTACGGTAGGTCATGGCTGAGGGCTGGGCTGGGGGATGGTGGCGGGGAAGGCAGGTCTCCAGCTTGGCCCTCCCGCCTCACCTCGCCGCAGGAGCTGACCGCTTCATGGACGACATTGCCTGTATGATCGGGTACCGACCTTGCCCCTGGATGAAATGGTGCTGGTCCTTCTTCACCCCGCTGGTCTGCATGGTAAGGGCTGGGGGAGGTGGGGCAGGGCGGGGGGCGAGGCAGGGCAGGGTAGGGGCCCCATTAACCGCAGCATTCTGGTCCGTAGGGCATCTTCATCTTCAACGTTGTGTACTACGAGCCGCTGGTCTACAATAACACCTACGTGTACCCATGGTGGGGTGAGGCCATGGGCTGGGCCTTCGCGCTGTCCTCCATGCTGTGCGTGCCGCTGCACCTCCTGGGCTGCCTCCTCAGGGCCAAGGGCACCATGGCTGAGGTAAGGCTCCCGCCCGGCCCGCCCTCCCCTCCCCTGCTGTGAACATTCAACCCAGCCTGCTTCCTAGCCAGGGAGTGGCCCCGACTAGGGTGGCAGGCAGTGGGAACTGGAGAGAGGCAGAGGAAGTCACCGTGGGGACGAGCAGGTGACCCTGGGGGCTTCAGCATGTCCTCCTCTCCTGCAGCGCTGGCAGCACCTGACCCAGCCCATCTGGGGCCTCCACCACTTGGAGTACCGAGCTCAGGACGCAGATGTCAGGGGCCTGACCACCCTGACCCCAGTGTCCGAGAGCAGCAAGGTCGTCGTGGTGGAGAGTGTCATGTGACAACTCAGCTCACATCACCAGCTCACCTCTGGTAGCCATAGCAGCCCCTGCTTCAGCCCCACCCCACCCCTCCAGGGGGCCTGCCTTTCCCTGACACTTTTGGGGTCTGCCTGGGGGAGGAGGGGAGAAAGCACCATGAGTGCTCACTAAAACAACTTTTTCCATTTTTAATAAAACGCCAAAAATATCACAACCCACCAAAAATAGATGCCTCTCCCCCTCCAGCCCTAGCCGAGCTGGTCCTAGGCCCTGCCTAGTGCCCCACCCCCACCCGCAGTGCTGCACTCCTCCTGCCCCTGCCACGCCCACCCCCTGCCCACCTCTCCAGGCTCTGCTCTGCAGCACACCCTTGGGTGACCCCTCACCCCAGAAGCAGCAGTGGCAGCTTGGGAAATGTGAGGAAGGGAAGGAGGGAGAGACGGGAGGGAGGAGAGAGAGGAGAAGGGAGGCAAGGGAGGGGCAGCAGAACCAAGGCAAATATTTCAGCTGGGCTATACCCCTCCCCATCCCTGTTATAGAAGCTTAGAGAGCCAGCCAGCAATGGAACCTTCTGGTTCCTGCGCCAATCGCCACCAATATCAATTGTGTGAGCTTGGGTGCGAGTGCACGCGTGCGTGAGTACGTAGAGTATATATAGATCTCTATCTCTTAGCAAAGGTGAATACCAGATGTAAATGGCGCCTCTGGGCAAAGGAGGCTTGTATTTTGCACATTTTATAAAAACTTGAGAGAATGAGATTTCTGCTTGTATATTTCTAAAAAGAGGAAGGAGCCCAAACCATCCTCTCCTTACCACTCCCATCCCTGTGAGCCCTACCTTACCCCTCTGCCCCTAGCCAAGGAGTGTGAATTTATAGATCTAACTTTCATAGGCAAAACAAAAGCTTCGAGCTGTTGCGTGTGTGAGTCTGTTGTGTGGATGTGCGTGTGTGGTCCCCAGCCCCAGACTGGATTGGAAAAGTGCATGGTGGGGGCCTCGGGGCTGTCCCCATGCTGTCCCTTTGCCACAAGTCTGTGGGGCAAGAGGCTGCAATACTCTGTCCTGGGTGTCTGGGCTGCTAACCTGGCCTGCTCAGGCTTCCCATCCTGTGCCCTGGGCTGGGCACACCCCCGGGAAGGGACCCCGGACACGGCTCCCACGTCCAGGCTTAAGGTGGATGCACTTCCCGCACCTCCAGTCTTCTGTGTAGCAGCTTTAACCCACGTTTGTCTGTCACGTCCAGTCCCGAGACGGCTGAGTGACCCCAAGAAAGGCTTCCCCGACACCCAGACAGAGGCTGCAGGGCTGGGGCTGGGTGAGGGTGGCGGGCCTGTGGGGACATTCTACTGTGCTAAAAAGCCACTGCAGACATAGCAATAAAAACATGCCATTTTCCAAAGCAGGCTCCTGCTTCCGCCTCTGCTGCTCTAAGGAAGGGGTCGGGGTACAGGAGGCAGGGGGAACCTCCTCCAGCTGGAGCTGCTGCGGTGAGCAAGGCTCTGCTCTGGAGGCCTCTGCGGCCGGCATCCTTCTGGGGACTGGGAAGGGGGCAGGGAAGGCAGCAGCCCAGGGAAGGCCTTGTCCCCCTGGAGCCGAGGCAGTTGGGGAGAGCAGGACGAGAGTGAGCTGGAGAGCAGCCACACCCGCGGGGAAGGGTGGGTGTAAAGCCATGGGTGCTGAAATTTTCAAAATGTTACCCCAAGAATTTGTCACTGAACAGGTGCCTTGTGTCACTTGGGCCAGGCTGGTAGCAGCAGAGGGGATAACTCTGCATCAGGGATCAATTTTGAAGGTGGAGCCAATAGGGGTTGTGCATGACCAGGATGCAGGGCTCAAAGAGGAGTTAAGGACAACAGATTTGGCCTGAGCAAGAGGAAAGATGGAGCTGCCAGGTCCTGCAACGGGGAGGCAAGGAGAGAATGGTCCGGAGTCAGCCTTGGGTGTGTCATGCAGGAAGTGTCATCCAAGTGGAGATGTCTAGTTGGCAGGTGGACACAGGAGTTCCAGAAAGTACTGGAGATGGAACTTTGCAAGTTCTTACCACATAGAGATGACACTGAAAGCCCTGAGCCTGAGTGAGCTCACAGGGACGCCGCAAGCCCCGGAACACAATGAGAGGGGCAGAGGGAAGACGTGGCAGTGATGGGGGAGGACGCCTGAGAGTTCCTGGTGGGGTCCTGCAACCTGAGCCAGTGAGGACCCCTCACAGGTCAGGGAGGAGCAGTGGCTGGCTCCATCTGTCCAGTGCTGCTGCTGTTGCTGCTGCTGCTGGTGAAGGACAGTGACCTGCAAATGCTCACTGAGTCTGGCAAGGGTCACGGGGGCCTGGCGAGGGTGGCTTGCATGAGCGGGTGCGTGTGAAAGGCTGGGTGGTGTGCAATTGAGAAAAGGAGTGGCGGCAGCGCAGTGTCATCTGCAGACGAAGGGAGAGTCAACAACGTAGTTCACCCAGACAAGGAAATATGAGCCGGCCTGGAAAGGGAAGGCATTCCAACACACGACACAACATGGCTGACCCTGGAGGGCATTTCTGTGAAATGAGCCATCATAAAGGGACACTTGCTATAGGGTTCTGCTCCTGTGAGAGAGACAGGGCCTTACATGAGAGGAGGGAGATCCACAGAGACAGAGGGCAAGGGTGGGTGCCAGGGGCTGGGGACAGGGTGGGGAGTGTTGAGTGGGAACAGAGTGTCAGTTTGAGAAAATAAATTCTAGAGGTGGATGGAAGTGGTGGCTGCGCAACACTGTGACTGCACTTAATGCCACTGAATTGCACATTTAACGATGGTGAAAATGGCTTATTACATATACATTGATGACACTATATATATGTATGATATATATGTGTTTTACCATGAGAAGAGGTGGAGAGGAATTGGAGACACTGAGTACAGACAGGTCCTTCAACGGGCGGGACCCCGTGCACAAGATGAGCATGTGGCACCCCACCCTGAAAGGGCTGGGCACCATGGCAGGGCACAGCAGGCAATGCAGTGGGCGGCTCAGGCAAGCACAGAGAGCATCAGGGATTGGAGCCTGTGAAGGGGGAGCAGGTGACCCCTCAGAGCAAAGTGACAGCTTGGGCCGCTCCCTTTGCGTCCTGCCCAGGACTGCTATCGTGCTATGGGAGAACCCCCAGAGGCCCTGCTCCTCAGCAGGCAGCACCCCCTATGGAGGGGCTTTACCCCTAAACTTCTGGAGCCAGGGGAGGGACCTGGCTTGGAATACGGCCAACCAAGAGCCTGGGTGAGAAATACACGGACCAGACAGGGAGCAGAGAAAGGAGTGGCAGTGCAGTCCCACCCTAGCTCAGCCAGGGGCTCTGGAGCCTGTCCTGCAGTCCCTGGCCCCCATCTCTTCAGCAACCGCTGTTTCCAGTTTTCTTTTTCTCCCTGAGAAGCCTGTCCTCTCACCATGCCTGCGCCTTCAAGAACCCCGCCTGCTGGCAGCTCCCAGATCTCCGGCCTGGCCCTCCTTAGCTGCAAAGGTGCTTCCCAACATCAGCAAGACCTCTCCCCAGGGTGCCCCAGGCCCTCACACAGCCCCTGTCCCCAACCGACTCCAACTGTCCTGCAGCGCACAGTCACCCTCAGGACCCCTGAGCTCAGGCCAACTGCTTTATACACTGTCAGCCAGGTCTCTGCCTGGATGACAATCACCCTCTGCTAATTGTTCTCCGCACCTCCAGGCCAAATGCCCTCCAAGCCACCTCATGCACCACAATGACACTAAACACACAGAAAAAAGACATTGAAAAAAGGCAACTTCACAGAGGCCTGTCACTTAAAGAGGGTCCTGAAATAGAGACACCATTTCCTCAGGACTTAGCTCCTGCATCAGGGGTTAGGACACAGAGATCAACAAGCAGCAGGCTTTGCCCTCAAGCAGCTCACAGTCTAGTGGAAGATGGGTGAGAAAACAGATCAGGACGCCCACGGGTGCAGATGCCCTGGAACAGAAGCTGATCCAGGAAGGCGCAAGCCTGCAGGCCGCCCTCCAGTCTAGGCTGGGCAAGCGCCTCAATTTTCATCTCTAAGAGCCTGTGCCCACACCCCCTGCCCCGTTGTTGTTCCATCACTCCACTAGAAAGGGCGCTCCAGAAGCTGGCCTCGTGCAGCTTTCTGTCTGCTGCTGGCCTAGGCAGAACAGCAGAAGAAGCCATCAGGGCTGGTGAGGGAAGCACCCGTTTGGACTTTAGCCTTTCAAAGCTCAGAGAAGGGTGAGCTCAGGGAGGTCCAAGGTAGCTGAGAGCACTTCCTGGAAAAGTGGGATCAGCCTTCGGCCTTGGCACAGCAACCAGAGGGTATCGCCCACGTGTGCCCTACTCCCTCAGACACCACCTCTCAGACCGCCTGGAAAGGGACAGAACTCGTCATGAGGCGGCTGTGCTCTGAGCACAAGGGAAGGGCGACAGGATGCTAGAGAAGGGAACCACTGGCCTGGGCCCGGACAGGGCAGGCAGAAGCGAGCATGCACAGCAGGCCGTCAGCTACCCTGCCAGCATCAACATCCTTCAGGGGTCCCCCCAGTTCCAGGAGACACACCTCTAACCTGCTCCCCTGACCCTTCCGCCCAGTCCTCATGCAGACACCAGGCATGGCAGAGGCCCTGCAGGGTGGGAGCACTGTGCTGCGGGTGGGGGCTGCCTTCCTCATGTGCTACTGGAGAGTAGCACAGTGCGGGGGCCTGGGCACTGGCGCCAGGCAGGAAGCCCCGGTTCTGGCCTGGCTTGCTGTGGGCCTGGAAGACACAGCTCTGAGGGAGCCACGGGAGGGACACCCTGGAGCCAGCACAGCGCTCTGGTGGCAGGCACACACCCAGCACGTTCTCAGGGCCAAGGGCCCCAGCCCATTCCCAGCCCCTTTCTGCCTAGCTCTGCCCTGGGCCAGCTCCAGGTCACTGCCAAGGACAAGTCTCCTCTCCCAGCTGGCATTAGTCAGAGGTCATCCTGCAAACCTTCGGGGGGGGTGGGGCGGGGAGTGACTAGTGGCGTTCTGCCACGTTCTGTCTGTCCCAAATGTGACGAACAGGAACCCAGAGAAGGCAAGCGAGTTCTCTACCCGGAAGCCCCGCCGGTTTACTGAGCCTCCCAAGCTGCCCACACCCAGGGAGGCAGACAGGACACACACTCGGTGGGTGGCCCTGAAGCGAGGCCTGGCCCAGCCCGGGGAGCAGGAGGACAGAGAGGGCATGGCCTTCGAGAACAGGTGTGAGCCTGGCCTTCAGTGGGGGAAACAGGTTGAAGGGCTGTGGCCGCTTGGGGGCTCCAGGCAGGAGAGAAAGCCCTCCCCACAGCTGCAGTCACACACCGCACCACGTACACACCATGACAACTTTTATTGCCCTCAAGAGAAACTCCAGTCCACCTGCTCCACCCACCCTCCTGCGGGACCAAAGAAAACACCCAGAGGGCAAAAGAAAAAGGGGCTCAAACCAACAGGAAGTCAGCCCCACCGCAAGCCGGACTACAACTAACTCGTGCTCTCCACGCTCAGGCGTGGAAGCCAAGGCTGTGCCAGGCCTGGCCAGGCCAAGCAGGATGACAGCAAACGCATTCTGAACGTGTAGCAATCAGGTCCCCTGTAATGTGCTTGGAGAGTGTGGACAAGGGCCGAGATGACGAGCTATGAGCTGTGGAAGGGAATGGGGGAAGCAGAAGGGCACAAACAGAAGTACTGGAGGGAGAGGCCGGGCTCTCAGGAAGCAGCAGGCACGTGCCGGGTGGAAGCCAGCTGCAGGCAGGGGAGGAAGGAGGCCCTTACTCTTCCTTCTTGTCCATGGGACCATCTACTGCAGCCTGGAAAGGGACAGAAATCCCACAGCAGTAGGTTGGCCAGGTCCACTCCTCCCCTGCCACCTCCAGCCCCATGCCCCAGAGGTCCACCTCGGTTCCCCTCTCTCCTAACAACAGCTATTCAAGTGAACAAGGGGCCCCCTCCCCAGCTGCACCCAAAGGCCTGCCAGGGCGGGAGCGTCAGCCCTGGCCCACGCTCTAGGGAAAGCCCTGGACCTAACGCCAGCCAGGGAGGACTGCCAGGACCTCACTGGGGGCTGAGTCCTGGCTGCAGGGAACAGCAAGGCATCCAGTCCCCTTCAAGACCTGATCAGACCCTTCCCAACTCTGCACACCTTTGACAGGTGCCCTCGAAGCCCAAGTCCCATCTACCAAGCCTGCCCCATACAGAGGGCATGGGTGCCCCCTTTGAGGCTGGACCCTTCCTCCCCACCTGCTGTGGTGCCCAAACTTGGGCCACCAAGCACTGAGGCCAGCTGTCCAAAGTTAGGAGTATTTATGTCGCCCTCACTCCCAACGTCAAGACCGCCTGGGCTTCCAGATGCGGCCTGGTGCACCCAAGCTAGTCTGAGGACTCAGATCAGGCCTAGGGCAGCAGGTGATGGCCACAACTAGCGCCTGCTAGGGAAGGTGCCTTTTTGACACCTTGTGCCCTCACTTGCCCAGGGATCTTTGCCCTACGTCACTCCCCAGCACCCTAGGAAAGAAGGCCAGCAGTGGGTCCCAGAGTTTCACCTGCTTCTTTGTTCTTGACCGGGCCCCAAACCATGGCTGCGCCTGAGCACGAAGGTAGGAAGGCTCAGAGCCTAGTGAGCCAGTGCCACTCCTGAGGGCCGCCTCGGCAAGTGCCTACATCTGCTGCCAGGCCACCCCCCTCCTGCCCGGTGAAGGGTCCCACTCAGTAGGGCAGAGGTGGCCAGGGGGAGTGGTGGAGAGGGCAGCCGGCCCCTGGGCCCCTGGAAGGTTCCCTCCGCACCCACAGGGGCTGCCTCATCCTGCTCTGCTCTCCTGCCCTGGGCGCAGCAATACGGGAGGGCTGACCTGCAGCTTTGCGTGCTCCTCCAGCAAGCGGTCGTACTCCTTGGTGAGGCCCTCAGACTGCTTCCGCATGGCCAGAACCTGGTTTTCAGCTTTCTCTAGTTCTTGAAATGATGTAAATGACCAAGAAAACAGAAATGAAAAGACAGGAATTAGGGGGAAAAAACCCGACTGCTACAGACACCAGAAACTGGCCCAAATCTATCTCAAACGAGGTTATACAGGAGCCTACTTCTCAAAATAAAGCCCCTCTGCTTTTGCAGGCCCCCAAAGTAGAGGGAAAGGGCTGACAAAAAAGCTCAAGATAAAGCAAAAGAAACAGAGGCCATCCCCCAGTCCCTTTAATGGAGAGGAACTCTAGTGGCTCTGGGCAAGGGTAACCTCCAGGGAGGCTGAGAGTGGGAGACAGGGAGCAAGATCCCAGCCTGCAAGCGAGACCCAATGACAACCACGCCTTGCACACAGCAGCAGCAGGCGAGGCCTGTGGTATTGGGGGAAAACGCCCCAGACTTAAGTCTATGCGTGGGAGACCAAAGACAGGCAGGCCGCTTGGGAGCCGCCCACTCCCCTCCTGAACGCCACTCCCACACTCCCCTCATTCTCAGCCCCCAGGCATGCTGGGGCTACCGTGCCACACTCTGGACGGGAAAGCCCCAGCATGCACTGCTCTAGTGCAGGGCAATCGAGGCCCACCAACTGCAGCCTGGTTCTTCCTGAGCCCCATTCAAACCACTTAGCCTCACTGGCCTGCCGGCTAAGCATGGCTGCATTGGGGTTGGAGGCGCAGGGTGCTATTGGTTTGTTTTCAGCCAGCCCTCGAGCGTGCGTGCAAGGCTTGTTACTAATACTTTGGCACAAAATGGGCAGCAGCGGGCAGAGGAGGCTCCTCTGGACTTCCCTGCGGGAAAGGACACGAGGTCGAGCCTCACTTTGCTTAGTGCTGGCCAGCTCGTCCTTTAGCTTCTGCAGGTCAGCCTTCAGGCTCCTGTTCTCTTCCTCCAACTTCACCTCAGCATTCCCGACATCCAACTTGCCTCCGTCAACAGCAGCTCCCTGGGAAAAGTGCCAAAGGCCAGGGTTACTCAGGAGGTAGGGAGGGAGAGGTTCCAGCCCCATCCTCCCCACCGAGCTGCGGTTCCTCAAGCTGCCCTGGCCACAAGCCCCTTCGGAAATGTCAACGCGGAACCGAGCCACCACTTGCTCCCAGCTCCTAGGCAAAGGCCAGGGCGTGGCTGCCCGCCGAGGGAAAGAGAAGCGCCAGCGGGGCCACCTGCTGCAGCTCGCCGGGCACGCCTTGCCTGCCCTGGCCCCTGGCCCTGCCTCCTTTCCGAGCAGCAGGGCTCAGCAGCTCCATGGTGCTCACCAACCCCTCCGCAGATGGCGGTGCCTCGTGCTCCCCACACGGTGCCGCTCACTGCAGTTAGGAGCCCCCAGTCGCCTTGGCCAGCTCTATCGCACCTCTGCATCCACATCCCTCCGAGCTTGCCTTGCAGCTCACCTCCTGACGGGACGTCTAAGACTGGCCAACTACCCCACCCCCACCTCCTCTCCAGCACTGAGGGATGCCACAGACCCCGAGTTCCAGAGGGGGTGCGGCAATCTTGCAGGGAACAAGGGCCTAGCTGAGGGCCTTCGGATCACAGCAGAGGGCCTGGCTCACTGAGGGGCCATTTTTCTCAGGGAAGGGTCTGACTGGAAGCAGTGGATGGAAACGAGAGCAGCAACACCCTCCTCCTCACCCGGACCCTCACACACAGACGCCTCCAGCAGGCATACTCTCCCCACTGAGGACTTCCCCTCTGCGCCTCCACCCAACTCTGGCTTTTCAGGCACATTTCCCAGTGTGACAGGCTAGCAGTGGCCACTGAGGCCCTAAAGAATGTGGCTCCCACAGCGTAACACCAGGATGCCCCATGGTGGGTCGGGAAGCTGGGCTCACCTTCTTGAGCTGGTCATTCTCCTCCATGTACTTCTTGGCCGCCTCACTAGCACTCTCCGCCTGCTTTTTAAAGGCTTCATTGGAGGCCAGCAGCGTGGCCTGCTGCGAGATGAGAGTCACCAGGCGTCTAAGCAGGCTGCAATTATTTACAAAAAGAAGGGAGAAGTGAGAAAAAGAGCATGAAGGGCTGGCAGGAGCACCTCCTGGTTGCTCCCACTCCACACCTAGCTCCAGCCTGGACCTGCCCTCTTGCCAAGGCAGCCGAGCGAGAAGCCGCCAACCTGGTGCTGGCAGCGTGAGGGAAAAGGTGGGGCCCAGGAGCCGTCCTCTGCCGCTGTGCCCAACGGCCACCCTCAGCTCTCAGAGGGGCTGGAAGCAGGAGCCTGGGGGGCTGGGAAGAGCCTCGCTACAGCATGAGGTCCCAGAACGCGGCACTTTCCGGGTCGGGGCCTAGACGTGCCAGATAAGCCACAGCACCACCTTCCTCCCTGCGAGGCTGGGCTTGCCTTGGTAAGGTAACGAGAGAAGCTAATCAATCCGAGCACTTCCAACACGCCAGGCCGCATCCTCACATCTACCTGATGAGGAAGTTACTATCACTGCCCCAGCTTATAGAAGAGGAAACTGAAGTTCAGCAGCGTAAATCAATGTACCCAAGGCCAAAAACCAGAAATGGACATGGCTGGAATTCCAAATTATGTCTGCCTGACTCCAGAACCTGAGCTCGGAACCACTCTACTCTCTAAACTAACAGGGAAGGGCTCCCAGGTCCCAGCGTAAGATAGAACTCTCTTCTCTGGCCAGCCTCCTTCCCAACCCGTCATGCAGGCTGCGCTGGAAGACATCTGTTATGTAACAGCACCCCGAATGAGGTCTTCTTGGGCTGGAGGGTGTAGAGGAATCAGGACACAGGCACACGCTGCCTATCTGAAGCAGCCAGGAGAGACAGGCAAACAGGTGGCAGCTGGAGGCAGATGCTAGTCCCCAAACAGAGATTGGAATGGCCACTTCATTTCCCTTGGTTCACCCTTGCCCCGAGATGTTAGCTGGCAGGAAGAGAGGAGGGAAGGACTCGTTCAAACAGTCAAAACAAGGCAGGGGTTCCTTTCTCACACACCTCAGAAGGCAAGGGTCACACAGGGCCTGGGGGAAGGAAGAGACAAATCTGCTTAGTCCAGAGTGCTTCAACAACAGCTTACTCAGAAGAGTCGAAGTGGCCTCCTGCCCCAGCCAGGCCTTCACACTTCACAGCCTCTGCTCATGGCCAGGGGCAGCCCGGAAGGGCTGGAGAAAGTAGAGAGCAGACAAGGTGAGCTACCTCCCTGGCCCAAGCCATGGCTCTCCAGGGCCTCGGCAGAGCCCCTTTTCAGATGTACTCAGGACAGAAAGTACCCACCCGGGCCAGGAGACACCCCTGAGGTTCCTGGTTTGGGGAGAGGCTCCCAGGGGCCCCTGGCAGCACCAGGAGAGCCAGGCCATTGATTCCTGGCAGAGAAGGAGAGTTTCCAGTGACATGTGCTTTCTAAAATTAGCAGCCCAGGACCTCGTGGCCTAGGGCTCAGGTTTCCCTGCCTCAGCCCCCAGCTGCCCACCAGCCTGCCCCCCACTGGGCTACAGCCTGAAGGTGGAGGAAGCTACTGAGCGCCCTAGGAGCCAGAGAGAAACAACGCATCTGACTCACATCGGCATGGCCAGAAGTCAATGGAGAGGCCTAGAAAGAAAGGCAAGTCTGACTAAGACCCAGCCCCCCGGCAAGGAGCTGCCCAGCCCCAGAGCGGATCCCAGTGATGTAGAAAGAGGAAGAGGACCGCTCCTCCCAGCTGGAATTGAGGGGTGGGGGTCATGCCACCTGGTGGTAGAGAGAGGACCAAGCAAGACTGAAGGCTATACTCCCCGCCACCAGGCCAGGCAAGTGGCTGCTGGTGAGTGCCCATGGCTGTCACCCCAGTACCCAGGGAGATAGCTAACACAAATGCTTCCGCAGCAGTGCAGCAGAGGCCCAGCTCTTTTCGGACCATCCCAGGCCTTTCCCGGCTACTGAGAACCAGGGCTTCCAAGATAGGCCAGGGCATACACAAAGTCCAGCGCAAGATCCACGCCATGTGTGTCCGAAAGCCCGTCCCTGCTCAGCCCCAGCCCAGGCCTTCAGTTCCCAGCCTTGAGACAGTCTGGGGCTCCCCTCTGCCAGGCCCCGGTTCCCCTTCCTCTTGCCAACCCTCACAGGCGCTCCCCACCCCCACAGCACCCCGGGCATACTCCTCCCACTGCACCCCCAGCCCGATAGTTCTTTTTCACACCTTCTAGGTCCTCTCTCTTCCTGCTGGATGACCCGGGATCATTCTCCCCCCAGGAACCTCACCTTCAACTGCCTCCTTCCTGGAGTCACCCTGCCCAAGCCCCTGGTCTTTTCCCTCACATATATTCCTCAACCTAGGCTGGCCAAGGCCTGCCCTTCCAAGCCAGCAGCAGGGCCACCAGTAGCCTCCTAACCGCCCAGGCCGGCGATCACCCTGAACTCCTCGCTCTGCTGCTAAGTTACCCTCCTGAGGTCCCCTCGCAACACCCTCCTCCCACTGTTATTCTGCTCCCTCTGGGGTCTGCACTCTTCAGCTGACACCCTATACCTTCCTCCCAGCCACTCTTATCCCTGAAAGGGTTTTCTCTGTGGCCCAGACTCATACCTAACCTCCTGCTAAACATTGGCTCCTGGATGTCCCCAGAGACATTCTAGACTCAGCTTGTCCAAAACGGGCCTTCCCTTGTCCTGCCTGACCTGACCACCTCGTGTAGCCCCTGCTGTAGTGGTGGGCAGGCAAACCGCCTTAGACTCAGCCCTCTTGGCCCCCTAGCCCAAGCCACAACCCAGCGCTTTCCATGTCAACTGCAAACATGCCCACCATCATCCCCACTGCTGGCACCTCCTCCCTATCTGCTGCCATACGGCTTTCCCATCCACCTCCCAGAGCAAGGCAAATCCGACCACGTCAGCCCTCTGCTTAAGCCACCTGCTGCCAGCACGCATGCCCTCAGTGAGCTCTCCTCCTCCACTAACCACGTGGCCCCCTGCTCTAGTAACACCTAACCCCTCACCATTCCTGGAACACGCCTGGCTCTGTGTGGCAGTTCTCCAGGCCGGAATGTCCTCTCAACCCAGCTCAATCCTCACCTCCCCCCAGAAACCCTTTTGGATCTCCCACCCCATCAGAGGGACGCCTTCTGGGGGCTCCTGCAGCAGCCCCCAAGGCACCCGCATGTAACTACCTCATTCTCTGTTCTCTGCATGGCTGCCATCCGTTTATATGGCTGCCCTACCAGGCTATGAAGGTCTTTAGGCTGGGCACTGTGCCTTCATCTCTGCACTCCCATACCTGGCACACTGAAAAGGGGTCTTCCGCCCACTCCAGCAAGTATAGCTAAAAAAAAAAAAGGGGGGGGGGCGGGGCTGGGCTTCCAGATGACTGGATCCCACTCCCAGGAGAGGAAATGCTCCCTGACAGGTGAGGGGACAGATTTGAGGCTGCACGTAAGGCTGGACAGAATCTCCCTGGGCCTAGACTGCACCTGTGTTCACCTGGGAGCCTGGCACCAAGAGGGGCAGAGGCAGACACAGAGCTGCTCAGTCTAGCAACAGAGGAGACAGAAGACAGGAGTGGGAAGGCGCCGTCTCAGACCCGTTCTGATGGGCAAGCCAGGCTCATGGCTGCAGGGGGAAAAAACATTCACTGCCGTGACCTGAAGGCACAACCCAGAGCTCCAGCCTCTGCATCCTCACACCCTCAACCCCCACCCAGGGCCCAAGCAATGCAGACCAGGTCCTCTCTGATCACTGGCATTTTTCAGCCTGGGAGCCAGCCTTCTGGAACATTTTCCCGCTCCCTCACACTGGGTCACTCAGGCACGTTAACGTGCGCTTGTCTGTTCCCTTGTAGCTTCCCAGGCCCCCAGGACAGGGCACGAACATGGCCTTTAGCTTCTGCCTCTGCTGGATCTACCAAGTAGTCTTACCCGAATCACTGTTCTTAGCTATTCATTTCCAGAAAACAGGAAAGAACCTAAGAGCCAAAGGCAACTCCTACAGATACAGGGTGGTCACCAATAGAATGGCCTGGGGTCCAAAAAAAGGCCAGTGAACGAAACTTAACAGAATCCAGATGTGGCCTTGGCAGACACATGGCAGCCCCAAATGCCTCAATCTGACTGGGCTTTCTTGATAGAATGTTGTTGGACACTGAGCAGGGCTATCGTGCTTTTATAAAAGGTTGAGTAAACCAGAGAAGGCAGGAGAAACAGAACCTCTCCACAGACTAGAGAAACAGGGCCAACCATATCAAATGGAGAGAGCCATGGCTCATAAGCACTTTTCAGCAGCCCTGTCTTCCCCCATGAGCAAGGGGAAGAGGACACGGGCTTAATAGGAAATGGAGAAGGAGCAAGTCCCGACCAAAAGATTCCATGCTGTGGCCACCCCTGGCCCACCCTGCTGACGGGTTTCAGGCGAGTCAAGTCATTCAACCCCCAGCCCCTGCATACACATGGTGTTCACATAAGCTCACTCCTCTGCTCCCAGCCGGCAGAAAGCCGGTGTCCCAGCGCCACCTGCTGACTTTCCAGGCCTACCGCAGGGTGGCCAGTGGACTCTGGGTGAACACGCCCCAGCTGTGGAAGAAAAAAATGAGGCAGCGCCCAGGCAAGGAAGCAAGTCAGGTGACGCCTCAGGAAGGCTTCAGTGAAGAAGAATGACTAACACCAGGGCTTCCACTGCCCTCAGCGACTCTTACCCACCAGTCTGGAATCAGGAAAACAGGTTACAACTGGGAGAGTCACCTAGAGCAGACCCGAGAAGGCTGCCCCAAAGGGCTGCCCCAAGTCCATTTTGGTACAGCTGCGTGGCCTTCCCTGTAGCCTCCCAGCACACAGACGCTGGAGAAGACGGGAAGAGGAGGGCTAGAGCTGGGGGAAATGGAGGCTGTTTCAAATGAGAACATGACTTGTGGCAGCTCCAGCCCACGACCCAGATGGAGCTCGCCCATCCTGAGGACAGTGCAGTAAGCGCAGGGCAAAGGGGCAGGTGTGGGTCTGGCCTGTCCTCCCTTCTTCTTGAGAACAAGTGACACAGACCAGCTGGGTTTCTGGGGTTTTGCTGTGTATCTTTTTTAAAACCAGCTATCTGAGGGGTTTGGGGTAAGCTGGAGGGTAGAGAGCAACCGACTGAGGTAAGACAACTTAGGCAAAGGTAGTCTGTGATTAGATGACTCAACCTAAAAAAGAAGAAAAAGCAGCTCAGCAGAGAAGCACGGGCAGCTCCATCTGGGCTAATGGCAGCGATGGGATTCTATCCTGGAGGGGTAAAGAGGAAACAAAAGATGCCTGTGGATCAAGTTCAGGTCAGCAAAAATTCAGGGGGCTTCCACACAAACAGGGGCCTTCCTGCGACTGGCTGCTAACCAGCACTTTGGGCCTAACCTTGACCGTCATTTAAGCTGAGTAAGGCAGAGAAGGCAGTGCAGGTCCTCTGAACACACAAACCCCAGCCCAGAGGGAGCTGCTGTCCCCAACACACTCCAAGACTCAAGAGGGCCTCTCGCTAGCTGTGCCCCCGAAGTGCAAGGTTGGCAGGAAGGGAACAGGAGCGACTGCCGGAGTCTTCCACAAGCGGAAACCAGTGGCTCATCCAGTGTGGTCCCCTGGAGGTGGCCCCAATGGATCCGTCTTCACAAACTGTCATAGCTCCTAAGACCTGAAAAGCTGGGCTTCTTGGCTAAAAAGCCCGACAAGTTCAACCCAGGCACGCACCTAAAGCTGTCGCCGTCAGCCCGGGACAGCCCAGTCAGTCACCAAAGGTTTCAGCACCCTTCATATGTGCCAGGCCCTTGGCACTGAGCTGAACAGTCTAAAGGGGAAGAGCCCAGGTTTTCCACGACGGGCAACCCTGCCAAGTGCCACGCCTTAGAGCTGCGTGTGCAGGCTGCCCTGGGACCCGAGGACAGCGCTATGGGTCAGCCGGGAACATGGTGTGGGCCCCTCGGAACAGGCTCCACAGGGAAGCCTCGGAGATTCACGAAGAGGAGGTGCCGGCTGGGCCGGCAGCTGGAGGGGGTGTTCCGCACAGAGGTCCCCAAAATGCTCAGAGAATCGAGTTGGGGGAGAGCATGTGTTACGTGAGGCTCTCCCATGAGACCCACATGACTGCTTCATGACGGGGAGGCCGAAGCAGAGACTGTGGGGGAGCCGCGTCCTGGAGGATCCATGTGATAGCGAGCCACTGGAAGTGGGGTGCACAGGCCAAAGGGGGGAAGGCAGGTGGCAGGGAGCCCGCTTGGTCTATACGGGATGGTGGTGGCCCCACCACAGCAGTGGTCCCAAGGGTTGTGAGAGAGAGGCTTAGGAGGTGACATCTACAGGCTGTTTCATGGGTGGAGTCCAGCTCTGCAGGCTGAAGACTTCTGGAGGTTGGCTACTTGACAACGTGAAAGCGCCTCACCCTGCTGGGCCACACACAGAGAAATGGCCACGATGGTTGGGCAGTCACATGGGACAAGAAGAAAGGGCAGAGCAGCCCCAGGCTTCTGGGTCAAGTGACAGGACTGAGACAGTAGTGGCAGAGGCAGGACAAAAGCTCAGAAGGCTTTGGCTGGGAAGCTGGGACTCTCCCACTGCTATCCCAGGCAGCAGCAGCAGACTATGGGGGGCCAAGGGTACAGACTTGATTCTAGGTGTGATGTTTCCCTTCAGGCCAGGCCCCCTTTCCCAATTACAAAGGCTACTCGGGAGCTCTCAGGCTAACCTCCTATGTGTTCTGAGCCCAGTCCCGCTGAAAACTAGTGCCAAGCACCAGGCTTTCTCCAGAATGTGCTCCCCTCCTTGGCCACTAACCTGCTCACATCCTCCTTCTTGATCTTGCTTCCCTCTTCCTTCTGCTCCCCGATCTTCTATCGCTCTGCTGGAGGCTGGAATCCATCCTGCCAGCACATTCCCTTTGCCCTGGCCTCAATGCCTCTGTGAAGCCAGCAACCCAAGCTCGACTGCCCGGAAGCACCCTATCCTGCTCATCTGCAAGGCCTCCCCTGCTCAACCCTGCTCTCCCTGTCCCCTCCTTTCCTTGCTGTCCCCAGGCCTGACCAGAAGTCCCACTCTGCAACCAGCCCTCACACCTAGCACGATAGTGTTACTCCATGGGCAGCCAGAGCTCCCTTTCCAGCAGGGGGCTGCGTCCTCGCATTCCGCAAGTCCAGAGCAGAACCAAGATCATCTCAGACTCCCAGAGACTGGAAAAGCCTGCTGATTCAACTCCACCTGGGCCTCTCAGCTCTGTCCCCTCCACCCCACTTCTACTACCACTGCCCCAGTTCAGGTTCCCAGCAAGTCTCACTGACAACCTCCAACTTGGTCTCCCCACTTCAGGCTCTCCTGCTCCACTCCATCCCATACACCCTTGCAAAATGTTAATCCACACAGGTGACTGCATCCCAGCAGTACTGGAATACCCACTAGGCAGGCTCTCTACCACTCAGAAAAGTTGCATACGAAGTCTGGAACCCTTAACTCCTAACCATCTAACCTGCTCGGGCCATGAGTACCTGCTCGCGCCATGAGTACCTGCTCGCGTTCAAGAACTGAGCCTCTCAGTGGGACATAAAGAACATGGAAAGAAAGAGGGGTGGGTGTGGTGGCTCATGCCTGTATTCCCAGCACTTTGGGAGGCCGAGGTGGGCAGATCACATGAGGCCAGGAGTCAGAGACGACCAGCCTGGCCAACAGGGCAAAACCGTCTCTACTAAAAATACAAAAATTAGCCAGGCGTGGTGGCATGTGCCTGTAGTCCCAGCTACTTGGGAGGCTGAGGCATGAGAACTGCTTGAACCCAGGAGGAGGAGGCTGCAGTAAGCCAAGATTGTGCCACTGCACTCCGGCCTCAGCGACACGGAGAGACTCTGTCTCAAAAAAAAAAAAAAAAAAAAAAGAAAGAAAAAGAAAAAGAAAAAAATCAACAACAACAAAAAAGAAAGAGACAGATAATAGGAGTGGCATGGGTGCTCCAAGAGGATCAGGAGGCCCAAAGAAAGCTGACTAGCTGAGGCCACTGTTTATGACATCAGAAACAGAGCTGCAGGCTCGACGTCCACCAATGAGGAATTGGGTAGACACTAAAGAACACTCAAGAACGCTGGAGAGGCCAGGCACAGTGGCTCATGCCTGTAATCCTAGCACTTTGGGAGGATGAAGTGGGAGGATTTCTTGAGCCCAGCAGTTTGAGATCAGCTTGGGCAACAGAGCAAGACTCTGTCTCTACAAAAAATTAAAAAATTAGCAGGACGTGGTGGCACATGCCTATAGTCCCAGCTACTCGGGAGGCTGAGGCAAAAGGGCAGGGCTGCAGTGAGCCATGATCACACCAATGCACTCCAGCCTGGGTGATGGAGCGAGACCTTGTCTCAAAATAAATAAATAAATAAATAAATAAATAAATAAATAAATATGCTGGAAACAGGTCAGTTGTCCCAGAAAAACGTTCATGATAAACTGAGTAGAACACTCAAGTCACCAAGGGGCATTTAAAGCATGTGGTGCTTAAAAGCCCCGTGGTTAACTTTTTTTAAACACGGGAATGTTTTTAAAAAGCATGTGGAGGCTGGGCGTGGTGGCTCAGCTGCCGCACCCTCCCGTGTTCCCATCCAGTAGCCTGATCCAAAAAAGCCATGAGGTTGGTCTTGCGTGACTTCTTAGAAAAGGAAACGGTGATCCCAGAGATCAGTGTGGATTCACCAGTTGCCCATAAGCGATCCAGTTAATCATTTCTGGAATTTTGCCAGAAATATATACTCCTTGCTAGTCTAAGAGTTAAATCTAAGATGGTGGCTGTGACCCTAGAGGAACTTGGCTTTCTGTGTGATGCTCTTGTCCAGCCTTACGGCCACACAGCCCATTTGCAGCTTGCAGGAAACACTTAAAAAACAAAGCAGGCCGGGCGCGATGGCTCACGCCTGTGATCCCAGCACTTTGGGAGGCTGAGGCAGGCGGATCACCTGAGCTCAGGAGTTTGAGACCAGCCTGGCCAACATGGTGAAACCCCGTCACTACTAAAAATACAAAAAATTAGCAGGGCATGGTGGCGGGCGCCTGTAGTCCCAGCTACTTGGGAGGCTGAGACAGGAGAATGGCGTGAACCCGGGAGACAGAGCTTGCAGTGAGCCGAGATCGAGCCACTGCACTCCTGCCTGGGCGACAGAGTGAGACTCTGTCTCAAAAAAAAGAGTGAGCCCCCTAAGGCTTCTATGTGTATGTGTGGATAGAGCCAATCCACATGGCAGCCACTCATGTGGGTTAGGACCACACCTAACTACACTGTTCTGCCAGCACCTTCCCCACACTTCGGCATCTGGTCCTTAAGAACAGACTCAGACTGGCAAGCATCATGCTAAAAATCCATCTACACTCCATCTATAGAAGGCTGACAGAACTTCTCCAGGAATTCACAGCAGTCACCAATGATCCCGCTCTTCTTTTCCAAAAGCATACAAGCTATTCTTTCTAGAGCATGGCTGGAGATCAAAGTCAACCCTCCCCAGGTCAATTCCTCATCTACATTCTCCTCCCTTTGCAAATTGGGATGTTTGCCAGGCTGCAGTCTGCCAGTATCTCTCCCACTCTGCAAATCCTCAAGCATCGGTGGCAATGCCTTCTGCAGATGATCTCAACAGCTTCTGGACATAATCTCATCAAGTACATCCTTTAGGGATGCTACTCTTGCCCACCTGTAATTTCCATTTTCTCATCCTAGTGTTTCCTTTGCCCTTGACCACCTACCCTCCATCTCCTTCCTTACACAGACATATGAAAGGGACTGCCTTCTCCTCACTTCTCCATGTCTTTTATGATTCAGAGCTCCCGGCAGGTTTTCACCTTCCCGATACTATTCTTTTTTTTTTTTTTTTTTTTTTTTTTTTTTTGAGATGTCGCCCAGGCTGGAGTGCAGTGGTGTGATCTCGGCTCACTGCAACCTCTGCCTCCCAGGTTCAAGCAATTCTCCTGCCTTAGCCTCCCGAGTAGCTGGCACTACAGGCACCTACCACCAAGCCCAGCTAATTTTTTTGTATTGTTAGTAGAGACTGGGTGTCACCATGTTGGCCAGGCTGGTCTCGAACTCCTGACCTCAGGTGATCCACCTGCCTCGGCCTCCCAAAGTGCTGGGATTACAGGCGTAAGTCACCGCACCCAGCCCACCTCTCCCCCATACCATTCTTAAAGATGCTTTTCTGGTAGATGGCCTAGTTTCCTCTCTTTCCCTCCTCAATGTGGTCTTTTTTCCTCATTTTGCTGACTGTCACACTCAGAATTCTGGGTTTGAGACTCAGTCTTTCAGATCTGCTTCCCTTTCAGCCTCAGACCACAAGATAATACTTGTTTGGAACTTCCTGAAAAATTTAGGGTATGTGTCTGACTCCTCCCAGCCTTCCTGACTTTCCTAAGTTTGAAGATAGCAAGCTTGTAGATCAAATCTGTGATCAAACCCATTATCTTGAAAAAAATGTGTTTGCCTTTTCTAGCTCCACCCCTCTTTCCAACTTGGTCACAGAGAGTACCAGATCATCTAAACGACAGACTTTAAGACAAGTAGTCATCGTAGCACCTAGTAAAGCAGGACACACCAGGTGACTAGAGAGCAAGAATCTCCTAGGCATGGAGATTCTTGAGTCTCGGGGCACAAAACCAAGTGGGGAATAACTGTCCATGAGCCTGAGAATCACTTGGTGCTATGGTCTGAGTGCCCTTCAAACTTCATGTGTTGGAATTTAATCCTCGCTGCCGTAGCATTAAGAGGTGGGGTCTTTTGAGAAGTGATTAAGTGATGAGAGCTCCGCCCTCAAAGCAAGCGCCTTTCCAATGCCTTCATACATGGTCTGAGCTCCCATCCACCTCCCAGCCAGGCCCTGCTGATCAGAACGGCTATGTGAAGCAGGAGGCAGCAAACAGGGCCCCAGGCTCAAATAGGCACTTCGTAGTGGTCTAGTTTTGCCCGACTAGTTACCCTTAGCCTTGATTAAGGTACTTAGTTTTACCAAAAAAATCATCAGAAATACTCTGGCTGCCATGGAACGTAACATGTCCTCATTACGAGTTTCACGTGGGGAAGGCCCTGAGGTGAGGAGAGGCCCAGCCTCTTCGTGCCACTTTTACCTGCTGTCCCTAGGTCAGCACTCCGGACACAAAGAGTCCCCCATTCAATCGCTCCCTTGTGAGCTGGACTCTGAAGGTCCTCTCCCAGAGGAGGGCAAGGCCTTACCGTTACATCTCACTCTCCATGCAAACAGACCGTGAGATAGTCATCTGTTTGCTTGAGAGTATGTGGTGTGTGAGGGTCTTCTGATATTTCAGGCAGCCCTCTCCTACTCTCCACGCTGCCTCTGGAGGTCAGGAGAAAACTATGTGGCTTCCCTAACACAGACAGGGCTTTGGGATCCAGGCCACAGACTGAGGAGGAATCAAAGTCACAGGGGGAGACTGAGCCCACTGAGCTCGGTGTCCGTGGCTAGCCCAAGGCTCCTTTCACAGCACCTGCCCCCTCAACCCCCCACTCACAAGGACAGCAGCAAGGAAAAGCCAGCAATGTAGAGATTCCTCTGGGCACGGAAAAGCTTCATGTGGAAGTGCTCCATGGCCCCGGGATTGTTCTGGAGGTTCACCTTTTCCGTCACATCATCATACTTCCGAATTTCGCGCACGGCATCTGTGGTGGAGCAGAGAGGAGACACAGGCATTTAGCGGACACTAGGGCAAGATAAGGCCATACCAGGCAGACAGGCGGCATGAGACAGGTCAGACTCACTTCCCTCAAATCCGCCTCCCCAGTTCTTCCCACTTCTACGCACACACACCCCTCATGGGATGCTGTTATCAGAAGCTCCCACCCTCAGGCCAGGTGCAGTGGCTCACGCCTATAATCTCAGCACTTTGGGAGGCAGAGGCGGGCAGATCACCTGAGGTCAGGAGTTCGAGACAAGCCTGGCCAACATGGCAAAACCCCATCTCTACTAAAAATACCAAAAAAAAACTTAGCCCGGTGTGGTGGTGGGCGCCTGTAATCCCAGCTACTCGGGAGGCTGAGGCAAAAGAATCATTTGAACCCGGGAGGCGGAGGTTGCAGTGAGCCGAAATTGAGCCACTGCACTCCAGCCCGGGGGACAAGAGCGAAACTCCATCTCAAAAAAAAAAAAAAAAAAGGAAGCTCCCACCCTCAGACCCACTCCTTCCTCCAGCTTTTCAATCCCTGGCCCCATTCTACACAGGCCCCAGGCTTGCTCTGCAGTTCACGATGCTAACCAAGCCTAAAGAGTTTCTGGAAATGGGGGTGGCTTCCTTTTCCCATGGTACCCTCAACCGCATCTTGTTCTGTTCATCTCAAGTTGGCCCATAGCCCCCCAACCCCCACAATGATAAGTTGAACCTGGAGATGGAAATGCCTGCTCCGGGGACCTAAGATGCTTAAGAGTCAAGACCCAGGCCAGATGTGGTGGCTCACGCCTGTAATCCCAACACTTTGGGAGGCCAAGGCAGGAAGACTGCTTGAGGCCAAGAGTTCAAGACCAGCCTGGGCAACACAGGGAGACTCTCTCTCAACAAAAAAAAAAAAAAAAAAAAAAAATTTTAAATAGCTGGGCATGGTGCTGCACACCTGTAGTCCCAACTACTCGGGAGGCTGAGACAGGAAGATCGCTTGAGCCCAACAGGTCAAGGCTGCTGTGAGTTACGATCACACCACTGCATTCCAGCCTGGGCGACAGAGCAAGACTCTGTCTCGAAAAAGCCAAAACAAAACAAGCAAACCAACAAAAAAATAGGAGTCAAGACCTGCAGGATACCAGCTAGGAGTCAAGGGTTTCATTTCAAAGCTTTACAATGGGTTTTATTATCTATAATGTTTTATTCTGATTACGAAAGGAATTCACACTCATCGAAAGTTCAAACACACCCAAAATGTAGAAACGGAAAGGATCCCATAACATAATCACATCTAGCAGTATATACAATAAAAATGTGGTCACCTCATCTAAAGTCATTTTTAGTCACATTACACTGTTACCTGCTTCGTAATAGACATCCATCTCTGAAATTCTCTTTAAACACATTTTTTGGGTCCATCTCTCCCAAAGTAGACTACAAACTTCCTAAGAGCAGAAATCTTTTATACTATATTCCCAGGGCCTGGGATAGCTCTGGGTGCAGAGTGGGCACTGAAATAATTGCTGAGTCAGTGAGCAGCCTCTGCTCCTGAAAGAGCCGCTGTTAGACATATAGAGCTCCAGTTAGCAATATATTTACAACTGTCTCTACTTGCTGAGTCAGTGAGCGGCCTCTGCTCCTGAAAGAGCTGCTGCTAGACATATAGAGCTCCAGTTAAATATATATTTATATTTGTCTCTAATGTAGAAATTGAGCCACGCCAAACCTACTGCTTTTCCCCATGCATCCTGAGACATCGTTTTAAGTCAATACACTAAGATGTACCCAAAGAATGCTCTTAATAGACTCCCATATGAGAGGAGCAAGGTATCACTGTATGGGTATCGAGGTTCTTTTTGTATGGTGGGTTACAGGGTCTCACTCTGTCACCCAGGCTTGAGTGCAGTGGCACCATCCCAGCTCACTGCAACCTCCACCTCTCAGCCTCCCCAGTAACTGGGACCACAAGTGTGTGCTACCACACTCAGTTAATTTTTTCTTTTTCTATTTTTGGTAGAGACGGGGTTTCGCCATGTTGCCCAGGCTAGTTTCAAACTCCTGAGCGCAAGCAACTGCCTCAGCCTCACAAAGTGTGGGGATTACAGGCGTGAGTCAGGGCACTGGCCTCATTGGGTTCTTAATTTCCAGTTTTAGGCTGCTTAGTTTTTATGTTGATCTTGCATTATAAAAATCTGCCCATCCCTCAGCACCACGAAGCGAGTACTCTCAAACGCTGTTAGCGGGGTAAAAACAGCACACCTGTATAAAATGCAAAATGTTCATACCCTCGGGTTCAACAATTCACCTCTGAAATTATCCCACAGAAGTATTTGCATAAATTTGCAATGATTCGAAGATGCCTATAAAGAATGGATTACGGCACAACCACATGAGAGAATACTACATGATCTTTAAGAAGAATGAGATTGCTATAAAAAGATGTTGGCCGGACACAGTGGCTCATGCCTGTAATTTCAGCACTTTGGGAGGCCGAGGTGGGCGGATCACTTGAGGCCAGGAGTTCAAGACCAGCCTGGCCAACACGGTAAAACCTCGTCTCTACTAAAAATACAAAAAATTAGCCGGGCATGGTGGCGGGCGCCTGTAATCTGCAGCTACTCGGAAGCTGAGGCAGGGGAAATCGCTTGAACCTGGGAGGCGGAGGTTGCAGTGAGCCAAGATGGCGCCACTGCACTGCAGTCTGGGCAACAAAGTGAGATTCCATCTCAAAAAAAAAAAAAGATGTCTAACGTGCAGCAAGTAGAAAAAGCACAATCCAAAGTATTGGCTGGGCTCTGCTATGGACAGCAGTCTCATCTCAGAGCTGTGCTACCAGCTCAGGCGTGGAATGCTCCTCCTGCCATGTCCCAGCAGGAATGTGGAAAGAAACATAAATACTTTGTGTGTATGATCCCACCGCTGTAGACATTTTATTAAAGATGTCAGCATACAAAACCCCTCTGGAAATGCACAACAAAATACTCATGATGGTTACCTGTGGGACATGGGATTATGGGGAGTTTAACTTTCTAAATTCAACTTTTGAATTTTTAAAAATAATTACCCATTATTTTTGTAATCAGAAAAACAAGATAAACATGTTTCCTTACACTGTCACCTGCATCCAGGAATCCCACCATCCTAAGGACCACCTTGGCCAATGACCAAGAGTGGGGATGGGGGACTGAGCAATACTAACCCAAGTCCCACAGTAGAAACCAGCCCTCCCTGTCTCGGGCCTCAGCCCAGGTGGGAAGATCCTGCACCCTCAGCAACTCCATCCTCCAGGAGGATCTGCTCAACCCTCCCCACCCCCAAGCAAGGCCACAGCTCTAGCTAGTTATGCCTGTTACCCTTCACTAGTACCTGTGACTAACACTTCTGTTTGAAGAAGGCTCTGCAGATCTTTCTAGATTATGCTTCTTAACATGGGAGTAGGAAGCAGCCAGTCATCATGGCCATATGTCCCCCTAGAACTTCCAAGCAGTTCCCCGATCCCAAAAAAGAATGAAGGCTTTGTCAACTACTGGATTCCGCAAAGGATCTCTCCAGCCCACTCAGCTGCTCTAGGAAAGAAACATACTCCTTCTGGTTTGGGGAAGGGGCAAGACCCTGAGGGAATCATCCTCAGCATGGTCCCTCCCTTCCCCAGTTATTACCCCCACCCCAGACCCAAAAGCCAAAACACACATGCTCAGTTCAAAAACTCAGTGGCCTGGGGATGACACATATATTACCTACCTACTCCTGGCTTGGAGGCTGCTCAGGGCGAGAACCCTGGTTAGAAAGAGCTACTACCTCTTGGGGCCTTGCCAAGTATTTCAAGAACACTGAGGTGCTCAGGCAGCTGGCACCTACCCTATGTGGTTGGAAGCTGTCAGGTAACACTTGGCCTGTTCAGAGGCAGTCCAGCCTGAACATATCCTATCAGGCTCTGAGACATCAGGAAGGAGAAATGCCTAATGCTGAAGCTGGTGGGTGAGGCTTTGCACATTCCCCTGAACCACAGCCCCCCACCCGCTCAGTGTTTCTGCTGGGACTCGGTGGGAGGAGTGTTCCACGCCTAGGCAGGCACCACAGCTCTGAGACAAGAGTGGTGTCCACAGCAGAGCCAAGCCAATACTTTGGAGCCCAAACAGGGGGACATATCGATCACTTACCACAGCAAAACAACAAACATCTACCAGTCAGACAAGAGCTTTATTGATTCTTGTCTCCAGATGGTCACCCTACCACCTCATTGCAAAATGTCTGCCTTTCATCTTAACACCACCTGGCCTGGCCTTATCCCAGAGCCTGCTTGCCCTTGGACCAGTTTATCTTTCAAGCACCTGCTAGTGTACACCTCAATGTCAGAGTTTACAGAACTACAGAGCTGGAACGACCTGGGAAAACCTCAAGTCTAGCCCAGATGCAGAGAGGTCTAGGATCTCTCCCCAAGATATGCTGCCACACACCTCTGTGTTCTCCTCCTACTACTACAGGGAATGGCAGGACTTCACTGTGTGCTTGGTTGCTCAGTCCCCCATTAGAGGCCCTGCTCCAGGCAATTCTGCTGTTTAAGTGACTGGTGAGCAGCACTACTCAGACCAAGGTCACAGGCCAGTTAGCTTCTCTTGGCTTCAGTTCTAGAGTGACCTGAGGAGCAGCCTCAGAAACCTTAGGCGTCCCTTCTTCCAAGGTCTTGAAAAAAAGCAATGTAAGGTGGCCGTCATAAGCTGCATACAAACTGCTTGGTATAAGCCCACGCCCACTGCTAGAGGGGCCTCTTTTTTTTTTTTTTTTTTTGAGATGGAGTCCCCTTTTGTTGCCCAGGCTGGAGTGCAATGGTGCGATTTAGGCTCACCGCAACCTCTGCCTCGTGGGTTCAAGCAATTCTCCTGCCTCAGTCTCCCAAGTAGCTGGGATTACAGGTGCCCGCCACCACGCCCAGCTAATTTTGTATTTTTCGTAGAGATGGGGTTTCACCACGTTGGCCAGGCTGATCTCGAACTCCTCATCTCAGGTGATCCACCGACCTCAGCCTCCCAAAGTGCTGGGATTACAGGCATGAGCCACCATGTACGGCCTAGAGGGGCCTCAAAGTGAAGAACCGACTAGCGGTCAGCAGCATGGGCAAAGGGAGCCTCTTCCCTCCCTCAAGAGAAAGACACAGCATTTCATTGGTCTGTCTCCTAGCAGCCAAAACTGGATGCTACACATCAAAAGTGGCAAAGGGTTTTGCAGCACAGACCAGGGTCTAGGTCAGGTAGCTGCCCTCAGCTATAGCTCACTCACCGATGACCAACAGCACAAGGATGACAATGAGAACCACAAAGAAGGTGTTGCCATAGGACACTAACAACTCCACCAGCCGGGACTTGAAAATCTTCTGCCATCTGTGAAGAAGACAAAAAGGACAGGAGTTGAAGAGAAAGCACACACACGAGCTCTAGGGCCCTGAGCAAAATGGAAATCCAGCTTTGTACTCTTCTCCAATGGCCGAATAGCCCATGCAAAGTCAGCCTCAGTGGCTTGCAATTCTCTAATTTGCATCCGTTCAAGACTATTGGAAAAAAGGCCAGGTGCAATGGCTCACACCTGTAATCCCAGCACTTTGGGAGACCAAGGTGGGTGGATCACTTGAGGTCAGGAGTGCAAGACCAAACTGGCCAACATGGCGAAACCCTGTCTCTACTAAAAGTACAAAAATTAGCCAGGCGTGGTGGTGGGCACCTGTAATCCCAGCTACTCAGGAGGGTGAGGCAGGAGAATCACTTGAACCTGGGAGGCGGAAGTTGCAGTGAGCCGAGATCGCGCCACTGCACTCCAGCCTGGGTGACAGAGCGAGACCCTGTCTCAAAAAAAAAAAAAAAAAGATGCTGGTCCACGTATAGATCGAAATGTCTGGAAAACTAATCTTTTTTTTTTTTTTGAGACAGAGTCTTGCTCTGTTGCCCAGGCTGGAGTGCAGAGGTGTAAGCCACCGCGCCCAGCCTGGAAAACTAATCTTAAACGTGGGCAGTTGGCTGGGCGCAGTGGCTCACGTCTGTAAACCCAGCACTTTGGGAGGCTGAGATGGGCAGATCACCTGAGGTCAGAAGTTCAAGACCGGCCTGGCCAACATGGTGAACTCCCATCTCTACTAAAAATATATATATATAAAAAAATTAGCTGGGCATGTTGGCAGGCACCTGTAGTCCCAGCTACTCGTGAGGCTGAGGCAGGAGAATTGCTTGAACCCGGGAGGTGGAGGCTGCTGTCAGCCGAGACCATACCACTGCACTCCAGCCTGGGTGACAGAGCAAGACTCTGTCTCAAAATAAAAACAAAAACAAACAAAAAAACCACAACAACAAAAAGAAAACATACTGGTAGTCTCTGAAAAGGGAAACTTACTTTTCATTGTACTCCCCTTTGTAATATTCAAATGTTTGCCCCATACACATTATTTCTTTAAACTGTCTTTCCACATGATAAACCTTGGTTTGTCTATATCTCCCCACCCTGTTATGATGAGATGGACCCCAGACCTCACATGATTTCCATCCACAAATGCTTTGGGATGCAGCTCTAAGAAGAGACTTCAGAAGTGTTTACATATTGTTCAAATCAACAAGAAGCCCTCGTCATCAGGGCTAGAGTTGAATATGCCAATCACTGAAGGCAATGATATTTGTTTGAATCCGGACCCAACAAGGTACCGATTTGGCATTCGGTAGATAAACGTCTTAAATCCAGCTTATTCTGGAAGCTCCCCCTTCCCTCTCCCTCTTTCATTTGCTTTTCCAGTTTCCTTTGTGTAGAAATCAGATTGTCTGTCCTCTAAAGCTTCCCAGATTAAAGCTCCCCGGGGCCCTCTATCTCTGCATGTCTTGTCAACTGTACGAAGGTGTGGTTTTCTGCAAGAATCCTCCTCAGACAGCACTGCATACTTTCTATGGTATCACATCAAAGATAATTTTTCACGAAAAAACGGCTTTTAAAAATACCTGTGGAGATTTGGCCTTATTTGTAATATCGTAATTTAAATAGGGATGTGTTCAGGTATTATACATAATTAAAATTAATCTCCAATTCACTTTTAACAAGTCCTCTGTTCATTAAAAGGGAATATGGCTTCATCCTCCACAGGCTGAGTAATGTTCATGCAGCCACTGCGCAATACCAGTGAGACTAGTTAGGAGGACAAGAGTCACCAAATCAGCAACAACGTGACCCAGTGGTGCAAGTCTTCCGAATCCCACGCTACCATCCCAGCACCCCGTGGACCAAGAGTGGGTGGGAGGGCATCATTTCCAGAACTGTAACATAGATCTTCCTGCCTCTCGGGGGCATTCTGAAGACCAGAAGGCAGGGGACACAGGAAAAGGAACTGAGCAAGTCATGACGAAGCAGAACCCTGGGAAGGGTTGGCAATAACAAACACAACCCCTGCCACCCCCACCCCAGACAGGTTCTACCTGTTCCATCAGGTCCCAATTCCAGGGTCCACCAGCTGCACACACCAGTCCCAGGGCTAGGGCACAGGCACCCTCCTGCCTAACTCGCCTGCTTGCTCCATAGGCCATACCTTTTAGGAGAAATGAAGGGAATGCAGAGAAGCAACACAACAAAGACCTCCGCATAGAGGAAGGTGGCAACTGCAGTCCACTGCAGACTCATCCTGTTGCTAGAAGGTTTCCCACAGGAAGATGTGAGCTTGTTTCCTGGCAGGGCACTAAAGGTACAGGACTTGTAAGCGCTGGGCAGCCAAGAACATCCAGTTCAGTTACCCTGCGAGGCTGGGGCCGCCACTCTCCACCCTGACCCCCTGCACTTTGCTTCAGAGTCTCTGATGCGCTGGCGGAAGCAGGGCTCCACTCGGCAGGGCCTCTTGGCCAGCAGCGTTCACAGGCCCCACAAACTTCCGTTCGCTGGTCAATTACCTGCCCCCTCCAGCACGTGTGTCAACACGTCCAGAGCGGCCTCTCCCGACGATCCCTGCCCCAGGAAGCCCGAGATTTCCGACGCCTGTTTAACTGAAAGGCGTTCTTCGGGAAGAGCAGTGCCAGGGCACCAAGAGGAGGACGCCTCGGCACCCATCGGGCGCTCCCTTCCCCGCCAGGCAGAACTCAGCCGCAGAGGCGGGCGCTCTGCGGGCCCAAATCCCCGCTACCAGGCAGGCCCAAGGCCGCACCTAGTCCAAGCGCTGCCGACGCCCCCGCCGCCCACCGTCCCCACGGCGCCCGCGGAGAGAAACCGGCACCTCCCTCGAGGATCCAGCGGCCTTCCGCCCGGGGCCGCTTCGCCTCCGGTGGGCTGGAGGCCCGCAAGAGCGACTCCTAGAGGGCAGGATTCGGGACCAAGCGCAAAGGCAGGTCTCGACCAAGCACCTCAAGGCCCCATACGGAGAAAGTTCTAGACGCAGTATCCTCAGAAGCCAGGGGTCCTTAGAGTAGCCCTCGCGGGCCCCAGCGCCCACCCAGAGCGAGGGGCCCCCGACTTGGCCCCGGCCTGGCACACCGTCCCGGAGGCCCATCCCGGCCGCTCCTCCAGGTGGGGCTTCACCGCCCCCCGCCCCGCCCCCGAGACCAGCTTCTAGAGGCGCCGCCCGGTTTCCCCTCGCCCCTGCCTCTCACACCCAGGTAGGCTGCGGGCCCCGAGATTCCCCGGCCCCCGGGCCTCCCCGCGCCGCTCGCCTCTCTCCCTCGTCGATGGGCCGGGGAGCCTCCGCGGTCCCGGAGCCCAGCCCGGCGCGCGGAGCCCGCTCACCGAGTTTCCCACAGTCAGCGTGCAGGCCCCGCCGCAGCAACCGAACTCTCCCACAGCAGCCCCGGCCCCGCCCCTCATACCGCGGCCGGAAACCGGAAGCGCCCGCCGGGCACCGCCCACCAGCCCTCGCGAGGCCCCGGAGGCTCCGCCCATCTCCGCTTCCCACCCCGCCCCGGAGCGGAGGGCCGGCGCTCCGAGCGCGAGAGGAAGAGGCGCCTCGGGCTCCGGGCGCGCAGGGCGGGGTGGAGCGAGCACGCGGGCGGGGCGGGGCGGGGCTTTGGCGGGCCGGCGAGGGCCGCTTCTCTAGTCCGCGCGGCCGTCCCACGTCTCTGTGGTGCGGGAGGGGCCCCGCCGAGGAGCGAGAACGGGAGGTGGGGGTGTGGGCGGGCCCCGCCGAGGGGCGAGAACAGGGTGGGGCTCCCGCGCCCGGACTCCGCCCCTCGCCCCTCCTCCGCCTCCTCCCCTTCCCCCGACTCGCCCCTGGGGAAGAGTGGGTGGGGATTCTGGGCCGGTGGAGGAGTCACTGTCGCTTCAGCCAGGCTGCGGAGCGGACGGACGCGCCTGGTGCCCCGGGGAGGGGCGCCACCGGGGGAGGAGAAGGTGGAGAGGAAGAGACGCCCCCTCTGCCCGAGACCTCTCAAGGCCCTGACCTCAGGGGCCAGGGCACTGACAGGACAGGAGAGCCAAGTTCCTCCACTTGGGCTGCCCGAAGAGGCCGCGACCCTGGAGGGCCCTGAGCCCACCGCACCAGGGGCCCCAGCACCACCCCGGGGGCCTAAAGCGACAGTCTCAGGGGCCATCGCAAGGTTTCCAGTTGCCTAGACAACAGGCCCAGGGTCAGCAACAACCCTTCCAGCCACCTGCCTCAACTGCTGCCCCAGGCACCAGCCCCAGTCCCTACGCGGCAGCCAGCCCAGGTGACATGCCGGTGCTCTCCAGGCCCCGGCCCTGGCGGGGGAACACGCTGAAGCGCACGGCCGTGCTCCTGGCCCTCGCGGCCTATGGAGCCCACAAAGTCTACCCCTTGGTGCGCCAGTGCCTGGCCCCGGCCAGGGGTCTTCAGGCGCCCGCCGGGGAGCCCACGCAGGAGGCCTCCGGGGTCGCGGCGGCCAAAGCTGGCATGAACCGGGTATTCCTGCAGCGGCTCCTGTGGCTCCTGCGGCTGCTGTTCCCCCGGGTCCTGTGCCGGGAGACGGGGCTGCTGGCCCTGCACTCGGCCGCCTTGGTGAGCCGCACCTTCCTGTCGGTGTATGTGGCCCGCCTGGACGGAAGGCTGGCCCGCTGCATCGTCCGCAAGGACCCGCGGGCCTTTGGCTGGCAGCTGCTGCAGTGGCTCCTCATCGCCCTCCCTGCTACCTTCGTCAACAGTGCCATCCGTTACCTGGAGGGCCAGCTGGCCCTGTCGTTCCGCAGCCGTCTGGTGGCCCACGCCTACCGCCTCTACTTCTCCCAGCAGACCTACTACCGGGTCAGCAACATGGACGGGCGGCTTCGCAACCCTGACCAGTCTCTGACAGAGGACGTGGTGGCCTTTGCGGCCTCTGTGGCCCACCTCTACTCCAACCTGACCAAGCCACTCCTGGACGTGGCTGTGACTTCCTACACCCTGCTTCGGGCGGCCCGCTCCCGTGGAGCCGGCACAGCCTGGCCCTCGGCCATCGCCGGCCTCGTGGTGTTCCTCACGGCCAACGTGCTGCGGGCCTTCTCGCCCAAGTTCGGGGAGCTGGTGGCAGAGGAGGCGCGGCGGAAGGGGGAGCTGCGCTACATGCACTCGCGTGTGGTGGCCAACTCGGAGGAGATCGCCTTCTATGGGGGCCATGAGGTGGGGCAGGTTGGGGTGCTGGGCACAGAGGGAAGCGTGTGGCAGGGAGGCCCGGGGGCAGGCAGCCGTGAGCGGTGGGGACAGTCCGGGGCGGGCCGGGGCTGATGCCAAAGGTGTGGGCAGGCCATGGGAGAGCGGGGCTGGGGTGGGGAGGGCCTTTGGGCAGCCGTGGACTCAGGCGCGGCAGTGGAGAGGCAGGAAGGCTGGGTGGGGACTGTCCTGTGCTGGTTGCCTGCACGCTCGAGGCCACTTCTGCTTCCTCTCCTCCTCAAGGAGGTTGTCCTGGCCTTAGAGCTGCGATCCTAGCGGTTTGAGCCTCGAGAGCTCCTGCCCGCCCCACTCCTGCAGCCAGCCAGGAGGAGACGCCTGCCATTCGTGAGCGGGGACCGAGGGACGCAGCCTGCTGCCTAGCCCCTCCTGGGCCCTTGGGCCCTTTGAAGGCCGGCGTCCAGCAGAGCTGGCTGGCCAGGCAGGCCGGCATTATGGGCATGACTCAGCCCAAGCGGAGGTTAATGAGCAGCGCCCAGCACAGCAGTGGGACTTGGGGTCAAGGCCACCCCCGCCTGAGCCCACAGGCCTGCCCGGCTACCAACTGGCTCAGCTGCCTTCCCGGGCCCCCAGACCAGAGATGCCGGGCCCAGGCCGCCACTGCGGCGGGACACACTTCCTGCTCCTGGCGTGGCTGTCCTTCCAACCCTGTCTGTCTCCTGGCTCCCTGGTGGGCCGGGGCCGGCGGGCCAGGCAGGCGCTGGGAAAGGTTACTCCAGGTCAATGCTCCCTTTATCTCGCCTCAGCCCCTCCCCTTCCTCGTGCCTGGGGTTGCAGCTGCCTTGGGCCCTGCTCTCTGCGACTCAGTTTCGGTTCCCCAGTGCTTCTTGGGAGGAGGGGCACAATGGCATCCATCCCCCGAAGGCCTGTGTGTGCTCCCTGGGTCAGGTGGCCTCTTGCCCTGGGACCTTGTCTCACTGGCTGTGCACCAGCAGAGAAGCAGGCTTGTCCCCGAATTCCACGGAGAGGGGCATCCCGGGTGTGGGCCAGACTGCAGATTCAGAGAAAAGGCCCCTGGACTTCAGCCACCACCCTGGCTTCCCTCTCCTCTTCTCCCGCATGCTGGGCTGCAGGGCCTTGGCAAGCAGCTGCAGCCTTGGGCGAGGCGCTTGGCACATTCCCCGCAGCTACATTGTCAGCCTTGGCTGGCACCCCTGCCAGCTCCCAGCACGAGTCTGGATTGCCAGGGTGCTTGCTTCAGGAATGGGAGATCGGGCTTGCAGGGAGCTCAGCTGTGCAGGCCGACCTGGGTGGCGGGGGCAGAAGAGAGATCACTGGTTCTTTGAAGGCCTTCGTCCGGGCTAGCTTCAGGAAGTAGAGAGATTACTGGTTCTTTGAAGGACTCCATCCGGGCTAGCTTCAGGAAGTAGCACGTTGGCCAAGAGGGTTTGTTGGCCAGGGCAGGAGGGCCCGGTGTGCATTCACGGCCTGTCTGCATAGGCCTCGGCTGGAAAGCTGTGTGGGGTGAGAGGACCCCTCGGGTAGCATGTGGCCCATGGCAGTCCCACTGGCTGATGTCCCCGTGGACACTGGCCTAGGCTCAGATCAGGGCAGAAGCAGCTGACTGGCTGGAGGGCACATAGCAGAGTATTCTGTCCTTTCTGGGATTGCCGCGAGGAGGCTTATTGAAACGCACATGCACACGATCTCTTGTTTGAGAACAAAGTAAAGCTCTCTTGATAAGTCTAAGCATCATTTACAAGAATGTGGTTCTTCTGGCAGCTCTGCCAGTGTGGTCCAAATTCCCACACTGGTTGCCACCATCAGGCTGTATGGGCTTGGGCAGGTCACTTTGCCTCCCTGGGCTTCAGTGTTCTGTGTACAGTGGGCACGTGAATACACATGCAGTGGGATGTGGGGAGAATCAAATGCAGAGACGTGAAAGCACTTGGCAAACAGTGGCAGGCTAGGCAGCTGTCATCAGACGGCTGTGGGGAGGCAAGGCTGGGGTGCGTGCCCCTGGACTGAGCCCAGAAATTCACAACCCCTTGGCTACCTTGCTGGGAGCACTTCCCAACACCTCCCACCTCCCCCGCCTGTCTGACTGCTGCTGCCACCTCTTCCCTGCGGCTGTCCCTTTCCCCACCTGCTGGTGTCCTGACATAGTGGTGGCCAGTGCAGGAAGGGGGACAGAAGGACAGGGGAGGCCTACCCACTGCTGAGGGAGCAAGGTCCAGGCTCAGCAATGGGGACATCCACTGGGGCAAGTCCTGTAGGGCCCAGCTCAGGAGCGCATCCTCCTGGTTTCAGTGGGAAAATGCCATGCAAATTTCTCACCAAAAGGAAGTGTGGGAAAGTTGAGGGGAAAGAGGGCCTAAATAGGCCCAGACTGTTGAACCGAGTTTTTCAGAACCAAGAGACAGGGTCTCACTGTGCTGCCCAGGCTGGGGTGCAGTGGCGCCATCACTGCAGCTTCAAACTCCAGGGCTCCAGCGATCCTCCCACCTCAGCCTCCCGAGTAGCTGGGACTACAGGTGTGTGCCACCACACCTGGCTAATTTTTTTTTATTATTATTTTTGGTAGAGACAGCATCTCGCCATGTTGGCCAGGCTGGTCTCCAACTCCTGGGCTCAGGCAATCCTTCCACCTCAGCCTCTCAAAGTGCTGGGATTGCAGGTGTGAGCTACTGCACTCAGCCCAAGAGCACTGCCTTTTGCTGTCCTGCGCTGCTCTTTGCTTAGTTTAGGGGGGAAAAATTAGAGCTGATGGATGATCTCTCCGAGCCAGGAGGAGGGGGCTGGCAGGGAGCCCAAAGAAATGGGCTCAGCAGAGGACAGAAACAAGGTGACTAGAGAGGGAGTGGAGAGGGGACGGGAGCCGCACTGTGACATCAGCCAGTCCCTTATACCCCCTTACACCTTGAGTTTGAGACCTGGCCCCACCCAATCGTAACCTCTGGCTCTCGGCCTTCTGATGGCCACCATGGCACAGCGTGTGTGAGTGGCACTGGGAGACCCTGACCATCGCCCCCACGGGAGCTGCCCCTGTGCATGGCCAGGAAGCCTCTCTGTGTCTGTCACCCTCCACAGGTGGAGCTGGCCCTGCTACAGCGCTCCTACCAGGACCTGGCCTCGCAGATCAACCTCATCCTTCTGGAACGCCTGTGGTATGTTATGCTGGAGCAGTTCCTCATGAAGTATGTGTGGAGCGCCTCGGGCCTGCTGATGGTGGCTGTCCCCATCATCACTGCCACTGGCTACTCAGAGTCAGGTGAGACCCAGGGCTCCAAGAGGATCCAGGCCAGGGGCCTGTCCCCCATACCGCTGGGTGCTGAGCTCACGAGGGCCCAACTCAGCCAGCCCGCCGCCCACTTCTGCTGCCGGGGCCACCGAGGCCCTGCTGCCAGCCTTGATGCTTTCAGAGGTTGAGCTTGCCTTGCCCCTCCTTGTTGCCTTTTGCCCTGCGCGCACCTCACGCCCTTTGTTACCACTCAGACAAGCCCAGGACTGCAAGTCAGGAACACTACATGTCACTTCTCCAGGCACGATACCCTCACCCACCTGTCCCTGTCCTCAACCCAACTGCGACTTAGAGGTGGGAGGATGTGCGGAGTACCTGGAGTGAGCCCCTTCATCACTCCAGCCTTGGTTTCCTCGCCCTGAAACAGCTCTTGCACCCTAAGGTGTTTTAGAGGAGTGGGAAGCCTGTTCTACCTGTTATTTTAGTGATAAGATTAAATATTTAGGTTTCTGCATTCCTGTTGTTTTTGTTTGTTTGTTTTATTTTCTTTTTGGCTTTTGAAACAGGAGTCTGACTGTCGCCCAGGCTGGAGTGCAGTGGCGCGACCTTGGCTCACTGCAGCCTCGACTTCCCAGGCTCAAGTGGTCCTCCCACTTCAGTCTCCCCAGTCGCTGGGACTACAGGCACAAGCCGCTGTACCTGGCTAATTTTCATATTTTTGGTAGAGACAGGGTTTCGCCATGTTGCCCAGACTGGTCTCGAACTCCTGGTCAGGTGATCCTCCCGCCTCAGCCTCCCAAAGTCCTGGGATTTCAGGCGTGAGCTGCCGCGCCCAGCCTGCATTCCTGTTTTGTTCCTCTGCCGGATTGCAACTTCTGCATTTGATTTTTAGTCCATTAGTGGTTACCCTTTAAAAGGTCAACACGCAGCCGGGCACGGTGGCTCACGCCTGTAATCCCAGCACTTTGGGAGGGTGAGGCGGGCAGATCACGAGGTCAGGAGGTCGAGACCATCCTGGCTAACAGGGTGAAACCCCATCTCTACTAAAAATACAAAAATTTAGCCGGGCGCGGTGGCGGGCGCCTGTAGTCCCAGCTACTCGGGACGCTGAGGCAGAAGAATGGCATGAACCCGGGAGGCAGAGCTGGCAGTGAGCCCAGATAGCGCCACTGCACTCCAGCCTGGGCGAAAGGACGAGACTTCGTCTCAAATAAAAATAAAAATAAAAAATAAAAGATCAACACGCATACTTGTTAGGTTAATCAATAGCTCCGCCTTCTCCTGGACCTTAGAACACAGAAGCAGCCCCGTGGGGCATGGCATCATAGCCCAGCCAAGAGTTGGATTTGTACCTAGTTTTTCCTCTTTGCTATCGCCTTATCCACACGTGTTGAAACTCACTCACATGTTTGCTGAGTTCTGTGCTCACCGTTTCGTTCCTACATCTCAATTTCTTTTCTATGTTCTGTTATCTTCCTCCAGATAGACATGTTTTTAGTTTTTTGTTTGTTTGTTTTTTAACTCACAACTATGCTCAGGACAAACAGTCATCAGTGCTTCTAGTTGTGGTTGGTTTTTAAAAAAGATTCTTTCAGCAAGGGTTTTGTCATGGGAAATTCTTGATTATTTTATTGTAATTCTTTGTGTTGTTTAGTTTTTTGTTTGTTTGTTTGTTTTTTGTAGAGGCAGGTTCTCGCTGTGTTGCCCAGGCTAGTGTGGAACTCCTGGGCTCAAGCGGTCCTCCCGCATTAGCCTCTCAAAGTGCTGGGATTACAGACGTGAGCCACCACACCCAGCCTGTTGTCATTCTTGATTATTTTTGTTGAAAATGTTTCTATTTCACCCTTATTCCCAAGCTAAAGTTGAGTTGCGCAATGGAGTCTAGGTGGACTGTTCTTTTCTCTCAGCCCTTTCACAATGTCTCATTGTCTCCCTGCTTCTTCTGTAGCTGCTGACAAATCTGTAGCTGCTAACAAATTGTCCTCCCTGAGTACCCTGTGTTTCTTTTTTTCTGGGTACTTTGATCACTTTCTTTCTTTTTGGCATTCTGCAGTTTCACTATGACATGTTTAGGCGTCAGTTTTTGTTGATTCTGCTTGAGACTTGTTATATGTCCTTTGAATATTTGAGTTTTTCAATCATTCTGGAAGATTCTCAGCTATTAGCTTTTCAGATATTGCCTGACTCTCATTCTTTTTTCCTGTTTTTCTAGAACTGGCAGCCAGTGCTGGACTTCTGACTCTCTTCGTTGTGTCTTTTGGTTTCTGTTTACTGTTTCCCATCTCACACTGTCTGTGCTGAATTCTGGGGATGCCCTGAGACCTTCCTGTTTGCTCATTTTCCAGTTCACCAGTTTTCTCTTTGGCCATGTCTAATTGGAATTTTGTTCACATTTCAGTGGCTGTTTTGTAAGTTCTATTTCATTCTATTTCAAATAGAAATTTGAAAATGGACATTTCCTTTTTCAAGTAGAAATGTCAGGCTGTTTCTGTGTCTTATTTGCTCATCTTTTTGACTGCTCCTTTTATACTGTGTATCAGGTTAGTCATACTTACCCCACCATCTCTATCTGATGGTTTGGTTAGCTTCAGTTCTTGGGAGTATCATTCACCTGTCTTCTGTCTGCTGGTCTTCACTCATGGTGGATCATTTCCTTGTGGGTTTTGCAACAGAACTTCTATGGGGATTGGTGTGGCCTCAATGGAGGGTGTAAGTCCAAATGTCCTTCTGTTTTGGCCAAGCACTCCAGGGTAAGCAGTTGGAGGCCATTAGTTAGTGCGGAGGGGATGGTTCCTGAATTGAGAGGTGGTTTCATTTGAATTCATTTGAACTCCAGGCACATTGTTACAAATTTTCAGAGGAGGCTTTTTGTTCATTGGGCATAGAGCCCAGGCTAAGCAAGGAAAGCTTCCTGGTCTTTGCCCTGCCTGCCTCTGGGGCTATCAAAGGATCACCTGGCTGTCTGCTTCTCTTTGCTCCCAGAAGTTTCCCTTGCTTTCCGTCAAGCTTGGCTCTGCTCGAAATAATGTCGTAGTTTACCCAGTTTGGTGGGAAGAGGATTTTCAATTTATAAACAGAAGTCTGATTCGCTCCCTGTTCCTGTTTCCACCTTGGGGCTTCCATGCCCTCAACTGTCTGTGTCATCCTCTGGGTGACTCACCAAGAGGAAGGATCTAATTCGGGGACTGCACATCAAGGGCAGCCTTGATGCCGGCGTAGGTGCCCAGCCCAGTCAGCGCACCTAGCCCCGGGCACTGAGACAGCCCACGAGACAGCACCTGCAGCCGCTTCGCTCCATGGCTGCCATTGGTCACATCGGGCTGCTCCCTGCCCTGAAGGCTTAGGACTTTTCTGAGCCTTTGCTGTGCCAGGCTTTGTGGGCTCCTGGCCCTGCTCTGGTGGTCCTCAGAGCCAGCAGCCTTTGAAGGCTGTGAAGCGTTCCCTTTCCCCTGGCTTGATAGGCTCTGTCCTGTGGCCGTCTGTTTTTTTTTGGAGGGGGAGCTTTTGAGATGGAGTCTCACTCTGTCTCCCAGGCTGGAGTGCAGTGGCACGATCTCGGCTCACTGCAACCTCCATCTCCCGGGTTCAAGTGATTCTCCTGCCTCAGCCTCCCAAGTAGCTGGGACTACAGGTAGATGCCACCATGCCTGGCTAATTTTTGTATTTTTAGTAGAGATGGGGTTTCGCCATGTTGGTCAGGCTGGTCTTGAACTCCTGACCTCAAGTGATCCACCTGCCTTGGCCTCCCAAAGTGCTGGGATTATAGGTGTGAGCCACTGTGCCTGGTCCTGTGGCCTTCTTATTTCCCCAAATGCCAGGCCTGCTCTGTCTTGGGGCTTGTGCCAGGAGCACTCTTTCCTCTGCTGCCCCGTGGCGCAGTCCCCCTAGGCAAGGCCCGGCCTGCCCACCGCCACCTTTCCTGTCTCCTTCCCTGCCCCACTGCTCTCCCAAGCACTCGACACCCCGTCAGTGGCGCTTTTCTCTCTCCCTGCCATGGACTGCAAGCTCCATGGGGTCAGGGATTTTTGTCTGTTTTGTCCCTGCTGTGTCCCCTGCATCGGGTGGCTAGTGAGGGCTCCAGGTGCTTCAAGGAGGTGGAGCGCACTGGGTGGGAAGGCAGGCTCTTACCGGTTGGAAGATTTAGATAAGCTTTGCTGGGCTGGTGTGCAAGGCAGGTGGGCTCAGGAGATGGGCAGGGCCTGTGGCTCCCACTCCAGCCCTGAGGCCTTGCTCTGTCCAGCTCTGGGGCCCTGGCCTTATTCACCCAAGGCTCCAAGAGAACCTGCAGAGGGCAGCTGGTTCTACGCCAGGATGCCCTGGGCACAAAGACTTGCAGACCCTTCCCTTTGTCCGCAGCGACTGTCCAGCTCTCAGAACACCTGGGGAGGAGGGCTGTGTCCTTGAGAGCACCATGGGAAGGAAGGTCGAAGGCCTTCGACCTTTAGGATTCACGTCCCCGCCCCGCCAGCCCAATCTAGTTCCCTGGTTTCCCGGGCCAGGCCCCTTTCCACCCTGCATGGCCCTGAGCGGATACTGCGTTCCGTGTCTTCCCCCAGCCCCCAGCCAATGATCCCTGAGGCTTCCCCCTCAGGATCACACCCACCCCTGGATACAGTCCTCGGGTCCTTCACAGGACATTCCCACCACTTCAGCCACACCCCAGCACCCTCAGAGGCGGCCTTCGCCCTTGCTCCCCACCTCTGCTCCTGTGGGGACTCTAAGGATCAAGAAACTGAGAGTCAAGGCCATTGATGAGGGTCAGGGGTGCTGCCACGGGGCCTAGAGTGTGACAGAAAAGCAAATTAAGACAGGAGCAGCTCCTGGGAGAAGCAGACACCAAACAATACGGCTGCTGGCCCAGAGGTCAAAAACCATGGCCTAGAGGGGGCGATCAGGAAGTGGGACATTAGGCCGGGTGTGGTGGCCCACGCCTGCAATCCCAGCATCTTTGGAGGCCAAGGCAAGTGGATCACCTGAGTTCAGGAGTTTGAGACCAGCCTGGCCAACATGGTGAGACTTCGTCTCTACTAAAAATACAAAAAAAATTAGCTGGGCTTGGTGGCAGGTGCCTGTAATCCCAGCTACTCAGGAGGCTGAGGCACAAGAATCCCTTGAACCTGGGGAGGCAGAGGTTGCAGTGAGCCAAGATCACACCACTGCACTCCAGCCTGGGCAACAGAGCAAGACTCCATCTCAAAAAAAAGAAAAGAAAAAAAAAAGAAAGTTGGCGTTTCAAAGCCAAACAGCCCTGGGCGTTGGATGACAAAGTTCAGATGTGCCCCAGGAGGGGCGACATCAGTGGTGCAGGACAGACGGCCGGTGGAAGGAGCTGGCTGTATGCAGAAACAAAACCAGATGCCTACTGGTGCATTTAAAAATCAACGTTATTGAGACGTAATTAACATACTATACAATTCCTCCTTTTCCATGTACAGTTTAAATTCATTCACAGAGTTGTGCAGCCATCATCACTAACTCCAGAATGTTTTATTTTTATTTTATCCCCCAAAGAAACCCCAGACCCATGAACAGTCACTCCTCATTCCCTCTCTCCAGCCCCTGGCACCCACTCATCTGCTTCCTGTCTCTGTGGATTTGCCTATCTGGACATGTCCTAGAAATGGAATCATGTGCTCTGTGGCATTTTGTGACTAGCTTCCTTCACTGAGCATCATGGTTTCAAGATTCGTCCATGTCATAAGATGAATCAGTCCTTCATTCCTTTTCATGGCTGAATAATATTCCATTGTGTGCATAGACCACAATTTCTTTATCCATTCATCCCTTGATGGACATTTTGGGTTCTTCATGTTTTGGCTATTGTGAATAACACTGCTGTGAACAGCCATGGACAAGTCTCTATGTGTGCAGATATTTTCGTTTCTCCTGGGTGTGTAGCTAGGAGTAGAATTGCCAGGTCACATGGTAACTGGACGTTTCACTTTTTGAGGAGCTGCGAGACTGTTCTCCACAGTGGCTGCCCCATTTTACCTTCCCGCCAGCAGTGTTGGAGGGTTCCACCTTTTCATCGTGGCTAGCACTGGTTATCATCTCCTTTGTATTCTAGCCACCTAGTGGGTGTGAGGCAGTATCTCTTGGTGGTTTTGATTTGCATTTCCCTGATGACTAATGACGCTGAGCCTCTTTTGATGTGTCGAGTGGCCATTTGTATGTCTTCTTTGGAGAAATGTCTGTTCACGTCCTTCGCCCGTGTGTGATCGGGTTATCTCTGTCGCTGAGTTGTAAAAGCTCTTTGTATATTCTGGATACTGCACCCTCATCAGATGTGTGGTTCACCAGTCCAGAGTTTTCTCCCAGTCTGTAGGTTGTCTTTTTCACTGTCTCGATGTTGTCCTTTGGTGCACAAAAGTGTTGAGTTGAATGAGGTTCAGTTGATCTGTTTTTCTCTTGTTGCTCATGCTTTTGGTGTCCTAGTGAAGGAACTATTGCCATATCCAAGGTCATGAAGTTTTATCCCATTTTCTTCTGAGAGTTTCATACTTTGGGCCACACTACACATCAGCCTGTGACGTGCTCTGGGTTGGTTTGTCTGTATGGTGTGAGGGGTCCCTCTCTTGCACATAGAGAGAAAGAGAGAGAGATCTGGTTGCCCCGGCACCATTTGCAGAAGAGCCTCGCCTTTCTCTCCAGCGGCTCATTTTTGACTTTCCGCTGTCTCTGCCCTGCCCCTCCCCGCCCCGCCACCCACCCCTCTGGGGCTTTGCAGATGCAGAGGCCGTGAAGAAGGCAGCCTTGGAAAAGAAGGAGGAGGAGCTGGTGAGCGAGCGCACAGAAGCCTTCACTATTGCCCGCAACCTCCTGACAGCGGCTGCAGATGCCATTGAGCGGATCATGTCGTCGTACAAGGAGGTACCCCTGGCCCAGCCCCACCCTTGCCATCCTTGCCATGCTTCTCTCCCTGCAACTGGCAGGGGCTGAGCCAGGGTCACCCTCCCTCAGGTGACGGAGCTGGCTGGCTACACAGCCCGGGTGCACGAGATGTTCCAGGTATTTGAAGATGTTCACCGCTGTCACTTCAAGAGGCCCAGGGAGCTAGAGGATGCTCAGGCGGGGTCTGGGACCATAGGCCGGTCTGGTGTCCGCGTGGAGGGCCCCCTGAAGATCCGAGGTAAGGCTGTCCCCTCCCTATGAGTGACCCCGCCCCTGCTGCTACTGCAGGTGCTGACCTGCTGCCCCAGCTCCTCCTATTCCCGCTCCCTCACTCAGGGACCTCCATGTGCTTCTGGCCCATCCCAGTCCACCCAGGACGGGAGGGCTGCCGGGCAGGGTCTTTGAGGACTTCGGCCTGGTCGAGCTGGGCCCCTGGAGGGTTTCCCGCAGAGAGGTGCTGGTCCGCCCGCCTTCCTTCCCAGACAGTAGCTGCCGGCCACCCTACTGACTCGCCCTTTGAGGGCCTCAGCCTGGATTATTCATTCAAAACAAGAGGGATGTGGTCCCCTCACCCATGCAGGACAGCAAGAGAAAGTTCCAGTCAGTGTGCCAGCTGCTGGCTGCCACGGGAGGCAGGTGCTGCAGAAGGGAGTGGCGGCCCAGGGCACTGTATTAGACACTGGGGGAAGAGTTCAGCTTGTTGGAAGACCTGGCTGTGTTCCCTAGGGACCCTGGACCACAGGCTGCTGGTCAGGAACCAGCTGGCATGCTGCCAGGGATGGGAATGAGGGCATGCAGCCAGGGGCACGCAGACTCCCCGGAATGCAGAGGGGTCGCCACCACTCCCTCTCCACCCCAGCCCCGCTGTGCTGTCTCTGCAGGCCAGGTGGTGGATGTGGAACAGGGGATCATCTGCGAGAACATCCCCATCGTCACGCCCTCAGGAGAGGTGGTGGTGGCCAGCCTCAACATCAGGGTAGGTCCAGCGGGGAGGGCGCCAGCCACGCACATATGCAAGCCTCAGCCCTTGGCTTCCCGCCTGTCTGTGCTGGCAACAGCCATTGTCCCTAGATGTACGTGGCAGGTGGGCCAAGGTCAAGGTGAGAGACCAACGTGTCTCTGACTGTTCATCCTGGGGCAACAGAGGCAGGGCTCATAAAAGAGACTAGTGATACCAGGATTGACCAAGGTTCACCCCGGCGTTCCTGGCCCTATCATCTGATGCCAACTCCCCATACTCCTAAGAAAGCCAAGACCCGGGCCGGGGGGCTCTGGTTCAAACCTTGCCGCTCGACCTCCCTCGGAAGGCCACAGCAAGGAATCCACAGATCACCTGTGTCCCCAGCCAGGGGTTTGGACAGGGCTGGGGAGTAATGGAGTGAGGGGGAGACTGGGGTGGAGGGACAGGTAGAGAAGTGACAAGGAATCACTCATTCATTCACTCATTTAACCAATGTGCCCTGAACTCTGAGCCGGGCACCAGAAACCCGAGGTAAATCAGGAGACCTGCAATCAGGGAGTCTTCACTGTGGAGGGGCACTAAAGTGTTACAAAGGGTCTCCAGGTAGACAGCTGTTCAAGGGACAGTGGGGGTCACAAGAAGAGTGGTCAAAGTCCCTGGGGGTGGTGGGGGTGGGATGAAGCCTTGCCCAGGAGTTGCTGTGAGCGAGTGGGCAGGCAGCTGAGGGTAGAGGAGTGAGGGGCCGTGGGCCTGAGGGGCAGGTCACGCAGGAGGAAGCAGAGAGGAGGGGCATGCCAGGGAGGAGGGGGCCGGCACAGGTGGTTACCCCTCACCGCTGGCAGCGGCCCCTCCTAGGATGTCGGGGGAGCTGATCACCAGTGAGTCCAAGGAGGGTGGTTTCCAGGCTGGCCCCGGGCAGCACAAGCAGGCAGGGGCAGCAGGCAAGCTCATGGGGCCCCTGCGCGCAGGGCCACATATGCTCAGGGAGCCGGGTATGCGAGATGGGGCAAGGCTCAGGCCCCACCCTTCAGGAGGGGACAGTCAGGTGGCTTCATTAGCATCCTGTGGCTGCGGTCACAAAGCGTTACAAACTTTGAGTGGCTTTCCCAGCAGAGATGGCCTCTCTCCCGGCTCGGAGAATGGCAGTCCGAGAGGAAGGCGCAGGCAGGGCGGGCTTCTGCCGAGGACCGAGAAGGCGCCGCCGCTCGGGGCCTCTGTCCCAGCTTCTGCTCTGCTGCCCATCTGCGGGCTTCCTTGGCTTCTGCCACGGCAGGTCGGCCTCAGCCTCTGTCTCCACACGGCGCTCTCCCTCTGGGTGTGTCCGTGTCTCTGTCTCCCCTTTCTGTCAGGACACAGGTCACACTGCATTAGGGCCCACCCCTCTGCAGAATGACCTCGTCCAGACCTAACTCATCACGTCCGCAATGACCCTGTTTCCAAATAAGCTCACACTCCGAGGTAGTGGGGATTAGGGTTCCCACATAGGAATTTCAGAGGACAGAGTTCCACCCATGACACTGCCTGAGGTAAGCTAAAGACCACGGCCTCAAGTCTTCCCAGGAGCCCCGTGTAGCATTGTTGTTGTTACCGTGAACTTCACTGACTCCAGGCCCCTGGCCTCCTCCCTGCACACAGCCCGCTTCCAGCCTGGCCGGCATTTTCCCAAAGTAGGCATTTCCTAGCTCCAGCGAGGACCATGGAGTCAGTGAATTGAGGAGCCTGAGGTCCATGATGCAGAGCCCAGGGGCCACTGTGGCATCTCTGGGCCACTCTGGCACCTGGGGAGGCAGTGGGGTCTGTACTGTCAGTCTAGAGACGTAAAGAAAGTGCTTTTTGGGCCGGGCGTGGTCGCTCATGCCTGTCATCCCAGCACTTTGGGAGGCCGAGGTGGGCAGATCACTTAAGCCCAGGAGTTCAAGACCAGCCTGGGCAACATGGCAAACCCCGTCTCTACAGAAATTTTTAAAAATACACAAATAAGCCAAGTGTGGTGGCGGTGCCTGTAGTTCTAGCTACTTGAAAAAAAAGGCTAAAGTGAGAGGGTCTCTTGAGCCCAGGAGGTTGAGCCTGCAGTGAGCCATGATCCCACCACTGCACTCCAGCCTGGGCAACAGAGCAAGGCCCCGTCTCAAAAAGAAAAGAAAGAAACTGCCTTTTGTCCCCAGTGACTCAGGAGGCCAAGGTGAGAGAATTGCTTGAGGCCAAGAGTTTGAGACCAGCCTGAGCAACATAGCAAGACCCTGTCTCTAAAAAAACATTTAAAAATTAGCCAGGCATGGTGGCGTGCATCTGTAGGCCCAGCTACTCAGGAGGCTGAGGTGGGAGGATCACTTGAGCCCAGGAGTTGGAGACTGCGGTGAGCTGTGATCATACCGCTGCACTCCAGCCTGGGCAACAGAGTGAGATCTCGTCTCTTGAAAACAAAGTGCCTTTCAAGGCAGTTCCTTAAAGGAGGCTGACAGTTGACCCTGCACTTGGATTCCTGGTGAAGTGGGAGTCGGATGGGACTGAGGACGGCGCTGGCTGTGTTGGAACACACCTACTCATTCAGCTGTGGCAGAATAGGCCCTTCCTCTTGTGCTGGCACCATGTTCTCTAGGCATGTCAGGGCCTGAGGACCGGGCCGGGGCTTGTCCATTCCTGTGTCCTGGGCCAGGCATTTAGCGAGAGCTAAATTTAGCTAGGGCTGTGGACGCTGGACCCCATCCCCCAGGCCCTGCTGTCCCTTATCAAGAGATCAAGAATGGCCTGCGTGCTGGCCTCGGGCATTGGGAGCCTCTCAAGGCTGGTCAGGAGGCCATAGGGTGCGGGAAGCGGCCTGCGCTCTCTGGCGTCAGCGGCTGTTGCCCCTGCAGGTGGAGGAAGGCATGCATCTGCTCATCACGGGCCCCAATGGCTGCGGCAAGAGCTCCCTGTTCCGGATCCTGGGTGGGCTCTGGCCCACGTACGGTGGTGTGCTCTACAAGCCCCCACCCCAGCGCATGTTCTACATCCCGCAGAGGTAAGGAAGCCCGTGCGCCTCTCCTCCACCTCTTCCTGCCTGTGCGCTCACACATGGCTTCCTGCAGAGGCCCAGGAAGTGGTGAAGAGTCAGCACCTCAGGAGAGGACACTGAGGCACTGTCCCCAGAGCCAGAGACGGGCTGTGGTTCCTGCTCCCTCCAAACCCGCCCGATCCACTGCCCTGTTTTGGATCTGTGTGGGGTGTGTGCACGGGCGGCGATGTGAGCGTGTGGATGCGTGTGAGCGTGGCATGTGGACACTGCCTGGGAGGCGCAGAGTATCTTGGGGGAGGCAGGGCCGGCCCTTCCCTCCGTGGACACCCAGCTTTCCCACAGGCCCTACATGTCTGTGGGCTCCCTGCGTGACCAGGTGATCTACCCGGACTCAGTGGAGGACATGCAAAGGAAGGGCTACTCGGAGCAGGACCTGGAAGCCATCCTGGACGTCGTGCACCTGCACCACATCCTGCAGCGGGAGGGAGGTAGGAGGCCTGGGGCTGGCAGCCACCCTTTGTCCCACCCTGGCCTCTCCCTTGGCCTCCAGGGAGTGAAGATTACCTCAACATCCAGAGTCTAAAGTGCCAGGTGCCACGGGGCGGGGCAGAGGCTGCTACCAGGGAGGACCAACACCACACAGATGGCCCCAGCTGGCATGGGTGCTCTAGGGAAGGGGGCACCTAGCAGGGATGCGCACCTCACTGGGGGACCCAGGATACCCTCTCCCAGAGAAAAGGGGTCTGAGCTGAGCCCTGCAGAATGCTGAGTGGTTACCCCGTCCAGAAGCCAGGGGCAGCAGGGCGGAGTGCGGCCCGCAGGCTTGATGGTGCGAGAGGCTGGCTCACAGAGGGCCCTCCGGACCAGGCGGGAGCCTAGGCTTTCCCTGAGCAGGATCAGACGCTCTTGGAAGGACCATGGGGTGGTGGGCAGGGGCAGCCTGGGAGGGGCAGGCACATGTGTGCAGTGATGGCTACTGTCAGGAGGTTTGTGCAGACGCTTGGAGGGGGCTGGGGCCAGCAGAGTCAGGTGGATTCAGAGATGAGTTCACTGAAAAGGAGGCCAGACTGAGCTGTTGTCTTGTCCTGGGCTTATCAAGGAATACTGCTTGTCCACAGTGTCTGTCAGGCCGGGAGAGCGGAGGAGGAGAGGGGGCTGCAGCTACAGGGACACAGTAGATGGAGTGTTCAGTTCTGTCTTTGAATTCTGAGCTTCTGGGTTCTGCTTCCAGCCTGCACTGCTGGGTGCGAGATGGCCCTGGGCAAGGACCTCACCTTGCTGGGGCTCCCCTTCACGGTTCAAGGGCACGGGCACCAAGCCCTTCCTTGGTGGCAACATGAGAAGAAGTGGCTCCTGCAGGAAATGGCTGGGGTGTTGTCACCTGCCTGTGGAGGAAGCGGGGACACAGGTGGCAATGGCGGTGGAGCAGCCCCTGGCCCGGCCCTGCCTCTTGCTCCTGCTGCCCTCGGCCTGGGAGCACGTGGCCCCTCCCACCTCTGTGGCAGCCTGAATGCCCAGGGCCTGTGGCCGGCCAGCATGAGCCGTTAGGATGGAGTTGAGCTGCGAGGAACAGAACGGGCCTCCCCGCAATAGTGGCTAAGATCATCTGTGAGTTTATCCTACTGAGCTGTTAGGTCCCAAGAGAGCCAGGCCACGGTTGCCAGGGCTGGCCCTGCTCTGTGAAGGCCCCAGGGCTCTAGGATTTTCTACCAGGTCACTCTGCTGTGTTTGGCCTCCGTTCCCAAAGTCACCTCATGATCCAGGAGGGCTGCTGCAGCCCTCACATCATGTCCCAGGCTGTAGGATAGAGGAAGTAGAAGGGAAGGGGCAAAAGGTATGTGCCTTCTTTTAAGGAAGGTTCCAGAAGCCGCCATATTGAATACTTACAGTTATATCTCATTGGCCACAACTTAGTCTCATGCGCACACCTCATCACAAGGCCACCTGGGAAGCGTAATCTCTACTCTGGGTGGCCATATACCCTGTCGCCACTTCTAGCCCTGGGCCACTGGGGAAGGCAGCATGGGCGAGAAGACAGGAGGGGCCACTTCTGCCGCAGCGCCCCGGCCTAATGGAGCAGCCGGCTCACCTGCTCGTTCAAGCAGTCCACTCGAGCCTTGCCAAAGTGCTGACACAGGGCAGTGACAGGAGGCCCAACCCCTGTGGGTGACAAGCCCCCGGTCTGGGGAGAGCACTCAGGCCGCTCTGGAGCTCTGTGCCAAGGAACTGTGTGGGTGCCCTGGGGCTGCCATAAACCGCAGGGATGGATCATCTCCTGGATCCAGCAGTCCGAGATCCAGGTGCCAGCAGGGTGGGCTCCTTCCGGGTGCCATGACAGAAGGATGTGTTCCAGGCCTCCGTCCTCGGCTCGCAGATGGTCCACTTCTCCCTGTATATCTTCACCTCGTGTTCCCCTGTGCATGTCTTCTGCCCACACACCCCCTTTTTATGAGGACACAGTCATATAGAATTAGGGTCCACTCTGATGACCTCATCTTAGTGTGATCACCTCTGCGAAGGCCCTGTCTCCAAATAAGGTCACACTGAAGTGTTGGGGCTTGGACTCCACCGTATCTCTTCTGGGGGAAGGCACGATTCCAGTCCCCACTCCTCCATGATTAATGCCTGTCAGACAGACAAGGACGCAGAGGCACAGGGGCCCTGTCGTCACAGCTAGCTCATTCCCGCAGCTCCCCCAGCTCCCCAGCTGGCCCCCGGGTCTGGGTGCTGGTGGAACTGAGCCAAGACCATTGCCCCCGCCTAGGTTGGGAGGCTGTGTGTGACTGGAAGGACGTCCTGTCGGGTGGCGAGAAGCAGAGAATCGGCATGGCCCGCATGTTCTACCACAGGTGAGCACTCCAGGCTGGCAGGCTCCCTGGGGTCCCCTGGAAGGGGAAGTAGCAGCTGTAGGGAGGCCTGGGCTCAGAGGAGCCTGAGCCGGGCTGGGGTGTTGGGCCCTGGAGGGTGCACAGACTCTCCTCTCGGCCCGGACCCCCAGGCCCAAGTACGCCCTCCTGGATGAATGCACCAGCGCCGTGAGCATCGACGTGGAAGGCAAGATCTTCCAGGCGGCCAAGGACGCGGGCATTGCCCTGCTCTCCATCACCCACCGGCCCTCCCTGTGGTACGTGCCCTGTCTCCCTGCCTGGGGTCGGTGGGAGTGGCTGCCTGAGGGGAGGAGGTGGCCTGGCGGGCCCGGCAGCAGCAGGCGGCTGTTATCAGCCGCCCTCGTGCTGTGCCCCTGACCCTGTCCCTCTCCTGGCCAGGAAATACCACACACACTTGCTACAGTTCGATGGGGAGGGCGGCTGGAAGTTCGAGAAGCTGGACTCAGCTGCCCGCCTGAGCCTGACGGAGGAGAAGCAGCGGCTGGAGCAGCAGCTGGCGGGCATTCCCAAGATGCAGCGGCGCCTCCAGGAGCTCTGCCAGATCCTGGGCGAGGCCGTGGCCCCAGCACATGTGCCGGCACCTAGCCCACAAGGCCCTGGTGGCCTCCAGGGTGCCTCCACCTGACACAACCCTCCCCGGCCCCTGCCCTGCCCCCAAGCTCGGATCACATGAAGGAGACAGCAGCACCCACCCACGCACGCACCCCGCCCCTGCATGCCTGGCCCCTCCTCCTAGAAAACCCTTCTCGCCCTCGGGAAAGTAGATGTGGAGGGTGGCGCCCTGTGTAACCCTCGCCCTGTCCCTCCCACTCCCTGGGGGCGCTGTTCCACAGTGACTGGGCCCTGTCCAGGGCAGTGAGTCCTCTACTTTGCTCCGTGGAGGAAGCTGGGGTACAAGGGGCCCAGTGCTGGCCACACAGCAGCGCAGCCGAGCCCCAGGAGCCCGTCAGGCCACAGCCTCTGGCACTGCAGGTGGCCTCCCTCCGGAGACTCGAGTCCCCATGATTCCCTCCTCGTCAGTCTCTCAAAGACCCCATGGTCCATCCCCTGAGGGTAGTCAGCCAAGGCTCCCGTTCCGTGGGATGCCATAAAAGCCGCCCAGTGGGACCCACAGTCACACAGAGCGCCTCACCTGCATCCTCTCCCCCACAAGAGCCCCAAAGATCCCACGGGAGAGGGGAGAGGGACGCACAGCACTGCCTGCCAAGCGAGAATGCAGGCCCCGCCCCCTCAGCCCCTCACCACCTCTTTCTACAGCCTAATTTATTGGATTCCCTATTCGTAGCCATCTCCATGGCCAATGTGACTACCGTGCCAGCAGCGGGGGCGGCCCAGCCTCTGAGTCCTGTGGGGCCCCGGCTCCCACCGGTGCCAAACCCAGCCCCTGCAGCCATCACCCCGCCAGCCTACACTGCCAGCCGCCACCAGGGCACACGGGCCTCTGCTTGCCAGCCAGGAGTGCGGACACCATGTTCCCAGCTCAGTGCCAAAGAGGGGTCACCAGGGGGAGCTGTCTGCAGAGCCAGCGCCTGCCCGAGAGAGACCCCACTGCCACCGTGTGCCTTTCCCATGCCCTCAGCCCTCGGGCCGGGCGCCACCCCCAGTCCCCCCAGTAAAAGCCTCCATTGGCAAATGCAGTCCTTCCTCCCTGCCTCAGAGTCTGGTGGTGTCTGCTGTGGGTCTCGAGGAGAGATGGAGGAGAGGGAGTGGGTTGCCTGTGGGGGAAAGAGTGAGTTTGGGAAAGGAGTGGGCCTGACCCCCAAGCCCCTCCGCGGGGGAAAGTCACCAGAAGACATGGTCCAGCATGCCCTCCGCCGAGCCTCACGCCAATGCTCTTAGGATTCCTGTGATGGTGGCGGGGCGGAACCTGCAACAACATTGCACAGAAATACTGGCTGAGCCCGAATAGGACTAGGGGAGGGGATCATGCTGGTCCCTGTGGGAGGAGCACGAAGGCAAGAGAAGGGATGTCTAAGCTGCCACACAGGGTGCTGCTGGCCCTTCTAGGGAGAGGCGGCCACTTGTGCAGGGGCCTGGGGGGAACCGGGAGCACAGCGCAGGGTGTTCGTGCTGCATGCAGGGGAAGGGAGGGCAGGGGAAGGGAGGGCTGTGGCCGGCGGGCCTTGGAGGCCACACTACAGAGACAGGACTTAGCCCAGAGGCCACCGAGGAGCTTTCAGCAACAGGGAAGCAGTGTCGAGTACTGCAGGCCACGTGGCTGCATGTGAGGGTGGCTGGTGGGAATAGGGTGCGGCAGCCCATCTGGCCTCAGAGGCACGAGAACTGAGAACAGCTGTGCGGCCATACCTTTATGCATGGATGGCCACAGCCTCCCAAAGGTGGGGCAGCCTGAGTGTTCATCAACAGACAAATGGACAAACAGCCTGTCCATAAGGCACAGTGCCATTCTGCCATAACACAACAGATAGACCTCAAAGAGTTCGTGCTGGGTGAAAGAAGCCAGACACAAATGTCCAGAATAGGCTCATCGGGACAGAAAGCAGACAAGTGGATGTCAGGGGCTGGGGCAGGGGAAGGAAAATGTGGCGGGGGGAGTCCTTTTTAAAAAATTTTGTATTTATTTTTTATTTTTTAATGAGACAGACAGGGTCTCACCCTGTCACCCAGGCTGGAGTGCAGTGGCGCAGTCATAACTCACTGCAGCCTTGATCTCCCGGGCTCAAGCAATCCTGCCCCAGCCTCCTGAGTAGCTGGAACCACAGGCGTGTGCCACCATACCCTGCTAATTTTGTGATTTTTTTTTTGTAGACAGGATCTCACTATGTTGCCCAGGCTGGTCTCAAACTGCTGAGCTCAAGCGATCGTCCTGCCTTAGCCTCCCACAGTGCTGGATTACAGGCATGAGCCACCACACCCAGCCTCGGGTTTCTTTTTATTTCGAAGAAAATGTTCTCGAACTATAGAGCATACTAAATGCCACTGAATTATGCACTTTAAAGGGATTGATTGTATATTTTGTGAATATCGCCTCAAAAACAGATGATTGATGGATAAATTGATACATAGATATATAGATATGTAGACATGATTGATATAGATAATTGATTGATAGATGATGGATGATTCATAGGTGATAAGTGATAGATAAAATACATGATAGATACATGGATAGATAGATGAATAGAGAGAGATGATAGATGGTTTTAAAAGTTTTTTTAGAGACAAGATCTCACTATCTTGCCCAGTCTGGACTCGATCTGCTAGTATCAAGCAGTCCTCCTACCTCAGCCTCCTGAGTTACTGGGACTACAGGCACATGCTACTGTGCCTGGTGATAGATAAATGATTGAAAGATAGACATGATAGAGGCATAAATGATAGATAGATGGATAGACATGATAAAAGATAGGCAGATACATGGGATATATCAATGATTGATTATATAAGTAAATGATATAAATTGATAGATTATTGATTATAGATTAATAGGTGGATAGTTGATTGATAGATGATTGATCGATTGATTGGTTGATTGATTGATGGAGAGAGACAGAGAAGCAAGCATAGCCATTGCAGCCACCCAGACAAGACATGCTGAGGCCTGAAGTTCCAGAAGGTTTGAGCAGTTGGAAGAACTCGACAGGCATGGGGGCAGCTTCTTCAGGGAGTGGAGGGGGCAGCAAGGTACCACTGGGTTCTGGCTTGGAAGGTTAGGTGAGCGACAGCACCCTTGGTGGACAGAGGCAGCTCCAAAGGAGGGGCAGGCCTGGGGAGCAGGTGCAGCCCGAGGGGATGGTGTGTAGGCAGTTGGTTCAGAGCTTGGGGCTCCTCAGTGGGACGTGGGTCAGCAGGGAGGCCAGTGGTCGTTGAAGTTTGGATGGAGACAGCCTGGCTGAGGGGAGGGGCATGCTTGGCATCTCATTTAGGGGACAAGAGGTAGACTGTTTACCTGCATTTTGAGATTAGGATTTATTCCTGATCCCAGGAGGTGGCCGATTCGGAGGGCTGAGAGTTGTTCCTCCATTTCTTTTGACGATTGTGTAAGTCATCCATGCTTGATCATAAACCCCGTTTGTTTATTTTTGACACATAGCTGGAATGGCTCTAATTACTACAGATAGAAGGAGACACATCTGGCAAAGACCATCCAAAAGGAAGCTAGTGGAGAGAAGCTCATATTGCACAAATAGGCTCCAGGGCAAAATCATTATTAGGATTAAAAGTGGTTGCAGCATACTGATAAGTATTCATTCCAAAGCATTCACTGGCGGGGGAGGGGTGGGGGAAAAAGAATAAATACATAAATAAGTTAATTATTTTAAAAGAAGTATTAGCGGCCAGGCATGGTGGCTCACGCCTGTAATCCCAGCATTTTGGGAGGCCAAGGCGGGCAGATCACCTGAGGTCAGGAGTTCAAGACCAGCCTGAACAACATGGTGAAACCCCATCTCTACTGCAGTACAAAATTAGCCAGGCGTGGTGGCTCATGCCTGTAGTCCCAGCTACTTGGGAGGCTGAGACAGAACTGCTTGAACCCGGGACGCGAAGGTTGCAGTGTGCCAAGATCACGCCATTGCACTCCAGCCTGGGCGACAGGGAAAAAAAAAAAAAAAAAAAAAAAGAAGCATTAGCCATTCTGATCTTGTGTGCACCTGCATAATGATAGAGCCCCAAATGACTACAAAACAAAAAAGTGTCAAGAAAAGGAAAAATGAATAAATGAGCACATTCTCCACGCAGGAAATTATACCACTTCTCACTGGAACTGCTGGTTTAAGCAGACTCAATGAGTAAGAATATAGAAAAATTGGGCCAGGCATAGTGTCTCATGCTTGTAATCCCAACACTTTGGGAGGCGAAGGCAGGCGGATTACTTGAGGTCGGGAGTTTGAGACCAGCTTGGCCAACATGCTGAAACTAAAATAAAAAATACAAAAATGAGCCAGATGTGGTGGCTCATGCCTGTAATCCCAGCTACTCGGGTGGCTAAGGCAGGAGAATCACTTGAACTTGAGGTTTCAGTGAGCTGAGATTGTGCCCCTGCACTCCAGCCTGGGCAACAGAGTGAGACTCTGTCAAAAAATAAAAATAAAAAAAAAAGAATATGGAAAAGTTGAACAAACTTGATTTAGTGGACACCCAAAAACTACAGACCACACATTGTTTTCAAGTTCACCTTGGACATTTACTAACACTCACCATGTCCTAGACTGCAAAGCAAGACTCAACAAATAGCAAAAGAACTTGCATCACACCAGCCATGTTCTTGATGCAACAGAATAAAGGCATAAATTGGCAACCAAACTAAAATTAAGGGCTCCCCTATGTTTGGAAATTTAAAGATACACTACTGGCCAGGCACGGTGGCTCACACCTATAATCCCAGAACTTCGGGAGGCCAACGCAGGAGGATCCCTGGAGCCCAGGACTTCAAGACCAGCCTGGGCAACATAGTGAGACCCCCCATCTCTATAAAACTAAATTAAATTATTTTTTAAATTAAAAAAATAAAAAATAATGCACTGGTCCGAGAAGAACTAGAATGAAAATCTAAAAGCATTTAGAACCGAACAATGAAAACTATGTACAAAAGCTTAAGCCATGTAGCCCAAGCAGTACTATGAGGAAATTAAAAAAGAAAAAAAAAGTGTGGCCAGGCGCGGTGGCTCACGCCTGTAATCCCAGCACCTCGGGAGGCCAAGGTGAGCGGATCACCTGAGGTCAGGAGTTAGAGACCATCCTGGCCAACATGACGAAACCCCATCTCTACTAAAAATACAAAAATTAGCTGGGCGTGGTGGCGGGCGCCTGTAATCCCAGCTACCTGGGAGGCTGAGGCAGGAGAATTGCTTGAAACTGGAAGGCGGAGGTTGCATTGAGCCAAGATTGTACCACTGCACTCCAGCCTGGGCGAGAAGAGCAAAACTCCATCTCAAAAAAAAAAAAGTGTAAAAAATAAAAATAATATTATGAAGTACAGAGGGATCTCCCTGCAGGCACCACTGAGAGCTGAAACATCGGGGCACCTGGGGGCGAAAGACATGAGTGGGAACAACTTCAGCCCTTGCTTCTCCAAACACCGCTAAAAGGAATGCAAAGGGATTGCAGATGTAAAAGGGAGAGTTCACAGCAGAGAGTGAGAGGAGCGCCTGCCAGGAACATCACAGAAGCTGGAAAACAAGTGGGGGAGTGATAACTGATTCAAGGGATCAGCGTGAACTTGGAAAAAAGTGGTGGGAGGCACCAAGGGCACGTGCCCACAGAGGAAAGGCCACATGAGGCCACCACCCAGATGAGAGGCCTTGGAAGAAACCAACCCTGCTGGCACCGTGATCCTGGGCTTCCAGCCTGCAGGGCTGTCAGACCATTACGGTGTTGGACCGACACTGTAAAGAAAGAAGTAGTGATAGCACACATGGTTGTCTCGCTCCAGTTCTAAAAGGGGGAAGGATGCTGGGCGTGGTGGTCTCCAGAAGGCCCTTCCATGTTTCTCTGTGGCACCCGCAGCACCTGGATGTCAGCACTGGGAGAAACCGCCTCCACATTCATCTGTAAAATCCGAGCATCAGTGAGCTCAACTCTCCCGCTTTCTCAGCTCTCTGTTTCCATTAGGTTTGGTTGATCTGGGCCAGGGCCAGCATCAGAGGCAAACCCAAAGCTGTTCTCTGTGGACTGACCTCTTCTGCCTTCTCTTACGTGTCTGCCATGTCCACTAGCCTGTGAGCTTCAGGAGACAAAGGAGCATGTTTCTTCTTCCTGATACCCCCGAAACTTGCACAGTACATGCTATCAAATGCAGATTCAATGAGGGCTCTTTGCATTACAATTTTGAAAAAGAATCATGAACTATGATTTAGCGTCTCTTCCCATCAAAACCCAGGCCCATAGAGCAATTGCCTTTACCTGTGATGCACACCTCCTCCCTGTTCTCCCCCCAACCCGGCATCTCTGTCTTGCAGACCAAACACAAAACTCATTGCCATCCCTCTTCAACCTGGCTTCCTTTCTGACTTCCCTTCAGGTTCCCCAGGCAGAACCATGGGGATCATCTGACCCTCTGTCTCCCTCATCCTTCCCTAACCCACCAGCCCGTGTCCTACTGACTCAGTCCCCAAAGTCCCTCTTGCTCCCCACTGGATCCTCAGTGTCTGGTAGTACAGTGCCTGACGTGGGAGGTACACAGCGACCACTAGATGAATACAAGAATGATGTGATTGAGGGTGTTTTCGGTCTCATATGCTGCCCATGCTCGGTGATGCAGTAAATCATCATCTGTTTGGAACGGTCTAAGTCTCCAGCCAGAAAGGAGGGAGAAGGCACCATGTGACCCTGCATCTCCCTTGCCAGTGCTCTGATTTGACGTTCTAGAAGAGTAGTCTTTATGCCGGGGCACATGCTCCCCTGAGGATTATGAAGCCTGTCCAGGAGGGGCTCAGCATGGATGGTCCCAAGGAGCCAATGTCCCTCCTCAGCTTGCACAGGGGCTCTAACCTAACCTGCCTTTCCCAGAAACCTGACCCCAGTTGACAAGAGCAGGATGTTGCACCATGATACGTCGTGGGGTCAAAGGCTACCAGGCACCAGGAAAAGAAGCCATTTGAAATACTGCCTCCTTTCACCAACCTGACATCTCCACCTCTGCATTTCAGGAAAAGAAATACATCCAAAAGAATTTTCCCTTCACATTTAATAATTACAAAAATTGTGTTATTTTCCTCAATTACATGCTAGGAAAACTTGTAGGAATTTTGCCATCTCGAATAAATGTTTTAACACTTAGGGGAAAAAAAGTAGTGGGAGGCAGCCAGTGGCAAAGTTGGGTTTGCACAAGAATCGGAGGCACCAGATAACTCGGAAACAATGTGTGTGTATGTGTTGGGGAGTGCAGAACAAGATGATTTATTGGAAGTCTCTATAAGAAGCTGCTGTCCTTGCACTGGCTATGCAGATTAAAAAAAAAAAAGAAAACAAAGAAGATGCTAGATGCCCATATCTCTGCCCCACTTTGTACAGAAGACCAGAGATAGAACAGAAGGTCTGTGGAGATGCAAATTTAAGCCACAGTAAAATACCCTTTTTTTTTTTTGAGACGGAGTCTCACTCTATCACCCAGGCTAGAGTGCAATGGCACAATCTCAGCTCACTGCAACCTCTGCCTCCCAGGTTCAAGCAATTCTCCTGCTTCAGCTTCCCAAGTAGCTGGAATTACAGGTGCACGCCACCACACCTGGCTAATTTTTGTATTTTTAGTAGAGACAGGGTTTTATCACGTTGGTCAGGCTGGTCTCAAACTCCTGACCTCAGGTGACCCACCCACGTTGGCCTCCCAAAGTGCTGGGATTACAGGCATGAGCCCCCGCACCCGGCCCACAGTGAAGTATCTTTTTGCATCCACTGATTGGCAGAAATGTAAAGTCTGACAATACCAAGTGTTGGCAGTACTACAGAGCAGCAGGAACTCACACTTCCCCGGGGCAGGCAAACTGGGACAACCACTTTGGAAAACAGTGAGCATTATTCAGTATAGTTGAAGATGTGCACATTTAGAAGCTAACAATTTCACTCCTAGACACCAGATCCCATGTACAAAATCGCTCACAGCATCATTGTTTATAATGCTTAAAATAATGTTGAAATGTTTTTTAATAGGCAAAAGCCAGAAGCAACCCAAGTGTCCATTAGCAGAAGAACAGATAAAAGATCTATGTTAGAGTCATACAATGAAACAGTATACAGCAATAGAAATGTCCCAGAGTCAGACCATAGAAGTCTAAAAAAATAAATAAATGAATAAACTACGGTTATGTGCATCAACTTGGATGTCTGTCACAAATGTCATGTGGAGTGAAAACAGCAAGTTATAGAAAAATATATCCAGTATGATTCCACTTATAGGGAAGTTAAAAAAAAATAATGCTGCAGGATTTGAACAACACTCTAGACCAGGGGTCCCCAAGCCCAGGCCACTGACCAGTACCAGTCTGTGGCCTGTTAGGAACCGGGCTGCAGAGCAGGAGGTGACTGGTGGGCAAGCGAGCATTCCCGCCTGAGCTCCATCTCCTGGCAGATCAGCAGCGGCATCAGATTCTCATAGGAGCACGAACCCTATCATGAACTGCGAATGTGTGGGATCAAGGTTGTGCCTGATGATCTGAGGTGGAACAGTTTCATCCTGAAACCATACCCCCCAACCCTCCATCCATGGAAAAATTATCTTCCACGAAACTGGTCCTTGGTGCCAAAAAGATTGGGGACCACTGCTCTAGAGCAAATGGACCTAGCAGACATACACAGAACATTCCATCCACCAGCAGCAGAATTCGCTTTCTTCTCAGCTGCACATGGGGTAGTCTCCAGGATAGACCATATGTCAGGCCACAAAACAAGTCTTAACAAATTCAAGAAGATCAAATCACATTAAGCATCTTTCCCAACCGCAAACAAGAGATCACTAAGAGAAAGCAAACTGGAAAACTCACAGATTTGTGGAAATACACAACACCCTCCTGAACAACCAATGGGTCAAAGAAGAAATCAAAAGGGAAACAAAAAAAAAAATCTCTTGAGACAAATGAACATGGAAACACAACATACAAAATGCAGTGTGCAGCAAAGCAATTCTGAGAGGGAAGTTTAGAGCCTTAAATGCCTCCATTAAGAAATAAGAAAGAGGCTGGGCATGGTGGCTCACGTCTATAATCCCAGCACTTTGGGAGGCCAAGGTTGGTGGGTCACTTGAGGCCAGAAGTTCAAGACCAGCCTGAGCAACATGGCGAAAACCCGTCTCTACTAAAAATACAAAAATGAGTGGGCGTGGTGGCACATGCCTGTAGTCCCAGCTACTTGGGAGGCTGAGGCACAAGAGTCACTGGAAAAAAAAGAAAAAAGAAAAAAGAAGTAAGAAAGATCTCAAATAAACAACCTAACTTTACACACCAAGGAACTAGAAAAGGAAGAACAAAATAAGCCCAAAGTCAGCAGAAAGAAGGAAAGAACAAAGATCAAAGCAGAAATACATGAAATAGAGACTAGAAAAATAACAGAAAAGATGAATGAAACTAAGAGTTGGGATTTTTTTTTAAGATAAAATCAACAAACCTCTAGCTAGACCAACTAAGAAGAGATAAGACTCAAATAAATCAATCAGAAATGAGACATTACAACTGATACCACAGAAATGCAAAGGATCGTAAGAAACTACTATGAATAGGCTGGGCGCGGTGGCTCAAGCCTGTAATCCCAGCACTTTGGGAGGCCGAGGCGGGTGGATCATGAAGTCAGGAGATCAAGACCAGCCTGGCTAACATGGTGAAATCCCGTCCCCACTAAAAATACAAAAAATTAGCTGGGCGTGGTGGCGGGCGCCTGTAGTCCCAGCTACTCGGGAGGCTGAGGCAGGAGAATGGCATGAACCCGGGAGGCAGAGCTTGCAGTGAGCTGAGATCGTGCCACTGCACTCCAGCCTGGGCAACAGAGTGAGACTCCGTCTCAAAAAAAAAAAAAAAAAAAGAAAAAGAAAAGAAACTACTATGAATAATTATACTCCAACAAATTGGGTATCCTAGAAAAAATGGATACATTCCTAGGCACATCCAACCTACCAAGACTGGCTTAAGAAGAAATAGAAAATCTGAACAGACCAATAATGAGTAAGGAGATTGGACAAGTAATAGAGTCTCTCATCAAAGAAAAGCTCAGGCCTGATGGCTTCATTGGTAAATTCTACCAAACAGTTAAATAACTAATATCTATCCTTCTCAAACTCTTCCAAAAAACTAAAGAGGAGGGAACGCTTCCAAACTCATTTAATAAGGTCAGAAAATTCCCTGATATCAAAGCCAGACAAGAACACTAAAAGAAAAAAAGCTACAGGCCAATATCCCTGATGAACACAGGTGCAAAAATCTTCAACAAAATACTAGCAAACCGAATTCAATAGCACATTAAAAGGATCATTCACCATGAGCAAGTAGAATTTATCCCTGGGATACAAGGGTGATTGAATATATGCAAACCAATAAATGTGATGCACCACGTTAACAGAATGGAGAATAAAATCATTTCTCAATTGATGCAGAAAAAGCATTTGACAAAATTTAACATTCTTTCATGATTAAAAAAAAAAATTAGCTCTTGGCCAGGTGCAGTGGCTCATGCCTGTAATCCCAGCACTTTGGGATGCCGAGGCAGGAGGATCTCTTGAGCCCAGGAGTTCAGACCAGCCTGGGCAACATAGCAAGACACCTCTACAAAAAAAAATTTTTTTAATTAACCAATCATGGTGGTGTGTGCCTGTAGTCCCAGCTACTCTGGAGGCTTGAGCCCTGGAGTTCGAGGCTACTGTGAGCCAGGATCATACCACTGCACTCCAGTCTGGGTGACAGAGCAAGACCCTGTCTCAAACAAACAAACAAATACAAATTAGCCAGGTACATTGGTGCGTGCCTGTAGTTCCAGCACTTTGGGAGGCCAAGGCAGGAGGATCACTTGGGCCCAGGAGTTTAAGACCAGCCTGGGCAACATAGGCCCTGTCTCTACCAAAAAAACAAAATTAAAAAGAAACTCTCAACAAATTAGGTATAGAAGGAATATACCTCAACATCATAAAGGCCATATATGACAAGCCCACAGCTAACATCATACTCAATGGTGAAAAGCTGAAAGCTCTTCCTTTAAGATCAGGAGCAAGACAAGGATGCCCACTCTCACCACTTCTACTCAGCATAGTCCTGGAAGGCCTAGCCACAGCAATGAGGAAAGAAAAAAAAAAAAAAAAAAACATTTAAAAACCCAAATTAGGCCAGGCTCGGTGGCTCACACATATAATCCCAGCACTTTCGGAGGCCGAGGTAGGCAGATCACCTGAGGTCAGGAGTTCAAGACCAGCCTGGCTAACATGGTGAAACCCCATCTCTACTAAAAATACAGTAATTAGCCAGGTATGGTGGTGCATGCCTGTAATCCCAGCTACTTGGGAGGCTGAGGCAGGAGAATCACTTGAACTTGAGAGGCGGAGGTTGCAGTGAGCCGAGATCACACTACTGCACTCCAGCCTGGACAACAGAGTGACACTTCGTAAAAAAAAAAAAAAAGAGAGAGAGAGAGATTAAATTGTCTCTGTTTGCAGATCACACAATCCTGTATGCAGAAAACCCTAAAGATTCCACCGAAAAATTGTTAGAATTCAGTCAAGGTACAGGATACAAAATCAGCATACAAAACTTAATAGCTTTTATTTTTTATTTTTTATTTTTTTTTTGAGACAGAATCTTGCTCTATCACCCCACCTGGAGTATAGTGGCTCGATCACAGTTCACTGCAGCCTTGACCTCCTGGGCTTCTCCCACCTCAGCTTCCTGAGTAGCTGAGACTACAAATGTGCACCATCATGCCTGACTAATTAGTATTATTATTATTGCTATTATTGAGACAGGGTCTTGTTTAGTTGCCTGGGCTGGTCTTGAATTTCTGGGCTCAAGTGATCCTCCTGCCTTGGCCTCTCAAAGTGCTGGAATTACAGGTGCGAGCCATCATGCCTCACCTAGTAGCATTTCTATATGCTATATGCTAACAATGCACTTTCTTTTTTGTTTTTTTGTTTTTTTTTGAGACAGAGTCTCTGTCGCCCAGGCTGGAGTGCAGTGGCACTATCTCGGCTCACTGCAAGCTCCGCCTCCCGGGTTCACGCCATTCTCCTGTCTCAGCCTCTCCGAGTAGCTGGGACTACAGGCGCCTGCCACCATGCCCGGCTAATTTTTTGTATTTTTAGTAGAGACAGGGTTTCACCGTGGTCTCGATCTCCTGACCTTGTGATCCGCCCGCCTCAGCCTCCCAAAGTGCTGGGATTACAAGCGTGAGCCACTGTGCCCAGCCAATGCACTTTCTAAAAAAGAAATCATCAAAGAAGATTTATTTTGTTATCCAAAAAGGAAATCAAGCCAACAATCTCATTTATAATAGCTATAAAAAATAAAATACTTAGGAATAAGTTTAACCAAGGAGGTGAAAGACCTATACACCGAAAACTGTAAACCACAGATGAAAGAAACTGAAGAAAACACAAATAAATGGAAAGATACCCTGTGTTCATGGATTGGGATAGTTAATATTGTTAAAATGTCTATACTACCCAAAGTGATCTACACATTCAATGTAATCCCTATCAATATTCCCATGAGATTTTTCACAGAAATAGAGAAAGCAATTCTAAAATGTATGTTAAACCACAAAAGACCCCAAATAGCCAAAGCAATCTTGAACAAAAAGAACAAAACTGGAAGACTCATGCTATCTGATCTCAAAATATGTTACAAAGCTATAGTAACCAAAACAGCATGGTTCTGGCATAAAAACAGACACATACACCAACGTAACAGAATAGTGAACCCAGAAATAAATCTATGCATTTACAGTTGATTGATCTTCGACAAAGGTGCCAATAATACATGATAGACAAAAGACAGTCTTGTCAATAAATGGTGTTGGGAAAATTGGATATTCACTTGCAGAAGAATGAAATTAGACCCTTATCTCACACAATGCACAAAGATCAACTCAAAACGGACTGAAGATTCAAATGTGAGACCTGAAATTAGAAAACTACTAGAAGAAACTTACGTGAAAAGCTGCTTGGCACTGGTCTGGGCAATAAGTTTTTCAATATGACACCAAAAGCACAGGCAACAAAACAAAAACAGACAAATGAGTTTGCATCAAACTAAAAAGTTTCTGCACAGCAGAGGAAGCAATCAACAGAGTGAAGGAGACAACCTATGGAATGGAAGAACATAGTTGTAAACCATCCATCTGATACAAGGTTAATACACAGAACACACAAGGAACTCAAACAACTCAATAGCAAGCAAATGTATTTTCTAACCCAGTTAAAATAACCCAGTTACACCTACTATGTACTCCTAAAAATTAAAAATTGAAAATTGAAAAAATAAATAACCCAATTTAAATGGGCAAGGACCTGAACAGGCATTTCTCAAAAGAAGACATACAAACGGCCAATAGGTCTATTAAAAAAAAATGCTCAACATCAGCCGGGTGCAGTGCTCACGCCTGTAATCCTAGCACTTTGGGAAGCCGAGGTGAGTGGATCACCTGAGGTCAAGAGTTCAGGACCTGCCTGGCCAACATGGTGAAACCCTGTCTCTACTAAAAATACAAAACTTAGCCAGGTGTGGTGGCATACGCCTGTAATCCCAGCTACTCCAGAGGCTGAGGCAGGAGAATCGCTTGAATCCGGGGGGCAGAGGTTGCAGTAAGCCAAGATCGCGCCACTTCACTCCAGCCTGGGCGAAAGAACAAAACTCCATCTTAAAAAAAGAAAAAAATGCTCGACATCACCAATCATCAGGGAAATGCAACTCAAAACCACAATGAGACACCACCTCACTCAAATTAGAATGATCGTTTTCAAAAAGACAAAAGAAAACAAACTTTGGCGAGGGTGTGGAGAAAAGGGAACATTTTGGAACAGTATGGAAAATGGTATGCATGGTGGTTCCTCAAAATATTTAACGTGAGAATGACCATACAATCCAGCAATCCCATTTCTGGGTATGTATCTAAAGGAAATGAAATCGGTAGGTCGAAGCAATATCCACACTCGCATGTCCATTGCAGCACTACTCACAATCGCCAAGATATGGAATCAAACGAAATGCCCACCAACAGATGAATGGATAAAGAAAATGTGGTACAGACACACAATGGATCACTACTCAGCCTTTAAAAAGAAGGCAATCCTGCCATTTGCAACATGGAGGAACCTGGAGGACATTACATTAAGTGAAGTAAGCCGGGCACAGAAAGGCAAATACTGCATGACGCTGCTCACGTGGAAAGTAAAAATGTCAGCTTCATGGAAACAGAGCAGAACAGTGGCCGCCAGGACTGGGGTAGGGGAAATGGGAAAATGCTGGTCAAAGGGTACCAAGTTTCAGTTATGCAGGATGGAGACGTTCCAGAGATCTGATGTACAGCATGGTGATTCTAGTTAACACATTTAAAAAAATAAAACCAAAAAATTTGTTGCAAAAGTAAATAATTTATTGTTTAAGGCTAATTCATATTTGGGACAAGTATAAAGAAAACCAAGGAAAGGCTAGGACTAACTGTGAAGGGAAAAAGAAGGGTCCATGATGGCTGTCAGTGGGGATGATTCATCTAAGCAGCATATGCTCTTCCGTGTGTATTAGATTGAACAAGATGAAACTGCAATTTTTGTAGGTTAACAATAAATGAACATTAAGCAACGTCATCTGGTTTTGACCCAAGACATTTATTAATAATAAATCAATGATAAAATAAAACCAAAACACTTTATGCTAATAAACTTGAAAACTTAAACAAAATGGGCATGTTCCAGCCAGGCGCGGTGGCTCACGCTTGTAATCCCAGCACTTTGGGAGACCGACGCAGGTGGATCACCTGAGGTCAGGAGTTCAAGACCAGCCTGGCCAACACAGTGAAACTCCGTCTCTGCTAAAAATACAAAAATCAGCTGGGCGTGGTAGCGGGCACCTGTAATCCCAGCTACTCGAGAGGCTGAGGCAGGAGAATTGCTTGAACCCAGGAGGCAAAGGTTGCAGTGAGCCAAGATCATGCCACTGCACTCCAGCCCGGGCGACAGAGCTAGATTCTGTCTAAAAAAAAAAAAAAAAAAAAAAAAAAAAAAAAAAAAAAAAAAAAGCATGTTCCTAGAAAAATATTGTTTATCAAAAATTGACTCAAAATAGAATGATTCATCCTAAATTCAGATAAAATCTCAAGGGGCTCCAAATAACCAAAACAATTCTGAAAAAGGAGAACAAAGTTCGAGGACTCACACTTCCTGATTTACAAAATAAAACATATTACAGTGTGGTCCTGGCATAAAGACAGAGACAGAATATAATCCAGAGCCCAGAAAGAAACTCTCAAGTATATGGTCAGATGATTTTTGACAAGGGTATCAAGGCTACAAATTGGGAAAAGGGCAGTCTTTTCAACAAATGGTATAGGGGAAACTTGATATCCACATGCAAAAGAATAAAGTTGGAGGCTGGGCATGGTGGCTCACACCTGTAATCCCAGTGCTTTGGGAAGCCAAGGTAGGAGGATTGATTGAGTCTGGGAATGGGAGACCAGCCTGGGCAAAGTAACAAGATCCCATCTCTACCAAAAACATTAAAAATTTGAGGGTGAGGCACAAAAATTGCTTGAACCCGGGAGGCAGAGGTTGCAGTGAGCTGAGATCACGCCACTGTACTCCAGCCTGGGTGACAAAGTGAGATCTGTCTCAAAAAAAAAAATTAAATTAAAAATTAGCTGGGCATGGTGGTGAATGCCTATAGTCCCAGCTACCCAGGAGGCTGAGGCAGGAGAATTGCTTGAGACCAGGAGTTTGAGGTTACAATGATTATGCCACTGCACCCCAGCTTGGGCAACAGAGCAAGACCTGTCTCAAAAAAAAAAAAAAGATGGCAAATTTTGTGTTATGTATTTTTTCCCACAATAAAAAAATTACTCAAGAAGAAACAGAAAACCTAAATGGTCCCATAATTATTACAGAAGTTGGATTCATTGTTTAAAATCTATAGGGGGACAGGCAGGAAGCTACAAAAACAAGGAAGGCCAGGCCAGATGCGGTGGCTCATGCCTGTAATCCCAGCACTTTGTGAGGCCGAGGCAGGCAGATCACCTGAGGTCAGGAGTTCAAGACCAGACTGGCCAACATGGCGAAACACCGTCTCTACTAAAAATACAAAAATTAGCTGGACGTGGTGGTGCATGCCTGCAGTCCCAGCTACTCGGGAGGCTGAGGCAGGAGAATCGCTTGCACCCAGGAGGCAGAGGTTGCAGTAAGCCAAGACTGCACCACTGCACTCCAGCCTGGGCAACAGAGTGAGACTCTGTCTCAAAACAACAACAAAACAAAACAAAAGAAAACAAACAAACAAAAAAAACAAAGAAGAGAAAAGAAAAGAAACAAAACAAAAAACAGAAAATAAAAAACAAGGAAGGCCTAGATGGTTTTACAGATGATCTCCAGCAAACATGGAAGTAACTGATCATCTCCATCTTAGACTAACTGTTCCAGTGAACAGCTGAAAAAGGAAATACTGCCTCAACTCACTTTACGATGTCTTGATACCAAAACCAGACGAGGATAATAATACGAGGCTAAAAAAAAAAAAAAAAAAAAACCACCCAATCCAGAATTGTATATGAAAAAAATACATCACGCAAAGTTGAGTTTAGTCCAGAAAATACAAGAGTGGTTTAACATTTAAAAATGAATTAATGTAATTTGCCACATTAACAGATTAGAGGAGGAAAACCCTGTGATCATATTAATGCATTCAGAAAAAGCATTTTATAAAAATTCAACATATAGCACACTAGGAATGGGAGGGAGCTTTCTAAATCTGATAAACATATCTATCGAATGCTCCCTGCAAACATCATACTTAATAATGGAACACTGAGAATGCCTCCTATGCTTTTTTTTTTTTTTTTTTTTGGAGACAGAGTTTCGCTTTTGTTGCCCAGGCTGGAGCGCAATGGCTCGATCTTGGCTCACCGCAACCTCGGCCTCCTGGGTTCAAGCGAGTCTCCTGCCTCAGCCTCCCAAGTAGCTGGGATTACAAGCATGGGCCACCATGCCCGGCTAATTTTTTTGTATTTTTAGTAGAGACAGAGTTTCTCCATGTTGGTCAGGCTGGTCTCAAACTCCTGACCTCAGGTGATCCACCCACCTCAGCCTCCCAAAGTGCTGGGATTACAGGCGTGAGCCACCATGCCCGGCGCCTCCTATGCTTTCATTCAAAGGAAGTAAAAGCAAGAGAAAGCAAGTCCAGGGAAGTAAAGCAAGGAAACGAAATCAGCCGGGCACAGTGGCTCACGCCTGTAATCCTAGCACTTTGGGAGGCCAAGGCAGGTGGATCAGGAGTTCCAGATCAGCCTGGCCAACATGGTGAAACCCTGTGTCTGGTAAAGATACAAAAATTAGTCAGGCATGGTGGTGGGTGCCTGTAGTCCCAGCTTCTTGGGAGGCTGAGGCAGGAGAACTGCTTGAACCAGGGAGGCGGAGGTTGCAGTGAGCCAAGATTGTGCCACTATATTCCAGCCTGGGTGACAGAGCCAGACTCTGCCTCAAAAAAAGAAATCAAAGCTAAAAAGACTGGAATAGAAGAAACAAAATGGTCATTACTTGCAGATGATAGGATTGTGTACGCAGAAAATCAAAAAGAATCCACAAAGAGAACTCAAACATAATTATTAGACTTAATATGAGAGTTTACAAGGTTACTTGATACAAAATCTGTACATAGAAATCCATTGTTTTTCTATATACCAGCAACACACAGTCTGAATGGGAATTCAAAAGAAGGTAGCCAGGCGCAGTGGCTCACAGGCTCACGGGCCAGCACTTTGGGAGGCCAAGGCGGGAGGGCCGCTTGAGTCCAGGAGTTTGAGACCAGCCTGGGCAACATAGCGAGACCCTGTCTCTACAAAAAAATTACAAAATTAGCCAGGCACTGTGGCGCCTGCCTGTAGTCCCAGGTGTTTGGGAGGCTAAGGTGGGAGGATCGCTTGAGCCCAGGAGGCTTCAGTGAGCCATGATTGCGCCAATGCACCCCAGCCTGCACGACAGAGCGAGACCCCGTCTCAAAAAAAAAAATCAGATTGATAAATGCTATGATATTAAAATTAAGACTTTCTGTTTATCACATGATACATCAGCAAACCGAGAAGACAAGTAACAGGTAGGCCGAAGACATACACCCCAGGGATTGGTATGGAAAATACAGAACACCTGCAAAGTGTAAGCCAAGACATGCATGGGCATTTGACAGAAGAAATGAAAAGTGCTGCAATATGGCCGGTGGTCAAGGAATGCCGATTCAAAACCCAGCAGGGCACCATTTCACACCCACTGTATGCGCAGAAACTCTCAAGTCTGCTCTCTGGTGTACGTGAAGACGTGGTGCAGCAGTGGCAGTGGGGGTGTCCGCTGGGATGCCAGCATGGAGAGCTACGTCTTCAGCCCAGCAAACGTGAAGCCCACGTCCCACTGACCCAACGAGTCCCCTTCCAGCATTGAGAAGCCTGGCACACAGCAAGGAGACGACACCAGATCAGTTGACGCTGCCTTCCCATCCCTTGGTGAGGGGACCCGGCCATTGCAGGATACATCCAGCACGACTCCCCTGACATAAGATGTTCCGGTTCCCCAAACCAGCCTAGATCCTTTCTGGTTACACCAGCTTCAGACCAGGGGCTGCCATAGCCACGCCTCTTATCTGCTCAGAAAGCGTAGAAGGTGCATTTGCAGGCCATATACACACATATTTATAAAAATGGTGCTGCCTGTGGATGGATTTATTTTCTTTTTTCTTTCTTTCTTTTCTTTTTTTTTTTAAAGACAGAGTCTTGCACTGTCACCCAGGCTGGAGTGCAATGGCACCATCACAGCTCACTGCAGGCACCAACTCCCAGGCTCAGGCGATCCTCCCACTTCAGCCTCCCAAGTAGCTGGGACTACAGGCTCGCACCACCATGCCTGGATAATTTTTAAATTTTTTTTATAGAGATGGGGGTCTCACTATGTTGCCCATGCTGGTCTAGAACTCCTGGGCCCAAGTGATCCTCCTGCCTTAGGCTCCCAAAGTGCTGGGATTACAGGCGGGAGCCACGACGCCCAGCCTGATTTATTTTCTTCTGTGGAAAGGAAGGAGAAACCCATTCCCCATGCCAGATTGCAGGCGTCTGTCTCATCCGGGGCCAGCAAGGACATGTGTGTGTGTGTTGGGGTAGGCATGGGGGGAAGGACAGGGAGAGGGAGAGAGGCCAGCTGGCTCCCCCAAGCCTCCCCTCCTGGAGCTTCTAGATCCCTCCCTGGCTCCTTCAAGGCTGCCTGGCCTTCCTGTTGGGGAGAGACCCCTCACCGGCTGCTCACTCGCTTTTTGGTGGTCCTTCCCATGGGCCTGCCTGGTTTGCCTCCACATCCTCAGCGGCTGCAGGTGAGAAGCTGTGGATCTGGGGCCCAGTGGTCCAGAGCGTGGCCCGTGCCAGAATGCCCAGGTTCAAATCCCATCTCTGTGGAATGCACTCTGAAGAAACAACGTCAGGTCATGGCCCTGGGCAAGTTACCCACCTCTGTGCCCCATTTCTCTCCATGCAGGTTGGAAAGAATGACACAGCTGCTCAGGGAAGCACCCATACCCCGAGTCTGCTGGGCCTTTGAGCTCCAGGGCCAACACCTGGCCCTATACCCTGGCCGCCCCCAGGGCTCCAGCCACCTGAGCCAAGCTTCTCACCCCCAGGCCTCCCCAGCCCCATCACCATTTCCTCCTCCCTCATGGGCCCCTCAGTCTTACCGTCCTCCCACTTCCGCCAGCCCCTCTGTGGATGGCCCTGCCACAGGGGGAACAGTGCCCCAGCAGAAAAGCCCCAGGGTCGCCTGGATTCTCCTGCCTTCACCTCCTGCCCTGGGTCCAACGCACAGTCTTCAGAATGCTGCCTCCCCAGAGCGCCTCTAGAACGCGCCCGCCTCTCTCCATGCCCATGACCACCACTGGACCAGGCCTCCCCACATTCTCTGCCCCAGTGCCACCAGCTTGCAGTTGCCCATGGCGAGACAAGTTCAAGTTCTCAAGCCTGGCTACAAAGACCCCACCTGATTTGCTGACCTCCGCCACACCCTGGGAGACGGCCCTTGACCAACCTTGTGTTCCAGTCGGTGGGAAACACTGGTTTTTCCTCAACGCCACGTGGGCATGTCACGTGCAGGCCTGGCCTGGGGTAGGCCTCAGCTCCATCTCCTGCCCAACGCCTGCCAAGGTTCATGGTTCAAGGTCATGTAGCCTGACGGTTAAGTGAAGGGGCCCTGTGATTGACTCAGCCTTGCCACATACTAGCTGTGTGACTTTATTCAAGTTTCCTAACCTCCTGTGCCTCAGTTTCCCAACCTGTGTTTGTTTCCGAATGGTGCCAGTGCCAAGCCCAAGCCTGGCATCCAGTAGGTGCTTCGTGCCAGGTTATGGAATGCCCACCCAATAGGAGGGCGCTGCCGTCTCTCACCTGCCAGGTGCCCACGGTCAGTACGCCATCATGCCCGCTGCGGCCAGCAGAGGGCAGCAACATCCTGCCCTGTGCCATTGGGCAAAGGGGCGGGCGGAGAGAGGCTGGGCTGCCTGGCCAGGCTTGTTGGGATGAGTCGGACTGGGCACGATTGCATTGTGGGGAGGGAGGCTGGGGCTCTGTGAGACGTGCTCCTGGCACCGCCAGCTGCTACTTGGCCCTCGCTGGTGGCCCACCAGGTAGGCAAGAGCTGGGGCAGGCTTGGGCTTGGGCTTGGGGTGCAGGGGCTACCAGGCCTCAGGGCAAGGCATCAGGGTGTGCTTGGGCCAGGGAGAAGCTAGGGTCTCAGGGCCAACTGGCTGGGGTCAGGCAAGAGCCCTCGGGTGTCGGCCCAGCCTGACGACGGCACTAGGTGTCTGGGAGCACGGTGTCCCCCAAGTGGTAGCCCTGGGGTTAGGAGGTGGGGAACCATGTTTCTTCCCCGAAATGGGAAAGCCAACGCCAGCCTCGGGCAGGGTACAGGGTAGAGAGGCTGCCCGCCTGGCTCCCCACCCCCACAGCCACCCAACTGGCCCAGCCAGGTGGCAGCAGCCCACTGCCACCTTGCCCTGGAGCCTACTGCTGCCGTGCTGTGGGGGAGGCAGAGACCCCATCCCCAGTGCACCTGCTCCTGTGCCACTGGCCAGGGTGGCCTGTGAGGGTGACAGGGGGTCTAGCTGCTAGGTGCCCCTCCCTTCCCCATCCCCTGCATGGATGGCATCTAGGCCAGCAGGACGGTGCTTCAGAGGGTGGGGTGGACAGCCCCGGCCTGTGGACCCTCTGCCTCAGCCCATCTCAAGCAGCCTCCTCCCGTGGTCCTGCTCACTGCCACCATGCTGTACCTGGCACCACTTCACCAGTCCCCAGGGGCAGGGCTGGGCTGGGGGTGTGGAGGAAGATCTTTTGGACAAAGGCAGGCATTGAGGGCCAGGACTGGCACTTCACCCAGGCCCCAAGGCTACCAGCCGGCATTTGCAGGGGCTCCAAGGCCCACCCCGTGCCCTTCACAGGGACCCGGGGAGCCAGGGAGGGGCATGCTTAGTGACACAGGGGTTGCAGGGCCAGAGGGGGAGGGCTGGCTGGAGGAAACCCCGGCCCTTTGTCCCCGGATCCCGGGGGTGGCTCCCTGAGGGTGGGAAGTGGCAAGGAGCCCCCTGTCCAGAACAGCCCAGTGGGGGTGACAGCACTAGCGAGTGGGGCCCTGGCCTGGCCTCTGGACAGAGGGAACATTGTTGTGGTGGAGGCAGGGCTGCCTTGGCCTGGCCACTATTGACAAAGCTGCCAGCTGTGAGGGAGCCCGGTCGCCAGGCCCTGGGCGCCACCCCCACCGCCGCCCCTCCTTCCCCAGGCCAGCTCGAATGGGGCTGAGCCTCGACTGTCTCCCTCCCACTCAGGACAATGCCCCCCCGCAGCCATCTCATGCCCATCGCCACTGCCCTGGGGCAGCTGAACTGAGCGTATGTGCCACGCCGCCCAGGAGATCCCTCTGCTGCACCACTTCATGGTAAGTGCCCAGGCCCGGTGTCCCCAAAAATGTTCCTGGGAGGGGCAGGGTAGGGCAGGATGGCTGTGGCCAGGCCCAGGACATACAGGCTGCAGCCTCCCTCATGGCAGACACTGCCCCAGATAGCCCGGGGTCCGCAGGAAGTGTCCGTGCTCTTCCTGCCTGTGTTCCTGAGATAAGCAGCTCCTGGGCCTTCCTCCAGGCGCTGCTCTGCCCTGAGTCCCAGCGGCCCCACTCCTGGTTGGCATGTGACCACACACCCAGGGCAGCATCTCTCTGTGAAGGGCAGGAGGGGCCAGAGCAGGGGCTGCTCCCACCTCTCACCCTCGGGGGCTCACCCCGGGGTCCCACCAGACACACCCAGGAACCATCTCCAGTCTGGCACCCCTCCCTGCCCCTTCCCTGACCCCTCCCCCAGCCAGCTCTCCTGGTCTGCTCTTCTCCTGGGACACTCCCACACTGAGGCCCCCTGTGCCAGCCCCTGAGAGACCCAAACTGCTGGGGCCCATGGGGCAGGAGCAGGCCTCCCCGCACCCCTGAAGCCTGTGTTGTCTCTTGACACCCCTGGCTTCTCCCAGCACCCCCGCTGCCTTGCCCCAGTGCTTCCTCGCCCTGGAGCTGGGCGCCAGCATGGAGCTCACCCCTGCCTCTTCGCTGACTTGCTCCTTGCTCAGCCCGCAGCTGCCTGGCTCTTTCCCCCAGCTGCGGAGGGTTCCTCCTTGCAGCCGGCCCTGGCTGCCCAAGGCAGGTTTTCTCTCCCTGTCTGGTCCCTTGGGGCACACGGTGGCCTCACTCCTCTCACCCCACTTAGATCTCTCTTGTCTGGGTGGCGGGCGCAGGGGCGCGCTGTGACACAGCTTCCGCCAGCCTTCCAGCTCCCACGGCCTCCCTCCCTCCCCTGCCCTCTCTCCATCCCTGCCCCCTCTGTGACTCACAGTCCCTCTGTTAGCGCTCTTGTGGCTTTCCAGGACCTGCCCCCCTTCAACAATCTACATGCATATAAAGTAGGAGATGAAAGAATTCTGTCCTTGTGTGCTTGTGCGTGCGCGCATGCTCCCCTCCCTGCCTCTTGCTCCAGCTCTTGGACACTGTCTTTGTCCCTCCTTATGTCCCCCTCTCTCTGTGCCCCCTCTGTCTCCTTGTCTCCGCTCACTCTCTCTCATTCTCCATCTCTCTGCCTCCCTCCCTCCCTGGCCCTGAGCACCCTGGCCTCTGTCCACCCCACCTTCCACCTTCCTCTGGTCCTCTATCTGCCTTGCGCTCCCACTGCCCTGACCTGTGCCCTCTCACAGGCCCCCGTGATGGCTCGCTGGCCTCCCTTCGGCCTCTGCCTCCTCCTGCTGCTGCTGTCCCCACCGCCACTGCCCTTGACAGGGGCCCATCGCTTCTCCGCACCTAATACCACTCTCAACCACTTGGCACTGGCACCTGGCCGAGGCACACTCTATGTCGGCGCAGTGAACCGCCTCTTCCAGCTCAGCCCCGAGCTGCAGCTCGAGGCCGTGGCTGTCACTGGCCCTGTAATCGACAGCCCTGACTGCGTGCCCTTCCGTGACCCAGCCGAGTGCCCACAGGCCCAGCTCACTGACAATGCCAACCAGCTGCTGCTGGTGAGCAGCCGCGCCCAGGAGCTGGTGGCCTGTGGGCAGGTGCGGCAGGGCGTGTGTGAGACACGGCGCCTTGGGGATGTGGCCGAGGTGCTGTACCAGGCTGAGGACCCTGGTGACGGGCAGTTTGTGGCTGCCAATACCCCGGGAGTGGCAACGGTGGGGCTGGTGGTGCCCTTGCCCGGCCGGGACCTCCTGCTTGTGGCCAGAGGGCTGGCGGGCAAGCTGTCGGCAGGGGTGCCACCCCTGGCCATCCGCCAGCTGGCCGGGTCTCAGCCCTTCTCCAGCGAGGGCCTGGGCCGCCTGGTGGTGGGCGACTTCTCCGACTACAACAACAGCTACGTCGGGGCCTTTGCCGACGCCCGCTCCGCCTACTTTGTGTTCCGCCGCCGCGGGGCCCGGGCCCAGGCTGAGTACCGCTCCTACGTGGCCCGCGTCTGCCTGGGGGACACCAACCTGTACTCCTACGTGGAGGTCCCCCTCGCCTGCCAGGGCCAGGGCCTTATCCAGGCCGCCTTCCTTGCCCCGGGCACCTTGCTAGGGGTGTTTGCCGCGGGCCCAAGGGGCACCCAGGCGGCGCTCTGTGCCTTCCCCATGGTGGAGCTGGGTGCCAGCATGGAGCAGGCCCGGAGACTCTGCTACACGGCGGGCGGCCGGGGCCCCAGCGGCGCAGAGGAAGCCACCGTGGAGTACGGCGTCACGTCGCGCTGCGTCACCCTGCCCCTTGTGAGTGGCATGCCCTTCCATCCCCCCTCTCTCTGTGGATGGCTGGCATCTTTCAGCACTGGACAGGGGTGCCCGCCCATGGGAAGTGCCAGCCAACCTCTCAGCCAGGGGTCAGCTGGGTCTCCAGGTCTCCTGCCTGCTCTCCACCCATTTCTTTCCGCCTTTCTCCCTCTGGATGCTATGAGCTTGCCAGGTGCCCTGGCCCTTCGGCCCTGATTGCTGGGCCTTGGGGTAATCCCAGGGTGCCTGGCTCTCCTCCCGCTGGCAGCCTGGGTATCCCCCGACTGCCTCTCTGCTCTCTTCCGGGGGCTGATTCTCCACTTCCTGCCACGTAGGACTCCCCCGAGTCGTACCCCTGTGGCGACGAGCACACCCCCAGCCCCATTGCTGGCCGCCAGCCCCTGGAGGTCCAGCCTCTGCTGAAGCTCGGGCAGCCGGTCAGCGCCGTGGCAGCTCTCCAGGCAGATGGGCACATGATAGCCTTCCTGGGGGACACCCAGGGCCAGCTGCACAAGGTGAGGGCCCGGCCTTGCTGTCCGGCTGGGTGTGCCCCTGGCCACGGAGGCTCAGGAAAGCCCCCAGCAACCTCCACCTCTTAGCCCGCATCCCACGGTTGGGTCAGGGGACTTTGCCACACAGTGACTGCTGGCTGAGCACTGCCCCCTGCAGCCCGGCCTTCACCAGCTGGTGGTGGCTCACGGTGAAGGTGGCTGGGGTGGCTGGGTGAGGTGGGCAGGGTGTGGTGCCTCCTGGTGACCTTCCTGTCTCCCCATAGCTGCCCTCCCACCTGGCAGAACTGTCCCTGGTACACGGGGCCTCACCCAGGGTGCCGCTGCTGCCCCGGTGTCATGGTTCCCTGGAGAGTGTCCTAGGCCTGAGGGTGCTGAGTGGGGGAAGTGATGTGTCCTCCCTCGATGGCCCGGCAGGAAGGGGAACTGGCTCTAAAAAGGAGCCCCCACTAGGAGGAGGGCGTGTCCCTGGAACAGACAACCTTTGGCCATCTGGCCCAGCCTCGTCCTTGTCTCCCCACTCAGGTCTTTCTCCACGGCTCCCAGGGCCAGGTTTACCACTCCCAGCAAGTGGGGCCTCCAGGCTCAGCCATCAGCCCAGACCTGCTGCTGGACAGCAGTGGCAGTCACCTCTATGTCCTGACTGCCCACCAGGTGAGGGCCATCCTGGGGCTGAAGGGGCCAGCACACGCGGCCCAAGTCTCGTGCCCATTGCCTCTCTGCTCTGCTGCCCCTCCAGGTGGACCGGATACCTGTGGCAGCCTGCCCCCAGTTCCCTGACTGTGCCAGCTGCCTCCAGGCCCAGGACCCGCTGTGTGGCTGGTGTGTCCTCCAGGGCAGGTGAGCACGGGGTCTGTGCCTAGGCTAGGGCCAACGGGTGGTGTGTGCCAGGAGGCTGCCCCTGGAAGTAGCCCTAGGCGTGCCGGGAGGCCAACCCTGCCTGTTGGAGAGACTCAGGGCCACCACGGAGGTCACCCATCCTGCCCCATCTCACTGAGCCGTCAATCTGGTTGGCACCCCCCTTTTCCGACACCACCCGGCCTGTGGACTCCTCATCCCAGCAGCCCCAGCCAGGGTCCAGAACCCCACACAGCTGTCCTCCAGCCGGTGCTCCACACGGCAGCCCCTGGAATCCTTTAAGGCAGCCCTGAGTCACTGTGCGTCCCTCAGCCCAGCCGCACCTGCCTCTTAGGGCTGGAGCCCACGCCTTGGCCATGAGGCCCTGCCTGCTTGGCCCCTTTCTCTCTGGACACAGTCCCCTTCACGCCTCCTGCTCATTGCACCCCACTGCACTCCAGCTGGGCCGGCCTCCCCAGCCCCCTGTTGCCGGTCATCCTTGGAGTGTAGGACCCCCACGGTGACCTGATGGACCCCTGCCTGGCAGGTGTACCCGGAAGGGCCAGTGCGGGCGGGCGGGCCAGCTGAACCAGTGGCTGTGGAGTTATGAGGAGGACAGCCACTGCCTGCACATCCAGAGCCTGCTGCCGGGCCACCACCCCCGCCAGGAGCAGGGCCAGGTAAGCCGCCCACCACCACTGGGCCCTCTGGGCAGCATGACCACTGCCTGGAGCATGAACCCCGCCTGCCTCCCGTCCTCCTTCTTCTCCCATGGCCTCTGCTGCCCCCTCTCTCTGGCTACATCTCCCGGTTTCTCCCCGCTGCATCCCAGGTCACTTTGTCTGTCCCCCGGCTGCCCATCCTGGATGCAGATGAATACTTCCATTGTGCGTTCGGGGACTATGACAGCTTGGCTCATGTGGAAGGGCCCCACGTGGCCTGTGTCACCCCTCCCCAAGACCAGGTGCCACTTAACCCTCCAGGCACAGGTGAGTGGCGCATGGGGTAGGGGGCTGGGATGGAAGCTGGAGGGGTAATGAGCCACCTGACCTGTCCTGCCCCCACTGTCCCCTCCCAGACCACGTCACTGTGCCCCTGGCCCTGATGTTCGAGGACGTGACTGTGGCTGTCACCAACTTCTCCTTTTATGACTGCAGTGCCGTCCAGGCCTTGGAGGCGGCTGCCCCGTGAGTCCCTGGGCCTGCCTCCTGGGGTAGGGGTGGCGACCCCAGAGGGCACTCAGTTGAGCAGCCACCCTGCCCCTCTAGGTGTCGCGCTTGCGTGGGCAGCATCTGGCGGTGTCACTGGTGCCCACAGAGTAGCCACTGCGTGTACGGAGAGCACTGCCCAGAGGGCGAGAGGACCATCTACAGCGCCCAGGAGGTGGGTGGGCCCGAACTTCGGGCAGAGACAGGGCTGTCCCTTCTCCACCCTTCCCAGACCCGCCCAGCAGTAGGCCCTTTGAGTTCTGAAGGGCTGAGGGCTTTTGTTTTCCCAGGTGGACATCCAGGTCCGTGGCCCAGGGGCTTGCCCACAGGTCGAAGGCCTGGCAGGTCCCCACCTGGTGCCTGTGGGCTGGGAGAGCCATTTGGCCCTACGCGTGCGGAACCTTCAACATTTCCGAGTGAGCCATCAGGAGGGAAGGGGGCAGGGCAGTGAGGTCTGCCAACAGCGTGTCCACACTCCTGACAGCGTCCTTCCCCAGGGCCTGCCTGCCTCCTTCCACTGCTGGCTGGAGCTGCCTGGAGAACTTCGGGGACTGCCGGCCACCCTGGAGGAGACAGCAGGGGATTCAGGCCTCATCCACTGCCAGGCCCACCAGGTGAGTGGCTGCCCTCCAAACCCTCTTGCCCCCAAGCTTCCGTAGACCCTCAGGGGTCTGCCATCTTTGTGAAGAGCCTGCTTGGGGCCCATAACCTCTGTCTGTGGGCCCCAGTCTTGGGGGAGAGGCAGGGAACAATCACATTGATTCTGGGGGGTGGCCCAGAGGAGACAAGAGTCAGAGGTGCCCTGAGTGGGCACCCAGCCTGACCCCACACTCTGCCCACAGTTTTATCCCTCCATGTCCCAGCGGGAGCTCCCAGTGCCCATCTACGTCACCCAGGGCGAGGCCCAGAGGCTGGACAACACCCATGCTCTTTATGGTGAGCCTGAGGGCAGCCAGGCAGGCGGGGCAGGGTGGGTGGCAGACAGGAGGCGCTCAGCACACTGCCTGACCTTCCCTAGTGATCCTGTACGACTGCGCCATGGGCCACCCGGACTGCAGCCACTGCCAAGCGGCCAACAGGAGCCTGGGCTGCCTGTGGTGTGCTGACGGCCAGCCTGCCTGTCGCTATGGGCCCTTGTGCCCGCCGGGGGCTGTGGAGCTGCTGTGTCCTGCGCCCAGCATTGATGCAGTGAGTCTCCTGCCGGGCCCCCACAGCCCAGTGGCCCACTTCTCCTGCCCCGCACTGTCCTATCCTCTGTGATCAGACCAGCCCTGCCCCAGGCCCCCAAACCCCAGCAGCTCGGCCTGGCTGGGCTGGTTGGCTGGCCGGGCACCCGGCACTGCAGAGTGGAGTGTGGGTGCGGGGGACCCCATCTGCCATCATTTGCCTGCTGCAGGTCGAGCCCCTGACCGGTCCCCCTGAGGGAGGCTTGGCCCTCACCATCCTGGGCTCCAACCTGGGCCGGGCCTTCGCCGATGTGCAGTATGCCGTGAGCGTGGCCAGCCGGCCCTGCAACCCTGAGCCCTCTCTCTACCGCACGTCGGCCCGGTGAGGCACTTGGAGGGTGAAGATGGGTGGGGAGGCCCTCAGAGATGGCCACCCAGAGATAAGGAAGGCCTGTGGCCAAGAAACCTGGGGCACTCGGGTCAGGGGAGGGGTGGAGAAAGTGCGCTCGGTAGCAGCTGGTGGGCTGTCCCCTGCGTCCCTGAGCCCTGAGCAGCTCCCAGGCCTCGGCTTTCCAGGATTGTGTGTGTGACATCTCCTGCCCCCAATGGCACCACTGGGCCCGTCCGGGTGGCCATTAAGAGCCAACCACCAGGCATCTCAAGCCAGCACTTCACCTACCAGGTCAGTGGCCTCCCAGGTGCGCCCTACGCAGGGGAGGGTAGGAGGGAGGGCCAGGAAGGACAGGCGCCTAGTAAGGATGTCAAGCTGGGTCTGCGGGGAGCAGGAAGCACCGCTGCATGTCTAGGAGGGAAGCCATGGCATGTGAGTGGAGGTGGGCAGCCAGGCCAGTCTGAGGCACGAAGCTCTCAGGATCTGTTGCGCTGGGCACTTGGTGGCACCGTTTCCTGGGTGGGAAGCCTGGGACAGGAGCAGTGAGGGCAGGGGTGGGTTCTGCCCAAAGAGGCAACTGGATTTGAGAGTTTAGAGCTCCAGGTCTGGGGGCTGTAAGCTGTGGTGGGGAGGAGGCTGTCCCAAGGGGGACAGAGTGGCAGTGAGGATGAAAGAGCCCCACTTCTACTCCCCATGCGGCAGGGGTGGGTGGGAGGAAGCTGGCCAGTGTGCAGTGGCCTCGGGAAGGAGGGCGTGGTCCACTTTGGCCCCAGGAGGTGAAGTCCAGAGATGACCTGCGCTTCAGAACCGGAGGGCCTTGGGCATGGCCCAGGGGGGTGAAAGGGCCAGGCTGGGCTGCCGTGCCTACCCAGCCTGCGCTGTTCGCCAGGACCCTGTCCTGCTGAGCCTGAGTCCTCGCTGGGGCCCCCAGGCAGGGGGCACCCAGCTCACCATCCGAGGTCAGCACCTCCAGACAGGTGGCAACACCAGTGCCTTCGTGGGTGGCCAACCCTGTCCCATGTGAGTCCCGGCCTGGCTGCCGTCGGGTGGTGGGCACTCCCATAGGCCTCAGTGTCCTTTCTACACAGTGGGGGTGGTACATTTAGAGAAGTGGTTGCTGTGGCCACCCCCAGTGGTCCCTGCCCTTGTCAAGGCAGGCAAAGCAGGGCTTCTCCTACGGGGGTTGGGCCAGGGCTGGGGTAGAGGGGTGGTAGAGCCGAGATGAGAGACCCCACTACCCATCCTGCAGCCTGGAGCCAGTGTGTCCGGAGGCCATTGTGTGCCGCACCAGGCCCCAGGCTGTCCCAGGAGAAGCAGCGGTCCTTGTGGTCTTTGGCCATGCCCAGCGCACACTGCTCGCCAGCCCCTTCCGCTACACCGCCAACCCCCGGCTCGTAGCGGCGGAGCCCAGTGCCAGCTTCCGGGGGTGAGGGTCAGCCCGCAGGCCAGCCTGTGCACCAGGCAGGAGGGAAGGTGGGATGCGGGCTGGGCTATGTTGCCCACCGCCCGCCCACACCCGACTGCCATCCTGGTACAGGGGTGGGCGACTGATCCGTGTCAGGGGCACCGGCCTAGACGTGGTGCAGCGGCCCCTACTGTCTGTGTGGCTGGAGGCTGACGCAGAGGTGCAGGCTTCCAGGGCCCAGCCCCAGGACCCACAGCCAAGGAGGAGCTGTGGAGCCCCTGCTGCGGACCCCCAGGCTTGTATCCAGCTCGGTGGGGGGCTGCTGCAGGTGAGCCCCTCACCAGCAGGCGACAAGGCTGTCCCCGACCATGCCCATGCCCAGTGGGGAGGGGGAGGGTAGGCCGCCATGCCCCTAGCAGTGCACAGCGGAGCCCAGCTCACTCCACCTGTGGTCGGCCCTGAATGCCCCACAGTGCTCCACCGTCTGCTCCGTCAACTCGTCCAGCCTCCTCCTGTGCCGGAGCCCTGCTGTACCAGACAGGGCCCGCCCGCAGCGGGTCTTCTTCACCCTAGACAACGTGCAAGTGGACTTCGCCAGTGCCAGTGGGGGCCAGGGCTTCCTGTACCAGCCCAACCCCCGCCTGGCACCCCTCAGCCGTGAGGGGCCTGCCCGCCCCTACCGCCTCAAGCCAGGCCATGTCCTGGATGTGGAGGTGAGGGCCACCTTCAACCCTGCCCCGCCACGGTGCTCAGGCCGCCTCTGTGGGGGCCAGCGGCTGAGGCTCCCATGTGTGTCCCAGGGCGAGGGCCTCAACCTGGGCATCAGCAAGGAGGAGGTGCGCGTGCACATCGGCCGCGGTGAGTGCCTGGTGAAGACGCTCACGCGCACCCACCTGTACTGCGAGCCGCCTGCGCACGCCCCGCAGCCTGCCAATGGCTCCGGCCTGCCACAGTTCGTGGTGAGTCCGTGCCCTGGGTGGGCAGGTGGACCGGGTGCCGCCAGCATGCACTCAGGAACCCTGCCCGCCCCCCAGGTGCAGATGGGCAATGTGCAGCTGGCCCTGGGCCCTGTGCAGTACGAGGCTGAACCCCCGCTGTCTGCCTTTCCCGTGGAGGCCCAGGCAGGCGTGGGCATGGGTGCTGCAGTGCTGATTGCCGCCGTGCTCCTCCTCACCCTCATGTACAGGTGAGACCCCCCCACCCCCAGCACACTTCCCTCCTCGCCATTGGCAAGGGCGCCCTGGCAGGCGGCTGGCCTGGCCCCGGCCCTGGCTGATGCTGGCCCCGGCCCTGGCTGATGATGCTGGCCCCGGGCTGCAGGCACAAGAGCAAGCAGGCCCTGCGGGACTACCAGAAGGTGCTAGTGCAGCTGGAGAGCCTGGAGACCGGCGTGGGAGACCAGTGCCGCAAGGAGTTCACAGGTGGGTGCGGAGGCCGGGGGACAGGGTACCCACGAGGCCTGAACTCACACCTCGGCGCCTCCTGGCTCCGCAGACCTCATGACGGAGATGACCGACCTCAGCAGCGACCTGGAGGGCAGCGGGATCCCCTTCCTGGACTACCGCACCTATGCCGAGCGCGCCTTCTTCCCTGGCCATGGCGGTTGCCCGCTGCAGCCCAAGCCTGAGGGGCCAGGGGAGGACGGCCACTGTGCCACTGTGCGCCAGGGCCTCACGCAGCTCTCCAACCTGCTCAACAGCAAGCTCTTCCTCCTCACGGTGAGGGCCGTGTGGCGGGAGTGCCCAGTGGGCAAGGAGGTGGGGCTGGGGAACTACTGGCCTGAGACAAAGGTGGGGGAGGAGTGGGGCTTCCCAGGATGAGCCTCCGACCCCTGCTCAGCTCATCCACACCCTGGAGGAGCAGCCCAGCTTTTCCCAGAGGGATCGCTGCCATGTGGCTTCGCTGCTGTCGCTAGCGCTACACGGCAAGCTGGAGTACCTGACGGACATCATGAGGACCCTGCTGGGTGACCTGGCGGCCCATTACGTGCACAGGAACCCCAAGCTCATGCTACGCAGGTTGGCCTTGACCTGGACCCAGCGGCGGGGGTGAGGGCTTGCCACAGACCTGCCCCCATCGCACCCTGGGCGGGCTCTGTCCAGGGGCGGGTGGGGCCAGGAAGCCCCAGCAGGTGGAGGGAAGGAAAGTGAGATGTGCTCAGCAGGGACACAAAGGCCTGACCCTGTGGCCGGCTCCCCGCAGGACAGAGACCATGGTGGAGAAACTGCTCACCAACTGGCTGTCCATCTGCCTGTACGCCTTCCTGAGGGTGAGGGGCACTGTCCCGCCTGCTCCCAGCCCTGAGTGGCAGACTCCTCCCCTCTTGCCATGAGGGGGCTACTGCCTGCGCCCTACGTGACGAAGGCCTGGCAAGGGGGGCTTTGGAAAGGGAAGGACTTTGAACCCTCTCCGGGGCTGGAGACGAGGCAGAGGCGAGAAGGGCTGTCATCAATCCCCCCTCGCTTGGCTGATGCCGGCTCATCTTGGCAGTGCAGGAGGTGGCTGGTGAACCACTGTACATGCTCTTCCGGGCCATCCAGTACCAGGTGGACAAAGGCCCCGTGGACGCCGTGACAGGCAAGGCCAAACGGACCCTGAATGATAGCCGCTTGCTGCGGGAGGACGTGGAGTTCCAGCCCCTGACGCTGATGGTGCTGGTGGGGCCCGGGGCTGGCGGGGCCGCAGGCAGCAGCGAGACGCAGCGCGTGCCAGCCCGGGTGCTCGACACGGACACCATCACCCAGGTCAAGGAGAAGGTGTTGGACCAAGTCTACAAGGGCACCCCCTTCTCCCAGAGGCCCTCAGTGCATGCCCTAGACCTTGGTGAGAGAGCCAGCCCTGCCCACCCACCCCAGGGACCCTTCCCTACCCCTCCGGCACCTGGAGCCCCTCAACTGTGCCTTACTATGAGTGTGGGGCGTGGAGAGCAGGCTGTAGACTATCTGCTTCCCTGACTCCCTCCAGAGTGGCGCTCAGGCCTGGCTGGTCACCTGACCCTATCGGATGAAGACTTGACCTCCGTGACCCAAAACCACTGGAAGAGACTCAACACCTTGCAACACTACAAGGTGTGAGCAGGGACGGGGCGAGGCGGGACGGGGCGAGGCAGGGCGGGGCTGGGGCGGGGCGGGGCGAGGCAGGGCAGGGCAGGGCTGGGGCAGGGCAAGACAGGGCTGGGGCGGGGCTGGGGCGAGGTGGGGCAGGGCGGGGCTGGGGCGGGGAGGGGCGAGGCAGAGCAGAGCAGGGCAGGGCTGGGGCAGGGGGAGGCACGGCAGGGCGAGGAAGGGGCAGGGCGAGGCAGGGCGGGGCTGGGGCAGGGCAGGGCTGGGGCGGGGCGAGGCAGGGCGGGGAGGGGCGGGGCGAGGGCGGGGCGGGGCAAGGCGGGGCGGGGCAAGGCAGGGCGGGGCGGGGTGAGGCAAGGCAGGGAAGGGCAGGGATGGGGTGGGGCAGGGTGAGGCGAGGCAGGGCGGGTCTGGGGCGGGGCAGGGCGAGGCAGGGCAGGATGTGGGCGGTGTAGGCGCCTGGCTACGGGTCAGCACAGCCTCCGCTCCCCATCTCTGCCAGGTCCCAGATGGAGCAACAGTGGGGCTCGTCCCTCAGCTGCACCGTGGCAGCACCATCTCCCAGAGCCTGGCCCAGAGGTGCCCCTTGGGAGAGAGTGAGTCCCTCGGCCCTGACCTGGGGCCACTGGAGTCCAGGCTGGGCAGGCAGAACTCCTGGCCACGCATCTGCCTCAACTTCATCCCCCACCCCACCGAGATCTTCTGTCCATCTCTCCTTCCTTTCTTCCAGTCCCCACACTGCCCCACCTTGTCGGGGGAGTGGACTGGGCATCCCAGGCCAGGGGCAGGGGGTATAGCCCTGAAGCCAGGCTCCTGTGCCCTCAGACATACCCACGCTGGAGGATGGCGAGGAGGGGGGGGTGTGCCTCTGGCACCTGGTGAAAGCCACCGAGGAGCCAGAAGGGGCCAAGGTGCGGTGCAGCAGCCTGCGGGAGCGCGAGCCAGCAAGGGCCAAGGCCATTCCGGAAATCTACCTCACCCGTCTGCTGTCCATGAAGGTTGGTGCGGCCTGGGTGGCTGGGCCTGAGAGGAGGCTCAGCCAGGGACCCCGACCGAGCCAGGGTGTGGGAGGGGCAGGGGCAGCCTCAGCCGTGGATGGCCCCCACACCCTGCCCTCCACACAGCCCTTATCCCCTGCCTCGCAGGGCACGCTGCAGAAGTTTGTGGACGACACCTTCCAGGCCATTCTCAGTGTGAACCGGCCCATCCCCATCGCCGTCAAGTACCTGTTTGACCTTCTGGATGAGCTAGCAGAGAAGCACGGCATCGAGGACCCAGGGACCCTGCACATCTGGAAGACCAACAGGTGCCTTTCCTGCTGCCCCACCCCTGCTGTGCACATGGTCCACTGAGTCCCAGAGAGACCAGGACATTCCCAGGGTGGATGCGCCCACCTGGGGTTTCTGGAACTTACAGGAAGATCTAGGGCCCAGGTCACCTAGGCCACCAGGCCAGCTTCCAGCGGCCCCTGGCCCCGAGTGTGTTGCCAGTAGGCTGGAGTACATGGGGCGGAGATCACGATGGCAGGCCAGGGCCTCACGCCCACGCCTGCCCTGCGCCCCCAGTCTGCTGCTGCGGTTCTGGGTGAATGCCTTGAAGAACCCACAGCTCATCTTTGATGTACGGGTGTCGGACAATGTGGACGCCATCCTTGCTGTCATCGCCCAGACCTTCATTGACTCCTGTACCACCTCGGAGCATAAAGTGGGCCGGGTGAGAGCAGTGCCAGCAGCAGCAGCTGGCAGGGGCTTGAGGAGGAAAGGCTTATGGGGGAAGCCTAGAGGGCTGTGCACAGAGCTCTGGGTGGGCAGTGGCAGCATCATGGGGGCGCCTTCACCTCCGAGCTCATGCCTAGCGCCTCCCCTCCCTCCGGAGCAGGATTCCCCAGTGAACAAACTGCTCTACGCCCGGGAGATCCCACGCTACAAGCAGATGGTGGAGAGGTGGGTGTCAGAGGCATCGGGGCTGCGGGGATGGGGGCTGCCCCACCCCTAACTAAGTCTGCTCCTCCAGATACTATGCGGACATTCGCCAGAGCTCTCCGGCGAGCTACCAGGAGATGAACTCTGCTTTGGCTGAGCTCTCCGGGGTGAGGCATGGCCCGGGGGGGTGCGCCTGTCCACACGTGGGTGGAAAGACTAGCAGAGCAGAGGGGGGAGACTTGGGGCTTGAGGACCAGGCTGGGACCTCACTGCCCCCCTCCACGTGGTGCCCCCAGAACTACACTTCTGCTCCCCACTGTCTGGAGGCTCTGCAAGAACTCTACAACCACATCCACAGGTACTATGATCAGGTGAGGCCCAGGGCACTCCGGAGGGGAGGCACAGTGGAGCGGGAGGCCCGTGGACCCTCCCGGGGGAGCAGGGGTGCCAGCCCGTGCTGGCGGGGCCCAGGCTGGGGAAGGGACTCGGCTTTCATTCCGATTCCCCAGGGAGACGCCAGGCAGCCCCTGCTGGATCCCCAGGCTCCTGCGGTGATGGAAGCAGGGTGGGTGGCCCTGGGCCAGCAGGCAGAGGGGCAGGCTCAGACAGGCACCCTCCTCTGCCCGGGCAGATTATCAGTGCCCTGGAGGAGGACCCTGTGGGCCAGAAGCTGCAGCTGGCCTGCCGCCTGCAGCAGGTCGCCGCCCTGGTGGAAAACAAAGTGACTGACCTGTGAGCTCTGGCTCAGACAGCAGCAAGCCAGATCCACCAACACCGCAGTGCCTTATGACCCCGGAACCGAGCCAGCCACTGAGGGGAGCTGGCAGAGCCTGGGGGCACAGGGTGCAAAGCCAGGCACTGTGCCCAGCAGTGGGCTCCCTGCCTGCCACCTCCCCTGCCAGCCCACCCATCTTCCCCCCACCTAAGATTGTTTCTAATTTATAAGGATCCCCCTCCTTCCCCCTCTCCCCATTGTATTTATTTGCCTGCTGGAAAATCACATCCGGAAATAAAATAGAAATATGTCTTTTTATTTTATTTTGAGACGGAGTCTCGCTCTCTCTCCCAGGCTGGAGTGCAGTGGCACAATCTCGGCTCACTGCAACCTCTGTTTCCCGGAGTTCAAGCAATTCTCCTGCCTCAGCCTCCCGAGTAGCTGGGACTACAGGCGTGTGCCACCACACCCGACTAATTTTGGTATTTTTAGTAAAGACAGGGTTTCCCCATGTCGGACAGGCTGGTCTCAAAACTCCTGACTTCAGGTGATCTGCCCGCCTCAGCCTCCCAAAGTGCTGGGATCACAGGCATGAGCCACCGCGCCTGGCCAGAAATGCCTTTTGACAAAGGGCCCAATCCCCAGCCCCTGCTGTTCCCTGCAGGAGCTGACTCAGTGCTCTCCTGACTGAGAGTCCTTCAGCCCCATGCCTATAACCTGCTACCTACGGACAAAGAGAGGCCATCAGGTACCCAGGCTTCACTTTCCCTCCCACTCTCTGACCTCGCTGGCCCCTCCAGCAATGCCTGGCCCACCCCTACCAGTTCACGGACCCTGGTACAGGGACACTGCACCAATATCTTGGGACAAACACCCTCTCTGCCGAGCCCCCTCCCTTTCATTGGGACTCCTCTGTCAGGCCCCAGCTGGCCTCCCGGCTCCACCCTCGCCTCTCCATTCTCTTGTCCTTGAAGTGGCCAGAGTGATCTTTTGCTGAGCAGAAGCTCAGTGACCACCCCCCAACCCCATATCACCCAAGCTCCACATTAAGCCTACAGACACCAGGCCTCTAGTCCTCGCCCTCGAACCATGTGGCAGCCGTGGCCAGCACGTGAAGGGCTGGAACGCGTCTTGGCCGCAGGCCTTGCCCCAGTGTGCCCTGTGCTGCCCTGGATGCTTCTGGGGACCCAATTTCTCCTGGTCTCTCATGATGCAGCCCCTGGGTCACAGGCCCCTCAGTCACCACCGCACTCATGGGGAAGTGGCTATGGGCTTGCTTGTCCCCAGCAGCGAGCAGCTTCCTGCTGCCTCCCTCACGTCTGGCTATGGAGCAGCCCACGACAGGCACCTTGCAAATGGTGGAGAGGAAGGGCAGGCGCTGGGAGCCAGAGTGCCAGGCAGCGTCGCAGGAGCAGGTTCTGGGCTGGCAAGCTCCCAGGCCTCCCCTCAGCAGGCCTGTTGCCTCTGGTAGGGGAAATGAGGGGTCCCCAGTGACGCCACATTCAGAGGGCACTGGGCTCCCAGTTGTCCTAGGGGCTGATGAAACATAGAAGAAGCAGGAAGTGGCTGGGAGCAGCCAGGGACAGGGTTCCCATGGGAATGAGAAGGGCACCTCCAGGAGGATGCCCACAGGGGCACAGGTGGTGGGGGCTTGGCCTAAGGACCAGGTTGCCAAGTGGAGCACATCCCCACAGTCCGCACCGGAGAACGGGAGCCCGACCTGGGGTACGGGTTGCTTCACCCCCGCGTGGACCTCCCCCTCAGCTGGGGTGCGGAGGCTCAGCATGGGGGCCCAGTTGCCCCTAGTCCCCAAGCAGTAGCCCCCTCTGCCTCCAGGGTGGGCCTGGAGCAGGAGGGGGGCCTCTGCCCGGGGACCGGGCTCTCTGGGGCCGCCGTCGCGCCGCCCCCTCCCCGCACCGCATACCTTGCCCACAGCCGAGCAGCTGGGAGGCTATTTATAAAGGCGGGTGAGATCAGCGGCCGGCCGAGGCTATAAATTCGCAGGCCGCGGCCGGGCCCCACAGGAGCAGCCGCCCGGGGCACCGGAGCTGCGGGCTGCGTGGCCGGGATGAGCGCCAGCACGGGCGGTGGTGGCGACAGCGGCGGCAGCGGCGGCAGTAGCAGCAGGTAGGGCTCGGCTGGGGCACCCGGAGCCCCTGGCGTCTCTCATGCCCACTGCCACTCACCCCACCCACAGCTCACAGGCATCCTGCGGGCCCGAGTCCTCGGGCTCCGAACTAGCCCTGGCCACACCGGTGCCTCAGATGCTGCAGGGCCTTCTGGGCTCCGACGACGAGGAACAGGAAGACCCCAAGGACTACTGCAAGGGTGAGACTTGGCCTTGGGGACATGCGGCCTCACGGCCACTGCAGGGACCCAGGGCAGTCCTGGGCCCACATGGGCCAGATGGTCAATGGGGCCGAGGTGTTCGGGGGCCCAGGGGAGTGAGAACCCCCTCCACCCCGATCTATCATCTCCCCTGGGCAGGCGGCTACTACCCTGTGAAGATCGGCGACCTGTTCAATGGGCGGTACCACGTGGTGCGTAAACTGGGCTGGGGCCACTTCTCCACCGTCTGGCTCTGCTGGGACATCCAGTGAGTGCCTCCTTTGCCTCCGGGGCCCAGCACTGGCTGGAATCCTGTCCCTGGGCTTGGTTGGGGCCACCCTGATCCCCGCCGTGGGTCCTGCCAGGGCCACAGCCTACAAGGGTCTCGGTATTGCAGGCGCAAGCGCTTTGTAGCCCTCAAAGTGGTGAAGAGTGCAGGGCATTACACGGAGACAGCTGTGGATGAGATCAAGCTCCTGAAATGTGTGAGGCACCTCCCTACCCCACTCCCAGCTCCCCTGGAGCTGCCTGGGGCCTGGCAATAAGGGTGCAAGGCCTGCCGGGGCTCTGTGGGGCAGGGCGGGGCTCCCTGAGGGGCAGCCTCCAGCTGGCTGTGCCCAAGGGGGAGGATCTGGAGGAACAGGCGAGGGACAGGAGGGGTTGGCGGCCTTTCTTCCAGCAGGGCCCAGCTGGAGCAGGAGAAGGGTACACTGAAGGGAGCTGTGGGCTTCAGGGCAGGGTGGAACCATCTGTGGCCCCTTGGCTTTTGCTCCAGGTCCGGGACAGCGACCCCAGTGACCCCAAAAGAGAGACCATTGTCCAACTCATTGATGACTTCAGGATCTCAGGAGTCAATGGAGTCCGTATCCTTTGCAGGAAGAGCAAAGCAGTGTGGCAGCCAAGGGCCGGCAAATGGGGGGGCCCTCGCTGCTAGAGCCTGTCTGCAGATCCGCACAATGGGCTTGCATCCCTCCCAGTAACGGGAGCCTCTGGCACGACCCCGCCCCCGGGTAACTGTGTTTACGTGGAGGCTAGCGTTGATCGTCCATGGACGTTGCTATTATCCCCAAACGGCAGGTGCTGTCTCTGTGGCACTGCCTTCCCTTTGGGGGACTGCCAAGAGGTCCTATGGCATAACTAGTGTGGGAGTGGGCTGGCCCGAGAGGCCTCCGTGCCTGCTCCTCCAGCGCCACCTCTAGGATGACCACAAAATGCACCATCCCAACTGGCATACCTGTTGAGAGTGACAGGGACACTATCGATGATGACACCAGCATAATGGTGACCAGGACTGCCCAGGGGAGGCCCTGCCTCCCCACCTCCACACGGCCCAAGCCTTGCTGCTCCCCTAGCGGAGGGTGAGTGGGGCCTGTACTGCAGCTAGTGTCCACTGGCCGCCCTTCACTCCCAGCCCAGATGTGTGCATGGTGCTGGAGGTGCTGGGCCACCAGCTCCTCAAATGGATCATCAAGTCCAACTACCAGGGCCTGCCCGTGCCCTGCGTGAAGAGCATCGTGAGGCAGGTGAGTGCCACCCACTGGGCTGCCCAGCCTGGCCTGGGCGGGAGTTGGAGGAGGTCAGGTGCGACTCTCCGCAGGTGCTGCACGGCCTGGACTACCTCCACACCAAGTGCAAGATCATCCACACGGACATCAAGCCCGAGAACATCTTGCTGTGTGTGGGGGACGCTTACATCAGGCGCCTGGCTGCCGAGGCCACGGAGTGGCAACAGGCAGGGGCGCCGCCCCCCTCCCGCTCCATAGGTACCAAGGGCCCACATGGGGCTGGGTCAGGGCCTCTGGGCGTGAACCCCTGCCTGAGTCTCTGTTCCTCCCTGTCCCCCCCCTGCTCCCCACCTGCACTCCCAGTCAGCACTGCCCCCCAGGAGGTCTTGGTAAGTTGGGGGGCCCCTCTCTCCCATCTGAGCCAACTGGAGGCCATCTCTGGAGCCACAGTGGCTCCACCCCCCACCTTCACGCACTCCCACGGTGGTAATCCCGAAAGGCTGGGTGGCTGGGCTGACGGTGATTCCCGGGGGGGGTCAAGTGCCCCAAACTGCTCTTGGTGAAAGGATGCTGTCTTCCCCGAATGGCCACTTCCGCCTGCCTTAGCTTGGGCTGAGAGGGGACAGAGAGCACCCTGAGGCGGGCCGGCCAGGTCTTCCCACTCCTAATGGAGCGGTGGGGAGTGGGGCCACAGGCGGGGAGGCAGGGAGAGTAGTGAGTAGCTGGTGCCAAGGGGTGCTGGCGCCACATTCTGGTGTCCATGGGAGCCCTGGGGCCCGGAGAGGCCTCTTCCCTGGCGGCTGTGCAGGGAAACCTCCACTTCATGCTGACTGGGGCGGGCGACAGGAACCCTGGGGTGACCCTGGCTCTGACAGCAGACCGGTAAGCTGTCCAAAAACAAGAGGAAGAAGATGAGGCGCAAACGGAAACAGCAGAAGCGGCTGCTGGAGGAGCGGCTGCGGGACCTGCAGAGGCTGGAGGCCATGGAGGCTGCCACCCAGGCTGAGGGTGAGGGGCCACAGGGGGTGATGGGCCGTGGAGCGCAGCAAAGGCTGCAGGGCATCTGCTCAGCAGCTGCCTCCACCCCGTCTCCCCAGACTCTGGCTTGAGACTAGACGGGGGCAGCGGCTCCACATCCTCTTCAGGCTGCCACCCCGGGGGCGCCAGAGCAGGTCCCTCCCCAGCCTCTTCCTCCCCCGCCCCGGGGGGCGGCCGTAGCCTCAGCCCCGGCTCACAGACCTCAGGCTTCTCTGGCTCCCTCTTCTCTCCTGCCTCCTGCTCCATCCTCTCCGGCTCGTCCAATCAGCGAGAGACCGGGGGCCTCCTGTCGCCTAGCAGTAAGTTGGGTGGCAAGTGGTGGGCAGGCAGGGCTGGCAGTAGTCGGACCACTTCAGTCTCCCTGCTCTGCCTTCCCCAGCACCATTCGGTGCCTCGAACCTCCTGGTGAACCCCCTGGAGCCCCAAAATGCAGATAAGATCAAGATCAAGATCGCAGACCTGGGCAACGCCTGCTGGGTGGTATGAGCAAGCGTGGGAGAGCAGAGTGGGGGGCCCTCCTCCAAGGGTGGAGGCACAGGGCCACTCTTGGGGAGCCCTACCCCAGTCTGCAGTGCACATGAACCGTCGGCTGGGTGGGCATTGGTCCTGCCCAGTCAACAGCACTGGGGCCATGGCCAAGGGCAGGGGCCACTAGGAAGGGATCAGCCTCAGCCTCAGATCACTGGGCCTGTCCCTCTTGGAGGATCTGGGGACCCCGAGGCTCATAGCAAACCCCACTGAGCTCCTCGGGTAGGCGGATCGGGGTGGGGCAGGAGTCCGTGGGGGCAGGACAGCCTTGGCCCCGGCCCGTCCCCAGGGCTCCCCTTGCTTCCAGCACAAGCACTTCACGGAAGACATCCAGACTCGGCAGTACCGGGCCGTCGAGGTGCTGATCGGCGCCGAATACGGCCCCCCGGCAGACATCTGGAGCACAGCCTGCATGGTACGCCCGCCCGGGCTGCCCTGTGCCCAGGGCCAGCAGCCCACCAGCCAGCAGCCTCACCTCCTCCCCCTTCCAGGCCTTCGAGCTGGCCACTGGTGACTACCTGTTCGAGCCGCATTCTGGAGAAGACTACAGTCGTGATGAGGGTAAGGGATGAGGGCTCTGGGCTCAGCTTCCCGGCCTCCCGGCCTGCCTGCCCCCAACCTCCTCTTTCTGCCCACAGACCACATCGCTCACATAGTGGAGCTTCTGGGGGACATCCCCCCAGCCTTCGCCCTCTCAGGCCGCTATTCCCGGGAGTTCTTCAACCGGAGAGGTGAGGGCCTGGGCAGCCTCAGGCCATGTGGCTGCAGGGAGGGTGGGATGGGGACCGTGGATTCTGCAACAGAGGGAACACTGGGTCCCAGGAGCCAGGGCCTAAGCAGAAGCCAGGCCCAGAGACAGGGACAGAGCCTGACGCCCGCTGGCCTGCCCGCAGGAGAGCTGCGGCACATCCACAATCTCAAGCACTGGGGCCTGTACGAGGTACTCATGGAAAAGTACGAGTGGCCCCTAGAACAGGCCACACAGTTCAGCGCCTTTCTGCTGCCCATGATGGAGTACATCCCCGAAAAACGGGCCAGTGCCGCTGACTGCCTCCAGCACCCCTGGCTCAACCCCTAGGCCCGGCTATGGCTCCACCTCCAGCTCTCTGTGCCTTAAGGGAAAAGCGGGACAGCTCCCACCACCCTGCTGGGCGCCAGTTCTCCACAACCACAGGGCAGAGAGACGCTGGAGCCAGGCCCGGCTCTCAGAGCGTGTTCTGCCTGAGACCCCCGTGAGGGCTCTCGGAGAAAGTGTGTGTATTCCTTTCTTAATAAAGTGTGGACTGAACATCGGTGCCTGGAGTGAGGGAGGCCCACGCCAAGTCTAGGGAGAAGGTGCTTTATTCTGGGATCTGCGTACCAGGCTGGCTGGGGTGCTGGAGTGGGAAGGGGAATCCAAGGAGCAAACCAAGAAGGTCCTAGGGCCAGCCTAGGCCTCCACGGCCCGGCCATTGATGACGCGGATGTGGCGGATGATGTCCTGGATGGCTTCAGATGTTGTGCCCTGGCCCCCGATGTCCGGAGTGTGCATCTGTAGGACACAGGCAGGCTCGGCACACACCAGGCCCTGCCACCCCCCGCTGTCTCCTGTGACGTGCAGGACTGGGATTGCCACAGGAGGGAAGTGGCACCAGCTAAGGGCCAGAAGATGGGGCCAGATCCGGTACCATCCTCCCCTGGGGGCTGTGGTCAGTGCATGAGGCGGGCTACAGGAGGCTGCAGGGGGAGACTGGGCGGGGCAGCAGGGTAGGGTGCGAGGGGAACCTCACATTCTCGTTGTCCATGGATGCCAGGACAGCCTTACGAATGGAGGTGGCATAGGAGTGCAGCCTAGAGGATGGGACAGCCAGCCTTCAGTCCCTGGGGCCCGGAGGGCTGGCCAGGGGCTTGCGGGGCACTGGGAGCCACTCACTTGAGGTGGTCCAGCATCATGCAGCTGGCCAGCAGGGTGGCCGTGGGGTTGGCGATGTTCTTATTGGCGATACTCTTGCCGGTGTTCCTCGTAGCCTGGGGAGGCAAGACGAAGGAGAGTGGGTGGAGAGCAGAAGGATGCCGGGCAGTGACTCTGCTCCTGTGACACGTCCAGAAGAAGCCACTCCACAGGGACAAAAGCCCACCAGCGGGTGCCAGGGGTTGGGGGAAGGTGTGGGGACAGATAGCTTATGGGGACAGGCTTTCCTCGTGGGGTGGTGAAAATGTTCTGGAATGAGCTGGTGGTGACGGCAGTACAACCCTGGATATCCAAAATACTACTAAATCATGCATTTTGAACGGGCTAACCGGATGGGATGAGTGTGCCTCACTAAGTCTGTGAACAGGAGAAAGGCGGCAAGCCGCGGCACTGCCACCGGCACTCACTGTTTCAAACACCGCGTACACATGGCCATAGTTGGCCCCAGCCACAAGGCCTGGGCCCCCGACCAGTCCCGCGCAGACATTGTTGACGATGTTGCCATAGAGATTGGGCATCACCATGACATCAAACTGCTGGGGCCGGGACACCAGCTGCAGGACAAGGAGGGGGCTGGCTGAGGAGCAGATTCGGAAGCATGGGTGAGAGAAGCCCAGGGCACTCAGGGCAGGGGGACAGCACTGGGCAGGCTAATACCTGCATGGTGGTGTTATCCACAATCATGTTCTCGAAGGTGATCTGAGGGTAGCGGGCTGCCACCTCCCTGCAGCACTGGAGGAAAAGCCCATCGCCCAGTTTCCTGGTGGGGGGTTAGGAATAGGACACCAGCTTGGCCATCTCAACAGTCAGCCGGAGAGACGGGGCGTGCAGAGGGCCCCATGAGGCTGGGGTCTGAATTCTAACCTGTCCCTCACCAGCAAAATGGACAGAATCCCACCCCACCTCCCCTAAGTGTGGGTTCTGGCAAGGCCTCGAGGGCAACAGGGCACTCGCCTAGGGTGGCACCTCGGTGGGGAGCTGGGCTTTTGGACCACAAATCCCTCAGAGCAGGCCCAAGCAGGCCACTGCAGCTGCTTCTGGACTGCTCACAGAGAGGTCAGGGGACATACATGATGTTGGCCTTGTGCACGGCCGTCACTTTCTTGCGCCCGCTCTCCTGCGCCAGCTTGAAGGCATACTCGGCAATGCGCAGGGACTTGGCCTTGGTGATGATCTTCAGGCTCTCCACCACTCCCGCCACACTCTGAGGAGGGCATGGGGAGAAGAGACCCATGTGCTACTGAAGAGCAGCACTGGCCAAACAAGCTGGCGCGACCGGGCCACCGTGGGAAGCAACCCTGTCTGCCTATTTCTGGCTTCTCCCTCGGGCACAGCCCCTGCCCTCTAAGGGTACACCTGTCCCTGGTTCCTTAAGCTCTCCCCTTAATCTTGACCCTGGGGGGGCTCATCTCGGGCCCCCCATGCACACCTCATGCTCCAGGCTGCTGTACTCGCCCTCTGTGTTCTCCCGGACAATGAGGATGTCTATGTCCTTGTGCCGGGTCACCACGCCTGGAAGGCTCTTACAGTGGATGACGTTGGCATAGAGGTCCAGGCTGGTGCTGGGAGGGGACGGAGAAAGAGGCTGCTAGGCCTGACAGGTGGCTGACTGGAGCCAGACTCCACTGGCTCACCCCACCTTAGCCCCACCAAGCCCCCAGCCCGCACACCCGGATCTCACCGAAGGATGTTGTTTCGAGATTTGTGCGACGGTGGCAGGTTATGGTTGGTTTCGATGTTGCCTACAAAACACAACACAGGCTTAGTGGCACTGCCCATCCCCGCCCCACCTCAGCAGGGCAGCTGAAGGCTGCCGGGGTCAGAAGACTTGGGGAGCAAAAATGCTTCATGGAACACTAGAATGCTAGAATGCAACTTCCAGCCTAAGCCCCATGAGGCTACATGCTCAGGGATCTCGAAGGGCACCTGGTGCAGCAGGTGCTCCATGAATAACCCCTGAACGACGGAATGAACAAGTCAATAAATGAATAAAGGCTGGCAACCAGCCAGGCAGCCATGCCATTCTCCACCCAGGCTCTGGAGCAACAGAAAGTGACCACTCTTTACTAACAGGTTGGCCGGCCAGGCTGGAGCTAGCAAGGTGGCCTTGGCGGTGTTACTGCCAAGCCCCCGCATCAAGGCACCACACTCAGGGGCAGGCAGGGGCTGCCTGGAGAAGGCCACGGATTGGCCGGACCCTACCCTACGACCCAGGACACCTGGAGGAAGGGAAGCAGAGGCCAGTGGCCGCTGGAGACAGCAGTCAGAGGGCGCCAAGCAGAGGCTGCCTGCTGGTGAGCGGCACCCCACCCAGACTCCTCCACTCAGAGCGCGGGGGTCCCCTGTGGCTGGCACAAAGGCCCCTCTACTTGACTGCCAGGGCCTGGGGCTCCCCCTGGGTTCATCTTTGCTCACACGCTCCTCACACAGTGCAAGTAATGGGCTGAGTGTGCAAAATGAGCAATGGAAGCAGTTTAAGGACCTCAAGTGAAGCCCCAAGAATCCCTGCCTGGGCTGTGCCATCCACCTCCAGGCTGGCTGCAGCCGAGGAGCCAGGCAGAGGGTCAGAACTGCATCTCTGTGATACCTGGTTTGCGAAGAAAGATGCTGAGGGTCAAAGCTGACCCCAGCAGAGAGGACTGTCTCAGGAGGGAAGGAGGGGTGGGAGGGAACCCATCAGGGAGCCCGTCACTGGACAGGCTCACACACAGCTGCTCTCACTCGAATCCCAGCATCGCAGCGCAAACAGGCCCGAGGAGGCGTCCACCCAGTCTCCAAGCACAAGGGTCCTCTCTAGCCAGACAAGCCCTGAAATCAGAGCCGTGGGGCCTCACAAGAGTCAGCTCAGAGGGAGGTAAAAGAAATCACAGGGGCTGGGCACGATGGCTCACGCCTGTAATCCCAACACTTTGAGAGGCTGAGGCGGGCAGATCACGAGGTCAGGAGTTCAAGACCAGCCTGGCCAACATGGTGAAACCCAGTCTCTACTGAAAATACAAAAATCAGCTGGGCGTGGTGGCGGGCGCCTGTAATCTCAGCTACTCGGGAGGCTGAGGCAGGAGAATCGCTTGAAACTGGAAGGCAGAGGTTGCACTGAGCCGAGATCACACCGCTGCACTCTAGCCTGGGCGACAGAGCGAGACTCCATCTCAGAAAGAACGCAAGAAAGAAAGCAAGAAAGCAAAAAAGCAAGCAAGCAAGCAAGCAAGAAAGCAGGAAAGCAAGCAAGAAAGCAAGCAAGCGAGCAAGTAAGCAAGAAACAAAGGAAGAAAGCAAGAAAGAAATCACACCTATGGCCCCATCCTGGCCCCTGGCCCTGGAGCTCACCCTTCAGGGCCACGCGGTTCCGGCGGATGGCCATGATGGCATTGCGAATGTCCTCTTCATCAGCATTGGAACTCACGTGCACCTCTTCAAAGTCCACTGGTACACATGCGTGCCTGAGGCACGGCAGGGTCAGGGAGGCTGGCCCAGGCCCCGCCCCCCCCGCACCTCCTCCAGGAAGCCTGCCCAGGCTACCTCTCTCCTGTTGCTACCTGCCCTGACCTGGCTCTGACTGAGAAGGGACTGGGCCCACCTTCACTGACTGATGGGGACACGCTTGAACTCCACAATGCACACTGTGGCAGGACTGGTGCCACCTTCCCCGAGCCCAGGCCAGTCTGGCAGGATCACAGGCCATGGGACGCAAGGCCTGGGCTTACAGGTCGTCTTGCCATGGCCTCACCGAGTGCTTCTGGGCGCAATGCCCCTCTTGGCACAAAGTCCTCAGGGCCCCCTGGCTGAGGACAAGGCGGGGACCCAGGAGCTCCATACCTGAAGACGGACTTGACATGCAGCATGAGCTCTGGCCCGATGCCATCCCCTGGGATCATGGTCACCGTGTGCCGCCCGCCATACTTAGCGGACGGAGGCTGTGGGAGGCAGAGGGTGAAGGTGGGCCTTCGGGGATCCCACATGCCCCCAGCTCGGCCCCCATGGGCTGAAGCCAATTCCCTTCTTCCCACTGGCGCTGACCCCACAGGCTGCCCCGTCACAAGGTGCCAACTTGGGGCAGCCCCGTCCCAGACAGGGCTGCTCATCCGGGGCTCCTGGGTCAGCAGCAGCCCACCCCCACCTGGAATTTAGTTAACCCCAAAGCAACTAAGAGCCCCCCAAACCTAACAGGCAGAGAAGAATACTCACAATTGTTTGTTCCTAGAAAGGATGAGAAAGGAAGAAGACACAATCAGCCAAGGTTCCAAGAGCAAGGCCGTGACCAGGAAAGTGGGACCTTTTCCCAGGGGGATGCTGGCTAGTACAACTCCCAGAAGAGGGGTGGGTAACCCCTGGAGACCACGTCTCAGAGGACAGGACACAGGCCGTGCACACACGCGCACAATTGCGGCCACATGGAGAAAGACACATGCATGGGCACGGGCAGGTACTTACTGCAAAGATGTTCCTCGAGGGGACCTCGTGGGCACCTAGAACCTGGCAGAGAGACCAAATGCCAGCGGTTGGTTTGATGTCTAACCCAGAAAGCCAAGTTGGAAGGAAAAACGGACCGTCCCCACTGTGCCCAGGCAGGTCCCCTGTCTGTGCAGCATGGCCCACTGCCAGGGGCACAATAGATAATTAGCTCCAAAGCCTCAGTCCCCAGGGCCGGCCCGCTGGAGCACCTGGAAAGTAGAAGGCGCTCCAGCCTCCTGCCTCCTTCGGCTCTTCGGAAAATTTCTTAAAAGGTGTGTCCCTGCCCTCCCTCCTCTTTTTTGCTTCTGATTATTTTTTTGGCCAGTTATTCCCGCTCAGCGATGTTTGTAACATGCAAAAATTGGCAAACTAACCCTGGTACAGCAGGGAAATCATTACAACAAACCACAGATCCATGACAACAGTCACGTTATCACTTCGCCGATCACTTTTTCTTATTACAAAAGCAGCATGTGGTCGCTACAGAAAAAGCAGAATAGGGAGATAAGAAGGTAGCACCCAGCCTCCAGCCTCCCTGAGACAAGCACTGTTGGCCCCCTGGGGAATGGCCCTTCGGCATTAGAAATCGAAAACAAATGTGTAGGGACATCCAGCCATTTCTGGAAGGTTGATAACAGAAACCCAACTCTAGGAAGGCCTTCGGAAAGGACTGCTGGATGCCGAATGTCCCCAACGCCCTGATTGGAAATGCCGGACAGCTTCAGAGCCAAAGCTGCCTGAGCCAAATGTGCCAGGTGCCAAGTGACCTGCTGTCCTGGAAGAAGCCCCACCTAGAACACACCTGAGATGGTGGCAGAGCCAAGGTCTTCCCTGTCACTTGGGGATGCCATGCCACTTGACCACCAGGCAGCAGCAAAGTGTTCCAGCCAATGGCAGAAGCATCATAGCCATTGGCCAAAGAGCCATGCCTTCCAGCTAGAAGTCCAGAAAGGCTCGGGCGGCATGCCTTCCAGCTAGAAGTCCAGAAAGGCTCGGGCAGAGTCTGACCTCTCCCTGTCTGTGTGTCCCTGGCCGGCACTCATCAGTCCAAGCCAGGGGCTAGGAGAGGGTGCCCACAAGGACCAGAGCCCCGAGGATAGCTCAGCTGATCTGTGTGGCACCTGGATCTGCAACCACAGGCACGGTCGGGACTTTTCTGTCTTCTCTCTAGCGCTTATCAACGGGTCGGGACTTTTCTGTCTTCTCTCTAGCGCTTATCAACATCTGAAATCATCTTATTTGGGGGCTCTTGTAAGCACGCAGAAAGCGGCTTCGATGGACCTTCCTCCAGGGAGCTTTCCCTGATGCCCTAAGGCTACTGAGCTGGGAACCTAAGGCCCTACTTACCCCCTTCCCTAGGTTATCACTGCATTGCTCCCTCCTCAACCCCTGAGCCCGAGAGGAGGGGCCAAGTCAGTGTGGTCCACTACTGTCACCCTAGGACCCAGCACAGTACCTGGCCCAGAGCTGGCACATAAGGAACATTTCCTGAGTGAACAAGCACATCAGAAAATGAAAAAAGATCTGGAGACTAGGGAGGCCTCGGTCCAAATCCACCATCCACTCTTCTTGAGATGGCTTCATGGCCTCATCTGAAATTCACAGAACGGAGGTACCTACTTTCCGTGACTGTTGGAAAGATTAGGCGAGAGGAGGTGTATGAGCTGCTCACAGTAGCTAGTGCCACACAGCACGCCTGCCCCTTCACCCCACTGGCCCCTCAGGTCAGAGTTCAAGGCTGGTGTCCCTGGGAGGTCACGGGTGGACCCCTGCAGCTCCCAGCAGTAGTTCCTCCTGGGCTTCAGCTGTGGCAGCAAGCCAATCTCCTGAGGGCATGGACCTCCCTCACAGATGGCAACATCACCACCAGGGCTGAGCTGAACCTCTCCGCCACCCGGTCCCTGTGCCAGGTGTTCCTTTGGGCTTTGGCAAAAGACCCAGAGAGCGCTCCAGATGGACTTCCCTGACCTTACTGTACAGATGCAGGCACCTGACTTCCCTGTGAAGCCACCAATCAAAGGAGCCAAGTGTGAGGCAGGATGCAATATGTACACGCCTCCCGCTCTCCCATCACCCTTTCATGGTTCCACGGAAAGAAAGAACATCCACACCCCACATCTTATGCCTGCTGAGGCTTCTCTCTTTGGCATATTTCTGTTGGACCATGTGTCAATGGTGGCTGCATGTTTTCCCATGGCGTCCAAATCAGTGGGATTCAAGACCTGGGGTTCCTCTGTAAGGGTTCTCACACCCAGGACGGTCAGTCTCAGGGCAAGGCACTGCCCAGCTACCCACCGTTCACTGTCCCCTACTCCCACCCCAACGCACACACAGGCACACACACAGGGGAGGTCAGGGAGGAGGCACATGTCTTCACCAAGAGCCTACAGGAGCCCAGTTGCTGGAGCCATCAGAGCCTCTGGAAAGCCACTATATACTGCCGTCCTTTCAGCAGCAAGGTGGGAGAAGTCAGCATCGTCAAGAGAATTTCATTAGGCACAAGCAGTCTCCCCCAGAGGTCAGAAGGAGAAAACATGGCAAGTAGAGATGTCCCTGGGGAGTGGCAGCAAAGTCACGGAGTTCTGGAAGGTCAGAGTTGACAGGATCCTTTGAGAACATGAAGTCTCCTCCCCTCTGGGTTCCAAAGGGGAAACTAGAACCCAGAGAGAGGAGGAAATGGCCTAAGGCCACGCAGTGGCTCAGTGTGGGAGCATGGCCTAGAGGTCAAACCTCTTACCCATCAGGGCCAGGTGCTGGCTGGCAGCTGCTTCAGATGGTTTCCAGCCCACCTAGGACCTAAATTAACCTCCTCTTAAATAAGTGTAAGGAAAGAAGACTCGGACCTGAATACGCAAGACCGCACACGGAGAAGAGCAGAAGCAAAACCCCCGCAGCCTCAGAAACCCTAGCTCCTTCCCATTCCAGGCGCCTCGAGGGGAAGGCATCTGGGGCTCTAAGACTGCGGGACTATGGGGGATGACTGGCAAAGTCCGGTTCTTTGCCACCGGGATAGGTGGCAAAGCGGTCCACGAGAGGGGAAACCGTGGAGAAATTTGAGTCCCGGAACCGGATTCCCGAAGCGGTTTGAGAAAGGCGGGCCGGGATACGTGAGTGACTGCCTCAGAAGGGCTCCTTCAAGGACACTAAGGAGGTGACAGCCGCCGTGGCCCACTCTCCCGGCCCCTCCGGAGGGCCCCCCGCCACCCGATGCAGACCCCCTGGGGGAGCCGGTCCAGGGCCAACTTCGGCCAATCCCCTCAGTGACAGCGGAGGCGGCCAATCAACGCCGGCGCGAAGCCCTTTCCCCGCCCCTGGTGGGGCCCCTAGCCAATCGGACTCCAGACTGCTTCGGGTGCGGCTACCCCACCGCTCCCCCGCGACCGCTGCCGCGGTCCCGTGGCTCTTTCCCTGCTCACCTCCCAGGGACGGCAGAGAAGGGCTGGCCTGAGCACCGCCTTCGCGGCGCTGCCGGCGACGGTCGCTACTTTCAGCGCCATGACGGAAAGTGAGAGCCTCCGCACGTCCCGACACGCAGATACCGCTCTCGCGAGAGTTCGACGGGGTGCGAAGTTTCGGGGACAGGCGCGGACCCGGTACTGCGCACGCGCGCGGTCGCACCGATTCCCACGCCCCCTTCCGGCGCCTAGAGCGCCGCTGCTGCCATGTTGAGGGGGGGACCGCGACCAGCTGGGCCCCTGGCTCAGGGAGGGGCCACGTCAGTGCTGCCAGAGACGTCACAATGCCGGCCCAGCCCTTCGGTGCGCGATTGGCTGCCGCTGCCACTTACGCGTCGCTCTTCCTCGTTTGCCCCTCGTGTTCATGGGAGCTCGTTTTCTTTCCCTCTAGGCAGAGAAGACGCGATGGCGGCGATGGCATCTCTCGGCGCCCTGGCGCTGCTCCTGCTGTCCAGCCTCTCCCGCTGCTCAGGTAGCGGCCCAGCCGGGGCTTCTTTCTTGCGAGCCTCTGACCCACGGCAGGTGGTGTTGGGGGGAGGAGGGATGCGGGGGTCCGGCCTTTCAGGGTCCGTCGCTGCGGGCCGGGCCTTCCCCCGAGAGGCAGGCGGCCTTGGGACGGGGGGACCAAAGCACCTCGCGCACGTTTACCGGCAGCCAGGCTTTTCCTTGTCTGCCCATACGAAGAGGAGTCCCCGAGCCTCCATGGTGCGCCCGGCCCCCAAGCTGCAGCACGGAACGTGACACATGTCCCCGCTCCCGCTCCCTGTGGGGTCGGACCGGAGCGAAGCTCTGTAGCGCTGAGCGATCGCGGCCAAAAACGGGGCTGGAGGAGCCACATAAGCTAGGAAGGGACCTCAGTGAGGAGAGGGAGCAAGAGCGGGGCGAGTTAGATGGGGAGCCAAAGGTGCGCAGGGCCTTGAGTGCCAGGCCGAAGACTGGCTTTTCCGGAGGGCCCTGCCTTACCCTTACCAGAGTTTTCGGCAGAGCCGACCAGGGGTCCCGTCGATTTGCATTCGTGAGGGGCTGAGGTCTGAGCTCCAGAGGGTGTTTAGGAGGTGGCTGCAGCAGCCAGCCCCAGGCCTGGGGGCCAGGACTGGACAGGGGCGGCTTTCTCCACGTTCCCTTTTCTGCCGTCCTTCAGGCCAGTAGCCTTGCTGCCTGCAACGTTTTGGCAGCCTAACTGGCCTCCCTTTCCGCACACTCCTCATCTGCCCCTCAGGAATTCCCTGAACTATAGTCAGGGACGTATCCAGAGGACAAGCCTGGCCATAAAACCCTTCGGGGGCTCCCCTGCGCCACAGGAAGCAGGCCCAACTTAGGCAGGACACAGAAGGGCTGGTGGGATCTAGCCCCTGAGAACTGCCTCCACGCTGTTCCTAGGGATCTGCCTCCTGTGGTCCAGACCCAGAGCCTTCTCTGACGTCCTCTGCTGAAGCCATCGTTCTGCCAGGGCACCACATTTGGACAGCGGGTGGCTGAGAACGTTCCCACTTTGGGGAGCCTTTGTTTCACACCCTCTGATGTAGGCGGCAGCCTTCCTTTCCTTTGGGCCTCTGGTTATGGAGAAGGCTAAGGCAAGGTCCTTTCTCTCACAGCTAACAAGTTGTGCTTCTGGAACCAGAGTCTCTCCCGTTTGCTTCCTCAGGAAACGCTGGGGCCAGTCTTCACCTTCTGTCAACTGGCCGGGGGCAGAGACCCTTTCTCTCATCTTGAAAGCCGCAGTGCATTGCCTGCCTGCAGCCCCCACCCCCGATGTCTCTGCTGAGGATGCCTTCAGTAACTCGTCCAGGCCGTTTGTGGCTCTGAATTGAGGCTGGCCTGGCCCCCGGGCCTCCGTGTCATAGGTCCAAGTGTTGGCATGTATTGTCCAGTGAATCCAGCCCCCACCTGCCCCCAGTTCGCTCTTCCTGCACACCTCCAGAAAGCCGGCCTTGCCCCTCCCCAGCCTTCCTTCACAGCCATCCCGCCTACGTTGCCACTGCATTTGTGACCGAGCACTTGGATCTGTCTCGCATATCCCACCTGGAAGGGGCAGGAGGATCGCGTGGGTCCCCAGCTGATCCGTGCTATGAGGCAGGGCCGGGCCATCCTGCCCTCAGACCGGGATACTCGAGCTGGCCTTACCCAGGCATCTCTCCCTCTTCCCCGCAGCCGAGGCCTGCCTGGAGCCCCAGATCACCCCTTCCTACTACACCACTTCTGACGCTGTCATTTCCACTGAGACCGTCTTCATTGTGGAGATCTCCCTGACATGCAAGAACAGGGTCCAGGTGAGACAGTGGGGTTTCAGACAGGAGGGCGGGTGGGGGGTGCTCCTCACTGCTAGTTGATGGGGGACCTGTATCGATAGAGGGAGAATCAAGATTCCAACTCTTGGGGTGCCGGAGAGATCGGGGCACGGTGATGCCAGATCCTAGCCAGTGTTGACAGGTCACCTTCCTCACCTGCTTTGTGTGCTGTGCCTACACGAGGTAACACTGGGCTCACCACCCGCTGTTTCCTGAATGAGTATCTGGACCGGGAGAAAGGGCCAGGAGTCAGCCCACCCCGGTTGCCATTGGCCAGTTTGTCTGTGTGGGTGTTTTGTTTTCGTTTTTGTTTTTTGTTTGTTTTTTTGAGATAGGGTCTCACTCTGTTGCCTCAGCTGGAGTGCATTGGCACGATCTTGGCTCACTGCAGCCTCCACCTCCCGGGTTCAAGCGATTCTCCTCTCAGTCTTCTAAGTAGCTGGGATGACAAGTGCTCGCCACCATGCCCAGCTAAGTTCCCATAAGTCCAAAGAAGGAAATGGGGCCTTTTTTGGGTATGGCCCTCTTAGGGTAAAGCACCCGTTGGGCAGCCCACTGGGCACCCCTGACCCCAGCACCTCCCTTGTAGACTCAGAAAATCACTCGGCCCTTTTGATCATCCCGCCCCTGCTCACAGTCAACAGGGTTCCTATGCGTCCAGTTAGGCCCGGCCATGGGGATCTGGCCTTGTGCCCCCGTAGGGAAGACCAATGCAGAGGGCCAGTCACGGGATTGGTGAGTGTTACCTGGTACCTCCTGCCAGGGAGACTGCAGCCCCCAACTGGGCCTAGCCTGCCCACCTGCAGGCCGTGTGAGCGGCGCACAGGGCTCCTCTGCCCACACCCAGAGGGGGCAGAAGGTGACCCTGCCTTTGTTCCCTCACCCAGAACATGGCTCTCTATGCTGACGTCGGTGGAAAACAATTCCCTGTCACTCGAGGCCAGGATGTGGGGCGTTATCAGGTGAGGGGCCAATGGTTCCCTTGCTAGGGGGCTCCCTGCTCCCGGGTGTGACCTGAAGCCCCAGGGGTGGCCGGTCAACCAGGGCCAGGGGCCGTGGGCTCTGGCTGCCGGAGTGCTGCAGTGTCGGCACTGGTGGTCAGGGTGGCCCCTCCGTGTCCACTCTGCCCACACTCTGCTCAACACCCAACCCAGGTGTCCTGGAGCCTGGACCACAAGAGCGCCCATGCAGGCACCTATGAGGTTAGATTCTTCGACGAGGAGTCCTACAGCCTCCTCAGGAAGGTGAGGACTCCTGTAGCCCACTGTGCTCCCGTGTCCCTGGGGAGCAGGATGGGCTGGGTTGGGAGGTGCTGGCAGCGAGTCCTGAGCTGGGTGGCCTTTCTGTGATCCTGTCCCTTCCTCAGTGTCTCTTGCCCATTTCTCTCCTTTCCTTTTCTGGGGCTTGGGCCGGTGTTCCTACCTGTCTTTCCCCTCCCCTCCCCACCCCCACACGCCGGGCACCCCGGACCCCAGCACCTCCCTTGCACCTCCCTTGCAGGCTCAGAGGAATAACGAGGACATTTCCATCATCCCGCCTCTGTTTACAGTCAGCGTGGACCATCGGGTGAGTGGCCTGGTCCCTCCTCCTTTTTGGGGTTTTCGGGCTGAGTGAAGGTTATCCTCTCCACAGCCCCAGCTCTGCTGCTGGGCCGCGATTGGCCAGCATGTCTTGGTTCCCCTGGCAGAGGGTGACCAGGGCTGGCTGGTCTGCTCGCCTGTACTCCCCTGAGCTGGCTTGTGATCTCCTTTCTTTCAGGGCACTTGGAACGGGCCCTGGGTGTCCACTGAGGTGCTGGCTGCGGCGATCGGCCTTGTGATCTACTACTTGGCCTTCAGTGCGAAGAGCCACATCCAGGCCTGACGGCGGCACCCCAGCCCTGCCCTTGCTTCCTTCAATAAACATCACAGGACCTGGGACTGCACAGGACCTGGGGCTGCTGGCTTGCGTTATTGTGCCTTCCCCCGACTGGGAGAGCTGGGGGCCCAGCGTCCTCTTGTCTGCCTGGCCAGCAGAGGCACCAGGCAGGAAAGGGGTGGGCTTTGGTCTAGAACTCCCATCCCTCCTCCCAATGAAGCCCCCTGTCTGGTCCCCACAAAACCCTGTATCCACCTTCCCAGTGACTCTCTCCTGGTTCTGGTGAGGGCAGTGGGCTCGGCCACCTCCTCCCCAGGTGGCCCCACAGGCTCCATGGGGAAACAGCCAGCCTGGTCTTCATCACGGCTCCTGTGTTGGAAGCCCCGGGCCCATTCCGCACGCAGAGGGGTTTCCCTGCGCTGCTTTTGGGCACAGCAAGTGCCCCCACCCTGCCCATGCGGCGTGCAGCTGTCTGGGCTTGGCCCCTCCATACTCCACACCCTGACCACGCCACCTGGCTTCCCGTGTGCTGTGCCTTCATGGGATATTGAGAAAATACACACCCATGGCCAGGTGTGGTGGCACACACCTGTAATCCCCACACTTTGGGAGGCCGAGGTGGGAGGATCACCTGAAGTCAGGAGTCTGAGACCAACCTGGGCAACATGGTGAGACCCTGTCTCTACAGAAAAAATAGAAAAATTAGCTGGGTGTGGTGGCATGCGCCTGTAGTTCAGCTACTCGACCTGGAGAGGTCAAGGATACAGTGAGTCGTGATCACAGCAGTGTGCTCCAGCCCGGGTGACAGAGTGTGAGACCTTGTCTCAAGAAAAAAACAAAACCCCACCTGTGAGGGGTACATCACTTCCTCCTAGAGACACCTCTCCCAAGAGCACCCGCGCCCTCAGGACACCAGGCAGGCATCCCGGCCTGGCACCACGCCTGGAGTTCATCCTGCACCTCTCCCATCAGCCTGATTTTCAGCTTGGCACATCTTGGCTCCTGACTAGCTAATGGTATTCCTTAGTGGCACTGAGGGCCCATGAGGCAGTGAGGGTCTTGGAGTCCAAAGGGACTGGGTGGAAATCCCAGGTGAGCCCTTCCCAGCCACGGGACCCAAGTCGGTTTGCTCAGCTGCGAGGCAGTGACAGTGCCTACTCCAAGGTGTCAGGGAGTCCAGTGGGACCAGCCACCAAAGTCCTGACATCTGGGTCACCCATTGGCTGTTACTGGAGAGAAATGGAATTCTCCAGAGAGGCTGCCTTTTTCTTGTTTGTTTGTTTTTGAGACAGAGTTTCGCTCTTGTTGCCCAGGCTGGAGTGCAGTGGCGCAATCTCAGCTCACTGCAACCTCCACCTCCCAGGTTCAAACAATTCTCCTGCCTCAGCCTCCCGAGTAGCTGGGATTACAGGCTCCTGCCACCACACCCAGCTAATGTTTTGTATTGTTGGTAGAGACGGGGTTTCACTATGTTGGCCAGGCTGGTCTCGAACTCCTGACCTCAGGTGATCCATCCATCTCGGCCTCCCAAAGTTCTGGGATTATAGGCATGAGCCACCGCGCTCAGCCAAGGCTGCTCTTGAAAAGAAGGGAAGGCCCAAAACTTGCCTGGGAGGTAGGGGCTCCTCAGTACTTCAGCTCGGTGGCTAGAGAGAGCAGCACTGAGGGGCCAGGGGTGTCAGGAGCAGGTGAGGACTGCCTGTGACCTGGGTCTGTCAGAGTCTCGGGGAGGGGGTCATCTGTATAAGCAGGGAGCCCTCTTCCCACCCCCAGGCCTTGGGAGGGGGGTTGGGAGGGGCCGGCTGCCAAGAATAGGTGGGCCTCTAGGAAGAGCTGGGCGCTCACCCCAGGACAGTGCAGCAGGAGCGTTGGGGCTGAGGGGCCACACCAGCTTTGCCAGCAGATGCAGTTTCTAGATTCCAGAGGAGACTCAGCAGCCTGTGCAGGGCGGGTGGCTGGGGCAGGCCGGGTGCAGCAGGCACCGGGGCGACTGTCGGGCGCCCAGTTGCTCTTTTTAGTTCTGGCTCCACCACGAAGCCTGATGGCCGTGGGACCCAGACGTGAAGTTGCTATTCCAGGGCATCAGTAGCCAAGTGCTGCCAGCCTTCCTGGCGCCACCTCTCCCTGAGCCAGCCAAGGGACTCCAGGCTCCAGGCCCATATGAGCCCACATCCCGTGAACACTGGAGGGCACCCCACCATTGGAAGAAGGGGGGTGCCTTTAGGACCATCCAAGTGAGCCCCCCAGCAGCTAGAGGGAGGCCAAGGGGACAGTTTGACCTCCATCTCCAGTCAACTCCGGCCAATTCTCTGTGGCAGGGGCTGGGCCCTTGGAGCCTTGTTCCCCCAAGGGGCAGGGTTAGGGAGCTGGTCAAGGGTTGGATGTGCCAAGCCCTCATGGGGGTGAGGCCCTGAGGGGTGGGGGAAGCCATTATCTCCAGCCTCTGCCCTCTGCTCCCCTTCCTGCCATCCAGCCAGCAAGCCTCTTCCCCTCTTCCCTGCTGGTGGGGTGTGATATGCCAGGCTTTCCCTCCCAGAGCTGCTATGCGGCAGAGAGGCAGCTGGCACCCTTGTGATCCAGCCTTCCCTGCAGCGGGACTCCAGGCTTCTGGGAACAGGCACTGGGACTTTTTCCCCTCACAGCCTTCTTAGCGTCTAATCCGTCACTGACTTGCTGCCCAGATCTCGGTACTTAAGAGAAGTTTAAACGAAAAAAAATTTTTTTTGAGACAGGGGTCTCACTCTGTCGCCGAGGCTGGAGGGCAGTGGCGTGATCTTGACTCACTGCAACCTCCACCTCCCGGGTTCAAGTGATTCTCCTGCCTCAGCCTCCTGAGTAGCTGGGATCACAGGCACCTGCCACCACGCCCGGCTAATTTTTGTATTTTTAGTAGAGACGGGGTTTCTCCATGTTGGCCAGGCTGCTCTCGAACTCCTGACCTCATGTGATCCACCCACCTCGGCCTCCCAAAGTGCTGGGATTACAGGCGTGAGCCACCGCACCTGGCCTATATTGTCTTCTTTCTGGAGAATTTGAATGCCTCCTTGACCACTTCAGCTCCTTCGTGGCAGCACTGCCCACTCCAGGGGGTGCCACTCCCATGAGAGGCTGTGCCCATGTTTTCTGCGGAGTTGTCTTTGAGGCCCTGACCCTGCCCAGCATTGAGCATGGCTCCTAGGACTTGACAGAGCCCGAAGGTTTGCTGAGAGCTCCCAGGATGGAAGGGCCCTGGCAACGACGCGGTTATTCATCTATCTGGCCAAGACATCCACTAGGTGCCTTCTGCAAACTGAGCACCTTGCTAGGCACTGTGGGATCACCAAATGGGGAGGGCAGCTTCCGCCTTCCAGAGTGGACGGCATCAGGCCCTGTTGGGAGGGATGGGGCTGGAACCCACTTCTCTGTGGCATGTGCCAGCAGCGGGCCCCACCTACGGTTTGGTCCATGGAGATGACCGTGGCCCTTGCCTGGAGGCTAGTCTGAAGTCAGGCTTCTGCCAGCCTTCTGCATCTGGTCACCACCCTGTGACTGTGACACCTCTGAAATGACTCAGGCGACTCTGGTATATCTCCTGGAGTGCCACACAATTGTCCATGGGAGGTCACAGTCACTGCTCCTGACATCCAAGACAAACCGAGGGCTGCAGCGTGGCTTTCAGTTGACCCTAACCCTGCCCCCCTCTTCCTTCTCCCACCCCAAACTGACAACTCTTTCCCCAGCCCAATAAGAATGAACACAGGGAGGCCACGATTCAACCAAGTACAAAGGCAGCTTGCTTTATTCTTGAGATGCAGGGGGGAAGGGGTGGTGCAGTCTGTCTGCCTCCAATCTGGGGCTCTCCAAGCCTAAGGGGCACCCCACAGGCAGCCTAGTTCACACGTGCAAATCCTGAGGAGGTTGGGGGCCTCTCCTTCCCAGTCAGCCCACCGCCTCTCACTGGGGTCCAGGTTGCGGATCGCCACCAAGTCCTCCCCAGGCCGCATGGCCCGAGGTCTTCCACTGCTGCTCATGGGGCTTGGTTTCTAGACCCCTCACCATCTAAGCACCTTCCTCAGTTCACTCAGAAGAGAAGCCCCTGCTCCAGATGGTGTGGGGCGCAGAACGGGCTCTGTGAGTTCTTGGTGGACACCCTGCAGGACCCCTCCGTTCCTGCAGTCTTGCTCTCTCTGAGTCACTGGGGAAACAGGTGCCCCCCAGAGGCTCCCCGTTCCCACACCTCAGAGTGGAAGCCACCAGAACAGCTGCTTCCCATTCCTCCCACCTTTCCCTCCCCTTCCCTCCCATCCATCCCCAGCCCTCCCTCCCACTCTTCCTCCCCAACTCCCTTCCCAGCCATCAGTGGAGAGGGGAGTTCCACCTCTGCCAGGCTGCCTGAAGGAGCTGCCAGCCCCCAGGGCAGGTCCACAAAACAAAACAACTATTGGCAAGCACAGAAAGGGAGAAAAACCACAAAAAATCAGGGGTGCCTTTGTCTACAAATAACTGCAGTGCGCAGCGGCGGGGAGAGGCCGCGCTCAGCAGCGAAGCCGGACACTCTCTTGTGCTCCTTTCAGCTCAACTTCCCTGTCTGCAAGTACACGGGTCGGGTGGAGAGAGCACTGGGTGTGTGTGTGCGTGCACGTGCAAGCACACGCAAGAGCATGGGGGATGGGGAATGCACACGCACAGCCGAAGGGGTGCCCATCACAGGTGTGCCCCCAGTGCTGGCCACTGGCATGGTCACTTTACTTGGGCAGAAGGAAGAAAAGCGTCCCTTCTCCTCAGGGGCTTCTCTCTGCTAACAAAGCCCTGTGCGCACACCCAGACGAGGAGATGTGTGCGTGGGCACAGCGAGCATGCGCGCGCGCGCGCGTGCACACACACACACACACACACACACACACACACAATCTCTATAGGAGAGTGAGGGCCGGGGCCCCAGGGGGCTCCCTGGGCCTGGGCCGTGTACCCGCCTGGGCAGCTCACACGGTGGTGACTGAGAGAAGAGGGTTGTAGACCCGCTTGCCATCGGCGGAGCGCGCGCCGTGGGCCAGCATCTCCTGGATGGTGATCCAGTTGTCCAGGATCTTCTTGTTCCGCTTCTTCATGGTTTTGCGGTGGCTCAGGGCAATGATGTTGAGCTCGGGCTTGCTGTCGCCATTCTGCTGCTCCCGCAGGCACTCCAGCCGGCTCTGCATCATGAACTCGCGCCGCTTCCGCTGCTCACGGGCCCGGATCAGGTGCTGCTTCCGCTCCTCCTTGCTCCAGTAGCGGCCCATCTTCATCTCGCTCACCGCGTCGTCGTCGGTCGTCATACCGCTGCGCTCCTCCCGGATCTTCAGGGCACGGGCTTTCAGCAGCCGATCTCGCACGGGCCGCTTGGCCACGTAGCGGGTTCCGTCGCTGCGCACCTTCACTTTCCACTCCATGCGTGGTGCTTCAGTGGCCGCGGCCGCCACCCCGCCCACCCGAGGGCCACCGCCCAAGCTCAGGGGGCCGTGGCCCAGCTCCTCCAGGCCTCGCGTCGGGGCCAGCTGCACGCAGCTGTGGTAGTGCTCGCCCTCCTGGCCCTGGCCGCGGTGGCGCCGCGAGAGGTAAGGGCTGCTTTCAGGGCCCACACGCTCCAGGGTCAACCCCGTCTTGGGGTTGCGGCGGCCGCGCTCCTCCGCGTGCTGCCTCCGGCCGGCCTCAGGATCCCGGGAGAGGGACCGGAACTTGGCGGGGCTCCCCGGTGGAGGAGCTGCCTTGGCGGGGGTGGCAACAGGGGGGCCGGGAGGGGTCCGGTTCAAGTTGGAGTTGCCGGCCATGGCCCGCCGCAGGGGGCTCTCGGGCAGGGGCTCCACAAGCAGCGGGGTGCTGCGGCAGCTCTCCCCAGTGTTGTAGGCGCTGGTGCTGTCCTTGTCCGACTTCTCGGGCAGCTCGGAGATGTCGGACAGCTCGTGCTTCTTGGGCTCGCTGGCCGCCAGGTCGTAGAGGCTCTCCTCCTCCAGCAGCCAGGCCTTCATGCAGCGCTCACGCAGCTGCTGCATCTTCTGCGCCCGCAGGATGTTGCGGCACTTGAATTCCAGGTGCCTTAGCTCCTCCTCCAGCATGGCCATCTCGTGGCCCAGGCTCTCGTTGCGGTTGACGTCCAGGGCGCTGTTGCCTCCGGAGGCCCGGGGAAAGAGGAGGCCCAGCTGGTTGCCGTTCTCCAGGTGGCACTTGATCTCCAGGAGCTCACGGTAGCGCTCATACTCCTCATCCGTGAGGCCCGGGACGTCGCCCCCTCCCAGCCCCGCCCCCTCGGCCAGCAGAGAGTCCATGCTGAAATGGAAGTCCCGGCTCTGCAGGGCGTCCCCTTGCAGGCCAAACTTGCGCAGGCTTCCCGGGGTGTTGGTGGAGCTCGGGGGTTCGTCCCCCAGCAGGTCGTGCTCAGAGCTCTCTTCGTTCCGGGTGCTCTCGTCAGTCCGGCCCACCCCGCTGTCCAGCTCCTGGCTGTTGCTCAGGCCTGGGCCGGCATCGGGAGCCCCCTTCTCCTCTTCGTTTCCGAGCTAGAGCAGAAAGGTAAGTACCGCTCAGTTAGGTCCCACGGACAGGGATGTCACGGGATGTCACAGGAGGATCGGAAGGGGCTTCAGGCCTGGTTCATTTCCCTGCCAAGCATTGGGAGACCCTGCACAGCCTCAGCGCCTTCCACCCAGTTCTCTCCTCCTCGCCCTCCCCACCAGCGCCCTTTTCCTTCCTCACCTGCTGGGCAGGGGGTGATTTCAGTTTACGAGCACGCAGCTCCCCCTCATTCTCAGAGCCAAAGTCATCCAGGAAGTCATCCCGGTCGCTGTCCTTCCACCTTTTCGCCAGCTGTGGAGACAGGCCCTGGTGTCCCCACAGCTTCAAGGACCTCCCCATATACCCTTCTTGTCTGCTCTGGGCCCCGCACTTGGCTTGTTTCGGTGAAGCTCAGCAACCTGGGGGCAGCGTCCCAGCCCCCTCAGCCTTCAGAGGCCAGGAGGGGAAACGGGCCCTGAGAGACCCCTGCCCACCCGCCCTCCATCAACTCCAGGTTGTTGGCACATCTGTGCCCTAGTCACGGCCAGCAGCTTCCAAGACAGAAAGCCTGATGTCGTGGCCCCGGGTCACCCTGCCAGGCATACACACCTGACTCTCAGGTCGGGCCACCAGCAGGGAGATGTTGGTGTTCTCTTCCTGGCTCAGGATGGCCACCGCCTCTTCCCGGTTCTGGACGTCTACACCGTTAATCTGAGGCAAGCAGGATACAATCAACAAGCATGCTAGGGCTGGCCCTGGGGCGGACCCTGGGCGGGTGCAGGGAGCCCAAGCACTCTGGGCTCGGCTGGGCTAGGCTGGGGCTTGAGCTCTGGGAGGATGTAACTAAGTGGAAGGTACCAGGGAGAGGGCGGCCTGGCTCTTGCAAGAGCAAATGTGTGCTCAGGAGAGCATGGAGTGGGGCAGAGGGAGAGGGGCCAGGAGGTTTCAGAGCAGCGGGGGCCCTGGATGCCAGCAGATCCCATAGGCACACGGGAGCCACTGGGGTGAGTGGGCAGGAGAGAGATGAGACTCAGCCCGGGTTTAGGACACGGCAGGCTGCTGGGCCTCAGGGTTAGCTCTTAGTGGGAGAGAGCTAGGGACTGGCTAAAGAGAGGTGGCTGGGCCAACGGGCACAGCGGGGCCTTGGGCCAGGCCTGCAGCCTGCAAGTGCTCACCTGGATGATGCGGTCTCCCTCACGGATCCGGCCGTCTTTGGCTGCAATGCTGTTGGGATTTACCTGCAAGACACACGCATCTTGGGGACTTGGTGCCTAACATGCCCTTTCAGTAGAAGGGGGCAGGCTCACCTCAGGGGCCCCCAAAGCAAGCTGAAGGCTCTCTGGCTCCCCTTCCAGCTCTGAGCCCCAGGAAGCAGAGGCAGAGGCTGTGGAGTAGTCACCTCTCCCCGCCCCTGCCCCTGGCACTCCTAGGCTCTTCTGCACGGAAGCCTGTGCTTTTGGTCAGCCCTGGGCATTGGTGGGAAGTAGGACATTGTCCATCTGGAAGGGTGGCTTTAGTGGGATGCTACTAGTAGGGAGGGGAGCGAGGGGCCATCCCCCTCCTGGGGATACACAAGACATCTGCCCAAGATGGGTTCGGGAGAAGGCTAGACAGCAACCCTGTTGCTAGTTCTCAGGCCCATCTGCTGTCCCACCCAGGCACAGGCCTCTTTCTGCAGATGACTACCTCACTGGACAGTGGCTGAAGCCGTCGACCATCATCGCCTCACCACGCAGCACCCTAGCTGTGATGCCCTGTCTCTGGTAGCTGGGACCTTAAGGGCAGCCTCTGAGCCACAGGCAGGCCACGTGGATGGGCCTCGGGGCTGGGGCATACCCGTCTGCATACCTCTCCGACATAAATGCCCAGGTCCTCCTCGTCGTCCGTGCGGTAGCAAACCATCAGGCCCAGCTTGTCCCGGTGGCTGCTTTTATACAGCTCCACCTCCTGCCACGAGGGGTCCGGGAGGAAGCAGAGGTAGAAAGCCCCAGAAATGCGTGAGTGAGGAAGCAGGCAGCACAGCCCAGCCCCTCAGCCCGCAACCCCTCAGCCCGCAGCCCCTCAGCTTCCTCTGGAGCCCCCGAGCTCAGTTTCCAGCCCCCGCTTTGAGGGTCTCTCTTACCATCCCACGTGGCGCACGTACTCAGTGGTCTCCCTCCCAGGAAATGCACGAGGCACACACAGGCACAGGACACAGAAGACAGACGTGCATGGGACGTGGACTCACCGACATGGACGGAACACGTAACCTCACCCGCACCCTCCCTGACTCAGCCAGATGCGTGCCAGGAGGGCCACGGGGTTGGGCCTGGGCAGGAAGGCACACAGGCGTCGGGGCGGCTCCCGCAGCTGGCTGCGGGCCCTGGCCTGGCCACCCGGCTCACCTCATACTCCAGCTCATCCAAGCGGTCTGCCTCCTGCGGGCCGCCCTCCATAAACTCCGCCGGGTCATAATACTCATGGCTGACTGGGGGGCTGCCCAGGAGAAGGTGGGGGTCAGACCAGCTGGCCATCCTCTCACACCTCAGCCCCAGCTCCCAGGCAGGCCGATCCCAGCGTGCCTGGCACGGAGACCTGCTCTGCTTGTGCTCTCAAGGGTGGGTGGCCCAGTTGCCTCCTGCAGAGCCCCTTCCTGGGCAACATGCAGCCATGCAAAGACCGGGGGCACTTCTCGCACCTGAGTGTGCAGCGTCCACGCAGAGGACCTGCGCATGCCTCTAGTGTTCCCGTCCCCCAGACCAGACTCCTCCAACCACGCCAGCTGGCAGGGACCAACTTCTCCAATCTCCGGGTGCCCACCCGCCCGCCCAGCACTGGCCCCACTCATGCAACGCCCCCAGGAGTTATCCAGGCCCTGGAGGACTTCTGCAGAGCAGAGGGGGGCCCACCCTACCTCCAGGGGCTGCCCTCCTGGCCCCAAAACTAAGGTTGGCTGCTCATGGCCCTGTGGCCTACCTCCCCGCAGCCCGGGCTAAGATTAGCAGAATGAGGCAGCGCTCACGCGGTCATGAGCCACCAGGCCTGGATGAAAGGCCCTTCTTCCGGTCGGGCCAAAGAAAGAAGCTGAAGAGATGGAGGAAATTCAGAGCAGGTAGAGGAATGAGACAGACAAGGGATGCAAGAAGATTCAAGGAGTGATGCTTGTGAGGCGGCAGAGGAGAGAGGATGGAGGAGGAGGAGCTGAGGCCCTCAACCCTGGCACTTCCGGCAGCGACGTCCCGGACAGGAGGGTCCTCCCTCGGCCCTGGGGGTAGATACAACGGGGCGCCTGCTGGAGCCCGGCCCAAGGCTAGAGGCCTGGAGGTTTTGGAGCCCTTGGGTACCACGGTCAGTTCTGGAGGCCGAGGGGCCTGCTTCCTGCCCGAGAGGGTGGCGTGCGGATGGCCGCTCCAGGTGGCCTGCCCTCTCTGGAGGCAGGGCCCGGGGCCCTCCTGAGGGCGACTCACAGCTCAGAGAGGACGTACGGCTCCAGGATGACCATGGGCGGGGTGGGCGGACGCAGCTTGCCCAGCGCCATGATATGCTCGAAGGTGATGTCGGTCTGAGTGCCACTGTCCACCAGCTGCAGGTCGTGACAGGAGCTGTCCCCCCGGAGGCGGGGGCTGCGTCTCAGCACCTGGATCACCAGGGGCTCCTTGGAGGAGCGCAGGGCCTGCAGAGTTTGCTCCTGAGACAGCTTGGAGAGCTCCTTCCCGTTCACCTGCGGCAGAGACACGCCTCCGTAAGAACCCTCAAAGGCTTGCTCCTCCCCTCTGAGGTCAAGGCAGAGGCCCTAGCTGGCAGGACCTGGGCTGACAACCAGCACCCCAAGCCACTCAAGCAAGGAATCTGCTGTCTGCAGCCCTGGCTACCTTTGGTGCCCCTGTTCCCAGGCAAGCCCCACTGCTCAGCCTTCATCCCACTGAAGGCCAGCTGGGGATCGCCAAGTCACACCAAGGACTGGGGGACCCAGCCTCTGTGCACTGGGTCTGGAGGCTGTGATACCGCCCTACAACGTCCTCCAGACACTGCTTGAGCTCTCCTGGCCTCTCCCCATCCGGACCCACTTCTTTCTAGGGCGGCACTGAGGCCAGAGCTAGCATGAAGATCCCATTGAGTTCCTTGGCAATGACTGGACCATAACAGCCAACACTCAGTGAGCATCTGTGTTGTGCTCATTCAGCATCAAGCAAGAGGATGACCTTGACTCTTCAGATGAGCCGAGTCTCTCAACAAATGTCTACTCACTAGGGAGGGCCAGGGTCAGGTTGGGGGACAAGTATGAAGATGCCTAAAGATACGGTGTTGTGTCCTCACAGTGACAACTGACTTGCCCAAGAGAAAAGGCCTTGATGTACAAGAAGCCCCCTGGAACTGCAAAGTAGCCTAAAAGAGGTGCCAAGAAAGTGGTCCTTATAAAGCCACCACTAGGCCGGGTGTGGTGGCTCATGCCTGTAATCCCAGCACTTTGGGAGGCCTAGGCGGGCAGATCATTAGGTCAGGAGATCGAGACCATCCTGGCTAACACAGTGAAACCCCGTCTCTACTAAAAATACAAAAAATTAGCCGGGCGTGGTGGTGGGCGCCTGTAGTCTCAGCTCCTCGGGAGGCTGAGGCAGGAAAATGGCATGAACCCAGGAGGCGGAGCTTGCAGTGAGCCGAGATCCCACCACTGTACTCCAGCTTGGGCGACAGAGCGAGACTCCGTCTCAAAGAAAAAAAAAATGCCACCACTGTTTTTTGGGCACGTGCCATGTGCTACATTCTGGGAAAGACCCCTGATGTGGGTCCCCACAAAATCCTAACCCCCAACAACCTTGAGGGAGATGCCATTATTGCAGATGAGGAAACCACGTCAGCAAGCTCAGCAAGGTTGTGGCACTGAGTCAAGGTCATGAGCCAGGACAGGCTGCCCGGTGGCCAGAAGGAGGGGTCAGGGAGGAGGAGGCCATAGTGGGCCAGGGCCCAAGGCGGAAGTAGGACCTAAGCAGCTCTGCGGGATGCTGTAGGGGTGAAGGAAGGACAATGAAGGGTAGCAGAAGGAAGCCCATTACACACAGCGCAGGTGGTGGGGCAAGGAGTGCCCACAAGGTTGAAGGCTGCTTCCGCAGCACCCTGGGACAGTATGCTGCGACCTTCAAGTCCTCCTTGGGGAAGGGAGGCAAGTAGAGAAGGGACGAACTCCACCAGAATTCAGGGCACGTGCCATGGGGCCAGCAAGGGTCAGCAGGAAGCACTTCTAGGAGGAGGCAGCTCTCGAGGCAGGCGTGCAGGGTCTCCTCATGGGCTCAGCGGCTTGTGGAAGGGCTGTTCTGGGCCTGGGGAGGCTACACACTAGCATTATGCCCAAATGGCTATGCCCCGCAGGTGAGCGTGGGGACAGACCTTACCCACAGCTAAGGGAGCACACGGCTGGCCATGCACGCCTCGGTGGGAGGCGGGGAAGGCTTCTGGAGCAGGGGACACCTGGCCTCCATCAGGCAAAGGGAACAGGGCCAAGAAAAGACCCAGGGAGGCTGGTTGGCAGTTGGAAGCAAAGCCCCCAGTCAGCATAGAGAGGGCAGGGCGAGGAGACCCAGAGTCCGCCTAGGGATGGAGCAGGCTGGGAGCTTGTGCCAGATGAGAGGGCAGAAGGGCCCTGGGCGTGGGCGCAGGTGGCTGCGCCTGCACAGAGCCCTCTGCTTTTCCGAGTTGTGCGAATATTAGCAAGTTTAGAAGAACTCTCTGTCCTGCATTCTCACGGCGGCACCTCCCACCCCGGGTTTCTCACAGAGATGTCAATTCTGACGGCAAAATCTTGTCTTAGTGCCCGCAATACAGTAGAACCACCGCTGTACGAGTCTTTTCGGGAAGACAGCTATCTGAGGAGAGCCCAGCTTGTCCTCGGAACCCCTGTGGCCTCAGCAGCGGCTCCTGCATTACCTTTTTTCTATTTGACTATGTCCTTGTAGATAATCATTGAAGTTTTCTATGTCTCCCTTCTCCCCAAAATTTTCATATACTGAAAAGAGCTTTTTGTCAAAATCAGTTTTGTCCGATTATAAAAGAAACACAGTTCATTTTTTTGTTTTTTGGGGGCTTTTTTTTGTTGAGATGGAGTCTTGCTCTGTTGCCCAGGCTGGGGTGCAGTGGCACGATCTTGGCTCACTGCAACCTCCACCTCCTGGGCTCAAGCAATTCTCCTGCCTCAGCCTCCCAAGTAGCTGGGACTACAGGTGTGTGCCACCACACCCAGCTGTTTTTTTTTTTTTTTTTTAGACAGAGTCTTGCTCTGTCATCCAGGCTGAAGTGCAGTGGCATAATCTTGGCTCACTGCAACCTCTGCCTCCTGGGTTCAAGTGATTCTCCTGCCTCAGCCTCCCCAATAGCTAGGATTACAGGCACCCACCACCACGCCTGGATAATTTTTGTATTTTTAGTAGAGATGGGGTTTCACTATGTTGGCCAGGATGGTCTCAAACTCCTGACCTCAAGTAATCCTCCTGCCTCAGCCTCGCAAAGTGCTGGGATTATAGGCATGAGCCACCGCACCTGGCCATGCGGCCTGTTTCCTTCCAGTCTGTTTTCTATGTGTGCCATTTTGCAGCTGCAGGCCCCTTAAGGTCCATCCACACCAACACACCAGTGGACCATCATGTTCATCATCACATCAGTAAGGGTGGCTTTGATTTTTTATTATAAAGAATGTGGCAAAGACACATTCTGGGGTCCATTTTATACATTTTTCATACTTAAATCTTTGTGTAACCAGTGGTTGTCAAGGTGGAGAAAATTTCTTGAGGTGGAATTTCTGGATCAAATACTATAAAGGAAACAGCTTTCAGCCAAGAAGGTATTTGTTGGAAGACCATAAGAATGTCAGTCAGGACAGGGCATGCTGTGCTTGGTGGAGAGGCTACAGTTAGAAAGGCAGGATGGAAGAGGGTGGGCGGCAGCAGAGTGTGGGTTCAGGAAGGCTGTAGACAAAGGGACATGATGGAATGGCCTCGACACTCTCAGCAGCAGTGGCTAGAGCCAACTGAAGCTGGGAAATTTGGAAGCCAGTTGTCAAACACAGCGATTATTGGTATTTTAACCGTAGAAATGTACAGGTAACTGAATGATATTAACAGCAAAGGCAATAAATCCTCGGAACACATCACTGTCTAATTATCTTACTACACTTTTCTGTCATCTGTGCTTTTGGGGTTATTCACATCTGGTATGGGAGATGGAAATACTATGTGTGCATTCCCCCCAACTCCAAGTTCAGTGACATCGCAGTGGTGGCTTGAAATCGGCTATAGTGGCACCATTTACACCAGGGAAATCGGCAAATGCTCCAAATCAGGGCTTTTTCTCTGGGAACATTTACCACCTTACCACTGCCCTTGAGGAGAAGCCAACACACAAGCGGAAGGGCTCAGAGCTGTCCTCAGGGTTTCTTCCTGAACTCCCGGGGCAGGACAGCAAGCAGACAGTGGGATGCTCAGGTGACAGAGATGACAGAGAACGCACGAATGCCTTTCTACCCGGAATCATTACCGAGCAGCAGTGTTGCTATGGAAACTGAGGAGCGCTTGCTGGGCGGGCTGGTGGAGGCTGGGATGTCAAGAGGGGGATGGGCGTGGGCACAGCCTCAGCACCTCGGATCAGCAGCAATCAGAGTGATCGCCTGTGATAGCCAGGCAGGTATTTGGGTGGAAGCCACGGGCTCCTGAAGCCTTCTCGCTCGCTCTCTCTCTCCTCCTCATCAGTCATGCTGGACCCCCAAGGAAGAAATGAGCTCCCCTCTGGGGAAGGGCTAAGGGCTACCAACAAGGTGGGAAAATATGGGGCCATGAGCAAAGAGGTATAGGGCCAGGCACATGGTAAGGAGCCACACTGTGGCCCTTCTGATGACAGCAGCTCTTCCAGTCCTGCTCAGAGCCCTGCCTCCCCGCCCCACCCCCAACCATCCTGAGGTAGCACACTGGTAAAGCCACCCCTGTAATGCCCCAACCGTCGGATTGCCTACTTGACCACTCCAGTCTCTAAAAGGCACAAACACTCAACATGGCCAACCCCAGGCTTGCTTCCCACCAGACTCTCCCTCCTGCCCCACCTGCAAACGTTTCCACACCCTGGGAGCTCGCCCCACCAAGACAGAAGACCTAGTCCAAGCCCTGGCCAAGCAATTCCAATTGGATCAAAGACCTACAGGGACAAAGCAAAACAAGAGAACAATATCTTTATGGTGTGGGATAGAGATGAAATTCTCAATATTTCAAATGGGGAAGCAATAATGGAAGAGATGTAAAACTTCTAGACGACAAAAGACACCCTAAACACAGTAAAAAGGCGGGCTCAGAGGAGAGCCTTACAATGCATGGACCTCATAATGGGTTTTCCAGAATATGCAAAGAATTCCTACAAAACAACAAGAAAACACAGACACAAACAACTCAAGAAGAACATGGGCAAAGGATATCAACAGGTGCTCAGGGCAAAGGGGACCCACTAGCAAGCACTTGGAGCCATGAGATGTGAGGAGATGCCCTTCAGAACCACCACCAGGAGGACCAGGAGGATGTGCGCATGAAGGCCACAGTGGCCAAACACCAGGGACAGCCCAAAGGTCTGCCAGCAGTCGAACAAACAATTCCTGGTATTCCGCATGTGCAGTTAATGGAGGCGCACATAATGGAGGCTCATTCATAGTATGTACTTGGTGGAAAACACGGCAGAGAGGCGAGCAGATGAAGTGCGTAGGGGATGGGTGGGCACAGGCGGCTTCAATCTGCCTTTAATACCTTCTTCAAGGAAAAACGCTCAGGCCAACAGGACCCACGTCAAGGCTGGGTGGCAGTGCTGGTGCTAAGTGATGCGAGATGATGCCCCATACTTCTCCAGATGCTACAGCAAGTCCAGGAGGCCTCAAGATACCCAGGCCGGAGCTCAGCCTTTTATGTGTGATTGTCTAATTACCTCCCTTTCATTAGACAACAAACCCCAAGAGGGCTTCACCCTGAGTTCTACTTCCATCCCAACTCCTAACAGTTTGCTGAAGATAAAACTTTAATATGTTTCTTGGCTGAATTAAAATTTTATATATTTCTGTAATTTGTTGAATATATATTAAGGACCTGTAATTTATCTGATCTACCTTTTAAAAAATAATAATAATAAGAGATGGGGTTTCACCATGTTGCCCAGGCTAGTCTCGAACTCCTGGGCTCAAGCCATCTGCTTAGTCCCCCCAAAGTGTTGAGATTACAGGCATGACCCAGCCCCTGGGTCTGATGTACCCGGACTCTACTAAAAATACAAAAATTGCCCAGCACGGAGGCTCACGCCTGTAATCCCAGCACTTTGGGAGGCCAAGGCAGGCAGATCACCTGAGGTCAGGAGTTCGAGACCAGCCTGGCCAACACAGTGAAACCCCGTCTCAACTAAAAATACAAAAATTAGCCGGGCATGGTGGTGCACGCCTGTAATCTCAGCTACTTGAGAGGCTGAGGCAGGAGAATCACTTGAACCTGGGAGGTGGAGGCTGCAGTGAGCTGAGATTGCACCACTGCACTCCAGCCTGGGCAACAGAGTCAGACTCCATCCACCCCCCACCCCCCCCCAAAAAAAAGTCTCCTTCATCAAGTGCAAACTTTTCTCCTTTGGAACAATCCAGAAGAAATTCACTTTGCTTCTAGTATGGGGAGAGTGGGGATTGTTGACTGAGCTCATTATCGGAAAACTCTCACTATTGAATGTTTCCTTCATTGAGAGCAACCTCCCTCCTTTGGAACAATCCAGAAGAAACCCACTTTATCTTGCAACACTTCACGTACCTGAAGCCCACTCAAATGCCCCTTGTCCCCCCTCGCCCAGGTTCCCAGCGACTCTCATCTTCTCCAGTGCTCCCGTGCCATCCTGACCACATGCTGGGCATCATGCTTCACCTTAGCGAGGCCACCCCGTGGCAGTCAACCCTGTTGACTGGGTAGTGAGCTGTGAGCCAAGCAAACCCTCAAAGCCTGTTCACAAAGACCCCTCCTCCATCACGTGCTAGCACAATAGATTTTGTACAAATTTTCGCATTTCCTTTCAAATAATCGAAGTGCTCAGAGCGCCACACTGAGGAGGCGGAGGAGCACAAAGATGAAAATACAAGTCCCTGGCAGTCCGCTGCCCCGGGGAGTGCAGCAGCCTGTGAGCACACCACGGCTCAGCCAGGGGCTTGACGTGCCCCATGGCGACTCTTCAGCACACAGATCTACTTCCTTCCTGATTTGCTGCCAAGATGGGCCCAAGAGGGCTGACTCTAGGACTGCAGCTCCAATCTCAACCACAGTTGACATGAACATCCTTAATTTCCACCATGGTCCCTGCTCTGAACAGGGGACTCAAGCCTTAGCAGGGCCCCTCTGCTTGAATGTGGCCCAAGTGGCCCTCACATCCTGCTTGGGACAGCCCAGTTCCCCTTTGCACACTGAGAGCACTCACTGCCCCAGGTCCCCTGCAAGCCCAGTTCCTCCTCCCAGCCGACCCCATCACCCTTTCTAGACACACTTAGTCTGAATCTTACCCCAGAGTGTAAAGTGGTCAACTTTCTGGAGAAGAATTTGTCAATAACTATAAAAACCCTTGAAAACGTTCATGGTAGCCTTTGATCCAGTCAATGTGCTCTAAGTAATTTAGTCTAAAATAGTAATAATAATAATGGATATTACATGAATTTAATTACAAGGACGTTTACAATTTAATTACAAGGCTGTGGGCTCCAGGTCGGGGAGGGGACCTGGTGGCCTGGAAGGGGACCTGGGGAAGGAGGAATGAAGCACAGGCCCCACCCCTCCAGAGGAGGTGGCCCCAGGCCTTCCCCAGGGAACCCTGGGAAGCTGGTTCTTTCTGGAAGGCTGCAGAAGGGCCTGGCCATGGGTCCTGGAGGCCACTTAGGCTAGGCGGGCCTCAGGCCAGGAGGACTGAGCCATGCGCCCTCCCCACAGCGCAGCCCCTCTGCACACACCCCACAACTGGTCCCTCTAAGACTTGCAGAAAGGGCTCTGAGTGGCCGAGCTGTGGCCCCTGATCTCCCAACCCAGCATCTGAGCAGAAGAGGACAGGAGCTGGGGCACTGATCGCCCCAGGCCCGGCTGGCAGGGTGGGGGCCAGGGCCGGCAGGATCCCGGGTTGCGCTGCCTTCCGAGGGAGCCGGTGCCCACCCAGCGGCCTGCAGCCCAAGGCAGGGTGCCCTGGGAAAGCCACCGCCACCCCCAGCCCCTCGGTGTGAGCAAGACCCCCAGCTGGTGGGTCCCCACCCACCAGTGGGGCTCCCAGGCCTGTCGGGGGCTCGGTGGTGGGCCTGGATGCTAGGGGGGCAACGTGCGGCAGGGACCAAGCTCTCCCGCCCACAGATGAGTGGGAGGGGGTCGTGGTGGGCATGGGAAGACCTTTCCAACAATCAGGTGTGTTGGGGGGTGAGCAAGGCAGGGGAGGGGCCCTGGCAGGTGGGGTGCCAGGGACCCCAGGGCTGGGGCTAGGCCTGTGGGTGGGGCGTGTGCTGGGGATTCTGTGGGCCGAGGACATGTGACTCCCGGGCAGGCTGGAAATGCTGGGGGGTGGGCCCGGGAAGCACGGGAGATGAGGGAAGAGGGGGGAATCCTGCCCCACCTGCCCTGGACAGGGTGCCCCATAGGAAAGGAGTGCCAAGGAGCTGAAGGGAGAGACGGTGGATCCAGAACACACCCCCCATCCCGTTCCGCTCCCCAAGGGGCTTGGTTGGAAGGTGGGAGGGGACAGAGACAAAGCTGCCTGGGTGGGTAGAGTGGTCAGGACAGCCTGTCTGGGTCGGTGACACTTGAGCTGAGACCTAAATGATGACAAGAAACCAGCCATGCTTCCTTCCTTGTAGCGAAGGGAGCTCCCAGGAGAACAGACTGTAAGGGCCAGACCAGCAGGCAATGGCAGTGGTCCAGACCACAGATGATGGTGGCATGACCCCAGGGGTGGCAGTAGAGGTGGTGGGATGTGGTCAGAGTCAGCTTGGGTTTTAGAGGTAGGCTGCCAGGACCTGCTGTTGGGCTGGGGGCAAGGGACAGTGAGGGCTTGAAGAAGACATCGAATAAGCGCAGGAAAAGACGCGTCAGCACCGGCCAGTACGCACAGAGGAAACACACACCCAAACCACAGTGAGATACCGCCGCACACCACGAGGAGGCTGGAATCAGTGAAAGGAAGCACGAGTATTGGAGAGGACGCGGGGACCCTGGAGCCTCACGCCTTGCTGCTGGGCATGTAAAATAGTGCAGCCAGGGAAGCAGTCTGGTGGCTCCTCACAAGGTTAGGTGTAGCTTATGTATATGACCCAGCAATCCCCAAAGAACTGAGAACAGGTGTGCAAAGAAAACTTACACTCAAATGCTCACAGCAGAGTATCCATAGTTGAGAACAGGCATGCAAAGAAAACTTATACTCAAATGCTCACAGCAGAGTATCCATAGTAACCAAGACTCGGAGGCAACCCGTGTCCACCAGTGGATGAATGGATGAGCGAGCACAACATGGTACACCCATCCCGACATAAAAAGAATGAAACACCGGCACACACGACTGCATGAGCACAGTCTAGCCAAGGCAAAGAGGCAGACAGAAAGCAGATGAATGGTTGCCAGGACCTGGAGGAAGGGGGGCCTGGGGAGTCACTGCTGAGGGGTATGAGGTCCCTTTTGGGGCGATGAACCTGTTCTGGAACTAGACAGTGGCCACGGCTGCACAACATTGAGAATAGACTAAAAGTCACTAGTGGTAAATGTTATGTTATGCGTATCTTACCACAAGAAAACATAAAATTGCCACACAGGACCACAAGGACCAGGGGTATCCTCACAGCAGTGAGGAAGACCGAGGAAGGAAGGACTCAGGGATTAGGCCCAGGGCAGGAAATGGAAGGTTTTTATCTCTAGCTTGAACTTCCCGAGGCATGTGGACATCTCCAGTGCCCCACTCCAAATGTCTGGCCCAAGCCCAAGTCAGCTAACTGGGTGGCATGTGACCATTGCTGTTCAATTAAACTAGGAATTTTTCTTTATTTAAAATCATAAGATGACGGCTAGGCACGGTGGCTCAAGCCTGTAGTCCCAGCACTTTGGGAGGCCGAGACAGACGGATCACTTGAGGTCAGGAGTTCGAGACCAGCTTGGCCAACATGGCGAAACCCTATCTCTACGAAAAATACAAAAATTAGCAGGGCGTGGTGGCAGGCACCTGTAATCCCAACTACTTGGGAGGCTGAGGCAGGAGAACCACTGGAACCCAGGAGGTGGAGGTTGCAGTGAGCCCAGATCACACCACTGTACTCCAGCCTGGGCAACAGAGCAAGACTCCGTCTCAAACAAAAAAAAAAATCATGAGATGAAGCTGGGCATGGTGTCTCGCTCCTGTAGCCCCAAGCGGTGGAGGAGGTAGGGGGCAGGCGGTAGGGCTGAGGCAAGAGGATCACCTGAGCATTGGGAGGTCAAGGCTGCAGTGAGCCGTGACTGTGCCACTCCACTCCAGCCTGAGCAACGGACTGAGACCCTGTCTCAAAAATAATAAAAATTTAAAAATAAATAAATAAAAATTTAAAAAGCAAAAGCATGAGATGGAGGAGCTCACCTAGGGAGTGAATGTAGACAAGAACAGGAGAGGCCCAAGGAGAGTCCTGGGGCACCCTGACACTGAGCCGGTTGGGGAGAGAGACTAGAAAGTCCCGGGAGGGAAGCCGAGGAGCTGCTCAATGCACTGGGTCGGAGCCCGGGAGGGGAGGGCGAAGGTGGGGCCTCTGGATTTGCTAAAAGGTGGGAGGGGCCGGGTGGGGAAGCTCGACCTGCATCTACACAGCCTTCCGGAGCTTTTTGCAGAGAAGGAGCAGGTTGGGTTTTCAGGAACATCAGAGGGGCGGCTGAATACCGATGGAAGAGCAATTCGCAAGGCCAGGGAAAGTGCTGGCACCGCTTTCCCCGCATGAGGGGGACATGCGGGCAAGGGAGGGGGGACACAGGGACAGGGGAGGGGGCAACACCGGGCAGGCGAGGCAGGCATGACGCGAAGTCGGCCCCACGGGCAGTCGCTGTGGGGCGGCGATCTCCCGCTGGGCAAGGGACTGGCGGGCCTTAGGGGACGCGGGAAGCGGGGCGCCCTAGGCGGAGAGGGCGGAGCCCCAGGCGCGCTCGCCCCGCCCCCTGAGCCCGGAGCCGCAGACAAAGACCGCGCCACGACGGCGGCGGGGTGGCTGCGGCTGCGGGAGCAGGGCGGACCACACTCGTCCCTGCGCCGCCACGCTGGTGGCTGTATTGGCAGGACTCCTGCCCGCCCGCCCCGCCAACCCCGTCGGAGGCTGAGCTCTGTTTCCAGGCTCTGCCCCAGGCACCCTCCTGCACCCAGCGGTGGCAGGCGCACAGCCGGGTGGGGCGCGACGCCCTCTTGCTGATCAGGAATCTCTGGGAAGCCGAGAAGAGAGGCCGGAGAGGCTAAGAAAACAGTTGTGGCCTGGGAGACTCGCAATCCCAAGTGCTTGTCACACGGCGCCTGCGACCCCTTTCACTCTCACTGGCAACGCGCGGGATGGGAGGTGAAGCCACATCACTTCCAGGGGCCCCCGTGGCTGCCACGGAGGTGGGGGGGCTGCCACCTTCGGACTCCCCTTACCCCACTGCTGTAGAGTAGGAAACAGGCTGGGGAGGGACAGAGACAGGAAGTTATCCTCTGCCCGGGGCCGAGCTCTGACCTGCCTGCTGGCTCTCAGCTCTGCCGTCTGGAGTATCCAGGACACCTTGGAAGCAGTTGTGACTGTAGCTTCCAGGCCAAGTCAGGCATCGGGGGATCTCCCAACGAGTAGAGCATCAGAGGAGAAAGGAGAAGCCGCAGGCTCACTACATTCACCCACTCAGTGACCCAGCAAAGTCCCCATTCATGTTTCCCCAGCTCGGGATTTTGAAAATTGTCCGCCCACAAGCATGTGGGAACATCTGCAGATTCCCCACACCTGCTCTCGGGGTTCCTACACACACATGTGCAGAAGTATTTGAAAGCAAGATGCCATCAGTCCCATTCTCCGTGGAACCACAACACCCTTAGCACGGAATTCCGCACTCATACAATGGGCCAGCCTCACATCTCCCCAGCTGTCCCGCTAACACCCTTATAGCTTTTTTTAAAAATCTAGGATTTGAGGCTGGGCACAATGGCTCATGCCTGTAATCCCAGCACTTTGGGAGGCTGAGGCGGGCAGATCACAAGGTCAGGAGTTCGAGACCAGCATGGCCAATATGGTGAAACCCCGTCTCTACTAAAAATACAAAAATTAGCCGGGCGTGGTGGCTTGCACCTGTAGTTCCAGCTACTAGGGAGGCTGAGGCAGGAGAATCACTTGAACCCGGGAGGCGGAGGAGGTTGCAGTGAGCCGAGATCGTGCCACTGCACTCCAGCCTGGGCAACAGAGCAAGACTCCATCTCAAAAAAAAAAAAAAAAAAAAAAGCGAGGCGTGGTGGTGCAGCCTATGGTCCCAGCTACTTGGGAGGCTGAGGCAGGAGAATTGATTGAACCCAGGAAGCAGAGGTTGAAGTGAGCTGAGATCACACCATCACACTCCAGCCTGGGTGACACAGAGAGACTCCATCTCAAAAAAAAAACAAACAAACAAAAAATCTAGGATTCAATCAAGAAGCACACATATTACATTCGGTTGTTAGGTCTCTAGTTATTATGTCTCCTCTCTAATCTAGAAAAATATATATTTTTTTTTACTTTAATGGGAATGACTTCTTGGAAGAGACCATCCTTATAGAATGTGCCAGAGTCTGAATTTGCCTGATTCATTCCTGCGGTGAGATTCAGGCTGAGCGTTGTGACAAGAGCACCTTGCAGGAGATGCTGTATGTCTCCTCCCCAGCCCTGCATCTGGCGGCTGGCAGGGTCAGGCTGCCCCACTGTTGGGGAGGCTGTTTGATCACGTGGTCCAGGTGGCAGCTGCCAGATCTCTCCTCTGTAAAGACGCAGTTTCCCTTCCTGATTCACAGGTAATTTGGGGTAATATTTGGAGACTTTGTGAATATTCTGTCCCCAATGACCTTACATCTAATGGTTTTGGCATCCAGTGATGATTTTTGCCTGAATTAATTACTGCATTGGTGGCTGCAAAATGTCTCCACCAACGTGTAAGAATTCTAGCAGGGACAAAGAGGTGACAGGCCCGGCAAGTAGCATGGCTGCCCACGCCCCCAACTGTGGCTTCCTGGGCAAGCCACACCACCCGCTTCCATAACTCTGTGCCCACCCTTTCTGCCTGGGGGCAGGAGAGACAGAAACATGGGAGGGCTTCATCCCAAAGGCCTTTGAGCAGTTAGTCGGGGGAGGGGTGTCTGGGCGTCCATGAGAGACATGTATACCGGTAGGGGTGCCGGTGACAGGGAAGGGGGTCAGTTAGCTGCACATGGCAGGGAAGAACAAGTTATGTCCTGTAAAGCCCCCACGTAGGCAACGACTCCTGGATGTTCTGATTTAATAGGTGTTTTTTTACCCTCTATTTGTAAACAATTTTTACCCTCTATTTGTAAAAAAAAAACAAAACAAACAAACAAAAAAAACAACACCTCACTTCACCACCCATGTTAATGTGGTTTGGGGCTACCATAGATCTACTCCCGGTCCCTACCCAAGGCCCTAGCTACTCACAGCCAGTGGGATCCACATCACCTGGGAGCTTGTGAGAAGTGCAGAATCCCAGGCCCCATGCTAGTGGCTCAGTCAGAAAGTGCACCTTAACAAGGACTTCGGGTGGAGGGTGGCGCTGTACTGACTCAGAGCGCGCCCTGGAGGAACCAGGGCAGACCTCAACGAAGGCCTTCTGCATGAGGGCATCTTTCTTTCCCCTCACTTCTCCTTCCCTCCCCGAAGCCCAGGGTCTGCTGAAGTCTCATCAATCCACCTGGCCCCCACCTTTCCGGGAGAGCGGCGGCCTCTCAGACACCTCCATAGTCCTGGCTCAGAAGCAGAAAGGAGGCCGGGCGCGGTGGCTCACGCCTGTAATCCCAGCATTTTGGGAGGCCGAGGCAGGCGGATCACTAGAGGTCAGGAGTTTGAGACCAGCCTGGCCAACATGGTGAAACCCTGTCTTTACTAAAAATACAAAAATTAGCCAGGCGTGGTGGCAGGTGCCTGTAATCCCAGCTACTCGGGAGGCTGAGGCAGAATTGCTTGAACCCAGGAGGCGGAGGCTGCAATGAGCCGAGATCACAACACTGCACTCTAGCCTGGGTGACAGAGCAAGACTCTGTCTCAAAAAAAAAAAAAAAAAAAAAAAAAAAAAAAAAAAAAAACACACAGGAAAGAGGGGTGTCCCACACCTTGCACAGGAAAAGCCAACCACTTCCTGAAGCCATTATCAAGATCAACCTTCAGGTACATATTCACAGCTTTCCAGGCACGTGGCCCAGCAACTAAACCCATCCTCCCACCCACCTCGGGCTACCTGACTGGCTAAGGGCACAGTTCACATCTAGCAACAATCAAAGCAATATTCCCTCTGCAGCGTTTTACAATCAAAGCAATATTCCCTCTGCAGCGTTTTTCATTCTCAATGCTCCAAGCAGCCATGAGGACAGGCAGAATGCACTGAAAGGGAGGACATCTTGTCCAGCCCCAGGCTGCTCAGCCTCGCCTCCTCCAGCCCAATTCCTGTGCAAAATGACCACATATGCCTCCGCTTTGTTCCCTGTCCATCTGTTTTTTCTTTCTCTCTCTCTCTCTCTCCCTCCCTCCCTCTCTCTCTCTCTTTCTCTCTTTCTTTCTTTCTTTTTTTTCCAGACACAGTCTGGCTCCATTGCCCAGGCTAGAGTGCAGTGGTACAATCCCGGCTCACAGAAGCCTCCAACTCCTGGGTTCAAGCAATCCTCCCACTCAGCCTCCCCAGAAGCTGGGACTAGAGGCGCATGCCACTACGCCTGAGCAATTTTTTATTTTTGTAGAGACAAGGTCTCAATATGTTGCCCAGGCTGTCCTAACTAATATTGTACTACATCACACTTCTTCAAAACTTGGAGGTCCCTTTCCTGAGAGAAATTCTCAGAATAATATTGGACATTCTTCTGTCACTGGGCATTAACTGTGACATACCCAGATGTAAGGCCTTCTCCATATAATTTCCTTTTTCATTATTTTTTATTTAATTAATTTATTTATTTGAGACAGGGTCTCGTTCTGTCACCTAGGCTGGAGTGCAGTGGCTTGATCTTGGCTCATGCAACCTCCACCTGCTGAGTTCAAGCAGTTCTCCTGCCTCAGCCTCCCAAGTAGCTGGGACTACAGGTGCGTGATGCCCAGCTAATATATATATATATATTTTTTTTTTGAGATGGAGTTTCGAGCCCAAGCTGGAGTGCAATGGCGTGATCTCAGCTCACCACAACCTCCACCTCCTGGGTTCAAGCAATTCTCCTGCCTCAGCCTCCCGCGTACCTGGGATTACAGGCATGTGTCACCATGCCCGGCTAATTTTGTATTTTTAGTAGAGATGGGGTTTCTCTATGTTGGTCAGGCTGGTCTCGAACTCCTGACCTGAGGTGATCCGCCCACCTCAGCCTCCCAAAGTGCTGGGATTACAGGCGTGAGCCACCACGCCTGGTCAATTTTTTGTATTTTTAGTATAGATGGGGTTTCACCATGCCAGGCTGGTCTCGAACTCCTGACCTCGTGATCCACCCGCCTCGGCCTCCCAAAGTGCTGGGATTACAGGCGTGAGCCACCGCGCCCAGCCAATTTCCACTTCTTAATGACCAACTGAATGGCCCGAGGGCATCAACTCCCCCCTCCACCCAGTGAGATCCCGGGGGACACACCATCTGTTTTCCTTGTCACAATGGCCCTCGGAGGCAAGCACTCTTCACTGCCATTTCGCAGTTGAGGAAACTGAGTCACTGAGCCAGTGGGCCATGCAGCGACTTGCCCCTGGCCACACAGCTGTCAGTTGGTGGCTGCCTCCATTCCTATCTCCACACTGCACTGTCTTCTCTGGCACGGCCCCTGAAGTAGAAGGAAGGAAAGGACACCTTTCCCCCCAGGATGCGTGCATGTGGCCATGGAGTTCCTGTTCTAAAGCTTTGGTGAGGTCTGTTGCTGGGTGGTAACCTGCACATCTTCAGTGTGCAAAGGGCAGGTGTTCATATGTCATACATGAACCTGGGGAACCATCACCACCGTCGGGACAGTGGCCATTTCTATCTTCCCCAAAAGTGTCCTCATGCCCCTCTGCCCATCCCTGCAACCACGAATCTGCTCTCTGGCACTATCGAATTTCATTTCAGCAGACTGGACAGTCCTCAGGAACCCCGAGATGAGAGGGGAAAGGGCATTCTACAATCTTGGGACAATGACACAAAACAGGATGACCTGGTCTGGAAGATGGCAGTCAGAATTCAGTGTCCAGCCCTCTGTTCTTCCACTCCACAAGGACTTTCTCAGAGCCTGCTTCTTCCCCAGTCAGCTTCTGCGGCAGAACCACTGAGTTGACTGAGAGTCCAGCTTTCCCCTGGAAGGGTGGAGGCCAGCGTGGATGTGCTGGCAGCATCTGGTGCTGGTGAGGCGGGGAGGCAGAGTGCCCATGCCAGACCCAAATCCCTGCTCACAGGAAGCCCCCATGCAAGCAGGAGGGAGCCAGAGAAGCCACCTGGCTTGGTGGGTGGGAGAGCAGTTTGGAGGAAGACGTCGCTGAAGAGGGGACACTGGCTGCCAGCCACGCTCCCGCACTCAAGCAGTACTTTCTCTCCCCCGCAGTTGCCTACGTGTTGGCGATGGTCTCCCCCTTACAAAAAGGGGAGCCTGGGGCCAGGCGTGGTGGCTCACTCCTGTAATCCCAGCACTTTGGGAGGCCGGTGTGGGTGGATCACCTGAGGTCGGGAGTTCAAGACCAGCCTGACCAACATGGAGAAACCCCATCTCTACTAAAAATACAAAATTAGCCAGGCATGGTGGCGCATGCCTGTAATCCCAGCTACTCGGGAGGCTGAGGCAGGAGAATCGCTTGAATCCTGGAGGTGGAGGTTTTGCTGAGCCCAGATCGTACCATTGCACTCCAGCCTGGGCAACAAGAGCGAAACTCTGTCTCAAAAAACAACAACAACAACAACAACAAAAGGGGAGTCTGGGGGAGGGGGCGAGGCCCTGTCTGCAGTGTCTCCCTGCTGAATGCCACGCACCCAGGATGGCTGCCAGCACCATGGGGGCTCACATGCAGGTGCTTTAGGCAAGAATGCCTGGGAGATCACCAGAAGGGCTGGCCAGGTGTCCTTTGGCCTCCCTCGATGTGGACAGAGGGGAGACGACAGGCGGTCCTGACCCACTCCCCCTGTAAAGCCTGAGTAGGATGGGCGGGAGACCAGTCCTAAGTACCAGGGGTTTATCCCCCGACCATCTCCGGCGTGCTCGGATGCTAGCAAGCACATCATGGTGTCAGAGAGGGGGTGCCAAGGCCGAGACAAGTTCAGCAGAGTGTGGACCACGATGAGATATATGACAAGGGGGCCCGGTGGCAGTGGAGGGACATGGGCTGCAGAAAAGGCTCCGGAGCTGGGGACATGCTGTTTCCTGCCTTCCATTCTGGGCAACCAGCCTGCTTCCTTTTCCTAACTCAACACGCAGTAATCCTCCATTTTCAGAGGAGGTCCCAGATTTTCCAAACTAGGAGGACATGATTGGAATATAGGAATGGGGCTGAGGTTCCGACATGACACACGAAAGTGCCTGTGACAACCCACATCCGTGGAATAAAGGAACCATGTGGTCATCTCACTAGCCACAGAAGCAGCACTGCACAATCCAACGCCTCTCATGATAAAAACACACTAGGAATAGAATGGGAACTTCCTTACCCTGATAAAGGACAGCTATGAAAAAGCCACAGCTAACTTTATACCCCCTAGTGAAAGACTGGAAGCTTCTTTACCTTTAAGATGAGGAACAAGGGAAAGACATTCACAGGCACTTCTATTCAACATTGTACTAGAGACTCTAGCCAGAGCAAATTAACAAGAAAAAGAAATCGAAGGGCCGGGAACGGTGGTTTACACCGGTAATCCCAGCACTTTGGGAGGCCGAGGCGGGCAGGATTGCTTGAGGCCAGGAGTTCAAGACTAGCCTGGCCAACATGGCAAAACCTCGTCTCTGCTAAAAATACAAAAATTAGCTGGGTGTGGTAGTGTGTGCCTGTAATCCTAGCTACATGGGAAGCTGAGGCAGGAGAATCACTTGAACCCGGGAGGCGGAGGCTGCAGTGAGCCGAGATTGCACCACTGCACTCCAGTCTGGGTGACAGAGTGAGACTGTGTCTCAAAAAAAAAAAAAAAAAAAAAAAAAAAAAAAAAAAAAGAAAGAAAGAAAGAAAAGAAAAGAAATCAAAGCCATCCAGATTGGAAAGGAAGAAGAAAAACGATTTCTATTTGCCAATGACATGATCCTAATATGTAGATAATCCTGAGGAATCTACTAAACAAATTATACTTAATAAACAATTTTAGTAAGGTCGCAAGATATAGGATCAATGTATAAAAATCAATTTTTTTTTGAGACAGAGTCCTGCCCTGTCACCCAGGCTGGAGTGCAGCGGTGCAATCTCAGCTCACTGCAACCTCTGCCTCTGGGGTTCACGTGATTCTCTTGCCTCAGTCTCCTGAGTAGCTGGGATTACAGGCACACATCACCATGCCCCGTTAATTTTTTTTTGTATTTTTAGTAGAGACGGGGTTCCACTATGTTGGCCAGGCTGGTCTTGAACTCCTAACCACAGGTGAGCCACCCGCCTTGGCCTCCCAAAGTGCTGGGATTACAGGTGTGAGCCAACACGCTCAGCCAATCAATTGTATTTCTATACAGTAGCAATGAGAAGGCTGAAAGTAAAATTAAGAAAACGATTCCATTTATGATAGCATCATAAAGAAAATACTCATGAATAAATTTAAACAAAAGTGCAAAACATCATGTAAAGAAATTAAAGACCTAAATAAATGGAAAACGCATCCCATGCTCATGAACAATACTACCCAAATTGATCCACAAATTTGATGCAATCTCTATCAAAATGCCAGCTGGCTTCTTTCCAGAAATTAACAACCTGATCCTGAAATTAATATGGAAACTTGAGGGACTTAGAATAGACAAAACAGTCTTGAAAAACACGTACAAAGTTGGAGGACTCTCATTTCCTTACTTCAAAACTTACTACAAAGCTGCAGTAATGAAAGCAGTGTGGCGCTGGCTTAAGAACAGACATTTTTCTAAAGAAGATCCACAAATGGCCAACAAGCACAAGAAAAGGTGCTCATCATTTAGCTAACAGGAAGTGCAAATCAAAATCACAATGAGATACCACTTCACACCCAGCAGGACGGCCATAACAAAAACCCAGAAAATAACAACTGTTGGCAAAGATATAGAGAAATTGGAACCCTTATATGTTGCTGGTGAGAATGTAAACTGGTTCCAGCCACTGTGGAAAACAGTTCAATGGCTACAGGCACATACTCCAAAGAATTAAAAGCAAGGACTCAAACAGATACAAGTAGACCAGTGTTCACAGCAGCGCTATTCACAACAGCCCAAGGGTGGAAGCACCCCAAATGCCCATCAACTGACGAATGGATAAATATGTTGTATATCACAAAATGAAATATTATTTGGCAATAAAAAGAAATTGACTATTGATACATGGATGAACCTTGAAAACATTATGATTAATGAAAGCCAGACACAAAAGGTCAGTTTCTATGAAATGTTTAGAATAAACAAATCCATAGAGACAGGAAGTAGATTGGTGGGTGCCAGGGGCTAGGAAGTTTGTGGGAGAAATGGGGATGTGATTGCTAATGAGTGCAGGGTTTCTTTTGGGGTGATGAAAATGTTCTGGAATTACTGGTGTGGGTTGCACAACCTTGTGAGTATACTAAAAACCACTGACTTGTACACTTTGAAAGGGTAAGTTGTGCAGTAGGAGAATTATAGCTCAATACAGCTGTAATTTTGGAAGTGCTGTGAGTCATTGGCAGAAAATGGCTTGGAACACAAGGCTAGGCTAGAGACTTGGGGGTTCCTAGCCTGGGGATCCCAGGCCTCTGTGGATTGTATATGGAAGGCGCTGCAGATGCACGTGCTTGTTTCTGAAAATCAGACCCATGAAGTGCCTCACCCTGACAAGGTGCGGACGAGGTTACTCAGGGGAGACAGGGAGAAGTGCCCCCTAAAGATGGGGGAGCACCCGTGTTAAAGGAGGCCAGGAGGCAGGCACGGGGTCCCAGAAGCTGACCTGTCTTTTGGAACAAAAGCTCCTTCTCCTCTGAAGAGGCTGGGACCTGGTGATGCGTCCACCCCCAGAAGCGCAGTCCCCTGGGACAGCTCATGGCTTGCACTGCTTTCCGTATCTACTTTTTTCAGTCCTCTTGTTTTCCCTTAGTTGTAAAGGATGGTTCTCCTCCTAAAATCCCGGCTTTGATTGGGCCAAGGAGGAATGTAGAAAGTGAAAGTTTGCAGCCAAACTCCCATGGTTTCAAAGGGAGCCCAGCAGGAAAGCGCACAGAGGGCGCATGCGGCAGTGGCCCTCCTCCTGGCGGGTCTCCTTGGGGTGGGCAAGTCCCTTCCATGAAGGAGAGCTTAGGGCGCAGAGCAGGGAGGGCCCACCCAAGTTCACCTCCCTGAAGGCAGGCCCAGCCCGACCTGCCGAGGCCTTCCCGGAGGGCTGTGGGGAGCCCCAAGGGCTACCGGTGTCGTCCCATGGCTCATTTCAGGCCTGGGGTGCAGCTGGGGTCGCTCTCCCCTATCCACACGTCCCCACGAGGTTGGCCTTAAATGAAGTGCGACACCAATCCTTCTCCAGGAAAGTCAAAACGGCCCCGGAGGAATCGCTTGGAGAAATCGCTTGCCGTTTGATGGAATGACTCCCGAAAAGGAAGCAGTAGGATGGGATCCAGAGTCCCCGTCAACCAACCATCCCAGCCCTGGAATCCAACACGGATTCCACAGGACGCCCTCTCGGTCGCATTCCTATCCCGCTAGGGGGCTGGCAATGGCCACACAAGGTTTCCAAACAGCGGGAACAAGAGACGAGGAGTGGCAGCCGGGAACTGAGAGGGAAGAAGGCGGAGGACAGCGAACGGGAGAAGCCGATGGCCCCGCGCACCCCCGGAGAAGGGCCGGGGAGAGAGGACCAGGAGCTCCGCCAGGGTGGGGCAAGATTTGCGTCCCCGCCCTGCCCCTCGGCTCCCGCACCAGGTGGCCAGAGGAGCTCGGCTCACAGCGTGAAGTCAGTCCCCGGATTCCTGGGAATTCTCCCCCGTGCCCAGCCCCTCCTTCCCCCGCCCCCGCTCCCGCCCCGGAGTTCTCGCCGATCCCTGCACGGGTTCCCCCACGTTCTCCCAAGCCAACACCCCTCCTGCAAAGCACTTGATTCCTTCCCAGTCCAGACCAATAAACCCGAGAGTTGAATCCAGGCCACTAAACGCATACCTGTCTGAGCCCTGTCTGCTCCTGGGTGCCTTGACCTTGACCTCCCTCCACTTAGCCCTAGGAGGTCTCAGCCCACAGCATCCGGGACATTTCTCTAGACAGTCTGCAGGGTGCACACAGAAAGTACACAAATGCGGGGCCGGGGGAGCCTCCGCGCACACAGAGACGGGGCACAGGAACGCACTCACGTAGTCACGCCACGCACAGGCAAGAAGCCCCGTTCCGGGCCGCGGGGCTGGGCTCCAGGTCCGAGCTCCGGGCCCCGCGTCTCCTTCCCTCCCCGCGGGGCCCTGCTGGTCCACGCCCCGCAAAGCCCGGCCAGGCACTGCCACCCGCAGAGAGCCCAACCCGCTGATCCCGGCGGTGCCCACTCACCCGAGACGCCTAAGGCCCGGGAGCCCATCGTTCGGGCAGGGCCAGGCGGGAGTGGGTGTCGGGGTGGGCACCCAGCCCCCGGACGGACTTGGACCGCGCCCGGGGACGCCCACGCACTCCCACGCTCCAGGCCCGCCGGGATCTAGATTCGGCGCCCCCCGCACGGCAGGAGCCTGGCTCCCTCCCCCGCCCTGGGTCCTGCGGGGAGAGCGTGTGCGGGGAACTGCGCTCGTTGCTATGCAACCTCCATCCCGCGCCCGCCGCACCGCGCCTCCCGGGACGGAAGCGCGCCCCACCCGGGCCAACCCCAACTTCCCACCCCACCCGTGGCTGGTTCCCACGGAGCGCCAACACCCAACAGCCCCAGGATGGGAGGGTGCGGACGGCTCCCTACCTTGTCCTCCTCGAGCCCTCCCGCTCTCCCACGCCCGCCGCTCCGGGCCTCCCCACTGGCCCGCTCCTCCCCGCGGAGGGCCGCGCCCCCGCCGCAGCGCCGGCGGCCCTACCTGCAGCATCACTTTGTACTGCTCCTCCGGTTTCTGGACCACGCACATATTACATCCCATGTTGCTGGCCGGCGAGAGGAGGCAGAGGGCGGGAACGGGAAGACGCCTTTCACTGACCCGGGCGCGGGACCTCGGGTCCCGGGCCGGGGCCAGGGGCCATACCCTGGCGCGGGGGGCGGGCCGCCTAGCGGGGGAGGGGGGCACGCCCCCGAGGTGGGGGCAGCGGCTCGCCCCTCAGGTTAACTCTTCGCTGGCCGAGGCCAGGCGCGGGCATGCTCCCTCGCACCCGGCCAGGAGAAAAAGGGCAGCGGGGGATGGGCGGGCGCGCCGGGCGTTGCCAGGCTACGGCCCCCCAGGGAGCGCGGGGGCGCGCCGGGCCGCCAGGGGCCGTCAGGGGCCGTGGGCCGCGCGCCTCCCCGCCCGCGGGGCCCGCCGCTGCCGCTGCCGCCTCCGGCTCCTGCCCATGGCCGCCAGCCCCGGGAGCCCGGCCCTCGCGCTCGGCGCCGCGGCCCGGCCCGCGACAGGGGGGCAGCGGCGCGGCGGCGGCCCCCGCCCGCGGCCAGGCCAGCGCCCGCGCTCCCGCCTCGCCCGGCCGCGCTCTCGGCGCTCAGCCAGCAGCCGCTCGGCCAGCAGCCGCCGGCCGTCTCCAGCTCCCGCCCGGGACGACGGGCACGCGAGCGCGCCCACGGCGGCGGGGGAGGGGCGCGGGCACGGGGCGCACGCGCGCCGGGAGGGGCGGGGAGGGGAGCGGGGCCGGCTGCGGGAGGGAGCGGCGGGGGCGCTGGAGCCGGCGCGGGAAGCCGGGGGCGGGCGCTCGACGGAAGCGGGCGGGGGTCCTAGGCACCCCACGACACCCGGCGTCCGGTCCTGAGGGGCGGGCACCAGGCGTGTTGTCTGCGCGATGCCGCTCTGGGAGAGAGGGGTCCTGCCAGGAGGAGCAGTCTCCTGGGTCCCCCAGAGAGAGTCCGCGATTTCAGCCCCTCTCCCCGGTCTTGGACGCAGCAGCCCTCACGCCTCTGCTCCTTCCTCGGGCTTCGCCTTAAATCACTGCATCCCTCCTTCAACTCAGCCATTCCCTGCTGTCTTTGAAACGGACACCTTTGTTTAAAACAAGAAAGAAAGAGAGAAAGGGAGGAAAGAAAAGAAAGAGAGAGAAAAAAAAGGATGAGCGAAGCGTGGGGAGGGGGTGGGTCGTGGGGAGAGTGGCCTCGGAGGCCTTGGGACCCGGGCCTGCACACAGCACTGGCCAGCCTGGGCCCGCCGCCTACCTGTTCCTCAGCCCCAGCCCTCACCCGGTCCCCGCTTTCACAGCCCTTCCATCTCTTCCTCTTCTCTCCCACCACCTCCCCCTCTTCTTGGACAAGCCTGGAGGGAGAAGGCCTTTGCCTGGAAAGCAGCAGCGGGTGGAAGTCTGCGTTCCCAGGGGCTGCCCCGGCTGCAGGAGATCACTTGGAGAAATTGCTACATGCTTCATTTCCAGGTTTGGGCAAGTGAGGGAACCCCCAGCCACACGGGGCTGTTGAATCAGAGCCCTTCCTTTCCTCCCTGGCTCCTCGTTAGAAGAGAAATCAAGAATGGCGGGCCTGCCCAGAATGTGGAGAAGAGAGGCGAGTTTCTTATCCAGGGCTTCTCCCAGAAAGCAGAACTTGAGACAAGGGCTGGTGTGCAGGTTGCAACCTGCCACCCAATGGCTGGCTAGTCTTGAGGAATGGCGTCATATTGAGGGCTCAGCATCGGTCTCTGCAGCTGGTGGATGGAAGAACATTCACTAGCGGCAGTGTCTAGATGAGCCGTGGTAAGAGGAAGCCCTTGCCGTTGGGCTTATACAGAGCCTCCAGCCCTCCCACCATGGCCACTGGCATCGTGGGTCCATCGCATCCTGGGGAGAAGCTGGCTGACCTCCACCAGATGGTCCCCTCTGTTCGCTAGCTTCTGGCGCGCCCCCTCCACACTGCATGCTCCCCAGCGCCATGGGCGCGAAGACGAGCACGGGGCCCCACACTCTCCCTGAGCACTCCCATAGGTACCTCTTCGCCAAACCTGTCTCTTCTTCCAATCTTCCTCCACCCGGGTCCCTGACCAGTCAGCCCAGCCATTTTCCACTGCCCGGGGGTCATGGACACCTTCATCTCAGGCCATTTCTCCCTCTACAAAGTAGACAACCTAGTGTCTTGCTCCCCTAGAGGATGTCCCCTCACTGCTGTCTCTCAGGGCCACCCTGCAAAGGGCCTCAGTGTGACAGCAGGTGTTTTTCCTAGTGGTGACATGAGATGACCAGTCGAGGACCTGGGTCTAAGTCAGTCATGGGGACATCCCATCACCACCTCCCATGAGGCCATAGGTGTGAGCTGAAGGGGCATACCAGTGTGAAAGAGCCAGGTGACCGGTGGTCTGGACTGCCTGGGCCTCAATGTGCCATCTCCACCTCAATACTCAGTTCACAATGGGTGGCTTGGGTCACACAGGCCCTGGATGCCCCATGATCAGGCTGTAAGTCTCTCCTAGGTCCCAGTAGCATGGCCACAGCTATGCTTTTTTCAGTGGTGAGTGAGTAGCTCTGCCACCGAAGGTGTGGCCCTGCCACAGCCTCTATGGTCCCTGCTGGGATCCTTCCATTGAGGCTTCCTGAGGGTTCTGCACAGCATCCTGGCCTACCATGGACAGATCCCTCCAGCACCGTTAGGTTGGCGGGCTCTCGCTGCTGGTGGCAGAGCAGCTTGCCCTGCAGCCCAGTCCTCCTGCAGGGTCCTTTCTTGCTCTGGATCCCACTCAAAACAGGTCTCAGTTAGCCGGGCGTGGTGGCACGCACCTGTAGTCCCAGCTACTCAGGAGGCTGAGGCGGGAGGATGGCTGGCCCCAGGAATTCAATGTTACACGGAGCTGTGGTTGCACCACTGCACTCCAGCCGGGGCCACAGAGTGAGACTCAGTCTCTAAAACAACAAAACAAAAAAAGAACTGGTCTCGCCTGTGTGTCCGAAACCCCGCTCCATTAGACATTCCACCAGTTTGGTGATCTACCCAGCATCATGCCAGATAAATCCATTTTCTTGCTAAAGTTAGAGTCAGCTTCTCCCTGTAGTCAGAAAACCCTAACAAATATACAGCCCTGGGAGAGCGTCCGGGAGGAAGGACATGAGAGACAGCTGATCATGGGGCAGTTACTGCGCTTGACAGTGCAGCTTGAGGACAGTGCAGTGACATCCCAGCACAGCAGTCAGGCTGGAGCGGGCGATTGCGCTCAAGATAGAGACAGGGTGAGGGTGGCACCACCATGCTCCCCGGGGCACTCCAGCATTCTTTAACCTGAAGATGGGTACCCAGGTGAGTCTGGCCCAGATTCCTATCTGGATGGGTCCTATCTTACTCTGTGCTGATGAGGTAGGTCCCTGCTCTCCCTCCACGTCCCAGAGCTTGGACCCACTGAGGATGCCATGACACCCCACAGAAGGGCTCCACTCTGACCCACCATAGAGAGCTGCAAAAAGGCCATGGTGCTCTTAGAAGCAGGACACACAGAAGATCCCACCCTTCTGACTACAGTTGTCCCTCGGTGTCCACGGGGCATGGGTTCCAGGCTTCCCCCTACTGGGGATACCAAAATCCATGGACACCCAAGTCCCTGATCTAAAATGACATACTATTTGCATAGGACCTTTGCTCATCCTCCCTAATGCTTTGAATCTTCTCTAGATTACTTGTATTACCGGATGCAATGTCAGTGTTACATAAACAGTTATAGTGTAATGATTTTTTTTTTTTTTTTTTTTTTGAGACGGAGTCTTGCTCTGTCGCCCAGGCTGGAGTGCAGTGGCGCGATCTCGGCTCACTGCAAGCTCCGCCTCCCGGGTTCACACCATTCTCCCACCTCAGCCTCCCTAGTAGCTGGGACTACAGGTGCCTGTCACCATGCCCGGCTAATTTTTTGTATTTTTAGTAGAGACAGGGTTTCACCGTGTTAGCCAGGATGGTCTCGATCTCCTGACCTCGTGATCCGCCCAACTCGGCCTCCCAAAGTGCTGGGATTACAGGCATGAGCCCCTGTGCCCGGCCTGATTTGTTTTTTAATTTGTATTATCTTTATTGTTGTATTGCTATTTTTTATTTTTCAAGTGTTTTCCATCCATGGCCAGTTGAATCCTCAGATGTGAAACCCACGGATATGAAGGCCAACTGTATTTTTTCCACTGGATGCGTGCAATCCCCAGTCCCCAGCCCAGCCGTGCCAGATGTGTGAGTGGGGACCCATGTTTCCCAGGAGTCTCTAACGACCTTGCCCACTGGCTTTTCCAGAAGGGACTGTCAGGGAGGCTGAAGCCAGACCATGACCCAGAAACTCTGTCCAGCTCCCTTCTCCTGGGAGCCTTGGCCTGGAGTAACCGGGTTGCCCTTTCCTTACTTGGCCATGAGCTGAGTTTGCTGCTTTGTTTTCTCTCTCTCCATGGGTCGTGCTGTTGGCCTTGTATCTAAAGAAGTCATCACCAAACCCAGTGTCACCTGATGTTCCCATGTTATCCTCTAGGATTCGATAGTTTTGTGTTTTACATTTGAGTCCATGATCTGTTTTGAGATAATGTTTGTGAAGGATGGAAGGTCTGTCTCAAATCATTTTTCTCACAATTCTGGAGGCTGGGAAGCCCAAGATCACAGTGCCAACTGGTTCCATGCCTGGTGAAGGTCTGTTCCATCAATGATATCTTCTCATGATGTCCTTACGTGTTGGAAAAGGGGAGTAAAGCAAGACCACTGCATGAAGCCTCTTTTATCAGGGCACTAATCCTGTTCATGAGAGTAGAGCCCTCATGACCGAATCACCTCTCAAAGGCCCCACCCTGCGATACCATCATCTTGATAATTAGGTTTCAGCATATGAATTTTGGAAGACCACATACCTTCAAGCCACAGCAGTCTGTGCCTAGGTTCATTTTTCCGTGTGGATGTCCAGTTGTTCCAGCACCATTTGCTGGGAAGGCTACCGTTTCTCCATTGAATTGCCTTTGCTCTTTGGTCTATTTCTGCTACACTTTTTTTTTCTTTCTTTCTTTCTTTTGAGACAGAGTCTCGCTGTGTCACCCAGGCTGGAGTGCAGTGGCACAATCTTGGCTCATTGCAACCTCCGCCTCCCGGGTTCAAGAGATTCTCCTGCCTCAGCCTCCCTAGTTGCTGGGATTACAGGCACCTGCCACCACACCCAGCTAATTTTTGTGTTTTTAGTAGAGACGGCGTTTCACCATGTTGGCCAGACTGGTCTTGAACTCCTGACCTCAGGTGATCCACCTACCTCAGCCTCTCAAAGTGCTGGGATTACAGGTGTGAGCCACCTGCACGTGGCCTACTACGCCATTTTTTCAGATGGGCAGGGCCCCGGAGGGCTTCTCATATTCTCATATGAACGTGGTATTTTCCTTCTGTCTTTCGTTGTTGTTGCTTCAAGTTGACAGAGCCAGATTATCATTATCCATCAACACTTGTCCACCCAAGGCCCTCTTTCGTTTTATTTTCTGTTTAGAAAATAAGCTAAGGCCGTGCACGGTGGCCAACACTTTGGGAGGCCGAGGTGGGCGGATCACCTAAGGTCAGAAGTTCGAGACCAGCCTGGTCAACATGGTGAAACCCAGTCTCTAACAAAAATACAAAAAAAAATAGCCAGATGTGGTGGTGCATGCCTGTGATCCCAGCTACTCAGAAGGCTGAGGCAGGACAATCACTTGAACCTGGGAGGTGGAGGTTGCAGTGAGCCGAGATTGTGCCACTGCACTCCAGCCTGTGTGGCAGAGACTCCATCTCAAAAAAGTAAATCAATAAGGCTGGGCGCGGTGGCTCAAGTCTGTAATCCCAGCACTTTGGGAGGCCGAGGCGGGCAGATCACGAGGTCAGGAGTTCAAGACCAGCCTAGCCAACATGGTGAAACCCCGTCTCCATTAAAAATTCAAAAAAATTAGCCGGGCGCAGTGGCAGGCGCCTGTAATCCCAGCTACTCAGGAGGCTGAGGCAGGAGAATTGCTTGAACCCGGGAGGCAGAAGTTGCAGTGAGCTGAGATCGCGCCACTGCACTGCAGCCTGGGGGACAGAGCAAGAATCCATCTCAGAAAATAAATAAAATAAAATAAATACAAAATAAGCTAATGAATGTCTGTAAGTCCACTGGCCAGCCCAGGAATGGGCCCCGTACCAATGCCCTACTGAAATACACCCAGGTGCTCTGCTGTCTCCCCAACACCACCTCCCCGCTCCAAGATAACCAGTATCCTGCATTTTGCATTTGTTATTCTCCTGCTTTTGAAAATTTTGATAGCAGCCAGGGCAACATAGTGACACCACGTCTTTACAAGAAATTAGAAAATCAGCCAGGCATGGTGGTGTGTTACTGTGGTCCCAGCTACTCAGGAGGCTGAGATGGGAGGACCACTTAAGCCCAGAAGGTCAAGGCTGCAGTTAGCTATGATCACACCACTGTACTCCAGCCCGGGTGACAAAGCGAGACCCTGTCTGGAAAAAATATATCAAAAAAATAAAAAATAATAAAATAAAATTGTGATAGAACACATATATAACACAACACTTGCTATTGTAACCATTTTTCAGTATGACTCAGTGGTACAACTGACTTGTGTTGTATAAGTAGAGCATTCACAATGTTCGGCCATCACCACTGTTTCCCAAACACTGCCATCGCCCCAAACAGAAACTTTGCACCCGTTGAGCAATAGCTCCCCAGTTCCTGCTCCCCCAGCCCCTGGTAACCTGTAGCCACTTTCTGTCTCTGTGAATTTGCCCATTCTAGATATTTTATGTAAGTGGAATCACCATATTTGTCCTTTTGTGACTGGCTTATGTGACTTAGCATGTTGTTTTCAGGTTGATGTATCTTGTAACATACATCAGAACTACGTTCCTTTTTATGGCGCAATAGTAATCTGTTGTGCGGGTGCACCACATTTTCTTTATCCATTCATTTGTCGATGGGTGCTTGGGTTGCTTCCCATTTAGGTTTTTTTTCAGCAGGGAGTAGAGTCTGGCTCTGTTGCTCAGAATGGAGTATAGTGGTGCCATCTCAGCTCACTGCACCTTCCGCCTTCTGGGCTCAAGTGATCCTCCCTCTGATCCTCCCACCTCAGCCTCCCAAGTGGCTGGGACTACAGGCACATGCCACCACACTCAGCTAATAATTTACAATTTTTTTTGTAGAGACAGGGTCTCACTATATTGCCCAGAGTGGTCTCAAACTCCTGGGCTCAAACGATCCCTCCCCCTCAGCCTCTCAAAGTGCTGGGCTTACCAGTGTGAGCCACCACCCCCCGCCTAGTTTTTTTTTTTTTTTAATATAGCTGTATCATATATGCTTAAAATTATATGTTCTTTAGTTGAGTTTGGGAGGCTGAGGCGGGCAGATCATCTGAGGTCAGGAGTTTGAGACCAGCCTGGCCAACATGGTGAAATCCCATCTCTACTAAAAATACAAAATTAGACGGGTGTAGTGGCATGCGCCTGTAATCCCAGCTACTCGGGAGACTGAGACAGGAGAATCGCTTGAACCGAGGAGGCAGAGGTTGCAGTGAGCTGAGATTGTGCCATTGCATGCCAGCCTGGGCAACAAGAGCGAAACTCCATCTCAAAAAATAAAAATAAATAAACAGCATTGCTGTAAACATTTGTGTACCTGTCTCCTAGTGCAAGGGGGAGAAGTTGCTCTTGTATGTATGCCTGGGAGTTACTGTAAGATCAGCCAGCATGCAACTTTACATAAGCCCTAATTGTTTTCCAATGTGCTCCTATCAATTTACACTTCCACTAACAATGTGTACAAGATCCTTTTTGATCTACATCTTTCTCATCTATTTTTTTTTAGACAGTCTTGCTCTGTAGCCCAGGCTGGAGTGCAGTGGCGTGATCTCGGCTCGCTGCAAGCTCCGCCTCCCGGGTTCAAGCGTACATCTCCTTCAACTCTTGCTATTTGGGGGATTCCTTCGTTTTTGCCAGACTGATGTGTGCGAAACAGTACCCCACCATAATCTTGCATTTCCCTGATTACCAGCAAGGCTGCTCTTTTCTTCCATGGTTTCTGGGCCACATGTGTTTTCTCTTCTGTTTTGCCTGGAGTTGTCTTTTGCCCGTTTTTATATTTTCTTCTTCCTTTTGCTTATTGATTTGTAGGAATTTTTTACATATTCTAGACACTAATCCTTTGCCAGCTATGTGTATTCTTTCATTTGTGGCTTGCCTTTTTACTTTCTTTAAGGAGTCTTTCATAAAAAGAAGTTTCTAATTCTAGTGTAATTAAATCCATCTTATCTCTTCTCTTCTTTTCTTTTCTTTTCTTTTTTTTTTTTTTTTTTTTGACAGGGTTTCATTGCCCAGGCTGGAGTGCAGTGGCACAAACATGGCTCGAACTCCTGGGCTAAAGCAATCATCCCACCTCAGCTGCCCATGTAGCTGAGACTACAGGCACCCACCACGCCCAGATAATTTTTTAATTTTTTGTACAGATGAGGTCACATCATGTTGTCCAGACTGGTCTCAAACTCCTGGGCTCAAGCGATCTTCCCACCTCCACTTCCCAAAGTGCTGGGATAACAGGCATGAGCCACTGTGCCCGGCTACCTTATTTTTTTCTTAAGGATTAATGCTTTTTATATCTGGTTTAAGAAATCCTTTTCTAATCCAAGGTCAGAAAGATACTTTTTACATTTTCTTTTAAGAATCTTAAAGTTTCCTTTTTGACATTTAAATCCTTAATCCATCTGGAAATTATTTTTGTGTAAGATGTGGAGGGCCTAATTTCATTTTTCCCCATTATAAATCACCTCTATTTCCTTCTCGTTTTGTTAAATAATCCCTCTTTCCTCGCTAATCTGCCTTGCCACCTTGTCATATTATATATGTATTTTTCTCTCTTTTTTTTTTTTTTGAGACAGGTTCTCACTCTGTCATCCAGGTTAGAGTACAGTGGCACGATCACAGCTCACTGCAACCTCAATCTCCCAGGCTCAAGTGATTATCCCACCTCAGCCTCCCGAGTAGCTGGGACCACAGATGCATGCCACATCTGGCTTACTTATTTATTTATTTATTTTTTGCAGAGACATGTTGCCCAGGCTGTTGTCATATATTAAAGGTCCATCTTTCTGGGGTCTCTTTAGGGCTCTCTATTTTGTCCCACTGGCTACTTTGTCTACCCTCGAACTAAGGTCAGGCTTTGTTAATTATGATAGTTTTATAGTAAGCCTTGTTATTTGCCAGGCAAGCCCTCCTCGTGCATCTTCAGGGTGGTCTGAGCTAGTCTTGACCTTTGCTCTACCATATACATTTTAGAATGAACTTTAGTTTCTCAAAACATCCTGTGCGGATTTTGATTAGAGTGGCATTGAATCTGTTCACTCAATTTGGGGAGATTTGACACTATCTTAACAATCACCATTGAATATCTCTCCATTTATTTAGGTCTTTTAAAGTGTGTTTAGAATTTTCTGTACATCTTTCTTTTTTCTTTTTATGATTATTATTATTTTAGAGATAGGCTCTCGCTCTGTTGTCCAGGCTGGAGTGCAGTGGCATGATCCTAGCTCACTGCAGCCTCAAACTCCTGGGCTCAAGTGATCCTCCTGCATCAGCCTCCCAAAATACTGGGATTACAGCCATGAGCCACCATGCCCCACCCACATCTTTTATTTTACTTATTTCTGAGTATTTTAAATTTTTTGTTGCTATTATAAATGACGTCTTTTTACAGAGCGCATTTTCTAAATACTATGGGTGGTGCATAGACATACACTTGGCTTGTGTATATTCATCATTATGTCCAGTCAGTTTGCTAAAGTCTCTTTTCTTTCTAACAATTTGTCTTTATACCCTCTTCGGAATTTTTTGTTTGTTTGTTTGTTTCAGAAGATCACTTCATGTGAAATATTGACAGATGTATTTCCACCGTTCTAATCTTTATGCCTTGCATTTCTTTTCTTGCTATACTACCCCGGCTAGAGCCTCCAGAACAAAGCCCAGAAGAGGTGGTACAAGTGGACAGGCATGCTTTGTTACTGATTGTTAAGAAAATGCTTCTAGGCCAGGCGCGGTGGCTCTCACCTGTAATCCCAGCACTTTGGGAGGCCGAGGTGGGCGGATCACCTGAGGTCAGGAGTTTGAGACCAGCCTAGCCAACGTGGTAAAACCCCGTCTCTACTAAAAATACAAAAATTAGCCGGGCATGGTGGCAGGTGGCTGTAATCCCAGCTACTTGGGAGGCTGAGGCAGGAGAATTGCTTGAACCTGGGAGGCAGAGGTTGCAGTGAGCCGAGATCGTGCCACTGCACTCCAGCCTGGGCGACAGAGACTCCATCTCAAAATAAAAAATATATATAAAAAAAGGAAAGAAAATATTTCTAACATTTCTCTATTAATACAATTATGTGTGTATTTTATCAAGTCTAGGAAGTTCCCTTTTATTCCCAGCTTATTAAGAGTTTTTGTTATGAATAAGTGTTGAATTTTAGCAAATGCTTTTTCTGCACTTGACGAGATGACCAGCGTCTTTCTCCTTTATCCTGCTCCTGGGTTAAAAGACACTTATGGGCCGGGCGCGGTGGCTCACGCCTGTCATCCCAGCACTTTGGGAGGCAGAGGTGGGTGGATCACGAGGTCAGGAGATCGAGACCATCCTGGCTAACACGGTGAAACCCCCGTCTCTATTAAAAAAATACAAAAAATTAGCCGGGCGTGGTGGCAGGCGCCTGTAGTCCCAGCTACTCGGGAGGCTGAGGCAGGAGAATGGCGTGAACCCGGGAGGCGGAGCTTGCAGTGAGCCGAGATCGCGCCACTGCACTCCAGCCTGGGCGACAGAGCAAGACTCTGTTAAAAAAAAAAAAAAGACATTTATGGACATTCTAATATTAAATCACCTTGCTTTACTGACATTCGCTGAACTTGGTCATTATTGGCTATTTTCCTTTATACACATTTGGATTTGGTTTAGAAAAATTTTTGTGAGAGTGGGGACGTCCAGCTTCGGAGCGGGAATCTTCGCTGTGCCAGCGACTAAAAGGAGAATTAAATATGGGTGATGTTGAGAAAGGCAAGAAGATTTTTATTATGAAGTGTTCCCAGTGCCACACCGTTGAAAAGGGAGGCAAGCACAAGACTGGGCCAAATCTCCATGGTCTCTTCGGGCGGAAGACAGGTCAGGCCGCTGGATACTCTTACACGGTTGCCAATAAGAACAAAGGCATCACCTGGGGAGAGGATACACTGATGGAGTATTTGGAGAATCCCAAAAAGCACATCCCTGAAACAAAAATGATCTTTGTCGGCATTAAGAAGAAGGAAGAAAGGGCAGACTTGATAGCTTTTCTCAAAAAAGCTACTAATGAGTAATAATTGGCCACTGCCTTGTTTATTACAAAACAGAAATGTCTCATGACTTTTGTATGCGTACCATCCTTTAATAGATCTCATACACCAGAATTCAGATCATGAATGACTGACAGAATATTTTTTTGAGCAGTCCTGATTTAAAACTAAGTCTGGTTTGTGGTTAAATGAATACGTTCAGTTCTTGAATTTTAATAGTAACTCCAATTCAGTAAATGCTATCACTGTTTACCCCTTCTAAAGATATGATTAGACTTCGTTAGTAATGTTCAACTTTTCACAAAGATGGTGAGTGCCGTCTTAAAACTTACTGGAGATTGGTTTTATATTTAGATTTATATAACTGGTTATGTGAATATATTTAAATACTGGGGAAATTCCTTCACTGTCTTAGAACCAAGCAAGATTCACCTGTGTTTTGTGTTCATTTGTCTCTTAAAGGCAAGGGTTGAAGATAAATAAGGTAGCCATGTCTATAGTTTTGGCCTTAACTATGCCAATCTAATTATAATTCCCTGCATTAAAAAAAAAAAAGAAAAATTTTTGTTTAGGACTTTTTTCTCTGTATTCCAGACCAAAATGGACCTACAATCTTCCTATCTTGTTCTGTCTTTGCCTAGTTAATATTAAGGTTTTGTTGGGTAATGGTCCTTCCTTTTCAATTCTCTGGCAGAGTCTGTAGAGTTGCTAGAACTTGTCTGTAAAACCATGCGGGCCGGCTGTTTTATTTGTGGGAAGATTTTTAAACCGCTGCTTCAATCTGTTTTATACTTTTAGGGTTACTAGGGCTTGCTTGCTTGCTTTTTTTTTTTTTTTTTTTTGAGACGGAGTCTCACTCTGTCACCCAGGCTGGAGTGCAGTGGCGTGGCATGATCTCGGCTCACTGCAACCTCCACCTCCCAGGTTCAAGTGATTCTCCTGTCTCAGCCTCCCGAGTAGCTGGGATTACAGGCACCCACCACCACGCCCGGCTAATTTTTGTATTTTTAGTAGAGACGGGGTTTCACCATGTTGGCCAGGCTGGTCTCAAACTCCTGACCTCAAGTGATCCACCCGCCTCGGCCTCCCAAAGTGCTGGGATTACAGGTGTGAGCCACCATGCCCGGCCTTTCTTTTTTTGTCTGTTTTAGTAAATTTAGTATATTTCTACTTTGTTTCAGGTTTATTGTCATCAGTAGTTGGTGGTTTATTTTTAGTCATAAACTGTCTGTATACATTTTCTGTATTTTCATATAATTCACAATTTTAAAGGCAAAATTAAAAAAAACAATAGGCCGGGCATGGTGGCTCACGCCTGTAATCCCAGCACTTTGGGAGGCCGAGGCGGGCGGATCACCTGAGGTCAGGAGTTCGAGACCAGCCTGGCCAACATAGTGAAACCCCGTCTCTACTAAAAATACAAAAATTAGCTGGGCGTGGTGGTGCACATCTGTGGTCCCAGCTACTCAGGAGGCTGAGGCAGGAGAATCCCTTGAACCGGGAGGCGGAGGCTGCAGAGAGCCGAGATTACACCACTGCACTCCAGCCTTGGTGACAGAGACTCTGTCTCAAAAAAAAAAAAAAAAAAAAAAAAAGGTAATCACATTACCCGCTTTAAAGCGTACATACAATTCGGTGGTTGTTAGTATACTCACAATGTTGTGCCACCATCACTAATAATTCCAGAACATTTTCATCACCCCAAAAAGAAACCCATTACTTGTTAGCAATCAATCTCCGTTCCCCCCTCCTCTAGCCCCTGGCAACCATTCATCTCCTTGCTGTCTCTATGGATTTGCCTATTCTGATCTTTTATATGAATGGAATCATACACTATGTGGCCTTTTGTGTGTAGCTTCTTTCACTCAGCACAATGCTTCCAAGGCTCATCTGTGTTGTGGCATGGATCAGTATTTTATTTCTTTTTATGCCTGAATAGTATATCAAATGATGAGACCAAATCATTGTACTGTTCTTGCAACTTTTCTGTAGGTTTTTACATTTTCAAAGTAAGAAGTTGAAAAGAAAAAACTTATCTTAAGCAATCATTGGATTAAAGAGGAGAGCATACAGAAGCGACAAGCTTCGAGAGCATCGTGAAAAGAAGAACATGTCTTACCCCAACCTCTACACACAACTCAAGCTTTCCACGAGGGGCAGTTAGAATAGTCAAGATATGCATGATTAAGGAGGATAGATCAAAAGTCAACGACAACCAGAAAAAGAATGAGAGAAGCCAAAGGGGAAACAAAGGAAGGGGGAAAAAGAGAATAAAGATTAAAACTGGGATGAATAAAATAAAAAACATAAAATAGTAAAAATTGTAAATAAATACAAAAGCTGATTCTTTAACAACAGAAAAAAATTGATAATTTCCTAACAAAATATAACTTTCTGAAAACCCAACAAGAACTAGAAAATTTGAGTCTACAAATTACCATTTTAAAGTAGAGAAGGAAGCCAGACTCAGTAGCTCACGCCTGTAATCCCAACAGTTTGGGAGGCCAAGGTGGGAGGATCACTTGAGTCTAGGAGTTTGAGGCCAGCCTGAGCAATATAGTGAGACTCCCATCTCTACAAAAACAAAAATTAAAAAATTAGCTGGACGTGGTGGCACACACCTGTAGTCCTAGCTGCTCAGGAGGGTGAGGTGAGAGGATCGCTTGAGCCCAGGAATTTGAGGCTGCACTGAGCTACAGTCATGCCACTGCACTACAGCCCTGGCAATGGAGGGAGACCCTGTGTCAAATAAAATAAAATAGAGAGGGGATTCTGCATAAAAACAGTACCAACCCTAAGTAGTTTCAAAGCCAAGTCCTATATAATCTTTCAAGACAAAATAATTCTGATATCATTTAAACTATTCCAGTCCACACAAAAACATATCATAAAGCCAACAATACCTAAACCTAGGTTGATGCCCAAACCTCCTAAACACAGTACAAAAAGAAACCTGTGAACAACTGTCACTTCTGATTACAAATGCAAAAATTATAAATAAAAGATAAGCACATGGATTCCAGCGATATAGCAAAAGAATAAGACATTATGTCTGACCAAGACATAATATTCTATTATTATAAATAGAATAGAATTTCGGGTCTACTCCAGAAATACAGAGGTGATTCAACATCAGGAAATCTTTCCACAGAATTCATTACTCAGCAAATTAAAGGAGGAAACTCACAGGATCACTAGTTGCTGACTAGGCATTTGATGCATTTCGACAGGCGTTCCTTGAAAAAGAAAGAACATCTCTTCTAAAAGGATACTGGGTAGAAACACGTAAAGGTGGTAGTGAGAGACAGCATTTCCACTCTTCTGCATAGCAACACAAAAGCAACGGGGTGCATGGAAACCCCCTGCCAACTCCATTGTTGGCCAAAGGAGGAGTCAGACAGCCTCCTAGCAAGCAAAGCAGAAATCTTTCCCAAGCCCCAGGTCCTGAAGATATTCTCCTGTTGTCTTCTACAAGCTTTATTGTTTTGCCTTTTGTTCTTAGATCTACAACATACCTGGAATTGATTTTTTTGTGTATAATGTCAGGCAGTGGTCAAAATTTGTTTTTTCTTTAAAAAAAAAAAAAACAAAAAGACTTCCAGGCTGAAGATCCTCAAGAAGGATTCTGTAGGGTCTTATTACAAGGTCCATTTTGGGTCTTGTTTTTAAGCAATGCCAGGAAGCTGACCAAAGTACTCTCTTCCTTTAAAAGCAACAGTGCATTGAGATGCATCTCCCTTTGAGGGCAGAGGCATTTGCTTACACATATCGGAACTTGGGCACTTTTACATTGCAAGGGAGCCATTGGCAATTCTCTGGTCCCATCACAATTGCCTGCTGGAGAAAATGCACAGTGTGAACCCCTGGGGAGGGGATATTGCCAATTCTATGACTTGCACAACTCGCAAATCAAGTCCTTCCTCTCCTTTCATGCCTTCACGGTCTCAGTGCCCGCCCTCTGCATCCTTGGGACGAGGCCATGACCCAAAGGGGCTGCTAGGGCGCTAGTCTTCTTCCTTTCTGTCTTTGCAATGCCTCCAATGGGTTACCTGTGATGCACACCGCATTCTGGTTTAATGCTTATTCAATTATAAATTGTTTTCTTTCTCTTCTACTTTTGTGGAGAGGTTTTCTGGGTTGGGAGAAGATTTTGTTTTTAATTAAATTTCCCCAACATACTCCATAGCAATGGGGAAAGGAGTTGTTCCCTTTCCCCAGTGCTATGGAGTATGTTGGGGAAATGTAACTCATCTGACCAGGCACTTTCTCAGGCATCAGTCCCAATCAAGTTATGTTATTATAACAGGTGTTGTCCTTTCCCCATTGCTATGGAGTATGTTGGGGAAATTTAATTAAAAACAAAAGACAGAAAGGGCCTCACTCTTCTATACAGCTAAGTGGGTCTGTATCCACTACAGTAGGCAGGTTTCACAATTCGGAGCCAGGTGGCAGCTGAAACTGAGAGATGAAGAGAGTTATCTTCCTGGATGATTAATTACATTTCGAAAAGCTGGCTCCCGGATCCCAGAGGAGAGGAAACATTCCTGAGTTGTGAAACTGGCCAGAGCTTCTTTAGCCATTAAAAACATCTACATACATTTGAAAAGGACAGAGAAAGAAATTCCAAAAGATAAAGGAAAAAGGTGCAGGGAGTCTCTTACCTTATTTTCAACAGAGAGAATTAAGCCTCTTGTTTTTAATCTGTATTTGCTCTTACAATCTTCTTCCTGTGTTACTATGAAATAATAACATTGCGATATTTAATTAACACCATTGTTGCTTTTACCTTCTTCTGGGCAAGTTGCAGATGCCTAAATATCCAGCTAGCCCATAGTAAAATGCAAAACAATGACCACAATTGCAATAGCATCAGTTTTTGAATTCAGTACAATACTTGCTTTGGAGGACAACCTTCAAATATATCACATCAATGGTTCAGGGTTCAATCAGATTCTTTGTAGGCAAATGTGTAAACATTTCCCTCCATCACACATTAATTGTACTAGCTGTCATGACATCTTCATTGCCTGAGCTTTCAAATGGCTAACCATTTGAATATTATTTTGTGGCTCCTTACAAAATCTTATCCAATCCAAGCTTAAGGAGTAGTTTAACTCTGGAGTCTTATAAATTTTTAATGAATGGGGGTCCTTGTAAGACCCCCAGAATTTCTTGAGTTTTCATCATATATGTGTGTGTGTGTATATATATATAGACATATACATATATATACACACATATATAGATATATACATATATAGATATATACATATATACACATATATAGATATATACATATATACACATATGTACATATATAGATATATACATATATACACACATATATACACATATATATACATATATATATATATGTAACTTTTTTTTTTTTGAGGAGTCTTGCTCTGTTGCCCAGGCTGGAGTACAGTGGCACGATCTCAGCTCACTGCAACCTCTACCTCCTGGGTTCAAACGATTGTCCTACCTCAGCCTCCTGAGTAGCTGGAATGACAGGTGCCTACCACCAGGCCAGGCTGGTCTCAAACTCCTGGCCTCAAGTGATCCACCCACTTTGGCCTCCTGAAGTGCTGGGATTACGAGCATGAGCCACCATGCCTGGCCCTGTAACATCATATTGACAATAATAATGTAGGCACTTTGGTAATTGTTTTGTCTTCCTGAATGGTATTTCTCAATGTGAACTACAAAGATACCTATGGCCATATCTAGGATCGAAGTCTTTTTTTTTTTTTTTTTTTGAGACGGAGTCTCGCTCTGTCACCCAAGCTGGAGTGCAGTGGTGTGGTCTCGGCTCACTGCAAGCTCCGCCTCCCGGGTTCATGCCATTCTCCTGCCTCAGCCTCCTGAGTAGCTGTGACTACAGGCGCCTGCCACCACGCCTGGCTAATTTTTTGTATTTTTAGTAGAGATGGGGTTTCACCATGTTGGCCAGGATGGTCTCGATCTCCTGACCTCATGATCCGTCAGCCTTGGCCTCCCAACGTGCTGGGATTACAGGCATGAGCCACCGCGCCCAGCGGATCAAAGTCTTACTATGAACTTCCAGGGTGTAATGTACACAGCCCTATCTGTTTTTTGTTTGTTTGTTTGTTTTGAGATGGAGCTTTGCTCTTGTTGCCCAGGCTGGAGTGCAATGGTGTGATCTTGGCTCACAGCAACCTCCGCCTCCCGGGTTCAAGTGATTCTCCTGCCTCAGCCTCCCGAGTAGCTGGGATTATAGGCTTGCACCACCACGCCCGGCTAATTTTTGTATTTTTAGTAGAGACGGGGTTTCTCCACGTTGGTCAGGCTGGTTTCGAACTCTCGACCTCAGGTGATATGCCCACCTCGGCCTCCCAAAGTGCTGGGATTACAGGCATGAACCACCGAGCCCAAACTGCCCTATCTGTTTTTAGTTGAGGAAAACTCATCCTATTGGCACTTTCTCAGGCATCAGTCCCAATCAAGTTATGTTATTATAACAGCCTATTAAGTCTCCCTGGATAACAGACAACCCTTTGTTTATCTATCCATACTGGGACTGGAGAGAACTTACATTGTACAATTAATGAAGTGACATTATACCTGTCTTCGCAGCCTCTGTCTATATATGCCAGCTTTCTATTTGTCTATTGATTAGATGCTGTTCTTTTCATCTGTTCTATAGTCATACTCCCAATATCTAATTGTTTCCTTAAATATGAATAGACCTGCTAATGATGATATTGTAGAACTGTTTTGTAGCTAATCGCTGCTGGGCTATGAGTGAGGGCCTCCTACAGCTTGATGAGATTATGTCTTCCCAGCATCAAATTATTCCAAACAGATCAATTTCAAAGTTAAAAATAACATGTTTGTTAGTAAAAATGTGAGTCTTACAGTAATTCAAATAACTACTACTGTGGATAGAGCAGCCAATACCAGTTACAGGAAAAGTCCTTTGTGGCAACCACAATGCAATCCTCCCAAGGGTCCAGCTGCGTTTTTCTTTCTCTCCGATGGCCCTGTAGGTGATCAGTAGCATTTGAAAGTATTCCTCTCAGCACAGTGGCAGCCCAGGCCTTTCCCCTGGAAAAGCTTTGATGCAGAGGAAACCTCCCAGTCAACCGGGATGGTGGACTTCTTTGGAGGGTTACCTCCAGATCCTTCTGACTTTTTAAGTCTCATGGTTTCTAAAGAAGAGAAAAGCCCTATTAAGTATTGAGTATGATTACGGGAGGATTCAGTTAAATCAGGCACAGGAAGGACAGGCACAGTGGCTCATGCCTGTAATCCCAGCACTTTGGGAGGCTGAGGCAGGTGGATCACCTGAGGCCAGGAGTTCAAGACCAGCCTAGCCAACATGGCAAAATCCCATCTCTACAAAAAATACAAAAAAATAAAACTAGCCAGGTGTGGTGGCACATGCCTGTAATCGCAGCTACTTGGGAGGCTGAGGCAGAAGAATCACTTGAATCTGGGAGGCAGAAGTTGCAGTGAGTTGAGATCATGCCACCACACTCCAGCCTGGGCAACAGAGCAAGATTCTTTCTCAAAAAATAAAAATAAATAAAAACATTAAAAAAAATCAGCCACAGGACTTGGTCTTGGACCCAAGTTAGAGCTAGGCCATGCTTGCTTAAAGGAGTGGCTGTAATTTTAAACAAGGCTAGTGGGAAAGTTCCAGGCCATCTTAACATTGTAGGTTGCAGAATCTTAGCCAATGAGTCTTTCAGAGCTGGATTCATTAATTTGTTAATTAATTCATTAATTTTTTTATGCTACTGGATGACAGTAGGAATAAAATGACTTTTTCTGTCTGATTCAAATGCTCTGGTATTCCAAAAGGGAGATTCATATTTATTAAGAGAGTCTTTCCCGTTGTTTATACTTCCTGCCTAAGGATCAGCTTCTTTTTCTCTTTCTTCACAGCTGACAACAGATGCCCTAATTGTTTCACCTCAGGTTAGCACTATTGCAATTTGTCTAGCAAGACCTTATGTCCCCGCCAGATGAGAAATTGCAGTAAAGCCAAAGCATCAGTTTTGCATTGCTCTTCAGTTTCTGAGGCTACTAGTAGCAAGTCGTCTACATAGCAAATAATCATAGATCCCCCTGGTGGGAGAAATTCCTCTAAGTGTTTCTGTAAATGACTAGAGAAAATAATGGGAGCATTCAAAACCCTTGAGGAATTCTTTGCCATAAATATCAGACTTTCTCATAAGCAAAAGCAAACAAGAATTTAGATTCATCTGCTAGAGGAATGGAAAGACAGAAAATGCAGAAAATTGATCAATTACAGAGAAAAACTTTGCAGACAATGGTACCAAAGTCAGAAGAGTTGCTGGAGTAAACAGAACAGCACACATATTTACTTCTTTAAGATTTTTTTTTTTTTTTTTTTGGAGACGGAGTCTCTCTCTGCCGCCCAGGCTGAGGTCAGTGGTGTGATCTCGGCTCACTGCAACCTCTGCCCCCCGGGTTCAAGTGATTCTCCTGCCTCAGCATCTCAAGTAGCTGGGATTACAGGCACGTGCCACCACACCCAGCTAATTTTTTGTATGTTTCTTAGAGACAGGGTTTCACCATGTTGGCCAGGCTGGTCTCGAACTCCTGACCTCAGGTGATCTGCCTGCCTTGGCCTCCCAAAGTGCTGGGATTGCAGGTGTGAGACACCATGCCCGGCCTTCTTTAAGATCTTATACAAATAAATTTAGCAGTTGACCATCTTCATCACTTTTACCTCTCTTCTCTTTCAGAAGTGTGAGACTATTTCAAAGTGGTGGCTTTTTCAAATTATCCCTTGTTTCTCTATTTTTTTTTTTTTTTGAGACAAGATCTTGCTCTGTCGCCCAGGCTGGAGTGCAGTGGCACCATCTCAACTCACAGCAGCCTCAACCTCCCGGGCTCAAGAGATCCTCCCACCTCTGCCTCCTGAGTAGCTAGGGCTAGAGGCATGCACCACCTCGCCTCGCTAATTTTTCTTTCTTTCTTTCTTTCTTTTTTTTTTTTTTTTTGCTTTTTGTAGAGACAGGGTCTTGCTATGTTGCCCAGGCTGGTCTCAAACTCCTGGGCTCAAGAGATCCTCCTGCCTCGACCTCCCAAAGTGCTGGGATTACAGGTGAGCCCCCACATCTGGCCTCTAATTCTTTTATAACCTATTTCATTCCTTCTAATTGAGCTCCCAACAAAGGAGATTGTTTTACACACAGCTATGGCTTATCCCTTTGGTAAATTGATTTTATGGGTTCTATAGCTCAAATTAAATCAGCATCTTGATTCTCTAGGGCTCAAAAGATGCATTGATTTGTGTCAGCTCAGGAAGGGGGCTTTTCCGGCACTGAATATGGTAGGCTTGGAGGTGCATGGCAGGTCTCTCGCCAATAGGTTTACAGAAGAGTCAGGAGAAAAGGGGAGCACTTGCTCCTTAGGCAAAGGCAGAGGGCCCATCTGATGGGAATTGGAGGGAAGGGAATATGTAGAAGGCTGAGTCAAGATACAAACAACCTGTACTGATGGAAAGCAAGAGCAAGAGCTTTCCAAGGCAAATGCAGAATAAGTAGCACCAGTCTGTATGAGAAAAGGCAAGGACAGGTCAGCCTGGCAAACAGTGACCGACATACACACACTTAACCCTAATCTCTTCCCGCCACTGCCATCTCCTCAATCTATCCATTTTGAGCCATTTGCAAAGTATCTCCTAGCTGAGAGTTTTATCCTCCTAGGCCCCCACCCCTGATTCTCTTGTTCCTGCCATCCTGCATGCCCCAGTCTCTTTGGACAATCCCTCTTCCAATGTCCTTGCTTCTTGCAATGATGACACATGTCTTGCTTCCTTTCCTTTCTGGGTTGCCCAGAACAGGAGTTACTCCCTTTCAGTAAACAGACCTGAGCAGCTAACACAGAGTTTTTCTGTTTCTTCTTTTCTTCTTTGACTTTCTCTAGAGTCCCAAATACTGAATAGCTGCTCCTAAGCTTACATGATAGTCAGTCCTGCCATCCTACCACCTTTTCCCTTATTTGAGTTGTTGTTGTTGTTGTTTGTTTTGTTTCTTGTTTTGAGACAGAGTTTTGCTCTTGTTGCCCAGGGTGGAGTGCAATGGCACCATCTCTGCTCACTGCAACTGCCACCTCCCAGCTTCAAGCAGTTCTCCTGCCTCAGCCTCCCGAGTAGCTGGGATTACAGGCCTGCGCCACTATGCCCGGCTAATTTTGTATTTTTAGTAGAGATAGGGTTTCACCATGTTGGTCAAGCTGGTCTCAAACTCCTGACCTTAGGTGATCCACCCACCTCAGCCTCCCAAAGTGCTGGGATTACAGCCTCCCAAAGTGCTGGGATTACAGGCGTGAGCCACTGCGCCCAGCCATATTGGCACTTTTTAAGCCTTGTGTTTTTTAATGTCCCGTTGACCAAAGCAAATCACATGGCCAAGCCCAGATCTGAGAGTGTGGAAAAATGGACTCTACCTCTTGCAGGGAGGAGCTGAAAGTTCCATCACAACAGGGTATGCATCCAGGGATGGCAAGAATTTGAGGCCATTTTTGTGATCCAAGGACAGAGATTGTCCTCGGACATAAAATTCAAGGCTGGCAGTTTTTTTGTTGTTGTTGGCACATCAGATATACCATTGTCTTGTTTTCTGGCTTCTGTAGTTTGTGTTGAGAAGTTGGCTGTCAGTCAAACTGCATAACTATAAAAGTAATCAACCCACCCACCAGCTGCTTTGAATGTTTTCTCTTTGTCTTTGCTTTCCCTCAGTTTTACTATGATGTGCCTAGGTGTGGTTTTTTGTTTGTTTGTTTTATCCCGCTCTTGGTTCACGTGACTTCTAGAAACTGACTTGATATATTTCACCAGTTTGGAAATATTTCATCCATTAACTCTTCAAATATTATCTGTGCCCCATTCTTTCTCACCTTGTTTTTCTGAACTCCAATTAAGCATATATTAGGTCAAGCATGGTCACTCATGCCTGTAATCCCAGCACTTTGGGCGGCTGAGGCAGGAGGATCCCTTGATCCTAGGAGCTCAAGACCAACCTGGGCAACATAGTAAGACCTCATCTCTACAAAAAAAAATGAACAAAATTAGCTGGGCATGATTGCATGTGCCTGTAGTGCTAGCTACTCAGGAGGCTGAGGCAGGAGGATTGCTTGAGCTCAGGAGGTCGAGGCTGCAGTGAGTGGAGATTGTGCCACTGCCCTCCAGCCTGGGTAACACAGCAAGACCTTGTCTTAAAAAATATATATATATACGCACACACACATATATGAGACCTTCTTTCTGTATCCCCTATGTCTCTTACCTCCTTTTGCATTGTCTTTTACCACCTTTTTACCTCTCCAAGCTTTAGTCTGGCTATTTTCTTCTGATTTATCTTTCTGTTCACTATTTCTCTCTTCAGCTCTTGTATATCCCACCCATTGAGCTCCTAACTTTAATTTGTATATTTTATATTTCTAAATTTTTCACTAGATTCTTTTTGTAGTTTCAAATTATCTGCTAAATTTCTCAATTCTATCTTTTGTTTCCTTGAATTATTAAATATAATTATTTTAAAGTCTGTATCTGATAATGCCATTATTTGGAGTCCTTGTGGCTCTATTTTTATTATATTACTTTTCTAATTTCATTTTTATTAAATTTTCTTTTCTCCTTATGACATGTTTTGTTTGTTTTTAAGACAGGGTCTCACACTGTCACCTAGGCTGGAGTGCAATCATAGCTCACTGTAACATTGAACTACTGGGCTCAAGCAATCCCCCTGCCTCAGCCTCCCAAGTGCTGGGATTACAGGCATGAGCCACCATGCTGGGCCTTGTCCTGGTTATTTTTTATTGAGTGCTGGACATTGTGAATGGAAACCATAAATCATTTGAGGCCAAGGACAATGTTATCTTCCTCCAGAGAAAATTTACATTTGTTTCTGGCAGGCAGCTGGGGCACTAGAAATCCTGATCACCTTAATCCAATTTTCAGGGATTGAAAGAGCTCAAATCTTGACTACAGTCCCTTAGGGGACAGGGATGCAGTCCTTTAGAGGGCTATTCTATTTCCAGTTTACACTTATTCCTAGACCTTTGGGTTTCCGACCCAAAGCACGAGGAGCTTACTAGGGCCCTCTTCCTTGGTGAGCCCTGCACTCTGACTTTTGACCCCTCACCTCTTAAGTCTGCTAACTGTTCTGCTCAGCTTCTTGGGCCCTCAGCTGTCTCTGCTGGAATTAGCGGATGGCCACAGGGGATAAGCAGCCTTAAATGCTGAGCTCATCTCTCAGCTCATTTCCTTTCTCCCATATCTTGGTCCCATATGCTTCACTGCCTATTATCACTTGGATATTTTCAAGCAAATATTTTCCCTGTTTTACTGAGTCTGTTTAGTTGCTCTCAGTGGAGGTTGTGGGTCAAATTACTTATTTTGTCATTGCCAGACACAGAAGTCATTCAGCACTAGGTTTTAGGCTCTATTTATATTGTTGAGTCTACATATAATCTTGCTTCCAAGTACTGCATAACACTCCCTAATGTTTTATCTGCTTCCTTAGTCACTACAAATAATGCTACCATGACCTTTGTCATGCAGGCCATTGCTCTGTCACCCAGGTTGGAGTGCAGTATCATGAACATGGCTCACTGCAGCCTCAACCTACTGGACTCAATGGATGCTCCTGCCTAAGCCTCTCACGCAGCTGGGACCACAGGCATAAGCTACCACACACGGCGAATTTTTGTATTTTTTGCAGAGATGAAGTCTCACCATGTTGCTGAGGCTGGTCTCAAACTCCTGGGTTCAAGTAATTCTCCCACCTCAGCCTCCCAAAGTGCCACGATTACAGGCGTGAGCCACCACGCCCAGCCAAGAATTTTTGTGATGTATACCCAAGAGCAGAATTACAGAGAATTACCAAAATTACCCAACCTAGTATATACTTAATTGACGAGATACTGACATGTTGTTCTCCAGAATGGTTGTGTTGGTCTGTATCTCCACCAGCAGTACATGAGCGCTCTCTAGCCACACATCCCTGCCAGCATTTGCTATTGCCTGCATTTCTAGGTGTGTGTGTATTTGTCAGTCTAATGGGTATGAAGTGATACTGTTGTTTTGATTTGCGTTCCTCTGATAATCAATGGGCTTGCATATCTTGGGTGTGGCATGTCTGCTGCTGGTGCTGCCAACACTTGGTGGGGCATGTAGAACTGGGCCTCTGACCTCCGAGGAAGGGGTGTCATCTGGCAGGTTCCGAGAAGGCTGAAATGAGCTGGAGCCTGAAACCACTGCTGCTGCTAAGGGCCAAGTGAGACTGGCGCTACAGCAACAGGAATGGAAAACAAACAGGAAGGAGCAAGACCCTTCTCTCCTTCCCAGCCTTCCAGTCTCCCTCTAGTGTCCCAGTTGGTGGAAACTGACAACCAGCCAGAAGACAAAGAAGGAATGTAGGTTCAGAGTCCCAGCGCCAGACTCACAAAGCAGAGTATGGCACCTTCCCCGCCCCTGCCCCTTTGGCTTCGCAACATCAGTTCGAAGCCTTCTTGCATAATTTGAACTTCCCTCAGCAGTAATGACAACTTTATGTTTCTGCCTAACAAGATGCCAGTATCCTTCATACAAATATGCTCCTACCCTCTTCTCAAGAGGGGAGACATAAAGTCCCAACAGTCTTTGTAATCATCTCCAAATTACAGTCACGGTATTGGTGATATTAATTTCTCCTTTAAATAAGTCATAGTACCACTTAACTATTCTGTGACCTAGAGGCTAAGTTGTAAAGTTTACCATCAAAACAACTGCTATTGGCCAGGTGCGATGGCTCACGCCTGTAATCTGAGCACTTTGGGAGGCTGAGGCAGGAGGATAGCTTGAGCCCAGGAGTTTGAGACCAACCTGAGCAACACAGCAAGACCCTATCTCTACAAAATATTACAGATAAAAAAATTATCCAGTGTGGTGGCGCATGCTTGTAGTGCCAGCTACTCAGGAGGCTGAGGCAGGAGAACCGCTTGAGCCCAGGAAGCGGAGGTTGCAGTGAGCCAAGATCACGCCACTGCACTCCAGTCTGGGCAACAGAGCGAGATTGTCTCAAATTAAGAGAGAGAGAGAGAAAGAATCAAAGTCTGTAAGTACCGTTTCGTGTCAGAGAGGAGGAGAGATGGCAGAGCCTTTAGGGAAGACTGTGAAGATGTACTATTGGCCCTGCCAGGTTAAAAGAAATGTGGTCTTTGAAGTGCAAATACATAAGCTTTTCAACCCTGAGCAATAAAAGAAAGTGCTCTGGTGGTCTTTTCTCTGGTGTTACTATTTGACAGGGCAGTAGCAAGCTAGACGCAGGGGCTATGACGCTTTGCTTCAGTAAAGTGACTGCGTCTGAAACAGCAGCTGCAATCAATTCACCTGCGGTCATTCTTGAAGAGCCATCCACCTTCTGCCAAGCACCAAATAGACAAATAGCATACAAGAGACATCACGACTGCAACCTTCAAGTTCAGGGCACTAATCTCTGCTATTTCCCTCAGAATCGTGACATTGGGTTCCTTTCTCTCCATTAGGCAAGGGTTGTTCTGGCATCTCACTATCATTGAATTTACGCCACAGTTGAGTTCCAGTTTAAATCAACCAACCACATAGGCTGTTAGAGTCACTTTCAGCGGCATGGACCAACATTAAATATAGGCCCTGTGGTAAATGCCCCCAGCTCAAGAAATTGTGCCCAATCCAATGTTATATCCATCCCTTTTGGTAGAACATCCTTAGAATTCACTTCCACACATACTCGCCCAGGTTTTTGCCAATATTTCTTAACGAAAATCATGTTATTGTTCTGGTGTATAGGTTTTCCTCTTGTGTTTTAGTGTGTACCTGTCCACCTGTGGTGGATTGCACCCTCATTGTGGGACAGGGGGTGGTTGTGGTGGGTCCTGAGAGGAGAATGGGTATCCTCTTGCAAGGCACCAGAGGGCTACCAGGTCAGCCCTAAAAATTCTCTTACTCCTTGTACCTGCAGGGCTAACAGTGCTAAATCAAACACAAACTTTAATTGCTTGGGTTACAGAATCGCAACGTCAGTTGATTCCCAGCCTCGCCACGTGTCTCACATGAAATGTCAGGCAGTGGTCGGGAGGAGTGAGACCCTGAAACTTACCATTGCTTTCAAGCTCAAGGACGCAAACAAACCAATCTCCAAACCCCATCTTTCAGGATATGATTCTTGACACCACTCCAGCTGCCAATTTTGCTATCAGCCAGGATCTGATCAGGAAGTAGAAAGGATGACAGCTCCTCCCTTGGTGCATGCAGTTGAGATTTCAAGTGATCTTCCTGCCTTGGCCTCCTGAGTAGCTGGGACTACAGGCACGTGCCACCACACCAGGCTACGTTTTGTATTTTTTGTAGACGAATGTCTCGAACTCCTGGGCTCAAGTGATCCTCCCAGCTCAGCCTCCCAAAGTGCAGGCACTGCAGGTGTGAGTCACAGCGCCCAGCCTCCTCTGTTTGAAGAGTCCTAACTCCCTTCGTTCCCCAGCCTGAGGGGCTGTGTTAATTTCCTGGAGCTGCCATAGCAAAGTGCCACAAACCAAGTGGCTTCGACAGCAGAAATGGATTCTCTCACAGTTCTGCAGGGAAGAAGCCCTAGATCAAGGCTGTGAGAGAGCAGGAGGATCACTTGAGCCTGGGAGTTTGAGGTTGCAGTGAGCCATGACTGTCCCACTGCACTCCAGTCTGGGCAACAGAGGAGATTCTGTCGAAAGAGAGAGAGAGAGAGAGAGAAAGGAAGGTAGGAAAGAAGGAAGGAAGGAAGGGAGGGAGGGAGGGAGGGAGGGAGGGGAAAGAAATAAGAAAAGAAGAGAGAGAGAAAGAGAAAGGAAGGAAGGAGAGAGAGAAAGAAAGAAAGGAAGAAAAGATAAGAAAGAAAAAGGAAAGGAAAGAAAGAAGGAAGGAAGAAAAGAAAGAGAGAAAGAGAAAAGGAAGGAGAGAGAGAAAGGAAGAAGAAAAGAGAAAGAAAGAAGAAAAAAGAAAGAAGAAAGAAAACAGAAAGAAAGAAAAAGAAAGAAAGAAAGAGAAAGAAAGAAGAAAAGGAAGGAAGGGAAGAAAGGAAGGAAGGAAGGAACAAAGGAAGGGGAAGAAAGGGAGGGAAGGAAGGAAGGAAGGAAGTTGGTTAGAGAGAGGCCCACAGAGCTGAAGCTGGGTCTCTGAGGTCTGAGGTGGGGGCGTGGCCTAGCTAGTTGTGGAGGAGTGAGCTCATTAGAGGGACTTGTGGGGCTGGGATCCAGACCTCTAAGGAGCAGGGGTCTGGCTGATGCTGGGGTCTCTGAGCTCAGGGGATGGCCTAGTACTCAGATTTTGGAGCATAGGGCACTGGGTGTCTGGTGGTGGTGTCTCAGAGGTGGGATGCAATGAAGCTGGTCTTGCAAGTGTTGAGAGATCTGAAAATTGGCTTCAGGTGGTGCCACGGAAATGAAGCACTTGCTGCAAGGGTGAAGAAGCCTTGCTAGATGGTGCGCACAGGAAGGAGCAGGTCCCTTCTTCCTCCTCCAGTCTTGTGGTCTCCCTTAAACGCCCCCAGCTAGCAGAGCCTAGGAGGGAGGCGCTGGTAAAGCAGGAGCATCACCAAGCAGAGGACAGCAAAGGGGGTGGCACGCCCACTCCACAAGCCAGCACTGCTCCTTCTAGGGCACGGATCTCAGAGAAAGGACTGCATATGCCCACTTTATCCATGATGGCTACCACTGGAAACAACCCACACGTCCATCAACGGGGGAATGGGTAAGTGAGTCGCGGTGCATGCGTGCATACAATGGCTACTAGTCAGCATCACAGAGGGAAGAAGGGATACAGATGGCAACCTGGATGAGTCTCATGGAAGTGATTCGAGAAAGAAGCCGGCACAAAGAGCTCCAGAGCGTGTGCTTCCATTTCCATACCCGTCAGGAGCAGGCGAGACCATCTACAGCCATAGACTGCAGGACAGGGCTTAGATCTGCAGCCAGGGATTGGCTGCCTGGAGGCACAAAAGCATTCTCTGTGGTGATGCAAATGTTTTTTAGTTGGTCCAAGTTGTGGCTGCATGTGTGGATAGGCAGGTGAAAAAACCAGGCGTGCACTTGATTTTCTGCACAGTAACCCTCAATAAGGACTTGTTTCACGGATTTTTAGGGCAGTGGAGTTACTCTGTATGATACTGTAAGGGTGGATCCATGTCATTATACCTTTGTCCAAACCCATAAATGGACAACACCAGAGTGAACCCCGATGTCAGCTATGGGCTTTAGTTCATGCGAGCTTCTCACTGTGGCTCACCAATTGTAACAAACGTACTACACTGACTCGAAATGTTCATCATGGGGAGGCGTAAGGGGAGTGACGGGGTCTGTGGGAACTCCTTACTTTCCGCTCAATTTTTCTGCAAACCTAAAATTGCTCTAAAAAACAAAATGCCTTAATTTTTTAAAAACCCAGGAAAGCAGCCCAGGGCCGATGTGGCAGCTCCAGGTCCTCAGGCCCTCGGGCTGCCTTTGTTGCTGTTCCGCCATCCTCAACGTGCGACTTCCCTTTGGTGCGACAAGGTAGCTCTCCCCATGATCACAGATCACATTTGCCTTTCAGCTGTAAGGAGACAGAAAGTGGCTGGCACAAGGCCATGCATGGTGGCTCACGCCTGTAATCCCAGCAGTCTCGGATGCCAAGGCGGGCAGATCACCTGAGATCAGTAGTTCGAGACCAGCCTGGCCAACATGGCAAAACCCCGTCTCTACTAAAAATACAAAAATAAGCTGGGTGTGGTGGCGGGCGCCTGTGGTCCCAGCTACTCTGGAGGCTGAGGCAGGAGAATCACTTGAACCTAGGAGGCAGAGGGTGCCGTGAGCCAAGATCATGCCACTGCACTCTAGCCTGGGTGATCGAGCGAGACTCCATCTCAAAAAAGAAAAAAAAGAAAGAAAGAAAGAAAGAAAGAAAGAAAGAAAGGAAGGAAGGAAGGAAGGAAGGAAGGAAGGAAGGAAGGAAGGAAGGGAAGGAAGGAAGGAAGAAAGGCGCCAGCACAGGTTTGCCCTGCAGGTATGGGCGCAGTCATGCCCCACCATCCTACTGGGTGCATAGAGGCTGGGAAATGGGTCTTCACCTGAGCTGCCATGTCCCCAAGCCACAAATCTAGTGTTATGGAAGAACAGAAAAACAGATATTGGAGGGCAATAAGTGGACGCTGTTACAGGTGGGGATCAAGGGGGACAATGAGTGTAGAGGAGTCTTGAGGGGTTTTGCTGTAAACAGGAGCAGTGAAACAGGGCAAGAGCCAGGGGGCATGCGGAGGCAGGAGCGGGAGCTTCCGGTGATAGAAGCTCCAAGGGCATGTTGGTATGCTGCTGGGCCTGACCCCACAGGGAGAGAGAAAAATTACAGATGCAGAAAACAGGAGGAGAGAGGGGGTCTCAGGGGTGGCAGAGACCACTGCACATGGTGGGAGGGGTTCACCTGAGGGGGCTAGGGCTGGGGAGGGGACAGGTTTGATGATGGGAACTCAAGGAAAGAAATTCTCATCAGATGCTCTCAACTTGCTCAGTGAAACATGAAACAAAGTTCTCACCTTGAAAGTGCAGGGCCTGGGGGCTGAGGGGAAGGTGTGAGGCCTTGGAGAACCAGGGAGGAAACTCTAGAATTCCCAAGGAAGGCTGGCTCTGCCTGGGTCCACTTGAGGCTTGTGGTCATAAATCTAAGGTGCTTAGTCCTGGGCTGGGTGTGGTGGCTCACGCCTGTAATGCCAGCACTATCGGGAGGCCGAGGTGGGAGAATTGCTTGAGCCCAGGGGTTCGAAACCAGCCTGAGCAACATAGGGAGACTCCATCTCTACAACAATAATTTAAAGATTAGCCAGGCGTGGTGGCGTGCTCCAGTGGTCCTAGCTACTTGAGAGGCTGAAGCCAGAGGATTTCTTGAGCCCGGGAAGTGGAGGGCTCACCTGTGCTGGGTTTTCTTTCTTTCTTTCTTTCTTTTTTCTTTCTTTCTTTCTCTTTCTTTCCTTTTCTTTCTTTCTTTTTCTTTCTCTCCCTCCCTCCCTTCCTTTCTTTCTTTCTTGCTTGCTTTCTTGCTTTCTTTGTCTTTCTCTTTCTTTCTTCTTTCTTTCTTTCTCTTTCCCTCCCTCCCTCCCTCTCTCTCTCTCTGTCTCTCTCTCTCTTTCTTTCTTTCTCTCTTTCCCTCCCTCCCTCCCTCTCTCTCTCTCTGTCTCTCTCTCTCTCTCTTTCTTTCCTTCTTTCTTTCTTTTTCTTTCTTTGTCTCGCTCTGTCGCCCAGGCTGGAGTGCACTGGTACAATCTCAGGTCGCTGCAACCTGATTTTTTTACCTGCCTATCCACACATGCAACCACGACTCGGACCAAACTAAAGAACATTTGCATCACCACAGAGAATGCCTTTGTGCTTCCAGGCAGCCAATCCCCAGCTACAGAGGTAAGCCCTGTCCTGCCATCTATGGCTGTAGATGGTCTCACCTGCTCCTGATCACGCCACTGCACTTCAGCCTGGGAGACAGAGTGAGACCCTGTCTCAAAAAATAAATAAATAAGGTGCTTTGTACTGGTTTAGAGGGCTGGGTACCCCAGAGAGAACGATGCCACCGGGGCACATCATGAGTCTTCCACTGAGCCATGGAGCTGTGTCCCTTGAGACAGGGGAAGAGGCTCCTGCCGCTGGCCACACTCTACTCTCATGTTTGAGCAGTGAAGGGCCCGGCCATGGTGACAGCTAAGCTTGGTCTCAGGAGGCCAGCAGAGGCGAGGATCCTGAGTCCCAGCAACAATGTGACAGCAACACCCAAGGGAGCCAACAGCCAGGCCTGGCAGGGTGGGTGGAAGGCCCGGGCTCTGGGAAGGGGCAGGGAAGCATCAGCACTGTGTGGCTGGGCCACACCCGGGCCCGCCTGGCAGGTCGCTCCTAGCACCTCCCACAGTGTGACGTGGACAGGGGAAGTAAGTGTTCCGCGAAATGACAAAAGGTGCTCTTGATTTTCAGGTTTTATTTGCCTGTTATAATTCTGATATTATGTACATATATATATATACTTTTGTTTTTTTGTAGAGGGCTTATCAGTAGACCAAGCACAGGCATACAGGGAGGCTGTGGCTGCTGAGCAGGGGCGCAGCAGTGCTGGGAGAACCAATCTTTCCTTTTTTTTTGTCTGTTTTTATTTTTCCTGGGATGGGTTCATCAAAGCTAATTGCTATCAATCCTAGAAACCACCTAGGGACTCAGACATCTGCCTACACACTAGTGGCGTAAAGGGAAGGACAGGGGTACAAACTTTCAAAGTCACGGTGTATTTACATTCCCAAGGTGGGGGCGGGAGGAGGCTGAGGAAGACAACCGTTCAGACGATAGGGAGGGCAGGGCTGCTAAGGGGTCCTGGGGGGTGGGGGCGGCTGGAAGAGGCCGGCCAGTGGGCAGTGGGAGGAGGTGTGCCCGCCCCGCAGCCAGGTAGTGACGGAGGCCACTTGGATGTTGTCTGGTGGGTACCGAAGGCAGCGTGTGTATGGAGCTCCTGAAAGCCGGCCATGGGGAGGGCTGGGCGGCGGGAAGAGGCGGTGCTGCCAGAGTGTGATGCTGGGAGTGGGGGGACTCTGGGCTCTCCAGATGGCCTCCCCTGCCCCCGCGGCCAGTTTGCCCGGCTCCCATCCCGGTTGGAGCAGAGATGGCAAAGAAAAGACAGCAGATGGTGGGGACACCGACTTCTGTTCCCAGTCCCAGCCAGGCTGGCTGGGGAGTGGCTGGGGAAGGGGGAAGGTGCAAACCCTGGTCCTGAGGAGACCCCACCATGTCTGCCCCCAGTCAGGGAGCAAGAAAGACAGCATTTCGGAGACCCTTTCGGGCCACCCCTACTTCTTCTCCCCCAAACCACAGCCTCTCTGCCCAAATGGGCTGGCAAAACAGCACCCAAAGGCCCCTGGCATGTGGGAGATCTGCCCAAGCTGGGGCAGAGCAGCGTGTGCCCAGGAAGGGGTGCAGCTGGGTTTTGGCAATAAAGTGGGGACCGGGTGGTAGGAAGGGGATCCGAGGCAGCAAGTTCTCCTCTGCCCCAACTCCAGCCTCCCATGGGCCTGCTGGAGAGGGAGGGGCCTGCATCCCAAGGCCAGGGGCACAGCATCTCCTGTCCTGGACTCCACTATTCTAGGGCCACGGCAGGGTTGATGGGGGAGGTGGCCCCTGAGCTGTCATTGCCCCCTGCCGCCTCCTTCTCCTTCTTGCCACTGTACTGGCCAATGAACGAACCATCCTCGTTGAACTGAACATCCACGCTGCCCCCATAATCGGCCAGGCTGTCGTCACTGCCCAGGGGCTTGATGTCCCCGTTGAGCGATGGCTGGCTGCTGCCAAAGGCCTTCTCCTCGTTGTCACTGCAGAGGCACAGGGCAGGTGCGAGTGAGAGCACTGCCGAGCCCTTGCAGGAGCCTGGCTGGGGGTGAGGCAGACGCCCGCCTGCCTTCCATTTGTTTAGAATGCGCTCAGAAAGAGCAGCTCTGGCCACCCTGGCAGGCAGGTCTGGGGCTGTCATCTTTGGGCATTCCCCAGATCCTGGGGACTGTGAGGGAGAAAATGTGCACTCGGCCAGGGGATTATGGGGCCTGGTTCCTGTCTGGGAAGCTGTCTGGGGCCTCCCTTGGGGAGAGGGGAGCAGTGAAGGTATCTGTGTGGAGAGGAGGGGCTGGGGCGTGTTGGCCTCTCCCTGAAATGAGGAGCTGCCGGGCCTGGGGGCTGGGAAGTGAGAGTCCTGTCAGAGCCCCGGCAGCCAGGGGACAATGGCACACCAGGCGCACATTGTCTATAGGGAGACCTTGCTGTTGGCCCCTTCCCACCGCCCCTGCCTTACCTCTCCAGGGACCTGAAGTCACCCGGCAGCACAGAGAAGAGAGAGAGGGGGTGAGATGTGAAGGCCAGGGTGGAGCTGAGTGCCAGCACCCACTCCTGCCCCGGCTCACCTGTACTCGCCGAAGGTCTCATCTTTCATCGGTCGGGCCTCAGAGTCCACCTGGGTGTCCTCCTTATCCTTCACTGGAGACACAGAGAGGGACAGCTTCTTCTCCCGCCCCAGCCTGACCCGGGGCTCCAGGCCCCTCTACGCCCCGCACCCGCAGCACTCTGTCTCAACAGCGCCCAGAGGCAAGAGGCCTTGAAAGAAACCGCTCACCCGCTGCGGTCCAGCCACCACTTGCCTGTTGCCCCAACCCCGGCCTGGGAGGATGATCCCCCTGCCTGCCCCCACCATGCGCCTGTCATCTTGTGGGGAGCTCGGGGAATCCAGGAGGCCTTGCAGAAGGGTGGAAGGGGCGAGGTGTTCCTCTCTGCCCTCGGCTCCACCCCCGTCACGTGGGGCTCAGAGGCTACCTGAGTATTTGCCGCCCTTGCTGCGCTTGATGAAGCAGAGGATGAGCAGGACGAGGAGCAGGAGGATGATGGCACTCACAAAGCCGATGAACCAGCCCTCAGTGGCGAAGCCAGCAGGAGGGAGCCTCACGCGGCCTGAGGGTGAGACACCAGCCCCCCGTGCTGCCGCCCAAGCCAGAACCCGACCTGAGGCCCTGAAGTATGCTCTTAAAGTTGGGACCCTCTGGGGGGCTAAGGAGTGACAGGGACAGGGAGATAGGGAAAAGGGCATCTGCGGAAAGGGTATGAAAGGGGGCTGATTCGGGGACACCCAGATTCTGGGAGGAGAAGCAGACAGGAGCCGTGGAGGGAGCCTGGGCAGTAGTGGCCATTCAGGGGACAGAAGGACATGAATTGTGCAGCCCCCATGCTTCCCTGGCAGGTGATGGCGGGCCCCCGGCACCTCACCTGTGCCATTGGTCTTCACAGCCATTTGGTGCCGGAACATCCTCTCCTTAAACAAGTGGATCTCGTAGTCAGTGTCAGGCTGCAGGTCCCACTGCGTGTAGGAGCTCTGGTTGTAGCTGACATACTGTGGCGAGAGGGAAGCCCCACCCTTCTCTTCTGCGAGGGAGAGAGGGTGGCAGCAGGGGTGAGTCGGAGTGCCAGGCAACCCCTCTGGCCCAGAGCCCCCTTCCCCACCACACCCCAAGGCCCCCTTTCACGCTTACCTCCCAAGGCTTTGAACAAGATATGGAACCTGAAGTTGCACTGGCCCTCCTTGGGGACCCAGGAGACGACACTGTAGTTTTCACCCGCTGTGGCTGAGATGTTGCCAAAATCTGAGATCCCTGGGGGGATGCAGGGGAGTGAGGAGAGTGTGGCAGCTGCCAGGAAGTCTAAGGCCCTCCCTCCTGGACCCGGCTGGCCGGGGCCTCCCTGTTGGCAGGTCATTCCTCCAGCTTACCAGACAAGGCCATAGTGCCTCCTTCCCGTACGATGGCTTCACCAGGGCCCTCTTTGGTGGTGGCCTGAAGCTGGAAGCGGTACCGCAGGTGGGGGCTGAGATCGGTCAGGTTGTGTGTCCGAAGTTCGGGGTCCCGAAGGTTGAAGGACAGTTGCCCCTTGCCCCCCTCATCCACTGTGGGGACAGACGGGGGTTGGCTGTGGCTGCAGCTCTGCCCCCTCCCCGTGGCCCCTCCACCTCCCTTCCTTGCTGGGGTGGCGCACGCACGGGGGTGGTAGGAGAGCACGTAGCCGGTGAGCACGCCGTTGTGGCTGAGTGGGGGCTGCCAGCGCAGCAGCAGGCTGGTGTTCGACTGGCACTCCAGGTGCAACGCCTCGGGGTGGCCAGGCACTGCAGGGCACAGAACCGAGTGGCAGGTAGGTCCTCGCCCAGGTCTGGGGAGGAGGGCAGGGGATGAGGCGTGGGGTGCAGGACTCACCTCCCTCTGGGGTGCTGAAGGTGAACTCGCTGGCGGGCCCCGATCCTCGCCCGTTAAAGGCCTGCACCTCCAGGTGGTAGGAGCTATAGGGCCGCAAGCCACTGAGGATGACACTGGTGGTGTTGGCGGGCACCACCACATGGTCTTTGTGGATATGTCTCTTGCTGTGCTTCCTCTGACTGCCCTCCCTCCAGTACGTTACCTGCACAAGCGAACAGGAGACCTCGCAGGGGCAGAAGGCACCCAGCAGGGCCCCCAGCGCACACCCCCACCACCCTTGATGGGGACCCTCCTCTCAACCCAAGTCTTCCAGGAGAGCGGCTGGCAGGTGGCAAAGCCCCCTCACCATCCTGTCGCTTTACCTCAGTGATCACCCTCCTGGGCCCCCATGCCTTCAACCCTTACATTGTATCCGCGGAGGTGGCCCTTGACCTGGGCCAGGTCCACCGGCCGCCACTTGACCAGCACGGCACTTGAGTTGAGGATTTCAATGCCTTCCAGCTCAGGGATTGCCTGGGGGTCTGGAAACCACCAGTGACTTGGATAGAGCCATAGGCTCTCACCCCAGCCCTGAGGCCAGGCCCAAGCCCCTACACACAGAGAAGACGAATTCGGATATTTTATGAGGTACAGTTTGAGGAGGAGAGGTGTGTTTGCATGGTCTCAAGATCTCTTCCTGGACTGCTTATTAGTTGCAAAGGTGAAAATAGTAGCTTATACAAAGGAGAAACCATGGCTGGGCATGATGGTTCACACCCGTACTCCCAACACTTTGGGAGACAGAGGCGGGTGGAACATTTGAGGTCAGGAGTTCGAGACCAACCTGATCAACATGGTGCAACCGCATCTCTACTAAATACGAAAATTAGTTGGGTGTGGTGGCAAGTGCCTGTAATCCCAGCTAATCAGGAGGCTGAGGCAGGAGAATCGCTTGAACCCGGGAGGCAGAGGTTGCAGTGAGCCAAGACCGCTCCACTGCACTCCAGCCTGGATGACAGAGCAAGACTCCGTCTCAAAAAAAAAAAAAAAAAAAAAAGAAAAGAAAAGAAAAAAAGGAGAAACCAGAAAAAAAACTTGACCAGGTACTTCAAGTTACCATCTGGTCATGTTCCAGATTCAAGGAAATGAAAGAAGCAGCATTGGCTGATATAACTGGAATACCGCTGCCAATTATAGAAATGTGAAGTGTGGGGAATTTCATAACGTCGCTCTGGTTATGTAAGAGAATATCCTCATCCTTAGGAAAGGCGCACACCAGTGCTGAGAGGTGTGGACATGGGCTGGGGTGGAAGCAGGCGAGCTCAACCGTGGGCGAGGGGCCCTGCCGGATACTCACAGTCCTCTCCAGAGTAGCCGATAGTGACCTGGGGCTCTGGTCCCTTGCCCTGGCTGTTGACGGCCTGGACTTTGATCTCATAGGGCACGAAGGTGGACGTGTTGGACACCACCAGGAAGGGGTCGCTGACAATCTGCTCCTGCCAGGGCCCTCGTGTCCCCTGAGGGCGCCATTGCACGCGGTACTGAACCTGGGGGGCGTTCCAGTCCATCCACCGGAGCGGCTGGAGGAGGCCAGCAGAAGAGGAGTTGGTTGGCCAAGAACACCAGCATTCTTTGGCCCGCCCCCCAGCACAAACCAGCATCCCCAGACATCAGCCCCTTCCTTTGCATAGCCAAGGGGGAGCAACAGACACCCAGGTCATGGCCTCATGTCCCCCAGGCAGCTCAGCCCAGGGACTCTCACCTTCCACGTGATGACCATATTGGTGGTCTCATTTCCTTCCCCCTTCACATCCATAGGGTTCTTCTCTGGGGCTGGAAAGGAAAGTATTAACACATCAGTGCTGCAGCCTCTTTTGGAGAGCCACGAGGACCGAGGGCCAAGGAACAAATGGCTCATTCTGGCACCAAGGGAGTCCAGCCCCCTCGCGCTCCCCCTGGAAATTTGGAAGCAGAGGAACTTGGGCATGGCACCTCTCTAAGCCCTCCCTTCACAGCCCGGAGCCCCTTCCAGGTGGCATGGGAGTGGGTGCCACCCTGACTCACCTGCCTCAGGTGTGACCACAGTCTCAGAGACCGGGCTGGGCTCCCCGGGGCCATATTTGTTTATGGCAGTAACCCTAAAGGTGTAGTGGACATAGGGCGACAGCTTGAGGGTGGTAGAGGTCTGGTTCCCTGGAACCTTGCCCAGACTGTACCATTTTTCAGGCGCCATTTCCTTGTCCTCAAATTCAATGTCATATTCTGCCAAGAAATGAACCGACAATGGAGTGATCAGCATGTGGCTTTGGGGGAAGGGCTGTGGAGGGGTTGGGTACAGTCTGGGTCCCTGAGTACCCAGGCCAACTGGCATCTCCAGATTCCCATGAGGAACCGTGAGTCCCCCCAAACCGTGTCCCCCCAGGAAGGCTCCAGGAGGAGGGAGGACCCCAGGAGGGGCCAGGGCTGGCAGAAGTGACGATGGGGTGGCACTGAGCTCAAGCCTCTTACTCTCAATGGGGGCATTGTGGTCTTCTGCAGGACTCCAGGACACGCGCACCTGGCTCTGCGTCAGCAGGTGCAGGTCGGACAGCACCAGCCGTGGCACCGGCCCAGGGCTCCCTGAGGGTGGGGAGGGTCGGTGCTTGAAAGGGCCCAGGTATGTGAGCCCCGGCCTTCTGGAGTGGAGGCTTCCACCCTAGGACTTACCCACCACCAAGAGCTGTGCCCTACTCTCCACCACATCCAGTTCGGTACTGGCCACGCAGCTGTAGTTGCCCTGGTCGCTGTAGTCCAGGCTGTGGATGACCAGGCGCCCATCCTCTATGAAGTACCTGCGGAGGAGCCGTGTCTGTCTTTCCTGCCATCTGGGCTCTTCTCCCCTCCCATCCCTCCCTCCTGTCTCCTTCCCCCGCTCCTGTCAGAGCCTTCCCCATCAAAGCAAGGACGAGGCCAAGAGGTCTGGACTTCCAGCTTTTCCCACTCTGCCCCCTTTCACCGTCACTGTCCTCACTTGTCACTGTCCCCAAGCTCCTGGAGGTCTCGACCGTCCCCACGCCAGGTGATGCTGGGCTGCAAGGAGGGGTCAAAGGAGGCCTGGCACGTGAAGGTCACCCTGGAACCTTTCTTCTCGATTGCGCTGCGGGGCCCCTGAGTGATCTGAGTTGCATCTGAGGGTAATGCGTGCGTGGGGAAGTCACTCTGTTGTCCTCCAGAGGCCCAGACCCTCCCTCCCAGAGGCACTGCCAGCCACGTGGCAAGGGTCGCCTGACCTTTAACCTTCAGGTTAGCCACGATGGTAACATTGTTTTGGTCATTGGCAGCCAGGCAGAAGTAGCGTCCGGTGTCATTGGCCTGGAGGTCTCGAATGCCCAGGGTCCCATTGGCATAGGGGAAGAAGCGTTCGTCCTGAAGCACTGTTGTCCCATCCTCGTCCAGCCTGGAGGGAGCAGGGCGGGCCTGGCTCTGACTGGCTGGCCTGGGCTCCCTGCCCTCCCTGGCTCCCTGGCCACTGGGACACGACACTCACCACTACCAGGACGAGACACTCACCACTGAACACTGGGCACAGGCGCTCCGAAGGCCTTGCACAGAAGGTAGGCAGTGCTGCCCTGGACAGCCATGTACGTCTGATTGTCCGCAGTCAGGATCTTGGCTGGCAGCTCTAGGGGAGGAAGAGTCTCAGGAGACAGGGCAGGACTTGGGGCCACAGCTGGGCCAGGAGCCAGGGACCCTCTGCACGGCTTCCTCGGGCCCCCAAGAGCCCTGCAAATCTTGCTTCCCTGCTCCCAGCTGAGACCCCCGCCAGGCTGCGTCTCTCTCTGCCTTCAGACACTGCCCTCTGCCTCAGATGCGCCTCTGGTCGCAGCCACCCAACTTTTACGTTATTCCAGGCTTAACTGACAGTCACCTCGCCCCAAAAGCCTTCCTGGCCTAGTCCCCAGCCTTCCCTGAAGTTCCAGGAGAGGTGCCACCTGGGCTGGCCTTGGTCCCATCCTGTGGCACAGCGGTCCGCTCAGTCACAGTGATAAGACCTTTCCCCTCTTACATCTCCCTCGGCTATCGTGAGGCTGAGTGAGATGGGGCGAAGGGTGTCAGCAAGGAGAAAGGTCGGCGCCAGCCTGGTAGGCCGAGGACACATCAGCTGCCAGCTGAGCCACTCTGGTGGCCTGGCCCAGTGGGCTGCAGGGACAGACTGGGAGTTAGGAGGTAAGGAAGGGAGGGCACTCACGGACAACGTAGATGTAGGCATTGGCCAGCAAGAGCCCGTGCCGGTTGCGGGCCTCACATTGGGTCACCATTGTGTCACTGGGCTGCACGTTGCTCAGGATCAGGGCGCCACGCTGAATCCGGTACTTCTGGTCTTTGGCCAGCTCTGTGCATGCAGCAGGTGGGCCCATGGGCCGCAGCCCGGCATTGAGCTGCGTTGAGGCCCTTCCTCACCCTCCTCTTCCTCTCCCCCACAGCCCCCAGGGCTCGCCACACTCCCCACTCCTGCCTGAGGCCCTGCTCACCCTCCACAGGGATCCCGTTGATTCTCCAGGTGACCTCTGGTTGGGGCCTGCCCTGGACTTGGCAGTCCAGGCGGGCAGTCTCTCCTGGCCCATATAGATGGCTCTGGGGCTTGTGCAGCCAGTACGGGGCAGCTGGGAGGAAGGGGAGAGCCGCCCTGAGCCCGCAGCCAGCAGCTGGCTCTTGACCCGGCACAGACCCTCCCCTCCCCCATGACAGTGGGCATCACAGGCCACTGTCCCAGGAGGTCCATACCCTCCACGGTGACATAGTACGCATGCCGGGCACTGCCCAGTGAGTTCTCGGCCAGGCAGCGGTACTCGCCATCATCCTCCTCGCCCACTTTCAGCAGCTGCAGGGTCTTGTTGTGGTTCTGGTAGGTGACACGGTCGGCTGGCATGGGGCCACTGGGGCGCAGCCATTTGATGGTGGGCGTGGGACTGCCCGGGAGGCAAAGGGAAGAGAGCAGAAGGGAGAAAGGACAACGCCAATCACCCCAGCCCCCTATACCCCGCGGTGGTCTGAGCTCCCCGCTAGGGCTCCGCCACCCTGCCCTGCCCTGCCCTGCCCTGCCCTGGGTTCCCAGACTCACAAGCCCTCGGCGATGCACTCCAGGACCAATGGCTGCCCCTGCAAGGCCACCAGGTGGCTGCTGGAGTTGGTGGGGAACAGCAGGCGCGGCTTCCTGTCAATCATGCTGTTGGCTGCCAGGAGAAAGTGGGTGGGTGGGCTGCCCACTCTTCCCTCCACCCCAGAATTGCAAGGCTGAGGGACTCGACACTCCAGCCAGCCCCCGGGGCCTCTGTGTCTTCCTCCATTAAGGAGAGTGTCCTGTCTCTGCTCTCGACGCCTGGGAAGGGGTCTGGGCTGGGTAGAGGTGGGAGCCAAGCTGTTCTTGAGGAAGCCTGGAGTTGTCAGATGGACCTATGGTGGGAAGGGCCATGCCTGAGGGTGAAAGGAGTCAGGGAGAGAGTGCAGAGCCTCTGAGACTCACTGGCCTTGACCCGGAGGTCAATGGGTTCCTTCTGAATGATGGTCCTGGTGCCTGGGAAGTGGGCGTGGCAGATGTAGTCTGAGTGGTTGTCGGAGGTGAGCACATTGGCAAAGTAGAGGTTGCCGTTCTGGCCCATCGTCACCCGCTCGTCCTGCTTGATGTGCAAGATCTCTGCAGGGGGCAAGGAGGCCGAAGTCATGACCCCGTCCAGTAAGACACCCCCGCTAACACCCCGACCCCACGAGGCAGCCGCTCGCCGGCACCCACTGCTGTTCATCCAGTAGATCCGGAGAGGCTCTGCACTTGGGGGAGGGTTGCAAGGCAGAACCACTGACTCCCCTTCCTCCACCTCCACGGGCTTCACTGTCTCCTTTGGCCACTTGGGGGCACCTAGAAGGGACAGACGGGCTGACACTCTCCTCCTGGTCCAGATGGTGCTAGGCAGGAGAAGGGAGGTGGGGGCAGGGGGGTGGTGGGCTACACCAGGGATGGACGAGGGGGCGAGAGGGTCAGGCCAGTAGAAACTTCACAGAAAAGGAGGCAGACACTCTGGATACCTTCTGGGCTCATAGCAGAGACTAGCACTTAGGGAGGCCAGGGTGAGCAGGACGCCAGGAGGCCAGGAAGGGTTAACCTTCCACGGTTCTCAGCTCTCCCTGCCCACCCTAGGAAAGGACGGGTGGGGGGAGGCTGAGGCTGAGGTGCAGTGATGGGGGAGGGGAGCTGTGGAGGGATGCAGGAGTCACAGACCCTTCCATCATCCTGACACAGAAACCATGGCAACGGTTCCCAAGGTAACTGGAGGGGTGGGGAGGGGAGAGGAGAGCGCTCAGGAAGCAGAAAGCTCAGGGAGGATGGAATGTGAAGGGAAAACCCCAGGGAAAAGGAGACACAGATCAAGACAGAGCCGTGGAGCAAGAGAGACCAAGTCGGAGGTGGAGGGGAGGAGATGGAGAGCCAAGTGGAAAAGCCAGAGAAGAGAGGCCCTGCTAAGGAGTGCAGGTGTAGACAGAGATGACTGCAGTGACTCAGGCAGGTCTGCCCAGAATCAGTCACTCCCCCCACCAGCCCGCACCCCCCTCCCCCCGCCACCTTCCTGCTCAGCCATGAGGCAGGCACCAGGAAAGCCTGAGGGAGTGAAAGGGCATGAGATGACCGGAAGTGCAATGGAGACAGAGACAGGGCAAAGGAGGAGACTGCACAAGAAACAAGATGGGCCAGGGGAGAAGCTGGGGTGGGGTGGAGGGCTGGCAGGACACCCAGGCCCCTCGCCACGAGACAACTGGCTGACAGCAGCTTCCAGCCCACAATCCCACACGAACTCCGGGACCTGCCCTCCCTGGTCCCTGCAGCGCCTCGCACCCTCGGCCATGAGCCGGATCTCATGGGACATGGCGGTGCCCAGCTTATTGCTGGCAAAGCAGCGGTAGATGCCCTGGAACCTCTGGGCAAAGTTGCTGTTGTTGCCCGTGATGGTGAAGGAGCCAGAGTGGGGCGACTGGTACACGGTCACACCCAGCTCTTCCTTGGGTTTGAAGTGGACACCATCCCTCGTCCAGCGGAACCTGTGGGCGGAAAAAGGCCCAGAGGCCTGAGGCCCTGGAACCCAATGGGGGCTGGAACAGGCTGGAGGGACAGGTGCAAGCAGCCAGGGCCCACAGGGGATGGACTGGGAGATGGCGAGGACTTGGGGTGATTAGCAAGGTTTGGGGCTTCTGGGCTTAGAAGTTAGGCAGTCCAGAGAGGCACAAGGCCGGGGTCAGTGGCAGGCAACAGGGGCTGAGACGGCAGAGATCACTCACTGCACTTCGGGCTTGCCACTGGCCTCACACTTGAGGCTGATGTCATCTGTGGGGAAGACAACCAGGCGCCGTGGAGACTGTTCCGTGATGACAGGTGGCTCCATCACTGAACACAGGGTGGAGAGAGCGGTGGTGAGGGTGCTGCCTGGCTGGTGTCATAGCCTCAGCACCTGTCCCATCGTGAGGGAAGCAGGGTCCAGAGCCCCTGGAGGCCCCATGGCCACAGGGGGACGAATGGAGGGGAAGAACAAAAGAGGCTTGTGGGACATGAAAAGAGGGAGAGAGAGAAAGGGACACATGCAAAAATGTAAAGAGAGGCAGGGACAGAGGGGACAGCCACGTAAGTTACAAAGAGATGCCTGAGAAAGACAAAAAGGGTATGACAGAAAGAAGCGGGGGCAACAAAAGCCAAGACACAGAAACCAAGAAGGACAAACTCCAGACAGGGGAGAAGGGACCAGAGAGAATGGCAGAGAGGAACAGTGAGGGTGACAGAGTACCCAGGCTGGGGCAGAGACAGGACAAAGCCAGCCCCACACAGGTGAGAGAAGCACATGGTGCTCAGGGAGAGCCGAGCAGGGCCCCGGCACTCAGGAGGGCGGGGGTGCAGGCTCAGCTGAGGGCCTCCTTACCCTTCTCCTTGGCCTTCTGGGAAACACTCTCACCCCTCCCCAACTTACCATGGTGTCCTTCATCTGAGAAATCCAGGCAGGCAGCAAGGGAGGGAATGGAGAGAAATACTGACAGGCAGCCCCAGAGTGGGGCAGATGGCAGGGGACATAGTAAGCTCCTGCAGCCCCCCCGTGGAGAGGGAATGGCAGGAGAGGAGGCCCTGGCAGTGGCAACAAGGGGGCACACGCTGGGCTGGAGCAGTGGCAGGTCAAGCCCAGGGAGATGGGACAGAGAGATACCCAGGGAGAGGAGCTCCACTGGATAGACACACAGGGCATGTAGCCCAGAGGCAGCCAGGCCGTGCCTCCAGCTCTAGCAGACAGGGAGAGAGAAATTCTTGCCTTTAACAAGGAGTGTCCTTGCAGCCCCCTGGCAGGGCCTGGCAGGGCCTGCAGAACTGACCCCACCCATTCAGGATGCCTTGGAAGGCACCGTCCCCTGCTCCAGCCTGCTTCCCTCCTAATCCAATTAGCACAGCTGAGTGTTTTCAATTACCAGGGCCCAGCCTTCAGAGCCCTGCTGCCCCCTCCCCCTGAAAACTATCCCAAAGGCCCTGCTGCCTCTGAGTTTCCATAGCCTGCGGGGTTGGCGCCAGCCCTCCTCTTCTCCCTCCTTCCTCCCAGACAGCCACCAAGCTCTCTGGGGCAGAGGCCAGAGCTGCTGTCCCAGCCCCAGGACTCTGCAGAGCACTGGCCAGGGCGGCCTCGAGGAAGGGAGAAGAGGGAGGGAGGGAGCAGCAGGCTGCCTCTGAAAGCTTTGTCTCTGCAGAAGACCTCAGTGTGAAGGTCCAGGGAGGGAGGAGGGGGCTCCCTGGGGACACTGCAGAGGGCCCTGAGCTGGGGAGGGAGATGGTGACAGGGATGACAGGATGCAGAAAGCCAACTAGGTGGAGGAAGCAGGAAAAGAGACAAAGGGGGCTGGAGTGGCTGGGGAGGGAGAGATGGAAGACAGGTTCCAACAGGGAGGGCCGGCTGCCTGCCACTGCCCACTGTGTCGTATCAGGGTCAAGAACAAGTGCTGGTCAGTGACCAGGGCAGCCTTGGAGCTGCCATGGCCTTTTGGCCTAGTTCTCTCTCCCCACTCCCATCTTTCTGTAGAGAATGCACGGCTTGCATTCCACTGTACAGTGTTATATTGTGTATCCACCTCTGTGTCCTCTGGGTCTAAAAGCCTCACTGGTGTGTGTTTCCACCTGTGTGGCCTCTCAGCGGCTCTGCTCCTTCATCCTTGCACCTGCCTTGTCTTCATGCACCTGTGTGCATGTGTCCATGTGCATCTGTACCAAGGGAGTCTGCCTGGCCCTGGCCCTCCATGTATGTGTCTAAGGGGCCAGCCCCTTTACCTCCTCCAAGCCCTCACTGCCTCCCAACGCCAGGTGCCTCCCCAGCCTCTCTCTCGCAGCCCCTGTCCCACTGCTGGCACAGACAGTCTTCCCAACCCCTATCCGCCAACTCATCTCTCAGTGACACTGGCCTCCTCCTTGTCCAGGCCCAGAGACAAAGGTGTCAAGGTGAGGCTGGGAAGGGACTGGAGCCTGGTAGCTCAAGAGACACAAATGCCCTCACACATGATACCCTGTGACATGCCCCTCACACGGCCTGACAGCTACTTACAGGAGAAAACACCATCACGGTAACACCCCCCCACACGCAAGTGTGTACTTACATTCAGCCCCACTCACACATACACATGACCCAATGCAATCAAATGTCATGGTCAAATACCTCCTGACCTCCACAAGCCTGGCCAGTAAGTAACAGAGTGACTCACACAGTTACCCATGTAAGGAAGTCAAAATCACATTGACGAATATCTACGCTCAGTCAATCACAAGAACACACAGACATACACAGTGTATCCATGCTTAATCACAACCCTACGGCCACACTCCCCAACATCCACTCACCTGCTTGTGCCCCCAACAAATGTTACAACCATAGACACATGCTCCAGCAGCCCTGCCCCCACCCCCACCAAATAACTACACACAAAAAAGGGTCCAGAAGGCTGCTGGGCTGTGACCAGGGTTTTTCAAGCCACCTTTTCCTGTCTCAGTTCAGAGACAGGGTGACCAAGGGCCCAGGAGGGGAAAGAGAAATGGGGACAAGACTTGAACACAGGCCTTTGCACAAGCCAGCTGAGGGCTGGGGACGGCCCCATTCTCCTGCTGCCACACCCCTGTGTTGCGGGATGGAAGCGGAGGAGTCGGAGTGGGGCGGGCAGAGATGGGGCGGGCTAAGGAGAGCATGGAGGAGGCCCAAGACCTCGGGGCCCTGCTCCAGGTTCGCTGTCCCTGGTGCTGAAATCGCCCCGGCGGCCGCGCCTGTCCCTGTCCATGGTCCTGACACGCCCCGCACCTTCTACCCTGCCCTTCTCTCCGGGGGTACCCAACGTCCTGGCTATCTCCTGCCCACCCTGTGCCCAGGAAAGGCCAGGGAGAGGAGTCAGGGTCCGGAACAGGGAGAAGGTGAGGAGGTAGAAGATAAAGAGGGGCCCAACATAGCGGCGAAGGTAGGCGCCCAGGCTCCCTTCAGCTACTCACATTCCTCGGGGATCTGGATAAGCAGGCAGGGGCTGCAGAGGAGGAGAGGCCACACGTACCGCAGCGCCACGACCATCTTTCCCGGCGGCACCGCGCAGCACAGCCAGCCGGGCTCGGTTCAGGTTCCGGCCGGAGGGGAAGGGGGCTGGTGGGCGGCTTGGGGCGGGAGTTGGGAGTGGGGGCACTGGGAGAGGGGAGAAGGGAAGGGAAGGGTGGGGGAAGAGAGACGAGAGAACGGAAGGACGTTAGTGACTAACATCTGGGTAAGCCCGGGCTCTTGGCCCCGCCCTCAGCCCCGCCCCAGCTGGCCGGCTTCTCCAGCCCTCCCCTCCCCATCCGCACCCCTCCCCTCCCCATCCGCACCCCTCCCCACCTTGGAGGGAGAAATCTGGAAGAGATAGCCCTGGCTGGGCCTCTAGGTTGCCTTTTATTCCCTCTCTACTCTCTGTCTGCACCTTTCCTGCCAGCTGCCTTCCCAGCACCAACTTGTTGCCCCATCAGCTCCCCTGTGCATGGCACAGGCCGCTGTGTGCACACCATCCCCGTATGTGTCTGCATGTGCCTGTGAGCAGGTGTCCGTGGGCATGTGTGTGGTTGTGGATCTGCAAGCAGGGAGTGAGCTGTATGTGAGCTGGTATTTCTGTGGTGTGTCTTCTCTGGGAGGGGTTGCACTCATGAGTGGGTGTGTTAGTGTGTGTGCCTGAGGGAATCAACACACAAGTCTGCTAGCTACGTGTGTCTTCTTGTATGTCTTTATGTATCTGTGGGGATGAATCCCTGTATCTATTATCTCTGTGTGCACACATATGTAGAGAAGAATTCTTCTTGCAGTCACATTGCTATAGCTTTCAGAGCCAACTGATGCCTGGGTGCTGTACAGACCTAAAAAGCTAATGGGGGGATTGGGAAGTGGGATAGAGAAGGGAGGAAAGGGGCCCAAGATGGCAGCATTTCACAAAATAGTTTCAGGAAAATGAAGAAAGAATGGGGAAAGGGCCAGGCGTGGTGGCTCACGCCTGTAATCCCAGTAGTTTGGGAGGCTGAGGTGGGTGGATCTCTTGAGGTCGGGAGTTTGAGACCAGCTTGGCCAACATGGCGGAACCCCGTCTCTACTAAAAATACAAAAAGAAAAAAAATTAGCCTTGGTGGTGGGCGCCTGTAATGCCAGCTACTTGGGAGGCTGAGGCATGAGAATCACTTGAGAGGCGGAGGTTGCAGTGAGCCAAGATCGTGCCACTGCCCCCCAGCCTGGGTGATGGAGTGAGACTCTGTCTAAAAAAATAAATAAAAATAAAAATAAAAGGCCAGGCACAGTGGCTCATGCCTGTAATCCCAGCACTTTGGGAGGCCGAGGTGGGTGGATCACCTGAAGTGAGGAGTTCAAAACCAGCCAGGCCAACATGGTGAAACCCTGTCTCTAGTAAAAATACAAAATTAGGGCTGGGCGTGGTGGCTCACGCCTGTAATCCCAGCATTTTGGGAGGCTGAGGCAGGCGGATCATGAGGTCAGCAGTTTGAGACCAGCTGGCCAACATGGTGAAATCCTGTCTCTACTAAAAATACAAAAAAAAAAAAAAAATAGCCAGGCGTGGTGGCTCATGCCTGTAATCCCAGCTACTCAGGAGGCTGAGGCAGGAGAATCACTTGAACCCAGGAGGCAGAGGTTGCGGTGAGCGGAGATTGCGCCATTGCACTTCAGCCTGGGTGACAGAGCAAGACTCTGTCTCAAAAAAAAAAAAAAAGTTAGCCTGGTGTGGTGGTGCATTCCTGTAATCCCAGCTACTTGGGAGGCTGAGGCAGGAGAATCTCTTGAACCCAGGAGGCGGAAGTTGCAGTGAGCCAAGATCGCACCATTGCACTTCAGCCTGGGTGACAGGGCAAGACTCTGTCTCAAAAAAAAAAAAAAAAAGTTAGCCTGGTGTGGTGGTGCATTCCTGTAATCCCAGCTACTTGGGAGGCTGAGGCAGGAGAATCTCTTGAACCCAGGAGGCGGAAGTTGCAGTGAGCCAAGATCGCACCATTGCACTCCAGCCTGGGCAACAAGAGCGAAACTCCATCTCAAAAAAAAGAGAGAAAGAATGGGGAAGGAAGCCTTCCCTTGAGAACTGGTGTGGGAGAAGAGAGGAAGGAGGAAAACAACCCCCTGCTGCTCCTCAGCCCCCTGGGGGTCAAGAGAGGCCACTGAGGCCTCCTCCCTTCCAGATGCTCCAGGTTAGGGTCAGGACAGGGGTCAGGACAAGCTCTGGGACATTTTCCGTGACAGTGTTTCTAACACTTCTTGTGTGTCTCAAAGTCCCAATTTCTAGGTCTTTGTCTGAGTCTTCAGAGCTCAACTGCTGCATGTGTCCACCCCAAACCCAAGCCACACCGGCCATGTCCATATTCACCTACAAGTAAGGGGAGCCAAAGACTAAGGGTCTGAAAGAGGGGGCTCCTCTGACAATGACAAGAAGAGGAAACAGACTCCCAAGTGGCCAGACCACTTCAATTCCAAACAGGAAGTGGTTAAAGTGCAGGCAAGGCAAGAAAGGGTGTTGTTAGGTGACAGAGCTTGGAGGCTGAAGTCCCAGACTAGACGCCTTCATTAAATCCATACTGTGCATCCTCCCTCTGCCCAGCCAGGACCTTATCAAAGCGGGCACCGAGCCTCAGCAGGAACACCGAAAGGATGGTAGAGAAGTCAGCCATGCTGTGCTAAGGCTCTGGGCCTTGTCAGTTTTGTGTAACAGAGTGACCCAAGAAGAGCTGTGAATGCGGCAGATCCCGTGGGGACTCTGGGCAAGAGCTTGCTGCAGAGGGTGGTGGAGAAGCAGCAGGGTGGGTCAGCGTGCATGGCCTGGAGGCCAAGAGATGACTTGGAGGGTAAGAAGAGTGATTCCCAGCCTGCAAGAGCTGGACCTGGGCCCAGAAGGGAAGAGCAACAGTGGATCTGTTCCACCCCAGCCTCTCCCTACAAAGCCAGTGGATCAGGGGAGGCCCCAGGCAGCACTGGCCTCAACTTCAAGGCCTGTAGGAGCAGTAGGAGACTCGGATCAGAGAGCAGATGATCAAACAGCAGCCTTGGGAGCTCTGAGCACTGGTCTTATGAGGGGGAGGGGAGGAAACCGGAGCAAGGAAAAGCTCAAAGAAGGACCCTCCTGCATGTCAGAGGCTTTTGGGTGCTCTGGAGGTCGATGATTTCTGCCACGCAAGTTCCTCTATTTGTCCTCCAAATCTAGAATCCTGGAATGGTGTTTGGCATGTACACTCAGGGGAAATACAATATCCCCAAACCCCTGGTCCCCGCTCCCTGCCCCATCCCATCTCCCCACAGGCTCATATCCAACTTCTTTTTTGGTCTCCCAGTATTTGCCACCTAGCTTGCCACCGCCCTGGGCAGTCGGAGACAGGCAGGAAGCAGCCAGAAGGTTGCGAGGTATAACAGCTGGGAGGGGGCGCTCCCTCCTCTCCTCCCACTGCTGCTGGGTCTCTGATCTCTCACCATTCCTCAGGCAATTACAGAGCAAGCAGCTAGGGTTGTCAGCTCAGCAGGCCCTCTACCCCCCACCAGCACCACTAAGGGCAAAGGAGCGGGGAGGGGGGAGTGTTCCACAGATGGAGCCAAGGCCGGGTCTGCCAAGGGTGACAGACAGAGTGAGAAGAGGCAGGGGGGAGCAGGAGACAAAGACAGACGTAGGAAGACGGCGCTAACCACGATGGAGATGGTTAGGGGGGTGGGGAAATTCCGAAACGGAGACCCAGGCAGCAGAGAAAGAGAGAGAAGAGGAAACCGGAGCACAAAGGGTGAGAGGCAGCTGCAGAGTGCGCCGCTGAGAAATGGCAGAAAGAGCGAGAAGAGTGAGGGGTGGGGGTGGGCGTGTGCACGTGCGCGTGCGCGCAGGCCGCCTGCACAGCGTCCTTGTCCCTGGGGGCTGTGCCAGGCAAGGGGCGGGGAGGAGGGAAGATGGGCCTGGGTCAGTGGAGGGGCTTCCCGGCGTGGACGTCATGCTGGCCTGGGAGCAGGGTAGAGAGACAGACAGAGGGTGGAGCAGCTGTGAGCTGGGGCCGGAGGGGCCTACAAAGCCCCACGCAACAGAGCATCAAGGCCCTGCCCACTTGTGGCACTGAGCAAGGGATGGCCGTGAGACAGGATGAATGGCACACTGCTGGCTGACCCATGCCATGCCAGGGAACAGGTGGGGGTCGGGGGATTCCTGCTGCGGGTAGGAACGGGGAGAGGGGGAAGCACCCAGAAAATCCCAGGGAAGCCTTCCAATATTGCTGCTGGCTGGGAGTAAGTGGTCACCTGGCTGGAGGAGACGCACATGTGTTAGGCCAAGAGTGAGCCTGCGTGACCATGCACTGAGTGGACAGTGGCCGCTGTGCTGGGGCAGTTGAAGATGGGGCCATTCCTGAGTAAGTCCGGTCCCAAACCCATCCTCCCCGGTGGGAAAGGGCCAGGGAGGCAAGGGTCACGCCCAGCAGCCTACAGGGAGGGGTTCAGCCCCAGAAGAGCCTTGCCCCATCCCACCCCACCTGGCCTCCCACTACACCCGCAGGTCCCTCAGGGAGTCCTCTGTCCTCTGCTCCAAAGTGCCTGCTTTGGTCTGATGGGAAGCAGCTTGCCAGGGAGGGACCTGGGAGGTTGTGGAGCCTGGCTAGACCTGGAGTGACTGCCTCCTCCCTGAAAACACACACACACACCCCATCACCACCACCACCACACACCTTGAGAAGGGAACCTCCAGCGGTGCCCTGCACATGTGCCCTGCACACCTGCCTGTCAGTTCTCAGGTTCTGCCTGGAGTTCCTCTCAAAGGAGAAGCAACAAGAGAGCCCTTCAACAGCACAGCAGAGAATCTCCGGCTTCTCCTGCCCTTGTCTCCTGGGGACATGGTGCCTGGTGACTCAGTGGGCCAGAGTGGGGGTGGGGCTGGGGGCTCAGCACAGGGCACATGAAAGGGTCAGAGTGTGGTGCTGGGCCCATGTGCTTGCAGGCCTGGGAGCCTGGGGGGCTTTTGTGCCTGTTGGTGTGTATACGATGGTGTGGGTGTCACCTACACCCTGTGCACTGTGTCCCTTTAAGGCTCCCGCTGGCCCTCCCCGCCCCGCTCCCCAGGCCGTTGCTGGCGGGTTTCTATGGTGATGCAGCCCAAGTCCCAGAGGTGGGGGAAGCCAGAGGAAAGCCTTGTTATGTGTTATGTAGACAGCACATAAAGGGGGCTGCTCCAGGGAGCCCCCACAGGTACCTGGGGGCCCAGAAGTCCTTTATGACTGCTGCTTAGACCCTGCACTCTCAACCTCACCCCTCCCTAAGAGGGTACCCTTAGGAGAGAGTGAGCCCTCAGCCCCCTCATCTCGCCTGAGGCTTCAGTCTCCAAGGCAACTACAGCTCACCTGTAATGGACCATTCTCCTTAAAAGATGGGGAAAAGAGACAGAGGTTAACCCTTTGTGGGGTTCAGGGAGGACGGTCTTGACTACTGGGGAAGGGAGGGAGGAGCCCCACTCCATCCCCACAATCACATGCCTCTGTGGTCTGTTCTATTAAATCAACTTACAGCGTGGACTTACCACGTACCAGAAAGCCTCATGAGCACTTCCACTCACATCCACTCATCTCCTCCCCAGATTTGCCTCAGGGAGGGAGGTGCTATCATCATCCCCATTTTACAGATGAGGACACGGAGGCTCAGAAAACTGGAAACTGTGTCCAAGATCACAGAACTGGCACTGGGTCTCAGCAGGGGTGGGGTTTTAGAGGGCGTGGTGGCTCCCTAAGCTGCCTCTCAGAGGCTCTGGCATCCCAACATGTGTGCCTGCTAGGCTTCCCAGGGAACCAGGGGCCTGGGCGAGGATGGCCTCCAAGCCATCCTGCCCCGTGGGGAGGGCTTACTTGCCAGGCAGATGGCAGGCAAATGTCGGGGGCAGGGAGTGACATCTTGGGATGGAGGCCACGCGGAAGTAGGATGTGATCAACATCACGTCTCAGCACAGAGCTGAAGCCCGACACCAAACAAACCCCCAAGTCCCCCATCCAGGTACTCAGTCCAAGAGAAGGCCAACTACTTTCCCTTTTGGGCTTGGGGACAGGCTGGTTTCTTGGTCCCCTCTTCTGCTGTCTGGAATCTGGACTTGTTCTGATACCTTTCTTGCAACCAGAGGCTCCAGAACCCCTCCCAAAGAGGCCCCTCTCCAATCAGCATTTAGGGACAGCAGTGGCCCCATTCTTGTGTCGAAGGAGATACTGATGCCCAGCAGGCGGCAAGGCTTCAGCCTCCGAGACCCCTAGAAGGCGAGAGAAATGAGGTGGCAGCAAAACTAGGGCTCCTCTCAGGCCCCAGGCCTCCTCAGGGAGCTAGGATGACCCTAGCACTAGAGGGGGCTTCAGGGGCCAGGCCAGAAGGAACAGAGTGCATCCAGTTCCTGGGGCTGTGGCCTGAAAAGGAGAGCAGGGAAGGAGCCCAGCCTGGGGCAGGGAGAGGTCCTAGCCCACACCAGTCCTGGGATACCTAGCCTGTGTTGGTTTGCGGGGGGCGGGGTGGGGGTGCCTGGAAACAGCTCAGACACTGCCAGGCCCCACGGGCCCCCTCCAGGGGCCCCACTCCCGAGGGGTTAAAGGGCAGAGGGGGACACAGGAAGCCCGGGGGCGGACAATGGGGCCTCTGTGATCCCCAGGGCTTGGGCATTCCTAAGTCATGAACACAGACGCAGATGGCTGGGAGACAGGGCCACAGGGAACCCCCCTCCACTGAAGCACAGCCTGGGTTGGCCAGAGGCTCTGTCCCCATATCATGCAGCGCTGCTTCCAGCCACTGCAGCAGCCACCCTCAGCCCCACCCCTTCCCAGCACAGGCCCTGTTGGGGCATCTGAGGAGACCCACGTGGCCTCATGACAATATGTGTGTGCATGCTGGTTCATGAACACACACACACATGCAACCAAATATATGACCCCACCCAGACAAACAGGAATACTGGAAGTTACACACACACAAATACACACACACAAGCAGAGACACAAACCCCATACATGCAGATAGGAAGACTGCCTGGCTGGAGGGCAGGGGGCAGAGGGGCTCCCAGGACTCAGTCCCTTTCCCTCAAGTTCCACTCTCAGACCCGCACTGGGATGGACGGGTTCAGAAGTCCTCTTTGGCCAAGTGCATGGAGCCCAGGACGCTGCCACCCTCCTGCCCCACCCAACCCCTGGCCCTCGCAGCTGCCCCTGCTGGGTCTAAGGGCCAGAGATGAGCAGGAGCTGCTGACTGACAGTGGCTGGGCACTCCCTCTGCAGCTTTCCAACCTGGGAAGAACACGGGGGCCTGGGCTGGGGGCCACTGGACAAAGAAAAGCTTCTAGAAAGAACAGCGGCCAGACCCTCCCCAGCTCCTCCCTCTTTTTCCAGCCACAGCCTTCAGGAAGCCACAAAGACCCTGTTGATATCTGGGGAAGAGGCAAGCTGGGCGGGCTACCTCCCCCAGTGCTCGTCTGGCTGCTGCTCACCAGGCACCCCCCATACAGCCTTCCACTCAGACAAGGCCCCCATGGGGGGTCTGGGCCCAACCGCAAGGCGTAGAGTCCAGCAGAAGGGTGCTGAGTGGCTGCTGGACAGGGCACAACCTCAGGGCCCTCAAGGGTGAGGCAGGGGCAGCTGGGGGGGACAAGGAGAGGAGCAGAGCGGTGGAAGACAGACAAAAGGGTAAGCAGAGAGATGGAGCAGAGCCCTGACGGGAAGGGGGAAGAGGGAAGGGAGGGCCAGGCAGGCAGAGGCAGAGGGAGGAGACGGGGAGTGGTGCACCCCATCCCCGGCAGCAGCAGGCTTCTGCCTAGAAGGAGGGGGAAGGTGATGGCCCTGGGGGTGGGGCACAGGGAGACGTGGGAGGCTGCAGAGGAGAGAGCAGGGGGGCGGGGGAAGCAGGAGAAGGAGGTGTCCGAGATGGGCCAGATCAGAGCAAGTAAGACAGCGACTGCAGGGGCAGGGATGCTGCAGGCCCATTCCAGATGGCCCCACCCAGGGACCCAGCCCCAGCCCATCGCAGGGGCAGAGGACAGGGCAATGAGCACCCTGCTGGGGACCCTAGAAGGGCATCCAGACCCCCCGCCTCCCCCACTGTCTGAACCACGGGGGAGGGAGGCAGGGCCCCCACTCATGCCCACAGAGGGAGGCCTGGCAGACCAGGGTCTTGGCTGGGATCCCCATCCTGGCAGACCTCCTCACAGGACCCACCACTACCCCAGGTTCTCCCATGAACGTGCCCTCCTGGAGCCTGGGCCACTCTGCGAGGCCGCATCACCCTCACACCCAGAAAAGCAGTCAGTGCAGCCATTTCGAGCTTTGAAAGGGAACTTGGTGATCAAGGTAGGGCACACAGGCCTGTCTCCTCGACCCTCACCTGCCAGTCCTGGCCAGGTGCATGCCAAGGAAGGCGCCAGCTGTAGTTCCAGTGGTGGAAAGGGCTTGGACCTGGGAGAGGCCGACTGGGGGCACAATCTGGGCACCCTGCTCACTGTAGGAGCCCTCAGGCCAGGCCCTTCCTCACTCTTCGCCTCCCTTTTCCCTTCAGATAATCATCAAGAAAAAAGAAAACAAGTGACACCCCACGAAGACAGGGACAATGCTGGTCCAGTTTGTCACTGGCTCTTCCATGGGCAGCCCAGAGCCCGGCCCAAAGGAGCACTGGCCATGAGCAGCTGCCCAGTACACGACTGCCCATCGCTGGGATGCTGAGCGCCTGGGTAGGGAAGCTCTTCACTGGCTGCAGGGCAGGGGACCCCGCCACCTTGAAGCGCTGATTGTCCTCCTGATGCTCAGCAGGGGGCTGGCAGCTGGGAACTTGGGGAGGAGCCTTTTAGGAGTGCGGTGTAGCAAACCAGGGAGGCTGGGGCGTGCTGAACGTGTTTCCCTCTTGGTGATCAGATCACTAGCGATTCTTAATTTCTTTTGTTCTTTTCTGTATATTTCAAGTGTCCTACAATAAGATGTATTACTTTCGGGATCATACACACACAAACATCAATACATATGGAGAGAGACTCAGATGCAGCAGAGAGAAATGACCAGGAGCCAAGGAGGTGGGAAGGTCCCAGGCCCAACCCTGCCCCAAACTTCCCATGTGGCCAAGACAGCCAAGTCCTCAAAGGCTCTGGAGCCCTCAGGTGTGCACATGTGGGCACTGCATGGGAGCTGTGCCAGGGGAGAGGCCAGGCTGGGCCAAGTCCCACCACCTGCAGCAAGGAGCTGACGGGAGGGGAGAGGCCCTGGGGAGGCCCCCGCCCCAGAAAGATGATGCTGGGCAGCAGCCCCCAGGGGAAGAAGGGCGGACTGCACTGATTTATGTCAGGGCCACGTGAGTCAGCAGAGATGGCACTGGGCTGCCCCGATGCCCCTGCCCTCAGGGTGGGGTTAACAGGGGCAGGGTATCTACCTGGGGGGTGCCAGGCCCCCACTCCTTCTGGGGAAGGGGGCAGATGGCTCTAGGCCTGCCTTCCTGAGAGGGACAGTGATAGGTGGGGGGTCCAGATACCCTGTCGGGGGCAATGGATTGTAGGGGGCAATGGATTGTAGTGCTTGTTCTTTGCAATCCCTGCCAACCAAGAGGCCCCAGAAGTCTGACCTGGAATGAAGGGAATAGGAATCGCTGACCCCTCCCATAACCGCACAGAGATAGGAAGACGTGGCAGTGGGCAAAAGACCTGCAGTGCGCAGGGACCGCCTGAGCCAGTGAGGCCCACCTTCCCTCACCCCTACCTGATGGACCCTACCTGATGGACACCCATGCACGGGAGGCACAGCAGTGGGTGCCCGAACCGACCTCACCCACTCCAGCCCTGACTGGCCACAGAGCCTGTGGAAACGGGCTCCAGAGGCGCCCTACGCCTCCGGGGAGGAGCCCCTGGCTCTGCGGCAGGTTTTCGGGTGAGCCCGGAGGAGCCCAGGCTGGGATTTGGAAAGAAGAAGGAGGAGAACAAAGCCCCCCCCAACCTTGGGGCGGAGGGGCAGGCAGCGCCCAGTCCCGTTCACTCCCCTCCCCCCATTGCAGGGGCGGCTTATCCCAATCTACCCCTCACCACGCTGTCAGCCGGGGTTTTCAACCAAACTGAGCTCTCGGCTGGGGATGAGGGGCAGCCACGCCCAGGGCCACACCCCACGGCGGCCTGTGGGGGAGCGCTCGACCCGATCTGGCTTCCTTTCTCAGACACGCACACACGCACGGGGACCCGCCAACTTCAGCCCCCGCCTGCCCACACAGACCCTGCCTGACGCCCCCCGCCCTGTTCTCCCGCCCAGGCCAGCATCTGGGGCGCCGCCCACGTACCCCTCACCTGTCGGGCTCGGGCACCCGGTATCCCTCCCCCGCCCCGCTACGGCCCGCGGTGCCCGGAGCCCGACGCCCGGCATGGGTGGGGCTCCGGCAGCAACGCCGGTTACCGCGGGCCGGACCGGGCCGGGCGGCACTCCCTGGTCCGTGCACCCCGGGCAGAGCGGGGTGGGGTCGCCGGGGATCGCGGCCGCGGCCCGGGCGCACGGGGAGGCCAGCCCGCCTTACCTGCGCTGCGGCCACCGCTCGGGCTGCCCGCCCAGCCTCCGCGCACGCCGGCCTCGGACCCGCCGCCCGAGCGCGTCTGCGATGCCGATGCTGCGGCAGCAGCGGCTGTGGCGGGGCGGGGCGGGCGTGCGCGCAGGGGCGGGGGAGGGGAGCGCCGGGGAGGAGAGGGAGGGAGGAGTGAGATCACCTCCCCGGCCGCCCGCCCCGCCCCGCCCCGCCGCACCCTAGCCCCTGGTGCCAGCCGAGCGCGGCTTGGGCTGGGGGCCCCCGGGCAGCCCACTCCGGGAGCTCAGCGGGACCCCAGCCGACGGGTCCCGCCAGACCCCCTTCCCCGCAGACCGGGAGCCTCCGACCGGAGAGTGTCCTCAGCCCCAGCGCAAGGGAGCCCGCTGTGAAAGCTCGGAGCGGGAATCGCGGGGCGAGAGTGCTCCCAGAGGCCTGGGGCCGGGCGGTGGAGAGAGGAGTCCGGCAAGGAAGGGGATGCTCCCTTAGCCTCGGCCTGGCCCTCGACGGCGCCGGCCAGCGATGGGCACCTGCACGCAACGCCCCCCCAACACACACACACAGGGCAGGACTCCCGGGACCTCTCCCGAATGCCCCCCGATCCTGAGGGCCCAGTCAGGGTCCTGTTGGGAGGGGTGCGGGGGCTTCGTCCTCAGCGTGTTGGGGAGGCGCCGCGGAGCACCGGCTCCTGCGCACCCCAGAGCCCAGGTGGGCGGCAGGGTAGGAGGCGAGCCCAGGGGCGACAGGGTCTGGGAGAGGGTATCCCTCGAACTGCCACCCCCAACTCCCAGATTTTCCTCCAGCTCTCTGGTGTCTTATCTCTTTGTCCTCGGGATTGGCCCCATTCGACCTTTCCCGCAGACTCCACTCTCTCCCACTCTCCCCCGCAGCCCTGCACGGGATCGAGAAGGAAGGAGCTCCTCCCCAGTGCCCCCTCCTAGGCTCAAGGCCATGACCTCACAGGCGAGGAAGCAAAATGGAGGGGGTAAGAATTCCGGAGCCGGCGAGCTGGCTGCAGCCTCAGGGCTAGGAAGGCCTAGGGCCCCGATGGCAGATTGCAGATCTGGTGGCCACGGTATTTTTATGGGCATGCCTGTTGCCCAGTGAAGCATTCCAGGGGCCCTCAACTCAGTCTCACAAGACTCCCCAAGTGGTGTGGGGCCCTGGAGGGCCCACATGGGAGCAGCCCTGGCATCCTGGCTTGGATGCCCCACCCCCATAGTGCCAGCTTCAGTTCCCCTGGAATGGGAAGCTTGGGGTGGACCCATCTGTGCTCAGAGAGGGTCTGGATGCCATGTTTGCCCGGCCTTTAGGAGGAGAATGGACAAGACTAGGCACCTGAGTGAAGACGGACGGCTAGGGAGACTGCTTCCAGAGTGGGGGCACTTGCAGGGCATCTTCAGGTGACAGCAGAGGAAACTGAGCCCGCCTGGGTCACGAGGCCAGCAGGCTCATGAGCTGGGCCAAGAGGGCGTATTTTCCATGAGGCACTGAGCTGTGGTCAGCTTCCTGCCTTTGCTGATCTGAACTCTGATAGGCCTCTCTCCTTTCCAGTTGCTGCCTCCACTCACTCCCTATGTTCCCAGCCTTTTCTTCAAGCCCCAACTTCTGCAAATCCTTTACCTAATCTAGGGTTTGATGCCCATCAGGATGATGACTTTGACAAGGGTGAAGTAAGCAGGGAATAGAGCCCGTTTATACGCACCTGCTAATGTGTAGTGATGGGTCCATTTATGGTAACAAAAAATTCATTACTAGGATTACACGACATCACATTTCCTGAGCACAGCCATGGACCTGCCATCGTTACATTTCCTGCACATTTAAATTGCACACCAACCTGGGGAGGTCTGTTGAAGCATTCGCCCCACGTTACAGATGAGAAAACCAAAGCCCACAGAGCTCAAGGGCTGGGTCCAGCAGGCACAGTTAGGAAGGTCTCCTCTCCGCTGGCTCATTGCATCCACACACACACCCCAGATGATGGTGCTGTTATTATCCTCACTCTCCCAGTGAGGTACCCAAGGTCCAGAGAGGGGCAGTCATGCAACCAGGAAGAAATTGGCACTATCAGTGCCCCCATTTCACAGATGAGGAAACCAAGGTTCAGAGGGGTCAAATGACCCACCCAAGATAGCCCAGAAGGTAAATGGCAGAACTCGGACTTGAATTCCCTTCTGCTTGACCACGATGCCCATTCTCTCTTCCGTGTAATGAAGTGGAGGAGCCAGTGGGAGCAAGAGCAAGAGTGACAGAAGACCAAGGGCAGAGCAAGTCCCAGGAGAAGCAGGAGGGACTGGCCCTGAACAAGAGGCAAGCCACCCCTCCACTGCCATGTGCTTGCTGTTGGAGGTTAGGGGGACACCAAGTAGACAGATGACTGTCTCTTTCCCTTCAACGTCAAGTGCTTCTCACAGCCCTGCTCCCTGTGACCCAGCCCTCATAGACACAGTGGACTGGACAAGGGAAGCCCCAGACTCTGACCCTGTGATGAGCATGCAGAAGTCGCAGAAGCCACAGACGACAGTGGGGCAGTAAGGAAGTGCCAGCAGGCAGGCGGGGTGGGCTCAGCCAGACGTGTCTTTCTCTGTTCTCCTTTCAATCTTTCTGTGTCTTCATATCTCAGGTGTAGCGCTTGGAAACAGCACATAGTTGGGTTTTGGTTTGGTTTGATTCTGTCTAACAATTCTTGTCTTTTTAAAAATCAGCTTTGAGACCTGCCTGGGCAACACAGTGAGACCACGTCTCTACAAAAAAAATTTTTAAATTAGGCATGGTGGTGCATGTCTGTAGTCCCAACTACTCAGGAGGCTGAGGTGGGAGGATCGCTGGAGCCCAAGAGGTTGAGGCTACAGTGAGCCATGATCACACCACTACACTCCAGCCTGGGTGACAGAGTGAGACCCTGTCTCAAAAAAAAAAATCAACTTTATTGGAGTATAATTTACATACAGTAAAATTCATCCTTTTGAGGTTTACAGTTCAAGGAGTTTTGGTGAATGTTGTGTAACCATCACCAAAACCATGCTCTAGAACATCCCATCACCTCTCCAAATTCCCACATGCCCTTTGCAGCCAACCACTCCCACCACCCCCTGCCCTTGGCCACCACTGATCTGATTTCTGTCTTTTCTAAATTTTATTATAAATGGAATCATACAGTATATATTCTTTTGTCTGGCTTCTTTCACACTCACGCAGCATACTTTTTGAGCTTCATCCATGTTGGTGTGTGTGTTTGTGTGTGTGTGAGAGAGAGAGAGAGAGAGCGTGCGGGCGAGAGAGAGCAGTACATTTCCTTTTGATTGCCAAGTAGTATTCCATTGTTTGGTTGGATCAGGGTTTGTTCAGCCATTCACTCACTGAAGGACACTTGGGTAGTCTCCAGCTTTGTGTGATTATGATGGAGCAGCTCTAAACATTTATATGCAAGCTTGTGTAAATGTGTGTCTTCATTTCTCTAAGGTAACCGCTTAGGAGTGGATTGTTCAGTCAAGTGGTAGATTGATGTTGAACCTGCCTTTGTCTTTGAACTGTGCAGGTCAGCTGGTCACACGGTGATGACTGCTGCTATCTCTGGATGTAGTCACGCCAGGTGAGTATTTGCTTTCTATTTGTCCTGCTTTCCCCATCTCTCTCCCCCACCTCCACTTTATTATTTTTTATTAGTGTTGTTATTACTTTGAGACAGGGTCTCACTCTGTTCCCTAGGCTGGAGTGCAGTGGTGTGATCATGGCTCACTGCAACCTCGACCTCCTGGGCTCAAGTGATCCTCCCACCACAGCCTCCCAAGTACTGGGACAACAGATGTGCCACCACCACACTTGATTAATTTTTTTTTTCTTTTTTGGTAGAGGTGAGGTCTCACTATGTTGTCCAGACTGGTCTTGAACTCCTGGGCTCAAGTGGTGATCCACTGCCTTGGCCTCACAAAGTGCTAGGATTACAGGAGTGAGTCACTGCACCTGGCCTCACCCCCACTTTGTATCAGTGAAGGTGTGTCTGGAGTTGGTTCCTTCCAGTGGGTTCTTGGTCTCGCTGACTTCAAGAATGAAGCCGCGGACCTTCGCGGTGAGTGTTACAGCTCTTAAAGGTGGCACAGACCCAAAGTGTGAGCAGCAGCAAGATGTATTGTGAAGAGTGAAAGAACAAAGCTTCCACAGCATGGAAGAGGACCCAAGCAGGTTGCCGTTGCTTGTGAGGGGCGGGGGGGGTGCCAGCTTTTATTCCCTTATTTGTCCCCTCCCATGTCCTGCTGATTAGTCCATTTTACAGAGTGCTGATTGGTCCATTTTACAGAGTGCTGATTGGTCCATTTACAATCCTCTAGCTAGACACAGAAAACTGGTGCGTTTTTACAGACTGCTGATTGGTGCATTTACAATCCTTTAGCTAGACACAGAGTGCTGATTGGTGTGTTTACAATCCTCTAGCTAGACAGAAAAGTTCTCCAAGTCCCCACGTCATCCAGGAAGTCTAGCTGGCTTCACCTCTCAAAGGTTCAGGGTAGGAAGCAGAAATTCCTCCTGTGATCATGAACAGAAAGGGATTCTGTAGAAGGGATTAGATGCTTACCTGACCATTGGATGGGCCAAAGGAGTGGACTCTGGGCTAGGTGTTGATAACACCAGTGCAGACCTGGCTCCTCAAGGGAGCTGCTACCTCTGCCACCATCCACAAGATGGGGGATTGGGAGGCGGCCAGTGTAACCTTTGAGTTCAAAAAGACACCACCAAAGTCATGACCTGAGGATCAGCAAGCTGGGACCAGGAAGCCATTGCTGCCACAAGTGCCCCTCAACAACTAAGAAGTGAAGGTTAGACCCCAGAAATTCTTTGATGTCCAGCAGAAACGCAGCCCCACACAGCAGAAGTGTGGCTTCCCTTCCTTCAGTCATCCAAACTTCATGTGAGCACACCCAATTTGGCAATTGGCAAATTTGCCAATTTGCCAATTGGCAAAACTAAATTTGCTTCCCAAAGTCCAGCTGCTCTGGAGTCTGGAACATTTCCAGCCTCTGCCATGCAGAGCCCACAAGGTGGGAGTGAGTGCCGAGAGCTGTCAATATGCCCAGGCAGATGCTCTGCTCTTGGTCATCTTTTAGATGGACTGGATTTGTTTTCTCATTCTATTTTCCCCTCTGTTTGTTTAGAAGTGCTCTATGAATTTTTTAGTAGTTCCTCTACCTATTTTAACATGCATTCGTAATAAAGTCTAAAGTTAACTAATACCTCTGCTCTGGTGGTTTTAATGTAGGTCCATAAATTATTTGATACTCCTGCCTTCAAGAGGTAGTGCTTAATTCTCCTCCTCTTGAGTATAGGCTGGACTTGGTGGCTCACTTTTTTTTTTTGAGATGGAGTTTCGCTCCTGTTGCCCAGGCTGGAGTGCAATGGTGTGATCCCAGCTTGCTGCAACCTCCACCTCCTGGGTTCAAGCAATTCTCCTGCCTCAGCCTCCCAAGTAGCTGGGATTACAGGCGTGGGCCACCACGCCCAACTAATTTTTGTATTTTCAGTAGAGATGGGGTTTCACCATGTTGGTCAGTCTGGTCTCGAACTCCTGACCTCAAGTGATCCACCTACCTCGGCCTCCCAAAGTGCTGGGATTACAGGTGTGTGAGCCACCACCTTTTTTTTTTTTTTTGAGATGGAGTCTCAGTCTGTTGCCCAGGCTGGCATGCAGTGGCGTGATCTCGGCTCACTGCAACCTCCACCTCCTGGGTTCAAGCGATTCTCCTGCCTCAGCCCCCCAAGTAGCTGAGATTACAAGCCCCCACCAGCACGCCCAGCTAATTTTTGTATTTTTAGTAGATACGAGGTTTCATCACGTTGGCCAGGCTGGTCTCGAACTCCTGACCTCAGGTGATCCGCCCGCCTCAGCCTCCCAAAGTGCTGGAATTTCAGGCTTGAGCCACTGTGCCCGGCCTCATTTCTTTTTTAAATTTTATTTTAGAAGTTGAGGTCCTGCTCTGTCACTCAGGCTGGAGTGCTGTGGCATGTTCATAGCTCATTGCAGCCTCGAACTTCTGGGCTCAAGTGATCCTCCCGCCTCAGCCTCCTCAGGAGCTGGGACCACAGGCACACACCACCACACCTGGCTCACTTCTGATGAAAAGAATAAAGCGGAAGCAATGGCTGCAGCTGTGGGGACTAGGTCACACAGGCACTGCTGCTTCCTCCTTGTTTTCTCTCTCTCTCTCTCTCTCTCTCTCGGATTGCTCTGTTGGGTGAAGCCAGGTGCCACATCGTGAGGACACTCAACAGCCCTATGGAGGAGCTCACATGGAGAGAAACAAAGGTCTTCCGCCATTTTGAAAAGGATCCTCCAGCCCCAGCCAAGCCTTTGCATGACTGCAGTCATGGCCAGAATCCCACTGCAGCCTCACAAGAGCCTTTGAGCTAGAACAATCCAGCTAAGCCACTCCTGAATCCTGACCCACAGAGATTATGAGATAATAAATGGTTACTGTCATTTTGAACTACTGCATTTGGGGGTGATTTGGTTTGCAGCCACAGATCACTAATACATCTTCCCTCCTCCTACACAATGCACAGCCTGGGATAACATACTAGCCACATGAGGTGGGCCCTATTATCATGTAGGAATGAGGAAGGCAGTGAGCTCAGATATGTGGACAGGAACCCAGGCAGAGTCAGCCGTCTGAGCTTTGGGAAGCCTGGTTTTCAGTAGCTCTAGGGACTTACCCACACCCCCACACTCCCACCCCTGAACTGCTATTATGGTGCTGCAGCCCCCACGGTGCCTGTCACTACCCACCAGCTGCTGTCCCCTCTCCTCTGTGTCCATCTTTTCTTCATGTCTTTGCTTCTCCTGGCATTCTCCTGCTTTGTGACAAATACCCATGGCTTTTTCTGCACATGTCTTTTGGCTTCTAATCTCACTGCAGTTTCAATTCCAAGAGAGAGAAACTTATGGGCCCAAATACTCATTATCCTCATTTTGGTGGAGCCTTCATGCCAGGTAACTTCGTAGGCAACTAACCAGCCTATGGACTAGCTAGTCTTGGCCAGGTGCGGGCTCCTGGTCCAGGCAGCTGAGGCCAAGTTTGGTTCAAGCTGTGTGATAGGCAGTATGGCCATCTGTTATGGACTTAATGTGTGTGTACCCCCAAAATTCGCACGTTGAAGTCCTAACTCCCAGATGGAGCAGATAAAGAAGAACAGAGAGGCTGGACATGATGGCTCATGCCTATAATCCCAGCACTTTGGGAGACCAAGGTGGGCAGATCACCTGAGTCCAGGAGTTTGAGACTAGCCTGGGCCACATGGTGAAACCCCATCTCTACAAAAAATACAAAAAAATAGCCAGGCATAGTGACACACGCCTGTAGTCCGTTACTCGGGAGGCTGAGGTGGGAGAATCACTTGAGCCTCGGTGGGGAGGCTGTAGTGAGCCGAGATTGCACCACTGCACTCCAACCTGGGTGACAGAGTAAGACCCTGCCTCAAAAGAAAAGAAAGAAAGAGAGAGAAGGAAAGAAGAAAGAAAGAAAGAGAAAGAAAGAAAGAGAAAGAAAAGAAAGAGAGAAAGAAAAAGAACACAAGAAAAGCACTGTTCCCTCCCCTCCACCACTGCCCCTACCATGTGAGGACACAGTGAGAAGGTGGCTGTCTCTAAACCAGGAAGACAGCCCTCACCAGAAGTGGACCCTGCCAGACCTTGATCTGGGACTTCCAACCTCCAGAATTGTGAGAAGATACATTTCCATTGTTTAAGCCACCCAGTCTGTGGTATTTTGTGATGGCAGCTGGAGCTGACTAAGACACCACCAATGGGTAAGTCACTGGCTAGTGGTGCTGCTGCAGCAGGGAGTATGTCTTGGTGGGCATCTTGCTCGACCTCTCGTATCTAACCACACTGAAGTCATGCATTCCCTTGTTTTTCTTTATACTAGGCCCACGAAACCCCATGCTTTGAAAAGAATTGCTTGTTTGCCTTCACCACTCCTCCTCACAGCCTGGAGGTGATCATGTTACTGTGTAGACTGGTATCCCTAGGGACTTATGGGCTCCAAACAAGCTGCCCATGAATATCACAATCCTGTCACATGCCCTTAGCCAGCCCTGCTTCCCTTCCACGCAGTGCACCGGCTGGGTGCAGTGGCTGATGCCTGTAATCCCAGCACCTTGGGAGACCAAGGCGGGCGGGTCACTTGAGGTCAGGAGTTCGAGACCAGCCTGTCCAACAAGGTGAAACCCTGTCTCTACTAAAAGTTAAAAAAAAAAAAAATTAGCCGGGCATGATGGGGCACCTGTAATCCCAGCTACTCGGGAGACTGAGGCAGGAAAACCAGTTGAACCCAGGAGGCGGAGGTTGCAGTGAGCCGAGATCATGCCACTACACTGCATCCTGGGCAACAGAGCAAGACTCCATCAGAAAGAAAGAAAGAAAAGAAAGAAAAGGAAGGAAGGAAGGAGAAAGTGACAGATTAAGCACATACATTCACTTTCTCTTCCTCATGAAATCCCACCAAAATGACAGTAAATGACTTTTTAAAAAGAAAAACTCCCAAGGACAGAAATAATGGGAAAATAGAAAACAGCAGCAAAATCATGGGAGCTGAACAGTAACTGATGAAGCAGACCCAGGAAAGTGGGACAATGGGGAAAGCTGAGCACCACCTGAATTTCACTGCGGAACCCACACACATCCTAGACAGGAGCCAGAAAATGGGGGTGAGTATGGAAGTGCCATTAAAAGTCTGTTGAAGAGGCAGTCAGATCTCCACATGCTTTTCCCCATCCCAACGGAACAGAATGTTTATTCTTTGGAGATGATGAAACAAAGAGTGTTTCAAGTGGGGAGTACCAGGAACAGCTTAGATGGCACCATACTAAAAATGAGGGGGTTAAATAAATATTTACCTACTGAATTTGGACCACTTTGGACCCTCCTGGCCCACTCTGTTTCTCAAGTGCTGACAACCAGCCTCAGGCAGCAGGCTAAAGATCTATCTCTGGGTATTTGGCCATCCCAAGGTGAACGAAAAGGTAGTAAAATTGGGGTTCTCCAATAAAACCAGCCCAGCTACATCATCCTATGATGAAGCTCATAGTTGACATGTCCTTCCTTTTCAATCAGCTCATTAGTGCCCCATTCTTTTTTTTTTTTTTTTTTGAGACAGAGTTTCGCTCTTGTTGCCCAGGCTGGAGTGCAGTGGCACAATCTCGGCTCACTGCAATCTCCACCTCCCGGATTCAAGCGATTCTCCTGCCTCAGGCTCCCAAGTAGCTGGGACTACAGGTGCGTACCACCATGCCCAGCTAATTTTTGTATTTTTAGTACAAACAGGGTTTCACCATGTTGGCCAGGATGGACTTGGTCTCTTGACCTCAGGTGATCCACCCACTTCGGCCTCCCAAAGTGTTGGGATTACAGGCATGAGCTGCCATGCCCAGCCTGCCCCATTCTTAAATATGAGAAGACAACCAAGGATCACCAGACACCTGAGGAAAACATTTAGCATGAAAGCAGGAAAGATCAAAATCAAAACAAACAGGAAAACAATTGTTGGGAAACACGACTATGAGAGGTAATAATTTTTAAAACTAGGCTGGGCACAGTGGCTCACTCCTGTAATCTCAGCATTTTGGGAGGCCGAGGGGGGCAGATCACGAGGCCAGGAGTTTGAGACCAGCCTGACCAACATGGTGAAACCCCATCTCTACTAAAAAATACAAAAATTAGCTGGGCGTGGTGGCGCATGCCTGTAATCCAAGCTACTCAGAAAGCCGAGGCAGGAGAATTGCTTGAACCCAGGAGGCGGGGCTTGTGGTGAGCTGAGATTGTGCCATGGCACTCCAGCCTGGGCGACAGAGCGAGAATCTGTCTCATAAAAAAATTTTTAAAAAAAGAATTTTTAAAGCTATTAACTCACTCAGGGAGATAATAGAATGTAAAAATATCCATGAATCAAGAATAGGATGCTATAAAAAAGGAACATTCAGCGAACAAACAAGAGTTTTTTGTGGAAGCATACATGAAAAATTCAATAGATGGATATTTTTCTTCTAACAAAATACAGAAAGTTGCAAGACAACATCACTCCCATCCTAGCTACAAGAAGCTGGATAACCTACAAATCATAGGATTTTTTTTCTTTTAAGGCTATCGGGAAGCTGAGGTTGGGGGAAAAAAAAATCAAAATCTTGAAAAGCCCTTTCTAGGAGAAAAGAGCCCCATAGCTGCTTTGATTTTTGGCACAGCAGCAGCAGGAAGAGGAGGCTGCCACAGACTTGTGTACAAAAGAAACAGAGAAACTCTGAACACATTTTAAAAGGCTGAGTGTGCGACGGCATGAGGCTATAGACTCTCTAATGCCTCCCATTCAAGAGAGCTTACATTCACCCACTAACTCTTTTGCATGGGCCTTCACCAAGAAAGTTTGAAGGCAAAGCAGGTGGGCCGAAAGATACTCTCCGAGGTAGACATGTGCTCAGGCTGCTGAAGTCTGGATGCAGGACAAGGGAACTGACAGGAACCCCCCTGAGGCTCCTGACCTTCCACTGAGTACAGAGCAGCTGTAACTGGTGACTGAAGCACGGCAGGAGGACTGAAGAGTTCATCCCCAGGCTCTAGGAAGTCTTAAGGCAGGACAGAAGAACTGAAACAAACCTTCCGGTTGATTCTAAGCCTTACACTGAGTACAAACCAGAAGCGAACTGTGGTTGGAGTGGAGGCAAAAGACCTACAATAGGCACCCGGGAATGTGCGCTCAGGGATCTGCTGAAGTCTACGGGTGAGGCAGGAGAACCAAAGAAACTCCCAGCCACTCAGATCACAAGTCCCACCAAAGAGAATGTTCTGATGCTGCTCTGAAATCATTCGAAGTATACAGAAAACTGAGTCTACGCAAAGCAACAAGAAGCCCCAGACTCCACTTAACTACACACCAGCCTCTAATACACACACACGCATGCACACACTAATGGCCTGACAAGAAGGGTCATGCCCTTTTTTGGGCATAATTTTATGTGTATCTTCCCCACTGTTCTATTACATATATTTACCCCAGAAGGGATAAATATATATGATTATTTACTTCTTAAAATAGAAATAGGCCAGGTGTGGTGGCTCACACCTGTAATCCCAGTACTTTGGGAGGCTGAAGTGGGAGGATTGCTTGAGCCCAGGAGTTTGAGAACAGCCTGGGCAACATGGAAAGACCCTGTCTCTATAAAAATACAACAATTAGCTGGGTATGGTGGTACATGTCTATAGTCCCAGCTACTCAGGAGGCTGACATGGGAGGATCCCTTGAGCCCGGGAGGTCGAGGCTGCAGTGAGCCGTGATCATGCCACTGCACTCCAGCCTGGCTGACAGAGTGAGACCCTGCCTTAAAAAAAAAAAAAAAAAAGGAATTTGGGAAGGGCTCACCTGGGCAGTCCTGGCCCAGGTCTTTCATGTGGTGGCTGTCAGATGGTGGCCCTCTTCATATTGCCTCAGAGCCTTTTTTTTTTTTTTTTTTTTTTTTGAGAAGGTGTCTCACTTTGTTGCCCAGGCTGGAGTGCAGTGGCGGGGTCTCAGCTCACTGCAACCTCCGCCTCCCGGGTTCAAGTGATTCTCCTGCCTCAGCCTCCCAAGTAGCTGGAACTACAGGCACATAGCACCATGCCCCAGCTAATTTTTTGTATTTTTAGTGGAGATGGGATTTCACCATGTTGGCCAGACTGGTCTCCAACTCCTGACCTCAACTGATCCGCCCACCTCGGCCTCCCAAAGTGCTGGGATTACAGGTGTGAGCCACCATGCCTGGCCCTTTTTTTTTTTTTTTTTTTTTTGAGACAGAGTCACATCCTGTCCCCAGGCTGGAGTGCAGTGGCACGATCTCGGCTCACTGCAATCTCTGCCTCCCGGGTTCAAGCCATTCTCCTGCCTCAGCCTCCCGAGTAGCTGGGATTACAGGCGCACGCCAGCACACCCAGCTAATTTTTGTGTTTTTCAGTAGAGACAGGGTTTCACCATGTTGGTCAGGCTGGTCTCTGTCTCCTGACCTCTTGATCCGCCCACCTCAGCCTCCCAAAGTGTTGGGATTACACGTGTGAGTTACTGTGCCTGGCCTCAGAGCCATTTTGTGTGGTCCTTCCATGATGGCTGAATTGGGCTTCCTTATAGCATCAGGGAAGTTGGAATGCTTACATGGTGGCTAAAGGCTTGAAGAGTGAGTGTCCCTGTTAACAAGGCAGAAGCTGCATCACCTTTTCTGCACTAGCCTCAGAAATCAATCAGCACCACTTTTACCATATTATCTTGAGTACAAGAAAGTCACAAGCCTGCCCAGATTATAGGGGGGAGGGTTAAATTCCACCTCTTGATGGGGAAGTGGCAAGGTTCCAGGAGAGCATGTGGGATGGGAGATATTGTTGGGGCTACCTTTGAAAAACACAATCTGCCACACACACCAGTTAAAAGGCAGAGACTGTTGGGCTAGATAAAATAGCTATATGTTATTTACAAGAAGCACATTTGAAGCATAAAGACACAGACATGTTGAGAGTAAAAGTATGGAAAAAGATATACCAAGCAAACACTGAGCATAAGAAAGCTGCCATGGCATCATACTAATATCAGGTAGAGCAGAATTCAAGACAAAGAGTTTACTAGAGATCAAGAGAGACATGTCATAATGAAAAAAGAACACATAATCAAGAAAACACAACCATTTCAAATATATAAGCACCTAATCTACCAAATATATGAAACAAAATTTATAGGACTAAAGGGTTCTAGATACAGATAAATCTCCAAACATACTGGCCAACTTTAACATTCCTTTCTCAGTAAATGATAAAACAAATAGGAAAAAAATCATAAGAATATAGATTTGAACAACACTATCAACCTAATTGACTCAATTGATATGTACGGAACACTACATCCAACAACAGCAGAACACATATTCTTCTCAAGTGCAGATGGAACCCCAACCAACACAGACAACTTCTGGGCAATCGAGCAAGCCTCAATAAATTACAAAGGGTCAAAATCATACAAAGTACGATTTCTGACCAAAATGATGTTGAATTAGAAATCAACAACAAAAAGACATCTAGGAATTTTCTAAATATTTTGAAATGAAAAAATATCTACTTCCAAATAACCCAAGAACCAAAGAAGAAACCACAAGTAAAATTATTGGTAGAACATATTTTTCACTGAATAGAAATGAAAATAAAATATGAAAATTTGGGAATTCAACAAAACAACTGATTAGAGGAAAAGGAACTACTTATATTAGAAAAGCAGAAAGGTCCCAAAGTAAGTATTTAAATTTCTACTTTAAGAAACTAGAGCCGGTCACGGTGGCTCATACCTGTAATCCCAGCACTTTGGGAGGCCGAGGCAGGCGGATCATGAGGTCAAGAGATCGAGATGATCCTGACCAACATGGTGAAACCCCATCTCTACTAAAAAATACAAAAATTAGCTGGGCGTGGTGGTGTGCACCTGTAATCCCAGCTACTCAGCAGGCTGAGGCAGAAGAATTGCTTGAATCTGGGAGGCAGAAGTTGCAGTGAGCCAAGATCGCACCACTGCACTCCAGCCTGGCAACGAAGCGAGACTTTGTCTCCAATAAATAAATAAATAAATAAATAAAATAAAATAAAATAAAAAAGAAACTAGAAAAGAAAGGGCTAATTAAATCCAGAATAAGCATAAGGGAGGGAATAATAAAGTTAAAGAGTAGAAATCAGTAAAATAGAAAAAATTTTAAAAAGTAGGCATTACATAGTGGCTCACGTCTATAATCTCAGTGCTTTGGGAGGCCAAGGTGGGAGGATCACTTGAGGCCAGAAATTCAAGACCAGCCTGGGCGACAGAGTGAGACCCTATCTCTACAAGTAGCTAGGATTACAGGTAGTCACCACCACACCTGGTTAATTTTTTTTTTTTTTTTTTTTTGAGTCAGAGTCTTGCTCTGTCGCCCAGGCTGGAGTGCAGTGGTGCGATCTCGGCTCATTGCAACCTCTGCCTCCTGGGATCAAGTAGTTCTCCTGCCTCAGCCTCCCAAGTAGCTGGGACTACAGGTGTGTGCCACCATGTCTGGCTAATTTTTTTTTTTTTAGTGGAGACGGGGTTTCACCAGTTGGCCAGGCTGGTCTCAAACTCCTGACCTCAAGTGATGCACCTGCCTCAGCCTCTCAGAGTGCTAGAGTTGCAGACGTGAGCCACTGCGCCTGGCCTCTACAAAAAATTTTAAAATTAGCCAGGTGGACCAGGCACGGCGGCTCATGCCTGTAATCCCAGCACTTTGGGAGGCCAAGGTGGATGGATCATGAGGTCAGGAGTTCGAGACCAGCCTGGCCAACATAGTAAAACCCTCTCTCTACTAAAAATACAAAAAAAAAAAAAAATTAGCCGTGCATGATGGCATGCGCCTGTAGTCCCATCTACTCAGGAGGCTGAGGCAGTAGAATCCCTTGAACCCCAGAGGCAGAGGTTGTGGTGAGCTGAGATCACGCCATTGCACTCCAGCCTGGGAGACAGAGCGAAACTCCATTTCAGAAAAAAAAAAAAAAAATTAGCCAGGTGTGGTGGTAACTACCTATAATCCTAGCTACTGGGGAGGCTGGGGCAGGAGGATTGCTTAAGCCCAGGAGTTTGCAGCTGCAATGAGCTATCATCACACCTCTGCACTCCTGCCTGGGTGACAGAGTGAGACCCTGTCTCTAAACAAACTAGAAAAAAAAAAAAATCCAAACAATACCACGAAGCATAACAACAAATGAGGAGTAAATGGGGCTGGGCACGGTGGCTCACTTCTGTAATCCGAGCACTTTGGGAGGCAGAGGTGGGCGGATCACCTGAGGTCAGGAATTCGAGACCAGCCTGACCAACACGGGTGAAACCCCGTCACTACTAAAAAGACAAAAATCAGCTGGGCGTGGTGGCAGGCGCCTGTAATCCCAGCTACTTGGGAGGTTGTGGCAGGAGAATCGCTTGAACCTCGGGGGCAGAGGTTGCAGTGAGCCAAGATTGTGCCACTACACTCCAGCCTGGACGACAGAGTGAGTCTTCGTCAAAAAAAGAAGAAGAAGAATAAGAAGAAATAGAAATAATAAAGGATCAAAACAAAATCTGCTTCTTTGAAACACTCAGGCTGGGTATGGCGCTATTCCCAGCACTTTGGGAGGTGGAGGCGGGTGGATTGCTTTAGCCCAGGAGTTTGAGACTAGCCTGGGCAACATGGCAAAAACCTGTCTCTACACAAAATGCAAAAATTAGCCAGGTGTGGTGGCTCATGCCTGTAATCCCAGCACTTTGGGAGGCCGAGGCAGGTGGATCACCTGAGGTCGGGAATTCGAGACCAGCCTGACCAACATGAAGAAACCCCATCTCTACTAAAAGTACAAAATTAGCTGGGCATGGTGGCGCTTGCCTGTAATCCCAGCTACTTGGGAGGCTGAGGCAAGAGAATCTCTTGAACCTGGGAGGCGAAGGTTGCAGTGAGCCAAGATCTCGCCATTGCACTGCAGCCTGGGCAACAAGAGTGAAACTCCAACTCAAAAAAAAAAAAAGAAAAAAAAGAAAAAAATTCAATACTCACTTGTGATAAAAGCTTTCAGTATACCGGGTGACAGAGTGAGAGACTATGCCTCCTCCCCACCAAAAAATATATATATAAAAAAAGAAGTTACACAAAATACTATGTACTCTTTTATTTATTTATTTATTTTTATTATTATTTTTTTTTGAGACGGAGTCTTGCTGTGTCACCCAGGCTGGAGTGCAATGGCAAGATCTTGGCTCACTGAAACCTCCGCCTCCCGGGTTCAAGCGATTCTCCAGCCTCAGCCTCTGAGTAGCTGGGATTATAGGCGTGCGCCACCACGCCCGGCTAATTTTTGAAAATACTACATACTCTATGATTCTATTTATATAAAATTCTAGAAAAGGAAAATCTATAGTGATAGATCAGTGGTTGCTAGGCTTTCAGGTAGGGGAAGAAGCTTGACTGCAAAAGGCCACGAGGGAACTTTCTGGAATGTCGAAAATATTTATTCTATGTCATGATTGTGGTTGTGGTTACACGACTGTATACATTTGTCAAATCTTATTGAACAGCACAATTACAATTAATGAATTTTACTGTATGCTAATCATACCTCAATAAAGCCGAAAAAAAAAAAAAAGTCATTCTGGAGGAGAGAAATCATTGCCTGCGGGGGGCCATTCCAGGGTGGTGAGTGCATGAGCACTGAAGACACCCGGAGCAGCTGCTGCAATAATCTGGGGGAGGAACGTGCAGGCAGAGAGAGCAAGAGGAAGTCAGACTGGGAAACCCCGAGGCAGTTACCCAAACAGCCCACTAACAGCAACTGCAGTCGGCCGCCTCTGGGGAGGAAAGGGGGAGGGGCCACTGCCTTTAAAAAAGAAAAAAAAAAAAATCTCTGCAGTTTTGCCAGGGAGCCGCCTCCTGCCTGACTCTCACATGATGACCTGGAGGCCATCTATGGGTACGGCCCTCAAGCCCTCAACGCTCACCCTCCTTCTACCCCCCGCCCCTCACCCCAGCACCTGCTGCAGACCCTGGCCCTCCCTTCCACTCCGCGAGGCTCTTAATCTATCCAGTTCCATGGGCTGCCTTTCCGCAGCTATAAACAGGCTCTGTCCAGCTTTCCCAGTTATTATTCACTTAGGTGAATGGACACAATTAGATGATCATCCGCAGGCTGTCTTCCTGTCATCATTGGCACACGCACACACCCTCACACACGCACACACCCTCACACGCACACACCCTCACACACCACACACCCTCACACACGTACACACCCTCACACACGCACACCCTCACACGCGCACACCCTCACACACCACACACCCTCACACGCACACACCCTCACACACCACACACCCTCACACACGCACACACCCTCACACACCACACACCCTCACACGCGCACACCCTCACACACCACACACCCTCACACGCACACACCCTCACACGCACACACCCTCACACACGCACACCCTCACACGCGCACACCCTCACACACCCACACCCTCACACACGCACACACCCTCACACACCACAACCCTCACACACGCACACACCCTCACACACCACACACCCTCACACACAACCCCCTACGCCACACACACACCACATACCCTCACACACAACCACCCACGCCACACACACCACACACCCTCACACACAACCACCCACGCCACACACACCACACACCCTCACACACAACCACCCACGCCACACACACCGCACACCCTCACACAACCCCCCACGCCACACACACAACCACACACCCTCACACACAACCACCCACGCCACACACACACACCACACACCCTCACGCACCCTCACATGCACACCCTCACACACCACACACCACACACACCCTCACACACACGCCCACCCTCACATACGCACACTCACACACACCCTCACACACACCCTCACACACACGCCCACCCTCACATACGCACACTCACACACACCCTCACACACACCCTCACACACATGCACACCCTCACACAGGCACACTCACACACACGCCCACCCTCTCACACACACCCTCTCACACACCCTCACACACGCACACCCTCACACCCTCACACACACCCTCACACACATGCACACCCTCACACAGGCACACTCACACGCCCACCCTCTCACACACACCCTCTCACACACCCTCACACACGCACACCCTCACACGCGCACATTCACACAAGTACACTTGAGTTTTTATTAAATTTGTTTTTGTCCCCTTCAATCCCATCCTCCAACCCGTTGTTCCTCCCTATCTCCTGGGCTCTAGGTATTCTCCTTCGGGTCACAGTCCCTGTGAGGGCCGTTCCTGTTGACAGGCACTTGGCTCCGTCCTTCCCACTGCCCACAGGCTCCGCCATCTGCACATGCACCCCTCCCACACAATCGGGGGCCTCTTTCTCCTCGTCCTTGGCTGCCTCCTCTTTGTCTTCCACCCCTTACAAATCCTTCAGGGCCCTTTAAATGCCTTTTCCACCTGCCTGCTCCCTCTAGCCCCGCTGCCCAGTGTTAAGTGGGTCGCACCATTTCTCTCCTGGGTGAGAGGCACAGCTTCCACCAGCCTCCCTGCCTCCACTCTTCTCTGCAGAAGCCCATGTGCTCCTGGGGCAGAGCCCAGGTCCTTCCATCTCTGCAGCCACAGTGCTAGGCCAGCGGCACTTGCAGTTTGGTGAATGGAAGGTTCTGATCATGGGGAACCGGTAGATAGAGAGGGACAAACAGTGTCCCCCCAATCTGCCTCCTGTCCTCTTCTGCCCAGACACTAGGCTGAAAGATCAGGAGCCACACCTTGGCACTCACAGAGCCCTTTCTGCAAGTCTTAGAGGGACCAGTGGGAGGTGTGCACACGGGGGCTGCGCTGGCAGGAGTGGGGGCCTGGCACACCCCCAGGTAGATGCCCTGCCCGTTAACGCCCAAGGGCAGGGGCTTGAGTGACTCATGTGGGCCTAGCGTGAATCAGCACAGTCTGCCCTTCTTCCCATGGGAGCTGCTGCCCAGCCCCATCTTTCTTGGCCCCCGAGGGGTGGCTGCCCAGGGCCTCTCTCCTGGCACAGTTCCATGTAGTGCCTGCCCATGTGGCTCCCAGTTCCTCCCCGGGGTCCTGGCTGAGCAGAATGGCACTGGATCCTGATCTGGCTTCTTGCATCCCAGAGAAGACCACCATGCGGGCCCTTCCTCCAGATTCTTCCCTAGTTTAACAACAGGAAGCGAGGAGTCCAGGGGGGCAGAGATTGCCACGGGCCTGGCCACATTGCTAGGGGAGGTCCCAACCTGCTGCTGAGATCCGGCACTGCACAGCCTCGTTCAGGCAGAGAAACTGATAAGGAGATGGTTGCCTGCTCACCCCAAAAGGTTGGCATGGATTCCTCGCCCTAGCCGGCTTTAGACGGAGGGAATAAAGGCTTTTCCAAGGCCTTGCCAGTCCCCACCCCTGCCCATCTTACCACCGTAGTCCCCCTCAATCATCAAGTCCCATTGCACAGAAGGGGAAGCTGAGGTGCCAAGAGCTGGCGTGGCCTGTTCAAGGTCACACTACTGGGCAGGGGCCAAGCAGGGGCTGGAGCCTTGCTTTCCTATTCCCCAGCCGGGGTCCCCAAATTCTCTGCCAGTTGAGGGAAGCCATCTCCTATTCCACTGATCTGGGTGGCATTAGGAAGGCCTTTTCTATGCTCCTAGATTAGTGACAGCATGCGGTTATTGGGGACAGCATGAGGACGTGCATGCGCTGAGGAGATGCAGCTGAAGCGTCAGGCCTGGGGTGCCAGCACTCTGCAGCCTGCCCCCAAGGGGCTCTGCAAAAACATGGCAAAGATGCGGGGTGTGATGTGCACCTGTGTGTGCTGCGGGTGTGTGCGTGTGGGTGTGTGGTGTTGGCTGTGCGTGTGTATGTGGTGTGGTACGGTGTGCAGGTGCGTGCAGGTGCGTGGTGTGTATGGCTGTGTGGTGGGTGCATGTGTGGGTGTGTGGCGTATGGGAGTGTGTGATGTGTGCATGTGTGTGGTGTGTAATATATGTGTGCATGGCTTGGTGTGTGTGTGGTGTGGCGTACGGGTGTGTGGTGGGTGCATGTGTGTGTGGCGTGTGGCTGTGTGCATGTATGTATGTGCTGTGGTGTGTGCGCTGTCTCTGGAAAATGCCCACCCTGTGTTCCCACCACCCTAACAGGGCCGGGAGGGGCTAGGGTGCTGCCAGGCTCTCTGGGCAGGAAGAGGAGGCCTTGGCCGCGGGCCGGACTTGGGCCTGGTCCGTGAGGCTGTTTTGGTCTCTGGCTTCACAGGGCAACAGAGAAGACAGACAAACAGGAAGAAAGCAGCTGCCTTGGGCTGGGCTGGGCTGGGCTGGCCTCGGCTGAGCCAAGCCAGGCCTGGGTGTGGGGGGAGTGGAAAGAGAACTACTGGGATGGGGGCTGGAGGGGGTGTGGGGACAGGGGGAGAGAGGTGTTGGGGGAGGGAGGAGGAGGGCTCAGGTACAGGGAAGGTGCGTCCATACTCATGGTATGTTCAAGAACATGAGCGAGCGTCTCTGTGTCGTGTGTTTGTGGCTGTGTGGCTGTATCATGTATGTGAGGTTGTGTGTGGTGGGAGGGAGCCCGTGAGCACACGGAGGTCCCCAGCCCCTCTTCCTAGGACAGGTAGTTGCAGGTGGGGCAGGAGGAAGAGGGTGGGGGTGTCCCTGGATCTCACAGGGGTTCATGAAGCCTGGCTTGGCCCCTGCCCCACTCCTCCCTTTCCTGTCCCTCATCTCCGGCCAACTGGGCCCTAACTGGGGAGGAGGAGGGGCCTGCGTGGGCCTGGGAGGGGCCCAGCGAAAGTGTTTTCACCCCTTCCTTGCCTGGGCCCAGCGAGGAGCAGGAGGACCCCAACTTGGGAAGGGGGCGTGAAGCTCCCATGAAAAAGCAGCGCAGTCCTGGGCCAGACCCACCGCTCTCTGGCCTCAGTTTCCCCACTTATAAAATGGGAATGCTGAACTAAGTGACCTCCCAGAGCACTGCCAACCCAGACAATCCAACCAGGGGGGCGTGGTAGGGTGAGGGTGGGCGTGGAGGCTATGGCAGTGGGAGGAGGGAGTCCTGGGCCGGGACCAGGGAGGCCCTGGGGAAAGGAAGGGAAACAGGAGGCCAGGGGAGGCCTGGGGGAAAGGGGGAGGGGGAGGAAGTCCCCTCCTGGCCAGGTCACTCCCAGAGGCTGGGCTGGGCCAGGGCAGGGCAGCCGATGGAGAGCAGATCTGAGCACCCAGCCACCTTCACGCCACCGCCCAGCTGCCCAGGAGCCCAGCCAGGTAAGGGGCTGCGCCTGCCCGCCCCCCTGCCCAGTCCCCAGCCCTCGGATGGTGGCCTCTCTCGGCCTCGGTTGGGGCAGGGGAGTTCTGCGTGTCTGTGTGGGGTGCCCACTCCCAAACCCGGGACTCATGGGCTGCCTGGGGGATCCTGGGTTCTGTGCATCCGTCTGTCTGACCATCCCTCTCAATCTTCCCTGCCCAGGACTGGCCATACTGCCACCGCACACGTGCACACACGCCAACAGGCACCTGCCATGCTGGCATCTCTATAAGGGCTCCAGTCCAGAGACCCTGGGCCATTGAACTTGCTCCTCAGGCAGAGGCTGAGTCCGCACATCACCTCCAGGCCCTCAGAACACCTGCCCCGGCCCCACCATGCTCATGGCGTCCACCACTTCCGGTAAGGCTTGCCCTTCCATGAGTCCGGTGGGCAGAGTGGGTTTGACGATTCAGGGAAGCCCCTCTTTCTAAAGACCTCCTTCACCCTCACCTCTGGGTGTGTCTCTCCAGGCTGCCAATGAGTGGGGAGGGGAGCACAGCCCCACTTCCCCGCCAGGGCTGGGGCTGGGGCTGGGGCTGGGGCTGGGGCTGCCCTTCCTTCTGGACTGCATGAACCTGGGGTGTGTATCCCTCATAACATGGCTTTCCTGGAGTCCCCTCTGCTAGGAGCCAGGAAGTGGGTGTCCGGATGGGGGCACGGGAGGCAGGCCTGAGTCCCCCTGCACAGCACCCTCTCTAACCAGGCCCTCTTCCCGACCCCTGCCCAGCTGTGCCTGGGCATCCCTCTCTGCCCAGCCTGCCCAGCAACAGCAGCCAGGAGAGGCCACTGGACACCCGGGACCCGCTGCTAGCCCGGGCGGAGCTGGCGCTGCTCTCCATAGTCTTTGTGGCTGTGGCCCTGAGCAATGGCCTGGTGCTGGCGGCCCTAGCTCGGCGGGGCCGGCGGGGCCACTGGGCACCCATACACGTCTTCATTGGCCACTTGTGCCTGGCCGACCTGGCCGTGGCTCTGTTCCAAGTGCTGCCCCAGCTGGCCTGGAAGGCCACCGACCGCTTCCGTGGGCCAGATGCCCTGTGTCGGGCCGTGAAGTATCTGCAGATGGTGGGCATGTATGCCTCCTCCTACATGATCCTGGCCATGACGCTGGACCGCCACCGTGCCATCTGCCGTCCCATGCTGGCGTACCGCCATGGAAGTGGGGCTCACTGGAACCGGCCAGTGCTAGTGGCTTGGGCCTTCTCGCTCCTTCTCAGCCTGCCCCAGCTCTTCATCTTCGCCCAGCGCAACGTGGAAAGTGGCAGCGGGGTCACTGACTGCTGGGCCTGCTTTGCGGAGCCCTGGGGCCGTCGCACCTATGTCACCTGGATTGCCCTGATGGTGTTCGTGGCACCTACCCTGGGTATCGCCGCCTGCCAGGTGCTCATCTTCCGGGAGATTCATGCCAGTCTGGTGCCAGGGCCATCAGAGAGGCCTGGGGGGCGCCGCAGGGGACGCCGGACAGGCAGCCCCGGTGAGGGAGCCCACGTGTCAGCAGCTGTGGCCAAGACTGTGAGGATGACGCTAGTGATTGTGGTCGTCTATGTGCTGTGCTGGGCACCCTTCTTCCTGGTGCAGCTGTGGGCCGCGTGGGACCCGGAGGCACCTCTGGAAGGTGGGTGTAGCCGTGGCTAGGGCTGATGGGGCCACTTGGGCTTGGCCGCGTGCCCCTGTGCCCCACCAGCCATCCTGAACCCAGCCTAGATCCTCCACCTCCACAGGGGCGCCCTTCGTGCTGCTCATGTTGCTGGCCAGCCTCAACAGCTGCACCAACCCCTGGATCTATGCATCTTTCAGCAGCAGTGTCTCCTCAGAGCTGCGAAGCTTGCTCTGCTGTGCCCGGGGACGCACCCCACCCAGCCTGGGTCCCCAAGATGAGTCCTGCACCACCGCCAGCTCCTCCCTGGCCAAGGACACTTCATCGTGAGGAGCTGTTGGGTGTCTTGCCTCTAGAGGCTTTGAGAAGCTCAGCTGCCTTCCTGGGGCTGGTCCTGGGGGCCACTGGGAGGGGGACCCATGGAGAATTGGCCAGAGCCTGTGGCCCCGAGGCTGGGACACTGTGTGGCCCTAGACAAGCCACAGCCCCTGCCTGGGTCTCCACATCCCCAGCTGTATGAGAGCTTCAGGCCCCAGGACTGTGGGGGCCCCACAGGTCAGCTCACTGAGCTGGGTGTAGGAGGGGCTGCAGCAGAGGCCCGAGGAGTGGCAGGAAAGAGGGAGCAGGTGCCCCCAGGTGAGACAGCGGTCCCAGGGGCCTGAAAAGGAAGGACCAGGCTGGGGCCAGGGGACCTTCCTGTCTCCGCCTTTCTAATCCCTCTCTCCTCATTCTCTCCCTAATAAAAATTGGAGCTCATTTTCCACATGGCAAGGGGTCTCCTTGGATCCAGGTAACGGTGGGTGTGGAGGCAGCACAGAGACATACACAGACTCCCCACACACACCCACAGTCACGTGCACAGCTCTGGAATCCATGGCACAGGCAGCCAAGTCTTCAAAGCTGCAGGACCCCTGGGGAAGCTGTTCTCACCTCCAGCACCCACCTGCCCACCCGAGACAGAGAGCTGGCTCCCATCGGGGAATCAACACGAGGTCTTTATGAATCACCACCCAGCCCTGCCAGGCATCTGAGCAAGGGTACCCGCCACCCAGCAGCCACTGATCAGCCTTCCACAAAGCTGCAGAAGAGGGCTTTCCCCAGCATCCTTCCTCAGCTGCCTCCAAAAGGGGCCTGGGCCAGGGCTGAGGGGCAGGCAAGATGTGGAGCGGGCATCCCTGTGTGCATGGCCCCATCCCACCTCTCTGCACAGGGTGAAGTGCAGGCACCCTGCACTTGCTGGACAGGGCTGGAGAGAAGCAAGGGGGCTGGGGAGAGTGGCCGGTCCAGCGGGTAGCCGCCGGGGGCACGCATCTCCAGCAGCGGCACCTCAGTGTGGCTTGGGGGTCGTGTCTAGGCCCTGGGGGTGGGAAGCTGAGGGTGAGGCTGGGGCCCCAGGGCCCCGGGAGAAGCCTTTGTTCCTGCCCAGGCGGCTGCTGGGCGGGGCCTTTGGGCTTCGGGGCCCAGGACTGGGAGAGGTGGTAGATGCTGGCCCAAGGCCCTGGCGGACAGAGGTCTTTCCCAAGAGCTCCTTAAACACAGAGTCCATGTTCTGTGCCACAGCCTAGCGGAGGGGAAAGAAAGGGAGAGTGACCAGTGAGTTCCCCCCACTGACCCTGCCCAAGACCCACCTGAGTTCCTCCCACTCCCAAAGCAAGCCCTCAGCCAACATCCCCAGTCCCTCAGCCTCCAGGTCACTCTCCCCCACTTTGCACCTGGCATCCCTCCTGTCCCTTTTGGTGTCTCTGTCACAGTCTCCTCTGAGGACAGCAATTCCTTGGTTTAGCCCGGAAGTGGGGACCCCCCTCTTCTCGCCCCCACTCTTTCCCTGGCAGAGATCACAGTCCCCTGCCCATGGCCTCAGGGACCGCCAGCGTGCGGGGACTCCCCAGTCAATGTCCTCCCATGGCGTCTCCTGGCTGCCCTGTCCCTGGCTCCCGCTCCTGCTCCTCCGTGTCTACCGGACCCTCCCTGGGCTCCCTGGGCCTGGGGGCTTGGCCACACCTGGGACACCCGCATGTTCTTGGGCTCTCTCCTCCTTGGGCTTAGCAACTGTCCCGCGGGCTTCCACGTTCAGCCCGACAGTGTTCACAGGGCCCATGGTACAGAGCACGGAGCAGGGTCCCCCAGGTTGTGCGCTTGCCAGGGCCACATCTTGAGCCTTCGCTCTGCTCCTTCGAGAGCCGCTGCTGCCCCACCCCAATCCCCAACCAGCCACCCCCTCCTGCCTCCCTGCCATCTGTCCCTTTCATCCTCCCTGGCATGCCAAGCGCCTGCCATGGCACCGCCTGTTACCTAGCCCAGCTACAAATGCCAGCCTTGAATCTGCCCTGGAGTCCCTTGCCTCTACCAGGTAAACAGCCTTAACTCAGCCCTGCCACTCCCTGCTCTGAAGCTGAACATGAATCCCAACGTGCAAGCCAGGTGTCTTCTGTCCCTCTCATCCCTGCCTCCGTAGCCGTCCCTCTCCATCCCCACCCGCCCTCACATCTTTGCCTTCCTGCCCTCCACAGGCTCTGCCTTGGGCCTGTGTGTCTGGCGGCAGGTTCCCTTGAGCTAAGGCCAGGGAGGGCAAGGACTGGAACCTCGAGGAGGGAGGAGTTTGGCTTCCAAGGGGAGGCAGAGATCCCCCAGGACAGATGTCCCTCACCTGCCACACACCCACTCTCACCTTATCCACCTCCACGTGTTGCTCTGGGGAGGCTGGGACCAAGCAGCGTCGTCTGTGTCCAGAGGGTCCCATGGCCTCAGGTGAGGTGCATGGCTCTGGCCTGCAGGACAGACAGGGAGCCTGGTGGGGGCCCTGGGAAGTCCCTGAGCTAGCTGGGCAGTGGCTCCTCCCATCCTGGGGTGTGGCCAAGGAAAGGAGGCTGGCCCAGTGGTCCCCAAGCTCCTCTAGAGCCTCTCCCTGTCACAAGCTGGGTCATTCTGTCACGTCCTCATCTGCCAACTCCTCCCACTCCCACTGGGCCAAAGCCTGACCCCAGTCCCCTCTGGCCTAGAACAGCACACGTGTGGGCCGCCTGAGCCCCGTCTTCTTGCTCACCGGTGGACCAGCTCTGATGCCAGGAGGCCCTCGGGACTGCTCCCAGACTCCCCTGCAGTCTGCAGCCCTGCGCCCACCACCTGCTTCTCCGTCCTGCGGTGGGAAGGACCGGCCTGTTTCGAGTGCTCCTCCCCTGCACGGGGTCCAGGGCCAGCAGCCTCCGCGCCAGCCAGGAGTGGTCAGAGAGGCTCTGTTCTCTGGCCCAGCCCAGACCTTCAGAATCTAACTTGGGGTCGGGGGAGGGGTGGATGAAGGGGAGGTGCGGAGACTCCGGGAGCCCTGGGGCCCGAGGGCGCCGCTCACTCACCCGGCGGGCAGCGTGATATACTTGTGGGGGATGAGGCCCCGCATGCCGTTGTGCTCCCCCCGCCACCAGTCGCTCGAGGCCCTCTCGTGCAGCCGCAGTACGTCCCCCCGCCGGAAGCTCAGCTCCTGGGCTGTGCGGCCCGTGTAGGCAAAGCAGGCCACAGCCTCCACGACCCCCTCCAGGTCTGGAGAGGAGAGGGGGTCCAAGCTGTGGGAGGGGGTGTGGACACTAGGGTGGGGACAGGGTGGGGCTCTCTGCCCATCGCCCTCACCATCCTCCTGTGCGGGCATCTCGGCTTCCAGCTCCGGCTCATTGTCCGCCCCCAGGCTCTCCAGCTGGGCGTCCCTGAGGTTCAGGGCAGAGCGAGGCAGATGAGGGGGGCTCTTCTCCAGTGGACCCCCCAGTCCCCTCGGCAGCACCAAGGGTGTACCCCAGGCAGCTGGCGGAAGGTGGTGCCATGCACTTCTCGTAGACGGGGCCAGGCAGCGAGGTCAGGGGCGGGAAGACCCGATCGGGCTGCACTATGAGCGTCTGCACCAGCTGGTTCACCCGGCCCTGCAGCGCCACCGGGTCCTGCCCAGCGGGCACCGGTAGCAGCGTGGGCCCGAAGCACACGGCCAGGTTGTAGGGGTCCATCATGTTCTCATCGCTGTACTGGGCCAGGCTGGGGGGACACGCACATCACAAGCAGAGAGCCCGCACCCCGAGTCCCCCTGTCCCCTCGACCCCTGGCCCCCACCCCAGCACTCGCCCCGCAGCACTCACTGGTTGAGGAAGGTGAAGAGGTAGCGCAGAACCACCAGCACCGGCGCGGGCAGCCGCCACAGCAGGCGGCTCACGTGCTCCACCCTCTCCGCTGTGGCCTCCAGCTCTGTGGCCAAAGCCGCCCAGAGAGAGCCGCGTGAGCGGGGCTGCCCTAGCAAGTGCCCTACCCCCGCCAGCCTCAGGCCCCAGCCTCACCTGAAGAAGCCAGCAGCTCGCCGAACAGGTCTGGGGGGAAGAGTGGGGGCTCCAGGCTCCGGAAGTAGAGCTTCAGCACCCCGGCCACCGAGTCCAGGTCGTGGGCAGTGCAGCCCTCCACCAGTGGGTCCTCCCCTGCAGATGGGCGAGTGGTGCGGTAGGGGGAGGAAGCTGGTGACATCTGCCCGAGCCCCCACCCCCGCCCGCCCTGCCCGTCCCCACCTCTCTCGAAGGCATCACGGATCTCTGAGACCCGGAGCTGGGCACCCGATACCCGGAAGATGCCTTCATGCTGCAGGCCTGTGGGAGGACAAGGAGCTGGTGGCCACTGAGCATCTTCCCCAGCCCCTCCAGGATGGCCTCCCATGCCAGGTGCTGGGAACTGGGTGCTGGGTGCCAGGACATCGGGAGGGGCTGGGTCCTGCTTACCATTGAGGTTGATGAAGCGAATGCAGCTCTCCACCACCAGGGGCACAGGCTGGCCTGAGCTCTGGGGACAGAGGGTGTTTACTTCACCATGGACACAGCATGCCCTGTGTTGTCATTCAATTGCTTTTTTTTTTTTTTTTTTTTGAGACAAGGTCTCACTCTGTCACCCAGGCTGAAGTGCACTGGCGTGATCTCGGCTCACTGCAGCCTCAGCTTCCGGGGCTCAAGTGATACTCCTGCCTCAAGCTCCCCAATGGTGGGATTACAGGCATGAGCCACTGCACCAGGCTGAGTGCTTTTATTTTCTCTGAAGAACACATCATCATTGTCGGCACAGAGGCTTAGCACACCGTTTGTTAGATCCACTCCTAGGTGTCTGATATTTTTGATGAGGTTTTAGGCAGTGCCTTACGTTTTCTTTGCAAATTGTTGCTGGAATATACAAATGCAATTGAATTCTGTACACCAATCTTGAATCAAGTAACATTTCAAAACTCAAGCTGGGTGTGGTGGCTCATGCCTGTAATCCCAGCACTTTGGGAGGCCAAGGGAGGAGGATCACCTGAGGTCAGAAGTTCGAGACCAACCTGACCAACATGGTGAAACCTCACCTCTACTAAAAATATAAAAATTAGCCAGGTGTGATGGTGCACACAGCTACTTGGGAGGCTGAGGCATGAGAATCGCTTGAACCCCAGCAGGTGGGAGGTGAAGGTTGCAGCGAGCTGAGATCGTGCCACTGCACTCCAGCCTGGGCAACAGTGCAAGAACCAGTCTCAACAAATAAAAAAAAAAAAGAAAGAAAGAAACTCAAACTGCTCGTTTAAAGAATCTGTTGATTCTTTTGAATATGCTACACGCATAACCACATCACTGAAAATGACGATATCAGTTCTGATCTTCTGGTATTCTCCATGCCTGGCCCTCTCTGATGCTTGCTTGCTTCTTTTCTTTTCTTTCTCTCTCTTTTCCTTCCTTCCTTCTTTCCTTCCCTCTCTCTCTCTCTCTTTCTTTCTTTCACTGGGATTACAGGCACGTGCCACCATGCCTGGCTAATTTTTGTATTTTCAGTAGAGACGGGGTTTCACCATGTTGCCCAGGCTGGTCTCGAACACCTGGGCTGAAGGGATCTGCCCACCTCGGCCTCCCAAAGAGCTGGGATTACAGGTGTGAGCCACCGTGCCTGGCCCCCTGTGATGCTTTCTGATCTCAGTATTAGTTTTCTGATCTTTCTTGCTTCCCCTTATTTCACTGTCCAGGACCCCCAGTACCATGCTGGCCAGAAGTCGCAGGGGAGAAGCTCTCAATATCTCGCCCCTAAAAATGCCGCTGCCCCAGGTTTTCTATACGTTCTCATTACTAGTTAAGGATGCTCCCTTCAATCAGCGGAGGCTATAGGGGAGCCCAACAGTGGCCTGGAAGAGGCCCACCCAGAAAGGGACAGTTGATGACTGATTGAGAGTGGAGGACCCTGGGATCAGGCAGCTGCTCCGGCCACTGAGGTGACCCAGAGCTGAAGAAAGATCAACATGTACAGGTGGGCTGGCATGTGGGGCAAAGCTAGTACCTGGATAAACTTCTCCATGTCTCCCCCAAAGAGTCTCTGGTTATACTGGGAGCTGGGGCGGGGGTGGCGGCTCTTCTGGAATTTTCTCTGTGTGTACTGGGTCCTGCAGTGAATGGGAGCTGGCTCTGAGGGGGCCAGGCGTGGAGAATAGGGTGCCCCACCCCCCAGGCCAGCCAAGCAGGCCTCTAATTCTCTGAAGTTATTCCACAATCCAGTGCAAAAACTGGGAAAGTGAGGCCCAGGGGATTGGGCAGCTGAGCTGGGCCCCAGGAAGAGAAGAGATGGCGGACCGTCGCAGGGCCCCAGCCCCTCAGGAAGGACTCACCAAGACACCTCCTGCTCCTCCTTGTCACCTGTGGGGTGGGAGAACATTTGTCTGCCTCTCAGGCCAGGGGTGTTCAAGGCATCCCAGAGAGAAAGGTGTGGATAAGAGCCAAGGACAGGCGGGAGGGGAGGACCGTGGGCTAGATAGGGTCCTGGGCAGGGGAGAGGCGGGGAAGGGGGCAGCACTGGGCCCACCTCGCTGAAGGGCCTCCTGCAGCTTCTCGTGCTTGGCCTGCAGCTTGGCGAGGATGCTCCGTCCACTCAGATACTCCTGGAGCTTCTGGGCAGCCCCAAGAAGAGCCCCAAGTGTTAGCCCTGGCTTGAGCCCCTCCCTCTGCCCCAGCAATGCCCCCACGGGTCCCGCCCACCAGCCCAGCCCTCCCCACCGTGAGGTAGAAGGTTTCGGTCTCCTGCTGCTGGCCGCGCCTCCGGCCCGCCTGCCGGCTGCCTGGGTCTGAGCTGGTGGACTTGAGGGACTCGGTGGAGGGGCTGGTCTGGAAGGAATCAAGCACATCCCCGTCATCCGAGGCCACCACCTCCAGCAGGGCCTGCAGTGTTGCCTTCAGAGTCTTGTTCACCTGCAGAGGAGACCACACCAGGGTGGTAAGAGGTGGGGGACAGGGAGGGAGACAGGAAGTCCAAGTCAGAAGGAAGGGGCCAGAGGGAGGGGGGCAGGCAGGGCAGCCACTTCCAACAGCAGGCTGTACAGGCTCCAGGCCCTCGTCTCCCTCTAACCCCCGGTGGGCTGCCCAGACCTCCTCTGTCTCAATGGTCTGTCGGTCCAGGCGGCTCTGGATGTTCTGGGCTCTGGGCAGAATCTCGTCCCGCAGCTCCATTTCAACGCAGATCTCAGCCACCTGCAGAGGGCGGCGGCCAGGGGGCTAAGGGCTGGGCTTGGGCAGTAGGTGCCAAGATCCCCGGGGCATAAGGGAAGCAAGCACCCTTTTGTGGCCTGGCGGCCGGGCACAGGACCACCAGCCCAGACGCTCAGCTGAAGAATGGCAGAAGTGAACACACGCGTCCAAACCAAGACTTGTCCACAGAGGTTCATGGCGGCATCACTCATCCGACTGACGGATGGCTAAACTCAGCGCGGTCTACCCACAGAATGGAAGAGGATTCAGCCACGAGAAGGAATGAATCCACTTATGTAAAGTGTCCAGCCAGGCAAATCCATAGAGACAGGAAGCAGAGTGGGTGCCAGCTGGAGTAGTGGGGTGCCAGTGGGGCTGGAGAGGGGAACGGGGAGTAGTGGCTAATGGCTCCTTTAGGGGGTGACAAAAATGTTCTGGAATTACATGGTGATGGCTGCACAACTCTGAATATACTAAAAACCACCGAATTGTACACTTTACAGTGGTGAATTTTATGGTATATGAATCGTACCTTAATAAAACTCTTTATTTAAAACAGAATGGTGGCCCGGCGCAGTGGCTCACGCCTCTAATCCAAGCACTTTGGGAGGCTGAGGCGGATGGATTATCTGAGCTCAGGAGTTGGAGACCAGCCTGGCCAACATGGTGAAACCCTGTCTCCGCTAAAAATACAAAAAATTAACTGGGCACGGTGGCATGCGCCTGTAGTCCCAGCTACTTGGGAGGCTGAGGCAGGGGAATCGCTTGAACCCGGGAGGCAGAGGTTGCAGTGAGCCAAGATGGAGCCATTGCACTCCAGCCTGGGCGACAGAGCGAGACGCCATCTCAAAATAAAATAAAATGAAATAGAATGGTAAGGAAGACTGGGGTCTGAGACAGAACAGGGAGAGCCCAGCCCCACGTCTTCTAGGGAAAGGAGTGGACAGAAAAACTGCTCACTCTAACTGGGCAGACATAAATTTCCCTGTGGCAAGATGAGAGCAGCTTGCCTCATGGGCAGAGTGGGAACCAACGCTTTAGAAAGGAAGGAATTACTCTTTTAAGCATGTAAACATCTAGAAAATTGACATTACAGTTAAAATTGAGAGTGAGGATTCAGCTGTGGCTAAACACGTGCCCTGCTCTCCATCTCCACCAAGCCCCGCCGTACAGGACTGCATGAAGGCGCAAGTCATAGAGTAGAAAGTAAGGCCATTTTGAGATGGGCTCCAACATGACTGACCCTTGAGGACATGGGACTCAGTGAAAGGAGCCAGTCACAGAAAGGCCCGCACTGTAGGATTCCACTCCTGTGAGGGGCCTCAAAGGAGAGCCGTGAACTCTGTAGAGACGGACAGTGGAAGGGTGGGTGCCAGGGGCTGGGGGGTGGGGAGTTGGGGTTGAACGGGGCCAGAGCTTCAGTTTGGGAAGATGAACAAGTTCTGCGGCTGGATGGTGGTGATGGCTGCACAGCACCATGAATGTGCTTCTGCCCCTGGGCCGCACACTTAAAAATGGTGAACGTGGTATGTTTTATGCTATGTGTATTCTGCCACACCTTTTTTTAAAAGTCCATCTAGGCTGGACTGGCTCACACCTGCAATCCCAGCACTTTGGGAGGCCGAGGCGGGTGGATCACTTGAGCCCAGGAGTTTGAGACCAGCCTTGGCAATATGGTAAAACCCTGACTCTACCAAAAATACAAAAATTATCCTGTCTCATAACCTGGTCTCAAAATAAATAAATAAATAAGTAGATTAAAAATAATTGTTTTTAAAGTACAAATCTTAGCCACGCATGGTGGCATGCACCTATAGTCCCAGCTACTCAGGAGGAGGCTCAGGCAGGAGGATGGCTTGAGCCCAGGAGTTGGAGGCTGCAGTGAGCTATGATCACACCACTGTACTCCAGCCTGGACAACACAGCCAGACCCTCTCTCTAGAGAAAAAATAAGTGTATGCATACTCTGGGGAACATTGAAATTTTATCCCTCCTCTAAACTCACACGATCAGCAGAAAACTAACAATTTGCTCTCTGGAAAGGCTATAGCAGGGATTTTGGACTCAGGGACACTGGTCCCAGATGAGGAAGATGAGAGAACACAGCAGCCCCACCATCGGAAGCTGGCCTGGTCCTATCAGCCCGGCCTCAGTGCTGTCCTGCTGAACACCGGAAATGACCCAGAGCATCAACATCAGGCAAGGCCACTGTGTGACCTTGATGGGCGAAGACAGAAACAAGACCACTCTGCGATCACGCATGAGTGAGGACAAAATCAAGAACTTCTTCCGAGCCACAAAATCATCCCTCCATCCTGGCTAATGTAAGTGACTGTGACTTCCTTGCATCACTTCAGCCTCCATCACTGTCTCTTTCTAGATAAGATTAATCAAGACATCCAATCATACAATTACCCTGCTTCCAGAAGGCATCCAATCCAGGACCAAGCCCCACTTACCTGGGCCCTCCCCCAGATCCCCTAAGGCAAGCCCAAGTCCTCTAAGGCCTTTCCACTACCCTCTCACTGAGAGGCCCCAGGCTCCCCACGGAGCAGGGCTCCCTCCAGCAATGGAGATTATAGGGCTGTTCCTGCTAGGCTTTGGCTGGAGGGTGTGGAACTAAAACCAGGTAGTTCCAAGGAAATCCACACAGCAGAGTGAGCCCCCAGCCCTCTCACCCCCTCTCCTCCCTAGACAGGGTCAGAAGAGTTTCTACTGGGGAAACTGGCTGGGCCAGGAGGAAACACCACAGACACCCACATTTGTGGGGTATGTGTTCAGGCCTCTTCTTAAATATGAACTGATGGCCAAGAATCACCAAACAGACACGATCAGCAGAAAACTAACTATTTGCTCTCTGGAAAGGATATAGCAGGGATTTTGGACTCACGAACAAAAGCAAGAAAATAGAACAAATGCAGGAACAGGAGAAAACAAAAAACATTTCAGGCCGGGCATGGTGGCTCACGCCTGTAATCCCAGCACTTTGGGAGGCTGAGGCAAGCAGATCACCTGAAGTCAGGAGCTCGAGACAAGCCTGGCCAACATGGTGAAACCCTGTCTCAACTAAAAAATAAAAATAAAAGGGTCGGGCACGGTGGCCCACACCTGTAATCCCAGCACTTTGGGAGGCCGAGGCGGGTGGATCACCTGAGGTCAGGAGTTCAAGACCAGCCTGGACAATATGGTGAAACCCTGTCTCTACTTAAAATACAAAAATCAGCCAGGCGTGGTGGCGGGCACCTGTAGTCCCAGCTACTCGGGAGGCTGAGGCAGGAGAATTGCTTGAACCTGGGAGGCAGAGGTTGCAGTGAGCCGACATTGCGCCACTGCACTCTAGCCTGGGCGACAGAGAAAGACTCTGTCTCAAAAAATAGATAAATAAAATAAATTAAATTTAAAAAATTAAAAAATTAGCCAGGTGTGGTGGCAAGTGCCTGTAATTCCAGCTACTTGGGAGGCTGAGGCAGGAGAATCACTTGAACCCAGGAGGCGAAGTTTGCAGTGGGTCAAGATCGTGCCACTGCACTCCAGCCTGGGCGACAAGGGGGAAACTCCATCTCAAAAAAAAATAAAAGTTTCAGAAAGATTCAAGAAGTACTGTATTCATGAAATAAGAATAAAGGGTTGGCCGGGCACAGTGGCACACCTGTAATCCCAGCACTTTGGGAGGCCGAGGCAGGCCAATTGCTTGAGCCCAGGAGTTTGAGACCAGCCTGGGCAACATGGTGAAACTCCCTTGCTACAAAATATAGAAAAATTAGCCTGGCGTTGTAGTGCAGGCCTGTAGTCCCAGCTACTTGGGAAGCTGAGGTGGGAGGACCAGAAGGTTGCATCTGCAGTGAGCCCCTGCACTCCAGCCGAGGGGACAGAGTGAGACCCTGTTTCAAAAACAAAACAGAACAAAACAAAACAAAGAATACAGACATTTTCAGATGTGCAAAGTCAGGAAACCCTTGGTGAAGGCGTCACCAAAATAAGGGTATCAAACTAAGAAAGCTGCTGCCGTGGAATCCGGAAACAGAGCACTGGGCAGAAGTGAAGCACTCCAGACTGGAAGGCTCTGGGGGAGGGTGCAGAGGAGAAGGTTGACCTCACAGGTGCCTGGTGTGGAGGACAGTGCTGGGACGAGGTAGCGATCAACTCCTAGCAATGGGCATGTTCTAGCAAGCAGCATTCCTGAGGCAAGAGAGTTATAAATTCCAGAAGAAAAGGAAAAATTGTCCAAGGAAGGACATGTGATCCTAATACAGTACATGGCTCAGCTGCCAACAGTACCTGTTGTCATGGTGATTTAAACATTGAATGTTAATTTAGCCAAAAATTCTGGGATAAGCCCACTGGAAGAACAAGATGCAGGGAAGCGTGTGGTGGCTGTGAGAGATGCTGGTGGCACTGGGTCATCATTGGCCAATGGAAAATGGCTGCTTGACGCCGGGAGGTGGGTGGCTGTTTCTGGGGGTGGGAGCTGGGAACGGGAGGGGTGGGTTAGGGAGCAGCTGTGACGCCATCGGAAGCCCTGGTGATGCCGGACTCTTCGTAAAGTTCCAAGTCGGCCCGAAAGGGGCCCAATGTAATCCCAGATCATTGACAATGCCCATCAGGATAAACTGCTGCAGGAAAAACTAGCTCGACAGAGAAGGATAAAGAAGCCCCATTCCATCTTACTGCCAAGTTTGTGTCACGAAATTTAAAAACACAGAGAAACCAGCCTAGAACAATGTATGGGCAGCTACACGGCTGCCTGCTGCACGGTTTGAACAGTTAGTGTCTTGCCCTCCTTGGCCATTGCGGGGGTGCACCCTTGGAGTGAGGCTGCAAATGGAAGTGGGACACTTCTCTAGCTGCCGCACTGCCTGAGACCATGGAGAACTTGGATTCCTGAGCAAAGTGTGGGTCATGCCACTCCACTGCCCACCATTACAGTGAAGGCCAGAGAATGCCAAGCCCAGCAGGGGGTGACCCTCACCTCATCCCCATCATGGGGGTGGTAGTCAAAGCGCAGCGGGGGACAGAAGACGGTAGCATGCACCTCGAGAACCTTGGCTTTGTCCCCTGGAGGATCCAGGGCCTCCACAGCTTCTTCCAGGCTGCCCAGGCCCTGCACTTGGGAGGCTTGGGTGCGGCTCTCAGCGGCCGTGTAGCTCCGGAGCACCTGCCCCAGGGCCAGGTGGAACCCTGTGTCACAGCACTGAGGAGGAAACAAGGAGATGCTTGGGTAGGTCCTGGAGCCACAGCTTCCCAGCCCCGGGGCACCAGGCACCTTTTCCCACCTGCCCACCAAGGACTCACGTCCATGAGGTCCAAGACGTCATGCAGGTAGTAGTTACTGACAGCAGCGTTGACACTGGCCAGGCTAAGCAGGTACTCGTTGCGCGCCTTTGTGCACTTGAGTTTGTGCTCCATGAACTTGGCCTGCCGCTACTCAAGACAATGCAAGCGTGCCAGGGTCACGCACGTGGCCAGCCCCTATCTCTAGCCTTTCATGTAATGCCCATCGCCTCCCCTCCCACTGTGGACAACTACACCTGAACTGGTCAAGCCCAGAAGTCCTGCTGCCTTCCCCACGCCACAGTCCACAGTGTGCTCAGCCCAGTGCCAGGAGGTGACTTGATTCCCCGGCTGTTCACCCGCCACTTGCCTTGGTTCGAGCCACAACATTCCCCACAGAAGTGGGGGATGACACAGAACTATTCACAGATACCTGATGAGTGGAAGGTGCGCACATGGCACCCCACCATGGAGGGTGCACGAGAAACCCAGCTTGGAGCCAGCACACAGGTGCACAGCTGGAAGCGGCCACAGGCCTCTGCGGGGGCCAGAGCTGAGGGGGAACGAGCACCCCAAAGGGTAGGGACAGATCATCAGGAGCCATGAAACAGAACCTGCTGGCACCTGGGTTCTAAAACTGGCACTCTATTTTTTTTTTTTTTTGAGACAGAGTCTCGCTCTGTCGCCCAGGCTGGAGTACAGTGGCGCAATCTTAGATCACTGCAACCTCCGCCTCCTGTGTTCAAGTGATTCTCCCGCCTCAGCCTCCCAAGTAGCTGGGATGACAGGCACCCGCCATCATGCCCGGCTAATTTTTGTATTTTTAGTAGAGATGGGGTTTCACCATGTTGGCCACACTGATCTTGAACTCCTGACTTCGTGATCCACCCACCTCAGCCTCCCAAAGTGCTAGGATTACAGGCGTGAGTCACCGCACCTGGCTAAAGCTGGCACGCTAACCACAGCAGCCAGGGAGACCTTCCCCCAACACAGCCAAACTCTGTCATTTCCCCTAAGAACACCTGAGATGCCCAACTCCCTCCTCTGCTCCCAGAGTCCCAGAGACCATGACTGTCAGCCACGCACAGCCTGGCGGCTCCATCCAGGCATTTCCCAGCCTCCCCACTCTCTGTACTGGGCTCACCTCGAAGGCCCTTTCTCCGTGCGTGTCACCCCATCACCCACCCTAAGTGTCTTCTTGCCCCCTCTGAAACCTTACGGAATGGCTGGCGGAACAGCAGAGCTGCAGGGGCCCCGCTCGGAGCGTGGAGAGGCTGCATGGGGCTGTCCAGGGCCAGGCGACTGTTTTCCCCGCTCTCTCAGGCCCTGGGAGCCTTCCGTATGGAATCCCTGGAACCTGATGGCACTGTCCTGCCACTCCTGCCCTCCCCTGCACCCAGCCCTGACTTCCCCCTCAGCACAGCAGGTCCTAGTTAGGGCCCATGGCCCATAGGCCTGCGTCTGAGGTGCCCTCCAGGCCCACCTTCTCCACCAGCCTCCCTCCCTTCTTGAGGGAGCTCTTGCGGAGGGGCCCTGCCTCAGTGGCACCAGCGGTGGTGGTGGGGACACTCCGGCCTGCCCGCTTCTCCTCCTGCCGCTCGGCCTCCCGGAGCTTGGCCTCGGCATTCACGCTCTCCATGTGATATGCCTGGTACGTCTTCTTGGCCTGCAGGGAGACCCAAAGCAAGGTGGTGCTGGTGAAGGCCACGGCTGGGCCAGCCCCCAGCCCTCTACCCCTGCCCCTCTGGAACTTGGACCTCAGAGCTGGGCGATCCCATGTGAGCACTTAGCCTAACGCCCTGTGCCTAGGGAGAGAGGGCCTTTGCCCCTAGGTGCGTGCTTCTCCCTGAGCCTGGCTTGGGGTGATGTGATGGTCTGGCGGTGTTCCTCCCCCACTGTGAGTGGCATTTCTCCCTAGACCACTGGGGCAGGCCCCTCCCCAGCCCTTTCCTCACCGTCTGGAGCTCTGAGACCACCTCCAGGAGCTCATCCTGCAGCTGCTGCTCCAGATCCCTGCTCTAGAGGCAGAGGCAAGGGTGAGCACGGCACTGCCCAGAGCGGCCCCGCCAGGCACTGGAAGCTCTGCCCAGCTCAAGCCCCATCTGGGGGGCACACAGGTTCGCTCTGCCTGCTCCCCACCTGGCCTCCAGTGCCCTCCCAGCCACAGTGCCTCCTGATCCCAAAGCCTCGAACACTTCCCGTGGCCCAGGATGAGAGCCTCACCTTCTTGACCAGGCGCCCCACGTCCTCTGCAATGTGACTCAGGCGCTGGGCCAGGGGCCCGGCCAGCACCTCACTCAGGGCCGCGCTCTCCCGGCTCTGCTGCCGCGTGTGCTGCAGCAGCACCGCCCAGCAGTGCAAGGGCGACAGGAGGGACGGCTCCTTCCTGGGGGTAGAGGGGCACTGAGACCTGGGAGCGGAGCTTGGGCCCTGCCGTGGCCCCCCTGCCAGCACATCACCTACCGGAAGCTTTGGTGCTCCCGGCTGCTCCCCAGGCGGCCTCCACGGCTGGAGAAGCGCTCGGCCAGCTTTTCCAGGCCCCGGGAGTATTCCAGCTCCACCTCAGCGCGGCGCCGCATGAACTCTGCCAGTTCCTGCAGCAACTCCCGCCGCAGCTCGCCCTGCAGCTCCAGGCAGCGCAGCTGCTCGCTCAGCTGCCAGCGCATCTCTGTGGGGGGAACCATGGCTCAGGCCTGGCCAGCACGCCCTGCCTGGGTCAGCCAGGCCAGCGTGGGATGGGAGAGGCAGAGGCACACAGACCCCAGTCCCGTCCGCTCTGAGGGCTCCTTTGGACCCAGCCTAGGCTGAGGGCAGGAGCTAAGAGGGGAGGAAAGAAGCTAGGCCCCTGCAGGCAGATCTGGCCTCAGCTGTCCAGCCGACCTCTGCGCTGAGGCCAACAGATGGCCAGAGCCACCCGGTTGAGGGGGAAGGGGAAGGGTGTCCCAGAGAGAGGGGAGAGCCGCCCTACCGCCAGCCAGGCACCTTTCAGTTTGGCTTCCTGTCTCTCCCTCGTTCCTGGAAAGCCTCTGAATGGTTTCCCCTGCGACTTCCTTTCCCCCCGGTACCCAGGCTCCGGGAGGTGGCAGCCTCCCTTGCAAACACACGGATACACAACACACAGATCACAGTGCTGCTCAGGGCAAGCCTGCAGCGATCTCGCAGTCTCAGTGGCTGGGGAAGCCTGCCCTCAGGCCCCAGGGGAAAGGACAGTCCAGTGAGGGCTGGGAGCCAGGGAGAGCTGATCCGGCCTTGTAAGTGAAAGAATGGGGCAGGGAGCTAGCCCCCGTCTTCTGACCCCACTTCCCACTCCCAATCACCCCCCGCCCCACCTGTGCATTCCCCCACCCTGCAGAGAGAGTCACACCCAGGGCCCCATACTGCCGGCCTTTTGACACCCTATCACTGGCTTGATTTGGCAATGCTGCTTCCCCCACACAGGCCTGAAGCAAAGAAGTGCCTGTCCAGCAAGTTTAAGCAACCTGCGGAAGACACTTTTGCCATCTCCTGAGTGCCCGTCCCGAGTAAATAAGATGCTAGCTCAGCTTCTGGCCAGCAGGCTGCCCACCTACTCATCTCCATCCACATCCCCAGGGAGGGACATGAATTGATTTCTTCATTCAGCAGAATGTTGATTATGCACCCATTCTGTGGCAGGCACGTTTTAAATACAGAGGCAAAGAGATTTGACCAAGTGTCTGCCCTCTTGGAACTGGGATTGGAATGGGGCACGAACACATATCAGAATGCCCAGGAGTGATGGGTGCGGAGAAGATGAACCCACAAAGCAAGATCAGAGCCAGGGGTGGGTGGGGACAGGGAGGACCTCTTTTTTCAAGAACACGCCGCATCGTTGGAGCAGAAGGCTGGAGCTGGCTGTACGTGGGCAGTAGGGGGAGTCCGAGAGACCAGTAGGGACAGACGGCACAGAGCCCGGGGTCTGGGCAGAGCTCCCAGCTGGACTCCGAGTGAGAGAGGAGCCACAGTAGTGGGGTGATGTGGTCCAGCTTCGTTTTCAGGGCCCCCTCACACTGCCAGGTGGAGCCCAGGTGGCAGCTACCGTGCTAGTCCAGGCAAAAGACGGCAGGATTCAGACCAGCAGCAGCGAGGGAGGACTCCGCTGAGAAGAGCTCAATCCCATTGGATTTCTGTTCCGCCAGTGACTTCCCAGGGGCTGTTGCATGGGGACCCTGTGGGTTCGGCCTGCCCAGCATCCCTACCTCCTCCCCTGATCTCCTATTGGAGAATGTCCCCTTCCTAGTCTCAGCCCCCTTGACTCCAGGTGCCCCAGCCCTGGCTGCATGCGTCACCCATCCCTCTGTCCCTCCACTCCCTGCCCCCACCAGACTAGCCAGGTGAGGGACCCAGGAGCCTGATCCTTCCAATTGAATTACTGAACAGGAGAGCTCTTCCCACCGGCAGATCAAGCTGGGTAAGTGGAAGCCTGGGGCACGGGACCTCCCGACAGAGCAGGGCAGAGCCCACGATGCCAACTGAGACAGATGGAGAGTGTCTTCATCCTATCTGAGGCTGGCCTCCTGTGGTTAACTCGTCAGCTCCAAGGCCAGGTGGGGTGGGCGCTAATGCCATTTGAAATCAGGAGAGTCCTCACTGAATCAGTTTAACGTTTTGTTTTGATTTTTTGTTTTGAGACGGAGGATGTTGCCCAGGCTGGAGTACAGTGGCGCGATCTCGGCTCACTGCAACCTCCGCCTCCCGGGTTCAAGCGATTCTCCCGCCTCAGCCTCCCGAGTAGCTGGGACTACAGGGGCGCACCACCACACCCAGCTAATTTTTGTATTTTTAGTAGAGACAGGGTTTCATCATGTTGGCCAGACTGGGTCTCGAACTCCTGACCTCAGGTGATCCGCCCGCCTCGGCCTCCCAAAGTGCTGGGATTACAGACGTGAGCCACCACGCCTGGCCCAGTTTAACATTTTTTGATAAAAGTAAATTTCATTTCATTCCAAGAAAGGTGTTAGACAACTGCTCGCCTCACTGGCCCTCTGGAGCCTGCCCTGCCCTGCTTCCCCCAGAGGAATACAATCCCTGGGGACTTATGACAACTGAACAGTGCAGAAGGAACCAGCAGAGGGAACCGCTGCCTTTCTTCATCACTGCCGGCAGCAAAAGCTGACTGGAAGCCATGTCCTAGTCCAGATCCGGGCATGCACACCGGCTAGTGTTGAGCAGGCAACTTGTGAATTGCAAATTGATTGCATTGGTGGCTTTCCTGGCAGAGCTTTCGGATCTCAGTTCAGACAAACTCGTCAGCACACCCTGTCCTGACCTCCCCCTAAACTAGGGCTGGCCCTCTTCTGACCCCTTCTTGGCACCGTGCACTTTCCCTTTGTAGTGCTTATTATCATAATGTAAAGTCTATGTCTCCCCCACTAGACCCGTGAGCCATGTGAGGGCGGGGTGGCCACTGACGCCATTTGAAATCAGGGGAGTCCTCATTGAATCATTGCTTTTACTCTGGGTAAAAAGCCAGGGCTGGAGGGGCTGGAGTCGGGGTTCTCTCTGGTACAGCAGTATACTCCCAGGGCCTGGGACAGCACAGATGTATAGGAAACATCTGGCAAAAGGAGAGCTGGAATCCATGTCTGCCTGAATTACAGAGCTGGGCCCCGGGCCCCACCAGCACTTCCTGTGAGCAAGGCATTTGGTCTCACTTCTGCTGACAAGCAAAACAGAAGAAAAGATGGTCTCCAAAACCACCGCTATGCTGACCTTTGAGAATTTAGGGTGTCAAGACAGTGACCCCGTTTTGTAGAATGGTAGGAAGCTTTTCCAGGGTGTGGGATGCAGACCCAGAGCAAGTGAGGAACCCTTAGACAGTCGTGCTCGAAACCCCAACTTTTCAGTGTGAAATCACTGACCCATATTTGCTGACTTAAGTTTTCCAAGTCTTTCAGCTTCATGGCATTTTGGGGAAGCAGGATGGAGATCATTACCTCCATCTGAGCAAGATGATGGCGAGGCTTGGAAAGCTGGCTCACCCTGTGTAGTCACCTCAAGCTGGCTCTGGACACAGGCTGCCTTTTCCAAAGGAGGACTGGAGCATACTTTGGTATAAATTGCTTGCACTGAATAATGATGTTAGAACCTACATCTCTGGGTTCAAAGGCACTTCAAGGGTCATTGCATTCTACGTCCTAGAAGTTGCAGTGCTGTATGACCACGGGCAAGTCACTGCACCTCTCTGAGCTTGTTTCCGTAATTGGTAAAATGGAGTGATTGAGAGTGATATGGACGAGCTGCTGGCACTGAGCTGCTGCCTCTTTCCTTTGCAAGAGTTACCATGCCCTGAATAAGATGGGCACAAGCTATTGGCTAAGAATTTGCAAAGCTGATTTGCATGTGATTTGCACATGGGTGTTTATCAGAACCCAGAGGTTCAATTTCAGAAGGCTGAGAAGCCAGCCCTGTTAAATCTCTCAACCAAGACTCACTGCGCCAGCTTGACCCAGAGACAGTGGCCCTCGCCTCTGCTCCCCCTCAGTGCTAAAGGGAGGCAAATGGTGCTGAAGCTCCAGGGACTGCAGTGGGGTTACGGCCAGGTGATCTCCACCAATCCACTCACCCGGACTCCCTTACTCACCCCCCAGCCCAATTAAGGTGGTTGACTTCACTGTAGCTAAAATACTGCTTTCTGAGGGGCACGTTGGTGCATCTGGCTCCCTTTTACCAGCGGCCACCAGTGTCTCCACTGAACCTTGGGTGAGAAGCGGTAGACCCAAGGAGGACAGAGACCAAAGGAAGGAAGACAGGAAAGAAGGAAGGGAAAATGGCAGGCGGTTGAGGCCAAATGGGCGTGGGGAGGCAGGCAAGGGGCTCAGGCTCCCTCCTCCACCCCCGCTCCAGAGGTCGCTGGGGAGAGCATCGGGCCCTGGGCCAGCGCGGGGACGCTTGGAGCTCCCTCACGACCTTGGGTTCTCCGCAGGAAACGGGCCGGGAGCGCCCGGCGCCCTCTCACCTTTGACTTGCGTCTCATACTCAGCCTGCAGCCCCCGCTCCCGCCGCAGCTTCCCGTGAGCGGCCATGGCGGCCTCGCGGCCGCGCCGTCGAACCCCACTGCTCCCACGCGGCCGTGAGCGGGCCCGGCGCCGGGACTTGGGGGCGCTGCGGCCAGCACCCTGCGCGGGCTCCGCCCAGCCCCGCCCCCAGCGCGGCTCCCGGTGGGGCGGGGCGGCCCAGGGCTGGCACTGCCCGCGAGGGGCTCCTGGGGGGCAGGGCGCCCCTTCCAGCCCCACTGTGCCCCGGCCTTGCCGTCCCCTCCCATTGGGCCTGCACCTAGGCTGCCTTGTGCCCAAAGCCCCGCTGCCAAGCAGCCGGAGCAGGTGTGAGAGCCCCAACGTAAGCTGGCATCCCAGGCTGCCATCCCACCACCTCCAGAAGGCTGTCCCTGGTCACCACTGCCAGACTGTACCATTCACAGCGGGGCCGCTGGCCCACAGTACCAGTGGACATGAACACCATTGCTGCCCCAGGCTCTGGACTCCCCCTGGGTTGCCTCCTTCCCCCAGACATCGGATGGGGTCCTCCCTTCCCAAGTCAGCCCCCAGAGAGGCCCAGGGAGCCTTGAGAGCTGGGGTGGGAAGTTCAGAGGGGAGGGGGAAGGAAGGTCAGCACCAGAGAGCAGAACCTCAGCAGCTGGCTGCCGTTCCCTCCAGGCCCCCCTGGTAGGGGAGGAGAGTTCAGCTCCTGTTCCCCTTCTGCTCAGCCCCACAATTTCCCCATAGGCGGTTACCACTTCCTGCTGCCGGAAGAGACTGCTCTGCCTCCCTTCCCCTGCAGCTGCACCTGCCCGTCATAGGCCTAAGGGGGGCAGCCCCCTCGGAGTGAGGTCTTAGCTACCCTGGGGGCAAGTCTTGGGGCCTCCCTCATCCAGGGGTGGTGGGGCTTTCCTCCACCCTCTACCACAGGGCAGCAGCTTTTCTCCGGGAAATCGGGAAGGCAGGAGGCGGGAGGCGGGAGGCGGTTGACAAGCCAAGCAGACAACTGGCTTCAATTTGGTGGGAGGGAAATCCCTGGGGTATAGATGTGGGGAGAGAGGCAAGGCACTTGGGCACCAGGCGTGTGTTCCGAAGGCGGGCGTGGGGGCACTAGTGCAGGGGTACTAGGCGTGTGTGTGCACGGATGTCAGAGTCAGGCTCTGTGCAAATGCGGGCACACATGACCTTGACCTGCAGATCTTGGGACGGGAGGCTGTGCGGGTACTTCCTGCCTTTCAACTGTGAGCAATTAATTCTCTTGCCCAGAAGGAAAAAAACACTCCCTCAGCTCCCCGCCCCCTTCTCCCAGTACCAAGGCCCTTCTCGAACACGTCGTCGTGTGCGTCTGCAGGACCTGGGGCTTCAAGGCCTGGAGCTAGCCAGACCCAGGACCTGGACTTCCAGCAGCTGGTCTCGGAAGTACCGATGTTCGAGTCCTCCAGCGAGACTAGAGAGCCTGCGCCCCTGCCCACAGCGCGCACAGCCGCACCCACACTCCAACCTGCTCCTGGTCGTGAGACTCACACGTCCCACCGCTGCCTCAGGCCAAGGGGAACCAGGGAGCCCCGCCTCTCACTAGCTGGCCCCAAAACATCTTGCCCCTCCATCCGAGCCCTGACTGGTCCCCAAAGGTCCCTCCACCCAGCAGAGCCAGCCACAGGGCTCAGGCAGGCAGGAAAGGCCTCAGTCGGTGCCTTCAAACGCTCTCTTCACTCCTTTTTTCACTCCAGAGCTATTCCTAGGATGCCCCATTCAGCCCGTACTTGAGGGCCTGAGTGTTGGGCCCTGGCTTTTAGGGCACTTGTTTGGCATTTAAGGCCCTGAACGCAACTGCCCCCTGCTGCTCGCTCTATCCTTCGCTCCATTGTTCCCCTTCAAAGCATCCAAAAGCCAGGCAGCCCGCAGAAGGCGCGGACCTGCCCGCATGGGGACGGAGGCTCAGCGGCCGACAGGCATCGGGCCCGCCGGGGACGGACGGCAGAGGGCGGGCCGGGTCCCATGGGCCGGGCCGGGCCGGGGCGGAAGGAGGGCGCCGCGGGCGCCGTGGGAGCCTGGGCCACCTCCCTTCCACCGGCGCCGGGGCGCGGCCGACGCAGTGCGCAAGCCCGCCCTTCCCCCGCACCCTGCGCGCAGAGCCCAGTGCCGCCGGACCAATCAGAGCCTGGGAACGAAGCTTGCCGCGGGCTTGCGAACCGGAAGACACTGACGCCAGGCGCGGGGCGGGACAGGACTCCGCCTCCGGCCCATACAAAGGGAAGCCCACGTCTTAAGCCAATCAACACAGCCTCGCCCGAGCCGGGAAGCGGAGAGCTCTGGGCGTGCGCAGACGCGCCTTTCCGGCCCCGGCCCCACCCTGCCGCGCTCTGGGCTCCGCTTCCACAGCTGCCGGCTGCCTGCTGGTCACGTGCGAGGCGCCAGCCAAAGAGAACCGAGCTCCAGGCCTGTGTGGCGAGTTTTCAACCCGGCGGAGGAGCAGTGTGCCACCTGCAGTAGCAGGACAGAGAGGGCTCAGGTATACAGGGCCCGCCCAGGGACTAGGGACAGTAAGTGATGGGTTTGCAGCCGGAGGGGAGGGAAGGGAAAGGAGGAAAGACACAGAAACGAGCGTTACGGTTAGGGTGACTCCATGAAAAACAGGATTTTGATATATATGTGTATATGTATATATATATATATATTTTTTTTTTTGAGACGGGTCTCTGTCCCTGGAGTGTGGTGGCATGATCAGGGCCCACAGCAACCTCCACCTCCCGGGCTCAAGCGATCCTCCTGCTTCAGCCTCCCTAGTAGCTGGGATTACAGGCATGCACCACCACACCCGGATAAGTTTTCTATTTTTAGTAGAGATGGGGTTTCGCCATGCTGCCCAGGCTGGTCTCCAACTCCTGAGCTCAAGTGATCCCGCCCACCTTGGCCTCCCAAAGTGCTGTGATTACAGGCATGAGCCACCGCACCCAACAGCCGCCCAGTTTTGTATTTTGCATGAAATTGTTAATGAGGGAATACATGGCTTTATGCATTTGTGTAACCCCATAGAAACTGTACAACACAGACAGGAAACCTAGTGTAAACCATGGGCTGTAGTTTACAATAACTTATCAGTATTGGCGCATCAACAATAACAAATACACCAACTAATACAAAATGTCAATGGGGAAACGCGGGGAATTGTACTAAATATAAATTATTTTCAAATGCAAACTCAGGTTAGGGAGTAGACTCAAGAGGTATCATGGACTCACTGACCATTAGGGTGGCAGGGGAGGGAGGACTCAAGGACTGTTGATGGGGCATCTGGCTGGGTCATTACTCAGACAGGACATTTGTAGATAAGCCCAATGAGCAGTTGGATGTCCACATCTGGAGCCCACGGGTATGCTGCGGAGCTGCTGTAGCCCGAAGCAGGTGTGATTAGGGAGAGAAAGTCTGAAGGTGAAGGTGGGAAGAGAACTGAAGGCCACCAAGAGTGGGAGCCCTGCTGTTGAGCGTTGAGCCTGAGCAGCCCAGGCTTGTGCCACAAAACACATTCAGCGTGGCCAAGCAGACCTCCAAGGCAGGGTCTCTCCCATAAGTCCAGGGCCTCCTTCCCCGGGGCCACAGCTGCTGAAGGTCATGAGACTAGGGAGTCCCACCTCCAAAGCTCTTTCCTTGTACTCGGGCCTGGCAGGATGCTCTGGGTCAAAAGGCCAAGGCTCACATCCCCACCAGAGGACCTGGAGAAACACACCCTCTAAATGTGCGCACGCTCACACACGAAGTTCCCCAGTGCCACGGAGCGAATTTATTGTGAAAGCTCGTGGGGTGAGGAGGGGATGGGGCAGGCTCTAGGAGGCTGAGTCGGAGGCCTCTGAGCTGTCCTTGACATCTGTGCTCTCTGTGGTCTCGCTGACCTCGCTGAGGTCCTTGCTGTCCCCACCACTATCCTCGGCAGCCAGGCCCTTCTCCTCGCGACAGGCCTCTCCTGAGCTCGGAGGTGAATTGCCTTTGCTCTCCACCTTGTTCTCGATGGCACCCAGCACCACGTGCCTGCCCTTCTCTTTCAGCTCCAGGTGCCGCCTCAGCTGCCACCAGGAACCCAGGGAGAAGCGGGGGCAAAGAGACAGGGCCTAAGTTTCCAGACAAAGGGAGCCTGGCCCTGTCGCTGGCTGAGGAGAGGGGCATAGTGAGGCAGCAGGGCTAGGCAGGACACGCGGGACTAAGTGGGGACACCTGGCTGGAGCCCCAGTCCACCGCTACCTGGGCTTACCGACTACCATGGAGGCCCCCACGACAGAGCGCTGCCCCTTGACCAGCCCTGCCACCCGAGGAGCCTTGGGCAGAACCCTGACTCAGAACTACCTTTGAGCAGGCAGGCCACCCACTGGTCCCCAGACCTCCCCACTTCCCTTCTAAAAGCCTCCTCCCTCTGCCTCTCCCATCACCCTCCAGGCTGCTAGGCAGACGGCGTCCTCTAAAGCCCAGCCTAGGAAACTGAGGTCGTGACTCCTGGCAACGTAGCCACAAGAGCTGGCATCCAAAGTCGGTCTCGCCTGCAGCCACTGTCTCGGGGCTCCTGAGTGCCGCCCCCGCTCGCCTTGCTTGGCTTCATGCAGGCGCTTACCTCGTCGGCCATCTGAGTGAGGTCCCGCTTCATGGCATAGGCATCCTCCCCATCTGCATAGTATTTGGGCTCCACTTCACTGATCCTGGGGGCAGAGGGTAGAGAGCAAGGAGGAAGACCCGTATCCCGGGGACACCCTCCTCCACTCCTGGTATCGTGGCTACTGGAGCAAGGTGCCATGTTTTCTCCCTGAAGGCTCCATCCTGAGACAACAAGTCCAGTGTGACCTGCCCTCTGTTCTCTCCAGCAAAGGCTCCAGGACACAGCGGCCCGCCCCACCCGTCCTGCCCCCGTTCTGTGTCCTTAGCCTGGATACTAAGGATCCATTTCTGTGGTTTCTTGTGAGCTGAAGCCCTGAATTCAGCCTTCCCCTTCCCTCCCTGCCCTGCGCCCTGTCCCTTACTGAGCTGCCTCACAACAGCCATCAGAACCCAGGAAAGATGGTGAGCCCTGTTTAGGGGAGTCATCCCTAGGCAGCACGGCCCTGCCTGAGCAGCTCTGGGGCCGTGACTACACTGGGGAGGTGTGTGTGCAGACTCGCGTGGCCATGTCCCTGGAAGGGGAGCTGGACTCAATGGCCTAGGCTGGCCCTGCCAGGCCTAAGACATGAGGATTGCTGACTTAGCTATAAAGCAATTCCCACCAGACATCATCATCTGGGTCACAGATCCCTCTTGCCAGCATCCAGCCCAGAGGCCACCGCCCTTCCCAACAGTCCCTCTTCTTCATCCCCTACCAAACAGGGGCTGAGTGCAGTTAGTGTCCCTCCACAGGCAGCCCACCCCAGCTTCACTTGCAAGCACTTTTTTCCACTGTCTACTGGGCATGCCAACTGCCAGGTTCTCTCTAGTGTGCTAGGCACACGGGGCCTCCTGGTCCTCAGGCAGACCTCCCCCATCCACTAGGCTGCCTGGCCACTGGCCCTTCCTTCCTGAATGTGCATTCTCCTTGATTCTGCTCTCTCTTGGATTCTTCTAGGTGCTTGGTCATGCTTGAGTCCTGCTCCTCAGCATCTGCTCACGCCAGGGACCCACACCTCTCTATTCCCAAACATTACTAAACAGCCCGTGTGCCCTTCGCCAGCCTCAGCCATCATGGGCCAGAGCTCCTCCATCACAACACACGGAGCACGTTTCAGCAGGCAGGTGCTGTCTCCATGCCGGCTTTTCAACCATCAGCCGCCGAGTGAATGTGGAGGTATCCTGGCAGTGCTGGGGTCCACAGCCTCTTCCCCACAGCCGGCCCACCCCCGACCTGGAAGGCAACTCAGCCGGTCTCAGGTGCCCTGATGGGCCAGACCTGGGATCAACCCCAGCCCATTAGAAAAATCGAGATCTACTTACTGAAAGTTGAGGGTGTTGGAATAGAGGTGCAGGGCGGCCCGGTTACTGCAGGGGAACAAGGCACTGCTGAGCTGCACGGATTTGGCCAGGGAGGGGTAGCACGTCCAGGTCTTGCCCCTCCTCCTGGTCCCTCCTTCCCCCCAGTCCCACTTCCTGGATCTTCACCAAAAGCTGAGGTACCCCAGGACCCCCGTCAAGGCAGTATCTCTCCCCCTCAATCCCCCTTCCCTCAGCCCGGCTTCCACCTCTTCCTGACATGCAGGGAGACGTATTTGGCATTGAAGTTCTCTATCATGGCTCGAGAGGCCTGGTCCATCAGTTTCTGAGCCAGACCAAGGCGCCGGTGGGAACGCTTCACAGCCTGGTGGGAGAAGAGCAGAGATGGGGTGAGGGACTGGGACCTTGAGGGCTGCCCCAACTAAGCCCCACTTCCACCCCCACCAGAGAGCCTGGGTGGACCTTACATACCAATGAGGTGATATGTCCATGGGGCACATCATCTGGGTCCTCTTCCCTGGAGAGGGAGAAAGGAGAGGCTACAAAGGAGCTCAGCGTAGGCACAGCCACCTCCACCCCCCCTGCCATTTGTAGAGTGGACATGCACTACAGCCCCCTAAGACCCCAGCTGGGGGAGAGCCGGGAGCCTCTTGGATCAGAGCAGCCGATCCTGCCACCCTCTGCTGCCTGAAACCCCATGCCTGCCGGGTGTGGGGCACACGCCTATAGTTCCAGCTACTTGGCAGGCCGGGGCAAGAGGACTGCTTGAGCCCAGGAGTTCGAGACCAGCCTGGACAACACTTTTTTTTGTCTCTACAAAAAAAAAATCAAAAAATTAGCTGGATGTGGTGGCGCATGCCTGTGGTCCCAGCTACTTGGTAGGCAGACATGAGAGGATCACTTGAGCCTGGGAGGTTGAGGCTGCAGTGAGCCATGATCATGCCACTGCACTCCAGCCTGGGCAACAGAGCGAGACCCTGTCTCAAAAAATAAAAAAAGAAATGAGCTGTCAACCCACGCAAAGACAAGGCAGAAGCTTAAATGTGTATTACTAAGTGAAAAAAAGCCAGCCTGAAAAAGCTGTATATAGTATGATTCCAACTCTATGACATCCTGGAAAAGGCAAAACCATGCAGACAGTAAAAAATGAGTGGTTGCCACGGGTTAAGGAGAGGCAGGGATGAATGCGTGGAACACAGGGAAACTATCCTGCGATAATATGAAGGTGGACACATGTCATTTGGTCAAAAGCATGGGGCTTACAACACAAAGAGAAGTGCAGTAATGTAAACTATGGGTTTAGTTAATAATAATATATCGGCCAGGCGCAGTGGCTCACGCCTGTAATCCTAGCACTTTGGGAGACAGAGGTGGGTGGAAACACCTGAGGTCAGGAATTCGAGACCAGCCTGGCCAACGTAGTGAAACCCCATTGCTACTGAAATATGCAAAAATTAGCCAGGTGTGGTGGCACGTGCCTGTAATCCCAGCTACTAAGGAGGCTGAGGCAGGAGAATCGCTTGAACCCAGGGGGTGGAGGTTGCAGTGAGCCAAGATCACGCGACTGCACTCCAGCCTGGGCGACAGGGCAAGACTCCGTCTCAAATAATAATAATAATAATAATAAAATAATAATAGTAACATATCACATTCATTTATCACTTGTCACAAGTGGACCACACAAATCCAACATGCTACTAACAGAGGAAGCTGGCAGGGAGGGGATGCTGAGGGGTGCTGTAAGAACTCCATGTCCTTTCTGTTCAATTTTTCTATAAACTTTCAACTGTACTGAAAAGAAGAAGCCTATTCATTTTTTTTAAAGCCCACAGAGGCATCCACCAGACACGTGTAGCTTCTGTCTTCCTCCTTGGTGACTCACATTTTGGCCAGGACATACCCCACAATCTTCCCATTCTCGTCCTCAGCAATGTAAGAGAGCTGGTGACAGAGAGGAAAACAGAGTGAGAAAACTTCATGTCGGAGCTAGAAGAGCCCTTTAGAGGGACACAAACTGGACGAGTGGCGAGTTGTGTGATGGCTCATGACCTCTGGGCTGAGTGACTTGGTCTCCCCCTCGCCACACTGTGCCCTGCCCATACCCAGAAAGAAGACGCAAAGTGGGGATCCTGCCCCTATTCTCTGCCCCCTTCAGGCGCCTTCTTTTCCTTTGCCCCTGTCTGCCAGCTGAAAACACCCGGGACGCCACCGACCATACAGCCCCCTGGGCTCTGACAGACTTGTCCACTCCCTCCAAGATGGCCAGATGGGATTTTCCTCGGCCTGCTTTCCCCCATGCCCAAATTCAGAAGCTGCCCACCTGGGGCCAGGAAAGGCCATGGTAGAAGTAGTATTTCATCTGGTAGTTCTCGGGCAGGCAGAGGAGGTTGCAGTGCTGCATGTTCATTAGGTCCTCTGGCTGCAGGGAAGGAGGGCAGTGGAACGCGCTCAGTCTAAGGCGGCGGTGACCACGGGTGAGAACCCTGCTCCCCGTCGGTCTGCTCGGCCCCCCTCCCTCGGGGCTGGGCAGGCACTGTGACGATCTGACTTTGCACAACGCCCGGAGCACAGGAACAGGAGTGGGCGCCCCGGAGGTCCCCGGAGCCCACCCAACGGAGGCCCGACATCACGCAAACAGGAGGGAATCGCAGCCCCGGCCCCGCGCCCCGGCCTCTTCGGCGGGCTGGGCCAGCCCCATAGGTCCAGCGGCCGCAGGCACACTCAGGGCCACCGGGCCGGGCTCGGCCGGGGCCCTCGGGAGCATGCGCAGCAGCCACCCGGCCCGGCGCCCACGCGGCGCGGACAGCCTCCCGCCCCGGGCGCTCACCCTCGCATTGCGGATGTTCATAACGGCGGCGGGGCTCGCGGGTCCCAGCGGATCGTGAAGGCGCAGTCAGCTGCCGCCGCGCTCCGAAGCGACGCCGGGACGGCCGGGGCTGGGACCGGAGCTGGGCTCGCTGGGCGACGGCGGAAGGGGCGGTGCGCGCCGGGCCGGCCACCGGCCGGAAGTGCACGGCCGCCGGGCCCGTCCTCCCGGCCGCTTGGCCAATGCGCGGGACAGGCCAGCGCACGGGGCGGGCCAATGCGCGGAGCCGGTCAGCGCGGGGCGGGCCTGGGGGCGGGGCGGGCGCTGCCCCGGAGCTGGAGCCGGCCCCTCCCTCGGCGCGGCAGCCCCCCTCCCGCGAGCCCACAGACGCGCGCACAGCCGCAGGTGGAGCGGACTCAGCCTTTATTCCGCGCCTCGGCAGGCGGGGGTGGGGGCGGGGGTGGGGGCGGGGGTGGGGGCGGGGGCGGGGGCGGGGCGGCTCAGCAGGGCGCCCAGCATCTCCTCGCACATGGCTAGGCACCGCGGCACGTGGAAGCAGCCTGCGGGTAGAGGCGGGCAGGTAGTGCGGGCCGGGCGCAGCCGAGAGGCGCAACCCCTGCGGCCCCGCCCTCTCCCCCACTCACCTTTGAAAGGACCTCCCTTGATGGAGAGGGCCACCTTGCCCTCTCGGCTCAGGTAGCCAAACCATTCCCCGTACTCGGGATCGCGAAACTGGAATAACAGAGACAGTGACAGCTAGCGCCTGCAGGACCCGCCCAGATGCCACTGCATCGCTACCAGGGGTCAGAGCCTGGGTTGACCCCAGGTGACGTGGCTCCAGAACCAGCGATCTTAACCGCGACACTGCGTCCTCCACAAAGATGAAAGCAGGGGTGGGCGCAGCAGGCAGGCTACAACTATATAACCGACTGGGCAAGGGGATGAGACACTGCTAGATGGAATGAAAGAACTCTGCCCTGGGGTGTAGAAACGTTCTCTATCGGGCCGGGCGCTGTGGCTTGCGCCTGTAATCCCAGCACTTTCGGAGGCCGAGGCGGGCGGATAACCTGAGGTCAGGAGTTCAAGATCAGCCTGGACAACATGGTGAAACCTCATCTCTACTAAAAATACAAAATTAGCCGGGCGTGGTGGCACGCACTTGTAATCCCAGCAGTATACTCGGGAGGCTGAGGCGGGAAAATAGCTTGAACACAGGAGGCGGAGGTTGCAGTGAGCTGAGATCACGCCATTGCGCTCCAGCCTGGGTGACAGAGCGAGACTCCATCTCAAACAAACAAACGAACAAACAAACAAACAAAAAAGTTCTCTATCATGATTGTAGTCGTGGTTACGTTGATTCAAAGAAACAAAGAACCCGGCCGGGTGCAAAGGCTCACACCTGTAATCCCAGCACTTTGGGAGGCCGAGGCGGGCGGATCACAAGGTCAGGAGATCGAGACCATCCTGGCTAACACAGTGAAATCCCGTCTCTACTAAAATACAAAAAATTAGCCGGGAGTGGTGGCGGGCACCTGTAGTCCCAGCTACTCGGGAGGCTGAGGCAGGAGAATGGCGTGAACCCGGGAGGCGGAGCTTGCAGTGAGCCAAGATCGCGCCACTGCACTCCAGCCTGGGCAACAGAGCCAGACTCTGTCTCAAAAAAAAAAAAAAAAAAAAAGGGAAAAGAAAAGAAACAAAGAACCCTGATGGAGGCGACGACCTGTCATGAAACTCTTAAGAAGTGACTCCCTTGGAGCTCCCATTCCCGGCTTCACAGGCCTGTCTTCCAGTAGATGCACAATCTCATCTGACTCCTGTGCTGGCTCACCATTGGTCCCAAACTCATCTCCCCCTCCCTCTGCCCCTGCCCAGTGCCCATTCCACTCTCTTTCCTTCTCTCTCCACTAGCATTCCATGGGGCACCTGTCTCAGGGAGGCTTGTCAGTTCAGCCCCTTCTCAAAAGGATCATGGAATCAATTACATTGAAGTCCACTATGAAAATGTCTCTTTAAATGGTGGCCCATAAGAGTTGGTGTATTCTTCTTTGTAGGAAGTAAAACTAGTCCTGGGCTGGGCACAGTGGCTCACGCCTATAATCCCAGCACTTTGAGAGGCCGAGGCGGGAGGATCACTTGAGGCCAGGAGTTTAAGACCAGGCTGGGAAACATAGTGAGACCCCATCTATACAAAAAAAAAAATTAAAGAATTAGCTGGGCGTGATGGCACACAGCTGTAGTCCCAGCTACCTGGGTGGCTGAGGTGGAAGGATCGCTTGAGCCCAGGAGGTTGAGGCTGCACTGAGCCATGATTGTGCCACTGCACTCAGCCTGGGCGATAGAGACCCTGTCTCAAAATAAATAAATAAATAAAAACTAGTTCTGTGTGTATTCATTCTATCTTTTGAGTTACATTGTTCAAGTCCTTACTTATTTTTTGACTGCTTGACATGACACAGGAAGGTAAAGAAGAATTTCCTTCAATGTCTGGATTTTTGCCTTCTGTATTCTGTTATGTTGGTTGATGCATAATGACTTACCTGTTTTTTTGTTTGTTGGTTGGTTTTTTGGTTTTTGTTTTTTTAAGACGGAGTTTCGCTCTTGTCACCCAGACTGGATGGAGTGCAGTGGCGTGATCCCAGCTCACTGCAACCTTCACCTCCCAGGTTCCAGTGATTCTGCTGCTTCAGCCTCCTGAGTAGCTGGGATTACAGGCACCGGCCACCAAGCCCGGCTAATTTATTTATTTATTTATTTATTTATTTATTTATTTATTTTATGGAGTTTTGCTCCTGTTGCCCAGGCTGGAGTGCTTCCCGGGTTCAAGTGATTCTCCTGCCTCAGTCTCCCCAGTAGTTGGGATTACAGGCACCCGCCACCACACCCGGCTAATTTTTTGTATTTTTAATAGAGATGGGGGTTTCACCATGTCAGCCAGGCTGTTCTCGAACTCCTGACCTCAAGTGATCCGCCTGCCTCGGCCTTTCAAAGTGCTGGAATGACAGGCGTGAGCCACCGCGACCAGCCCAATTTTTGTATTTTTAGTAGAGACGGGGTTTCACCATGTTGGCCAGGCTGGTCCAGAACTCCTGACCTCAGGTGATCCACCCGCCTCAGTCTCCCAAAGTGCTGAGATTACAGGCATGAGCCACCATGCCCAGCTGATTTACCTGTTGATTATAACTTTCGTAATTGTTTAATGTCATCTATATCTTATTAAAATGTATTCCTTCAATTTCATTTTTGAGTTAGAACTGGTGGCCCCTAACACACACTCTATGAATGCATTAAATATTAAGATATAGCTGCAGGTCTAACAACCCTGCTGCTTTGGAAGTAGTGATGAATATATGTGATACTTGCAGATGTCTCTCTAACTGCAATGCAATATAAACACATCTGGATTTCTATCGGTGACAAAGCCAGGCACTTCTATTACCAATGTGGTTCATTGCCTCCACTCATAATGGCAGCAAATGCTAGTTTCAGTTAGAGGTTAGTACAAATAAAGATGTGATTCTCCGCCCCCGGTTTCGAAGCTCACAGACCCCAGAATAAGATCCCCTGCTATAGTCCTCGCAGTACCAGGGTTCACCAGTGGAGTCGGAGTCGTGGCTTTAGAAACGCATGATGAATCTTCATTCATTCACCACCCAGGCCTTGCCACCACTGGGTGCCATGCCCTTTCCACTGGGTGCCATGCCCTTTCCACTGGGTGCCATGCCCTTTCCTGTGTTCAGCAGCTCGAGTTGCCTCCTGGGCAGCAGTCAAGACAGCTTATCACTCTGCTCCTAGCACTTGGGCTTCAGGGAGCCCCTGGCTTGGTTTTCTTCCTGCGTCACCACTGATTCTTGTCTCCTTTGCTGGGCCCCCATTTCCCTTTTTGCCTCATAGATCTCAGCAGCATCTGTACTCTTTTTTTTTTTTTTTTTTTTTTTGAGACCAAGTCTTGCTCTTGTCCCCCAGGCTGGAGTGCAATGGTGCGATCTCGGCTCACTGCAACCTCTGCCTCCTGGGTTCAAGCAATTCTCCTGCCTCTGCCTCCCAAGTAGCTGGGATTACAGGCACCCACCACCACGCTTGGCTAATTTTTGTATTTTTAGTAGAGATGGGGTTTCACCATGTTGGCCAGGCTGGTCTTGAACTCCTGACCTCAGGTGATCCACCTGCCTCAGTCTCCCAAAGTGCTGGGATTACAGGCGTGAGCCACCGTGCCCGGCCTTTTTTTTGAGACATAGTCTCGCTCTGTTGCCCAGCCCAGGCTGGAGTGCAGTGGTGTGATCATAACTCATTGCAGCCTCAAACTGGGCTTAAGCAGTCCTCCTGCCTCAGCCTCCTGAGTAGCTAGGACTACAGGTGTGCATGACACCCAGCTAATTTTTTAAAATTTTTTGTAGAGACCAGGTCTCGTTATGTTGCCCAGACTGGTTTTGAAGTCCTCGGTTCAAGCGATCCTCCCGTCTCAGCCTGCCAAAGTGCTAGGATGATAGACATGAGCCACTGTGCCAGGCAGCATCTACATTCTTGTGATACTGAAAACATTCATGGTGAGTCCAGATCTCTCCCTCTGAACTAGAGACTCAGGAATCCCACTGCTGCTCCACCAGACTGTGAACCCTCTGTCCCCAGCTCCCACCTGGGCCAGCCCTCACTGGCTGGGATGACAGCTACAGCTTCCTCTGCTGTCCCAGCTTCTGCCCTGTTCCCTACAGACTTCCCCCATAACACCCTCCCCTCCAAGCCCCAGGACCCAGGTAACAATGGAATCAGACCAGGCAGCTGGAGTCCGTCCCTTGCCCACTCTGCCTTTATCCTCCCGGGCTGCCAGGCCCCCATGCTGTGCCACATGCCCCACCCTGCCCAGACTCCCAGTCCCTCAGACACACCCCTGATTGACTCGGCCCCTGCTCAGTGCTTCCCTGCTGCCACCCCATAGGAAAGAGCCCCCCCACAACCCTCTCCAGTGGTATTATTCCCACAGCTGTCACTCTCACCACCACCTAGGTCTGCTTGCTTACACTCTGCTCCTCCCGCCCCCACCACCAAAATTCGAGCTCTAGGAGGGCAGAGGCTTCTTCGTTGACTGAACAAACAGCACTGGGGCTCCGGAAACTCTCAGACCAGCTGAGCGACTGTGCTCAGCGAGGGGGCAAGAGCGCAGCCAGGCCAGACTCCCCCCATTCCCCCATTCAGCCTCTAGAGGGGACAAGGAGGCAGCTCTCACCTGGCGGAAGGTGTACTCAGCCACTTGGTAGAAGAGGCGCAGCAGCACAGGGTCCCCACTGTCACTGTAACCCATGAGGAAGGCAATCATGGCTTCACTGTGTGGCCACCAGAGCTTCATGGCCCACTCCAGCTGAGGGGAGAGCAGGGGCAGGCATCTCAGCAGGAAATTCCCCTCCGCAACTTTCCAGACCTGGCTGCGTCTCCATTGGCCCAAGCTACTGGAGGTGAATTGCGGGACATCTTTGGAAGTTCTGAAGGACCCCTCCCAGTGATATCAGCTTCCTGACCTGTAGATTCTTGAATAGACACCAGGGCCCCAGACGAATGGCATATATGTCTGAGCATCAGCGTTTCGCCAGCTCCCTGGTGGCCTCCATATGACATGGTGTCAGAGGTGTGTGAACCAGAGCAACTCCATCTTAAACAGGAGCTGGGTCAAATGAGGCTGAGACCTACTGGGCTGCATTCCCAGACGGCTGAGGCATTCTAAGTCGCAGGATGAGATATGAGGTCGGCACAAAATACAGGTCATAAAGACCTTGCTGATAAAACAGGTTGCAGTAAAGGAGCCGGCCAAAACCCACCAAAACCAAGGTGGCGACAACAGTGACCTCTGCTCGTCCTCACTTCCAACAGTTTACAAATGCCATGGCAACGTCAGGAAGTTACCCTATATGGTCTAAAAAGGGGAGGCATGAATAATCCACCCCTTGTTTAGCATATCATCAAGAAATAAGCATAAAAATGGGCAACCAGCCGGGCGCGGTGGCTCACGCCTGTGATCCCAGCACTTTGGGAGGCTGAGGCGGGCGGATCACCTGAGGTCGGGAGTTCGAGACCAGCCTGACCAACATGGAGAAACCCCGTCTCTACTAAAAATACAAAATTAGCCAGGCATGGTGGCCCATGCCTGTAATCCTAGCTACTCGGGAGGCTAGGGCAGGAGAATCGCTTGAACCCGGGAAGCAGAGGTTGTGGTGAGCCGAGATGGCGCCATTGCACTCCAGCCTGGGCAGCAGGAGCAAAACTCCACCTCAAAAAAAAAAAAAAAAAGGCAACCAGCAGCCCTCAGGGCTGCTCTGCCTATGGAATAACCATTCTTTTATTCCTTTACTTTCTTAATAAACTTGCTTTCACTTTGCATTGCGGACTCGCCCTGAATTCTTTCTTGGGCAAGATCCAAGAACCCTCTTCTGGGGTCTGGATCACGACCCCTTTCCTGTAACACTGGCACAGAAGCTGAGAGCAGGCCTCTAGGTTCCAATCCAGCCCCAGGTTACCCTCTAGAGAAGCAACCACCTCCCTGGGCAGAAAGCCTTAGAACAGCGTGGGTCACACATGGCCCTGGGCGCTCTCCCACCTGGGTGGGGCAGAAGTTATCAGCATCCTGGAAGTAAAAGAGGCCTCCGTGGTCAGGGTCCCATCCGGAGTGGAAGGGCAACAATAGGAACTTGTCAACCACGTGGGCTCGAAGTTCGGGGTCGCCTTTCCGAATGCAATGACGGAGCAGAAACCAGCCGGCTTCCAGCGTGTGGCCTGGTGAGGGGTGGAGTACGGAAGGGTGGGGGGGTGGGGTTGAGAGAGGGAACAGAGGGAGCAAAAGCCCCTGGCACCTCTCTGCTCCCACCCTAACAATGAGCGAGGCTCTGAGCTCCCTGGCCCTGGAAGCCTGCTCCTCTGCAGAAACCCCCAGCCTTGGGAAGCCCATCCTCGCTCCTCTGCCTCCTCAAGGCACCCCCGCCAGGCACTCCCCTATCTGAAGCCCAGAACACAAGGCTCAGCGCTCCCCTCCTCCTGGGTGGCCCCCAGCCCACCCCGCCCCTCACCTGGGTTCTGCTGTCTCCCCAGGCAGCCAGGAAGTTCCTTGCCACCCTCTGACACATTCTCCAGCACAGCTTGTCCATCCCTCTACCGGGAAGGAGCAGAAGGGAATGTTGCCTCCAGCCCTTTCACCCACCCAGCCACCCAACTAGAAAGACCCAGCTCCAGAAATCCCTTCCTCCCTCCCTCTTACCCAAGCCCCTGGACCTGCTGGCTTGGGTGGGCCAGGCTCAGAGGGGCATTTAAGGAGGGGCTGATTCACTCCCTTGGGCCTAGCAAGTTGTTGTTGTTGTTGTTGTTGTTGTTGTTTTAGACAGAGTCTTGCTCTGTCACCCAGGCTAAAGTGCAGTGGCCGCAATCTCGACTCACTACAATCTCCACCTCCCGGGTTCATGCGATTCTCCTGCCTCAGCCTCCCTTGGGCCTAGCAAGTTGTTGTTGTTGTTGTTGTTGTTGTTTTAGACAGAGTCTTGCTCTGTCACCCAGGCTAAAGTGCAGTGGCCGCAATCTCGACTCACTACAATCTCCACCTCCCGGGTTCATGCGATTCTCCTGCCTCAGCCTCCCTAGAGGCTGGGATTACAGGCATGCACCACCATGCCCAGCTAATTTTTGTATTTTTAGTAGAGACGGGGTTTCACTATATTGGCCAGGCTGGTCTCCAACTCCTGACCTCAAGTGATCCGCCCGCCTCAGCCTCCCAAACTGCTGGGATTACAGGCATAAGCCACCACGTCCAGCCCGGGCCTAGGAAGATGTAATCCTCACTTCTGGCCTGATCCTCTCCAGCAGGGGAGGGTGAAACATTGAATGGGGACAGACAGGGCGGGTTTCACGGCCCAGAGGCCTGGAAGGGACTTGGGTGGGGCAGGAGGGGTCTCCTTCTGTCAGGCCTTGCCTGGGGCTCCGCATCCTCCCTCCAGCCCTCAGGCCCTCCACCTTCCCCAGGTGGGGACATCCCCGAATCTCTGTCTCACCAGGTGTGTCGAGCCCCAGGGTGCCCAGGGGAGTGGGGGAGTGGAAGGCCTCCCACCACCCCAGCTCCCCAGGCATCCCCCACCTGCACGTGCTGCAGAATCCTCCGGGCGCACCAGTCCCCCAGCTCTGCGTATTTGCCCGCCAGCTCCTCATCTGCCTCCCCGAGCTGCTCCACCAGGTTCAGTAGCATCATGGGCACCGCCATGGGCTCCGCAGCCGGGGCCCCCTGGAGCTGGGGCCGGCCCAGTCCCGACGCGTCCTCCTGCACCCAGTGGACGATCTGATCCATCATCTCCACCGCTTCCGTCTGGGGGTGCAGGAGGCAAGGGGAGGCCCAGGCTGAGGCTACATCCTGTGCCATCCCCCTGGACACGGCCCTGGGGTGGGAGAGCCAATTCCTCTCCTGAACCCAGAGACACCTTCATCCAGGGCCTACTTGGGACCTGGCACCCAGCGTCCAGTAGGGGCCAGTCAGATCCGCCCCACTCTGCTCCCAGTCTGGGGGTGCAGCCCCTTCCAGGCTGTGGGGTCAGGGTCTGGCAGCACAGGGAGCCCAGGGAGGAGGGAAGGGCCTTTTCCCAGTTGGGGGCAGGGCGTGGATAGGGCCCTCTCCGTCTGCGCCCCTGTGGGGGTAGGGGAGCGTTCAGAGGTGAAGGGGACTTGGCCCACAGATGGGTCCATGGGAGGGGACTTGCGTAGTGAGTGGGAATGCATCAGGTGGCCATGGCAGGGTCGCAGGGTGGGGTCTTCAGGGGCACCCTCCTCTCACACACCTGGTACCGCACTTCCCCTGTGGCCCTCCACAGCTCGTTCATGGCCATGGTGTAGAAACACTCACTGAAGATGGTTCGCTGCACCTTGACCGGGCGGCCGTCCCGAGTCAGCACAAAGGCACACTTCTTGCCAGGAGGTGCCACCCGGGCATACCGCAGCAAGAACTCACCACCTGGAGGTTGGGGGGTTGGCATGCCAGGGGTAAGGCCAGGACGCCCCGCACACACCACCCTTGAGCCTCCCCAAGTCCTTCGCTGCTTCTAGACCCCTCTAGGAACTCCGCACATGTGCCCTGTTGAGTAAACATGGACGGAGTCACTGGGAGATGGGCAGGAAGGGGGCACCTACCTGCTTTTGCTGCGTCCAGAAGCTGAGCATGGCGGAAGCGCTCAAAAGTGCGGTACAGGCGACAATACATCCATACCTGCGGGGTACGGGAGGGAAAGTGGCTTAAGTGGCCGGCTGGGGTGAGGTGGGGAGACCTTTGAGGCGATGGGCCGTGTGCCTGAGCTTCCAGGCTGGGAACACCATACCTGCCTCCCCTGCAGCCACACATACTTGAGGTCATCATACACCCGCCCCTCGCGGCCAAGGCACGTGAAGAAGCCCCTGTGGGAAGGCAGGGTTAGCAAAGTCTGGAACGGGCCTTGCCAGCCCCTCCTGCCCCCTCTGGGGCCAGCAAATCTGTGAGGTGCCTGAGAGTGAGAAGGGGCCTCAGGAAGGGCAAAAACCCTGCTGAGGACTCCAGAAGCACGCCGAGTACCCGTGCTCCTGGTCGTGGGAGTGCTCCATCCAGAAAGCCACCACGCGGTCCAGCTCCTGCCCCACGCGCTCCTTCCAGGCCTGCAGAGTCTCTCGCTCTTTCTCCATGTCCTAGGGGAAATGGGGCTTGAAGGCGCAGCCCCCACATGGGACCTAGGCCCCCCCAGCCTCGGGAACCAGCCCTCAGGGATCTCCCCACGTCTGCACGGGGCTTCAGACGTCACCATCCCCGGGACCCTCCAAGACAGCACTCCCCCCAAGCACCCCACCACTGGCCTGTCGCGCTGGGAGACCCTTGCTCATCCCTCCTGCTCCTCTAGGAAGCCAGACAGAGTTGGTCGCGGTCCCGTGACTGTCACTCAGCTGACACAGCCGCGCCCGGCTCACCCACCCCCTCCTCTTCAGGGTTCCGCTGGGCCTGGGGGCGGGGCTTTGAGGCCCCGCCCCCGCACTTGTTCCTGCCGCGACCCTCCACTCGAATGGGCCAGTCCCTCCAGGGCCCCTGCTGGGAGCTCTGGTCTCAAGATCCTGCTTGGTGGGAAAAGCTGGGATGGCCGGAAGGTCTGGGATGAGGGGGAAGGGGGAACGGGGCTGCCACCCACCCCGCCCTACACCAGGGGCCCCGGCAGGGCGGCTGAGGGCCTTGGCCCTACCAAGCCTGTGGGGCAGGGGTGCAGCAGGACAGGGAACAGCTAGTGGGCCTGATTGCAGAGGTCCCTCTGACCTGTCACCACACAGGGTAGACAGGAGGCAAGTTCTGTTTTTTTTGTTGTTGTTTGTTTGTTTGTTTCTTTGTTTTTTGAGACAGTGTCCTGTCGCCCAGGCAGCTCACTGCGGCCTTGACCTGCCAGGCTCAAGCGATCCTCCCACCTCAGCCTCCTGAGTAGGTGGGACCACAGGTGTGGGCCACCATGCCTGGCTAATTTTTGTATTTTTAGTGGAGACAGGGTTTTGCAATGTTGCCCAGGCTGGTCTCGAACTCCTAAGCTCAAGCGATCCTCCTGCGTCAGCCTCCCAAAGTGCTGGGATTACAGGCGTGAGCCACCGCACCCAGCCTAGCAAGTCCTCTCTTTTGAATCAGTTTGTCATCAACTACCTCAACAGTCAGTAATGGGCAGCCATTGGCGCTAATTTTTTTTTTTTTTTTTTTTTTTTTTAGTAGACGGTTTTTCACCATGTTGGCCAGGCTGGTCTCAAATTCCTGACCTTGTGATCCACCTGCCTCGGCCTCCCAAAGTGTTGGTATTACAGGTGTGAGCCACCGCGCTCGGCCTTGGCACTGACTTCTTTACACAAGTGACACAGCTCTAAGGCCAGACAGTAACTGCAGGTAAGAGCCCACACCCCCCTTCTCTGGGCCTGTTTTCCAGCTGCCCAGATCTGTCTGTAGCTCTATGACTGACCCGATGATGCTACAAGGCAGCTGGGCTGAGGTGGTTCCTACCTTCCAGGCCAACAGTGCACAAAATGGTTCCCGCCTCTGGGCGTGGTACTGCACTGCTGGTCTTTGATGCCACAGTGGCTGTCTCAGTCCCTGCTGCAGGCTGACCCACCCAACCCCAAACAGTTCCCCTTTGGGGTGCTTGGTAATGAGGCTGATGCCCCTGGCAGCTGGGGAGGCATCCTCTGTGTGCTCCCACCCACCCTCGGCCTCGGCTCATGCTCAGGGGATGAGCTTTGTGCCCAGCCGGGCTGTATCTACCTGCCCTGCTCACAGGCCTGTCATGTTCATGTTCATGTCCAGCCTCCCTCCTGCCTCCCCAGACTGAGTGGTGCCCTCAGACGGAAACTTGGTATTTTCAGATAAACACCAGAGGCATGACTGATGTGGCCCTTGCCTTGTGGAGTGTGATGCAGCCGCGGTGAGACAAGTGAGCTGAAGGAATGCGGAGGGTGGGTAGCCCCACAAGTGCCAGCTACAGAAGTGGGGTAGGAAGAAGCCTTGTACCAGCCCCACCAGGCGAAGCGCCCACAAAGCCATTTGCCAAAGGTATGGCAAATCCGAAAGGCCCCTCGGTTCTGGGGCCAGCCCCATGTGGCCCCTGGCCTCCACCAGCCCCAGCCATGACTCCTACCGCTCTGCTCTGAAGGACTTTCCCACCCCTCTCCTTGGGCCTCTGCGAGGCTAGGCTCCAAGGCAGGTCACAGTTGGCGCGGTGGGTAAGACAGAGCCATGGCTCCTGGTGTCAAGCCCTGGCCAGTCTGCTTCCCCCCACCCCCACATGACACAGCAGACCCCACATGACAGAGGCTTCCCAGAAGAGGTCGCATTCGACAGGGCCTTGCACACACACCCATGCCACAGGTGGAGACACGGAGGCTTTGGTTACTCCAGGAGCTTCTGGTAGCGGAGTGCCTGGGTGCTCTGAGAGGAAGGCTGGGCAGTAGAGGTGTGTAGGGGAAACAAAGGCAGGCGGCAGGGGCTTGGAGGGGGCGGGGAATGCAGGTGCGCCAGGAGCACCAGGCCCCAGAAGCAGGGTGTCACTCCCCTCAGACCCGCCTAGGCCTGTGCTGCTCCGGCCACCTTGCCCCGGAGCTTTCTGGGCCTCCTGGTACAAATTCAGCCCACGGGATCCCAGCTGTCCTACCGACCCAGCTGCTAGGTGGTCAGTCTGGATCACAAGCTCTTGCTTCTTCCCCTTGGGGGCATGGCTCACATTTAAGAGGAAGCCAGAGGAAGGGATCCACCTCTGCAGTACCCATGGTGTACTTGACTCAGCCCACCTCCCCCCAACCCACCCAAGGAGGCTGCCGCTGGTGACCTGCCAGGCCTTTGCCCCATCCTATCCTCTAGTGCAGGAGGGGAGGGAGGGAGATCTGGCCCCCAGACACAGGAAGTCAGCAGCAGCTGCCCAAGGGGCCCTTTGGCCCTTGCCCTGCAAGGCAGCTACCAAGCAACCTGTTGGAACCTGGTCCGACTTGGTCCAAAGACCGGAGGCCACAGCAGAGGCCTCACTCTGGGGCCTTCTACACTTTCACCAGAGCTCAGGTCTCCCTCCAGGGGGCTCCCGTGAGCCTCGGGCAGGTCTCAGCCTTCCCGCTCAGGCTTCCTGAGAGGATGCCGGGACACAGTGAGACACCTAGTGGTTATTTCAAAAAAAGTCTTTTAATTGTTCAAAATAGCACAAAACGACATCGCACTATGGTAATATTGAGTCACAGGGGTTACTCTACAATAGTGAACGGTGTACTCTCCTCAGAAACAAATCAATAGGCGCGCGAGAGAAGGGATGGGGTAAAACAACAGGACCAGGTGAGTGGGCTCCAAGGTGACTAAACGTGACATTTTCCACAGCGAAATATACTATAATACAACAAACCAGAGGCCCTGGAGGACACAGGCTGCTGCGTCTCCAGGCAGAGGTCGGTAGGGGAGGGCTGGAAAGATTGGCTGCTCGGTTCAAATCCTTCTGACTTGCTGGCAAGCCTTGCTCCTCGACAGAAGTTTGGGGTGGGGGGCAGAAAACTCCAAGCAGATCCCCCAGCCTCGGAGCCTGGCCTGAGTTCCATGCTGCACAGCTGCTGCTGGCGGCCTGCTCCATTGCCCTAGCCTCCCTTGTGGGTGACACTACACAGTCACCCTCCCAAGCTGCCTCCAAGGACGCCTGGTTCCCCTCCATTCTCCACCCTTTCCATGACGATTTGGGGGAGGTGGAGCAGTGGCTGCGGAAAGCAGCAGCCCTGTTTGGGAGGCGGTGCCGGTGGTGCTCAGGGAGGGGGCATGGGGAGAGCTGGAAATCCAGGACAAGGAGGCCCCAGCCCTCCCTCAAGCTCCCCTAGGCTCGACCCTATAGATGCGGAGTGATCGCCCATGAGGAATGAGCTGTCCTTCCTTTGTTCCAGCGGCCTGAGGACAGGCAAAAGGGCAGAGGGCAGGGGCCAGCAACAGGAAGTTGGGCTGGGTGGCAAACAGCAGGCCCCTCGTGGCAGATTTCACACCTCTCCTGCCCTGGCTGGCCCCAGCTTTTCCTCCAGAAAGATCCCTGCCAAGAATTAGCCAAGAAGAAAAAAGTAAAAAAACAAAAACAAAACAAAACAAAACAAAAAAAAGAAGAGAAAAGAAAAAAGATTACACATTCTGTACACAGCTAACAACAACAAAAAAGGGACAAAACCCCACACGCTAAAATTACAATGAAAGTGTGAACTTCACCAATTTCAACCTAAAAAACACAACAAATGCAGCAGTTGGCAGTGCGGCCTGCAGGGAGGTCTGCACAGGCGCTGCCCAGGCCGCCGCGGGGCTCCTTGCCCCTTTTTTCTTTTTCCTTCTTTTCTTTTTTAAAATGGGAAAGAAGAGGGGGAGGGTAGAAGAGGTGGGAGCACAAAGGCCTCTGAGAAAATGTGTAAGCTTCCTGTGGGGTCACTGAGCAGGGTGGGCCGGGGGAGCCTGAGGAAGGGAAGTTAGGTGACTGGAAACACAAGGGGAAGAAAAGAAAACAGAACCAGACACCCAGGCCAGGGTGCCAGGAAAGCCACTCTGGGGAGGGCCAAGAGGGACGCCTTTCCTCCCCTCCATGCCCGCCCCCGACCTGGCCCTCAGGAACGCACAGCCTTGGGAGGGCGGAGCTGGCTGTCCTCAGCTCCGCCTTCCCTCCCCGCAAAAGTCTCTCCCCAGGGTGGGCGGCAGCGGGGAGCAAAGGAAGCGCGCTCCTCTCTCTGCTTTCCCATCTGCCTCTGCTTCCTCCCAACAGCAATGGTAAAATGTGCTTTCTTTAGATTATTTTAAAAACAGAGAGAAAGAGAAAGGGGAGAGGAGTGAACAGCGGCTCGCGAGGGTGAAGTGCGAATGCTGGGACGGGGTGGGAGGGGTGGGCCCTGGCGGGTGTTCCTGAAGCAGGGGGGTCTGGAGAAGAATCCAGGGGCTAGTCAGCTTCCTCTCACTGACCATCGGCCTTAGATTTCTTTGGAGCAGATTTCCTTGGAAGGCAGAAAAAGGAAAGAGAAAGTTAGTGTGGGCCCTGCACCACTGGAGGCCCTGCTGGTGCAGGGCCGGTTAGGGGCCCCCAGTCATTTGACAAGAGGCTGAACCCAGCTATTTCCACCCCTAGTCTCAGAAGGTTCCCGAGAGGGGCTTCCTGCTTACATTTCTGGAGAGGACATGGGCCGCTTGTTGGCCGGCTTGGTGCCAGAGCTGTCTTTACTGGTTTCTGGAAGGAACGGGAGAGATGCGTGAGCAGCACTGTGACAGAACAAGAGCAAGGAACACATGCGCCCTGCCCGCCTGCAGAGTCTCTTGGTGCCACATGGCATGACCCGCAGCTGGCAAGGGTGGGGCGCCTGCCCTATGGGTGGTCACCTTTTACGCCACTCCTTGGGACCAGAACACGACACCACTCACTCCCCTCTGGACATAGGTTAGAAACCCACTCAGCTCAGCTCCCACCTCTCACTGCCCTCCCAGGTCCCAGAGCCCCAGGGGAGCTGGAGCAGGAGCATGACCTGACAGGAGGCAGGCCGGCCTCCATCCCTCACCTGCTGCACTCCAGGGACCTGGGACGTGCTGTTTTCGGGCCTGGAAACCTACACTTTCCCGCCAGCCCTCTCACTGCTTGTCCCCTCAAACATCCTGGGGTGGCGTCCCCTGCACCCCCAGGCCCGGAGCTGGGTCCCCTGCTCTACTCGATGGCCACCCCCGTGGGGGGCTGTGTGCGCGCCAAAGGAAGCAGGGAGACGCCGCACATGGGAAAAAATCTCAGATGGTGACAGTTCCTCCTGCTGCACCCGGCTTCCTGGGCCTTCCCTGTGCCTGAAGAGCCCCACGAAGGACACTCACCCTGCAGCCACCTCACTTGTGTGGCCGGGCCATAGCCCTTCTCATTGCGGGCGGCGATGCGGAAGATGATGGCGGGCTTGGTGGTGTAGTCGATGTGGGCGTTGGAAAGGCTGGAGGACTGCACCAGGCAGGAGGGGCTGGGCCCGCAGTACACCCGCATGAAGGCCAGCTGGGCCGGGGTGGAGCTCTTGAGCTCGCCCCCAGCCTGTGAGCTCTGGATGGCCAGGTACACGGAGTACTCGATAATCTTGCCGGAGGTCACAGAGGGTGGCTCCCAGGTGAGGTGAGCACCATCCGGACTCTAGAACCCAGGGGGTCAGAAGGTCAACAGAACAGGCTAGAAGCTTCCAGAACTGACTAATCATGGTTCCCATAAGCCATTTTCTAACACAGTAGAGATATTCCATGTGGTAGTTCAAGGAGCTTCAAAGAGATCTTCCCCCAAGTGGAAGGACTAAGACAAACTGGGACTCAAAACCTAGCTCTCCTATGCCCCCCCCGGCCACCTCATGTGCTGAGGCAGGCAGGAACCAACCAGGGACAGACGGCCACCCCACAGCAAGACTCACTTTGCTGATTTTAATGGCACAAGGGGCCCCTGGGAAACCAGGCAGGCACGTCTTAAAGGCTGAGATTTCGCTGAAGGGCCCCCGGCCACAGGCATTGATTCCGGCAACACGAAACTTATAGGCTGTGCCTGGCTGCAGCTCCTGCTTCTTCAGCTGGTTATAGTCAGGGACGGTGCCCAAATCATCCTAGGAAAAGAGGAGTGGCATGAACGCCACTGTGGAGAAGGCAGCTCTGGGCCACCCCAGAACACTGCAGGTCCATGGTAACTATGGGCCAGAGGGAAAAGAGGTCAGCGGTGGCTGGCCCCTCACGGCAAGGAGGGACGTGGCGAGGCTGACTGTGGCCAGGTACTGGCGGGAAGGAACCAAAGCTCTCCTTTTCTACTGCTTCAGGGGGGATGGTCTCTGCCCACCTTCCTCAGGCTTCCTGGCTACTCAGCTTGGCCCAAAGATGGAGGAGTTTCCTGTAAGCCCCGCTCAGGGTGGTGGAGCCAAGACCCACCCACCTGAGGACATCAGCACCTGGGGACACTTACGTCTGATGGGACAGCATCATCTGGTGGCAGGAAATAGTGTGTCACCATTACGTTGGTGCCCTTAATGACTCCCACATCAAACCACTGGTTTTCCTTCTTCATGGGGGCTTTGCTGGGTGGGGGCGGCAGGTCTGGCTTCTGCAAGACAGAATCGGTGCGACGAGATCAGGCCCTCAGCACCTAGAGGCAGTGCTGCCCCCCAGGCCACGGACTCAGGAGCCCCAACACACCCGACTCACCACACCCAGGGACTCGATGCCATTGGCCACTTCGGTCAGGGTAGCTGCAGCCTGCAGCTTGGCTGGGCTGGCCACCACAACCGGCTGGGGGGCCACAAATGTGTTGGATGGAGCCAGGCCTAGGAAGAAAGAAGGTGTCAGCGGGAAAGACTCGGGAAACCTGGCTCCCAAGTGGGACCGAGCCTCCCGTCCTGCCCTCACCTCCCTGGGTGCCCCCACCACCCCAGCACCAATTCGCCCTCAGTCGCTTACTCTCAGTGGCCGTTGAGGGCAGCAGCGCCACAGTGCTGGGGACCGTGCCGGCCAGCTCATTGAGGCAATTGCTCTCAATGGCCGGGTCGTTGAGACTGTCGGCAGGGGCCAGGGCCTCAGTGGGGAGGTGGTGATGCTGCTGCTGGGCCTGGGCCTCCTGCAGCTGCTGCTGCTGCACCAGGGCAGCCAGCTCCTGCTGTGTCAGCACAATGGGTATGGTGGTGGCCTGGCCCTCCTGACCCTCGGCCGACAGGTGCCCCAGCTCCGCCTGAGTCACGGTTGCTGCTGCCTCGGAGGTGTCCATGGGCTCGCCGGTGCCTGCTCCAGGGTCGAGAGAAACACTACTTACTAGGAAGGCTGGCCAGAAGCGGGCAGCCCGGGCGGAGGCCCCCAAAGCCTGTCTTAGAGACCCCGTCCACCTCCTACCGTGCTCCACTGTAGGCTAAGCCCTGGCCGAGGGGCCCTGCCTGTTTCCCAGGCGCTAACCCCAGCCAGCCTGTTCTACACGGCAGTCTCTACTACTTGGCCTGCCTGGGGTCCCCTGCGCTCGTCCTCCCCATCACATCTGGCTCATGCCACCCTCGAGGGAAATGGGCTCCTCTTCCCAGACTGTCTCCGCGGCCTATTGCTCCCTCGAGGGGCCCGGCTTCCCCAGGGTTGCACTGGCACTCACCCATGACGGCCTGCTGCGCAGCCTGGAGCACCGCCTGGATGGCCAGGGCCTGGGCTTCCTCTGTGGCTGCGGCCTGGGCAGCTGCTTCTGCAGCAGCCGTCACTGCCAGCTCCTCGGGGGTGAGCCCCGTTACCATGAGGGTGGTGGTGCCAGCTTGGGCCTCGGCCATTAGCTCTTGGGGAAGTGATAACTGGTCTACTTCGGACTGTGTGGGTGGGGGTGGCTGGACCACCACAGTGGCCACCACCGCAGAGCTGGCAGACTCCTGGCCCGAAGATGGCTCCCCTGTGCTGCTCAGATCCACGGCGGCCGGGAGCTCAGGGGTCTGGGAGGCTGACAGGACCTCGGCGGACTCCCCCATCAGGGCTGTGGAAGCCGACTGCAGAAGCTGCCGTGGCGGCAGCTGCTGGCGAGGACCTGGCGACACCTGGAGTTCCTCTGGGGGCTGCAGGATGTCAACAGCAGAGAAGGGCATGTCAGAAGTTTCTGTGTTGGCTATGGTCACTGTTATTTTGGCCGGGATGGGGACTTCAGTAGTCAGAGCCCTTGGGGCAGTCTCAGTCATTGATGAGATCTTCTAGAAAGGGAGAGAAGCCCCTGTCAGAGGGGAGGAGAGGGGCCAGAGCCAGGCAGCAGGGGCTGAGAAGCCAGCCAGCCTTCACCTTTCCTTGTGGGCCTAAGTTTTCATTCTTGATGGGCCAGCTCCAGCCCATGTTAAATAGGGAGGGGACAGTGGTTCTCTGACCAGCGTGAGGACAAAGGCCCTTGAGACCCCCGGTCAGGTTTAACCCGTCCTCAGTCACCCTGGCCTGGACAAATGGGCACTCAGACCCCCGCCATGTCTTATACAGGCTGCGGTGAAGTGACACGCGATGAGAACCAGTCACAGAAATAAAAGCGCCCCAGAGATGCGGGGGACGGTGAGGCTCCTGCCTCCTGCCACAGCAGGCACCGAGGCTGCCCTTTTATGGTCCGGAAAAGGGACCAGGAGCGGCCTCATGCCTGGTACAAGAGCGACATCTGGCGTCTGAGTGTGGAACTGCACGGGCGTAGGCCGGGAAGGCGGGGAAGAACACGGCCCCCTGGGCTCTTACCGGCACAGAGGGGCCCGGGACCGGTGTGGACTGCGTCACGGTGGTCACAGCCCGCGTCAGTGTGGAGGACACGGTTGTCGTGATGGCACTGGAGCTGGTGATGTTCACGCTGTCGCCCTGGGTGCTCTCCACCTCTCCCTGATCGCTGGCAGCAGGTGGGGGGTCTGTGGGGGCGACAGGCAGGCGGCTGCTCAGCAGGAGCCCCCCCGGCCTATACTTGGCTTGACCACCACAGGCTTCCTCTACCACCAAGGGGAGGGCCAGATAAGGCAGGACAGGCTCCTGGAGACCTCCGTCTGCTTCAGGTACAGCCAGGATGCCCCAGCTCTCCCCACTGGTAAATTGGGTGCCAAGGAGCCTGACTGGTGGACTCTGGACGGACCCCCGCCATCGTTGTCTTGGCCTTTCAGCCTGGGGGGCTGGGAGACCATGAAAGCCAGGCTGGCCACCTTCACTTACCTTGGTTTGAACTCATGTTGGAAGTGACAGTGGTGGCCGTGTGAGTGGTGCCCGTCTCGTGGGTCTCACAGGGGGGGTTGGAGCACACCCTCTGTGTTGGGAAAGGAGCCAGCAGCGCGGTGCCAGCCTGGGGGGTGACGCTGGGTGCCGCCGCCAACTCTAGGCCAGACTCCACAGTCCTGTGGGAAGAAGTGGCGTCGGGAAGCAGGGCACCCACGCTGACCGACATGGTGGTGCCAGTGGAAGTGGTCTGGTGTGTCTCACAGGGGCGACCAGCAGGGGGCTGCTGCCCACCCTCGGGCTGGCCCGTGCCCCCGTTTGAAGTGGCGGTGGTGGCCGTGTGGGTGGTGCCCGTCTCGTGGGTCTCGCATGGCGGGTTGGAGCACACCCTCTGGGCGCTGCCTGCATTCGAGGTAGTGGCGGTGTTGGTGGTGCCTGTCTCGTGGGTCTCACATGGTGGGTTGGAGCAGACTTGGGTCACGGTGGCCGAGGGGCACAGCAGTGCCTCCAGGGCTGTCACAGTCACTGTGGTGCTGGGCGAGCCACCCTGGAGGCTCTCGCACACAGGTGCCATGCGGGGCTCCCCAGCACCCACGCTGGAACGGGTCATGGCAGCGGTGTTGACCGCATGGCTGTGGCGCCCCGCGGGCAGGTCCTTGCTGCTTGGGCTGCTCAGCCTGACTTTGCTGCTCAGAGGGGCCAACTGCACAAAAGCAGGGCTGCGGCCCCCGGGCTCCCGTGCCATGCTCGGCCCAAGGAGTGGGCCGGCCGAGCACGGGGCCCCGGTGGCCATCACAGTCATGGTGGTGCTGGTCGCGCTGGTCTGGCGGGTTTGGCACTGGGGCTTAGAGCCCTGGGCTGCCTCCAGCGCCCCAGTGGCCACACTGATCCGGATCACGGCAGGGGTGCCAGCTGCACAGGCCCGACGGGCATCTCGCTGGTGGTTGGCGCCGACGCTCGACATGGCTGTAGTGGCAGTGTTGGTGGTGCCCGTCTCGTGGGTCTCGCAGGGTGGGTTTGAGCAGCCATGCTGCCCGGCCATGTTGGAGGTGGCGGTGGTGGCGGTGTTGGTGGTGCCCGTCTCGTGGGTCTCGCACGGCGGGTTCGAACAGACTCGGACCACGCTACCATTCTGCTGGCCCACAGTCGAGGTCACAAGAGAAGCAGCTGCCTCCTGTCTGTCACAGACGAACTGCACTTGGGTGGGCTGGGGGTGTCCCCCAAGGTTAGCCACAACAGTGGTGGTGGCCGTGTTGGTGGTGCCAGTCTCGTGGGTCTCACAGGGTGGGTTGGAGCACACCAAGGTGACAGTGCCAGGCTGCACATCACCCTGGCCCGAGTCGGCGATGGTAACTGTGGCGGTGGGCTGTTCCGTAGTCGGGGAGGCCAGAATGGACACAGGGAGGTCATGCACAGGCTGGGCCTCCACCCCACTAGGTGCCGTGATCAGAGTTACCTGGGTGGGCTGGGACACGGGCTGGGGAGACACACGAGGAAGAGAGTTAGTGCCGCAGCTGGCTGTCTGCCTGTCCCTCCCACTGTCCTGCACTGTCACCACACAGGCTGGGACCACTGACCACTTCTCAACGGCCCTGGCAGACGTAAGACCCACTCACCCCTGCCCCCAAGACACCGACTTGCTCAGAGGCCAGGGAAGAGGCACCACTTTGCCTCAAAGGCAAATGGGATGAGGAAGAGGCTGTGAGGACAGGGCAAGGGGAAGGCAGGAGGCTGGCTGAAGTCAAGTCCTTTGTCAGAGAATGGAAATCCCCCTCAATGCTCAAAGGCCAACAACAAACGTTTCACCGTTTTCCTTAGTATGTATGAACAGAACACTGCACACACATGCAGACGAGCTGCGGCGTCCTCTAGAACACTGCGAGAGGAAGAACCCGGTGTTCAAACACCAGGCATGGCCAAACCATGACAGCCAAACCACGGACTATGACACAGGGACCATGTGACACCAGGGAAAATGCCCCAGGTGAGGAAAGGCCTGCCATGGCTGCACCCGGCAGCAGCGCGACACCAGGAAGGAAAGGCCTGTGGACGGACGGCGTGAGCCTCACGTGCTTCCACTTGTGTGGGGTCCCTCGCCCACACGTGGCCTCAGGCCCTGCCCTACCTGCATGGTGATGGTCGGGGTTGTGAGCCCGCCTGCCGCTGTCAGCGTGGTCTGTGCGGCCGACACAGTGATGGCAGTGGGGTTGATCACCTGGCTTGAGAGGGTGGCAATGGTGCCCAAGGTGGTGATGGGCGTGGCCAGGGAAGCACTAGTGCTGTGGCCCCCCGCCCCGGCAAGGCTGGTGGAGACGGTGCCTGTCACTGTGCCTAGGGTCGTGACACCTGAAGGAAAGGAGGCAAGAGTTGGGCCAAGGCTGCTGCTGTCTCCTTCCCAGCAGCTCCTCCTGCACAGGCTGGGGCACTCTGGAGCTGCTTGCATAGAAGGCTCGGGAGAGAGGAGCTGCTGTGCCCCCCAGCTGTGCCATGGGGATTGAAGGCCAGCCCTGCTTCATTATAATCTAGGGGTGGCAGGGGACCTGGCCTACGGGTACACACCTGTGGTGCCTTTCACAACCAACGTGGTGACGGCTGGCTTGACGGCGGAGACGGTGACGGGTGTGACCAGGCGAACACCCCCCATGGGCACAGTGCGGAGGATGGTGCCTGGCTGTCCCGGGGCCCCCTTAAGCACCACCTGGAACACCAGAGGAAAGTGCCACCAACGTCACCACCAGGCTGGTAGATGCCACCGATGCTGCCCCTCCCAGGCCCGTCGGGAGGACCTGCGTGGTGTGCTGGGGTGGACTGCACTAGGACACTGGGCTGAGAGACGGCTGGGAGTGCCTCACCTGGGTCACTCCCTGCTGCCCGTGGCCAGTGGCAATTTTGGGGACAGCAGTGATGATTTTCGCAGGTGCTCCAGTTCCTGAAGTCATCACCTTGGTGGTGATGATGGTGATGGGGGACTTGATGCCAGGACTGCTGGTCACACCTGGATGGGAGAGTGGGGCCCAGGGGAGACAGGCTCTGTGAGGGCTGCCCCTGCTGCCCCTAGACTATAATGAACATCCACAAGTCACAGCCATAGCCCTGCCCATCTCCTCACTACCCTTAGACACAAAAGGCAGCAAGGAGAAGATACAAAAGGGTAAACTAAACAGAAACACAGCACGCCTTATAACCCGGACTCCATTTCCCCTCCAGTGAGGACTTGCAGACACTCATATGTCGGGGGAGGCCCCTACCCGTGGCGCCCGCCTGGGTGATGATGGCCGACATGGGGATGGTTTTGATGATGGTGGTCGTGCCGGGCTTGGTGGTACTGGGGGAGACGCTGCTGATGCCCAGGATGGTGGGCTTGGTCCCCGCCCCACTGGCCTGCGTGGTAGTGATGATGGTGGTGGGCTTGCCATCTGCTGAGGTCACCAGCTTCAGGATTGTTCCCGCTGGCAGGGGCCCTTTGGTCTGAAAGGGGGAAGCAGGTGCATGAGCCGGCATCACTGCCAGGAAGGGAAGTGTGGTCTGGCTACTCTCCGCCGGCAGCCTTGGCGGCTCAGGGAATGTTCTGGAGGCTGTGGGCGAGGGGAGTGAGCAGCAGAACTTGCTGAGCCATGTGTGCTCATGGGATCTTCCATGGGCAGGGACATGAGTTCTTCCTGTGGCCTGGCACCCAGGCCCCCACTCTTGCGTATGTGCAAAGACTGAGAGCTCACCTGGATGATCTGAGTCACAGGACCCGTGGACGCCTGGCCTGTGACTGCTGAAGTCTGAACTGGTTTGGTCTGGACCACCGACATCACTTTGCCCAGATTGGAAATCTAAAAAGGAAGGGATGGAGCAAGGAGTGATCTGGAAACCAAACAAGGGCATGGCCTGGCTGAGACTCTCCTGGAGCTGGCCCAGGGCGGCCATTCACCACTGGCAGTGGCTGTAGCCTGGCAGCACCCATCACTCACCAGAGCACTGCCTCCTGGGACAGAGATGGGGCTCTTCACCAGGGTGATGGTCTTGGTGACCCCGCCCACAACTGTGGTCACCACCTGGGCTTGCTGGGCCACTGTCACAGTGCCTGACTTGTGCACTGTGATGATAGGGCGGGTAGACGTGTTGGTGGCGGAGGAAACCGATGTCCCCACCTGGGCGGCTGCAGTCTTCAGCATGCGAGTGGCAGGGTTGCTCACCTGGAGGAGGCAGAGACGAGTGACAGGCCAGGCAAAGAAAGAGATGGGGAAACCACCCAAGATGTCCACGGTGGGCCCATAGCTCCTGCCTCAACACTCACCTTCCTCCTCCTCCTGCTCCCAAGCCCAAGAACAGCTTGGTTCCCCCTTCCTTTAACAGGCAAGGGAGGAGGCTAAGCCTGCAGCTCTCACCTGAGGCCATGACGCCCTTAATGGAGACAGCTTATTCTGCAGCCCACGGTCCAACGGCTAACTCTAAAGCCCGGAGGGAATGACTATGCTTGTTTGACCACAGTGACAAGCCCCGGAAGACGCTCACCATGACTGGCGAGGAGGCCACCTTCACAGTGGCTGGGAGGGTGGTAGTGCCAGGTGTCACAGCCATGGTCTTCACGATGGTGGTACCCGCTGGGACACTCAGCACCGTGGGTGCCGAGGAAGGGGGGATCTTCTGGGTGGCAGCGGCCGCAGCGGCCAGCGCGGCCATCCCACTCATCTGTGGGCTACTGCCAATCACCTGCAGCAGGCACGGGCATGTGAGGCCAGGTCACGGGTGCCACCCACCTCCCTGCTTGGTGGACCTCACCGGAACCTGCCCAGGGGCTGCCCTGCTCTTGGGAGCCTCATCCCGCCAGCATGGCTCAGCTTTCTCTACTGCCAGACCCCGCTCTCCTGGCCCCAGACACAGAGGGCTCCCACCACCCACCATGCACGGCAACCCCCGTGGCAAGAGGCAGCTGGGAGCTCTGGATCCTTTCTAAAGACCAGAGTCAGGTCCAGTTGATTCTCATGGGCCTGTGGCAAGCCCAGCTGGCTAGATCCTCCTCTCAGGCTGCAGGACAAGAAAGTCCACGTGGCAAATGCTCTTAGGATCAGGCAGCAGGTTAGGCCTTCTAGGCATTAACCTATTAATTCCCACCATGACCTCGCAGGAGCCTTCTCCCCATCTGCACGTTCCAGGAGGGAAAGGTGTGGGGTGCGTGGTACCAGAGCCCGAGAGGGACGTGAACCCCTCAGTACACTTGCAACTTAATCCACTGGATCAACAGGAAATCCCACCCGCCCCAGTGACCATTCCTCACCGTTCCCTGGGCACTCTGTGTTGGCACAACCATCCGCACTCCGGCGGGAAGGGAGGTCACGGTGACAGGGGCTTTCCCAGCCTGGCTGGCAGGTCGCATGGTGACCAATGGAGTTCCTGTTGTAGCCTGAGGACCGGTCACTTTGAGAACAGCAGGGACACCTGATGAGAGAAGGGGCCAGCCGTCAGCCATCACCTTCTGCACGATGTCCCCAGCCCCTTTGCAGGCAGCCCTGAGCCACTTCTGTTGGCCTGCTTGTGTGGGAGTCTGGCTCTTCTCTGTGCCCTGAGGGTGACCATTTCCACAGGTGGGGCCAGGCTTTAGCATCCCCCTACAACCCTTGGAGACAAGCCCAAAGCTCCCGGCTGCTGGCCTGCTGTCTAGGCTGCCGTCTCGCAGCCCCTACTTGGCCACTGCCTCTCCCCGGAGACTAGCCCCCTACTTTCAAACGTCCCTGGTCCCCTGGCTCACCTTGAGTCCTGGCTGCGGTGGGCACAGAAATGGAGCTGCCAGGCACCGTTGGCAAGACCTGGATGGTGGTGGTGGTCGGGGGTGCGGGGGCAGCCTGGGGCAGGAGCGTGATGCCTACTTGGGTCAGCGGCTGCACAGCAGGTGCGGCTGCTGCTGGGGCAGGGCTCTTGGGAGGGTTGGCAGGCACAGATGGGACCGGATTGGGTGTAGGGGAGGTGGCAGTAGCAGCCGTGGCAGGAATGTCATATTTCTGGAGCTGGAGAAGGTAGCTGTCGGCTGTTGCCACTGCCCCCCAGCTCACCTCCAGGGAGTTGGTGTTGGCGCGTACCAGTTGTACTCGGGCTGGGGGTGGTGGCTTTTCTGTGGGAGAACGCAGTTGGTGAGAAGGGGCGGGAGGCTATGGGAGGAGGGGAGTCGGCTGGGCCGGGCCTACCTGTCTCTAGGTACCAGAGGTCCTTGCAGCAGACCTGGTTGTTCCAGGCCTTGCGGTAGCCGTCACGCCCACTCCAAATGTACAGGCGGGTGTTGATGGCGACTGCGCAGTGGCCAGCCCGAGCACGGGGGATGTTGTCCTCCAGTGTATCCATCAGGATGGTCTCCCAGGCCATGGTATCTGGGGGAGGGCAGACAAGGGAGGTCAGCAAGGAGGATGGAGGAAACCCGCCACCCCTGGTTGCCCTTGGTTCTTTTGTTGTCAAGGATGGGAATTAAAATCAAGAAGTTATTGGATTATTACATTAAAAACAACAAAACAAAGAAACCCTTTGTGGCAAAAAGCAACACAAAAAATAAAATTACAAACCACCAACGGCCAACTAAGAAAACCATGAGAAACAGAGTCAGAGGTTTACCTCCTTGCCCGTTAAAGAACACTACAACTCACAGAAAGAGACGGCAATGGGAAAGCGGTTTAGGGAAAACGTGATAGAACGATCTTAAGAAAAAACACACACTCTCACGCAAAAGAAATCTAAACTTCAACCATCGGCGCCTGGCATTTTTATTTTCGGGCCCGCAGCAGCTGGGGCTCAAGGTGAGCCGGAGGGGGAGCTTCGGCCACCCATCAGGCTTGGCAAAGAGTGGCCTGACCATTCCGTGAGGGCACCACCGGAGGCGCCTACGTGGGCACAGCCTCTGTGCAGGGCAGTTCAGCCGCATTGGACAGCAACCCTACTTCTAGGTTTTCACCCCTAGGATACACTTGCACACGGGTGGAGACGGTGCAAGGATACTCACGGAGCGGCGCCTGTACAAGTTACAGCAGCACAACCGCAACTCGAAGGAGGCTGCTGCGGGGCAGGGACGTGGAGTGATCTCCAAGATACGGCGGATGAGAAAGGCCAGGTGTGGCACTGCATGCGCCAGGCTGCCACTGTTTGTTTTTAAAGGGACCTATGGCTAATGCTCAGATATGAAGAGCCCCTGCAGGGTGGACAGGAAACCACCCACATGGCTGCCTCTGAGAAGCAGAACCGGGAGGAGGGAAGGAGGCCCTGCACCGTAGAGGCTTTTGCACTTTTGGATGTTGGGCCATTTGGATGGAGAGCTCATTCAAAAAACTCAGAGGCGGAACATTGCTTCAGAGAGCTCTGCCCACTGGATCCTTCCAGTGGATTCCAAAGGGAGCCGGGGGCCCAGCTTGCTCCCCGCACACCCCACACAGCTCTTAGGCTGAGAAGGGCCAGCCTCCTGCAGCCTCCCACAGGCCACTCGGAGCCCGAGGAGGCCATACCCAGGTTGAGACAAGCCAGCGTGTTGGTACACTTCCACTCCTTCTCGTGTGTGGCCACTTTGACGTCATCCATGACGAGAGGCACCCAGCCACCAAACACGTACATTCTGGGAGTGAGGAGGGAAGAGTGGGAAAGGATTGTAGAGTTGGTGCCAAGCTAGAGGCCACCTCTGCTACCCCAGTTCTAGAGCTCAGTCCTCTGGCTCTCCCCAGGAGAGTCCCCAAGGATGCGTGAAGCCTCCTGACGTGGCCCTCTCCTGCCTGGTGGCTCAGCCCTCAGGAGAACTGTGTCACCTCTACCACATAAAAGTGCCGTTCAGCTCATCTAAAGCTCACCTTCATGCCCGCAGTTTCTAGGTTCCCTTTAGGACCTGGACATCCACAAAGACACCCAGGTGCTTGCACAGAGGACCTAGAACACTCTGCACCTGATGGGGCGGAGCCTCACAGGCCCGGGGAGGGTCTCAGACTCAGCTTGTGTGTGGCCCTCTCCCCCCTGAATCTGTCTTTCCTTGGTCCCCCAGGGTCGTAATGGAAAAACAGGGCTGCCAAATGCCAGCCCAGCCAGAAAGAGGCATCCTCAGGCCTTAGGGTCTGACAGGACAAAACTGAGTGAGAGCCCTTCGGGGGAGGGGCCACGCCAGTCTAGAGAAGAGAGACGCAGGTGAGCAGCCACTTACTTATTTCCGATGGTGGTTGCCGAGTGGAGACTGCGAGGAAGAGGCGCCACTCCGCTGAGACTGGGCTTATTCCACGTCAGGGTGTCTGCAGAGAGACGGAGGGGAAAGGGTTACACAAGCTAGACTGCACACAGGTCGTTCCCTGGATTCAAGCTAGCTCAGGAAGGTAGGATCTGTCTCAGTGAGAGAATTCCATCCCTGGCTTCCCTATAGCCTACGGCAGGCCCTCTGACTGTTGTCATGGTAGCTAGATTCCTGTGTTACCCAGGCGGTTTTGACCAGGCTAGCAATAGCACTCCTTCAGGTACATCCTGAGCACCTGCCCTGAGCCAGGACTGCACTCTGTGCTGGGGGAGGAGTGGTGGGCACACCCCGAACTCTCCATGAAATACGTTCACCGCCATAACCACCTTAGGCTACAGACATTTTGGCAAACTGTTGGAAAATTCTCTCACGGGAAACTGCTTCTTTGGAGTGCCGACTCTGATCTATCGGACAACATCGCCATCTCCTCTCTCCCAGCTGAAGAGGCCTCCGGAGATCCACAGTTAGTAATCTTTCCCAACCACTCCTGATACCACCACCTGGTGACCGGCCCAAGCAGTCCCCGAAGGCCTCACGGTTTACCGGCATCCAGTGGTACCACAGCAGTCAGACCAGGATGCAGCACTCCACACAGTCTGACCACTGACGAGTCAAGAGGGACTAATGCTACCCGGATCCAGAGAATTCCATTCTAGAAAGCCTTAATGTCTTATTCTCTTATAAGCCCGCAGACCAATTCAGCCCACTCAGCCAGCACAGGGCAGAGATAACAGCCCCAAACCTAGGGACGATCCAGGGTTCCCCACCCTGGCCCACCATGACAAGAGGAAAGCACGAAGTGGTATGCTCCAGCTCCCTAAGAGCCCCACCTCACCATACAACAGCGCCACCCACAGGGCCAGCCAAGAGGCAGACCCGCTTTGTCCCATGGCTGCTGGGGTGCTACCACCCTGCTCACCAATATCTAGGGTCCACAGGTCCCCCAGCCTGCAGCCACTCATCCCGCCGTAGATCACCAGCTTGGACTTCTTATTGTCTTTTTCGGTGTAGACCACGGCAGTATGTGACTCCCGGGGTGGTGGTAGGACCCCGTAAGTGATGGGAATGTCCCAGGCTACCACTCCGGAGCCTGGCCGTAATTCCAGGATATATAAGTCATTCAGGTACCTGACGAGGAAAGATCAGTTACGGCAAGTCTTGACTCCTCACGCCAGAGGCTTCGCTGGATGGCTATCAGTGAGTGGCAGCCTCCCCAGAACACAAAGGGGCTAGGGCTGTGGGAGCTCTGAAGTTCTTCTGCCCTAGCTCTTGAGGAAGGGGCTGCCAGAAGCTCCCTAGGATGAGTCCAACTAGAACAGGGGACACAGGGTGGGTGAGGCTGCACAGCAGCCCCGAGTCCAGACCCAGCAGCAGGCCCCCGCCATGCACACAAAGCTGGGTATTATATGAGGGCTCCGCAGAGCAAGAGGGGGCGCTGGCTTGGGACTACCTCCAGACAGAGAGTCCTTGGCCACGGGCCTTGGAAAATACCCATCAGGAAACTTGTAGGCAGCGGAGGCCAAGAAGGAACGCGAGCAGCTCTAAGCCGACTCCGAGAGCTGGGCCAGCCCAAGGCAAAGTGGCTTCCACCTCCAGCTTGGCCCTCCACCCACGAGGCCTGCTCAGGGTCAGTAGCGATTTTGGAGCCCGAAAGCTCCTGAGAGGGCATCCGGTGCCGCTCTCTCATTTACAACCCAGCACGAGAAAGGGACCCGGCCACGGGGCTCTGCTGCGCACATTCTTTAGGACACCATGGAGCCCTGTGCATGTGAGAGCACACCCACCCGGGGGGTTCCAGAGAGAAGGACCAAGCCTCACCTTGGAATGTTGTTCTTTGGGTCCTCGCTATCATTGGCCAGACCCCCAAACAGGTAGCATTTGTTGCCCACAAGGGAGAAGCTGTGCCCGAGTCGAGGACACGGAGGGGGCCCGTTTTTGGGCGTCTTTGCTTTGAGTCTCTTCCACTCCCACCGGCTCGCCTGCAAAATCAAGACCTGGAGACTGAACCGTGGGATGAGAAGGCCACCACTAGGGGCCCAGGGCAACTTGTGGTGGAGGAGGAAATGGCCGGGGGTGAGCGAGGTGCCTTGCTGGAGCAAGAAGGTCCTGGGTGTTGGTCCTTGCTGCCTTCTTCTGAGGTGGGCCAAGTTCAGAGCGGCCTTGGCAGACTCTCAAGCGTCCCTTCCACCTCCCGCTTGCCTCAACCCTGAAGCCACTACCGTCAGGTCACATGGGGCCAAGGAGGCAGAGTGAGAACCTGGGGCTGCTTTACCTGGAGTTCATAGAGGTCATTGCTGTATTTCCCATACTCCACCATCCCACCAAACACCAGGAGGCGAGTCCCGTCACACACGAAGCCATAGGCTGCACACCCAGGGGGAATGTCCCCCCTCACGGCTGGGATGAACCACTGGTTGGTTGCTGGGGAACAGAAGGAGGCAGAAGTCAGAACACCCGGGAGCCCCCATTCCTCTCATTCCCCAAATGTGCCAGCCGTCAAGCTTGGTGAGAGGGGCTGAGCCAGCACCATCCCTGCGGGCGCTCTAGCAACTCCAGCTGCGCTACCTGGGCCATCTTCCAAACCCCTCGACTTCAGGCCAGTGCAAAAGAGCCTGTGACCACCCTGCTTCTCGCCAAGGTCATCTTAATGAGCGGGAAGTTACTGTGCAAGATCCCTCATCAGCTACTGGGAATCTAGCCACTGCCTTCCTTCCCTAGCACTCAGTGATCAGACATGAATTTCTCCCCGAAATACCCTCTTGGTGGGCCTGTGCTCCTCCTCCCTGGAGCCCACATTTTTGTCCCTTCATCACAGGGTCAGGACAGCCAGAGCCCAGAGCAGCACTTTCAAGTGGCCAAAACAGTGACTGCTGCAGGCTACGAAGAGCCACGGGGATGAGACCCGGCCTCTGCTCTGACCTCCCGGACTTCCTCTGGTCTCCTAGGTGATGGTCCACCAGCATCCCTCCCTGCCCCTGCTGCCACACCTATAGTACTCCAGAACATTCTTGCAAGCCAGAGGCAGCAGTCTCAGCAGAGCTGTGACAGAAGCTTCTCAAAAGCTCATGAGGGTGAGGCGACCACCAAGAAAGAGGGAAATCAGACCTTAGGCACTGCTTTGCTTCCACAGGATGGCACAGCCAGCCTTCAGCTGGGACCAGGCCCCTCCCTCATGTCCTCAAACTCGACTCCCCTCACACCTGGCAGGCCAGGGCTTCCCCGAAAAACTCCTCCTATGAGGGGTCCCTCAGAGGATTCGCCACACTCTTTCCAGAAACCCCAAACTGGGGGCCAGGTGCAACCCCGACTCCGTGCCTCTGAGCTGGCCTGGGTGAGATCTCGGCAAGCAGATGGCAGAAGGAACTGAGGCCCCTCCACATGACTCAAGACGCAAGATGGGTCCCCCAGGACGTGACAGGGCATGGGGGGATTCCTGTGGGGTGGGAAGGCTTCCACACAGGGATGCTGTGATATTGTGATATAATACAGACTATTCAGTTTGATGGCCAAAAGTGTTGTGAGACCATAGAAGAGGAAAAACAGTGTTTTTTTTCCATATTCAGGTGTGCACCCAGGGCCAGGCGGCTGACCATGGTCGGGAATGCATGCCCCACTGCACTCTGGTCCCACCCAGTCTCACGCTGTCACCCCCAGGGCTCAATGCGGAACCGTGTGCAAGGCTAGCCCTTATCCAAAGCACAACTCCCAGCCTGGGTAGCACAGGGAGACCCCGTCTCTACAAATAATTTTAAAACACCGGCTCAGTGTGGTGGCATACACTTGTGGTCCTAGCTACTCAGGAGGCTGAGGCAGGAGGACTGCCTGACCCTCAGAGTTTGAGGCTGCAGTGAGCTGAGACCGCACCACTGCATCCCGGCCTGGGCAACAGAGCAAGACCTAACCTCAAAACAAACAAACAAACAAAAAAACCAGAAAACCCCCCACAGCACAACTGTACCACCACCGCTCCTCCTGAGGCGAGAGCACCCCCACCCCGCTCTCCAGCACCCACTCTGCGGGTAGGCTTCAAGCAGGCTGACAGTCTCTGCAGCCATTCAGCTGAGTCACTGGGCCTCGGACATGCCGAGCACTAGAGCTCCCCTGCCATTTCCCTAAAGCAGAGGGACAACACCTGTGCCGCCCGCATGTGCAAGCTCGGATCCTGGCCCTCTGCCTCTTTCTCATTCCCAGTGCAAAAACCACCCCAGAAAAGCAAGAGCTGCCAAGGCCAACAGCCTTGCGCACTGGAGAGCCGTCTTGACCAATCCCTGGAGGGAGCTCCATGCAAGCTACCAGGGTGAACGCATAACGAGACCTAAGGCTGCCTGGGCCAACTGCTCTCGGTAGGTAAAGGGGCAGAGCCCAGGAGGGCAAGCGACACCTGAGGTCACAGCGTAAAACAGAGACAGAGACAAGAGCCCCATCACTGACTTGAAGCAACCGATCTGTGCCTTCCCTAGGGTCCCATGTCCAGGCAGCCACCCTCACTCCCCTGAGCACCCTCGTGGTCAAAGCCCACAGCTATGGGGCTGCGGGTCAGAGTTTGGGACAAAGCTAAATGGCACATGGGGTCAGTGGGCAGCTTTCCTATCACACGCTGATCAGTGAGCCGGTGGGCCAGGCCAGAAGCGCCCTGTGATATCTTTGGGGATCCCGCTCACCAGATCCTTCTACAGGACCCAAGAGGTGCTGATCTCATTCTAGAACACTCCAGGCAGGGCAGGGGCCCTCCCCACCCCCATCAAGAGAGGTCTGTCAGGGAGCACAGCTCCTGGTGTGACGACAAACCTGCGGCTCCTCATCTCACCCACGAGTCCTGGTTCCGCCCCCTGAAAGCACACGAGCAAGCTCTCCTCCCTTCTCCCAGCTTTTCAATGTGACAGCTGCTCTCAGTCACCCCTGAATCATCTGGGGGGTGTCATGTAACCCAATCCTTGGGCCCCTCATCCTGGAAATGCTGGCTCTCAGCTGGGAGGGGAAGGTGGGGAAAGGACCCTGCACTAGATGAAGACCACTCCAGCTCCCCTCTCCTGAGCAAGGCTGTGCCCCGGCCTCTCTGTGTTTCATCAGCTCCCCCAACCACTTCATGCTCTGCAAGCTCCATCCCTGATTGCCACTGTCCCATCACCACCTAGAGACTGGTGCCCATGCAGTGAGGTGGCCGGTCAAGTTCAACGAGCTGCCTTCCTCTCTGTTCTACCTGTCACATTAGAGCATTTCCTGTGTGGCATACGACGTGCTGGGAGGCACAGAGGACGCCGATCTTGTGCTCATACTCCCAATGGGGTAGGAAGGCTGCATGCCCCCCTCCCACGATGAGACAAACACCCTAGAAGAGCTCTGACCAAGCCGGGCCCTTGGGAGCACAGAGCAGTGCGACTGCTGGAGAGGGGAGGACAGGAGTGGAAAGGGCTTCTCAGAAGAGGTGACGTTTCAGCCGGGCCTTGAAGGGTGAACAGGATTTCCCGACAAATGAAACTAGCAGGGCCAATCAGGAAGTGACTGCAAGAGTCTAGTAAGAGGAGAGGAGGGCTTGGTGTGGAAGGGGACACATTTGATGCCTGCCCAACGCAATGAACAATTAGATACAGGGACAGAGGAGAGAATGGAGGCATTTCAAAGGTGATGGGCCCCAAAGACAGGTGGCAGAACGGCCTCTATGAAGGTTTGCACTCCCGCCCAACTCCGCCACCAGCTGGGAGGGCGACCCTGGACCTGTCACTTCCCCTCTTGGACCCCAATTTCCTCATCTGCAGAAACAAGGAAGTAGTTCCACTAGGTATTTTCCAAGGCTCCCTCCAGCTCCAAGAACCTATGGACATTACAGAGCCACCGTAGCCAAAGCTCTCGCTCCCCCACCCCCCACACCTGGCAGCACTCTGAATCCTTTGGCTTGCCACATGGAACTAAAATTCCCTAAGGACAAGCACAGTAGCTACCCTAAGAGCTCTCAAAGCACACACCCCCTGAAGCTTTCTTATCCTAGCAACGGGAACCCCTTCCAGATCAGCTCTCTCCAAAGGTACAAGGCTTTTTGAGGACTGATCCCGCAGAAGTGCAAGGGGCACAGGCGTGAGAATATGCGCTGATCTCATCCCAAACACAACAAAAGAAGACAAGACAAAGGTGACGAGGCCGGGCTGGCGGGAGGGGGCAGAAACCCCGGTGAGGAAGAGGGCGTCAGGTCTGCCAGCTGCTCTCTTGTCTGAGGAATTGCCGATGACAGTTTCCAAACTGCTACCCTGGAGGATCCCAGAGCTTCATTTTAAGCAGCCCTTTGGAAGGCAGGCTACCCCTCTAATGCACAACCTGTCTTTGCAGACTGGTAATGAATTCATGCCAAAGTGGTCAATTCATTTTAATAAACTAATGAATATGCAGAGGCCCCAGGAAGCCAAGGCAGCAGTGGTGGTGGACTCTGGAGCCGACTGTAATTAGGCCCCTGCCCTACTTTCTAAAATTGCATTTCCCTGCCAGGGAGCCTGCTCCAGGCCTTATGAGAAGAAAGTCGGTCCACAGAGTGGAGAAGGTGCTGCTCATGGTGACGGTGCCTCTATAAACAGCCCCACCACTGGAGAAGCCTTAGCTTACTGAGCTAATTCCTGCTACTGCAGCTGCCTGGGCTGGCGCAGGGCACCACCAACCACCAAGCGCCCCCGCCCGGGGGCTGCTGAGAAAGGCCCTGCTCCCTGGAGGCAACAGGTGCTGAGAGACCTGGAACGAAAAACGGTCACAGACAACCCACCAGCCTTTCAAAGTCAACGTGGTAGGTGGCGATAATCTCCGAGATGTGGAGAAACCAGCACTTTCTGCCTTGGGGGGTGGGGAAGGAAGCGGCACCCAAGAGCCCAGCTCCAGCCTTCCCAACTCCCTAAACCAACTTTCTCCCTCCAGGCAGCTCCACCTTCCCACCCCCAGAGCATCGAGGCACTGGAGCTCAGTCAAAGAACAGCAGCCTCTCACCGCTCAGGACACAAAGCCCACTCAGCGAGGGTTTGTCTGCAGGGCCACCACCGAGGCCAGGGGATCGCCAGAGCCCCCAGGAGAGAACGGCCGCGGAGCAAGGGGTTAGTGCTGGGAGCCGTGCCTGCCACTCAGGACTAGGGCATCCCAAGGCCCTCCCCCAGCCGCCTGCAGGGGGCTTTTCCCTCACCCAGACTCTTTCAGCTCTTGCATGGGACCGAACTCACCCTGACCCTGCCTTCTGGGCAAGGCCGGGGTCCTGTGGGCCAACGGGCAGTCAGTAGGCAACTTGGGAACTGACCCTTGTGCTAGGGGCACAAAACGGGCCAAGTAGCCACCAAGAAAAAGGATGTCACAAAGCTGTCGTGGACAGCAGCAGGCTTTCTGCCCTAGAGACTAGGCAAGGCTACTAGGCAGAAGCAACAACAAACGGCCCCCACGAAGGCCGTGGTGCATCAGCCATACCTGAAGAGAGAGGTTCCTCCCCTTCCCAACTAACGGGCTTTGGGTTTTGCAGGGAGGCAGAAGAGCGGGTGGGGTAACCCCCTGGATCCGCAGAAGCGGGGAGACACACGACTACGCAGGCCGCTGAGGGGTAACTGGAATTCAGCTTGTAAACCAGAAGGCACCAGATTAGGAGAAGGGGCGACTTGGAAAGAAATGCTGCAGAAGTAAATGTGGAAAGGGAGAGGCACCCCTGCCGCCGGCCCGTCCTAGGGGTCCCCAAGGCTCCGGCATTACCCGGGTCGGCGGATGTTAAACTCTGCGTCCTAAGAGCGCTTCCCTTCCCTCCCTTTTTCGAGAGACAGAGAACGAATCTGTAATCTAGAAATGGTCATTTCTCCAGAATGGGCACTCGAGATGAGGGAGAGCTGAGCAGGCGCAGGAGAAGGAAGGAAGGGAGGGAGGGAGGGAGGGAGGGAGGGGAGTTCTGCCTGCGCCAAGGGGACACATCCGCCCGCCCCAGCCCCAGCCCCAGCCCGCTGGGTAACGGTGTGGGTCTGAAGTCACCACCGCTGGCGACAGCCCCTCTCCCTCACCAGTCGGACTAGGGGCTTTCTTTTAACTAACGAAAACCAATCCTCAAACACGGGAGAGACAAGGGAACGGGGAGAAGATCAGAGAAAAGCACTGAAGCCCCGCACAGCAAAGGGGAGGGGCAAGCCGATCAGTGGGGAGGGAGGGGGAGGAGGGGGGAAGGGGGAGGGGGACGGGGAGAGGGGAGAAGGACGGGTAAGGGAGGAGGGGAGAGAGAGAGGGAAGGGTAGAGGGTGAGGGAGGAGATGGAGGGAGGGAGGAGAGGGAGGGAGCAGATGGAGGGAGGGAGGAAAGAGGAGGGAGAGGGAGGAGATGGAGGGAGGGAAAGAGCCGAAGACCCAGCGGGCTTTGCACTCACCCGTGTTGTACACGTGCAGTTCGTCCACTATTCCCTCGTTGCCGCCGCCAAACACCACGATGAGCTCCTTGATGGCCACGGCGCGGTGGCCGTGGCGGGGCCGTGGCACCGGACCCGACCAGCCCACCACTCGCTTCCAGCGGGGCTGCAGAAGCACCGCTGGCAAGTTGGCGGGCGACACGGCCGAAGCCATAGTTCCGGGAAAGGGTACGGTGGGGAGAAGTCAACAAGCGGGAAGGGAGCCCCTCAATTCCTTTCACACACCCCCTTTCGTCTAAGGCAGCTCTCACGGAGAAGCGGTTTCTCACACAGCGGTAGACGACTCCATGGAGGCCGCCATCTTAACTGCCCTCCTTCCCTTTGGCTTTTCCCTTTCTTCTCGCTCACCCCGTCTCCGCAAGAGCCGCCCGAAACTGTCGAGCGCCTAGGCTCAAGAAGCTGGAGGCCGCTGAGTCCCGTCGCCCCGACTACTTGTCCGGGCGCTCCCGCTTACAAGCTCGGGCGGGAGGCCCTGGGAGCCGCCATCTTGAGCCGCCTCTCTCTCCTCCCTTCCTCAGTCGTAGCCCTCCCCCGCCGGAAATGGCGGAGCCCCGGCCCGGTTCCCACACCCCCAAGTCCCCAGCACTGGCCGGCTTCCGGGGCGGGTGGAAAGGAGCCACAAGCGCCGCGGTCGTCGCAGCCCCGCCGGCGCTCAGACCACAATTGTGGGAGCCGCCATCTTGAGACCGTCCCGCTTCCCCGCCCAGCGCCTTAGTGCAGCCGCCGCTCCCGAAACAGCCTCGACACACCTAACGAATGGAGGCAGGCCGGAGGCCGGTGGAACCAGCTCGAGCTCTCGAGGGCCGTTTGGGGGCTCGCGCCGTACGGCTTGTGAAGTCTTGCGCCTCTCCCCTTAGTCCGCCTCTGCTGCTCAGGCTGCGCCTGCCGCCGTGGGAGCCGCCATCTTGAGACTAGCTCCCCGTTCCCCCCTATTCTCTTCGTCCTGGGTCAGTTCTTCCACTGCACACCAAACTCAAGGCGGTGTCCGATCCTCACTTCCCGCCTTATGACTCCTTCCCACAGGAGCCGCTTCAAAGAGCTAGAGTTAGGCCCCGAAGCGGCAACTGTACGGCAGAAGAAGCAGTAACGGCAGGGCGCTCATGCCTCCTCCCTGGGAGCCGCCATCTTGTGTGAAGAAGTAACAACTAAACATGGCGGCAGCGGCGCCGGCGGTCGGGCGAGGAGGCGGAGCCGGGTGACGTCACCGCTTCCCCCCACTCGCCCTCGCACCGCTTCGCCCCTGGGCCCAAGCCTCTTAAAGGACCCCTGCGCTGCCTCGCGGCGGGGGTGGGGGTCGGCGCGGCCGCGCGCTGGGCTAAAGCTCGAGCCGCGCTCAGGTCAGGTGCAGGCGCAGGCGCAGGCGCAGGCGCGCCCCGCCCCACGGCCCCCCCACCGGGCGAGCCTCCACGCCTCCGCCCTGGGAGCCGCCATCTTGCCACTTCCCCTCGCCCGGCCGTCCGCGGGCGTCAATAGCGACTTTCAGCACAAAACAAAGATGGCGGCGGCGGCATCTCGGAAATGCCCGGATGAGACTGCTAACCCCTCCGACGCGCTCGGCCCCGCCCCCCTTGGGAACGGTCTCTCGGGTTGCTGAAGGGACGCACACCCGAGGAACTGCCTTTAACCAGCAGTGGGGACAGCGGCACGCGGGTGGCCGGGGTTGGCGAACAGCCACTGCAGCCGCGCCTGCGGCCGGGAAGCGAGCATTTTCGCGCCCTGCACACCCAGCAGCCGCAGGAGGCGGCCCGAGGCGCGCCGCGGGGGAGCCGGGGGCGGGGCGAGAGTGGGAGGCGACGCAGCCGAGCGCCGGCGCCCGGGGGTGGAGCCTCCGCCCGCTCCCAGGCTCACAGGCTGCGGGTCCCGCCCTCGGGCGCCACCGCCTCCGCCCGCGCCGCAGCAAAATGAGCCGGGCCGAGCGCCCCAGACCGCCGTGCGCTCGGCCGCCCCCACTGCCGAGAGGCCCGCAGTCGGGCCGGTGGCGCAGGAGCCGGGCGGGCGACCGCGGGAGGCGTCCGCGTCATCTCGCGTCACCTCGCCCCGCCCGCTTCCCAGGCTTCGAGTCCCGCCCTGCGCGCAGGCGCACCGGCGCTGCTCGGGTCCTCCCTTTTCGGAGATTTGAATTTCCCCCAGCGAGGCGAGTGAGGCGAAATACCCGTATGGTGATCGCTGGCCTTTTCGCGCCAATACTGTAAGTGCTCACCGCAGCCCTGGGAGGTGGGTCCCGGCCTCGCCCCCACGTTTCGCCTCCTCTAGGAGGCCGCCCGGGCGCGGCGGCGGCGGCATCCGCCCTGCCACGCGCAGGCCGCAGCGCGGGGACCCAAGCTGCTGCCCGGGAGCGGCAGTCGCCAGTAGAAACGGACAGACAGGTCCTGTCAGAGCCTATGGCTTTTGTTGTAAACGTCTAGAAGTTCAGTTAAATTACAAGATCTACCAGATCTACCGGCGGGCAGAATTATTACTTTGAAGTTACTGAAGTTATGCGTCCTGCTGGAAGACCTTGTAATTTAATGCGTTAGTAAAGAAGCACACGTCACCCTCTCACACATTTTCAACAATATTTTTAAAGTCGCCTCTCAACATATTACATGTATTTTGTAATCGTCTGTGTTTTAGTTCATGCAGTTGGAAGTATCCATTTGAGAAGGGACAAAGAGAAGAATTCTTCCCTGTCTGTGCCACCACCTGCTCTTTGTGACCTTGGCTAGTTACCTCACATATGTCCCCAAGTCCCCCACCCATGGTAAATGAGAAAACTAAGGCCTGATGCGTTGGCTCATGCCTGTAATCCCAACACTTTGGAAGGCTGAGGTGGGAGGATTGCTTGAGCCTAGCCGGGGCAACATAGCGAGACCCGGAGGCATGGTGGCACACGCCTGTGGTCCCAGGTACTTGGGACGCTGAGGTGGGAGGATGGCTTGAGCCAGGGAGTTCAGGGCTGCAGTGAGCTGAGATCGCGCCACTGCTCCAGCCTGGGCGACAGAGCAAGACCCTGTCTCAAACACACACACACACACACACACACACACAAAAGCAGCTGCTGGTTTCCAAGGGCCTTGCCTGGAATCAGTCCAGAAGCTAAATTAATGTTAATTGATATTCCTTTATCCACAGAAAGACAGCAAGAAAGGTCATGCGGAGCGGGGGACATAACTAACCATAAATGCTAAAGGCCTGGAGGTGACAGTGCCTGCTGTTTAAACGCGTGCGGGAGAGTCTGGGGCCTTTAGCCAGGAGATTGTCAGGCTTCCCAGGGCTTCCCTGAAAGACCCCAGACCCAGGGGCCAGTGCTGTTGAGGTGTTGGCCTTCTCATGCCAGGCGCTGGGGGAAGCTGTGACGAGATTTGAGTGTCACATAATAAGGATCATGGCAATTCAAAGGTACAGGGAAGCTAGGCTATAAGGTAACCAGCTCGGTTTTCCTGGGGGTCTTGGACAGGTGCTTTGATTACATTGTCACTGTCAGCCCGTACCCCGGGTCAGATAGACTGAACCCCTGCAGCCAGAAAGAGGAGTTGCTTTCCATGCCCTTCCTGGAGTTCTTCCTCGATCAAGTTGACAGTGTTTGACTCTTGTTCCAGCTCTCCGCCCTGCTTGCTGGCAGGCAGGAGGGTCAGACTAGCATGGGTGCCATGGGGCCCTAGGTGGGTGCAGGGAAGGACCTGTAGACGCCAGGCGGGGCCTCAGCTGGTGTCTCAGCTGGAGTCAGGAGCTGAACGGGGAAGTGCCTGAGGGGAAATGACAGCTGAGTCAAGGGCAATGGCCAGGCGAAGTGGGCAAAGGGCTTCCAGGACAGAGCTGGGCCTGAGGAGCTCACAGGGCTGGATGGGGATGGCACCTTAAATCTGGCCAAGACTTTGGGACATGATCCAGGACATGGAATGGGAAGCTGGTCATGGAAGGGTGGAAAGCCAGGGCAGACATGATCCCATCCAGGGCTGCTCAAAGATGCTGGGGCTGCGGTGTGCACACCCCTGGACCCAGAGGCTTTTTTGACTGGGAGGAGGGGGCAGGAGGAGTTCGGGTGCCCCATGCTGAGATGGCAGGCTTGTGTGAAGCAAGGACGTATGGAGTGATAGTGAGGACTGTGGTTCCTGTGTGGCAACACCATGCTTCAGAGGGCAATGGGGCACCCACATGCCAAGCCTGGTGGCCCTCCTCAGCAACGGAACTCCAAGGCAAGAAGGCTGAGAATCAGGCCCAGGAGGATGCGGTGGGCCCCAGGACCTGCCTGAGAAGTGAAATAGCAAACAGGACTGGTAAAAGGGAGCAGAGGTGCTGGCTTTGTTCTTTAATATAATTGAATTGAAATGGAGCAGGGCTTCACTGGGCATCTGAGGAAGAGCAAGGAATCAGACCCTGTCCCACCCATTTGGGGCCTAAATTGCAGTAGGGCAGATGGACATTGCACCTCAAAAATAAACAGTGCTTGTCACATGAATCATTTGCAAATATTTTCTCCTATATTGTCTCTTCATTGTTGATTGCTTCTGTGCTGTGCAAAAGCTTTTTACTTTAATATACTCCCATTTGTCTGTTTTTGTTTTTGTTGCCTGTGATTTTGGGGTCTTAGCCATAAAATCTTTCCTGGAGCATTTCCCCATTTTCTTCTAGTAGTTTTATTTTATTTATTTTATTATTTGTATTTATTTATTTATTTTTTTTTTGAGACACAGTCTCACTCTGAAACCCAGGCTGGAGTGCAGTGGCACAATCTCGGCTCACTGCAACCTTAGCCTCCTGGGATCAAGTGATTCTCCTGCCACACCCTCACAAGTAGCTGGGATTACAGGCGCATGCCACCACCCTGGCTAATTTTTATACTTTTAGTAGAGATGGGGTTTCACCATGTTGGACAGGCTGGGCTGGAACTCCTGACCTCAGGTGATCTGCCCGCCTCAGCCTCCCAGTGTGCTGGGATTACAGGTGTGAGCCACCACACCCAGCCTTTTTTTTTTTTAAAGACAGAGTCTTGCTCTGTCGCCCAGGCTGGAGTGCAGTGGTGTGATCTTGGCTCACTGCAACCTCCTCCTCTTGGGTTCAAGCATTTCTCCTGCCCCAGCCCCCTGAGTAACTGGGATTACAGACGTGCGCCACCACGCCCGGCTACTTTTTGTATTTTTAGTAGAGATGGGGTTGCACTGTGTTGGCCAGGCTGGTCTAGAACTCCTGACCTTAAGTGATCTGCCCGCCTCAACCTCCCAGTGTGCTGGGATTACAGGTGTGAGCCACCGCGCTGGCCTCTTCTAGTAGCTTTATAGTTTCAGGTCTTACTTTTAAGTCTTTAATCCATGTTGAGTTGATTACTGTGTGTGGTGAGAGATAGGGGCCTAGTTTTCATTCTTCTTCACATACTTATCCAATTTTCCCAGTGCCATTTATTGAAGAGACCATCCTTTCCCCAATGTAGGTTCTTCGTGCCTTTGTACTACTTATAATAGCTAAGATATGGAAGCAATCTAAGTGTCCATCAGTGGATTGATATGTAAAGAAAATGTGGTATAGATACATGATGGAATATTATTGAGCCATTTAAAAATAAACTGTTGGCGGGTGCGGTGTTTCAAGCCTGTAATCCCAGTACTTTGGGAGGCCAAGACGGCCAGATCACCTGAGATCAGGAGTTCGAGACCAGCCTGGCCAACATGGCGAAACTCCATCTCTACCAAAAATACAAGAATTAGCCAGGTGTGGTGGCAGGCGCCTATAATCCCAGCTACTTGGGAGGCTGAGGCAGGAGAATTGCTTGAACCTGGGAGACGTAGGCTGTGGTGAGCCGAGATTGTGCCACTGCACTCCAGCCTGGGTGACAGAGCGAGACCCTGTCTCAAAAAAAACGAAAACCAAAAAAAAAAAAAACAAACAACAACAAAAAAAAATATTGGCTGGGTGCAGTAACTCACGCCTGTAATCCCAGCACTTTGGGAGGCCAAGGTGAGAGGGTCGCTTGAGCCTAGGAGTTTGAGACCAGTCTGGGCAACATAGCAAGACCCTGTCTTTCAAAAAAAATTTAAAAATTTGCCAGGCATGGTAACAATAAAATAGGGCAGGCGTGGTGGCTCATGCCTGTCATCCCAGCTACTCAGGAGGCTGAGGCAGGAGAATCGCTTGAACATGGGAGGCGGAGGTTGCAGTGAGCCAAGATTGTGCCACTGCACTCTAGCCTGGGCAACAGAGTGAGACTCCGTCTCAAAAAGAAAAAAAAAAAAAAAAAGGTGCACAAACCGAGGCCCAAGACAGTTAAGGTGCAAGATCACATGGTTAGTAAGTGGGAGAGCCAAGGTTTGAACAGTCTGGCATCAGCTGACCAGGAACTGGAGCCCACCCTTCTCTCTCCCTGAGCCCGCCTACCCGCCCACCCTCTTGAGTGCGAAATTTATTAATATGGAAGGGAGAAGAGCTTTAATGATGGGAGTCATTTTCAGAGCATTAAAGCTTTTCTCCCTTCCATATTAATGTATTTCTCAGCTACTAGGGCTCACTTACAGCACCACTGGCCCCAAAGCAGTTGACAGTCAGTGGTAATTAAATTGTCTCTCTGGTTCTGTGACTGAAGGAGACAGAAGGCTTTATGGTGGCCTGAGGAAAGAAGGTGATTTGGGGCTTGGCACTTCAGGAGAGGGCAGGCGAGTGAGCCAGGGAAGCTGGCCTGGGAAGCGTGCGGGTCACCCCCTTGCCTCCCGGCCTGGTGCTTGAGTGGCAGACGGTGAATCCTCCTCCTCCTCCATCCCCCACCTTGTGTCAGAGGCCAGAGCTCGGACTCCATCTAATGGTCTCTAGTTCAGCTGGGTATTTGGTGAAAAGGGCTTTGGGGCTGGAGACGTCCACTTTTATAACACACTGACATGGGAAGGCGCATTCTGAGTTGTAATGACAGAGCTAGGCAGGTCTTGTCTGTAGATGCAGTGGCTTTAAGGAAACTAGGACGATGGGCAGGATTTTCCTAGGTGCCAGGAGAAAGGGGTGATAGAGGATTCTAGAGGCTTGAGAGAGTCAGTGTGCAGCGGTTTCACTCTGATTTGCTTCTCCAGTGAAGATGGTTGGTAGCTCCTGAGGCCGGGGGTCAGGAACATGGAGGCGGTGCTGGGGACGGTTTGTTTTCTAACCACACTCCTTTTGTAACCACAAAGGAAAAAGGCAGAACGTTCCTCCGCTGGCGCCAGCCAATCAGCAGGACTCCTGCCTTCCTTCGGGGCAAGGTCGCAGCATCTGCCTCGGAAATCACGGGGCTTCTTTCTGCTGGCTCAGCCGGGAGGCCCAGAGTGTTCTACAGAGGCTGCGTATTGAAGGCTGCTCTCTGAAGCTCCCTGCCCCAGGTCACGCCGCCGGTTCCAGATGAATCCAGAGTGGAGGCAGGCCTTTGTGCACGTGGCCGTGGCCGGTGGCCTCTGTGCCGTGGCTGTGTTCACGGGCATTTTTGACAGCGTTTCCGTGCAAGTGGGCTATGAGCACTATGCCGAGGCGCCAGTGGCCGGCCTCCCTGCCTTCCTGGCCATGCCGTTCAACTCACTCGTGAACATCGCCTACACGCTGCTGGGGCTGTCGTGGCTGCACAGGGGCGGCGCAGTGGGGCTGGGTCCCCGCTACCTGAAGGACGTGTTCGCAGCCATGGCCCTGCTCTATGGCCCCGTGCAGTGGCTGCGCCTGTGGACGCAGTGGCGCCGTGCCGCGGTGCTGGACCAGTGGCTCACACTGCCCATCTTTGCATGGCCCGTGGCCTGGTGCCTCTACCTAGACCGCGGCTGGCGGCCCTGGCTGTTCCTCTCTCTTGAGTGCGTCTCCCTGGCCAGTTATGGCCTCGCTCTGCTGCATCCCCAGGGCTTCGAGGTCGCACTGGGTGCTCACGTGGTGGCCGCTGTGGGGCAGGCGCTGCGCACCCACAGGCACTATGGCAGCACCACCTCGGCTACCTACTTAGCTTTGGGGGTGCTCTCTTGCCTGGGCTTTGTGGTCCTCAAGCTGTGTGACCATCAGCTCGCACGGTGGCGTCTCTTCCAGTGCCTCACAGGCCACTTCTGGTCCAAGGTCTGTGACGTGCTCCAGTTCCACTTTGCGTTTTTGTTTCTGACGCATTTCAACACTCACCCAAGATTCCATCCCTCTGGTGGGAAGACGCGTTGAACCCAGGGAAGAACCTGCTGAAAACCGATGACCCCCAGCATTGAAATGGACTCTGAGATGGCAGCGTGGTGCCAGTGTCAGACATCCTGCGTGTGATGATATGCACTGATCACACAAGACTGCCCTTTCCTGAGAAGCTGCGGGCTTCGGTGTGGAGGGGTGGAGTGCTGAGATCTCCGCACAGGGGATGTGTGTGTTCCTGATGTAATTTGCATAACTTTTCTGTAGTTTGAAATGTTTCCAAATAAATATTGGCAAGGGGAGTGGAAATGACACCAAGAAGCCCCTCATGCTCATGGTTGGACAGAGAGCGATCGTCTGGAGTATCTTTGGGGTGTCAGCTGTGGGTGTGGACTGGCAGCAGTGAGGCAGGCCAGTCAGTGGGGTACCAGTGAGTGTCCTTAGAGGCGGCTGGATTCAGGGAGACTGAGTCACACTAAATACGTGCCCAGCAGACTGATAGGGAAATCACTCAATTATCCCCATGACATCTGTGACTGTTAACTGTAGGCAGGTCACGTGAGAGCCACATCACCTCAGATCGTCTGTGGAACCAGGCAGTGTGCATCCAGATGAGGAAACACACAAATGTCAAAAGTTGAACTCTCAACAGAAAGTTGCTTTGTGGGTCTCCCCTCAGACCCAGGGTGTGGCTTAGATGCCCTTAGTGGCTACAGTCTGAGCAGTCCCCACCTGCCCGTCACCCAGGTCCTTGCGAACCAATCTGCCGACAGTATCATCAGGCACTGTGCTGGAGGCGGCACGTGCTTCTCATGCAGGCAACAGTTTTTGAGCCCTCGAGCCCAAGGCCCAGACTCTCTAGTTTGTGGTCAGGATGCTGGGTCATTCTTAGCCGCAGCCAGAGAGGCACTGAGGACTCCGTGCCACCCTCTCTACTCCCGGGACAGTCCTTCCTGCCGGTCACTATGTTACTTAGAGGCCTGCCTCACCTCCTTTCATCTGAAGGCATCTGGTCTGTAAAGGGGACTTCCTTTTTTCGAGACAGAGTCTTGCTCTGTTGCCCAGGCTGGAGTGCAATGGTGTGATCTTGGCTCACTGCAACCTCTGCCTCCCGGGTTCAAGCGATTCTCCTGCCTCAGCTGCCTGAGTAGCTGGGATTACAGGCACCCACCACCACGCCCGGCTAATTTTTGTATTTTTAGTAGAGACGGGGTTTCATCATGTTGGCCGGGCTAGTCTCTAACTCCTGACCTCAGGTGATCCGCCCGCTTCGGCCTCCCAGTGCTGGGATTACAGGCATGAGCTCCCGCGCCCGGCCTGTAAAGGGGACTCCTGAAGACAGGTAATGTCATTTAACTCAGGGGCTCTTCATCCCAGACTCCATAGTCTTGTCCCTGGAGCCTTAAGTACTAAGGAGGGTCTGCTTTAAGCCCACAAATTAAATGGAGAAGTGATCAGCTCCAAAGGTGAGGGCAGAGGAGAGAGGATGCCCTGTCCCTGCCAAATGGCATCTCAGCATGGGCCACCCATGTGCACCTGCTCAGTGCCCTCGAGGTTGGCATTCGGCCCACGACTGTGATGACTGAGATGTTTCTGGAACTGGGCACCTGGGCTGGATGTTCTGTCCTGGCTGGCTGAGCACATTGCCACCAGGTAAGGACCTGGGGCAAATGGCAGGACCTGACCCAGGGCTTGGGGCCTGGGGGTGGGGCACGTGGTTGGCAGGGGAGAGCAAGGACAGCACCTGCTTGGGAAACAGCCTGGTTCCATTTGAGGTCGTCTCGAAAGCACCATGTGCCCTAGAAGAGGGAAGAGGCTGCACACATCACCAGAGAGGCCACCCTTACTTCACAGAGGCTGGAGGGAGGGCGAAAAGAAGGCGGGCTTCCATGCAGGCTCAGAGACAGGGTGGGGGCAGGCTCTTCATCCAGCAGTGCGAGGACCCCCTTTTGTGATTTCTCTGTGAGTAGCTGTTTCCCTCATTGACAGAGGACTGCTGGGACTTCATGCCACACCTCGCAGCTACAAGCACTCATCACGATTTTACTTTTTCTTCCTACCAATACCTGTGTAATAAACAGCCCTGCGAGCCTCCTGGGTCAGGCGTGGTCCCACGGGAAACAGGTGGTGTGCCTAGATTGGGGTGATTCAGGGCGGTTTTGTGGGACACCTGGAAGAGTGGACCCCACCCAAAGGAGAGGCTTACGTGGAGGGGACACCTCCAGAGGGGCAGGGACTGCAGGAAGCCTGGCTCCGCTCTCCCCTCTCCTGCCAGAGTTGCCAGATTATACGCCAGGCGATGAACAATGGTTTTGCACAAGCGTGTCTCAAATGTTGCACGAGACATTTCTCCTACTAAAAAAGTATTGTTTACCCGAAATTCAGATTTCACTGGGTGTTCTGATTGTTATTTGCTAAATCCAACAACCACGTCCTGAGCCAACACAAGCAGAGCCAGAAGCCCCGGAACCTGCGCGAGGCAGAGCAGGTGGCAAAGAAGGCTCCAGGCAGGCCCCGGCCTGGAACCTGCACTCCCCAGGCCCTTTTTGAAATTAGTGTTTCTCCAAGTATGGCCAGTTGCCATTAGTCACACAGCTTCCTGCATCCCTTCCTGCCCAGGCGAACCCCCCTTCTGGGGCCGGGACCTCAGAGTGCCTCAGCCCTGGCCCGGGGTTTGCGGATTCCACCAACCCCTGAGCCACTGGAGGAAGGAGGCTGGCGGCTGTGCCTCCCTCCAGCTCTGCAGTCCGCGGAGGAGCTCGGCCTCGCCCAGGGGGATTGGCTGTCAGGGCCACCGTTGCTGTTACCGGTCTTGGTCTCAGTCTCGCTGCTCCACTGCGCCCCCAGCACAGCTGGGGAGCCAAAGGTTGCCAGATGGGGCCTCTCCCCGACCTCTGACCTAACGGTTTAGAAGTTCCAGGCCTGGGAGGGATCTTAGAAACCATCTGTGCCAGCCCCGTCATTTCACAGATAAAGAAACTGAAACTCTAGCAGTTTGACTTGGCTGAAAGTTACAGTGAGGAGGAGCAGAAACCCAGGCATGCCGCCTCCTGGCCCCAGGTGCTCTCTGCTCACCTCCCTGGAAGAAGCGCCAGGAGGGCTTCCACGTGGCTTCTTCCTGCTTTCTGTTGCCATGGCCTGGGTATTTTCTCCCCACATAAAATAGTTTTAGGGCCTGGCGCGGTGGCTCATGCCTGTAATCCCAGCACTTTGGGAGGCCAAGGCGGGTGGATTATCTGAGGTCAGGAGTTCGAGAGCAGCCTGGCCAATATAGTGAAACCCCGTCTCTACTAAAAATACAAAAAAATTAACCAGGCATGGTGGTGGGTGCCTATAATCCCAGCTACTCCGGAGGCTGAGGCAGGAGAATCGCTTGAACCTGGGAGGCAGAGGTTGCAGTGAGCCGAGATCACGCCATTGCACTCCAGTCTGGGCAACAAGAGCGAAACTCTGTCTCAAAAACAAACAAACACACACACAAAAAAATAGTTTTAAGCCCGGTGCAGTGGCTCACGCCTGTAATCCCAGCACTTTGGGAGGCTGAGGCGGGTGGATCACCTGAAGTCATGAGTTCAAGACCAGCCTGGCCAACATGACAAAACCCCATCTCTACTAAAAATACAAAAATTAGCTGGGCATGGTGGTGGGAGCCTGTAATCCCAGCTACTTGGGAGGCTCAGGCAGGAGAATCGCTTGAATCCGGGAGGTGGAGGTTGCAGTGAGCTGAGATCGTGCCATTGCACCCCAGCCTGGGCAACAGAGTGAGACTCCATCTCAAAAACAACAACAAAAATAGTTTTAGGCCAGGCGCAGTGGCTCATGCCTGCAATCCCAGTACTTTGGGAGGCCAAGAAGGAAGAATTGCTTGACCTCAGGAGTTTAAGACCACCCTGGACAACATAGGGAGACCCCATCTCTACCAAAAATAAAAAAAATTAGCTGGGCTTGATGGCGTGTATTTGTAGTCTCAGCTACTCAGGAGGCTGAGGTGGGGAGGATCACTTGAACCCAGGAGATCCAGGCTGCAGTGACACAGTTGTAATAAGATGGCATCACTGCACTCCAGCCTGGGTGACAGAGCAAGACCCCATCTCAAAAAAAAAAAAAAATTACAGCATAGGGCACACACTATCATGCATTCGCTTTTCTGGGCCCCATTTTGGCTTGGTGACGTGCCAGGGTCTGCTAGAAACTGCACACACTGGCCTCTGCACCCCGGAGCAGGCCCTTCTCCAGTTAGGTCCCAGGAGTGGGATTGTAGGGCTGGAGGGAAGTTCAGTTTCAAATCCCTGGAGTGCTTTTCCCAGTGACGTTCTTCATTCACATTTCTAGCAGCAATGTCAGAGGCTTCTCCGCCCCCCACCAGCAAATGTCAGGGTGGGTGCTTTTTCATGGTGTGCCAATCTGATGAGGGGGACATGAGATTTCATTGTGACTAACTCAGACCCCTTCCCCTCTCTCACCGACCCCCCGCCAAAAGTAGTGTGTGTGCATTTTTGAGACAGGGTCTCCCTGTGTCCCCCAGGCTGGAGTGCAGTGGCGCAATCATGGTTCACTGCAGCCTTCAACTCCCAGGCTCAAGAGATCTTCCCACCTCAGCCTCCCAAGTAACTGGGACCGTGGGCGCAGGCCACCATCCCTGGCTAATTCTTTTGTTTTGTTTTTGTTTTTGTTTTTTTGAGATGGAGTTTTGCTCTTGTTGCCCAGGCTGGAGCGCAATGGCGCAATCTTGGCTCACTGCAATCTCTGCCTCCCGGGTTCAAGCGATTCTCCTGTGTCAGCCTCCCGAGTAGCTGGGATAACAGGCATGCGCCACCATGTCTGACTGATTTTTGTATTTGTAGCAGATACGGGGTTTCTCCATGTTGGTCAGGCTGGTCTTGAACTCCCGACCTCAGGTGATCTCACCTCGGCCTCCTAAAGTGCTGGGATTACAGGTGTGAGCCACTGCACCCAACCTCCCTGGCTAATTCTTAAAAAAAAAAAAAAAAAAAGGAAATTTTTTTTTAAATTACTATGAAATGTATTATTTGTTATTAAGTTACAATTTTTTTTTTTTTTTTTTTTGAGACGGAGTCTCGCTCTGTCGCCCAGGCTGGAGTGCAATGGCGCGATCTTGGCTCACTGCAACTTCCGCCTCCCAGGTTCAAGCAATTCTCCTGCCTCAGCTTCCCAAGTAGCTGGGATTACAGCTAAAATTAGCCCGGCTAATTTTTTTGTATTTTTAGTAGAGATGGGGTTTCACCATGCTGGCCAGGCTGGTCTCGAACTGACCTCATGATCCACCCGCCTCGGCCTCCCAAAGTGCTGGGATTATAGGCATGAGCCACCGCTCCTGGCCAGAGCCCAGCCTAATTCTTAAATTTTTTTTCTAGAGATGGGGTCTCTCTGTGTTGCCCAGGACCACACTCCTGCCTTGCCCTCAAAGTGCTGGGATGACAGGCATAAGCCACTGTACCCAACCTCCTCATTTTGTCCTCGGACTCCTGGGCTAAAGCAATCCTCCCACCTTGGCATCCCAAAGTGTTGGCATTACAGGTGTGAACCACTACACCCAGCCTATTGTTTGTCTTCTGAAGATTTATGTGGTCATGCATGTCTGTCTTTTTCTTCGTAGCTTTTGGGGTTGGTCTTCCTTAAAGCAGTTTTCTGAGTGTCTAGGTAACACTTGTCTGTACCTCAGCTAACTTTGTTAAATCTCAGCATCTCCTGTAGCTGCTTCAGATGTTTTTATTATAAAATTTTCATTATAAAATTATTAGATAGTTAAAAATTATGTTTATAAAGAAAACAATGCGGCTGTCACATTGCTGACATGACGGTTTACGTAACTATAGTGAAGTAGTGCACTTGGTGAGGGAGGGAAATGCCAGCACGCTTGGGCAAGGTGCCTCATTGCAGCCTGGGAGAACGAAGGTGGGTGAGGCATTTCCCTCCCACGCCGAAGGCCTCCGGGAATAGAAATACCGGGTAAATATCCACTGGCCAGTTCGTATCCTCCAGCGGATCATCATGTGATTGGGGAGCGCTTCTTCCCATTCAAAGGGGGTCTTTGGGGACCCGGGTTTATGGAACCCTCTCTGCCTTGGTCCTGGGGGCTGCTTCTCTGTTCAGTGACCCTGGAGCGTGATTGCTGTGGTGGCACGCCAGGTCCTTCAAACCTTTCATGTTTTTATTTTATTATTATTTCTTTTCTTTCTTTCTTTCTTTTTTTTTGAGACTGAGTCTCACTCTGTTGCCCAGGCTGGAGTGCAATGGCGCAGTCTCAGCTCACTGCAACCTCCGCCTCCCGTGTTCAGGCGATTCTCCTGCCTCAGCCTCCTGAGTAGCTGGGATGACAGGCATGAGCCACCACGCCTGCCCTATTTTATTATTATTTTAAATTTTATTTTAGTTTCGGGGGTACATGTGCAGGTTGGTTCCATAGACAAATTGCATGTTGTGTGGGTTTTGTGTACAGATTATTTCATCACCCAGGTATTAAATAGTAAGCCTCATACCCAATAGGTGATTTGTTTCTATGTTTTTCTAGCCTTTCCTTCCATTGCCGGCCTTTCACTTTGATCTTTGCTGTCTGTTTCTCTTTGGAACCGCTGACTTCTGGTTTTGCTCTTGCCTCTTCTCGGCCCCACTTGACCTCCACTGGGGCCCAGGCTAGCTTGCGTGTGCCGCCACCATCTCGGCCAGCTCAGGTCTGTTTCTTTGGAAGATTCTGTGCCCCTCCGGTGCCTCTCCTGCATGTGGCCCATGCACAGTAGTGTGTGGCTGCCCTCGCCCTTGTGTGTGGGTTTTTTGTTGTGTTGTTGTTGTTTGGTTTTGTTTTGTTTTTGAGATGGAGTCTTGCTCTGTCACCCAGGCTGGAGTGCAGCGGCATGATCTCGGCTCACCGCAACCTCCTCCTCCCAGGTTCAAGTGACTCTCCTGCCTCTGCCTCCTGAGTAGCTGGGATTACAGGCGTGCACCACCATGCCCGGCTAATTTTTGTATCCTTAGTAGAGATGAGGTTTCAGCATGTTGGCCAGGCTCGTCTCGAACTCCTGAACTCAGCTGACCCACCCACCTCGGCCTACCACAGTGCTGGGATTACAGGCCTGAGGCCCTGCTCCCAGCCTCCTTGTGTTTCTCTACGTGCACATTGTGCAGAGCCTCCCCACCCGGCTGCAGGACGTGACCGATGGCACACGTCCCCAGTCTCACGCTCCTGTGCACGCGTCTTGGTGCCTATGTGTGAGAGCTTCGCATTTCAACTCGAGTAGAATTTGCCAAATCCCTTGCCAGATTGGGGGCAGAGCTCCCACTGCACCACAGCCTCAACGGCACTTGATCACCGGGGTGATCTGCTGATCTGACAGGAGTGAGTGACAGTTTCATTTTGTCCTTGTTTGCCTTTTTCAGCTTAAAATCGAGGTTGCCTCAAAACATTAAACATAGAATTCCCATAGGGTCCAGCAGTTCCACTGCTGGGTATAGGCACAAAGGAGTTGAAAGCAGGAGCTTGAAGGGATGCAATTCATAGCACCCAAGAGGTGAGAGCTGGCCAAGTGTCCATGGATGAATACATAGATAAACACAATCTGCTTTATCCACACAATGGAATATTATTCAGCCATGAAAAGGAAGGGAATCCTTACGCAGGCTACCACATGGATGAACCTGGAGGACATCATAATTAGTGAAAGAAGCCAGGACAGAAAGTACCTGATTCCACTTTTGGGAGGGACCTGGCGTCGTCAGACTCAGAGACACACCACAGGATGATGGTCGACAGGGTGGGGAGAGTGGTGGGGAGTTAGTCTTTTTTTTTTTTTTTAGATGGAGTCTTGCTCTGTTGCCCAGGCTGGAGTGCAGTGGCGCAATCTCGGCTCACCGCAACTTCCACCTCCCGGGTTCACACCATTCTCCTGCCTCAGCCTCCCGAGTAGCTGGGACTACAGGCGCCCGCCACCACGCCCGGCTAATTTTTTTTGTATTTTTAGTACAGGTGGGGTTTCACCATGTTAGCCTCGATGGTCTGGATCTCCTGACCTCGTGAACCACCCGCCTCGGCCTCCCAAAGTGCCAGGATGACAGGTGTGAGCCACCCAACCTGGAGTTAGTCTTTTTTTTTTTTTTCTTTCTTTCTTTCTTTCTTTTTTTTTTTTTCAGAGACTCACTCTGTCACCCAGGCTGGAGTGCAATGGTTAGTGCGATCTCAGCTCAGTGCAACCTCTGCCTCCCCGGTTCAAGCGATTCTCCTGCCTCAGCCTCCAGAGTAGCTGGGACTACAGGCATGCACCACTGTGCCCAGCTAATTTTTTATATTTTATTTTATTTTATTTTTGAGATGGAGTTTTGCTCTTGTCGCCCAGGCTGGAGTGCAATGCATGCTATTGGCTCACTGCAACCTCCACCTCCCAGGTTCAGGTGATTCTCCTGCCTCCGCCTCCCGATTAGCTGGGACTACAGGCCTGCACCACCATGCCCGGCTAATTTTGTATTTTTAGCAGAGACAGGGTTTCACCACGTTGGCCAGGCTGGTCTCAAACTACTGACGTCAAGTGATCCACCCCCCCTCGGCCTCCCAAAGTGTTGAGATTACAGGCGTGAGCCACCGCGCCTGGCCTCTACTTATTTATTTCTTGTAGAGATGGAGTCTCACCATGTTGCCCAGGCTGGTCTTGAACCCCTGGGCTCCAGTGATCCTCCTGCCTCAGCCTCCCCAATTGCTGGGATGGCACACATGAGCCACGGGGCCCAGCCTCCTCATTTCGTCCTTAATATCTGCTTGTAACCACCTCAACTCAGAATACCTACCAAAACTTAGTTTGGATGTGTTTCCCAGGTTGCAATCCTCAAATTTGGCCCAAATACACTCTCCTTGTATTAATTTTACCTCAGTGTGTTCCTTTAGGTCGACATCATAAAATCTGGTATGGGTAATTCTGCAGAGCCACTCCCTCACCACCGCTGTCTCGGGCCATGCTGCCTAGCAGCGATCGAGGGCATACTGTGGACGAAAGTCAGTTTAGAGAAGTTGAATGGCCAAGTTCACAGCAGTAGGAAGTGGCTGCGGTGGGCTTTGCCCTGGGGCTTTGGACTTTGCCTGGAGCTGCTCCTCACTCATTCCAGGAAGCTCTTGCACCATGACCGCTGTGACTTGGGATCCAAATTTCATTTGAAAATATATTTTTTTCAATTTTTTTCATTTTTAAAATTTTTTTAGAAACTGGGTCTGGCTCTGTCACCCAGGATGGAGTGCAGTGGTAGGATCACAGCTCACTGCAGCCTCAACCTCCTGGGCTTAAGTGATCCTCCCATCCCAGCCTCCTGGGTAGCTAGGAGTATAGGTGCTCACCATCATGCTCAGCTAATTTTTCTTCTTTTTTCTTTCCTTTTGCTTTCTTTCTTTCTTTTTTTTTTTTTTTTTTTTGTAGAGGCAGGGTCTTGCTATGTTGTCCAGTTGTCCTGGGCTCAAGCCATCCTCCCACCTCAGCCTCCCGAGTTGCCAAGATTACAGGCCACTGTGCCTGGCCCAATGTTTTTTATTGCGGTAAAATACATAATAACATAAAATGTACCATGTTAACCAGTTTTGTGGTTAGTTAGTTCAGTGGTGTTACCTACATTCGTAATATGGTGCAACCAACATCATCGTCCATCTCCGGAACTCTTTTCATCCTTCTAAACTGAAACTCTATCCCCATTAAATGCTAACTCCCCAGTCCCCCTCCTGCAGCCCCTGGAAACCACCCTTCAGGTGTGCCACAGGTCAAATGTGGACACAGGGAGGCCACTGCACCCAGCCCCCAGCATCTGAACTTCCGCAGGGAGTTCCCCGCCCCTGCTGCTTGAAGCTCTCCATCTCGCCGTCCAGACAGGCTACCTTCCCCGCTGGCTCTGTATAGGGTGCAACCCCAACAGGTGGAGAAGCTCAGCCCGCAGCACCCACACGGAGCCGAGATGTGCAGGTTGCCGAGCCGGCCCCACTGGGGGGGCTTCTGCTGGGACAGACATAACAAATAGCAGATGTAGTCCCCTGCCGAGGACTTCAGATTGGGAATTGTCAGAGATTCTGGAGATTGTCAGATTGGATGGAAACCCCCACTTCCAGCATATGCTGTTTACTAGAGACACACCTCAAACATATGTCCATGGAAATATTACATGTGAAAGAATGAATGCTAGGCAGTTACTACCAAAAGCAAGCTGCCATGGCTATATTAACATCAGACAAAATAGGCTTTGGGACAAAACAAAAACAGTTTAGGAATGATGTTAAAATAGGCTCTACATATCTTAAGCAAAAGTTGACAGAACTCTAGGGAGAAATAGGCACATGAAGCATCGTAGAGGGAGGTTTCTTTTTTTTTTTCTTTTTCTTTTTTTTTTTTTGAGACAGAGTCTGGCTCTGTCACCCAGACTGGAGTGCAGTGGCACAATCTGGGCTCACTGCAAGCTCCGCCTCCCGGGTTCACGCCATTCTCCTGCCTCAGCCTCCCGAGTAGCTGGGACTACAGGTGCCCGCCACCACGCCCGGCTAATTTTTTGTATTTTTAGTAGAGACGGGGTTTCACCGCGTTAGCCAGGATGGTCTCGATCTCCTGACCTCGTGATCCACCTGCCTCGGCCTCCCAAAGTGCTGGGATTACAGGCGTGAGCCACTGCGCCCGGCCTTCCCTTCCTTTTAATGACTGAGTAGTATTCCACAATGTGGAGACCCGCAGTTTTGTTTATCTGTTCATTTGCTGATGAGCATCCTTGGTTAGGGTAGATGCAGTTTTCCTTTTTTTTTTTTTTTTTTGACACGGAGTCTCGCTCTGTCTCCCAGGCTGGAGTGCAGTGGCGCCATCTCAGCTCACTGCAAGCTCCGCCTCCCGGGTTCACGCCATTCTCCTGCCTCAGCCTCCCGAGTAGCTGGGACTACAGGCGCCCGCCACCACGCCCGGCTAATGTTTTGTATTTTTAGTAGAGACGGGGTTTCACCGCGTTAGCCAGGATGGTCTCGATCTCCTGACCTCGTGATCTGCCCGCCTCGGCCTCCCAAAGTGCTGGGATTACAGGCCTGCAGTTTTCTTTTTTAAAATGTTTATTTCTATTTTGTGATTCAAACTGAGGATCATCTTGCTGCAAAGAAGTTTTTAAGTTGATAAGAAACTGCTGAACAGTGATTCAAAGTGGCTGTGCCATTTCACACTCCTGCTGGCCGCGTGCGAACCTTTCATGCACTCCACCTCCTCACCAGTGCTCCCTGCGACCAGTCTTCAGTGACAGTCATTCTGGGTGCGATTTTATCTTGCATTTCCCCATGAGAAATGGGCATCTCTTCCTATGCCTCAGTGGGGAGAACCAGAGACGGGAGCAGAAGAGGGGCAGGAGAAGGCAGGGAGGGTGGTCGGAGGAGAGAGCATTGGGTGGGGGCGGCAAGTGCTGGAGGAGGGGGACGGGGAAGTGGGCCCTTTGCTCTTGAACCATTTTAACCCCAAGCAAGGTGCATTCAGGGTTTGGGCAGGGGTCTGGCCCTCATGTCACCAGATCCTGAGTGACTGTAGGGGCCTCTCATCATGTCTTCACTCCTGGACTTGCTGGCTCCAGGTGAGAAGACCTGGACACTGCTGTGGGCTGCAGAGGTTTGGGTGTGTGTGTGTGTATGTGTGCATGTGTGCATGTGTGCGTGTGTGTGTGTTTGAGACAGGGTCTCACCCTTTCTCCCAGGCTGGAATGCAGTGGCGTGATCTCGGCTCACTGCACCATGGACCTCCGGGCTCAGGTGATCCTCCCACTTCAACCCCCTGAATAACTGGGACTACAGGCGCACGCCCCCATGCCCAGCTAATTATGTAATTATGTCACTTTTCATAGAGACGGGGTCTCCCCATGTTGCCCAGGCTGGTCAGGAACTCCTGGGCTCAAGCGATCCACCCGTCTCAACCTCCCAAAGTACTAGGATTCCAGGCCTAAGCCACTGTGCCTGGCCTTCAGGGTTTTAAGGAACAGTTTCATTTCCACAGTGGGGCGGCTTGAGAAGTAGGGGCACCCCACCAGCAGCTGAGCAGAGAAGAAATGGTGGCTATCAGACAGCCCAGGCCTAGTGAATCCTCCAGTGAATTATTCCTGGCCTTTAAGAGACAGGTAATTCCAGCCAGGCGCAGTGGCTCACGCCTGTCATCCAAGCACTTCAGGAGGCCGAGGTGGACGGATCACGAGATCAGGAGATCGAGACCATCCTGGCTAACGCGGTGAAACCCCGTGTCTACTAAAAATACAAAACATTAGCCAGGCGCAGTGGCGGGCGCCTGTAGTCCCAGCTACTGGGGAGGCTGAGGCAGGAGAATGGCGTGAACCCGGGAGGCGGAGCTTGCAGTGAGCCGAGATGGTGCCCCTGCACTCCAGCCTGGGCGACAGAGCGAGACTCCGCCTCAAAAAAAAAAAAAAAAAAAAAAAAGAGGTAATTCCAGGGTTTCAAAGAAAGTAAAGTTTCCAGATGTGCTTTATGAAGCCAGAATAACCTTTGTCCCCCAGGAGAATGTTAGTGTCACAAAGAGAGACTCTTGTGGGTCCTGCTTGCTTCTCCACTCTGAGTCCACAGCGGTGTCTGGCACCCAGTAGGTACTCCTGGGTGACTCACTGAATCTGGTTGCAGACTTGACACACACACACATGCACACACGGAAAAGTATCGATACTGCTGTTAAACACTGGTAGGCATTTCTAAAATAAAAACATTAGCTAATATCATCCAAAAGCAGATCAAGGCATGAATATCCAGGCTGTGCGCGGTGGCTCATGCCTGTAATCCCAGCACTGTGGGACGCTGAGGTGGGAGGATTGCTTGAGCCCAGGAGTTTGAGGCCAGCCTAGGTAACATGGTGAGTCTGTCTCTAAAAAAAAATACAAAAGTTAGGTGGGTATGGTGGTGCGAGCCTGTGGTCCTAGCTACTCGGAGGCTGAGGGAGAATTGCTTGGGCCTAGGAGTCTGAGGCTGCGGTGAGCCATGATCACACCACTGCACTCCAGCCTGGGTGACAGAGGGAGACCTGTGTGAAAGGAAAATAAATCTTGGGGCCCCCAAATCACTCAGCTAAAGGGAAAACTCAAGCTGGGAACTGCTTAGGGCCAACCTGCCTCCCACTCTATTCAAGGCCACTCCTCTGTTCACTGAGATAAATGCTTATTGGATTGCTTCCTTTGGAGAGGCTCATGAGAAACTCAAAACAACACAATCATTGGTCTCTTATCTACCCATGACCTGGAAGCCCCCTCCCGACTTCAAGTTGTCCCTTTCTGGACCAAACCAATGTTCATCTTACATATGTTGACTGATGTCTCATGTCTCCCTAAAATGTATAAAACCAAGCTGTGCTCTGACCACCTCAGGCACATGTCGTCGTCAGGACCATCCTCAACCTTGGCAAAACAAACTTTCTAAATTCACTGAGACCTCTCTCAGATATTCAGGGTTCACACCTGACTCTTAAAAAAAGCAAAGAAGTGAATAAACTATAACCAAATGTACACAACATATTGTTATTAACCATAGTCACGATGATGTACAACAAATCTCTTGAACTAATTGGAATTCCTCCTAATTGGAATTTTGAATCCCTTGGCCAACATCTCATCCTTCCCTCCCCACCCACCACCCTGCAGCCCCTGGTACCCACCATTCTACTTTATGAGTTCAGCTTTTTTATTTTCTACATATCAGTGAGGTTGTGTGGTGTTTGTCTTTTTGTACCTGGCTTATTTCATTTAACATAGTGTTCTCCAGTTTCATCTATTTTGTTGCAAATGACAGGATTTCCTTCTCTTTTATGGCTGAATGGGATTCCGTTGTGTACAGATATCACACTTTCTTTATCCATTCACCCATTGATAAACTCTTAGGTTGATTCCATCTCTTACCTGTTGTGAATAGTGCTGCAATGAACACGGGAGTGCAGGTATCTCTTTGACATGGTGATTTCAAATTTAAATATATACCTTTAAATATATACCAAGTAGTGAAATTGCTGGCTAATACGGTAGTTGTGTTTGTAGTTTTTGGACTATACTGTTCTCCGTACTGTCTGTGCTACTTTACATTCACACCAACAGCGTACGAGGTTCCCATTTCCCTGCATCCTTGTCAGCATTTGTTATTTTTTTAAACATCTTTTTGTTAAAAGCCATTTTAACTGGGGTGAGATGATATCTCATGGTGCTTTTGACTTGTGTTTCCCTGATGGTGAGTGATGTGGAGCATTTTTTCATAGACCTGTTGGCCATGTCTATTCAGATCTTTTGCCCACTAAAAATTTTTTTTTTGAGACAGGACCTCACTCTGTCACCCAGGCTAGAGTGCGGTGGCATGACCACAGCTCATGCAGCCTCATCCTCCTGGGCCCAGTCAACCCTCCCACGTCAGCTTCCTAAGTAGAAAAAGGCCAGCTGTGGTGGCTCACCCCTGTAATCCCAGCACTTTGGGAGGCCGAGGCAGGTGGATCACCTGAGGTCAGGAGTTCGAGACCAGCCTGACCAACATGGTGAAACCCTGTCTCTAGTAAAACTGCAAAAATTATCCGGGTGTGGTAGTGGGCACCCGTAATCCCAGCTACCTGAGGCTGAGGCAGGGGAATCACTTGAGCCCACGGCACGTGGATCACCTGAAGTCAAGAGTTTGAGACCAGCCTGGCCAACATGGTGAAACCCCATCTCTACTAAAAACACAAAAAATGAGCCAGGTGTGGTGGCGGGCCCCTGTAATCCCAGCTGTCTGGGAGGCTGAGGCAGGAGAATCGCTTGAACCTGGGAGGCAGAGGTTGCCGTAAGCCAAGATGGTTCCACTGCACTCCAGCCTGGGCCGCAAGAGTGAAACTCCATCTCAAAAAAAAAAAAAAGTGAAATCTGCAGAGATGACAGCTTCATGAGCTGATTGTATGAAGCCACAAACAGTACTGTGCTTAATGGTGAAACACCACAGCATTTTCATTAGTCAAGAATGAGACAATATTCCCAGGATCACCACTGTTTCTTCCCGTTTCCCAATGTTAAATTGGCCAATGCAATTGAAAAAGTTAGCCGGACGTGGCGCACAAGGAATACGTGTTGGAAGGATGAAGCAAAGTTCTCATTCTTTGTAAATCACTTGATTGCACCACTGAAACGTCCTCTGGTCTGCTGGGCAGGTTTGAGTCAGGAGATTCTGGCTGTCTTCACTGGGCCTATCTGAGACTGGGTGTCATTTGCTTTGCTCTTGTCTGATTTTACTGTCAGACATCACTCCTGTAACCAGTCTTTGTAGTAAGTCTCATTTCTTGCATGTACTTGGAAGTACATGCAATAAATGGTTTTATTTTTCCAGCGACTGCGCCCGCCCCCACCCCATTGAGTTGTACCAAATCCCCCTTAAGACGTGGGGCCCGAGTCCATCATGTTTCAGTCAGGTTGCTTGTAATGAGTCTTATTCTGGTTCTTTTTTCTTTTCTTTTCTTTTTTTTTAGACAGAGTCTCGCTCTGTTGCCAGGCTGGAGTGCAGTGGCACAAACTCGGCTCACTGCAACCTCTGCCTCCCGGGTTCAAGTGATTCTCCTGCCTCAGCCTCCCAAATAGCTGGGACTACAGGCTTGCACCACCACACCCAGCTAATTTTTGTATTTTTAGTAGAGATGGGGTTTCACCATGTTGGCCAGGATGGTCTTGATCTCTTGACCTTGTGATCTGCCCGCTTCAGCCTTCCAAAATGTTGGGATTACAGGCGTGAGCCAACACGCCCGGCCTGGTTGTCTTTTCTTTTCTTTCTTTCTTTCTCTTTTTTTTTTTTTAAGACAGGGTCTCACTCTGTCACCCAGGCTGGAGTGCACTGATGAGATCTAGACTCACTGCAGCCTCAACTTCCTGGGCTTAAGCAATCCTCCCACCTCAGCCTCCCGAGAAGCTGGGACTACAGGCGTGCACCACCACGCCTGGCTAATTTTTGTATTTTTAGTAGAGACAGGGTTTCTTCATGTTGGCCAGGTTGGTCTCAAACTCCTGACCTCAGCTGATCCACCTGCCTCGGCCTCCCAAAGTGCTGGGATTACAGGCATGAGCCACGACGCCCGGCCTACTCTTAATTTTTTTTTTTTTTTTTGAAGTGCACAAGCTAATTTTTTAATTACTATTTGTAGAGATTAGGTCTCCCTCTGTTGCCCAGGCTGGTCTTGAACTCCTGAGCTCACGCAATCCATCTACCTTGGCCTCCCACAATGCTGGACTGCAGGTGTGCACCACGCTCTGGCATCATTCTGGTTCTTAAACCCAAGGGTACTTATTTTCCAACATGAACCTTAACCTCACCCTTCCAGAAACTTCTCAGGCATGGGCAAGGTTGCAGTCTCCCTTACTGCAGGCAGCAATGACTTTACCAACAGGTGATCTTGGTGGGCTCGTAGGGGAGTGGGAATGGGCAGTGGCCTTTGTCCTCCTTTTGTTGTCCGCTGGGGATCTTGGTTGGGAAGCCTGAACCCAGCATTGTTTCCTAGCCCTGTGTTCAACAATGCCGGGAGCGAGGTGCCTTCCTATCCCCGTGATAAACAGTTCTGGGACCTGTTGCTCTGCCACACAATCCTGAGAACTAGCACAAGTCAATTCGCTTCCAGGACCAACACACCCATGCTCCTGAAAGATGAGACTCGCAGAGCCCGGCCCGAGACTGCACAAAGCCGTCCAAGTCTGACCATGCTTCCCACCCGGCCCTCCCCACGCCGGCTCGGACTTCGGGCATTTTCTCTCCTCCTTTCCTCCCTAGTGATCTGAGGCCGGCTCTGTCGGGGGAGTGTTCTTCCTCTTTGCAGTGAGTCCAATAAACTCAGCTTTGCCTGAACAACAGGTTTTTCTGGTGGTGATTTTGGGGAGTCTACAGCCAACAGCTGAAATTGGGAAAACGGGGCGGGGGTGGGGAATCCCTTTTGTTTTTTGTTTTTATTTTTTACAGTAAAGTGAAAGCAAGTTTATTAGGAAAATAGAGGAATAAAAGAATGGCTGCTCCATAGACAGGGCAGCTGGGAATCCCTTTTAGCACCTGGTGGCTGCAGATGGGTAGAAATACAGACCATATTTGGTTCTTAGTTTAATTAGCCAGAGACGCAGAACAGGGTGGGAAGCCAGACGGCCACACCTAGCACCTCATCAGGCTGCAGCCAACCAGGGCCTCTCAGGGCTGGGAAAACTCGATTCTTGCTGTACTTGGGCTTACTCGGCTCTCCATCTTATGCAAACACCTCTCCTTATGAAAGGCAAGAAGAATTTGTTCTACACTGGGGATGGGTTGTGCCTGTCACATGGAGCAGCCTGGGGACCTAGAGGGACCCTTTAGAAGCTTAGCACCTAGCAATTCCTTTTCATATGTGACTCATGGTCTATTCAGTTTTAGTACTTCTTTTTTTTTTTGACAGAGTTTTGCTCTGTCACCCAGGCTGGAGTGCAATGGCGCGATCTCGGCTCACCGCAACCTCTGCCTCCGAGGTTCAAGTGATTCTCCTGCCTCAGCCTCCCAAGTAGCTGGGATTACGGGCATGCGCCACCACGCCTGGCTAATGTTGTATTTTTAGTAGAGACGGGGTTTCTCCACGTTGGTCAGGCTGGTCTTGAACTCCCAACCTCAGGTAGTCCCCCTGCCTCGACCTCCCAAAGTGCTGGGATTAAAGGCGTGAGCCACCACGCCCGGCTTTTTTTTTTTTTTTTTTGAGATGGAGTCTTGCTCTGTCGCCCAGGCTGGAGTGCAGTGGCACTATCTCAGCTCCCTGCAACCTCCGCCTCTTGGGTTCAAGCAATTCTCTGCTTCACCCTCCCAAGTAGCTGGGATTACAGGTGCCCACCACCATGCCCGGCTAATTTTTGGATTTTTAGTAGAGACGTGGTTTCACCATCTTGGCCAGGCTGGTCTTGAACTCCTGACCTCGTGATCCATGGCACCTGGCCTACTACTTCTTTATTCATTTATTTTTTGAGACGGAGTCTCGCTCTGTCACCCATGCTGGAGTGCAGTGGCACGATCTCGGCTCATTGCAACCTCCACCTCCCGGGTTCAGCTTCCCGAATAGCTGGGACTACAGGTGCGCGCCACCACGCCCAGCTAATATTTTGTATTTTTTAAGTAGAGATGTGGTTTCACCGTGTTGGCCAGGGTGGTCTCAAACTCTTGACCTCAAGTGATCTGCCTGCCTCGGCCTCCCAAAGTGCTGGGATTACAGGCGTGAGCCACTGTGCTTGGCACAGTTTTACTACTTCTTGAGACAACTCTGAAGATTTCTATTTTTCACAGAAAGTCATTCAGTTAATCTAGACTTTTCAAATGTATTGCCATAAAGTTATATTTACTATTTTAAAATTTTAATTTCCTCCTTAACCCAACATTTATTTAAAAGGGTCATTTCGGCCGGGCGTGGTGGCTCACGCCTGTCATCCCAGCACTTTGGGAGGTCGAGGCAGGTGGATCACCTGAGGTCAGGAGTTTGAGACCAGCCTGGGCAACATAGTGAGACCCCATCTCTACAGAAAAATAAAAAATTAGCCGGGCGTGGTGGCACACATCTGTAGTCCCAGCTCCTCGGGAGGCTGAGATGGGAGGATCACTTGAGCCTGGGAGGTCGAGGTTGCAGTGAGCCATGATCGCACCACTGCACTCCAGCCTGAGTGACAGAGCCAGATCCTGACTGCTGCTCATAGAGATCTCGCCTAAAGATCTTGCCTAAGTGCAAAAACACACACACACAGAAACCGGAACAACCGAACTGACCCTTTGGGGAGGCTGGTGAAATAAATGACATGGAGTACATTCATACAGCTCTAAAAAAGGACAAAAGTCAGGGTCATCTGTGTCCAGGGAACACTCTCGATTTGTCTTGTTAAGTGAAACTGGCGAGGCGTGGAATCATGAGAGAAGCGTGAGTAGAGGGGACTTAAACCAGGGACTGGTGGCCACAGCTAGTGTTAGCCAGGGGACTGGAGGCTGGGAGACTGAGAAGGAGATTTTCTTACTTCGTACGTGTCTGTACTGTTTGGATTTTTTTTTTTTTTTTTTTTTGAGAGGGTATTTTTTAAAAGGAAAAGCTTGTTTTGTTTTTCTTTTTAAAAAATAGGCTCTAAAAATTCTGGAGAGAAATAAAAAAGGCAACATGGTGGCCGGGTATGGGCGTCTCTTCTGATTCCAGGCTGGTTGGCACTGGCCACCTTGCTCAATGGTTGCCTTAGAAACCGGCCTAGCGAGGGGGTGTCAGTTGTCTCTGGTAGCCATTAAGGCAGTGACTCAGCAGAAAACCCAACCCAAGAGGGAGTTGTTCATTCACTGACTTTCCTTCTCTCCCAGAAAAGCATGGGCGAGGCCATTTCTGTTACATTTGCGATCGGGTGGCAGCTGCTCCGCCGTGAAGGCGGTAGCACGAAGTCTGCCTGCTCCTCCAGCCTCTCACTAGGTGAGTGGCGTCTCTGTGCTGCCCTGTCCCTCAGAAACCACAGGTTCCGGTCCCTCTGCCAGCCTGTCCCCTGTCTCTCCCCTCCCGCTGACAGGGTGAAACCAGCTTCCGCTCACAAGCACTTGCTGGGGGTTGCCACGGCAACTGCTGTCCTAGAGCCCACAGGCATGGCTCTTGGGGAGATCTTTAGTAAAAAACCCAACCAAACATCACGAGTGGAACCGAGTGTGGCTCATAAACTCAACTGAGAGAAAAGCCAAGGGACGCATGTGGGCAAAATACACAGAAAACCCAGCATGGGTGCGGGGGCTCACGCCTGTCATCCCATCACTTTGGGAGGCCAAGGCGGGTGGATCACTTGAGGTCAGGAGTTCGAGACCAGCCTGGCCAACATGGTGAAACCCCATCTCTACTAAAATACAAAAATTGGTCGGGCATGGTGGTGGACACCTGTAGTCCCAGCTACTCGGGAGGCTGAGGCAGGAGAATTGCTTGAACTTGGGAGGCGGAGGTTGCCGTGAGCTGAGATCACACCACTGCACTCCAGCCTGGGTGACAGAATGAGGCCCTGTCTCAGAAAAAAAAAAAGAATCACGTGCTGAGACATGCTACAACACAGATGAACCCCAAAATCATAATGCTAAGTGAAAGAAGCCAGACACGAAAGATCCCATGAGTATTATCCCCTTTATATGGAGTTTTCAGAGTAGGTGAATCTATAGAGACAGAAAGGAGATGAGTGACTGCCTCAGCTGGAAGGGAAAATGGGGGAGAAATGGGTAGTGACTATTAAAAGGTATGGTGTTTTTTTTTTCTTTGTTTTGTTTTGTTTTTTTGAGATGGAGTCTCGCTCTGTCACCCAGGCTGGAGTGCAGTGGCATGATCTCGGCTCACTGCAACCTCTGCCTCCTGGGTTCCAGCAATTCTCCTGCCTCTGCCTCCTGAGTAGCTGGGACTACAGGCGCCCACCACGATGACTGGGCAATTTTTGTATTTTTAGTAGAGATGGGGTTTCATTGTGTTGGCCAGGTTGGTCTCAAACTCCTGACCTCAGGTGATCCACCCACCTCGGCCTCCCAAAGTGCTGGGATGACAGGTGTGAGCCACCACGCCTGGCCAGTGTTTCTTTTTGGAATGATGAAAATATGCTCAAATAGAGTGCTGGTTGCACAAGTCTGTAAATCTATTAAAAACACGGAGTTGCACACTTCAAACAACTGAACCTTGTGGCGTGTGAGGTAGATGTCTTAACACAGCTGTTAAAAAGCCCAGGATAGCTGGGCACAGCGGCTCAGCTGTAATCCCAGTACTTTGGGGGGGCTGAGGAAGGAGGATCGCTTCAGCTCAGGGGCTTGAGACCAGCCTTGGCAACCTAGCGAGACCCTGTCTCTACTAAAAATAAAAATAATTAGCTGGGCATGGTGACATGCACCTGAGGTCCCAGGTACTCGAGAGGCTAAAGCGGGGGCTGTGGGCAGGGGGTAGGGTGTAGGTGGGGATCACTCAATCCCAGGAGAACAAGGCTGCAGTGAGCTATGATCACGCCATTGCACTCCAGCCTGGGCAACATAATGAGATCCTGTCTCAATAAACACATGAAAGAGACACATACTGTTATTTCAAACTTCACTCAAAATACACTGCCTTCTATGTGCTGGGACCCAGAGAGGGTTTGTGGCATGTTTGTAGGAATAAGTCCGGATCAGAACGGAGCTGAGAATGGGTGTTCACTCGTATTCTTCAATGTCTCCTATTGAGATGATGTTATCCACTTGTTATTTTCTTGACCCTATTTTCTGCCAAGAAATAATTTGAGAGAGAGAGAGAGATCGAGATCTAAGGTGGAAAAACAGATCTGCAGGAAGGCATGGAACGCACTAGAAAGGGTATATACATGGGTAAAAAATGGGCTGTTTAGAACAACACTAATAGTGTCCTTTGGGATTTAAAATATACGAAAACAAGAGCACCCGAGGCCCGGCGGAAACACAGTCTCGCTGCTGGGAGGCTCTGGCGTTGCTTGAGCCACTGCGCCGCAGACTCAATCCCTAGGGTAACTGCTGGAGTAATAATGAAAAGTGACACTGAGAAAAGGCAAAAAAAGAGAAAGAAAGTAACCAACGACAGATGGGACAACAGAAAACAAATGGTAAGCTGGTCCTCACACACAGCCAGAGCAGGAGGGTGGCGGGGGTCAGGGTCGAATGGTGTGGAGAAGGACGAGGAGGATGTGGAGGGTGAAGAAACAAAGCCCATGCCCCCGAGTTGTACACTTATAAATAGTTAAACAGATGAATATTATGTTGTATATATTTTATCACAATAAAAGATCTCACATACAGCCATATTGGCAAATCCATTAAAATGAAAATGGATAAACACACAAAGATTGCCGGGCTGGAGTAGAGGGAAAATAAAACCAATCAATCAATATGCTGCCTCAAAGAGACATTCTTTCTTTCTTCCTTTCTTTCCTTCCTTCCTTCCTTTCTCTCTTTCTCTCTTTCTTTCTTGACAGAGTCTCACTCTGCTGCCCAAGCTGGAGTGCAATGGCGTGATCTCAGCTCACTGCAACCTCCATCTCCCGGATTCAAGTGATTCTCCTGCCTCAGCCTCCTGAGTAGCTGGGATTATAGGCGTGCACCATCATACCCCACTAATTTTTGTATTTTCACTAGAGACAGGGTTTTACCATGTTGGCCAGGCTGGTCTCAAACTCCTCACCTCAAGTGATCTTCTCACCTCAGCCTCCTAAAGTCCTGGGATTACAGGAATGAGCCACCGTGCCCGGCTGCATTTTATTTTATTTTATTTTTGAGATGGAGTCTTGCCCTGTTGCCCAGGCTGGAGTGCAGTGGCGCGATCGCCGCTCGCTGCAAGCTCCGCCTCCCGGGTTCACGCCATTCTCCTGCCTCAGCCTCCTGAGTAGCTGGGACTACAGGTGCCCGCCACCACGGCCGGCTAATTTTTTGTATTTTTAGTAGAGACGGGGTTTCACCATGTTAGCCAGGATGGTCTCGATCTCCTGAGCTCGTGATCCACCCGCCTCGGCCTTCCAAAGTGCTGGGATGACAGGCGTGAGCCACCGCGCCTGGCCCATTTTATTTCTTAAAAACAGCTTTTTTTTTTTTTTGACACAGTCTCACTCTGTCGCCCAGGCTGGAGTGCACTGGTGCCATCTTGACTCACTGCAAGCTCCGTCTCCTGGGTTCACGCCATTCTCCTGCCTCAGCCTACCAAGTAGCTGGGACTACAGGCGCCCACCACCACGCCTGGCTAATTTTTTGTATTTTTAGTAGAGACAGGGTTTCACCATGTTAGCCAGGCTGGTCTCGATCTCCTGACCTAATGATCTGCCTGCCTCGGCCTCCCAAAGTGCTGAGATTACAGGCGTGAGCCACTGCGCCTGGCCAAAAACAGCTTTATTGAGGTATAATTGACATAAAATAAACTGCACATTTAAAGTGAACAGTTTGAAAGTTATATCTGCCAAACCATCAACACAATCGAGAATGAACACACTAGGCCAGGCGTGGGGGCTCACGCCTGCAGTCCCAGCTACCTGGGAGGCTGAGGTGGGCGGATCGTGTGAGCCCAGGAATTCGAGACCAGCCTGGGCAACATGGCAAGACCCCATCTCTACAAAAAATACAAAAACTGGCCGGAACTGGGATCTGGAAGGCGGAGGGGACGCAGTAGGTCAGGGAGACCTACTGCACACTCAGGTGTGGGGCCATCAGGTCTCCCTGATCAGATGTTCCAACATGTGTATAAAGATGTGTACAACACCCAAGAGAAATGAGTGTGTACGTGCAGCAAGACAGATTCGGAAATGTTCATAACAGCTTTATGCCAGCCCCAAACTCAATCCAAACGCCCAAGAGTAGAAAGAGTCAAATGCGGCCCGTTCTTACAATGGAACGCTACCTGGGAAGGCAAAGCAATCGCTTAGCGCTACTCACGGCTGCAACAGAACAACAGTGCAGAGCAATAGCAGGCAGACGCGAGTTCGTACCACGTGTGTTAATCCATTCTCACACTGCTGTACAGAAATAGCCAAGACCGGGCAATTTATATAGAAAGGAGGTTCAATGGGCTCACGGTTCTGCAGGCTGTACAGGAAGCATGGCTGCATCTGCTTTTGGGGAAGCCTCAGGAAGCTTCCAATCATGGCGGGAGGCAAAGGGGGAGCAGGCACATCAGATGGCCACAGCGGGAGCAAGAGCCGGACAGTGGAGGTAGCACACACTGTTAAACAACTATCATGAGAACAGCACCCAGGGATGGCGCAGAACCATTCATGAGAAATCTGCCCCCATGACCCAGTCACTTCCCACCAGGCCCCGCCTCCAGCACTGGAGATTGGGGCAGGGACACACATCCAAACTAAATCACAACACAATCTCATTGACATGAAATTCCAGAACATGCAAAACTATCTATGTGTTTAAAGCCAGGTTTGGATGTTCTCTGGTGCTACTCTCATCAAAAAAGGCGGCCCACAGCGCCTCTCCCCTTGCATACACTGGCCTCAGAGGCTTGCGTCTAGTGAGCAGGCTGCCGGGGAAGTGGCAGCACCTGATCCCCAGGCCAGGCCATCAGATGACGTGGCCTCCGCTGGGCTTTCTAGCTTGAGATGCTCCCCGGAGAACCCAGCCTCACAGGCACATGGAGGTGTCCTCACCCCGGCAGCGTCCTCCGCTGGACACGAAGGAGCCGCTGGGTGGTTCCAGCTCGTGGCCATCGGGCTGCCCCGGCTAACCGACTGCAGCAGGTGAGCTCTGCCAACTGAGACCTCACAGAGCACAGGCTCGCGAGCAAAACAAACATTGCCATTATTTTCAGCCCTTACATCTTGGGGTGGCTTGGTACCTAGCAAGAGATAACTGGAGCAGGTTCATATGTGGGTCTATGTGGTGGCTGCCACATGGCCGTGTACATATAAAACAGTCATTGGGCTGTACGAGTACGGTTTGTGTACTTTTCTACCTTTAACTTATACCTCCCTAACAAAGTCTTTCAGAAAAGCCTAACTCCTGAGGCTCTGGTGTGGGCAGCTGGGTGGGCGCTGGAACTAGTCCCACACGCTGAGGTGGGAAGCTCATGGTGAAAGGGAATCCCAAGTCTGCTTGGCCATCTAAGTTTACGGTGCCTGTGAGAAAAATCAGAAGGCCAAAACCTCAGGAGAGAGAGCATGACGGAGGCGCTGCCGTTTGGGAATGGACATGATAGAGCCGTGAGAATGAGGAAGATCACCGTCGGGAATGAGTGCAGGCAGCTAAGAGGGCGCAGAGGCGTGTCTGGAGGGACTCACACCTTGTAGAGGCTGGGTAGAGAGAGCCCACGCACGCTGAGAAAGAACACAGACTTCAGCGTCACAGAGGTCACAAGAGACAAGCGGTTGGTGGGGGAGTGGGCACCGGCGAGAGAAAGTCCAAGAGGACTGGATGGATTTGACAACACGGAGATCCCTGGTGTTCTGGATGAACGCTGATTGGATGGAGTGGCAGGGGTAGAAGCAGAGGAAGAGGGACTGCACAGGGAATGGGCAAGTGAGAAAACAGACAAGGATTCTGAAAAGTTTAGCTACAAAGAGGAACAGAGAATTAGGGTTGTGGTTGGAGGGGGTGTTGGGTCAAATGAGTTTTTATTTTTATTCTTCAAGAACGGAAGCTACCAGGACATGTTTGATGAAAATAGATCCAGAGGCCGGGCGCAGTGGCTCACGCCTGTAATCCCAGCATTTTGGGAGGCCAAGGTGAGCGGATCACCTGAGGTCAGTAGTTCGAGACCAGCCTGGCCAACATGGGGAAACCCCCGTCTCTACTAAAAATACAAACATTAGCTGGGCTTGGTGACACATGCCTGTAGTTCCAGCTACTCAGGAGGCTGAGGCAGGAGAATTGCTTGAACCCGGGAGGCAGAGGTTGCAGGGAGCTGAGATCATGCTGCTGCACTCCAGCCTGGGTGACAGAGTGACTCTGTCTCAAAAAAAAAAAAAAAGAAAAGAAATAGATCCAGAAGCAAGGAAGAAATTGATCATGTCGGGTGACATTATGAGTGAAGAAGTCCTCAGAAAAGAGGAGAAACTTGCAATTCTGGCCACAGTGGAATAACTGATGCCAGTTGTAAACACCTAAAACACTGGGCAACTATTTTTAGATATCGGACAATAGGCTGTGCAGGGCTGTGACCAGAGAGAAAACAAAGAAGGTGAGCCTTACAAGTACCCTGAGTTTCTGCCTGGAGGCACTTTCACACCATGGTTCAGCAAAGGGGCCTGAGCGGAACCAGCAGTCTCACTGAATTACTAGAGCGACCAAGCCAATAGCAGAGAAAAAACAGAATCCCAGAAATATGTAATTAATCCAAAAGTCAAAACAGATGGGGTAATAGAAAACAAATAACAAGATGATAGACTTAACTCCAACCATTAAATGGAAATGGATTAAACAGACCAACTAAAGGCAGAGATTGTCAGATTGTTTAAAAGAATAAGGCTGGGCTGGGTGCCACGGCTCACACCTGTAATCCCAGCACTTTGGGAGGCTGAGGCGGGCAGATCACTTGAGGTCAGGAGTTCGAGACCAGCTTGGCCAACATGGTGAAACCTTGTCTCTACTAAATAAAAATATAAAAATTAGCTGGGCATGGTGGCACACACCTGTAGTCCCAGCTACTATGGAGGCTGAGGCAGAAGAATCGCTCGAACCTGGGAGGCGGAGGTTGCAGTGAGCCAAGATTGCACCACTGCACTTCAGCCTGGGTGACAGAGTAAGACTCTTGTCTGAAGAAAAAAAAAAAAAAAAAAAGCCGGGCACAGTGCCTCATACCTGTAATCCCAGCACTTTGGGAGGCTGAGGTGGGTGAATCACCTGAGGTCAGGAGTTTGAGATCAGACTGGCCAACATGTTGAAACCCCGTCTCTACTAAAAATAGAAAAATCAGTCGGGCGTGGTAGCGGACGCCTGTAATCCCAGCTACTCGGGAGACTGAGGCAGGAGAATCACCTGAACCTGGGAGGCAGAGGTTACAATGAGCCGAGATCGCACCATTGCACTGCAGCCTGGGTGACAAGAGCGAAACTCCATCTCAAAAAAAAAAAAAAAAAAAAAGTAAATATACAGACAGCCAGGGACAGGTGCAGTGGCTCACACCTGTAATCTAGCACTTTGGGAGGCCGAGGCGGGCGGATCACTGGAGGTCAGGAGTTCGAGACCAGCCTGGTCAACATGTGGAAACCCTGTCTCTATTAAAAATACAAAAAAATTAGACGGGTGTGGTCGTGGGCACCTGTAATCCCAGCTACTCGGGAGGCTGAGGCAGGAGAATCACTTGAACCTAGGAGGCGGAGGTTGCAGTGAGCTGAGATAGCGCCATTGCACTGCAGCCTGGGCAACAAGAGCAAAACTCCATCTCAAAAAAAGAAAAAAAAAAAAAAGAATTTAAACAAGGTCACAGAATATACGGTTCATATGCAAACTCAACCACTTTTTTTTTTTTTTTTTTTTTTTTTTGAGGCAAGGTCTCTCTCTGTTGCCCGCGCTGGAGTGCAGTGGTGGAATCATGGCTCACTGCAGCCTCAACGTCCTGGGCTCAAACTATCCTCCTGGGTCAGCCTCCTGAGTAGCTCAAACTACAGGCATGCACCACCATGCCTGGCTAATTTTTGTACTTTTTGTAGAGACGGGGTTTCGCCATGTTGCCCAGGCTGGTCTCAAACTCCTGGGCTCAAGTGATCTGCCCGCCTTAGCTTCCCAAAGCGCTGGAATCACAGGCGTGAGCCACCGTGCCCAGCATCAATTGCATTTCTGTATAATATCATGATGAACTAGAAAATCAAAGATACCATTTAGAATAGCATAAAAAACATGGACTACATCAGGAAAAACCTGACACGGGAAGTGCTGGGTGTGGCCAGCCCAGAGTAGTAACAAGACCCTGGACGCTCAAGAACCCTGAAGTGTAAGGCATCAGGAAAGCTCAAGGCTTTCGGTGCAACAAAGTCCACAAGTAGAGCCCGAGATTGCAACATACGTTTTTATTACTCAAGGACAACCTGGACTTCACCAATGCCCAGCTTCACGGGGGCATGTAGTGTGACTCACGGCTGAACACAAAATCACTGTGAAGCCTGTGCTACAGCCCTGGGCTACTTTTGGACACGCAAGAGGACACTCGGTTACATGAAACCTGACTTGCTTCTGAAGACATGTGATACATGTCTTTTCCCTGAAAATGTTTCCCTTCCCTGTCTGCCATGCTCCCAACTTTTCTGCCTTCCCGGGGCTTCTCACTGTCTGGGTAACTAGGTCTTGGGCCTAGCTAGACCTTGGGTAGTGGCCCCTCTGCCACAATCAGTGCCTGGGCCTGACGCTGAGCTTGTGGCCTCCGAAGCCTGACCTGGCTCGGAGCTCGTCTGTGGCGCCCAGGGATGGCCTGGCTTGCAGGCCACCACATTAGGCCAGCTCGCAGGTCCCCAGTAGAGCCTGAAGACACTGGCCCGAGGTTGGAGGTGGGTGCTGCTCGACTTTCTGGAGGATCTCAGAATTCTCGCTTCTTGCTAGGACTGAACCATGAGACTTACAGCCATACTTCACTTTTCCCAGGGTTTTTCTTTTTGAAACAGGGTCTTGCTCTGTCACCCAGGCTGGAATGCAGTCATACAATCATGACTCACTGCAGCCTCGACCTCCCAAGCATAAATGATCCTCCTACTTCAGCCTCCCCAGCAGCTGGGACCACAGGCGTGCGCTACCACGCCAGGCTAATTGTTTAAAAAATTTTTTGGCAGAGACAGGGTCTCATCATGTTGCCCTGGCTGGTCTTGACCTACTGGGCTCCAGCGATCCTCCTGCCTTGGCCTCCCAAAGTGCTGGGATTACAGGCGTGAGCCACCGCACCCGGCCACACTTTTCCAAATTGTAAGCAGGTAGGAGGGCCCTAGGCCTCATCGGCCCCATTGTGCAGGGTGGCCACTGTCCAAAGAGGTGGGCAAAGAGCTGCTGCCAGAGGCCTGGGCTGCAGACGCCCTGCATGGCTCTCAGGGGAGCCAGCTCCCTACTCCACACCCCTGCGCAGCAGCCCCTCTCCTCCCCTCGCGGGTCTGTGCAGCCAGCAGCCTCCCAACATGTGCCAGCCTCCTCACTGGATGATGCCAGCCTTCCTTGCCCCCAGATGCTGGCATGGAGGCAGGGTTCCACTCTGCCTGCCTATGCCCACAGAGCCTAGAACAGCAGGGCCACCGCCTTCTCTCCCCCGCGGGCATGGGCCCCCACCCCCACTGCCTGCAGAGTGCTGAGGACTCGTGCACCATGAGAACTTCTGACCATGAGAACTTTGACTTCCGGATTTGGGGGATCTGCCCAGGTGAACACATCAGCTCTGAAATTCATCACTTTCTTCGGGCCCCTGCCTGTCCTGTTCCAGGCCCAAGCCTACAGAAGGAAGAGGAAAGTCCACTTAGCAAATGGGGGAGGCTCCCCTACTGCCAGAAGCCCTGGCTCAAGGCCTGGGCCATGCTCCCTTATCTCCTGGGGCGTTCGTGGGAATTGAGGGTTTTTGTTTGTTTGTTCGTTTGTTTTTGAGACAGGGTCTAACTCTGTCTCCCAGGCTGGAGTGCAGTGGCTTGATCACAGCTCACTGTAGCCTCCACCTCCTGGGCTCAAGTGATCCTCCCATCTTGGCCTCCAAAAGTGCTGGTATTATAGGCATGAGCCACCTCGCCCAGCTGAGGGTTCCTAAGCAGTGGTTCTTCAAATAGTACCTGGGATGGAAAATTCCTGCTGGGGCTTCCTATTTCCTGAAAGCACAGAGTGGGGCAGGCACCCTTGGGCTAAAGGAGGTGCTACTGTCAGGAGGCGAGGGAGGGAGTGGGCCAGGGTCTTACTAAGGGAGGCATGTGGGGCCGGCTGGGCTTCTAGAGGTCGCCAGAGCCAGTGGCCTGCCCGGCTGCCCCACGCCCTCAGCGCAGTCGGGACAGACACTCTGCTCTTTGGGGCTGACACGGATGCGCCTGAGCACCCCAGAGGCCAGCCTGGGCGGCAGCACCTGGGAGGGAGCTGGACGACAGCAGCTGCAGGCTGTCCAGGGCCCCATCCTCGTACAGGGCCAGCTTCTGGACCATCTTCTGTCGGGCAGGGTTGATGATAATCTGCGGTGGCTCTGACGACGATGATGCAGAGCTGCCAAGGGCCAGTCCTGGGGTGGAGATGGCACTCCCTTAGCCTCATGCTGCGTCTCCCCAGCCCCCAGCCTAGCACCCTGCCTCCCTGGCCTCAGGCCTGAATTCCTCAGAGAAGTCCAAGGGCAGGGCCCAGCTCTCAGGCTACCAGACAGAGCCCTCCTTGTTCCCAGCCTTCAGGAATGGGGTGGGGGGAGGGCTGGAGAGCAAGCTCCACCTGGGAAGGATGTGGCCTGGGGAGGGGAAACCAGGGTTGCTAAGGACACAGTGAGCTGAACATTTGGCCCTGGTTCTCTTCTAGAAGGCTGGGGTGGGGACTTACAGGGGCTTTGGCCCAAAGAGGCCTTGGTCCCTCTCCTGGGAACCCGTCTCCCCAGCTACCTTCCACGGCTGTGGGCCGGGATCCTGGGCCACTCCCCCAGCTCGATTCTCCCGCCGTGTCCCCCTGAGGACAGCCGGCCTCCCTGAGGGGTGCTGGGTCCAGAGGGCAGCTTGGAGTCAAGTGCCAGGAGCGCAGGGCAGCAGAGAGGCCGCCTAGGCTCTCGTCACTCTCCACGGGCTGGTTGGGGCCTCTCTGGAGCTGCTCTGCTGCCTGGGCACTGGCTCCTGATGGCGCTGCCAGGGGCTGCCATGGAGCAGCCCCACTGTGGGCACTGCCAGTGCTGGACACGTAGGAGTTCTCCTGCGGGGAAGGGGGGATGCAGCTGGCGGCCTCCGAATGCCCGGGCACCCCCGCCACCACTGCCTGCAGCTTCTCTAGCCTCTCGTACACCTGCAAGTGGAAAAGAGGGACTCTCAGGGTGAGATGGCAGCCCTGGCCGGTCACCCCGTGGGCAAACCACAGGGCTGCTCCAGGCCGTCCGTGACTTGCCCCGGGGCTCTAAAATGACATACCCTGCAGCTGGGAACGCTCTGCCCCTCGCCCCTCTGTTCCCATCACAGGGAGTGCTGAGAAGCGTGGCTGCCAAAAGCAAGGACTGAGAATGGCCTCGTTCTTTTCTACAAAATGAATCTCACTGCCCCGCTGCCCTCAAACGGGGCCTCTCCATTTTCAACTGTCACCAGAGGAGAAGAGGTGGGGTACTAGGGAGGGGACAGAAAAAGGCAGATGCAGTAGTGCAGTGCGCCCAGCAGGGGGCGCGGCAGAAGCTCTTTCCTTCTCTCTATGTGAAGGGGGTCGGAGCTGGGCTCCGCAAAGCAGGACTGCCCGGGGCCCCTCAGTTCAGAGGGGCGCTGCCCCAAACAGAACCAAAGGGCAAGCAAGGAATGTGTGGAGACTCCAGAGAGACCTAGCAGGTGCTGAGATGGGGTCACTACAGAGCAAGGCCTGGAATGCGGGCTTTCTATCTGGCCACCCCGTCCCAGTGGGCAGCTGGCTACCTGGGTCATAGGAGGCCTCCTTTTGGCCCGGCGGTGCAGGCAGCAGCAGGCCAGCTGGCCCAGGCCCAGGCCCAGCTCAGGTGGGCAGGGCCCGGGCCTGGGGTCCAGGTGCTTCTTGTAGATCTGCATGGCGATGGGAGCAGCCCAGGCATCTGCAGCCAGACCTGCGTGCAGTGTGCTCTGGGTGCTTCTCAAAGCCACTCCAGCCTCCTCAGCCTCCTCTTCCACCAGGTCTTTCTGTGGGATAAATACTGTCAGTATGGCTACCAGGTGGCCACACCTGCAGCTGCAGTCCTCAGGTCCTTGTCACTCAATCGTATGGGTTTTGATAAAAAAAAAAAAGAGAGAGAGAGAGATGGGGTCTCGCTTTGTTGGCCTGGCTGGTCTCCAAGTAGGCTCAAGTGATCCTCCCGCCTCAGCCTCCCAAAGTGCTGGGGTTACAGGTGTGAGACACTGTGCCACAGCTCGTGGTCTTTCTACAACTTACTTTTTTTTGAGACAGGGACTCGTTCTGTCACCCAGGCTGGAGTGCAGTGGTGCAATCATGGCTCAGTGCAGCCTCAACCTCCCAGGCTCAAGTGATCCTCCCACCTCGGCCTCCCGAGCAGCTGGGATTACAGGTGTGTACCACCATGCCTATCTTGCTATGTTGCCCAGGCTGGTCTCCAACTCCCAGGCTCAAGCGATCCTCCTGCCTCAGATTCCCGAGTAGCTTCTAGAGATTTATTAAACACCTACTGTGGGCCAGTGGTGCTCTGGGCCCTAGGGATACAGGAACAAACAGAACCCTGGGACCTGGTTTGACAGAGCTGACTTCCTGGTGGGGGAGAGCCCCATGGAGCTGGGGTCTGAAGGCAGGAAGTAGCCTGAGAGGGCAGAGCCGAGAAGGAAAGCGCCCCACAGAGAGGTGCCCCACAGACAAAGAGGTACCCCAGAGAGAGAGGTGCCCCACAGAGAGGCGCCCCCGGGGTGGAAACAGGATCGGAGGCCATCTCCAGTTCTGAAATCAGACAGACCGGGACGAACCACCTGGGTGGGCGGTGGCTTTTCTCGCAGAGCGAACGGCACATACTAAGGCTGTGAAGCAGGCAGCAGGGAGTGCCCTGAGTCCCAGGGACCTGGGGCGTTGGGGGGTCAACCACATAAGGGACTGGGCCTTCACCGCAAGAGCAGAGAAAAGGCAAAGGGGCCTTTGAAAAGAGCACTTTGGCTGCAGGGTGCGGAGCAAGTGGGGAAGTCCAAGGACCCCCAAGGAGCCTGGTGCGCTTCTTCAGCAGGATGCATGGATGGACGGACGGGGAAGGGAAAGGAAGGAGGGCTCAAGCCCGGCTCCTGGGTTCTCAGCGGGGCTGAATCCTGACGGAGACCCCACAGCACACAGGAACCGCCCCAAACGAGAGGAGAAGCAGTGAAGCAATTACTGGCTGAGCACATTCTGTGAAGTCTGTTTTGCATATGGGAAAACAGGCCCACAGGGGAGCAGGAATATGCTGGAAGGCCACTGTCAGGCTGGGGCTAAAACCCAGGTCTCTAGTCTCCTGGCCCCACCACAGTCCACGGTGAGGCAGACTGAGTGGAGTAAGACCGTGAGGCAGCTCAGGCTGCCCTGCACGGTGCGGAGAGCTCAGCTGCAGCCTGCTGGGGCCCAGGAGGTTCCTCGGGGCCTGCTTCTTCTCTACCACCACCTTTCTCCGGCCAGAGTCCTCTGAGTTCCACTGCAGCTTGGGTCTCAGTGCCCTGGGACCACCCTTCCCCCTGCCCCCAGCCCAGGTGGGGTCTGTACAAGGCCCATAGTGTCTGCAGGACAGACAGGTTTGTCCTCGGCAAGGTAAACAAAGTTGTTTGGGGCCCTGCCTACTTTCAAAAATGAGGCCACTGTGGCAGCAGAGGCATCCATGGGCACTGCGCCCCAGTTATCCCCGCCACTGGGGCTGTGCCTGCTGGCTGCCAGCAGCTGTGTGTCCCTCCTGGCCCTGCCTCAAGGGGCTCACCAGATACTTGGTCCTGGCACCGTGCGTCTTCACAGCCCTCTGACCAGCCAAGGTCTCTAGCACTACCTGGAGAGAGGGAAGAGGGAGAGCATGACAGTGGCCTTGGCAGGGAAGAGGCCTCTGGTGTGGACATGGATTGGGCCTGACAAGGGTGTGGACAAAGGCAGAGCCAGATGTTATGGGACTGAAGCTCGGGCAACTCGGAGAGCCCACACTTGAAGACAAATTACAAACACACAGTTAGGTGCAGGGTGAGGAGGAGAGCCTCGGAGGGAGGGGGACCCTGGAGCTGCAGCCTCCTGGGGTCTTGGCAGATGGCCCCTGGCCTGCAGTGCACTCTGCAGCCCCCGCCTCTGCCTGCCTGTGGCTTCTCCTCCTCTGAGCCAGCAGAGGGGTCAGTGGCTCACCACCCCAAAGCTGAAGGTGTCCGTGTCCACCGCCAGCCTTCCCGTCTTGATGTACTCCTCGGGCAGGTAGGCCAGGGTGCCCCGCACTGTCTGTGTCCGGGCCACCATGCTGCTCTGGCTGGGGCTGGACCCGGCAAAGCGGCTGAACCGGGCCAGGCCAAAGTCTCCCAGCTTGGGTGTCAGCCTCTCATCCAGAAGGACGTTGGAACTTGGGGAGGGAAGACAGTGGCATCAGCCCGGTCCTAGCTCCTACACCTGCCCGGCTTAGATAAGGCTGGACTCGAGGCTGCCAGCCCGGTGCCTTGCCCACAGAAAGCGCTGGCACGGCCCTGAGCGCTCCAGCTGCCTGGGGGCCTCTGCTCATCAGTAGGGCCCATCCTTGGCCCGTTCCCACACCTGTGCGATGCCGGGGTGTTGAGGTCCCAGGCCGTGCCTGATCCCCACATTGATAGGACGGGGCCCCCCTTGCTGCAGGCCCTGCCCCGGCAGTTCTCAAGGGCCCCTCCTCACCTCTTGATGTCTCCATGGATGAGGCTGGGGCTGTCCTGATGTAGAAACTGAATTGCCCGGGCTGTACCCAGAAGGATGTCCAGTCGCTGAGGCCAGGAGAGAGGTGGGCAGGCCTGGGTCTGGGGTGGCAAAGGGGGACAGGGGAGGTTGCTGGATGGCCGTTCCTTGATCCCAACCATCCTTCTACCTGTCACCGTGCAGCCTGGAACAGCCACTTCAGTCTCTAGGCCTCAGTTTCCCCCTTCTGGAAAACGAGGAGCAAAGTCTCCGTGACCTGCACTTCTTAAGCAATGGCTGGGGACACGTTCAATAGAATCTGCTGGGCTTCGGCTCCCAGGGCTCATCCCTTTGTCCCTGGTGGTCGGGAAGTCCTTGAAGGCATTCTTCCCGCTCTCCCCAAACGCAGCATGCAGGAGGCGGCAAGGGGGCCCTCCCTCAGCTGTAGGTGGTCCAGCTGGTAGCCCCAGACCCCCTCGCCTCCGGGGCTTGCTGATGAGACCCTCCAGCTACGCTGCTTGCAAAGGGGAGAGGCCTGGGAAAGAGCTCTATAGAAAACATTGGGTCGGGCCAGGCGTGGTGGCTCACGCCTGTAATCCCAGCACTTTGGGAGGCTGAGGCGCGCAGACCACCTGGGGTCAGGAGTTCGAGACTAGCCTGGCCAATGTGGCAAAACCTCATCTCTACTAAAAATACAAAAATTAGGCAGGTGTGGTGGTGCATGCCTGTAGTCCCAGCTACTCGGGAGGCTACGGCAGGAGGATCGCCTGAACCCGGGAGGTGGAGGTTGTGGTGAGCTGAGATCACACCACTGCACTCCAGCCTGGATGACAGAGCAAGACTCCACCTCAAAAAAAAAAAAAAAAAAAAGTGACCCCACCGTGGGCCAAATCCTGAGCCGGGTGCTGCTGGGGAGCTGGAAGTGCAGGCCTGGCCTGCTGGCAGGACCCACTCACACAGGCTGAAAGCCCTAGGCCCCGCGCCCGGCTCCAGCCAGGTGTCAGGAGTGCTTTGGGTCCTGGGAAGCGTGCCGGGCCAGGTGAGCCTACCTGGCAGTGGAGACGGTCCTCCAGGGAGCCGTTGGGCAGGAAGCCGTACACCAGGCAGTAGAAGCCGTTCTGAGCACAGTAGCCAGCAAAGTCCACAATGTTTGGGTGACGAAACCTGTTTGCAAAAGGGGAGCACTTTCCATCAGGCCAGACTGGGTGGGCAGCCCTGGCTGGGGCCTCAGCTCGCCCGGGCCTGCCAGGCCTCAGGTGCCCAAGGGAGCCAGGTCCTGTGGTGTGCGGTCTGAAGCCCCACGGGACCTGGTGTGGCTCCCCCTCTGGCCTCACCTGGACAGCTGCTCCACCTCGGTCAGGAAGCTCTGCTTCACTGCAGTCCACTCCAGGTCAGCGTCCTGCAGCCCCCAGGGTGCGGTGGGGGAAGGGGCAGGGAAGACGGGCAGCGTGAGGCTCTCGAAGCAAAGGCCTTCGGGCCACCAGTGCCACCTACCCGAGGCCCAGAACCACCAAGGGGCCAGGGACCCTACGCCAGAATGAGGGCTGAAGGAGTTGTGTGGGGAAGCGAGGAGGAAAGGCTGGAGAAGTGGTGAGGGTTATCTGATGGCCTTCCAGGGTCCCTGCCAGGGTGCGACACTCACCTCCTTCAGCCTCTTCACAGCATACACCGTGTTCCTCATCACCGCCCGGTACACGCACCCAAAGCCACCCTCCCCGATCTTGAGCTCCTCTGAGAAGTTGTGGGTGCCCCGGGAAATCTCACAGAGGGGCCAGCAAAACGGAGAGGGGCGGGCTCCCTGCAGGAGGGACACTGAGCTCTCTGGGCCTGGCTGTGGGAAGAGAGCCTGGATCAGGTGGGGTCCCTGTCTCTTCCCTTCTGCCCAAGGCTCCAGGCTCTCCCCGCCACAGCTGCCTCCCAGCTGACCCAGCTTGGCTGACTGGGGCTCTGCGGTACATCAAAGGCTGAATTCCTTCCTCCTTGTCTCGAATCTTCCCTGGGGGGCAGGGGACACCTACCTTGGTAGAGGAAGGGGCTGGAGATGGCGGTGGAGGCCACAGGGAAGCAGGGCTTGGGACCAGGCCGAGCTCAGGCCCTGAATGGGTCTGGGAGCCTGGAAAAGCTTCATAAAGACACCAGTGAGAGGCAGGCAGAGACCAGCTAGCAGGGTCTACAGCCGTGGCCATGGTCAAGGTGGGCTCTTCTTTGGGTCCACCGAGCCTAACAACCGGGCCCTCTTACCTGGGGAGAGGAGGGTGGAGGCTGAGGATGGCAACTTCCGGGGGCTCCAGGCCTCGGCCTCGGCGGGTGCAGGGATGCTGCTGGGCCTCGGGGCAGTGGTGCTTGGGGACGGAAGCAGGGCGGGAGGGTGCCCTGGGACGCCAAGGAAGGAAAGGAAGGTTGAGGCCCGGGTGGGGGAGCCCCGTGGGGCCCGCCGGCCTCCCAGCCGTGGGGTGCCCGGAGTCCCGCGCTCACAGGCTGTGATGATGTCCCGCGCACGGAGCAGCTGCAGGTGCGTGAGGATGTGCACGAGGTCGGCCACACGGGCGTTGCGGTTGATCCAGGGCCACAGGACGCTGGCCGTGCGCTGCCCGGAGCGCTCGCACAGCCGCAGCTCGGTCTGGTCGCGCACGATCAGGGCGGCTGCGGGGCGGGGGGCGTCAGGCGTCGGCGCCAGGAGCCCGCGCGCCTCCCGCCCCCCGGCAGCCCGCCGCCACCCACCGAACTGGCACCAGTCGGCGGGCTCCAGGGCGTCCATCACTTTGTAGAAGCGGCACATGACCCAGGGCGGCACCTCGTACAAGAAGTGCTGGGCGCCGGGGGCTGCGGGCTCCCCCGGGCCCGGCCCCCCGGCCATGGCCGCCGCCGCCGGGCCGGGACCTGCCGGGGCCTCTCAGGGCCGCGGCGGGCGCGGGCCTGGGCCGGCCGGGTCCGCGGACACTGACTCACTTCCCCTTCGAGCCGGCCTCGTGCGACGCCCGGCGGGGCGGAAGGGGCGGTGCCCGGGCCCGCCGCCATCTTGCGCGCCGCGGCCGCGCGCTGGGCCACACGGGGGCGCCCCGCGCCGGGGAGGGCCCGGGTCCCGGCGGGTTCCGCGAGCGGCGATCGGCCTCCCGGGCTCGCCCGGGCGGGGCTCTGGAGGACGAACGGCGGCTACCGGCGTTGGGGACAGAGGGCAGGGCGGAGGCCCGGGCTGCTCGGAAAGGGGCCGGGGCCGGGCCTGCCGAAAGCTCCTGGGCGGCCCTGCCGGAGCCCTGCTCTCCACTGCGGCCTGCAGGGCTGTTACCAGGAGCCCTGCCTGCCCGCCCCACGTCTAGCCCCCTGCACACGGCAGCAGCCTTGAGCCATTCAGTCTCCTTAGGTGTCCTGAAATATGCCAAGAACGCTGCCCGCCACAGCCGTTGAGTGTATGCGTTGCTGCTGCCCCAGCCCTCATTTGGCAAGGGTGAGCTCAGGCAGCTGTGGTGAAGGCTTCCTGAGCCCGCCGGCAGAGCTCCTGCCACCCCGTACCTGTCCCCTCCTGGGCATCGTCCTTGATTACTTGTCTGGACCGCCACCCCCGGTCCCCGCCCTGAGATGGGGAAGACCCCACAAGCAGCAACGCAGACTTACTCTTTTGTTTCTCCAGCTGGATGTCTCCTCCAGCGACAGTTCCCCTTGCCCTCTTGATCCTGACAGCGAAGGGGTTCCCCACCCCTAGCCCTACAGACTTAGGACTTTTCCTAGAAACGAGAAGTGCCCAAGGCCCACAGCTGGCCCCTGTTGGAGTCTCTTTCCTGAAGCCACCACCACTGTGGCCACTCCCAAGGAAGATGCCAACCATACCATGAAACCCATGGCTTCTCACGGGACAGACTTTACTGAGATGTACCAACTCAAGTATCTGAAATGACTATGCACACCCATGCTAACCTCCACGGGGGGACTTGGTCCTACTTACACACAAAGGCCCATCAGCTCACGGAACAGGGCTGGCATACGAGATGCTCAATGCATACAAGTTGACTTTTCAACCCTGGGATCTACCTTTCAAGGCCAGGCCTTCCGAGGGTACCTTCTAGCATGTGCATGTGAAGCTGGACTCCTTTGAGCAGTTGTCTCCTCCAGCCCCTTACCAACCTGGTGAGGCTGCTCCTGAGAGCCAAGGAAGCCAGTAACAAGGGGGCCCCCTTTGGGCAAACCCCTCAGCCTGCCCTTGCCTGGTCAGAGAACCAGGTTAGCAGTCAACAGAGGGCACGTGAGGGTCCTGGCCAGAATGAGACACAGGAGGAGCCACAGCCTGCGGGGGTGGGGGTGTCCAAAAGCACCACAGCACATCCAGACCTAGGGGGTGCCCCTACCATACGGGTCTGGAGCAGGGAGGTTGTGCTGCAGGCTGACTCATGCCAGGCCCTTCCCGTCACACGCTGGAGCAGTGTGCCTGGAGAGCACTGGCTTGGAAGAAGCTGAGGGGCCAGCGAGGCCAGCATATGGAGGAGGCTTCCCTTGGCCGCTCGTGGCAGGCCTGAAGGCAGCTACCTGTGTCCAGGGACAGCCAGATCCAATGAGGAAACGCAGCACCATGCTGTCATGTGAGCTGGAGGGGGACTTCTGTCTTATAATGAAAGCCCAGACCTTGAGTCACTTTCACAGAGAGATTTATCGAGAATGCTAACAGCACAGGATACAGTACTTCCCAACAAAAGGTGCAAACGCGTCACTTAGAAAGGCATGCTGAGTATTCTTTGCTTTCACATGTATTAAAAAACTTACAAAAATAAAATAAAACTGCGTGCTGCCCATCTTTTCCAATAGTAAAAGAACCTTATGAAAAAATCACTTGATTTTTACAACAAAAGACACAAACGGACATTTTTATGTAAATTTATAAGGCAAACTCTTTATATAATAAATAGGTTACAGGGATTCAGTGGGGGGGGGGTGTTTTTGAAACGTATACAGGTACATTCAGACAGGTTTACTGAAATGGTACAAATTTCCTTAATAAATTGCCTTTTGTTTTTAAATATATCAGTGCTTTCAGTCATTTGGCTATACACAAAGAACCTTTTTTCTGAACACTACAAAAAAGCAATCAATAATTTTTGTTTTTAAAACGACCTACTTATTTTCTAAAGTAATTGTCCCAAAACACAAAAACTGAAGGTGAATACGATACAGGGCTTTTAGAGACATCTCCAGCTAAGTGTGTCCCGGCCTCTCCCTGTGCCCCAAGTGCACCTCTCCCAACCTCAGACAGGTTTCCAGGCTGGAGCCAGCTCCCTTCTGCACAGGGTGGCCTGTGTTACTGGCAATGCTGTCCATAGCTCTCGGCCTCTGGGCTGGCACAGGGGAGCATGACTTCAACTCAGGAGGGGGCAGACACCCTGCCTAGCTCTTCCAGATGCTGCACCCGGCATGCAACGGTCACTACAGTCAGCACTCTCCGCCTCTCAGAGGAGGGAGGGGCTGTCAGGTGTTTTGGGAGCCCAAAACCATGCCTAATGAGGGTAATGGCTTTTCTAAGGAGATGTTTTTGCCATGGAATGGGAAGGGGTTTTCTCACATCTAAGTTTTGCTGGCGATCGGGTGACAGCCGAGAGAGTGCAAGCCCCCTCCATGGTCATTTTATTGCCCTGGGAAGGGGAGGGTGCGGAATAGAGATGTCACAGTGTTGAGCCCTGGAGGATGGGGTGGGATGTGACGGAAGTGTCTTAAACAGTAATGCCCATGGGGCACACCTTGGAGAGAGAATGCCCACCACCTGGCCTGTCCAGGAAGAGCTGCATCTGCCAACATTAGCCTGACCTGTGCCCACAGCAGAGCGTCCCAGCCTCCTGCTTGGGTGGGCCCAGCCCCATTCTCCCCAGCTCTTCAGCTCTGCGCACACACATCCCCTCCTGGCTCCCCTCAAGGAAACATCAATCTTGCCTTTCCTTAAAAGCACGGGATGGTGGTAATAATCTCGGGGGGAGGGGAAGCAAAACAAGAATCCACTGGGCGGAACAAAACCTGGTTTTGCAGTGACTTGGAAAGTGGCAACACATCAGCTATTCGGCTTGCTGGCTTGGAGTGGGACTCCTGGGCTCCACTGCTTTGGGTGGCTTCTGGCTGATCTGGGCAGGGGTCATCTGTTCAGCTCTCCCCTCTCATCTCAGTCACCATCCCCCTCCCTCCGAATGCTTTTGTTTGTAAAGAAAAAGTGTCTAGAAATATTTGTCTCTGGAACAATTACTTTAAACATAGTTACAATACAGACTTCAGTTCAAACACAGAAGAGATTTACTTAGCAAAATTCCTTTCACCCACCAAAAATTACACAAATATAAGCCTCAACACCACAGTTAAGAGGACCAGTAGAGAGAACCTCATGTTTGGAACACAAAAGGAGAAATAAAAACCAAACCAAACCCAAACAGAAAAACCCCAGAAAGACAAGTAAAGGGCAAAGAAGGAAGGGGAAGGAGAGCAAACACAGCACACGTTACAGTGTCCAGATACACGGGAGCCCAGCATGGGCAAGGGCTCGGCACACATTGAGTAACAGTCCTGGTGATATTTGGTCATATATTCATTGACTACTGACTCTGGAGCGGCTGTTATTGATTGAAGCAGTGACAAATCAAACGGAAAGGAGGCCGTGGTAGCAAGGGAAGGAGCAGGCTTCAAGTTCTGCAAGCCTTTTGCACTCCACTGTCCAGCTCCCCAGAAACACTGAACCGGGTGGGCCCCGCTCCATCCGGGCAGGGCTAGAGGTCACTGGGTGAGGCTAACTCGGGCGTCGATTTCATGTCAGTCAGAAAACACGCACGTGGACGCACGCAGACACCCACCTGTTCACGGCCAAACATCAGCGGCAACGGCCTCCTCGCCTCCTCTGCCCCTATCCCAGGCTGGATGGGAAAGAGCATCATGACCCACTGCTAACACTGAACACACGCCGGAGCTGGCCCCGGATGTGGGCCCAGAGGCTGCCCCAGCCCTGGTCCTCCGAGGGGCTCGCGGGTAGCCCGGCCACTGAAAGGGCCTATGGCTGTTTTTCTTTTGGATTCAGGCCTCAGAAGAAGCAATGACAGCAGGGAGGGAAGCTTTTGGCCCTGGTGATTATAATGCTCTCTGCTTTGGAAGAACAAGTTTCTGGATTTTTTTGGTGTTTCTAATTATTAAAAAAAGATGATCAAAAAGAACTGTTACAGCTAAACTCTCTAGCAGATATTGCTCATTAAGAATTACAAAAGCAAATGCAATTACTCGTAGGATGGGGGAGAAGAAAGGGACATTTCTGGAGTCTTCACTACTTCCTGGAGGGGACCCCTTGGACTGACGCACATGATTCTGGGGTCCCTGGCGTTCTACCTGGTGCAGCTCACAGGTTCCGAGACAGGCCAGGCCTCCCGTCTCCGCTCCAGCCCCCAGGCTCGACAGAGTGGGAAGGATGAAACACACTCGGACCCTACTGGCAGGGAGGCCTGCGAGGCTGACTCCACATGGGCTCACCCTGACCAGGTCACGGGAAGGGGACTGGGGGAGTCAGGCCACCCCAGTGGACTCCAGCTCCCAGAGGTGGAAGGCGACCAGGCTGTGCCGACTACGTTCCGGACTTCAGCAGGTCAAGGGAGCGCTCCTGCACCCAGAACCTTGGGACCTCTTTCACAAGCACGGGAGAAACAAGAGTGCAAAACCTGGGTGCTGCCTGGAGCCTCCTTCACCTGGCACAGGAAAGCCCTTGAAAGAAGCGAGGAAAAGACCACGAATCTGCTTGGACAGAAGAAGTGACCAGCAGACAGATTTGTCGTTTTTTTTTCTTTTTTTTCTTTTTTTATTTTCCCTTGTCCTATGCTATGGTTATCAGAAATATTGTAATTAAGCAACAGGTATAATTTTAACAGGTCTTTTTTGTGTGTGTGGAGCCACAAGCAAAATGAGTTTATAATTGTGCAATATACAGATATATATATAAAAATTCAACTGCTTTGTGTGTCTAGTCGGTGCGTTAAATAAAAGGGACAGAAAAACTAAAAGCAAAACTAAAAAGCAAAACAAAAGCCCAGGATAGAGGAGACAAAGCAGGCCTATGCGCACAGTCTATGCGTTACTGGATATAATCAGGGTCACCAGGAAGAACAGCTTTGCCACTTGACACACAAACACCGCAGGGAGAGGGGCTATCAGTGGGCAGGAGCCAAACCTCTTGGCCTTTTCACCTCATCTGCTCTCACTGCTGAGCAGGACCTGATTAAAGGTAGGACAGAATGGGGGTTTGGGGGCAAAGAGATTTCCAAATTCCCCAAATGTTCTTGAATTCAAAGGTAGGATTTCCTCCAGGGTCTGGGCTCTGCCTGTGCACAAGTCGGAGCCCGGAGCGGGAGCTGGGGGTTGTGCTCCCTCCTTGCACTGCCCTCACACCTGCTTCCTTCTGCCTCCTGACAGGGCAGGCAGGGGGCCTTGGGGAGGCAGTGAGAGGCCAGCTCAGAAGGCTCAGCTGATCCGAGGCGAGCAGAGCAGGAGTGGGCAAGGCAGGCTGCCCCTCAGGCAGAAGTGCCTTCCTAGTTCCCTGGGTGTTTTCCTGACACGTCAGCGCTGGGGCAGGCTCTGTCAAGATGAGAAGAGTGGGAAGTAGGGTGGTGCTGGGCCTTCCAGGTCACTGGTGAACGCTCCACCTTCCATACCACTCCCAAAAGACAGGTTCAGAAGCCATGTCCTCAGGTCGGCTACCTCCAGATTCCCCTTGCCTGCAATGCTCACCAGGCATCTCAGGCCAAGTGCTAAGTATTTTTAGATCAGCACTGTTGTAAAAGCTTGCTCTTATTCATTCAAAAACATCGAAATGTAATTTTCTGCCAAATGTTTTCTAGGTTTTCCTTCTAAATTGTTGAGAACTGACTTCAGTGTTCAGCTTTTCCCCTCTAATATGTAATTTTAGACCCTGGGGGAGGCAGTATCCTAGCGATTTATAACAAGTAGACTATGCCTTTTCTAAAGATTGATACAATATCTAAAAGAGAAAGACACCAAAATGGAGAGAATCAACAAATCCCGTCAGAGCAGAGAGAAGAGTAGGAAGACCCGGAGGGAGCAGGGCTCTGCCCCCCCACCGGGCAGGTCCTCCAGACCCACTCCATGGTAGGAACTCTAGAAACAGCTGACTCCCTGAAGTCTAGGACACAGGTCCTAGAATCTGCAGGTGTGAACTTGAAACAGGAATCCATTTGGGGCAATGACACAGGCTAAAAATGTATATGCCCAAAGGTCTTCTTAAAGAACTGGTACCTGTAACCTCCCCTGGCCCAGTCAGCCCAGAGAGCCTGACTGGAATGCTCTGGAAAAGGAGCTGTGGTTAGAGGGGGGACACAGAGTTCTGGCTGTCAGGCTCCACTTGGGCTAAACCAATTCCAGATGGTCCCGCGCAGGGGACTCCGCTCGTATCCCTCTGCTCCCTCCTGGGCTTGAGCCGCTTACTAAGTGATTTAAAATTCAGAGATTCTGTCAGCTAAAGAAACTCCTTTCTCCACCCAACTTGGCAGTTTGTGTCTGGTTATTACCCTCTTTCGCCATCACTGTCACAGCAATGAAAAGCTGGGCAGAGAAGCAGGTGACAATTTGGGGCTGCTCCCTGTCCCAGGTGCACTGTTCATGCTTCGGGCCTGGAATGATGCCACCCAACAGAAGATTGTCCGCACCCGCATTGGCGCTCACGAGTAGCAGCTTCCGCCATCCAGCGAGCTGAGAAGCTGGGGCCGTTGGCTAGTTTGGCACTGATGGATTGGGGGATGTGGCGTTTCTGGGTGTCCCCTGTGCCTTTTGATATGGGAATACAGCATCAACAGAAGGGAGCTGTGCTAGCGCCTGGCTGTGACCAAGTATCTCCAGCTCACTGAGCTGTCAAGGCCGGCGATCCCACTGGCTATGACAAGCCCACCACCAGGCAGGGCCGGGAGGGGTAGACCTGGGGGGAGCTCGACGACATACAGTATTGTCAGGAGAGGAGGTAGTAACTAACAACTGGAACAAGGGTGGGGGAGACTGTGGATGTGGCCTTAATGACCTAGCCCCATGGGTACTGGAAAGCTGTCGGTCAATTCTACTGTTCGCAAATTCACTGAAAGAGGCCCCCATCTTCATAATGTTCAAGTACAGACAAAATTGAAATTGAGGTCACACCCCAAAACTGGGCCGGACACAGCTGGTGACAATCCTGCAGCTTAAGGCTTTCCCTCCAACCTCCTGTCAACCTGACCCCAAGGCAGGGGCAGCATGAGAGCTGCAGGGCCCCTGCCTGCCAGGGCGATAAACCGCCAAGGCTGCCTGCTGAAAGGCGACTGACTCGTGATGCCTTTGGGAAAGAAGAGGGAATGAGGAAGAAAGGGGGAAACAGAGAGAAAACCCTAAGGAGCCTCAGGCCCCACTGGCAGCTCTGGAATAAACTGGAAGGGAAAGAGGCTGGGCAACTGCCTCTTTGAGGGAGCTGCAGGTGGGGCCCGAATGAAATAAAGTGACGCTTGAAATGCTGTGTTCCCAACCACAACTGCCCAATCGGCCCTGAATGAACTGTCATGGGTGACAGGGGGGCCTGGTGGGCCACGCACTCCTCTTACCAGGACCAGATGACGCCCAGGTGACGGGGAAGCAGCTCTGGACAATGATTCCAGAAGCCACATTACATTTGACTAAGTATAATACATAAAAACCCAACTGACCAAAATAAACATCTTCTCAGTGACAACCTGGTCGGATGCTGCGCTCTCGTGGATAAGTGTCCTTTGGTAGTGCCAGGAGTTCGAGGCCACTATGGGGGCAGGAGCCTTCTGTCCTTGGAGGAAGAGTTCTGGAGGACTCACCCTCTCTTCTGACCCCCCTTCCCTTCCTGGGGAAGAGTCAGAAGTGAAGCTGGGGGGGTCATCAGCAGAGCAGGTGGAAGGGATCAGGGATCAGGGATTGGGCTGATGGGAGTTTGGTTGCAGGACTTGCTTTTACAGCATAAGGAAATGGATACATATATGCTAGAAAGTCCAACTATGAGACTCTACAAACAGAACGGGGCAAACTCCCTCACTTCTAACCATTCCAGAAGAGACAAACACGGTTTTTTCTTAAGCTACTGATTGGAACTGTCAACTATGGTTCCTGATCACTAAAGACTGGCAAGGAAGTGCTAGACAGTTTCTATGATGTTTCACTCCTTCATGATTACACCATGGTAAGGAAGCCAGGGACAATAACTGAAATACACAAGACAACACACACTTGACAGTTCATGGCAGCAGCTCACATGGGACATGCCTGTGGGTGTTTCTGGAAGCATAAGACTGCTGTCTCATTTGCTACTTTGATAAGGTACTTCTCAGTTGGACAGATTTAGATATAAGAGACATCTCTGTAAACACAGAAAAGGATATACCAATATGATGAAGATATGCAGCTAGATAAGGACTTCCTGAACAGAGGTTAAAAAGATGGGATCCCAAATGAAAACTCATCAATTAAAAACCCACAGCAAGCCCATGCCTCTAAGCCCCTACACCACAGCTATGGACCAGATAGACAGTGAAATGTGTGGTGTTCTGGCCCCCTGTCTGCATCGAGCAAAAGCAAAACATTTCCATTCAAGAAGAACTCCGAGGGAAAAGGGGGAGCAGAGGAAGGGCTGGGGACCCAGGTACTGGTCCCAGCTCGGGTCTTGGGAGTTCTACATTGGTACCGCTACTGCCCTGCTGCACTACGCTAGACTCTGGACTTCTGAGTGAGGTCAAGGTCGGCTGGCATGGAGCCCCTGTTGGGCCACTCGATGACTGGCAGGCCACAGGAGGCCTCTGTGCTTTCCTCAACTACCAAATCAGGCCCAGCTCCTCCAGTCCACTTCTCTAGAGTAGAAGGGTGAAAAGGCTCGTTGTTCAGGGTGGGAAATGCCTTTTGCTTTTTCTTACCAGGGAAGAGGGGGCTACCTAGGAGAGCAAGACCTTGCTGCTCTCTTGCTCTTCACAGACAGGCCAGGTCGGACTCAGCAGAGCCCAAGGCCTCCTCAGGGCTCAAAACAGGGTGGGGCTGGTACTGGCAGCAGGAGGACAAAGGGCAGGCAGAGTTCTAGGGACTGGAGCCGACAAGTGTGGTTGGGCACCGCGGCTGCCTGGAAGAGAAGGGATGAACTAGGAAGGCGGAGGACGGAGGAAGGGAAAGAAGTGAAAGGATGAAATCAACAAAAGGCAGAAATGGAAGGGAGAAGAGAAACCAATCAGGAAGTCCTTATAAAATTGCAGCAAACACTTAGAGTTTCGGAGCTTCGTGGGAACCCTATGTGCTGAGCCCACTTTAAAACAAGCGCAGGTATATATACAAATCCAGGTAGTTCTCAACACTGTCACATCTGGTGGCTTGAGGGACTAAATGTCACCAATTCAAGCCAGTTTGCTCTCAGAGCATCTGTTTGTTTTGAAGTGGGAACATGAAGACTCAATAGTGCAAATAATTCTAAGCTGTCCCTAAAGGAGAATTGGAAAGTAACTGGAAGAACATTTTCTTCTCCTCCCCCTTTGCCCCCTCCCCTGTCCACTAAGTCACAGACTGCTCTGAGTGATTAGGAATCCCTCTCACCCCGCTGTGCTCTGCCCGGCCTGACCCCGGGCCAGCCTGCCTGCGCCTTGTCCTACTGCCTCCATGGCCTCTAGCGCCACCCGTTGGAGGACGTCCCTTGAGAATGGACCACGCCACCTCACCCTGGGCCATCCTCTCCTGTGGTTCAGGCCAGTCTACACCCAGTAGTTCAAGGGACTCCCCCCTCCTAGCCATGCCAGAGCTGGAGCAGACAGGTGCCACTTTCCTGTCCTGTGAAGCGTCCTTGCCAGTTTTGGATTGGGGCTGGTGTGGGGCCAGACTTGAGCCACCACGGGTGGGATCACACAGGCCATAGCCACTGGTCATATCCATCTTCTCTAAAGAATCCAACTGTCTCTCCTGCCTCACACCTCCCTGTCCCAACGTGGTTGGGAGTGGGGGAGGTGGGGGGAGCTGGGGGAGCTGTAGACGGGGCACTGATGGCACCGAAAACGGGAGTGTCCTCTCAACTGCTCTGTCGCTCTGTCTCTAACGACCACATGGGGGAAAGGTTTGGGCGGGAGGGGAGGTGCCTGGTCAACAGCTTGTCTGGTCAGTAGTATCTGCAGCAAGCCTTGTTGAAGGAGCCTAGTTTAGAAAAGTGCAAAGCTACTTCTGGCCCTGGTTAGGTCTTCAACCTGACTGTGCTTGTCGGTAAGAAAAACATCCCCAATGCTCCAACTACTCCCACCCTGAAGCCACGAAACTCTAAGTTTACTGAAAGAAAAAAAAATATTTTTTATTTCAGTTAATCGGGAAGCTTTGTCAGAGCCCTACCCATAAGGAGAAGAGACAACAGCTGCCTTTATTCTTGTTGGTTTGCTTTGCAATCCGCTCTGTGTAAAGTCAGCTAACTCTCTCGGTCACGGGCGTCCGGCTGTCCACAGGCTCCTCTCTGTTTGGCCTTGGCATGGAGGATGAAACAATGTCTTTGCGCTCTCCCTCCCCTCGGTGTTTGTACTTTTCTGCGGCCGTGGCGGCGGTGGCAACCGCGGGCTGAGTCTTAGCTGGCTCCTTGGGGCAGCCGTCGCTCTCCAGTGAGCCTCCTCTGGGCATCTTCTCCTCTTTGCAGACGCTGCTGCTCAAGTCCTGGGGCTCAGGGGGGCTGGTGGGGTCCTCGGAGCTCTCGGGCTCAGGTGGAGGTGGGGGCAGGGGTGGGAGCAGTGGCACGGGAGCCTTTGGGGACTCTGAGTGGTGGTGATGGTGGTGGTGCTCCTTCTTGGGGGGCGAGGAGGCGCTGCTGCTGCGCCCCTTGGGGCTGCTCTCCTTGCTTTTCCGCCCAGGGCTCTTACAGGTCTTCAGTCCTTTCCCGCTCTTCTCACCGAGGGTGGACACCAGCAGGGGCTTCACCACTTCCTTGACCTCGATGCTGACCGTCTCCCGGGTCTTGCGCTTCTTGATGGGAAGTACGGTCTCCTGCACAGATCGGATAGAAGACTCCTTCACGGCTTTCTTTTTGGCCTCGGCGGCAGCGGCTGCCACCACACTCCCCGGCTTTCGGCCCCGTTTCTTGGGAATGGCCTGAGGGTCGGCCTCAGCTTTTCGCTTCCTGCCGGGGCGTTTGATCACCATGACCTGGGTGGATGTGGTGGCCCCACCCCCCTCAGCCTTGCCCCCTGGCGAAGTTTGAAAAGGCATCTTGACAAGGAGCTTCCCAGGACTTTTCTCCAGGACCCTTTTCACCTGCACACCCTCTGACGTGGCCGCCTTGGGTCTCGTGGTGCCGCTCCCTTTGGGGCGTCCCCGGCCTCTGCCAGTTCCTGGAGCTTTGGGAGATTTGGGCTTCTTAGGTGGTTTCTGCTCTCGCCGGGAGGGGCTCCCTCTCCCAGTTACCGTGAAGTCAAAATCATTAGGGTCCAGGGATGTGTCGCCTACCTTTTCGAAGTACGCAATCAACTCCACTTTAGAGCGAAAGGCTTTTCCCTGGGGACTGTGGGGACAAACAGAAAGACACAAGGAACAATTAGAGGCTCTCCATAGCAATGTCACAGATAGGGCAGAGCGGATGGTGGTGACAACGCTCTGACAAACGTTACTATTGAACAAGAGTCACACTGCCTGGCTGCCCCTGAGGACCTGTCACCAAAGCCACTCACTCGTCTGCCTGCTGCTGACCCCCCAGGCCTCTCCAAAGTTCAGCAACCAAAGAGTCAGGCCTGGTACAGAAGGGTTGTCGGGCTGAGGCCCATTCTGCTGGTTGGCGCCTGGGCCTGAGTCACCATCTAGAACATTCCCAATTTTGAACTCAGGTACGGTGCTCAGTCTCTCCAGGAATCAGTTTCAACAAGATAATCCTTTGCTCACCCTTCTCATGGAATTAAATAAGGCTGTCTGCAAATGTCATTTGAAAACTGCTAACCTTTTTGGGATCATTTAAAAGGCAGAACTGAAACATGCTTCTTCACCCCTCTGAACCCCTGGCTCTGCAAGTTCCTCTGCTTCCGCAGCTATTCCATCCCCAGATAAGGACTTGAGGTGTGGAGAGGATAGAGGGCCTGCTACCTTGAGAACTTCCCACTCAGGGCAGCGACCTCTGTACACGGTCATTTCAAGCACACCTGGTCTCAGTGTTCATTGTTTATGTTCACCCCGCCCCCGCCCTGGGCACATACATTTTCCTGCTCCATGAGGGATCCTTGTCCCTGCCCTCCCTGCCCTGTAGAGATAGGAGTTGCTCTTACTTACTTGATCAAATACACATCATACTTCCCAGCAGAGCGGCCAGATTTCCTTTGCTTAAGCTTCCGTGTCCAGCCTTCAGGCAGGGTGGGGTCATCATACATGGGTCCCCGGTCACGGATGATGGAGCGCCGCTGTTTGGGGGAGGCAGAAGCTTCCGGCACAGCCGGGGCGGAGCCCGACCCTTCTGATGTCTCTGCTTTGCCTGCCTCTGCGGGCTCAGCAGAGTGGTGGGCTGATGGCTGCACGGGCTCATGCTTGCCCTCTTTCTCTTCTTTCTTATCTTTCTTCACCTTTTTAAACTTGAGGGGTTTGTCCTTGAGGCCCTGGAGGTCCTGGTCTTCTGACTTTTCTTCCCTGAAGTGTTAAACAAGTATGTAAGTACCACAGAGAACATGCCAGTCTGCAGAACAAGTGAGCAGAGGCAGGCTTGGACCCCCACCACATGCAAGGCCCCAGGCCATCATACACTCAGATCTTGATGTCCTTCCCCAGGACAACAGAGACTTGGGCCAAGCTGGGACCCAAATATTTCTTTAGGAATTTGGGCTGTGGGTGGTGCTGGCCGGTGTGCCTGACCTGCACTGTGGCCACCCACAAGTCTCCTAGCACTGCAGGAGAATCAGAGCCCTTTCCTCTGAGCGGAAACACTGCGGCTCCTGAGCATACCACCCCAGCATGAGTCGCACTTCAAGGGACTCTGGGCTCGATGGCTGACAAGAGGCCGTCGACTGCTGGAAAGGGAGCCAAATGGGGGAGGGGGTCTCCTTTGTGAAGTCCGGGGCTTGGGTGTCTTTTTGGTTTTCTAGAATGAATGCTCAATGAGGCACACAGTACAGTGTCATGGAAAGCACACACAGGTTTGGAGCCAGCCAACCTGCACTGAAATCCTTTGCCGCTTTCCAAACATGAACCCAGCAAATGACCTCAGCATTCTGTGCTTCAGTTTCCTTATCTTGACAACAGGTAACCCCATCTAGGCATCCTTACTGTGAGCATCACAGGAGAAAAGGCACAATGGCACTATATAAATATCAGCTAACTCAGGCCACAGGAAACTACCGCCTAGGGTCCTGGGGGTGATAAGACAAGTGGTCCCAGGTGGCGTGAGCCTCTAACACAACATGTTCCCTGATGAGGAATGGCCTCGGCCACAGCAGATGCGGAGGGAAGAGCAAGGAAAAAGGTGTGGTCCAGGCAGAGCCATACATCCCCTTCCTGCCGGTGCAGAAGAGCACCCTACCTATTCTAGTGTGGGAGGCTTCCCCATTCTTTTCTGGTGACCGAAGCAGCTCCTTCTCTACACATCACTTTGGCCTGGTGGGGTCTCGTCAGAAATGGCCACCGTGAGGCCCCATGCCCCAGCATCAGTATCTGGCCATGATGCTCTAGTACTCTGTCGAGTATGCCACCGTGAAACCTCCTAGGACTCCAGAGCCTCTGCAACAACAGGGGCAGCTTGGAAAGAAGCAGCAGCCACCTGCGAGTCCCTTCGTTAGCAGTTCATTCTGGAAAAGAGCATGACTACTCCCACCCTCCGTGTTCTCAGCCCCACAACTCCCCTGTCCCATGTGGTTCACATCAGTGCTAGTCACCGCCTTGCGGCTGGTCTACCCCAAGAGACTTCCCCTCTTGTCTACACTGCACAGACTGTGCAATGAGGGCACCATGGCACTCACTGGCAAGCATCCTTAGGAAACCAGAACTCAAATGATGTAGGGAAGTTACCGAAGGCTGCTTAGTGCTGGGACTCAGAAGCTGCAAGGACGTATCTCTCCAGAACCATCAGGTCAGGTGTAGGGAGGCAAGAGACGTTCCAATCTAGTGACAAGGTCTTAGAGTGAGGGAATGTCTTGTCCCCACCATGACTCACCCCTGAGTTCCTCCCTATCCTGTATCTTCCTCCAGAAGTTTAGGGCCCAGAGTGTGGCTGCCAGTCACCTAGAGCCACTGCATACACAAAGGCATCCTACAACCCACAGGGCAGTCTTTCTTGCTGTAAAGAGAGGTCCCTAATCTGTCCCAGCACAGAGCTCACCTTTTTTTTTTTTTTGAGATGGAGTTTCGCTCTGTTGCCGATGGCATAATATTGGCTCATCGCAACCTCCGCCTGCCGGGTTCAAGTTATTCTCCTGCCTCAGCCTCCGGAGTAGCTGGGATTACAGGCGTGTGCTACCATGCCAGGCTAATTTTTGTATGTTTAGTGGAGACGGGGTTTCACCATGTTGGGCAGGCTGGTCTTGAACTCCTGACCTCAGGTGATCGACCCGCCTCAGCCTCCCAAAGTGCTGGGATTACAGGCGTGAGCCACCGTGCCCAGCCAGAGCTTCCTTTTCAAGTCTCTGAGTCTTACAGCTCTCAATGGGAAATGACGAAGAACCCTGGAAAGCTAGGTGTGGCCTGTTGCCCACCAGAGATCAGCCTTTGAGAATGGACCCCTAGGCAGCTCCCCAGCTCCCCATAAAGGAGGGAGGGAAGGGGAGCCACCAGCAGAGTGGGCCAAGAAAGCAGACAGATGGGAATCGCTACTTCTACACAATCCATCATGGCACTGCCTAATGCCAGGGCTGCTCCCTGGAACCCGGACGGTCCTAATGTCAGAGAAAAACAGTGAACTAATGGGAAAGATCTGGCTTCTTTGAAACTCTCATTTGCATTTCCCAAATACCTTAATCACCATGAGGTCAAACTATAAACCTAAACATGACATAAGGCATGCCTTCTAGAAATCTATGCTAAAGAGACACCTCCAGAAATCTCAAAGAACATATGCATGATGTTATTTGCTACAACATTATTTTTACTAGCCAAAGGCTTCCAATACCCCTGATCCCTATCACCAGGGCACTTGCTGAATAAACTTATGGTGCGCCCACACACTGGAGTACTGTGCAGATCCAAAGGGACTAAACAAGAGCTCTAAGAACTGTGATGGAGTCATTTCCAGGATCCACTGTGAAGCAAAGGGAGCAAAGCGCAAACATATCTACTGCATTCTACCAAAGAAAGAAGCGGGGGTATTAAGGAAGGACACACCAGGAACTAATGAAATTGATTCCCTGCATGGGGTAGGGGGGAAAAGGTGAGGGTACAGGCACAGGAGTGAGGCCTAGCTCAACATGCCTCAGTGTAATTCTGACTTCTGAATCATGTAAATGTTTATATTACCCAAAATAAAATTCAAACTAAAAGTAACAAAACCTTATTACACTTAATGCAAATAAAAACAAATGAGTTTGGGCCAGGCATGGTGGCTTCAGCCTACAATCCCAGCACTTTGGGATGCTGAGGCGGGAGGATTACTTGAGCCCAGGAGTCTGAGGCTGCAGTGAGCCATGACTACATCACTGCACTCCAGCCTGAGCGACAGAGCAAGACCCTGTCTCTCTCTCTTTTTTTTTTTTTTTGAGACAGAGTCTTGCTAGAGTGCCATGGCGTGATCTCGGCTCACTGCAACCTCCGACTCCTGAGTTCAAGCGTTCTCCTGCCTCAGCTTCCCGAGTAGCTGGGATTACAGGTACCTGCCATGACGCCCGGCTAATTTTTGTATTTTTAGCAGAGACGGGGTTTCACCATGCTGGCCAGGTTGGTCTTGAATTCCTGACCTCAGGCGATCCACCCACCTTGGCTTCCCAAAGTGCCGGGATTACAGGCATGAGACACCACGCCTGGCCGAGACCCTGTCTCTTAAAAAAAAAAAAGAAAAGAAAAGAAAAAAGAAAAGAAACAAATTTAATTCTATATCAAATTGACAATATACCACAGAGAAAAGATTTATTTCAAATGACTTTTGACTACAGTGCTCTGGAAACCTGTAGTGGGACATATTCTAAGGCCAACAATAACACTCCAGGGGCAGTAAACACACTAGATTGGCTCCCAGGAGAGATATGTGATTCTGCTTCTGGGGCATCTTGTGCCAGAAAGCCCGGGGAGTGCAAGAGAAAAACAGGGAGGGCCCATGAGAGGCCTCTAGCAGTGGTCCAGGTGTGGCCCAGGGTGGGGGCAGTTGAGGATTTGGGGCTGGTCTAGGTGGTGAAGCAACAGAGCTCGCAGGTGGATTAGTGTGGGGGTGAGGGGCAGGGGTGAGTCAGGGACCATGTCCAAAGCCTGGGAAGATGGTGGTGCCACTGATTGAGAAGGAAAAGACTGAGGGGCCGGCTGGGTGTAGTGGCTGTCACCTGTAATCCCAGCACTTTGGGAGGCTGAGGCAGGTGGATCACCTGAGGTCTGGAGTTCGAGCCCAACCTGGCCAACATGGTGAAACTCCATCTCTACTAAAAATACAAAAATGAGCCGGGTGTGGTGGCAGGTGCCTGTAAGTCACAGCTACGTGGAAGGCTGAGGGAGAAGAATCGCCTGAACCCAGGAGGCAGAGGTCGCAGTGAGCTGAGATCGCAAGACTCCGTCTCAAAAAACAAAAACAAAAACAAAAACAAAACCACTGGAGCGGCGGGGGAGCAACACCCACAGAGACAGTTATACCATCAAGTAGAGAAAACAGTTCTTCAGCTACTCGCTAGAAAGGGGGGAAACCCCGCTGTGATCAGATTCTGAGTTGGGCCTGAATGAAAATGAACTATCTGCTTGGGGTTTTAAAGGCTTTTTATTGTGGTAAAATATACAAAACAGGTCAGGTGTGGTGGCTTACACTTGTAATCCCATCACTTTGGGAGGTGAGGCAGGTGGATCGCTTGAGCTCAGGAGTTTGAGACCAGCCTGGGCAACATAGCAAAACCCTGTCTCTACAAAAAAAAAAAAAAAAAAAAAATTAGCTGGGCGTGGTGGTGTGTGCCTGTAATCCTAGCTACTCGGGAGGCTGAGGCAGGAGGATCACTTGAGCCTAGGAAGTTGAGGCTGCAGTGAGCCGTTGATCATGCCACTGCACTCCTGCCTGGGCGAACGAACCAGACACATATATGTCTCAAAAAAAAAATACATATATATATATATATACACAAAACAAAGTTTACCTTTTTAACTATTTCTAAGTGTACAATGAATGAACTCTTTTTTTTTTTTTTTTTTTTTGAGACGGAGTCTTGCTCTGTCACCCATGCTGGAGTGTGGTGGCGCAATCTCGGCTTACTGCATACAGGCTCTGCCTCCCTCCTGAGTTCAAGCGATTCTCCTGCCTCAGCCTCCCGAGTAGCTGAGATTACAGATGCGCGCCACCACGCCCAGCTAATTTTTGTATTTTTAGTAGAGATGGGGTTTCGCCATGTTGGCCAGGCTGGTCTTGAACTCCTGACCTCAGGTGATCCACCCACCTGGGCCTCTCAAAGTGCTGGGATTATAGGTGTGAGCCACCATGCCTGGCCCTAAATGAACTTTTAAGAGCACCGAAGATGGGAAATAAAGGGTCTTTAACTCTACTGTAATATTCTAGTTCTTTCTAATGGAAATTACTTGAAGCAAATATAGTATGATGATTTTCAATTCCGTGCAATGAAAGGCACATGGGTGTTTGTTAATTTGCTGGCTGCTACTTTTATAATTAAAGACAAATTTCAAAAAACCCACAAAGAAGCCTGGATTGTGCTGGGTGTGGAGTGCAGGTAAAAATGATAAAAAACGTGGATGGAGCTGGAGTCCATTGTCTTCAGTGACACAGCTCAGACACAGAAAGTCAAATACCGTACGTTCTCACTTAGAAGCAGGAGCTGAATAGCATGTGCACACGGACAGAGTGAGGAATGGCAGACACTGGAGAGACTGGGAAGGGTGGGAGGGGGTGAGGGATGAGACATTACTTAACGGGTACAATGTCCACTATTCACGTGATGATTACACTGAAAGCTCAGACTTCACTACTATACAATATATCCACGCAACAAAACTGCACTTGTACCCTTTAAATTTAACAAATAAAAAACAATGATAGGAAACAGGTATTCCAAATGAGTTTACCCTTAGCCCAGAGGGCCTGCCCAGTCCCAGGGTGACCTGGGCATTTGCACACCCTCACTAAGCCTTCACTGCAGGACCCAAGGGAGGGAGGCTGGGCTAGGGTGCCAGGTGACTCCCCAAGGCTGTCCCCCAGGGGGTTTATGGTGTTTGCCAAAACACAAACTTTTTCAAAGAAACCTGCCAGGTGTGGTGGCTCATGCCTATAATCCCAGCACTTTGGGAGGCCGAGGCAGGTGGATCACCTGAGGTCAGGAGTTCGAGACCAGCCTGGCCAACATGGCGAAAACCCCATCTCTATTAAAAATACAAAAATTAGCTGGGCATGGTGGTGCATGCCTGTAATCCCAGTTACTCAGGAGGCTGAGGCAGGAGAATCACTTGAACCCAGGAGGCAGAGGTTGCAGTGAGCCGAAATCGTGCCACTGCACTCCAGCCTGGGTGACAGAGTGAGACTCCATCTCAAAAACAAACAAACAAAAAACAAAAACAAAAAAACCCCATACACCTCTCTTCATCCTCCCTCTAATCAGAAACCCCCCCCCCCCCCCACACAATCTTGATTACGAGGGGAACTAAATAGCTAGTTCACAAGTTCATACATTTTACAGTTGAAGTATCCTCAGAAAAACCACCTATTCAACTCCTGAGTGTTACAGATGGAAAAAAAGAAGTTCGACTAGACAGAGGAACTTGTCTGAGATCACTGTGAGTCAAAAACACACGTGTCTGTTCACCAACTGCCTTCGTCCTGAGCCAGATCCTGCAGCATCCTTCCACCTCCAAGAACTCACAGTTTGGAAGGGAGGACAAATAGGTAAGTACAACATCGTTCCAGCCTCCCTTCCCCCTGAAGAAAGCTTGCTCCAGGCACAGTGGAAGCACAGGGGTGTGGATAATGAATCAGGAGTGAGTGGGCTGTCAGGGCTTATGAGTTCCACAGGTGGGACAGAGGGCTCAGGGCATGCCAGGCCAGATGGGCAGAGGCGGCACTATCAACATGGTTATAGCTCCCACCCTATCACCCGTGTGACTCCCCTCCCTCGAGGAAAAAGTGACCAATGATGCCCACCCTATGTCACCAGAGGCTCTGGGCCTAACCCTGTCACCCCCTCCCACCTTTTCATTTGGAGAACTTTCAGGTTCATCTGGAGAACTTTCATCTTTCAGGTTCAGTTAAGATGGCACTTCTAGACCGGGCGCAGTGGCTCATGCCTGTAATCCCAACACCTTAGGAGGCCAAGGTGAGCAGATCACTTGAGGCCAGGAGTTTAAGACCAGCCTGGCCAACATGGCAAAACTCCGCCTCTACTAAAAATACAAAATATTTGCCGGGTGTGGTGGTGTGCGCCTGTGGTCCCAGCTACTCGGGGACTGAGGCATGAGAATCGCTTGAACCTGGGAGGCGGAGGCTGCAGTGAGTTGAGATAGTGCCATTGCACTCCAGACCAGGCGATAGAACAAGATTCCACTTCCCCCCCCAAAAAAAAAAGATGGCACTTCTGAGACACCTTCCCTGCTCCTGCCTCCCTCCCTGCTCTATCAGCCAGGGCACCCGAGCCCTCAGTGTACTTAGAACACCCCACTGTGCGTGCCAACCCCCATCTCCCCGCTTAATGCATAATGCCAGGCACAGGTGCAACCCTTACTCAACACATGCTGGATGAATAACCACAACACGGACGCAGCGCTCCACGTGCTTCTTCTGATGGCTGGAGACCTTCGACCGTAAGCTTCTAGCAAGGAGAGGCTAGCTCAGTGCTGAAAAAAAGGTGGGCTCTGAATTGGTGAATAAACAAATGATGAGTTTGGGACATATCAGTAGTCCGTTGGACACTGGTGGCTTGGAGATGGCGGAAGATGAGGTGGAGGAAGTCGCTGAGGAGGGCCTCGGTGCCCCAGGGACAGTAGCATGGAGGATGGTTACGCCAGAGGATGGATCGACTTCTAGCCATGTGGTGGTCAGGTATGCAGACACCTCTCCTGCTGAAACAACTACAACTGCCAAACTGAGTATCTTACAGAAGCTGCTAGAGAAGCCACCCACAAGCTGGCAAGAAAGGAAGGAATACACAGGCTGAAGAGCGAATAAAAGTACGGGGCCCTTTTCTGTGGAGAAATCTGGCAGGCACCACCTTAACACACGACCAAACTGAGCTCAGGCCCCTCAGTGCTGCTGAGATGAACCAGCATCACGAGTAGGAGACTGAAGCTTACCGTGAGGAGACAGCAGGAAGAGTCCAGAGAGGGCGTGCCATGCAACCACGGTCTGGACTCCTCAAGATGATGAGAGAAAACAAGGGGGTGGGGGAACATTTCTGATAAAGGAGACTGAAGGGATGACACAATCGAATACAACACACAGTCCTGGACTCTGCATTCCAGGCTCAAAGGCTCTAAAAAAGGCATTTATGGGGTATGTGGAGAAATGTAAGGTTCTGTGTTAGCTCATTGCTAAACTTCCTGAGTGTCTTAACTGTACTGTCTGCTCTTAGGAAAGGCATGCTTAAACGTTTAGGAGTGAAACAGCACGAGGACTATGACTAACTCTCAAGTGATCAATGGGCTAGGGGAAATACAGTGCCAATATGGTAACATGTTTAAAAGAAGGGAGATGACATCAATATAATCAGAAGCGGTGCCAACTGATAGTAATATTTTGAAGCAGTGGTAGGCAAGCTTTTTAACAATTAAAGAGAATGCCTTCATATTACACAAAGACATTAAGAAAAAAAGCTGAAGGCTGGGCACGGAGGCTCACACCTGTAATCCCAGCACTTTGGGAGGCTGAGGTGGGCGGATCACGAGGTCAGTTCGAGGCCATCCTGACCAACATGGTGAAACCCCGTCTCTACTAAAAATAAAAAATTAGCCAGGTGTGGTGGCGCGCACAAAGGGACCGGGGCGGTGCTGGCGGCGATGCCAACAGACCTCAGTGTACTGTGGGGTTCTTTCAGCCAGAACTGTTCATGGTTTCATCAGTGAGCTCCAGTTACCACACCACACAAGTTTGGAGTGATCCACCCCGCCCCAGTTTTTCCTGCACGAACTCATGTTTTTATTGTGTGATTTACAGAACACAAGATCTTTTTCTAAGAATGCACACATCACACGTTGAAGCGGAAAGGCCTTTACAAAATCTTAAAATACCTACAAAATATGAAGTAAGGCTCTTAAGAAATAAAATATTCAATGATTTTGCTGCTAGAATGCAAACATTAGATCAAATCCTTCATTTGATCTAGCAAAGGAAAATTAGAGTTGCAGGAATCTTGTTTTCAGGCCAAACCATGACATCCTGAGGGGTCTGATGGCAGGAACTGCCTGCATTTTCCTCATGAATGTGGTCTGCAGTGATCTTGTGAGAAAGGCCCGGAAGGCCGTGCAAATTACAGGGGTACAAGCAACAGCTGGCAGGTGTGGCCAGCCAGGCAACTGCAGTTAAGGAAAGACTACTCAATCCCTGAGGTTTTCAGATTTTACAAAAAGGCAAAAAAGCCAGGTGAACAAGGCAGATGAAAGGTATTTTTCACTTGAATTGGAATCCAGCCCCCTCCCTGTCCCCTGGAGTGAGCTCCAGAGAAACTTCCAGAGCCCCAGCAATATCCCAACCTTTCGTAAATTCACTCATGCTCACCACTTTCAGGAGATGGCATTTCTCAGCACCTTTCACTTCCAGTTATCCCTTGGCACAGCACAAAGAGCTAAACTACCACTCGAGGCAGTTAACCTAAGGGCAGGGTGGTGGCTACAGCTCCAGGTGAACAGTCTGGGACCAGAGGAAATAATTAGCCCCCCTTTGTACTGGCTGCTTCCACCCTAAAGTGTCATCCACATGGTGTTTCCAATTCTTTCTACTTCCAGTATTAGCTGCAGAATCACGGAATCAAGGAGGCTTCTCTGCATGAATCAATAAAGGCTATAGCACTTTGAGACACAAGCTTTGGCCCTTTAAAAATGTGAGAAATCAAACTGGCACAGGCAGAGTGTCTCAGTGGTCTCCAGGGAGCAAGAGAGAATGAGGTTCAGCTTGAAGGCTACAAGGGTGGAGCCTGAGGTTCAGCTGCCCTGCTCTGAATTCGCAGTCCATTTCTTAATCCTCCACTTTTGAGAAGATGCGAGAAACCAGTTATGTTTTGCAAAGCTTAAATAAAATGCAGTTCTTGCCAACCAAAAGCAGAACCCTCCCCAAATACAGGTAACCAGTGCCATACAGCAAATCTCATCTTTATAGATGTGTAAAATGAAAACCGAAACACAAGCCCACCACATACAGGTTAAAAAATTCCTGCTGTGGAGAACAGTGTGGCAGTTTCTCAAATGTTAAACATGGAGTTACCATATGACCTGGCAATTTTACTCCTAGCCATACACTCTCAAAAAGCCACAACTATGCCGGGTGCGGTGGCTCACGTCTGTAATCCCAGCACTTTGGGAGGCTGAGGTGGGTGGATCACCTGAGGTCAGGAGTTTGAGACCAGCCTGGCCAATATGGCGAAACCTTGTCTCTACTAAAAATACAAAAAAATTTAGCCGGGCATGGTGGTGAGTGCTACCTGTAGTCCCAGCTACTCAGGAGACTGAGGCAGGAGAATTGCTTGAACCTGGGAGGTGGAGGTTGCAGTGAGCAGAGATCGTGCCACTGTAATCCAGCCTGGGCGACAGAGCAAGACCTTGTCTCAAAAAACCAAAACAAACAAACAAAAAACCAAAACCAGTAACCAAACAGATATCCGTACACCAGTGTTCATGGCAGCACAGTTTACAACAGCCAAATGGTGGGGGCAACCCAAATATACATTCCCAAGGGATGGGTGGATAATCAAAACCTCATTATCTATAGGATATAATATCATTCAGCCTCAAAAAGGAAAGAAATTCTGACACATGCTACAATGCAGATGAACCTTGAGGACATTACGCTCAGTGAAAGAGGCCAGACACAAAAGGCCAAATAGTGCATAATTCCATTTATAGGAAATGTCCAGAATAGGCAAATCCATAGAGACAGGAAGTGGATGAGTTGTTGCCAGGGGCTGCGGGTAATAAGAGGTGACTGCTCCTGTGTCTGGGGTTTCTTTTGGGTGCTGAAAGTGTTCTGGAATGACACAGAGGCGATGGTTGCACAACTCTGTGAATGTACTAAAAGACACTGAATTGCACATTTTATTTTTAAACAATTTTTTCTGTGAGCCTATGAATTATACTGAAGAATGAATTGTACACTTTAAATGAGTAAATTTCATGGTATGTGAATTATATCTAAATTAAAAAAAAAAACATTAAAACAGCAGCTGACCACCAATTATTCTAAATCATAAAGATAGGTTTTGTGATGCCTGGCCAGTGCTCAGAGCCCACACAGCTGTCTCAGAGCAAGTCTATCTGGCTGTGGCACAGAGCCCCGGCAGATAGATGGGCTGTCCGTCTGAGGAAGAGGCCAATGTGGGGACCTATAGTGATACACGACAGACTGGACCAAGCCGACCTGAATGTGAAACTCTGAAGCCCAGGACACAATAACCATGACAATCAGAAAGGAATTTAGTTCAACAAGTTTAATGAGTAGGCATTTAGCCAAGTGGAAGGTTGTTGGCTATTATGAGGACATTTGATCTTTTTTTTTTAATTGTGGTAAAATACACATAACATAAAATTTATCATTAATAGCATTTAGTACATTCACAATGTCATGCGACCATCACTACTCTCTAGTTCCAAAGACAACCCTTTACCCATTAAGCAGTTGCTCCCCACTCCCACTCCTCTCAGCCCCTGGTAACCACTAATCTATTTGTCTCCACAAATCTGCCTACTGTTGACACTTCATATAAGTGGAATAATACCCTCCCCTGGAAAGCCTGTCTTTTAAAAAATGATTTTCATTTAAAAAAGTTTTTTTGCTTAACACAGTGGCTCATACCTGTAATCTTAGGAAGGCAGAGGCAGGAGGATTGCTTGGGCCCAGGAGTTCGAGACCTGCCTGGGCAACATAGTGAGATCCCGTTATTCACAAAAAGGGGGAGAAAAGACCAGGAAAAAAAAAAATCCCAAAACAAAACAACGAAAAAGTTTTTTTTAGGGAGATAGGGTCTCGCTGTGCTGCCCAGGCTGGGCTCAAGCGATCCTCCTGCCTCAGGCTCTCAAGTAGCTGGGACTACAGATGCGCTACCACGCCCAACTTAGAAACATGTATTTTTTTCAGATTAGCTCATCATTCCCTGGTAACTTCTCCAATGATTTCCCCTTGCATCTTTGCCTCTACATTCTAGCAGGGTTCTCACACTGATCCTACACACAAGTGGTTAGAGACTCACCAGGCCAAGCTCACCTCCAATTCCAAATACCTAGTCCTCAAGGTCCAAGTGGCCTGTTTCCATAGACACTGACACTGTGCATGACTTTTCTGTCCTCAGCTGCTGGCTTTCTCCATTTCTTGTTGATAATGTTTTTTTCTTACCTTTGCATAGTTCATGTAAATAAGTTTCACAGACTTTTAACAAAGTGTTGGCTGCTTTTATCGAAGAAGAGAAAATCTGCCAAAATAAATTTTCACCATGAAGGCAACACATTTTGGGGAACAAGAAAGGGCAGAAAGGAGATCTCTTTTACTAGAGAACTCTGCTTAAGGACTGGCTCATTTGATCCAAACATCTCATCAGCAACTTGGAGTGAGTGCCCTTGTTTTCGTCATCTTGCGTCTCACTAGTGTAGGTCAGTCCACATCAGCCTGCCTGACGTACTTGGTTCGTAATGCTGACATCTGAGCCCCCATGTTTATTTCACCCTGATTCTACTGAAATGACCAATGAAATGCAAAACAGGAGGAAATATCTCTATCAATGCCTTCAGAGGAACCGCTGTAGAATGTGGTGTGGCTGGGATCCATGCGAGAGAAGCAGCTCTCACACGATTCCACCACAGTTAAACACATGGGCAAAGGAGGGACCTGCCGGAGGTATGAGGATTCCGTAGCAGAGCCCAAGAAAATCTGCAAGATCAGAGAAACTGGGCCTAAGAGCCAGACTGGCAGAAGTACGGTTTGCCGATGGCAAATAGAAGGACCTGAACCACCAGTGCCCTGGGTGGAGAGGTCAGTGACAGGCTGGCCAGGTTTTCCTGGGCACTGCTGGGACAGAGAGAAACACCAATATAGAGGAGATTCTACCTGTCTCAAGAATCTGCCAGCAGCACCCTGGGTCCCCACCCTGACTCCAGCTGCTGCCACAGGGGAAGCAGCAGGGACTGAAGCTCCACCCTATAAACAACTCTAGGGACTGGGGATCAAACAAGTACCAACAAATTAGTAACTGTCCTGTGTGCAAATACAAATTAGGTGGAAACTATAATGATTGAACACCAGTCATTCCAGTCAAGATCCCAACTGGAGGCCGGGCGCGATGGCTCAAGCCTGTAATCCCAGCACTCTGGGAGGCTGAGGCGGGCAGAACACGAGGTCAGGAGTTCGAGACCAGCCTGGCCAACACAGTGAAACCCTGTCTCTACTAAAAATACAAAAAAATTTTAGCCGGGTGTGGTGGTGCGCGCCTGTAGTCCCAGCTACTTGGGAGGCTGAGGCAGGAGAATCACTTGAACCCAGGAGGCGGAGGTTACAGTGAGCCGAGATTGTGCCACTGCACTCCAGCCTGGGCAACACAGCAAGACTCTCGTCTCAAAAAAAGAAAAAAGATCTCAACTGGATTTTCTTTGGAATCTGACATTTACCTAGAATAGGCATCTGAGGACAGCCAGAAGGAGTGTGTGTGTGTGTGTGGGGGGGGGGGGGGATGGCTTCCTTCTGGTAGCCACTGCTCTAGGGAGTATTTCTCACCATCATGTCACAAAGCACACAACAGGAGCACTCTCACATGGATTAGGGAATTAGATGCAGACCTCCTGCACAACTGCCCTCTTCCAGTCCTAGTAAGATAAGACACAAAAGAAAGGCGGGGAAGGAGAGTGTGAAGGGAAGATTTCAGCACACAAAGGAAAGGGGTGTAATTCAAAGCAGTCTGAGAAAAGACTCCAGAGGACAAAGCAGCAGCAAAGCCAGGCTCCTGCCCCGTCCCCCAGAAACCACCCTAGGGAGCGGGCAACGCCCTGGGAATCTGCAGTCAGTAAGCTGGAGAGAAGCAACCAAGTGGGAGTCCTTCACTTTTTCCCTTTAGACCCAGAAACTCCAGCTGGGAGGTGCAGGAGAAATGGCAAAGTGCCCAGTGAGCCAGCCCAGCTCTGTGGGAAGCAACTGCTCTTAGGTATACACAGATTATGGAACCACCCAGAGACTGACGTGCCCCCTATCCCCATGGAAATGGCACACACATCCCTCGTGCAGCTAGAGTGAGCCTTAGTAAGACATCCAACACAGTTCTTAGAACAAAGAGAAGAATCCAGATAGGGCTGAAGACTACATGGCTGCAGCTCCCTCCAGTGTGCAAATCCTCTCCGAATACAAGATAACAAGCCTGCACGCGATAGCTCAGAGGGGAAAACAGCAAGAGAAGATGCCAAGAAACTGGGAAGAGAGAGCCAAGAATTCCTCCACTGTCTCAAAGCAAACAGAACGACTATGCAGAGCCATCCAAGCCTGAGCCAAGATGAAAAGAAGCGACATGGTAACTAGGCAAACATATTATGGCCAGAAGAAAAAAAAGAGGCCCAGGGAGGGAGATGGCACGAGAAAGGCAAAGTCTCCCACCAAGAAGAGAATACACAAGGAAGGGAAAAAAATTCCCCACAACTTCATAAGAACATGTTCCCAATAAAAGAGTTCAAAGATGGGATGATAAAACAGAATAAGATGAAAAGACAAATTTCCAACCTAGAGAAACAAACTGCAGACCAAAACACATCATTATGAAACTAATAAATACATAGAAAAACAGCCAGAAACAGAATATACATAGCTGAAAATCAAATTAGACAAAGTGAATGCAGATGAAAAAGACAAAAGCTAAACCAATTACGGCAAAGCTAATAGCATTGGAAGAGAGACAAAGACAATCCAACATAAGGAATTTGTGTCCCTGAAGTACAGAACTCAACAAATGGAACAGAAGATGCTGTCAAAGATCCATAAGAGAGCTGACCTGAAACAGCAACGACTACATCTGCAGACTGAAAGAATACACCATGTTCCCAGGACAATTTGATAAAGAATGCTCAATAGCAAGCCAGACTCTAGTCAACCTACTCAACTTCAAGGATAAAGAAAGCATTCTTCAGGCACCTTGGGATTCTTCCAAGGGGGAAACATCAGAAGACCAGACATAATGTCTACAAAGTTCTGAGGCAGCTTAGCGCAGTGGTGGTGGGGGAGAGGTCAGAGGTAAATTCAGAGAGATGGACAGGGGCCAAAAGCCTCTCTGAGAAGACGAAATCTGAACACAGATCTGAAGGAAGTGAGTGGTGAGGGAGCAGGTCAAGTAAAGAGGGGTCCAGCCAATGAGGAGCAGCAAGAGCCAAGGCTCTGACTCTAGCAACATTTTGGCAAGTTCCAGGAAGAGCAAGAGCAGTGGGAGCCAGGTGAGCAAGGGAGAGAATGGTAGAGAATGAGCTCAAATAGGCAAGGAGGGATCATGTTCCATGTGGCTGCTGAGGCAGGCCCAGTTACACAATTTGTGGAGCCTGGTGCAAAATGAAAATGCAGGGCCTCTTGTTCAAAAATGAAGAATTTTGAGATGGTGAGAGTAGAGTATTAAACCAAGCCTGGGTTCCAGCAAGCCCATGGGCAGTTACAAAGGCCCATGAAGCTGGCTCTGCTTTCAAGTAATGGACTTCGAGTTTTATTCTGAGAGGGTTTTTCTCAAGGGAGTAACCTGATCTAATAAACATTTTTCAAAGAGCCCATCTGAGGCTGGGCACACTGGTGCACGCCTGTAATCCTGCATTTTGGGAGGCCAAGGCGGGAGGATTGCTTGAGCCCAGGAGTTCGAGACCAGCCTGGGCAACATAGGGAGACCCCAGTCTCTACAAAAAATATAAAAATTAGCCAGGTGTGGTGGTGCATACCTGTGGTCTCAGCTACTTGGGAGGCTGAGGTGGGAGGACTGCTTGAGCCCAGGAGGTTGAGGCTGCAGTGAGTCGTGACTGTGCCATTGCATTCCAGCCTGGGTGACAAAGGGAGACCTTATCTCAAAAAAAAAAAAAAAAAAAAAAAGCCCATTCTAACTATGGGAAGATATAGAGTAGAGGGAGTGGGGCAGGAGGGCACAAGATGCCACAGGGGGGCTCTGCAGAAGCAGATGTTGGGTCACGGTTTGGGGTGTAAGATGTTCATCAGGAACTGACATCCATGAAGGGAGGTGGGAAGAAGTCAAAGAGAAGGCCCTATAAGGGCCTTGTACCCTTACCTCGCTCAGTCACCAGGGTGCTGTCCTAGAAATGGCGTGACCTTGGGTGAGGAGGCTCTTGCAGCTGAGGCCAGGTGAAGGAACAGCTGGACACTGCCTGCTAACCGGAGTGTCCGCAGGGCATCCAGAGAGGAGAGTGACCTCCGGGTCTGCCACGTGAGACTACTGCAGAGTCTAGGCAGGGACGCAGGGAGCTGGTCTAGGTGCCATCCCTGAAGGGCATGGGCACTGGGACAGCGAAAGGGCGAGAGATCCAGGACTCTGACTTCCGTTTCTCATGTTTTTGATACTGAGGTATTTAGCTTTCTAGAGGCCTAAAGGGCAGCTGGATGTATGAATCTGGAGTTCAGGGGAGAGGTCTGAAGAGCCAGGCGAGTGGGTGAGGGCGTGCTGAATATAAGTGTAAACAACCCTCCCCCTGCTATTTGGAGTTGTGATGAGGAGAAAGAATCAGCAGAGGAGACAGAGAAAGAGGAGTCAGTGCAGAGAAGGAAGATCAGACATATCTGTCAAGATTATTGGTGGCAATCAATAGAAACCAACTCTAGCTGATTTATGCAGACAAGGACTGATGAAAAGCTATTGAAGATGCATGTGGTGATGGTTGCACAATATAAATGTGCTCAATACCACAGAATTGTACACTTAAAAATGGTTAAGGCAGTACATTTTATCTTTTGTGTATTTTACTGCAATTTTTAAAACTAGGGGGAAAAGGCTACTGGGTGATAAGAGAATCCCTAGAGGGTTGGAGGAACAGGTTTGAGTCCAGTTGGCTAGGAACAATACTTCAAATCCTTCTGCCAAGCCAGTCCAAACAGCCAGCACTGCCTGTGCGACCCTGCAAGGCAGCAGCACTGGCCACTGGCACTGTGGCCTAGGAGCTCGTCTTTCCTGCAGCCCCAATGCCAGGAGACACGGCTCTCCTGCCTGGCCCTGCTCCTCCTAGCATGTGAGTCTGACTGGCAGAGGCCCGGGTACATACCTACACCCTCGTGTAGAACTCAGGTAATTTCTTTCTGTAAGGGGCCAGATAGTATTTTCCACCTTGTGGGCCAGACAGTATCTGTCACAACCAGCCCACCTGCTGTTGTACAGGAGAGCAGTCTTGGACAACGCACAAAGGACGGGGTGGAACTGGGTCCTGGTAAAGCTTCATTTACGAAAACAGGCAGTGGGCCGGACTTGGCCCTTGAGATACCGTTTGCCAACTGCTGCCCTGACCGAAAGGGAAGCTAGGCAAATAAGCATCTGGCATTTGCAGTGACTACAATCAGAGGTCGCCAGGCCTCCCATCAACTCGTGAGGTGAGAATTCTCCCAAACCCAGAGGGGGTTCAAGATGTGAGGTGAAATGGCCACCTGGAGAGTATGAGGTACCAGAAGAGACACAAGGAAAGGGCTGAGAAGCAGTGACAGCCACTGATGACTGTTAAGATTATTTCATGGAATGTGGAAAAGCAAGTGTTCATGGAGCAAGCTGAGCAAGGAGCAGCAGGCAAGGAAGAGGGCCCATGAGTGGAGAGAACTCTTAGAGAGTTTGGCTAAAAGGAGAAACAGACTGAGCAGGAGCCGAGGAGGTATGAGCTGAAGGGAGCTCAGTTACGATGGTAAATTCTAAAACAAGTTCGTCTGGTGATGGGCACAGTTCACAAGAGGAGGGAAGACCAATGGAGTCCCAGGGGCATCAAACAGTGGTTGACACTGCAAGCTGGGAAGACAGTAAGTCCTCATCATAGGCAGAGCTAAGTTAGAACTCCGTGGGTGGAGTTCCAGTGATGACCAACTCCAGGATACGACCATGGGAATGAGTGGCAGAAGAGACAGGGAAGGAGCCAGGTACTAGGAGGGCGGTCTACATGCGTGTGTGTGCTGGAGTCAGGAACTGGCACGGAATCCTCAATAAGAGGACTGACTGGGGCAGTGAGCAAGCCCACAATCAGGGGTCTGTGGGCCGAGAGGCTGTGTCACAGCCCCCCTATGCCATGCCTGGAGGCACATGGGATCAGAGACCTCTGAGGACTTGGCAGGAGGCACAGGCGTGGAGAGGCAGGGCCTAACCCAGGTGTGTGTGTCGCGGGGGGGAGGGGGGCGGTGGTTAGGCAGGGCTCTTTGGGGAAGAGATACCTGACAGGGTCTTCAAGGATAAGCAGGACAAGGCAAGGCCACAGAGGAAGGAAAGGAGAAGAGAAGGGGACTTGGGCAGGGGAGCCAATGACAAAGGCCAGGAGTGCAAGAAACATGGTACCTGGGAGGAACTACAAGCAGTCCTGGACTGCTGAGGGCTACGTCCATAAGAAAAGCAGCAGCAACAGAAGGGGCCACAAAGAGAAGCAGGAGCCACATGAGGGGCCCTGATGTCACTCAAACACAGGGTGCCACTCTTGGGTTTAAAGCAGGGGAATGAGATTGACGATAGGGATTGTGTGGAAGATAGAGAGGTGGAGGAAAGATCATAAGTTATCATGGGAGTCCCAGAGCAAGGTGAGGGATTGAACCAGGACAGCGGTAGAAGGGATGACAGAAGACAAAAGAGGGACAAACAGTTAAAGAACAATTTGTGGGGCTTGGTGGCTCCCTTGGATGTGGGCAGTGAAGGGCAGGGGCCTGTTGGGTTTCCAGCTTGGGTGACTGGTATGGCTATCAACTGTGACAGAAAACAGTGGACATGGCATTTGTCTATTTGGTCTTCTGATCTACCTTATCTTGAAGGAGACAGGGGTGGTAGGGCGGGCAGTGGGTTGAGAGGAATGGAAGGGAGAAAGAGGGCAGAAATCTCTCAAATATTTTGCACAGTAAAATCTGACTAAAATGCACACACGCCCCACAAGCCTTTTTCTTTTTTTTTTCCCCCAAGAAGCAAAACAAGTTTTATTGCCACAGTAGTTCCTTTTAGTGCTCTCTGTCGCCACCTAATGGATGGCCTGGTGGAAGAAGCTCAAGAGGTAGCAGCCTAGCCTATTCCACGGCAGAGGAATCAAACCCAGGCAGGGAGAACGGGACTGCACCTGGGTGGGGGAGGACCAAAAGAAGCCCAGCTGCTTCTGGAAGATCATTGGGAGTCTCTTCTGGAAGACCAGGGGCTCTTGGAGCTAAAATAGACGTTCGTTCATTAATAATACCTACTTCAACAACTTAAGATTGTGTTCAGCAGATGCACATCAACCTTGACTTGTCTGTGCTCCCCAAATCAATATGCCTCAATACTGAGGCATATTGAGGCAACAATCTGTAGATATTCATGAAATTGTTTGGTGGGACAAAAATTGTGGGGCACTTGAGCCTAGCTGAACTCAGTTTTAAGTTCTAGCATTTAACACACCACCTCTAAGTTTACGTGTACTTTATGAGTGCAGGAATGCAACAAAAAAATCTAGTGTAAAGTCCTGGCCCTCAGGGCAAAGCAAGGGAACTACAACTCTTGCTGCGAACTGCCTTCCTCCCACAGATGTGGCACATTCACAAATCACATTCATTGAACAAGAAATGGAACACGTGCCACACCAGAGGTGACAAGAAGAGGGGACCATACAATAATAGGTAACTTCCCTGTCACACGAGACTGCTTGGAAACAAGGATACAGAGCCCAGCATAGGAGATGGGACAAAATAATGAGGGTCAAGGACCACACCTGGTTTAACTCCCAGTGAAGAGTTTTAGCCAGTAAAGAGCTGCAAGAAGGAAATCACACACCACGAAGAGGCCACTAAGATAAACGCTTGAATCTGATTAAGTTTTCACCTGAAAAGTGTGGGTAAGGACCTTGTTGGGTAGTACAGATTCAGTGAATGAGCCCTCAGATCCTGCTGGATCCCGTGATCAGATAAACAGCAGCTTCTCAGGAACCACTGCATGTGAGGTTAGGGTGAGGGGAGGGACCCGATGGAGATCTAATCCCAGGGGTTTGGTCACAGGGGCTGGCGAATGAGAGGTGGAGACCGGGAACATACGCCACTCAGTTGTTTTTTTTTTTTTTTTGAGACGGGGTCTCGCTGTGTCACCCAGGCTGGAGTGCAGTGGCACCATCTCGGCTCACTGCAACCTCCGCCCCCCAGGTTCAAGCGATTCTCCTGCCTCAGCCTCCCAAGTAGCTGGGATTACAGGCGTCTGCCACTGCGCCTGGCTAGTTTTTCTATTTTTAGTAGAGACGGGGTTTCACCATCTCGGCCAGGCTGGTTTTGAACTCCTGACCTCGTGATCCACCCACCTGGGCCTCCCACAGTGCGGGGATTACAGGCGTGAGCCACTGCGCCTGGCCAGCCACTCTTTTTTTTTTTGAGATGGAATTTCGCTCTTGTTGGCCGGGCTGGAATGCAATGGCACGATCTCGGCTCACTGCACCCTCCATCTCCCAGGTTCAAGTGATTCTCCTGGCTCAGCCTCCCAAGTAGCTGGGATTACAGGCATGCGCCACCACGCCCAGCTAATTTTGTATTTTTAGTAGGGACGGGATTTCTCCATGTTGGTCAGGCTGGTCTTGAACTCCTGACCTCAGGTGATCCACCCGCCTTGGCCTCCCAAAGTGCTGGGATTACAGGCATGAGCCACCATGCCCAGCCTAAGCCACTCTTTTGGAAAGCTCAGCAGAGAAGATGCATGAGGTAATACGACGCGTTAGGTGGCCTTTAAAGGGATGTTTATAGCTTTTCATAACATGGGTGTATTAGTCTGCTCAGGCTATAACAAAATAGTACAGACTGGGGGGCCTATTCAACTGAAATTTCTCACAGTTCTGGAGGCTAGAAGTCCAAGATCAAGGTGTCAGCACATTCAGCCCCTGGTGAGGGCTCTCTTTCTGGCTTGGAGACGGCTGCCTTCTCATTGCATACTCACATGGTGGAGAAAGCAAGCTCTCTGCTGTCTCTTGTTATAAGGACACTAATCTCGTCATGGGAAACCCACCCTCCCTCCTGATTTCATCTAAACCTAACCACCTCTCAAATACCCCATCTCCAAATAACATCACATTGGAGGTTTGAGCTTCAACATTGGAATTTTGGGGGACACAAACATTCAGTCCATAACAGTGCTGATGTTTATGTTTTAATGTTAAATGATAACAGCACAGCACAGCAGCACACACACTGTGTGATGCCAATCTGTTTGTTTGTTTGTTTGTTTTTTTAGATAGGGTCTCACTCTGTTGCCTGGGCTATAGCAGTAGCGTGATCACACCTCACTGCAACCTCGACCTCCAGGTTCAAGCAATCCTCCCACCTCAGCCTCTCAAAGTGCTGGGATTCCAGGCATGAGCCACCATGCCTGGCCTCCAATTTGTATTTAATGCCACTGAACTGTACATTTAAAAATGGTAAATTTTAGGTGATGTGTATTTTACTACAATTTTTTTAAAAGTCTAAGAGAAGGCAAGAAAGGAGAAGGAAAATTTAAAAGAACAGAACATATGGAAAAATAGAATGCACAAATATGCTATAAATGAATCTAAATACATCAGAAATCAAATAGATGTTAAAGGACGAAACAGACAATGGATTTTTAAAAAAATCTCGAGGCCGGGCGCGGTGGCTCACGCCTGTAATCCCAGCACTTTGGGAGGCTGAGGCGGGCGGATCACGAGGTCAGCAGATCGAGACCATCCTGGCTGACACGGTGAAACCCCGTCTCTACTAAAAATACAAAAAAAAAAAAAAAAAATCAGACACGCGTGGTGGCGGGCACCTGTAGTCCCAGCTACTCTGGAGGCTGAAGCAGGAGAATGGCATGAACCCGGGGGGCGGAGCCTGCAGTGAGCCGAGATCGCGCCACTGCACTCCAGCCTGGGCGACAGAGCAAGACTCCGTCTCAAAAAAAAAAAAAAAAAAAATCTAGCTATCAGCTGGGCATGGTGGCTCACGTCTGTAATTCCAACACTTTGGGAGGCTGAGGCGGGTGATCACCTGAGGTGAGGAGTTTGAGACCAGCCTGGCCAACATGGTGAAACCACATCTCTACTAAAAATACAAAATTAGCCGGGTGTGGCAGCACGTGCCTGTAGTCCCAGCTACTCAGGAGGCTGCGGCAGGAGAATTGTTTTGAACCTGGGAGGTGGAGGTTGCAGAGAGCCGAGATCACGCCATTGCACCCCAGCCTGGGCAACAAGAGCAAAACTCCGTCTCAAAAAAAAAAAAAAAAAAACTAGCTATCTGACATTTTCAAAAGCTCCACCTCACCGATGCATAAAGACACAGAAAGGAGGAAAATAAAAAACTGGGATGGCCGGGCGTGGTGGCTCACACCTGTAATCCCAACACTTTTAGAGGCCAAGGCTGGTGAACTGCTTGAGCCCAGGAGTTTGAGACCAGTCTGGGCAACATGGCAAAACCCTGTCTCTACTAAAAATACAAAAACTTAGCCAGGCGCGCTGGTGCAAGCCTGTAATCCCAGCTACTCAGGAGGCTGAGGTGGGAGGACCACTTGAGCCCAGGAGGCGGAGGTTGCAGTGAGCTGAGATTGCACCACTGCACTCCAGACTAGGTGACAGAGGGAGACCCTGTCTCAAAAAAGAAAAAGAAATAAAAGAAATAATAATTAAAAAAAAATAAAATATTAGTATGGTCGCTTCATAATACCAAAGGGTTCAATACACCAGGAATGTGAAACTGTATCTAAAACTGAAAATGTGGCCTCAAAATAAATAATAAAATGAAAATGACCAAACTCTGTGGAGAAACTGATGTGTCCATCACCACAGTAGGTTTTAACACGTATTCCATCAGTTGATAAATCAAGTAAACAAAATGACAGTAAGAAGAGAAAATACTTTCACAACAAACGGATAAGACAGAGGTAATGAATATATGTAGAATCCTGCACCCATACTTGGTGGTGTCATATTCTGTCCACTGGTTGTGGATAATGTGTCATGGAGCACTTCTCAACCAACTGCAAGAACTGGTGTCACACAGACCAAGTTCTTTGATCACAGTGTCATTTAGTTAGAAGTTGATTTTTTCTTTTTTTCTTTTTTTTTTTTTTTTAAGACGGAGTCTTGCTCTTGTTGCCCAGGCTGGAGTACACTGGCACAATCTTGGCTCACTGTGACCACTGCCTCCCGGTTCAAGTGATTCTCCTGCCTCAGCCTCCCAAGTAGCTGGAACTACAGGTGTGTGCCACCATGCCCGGCTAATTTTGTATTTTTAGTAGAGACGAGGTTTTGGCATGTTGGCCAGGCTGGTCTCGAACTCCTGACCTCAGGTGATCTGCCCGCCTCGGCCTCCCAAAGTGCTGGGATTACAGGCGTGAGCCACCTCATGCAGTCAATTTTTTTTTCTAGAGCAACTAGGAAAAAAAAAAAAAAAAAAAAACCCAAAGCCATGTGCTTGGAAATTGAAAAACACATTTTAAAATAATATGTGAGTCAAAGGAAGAAACAAAGAAAATTTAAAATATCTTTGGGCTAACTTAAAGTGACAATACTATCAGAACTTGCTAGATACAGTTGAAGTAGTTTCAGAGGGTTAGCCTTAAATGTTTACATTTGAAAAAAGGGTAGAAAAATCAATGAACCAAATTTATAACTTAAGAAGTTAGGGCCAGGCGTGGTGGCTCATGCCTGTAATCCCAGCACTTTGGGAGGCCAAGGCGGGTGGAGCACCTGGCGTCAGCAGTTCGAGACCCGCCTGGTCAACATGCCAAAACCCCATCTCTACTAAAAATACAAAAAATTTGCCGGGTGTGGGGCAAATGCCTGTAAATCTCAGCTACTCGGGAGGTTGAGGCACGAGAATCACTTGAACCCAGGAGGTGGAGGTTGCAGTGAGCTGAGATTGCACTACTGCACTCCAGCCTGGGCGACAGAGCAAGACTCTCTCTCTCAAAACAAAAAACAAACAACAACAACAACAAAAAACAGAGAATGTACTCTAAGACCATAGAAAAAATAATAAAGATAAAAGCAAAAGCAGAATTTAATGAACTAGAAAAGAGACACAGAGTAATACAGGGCAATAATGCCTACATGTCTGCTTCTTGTAAGACCAACAAACCTAATGAACTTTTACCAAGACAAGGAAAAAAGGGAGAAGGTACAAGTAAACAACAAACACTAGGAATGAAAAAGCAGACATAATTACAGATGTTGCAAATGTATAAACTATAACATGAACAACTTTATGCTAGTCAGACAAAATGGACAAATTCCTAGAAAAAAAAATTTAACAGCTTACAGTAGCCCAAGCAGGTGCAGGGAAAATAAAAATAGGTTTAGATGTGTCTGCGTGTACATAGAACACCTCAAAAGACACAGACAAGACCCTGGATGCAACCGTTCCCTGAAGAGAGGCCTAGGCAGCTGGGAGACCAGGGCAGCAGGGACACTCAGACCTTGCATCACTCTGGAGTTTGCACTTCCTGAATTGTGAAGCATGCACATGTCTCACTTATGCAACAGTGAATCCAAACGTGCCTGTATACAAGGAAAGGCCTCACCTGGCTGCGCCGTGGAGGCTGGCCTGGCGTGTGGAGCAGGCAGAACATTAGCAAGCTACCGAGCAGGTGCAGGTATGAACATCAGCTGACGCTGGCTCTTTGCTTTCTTTTTAATCTTGACAAATTTGGTAGGTGAAAAGGCATCATTTTTGTTTTCGTTTGCATCTCTTTGATTACCAGCAGGCAGAACTCTTTTCCTATCTTCATTGGCCATCTGTATCTCTTCTTTTATGAATTTCCTGTTCATAGTCTTTGTTCATTAGTGGTGACTAGTGGTAAGTTAGCAATAAGAACTGTTTGCATTCAAGTCTAGACTGAGAAGGAAATTTAAAAATCTGCCCATGTATTCTCACAATAAATGACTACTGACTAGCCTGAGATAATTGTACCCACTGCCCAGTCACAGGCATTAAGCCCAGGATGATTCATTTCAGACTTGTCCCTGACCTTCCTCATACCCTTTCCAGAAGGGCCCCTTGAGCTGCTATGGTACTCCTAAATCACTATCCCATTACCCAAATGATGGAGAGCCAATCAAAAGCTTAGACCAGGACACTTTCCCAAATTATGTCCCAATACCTTCACAATGATCACTTTATATACAATCTCATTGAATGCTCAGCAACACACGAGAGCAATGTTTAACTGAGGGCAACACTGAGGCTCAAGGAGGGCAAGTGACTTGATTGCTGAGGTCACCTGCTAGGTGCAAGAGCTGAGAATTAATCCCAAGGCTACCTGGCTCAAAAAGCCTAAGCTCATCTACTATACTTGAGGCAAAATCATGAAAGTGTGTTTTTACCTTGCCCAGACCCTGCACACTGCATCAAGGTCCTGAGTTTCAAGCAACAGAAATCAACTCTGGTTAAATTCAATCACAAAGGAGTTCTTGGGCAGCAGATCTGGAAATGGAGAGAGAACTAGAGAACTAGGCTCAGAAAAGCAGCAGGAATAGAGGCTGCACCACTGCAAACACAGCCAAGGTTATACTGCAGGGACCTGCTGGTTGGGACACCCACCCTGGGCACTGTTGCATGTCATCACTGGACATTAGCCACCACTGCTGGTTTTGTGACTCAACTGCCACCACCATGGCTAATCCCTCACTGTCCCTCAAGAGTCAAAGTCCCTGAAGGCAGAATGGGTTTGGCCAAACCTAGGCTTCATCGCCATCCCCTAGCTTCCAGAGAGCAAGGGGAGGGAATATATCCATTCCCCTGTGGCAGGCACTGCCAGTTGTCCCCCAACATCCATGTTCTCCATCTGCCTTACTAATGAGACCCTGCGCTCAGCTAAGGAGAGTTATTCCCCGCTTCCCAGCAGACCATGGGACTACGTTATGGCTAAGGAGACAGTGGCCGAGTGCACTCCTGCTCATCGTTCTCTTTCAAGCTTGCTCTTGTTCTACTGACTATGGGCGGAGCACACCTCCCACCCACTGACTCTGGGCTTGCTCACGTGTTGATGGGATGGGGGAAGAAGAGGCTTTAAGAGGCTTCTGTGACTCTGCTCACTCCTCTTGGACTCCTGACCTCCGCCTACGAAGAGACTTCCCCTGGCAGCTGCTTCTCCCTCCTGGGTCCTGGAACGACAGGCTTGAGAACAGATCTGAATCCCATCTTGCAGCTGACCCAGACCCATGTGTGAGAAATAAATAACTGCTGTTATAGCTACTGAGCTGCTGGTGCTGTTTGTTCCCTAGGACAAGATGATGGGTGTGAAGATGGAAATGGAAATATTGAATGGGCCTAGAAGTTAAGATGTCAAGTGCCATTTTGCCTTTCCCCTATGACCTCCTTCTTCCTACCTGGAGGAGTGGATGCAATGACTAGAGCAGCAACCGTCATCTCACAACCAAGAGGCAATCTTGAGAAATGGAAGACACCCACTGAGGGGCCCTGGGTCCTGGATCCTTACAAAGCCACTGCAGTGGTCATGGACAGCATGAGAAGGAAGTACACCACAGGCCCCCAACCCCAGCTTCAGGTTTTCTTAGGTAGAAACTAGGGTCCACCTGCCTCTTACTAAGATATACACAACGGGGAGACTTTTAACACAAAAAAAGGTATGAAGATGGTCAGAAGCCAAAAAAGCAACAAAATGTTCATGATATGCCGTATGTGGGGTTTACTCACTACATTGCTTTTCCACTGAGTTAGCATAATCACTATAAGTCAACCCATTGAAAAAATGACAAAACAGATTCTGAGATTCTCTTCCTATTTCTGTTAGCTAAAAAAACAGCCTTTGAATTGTTTATAAGTGAATTCAAGAGATAAAAATAAACCCAGATAATTCAGAATGTACTGAGTACAACACATATGCCTTCTATGTGATAAGCTCCCAGCATTATTTATTCAAAGAAAACTTGCCTTGTTGCAAAAATATAAAAAAAACTTAAAAAAAAAAACAAGTAATTACACAACACACCACCTCCTACAACACCAGATTCCTTTTCTTTCCTTTGTAACCTGACCAGAAGAAAAACAAAACATTGTTCAAATTGCTGAGACCCACAAAGTTCAATTAGAGCATACAAAATGCTCTCCCAAAATATAGCTACTAGCAGGGAAATGAGCAGGCTAAGCCTCCTGGTGAACCTGGACATTGGGCACAAGTAACAGGCACATTTAGACACCAACGACCAGATTCCACATGACTGAATCCAGAAACCCTGCCCCTTCCCATTCCCTTGGAGATCCAGGGGGACGCCATCAATTGCTCACTCCTTCTCCTTACACATACAGTTAGGGGTGCTATACTATACAGGGGAAGGCGTGAGGAAGTCACACATGCTTTGGTGTTCAAGAAGCTCATAAAGCCATTAGGGAAAGAGCAACATGCCAGAAAGCGGTTGTCCCTTCTGGCTACAGAGGTTGCAAAAGACGTCTGCAAGGGTCAGTGAGGGCCCAAAGGAGTAGTAACCAAGGCCCTGAAGCCTGCCTGGGAGCTGAGGTGGGCAGTATCAGCCTCTTCTCAATAATCAGTTCCTAAGGTTCCATCCGAGAAAGTAGAAAACCACAGAGGCCATTCTCATGGGTACTTTAAGCAGTACATCTGTTGGCAAAACACAAATGTTGTTACACAAATACTAAGCCACAGATTGCAAAGGCACCTGACAGCCTTTAAAATTCATTTCTCTTGTTTCGCAAAGCTGCACTGGGAAACTGTGCTGTTAAATTCTACACTCATAAAGGAGGTATGTTTTAAAAGAGGGGCAAATATGTGGGTGCTATTTAGACTCTCATTGATTTGTTCCATGTTTTCAGATAACTACACACCCCTCCGCCCCCGCCAAAGTAACTCAATCTCCACATATTTGCCTTTATATGTACCTTCTAACTCATGACTATGGCTTTGATTATCTCATAAACAATATTGTTCCTGTTAGCCATGGAGAAGCTAAGGAGCCAACAGCAGAGCAGGCTGCATGTTCTTCTGTCCCTCTTGTAAGACAAAACCTTAGGGCAATGTCCCACTGCAGAATTTATTTGTTAATTCACTCAATAAATTAAAATATGCATGATTCTAGGCACTGGGGATATATTGAGGAAGAGGCAAAAAAAAAATCTCTGTCCTCATGGGACTCAGATTCTATAGGGGTGGGGAGAGGGAGGGAGGGGAAGGGAGTGGGAGAGCACAAACAAAACCCAGCAGTAACACAGCTTGTGGCAGATGGTGACAAGTCCTATGCTAGGCAGGGGGAACTGGTGGGGCAGAGGCAGGCTGCCTGACTTACAGACACGGGTGTGCTCGGGGAAGGCCACAATGGGAAGGTGACACTTGAGCAGACATGTGTGATACCTGGGACAGAGGGCAGAGGAGAGGTCAAGGCCTTGAGGCAGGGGCATACTTGGAGGGTCCAGGGAGGAGCCAGGAGGCCAGCGAGGCCGCAGTGCATGAGTGGTGGGAGAGTGGCAAGAGAGGTGATCCTGTTGGGCTGTGACTCTGAGCAAGCAGGGACCCACTGGAGGGTTCTGAACAGAAGAGCACAATATTGCAGGACTAAACAAAGAACCAGGGGGCAAGGGCAGAGGCAGGGAAGCTGGACACCTGCACCTGGGTGGGGGCCGTGGAGGCAGGGGAACTCATGAGATTTTGTATCCATCTTGCAGGTGGAGTAACAGTATTTGTGAACAAATGAGGTAACCAGCGCCAGGTTTCTGGCCTGAGGAGCAGGAGTTGGAGTTGCTGTTTACTGGAAAGGAGAAGACCAGGGAAAGAGAAGGTCTAGGGAGGATAAGGAGTTCCCGTGACCCAGTCAGCCTGGAGACATAAATTTGGGAGCCATGAGGCTGGACGGAATCACTTCGGGAGTGAGGGTGGAGAAGAAAAGCCTGAACCTGAGGCCTTCCAACATCACATGCGAAACAGAAAAGACCGAGGAGGACAGACATTCACACACTCACCCAGGACTTCCTGAGGACCCATAGACACCAGGCACTGTTCTAGGAGCTTGAGCTACATCTGTGAATCAAGGAGACAATCCTGTCCTGTGGAGCTTCTGCTCCAGCAGGGGTGACAGCTAAGATAAGCACAGTCAGTCATGTATTCAGCTAGAAAGAGACAAAAGCTGTGGTTTGCACTGAGAAGGTGCACATCAGTGCAGAGACTCAAGGGAGGGAAAGGATTGTCTCGTATGGGTATTGGGGTTAACTGACGACGACAGCTCTGGGAAAAGAAGTGACAAGCAGCTCCCAGACTTAACAACATGAAGGTCATCACTGGAGACCTCATGGAGCAGCTTGGCAGAGCTGTGGCAGCAAAGGAACAACTGGAGAAGGTTGAAGAGGGTGTGGAGACAGGGACTGGAGTGTTGCTGGTAAAGGAAAACAGAGATGCTAGACAGGTGGGGGGTTGGGAGCAGCTTTTGTCAAGGTGGGAGAAGTAGCAACAAGTTTCTAGGGCAGGCGAGGGAGGAATCTCTGATGGGGGAGAGTGCAGTAAGGGACTGGAGAGATGCCTTAGAACAGGAGCGAGGGCCTGGGACAGGCGCTCCGTGACAGCATGAGGGAGACAGAGCGAAGGAGTAGACGCTGGCCTGTAGACACTCTCTTGAGCTTGCTTCTGTGCTCTCTGGGAACTAAGATATCAGCTGCAAGGAGGTGTGACAGCTGATGAGGAGGGTGGGAGGGGCTAGGAGAGACCGGGGAACTGCAGTATGCAGGTGGGCTTGGCGGCAAGAAGTTTACCTGGGGTAGACACGAACTTAAAGGGGGAATCAATGAAGGAGTCACATTCAGCTTCAGGACGGAGCAGGCATGGGGCAGACATGACTGAATTTCATGAGGCTGGGGCTTTGTCGACTGAATATAACAAAGCAAGAAAGTGCTGAAGGGCTGAGGCAGTGTGCCAGGGAGTAACGACGTCTGACTGGCACTGAAGCTACAAAGGAGAGGAATAAGGATACGAAGGAGGTGAAGTCTGAGAAAAGATGGAGCCACTGATGGATTCTAAGTGCCTGTGAGGTCAAAGGAGTATTGGAGTTGGGTATTAGAGGCAGTGAAAAGGAAAAGGATCTCTCCTTTTGCAGATCACAAAAAAGATAAAATGACCAGAGCTAAACAACTTTTACAGCACTATCCACTGTAAAAGTTGTTTGAGAAAGAATAAAATGTAGCCAGCCTTCAGAGCATATATGCATCTTTATTTTATTTTATTTATTGAGACCAAGTCTCACTCTGTCGCCCAGGCTGGAGTGCAGTGGCACAGTCTCAATTCACTGCAACCTCCGCCTCTGGGGTTCAAGCGATTCTCCTGCCTCAGCCTCCTGAGTAGCTGTGATTACAGGCACCCGCCACCACACCCGGCTAATTTTTATACTTTTAGTAGAGACGGTGTTTCACCATGTTGGCCAGGCTGGTCTTGAACCCCTGACCTCAGGTGATCTGCTCGCCTTGGCCTCCCAAAGTGCTGGGATTACAGGTGTGAGCCACCACACCCAGCCCAGAGCATATCCATCTTTAAAGAGTTGTCTTCGGCCAGGCACGGTGGCTCACGCCTGTAATCCCGGCACTTTGGGAGGCAGAGGCAGGCGGATCACCTGAGGTCAGGAGTTCGAGGCCAGTCTGACTAGCATGGTGAAACCCCGTCTCTACTAAAATAAAAAAAATTAGCCAGGCGTGGTGGTGCATGCCTGTAATCCTGGCTACTTGGGAGGCTGAGGCAGGAGAATCGCTTGAACCCGGGAATGCGGAGGTTGCAGTGAGCCGAGATCACACCATTGCACTCCAGCCTGGGCAACAAGAGTGAAACTCCGTCTCAAACAAAACAAACAAACAAAAAGTTGTCTTCAAGAGCATAATCAAAGATACTTTCACTTCTTAAAGTTTTGTTTCCATGTCTCGTCACAGAACATGGTACAGACAAATATTAGAATAGACTCAAGGGATCACTTGATTTTAACTACAGAAACTTTCCGGTGAATCATGAGCACTGTCTTGTTTCCAGCTGCTGAAGTATATGGGCACCAGACAAGAGCACAGCACTGTCACTCAAAGCCAGGAGTAATATGGCTGTTACCATGAGGACTACTTAGCAGAAGATAAGCATCTCATTATGTCTACAGTGAACTAAACTATTGTTGCCAATGGTATATGGATTAGGACCGACTGCCACTGCCCATCTGCTTATAGCTTAGAATCTGGTGAATGCAAACAACTGTTTTGGGGGGACTTCTGGCCCTTCCTTGGGCTCTGCTATCCTGGAAATGGACAGGCTTCTACAGGGGTTCAATGGTAGCCCCGAATAGTCAGGTGTACGTCTTAACCCCCAGACCCTGTGGCTCTGACCTTATTTGGAAGGTCTTTGCTTCTGTAATTAAGTGAAGGATCTTGATATGAGATCATCCTGGATTTAGGGTGGGCCTAATACAGTGACAAGCATCCAGAGAAGAATACGGGGACACAGAGAAGGCCATGTGAAGACACAAGCAGAGAATGGAGCAATGCAACTGCAAGCCAAGGAAAGTCTAGGACTGCCAGGCAGCCATCAAAAGCTGGAAGAGGCAAGGTAGGATCCCATGCTAGAGGCTCTGGGGGGAATGGAGCCCTGCAACATCTTGATTTCAGACCCCTGGCTTCCTGCACTGTGCAAGAATACAGTTAGGGGTACTTTATTCTGACTACTCCATAAACTTAAGCTCTAATTCTCGCTCAGCTTCTGAGCTTTAACAAAGGGTCCGTGCAACTTCTACCGTTCCCGTTCCCCGTCTTTACCAAAGAGGAAGCATTTACTCAAAGCCCACCTCCTGCAACAGCTCTAGATGCCGCTTCCCCCCTCCACACAAGGAGTCTGCTCCTCCAGGTCCCCATTTCCTCCTTCTCATGCTCCCCTCTCTCCTGGGCCATTCCCAGAAGGATGTAAACATGCTCTCATATTCACCCACGTGAAAAACACCCTCATCCCCCTCTACCCCACTCCTATTTTTCTGGTCACCATCACAACAAAACTTCTTAAAGAGAGTTGTCTATACCCAATCTCCACTCCCTCACCTTCCACTCACTCCAATCTGGCTTCTGTCCCCATCACCTCTAATTCAGTTCACCATGTGACAGGTAGGGTTTTTGCTAGTTTTAGACATAATGGATCTTGTTATTCCTGGGCTTTAAAGCCTTCACCAGAGGATGGCCAACTGCCTACATGAATTGCCACTTGACCCTTCAAACCTCAAAGAAACCGAAGTACAGACATATGAAAGGGAAGAAATTTCTAACAGAGGCAATAGCAGGAGAGGACCTCTGAACGGATAAGATACACTCAGCAAATTTCTAGATGCTGGAAGTAGGCAGGAACATGTTGACTAATGGAACAGAGAGGAATGTACTACAAGAGAGCTGTAGAGCAGATGAGAGCCTGTATACCTGTCAGAGCCCCAAAGAAGCTCTCAGACCAGACCAGACCAGACCAGACCAGACCAGACGAGAGGAGGGGCAAGCAGTGCTGTCATGTGTGCAACACCTGGGGGCTGCTGACTGCCAGATCCCGACCCACAAGCTTTGGGGCAGGGCACCTTCAATAAGCTCCCAGGTGAGGCTGATGCTGTTGGGGCTGGTGAGCAGAGCAAACTTGGAGTGGCAGGGTGCCACTTCTTCCCTCAGGCAAGAAATCAATGGGTCTTTTCTAAATCAACAGCTAGAACCTTCCCTTCCCCGCCCCCCCCCCCCCCCCCGGGCCACCCAAAGGCTCTTGATGTGGCTGGCAGCAGCCCAGGTGATGCCTACCTTTTCCCAGTCTCTGAGGGTCCATGGGGCAAGAGCTGACCCCTGCCTCGCCTCCACAGAACTTCTCCAAACCACCCTTCAGAGAGAGACCCCGCAGGCAACGGGCCACTCCACCACAGCAGAGAAGGGGCAGCGCGGCAGCTACCCAGGTCCTCTCCCCATCCCTGGCGGCTCAAGAACCAGCCCCATGGAAGAGAGACCAAGTCTGTCCTTAGAGGAAACAAATAATATTCTCAGAGAAATCTTAGACTATAGAATAGTCATAAAATCAGAACAGAAACACCCATAAACAAGAAATAAACAGATGATAAAAGAAAAGTATCAGGCAGGGCATAGTGGCTCATGTCTGGTGACACCACACCAGGCGTGGTGGCCCAGCACTTTGGGGGGCAGAGGTGGGAGGATCACTTGAGCCCAGGAGTTCGAGACCAGCCTAGACAACACAGAGACACCAGCCCATGTCTACAAAAAATTTAAAAATTAGCCAGGCATAGTGGCACGTGCTTGTAGTCCTAGCTACGCAGGAGGCTGAGGCAGGAAGACCACTTGAGCCCAGGAGTTCGAGTCTGCAGTGAGCTATGTATGATGGCACCACTGCACTCCAGCCTAGGTGACACAGTGAGACTCTGTCTCAAAAAAAAAAAAAAAAAGTATCCATTAAAATATTTTCACCCTTTAAAAATCAGGTTGTCTTTTTATTACCGAGTTGTAGGAATTCTTCTGAATACAAATCCTTTGTCAGATATATGACTTTCTATTTTTTCTATGACTGGTCTCAACTGTTTTCTTGGTGGACTTGTCTTTTCATTTTCTTTGAGACAGGGTCTCACTCAGTCACCCAGGCTGGGGTGCGGTGGCGCGACCTCAGCTCACTGCAGCCTTGACCTCCTTGGGATCAAGCAATCCTCCTGCCTCTGCTTCCCGAGTAGCTGGGACTATGGACTACGGGTGCATGCCACCATGGTTGGCTAATTTTTTGTATCTTTTGTAGAGATGGGATTTCGCTATGTTGCCCAGGCTGGTCTTGAACTCCTGAGCTCAAGCAATCCATCTGCCTTGTACTCCCAAAGTGCTGGGATTACAAGCATGAGCCACAGCTCTCAGCCTATTTTCTTTTGTTTTTTCTTTTTTTTTTTTTTTTTTAAGAGACACTGTCTCACTATATTGCCTATGTTGGCCTAGAACTCCTGGGCTCAAGTGATCCTCCTGCCTCAGCCTCTCAAGTACCCAGTAGTGACTACAGGCAAGCCTCACCACACCCAGCTCTGTCTTTTCATTTTCTTAATGGTATCTTTTGAGGACCAAAAGTTTTAAATTTTAATGAAGTCCAATTTATTTTTTCTTTTAATAGCTATTGCTTCATGTATCCTAATAAATCTTTTTTTGGCCTGGCACGGTGGCTCATACCTGTAATCCCAGCACCTTGGGAGGCCGAGGCAGGCAGATCACTTGAGATCAGGAGTTTGAGACCAGCCTGGCCAACATGGCAAAACCCTGCCTCTACTAAAAATACAAAAATTAGCCAGGCATAGTGGCGCACACCTGTAATCCCAGCTACTTGGAAGGCTGAGGCATGGGAATCGCTTGAACTCGGGAGGCAGAGGTTGCAGTGAGCTGAGATCGCACCACTGCACTCCAGCCTGGGCAACAGAGTGAAATTGTGTTTAAAAAAAATCTTATTCTTTGGACTGCACAGATATTCTCCTATGTTTTCTTGCAGAAGCTTTATATTTTTAGCTTTTAAAACATTTAGGTCTATAATCTCTCATGAATTAATTTTTATGTATGGTGTGAGGTAGTGTCATGGGTTGGACTATGTCCCCCAAAAAAGATATGTTGAAGTCCTAACCCTCAGTACCTCACACTGAGACCTTAGTTGGAAACAGCGTTGTTGCAGGTGTAATTAGTTAAGGTGAGGTCACACTGGAGTAGGGCAGGCCCCAATCCAATATTACTGTTCTTCTTACAAGAAGGAGGCCATGTAAAGACACAGACATACATGGAGAATGCTGTGTGATGAGGAAGACAGATATTGAAGTAATGCAGCTGCAAATCAAAGAATGCCAAAGGTTGCCAACCACTGGAAGCTAGGAAGAGGCAAGGAAGGACTCCCCTACAGGTTTCACAGAGACCATGGCCCTGCTGACAGTTGATTTTGGACTTCTAGACTCTGGAATTATGAGACAGCAAATTTCTGTGGTTTTGTTTTGAGACGGAGTCTCACTCTGTCACCCAGGCTGGAGTGCAGTGGTGCAATCTTGGCTCAGTGCAACCTCCCAGGTTCATGCAATTCTCCTGCCTCAGCCTCCTGGCTAGCTGGGATTATATGTGTGCACCACTACACCTGACTAAGTTTTTTGTATTTTTAGTAGAGACAAAGTTTCACCACGTTGGCCAGGCTAGTCTTGAACTCCTGACCTCAGGTGATCTGCCCGACTCGGCCTCCCAAAGGCCGGGATTACAGGCGTCAGCCACCGCACCCAGCCAAATTTCTGTAGTTTTAAGCCACCTAGTTTGTGGCAACTCTAAGAAACTAATATTTAGGGTAAGGTCAAGGTTCATTTTTGTCTGGTATGGATGTCATTTGCTATCATCCAGCACGTGCTAAAAGACTTTCCTTTCCCGCACCGGACTGTTCTGGTGCCTCTGTTAAAAATCAAATGACTATAAAGTCACATCACATAAGCCCCTTAATTTTGTTCTCTTTCAAGTTTACTTTGGATGTCCTAGGTCCTTTGCATTTCCATATACGTTTTATTTATTTATTTATTTGAGGCAAAGTCTCACTCTGTTGCCCAGGCGGGCGTGCAGTGGCATGATCTTGGCTCACTGCAACCTCCACCTCTGGGTTCAAGTGATTCTCATGCCTCAGCCTCCCAAGTAGCTGGGATTACAGGTGTGTGCCACCATGTCTGGCTAATTTTTGTATTTTTTGTAGAGACGGGGTTTCGTCATGTTAGCCAGGCTGGTCTCAAATTCCTGACCTCAAGTCATCTGTCTGCCTCAGCCTCCCAAAGTGCTGGTTTACAGGCATAAGCCATCGTGCCCAGCTTCCATATACATTTTACAATCAATTTCTACAAAAAAAACCCTGCAGTTATGACTGGGGTTATGAATCTACAGTTCAATGAAGGGAGAACTGACACTGTAAAGACACTTAGTCTTTCAGCTGATGAACATGATACAACATTCCATTTATTTAGGTCTTTAATTTCTTTCAGCAACACTTTCAGTTTCAGCGTGTAAATCTTGTACATTTCTTATTAAATTATTCCTAACGATATTGCATTTGAAATTTCATTTCTGATTAGTTTTTGAATGATCTCGTACCCTGAGACCTTGCTGAATTCACTTTTTAGTTCTAGCAGGTTCTGATAGTTTCTTTCACATTTTCTACATTACCTACAAATAGAAACAGTTTTACTTCCTTTAAATATTAATGCCTCTTATGTTTTTTCTTGCCTCATTATACTGGCTATGACCTCTAGTATAATGTTGAATAGAAGTGGTTAGAGTGGACATCTTTGCCTTTTTCCTGATTTTCGGGGTAACATGTTCAGTATTTCACAATTAAGTACAATCTATCTGTAGCTCTTTCATACATGCACTTCCTCTATTTCTAATCTGCTGAATTTTTATCATGAAAGGGCACTGAATTTTGTCAGATGCGTTTTCTGTATTTATTGAATAGACTATATGGTTTTTCTCCTTTATTATCTTTTTTTTTTTTTTTTTTTTTTTTTTGATACTGGGTCTCACTGTTGCCCAGGCTAGAATGCATTGGCGTGATCTCAGCTTACTGCAACCTCCGCCTCTTGGTTTCAAGGATTCTCCTGCCTCAGCCTCCCGAATAGCTGGGACTAAAGGTGCGTGCCACCCTGCCCGGCTAATTTTTCTATTTTTAGTAGAGACAGGATTTCACTATGTTGGCCAGGCTGCTCTCAAACTCCTGGCCTCAAGTGATCTGTCCACCTCGGCTTCTGAAAGTGCTAGGATTACAGGTGTGAGCCACTGCACCCGGCCTCCTTTATTATCTTAATGTGGTGAATTACACCAACTGATTTTTGAATGTTGAAGCACACTTGTGTTTCCGCGAAAAGCCTCTTGGTTGTAATATGCAGGCGCACCTCATTTGACTGTGCTTTGCTTTACTGTACTTCGCAGATACTGAGTTTTTAACAAATTGAAGGTGTGTGGCAACCCTGCATCAAGCAAGTTTACCAGTGCCATTTTTCCAATAGCATGTGCTTACTTCATGTCTCTGTCACATTTTGGTAATTTTCACAATGTTTCAAATTTCTCATTATTATATTTGTTATGGTGATCTGTGATCAATGCTCTCTGATGTTACTACTATCATCATTTTGCGGCACCACAAACTGCACCCATAAAAGATGGCAAACTTGGCCGGGCGGGGTGGCTCACGCCTGTAATCCCAGCACTTTGGGAGGCTGAGCCGGGCAGATCACCTGAGGTCAGGAGTTGGAGACCAGCCTGGCCAACATGGTGAAACCCCGTCTCTACTAAAAATACAAAAAACAAGCTGGGCGTGCTGGCACATGCCTGTAGTCCCAGCTACTTGGGAGGCTGAGGCAGGAGAATCGCTTGAATCCAGGAAGCAGAGACTGCAGTGAGCCGAGATTGCATCACTGCACTCCAGCCTGGGTGATGGAGTGAGACTCCATCTCAAAAAATAAAAAAAATAAAAAAGGTGGCAAACTTGACCAGGCGGCAGTGGCTTACGCCTGTAATCCCCGCACTTTGGGAGGCCAAGGCGGGTGGATCACTTGAGGTCAGGAATTCGAGACCAGCCTGGCCAACATGGCAAACCCTGTCTCTACTAAAAAATATAAAAATTAGCTGGGTATGGTGGCGCACGCTTGTAATACCAGCTACTCGGGAGGTTGAGGCAGGAGAATTGCTTGAGCCCGGGAGGCAGAGGTTGCAGTGAACTGAGATCATGCCACTGCATGCCAGCCTGGGTGACAGAGCAAGACTGTCTCAAAAAAAAAAAAGAAAAAGAAAAAGAAAAGATGGCAAACTTAAGTGATAAATGTGTATATTCTGACTACTCCACCAATCAGCTGTTCCCCCATCTCTCTCTCTCTCCTTGGGCCTCCCTATTCCCTTGGACAAGACAATACTGAAATTAGGCCAATTAATAACCCTACAATGGCCTCTAAGCATTCAAGTAAAAGGAAGAGTCGTATGTCTTTCTCTTTAAACCAAAAACCAAATGATCAGGCTTAGTGAGGAAGGCATGTTGAAAGCCGAGAAGCCAAAAGCTAGGCCTCTTGTACCAAAGTTAGCCAAGTTGTGAATCAAAGTTCTTGAAGGAAACTAAAAGTGCTACTCCAGTGAACACACAAATGATATGAAAGTGAAATAGCCTTATTACTAATAAACGTTAAGAAAGTTTTAATGGTCTGGATAAAAGATCAAATCAAACACAACATTTCCTTAAGGCAAAGCCTAATCTAGTGCAAGGCCCTAACTCTCTTCAATTCTATGAAGGCTGAGAGAGGTGAGGAAGCTGCAAAGTGTATTGTTTAATTTTTAAATATTTGGGGCTTTCTCTGGATCTTCCATTATTTCTTTTTTTTCCCCCCACTCACTCTGTTGTCCGGGTAGGAGTACAGTGGCACAACCACAGCTCACTGCAGCTTCAAACTCTTAGGTTCAAGCAGTCCCTCCACCTCAGCTTCCTGAGTAGCTGGGACTACAGGCGAGCGCCGCCATGCCCAGCTATTTATCGTAATATTGGTATTATAATTTTGTAATTTTATGTCTATTACAAGATAAAGCAAATAAGTAACTATGTTAACATTAGTAAGACCCAACATTTTCAGTATAAGGAAAAGATATATACAGATCAAATAAAAGTTGGCCAGGCGTGGTGGCTCACACCTGTAATCCCAGCACTTTGGGAAATCGAGATGGGAGGATCACTTGAAGCCAGGAGTTCGAGACCAGCCTGGGCAACGCAACGAGACCCCCCATCTCTACAAAAAATTTTTAAAAATTAGCTGGGCATGGTGATATGCACCTGTAGTCTTAGCTACTCGGGAGGCTGAGGGAGGAGGATTGTTTGAAGCCTAGGCATTTGAAGCTGCAGTGAATTAGGATTGTACCACTGCACCACTCCAGCCTGGGCAATAGAGCGAGACCCTGCCTCAAAAAAAAAAAAAAAAAAAAAGTTAAGGAAGAACCCTGTAATGTTAAATTGCCATAGAAGACATCATTATGTATTCATGACTTAAAAAAAAAATTGAGGGCACAGTGGCTCACATCTGTAATCCCAGCACTTCGGTTTTTTTATTTTTCTTTTGTGAAAATATTTACCAGCAGTTTGCCCTGAGAGATGTAATCCCAGCACTTTGGGAGGCTGAGGTGGGAGGATCGCTTGAGCTCAGTTCGAAACCAGCTTGGGCAACATAGTGAGACCTTGTCTCTACAAAAAAATAAAAAATAAAAAATAAAAACTGAATATATTTTCTAGCGATGTCCTCTGAAAGTGCCTAGATATAATGTTACCCCAGTAAGAATCAGCACATTTAGTACCCACATGTTGGATTCTAAATACTGTTGCCACTAAAAGGAACCAGAGCGCCTTGGAATCAGTTCTAGGACAGGAAAAGCACACATTGGGATGGAATATCTTGTGCCAGAAAACAAGAAATTGCTCAAAGACTAATTAATGAGGGTATGCCAGGAGAATATAGGAACCAACATGAAGGGACTCTTGTTGACCCAATTTGAATTGTAAAACATTTAATAAATAAATCCCTATGAGTCCATATTGACATGAAAGAGAAAAGGAAACACAACAGCAAATATTTTGCCACCATTTGAGGTGATTACTCTACCAACTCCTTACTCTGAAATGTAATAAAGGCAAATATTAAGCATCTATACTGTCTTTTTAGGAGGAAATATAATGCCTCCTTATTTGATGAGGGAAAATTCATTACAGAGGAATGACAGTACTAAATGTAGAAGAGGTGACAATTAAAAAAACTATCATTTTGCAACCCCCAATGTAATAATGGTTTCAGGCAAGGATCAATGAATGCTAAAATCATTATGCAAATGGCTGTTGGGCAATAGGATATTTGTATGGTGCCAAAGCATCACATCACAGATTATATATCAATTACCACAGGAAAACTGTATGTCTACAATGGGGAGATTTGGCAGTCACCTCCTTCTTTAATCAAGTGTTAAAACGTAGCATCACAAACCACAGGGTAACCAACCATTAAGTGCCTGGTGAGCTGATGCTATATGAAGTACACAGTACTGCCTATGAAATATTCTTGCCCAAAATGTTTAACCTGAACATGCCTGTAGACCTAACTTCTTGTTTACAAGTAACATATATGGACAAACAAGTTAAATTATATCACAAGAAAAGAGAGACATCTAAAATGTGGGCCAGCTAGTCGTGGTGGCACAAGCCTGTAGTCCCAGCTACCTGGGAGGCTGAGGCAGGAGGATTACTTGAGGCCAGGAGTTCAAGGCCAGCCTAGGCAACATAGTGACACGCCGTCTCTAAAAATATGTATCTTAAAATGTGGGCCCTTCTAGATGACAATTGGGCTGACTGCTTCAAAAAGTCAGTATCACAAGTGAAGGAGAGGTGGGTAGGCTGTTCTTGTTAAAAGAGACAAAGGGGCTGGGCATGGTGGCTCACGCCTATAATCCTAGAACTTTGGGAGGCCGAGGCGGGCAGATCACTTGAGGTCAGGAGTTCAAAACCAGCCTGGCCAACATGGTTTAGTAGAAACCCTGTCTCTACTAAAAATACAAAAAAGTTAGCTGGGCGTGGTGGTGCGTACCTGTAATCCCAGCTATTTGGGAGGCTGAGGCAGGAGAATCGCTTGAACCTGGAAGGCGGAGGTTGCAGTGAGCTGAGATCACACCACTGCACTCCAGCCTGGGAGACAGCGAGACTCTGTCTCAAAATAAAATAAATAAATAAATAAGAGACAAAGGAAGCATATTCAAATGCAATGTATAAATCTTAATTGCTTTGGAGCCCCTCAACAGCGATAAGAGACATTTGGAGGAAATCTGAATTTAAAGTGGGTGCCTGATAACATTAGAGAATTATTGTTAACTTTTAAAGATGTGATCGGGGTATTGTGCTTATATTGGAAAATGTCCTTATTTTTAGGAGATGTATACTGAAGTACTTAGGGGTGAAATGTCGTGACATCTGTGAGTTCCTTTTAAATGGTGAGCAAAAAGGTATAAAAATGCACCCTATCTATACAGACCAGGAAAATACGCCAAAATGTTAACAATTGTCTAATCTAGGCAGTAGGCACACAGGCTTCACAGTAAGTTAAAAAAAAAAAAAAAGGTTTGGCTGAAATAAAGAATTTAACAGAAGGGATAGAAAATAAAGTCAGGAGGCTGGGTGCGGTGGCTCACCCCACTTTGGGAGGCTGAGGCGGGCGGATCACTTGAGGTCAGGAGTTCGAGACCAGCCTGGCAACATGGTGAAACCCCATCTCTATTAAAAATACAAAAATTAGCTGGGCGTGGTGGTGCAGGTCTGTAATCCCAGCTACGTGGGAGGCAGAGGCAGAATTGCTTGAACCTGGAAGGCAGAGGTTGCAGTGAGCCGAGATCAGGCTACTGCACTCCAGCCTGGGTGACAGAGCAAGACTCTGCCTCAAAAAAAAAGAAAAAAGGAAAAAGAAAATAAATGCAGGAGATCTTCCAAAATTCAGAGCACCCCCCACCACCCAATAAATGAAAAATATGAGAGAAGACAGAAGACCAATATAAGAGGTCCAAAGTTAAACAGTAGTCCCCATAGAGAAAATGAAAGCATGTAAATTAGTAATTTTTTTTTAAAAAAAGAGTTGACAAAAGTATTCAGATTGAATGACCACAGTACAACGAGTGAACAAGACACAACTCTAGACATATTCTCATGAGATTTCAGGACACTAAAAATAAGGAGACGAAATCCTAAAAACTTCCAGGGAAGGAAGAGAAAAGAAAGGCACCTACAAAAGAACCATAATAAGATGGGCATCAGGCATTTGTTGCATTTGTTACTCTGCATACCAGAAGAGATGCCTCCAAAGTTAGGAGAAAAAATGATTTTCAACTTGGAACCCTATACTCAGCCAATCAAGTGTAAGAGTAGAAGAAAGGTATTTCAGGTATGCAGTGACTCAGAAGACCTATCTGTCACAATGCTTTTGGTTACAAGTAACAGAAAAGAAAACTGAAGCTGGCTCATTCAGTAAGAAAGTCCATCCTATCTGAGTCCCTAGCTCAGGTAGAACAGGCCCCAGCCACAGTGCAATCACCAGCTAAGCAACGGCATCAAGACCCAGGTTCTTCCCGTTTCTCTGCTCCGCCTTCCTTGGTGAGCAGGCTTTATCCTCAGGCTTTGTCCCTCAGTCTGAGGTTACAGAAGAGCCCCCAGCAACACCTTTCTCACTTACTCCAGTGAGAGAAAAAGAGAAAGTCTTCCCTGAACGTGCCATGGAAGTCCTTCCCTTCAGTCTGAGTGAACCAACTTAGATTGTATGTCCATCCTTGACCAGTAACAGTTGCCAAAGGAATGCAATGTGTGGAATGACTTAAGGATCCTTTCTGAAGTTGGGAATAAGGTAGAAAGGTGAATAATATCAGGATTCTGTTAGGAATGGGCAAAGAAGAAATGGATATGGGGTAGGTGACAACGGTATCCACTACAGTTTACTCCCCATGCACTCTATCTGAGCACATTATTTAAGGATGCAGTCCAGAAAACGAGGGAGTAAACCATGTAAAAGGAAGATATGGGTTTTAAGACATGGGCTCCAACCCAAGAGCCCAATGAGGAGAAGGTCCAGGTACAGCTGTATATGCAACCTTAAATCAAAGAGCAGATACTTGCCCAGATTGCAGAAGGGCAGAGGCCTTCCAAGAGAAAGGTCTTCAGTGGGGAAAAAGCCGAATCGTACGAAATAAACAGCACTGCTAATAGCATTTTACAACATAATCAAGGAGGAATAGTAAACAAAATAAAAAGGCAACTAGAAATGGTGGGCAAAACAAAGAGCTATATAAGCAAGCCAAGGTTTGAATATGAAGTAGATTAAATCCTAGCAAGGATTTTAAGCAGGTGACAGAGTCTAAGAAAAGGGAATCCATTTGACCTTGATTGGTCATTCTCCTTTGAGTGGTCCAGATCTGTAAAGAAGGAAATGTAATCCTGGGCACATTCATTATTTGGTCTCGCCAAGAACAATACTCACATGTGTAATAATGTAAATAATGTAATTTTCGACTTTAGAATTAAGCTACAACTTGGCTGTGGTTGCAGGGCAGAACACACATGTTAACAAATGCAAGAATGGGTATGGTCAAGTACAGCTTTTAAGACGCAGAAGTTGAGGAGGGAAAGTGGAAGGAAAAGTAGGGTTATTAATACCCTTATCTTAAACAGAGGGGAACTGACATATGGACTAAAATACTGTTTAAAATTTACAGAGAAATGTGGGCTGGGCATGGTAGCTCACACCTGTAATCCCAGCACTTTGGGAGGCCAAGGCAGGCAGATCACCTGAGGTCAGGAGTTTAAGACCAGCCTGGCCAACATGGTGAAACCCCGCCTCTACTAAAAATACAAAAATTAGCCCAGTGCACTGGTGTGCGCCTGTAGTCCCAGCTACTCAGGAGGCTGAGGCACGAGAATTGCTTGAACCCGGGAGGCAGAGGTTTCAGTGAGCCGAGATCACATCACTGCACTCCAGCCTGGGCGACAGAGTGAGACTCCATCTCAAAAAAAAAATTACAGAGAAATGTGAATATGAATTTCAACATGGGGAGGTAACGTAAGCTAAGTCATTCTCTTTCATTTCAGGGAGTTAACACAGTTCCCTAAAGTTGGCAAATCAAGAAAGATGTATAAGCATATGATTTAATTTTGGAGGTAACCATCAAAGGAACTAAAATCAGAAACAGTTAAAAGCTGTCATGTCTGAGTCAGGGAAGGGAAGGGGAAGGGGTAGACTGCTGTTTTTACGATGACCTCTTTTGTTATATCTAACTTGTTGCCGAGTAGTTGCAATATTTTGATAAAAATTCAAAACCCAAACCACCTTACCCTTCATGTTTTCTATCACTCTGATGGTAACATTCAAAATTCTGCATGATCCAGCCCCTGTTGACCTCTCTGATGGCCCGGACCCTTTGCCACTCTCCCCTAACCCCTCGTTCAGCTCCTGCCACACAGGACTAAGCTCTTGCCAGACTGAGGGCCTTCACACATGCTCTTCTCCATTTGGAAAGCCTTTTTCCTCTCTGCACCTTGCCCACTTCTGTTCAACCCTCGGTTCCCTGCATCGGCGTTGCCTCCTTGGGGAAGGCAGGCTGAGCTGTTCCTCCATTGTACAGTCATGAGTCGCTCAACAACAGGGATATGTTCTGAGAAATGTGTCATTGGGCGATTTATTTGTGCTAACATCAGAGAGTGTTCTTACACAAATCTAGATGGTGTAGCATACTACACACCTAGGCTATACGGTATATAGCCTATTGCTCCTGGGCTATAAAACTGTACAGCATGGTACTATACTGAATACTGTAGATCACTGGAACACAATGGTAAGTATTTGTATATCTAAACATAGAAAACGTACAGTAAAAATATGGCATTCTAATCTTATGGGACCACCACTGTATGTGTGCTCTGTTGTCGGTTGAAACGTTGTTGTGCAGCACGTGACTGTAGAGGACTGGAGTGGCTCCCACCTCCATACTTGTCCTTCTGAACACTTAAGTACTGGTACAATTATCTAAGATCTGTCTCTGCCGCTAAAGTCAAGCTCCATGAGGACAGGTACCAAATCTGTCTAGGTTACCCCATCCCTGCCTAACACAGGGCCTGAGGTACCATAGATACCTTACTTACTCAATTGTGGAATGAATCGATGGACTATAGCCTGATGTACTGCAAATCCTTCAGCATGCAGCAGGAATGGAACTTGGTGTTTAAACTAAACTATAATGGCTAGATGAAAAAGAGACTAAATGTGAAATAATTCCATCATTCAGAATTGAGTGTTGGTATAACAAACAGACCCATGAAATATGTAGCGTTTCACAAGGATATCAGTGAGGAAGTTGTTCAATATGTCATCCGAAGTCCCGTTGCATAATGATACTTGCACACGCATGCTTACAGCAGCACAATTCACAATTACAAAAATATAGAACCAGCCCAAATGCCCATCAATCAGAAAGTGAATAGAGAAATTGTGGCATATATATACAAAGGAATACTACTCAGCCATAAAAAGGAATGACTTAATGGCATTCACAGCAACCTGGATGGAACTAGAGACTATTATTCTAAGTGAAGTAACTCAGGAATGGAAAACCAAACACCGTATGTTCTCACTCATAAGTGGGAGCTAAGCTATGAGGATGCAAAGGCATCAGAATGATACAATGGACTTTGGGGACTTGAGGGAAAGGGTGGGAGGGGGTGAGGGATAAAAGACTACAAATTGGGTTCAGTGTACACTGCTCCGGTGATGGGTGCACCAAAATCTCAGAAATCACCATTAAAGAACTTACTCATGTCACCAAATACCACCTGTTCCCCTAAAATCTATGGGAATAAAAAATTAAGAAAATAAATAAAATTTTAAAAGGAAGGTCATCCCTACACTTCAAGTTATAAAATAATTCTACCGTTAAAAAAAAAAACACACACACACAACAACAACAAAGTCCTGTTGCGTACCTCTGAGAGGTGTTTTGTGGCTTGGACTAGCATACTGGCAGTGCAGATGCTGAGAAGTGGTTGGCCTAACAGGACTTGCTGACAGATCAGGGATGATGAGAGAAAGAGCAGAATCAGGGCGGGTGCAGTGGCTCACGCCTGTAATCCCAGCACTTTGGGAGGCTGAGGTGGGCGGATCACAAGGTCAGGAGTTCGGGACCAGCCTGACCAACATGGTGAAACCCCATCTCTACTAAAAATACAAAAAATTAGCCAGGCCCAGCTACTCAGGAGGTTGGGGCAGAAGAATTGCTTGAACCCGGGAGGCGGAGGTTGCAGTGAGCCAAGATTGCACCACTGCACTCCAGCCTGGATGACGAGAATGAGACTCCGTATCAAAAAAAAAAAAGAAAGAGCAGAATCAAGGATGACTCCTAGAATTTTGGACTGAGTAACTGGGTGGATGTTGATATTGTTTACTGAAATAGAGACAACATGAGGAATAGGTTTGAAGTGGGAAAAAAATCAAGACTGGGACTTGTTAAATTTGAGATACTTATGAGCAACTCAAGTAAATGCTGACGAGGCCATCAAATCTGGAGCTCAAGAGAGAGGTTTGAAATGCAGAAACAGGGTTGTAGCCATCAGCAGGCAGACATATCATCATTCAGAGTCATGAACATGCAGAAATAATGGAAATGCCTCTTAATTAAATGAAGGCATAGACATACAACGAAATGTTATGTGATTACTGAAAATGATGGTAGAAAAACATTATCCAGAAGTTATCTTTATCTGTAGATGACAGATTTATGGACAATTTTTACTTTTCATCTTTGCATATTTTCTGAAAATTTTTTGTCCATTGAACATGTATTACTTTTATAATAAGAAAATGCAGGCTGGGCACAGTGGCTCACGACTGTAATCCCAGCACTTTGGGAGGCCAAGGCAGGAAGATCACTTGAGGCCAGCAGTTTGAGGCCAGCCTGGGCAACATAGTGAAATCCCATTTCTGCAAAAAATATTTTAAAAATTAGCCAGGTGTGGTGACATGTGCCTGTAGTCTTAGCTATCTTGGAGGCTGAGGTAGGAGGAATACTTGAAACTGGAGGTGGAGGCTGTAGTGAGCTGTGACATCACTGCACTCCAGCCTGAGCAACAGAGCAAGAGCCTGTCTCAAAACAAAAACAAAAAAGAAAATGCAAGTAAGTTATTTTCATTTTAGGGAAAAGTGAAGATATACGTCTATTTTTATGGACATGGATATTTACAACATTTTGTTGAGGAAAGGCAGCAAGTTACAAAAGTACATATATGATCTCATTCATCTAAAACAATATGTGGGCCAGGCACAGAGGTGCACACTTGTAATCCCGGCACTTTGGGAGGCTGAGGCGGAAGGATCGTTTGAGCAAAGGAGTTTGAGACCAGTCTGGGCAACATGGTGAAACTCCGTCTCTACAAAAAAAATACAAAAATTAGCTGGGCATGGTAGCGGACACCTGTAGTCCCACCTACTTGGGAGGCTGATTGGGAGGATCACTTGCACCCAAGAGGTCGAAGCTGTAGTGAGCTGTGATCGCACCACTGCGCTCCAGCTTGGGCGACAGACCTTGTCTCAAAACAACAACAACATGTGTACGTGCTTACAGGCAAATAAGAAAGACTCTAGAAGGATGTTTAAAATGCCAACAGCAGGCCCAGCGTGGTGGCTCATGCCTGTAATCCCAGCACTTTGGGAGGCCGAGGTGGGCAGATCACAAGGTCAAGAGATGAAGACCATCCTGGCCAACATGGCGAAACCCTATCTCTACTAAAAATACAAAAATTAGCTGAGCATGGTGGCGCGCACCTGTAGTCCCAGCTACTCAGGAGGCTGAGGCAGGAGAATCGCTTGAACCAGGGAGGCAGAGGTTGCAGTGAGCTGAGATCGCACCACTGCACTCCAGCCTGGCGACAGTGTGACTCTGTCTCAAAATAAATAAATAAATAAATAAATAAGTAATAAAATAAAATGCCAACAGCAAAAGTAACTTTTAGGCTATTATGCACCAACAAATTTATGTGATATCGAGAAGTGTTAAACAGTTTTAGTTGCATTACACTTTGCATAATATACACAAAACACTAAACATGTTAATAAATGTTTGATATAATAAGATGACCTAAGTTTAAGTGTAATTTTGACTCCTTTTACTGTACCTGTGTTTTCCCCCACTAACTGACTAGTCAAGTGCTGACTGGTTTTTAAGAGATGGGGTCTTGCTCTGTTGACCAGGCTGGCCTCAAACTCCTGGGCTCAAGTGATTTTCCCACCTCAGCCTCCCAAGTAGGTGGAACTACAGGTGTGCATCACCATACCTGGCTTAACGTCTGTTTTTATATTTGTAGCCACATGGTACAAAGTACAGAACAGGTGTTCTTAACCTTTTTCTGCCATGGACCCTTTTGGCCTTCTGGACTCCTCCTCAGAAGAATGTCTTGAAATGTGTAAAATGCACAGAAATTGATTAACAACATATTTCAAGAGTTCGTGCTCAAATAATATGTGCTTCTTCAGTAAATCATTAAATAACCAGATCTAGAGATGGGTCTAATAATTACCTTAAGTTTGAAGCAGTGATGGACATATATATTTCAAAATATCTGTAACAACTATAATATGATATGAAAGTATCTTTGATCTCTACTGGTGACAGTCACTGCTATTCTAATACTACCATGATCTGTTGCTTACAATTGTCATTGAAGAAAATGTGGATTTTTTTTTTTTTTTTTTGAGACAGAGTCTCGCTCTGTCGCCCAGGCTGGAGTGCAATGGCGTGATCTTGGCTCACTGCAACCTCTACCTTCCGGGTTCAAGTGATTCTCCTGCCTCAGCCTCCGGAGTAGCTGGGATTACAGGCGCCCACCACCAGGCCCGGCTGATTTTTGTATTTTTAGTAGAGACAGGATTTCACCATGTTGGTCAGGCTGGTCTCAAACTCCTGACCTCAGGTGATCTGCCTGCCTCAGCCTCTCAAAGTGCTGGGATTACAGGCATGTGCCACCACACCCGGCTGGATTTTTTTTTTTTAAAAGACAGGGTCTTGCTATGTTGCCCAGGCTGGTCTCAAACTCCTGGGCTCAAGTGATCTGCCCTCCACGGGCTTCCAAAGCACTGGGATTACAGGCACGAGCCACCATGCCCAGCTAAAAATCTGGGTTTTCAGAGACATTGGTGAAAATAAAGAGTGAATGTTTTTCCCATCCAAGGTCACAGACCTGGCTGAATTCTCAACCAAAGTTGGAGGCCTTGGTCTAGAAAGATACATACCAAATATTAACAGCAGTTTTTTTTTTTTTGGATAGTGGAATCGCCAGAGTGATTCTATTTTGTTTTATGATATTTTTGTAGAGATAGGGTCTCAATATGTTGCTTAGGCTGGTCTTGAACTCCTGGGCTCAAAAGATCCTCCCACCTTGGCCTCCCAAAGTGCTGGGATTACAGGCGTGAGCCATGGCATACCTGGCCTAATTTTTTATCTTTGTGCCTATACGCATTTTCAAAGTTTTCTACAATGATGTTTTACAATTAAAATTTATAAGAGCTTAATAAATACTATGTATTTGTTTGTCTTAAACAACCTGGAAGGATGACTAGGAAATTTTATACAACTGACTACAGATGTTCAACCTTCTATAACTACTTAAGTGTTATGATGACTCTCATCATTCCCATGTTCTTACAAGCCAAGAAAAAAACTCACTAGAATTATTTATTCTGGAGTTAAAAAGAACAAAAAAACAAACTGTCACAACTGCAGACATTTGTCTATTTTTTTGCCAAGTGTAATTCCAAAAACAGCTGAAAATATTAGAACAAATTAGTACTTAATATGGACTAATACCTTCTGCTGTTTACAAAAACACAAAACCCAGAAGTACACAGAAACTTGTATTTTGAAAATAAGTTATTGTGTGTAGAAAGACTTAAAATACAACTTATCTAAGTAATGCGAAAACTTACATACCACCAGACAAAGTGCTTTAATGCTTTATTTTTATTTTTTTGAGACAGAGTCTCGCTCTGTCACCTAGGCTAGAGTGCAGTGGCTCGATCTCTGCTCACTGCAACCTCCACCTCCTGGGTTCAAGCAATTCTCCTGCCTCAGCCTCCCGAGTAGCTGGGATTACAGGCGCCCGCCACCATGCCCGGCTAATTTTTGTATTTTTAGTGGAGATGGGGTTTCACTATATTGGCTAGGCTGGTCTTGAACTCCTGACCTCAAGTGATCCACCCGCCTCGGCCTTCTAAAGTGCTAGGAATATAGGCGTGAGCCACCACACCCGGCCGAAAATGCTTTAATGTTTTAAAAAATGAGTCATACATAGAAAGTAAGCACATGCTTGAAAGTGCTCATGTTCAAGTTTTAGCAGCAATGTGGAATGTTGCAAAAGAGACAGGGACACAGGGAAATGTGCATATCTCAGAAGCCTACTTTGCTTTCTTTCAAATCTAAAAATAAAACCTTTGGACTGCCCTATTAATAAGTCTAGAAAATGGATGCTTTTTTTGTGGGAAGCTTTCGCAAACATGGAAATAAAAATATCTTCTTCTCGGTTAACAGGACTAAAGGATGTAAACATAAACCAGATGCCAATCCTTGTTTCTCTACAATCCCCTTCTCCCTCATGGCTCTGGACAGGCTTCTATTGTAAAACTATCTCTATGGCACAAGGAGACATATCAAATGAATGAACATTGGTCTGTACGGAGCAACACAGACCAGGTTCAAAAGTCAAATGTTGAGTGAAAAGAGTAAGTTGTAGGATGTTCCACATAGTAGGATATCATCCAGTAAATTTGCAAAACACTTTATTCCATGTTGTCATGTGTAATACAACAAAAACCTTGCATGGGGAGTATCTCGGTGACCTTTAGGGAACAGGCTACCTTGGGGAAGCAGGGCAGACAAAGAGTGCAACCACAGGGCTGGGAATTCAGCTGAATCTGTCCTATTTGAGTTCCATAGTAAGAGGGCTGACAGGAATACGACCAACTGATAACATTTCCTAAGTCTGGGTGAAAAGTACCCAAATAGCTACTACTTGAGCTGAGCGTAGAAGCCAGGAAGGAAGAGGGCGGGGGAAGACAGGACCTTAGAATGACGCCAGGAAGAATGGTGGAAGAGCTGACAGCATGGAGGAAGAGCTGGGAACAGCGCTTAGGGCCCACCTCCTGAGCCCAGGCTTGGGGAGTTACAGCAGTGCTGTCCACAGGGGCTCATCAGAGTGGACCTGGTACTTGACAAGACAGGAGTCAGCTTGCTCACACACTGCTTCCTTTACCATCAAAGTCTTATGTAAAAATAAAAAATAAAAAATCAGTAGAACTAAGCAGCGTACTTTGTACCACAGCTGACTCCCATTCCATGTAAGCTCCTGACCTTCTCACAGCCCAGCACTTTCGTGCATTAGACAATGAACTGTGCTGGAGAAGATGATGCCCGTTCCCATGAGTCTCCCAGGTCTCCTGGGAGAGAAGTGAAGGGAAAGAAGGGTCCATGAAGAGACCTGGAGTGGAGTGGGAGCCCCAGGGGCCCAGTGGATAGGGTGGGGTGGAAAAGGACAGCATAGATGGGCGGAGCACCTCACGCTGCCTTCTGGGGCCCAGGGAACATCTAAGAGTGTGACGGGGCCTGGAAAGAAAGCTGAGCCTGGCCGGGCGCGGGGGCTCTCACCTGTAATCCCAGCACTCTGGGAGGCCGAGACGGGTGGATCACCTAAGGTCAGGAGTTTGAGGCCAACATGGTGAAACTCCGTCTCTACTAAAAATACAAAAATTAACCGGGCATGGTGGCAGGTGCCTGTAATCCCAGCTGCTTGGGAGGCTAAGGCAGAAGAATTGCTTGAACCCTGGAAGTGGGGGTTGCAGTGAGCCGAGATCATGCCATTGCACTCCAGCCTGGCTGACAGAGAAAGACGTCTCAAAAAAAAAAGAAAAAAGAAAAAAAGAAAAATGCTCCTCTCCACATGTCCTGGCTGGTTGTTCATGCCTCGTCTTCACACAGTGGACTCTCTGAATGGGCCTGAGAGATTCTCTCCTGTCAGAGCCTCTACACATGCTGGTCCTTCCAAAAGACTCATGCATCTCTCCCCACTGATGCTTTGTCCTTGACCTAGCTAATGTTTCCTTGTTGTTCAGGTCTTAGATGCCATTTTTCAAAGAAGTCTCCTCCCTGACCTACTTCCCAATTCTTGGTAGGATCTCCTCTGATTTTTATGTGCTCCCTTAGTGGCTGGAACTTCTCTCCATCACAGAAGTTAGCCTCTTGTAAAGTCAATAGCCCATTTGCCTGTCTGTACCTCCCATTAGACCAGAAGACTGCTGAGGGTAGGATAGTTTCCAGCAGCTAGCACAGTAACTGACACATAATAAATGCTCAATTAGTACAGCTTAAAAAAGTACTGCTATATAAAGAGTTCAACAGTCACAGAACAACAAAGCAACCACAGCCTGTTCCTGAATACTTCTAGAACACCTCTTATGCATATTACAGCATGAGGAGGCAGAAGGTCCAGCAGCAGAGGGAGATTCTCCAACCCCGAGTACCAAGGAACTACCACAACCTAGAATGGTCCCAAAATAAAAATGCTCCATTTTCTTCAAGGTTCACAAACAAGAACCGGCAAGTTCCCCTTGTCGAGTAAAAAGGCCCTTCCCTCACATGCCCTACTCAGATGAGGTCACTTTTGATGAAATGGAAGTTTCCAAAGTTTTGCTTTCTAGTGCTAACTGCTAAAAACTTCTTCCTAGCCTAACAGCTCTGTGATCTCTACAAATAGTATTGCAGTGATAAATTTGTATGCTTATCTACTTATACGCAACTTTTTCTTTAATGGTCTGCAATTAAAAGGCTACTCTTGTCGGGCTCCATGGCTCATGGTTGTAATCTCAGCACTTTGGGAGGCCAAGGCAGGAGGATTACTCAAGCCCAAGGAGTTCAAGACCAGCCTGGGCAACACAGTGAAACCCCATGTCTACCAAAAATAAAAATAAAAATAAGAATAAAAAATTTAGCCAGGCATGGCGGCACATCCCTGTAGTCCCAGCTACAAGAGAGCCTGAGGTGGGAGGATCACATCAGCCCCGGAGTTCAAGGCTGCAGTAAGCTATGATCATGCTGTTGCACTCCAGCCTGGGTGATGGAGTGGGATCCCGTCTCTAAAAAACATTAAAAAAAATAAGTAAAAAATTTAAAAACTGGTTAAATAAATTGTGGTACATCCATAATAGACTATTTAAACCCAACCCTTAAAAAGAATGATACAGCTCTGTATGAACCGATTCTAAATAATCTACAGAATACATTAAAATAAACAAATGTGCACAATATTTTATAGTATGTGTAAAAACACAACGCCCACATACCCTTGTGTATTTATACACACATGTAAAATATATACACAAACCTAAACACACAAAAATATGTCCAATAGAGACAAAGAGTAGAATAGTAGTTGCCAGAGGGTGGGGTGGGGGAAAGGGGAGAAGTGGGAGTTAGTGTTTAATAGGTATGAAATTTCAGTTTTGCAAGACGAAAGGTTGTAGAGATGGATGGTAGTAATGGCTGTACAACAATGTGAATGTACTCAGTGCCACTGAACTGTACAGTTAAGATGATTAAAACTGTAAATTGTTATATATATCGATATATATATTTTTTGAGACGGAGTCTCGGTCTGTCGCCTAGGCTGGAGTGCAGTGGCGCGATCTCAGTTCACTGCAACCTCTGCCTCCCAGGTTCAGGCGATTCTCCTGCCTCAGCCTCCCAAGTAGCTGGGACTACAGGTGCCCGCCACCGTGCCCGGCTAATTTTTTGTATTTTTAGTAGACATGGGGTTTTACCATGTTGGCCAAGATGGTCTCGATCTCTTGACCTCATGATCCACCCACCTCCACCTCCCAAAGTGCTAGGATTACAGGCGTGAGCCACCGTGCCCGGCCACATTTTTTTTTTTTTTTTTTTTTAAAGAAACAGGTAATAGTGGCTGCCTCCAGGGAAAGAAATGAATGTTTGGGGCAGGGTAGCAGAGATACTTTACAATATAACTCTCTTTTTTTTTTTTGAGACGGAGTTCCGCTCTTGTCGTCCAGGCTGGAGTGCAACGGCATGATCTTGGCTCACTGCAACCTCTGCCTCCCAGGTTCAGGCGATTCTCCTGCCTCAGCTTCCCAAGTAGCTGGGACTACAGGCACGCACCACCACGCTTGGCTAATTTTTGTACTTTTAGTGGAGACGGAGTTTCACCATGTTGGCCAGGCTAGTCTCGAATTCCTGACCTCAAGTGATCCACCTGCCTCAGCCTCCCAAACTGCTGGGATTACAGGCATGAGCCACCATGCCCAGCCCCATATAACTTTTTTCTATTATTATTTTTCTGAGATGGAGTCTCGCTCTGTCGCCCAGGCTGGAGTGCAATGGCACGATCTTGGCTCACTGCAACCTCTGCCTCCTGGGTTCAAACGATTCTTCTGCCTCAGCCTCCCGAGTAGCTGGATTACAGGTGCATACCACCAAGCCCAGCTAATTTTTGTATTTTTAGTAGAAATGATGTTTCGTCATGTTGGCTAGGCTGGTCTCGAACTCCTGACCTCAGGTGATCCACCCACCTCGGCCTCCCAAAGTACTGGGATTGCAGGCATGAGTCACTGTGCCTAGCCCCGTATAACTTTTTACACAACCTTTTTAATTCCGTATTGTCCATCTAACTATTCAAAAAATCATTTAAAAAACCCCGGCCTTATACAAGAAGTCTTTTCCTTAATCGTGTCATTTATTCTATCCCTCTTCCTTTAAGTAAAAAATATTTTCAATCAAAATCAGAATTCGACTTCAGCTTTGAGGGTATTTATTAGATTCAAATAATGCAATTTATAAAAATTACACTTGCTACCCTAAAAATATATTCACTAAAAGCCTTTTCTTTTTTTCTTTTTTCTTTTTTTTAAAAGAGACAATGTCTTACTCTAAAGAACGAGGCTGCCCAGGCTAGAGTACAGGAGTACAGTGGTGTGATGATGGCTCACTGTAGCCTAAAACTCCTGGGCTCATGGGATCCTCTCACCTCATCCTCCCGAGTAGCTGGGACTACAGGCATGAGCCACCATGCCTGGCCCCTCTATTTTTATCAGGTGTTACAGAAAAGCTTCAAAATCATCATGGAAGAAAATTATCATTTTTACCAGTACAAAACTTTTATTGCATCCCAACCAAGCTAAGATGAATACAGAATTGTTTCAACAGAAGTTACCATTATCATAATTCAAGACAAAAATCAGCCGGCAATTACATGAGTTGGAAAACAAACTACTCTTATGTCACAGTCTACCCTAAAGCTCCAACTTATGTCAGAATTTAAAATACACACACATATACACAACCCTGTGGATTCCTCCTCATTTATGTAAAACCTACTTTTGTGATGATCTGCTATTTTCTTGAGTCTTCTGGAATGAACACTGTAGCCCCACTCCCGGATAAGGAGAAGATACCACTTCCAGGGCTTAGCACTGCCCCTGGCTTGAAGCAGATACTCAAATACTTGTTGGGTGAATGAATGATTGTCTGCTGATAGGGCTGCCATCAAGCCTCATAAAGAAAAAATTCAGAAAAAAGCAACTTTATAGAGAAAATAGGAAAAAGTTTAAGAGATATTTTGCTCACTTGAAGAAATCAGCATTTGTTAAAGGTGAAGACTGGATTGACTGGTTCATCAAGTGGCTTAGACACAACTGACTAAGTGGGCTATACCTTATCCCACCCCAAAGTTAAATACAAAACAGGTATTTTTTTTTTTAATCACAGGAAAAACACAGGGCAACTTAACTATAAAATTATTATTTTTATTTTTTATTTTTGAGACAGAGCCTCACTCTATCGCCCAGGCAGGAGTGCAGTGGCGTGATCTTGGCTCACCGAAACTTCTGCCTCCTGGGTTCAAGCGATTCTCCTGCCTCAGTCACCCCAGTAGTTGAGATTACAGGCGCCCGCCACCACGCCTGGCTAATTTTTGTATTTTTAGTAGAGATGGGATTTCACCATCTTGGCCAGGCTGGTCTTGAACTCTTGACCTCAGGTGATCCACCCGCCTCAGCCTCCCAAAGTGCTGGGATTACAGGCATGAGCCACCGCATCTGGCCCTTTTGTATGTATTAAATACGTATGTATGAATATAATACATCATCAGGTTTTTTAGGAAGAAAATATAGATGACTATTGATCTGTTGTTAAGAGTAGGAAAGGATTTCCTGGCGGGGCGCGGTGGCTCACGCCTGTAATCCCAGCACTTTGGGAGGCAGAGACGGGCGGATCACAAGGTCAGGAGATCGAGACCAGCCTGGCTAACATGGTGAAACCCTGTCTCTACTAAAAGTACAAAAAAATTAGCCAGGCGTGGTGGCGGGCGCCTGTAGTCCCAGCTACTCGGGAGGCTGAGGCAGGAGAATGGAATGAACCCGGGAGACGGAGCTTGCAGTGAGCCAAGATCACGCCATTGCACTCCAACCTGGGCGACAGAGCGAGACTCCGTCTCAAAAAAAAAAAAAAAAAAAGAGTAAAAAAGGATTTCCTAAGTATGAAAGCAAAAGAATAAATCATAACATAAATTTTATATATCAGAAAGACAAGAATCAAGACATAAGACAAAACAGGAAAATATCTGCATGACAAAGAGTTAACATCTTTAATACATTAAGAGCTATGACAATGATTATTGAGGTTTAGCCTCAGTAATAATCCAAGCGGCACCAATTTAAAAGATGTATATCCAATTCCGGGACGATATGGGAAAATGGCACTTTCTCAGACTGTTGTGGGAACTGGGATAGCCATTTTGGACAGTGATGTGGTGGTATCCACCAGAAATTCCAAGTCTAGGCAGCCATTCTTCAAAATGACTGGCACATGAGGAATTTCAATCCTGTAGCATTTTTAATAACATAGAGAGACAACGAAATGCATGACGGTAAGTCAGCCCTGGACTACACTGCTATTTAAAAGAAATGAGGCAGAGATGAATATATGAGATGGAAAAATGCAGAATATGTATATATAACACCATCCTGAGGTCAGGCACGGTGGTTCACGCCTGTAATCCCAGCACTTTGGGAGGCCAAGGCAGGTGGATCGCCTGAGGTCAGGAGTTCGACACCAGCCTGGCCAACATGGTGAAACCCATCTCTACTAAAAATACAAAAATTAGCTGGGTGTGGTGGCAGGTGCCTGTAATCCCAGCTACTCAGGAGGCTGAGGCAGGAGAATCACTTGAACCCCGGAGGTGGAGGTTGCAGTGAGCCAAGATTGTGCCACTGTACTCCAGCCTGGATGACAGAGCAAGACTACATCTCAAAAAAAGAAAAAACTAAACAAAACAAAACAAAAACCCTCCTGTTAATTACAACACAAAAAGTACACAGTTTAGTCTTAGAAGACTTAGAAGGATCTACATTAAGCTATTAACAGCAGTTATTCTGGGTAGTGGGAGCAGAGATTAAGCGGGGAGCTTTCATTTTTTTACCTGATACTTTTTTTTTTTTTGAGACCGAGTCTCACTCTGTCACCCAGGCAGGAGCGCAGTGGTGTGATCTTGGCTCACTGCAACCTCCGCCTCCCAGGTTCAAGTGATTCTCCTGCCTCAGCCTTCCGAGTAGCTGGGACTATACGCTCAAGCCACCATAGCCAGCTAATTTTTGTATTTTTAATAGAGATGGGGTTTCGCCGTGTTAGCCAGGCTGGTCTCGAACTCCTGACTTCAGGTGATCCACCCGCCTAGGCCTCCCAAAGCGCTGTGATTACAGGCATGAGCCACCTTGCCCAGCCACCTGATCAATTTTTAAGTGGTTTGATTTTTCTATAAATCCATGTATTATTTCAGTAATTCTTTAAAAAGTAAAAGAAGAAAAATAGATATCAAGCATTTATCTACTAAAGACAGGTACTGTCCTTTGAGAATTCCCTCAAAAGTTCTTTGAAGCTCAAATGGCTACATCTTTCCCATTCATAAGATATTTTTTAAATTTCCTCTTTCTACATTTCTTTTTAAAAGTTTATTTTCAATTAGCTTCCTCAGGTTGAACTCTCTGTACATTTCTTAGGAGAAACTGTATGGTGTCAACACTGCCTGTTTTATAACATCCATTCGTAATCTGTAATCTGAGAAAAAGACTCGTAAAAACCCAAACCACCCTCCAGGCCTAATATCTTCCAGAAGAAACCCATTCACTGCCCATATTACATTTAGTCCACACAATTTCTGAGACAAAGCACAAAGCACTAGCCATACAACTCCCACCGGCATAAATACGTGGAGTACAAAGAATGTCCTGTCAGCTGGGCCCAGAGCACACCCCACAGCAGTAAAAGAGAATGACAATTTGAGTCACAGGATCAGGAGCAGAATCAAATTTGGGACTTGAGGCAGTGTGATGCTCTTCTGGTCTTCCGCTTCCTTCCACACCTTCTATTCTCCTTCAGCCAAACCTTGCCCTCACATAATCCCTAAGCAGGCTATTTCTTATGGATGTCTACAACAGCTTCACACTGAGGTGTCAGAAACCACTAGAGAGACAACAAAGAATGACTTAGGGTCTCAGTCGGAATCACAATGGCCGCATAAGTGAAAACTCACATTTTTGCTTAGGGGAAAAAAAAATGGGAAAATTCAATTGGAACATTCTGCTTTACCACACAGAAGTTCTGAAATCCACATGTCAAAACATCAAATGCGGAGTGACCACTAATCAAAAAGACAAAACAAAACAACAACAACAACAAACAGCTTGAGATGTTGAGCCTGAAGGTTGAGAAATTAAGGAACCATTCATTTTTACAAAACTAAAGTCCACACAATGGTGCCAAGTAGTTCAAACTGCAGCTGATACAGCACCTGAGTGTCAGACCTAGAATGACTGGGGCCCCCAGGTTTTTACAAAGTACTCATCCTCCTCTAGAGTCCCAAGAACCAGATGTATATCTGGGTACTCTCTTTAGTTACCATGGGAGGAGTGTAGCAAGCACATGACATTAGCCACGGCCCCCGGTGTTCTGAGACAGCTTTCAGGAGGGTGTCCTTCTAGGGAACCAACCACATACCAGTTCCCATATCTGAAAATGCATTACCACTGCTCACTAATGTTGACCACTAAGCCATTTACCCCAAACCAAAGCAAACACATGCTGAAGACTGCTAAGGCAACAGCAGCAGCGCAAAAGGGCTCAATGCAAGCGCTCTCAGCTCGGCTGACCTGCTTCAAGGTGAACTGAAGTTGCAGATCACCAGTTCCGGCTCTAATCTGACGCCCGCCCCCAGATCACGCTGTGGCGACCAAGTAACCCTACACACACTGACCTTTCAGGGCTCAGGGAAGTGACTTTTTTTTATTATATGGCACAGTTTGGCACAGTTATGTCTTTAGTCTTTGGGGTACTTTTATACTGTCCAAGAGTAGTATATTTTTTTCCTCTTTTCCTTTTTTTTTTTTTTTTAAAAAAAAAAAAACAGATGGCCAAACCAGGACATATACTAAAAAAAAAAAAAGGAAGGTTACTTACCTGAGCCCTAACATCCCAGCTACCATGGAATCCTGTTGGAGCTGGTCTACAGAAGCAAGGTGTATTCTGGGGAGTCACATGTCACATCAAAGCAGGAACTGGTGAGTCTGTATTTTTATGGAGCCTAAAACAAAGAAAATTGTAAGTTGAAAGCCCCCATTGAGCTGCACGACCTTTTTCCCAGGGCTATTTGGGACATTTTGAAGATAAACACATAGACAAAGTACTAGGCTATTTCCCAGCTTACCTAGCTAGAAACAAAGGATAAGCTGCAAATTACTGGCACGTAACACGCAGTGCTAAAATAAAGGAAAGATTCATGCTTGTTAGAATCAACACTATCACAAGCCTTGTCACCTCTAGGGGACACTTCGACACTACAAAAGCATACCATGAGTGGTGATTTCTGGCAAGTATTTCTTCTACCACGGCACACAGAAATTCTCAGGGAAGAATACATGTTCAAGAGAATATGCAACATCAAAATACCATCCCTGAAAGAACACATGGAACCTAGAGGCAGTCTCCCTTCTTTTTCAAGCAGCTGAATGAAGTTGCAATAAGCTGCTGTAACAACATCACGTAAAGGGGCTTTAATCCTGAGAGAAAAAATCAGCACCAAGGGAAACCAAGTGCTCTGGGAGACCCAAAGCCATCATCCAAAACATGCAAGTCTATTTCAGGGCAATCAGTTTTAAGCCTCTCAGATCAGTCAATCTCGATGTTCAACAAACTCAGTTATTAGTTTGATAGTTTCCCTTTTTCTTTTGAACACATGTTCAAAAAAGGACTTTTGTCAGTACCTTTTTGTCATTAAGATAACCATCATTTCCTAGTTAAAGCCTAAACTGCCCCATATGAATTAGCTAATTTCTGATACTATGCTGGCCCAAGAGTAGCATTTTTATAAGCTAAAAACGAAAGCTCAGAGCATACAACTTAGAGACTATTCACACAATTACTCATGTAATCAAACCCAGAAGAAGGGCAACACCAACCAAGTCTTTTACTGGTCTGTTGCTGCTCTACAGCTACGAGGATGGTACCTAAAATTATCTTTTGAGGTTCAGTGAGGCCTCATAATTCCCTTAAACAGTCAAGTCATAGAATACTTTGAAATCCCAGAAGTCAAGTTAATAGTATTACTCGGCTAGCTATATAATAAAAACCAAACTGGTATCCTGGCTAGGAGGCCCTGGAAAAGACACAACTTCTCAGGGACACAAGTTTTTTTTTGTTTGTAAACTGATGGTGCTGGACTAAGAATCCTTCTAGTTCTTAAAGTTTAAGACAATTAACTTAAGATTTCATGTCAAAAAGAAAAGAGCCAGAGGCTGGGTGCGGTGGCTCACGCCTGTAATCCCTGCACTTTGGGAGGCTGAAGCAGGTGGATCACGAGGTCAGGAGTTCAAGACCAGCGTGGCCAAGATGGTGAAACCCCGTCTCGACTAAAAAAAAAAAAAAAAAAAAAAAAAAATACAAAAATTAGCCGGGCGTGGTGGCAGGTGCCTGTAATCCCAGCTACTTAGAAGGCTGAGGCAGAGAACTGCTTGAGCCCGGGAGGCAGAGGTTGCAGTGAGCTGAGATCGTGCCACTGCACTCCAGCATGGGTGACAGAGTGAGACTGTCTCAAAAAAAAAAAAACAAACAAACAAAAAAAAAACAGAAAGAAAGAAAAGAGCCAGAAAATGAGAGCAGTTTGTGAAATCTAAAAAAGAAAGTTAATATATATATAAAACACCCCTAGCTCTTGGGCAAGGAAGACAAGTGCATCCTTACCAAGGCTTGGTCCTGTCAACTTCAGAGGCAATAATGAGAGCCCAGACTACAGTGTCTACAGTAACTGCAAAACAGCCACACAGCACAGCGGGAACACATTCACACGCCAGGAGACCCAGCATACATGTGCTTGAAGAAGTTATAAGACTCAGGCTTTATTCTCTAACGAAATGGTCATTCCCCCTTTGATGTGGGGGTGGGGATGCCCTGCCCACCCCCCAATTCCGGCTCCCACTCAGTTATCCCACATACCATACATACCATCAAAGTATTTAAGCAATGGCATGCAAACCAAGCTTTCGACAGAAGGTTTCTTGCAAGAGAAAGGCAGAAGAGAACAGGTAAAAGCAGAAGAGCACAACTTCTACTTAAGCCCAAAGAAAAGGGACCTGTTCACATCTTGTCCTACCCGGAATGATGCACACGCACTGGGGCTTGCCGGGACAGCAGTAGTTTCACTGGAAAGGGCTGGTATGGAGGCACCGAGGACAAGGTCCTTCCATCGCAGCGGTGATAATGCTCTACCCAAGAAAAAAAGATTGCGTCTGCCAGCCACGCAAGACTGGTCTGCAAGGATGTCACCATAGCAGAGGGCAGGGAAAACAAGCAGATGTCCTGCCACACTCTTTGGGACTGGCCAGTCTAGGAGTGTGCTTTACCCCACGCACTGAAAACACTGGTTACTAGAAATATCAAACATTTCCTGTGATTCTCTCCTCCAAGATAACTTGGGCAGCTTGAGAACAAGCTGCTCTTAGCTAATTAAAAGATTTCTGCTGATATTAACCTTTATAAAAGATTTCAGGTTCCAGGACACGTCATTTATCATGCAGAGTCCCAAGCAGGTACATTAGCAATGGAAACCAGGCTCCAATAAGGAACTAACAATTTTATCTCTGTTGTTCTTTATTTTAGGTTAAAGAAATGAACTTCTCGTTTCATCTCCACATGGGAGGAATGTTCTGGAGGGGGTAACAGCCTATTAAACTCATCTAGCTTTTTTTTTTTTTTTTCAAACTCCACAGCTTGCCTCCCTACCCTACTAGACTAGATTGCACAGAGGCAGGGCAGGCACGGGAAACGACTCTGGTTGGAAATTACAAACATATACACACAGAATGCAAGCACCATAACCCTTTGAATACACAGTGGTTTGTGCCTTGCCCCAGACCTACCTAAGGATTTAAACAGCACAGAAGTCGGAGTTCGGCTGACTGCATGACACTCTCCTATCAATCGGGTAAAACAAAGACCCAGTACTCTAAGCTTAAAGCATTCCAGGCAAAATTTTAGTTAACAGGCAATAGGAAGGTGTGATAGGCCAGTGCTAACAAGAAAGCCACAGATGGGTTTCTTTGAGCTGTTAAGACACTGGAAAGGGCTGGTATGGAAGCCCAGTGGAGCCATTAGGACAATGGAAAAGGAGGTACCCCTCCACCAGGCACCTTGCAGAGAAAACTATACTCTGGAAGCTGCCTGCACTGTTGATAGGGCTAGACGTATGATAAACAGCTAACCGGAGGGGCACCCGAGGAGACAAACTGCCAACTATGAAGAACAAAGCAGAGACCTCAACTTGTCACGTCTCAAGCTCAGATGTACAAACTTTGGGATCGTCAAGTGAGGCTCGTGTGTATGCCTGGGGATATGACTGTATTCCAGTGATCAGCCACCTAGATGACCTGCCACGAATGGGTGACCTGTGGTGACTTACTTTAATCAACTGTAGTACTTCTAGATTGATTGGGTGATTTAAGGTTCTGACATATTCAGGCAAGAAAATAAAAGCAAGTGTTTCCTAGACTTCCTCATTGGGATTTGAAATAGAAATCCTGAAAAGCCCATAAAAGCCTATTTCCCTAAATCCTTGGTGGAAATTCCCAAAAGATTAAAAAATCCAGACCCTGTCTTATTATAGGGACCCAGCAGATTTCAAAAGACTCAAGAGGTCAGCTTAATCTGGTTATTAACTGAAATTGCTGAGATACTGATGAACATTCCAGCCATGGAACTCAAAATTCTCTAGAGTAATAATTACCTATTAGTGCAATGTTACTACTGAGGCCGTATATGCTTCATTTTTACAGTATAACAAAATGTCTAAAACTTATGAGAGTCCTACAACGTCTAGGCCACTCAGTATCACATCCAAGTAGGTATAGTTCCTGGATCACCAACCAACCCCTGAATTCGATCCTGTTATCTCACAGTCTGGGGTACTGATCCCGCACAGCAGAGATACAACGTGTGAAAGGCTCGGCAGAGCCCATTCCTGTTCCTGGAAAAATAACCAGAAGCACACATCTGCCTGACCATGAGTCAGGAATATCAATTTTGTGGTGGAGCCCATTTCTGCTGTGACCAACCCACACCCGAACACACTCGCAACAGAAGCAACCGCCACAGAGCAATTCCAGAATGAGCTTTTTCCCCCTCGGGGTCCATACTTAGCAATGTCATAAACGGTCTCCCCTGCGAGAGCAATCCTTTTACACTCTTCATAATGACCTTAAGTCTTTAGTGCAAAACCACGGAAACATTGCCACTGCCATATAAAAGTCATCTGAGTTTCAGTTTGGGTGATTCGGTCATGACCAAACTGAACAGAGAATAACCTTTCAGGCACAATGAACAGGAGCCACAGCGTCGCGATGAACTTGCCCCATCTGGTACCGGTGATCCCGAGCGCTCCAGGGCGATGAGAGCCCGTTACCTACTATGTCCCACTCCACTTATGTAACTGGAAGATCGCCGGCGAAGGGGAGGGTAGGATGGGAGGGTGCTCACATTCCGAGGCCACAGCACTCCAAAGAACCTCTGAGCACCCTGGGGACACGCTCGCACCTTAGAGCCTCTGGCGCCGAAGAGCCTCGGGTGCTGCTGGACGCACAGTCCCCTACCCACGGCTCCTGATGGGAACTATAACCACCTCTTTATGATGAGTTGTGGGACCCAGAACACAATGTCTAGTCCCTTTTGTGGATAATAATCCCCACCTACTTGTTCCTGCTAGATGGGGAAAGGAGCCGGTGGACCTACTCGCTCGCGAGGGGGTAGCGGGGGGCAGAAATTCATGGAATGGGCGAGAAGGAGGGGGAGGCAAAGCCCAGAGATGGGGGTGAGAGCTCAGGAGCCCTTGTGGCGCACTCTCCCGACGGGAGGCGAAGTGCGCACGCGCGCCGGTGGGGGGGCCGAGTAACGGGAGAGGGGGCGCGCGAGGGAGGGAGAGGGGAGAGCGCGATCCAGGGAGAGGCCGGGGCCGCGGGCGCGCGACGGCGCCGCGGCCCAAAGCCCCGAGAAGGGCAGGAGCGCGCGCAGCCCCGACAGGCGAAGCCCCGGCGACAGGGGCGCCCGCGGGGCCGGGGGCCGGGATGCGCGTCGAGGGCGGGAGGAAGAGGGGCGTCAGGCGAAGGCGGCTCCAGGAAGGCCGCGCCGAGGACGGTCACCCGCGAGCACGGGTGACGGGCCGAGGGGAGAGTCGCCACCGGCGGCGGCGGGAGGGGGAGGGTAGAGAGGAGGGACGCCATCCGCCAGCCGTGTCGTCCGACCCCGCGGGCCCCTCCCGCGCCACGTCCCGCCCCTGACCCCCGCCCCCCGGCAAGGGTCCCCGCCCGCGGCCACGGCGGTCCCACTCACAGTCTCTCCTCCTCGCCTCCTCCTCCTCCTCCGCTCGGCGCGGCGGCGGCGGCGGCGGCCATTTTCCGGACGGCTTTTACCACAGCCCTCTCTCCGAGAGGAGGGAGCGCGCGCGCCGCCGACGCCGGGACCCCGCACGGCCGACGTCGCGCCCCGCCCTCTTGGCCGGCCCGCGCGCTGCTGCACCTGCGCGCCCGCGCCCCGCCCTCGGCGCCGCTGCGAGCCCGCCCGTCATTGGCTGTGATGGCCGGGCTGGGACGGGGAGGACGGGGGAGGGGGGAGTCTCAGCGGCGATGCCGTCAATTGGCGAGATTTCCTGTCCATTTCGGCCAGGGAAAAGGGGGCGGACCCCTCCAGCTGTTGATTGGCTGCTTTCGGCCGTCGTTTGGGGAAAAGAGGCGGCTTGGGCGCGGAGGGACTGGTTTAGTGGGCGGAATTTGAATGTTAAGGATTAATGGACCCTTGCGGATGCTGGGGCAAGTGAAGGCCTAGGCTTGGGACGCCTGTTTGCGCGGCTCTGAGGGGCGATTGACCCTCTGTCCACAGATGCACCGAGTGCGCTGCAATAAGCGTTTCATGGCACCCACATTTTCTCAATATCACTATCTTCAGCAGAAGCAGCAAAGTTGCCCACCCTGGAGCCTGACGTTGCCCCAGCTGAGGGGCCTTGGTTTCAGAGGCCTACTCAATGCATTATTTCATCCGAGCCTGCCCAGTGCTCACGCTCTCATAGAGGCGGGGAATAAACTGACAACAAATCGCAACCCTGGCCTTCGCAGAACTCTGGCGGGGGAAGAGAGTGCATGCCAAGGCCTCGTGACACCTGTCATTGTTGGATCAGATGGTTTGGTGGAGGTGTGAATAAGGGGCAATGTTAGCTCTGCCTGGAAGATATGATTTGGGAGCTGAGATCCAGCAATTTTTCACTTTCCTAGAAGAGTTGATTTGGAGCTGAGATCCAGCAATTGTGTTTTGGGAAAATAAGAGTATGAGAAAACTGTTAGCTAACCAGGTGTTCAGGACAGGAGTGTTTGTTAAGGGGACCTTACCCTGATGCCAGTCATTATCCAATCCATTCAATGATCCTTCTGTTAGTTCTGTGCTTAGCAAGAAAACCTGATTCTGATTTGGCTGCTTGCCACCATTCATTTATTGACTACCTGCTATGTGCCAGGCACTCTTCCAGGCTCTGGATGCACGGTACTGAACAGACAGCAAACTAACATTCTTGCCGGGAAGATTCATACTAGCATACAAATAAGTATAATATATCATTTCACATAGTGATAAGGGCTTTGAGAAAGATAAACTAAGTGAAGGGGGTGCTATTTAGATATCTGCTGGTTTTCACCCTCATTTTACTCCCTCATATGAATATCTGGGGAAAGAACATTCCAGGCAAGTTCAAAGGACATGAGGAGAGACTATGCCTGGCATGTTGGGGACTAACGAAGAAGTCAGTGTTGCTGGAGAGTGGTAGGGAATGTGATTGGAAAGGCAGCTGGGGCCACTATGAGAACTGGGAGTTCATTCTTTTTTTGGGGGGGGGGGATGGGGTCTCATTCTGTCACCCAGGCTGCAGTGCAGTGGCGCAATCTTGGCTCACTGCAACGTCCACCCTGAGCTCAAGCGATCCTCCCTCCTCAGCGTCCTAAGTAGCTGGGACCACAGATGCGCACCACCACGCCTGGCTAAGTTTTTGTATTTTTGATATAGATGGGGGTTCACCATGTTGCCCAGGCTGGTCTCGAACTCCTGAGTTCAAGTGATCCGCCCGCCTCGGACTCCCAAAGTGCTGGGACTACAGGCGTAAGCCACCGCACCCGGCCAGAACCGAGAGTTTATTCTAAGATGAGAAGCCCTCAGAGGATTTTGAGCCAGGAGCTGTCTGATCTATGTTGCAGGTATAGAGTGGAGAACTGGACGTGATGAAACAAAACTACAGCACAAGGCTAGTTGCAAGGCCCTGGAACAGTCTAGGAGAAAGAGTTGATGGTAGCTTTAACTAGGGTGGCAGCAGTGCAGCTCTGAGAAGTTGTGAGATTCAAGATATGTTTTCAGAACTGAACAAAAGGATTGGATGTAGGGCATAGAGCAAGGGAAGAAACAAGGATGATTCCTGAGATTGGGGCCTGAGCAACTGGGGAAATAAGGGTGCTTTTCACCATAGTGGGGAGAACTACAGGAAAAGTACATTTTCAGAGGTGCAGATCAAGAGTTCTGCTTTGGCTGTATTAAGCTTGGGGTGCCCAGTGGTGTGAAAGTGGAGATGTTGAGTAAGCCATTGGGTGTGCGATGCTGAAGTATAGAGATGTGGCTAAAGCAGTCCAAAAGTCATCACGCTGAACATCCAATTCAAGAAGCCATAAAGAAATGACAGAGTAAGCCTGCAAAAGTAGAAGAAAGAAAAATAAGGATGAATAAAACTTAATGAAATAGAAACAAATGATGGAGAGGATTGAGAAAATTTTAAACCTGCTTCTTTGAAAAGCTGAAAAACAAAAGCCAACCCTCTAACAAGCTGGATATAAAGAGAAAAGAGAAAAGTAAATTATGTTACTCATGAAAAGGTTTTATTATGAACTGTGTGTCAGTAAATTTGAAAACATAAGCAAAAGGAATACATTCCTAGGAAAGTACAGCTTACCAAAACCGACTTTAGAAACAGAAAATCCCTGTAACCACAATGAAATTGACTATGTATTTAAAAAGCTACCCATCCTCCTACACACAGACACAGACACGCAGACACACACAGACACACACGCACACACAGAGAAAGAGAGAGAGAGAGAGAAACAGACCAAGAGGGCTTTATGGATGACTTCTACCAAATCTTTAATGAGTAGGCAATTCCAATCATACACAGAAAAGAAATAAATGTCTCCAAACTTATTTTACTAGACTAATATATCTACTATGATGAGCCAAGAAAAGTATGACACAAGATGTGGAAATAAGTTTTAAAATTCTAGACAAATAAACTGAATCCTGCAGTATATGATCTATCACAACCGAGTTGAGTTTTATCCTAAGAATGCAAAATATGGTTTAAAATTAGAAACCCAACCTTAACAAACTTAAGGGGAAAAACACTACATAATTATTTCAATAGATGCAGAAAAAGCATTTGATAAAATTCAACATCTACTTATGATTTTTTTAAAAAATCAGAGAACTGGAGTTCAAGACAAGCCTGGGCAACATAGCAAGAAGCAAGACCCCGTCTTTACAAAAAAAATTTAAAAATTAGACAGACGTGGTGGCACACACCTGTAGTCCCAGCTCCCTGGAAAGCTGAGGTGGAAGGATCACTTGAGCCCAGGAGTTTGAGGCTGCAGTGAGCTATGATTGCACATTGCACTCTAGCCTGGGCAACAAAGCAAGACCCTGTCTTTAAAAAAAAAAAAAAAAAAAAAAAAGGTGACCAGGCACGACGGCTCACGCCTGTAATCTCAGCACTTTGGGAGGCCGAGGCAGGCGGATCACGAGATCAGGGGATTGAGATGATCCTGGCTAAAATGGTGAAACCCCATCTCTACTAAAAATACAAAAAAAAATTAGCCGGGCGTGGTGGCACGCACCTGTAGTCCCAGCTACTCTGGAGGCTGAGGCAGGAGAATCGCTTGAACCTGGGAGGTGGAGGTTGCAGTAAGCCGAGATCGTGCCATTGCACTACAGCCTGGGTGACAGAGCGAGACTCCATCTCGAAATAGATGGATGGATGGATAGATAGATAGATAGATAGATAGATAGATAAAAGGTTAGGATAGGGCAAAAAACCTGAATAGACATTTCTCAAAAGAAAACATTCAAATGACCAACAGGTATATGGGAAAAATCTCACCAGGCACCTTGGCTCACACCTGTAATCCCAGCACTTTGGTAGGCCGAGGTGGGAAGATCACTTGAGTCCAGGAGTTCAAGGCCAGCCTGGTTAACATGGCAAGACCACTGTCTCTAAAAAAACAAAAAATTAGCCAGGCATGGTTGTGCACACTTGTCATCTCAGCTTCTTGGGAGGCTGGGGTGGGAGGATCACTTGAGCCCAGGAGTTTGAGGCTGCAATGAGCCAGGATCGTGCCATTGCACTTTGGCCTGGGTGACAGAGTGAGACCCTGTCTCGAAAAAAGAAAGAGAAGGAAGGGAGGGAGGGAGGGAGGGGAAAAAAAGTTCAACATCACTCATCATCAGGGAAATTCAAATCAAAAGCCCAATGAGATACCCTTTCAATTCAGTTAGAATGGCTTTAATCAAAAAGACAAAAGAAGACAAGTTGGCAAAGATGTGGAGAAAAGGGAATACTTTCATACTGTTGGTGGGGTAGTAAGTTAGTATAGTCACTATGGAGAACAGTATGGAGGTTTCTCAATAAATTGAAAATAGAACTACCAGCAATCCTACTACCGGTATATATCCAAAGGAAATGAAATCAGTATGTGGAAGAGTTATCTGCACTCCCATTTTTATTGAAGGACTATTCACAATAGCCAGATACAGAATCAACTTAGGTGTCCACCAACAGGTGAATGGATAAAGAAAATGTGGTACATATATGCAATGGAATACTATTCGGCCATAAAAAAGAATGAAATCCTGTCACTTAAGACAACATGAATGAACCTGGAGGACATAATGTTAAGGGAAATAAACCAGAAACAGAAAGACAAATACCACATGATCTCAGTCATATGTGGAATCTCAAAAACAAAAAAGTTGATATCATAGAAGCAAGAGTAGAACAGTAGTTACCAGAGACTGGGGAGAGGATCGGGGAGAGGAGGATGGGCAGAGGTTGGTCAACAGGTACAAAGTTATTATTAGATAAGATGAATAAATTCTGGTGTTTTGACCAGGTGCAGTGGCTCACGCTTGTAATCCCAGCACTTTGGGAGACTGAGGTGGGTGACTCACTTGAGGTCAGGAGCTTGAGTGCAGCCTGGCCAACATGGTGAAACCCCATTTCTACTAAAAATACAAAAATTAGCTGGGCATGGCAGCGGGTGCCTATAGTCCCAGCTGCTTGGGAGGCTGAGGCAGGAGAATCGCTTGAACCCAGGAGGCAGAGCAACCTGGTGAGCTGAGATCACACCACTGCACTCCAGCCTGGGTGACACAGCGAGATTCTGTCTCAAAAAAAAAAAATTATGTTGTTCTACTGCACAGCAGGGTGACTATGGTTGACAGCAATATATTGTATGTTACAAAATACCTAGAAGAGAGACTTTTGAAAGTTCCCACAACAAAGAAATGGTACATGCATGAGCTGATGGATATATTAACTACCCTGCTTGGACCATTGTGCAACATAAATATATATTGAAATATCAAATTGTACTCCCTAAATATGTGTCAATTAAAAAACAAAAATAAAAAGCCCCACATACATCCTTCTTCCATTCTCTTTTAAACCTCATTCTTGGTGCGTCACTGCGGGGAGAAAGGCCCATTTCAAGTCAGTTCCCCGGTGTTAGGATGCAGGCATATAAACACGACCAGTAATAAAAAGCTGGAAAATGTAATGAGGGAAAAAAGATTCAACTCACTCTCACTACAAAAATTATAAAACAGCTGGGAATAAACTTAATAAGAAATGTCAAAACCTGCATCAAAAAGGTATAAAACTTTACTGAAAAATCTAAAAGAAGACCTGAAGAAAACAAAAACAGACGCTACCGTATTCCTGGAAGGGAAGCATTAACATTATAGAAATGTTAATTCTTCATCAATAACTCTGGAAATTCTTTGCCTCAATCAAAAGTCAAGAAGTTTCATGGGCTATAACAAGTTAAATCTAGATTGGAAAGAGTAATGTACAAGACTAGAACTCAAGAAGTTTTTGAAATATTAAAAAATAATGAAGAGAATCTTGCTAAATTCCTTAGATTGAATAGAAGGAACTTAAGTTATACAGTTTCACACTTGCCATTGAAAAGTAGAAAAATATACTATAATCGGCTGGGCGTGGTGGCTCACGTCTGTAATCCCAGCACTTTGAGAGGCCGAGGCGGGCAGATCACGAGGTCAGGAGATTGAGACCATTCTGGCTAACAAGGTGAAACCCCGTCTCTACTAAAAATACAAAAAATTAGCCGGGCGTGGTGGTGGGCGCCTGTAGTCCCAGCTACTTGGGAGGATGAGGCAGGAGAATGGGGTGAACCCAAGAGGCAGAGCTTGCAGTGAGCCGAGATCGTGCCACTGCACTCCAGCCCGGGTAACAGAGCAAGACTCCATCTCAAAAAAAAAGAAAAAAAAGAAAAATATACTATAATCAAAATTATTTACTATTAGAATTAAAAATCGGTCATTTAAAAAATGGGACTGTAATAGTTTAAGGTCCTCTTAAAAACAGGACTGTAGAAGATAAAAACCAGGAAAATCTAGTATAGATGGTAATTGACAGAAAGCCCACAACCAGAAGGATTTTATCAATATGACAAACAACACAAACTTTTACTCCATTTGTCTAAAAATCTCTTAAACTGATAGAAAATATATATATTTCAGAAGAGCTAATCCAGGCCAGGGGCGCTGGCTCATGCCTGTAATCCCAGCACTTTGGGAGGCCAAGGCAGGAGGATCGCTTGAGCCCAGGAGTTCGAGATCAGCCTGGGCAACAAAGTGAGACCCCATTTTTCCCAAAAATGAAATAAATTAGCTGGGCACGTGTGCACCTGTAGTCCTAGCTAGTCAGCAGGCTGAGGTGGGATCATGCCACTGCACTCCAGCCTGGGAGAAAGAGCAAGACCCTGTCTCTAAAAACAAAAGAAATGACCAACATTGAGAGCCCTACATATTAAAACCTAGGAGATAAGGCTACAGAGGTCACCTAGAAAAATTAATAGCCTTAACCATATTTGTTAGAAAATAGATAAGAAATGAATAAATTCTGATATAAGACACCATGAGCAGGCACAGATGTGCATGAACACACACACACCCAGACACACAGACACACACACACAGTCACATACACAGACACACAGACACACACACAGACACACAGACACAGACACACACACACACACAGTTTTCCTTCTTTACTCATAGAAGTGCCCTAAAAGAAGAATGTCAAGAAACAGAAAGGAGGCAGTGTGTGGTGGCTCATGCCTGTAATCCCAGCACTTTGGGAGGCCAAGGAGGGTGAATTGCTTGAGGTCAGGAGTTCGAGACCAGCTTGGCCAACATGGTGAAACCCTGCCTCTGCTAAAAATACAAACAATTAGCCAGGCCTGGTGGCACGCACCTGTAATCCCAGCTACTTGGGAGGCCGAGGCAGGAGAATCGCTTGAACCCAGGAGGCAGAGGTTGCAGTGAGCCGAGATCGTGCCATTGCACTCCAGCCTAGGTGACAGAGCAAGACTCCGTCTGAAAAAAAAAAAAAAAAAAAGGAAAGGAATAAACCCACCAGAGTGAAGAGAATGTGGTGAGGATGAGAGGTTATCATCAAAGGACAACAACTTTATAGAAAGCATATGGGAATTGATTGATGAATAAAATAGGCAGTAAAAATCCAGGTGAGAATATTTGACAAGGGAGCCACAGAGGAAGTGGGAGTGAGTTTGCTAGATATAACACCAGACAATCAGAATCAGTAGGCATGTGGTAGAAAACGATAGAATTAAATAGGACTGAACACATGGGGATTAATTGAAGGCCCCAGTACAGAATGACTGTACCAGTTGGAACCTCCTCTCCCCACCAGACAGCTGAGCTGGGAGCTGGCACAGACCTACAGGGAAAACACCTGACAGTTCTGTAAAGAAATTGATTGAAATGTCAGTGGAGAGCTAAGGCTTCCAGCATGGATGCTGACAACCCCTGAACAATTGTTTCCTCATTCCAGCATCTGGGGGATACTCTGTTCCTCACCTCCCTGTCCTACACAGAGAAGAGTCACAGCAGGAAAACAGACCTATTTGCCCAACAGCAGATTAAATCCACAATACTTATCCAGTCCTTCCTTATTAAATATAAACCAGTCAGTAAATATTATCAGAAATTTGATGAAAGCCTTCAACAGGAAAAAGAGTCAAGATATACCTGTAGAAAAAACATAAACTTGGAATTCAAGAAAATTCAGGGAATGTATCAAAAAATTTAATTTAATTAACATATCTACAGAACTAAAAGAAAATGCTGTATTCATAAAACAAGAACAGAATATTATGTAAAAAGAGCAATCAGAGAACAAGAAGGAATTATTTAAATTCAAATTTCAATAGAAATATTGGAAAATAAAACTGAAGAAGTCTCCCAGAAAATAGAACAAAACAATAGAGACAAAGATATGAGAGAAAATATGAGGACTTTGAGGAGTGATCTAGGAAGTCCGTCAAGCAACTAACAAGAATTATGGAAAAATGAAATAAAGAAAAAGGAACAGGAATCAGAGTAGCACCAGAGTTCATAACAACACTGAATGATAAAAGATCATAGGACAACAAGAAAAGAAAAAGATAATAGGGCAATGCTTTCCAAATTCCAAGGGAAAATGATTTTCCACATAGAAGTACACCATCCAAAATATCCATTACGTGTGATAATGGAATAAAAATGTTTTTAGATACACAAGAAGAGCTAAGAAAATTTGCCTCTGAAATGTACTTTCTTAGGAAGCTACTTGGGGATGCTCTGCAGCAAATCAAGGGTGCAAGCCAAGAAAAAGGAAAATGTGGGATCCATAAGACAATGGATCTAATCCAGGAGAGCTGTGATGGGAAATACCAGGGATGCCAACTGGGCAGAAAGCCTGGTTGGCAATCAGTCCAGGTTGGAGTAGGAGAATGGTAGGCTCTGGGAGAGAGGACTCCAAGAATAAAATATATATGTATAGCCGGGTGTGGTGGCTCATGCCTGTAATCCCAGCACTTTGGGAGACTGAGGCGGGTGGATCACCTGAAGTCAGGAGCTCGAGACCAGCCTGGCCAACGTGGCGAAACCCCGTCTCTACTAAGAATACAAAACTTAGCCGGGCATGGTGGCGGGTGCCTGTAATCCCAGCTACTCAGGAGGCTGAGGCAGGAGAATCGCTTGAACCTGGGAGGCAGAGGTTGTGGTGAGCCGAGCTTGCGCCACTGCACTCCAGCCTGGGCGACAGAGTGAGACTCCGTCTCAAAAAAAAAAAAAAAAAAAAATTGTGTATATGTGAATTCAACATATTAGATGGTGTGATTGGGAGTCTGAAGTTGGATACGATGATGGCAAATAGTACAAGAAAATAAGGAAAAGCAATTAGAAATACCAGAAGGAAAGAACTATACAAGAAAGTTATGATCTGCAAGGAGCGGTGGCTCACGCCTGTAATCCCAGTACTTTGGGAGGCCAAGGCGGGCGGATCACGAGTTCAGGAGATCGAGACCATCCTGGCTAACGCAGTGAAATCCCGTCTCTACTAAAAAATACAAACATTTAGCCGGGCGTGGTGGTGGGTGCCTGTAGTCCCAGCTACTCAGGGGCTGAGGCAGGAGAATGGCGTGAACCCGGGAGGCGGAGGTTGCAGTGAGCCGAGATAGCGCCACTGCACTCCAGCCTGGGCGACAGAGTGAGACTCCATCTCAAAAAAAAAAAAAAAAAAAGAAAAGAAAAGAAAGTTATGATCAAAACAAGAAGCAGGCCGGGCACAGTGGCTCAAGTCTGTAATCCCAGCACTTTGGGGGTCCGAGGTGGGCAGATCACTTGAGGCCAGGAGTTCAAGACCAGCCTGGCCAACATGGCGAAACCAACATGTCCCTACTAAAAATATAAAAATTAGCTGGGTGTGGTGGTGCACATCTGTGATCCCAGCTACTCAAGAGGCTGAGGCACAAGAATTGCTTGAACCTGGGAGGTGGAGGTTGCAGTGAGCCGAGATTGCACCACTGCACTCCAGCCTGGGTGATAGAGCGAGGCTCCATTTCAAAAAATAAAAATAAAATAAAGAAAAAAGAAAAAAGCCAGAAGTAAAGTAAAATAGATCATAATTTTCCTAATTGATGGTAAGAAGAGAATCATTGGGACCTGGGTGCTAGGAAAGTTCTCTTTTCAAATGACTCAGGGACTATCGAATTAGACGTATAAGAAAGAAATATAATCCTAGCATTCCTCTTCTTGACCTGGCACTGAAAATATTTACATAGACTTTCTAATGTGAATTTTTGTTTTTGCTTTTCAGCTTTTAGCGTCAACCTATACACAAAACATGGAAGGATAGGTTTTTGTTGCTATATGGGACACATTTCTCTCCTCTTTCTGTGTAGCAAGAGTTAACTCCAGCAGGCCTGGGTGTTCCTGCAGGTGGTATTGGGGACCCCCACACCTGATATATGACCATGTATGTAACACCATCCACTGTTATCTTTAGTTCTTTGTATGTTTAAATAATACATTTAAATCTCTTGTTCCATTAGCTTTCACTAGTAAAGTTATCTTTGACCATTTTGCATCAGCTACACTTTAATTTTACATTGTCGGGGTTACTTTTTTTTTTTTTTTCTTTTTGAGACGGAGTTTCACTCTGTTGCCCAGGCTGGAGTGCAGTGGATGGTGCTATCTCGGCTCACTGCAACCTATGCCTCCCGGGTTCAAGTGATTCTCCTGCCTCAGCCTCCTGAGTAGCTGGGACTCCAGGGTGCCACACACTCTTAAACAACCAGATCTGGTGAGAATTCACTCACTATTGTGGGGATAGCACCAAGAGGATGGTGCTAAATCATTGATGAGAAACCCACCCCCGTGAACCAATCACCTCCCACTTGGCCCCACCTCCAACAGTGGGGATTACAATTCAACATGAGATTTGGGTGGGGACACATATCCAAATCATATCAGTCTCCAAGTGACTATTTCATCAGTTTAGAGTCGCCCCAGGAAAACAGAAACCACTTCGACTTAGGGCACTAAATACCAGGGAAAGGGTACCCAGGACTACTTGGAGGTTGATAGGGAATCAGCACAGCCCACCCGAGGTTGGGGGGCCACAGAGAGAAGGCCTAGAACCACAGGGGCCTTTTGGTAGGAGCTGCAGCTGCCGCCGAGCTGCTCCCCCCACTTCTTCTTCCCTCTAGTCTCCGGCTCGGGTCTCCTATGGTCAAACCCAGCCAGAAACCAGCTGAGCCTAGATCCTGGGACAGGCAGGCAACAGGACCTGCCCCTGCAGGGTGAGGGAGAGGGAAGGCCAGATTTCTTTTTAAAGACTTTATATTTTATAGCACTATTAGGTTCACAGCAAAATTGAGAGGAAGGTACAGAGAATTCCCATATTCTCCCTGTTTCCATAGTTTTATCTTTTCCAGAATGTCATAGAGTTGAAATCCTACAGTCTGTAGCCTCTTCAGATTGCCTTCTTTCACTTTGTAATATGCATTTAAGCTTCTTTCAATGTTTTTTCATGGCTTGAGAGCTCATTTCTTTTTAGCACTGAATGATATTCCATCAACTGGATATACCACCGTTTATTTATCCATTCACCTACTGAAAGGCATCTTGATTACTCCCAAGTTTGAGCAATTATGAATAAAGCTGCTATAAACATCCATGTGCAGGTTTTTGTGTGGACATAACTTATCAACTCCTTTGGGTAAATACCAAGGAGTGTGATTGCTGGATCATCTGGCAAGTGTATGTTTAGTTTTATAAGAAACCACCAAACTGTCTTTTAGGGTGGCTATACCATTTTGCTCTCCCACCAGCAAGGAATGAGTTTTTCCATTGCTCCACATCCTCACCAGCATTTGGTGTTATCAGTGTTCTGGATTTTGGCCATTCTAGTAGGTGTGTAGTGGCGTCTCATTGTTGCTTTAATTTGCATTTCCCTGATAATGTATGATATGGAGCATCTTCTGATATGCTTATTTGCCATCTGTCTATCTTCTTTGGGGAGGTTTCTCTAAAGATTTTCGACCCAATTTTCTTGGTTGTTTGTTTTTTGTTTGTTTGTTTGATTTGAGACAGAGTCTCACTCTGTCGCCCAGACTGGAGTGCAATGGCGCAGTCTCGTCTCACTGCAACCTCTGCCTCCAAGGTTCAAGCGATTCTTCTGCCTCAGCCTCCCAAGTAGCTGGGATTATAGGAGCACACCACTACGCTTGGACAAATTTTTCTTTCTTTCTTTTTTCTTTTCTTTTCTTTTTTTTTTGAGACAGAGTTTCGCTCTTATTGCCCAGGCTGGAGTGCAATGGCGTGATCTCGGCTCACTGCAACCTCCGCAATTCTCCTGCCTTGGCCTCCCGAGTAGTTGGGATTACAGGCACCCACGACCACAGCCAGCTAATTTTTGTATTTTTAGTAGAGGTTCACCAGGTTGGTCAGGCTGGTCTCAAACTCCTGACCTCAGGTGATCCACCCACCTTGGCCTCCCAAAGTGCTGGGATGACAGGCGTGAGCCACCGCGCCTGGCCTCTTTAATTGATTTTTGAATGTTGAGCCAGCCTTACCTACTTGGGATAAATCCTACTTGGTCATAGTCATAATTCTCTGTATACATTGTTGAATTCTATTTGTTAATCCTTTGTTGAAGATTTTTGCATCTATGTTCATTAGGGATATTGGTCTATAGTTTTCTTGGTATGTCTTCTGGTTTTGACATCAAGGTGATGCTAGCCTCATAGAATGCATTAGGAAGTATTCTCTCAGCTTCTTCTGAAAGAGATCATAAAGAGCTGGTATACAGTTATGCATCACTTAATGATGGGGATATGTTCCAAGAAATGCATCATTAGGCAATTTCATTATTGTGTGAACATCACAGAGTGTACTTATACAAACTTAAATTGTAGCCTATATGGATTAGCTTATTGCTCCCAGTCTACAAACCTGTACAGCATGTTCATGTACTAATTTTGTTGGCAATTGTAACACAATGGTAAGTATTTGTGTATCTAAACATATCCTAAGCATTGTAATCCCCATCATATATGTGGTCTGTCATTGAGTGGAAGGCTCTGATGTGCCACATGACTGTAATTTCTTCCTTAAATGTTTGGTAGAATTCAACAATGAACCCATCTGGGCCTGGTGCTTTCTTTTTTGGAAGGTTATTAATTATTGATTCAATTTCTTTAATAGGTATAGGCCTATTCAGGCTGGGCGCGGTGGCTCATGCCTGTCATCCCAGCACTTTGGGAGGCCAAAGTGGGCAGATCATCTGAGGTCAGGAGTTCAAGACCAGCCTGGCCAACATGGCGAAACCCCATCTCTACTAAAAATATTTAAAAAATTAGCCAGCTGTGGTGGTGGGCATCTTCAATTCCAGCTACTCAGGAGGCTGAGGCAAGAGAATCACTTGAACCTGGGAGTCGGAGGCTGCCGTGAGAGGAGATTGCACCACTGCACTCCAGTCTGGGCAACAGAGTGGGACTCTGTCTCAAAAAAAAAAAAAAAAAAAAAAGATATAGGCCTATTCAGATTGTTTATTTCTTCTTGTGTGAGTTTTGGCAGATTGTGTCTTTCAAGGAATGGATTCATTTTATGTAGATTCCAAATTTGTGGGCATAGGGTTGTTCATAGGATTTCTTTATTATCCTGTTAATGTCCATGGGATCCACAGTGATGCTCTCTCTTTCATTTCTGATACTAATAATTTGTGTTTTCTATTTTTTTCCTAGTTAGCGAGAGCCATACAAATTGTATTATTCTTTTCAAAGAACCAGCTTTTGATTTCATTGATTTTCTCTATTAATTTACTGTTTTTATTGATTTCTGCTATAATTTTTACTTTAAATTTTATTTTATTTTTATTTTCTGTAGAGATAGGGTCTCACTATGTTGCCCAGGCTGGTCTCAAACTCCTGAGCTCAAGCAATCCTTCTGCCTCAGCCTCCCAAAGCACTGAGATTACAGGCATGAGCCACAGTGCCTGGCCTGCCATAATTTTTATTATTCCTTTTCTTCTGCTTACTTTGAATTTAATTTGCTCTTCTTTTTCTAGTTTCCCAAGGTGGAAGCTTAGATTATTCATTTTAGATCTTTCTTCTTTTCTAATATATGCAGTCAATGCTATAAATTTCCCTCTAAGCACTGCATTCACAGCATCCCACACATTTTAGTAAGCTGTGTTTTCATTTTCATTTAGTTCAAAATACTTATAAATTTCTCTTGAGATTTCTGCTTTTACCCATGTGTTATTCAGACACATGTTGTTTAATCTTCAAGTATTTGGGGACTTCCAGTTATCTTTCTGTTATTCATTTCTTGTTTCATTCCAATGTGGTCTGAGAGAAAACACTGTGTGATTTTATTCTTTTACATTTGTTAAGGTGTGCTTTATGGCCCAGAATGTGGTCCCTCTCGGTGAATGTCCCACGGGAGCTTGAGAAGAACATGTACTCTGCTGCTGTTGGATAAAGTATTCTATAGATGTCAATTATATTAGGTTGATTGATGGTGTTGGTGAGTTCAACTATGTCCTTCCTGATTTTCTGCCTGCTGGATCTGTTAATTTCTGACAGAGGGGTATTGAAGTCTCTAACTTTGTCAATGGACTCATCAATTTCTCCTTGTCGTTCTACCAGTTTTTGCCTCATGTGTTTGAACACTTTGTTGTTAGGCACTTACATATTGAGGATTGTTGTGTATTCTTGGAGAATTGACCCCTTTATTGTTATGTAATGCCTTTTTTTTTTTTTTTGAGATGTTGCCCAGGGTGGAGTGCAATGGCACGATCTCGGCTCACTGCAACCTCCACCTCCCGGGTTCAAGCAATTCTCCTGCCTCAACCTCCTGAGTAGCTGGGACTACAGTCACCCACCACCACGCTCGGCTAATTTTTTGTATTTTTAGTAGAGACGGGGTTTCTCCATGTTGGTCAGGCTGGTCTCAAACTCCCGACCTCAGGTGATCCACCCTCCTCAGCCTCCCAAAGGGTTGGGATTACAGGCGTGAACCACCGCTCCCAGCCTGTAATGCCCTTTTTTATCCATGATAACTTTCCTTGCTTTGAAGTCTGCTCTGTCTGAAATTAATATAGCTGCTGCTTGCTTTCTTTTGATTATCTGTTAGCATGATATATCTTTCTCCATCCACTTACCTTTAATCTACAGGTGTCTACACGTCAAATGGGTTTCCTGTAGACAACATATAATTGGGTCATGTTTTGTGACTTCCTCTGACAATCTCTGTCTTTTATTATTTTATTTATTTATTTATTTATTTTTGAGACGGAGTCTCACTCTGTCACCCAGGCTGGAGTGCAATGGCACAATCTTCACTCACTGCAACCTCTACCTCCCGTGTTCAAGTGATTCTCCTGCCTCAGCGTCCCAAGTAGCTGGGATTACAGGTGCCTGCCGCCATGCCTGGCTAATTTTTGTATTTTTAGTAGAGACGGGGTTTCCCCATGTTGGCCAGGCTGCTCTTGAACTCCTGACCTCAGGTGATGCACCCACCTTGGCCTCCCAAAGTGCTGGGATTACAGGCCTGAGCCACCATGCCCAGCCAATCTCTGTCTTTTAATTGGTGTACTTAAACTATTGACATTTAATGATATTTGGTGCTGTTTTCTAATTTTTGCTTTTGTTTCTATTTTTGTTTTCTGCTCCTTTTCTTCCTTTTGTGGTTTTAATTGAGCATTTCATATGATTCTATTTTCTCTCCTTTCTCAGCATATCAGCTATACTTCTTTTTTAATACCTTTTTTAGCAGATGCCCTAGAGTTTGCCATATACATTTACAACTAATCCAAGCCCACTTCCAAATAACACTGTACCACTTCCCAGGTAGTGTGAGTACCTTATAATAACACAATAATCTTAATGCTTCCCTCTCATCCCTGCGCCATTGCTGTCATTCATTTCACCTGTATATTAGGCTACATAATCAAATAGATTGTTGCTATTATTATTTTGAAGAAACTGTTAGCTGTTAGATCAATCAGGAATAAGAAAAATAAACGTTTTTCTTTTACTTTCATTTATTCCCTCTCTGATGCTCTCCTTTCCTTACATATATCCAAGTTTCTACCCTATGTCATTGTCCTTCTCTTTAAAGGACTTCTTTTACCATTTCCTGCAATGCCGGTTTACTGGCAACACATTTTCTCAATATTTATTTGTCTGAGAAAGTCTTTATTCTCCATCACTCTTGAAGGATAACTTCCGGGAGTACAGAATTCTAGGTCGGTGCAGTGTCTCTCTCAACACTGGAAACATTTCACTCTGCTCCTTCCTTGCTTCCAGGGTTTCTGAGAAGTTGGAGGTAATGATTTCAAAATGGTTCCTTTTCCCTCCCCCTGCCAGAAGCATGAGGAAGTTATTCTCTGATATTTACTGTGAGAACCTGGTCAAGCTCCTGGAGGTAAAACTCACAAAAGTGTGCTCACCCCATCAGTGGCCACCCCTGAAGTTTTTCGCTCTGAAATTTGTCCATACCTAGCCTCCAGCAATTTGTCAATTACAGTTCAGGTCTCCCCTCCAGCAGTGGTTCCCATGGATGTTTCTGCCCAGTCGTGATTCTCTGTATCCACCTGTCTGTCTCTCCAACTTCCAGGGCAGTGGAAGTGAGCTTTTCTTATAGGTCTAAGAAAAGCTGTTGATTTTTCGGTTTGTTCAGCTTTTCACTTGTTATTACCCCACAGCTTTAGACATTTTGGCTTTCTCACAGTTCTCCATCTACGTGGCTTTCCTGCTCACCGCCACTGTTCAGACCGCTGTTGCTCCTCGCATCTGAGTTTGCTAGACTTGGTTCCAGAATGTTTCCTTCCAGATAATCACTTATTTCGAAAATGGGGATGATTTCCTGTGAACCAGCTACTGACTTATGCCCTATGGCCCTGCCATTCCAAGAAAAGGGTCACTGGTTTGTCCCTCAGAAGTGCCAGTTAATTGAACAACTGTCTGAACTCTTCAGAGACCCATCTGCTCTCAGCAACCTCTTTCAGTTTGGGTGAATAAATGTAAATTAATGAAAAAAGTAGTAATGGTGTCTGGCAAAGCAGAACTCAAAGAACATTAAATGGTATCAAAAAAGTATAATTTTATGTCAATAAGGAGACCACTTTGACATAAAGAGGTAACTGTAATGAATCTTTATGAACCGGGCAGCATTTATTAGAGAAAGCACAATTTGCTGGAAGTAGGTGAAGAAGAAATGGGCAGAAGTATGACACAGTCTTTTTCTTGGGGCAAAACCAAGAGAAGGAAACAAGCTGGCTAAAACTATGTGTCAAACTGTGTACACTACAGAGAATGTGCGCTATCTAGTTCCAAGGACAAATTTACAAAGGAGGATAATATATCATGCTGCAAAGGAACTCAGAATCAATTACTCAAATGGCCTTGGCCGCTGAGAAACCCTCTCCATCCAGCACATATGGAACAGCAGCTGCCACTGCCACTGCTACCTGGTCCTGCTCTCCGCCTTGGCTCTGCCTTCCTTCCAAGCACCTATCGCTACTGAACGTTCCAGATTCTAGAGGTGTTCACTTTGGTCTTCTCCGCTCAAAAGAGCGTGCCCCAAGAACAGGGCTCAAGCCAGCATCTGGAAGTGCCTGGCCCATCCTCGGCACTCACATGTCAGTTCACTGAATGAATAACTTCCGCAAACACACTTGCACCTCTCTTGCCTTTGTTATCGGTGTCAAGGAGGAAATGGCATCTTTGCGGATTTCTTCAGTGTTCTAGCCCCAGAGTCTAGCATGACAGGCAGTGGGAGGGTTGTGAGTTTAGATGGAGTGACAGGGAAGTCTCGCTTTGTAGAAATGCACAAGAAAGGTGATGCATAGAAAACCAAGCGGTGAGTAAGGAAAGGGCAACCGCTTGCCCTTTCTCTAGGCCAAGGCTCCCAGGAGAAGGAAGCTGGACGGAGTTTCTGGGTCACGGCCTGGCCTCGGCTTCCCTGACAGTTCATTTCTGGGAAAGCCAGTGGGCAAGGTTGTTAGCGACTCCTGGGAAACAGGGGTCTGCAGTCGTGCACCTGACAGGGCTGGGATGGGAACCAGAGACTGCACACCTCTGTCTCTAAGTCACACTTTGCCGTTCCAGGCTGGCTGCCCTCAAGCCTGGGAGCTGGTCAGGCTGAACCCTCCTCCCGGGGTCTCCTTTGTGTCTCCTGTCTGTTGGCACTGGTGTCCCTGTAGCCCTTGTCGTCTTGTTCTTGTCTACCCCCTGAGTTTGGCGCACTGAGAAAGAGTGTGTGGGAGAGAAATGTTTGAGAACGTGCATGTCTGACAACCTTCTGTCCACTGATGCCGTTGATGATGTGGCTACATGTGGAATTCTAGGTTGGAAATGATTTTCCTCCAGCGTTTGGAGGGAATTGCTCCATTAGCTCCAGGTGTTGCCATTGCAGTGTGTGTGTTGTGTGTGTGTGTTTGCGTCTGTGTGTGTGTGTGTGTGTGTGTGTGCGCGCACATACATTACCTGTATATTATAATGTTTAGACATCTTTTCTAAAAACTCCAAAAACGAAAACAACAAAACTCCTTCTGGCTGGAGAGACTGTCCTCCCAGGGCCAGCCAATTCTTTGAGAGAAGGAAGGGCCCTGCTGCTAACAGGCCTTTGGTGTGCAGACTCAGCAGCCCAGGCCCTTTCGTCCTCCCTCTGCCTTCATCATCCCAGAGCCAGGCGCCAGGCAACCAGGGACAAGCCCTGTGCCCTTAAGCTCTCTAAACTGCTGGCCTTGCCTTTGCTGTGGAAACCCCAGTAAAGGCTCTGGCCTCAGTCTTCCTGTCGCCCCTGTATTCTGCCTCCCGACCCCCTGGTGCTTCCCCATGGGGCCTCGTGTGCCGGGCCGTGTCTCCCACGTCTAGGACCTGTGAGGATAATCGACTCTTTTTTCCTGAGCCTGTGCTGTTTCTCACTTGACTGACCGTTTCATTACAAAAATATAAGCCGGCCATTCTGCTTCCTGCCTCTACACTGAACTCTCCTTGGAAGCTCGTTGAACCTTCCTCATGTCCTCCGTGCTCTGAGATGTCATGGTGATGTGCCTGGGGGAGGCTCTGTTGTCAGCCACACGCAGGGCATACTGTGGGCCTTTTCCATTTGGCAGCTCCTGCCTTTCAGTCTGGGAGAACGACAAGAAGCTCTGGGGACATCAGATTCCCTAGAGAAGACACTTGTAACAAGCTGCCTGGAGGGCCGGGACCTGGTTGCAGAGTTCTGGGAGCAGAGCAGGGGAGGGGACGTCGCTCAGTGCTTGCAGGCAGTGCCAGCTCACAGCGTCGCTCTGCTCCGGGTACAATTTCACTGCCTTCAATTGGACCTGGTGTCCCACAGTTCACTGACTCCTTTGCCCTCTCCAGAGAATAAAGTCCCCCATTTCTGTCAGGATGGAGGAGGCACAGTTGCCCAGGGGCACACGGGCAGAGAGGTTTGCCTGGGACTGAGGGCGTTCAGAGGACATGGGGCTGGCAGCACTGAAAGTTGCTGGGACAATAGGTTACCCTAGCACCCGGAGCTCAGAGTGCTTAGTAACCATTAGTAACCAGCTTTCACCCAGTCCTTTTTCTTTTCTTTTCTTTTCCTTTTTTTTTTTTTTTTTTTTTTTGACAGGGTCTTGCTCTGTCTCCCAGGCTGAAGTGCAGTGGCGTAATCTCAGCTCATTGCAACCTCCGCCTCCCGGGTTCAAGCAATTATTGTGCCTCAGCCTCCAAAGTAGCTGGGATTACAGGCATGTGCCACCACGCCTGGCTAATTTGTGTATTTTTGATAGAGAAGGGGTTTTGCCATGTTGCCCAAGCTGGTCTGGAACTCCTTGGGTCAAGTGATCCACCTGCCTCAGCTTCCCAAAGTGCTGAGATTACAGGTGTGAGTCACTGCGGCCAACCTTCACCCAGTCCTCTTTATTTTAGTGCCCCCTCTGCCCCCAGCTCCAGTTCCTGGGCCCTGGGCTCCCTCTCTGCAGCTTGCCCTCTGACATTCGGAGAGCTGTTTGTCCGGCTCTCCAAACCTTGTTCCTGTTGTGTCATCCCCTGCCCTTCCCATTCATGTCGAGTTATGCCCCTTTTTTTCTCCCCAAAGCTGCTTTACTACAGCTTTACTGTTCAATCTGCATTCTCGACCCAGAATTAACCTCTCTGTGAATTTTTATATTCATAGCAGCTTTATTTGTAGTAGTTCTGACTGGAAACAACTCAAATGTCCTTCAGAGGGTGAATGATAAATTGTGGTACATCCATGCAAAGGAATACTATTCAGCAACCAAAAGGAATATGATATTCAAGCAGGCAACTACCTAAATGCATGTCAAAATAATTACACTGAAAGAGGCCACATTGAGAGGATATACTGTATGATTATATGGAACTCTAGAACATACAAACTAATCTATAGTGACAGAAAGCTGATCAGGGGTTGCCCGGAGATTGGGATATGGGGAGTGTTGGGAGGGAGGATTTACAGAGATGCAGGAGGAAGCTCTTAGGGTTGATAGCTATGTTCATTACCTTGATTGTGGTGGTTTTAAGGGTGCATACCTGTGTCAAAATGGACCAAATGGTATACTTTATGTTATTTATTTTTTAAAATTAGAGATGGGGGTCTCACTATGTTGCCCAGGCTTCCCTATGTTTGTTGCCCAGGCTGGTCTTAAACTCCTGGGCTCAAGCAATCCTCCTGCCTTAGCATCCGGAGTAGCTGGGATTACAGGCGCATGCCACGGTGCCCAGCAAAATTATATACTTTATTATTATCATTATTTTAGAGATAGGTCTCACTCTGTCTCCCAGGCTGGAGTACAGTGGCAATCATAGTTTACCGTAACCTTGAACTCCTGGGCTCAAGTGATCCTCCTGCCTTGGCCTTCCAAGTTGCTGGGGCCACAAGTGCATGCCACAATGCCTGGCTAGTTTTTAAATTTTTTGTAGCAACTAGGCTTCCCTATGTTTGTTGCCCAGGCTGGTCTCAAACTCCTGGCCTCAAGCAATCCTCCTGCCTCAGCCTCCCAAAGTGCTGAGATTGCAGGTGTGAGCCACCACACCCAGCCTCTGTATACTTTAAGCAACACACACTTTGTTTTATGTAGGCTATACCTTGATAAGGCTGTTTGAAATAGAGTGCATCAAATATATTGCGCAGTTTAAAGAACAATTCTAAATTGAACACCCATGCAACCATTTGCTTACCCCTAGTAATGGAGCTATTCTCATTTTATTCTTAAAGATTCATCGTTTTGCCCTTCATATTTAGGTTTTCAATCTATGTAAAATTGATTTTTGTAATGGTGTGAAGTAGAGGTACAGCTTCCTTCCTTTTCCTTTTTTTACAGTTTCTCTTTCTTTCTTTCTTTCTCTTTTTTTTTTTTTTTTTTTCAGACAGTCTCAATCTGTCACCTAGGCTGGAGTGCAGTGGCGAGATCTCGGCTCACTGCAACCTCCACCCCCCGGGTTCAAGTGATTCTCCTGCCTCAGCCTCCCAAGTAGCTGGGATTACAGGCGTGTGCCACCACGTCCAGCTAATTTTTGTATTTTTAGTAGAGGCGGGGTTTCACCATGTTGGCCAGGCTGGTCTCGAACACCTGGCCTCAACTGATCCACCCGCCTCAGCCTCCCAAAGTGCTGGGATTACAGGCGTGAGCCACTGCGCTGGCCTTTTCTTGTTTATGATCTCCAGGGGATGCTTTCAACTTTTTGTCATTAAATATGATGATGCTATAACTATTTTAATAAATCCTTTGCTAAGGAAGTTTGTTTTAATTCCTAGGCTCCTGACTTTTCTTTTTAATCATGAATGGATATTGAATTTTATCCAGTGCTTTTTCTATGCTTATTGTGGTGATCATGTAATTGGTATTTTTTTTAATTTTTTTTGAGACAGGGTCTCGCTTTATCACCCAGGCTGGAGTGCAGTGGCATGATCTCAGCTCACTGCAGCCTCAACCTCCTGGGCTCAAGCCCCCCAAGTAGCTGGGATGACAGGCATGTGCCACCACCGGCAATTTGTGTGTGTGTGTGTGTGTGTGTGTGTGTGTCTATTATTTGTAGAGATGAGGTTTCACCATGTTAACCAGGCTGGTCTCAAACTCCTGAGTTCAAGCAATCTGCCTGCCTTAGCCTCCCAAAGTGCTAGGCTTACTGACATGAGCCACCATGCCCTGCTGATCATGTAATTTTTCTTCTTTAACATTAATTTGGTTAATTACAATAAATGATTTTATATTATTAAACTAACTTTGCACTCCTGAGATAAACACATCTTGGTCACCATGTATTATCTTTTTTTTTTCCTTTTGTTTGGTTTTTTTTGAGACAGCGTCTCGCTCTGTCTCCCAGGCTGGAGTGCAGTGGCACAATCTCAGCTCACTGCAACCTCTTCCTCCTGGGTTCAAACGATTCTCCTGCCTGAACCTCCCGAGTAGCTGGGATTATAGGTGCACGCCACCAGGCCCAGCTAATTTTTTGTATTTTTAGTAGAGACTGGATTTCGCCATGTTGGCCAGGCTGGTCTTGAACTCCTGACCTCAGGTGATCCACCCGCCTCAGCCTCCCAAAGTGTTGGGATTACAGGCGTGAGCCACCGTGCCCAGTCCAGTCACCATGTATTATCTTTTTTACATATTGCTAGTATTCTGTTTGGGATTTCTGAATCTCTGCCTACAAGTGAAGTTGGCTTATAATTTTCTTTCTCATAATGTCCTTGACAGGTTTTGGTTTCAAGGTTATGTTTGCCTTCTAACAAGAGTGGAGCCTCTTTTTCTTAATTCTCTGAAAGAGTTTGTGTAAAATTAGAACTATTGCTTCTTGAATATTTGATAGATCTTGCTGATGAAGTCATCTAGGCCTAGAGTTTGGTTTGAAGGGAAGATATTTCATTACTAACAAAAAATTTATAATTATATGACTATTTAGGGTCTTTGCTTTTTCTTGAGTCAATACTGGTAATTTCTTTTTCTAGGACTTTGTTCATTTCAACTGTATTTTCAAATGTATTGGCACAAAGTTATTCACAATAGCCATTACTTTAAAATCCTGTCTGCATCTGTGGTTATAGCCATTTTCCATTCATAGTATAGTTTCCATGTGCCTTTTCTCTTGTTTCTCTCAATGAGGACTGTAAATGTCATTAGTCCTGCCAGGGAAGCTTCTGCCTCTGCCAGGCGTCACTGCTTTGCTCCCTGCTCTAAGGAGTCACCTGTGTGAAGTTTTTCCTTTTCCCATCAATCATGTCGCCATCCTCCTGGCAACAGTATAGATTGGTGTCTGACGTGGGAATGACACAAAGACCCCATCCAAAAGTAGCCAAACTTTATTTCAAGCTTAAGAAAATGCATATTTTCTCCAAACTTAAGCAGAACATTGTTATGAGAAAAAAACTGGACTTTCTTGCACTGTATTTCTTTTTTGGGGGGAGGGGGGAAGGGGAGATGGAGTCTCGCTCTGTCGCCCAGGCTGGAGAGCAGTGGTGCGATCTCGGCTCACTGCAACCTCCGCCTCCTGGGTTCAAGCAGTTCTCTGCCTCAGCCTCCCAAGTAGCTAGGATTACAGGCGCCCACCATCACGCCCGGCTAATTTTTGTATTTTTAGTAGAGACAGGGTTTCACCATGTTGGCCAAGCTGGTCTTGAACTCCTGACCTCATGATCCACCCGCCTCGGCCTCCCAAAGTGCTGGGATTACAGGCGTGAGCCACCGCACCCGGCCTCTTGCACTGTATTTCTGTTGGAAGATCACAACCATGTTGCTCATTCTTTCTTATTAAGATTCCCATATCTGGTGTTTCTTGGAGATGTATCTAGGTCAACATGACCCAGGTTTAACCCAAACAACTCATAAAAACATGGCAGACTTTTAGCCCTTGGGAAATGAACTTGCTTTGGCCCTACTGAAGAGACTCATCTAAACCCTCCTCTTCCTCTGAAGCCTGTCCCTGAGAACTCCACCTTCCCTTTCTCTTTTCAGGCTGCCTGGCTGCACTTGGACCTACGCTCATCATCTCTTTGGCTGTTTCCATTGTTTAGAGGTTCCCCTCAATGTCCCTGGCCTCAGGATAGCTGCCACTGGAGCACAGCCCTGGCCTGGGAAGTCCCAGCAGGACCCCAGAGGCTCCTTGAGTCTCTTACCTTCCTTCCCAGGAGGACTGTCACTGAGGGGGGAGCCGAACTTTGGTCACAGCAATTGAGCTGCTTTCCAAGCTTTCATCTGTCCAAGTGTGATGTCCACTGGAAGTTTCTGGTCCTTTGGCCCATTTTGATTAGTTCCTCTTGTCTTCCAGGGTGAGAGACCAAAAGTCCTGTTTCTGTAAATCATGGCTGTGTGCCAGTATACAAAACTGACAAGACCCCTTAGGACATTTGTCTTCCAATTTTGAAACCGGAAGCCTGGATGAAGTGTCCTGTCTCCCAGATTGAAATCTTGGAAAACCTGTTTGTGACACCATTGGTTATCTTCTCTGTGCTTCCCGTCTGTGGCCAGAATTGTGCCCAAGAGCCTGGGCCAGAGCCAGCCGAGTAGCCCTGCCCTGTGGACCCAGGGGTCTTTTTATAGTTAACTTGTAGCTACAGCTGGAGAACTGGTTCTGCCTGTCTTCTGTGGTTTCCTGGCTGTGCACACTACTGAGTCGTCACCGAAGGGGATCAGGGCTTGTTTCGTGCCTGTGTTCTCCAGGGAACAGGATCACAAGACAGCTGTCCCCGGGATAATGGACTCTTGGGAAGAATTTGGCTCCTGGCGGGGGTGGCTCGAGGGCACCCGAGACATCTCAATCATGGTCATGGGGGTCTGAGTCTTGTACTGGGAGGGAAGCGAGTGAGTGGTGGCCAGCTCGGCCTGTCTGGCCCCCATGAGACTGACCTCTACTTGAACTCCTTGAGGCTGGTCCTTCTGCTCTGAATAACTAGAGAAATCCCAGGAAAATACATACATTGGATTGCATGGAATAAGGTGATGGGATGGCAGAAGAAGCTGTGGGAGCCAGTGTGAGCTTCAAGCTTCAGCACTGAATAGCAGCTCATCCTCCATCCACACTTTCTGTAGTGCTGTGCACAGTAGGGAGCAGCCCCTCTGCCTGCCAGTCCTTAGCTGGAGGTTCCTGAGCTGACCAACTCTGTAGGGACACCGTGAAACTCTGTAGCCATCAAAGACCCTCAGTCCGGGCACAGTCACAGGGGAGGGACTCATATCCTCAGGGGAGGCCTCCTTGACACTCTCCAGCATGCTGGAGGGTTTGATGAGATTCTTTTGCTGGGTGGCTGGGCGTGGTGGCTCATGCCTGTAAACCCCAACCCTTTGGGAGGCTGAAGTGGGAGGATCACTTAAACCCAGGAGTTTGAGGCTGGAGTCAGCTATAATCATGCCACTACACTCCAGCCTGCGTGACGGAGCAAGACCTTGTCCCTAAATTTTTTTTTAATTTAAAAAAAAAAAAGACGATCCTGCTGGGTGATGGTGGCTTTTTTTCTGTACAGCTAGAACTAGAGTAAAGGGGAGGAGTTTCCCCCAAAGGATACTTTTGCCCATTTGCAAAGGAAATGAATGAATGAAGATGCTGAGGCTCTCCCAGCTGATGGAACCACTATTCTGATTGATTGGCTTCAAAGACTCACCAGAGAAAAACATTTTAAAATGTAGGGCCAAACCTCTGATACTATAAAAGTGCTGGCCTTTTAAGACAAACTCTCAAAGTTAGAGTTTCCCCATGGTGAGAATCTCTCCACACAGTTGGGGACTGGGCAGCTACCCCAGCTGGGCACTAGAGGCCTGGGCCACCCTCACACCCTGGTCAGTGGTAGCACGGGGGCTGCCAGACCTCATCAAAAGCTTGACTTTTCTTTGACTTCCAGGAGGAGGAACCCTGTGAGGCACTGCTCCACTCCCTGCATGGTTGAGGACAGGTGGGAGAGGGGAGGCTACAATCAGGCTTCAAGGTTATTAGGATGGGCCGGGCGTGGTGGCTCACGCCTGTTATCCCAGCACTTTGGGAGGCCAAGGTGCGCGGATCACTTGAGGTCGGGAGTTCGAGACCAGCCCGGCCAACATGGTGAAACTGCTTCTCTACTAAAAATACAAACATTAGCCGGGCGTGGTGGTGAGCACCTGTAATCCCAGCTACTTGGGAGGCTGAGGAGGCTGAGGCAAGACAATCGCTTGAACCTGGGAGGCGGAGCTTGCAGTGAGCCGAGATCATGCCACTGCACTCCAACCTGGGCAACAGAGAGAGACTCCGTCTCCAAAAAAAAAAAAAAGAAAAAGAAAAAAGGAGAAACGGTTATTAGGATGGTCCTGGGATGGAGAGAACCAGGGACAGTAAGGGCCTGGCCAGGGTAGGGCAGCTGCTGCAGGAACAGCAACCCAGCAACTGGCCACACAGAGGGCGAGTGACCCCTGGGCGGACTGATGGGCCACACCACAGGCCACACCACAGACCACAGGCCACACCCAGAGAGCTAGTCCTGGGGCAGGGAGCGCCTCTGAGCAGGAAATGACAGAGGAAGTTTCTGGTGCAGCTTTACTGATAAGGAAACAAACAAAGACTGTGTGATAGCAATCAGAAAACATTTCAGTCAAGCAGAGTGGAAGGAAGACTGCTTTATCTTTCTGTTCCCTCTAGTGAGAATTATGTCACAATATCATTGTCAGATGAAGATGCGATCTAACACTATGCAGCCAAAATGTGGGGAAAAAAGATAACACAGGTAGCTTCAGTACAAAATATAATAGGAACAAAAACATTGTACTTTGCTGCCTTTTGTTGTATTTGTCAGCTTTTTAAAATTTGTAATTTGTTGTGATTTCTTATCTTTTTCTAAATGAATGGACACATTTGCAAGTGATTTAGTATTCTTAAAGAGGAACCCTAAATTATATAAATTTTGGTCTCTATACAATGTGGGTTTTCCTTCCTATATACATGGTAACCTGTTTAGAAATTTTAATTAAATTAAATAAGTTGAAGTTGTGGGGAACAAATCATCATGTTATCTCTTTTCTGTGCACAAAAGTAGTTTTTAAATACTGAAATGGGGCGGGGTGTGGTGCCTCATGCCTGTAACCCCAGCACTTTGGGAAGCTGAGGCAGGTGGATCATCTGAGGTTGGGAGTTTGAGACTAGCCTGGCCAACATGGCAAAACTGGGTCTCTACCAAAGATACAAAAATTATCCGGGCATGGTGGGGTGCACCTGTAGTCCCAGCTACTCAGGAGGCTGAGGCAAGAGAATCGCTTGAACCCGGGAGGCGGAGGTTGCAGTGAGCCGAGATTGCACCAGTGCACCCCAGCCTGGGCAACAGAGAAAGACTCTGTCTCAAAATAAATAAATAAATACATAAATAAATAAATAAATATTGAAATGGGAAAAGAGAAAAATAAATCATAGAATTTTGGGATATTACACTTTAACAAGTTAAATCAAAACATTTATAAATAGCCATATAAAACCAACCATATAAAACCAGGCTATTAGTAAAAATCTAAATGGTCGTCCTGCTTCCTAAATATACTCTTTCTCTCAAAAAGTTTTTGGATGAGAGAACATGGAAAACTGGGGATTTTTCCTCCACTGTTACAATGTCCTGCTTGCTCAGTCACAGGGTAAGAAACAAGGAAACGCATATTGCTATCAGGCCCAAATTGAACAGTCATGAAGAAGCTTCAGGAATCTCTACTGTGTTAAATACACTTACTAATATTGAAAGGGCTTTATCAACACAGAAGAGAGAGAGAGAGGCAGAACAACATGGCCAAATAGAAGCCTCCAGTGACCATCCCCACTGCGGGAACACCAAATTGAACAACTAGCCACACAAAAAAGCACTTTCCTAAGATCCAAAAATCAGGTGAGCGATCACAGGACCTGGTTGAACTTCACATCACTGAAAGAGGCCCTGACAAGGGTAGGAAGGACAGTCTTGAATCACTCCCCGCCCCGCGCCCCAGCCTCAGCCCCGGCACCCCCCACCCCCAGCCCCCGCCCCGCAGCAGCCTCGTGGTGCAGAGAGAGAAGCTGTACACTTGGGGGAGGGAGGGCACGGTGACTGTGGGGCTTTGCGTCGGAACTCAGCGCTGCTGCCGTGTCCCAGCAGAAAGCAACACGGGGCAGAAGTTAGCGGTCGCCCACGAAGGGAGGATTTACATCAGCCCTAGCCGGAGAGGAATCGCCCATCTTCAGCGGATGGAGCCTGAGTTCCAGCAAAGCCTCACCACTGCGGCCTAAAGTATTCAGGGGCCTGAAATATACTTGAAAGGCAGTCTAGGCAACAAGGACGGCAAGTCCCGGGCAAGTCCTGGTGCTGGACTGGGCTCGGAGCCAGCTGACTTGGGGTACAAGCGACTTAGTGAGATAGCAGCCGCGGTAGCTCAGGCCATGCTTACACCTCCCCTCCCCCAAGGCCAGGCAGTGCCGCTCACAGCTCCAGGAGCCCCTCCTTCCTCTTGCTTGAGGAGAGGAGACGGAAAAGTGGGGAGGACATTGTCTTGTGTCTTGGATACCAGCTCAGCCACAGTAAGATGGGGCACTAGTCAGAGTCGTGAGGCCCCCATTCCAGGCCCTAGCTCCCAGACGACATTTCTAGACACCCTCGGCCGGAAGGGAACCCTCTCCCTTGAAGAGAAGGACCCAGTCCTAGCGGGACTCATCCCCCGCTGACTGAAGGGCTCTTGGGCACTGAGGAACCAGCAGCCATACCCAGGCCGTACTTGCTGCAGGCCTCGGCTGACACTCAGAGCCGTGCGGGCCCAGCACACTCCCAGCTGCGGTGGCCACAGGCAGAGACCCCTTCGGTTTGAGGAAAAGGGAGGGAACAGTAAAGGGGACTTTGTCTCGCAGCTTGGGTACCAGCTCGACCACAGCGGAGTAGTGCACCAAGTGGGCTCCTGGGGTCCCCAGTTCCAGTTCCAGGCCTGGGCTCCTGACCTGCCCTAGGGCTAGAGGGGATCCCACTGCCCTGAAGAGAGAGGCTCAGGCATGGCAGCATATTCACCACAAGCTGACTGAGGGCCGTTGGTCCTCGAGTGAACACGAGCGATAGGCTGGCAGTACTCCCCATGGGCCTGGGGCGGTGGTGGCTGTGGGGTGAGCGTTCTCTGCCTGTGGAAAAGGGAGGCAAGAGTGGGAAGGCCTGTGTCTCGCAGCTTGGGTGCCAGCTTAGCCACAGTAGAATACAGCACCAACTAGATTCCTAAGACTCCCAACTACAGGCACTGGCTCCCAAATGGCATCTCTGTATCCGCCCAGGACTGGGGGGAACTCGCCACCCTGGAGGGGAGGACACTGGCCTGGCTGCCTTTGCCACCTGCAAGAACCACAGAGTTACTCGGCTTGGGGTGCCCCCTAAAGCAGATACAGCTGCAGTGACCAAACACTTAGATCCCAAAGGTTAAGGATAGAGAAAGGATCCCAAAAGCAGCAAGAGAAAAGAAACAAATAACATGCAATGGAGGCCGCTGACTTCTCAGTGGAAACCTGACAGGACAGGAGAGAGTGGCATGACATATTTAAACTGCTGAAGGAAAAAAAGCTTACCCTAGAATAGTATAACTGGCAAAAATATTCTTCAAACACAAAAGAGAAATAAAGACTTTGCCAGACAAACAAAAGCTGATGGATTTCATCGGTCCCAAACCTGTCCTACAAGAAATGCTAATGGGAGCAGTTCAATCTAAAAGAAAAGGATGTTAATGAGCAATAAGAAGTCACTTGAAGGTATAAAATTCAGTGGTAATAGTAAGTACATAAAAAACACAAAACGCTATAACACTGTAACTATGGCATGTTAAGTCCCAGCTACTTGGGAGGCTGAAGTGGGAGGATCAGTCAAGCCCAAGAGTTTGAGGCTGCAGTAAGCCATGTGTGTACCACTGTGCTCCAGCCTGGGTGATGGAATGGGATTCTGTCTCAAAAACAAAACAAAACAAAATGGGGCCTGGCACAGTGGTTCACGCCTGTAATCCCAGGACTTTGGGAGGCCGAGTCAGGAGGATCATCTGAGGTCAGGATTTCGAGACCAGCTTGACCAACATGGTGAAACCCCATCTCTACCAAAAATACAAATATTAGCCTGGCGTGGTGGCAGGTGCCTGTAATCCCAGGCGCCTGTAATCCTGCCTCCCAGAGGCTGAGGCAGGAGAATTGCTTGAACCCGGGAGGCAGAGGTTGTAGTGAGCCAAGATCGCGTCACTGCACTCCAGCCTGGGTGACAAGAGCGAGACTCTGTCTCAGAAAAAAAGCAAAAGACCTTAATAGACATTTCTTAAAAGAAGGCACAGAAATGGGCAACAGATACATGAAAAAATGCTCAACATCACTAATCATCAGGAAGACGCACATTAAAACGACCATGAGATACCATTTTACTCTAATTAGAACAGCTATTTTTAAAAAGACAAAAGAAAACAAGTGTTGATGAGGATGTGGAGAAAAGGGAACACTTGGTGTTGGTGGAAAACAATATGAGGCACAAGAAATTTAAAATCGGCCAGGCACGGTGGCTCACACCTGTGATCCCAGCACTTTGGGAGGCCAGGAGGGAGGATCACTTGAGCCCAGGAGTTTGAGAGCAGCCTGGACAACATAACAAGACCCGATCTCTACAAAAAAATTAAAAAAAAAAATTAAGGCCGGGCGCGGTGGCTCACACCTGTAATCCCAGCACTTTGGGAGGCCGAGGTGGGCAGATCACCTTAAGTTGGTAGTTCAAGACCAGCCTGATCAACATGGAGAAATCCCGTCTCTACTAAAAATACAAAATTAGCCGGGCGTGGTGGCACATGCCTGTAATCCCAATTACTAGGGAGGCTGAGGCAGGAGAATTGCTTGAACCCAGGAGGCAGAGGTTGTGGTGAGCCGAGATCACGCCATTTCACTCCACCCTGGGCAACAAGAGTGAAACTCCATCTCAAAAAAAAAAAAAAAAATTAAAAAATTTAGCCAGGCGTGGTGGTGCACACATTTAGTCCCAACTACTCAGGAGGCTGAGGTGGGAGGATTGCTTGAGCCCAGAAGGTTGAGGCTGCATGAGCCGTGATAGTGCCACTGCACTCCAGCCTGGGTGACACAGTGAGATCCTGTCTCAAAAAAAAAAAAAAAAGAAAAAGAAAAAGAAAAAGAAAAAAGAAATTAAAAATAGAGCTAACTACCATCTGATCTAGCAATCCCACTGCTGGGTATATATCCATAGGACATGAAATGGTGTGTCAAGGAGATCTGCACCCTCATGTTTATTGCAGCATTATTCACAGTAGCCAGATATGGAATTAACCCAAGTGTCCATCGATGGATGAATGGATAAAGAAAATGTGGTATCTATATACAACGGAATCCCATTCAACCATAAAAAGAATGAAATCCTGTCATTTGCAACAACATGAATAAACCTGGAAGACATCATGTTAAGTGAAATAAGCCGGACACAGAAAGACAAATACTGTGTGATCTTATATGTGGAATTTTTTTTTAAAGAGTTGAGGGTAGGTGCAGTGGCTCACAAGTGTAATCCCAGTGATTTAGGAGGCCAAGGCAGGAAGATCCCTTGAGGCCTGGAGTTTGAAACCAGCCTGGGTAACCTAGAGAGACCCTGTCTCTACAATATATATATATATATATATACATATATATATATATATATATATATATATTTTAATTAGCTGGGCATGGTGGTGTGAGCCTGTAGTCCCAGCTACTCAGGAGGCTGAGGTGGGAGGATCATTTGAGCTCAGGAGTTCAAGGCTGCAGTGAGCTAGGATCATGCCACTGCCCTCCAGCCTGAGTGACAGAGTGAGACCCTGTCTGTATACAAAACAAAAAAGGCTGATATCTTAGAAGCACAGAGACTGGAGAAGGGAGCACAGGGAGAGGTTCATCAACAGTACAAAATAACAATTAGATGGCAGGAATAAGTTCTGGTGTTCTGTGCACAGTGGGATGATGATGGTTAACAGTAAGATATTGCATATTACTGTTAAAATAGCTAGAAGAGGCCTGTCATCCCAGCACTTTGGGAGGCCGAGGTGGGCGGATCCCCTGAAGTCAGGAGTTCAAGACCAGCCTGGCAAACATAATGAAACCCCATCTCTACTAAGAATACAAAATTAGCCGGGTGTGGTGGCGGGCACCTGTAGTCCCAGCTACTCTGGAGGCCAAGGCAGGAGAATCGCTTGAACCCAGGAGACGGAGGTTGCAGTGAGCCGAGATCGCACCACTACACTCCAGCCTGGGGGCAAGAGAGCAAGACTCCATCTCAAAAAATAAAAAATAAAAAATAAAATAAAATAGCTAAAAGAGAGGTATTTGCACGTTCGCATTGTCAAGAAATGATACTTGCATGAGGTGATAGGTACACTAACTACCGTGACTGGGTCATTGTGCAACGTGTGCATGAGGTGATAGGTACACTAACTACCGTGACTGGGTCATTGTGCAACGTGATATGAATTGACACCATAAATATGCATGATTACAATGTATCAAGAAAAAACAAATAAAGCCAAGAAAATAATCTAAAACTCCAGGTTTCCTCAATATTTCTTTATAAGAAAAATCCTTGAATAGATTAAATTGTTTTATTCTTCATTTAAGAAATAGCTGTATGTCTTTGTCTTCTCTCCAGTTTTATCACAGTACGAAGTATGTAAAAGTGACAATGGGAACACTGTGCTTTGGTTTTTGCAAGATTTGAGATGTATCGATTATGATTTTCTCATGAGAAATTTTATTATGTTGACCTTTCTAAACCCATAATACTTACCTTGCAGATCACGTACGTCAGCATTTCTTACACTAAATATCTAAGGTTTTGTAAATGTAAACACGAGTTGAGCTAAACTGAGTTATAATAATGAATATCTGTATTTTTAAAATCAACCTTTTAAACTTCCAACAATAGCAGTAATTGTGTAGCCCTACAAAGTTACTCCACCTTGTAAACGGAATAAATTGTAGTGTCATATTTGTCAAATTTTATTCATGAAGTGTGATCATATTGTGCTACTATCATTTCTTTTTTTCTTTTTTTTTTCTTTTTTTTTTTGAGATGGAGTCTTGCTCTGTTGCCAGACTGGAGTGCAGTGGCATGATCTTGGCCAACTGTAACCTCCGCCTCCTGGGTTCAAGCGATTCTCCTGCCTCAGCCTGTCGAGTAGGTGAGATTACAGGCGTGCGCCACCACACCCAGCTAATTTTTGTATTTTTAGTAGAGACAGGGTTTCACCATGTTGGCCAGGCTGGTCTTGAACTCCTGACCTCGTGATCCGCTCACCTGGCCTCCCAAAGTGCTGGGATTACAGGTGTGAGCCAACACGCCCAGGCAGCCTAGTATAATTTCTAAGATTCCCTCATCTACTGACTTTGATACCTGGGGTAGACAATAAATTGAGGTAATTAGCAAGTATATTTACCTGGATAATCTCCAAAGGAATGAAAATTCATAAAGACAAAATGCAAACACACACAGTTATTTCTGACATATATGTATTCTAGTCTATGCATAAACACAATGGTGCCACACAACACTCATAAATCAGAAAATCACTGTAGTCTAAACATTGTTTTGTGCTATGCCTGAATTTTTACTTATTTTTTTTTTAGAGACCGAGTCTCACTCTGTCACCCAGGCTGGAGTGCACTGGTGCAATCCTAGCTCACTGTGGCCTCAAACTCCTGAGCTCAAGTGATCCTCCCACCTCAGCCTCCCAAGTAGCTGGGATCACATGCGGGTGCCACTACACCCGGCTAATTTTTGCATTTTTACTTTTTGTAGAGATGGGGCCTTGCTGTGTTGCCCAGCCTACTCTCGAACACCTGGCCTCCAAGCAATCCTCCCACCTTGGCCTCCCAAAGTGCTGGGATTACAGGCATGAGCCCCCACGCCCAACCTATGCCTGATTTTTAAATTTTTACTAGAAAACCTAAACTTTTAAAGCAGTAAATAATACCACTACCTGAACATCTGTGTGTGTGTGTGTGTGTGTGTGTGTGTGTGTGTGTGTGTGTGTGTGTGTGTGATGGAGTCTCACTCTGTTGCCCAGGCTGGAGTACAGCGGCGTGATCTCGGCTCCCTGCAACCTCTGTCTCCCAGGTTCAAGCAGTTCTCCTGCCTCAGGCTCCCAAGTAGCTGGGATTACAGGCACACACCACCATGCCTGGCTAATTTCTGTATTTTTAGTAGAGATGGGGTTTCACCATGTTGACCAGGCTGGCCTCAAACTTCTGACCTCAGGTGATCTGCCTGCCTCAGCCTCCCAAAGTGCTGGGATTATAGGCATGAGCCACCATGCCTGGCCGTGAACATCTTTTACTGTGACTGCATATAAGTGTATGTTTACATAAACATACATAGAGGTGTATTACATCAATGAATGTTTTTTAAAGTTTCTGTATGATGGAGTGCAGAGGCCTGGGCGCAAGGGAGTAAAGGGTCTTTAAGTAATCAATATATTTTCAACCTCAAGTATCCTATCTAGAGCCAGAGGTTTTTTTTCTCACCCTACTAGGAGCTCACAGCACTGCAAATCTGTTAACAGAGGTGCTTTTATGCTGCCCCTTGGCATGGTTATTTCATAACTGCAGCCAATTATAAGAGAACAAGCAATCGAACAGAACAAAGAGCAAAGGCTCTTCCTTTGTGGAGGAGCTAAAATTCCCACTGCTTATCATGTTACCTTCTCCTGTGTGTTGTTATCAAATATTGGGACTCTGGTTACACTGTCAAGGCCATGGGCCTTTCTTGTTCTAGGGCAGCTGTGCTCCTCTCTTAAGCAACTGACCCATGTCTCCTGGCAACTCTCTTTGGTACTGGACTTCTCCAAGATCAGTCCTCAAATTAATAACAACACTGACAAGGGTCTTCGGACCACCGTGTTTGGTACCTGGCTGCTTGGGACCATCCAGGTTTGCCCCTTTGCCTGGCTTGGGTAACCCACTGTATGGTGCACACGAATAAAGGCTGATGCCGAGAAGAATGAGGCTTGTAGTTACGAAAAGTGACTCAATGGAATTATAAAATCTACCCTGCAGCCTGGGAGCAGTGGTTCACACCTGTAATCCCAGTGCTTTGGGAGGCCAAGGCAGGAGAGTCGCTTGAAGCTAGGAGTTGGAGACCAGCCTGGGCTATATAGCGAGACCCTGTCTCTACAGAAAAAATACAAAAATTAGCTGGGCATGGTGGTGTGTGGCTGTAGTCCCAGGTACCTCGAGAGGCTGAGGCAGGAGGATCGCTTGAGCCCAGGAGGTCGAGACTGCAGTGAGTTGTGATCGTGCCACTACTGCAGCCTGGGTCACAGAGCAAGATCCTGTCTCAAAACAAACAAACAAACAAACAAAAACTATCCCGTAAATGTATAAAAATGTCACTAATTTCAATGTGTTTCGGTAAAAAGGAATGAAGTACCGATACATGCTGAAATTCAGACAGATCCTCAAAAGCATTGTGCTCAGTGAAAGAAGCCACACATGAAAAGTCACATATCAGATGAGCCACTTTATGTGAAATATCCAGAATAGAGGAATTCATAGACACAGACAGCAGATTAGGGGTTGCCAGGGGCTGAGGGATTAGGGGATGGGGAGTGGCCACGTAATGGATACGGGGTTTCTGTATGGGATGATGAAATATCCTGAAAGTACATAGTGGTGATGGTGGCACAACGTGCATTAGTAAATGCACTAAATGTCACTAAACTGTACACTTTCAGATGACTAATTTTATGTTATGTGATTTTCACTTTAATTAAAAACCACCATATTGGCCAGGCGTGGTGGCTCACAACTATAATCCCAGCACTTTGGGAGGCCAAGGCAGGAGTATCATTTGAGCCCAGGAGTTCGAGACCAGCCTGGCCAACATGGTGAAACCCCCATCTCTACAAAAAATACACAAAAAATTAGCCATGTATGGTGGCATACACCTGTAGTCCCAGCTACTTGGGAGGCTGAGGTGGATCGCTTGAGACCAGGAGGCAGAGGCTGCAGTGATTGGAGATCGTGCCACTGCACTCCAGCCTGGGTGACAGAGTGAGACTCTGTCTCAAACAACAACAAAAACACAAAATATTTTGGTAATGCATAACTTCTTGGGATGAATTTTAAATGTTTATTTTTTTATGAAAGAGCTAACACAAGTGCTCTCAGCACGATGACTTTTTACCTTCTGAAAGATTGTATTGTGAGCTTTAAAATCTCTTTGTCCATTAATAGTTTTAGTGACTCACAAAATGGAGATTTCCAGACCCAAGATAGCTAGAAACAAGTGGCCTAGCAGGACAGGGTCATGGTGTACAGCCAAGCTGTACCTTGGTGTGAATGCAGGGGCTAGAACGCATCAACACCAAGGTTTATCAAGTGGTGACAATGTGGATACCAATACTTGGAAAGTGGCAGCGCCACTGTCATAGACCCCCACTTTCCCATCAGAGATCCCAGTGCCAAGGCTGTACCAACTTCTTTCTGTTCCTTGGGTTTTCTCTTTTTTTCTTTCTTTTTTTTGGGGAGACAGGGTCTCGCTTTTGTCACCCAGGCTGGAGTGCAATGGCACGAACTCAGCTCACTGCAACCTCTGCCTCCCAGGTTGAAGCGATTCTCCTGCCTCATCCTCCAGAGTAACTGGGATTACAGGCACCCACCACCACACCCGGCTAATTTTTGTATTTTTAGTAGAGACGGGGTTTCAGCATGTTGGCCAGGCTGGTCTCGAACACTTGACCTCAGGTGATCCACCCACCTCGGCATCCCAAAGTGCTGGGATTACAGGCGTGAGCCACAGTGCCCAGCCTAGGGTTTTCTCTTAAACATGGGAATGGATGGAACACCTCTCACTGGATGAGGTAGATTGTTTCCAAAGATGGCTGCTCCCATGGCTCCCATTCTGCATGTCCTTCTACAGCATTACTTGGCACTCTGCCCAAAAAGAGGCGGAGGCTTTTTCCCCTTCTCTGGAATCAGAGCTGGCCTTGTGACTTGTTTTGACTACTAGGATGTGGCAGATGGAACATTAGGTGACTTCCAGGCCTAGGCCATAACAGGCATTGCAGTTTCTGTCGTTGCCCTCTTGGAAGCCAGCACCATAGGAAGAAGTCTGGGCTATCCTGCTTGAGAGGCCGCATGGAGAGAGAGGCCCTGCAGGATGAGATGCCATGTGGAGGAGAGTAATACAAGCCAGCTAACAGCCAGCACCAACTGCCAGACATGGCATGAGTGACCCCAACCAACATGAGGTGGAGCAGAAGAACTGTGCCTTACAGATCAGTCGATACATAAACTCATAAGAACTCATCAATTGTTGTTATTTTATGCCACTAAATTTGGGGGGGGCTTGTTACGCAGCTCTACACTTGAGATCCAGAGCAAATGGAGAGAGTATGGTAAGCTCTGGGGAGCAGGTCGCAACCTGAAAAGCCTGGCGGACTCGACTCGTGGAGGAAGACTGCTGGCCCCTACTTATTCCCCCAGCAGAATAAGTAATAATTACAAAGGATTTGCAGGGAACAAGGGAAATGGATGAGGAAGAGACAGTTCTTGTTCTCTATCTGTCCAGGAATATTTTTTGGCATCATCCTTAGTGTACTATTTCTAATAGTCATACAATGACATCTTGTCCTCTTGCCCTTTCTCTATTTCTCCATTTAACAGGTTAGGTCTGTGCAGGCTGGATAGTGCAGCTGGGACATTGAGGAACACATTAGATCCTAGATGCCTCCATGGCAAGAGATAGTATCACAATGTAAAAAATGCTTGTATAGGCTGGGCGAGGTGGCTCACGCCTGTAATCCCAGCACTTTGGGAGGCTGAGGCGAGCAGATCACTTGAGGTCAGGAGTTCGAGACCAGCCTGGCCAACATGACAAAACCCCGTCTCTACTAAAAATGCAAAAATTAGCTGGGCATGGTGGTGCTTGCCTGTAGTCCAGCTACTCGGGAGACTGAGGCAGGAGAATGGCTTAAACCCAGGAGGTGGAGGTTGCAGTGAGCTGAGATCACACCACTGCACTCCAGCCTGGGGGACAGAGTGAAGCTCCATCTCAAAAAGAAAAGAAAAGAAAAGAAAAACAAAAGAAAATGCTTGTATAGCAAATAGGTTACGCTTTAGAAAACCACAGCTATCTTTGATAGAGGAGTATGGGTTGAGATCATATTCATCTTGACTTTTACTCGTTCAAATTATTACATCAATGACTAACCTCAAGTGAGTTTATGACTGGGCAGGGAATGTGACCAACATCTAAAGTCTGTGCCGTGCCACTGCCCACGGGCTGCTTGGCTTCAGAACAAAGCGGTTATTTGCATCAGTGAATCCAAGTTGGTCCTCTTGCCTCCCATGCTATAATTGGAAACACCGAGTTTGTAAGTACAATGTCACCAGAAATGTCACTTGTAAATGCAAAGCTCAAATCATCAGATCCAAGACTCTAAGACACCCAGCCTTGCAGAACAAGGATGGAACTTGAGAGGGGAGAGAATGTGCTAGAGCTTACACTGATGACCTGGAGGGTCACAGCCTTACCCAGATGTACAGGGGCTGCCGTCAGAGTGGGGACAAGTTTTCTGTTCAAAGGCAGTAGAAAGCTTTTTAGAACAATGGAAGCAAATAATATCTCTTGTTGCATTGTGTACAAAATGTGAGACAGATCAATGGAATACACACAATAACAGATAAAGGAAATACACAGGAAATGCGCGCAAGAAAAACACCTGGGTCCCTGAATGACAGGAAATAGTGCTGTCTAATAGTGCACTAAGATTCTGTTAGAAATTTCTTCCCTAGCAATGAAAGACAGTTAAAGGGAATCATGTCATTGTATGTGCAAATCTTGGTATTTTAATTGCATATGTATCGTATAAATTAAGCTTTTGTCTGATTTCCACTGTCTGTAAGAGTTAAAATTAAAAAAATAAACACTTGGCTGGACCAGACACTGAATTAATGATTTTAACACAAAAATGATACTGAAGAGAATGTGAATGCACTAATGCCACCGAACTGTGTGTACTTAAAAACGGTTAAGATGGTAAGTTGTATGTTATGGGTATTTTACCACTATTAAAAAAAAGTTTTTAAGAAAAAAGGCTAATAAGATTTCTGGGTTCAGGCAGGAGTAGGAAGGCAGCGAAAACCCGAATTCCCCCACTTCTCCTAAAAGAAGTCCAAACACAGGAAGAATGAATGAGCCCCCCTCCTTGATATACTGGAGGAAACCAGAACCTGTGCCATCAGAAAGCGCTAGGATGTGACAAAGCAGGGAGGGGACTACAAAGGGCCCCAGCGGTCCCGACCAGGATCCACCCTTTCAGGACATGGCCCAGGCCCGCTCAGGATCGCATGGGGGCAGATGCGAGCCCCAGGAGAACTCCCGAGGGCCCGCGGCGGCCGCCGGGGGCTTCCTGACGCGCGAGCGGCGCGGCGGCGCCAGAAGAGGGCGCCCGGGAGCCGAACAGGAGGCCAAACCCCGGGCCTTCCCGCGTTCCCGGGGGTCCCCGTGCTAAGGCAGACAGAAGGCGCCCACCTGTCAACAGTGAGAACCAGAATCCACAAAGGCCAAAGTGCGGAAGGCACTGGGACAAAGCAAAGCGACCCACAGAGCAAGAGGACCGAGCCGCTGCCGCCGCTCACCGGAAAAAGCGTTGCACAGGGCCCGAGGCAGGGGCTTCGCAGAGGCGTTCAGCTCCCTGCTGGGAGCTGTTCTGGGGCTCCGGGTCCCACGGCCGTTTGCCCAGCCGTTTCCCAAGCCGCAGCCTTGCTCCGGATTCGCCTCGCACTTTTTTTTTTCTTTGGACAGTGCTAGGAAACATGCGTTTAATAAAGAAATCTAGGCATGCAGTTTTCAATTAACATGGCCCATTATGTCTCTCTCCTTCCGCTTACAGTGAAGATCAGGACCATGAAGTGAATTTGAATTTCTTTTCTTTTCTTTTTTTCTTTTCTTTTCTTTTCAAGACAGGGTCTTGCTGTATGGCCCAGGCTGGAGGATCATGGCTCACTGCAGCCTCCACCTCCTGGCCTCCAGCAATCCTCCTGCCTCAGCCTCCTGAGTAGCTGGGACCACAGGTGTGCACCACCACGCCCAGCTAAGTTTTTAAATTTTTGGTAGAGATGGGGTGTCACTATGTTACCCAGGCTGGTCTCCAATACCTGGGCTCAATCGATTCTCCCACTTTAGCCTCCCAAAGTGCTGGGATTACAGTCGTAAGCCATTGGGCCCAGTCACAAATTCCTTATTTTCTTTGTCCTACGATATGAACAACCCAGTTGGAACATAATACGACGTGAGAAGAGAAGCCTGCCATGGGGAGGGGAGCACAGACCCAGCAGGCAGGCTCTCAATGGGAGGTTCAAGGCGAGTCCCCCTCCCACCCACCTGCTCCCAGCTGAGAGTCCATCTGGGCCTCCGGTGGGCAACGACAAAAAATTCCATTTGGTTGAGAAGACGTGACTGGCACTGGCTCAAAGCCAAACAAATACTTGGTGGGCCTGCTTGGAGTTTAGCTCACACTTTTTGATTTTCTGTTCACTGAATTTCACTGCTGTAGGAACCTCATATAAATGGAATCAGATAGTTATTTTTTTTATGACAGGCATTGGGGGATATATCTTTTTGAAGGCTCTTTATAACTAAACAGTAAATAGTTTAATTACAGTGGAAATTCTCTGGACTAGATTGTAAAGGTGGATCAGATTTGGAAATAAGACTTTTTTCAAGTCAAAGAAGAAAAACCAATTTAAAAATACAAGGCAATGGCCGGGTGCGGTGGCTCACGCCTGTAATCCCAGCACCTTGGGAGGCCAAGGCAGGTGGATCAGCTGAGGTCAGGAATTCGAGACCAGCCTAGCCATCATGGTGAAACCCTGTCTCTACTAAAAATACAAAGAAAAAATTAGCCGGGCATGGTGGTGCATGCCTGTAGTCCCAGCTACTCAGGACACTGAGGCTGAGGAGAATTGCTTGAACCCGGGAGGCAGAGGTTATAGTGAGCAAAGATCACGCCACTGCACTCCAGCCTGGGCAACAGAGCGAGACTCCATGTCAAAAAAAAAAAAAAAAAAAGACATATCAGAAACAAAGAAAGAAAGACATGACAGGCTCAGAATCAATGTCAACCTGGGCAAAGGTCAGAAACGGAACAGGGACCCTTTCTTTGTGGGCAGGTTTGACATGAAAGGTTCAGCGACTTCAACTCTTCTGATTCTTTCTTCTTGAGCCCATTTTGGTAAGTTGTGTTTTCCTAAAAGTTTGTCCATTCCATCCAAATGTTCACATTAGTCAGGATCTGTGAAGGATGTCAATGGCTGTGAGGCGAGGGCCCCTTGCCAGTCCCCATGTTCGTTATTTATGGATGCCTGATGCCCACAACCTCGACTTCTCAGCTGAGGGCAACTCCTCCTGTCCTCTCGCTGCTTCCACCTAAGCCACCAGGAAATCCTGTTGACTCCACTTACAAAAGCTCTCCAGAGTCTGCTACCTCTTACCACCCTACTGTCGCCTCCCAGACCTGGTCTCCCCGCTTCTGCCCTGGCCCCTACAGCTCGCAGACAGCTGCCAGAGGAGTCCATCCGAATCAACTTCAGATTGCGTCACTTTTTCTTTCAAAATCCAACAAAGCTCCCCATTCCATTCAGAGTGAGAAGGGCCCCGCCATGCAGCCTTTCCTCCTCCTATTCACCAACCCCACTCTCGCTCCAGCCATCCTGATATCCTTGCTGGTCCTGGAGCAGGCCAGCCACGCTCTTGCCCCAGGGCCTTTGCACTTGCTGCCCCTCTCCTGTGATGCCCTCCTGGATCTCTGCATGGCTCCCTCCTGCCCTCCCTCCCTCGAGTCTTTGCTCACATGTCCCCTTCTCAGAGGGGCTCACCCTGGTGCCTTTCGAAAGTGGGCATCCACTCCCTTCCCACCCTGGCACCCGCACCCTCCTGTCTTCCTTTTTCTGTTCTCCATCCTACTCATCTCCCCCAACTAGAAAGGCAGCTGCAGCTGCAGATCACGGGATCTCCATCTGCAGCTGCATCCCGGGACCTAGAACAGGTACAAAAGTACCTAATAAGTACCCACTGAATGAATAATTGGCTGAGTTTTCTGTACCAAAGACTGAGCTAAGACTCTTTAAAAGGATGATCTTATTTAAGCCTTACAGCAAGTAAATGTTATCCCCATCTTCCTGATGAGGACACAGTGACCACCACGCTCAAGGACACAGAGGGTGGACGTGCCACATTCACACTCTGTGGCTTAGAGCGGCTGGACGGGCAGGGACTTAGGAGGCCTGCAGCAGCCAGAGTGAGATTATGAGGCTGAGCTGAGAATATCAAGACTGTACCGAGTAGGGGGCCTTGGCAAGTGTGGAGAGCCCGGCAGCTGGGGCAGAGGGCGGAGTACGGTGTGTGTTTACGGACCTCTTCAAACGAGGTAGGAAGGTCAGAAGTCAAAAAGGGAACAAATGATGTTTAACCACACAAAAATGAAAATCCAATGGTTGGATATCCATTCCAAATACACAAAGGCAACAGATAAGTGACCCGGGCCAGGCACAGAAGGCCATGCACCCGTAGGATTGCACTCAGAGCTCCCAAATGCATAGGAATAGAAGGGTGGGTGCAAGAGGCTGAGGGATGGGGAAAGGGCATGGGTGTTTCATGAGGACAGAGCTTCCGTTTCATGCAATGAAAAGAGTTTGGAGACGGATGGTTGTGACTGGACTATACACTTACACACGGTAGCGATGGTACACTTTCTATTATGTATATTTTAACACGATCTTTTTAAAGTGTCAAAGGCAAATGGCCAAATGGTTCCTTGTCCTATAGCTGTAGCAGCCATCGGCTGTTAGTGACAAAGCCCCTGAGTCAAGATGACAGCAGCCCCCATAACTCCTAATCGGCTCTCCCGCGTGGAGTCATTTAGGAGTAGTCGCATTAGAGACAAGTCCAACATCTAATCTTCCACCCTGGCCAGGGCCCCAGCTGGCAGCGAGGGTGGGAGACTCTGGGCAGAGCAGAGGGCGCTGACATTGGGGCCCGGCCTGGCTTGGGTCCCTCTGGCCTTTCCCCAGGGGCCCTCTTTCCTTGGGGCTTTCTTGGGCCGCCACTGCTCCCGCTCCTCTCCCCCCATCCCACCCCCTCACCCCCTCGTTCTTCATATCCTTCTCTAGTGCTCCCTCCACTTTCATCCACCCTTCTGCAAGAGTGTGGGACCACAAATGAGTTTTCACCTGGCCTGGGGACACACGTGCCCCCTCAGGTGCTGAGTGACTTTCTAGGACAGTAATCTGCTTTAGGCTAAAATGGGACTTGATCTTCTGTTAGCCCTAATCATCAATTAGCAGAGCCGGTGAAGGTGCAGAACCTACCGCCTTTCCAGGCCTCCTCCCACCTCTGCCACCTCCACTCTCCTTCCTGGGATGTGGGGGCTGGCACACGTGTGGCCCAGGGCATTGGTGGGATTGCACTGAGCTGGGTCATTAGCGTAATCCTGGACAAGGGCAGACAGGGCGAGCAGAGGGCCAGCTCCAGGGCTCAGGCAAGGCTGGGGGCTTCCCCCAGACACCCCACTCCTCCTCTGCTGGACCCCCACTTCATAGGGCACTTCGTGTTCTCAAAGGGCTTCCAAATAGCATGGTGGCCTTGGATGCCCAGGGAAGCCTCAGAGTTGCTTATCTCCCTCTAGACAGAAGGGGAATCTCGGTCAAGAGGGAGAGGTCGCCCTGTTCAAGGCCACCCAGCCAGCTCATGGCGGTAATGGGACAAGGCTGGCCAGCCATCCCACCCTCAGAAGGGACCCGGTGGGGCAGGTGATCTCAGAGGAGGCTCACTTCTGGGTCTCACATTCTTGGATCCTCGGATCCTCTGACTCTGGTGGGGACAGGCAGACCAAGCTCTCTTGGACCCGGGAAGAGGGACCCTTGGAAGTCACTTGGGATTGAGTTCTAGAGTCTTGACACTGTTTCAGCAAGTGGCATTGTGAGATCTATACTTTGAACCCACCTCAGGCATCTCATCCACAGAACAGGGACAGTGACCATTCCATCTTGCCAAGGAGTGGGGGGCACACACCATGCTGCTGGCAGCCAGGGTGGAAAGTCAAGGGGTCCCAGCTGAAGCACCGCCACAGAGGCAGGATGCAGTCCGAGAGGGGACTTCAGAGCAGGGGCCCAAGGCCAAGGCCATCAGGGAGGTCTTTCTGCAGGAGGGACCTCTTTAGGAGTTAGGCCCTAAAAACAAATAAGAGGAAGAAAGGCACTTGGTGGTTTTTAGTCTATTCACGGTGCTGTGCAGCCATCACCACCATCCAGCTGCAGAACTTGTTCATCTTCCCAAACTGAACCTCTGGCCCTGTTCAAACCCAACTCCCCACCCCCCAGCCCCTGGCACCCACCCTTCCACTGTCTGTCTCTATGGATTTGACCACTCTAGGCCCTTCATATAAGTGGAATTTTACAGTATTTGCCCTCCTGTGACTGGCTCATTTCACTGAGCAATGTCCTCAAGGGTCATCCATGTTGGAGCATGTGTCAAACTTCATTTCTTTTTAAGGGTGAATCATATTCCATCATCTGTATAGACCACAATTTGTGTAGCTAATCATCCGTTGATGTTTGTTGATTTGTTTGTTTGTTTTGAGACAGTCTTGCCATCAGAGCTCACTACAGGCTCAACCTCCCAGGCTCAAGAAATCCTCCCGCCTCTCTACCTCCCAAGTAGCTGTGACTACAGGCACCTGCAACTGTGTCCTGCTAATTTTTGTATTTTTTGTAGAGACAGGGTCTCACTATGTTGCCCAGGCTAGTCTCGAACTCCTGGGCTCAAGTGATCCTCTCACCTCGGCCTCCCAAAGAACTGGGATTACAGGCATGAGCTACCATGTCCAGCCCAATTGCCCATTGATGGGCACGGGTTGCTTCCATGTTTCAGCTGTTGTGAATCACGCTGCTGTGAACATGCGTGTGCAAACAGCCCTTCCAGACCCTGCCTTCCATTCCTCTGGGCCTATACCCAGCAGTGCGGTTGCTGGGTCCTATGGGAATTCTACGTTTAACTTTTGGAGGAGCTGCCAAACTGTTTTCCACAGTGGCTGTGCCATCACAATCCAATTTTAGGACATTTTTATCACCCATAAAGCATTCCCTGTACCCATTAAGAAGTCATCCTCCATTTCCCTCCCTCCCCTGTCCTGGCACCCATTCCTCTGCTTTGTGTGTCTCTGGATTGTCCTATCTAAGCATTTCACAGAGATGGAGCCATGCGCTCCGTGGTCTTTTGTGTCTGGCTTCGCTCACTGAGCATGCTGTTCTCCAGGTCCATCCACGTTGTAGCGTAGGTCAGCCCTTCATTCCCTGTTATGGCCAAATGATACTCCATTGTACAGACAGGCCACTTTTTACCCACTCATCTGCTTCTGGACTTTTGGGTTGCTTCTACCATGTGGCTGTTGGGAACAGTGCTCTGTTTGTATTCATGTACGGGTTTTTGTGTGGACACACATTTTCAAGTCTTTTGGGTACACAGGTGTAGAAGTGCCAGAGTCGGGGAAAAAGTTCACCGGTGCCGCTGGGCATCAAGCCCACCTTTCTAGGCTGTGAATGGGCCCTGGCAAGTCTGTGGCCAGGACTCGTCTCCTCTTCCACATGGGGCCCCTAGCTTGGCACCTAGCACGTGGCAGGCAGCGACGGATGTTAAAAGCCATTCTTGCTATGGGTAGCCAGGCTGGGGCTCCATGCAGCCCTGGCCTTCAGCTTGGCAGCCAGGGCCCCCTTGTGCCTGCAGCAGAGGCCATGCTGCCAGGAGTGTAAGTGTGAGCCAGGAATGCTGGAGAATCGTGGCTCTGAGAACAGGGACAGGAGGCCACAAGCTCACGCCTTGGCTTTCCTGAGCTTAAGGAATAAACCCAAAAGGAGGTACCTGGAAGGAGCTGGATTTGGGGACTGAGGAGCTGGGAGCTGATGGAAGCCGTGAAAGGGGATGTGCTCCCGGGGAGGCGCTGGGGCGGGTGGGCCGTAGAGGGGACAGGGCCCCTTGGTTGGAAACTGAGGCGAGGCTACGGAGTTGGGCACTAACAGGCCATCCGTGCCCCTGCGAAGCGTGGGGACAGAGGGACAGCAGAGACGGCCTGTCTGGACACTCTGTTGACGGGGGGCCTGTGGTTGGTGAAGCCCAAGGCAAGGCTGTGAACTCAGGGCAAGGGAGACGTGAGCAGGCGCTGCCATGGGCTGATGTGGGCACTGCAGGTGCACCCTGGCGGCCAAAGGACCTACAGCTCATGGGGGGCAAGGGGGAGGAGGGAAGCCAACAGCAGGATGTGCGCAGTCAGTCTGCCCCCCCTACACTGGAGGAGGAGCCCCCCGGCACAAATCTCGCCCGTTTGGGCCCACGGACATGGCTGGCCTCGCAAGGAGGATCCGGTTCCAGGCCTCGGCCCTAAATAGTCTCCCTGGGCTTTCAAGAGAACCACATGAGAAAGGAGGATTCGGGCTCTGAGCAGTTTCACCACCCACCCCACAGTCTGCAAATCCTGACCCGTGGGTCCACCTGCCCCAAAGGCGGACGCAGGACAGTAGAAGGGAACAGAGAACACATAAACACAGAGAGGGCCACAGCGGCTCCCACAGTCACCGCCACCTTCCTGGCGGGGATGGGTGGGGCGTCTGAGTTTGGTTCCCAGCAAATCCCTCTGAGCCGCCCTTGCGGGCTCGCCTCAGGAGCAGGGGAGCAAGGGGTGGGAGGAGGAGGTCTAAGTCCCAGGCCCAATTAAGAGATCAGGTAGTGTAGGGTTTGGGAGCTTTTAAGGTGAAGAGGCCCGGGCTGATCCCACAGGCCAGTATAAAGCGCCGTGACCCTCAGGTGATGCGCCAGGGCCGGCTGCCGTCGGGGACAGGGCTTTCCATAGCCATGGCCCAGCAGTGGAGCCTCCAAAGGCTCGCAGGCCGCCATCCGCAGGACAGCTATGAGGACAGCACCCAGTCCAGCATCTTCACCTACACCAACAGCAACTCCACCAGAGGTGAGCCAGCAGGCCCGTGGAGGCTGGGTGGCTGCACTGGGGGCCACCGGCCACCCACCTGCCCCGCCCAAGGGAATCTCTCTTCTGCACGTCCCCACCAGCAGAGAAGGCTTTCTCCCATAGCTTTTCTGATGACATGAATTGGGGGGTCCTCTCCAAATCTAGAAGGACACCATAATATCGAATATGCATTCTCAAGCCACACAGGCTTCCCAGCCCCTTTGAGAATCCGAGGCCGGGGAAGAGTTTATGTGCTCTTTCTTTGTGGCCCGTAGATGAGTGTGTTCACTGCTAGCGAATGACCTCTCATTCCACGGAGTCCCTCAGCTTCCTGGGGAAGAGCTGGGTCTGTCTTTACATTTGAAGCCAAAAGGAGGCAACATACTGACACACCCAAGGGAGGCGGGAGGGTGGGGAAGACAGCAGCAGAGGGCAAGAAACTTCTAGAACTTCAGGGTCGGCAAAGCCTGTAGCAGTCATTTTGTCAAACTCCATGATGGGGCCACATGGCTTTTGGCTGCACACCTCTGGGGGAAGAGGCTGCATTGGCGCCCAGGGCCATCTTTCCATTCGGAGCCGTCCTGGGAGAGAGGGCTCAGGCCCAACAGAAAGCTGAAAGCTCTCATCAGGGCAGCCCGAGTTCTGCCATTGGGAGTTGCCCAATCCAAAAGTTTTGCACGCAGGCCCTCAAAGAAGCTGAGGACACCAGTGACCGCCCCACTCCTGGCCCTCTCCCCAGGTCCCTCCTCCAAACCAAATTCCTTTGGTGCCTTCAAGAACATCGTGCAGGCCGGGCGCAGTGGCTCACGCCTGTAATCCCAGCACTTTGGGAGGCACAGGTGGGCAGATGACGAGGTCAACAGATAGAGATCATCCTGGCCAACATACTGAAACCTCATGTCTACTAAAAATGCAAAAATTAGCTGGGCTTGGTGGCGCATGCCTGTAGTCCCAGCTACTCAGGAGGCTGAGGCAGGAGAATCGCTTGAACCCGGGAGGTGGAGGTTGCAGTGAGCCGAGATCACGCCACTATGCTCCAGCCTGGCCACAGAGTGAGACTCTTGTCTCAAAACAAAACAAAACAAAAAACAACAACATCGTGCAGGCTGTGGTTTCCAGAAGCCACGCCAGCTCCTTGATTGCCAATAAACATCCCGCTGTGGGGTGGCCAGGACCGAGTGCCAATTAGTGACAGAGTGCCCAGACCAAACCGGATGAGGATCTTGCAGTTGACCTCAACATGACTGTGCCCAGAATTTCCTTGGTGGCAGTGTCAACAGTCTCTTCCTAGATGCCCCCAGACTTCATCAATGCATGATGCTTCAGTGCACTCTTTTCAAATGTCGGGGTGGGTTTTTTTTTTTCCACAAAACTTCAAGCATCTACTAAAGTAGAGGGAGGAGTGTAATGAACTCCGGTACCCATCACTCAGCTTCCACGGTTTCATCTCATTTCATCTGTGACCCCTCCACTACCCTTTCTTCCTGATTCTTGGAAGCAAATCCAAGACATCACACCCTTCCCTCTGTAAATCTTTACTATGTTCCTCTAGGAGAAAAGGACTCTTCTCAATACATAACCACAAGTCATCATCACACCGACAAGTGTAACAATATTTCCTGAATAGCTTCAAATATCCTAGTAGTGTTCAAAAAATGTCATACGTATTTTCAGTCTGCTTGAATCAGGGCTCAAATAAGGTCCACACATTCAGATTGACTGATATGCCTTTTGACTCCCTTTGAATCTAGAGGTTCCCTTTCTATCTCCCTGCAATTTATTTGTGGAAGCAACCAAGTCGTTCATGACGTAGCCTAACAGGCCCCTCTGACGTTGTTCATTATGATTTTTCTGTAAATTGGTAGTTGATCTGAGGATCTGGCCAGAGGCAGGTTGGATTTGTTGGTGTGTTTTGGCAAGGAGAGTGTCTCTTTTCTGGGGTGTTGGCAGCTACTGAAACTCAATGCCCAGACCAATTAAACCACTGGGGATGGAAAATGACGGCATTCGGACACCTTACCCTGCCTTCACCTATTGGTGACCAAAACCTTAACATCTTCACAGGTCTTCTTACCCTGAGGGTATATGCCACTAGGTTGCGTAGTAAAGCGGTGTGTTTCCAGTCCCTTAGAATAGTCCCTCTCTAAGTGATATGCCACTCAGTGGATATGCATTTAGCTTCATTTCTTTTGTTGCTGATTTTCAGAGATTGCTCTGTAAATTTAAACTTTTGTTTTACTTTATTTTATTTTTTCGAGACAGTCTTACTCTGTCGCCCAGGCTGGAGTGCAGTGGCGCGATCTCAGCTCACTGCAACCTCCGCCTCCTCGGTTCGAGCGATTCTCCTGCCTCAGCCTCCCGAGGAGCTGGGACTACAGGTGCCCGCCACCACGCCCAGCTAATTTTTTTTATTTTTAGTAGAGACAGGGTTTCACCATGTTGGCCAGGCTGGTCTCCAACTGCTGACCTCAAGTCGTCCGCCCACCTCGGCTTTCCAAAGTGCTGGGATTACAGGTGTGAGCCACCGCCCCCGGCCACTTAAATTTTGTTTTATAATTATGTAATAAAACAGTTAAAAGTCTCAAATTAAAATCTAGAAAAGAAGGTGTATTTGAAGAAGTCTGGCTTCTCTGCGCCACCACCGACCGCCCCTTCCCTATCTGCCTGTATTTCCTCGAATCACTTTGCCTGGGAGTTGACTTTGATTCTCTTGCTCATTGCTTCATGAAATTCAGTTCCAGAACTTTCAGGAGGGAGGGGTAGGCCATGACACCAGCTCTAGTTACACTGGTGGCAGCTCCTGTCCCCTCCCCCACTGCTGCTGGGACCTGTTCTCTCCTTTGCCCCCTTGTCCCTGCACTGCCCAATTTGGACCGCAAGGGTTGCCAGGGAAGGGCACTGGCTGCCTTGTTTTCAGAGGTCGTAGCACCTAGATTGCTCCAGCCCCTTGCACTTGCCTGCAGGCCAGAGTGTCCCAAACCCTCCCAGTCTCAGCTGCTCTTCCCCAGTTCACCCAAGGTACTTCCCAGGGAAGAGCTGCCGACAGTTTGGGGGTTCTCTGTTCTTAGGTCCATCAGCAACCCCATTGCTCCCCTCTGCTTCCTTCTGCACGGAGACTGACGCCATGCAGGTCTTCAATTGTCAATGGTCTGTCCCTGCTGCTCATACTGGGGGTTCCTGGGGAGCCAGTGCCAGGTATCGGGATTGCAGACATTGTCTGTGGGTTTCCGGAAGCTCCTTGTGTTGGGAACATATGGGGCCCGTGCACAGAGGGCAGCAGAGGCCTTGTGGGATCCAGCTGTGCTAGGGGTGAGATTTATCTGTCTCTCCTGGCCATAGCCAGGAAATCCCCATTTTTCTTAAGCTAGCTTGAGTTGGGCTTTTCTAACACACAGCTAAAGAATCTCTTGATAAACCTTGGGACTCTCCATGAGGCCTTATATGGCAGCAGGTCTGTGGCTTGCAATCCCTTCAAGTAATCTGCCAAAAACAATGTTATGACGAAGGTCCTTCCAACACAAAAGGTGTAGAGCCCTAGCAAACTCCTACAGAAGAAAAAGGAGAAATAATTCGTTTGTAGTCCCAGCTACTTGGGAGGCCAAGGTGGGAGGATCACCTGAAGTCAGGAGTTCGAGACCAGCCTAGGCAACATAGCCAGACCCCCATCTCTACAGAAATAAAAAAAAATTGCCATTGTGGTAATGCACGGCTTGTAGTCCCAGATACTCGAGAGGCTGAGGCAGGAGGATCGCTTGAGCCCAGGAGTTCCACGTTGCAGTGAGCTATGATTGTGCCACTGTACTCCAGCCTGGGTGCCAGAGCCAGACTCTATCTCTATTTTTTGTTGTTGTAGTTGTTGTTGTTGTTTTTGAGACGGAGTCTTATTCTGTCACCCCGGCTGGAGTGCAGTGGCGTGATCTCAGCTCACTGCAACCTCTGCCTCCTGGGTTCAAGTGATTCTCCTGCCTCAGCCTCCTGAGTAGCTGGGACTACAGGCGCCCACCACCATACCTAGCTAATTTTTTTTTTTTTTGTATTTTTAGTAGAGACGGGGTTTCACCATGGCCAGGCTGGTTTTGAACTCCTGACCTCAAGTGATGCACCCCCTCGGCCTCCCAAAGTGCTGGGATTACAGGCGTGAGCCACCGCTCCCAGCCGACTGTATCTCTAAATATATAATAATCATAATCATAATCAGGACACCAGTCATATTGGATTAGGGCCCACCCTAATGACCTCATTTAAACTTGGTCATTTCTGTAAAGACCCTATCTCCGAAAACGGTCACATTCTGAGGTATTGGGGTTAGGACTCCAACATATGAATTTGGGTGGGGACACAATTCAACTCATAACACATTCATCGATTAATTTCCTCATTCATTTATTTTCTGAGCATCTATTGTGTGCTGGACACTCTGTGAGGATGAATGAGTCACAGTCTCTGGTGAGAAAGACAAGACTTGTACTTGTATCTCAGTACTGGCTGCTATAAGAAATTACCAGGCTGTGGCCGGGCGCAGTGGCTCACGCCTGTAATCCCAGCACTTTGGGAGGCCGAGGCAGGCAGATCACGAGGTCAGGAGATTGAGATCATCCTAGCTAACATGGTGAAGCCCCGTCTCTACTAAAAATAGAAAAAATTAGCCAGGTGTGGTGGCGGGCGCCTGTAGTCCCAGCTACTCAGGAGGCTGAAGCAGGAGAATGGCGTGAACCTGGGAGGCGGAGCTTGCAGTGAGCCGAGATCATGCCACTGCACTCCAGCCTGGGTGACAGAGCAAGACTCCGTCTCAAAAAAAAAAAAAAAGAAAAGAAAAGAAAAAGAAATTACCAGGCTGTGCACGGTGGCTCACGCCTGCAATCCCAGTACTTTGGGAGGACAAGGCAGGAGGATCTCTTGAGGTCAGGAGTTTGAGACCAGCCTGGTCAACATGGTGAAACCCCATGTCTACTAAAAGCACAAAAATTAGCTGGGTGTGGTGGTGGGTGCCTGTAAATCCCAGCTACTACTCGGGAGGCTGAGGCAGGAGAATCGCTTGAACCCAGGAGGCGGAGGTTGCAGTGAGCCGAGATCACATCACTGCACTCCAGCCTGGGTGACAGAGCAAGACTTTGTCCCAAAAAGAAAAAAAGAAAAGAAAGAAAGGAAAAGAATAAAAGAGAAATTACCATAGATTGGGTGGCTTCTAAATGACAAATTTATTTCTCACAGCTCTGGAGGCTGGAAGTCAGGGTGCTAGTGTGGTGGGCTCTGGCGAGGACCCTCTTCCTGACTGCAGATTGCCAACAACTCATTGTATCCTCACATGGAAGAAAGAGAGCTAGAGAGCACTCTAGGGACTCTTTTTCTTGTTTGTTTTAATTTAAAAAAAAATTTTTTTTACATGGGCATGCCATGTTGCCCAGGTTGCATTTGAACTCCTGGGCTCAAGCAACCCTCCAGCCTCAGCCTCCCAAAGTGCTGGGATTACAGGCATGAGCCACCATTCCCAGCTAATTTGGGCTGTTCCCAAAGGCTCAAGTGATCCTCCCACGTTGGCCTCCTGAGTAGCTGGGGCTACAGGCGTGAGCCACCATGCCCAGCTTCTAGGACCTCTTTTATAAGGGCACTAATCCCATTCATGAGGGCCCCACTCACTCTGCACACGTGACCTAAATGACCTGCCAAAGGCCCCACCTCCTAATACCATCACCTTGGGGGTTGGGATTTCAACACAGAAATTTATGGGGGGCACGTACATTCAGATCATCATGAACAGTAACTCCTATGTGTGACAGAAGGTGACAGAGGTGGGTAGTGGTCTTCCCCTCAAGGGGGTGAGTTGCCACTAGCTGGGGAATCTTCTGGAAGGCAAATGCATATGAGCTGGGCTTTACAGGAGGCAAGCGTTTCTCTATGGAAGGGCAGAGGACTGTGGGAGGTAGGAGGTGGGGCTGGGGCAAAGGGAAGAGGGGAGCAGGGAAGTGGGGTGACTGCACACTGGCAGTGGGGAATCAGATGGAGGAGACGATGAGGAGTTCTGTTAAGTTCAAGATGCCAGTGCCAGTGACCAGCGGGCGATGGTCTCTGGCTTGAGGGACAGGATGGAGGGGAGACTGTCTGAGGATGGACAAAGCTGGAGGGAAACAGCCAATTGCAAAGGCAGGAGGGCGGAAGGGGGAGGGGAGAGGTGGGATCAGCACTGGTACAGACAGGCGGTGCTGCAGCCCAGCTCCTCTCTCTCCTCTGCCTCCTGCCCTCAGGCCCCTTCGAAGGCCCGAATTACCACATCGCTCCCAGATGGGTATACCACCTCACCAGTGTCTGGATGATCTTTGTGGTCACTGCATCTGTGTTCACAAATGGGCTTGTGCTGGCGGCCACCATGAAGTTCAAGAAGCTGCGCCACCCGCTGAACTGGATCCTGGTGAACCTGGCGGTCGCTGACCTAGCAGAGACTGTCATTGCCAGCACTATCAGCGTTGTGAACCAGGTCTCTGGCTACTTCGTGCTGGGCCACCCTATGTGTGTCCTGGAGGGCTACACCGTCTCCCTGTGTGGTAAGCCAGTCGGGGCCCAGGCTCAGCGGAAACCACTCATTCACCCTGCAAGCCCCTCCGGCCACCTCATGATGATCTGGGCCCAGCTGCTCCTGTAGGCCTGTCTCCCTCCACATCTGTGCCTCACATCCATACACTGAAGGGTTCTGGAGGCTTCCATCTGAACACTCACATTAAATTCAGCTCCCTTGAGTCAAACATACCCTGAGTTCCTACTCTTGAGTCAGGCTCTGCCCAGGGACAGCCAGTTTGGAGCTGTGGGGCTGGTGTGGGAGGAGACAGATACAGAGCTAGACAACCCCAGAACAGTAGGGGGGCGGGGACTCTGGGCACCCTGGACAGAACTCCCCTGCAATTAGGGATGCCTGCTCTTTCAGCTCACCAGCATCTGCTTTTCCCGGAGGAGACACAATTCCCAGATCCTCTCCCCATCCCTATCACTAATATCTCTGTGGGCCACTATTCCGCTCAGGTCAGGAGACAGTGGCCGAGAGGTACTAGCGTGCCAGGCTCTGTGCTAAGGAGGGGGCCCTATAGCCAGACGGCGACCACACAGTACCATCATCAGTCCTCTCAGACAAGAAGGGGCCTGGGGGAGGTGGTGGAGGAGCGGCTGGGAGCAGTTTGTGGTTCGAGTGGGTAGAGTACCACCAAGCAGCCGTGGCTGCTGGACACGAGGTGGGCAGGCCCAGGTCTCAGAGGCCTCAGACGTCACGCCCAGGAGCTGGGACTTTCTTTCAGGAGGAGGAGACCCCACATCCAGCAGCAGCAGCTCCTGCTCTTGCCTCCCCACCACTCTTAGCAGCCTCCCCAACCCCACCCCCTGTTAACTGCCTCAAATTGTACCCACAATGGCCCAGACCAGAGAGGGTGCTTGTCCAAGTCCCGGCACTACCCCGATAGTCTAGAAGGGGAGCCAAGGGAGGGTCAGGCAGAGAAGGTCCATCCCCAGGTCCGAGTGCTCTCTGCAGCAGGCATGGCCTCGGTGGTCACACGACCCTTCCCGAGTGCCCCCCTGCATCTCCGCCCACGTCTGTCTCCGTTTCTGCCATGGTCTCCCGCTCACCCTTGCCTCTGCTCATGGTCTGTTCTTGGGTCAGTCAGGTGCCAAGCAGCCAGCACTTCCCCACCACTTTTGGTCCACGGATGCCCTTGGCCATCTGGGAAGCCTGTGGACCCCATCTCAGGAGAATTTTTGCAAACGCATAAAATGAGACCCATAGGATTACAAAGGCAGCAAATTATATTGAAATACAGTTATCAAAGTATTAAACATTCATCAGTAACATAGTCTTTAGTTAAAAGCATTTATTGGCCAGGCTCATGCCTGTAATCCCAGCACTTTGGGAGGCTGAGGTGGGAGGACTGCTTGCCTCCAGGAGTTTGAGACCAGCCTGGGCAACATAGTGAGACCTCTTCTCTACAACAAATAAAAACAGCTGGGCGTGGTGGCACACCAGTAGTCCCAGCTACTCAGGAGGCTCAGGCGGGAGGATCACTTGAGCTCTGGAGGTCAAGGCTGCAGTGAGCTATGATGGCACCACTGCACTCAGCCTGGGCAACAGAGTGAGATTCTGTCTCAAAAAGTAAATAAAAATAAAAGCATGTATTAAACGTATTAGTGACACCACTCAGTACTAAGGTATTAAATAACAGGATCCCGCCTGACAATCACTGTTATTTCAGAGTAGTGATGAACATAAGTGGTATTCGAACTCTCTGCCACCTCTATGAATTGACAGGAAAACATCTGTGACCTCTCTTGCTGACCTAGTCACAGGTACTGCTAATACTGCCACGTTCATAATGGAAGGAAATGCCCAGTGTCTGTTCGAGGTTGGTGGAAAGAAAGATGTCGTTTTTTCCACCTCAGTCCGTGGAGCCCTGAATTCTGTGTGCAGACGTTTGGGGTCTAAGCAGGACAGTGGGAAGCTTTGCTTCCCACCTTTGCTTTGGCTCAAAGCCCTCATCTGTCTGCTCTCCCCATAGGGATCACAGGTCTCTGGTCTCTGGCCATCATTTCCTGGGAGAGGTGGCTGGTGGTGTGCAAGCCCTTTGGCAATGTGAGATTTGATGCCAAGCTGGCCATCATTGGCATTGCCTTCTCCTGGATCTGGTCTGCTGTGTGGACAGCCCCGCCCATCTTTGGTTGGAGCAGGTAAGGGTGCGAGGACGCAAGATGGAGTGGGCAGGGTCAGACTCTGTGACCTTAAGGCAAATCACTTCCTTTCTCTGGGCCCCTCTGAGCGTGCAATGTCTATCAATGTATGAATGTGGCTGCAACATAGGAAAGGCTCTGTGGTCCCCGAACCTCTGGAAACATATTTATCCCAAGCACGATCAGGTCACAGGCGCACACGCAGCTCAGGCCATCAGCACAGCTGTCAGTGAACGCATAGCGTGTTTGCATTCCAGGTCTCTTCCTTGCACACGCTGCCGCACCACGCCCCCCACCTTTCAGAGGCTGCTTGGGTCATAGATCCACCTGGGCCTACAGAGCACATGTCCCGGCCAGGCCAAGCAAGTGGCTCAAATGTTTGATTGGGGTGGACTGGATGGGACAGCATTTCACTGTTTTATCGACAAGCTCGTGAATAAGTTCTCGTGGTGTTTGGAGAGGGAATGTTCTTTCCTCGAGAACGTTCCACAATTCTGGGAAACAAACCTTGTGGAAGCCTGTCTCTGTCGCCCGCCCTCCTCATGCCGCCATGCCCCACACAGCTGCCCGTTATCAAACATGTGTGGTGAGCTGACCCTGGTGGAGGCTCTCCCGTGGGTTATCTCATTTAATCCTCCAGGCCACTAAGTGAGCAGGGCCCTTTATTTCAGTCATGGCCTAGCTGACCTCAGATAAAAGACTCAGCTCTTCATGGGTGTTCTCAGAAGGTCAGGGCAAGAAGGAACCTCACAATCCCTTTGTAAAGAAGGGGAGTGATTGGGAAGATGAAAATGTCCTGGAAGCAGATAGTGGAGATGGTTGCACAGCATTGTGAATGTACCAAAGGTCACAATGGTACTTTTTTCTTTTTTTGAGACAGGGTCTCACTCTGTCACTCAGGCTGGCACAGTGCAGTGGTGTAATTATGGCTCACTGCAGCCTCCACCTCCTGGGCTCAAGTGATCCTCCTACCTCAGCCTCCTGAGGAGCTGGGCCTACAGATGCACCACTTCACCCAGCTAATTTTTTTTATTTTTTGTAGAGACAAGATCTCACTATGTGTTCCAGGCTAGTCTTGAACTCCTGGGCTCGAGCAATCCTCCTACCTCTGCCTCCAAATGTGCTGGGACTATAGGCGTGAGCCATTGTGCCTGGCCTATAATGGTACATTTTATGTTATGTGTATTTTACCACAATTCAAAAAGAAGAAAGGCATAACATCCAAAAATGGACAAGGATTAACCAAAATCCTACCCAACGGTTTTGTTTTGGGTTGATGAAAATGTTCTGGAAGCAGAGGTGGTGACTGCCACAGAATTGATCACTTCAAATTGGGTAATCTCATGCAACATGAATTTCACCTCAATTTAAAAAAACAAACCCCACCCCAGTTAGCACCATGCCTGGGCCGGGGGTCCTGGGTCACCCCACCCTGCATCAGGACTGGCTGCCGGCCCTTCTCTCCAGGTACTGGCCCCACGGCCTGAAGACTTCATGCGGCCCAGACGTGTTCAGCGGCAGCTCGTACCCCGGGGTGCAGTCTTACATGATTGTCCTCATGGTCACCTGCTGCATCATCCCACTCGCTATCATCGTGCTCTGCTACCTCCAAGTGTGGCTGGCCATCCGAGCGGTAAGCCCCCCGATTCCTCCTGGCCTCACCCGCCTCCTGCCCCTAAGCTGCTCTGCCCTCGAATCAGTCCACTCAGACTCCTAAACTATTTTTCCAAAAATCCTTAGAGAAGAGGATTTTACCCCTATGAGAAAATATTAAGATCCAGCGATGAGAATCAGGTGATTTCTTTGGGACTGTACCAGTGGCTGCAGGTTCAGCCCCAGCCCCGTTGTCCTCAGCTCTGTGAGACGGGAAAGCACTGCCACTCCCTCCCTGGAGGAGTCCACTAAGGGAACAGAGGTGTGCCTTGCCCCAACCCTGGACAGTTCTCCCCGGGGTGGAAAGGCTGCCTTTCCCACAGAGTAGAGTGGAGCAGCCACATCAGCAAATGACACCTGCAAATCAAGGCGTGTTTTTATGAGGCTGCCACCAGAGTACCCTTGTCCTTTTCATAGGCTGTGGGGCCGACCAAGGAGTGGACCCGAGAGTGCCATTTGCCCCCCTGACCCACTCTCCACCTCCATGTCTGGCCCTCTGCCCTGGGAAGCTGATCCTGTCCACAGCCGTCACCCCCCACCCCTAGACTAGGCTACCACTGGGAGCCCTTCAGGAAGTCAGAGCAAGGGAGGAGAGCCAGGCTGGTTCTTTTCTGTTAGCAGTGGGAGCCCTTTCAGGGTGCTGGCTTTCCTATATGAAGCTGCCTGTGCCCACAATTGGATGGGCATGCCTGCCAAGCTCTCTCTAGAGGAGTCTGTGAGCCTGTGAAAGGCCCCCTCACCCCGTCACCTTGGGGTGAAGGCTCCCACAGGTACCCAACCATGGCTTCGGCTGTATTAGTCTGGGATGGTAGAGCCCCAGCTCCACAATGTGGCCCCAGCTCTGCTGTCTCAGCCATCCCTGCATTCCAGCCCTCACACTCCCTCTCTCATCCCCACTCATCTGCCTGCCATCAGTCCCTCATCCCTGGCAGGCGGTGGCTGCCCTCTGGCCTCCCCCACAGTGCCTCTGCCTGGAGGCCATTCGTCTCCTTCCTCCCAGCAGGCATGAAGGAGCCACCCCACCAAAGCTGCCCTCAGCTGCCTCACCGTGAGTCCAGGGCAGGATTTAGTCCACACAGTGGCCAACCTGGCCTAGGAAGCCTGAGGGAAGTGTATGCATTGCTCTGACACTCCCATCGCGCACCCCGCCAGCCACTGCTTTTGCCTCCCCCGCCATCTCCACCTTGTTAACTCCTTCATTCTCCACGCCCAGTCATCAATCAAATCAGGCCTCCATGCTCAGGCCTGAGCGCAGGACACGACAGTCTGTTAAGGGATCAGGTGAAGCAAAGGAGCTTGTTAGATCCAGCTCTGGGGTCATCTTAGGCCACGCCTAGCTGCATGCCACCTCCAATTCTAGAACTCCCCCAGGGCCAGCCTGAGGCAGCCATGTCTGCCTGGGGCCGGCTGTGCTCCACTCAGGGCTGGAAGATGGCTGCTGGGCTCCTCTCCTCCTCCCCACAACTCCCTATGCCTGGGTCACCTGCCTCTTGCTGCCCTCCAACCCCCGACTCACTATCCCTGTCTCCCTCAGGTGGCAAAGCAGCAGAAAGAGTCTGAATCCACCCAGAAGGCAGAGAAGGAAGTGACGCGCATGGTGGTGGTGATGATCTTTGCGTACTGCGTCTGCTGGGGACCCTACACCTTCTTCGCATGCTTTGCTGCTGCCAACCCTGGCTACGCCTTCCACCCTTTGATGGCTGCCCTGCCGGCCTACTTTGCCAAAAGTGCCACTATCTACAACCCCGTTATCTATGTCTTTATGAACCGGCAGGTAAGCAACACCATCAGCAGATCCCACTCAAAATACCGTGTGCCCTAGAAGGGTGCAGTGATGGCCCCACCTGGCATCATGTCTCTGATAAGAAGCCCGCGGAGCACCTGGGGGACCCTCCAGGGAAATGACCGGGAAAGGCTCAGCGTGTGACCCAGCCCCAGCCAGAGCTCCAGCTGGCCCTTAGCAGAAGGCTTAGGTGTGCCCTCTGGAATCCTTTATAGACTCGGCCTGAGGGTGGCATTTCCCAAAGCGTCTGTGTGCCGTGTGCTCTTCCCTTCCGGTGGCCCTAGAACTATGGCTGCCGAGCTTCAGGGGCTCTCCTGGCGTTCAGACGCTCTAGGAGTTGGTGAGCCCTAGGTACATCCACCCTAGGTGTGCCCCTCTTCTGTTCAGACTCGACCCTTCTCAACCTTCATCTCTCCATTTTCAAAGCGTAACCTCTGGAATTTGTGTTCCTATAAGAACAAAAGCCGGCCCTCCTTGGCTACACTGACCAACAGTTCAAGAGCTTTCACGAGTTCGTGGGTTAGTTCAGGGGGGACGTGCTGTGGTCCTGCCCAGAGGCAGCCTCCTTAGCTGGCATATTGGGCCTCAGCAGCAAGCTGCTCACACACCTAAATCCCCCCACCTCCTGCAGGTTACAGGCTTCATTAAAGCGCAGCTGTGATGTGACTTGATGGTGGCCAGAAAGGTGTGCAGAGGCCTCCCATTTCACCAGGCCCAGTCCATCCCTTCCACTGGGCTCTTCCTTGCTTCTCCATCTTAGAGCCACTCAATGGCTCCAGCCCCTTTGGCTCAGCTTTGACTCACACAAGCCAAGTCTGCAGAGTTCATTAAGGGTTCATTCTCTCTGGTAACTTTTAAACAGTAAGTAGGACCACGCCTGCAGTGGATTTCCGGGAACTCGCTGTAGCACACTGATGCCCAGAGTGTAGTTCTATCCCTGACCCCTGTTTCCTGACTTTCATGAGGATCTTTTTTAGGTTTCTGGAATCCTAAACTATCTTGCCAAGTACTGTCTTTACTGGATTATTTCCATTCTCCTTTCCAGAACTCCCCCTGGACAGGGGGAGACAGATGTCTGCACTTCTGGACCTCACCAGGCCTCGAACTTTGCTTTTACCCTTTCCACATAATTATCCTGTCCTGCCACATTCTGCGAGAATTTTCTGGAACGCAGTTCCATGAAGACAGCAAATTTTGCTCAGGACAGAGTCTGGCACACAGTGGGTGCTCAAGCAGCAGCTGCTGAATGGATTCCTCAGCCCTATCTCCCAGCTCTTCAGCCGAGCTGATTCTGCTGTTCGTCCCGTTTCTTATGTTATTAATTTCAACCATTATATTTTTTATTTTTGAGGGTTTTGATGATAGAGGGAGTTAGAGCTAGTCAAGAGTAGGCCTGAAATATTTAGAAAATGCCTTTGGTCTGGGTCCTCAAAGCATTGTGGTTACTTCAGTGATGACACAGGACATGATTTGAGACATTCATATGGCCCAGATCTCTTTGGGGTGAAGCAGCAAAGACAGACCCCTCCTGGTACCGGAAGACGCTTGGCTGGAGAGATGAGGTAGGGGCTAGATTGTCATTACCTAGGCCTCACCTTGCCCCAGATCCATGGACTGGAAAAAACATGACAACCACATGCCTTTTCATTAATATTCCTCTGAGCCGCTCACCAGACAGTCTGGGGACAGGTCACCACTGCCCCTTAGCTGTCACTGTGGATGAGTGTCATGGGGCTGCCGTCACAAACTACCACAAACTCAGTGGCTTCAAACCACAGAAATGGATTCTCTCAGGGTTCTGGAAATCTTGAGTCTGAAATCAGGGTGTTGGCAAATGGAAAGGTTCCCTATGGAGGCCGAGAGGGAGAAGCAGCTGCAGGGCTGCCGGCAGTCTTTGGCGTTCCTTGACTCCAAGGTGTGTCACCCCAGTCTCTGCCTTCATCTTCACGTGGCCTTCTTCCCTCTGTCTGCGTGTCCGTGTCCAAGCGTTCCTTTTCTTATCAGGACACCAGTCATTCGATTAGGGCCCACCCTGCTCCAGTGTGACCTCATCTTAACCTGAACACGTCTTTTGGGGGACCCACTTCAACCCACTGTAGTCACCATCAACTGCTAAGTCAGATGACATCCCCGCGTGTGAGGGAGAAATAATCCAAGCCTTCCTCCATCCCCCATGGGATTCGGAATGGGTGAAGGGAAGGCTCGGGCACGTACATTCAGCACAGTGCTCCACCCTTCCCTGCTCTGCTCAGTAACGCTTTCTGTCCTTCCAGTTTCGAAACTGCATCTTGCAGCTTTTCGGGAAGAAGGTTGACGATGGCTCTGAACTCTCCAGCGCCTCCAAAACGGAGGTCTCATCTGTGTCCTCGGTATCGCCTGCATGAGTTCTGCCTCCTACCCATCCCGCCCACCGGGGCTTTGGCCACCTCTCCTTTCCCCCTCCTTCTCCGTCCCTGTAAAATAAATGTAATTTATCTTTGCCAAAACCAACAGAGTCACAGAGGCTTTCACTGCAGTGTGGGACCACCTGAGCCTCTGCGTGTGCAGGCACTGGGTCTCGAGAGGGTGCAAGGGGGATAAAGAGGAGAGAGCGCTTCATAGACTTTAAGTTTTCCCGAGCCTCATGTCTACCGATGGCGTGAAAGGACCTTGGCAAAACAGAAGTGTGAGGCAGGTGGGCGTCTATATCCATTTCACCAGGCTGGTGGTTACATAATCGGCAAGCAAGAGCTGTGGAGGGGCTTGCTGGATGCCCTCAGCACCCAGGAGGAGGGAGGGAGCTAGCAAGCTAAGGCAGGTGGCCCTCCTGGCCCCTTAAGGTCCATCTGCTGGAGGCCCAGAGTCCTTGGAGTACAGTCTACACCTGGAGGGGACCCATTCCTGCCAGTCTGTGGCAGGGATGGCGCGCCACCTCTGCCAGGCCAGGACCCCAAGCCCGATCAGCATCAGCATGGTGCAGGTGCACAGGCGTGAGCTGATCAGTGACGAGGGGCAGGCACACAAGGTGGAGACAAAGACCAAGAGGACAGTTGCCAGTGAGAGGCGCGGACTCAGGAACTTGAACAACATCTGCGGGGGACGGCTTTGGAGGTGCTCCACTGCCTCCAGTTGGGTGACTTGCTGTAGCATCTCCAGCTTGGATATTCGACTCTTGAAGGTCTCCGTGATCTCCTGCAGGAGACGAAAATGCACGCACCAGAAGTCAGCACAGAGTTGTGGTCGTTTATTGAGTTCTTAGGGGTGAGCAGAAAGCACTGTGGAGTGGGTATTCGAGGAGGGAAGCAGAGAGCCTAGAGCACATTCAGGGCAGAGGGGAGGGCGCAGGCCCTCCAGCAACAGGGAAAGCTTCATCTGACCCGGCTGCACTCCCCCATCCACTGTCTCCCGAAGCTGAGGACCTGGTCAAGACACAGCTACCCAGGGACGGGGGTGGGCGCTATGGGAATGGAAAAGTGAGGAGAGGGAAGCCAGGTCTAAGGAGGGGTTCTGAGAGGGCGCTCCCTACACCTGCAGCCGCAGCAGAAGCAGCTCCACCCCAGATCTCCCGAGTCAGAGGCTCACGGGTGAGCACTGCAGCACCAGAGTGGCAAAAGCAGCTAAGCCAGATGGTGGGAAGCGGAGCGTGAGTGTAAAGATCAGATGCTGCTAGCTCTGAAACAAATGTGTGTGGCCATTGAACCCTCAGGAGGGGGCAGCTCGAGGACCCGTGTCTTGCTTTGGTTTGGGGGTATCAGAATAGATTCGCTCATCCCTCCAGTCTTCTTGCAAGGCTCCCCCAGGAGGTTCTCACCCATATTTCCTTGGCTCTCTCATAGGATAGATAGGCCATTCTCTCTTCGCTGCAGGCCAGATTGTGTTTGAGGTTGTAAATCTCATTCAGCTGTCCCTGCAGGCGACCATTCACCTGTTCTTCCATCAATGCTTGCCTTGGGAGCAAAAGAGAAAGTGAGATTCCTTCAGTACCTCACCCAGAGCTCATGCCAACAGCGAGCGGTCCTGACCTAGACTAGATTCGGGTTCAGCTTCTGCCTTCCTCCCCGCTCCCCAGGCTCTAGGGAAAGCCTGCCTCCCACTCCAGGTCTGCCTGGGAACACCCCAAACACACACCAGCCACACGCACACCAATATTCATATATATTTTATATGTAGTTACTCTTCTGTAACAGCTTTACAAAAATAGCCACAGACTAGAAGTTGTAGAAATGACAGTGTGAACTATCTGTGTGTGCTCTTCAGTTCCGCAAATCCCCCAGGACCAGTGTTGAGCACGAAGTCTAGCCTGCAGTTTAGCCTGCAGTTACTCTATAGAAACATGGTGACTATAAGGATTGAAAAGCCACAAAAGACCACAGATTCCAGTACAATTCCATTAGTTACGAAATGTCCAGAATAGGCAAATCCATAGAGACAGAAAGCAGATTAGTGGGTGCCAGGGGCTGGGGGTGGGGGATGGGCAGTGGCTGCTAATGAGTACAGGGTTGCTTTGGGGCTGGTGAAAATATTGTAGGACCGGGCACGGTGGCTCACGCCTGTAATCCCAGCACTTTGGGAGGCCAAGGCGGGCGGATCATGAGGTCAGGAGATCGAGACCATCCTGGCTGACATGGTGAAACCCCGTCCGTACTAAAAATACAAAAAAAATTAGCCGGGCGTGGTGGCGGACGCCTGTAGTCCCAGCTACTCGGGAGGCTGAGGCAGGAGAATGGCGTGAACCTGGGAGGCGGAGCTTGCAGTGAGCAGAGTTCACACCACTGCACTCCAGCCTGGGTGACAGAGCGAGACTCCGTCTCAAAAAAAAAAAAGAGAATATTGTGGAATTAGATAGTGGTGATGGTTGAACAACTCTGTGAATATACTAAAAACCAGTGAATTGTACACTTTAAATTGGTGAATTTTATGGGATGTGAATTATATCTCAATAGAGCCGTTATTTAAACAAAAAGAGAAAAGTGAATCATGGCAATAGTTGCGCAACTCAGTAAATTTACTAAAAACCATTGAAATGTAGTTAAAATGGTGCATTTTATAATACGTAAATTATATCTCAAGAGAGCTGTTAAAAAACCACAAGCAGGCCAGGTGCAGTGGTTCACAGTTGCAATCCCAGCACTTTGGGAGGCCAAGGCAAGGGGATTGTTTGAGGCCAGGAGGAATTCAAGACCAGCCTGGGCAACACAGTGAGACCCTGTCTCTACAAAAAAAATTTTTAATTATCTGGGTGTGGTGGCATGCGCCTGTAGTCTCAGCTACTCTGGAGGCTGAGGCAGGAGGACCTCTTGAGTCCAGGAGTTCGAGGCTGCAGTGAGCTGCCATCACGCCACTGCACTCCAGCCTGGGCAGCAGAGTGAGACCCTATCTGTAAAAGAAAACAATCACTACCTGTTGTGTATATAATTATATAAGTAGTAAAAGTATAAAACCATGCATGGAAAAGATAAGCACCCAAATGAGAATGGCGAGGCCAGTATAGCAAGGCCAGAATAGCAAGGAAGGGAGATGGTGCTGGAAAGGGGTAATGAGGGCTTCAACAGAATATTTTAAAGTTTTATTTCCTAAAAAAATAAGATTTGAAGTGATTATGGCAAATGTTAAGATTTCAGAAAGCTGGGGCTGTTAATTATGTTATCCTTACATTTTCCCTTTGCTTGAAATACTTCATAATTTAAAAACTTCTATGAAGTTCCCCTTTTGGCACCACAAAGAACGGGCCAGAAGGACAGAGGCCAGGGGGCCAGTGAGGGGGCTCTGGCACCACCGCTTACGTAGAAGAGAGAAGGCACCAGAGCGTGATGGAACCCATAGACTGGCAGGGCTGCCGCCCCAGGAGGCCCAGGAGGGTGGCGGCAGGCCTCAGGTGCAGGAGGTCTAAACGGTGGTGCTGACAGAGACGGGGAAAACAGTGACGACTTCTATTTGGTCCCACTCCAAGGACTTGACCAACACCCACACGGAGAAATCCCCTGGGCACTGAATAAGCTGACAGCTCATTTGTTGAAAGCCAATTTGTCAAAAGCCGGTTCCTCGCAGCATTTCAAGGAATATTCCATTTGTCTCTGCCCCAAGTCCCTGTTAAGAAGAGAGTCGGTGGACAACATGGACTAGGCCACTGCTCACAGAGAGGGGGAGTGGGTCGGCAGGATGGTCACCCCGAAAATAGATTCCTCATTACTGTCTTTCCATTTACATGAATGATCTAGCTGTGAGAACATTCAAGATTTTAACTGTCCTCAGGAATATGAAGTCAATCTTCATCAATGTATTGGTAAAGATACATGAAGATATTCTTCAGTGCATTCTTGAAGAGTCTATTCAGATGTCAGTAAACAATATTTTCATAAGGATATTCTCTCAGTCTCCCCTTCTCTCTGGGCCCCATCTCCTGGCCCTCTGGCAGCCACGCTCCCTTCTCTTCCTTGGTCAAGGACCCCCCTCTCTCCACCTCCTACAGTCACAGAAGCAAATGGACAACTCTGGAGAATGCTCTTATGAACACAAAACGATGACCAGTCAACCCAGACACCCTCAAGACAGACCGAAGGTGTTAAGACCACCCTCTCCAACACAAAGTGTTCTAAACTTTATTGTTTTTTTCAAAATAGTGGTTTTTTTGTTTGTTTGTTTGTTTTTTTGAGATGGATCTCCGTCTGTTTGCCCAGGCTGGAGTGCAGTGGCACGATCTTGGCTTGCTGCAACCTCCGCCTCCCGGGTTCAAGTGATTTTCCTGCCTCGGCCTCCTGAGTAGCTGGGACTACAGGTATGCGCCATCATGCCGGGCTAATTTTTTGTATTTTTAGTAGAGACAGGGTTTCACCATGTTGGCCAGGCTGGTCTCCAACTCCTGACCTCAGGTGACCCGCCTGCCTCGGCCTCCCAAAGTGCTGGGATTACAGGTGTGAGCCATTGGGCCCAGCCAGAAAGAGTATATTCTTGGTCATTTCTGAGAATTTGCTTTTGGCAAATTGAGCTAGAGCCTAATCATGGCCCACAACTTGGAGGAAAAGTCTGAGACGGAGAAACAGCTGTAGGAGGGGTCAATAGCCCAGGTGCAATCGGTGCATGTGGCCAGGATGGATGAGCTCACTCTGAGCAAATGTGCCAAAGCAAGGGGCCCTGGGGAGCTGGGGGAAGAGCCAACAAAACAGAAGTGAAAGCGGGAGGAAAGTCGCCAGGACGGCTCACACAGGAACCCAGAGGATGTAGGGATACAGTGGAAAGGTTGAACATACATGTAACTGGGGCCTTAGAAGGGGAGAAATGAGAGACTAGGGCAGAGTCACTATTTGAAAATATAATGGCTGAAAGCGTCCAAAACTGACAAAAGACATCAAGCCATAAACCCAAGTAGCAATGCGAAGCCCAGGCAGGATGAATGCAAAGAAAATCACACCAAGGGGAGAGTCAGCGGCACAAAAAAGAAGAGAGAAAGAAAATCACACCAAACATCATCATAGCAAAACCACTAAACAACAAAGAAAAACAAAAGATCTTAAAAGGAGCCTGAGGAAAACAAAACTGTGATCCGAGGAGCAACAAGAAGACTGGCAGCTGCCTTTTCAACAGAAACCATGGAAGTCAGAAGGGAATGATTTGTTCAAAATGCTTATTATTTCCAAAAATTAAGTGCCAACTTAGAATTCTATGTCCAGCAAAAAGTATCCTTCAGGGCCGGGTGTGGTGGCTCACGCCTGTAATCCCAGCACTTTGGGAGGCCGAGGCAGGCGGATCACGACCGGCCTGGCCAACATGGTGAAACCCCATCTCTACTAAAAATACAAAAACTAGCCGGGAGTGGTGGCACATGCCTGTAATCCCAGCTACTCAGGAGGCTGAGGCAGGGGAATCGCTTGAACCTGGGAGGCAGAGGTTGCAGTGAGCCGAGATCTCACCATTGCACTCCAACCTGGGCGACAGGGTGAGGCTCTGTCTCACAAAAAAAAAAAAAAAAAAAGAATTCCTTCAGAAATAAAAAGGAATGATGGCATGTGTGAGGCAATAAGGTGACAGTGACTGCCTATTTAACATTGTGGACTTGTTTTAAAACATTTTTGGTATGGTATTTAGGCTATGTTAACAAAATGATCCATATTTCAGGTTCACACTGAAATATTTACAGATGAACTGATATAATGTCTGTGCTTTGCTTCAACGCAATAGGGATGAGAGGAACCAGTTCAGAGAGCAGATCAGACCTTAGGTCAGACCTCCTCAGAGATCCCAAGATGCAGGATGCTCTGACATGGAGGAGAAGTCGGGGAAAAAATGGAAGTTCTTGTGCCTTCAAGTTAACACGACCCCAGCCTGCAACAAAGCCCTAAGCAGATACCTTGAGGAAAGTCAGCCCGAGACTGGATCCCTGGGGCTGAGAGGTCACAGAGCAACACTGAAGCCTCTAGGAACCATAGCCTGTTATCTCCGAGCCTTGTCTGAAAGCGAAACATACCAGAACACTCTTGGGACAGAGGAGCTAGGGTCTGGATGCCCCCAAGGACCTCGTGTCCAGAAGGGAAAGAAAAACATGGAGACCTGGCATATTCACTTCCGGGCGTTTTCAATATGACAGGAGGCTATAAGAAAATTTCACGACTGCCCACTTGTGGATACAGCCAGAAATACAAAGCAAGAGTGAAAGTTTTGCCTACTCGGCACCTGAGCAGCTTCTTTTTTATTCAATTTTTATTGAGGTAAATTTCATGTAACATAAAATGAATTATTTTAAGGTGAACAATTCAGTGGCATTTAGCACATGTGGTGTTGTGCAACCACCATGGCTATCAATAGTTCCAAGACATTGGCCGGCTGCAGTCATGCCTGTAATCCCAGCACTTTGGGAGGCCGAGGCGGGCGGATCACGAGGTCAAGAGATCAAGACCATCCTGGCCAACATGGTGAAACCCCATCTCTACTAAAAATACAAAAATTAGCTGGGCGTGGTGGTGCGCGCCTGTAGTCCCAGCTACTCGGGAGGCTGAGGCAGGAGAATCGCTTGAACCCGGGAGGCAGAGGTTGCAGTGAGCCGAGATCACGCCACTGCACTCCAGCCTGGCGACAGAGCAAGACTCTGTCTCAAAAAAAGAAAAAAAAAAATTGTTCCAAAACATTTTCATCACCGCCTCGAAAAAATACTATTTAGCAGTCACTCCCCATTCCCCATCACCCCAGTCCCTGGCAACCACCAGTCTGCTTTCTGACTTGAGTAGCTTCTTATCTCTGAAACTCTACCAGCAATTTATGAATGAGAGATGGACAAGACCATCAGGTATGTGGAGACGGTCCTAGAGAAGCTGCTAGAAAGTGACAGACAACCAGAGTAAGGGGTAGTGGGGCACTGTAATGCTGTGGAGAGGAGAGGGCAGCAGGAATGACAAACCCAGGAGGCATTGACTCAGGGAAAGAAGAGGAAGGCAGGGTCAGGTCGAGATCTTGGCCAAATCCCTGAGCTCATCAACCTGGGGTGCTCCATTGATGAATTTATCAAGAGTCATTGGCCGGGAGTGGTGGCTCACGCCTGTAATCACAGCACTTTGGGAGGCCAAGGCAGGTGGATCATTTGAGATTAGGAGTTGGAGACCAGCCTGGCCAACATGATGAAACCCCGTCTCTACTAAAAAATGCAAAAATTAGCTGGGCGTGGTGGTGCATGCCTGTAATCTCAGCTACTCAGGAGGCTGAGACAGGAGAATCACTTGAATCCGGGACGCAGAGGTTGCAGTGAGCTGAGATCAAGCCACTGCACTCCCTCCAGCCTGGGCAGCAGAGCAAGACACCACCTCAAAAAAAAAAAAAAGCCATTAACCTCTTTCTTTCTTTCTTTCTTTCTTTCTTTCTTTCTTTCTTTCTTTCTTTCTTTCTTTCCTCTCTCTCTCTCTCTCCTCTCTCTCTCTCTTTCTCTCTTTCTGTTTTTTTTTTGAGACAAGTTCTCACTCTGTCCTCTATCACCCAGGCTGGAGCACAGTGGCACAATCATAGTTCACTGCAACATAAAACTCTCGGGCTCAAGCGATCCTCCTGTCTCAGCCTCCCATGTAGCAGGGACTACAGGCATGTGCCACCAAGTCCGGTTAATACTTTTAAAATTTTTTGCAGAGATATGGTCTCACTTTGTTACCCAAGCTGGTCTCAGACTCCTGGGCTGAAGCAATCCTCCTGCCTCGACCTCCCAAAGCACTGGGATTACAGCCATAAGCCACCACATCTGGCCCCATTTTTCTTTACGATCTTTCAAGGACTTAGTTTGCACATAGGAAGCAGAAAGGAATTGTAAATTCAGTTCCATCAGCATCTACTTGGGGCTTACACACAAGTATTAATTAATTCTCACAATAGTTCCAACAATAGTGGGATCATTTTTACCTCCATGTTACAGATGTGGAAACTGAGGATCGCAAACTTGAAGCACCTCGTCCAAGGTCATTCAGTAAATACCTTGCAGAGAGGAGGCTGGGCCAGGCCTAAATCCAGAATCAGCCCTCCTGACCCTGCCCTGATGTTCCCAAGACACAGCAGATAGAGTTCTGACATACATGGAGGAGGGAGGCAGCCCAGAGGGCGAGCTGGGTCCCTTCAGGAAGGGAGGAAAAGAAGCATCCAGACTGATCCATGAAACAGGTACTCACAGAACAGCCATCATGTGCCAACATGTCTTTGGGCAGTCACTCAGACACAGTGGCCGACCTGAATGTGCTGATATTTTGACGAGAACAATACAACACAAATGAATACCTACACAAGGGAGAGCAGTTTAGGCGGTGAGTGCTGCGAGAAAGGAAAAAGTAGGGGAGTGACAAAGACTGGTCCGGAGTATATAAAGAGCTCTGACAACTCAACAATAAAAAGACAATCCAAGTTGAAAACAAGCCAAAGACTTATTGGCTGATAAGCACATGAAAAGGGGTTCAGCATCATTAATCGTCAGAGGCAGGGTCACACACCCACTAGTCTCATGGGCTAGGATAGTGGTTCTCAACCAGGGGCAATTTGCCGCCCCCCCCCCCCGCCCCAAACAAGGGACATTTGGCAATCTCTGGAGAGACATTTCTGGTTGTTACAAATAGGTGGGGCACGGTAGGCTAAAATTGCCCCCCTAGGCTGGGCACGGTGGCTCACATCTGTAACCCCAGCACTTTGTGAGGCTGTGGTGGGCAGATTACCTGGGCTCAGGAGTTCAAGAACACCCTGAGCAACAGGGTGAAACCCCGTCTCTATGAAAAACACAAAAAAATTAGCTGGGTGTGGTGGCACGCGCTTGTAGTCCCAGCTACTTGGGAGGCTGAGGCAGGAGAATTGCTTGAACCCAGGAGGCGGAGGTTGCAGTGAGCCAAGATCGTGCCACTGCACTCCAGCCTGGGTGACAGAGCGAGACTCTGTCTAAAAAAGAAAAAAAAAAAAAGCCCCTCCGCGAAAGATATCTGTGTCATAATCCTTGGAAACTGTGATTGTTACCTTCTATGACCAAAAAAGGGGGCTTTCCAGAAGTGGTGAGTTTAAGGGTATTGAGATGCAAAGATCATCCTAGATTATCCTGGTGGCCCTAAATGCAATCACATGTATGAGAGAGAGGCAAAAGGACATTAGACACGCACAGACGAGAATGTCATGTGAAGACAGAACACAGGTTTGAAGATGCTGGCCTTCAGGACAGGAACGATGTGGCCACAAAATTAAGGAATTTGGCAGCCACCAGAAACTGGAAGAGGCAAAGATCAGTTTGTCCCCTAGAGCCTCCAATGAGAGTGTGTCCTCCTCGCCTGATTTCAGCCCAGTGAAACGGATTTCGGCCTTCTAGCCTCCAGGACTGCGAGAGAATAACTTTCTATTATTTTAAGCCATGAAGTTGGGGGCAATTTGTCACGGCAGCATCAGGAAATTAATTCACGGCACCACTGGCATCAAGTAAGTGGAGACCAGGGATGCTGCTCATCATCCTAGAATGTACAGGACAGCCCCGCACAACAGAGAATCATTTGGTCCAAAATGTCGACAGTGCCAAGGTCGAGAGAACGTGGGCTAGGGTGATGAAATTTTGGAGTCTAATTTCACCAAGTTGTGGCTGAACTTAAGAGGCTGACATTTAAAAGACTGATCTTGCCAAACGTTGGCAACTGGAACTCTTATACACTCCTAGCGGGACTGTAAAATGGTATAGCCATGTCGGAAAACAGTTCCTCTTTTTTTTTTTTTGAGATGGAGTTTCACTCGTTGCCCAGGCTGGAGTGCAATGGCACGATCTCGGCTCACCGCAACCTCCGCCTCCTGAGTTCAAGCGATTCTCCTGCGTCAGCCTCCCGAGTAGCTGGGATTACAGGCATGTGCCACCACGCCGGGCTAATTTTGTATTTTTAGTAGAGACAGGGTTTACTCCATGTTGTTCAGGCTGGTCTCGAACTCCCGACCTCAGGTGATCCACCTGCCTCAGCCTCCCAAAGTGCTGGGATTACAGGGGTGAGCCACCGCGCCCGGCCTTCCTCTTTCTTAAAAAGTTAAGCATACTGCTATGGTGTACATGTCCCCCCCAAAACTCATGTTGAAATTTAATGGCCATGTGATGGTGTTAAAGGGTGGGACCGGTAAGAGGCGATTAATATTAATATTGTTATCATGAAAGTTTGGCCCCCGCTCGCTCTCTCACGCCCTCTTGCCCTTCTGCCTTCTGCCATAGGATGATGCAGTACAAAGGTCCTCACCAGCTGCCAGCGCCTTGACATTGAACTTCCTTTCTTTATAAACCAGCCAGCCTGCGGTACTCTGTTACAGCAACAGAAAGTGGGACTAAGACACATAACACTTCCCTGTTATCTAGCAATTCCATATATGAAAGCATATGTTCACAGAAAGACTTGTGCGAGAACGTTCATAGCAGCTTTATTCAGTCGCCCCAACTGGCAGCGGACCAGGGCATAAGCAACCTGCGGCGTCTCCATGCAATGGAAGGCTGCCAAGCAATACGAAGCCACGAGCTACTCACTTCACACAGCTTGGGTGGATCTCAAAACAATTCCACGGAGCGAAAGCCGCCAGACGCAAAGCACTGCGTGCCGTGCGATTCCACTTACATGAAGTTCAAAAGGAGATGAAGCTACAGTGACAGAAACCGGAACAGTGGCCAATTATGGGAGACGGGCATTCACTGGAAGAGGGTATGAGGGTACTTTCTGGGGTGGTGGCAAAGCTCTTTATTGGGATTTTAGCTGCCCAGGTGTAAACCTTTGTCAAAACTCGTTAAACTGTATGCCTAAACTTAAATGCAATTTCACTGCATAAAATTTAACTCAAAAAGGCCAGGCGCGGTGGCTCACTCCTGTAATCCCAGCACTTTGGGAGGCCGAGGCAGGTGGATCGCCTGAGGACAGGAGTTCGAGACCAGCCTGACCAACATGGAGAAACCCCATCTCTACTAAAAATACAAAATTAGCCAGGCGTGGTGGTGCATGCCTGTAATCCCAGCTACTCGGGAGGCTGACGCAGGAGAATCGCTTGAACTCAGGAGGCGGAGGTTGCAGTGAGCCGAGATTGCGCCATTGCACTCCAGTCTGGGCAACAAGAGCAAAACTCCATCTAAAAAAAAAAAAAAAAACTTTACTTCAAAAAACCCCGCTTCCAAAAGAATAAAAGAAGAGGCCATTTGAACGTGGTAGCCTGGGAAGTCCCTTTGAGGAGAGGACATCAGAGCAGAGCCTAAAGGACAAGCTGAGTGTGGGAGTTTCCTGTGGCTGCCATCACAAAGCGTTACAAACTTTGAGTGGCTTTCCCAGCAGAGATGGCCTCTCTCCTGGCTGGGGGTCCAGCAGTCCGAGAGGAAGGCCCAGGCTGGGCGGGCTCCTGCCGAGGACCGAGAAGGCGCCTCCGCTCGGGGCCTCTGTCCCAGCTTCTGCTCTGCTGCCCATCTGCGGGCTTCCTTGGCTTCTGCCACGGCAGGTCGGCCTCAGCCTCTGTCTCCACACGGCGCTCTCCCTCTGGGTGTGTCCGTGTCTCCGTCTCCCCTTTCTGTCAGGACACAGGTCACACTGCATTAGGGCCCACCCCTCTGCAGAATGACCTCATCCAGACCTAACTCATCACGTCCGCAACGACCCTGTTTCCAAATAAGCCGGTTCCTTGTCACCAAGTGGAGCCTTCAATGAGTTGATGCCAAGGCAGGTCTAGGGAACTAGAAATGGGGCAAGAAGCAATGTCCTCCAGCCAGGTGTGGTGGCTCACACCTGTAACTCCAGCACTTTGGGAGGCCGAGGCGGGTGGATCACTTCAGGTCAGGAGTTCGAGACCCCTGGTCAACATGGCGAAACCCCATCTCTACTGAAAAATACAAAAAGTAGCCAGGCATGCTGGCGTGTGCCTGTAATCCCAGCTACTCGGGAGGCTGAGGCAGGAGAATCGCTTGAACCGGGGAGGCGGAGGTTGCAGTGGGCCGAGATCGTGCCACTGCACTCCAGCCTGGGGGACAGAGTGAGACTCCATCTCATAAAAAAGACAAAAAAAAGAAGCAATGTGCTCCTCACAGTCGGGTTTTCTCCCAGGACCATTTTACTCATCCAACAAAGAACAAAGATGTCCCAGCAACCCATCTACCCCAGGCATTGACCACTCGGGCTACAAAGGTGAAGGAGGAGGGTGGGGCTGGGCAGGCTGGGACTGGCTATGGACCCCAGAGAGTAAAGATGGTTTTGCTGGCACCACACCCCCAACTCCAGGACTTGTCCATGCCCTGTCTACGGGGCCAAGACTGAAACCTGACTGCCTTTCACCATCAAGCAGAAGTCAGCTGCGCATCCTGTAAGAGATGGGGAAGGACCCCCAAGACCCTCCCAGAGCCCCCTGGCTCATTAGGAGGCTAGAGGGGGCCTCCTGCAACTCTCCATGCAAGGTGCCCAGATGAGACCTGGCCAGTCGAGACTTTTACTTGAAGGCTCCCCATGCCTTCCTTGGGTGCCATCTCTTCTACCAACGAACGTTTTCTGAGTTTCTCAAGCCTTCTTTCCTCCTGACCCACGGAGAAACTGAGGGACCGGGGCCTTCTGGTCCCCCAGGAGACTGGCTTGTGCTGAGGAGGTAGGCCGCTCCCTGTGCATCTTCTCGGAGATCTGAAGCTCCTCCTATTTCCACAAGAAAGAAAGGGAAGCTTGGCAAAGACCCTTCCATCCAGAATCATCAAGTTCGCGACGCCCGTGCTTCTCCTCAGCACACAGAGAGGAGAGTTACCAGGGGCCTCAAGCAACTCCAGCGGAAGCAGTCACAGTCCTTCCAGGACCCAGGAACGTCCTCTGCAAGGACCCACAAACCCAGACCTCATGAAGGAGGAGACCCCAGGGCCAGCCCCAAGCCTCCTGAGTCTAATTGTTGCTGTGATAGAGACCCTGCACTTCGCAGAATCAAAAAGAATATATTGTGGGTTTTTTTTTTTACCACAATCAATTAAAAAATGCATTAAAAAGTAAGAACTGTCCAGGCACAGTGGCTCACATGTGTAACCCCAGTACTTGGGGAGGCCGTGGCCAGGTGTTCAAGACCAGCCTGGGCAACATAGCAAGATCCCATCTCTACAAATAATAATCATTTAAAAAAAGTTAGCCAGGCATGGTGGCACATGCTTTGTACTCCCAGCTACTCGGGAGGCTGAGGCAGGAAGATCGCTTGAGCCCAGGAGTTCAAGGCTGTAGTGAACTATGACTGCATGCAGCCTGGGCAACAGAGACCCTGAAGAAAAAGAAAGAAAGAAAGAGAGAGAGAGAGAGAGACAGAGAGAAAGGAAGAAAGAGAAAGAGAGAAAGAAAAAGAAAGAAAGAGAGAGAGAGATGGAAAGAAAGAGAGAAAAAGAAAAAGAAGAAAGAAAGAAAGAAAGAAAGAACTTTTGCCTATCCAAAGACTCAGGAAAAATAAAAAAGAAAGCCAGCCCTCATAATGAGATACCACTTCACAGTTACATCTGTTGGAAAAAAAAAAAAAAAAAAGGATAACAACAAATGTTGGCAAGGATGTGAGGCAACTGGAAGCCTTCTGCATTGCTGGTGGGAAGATGGAGCGGCGCGGCTGCTGTGGGAAGACTCCCCTAAACGTTACACCTGGAGTCACCACAGGGTCCAGCAATTCTACTCCTGATTATAGACCCCAAAGAATTGAAAACTGGTGTTCAAACAACTGGCATGTATCTGAGTGTTCAGCGCAGGGCTTCTCACAATAGCCAAAAGGTGGAAACAACTCAAATCTCCATCCACTGATGGACAGATAAACAAAATGTGGTCTACCCATGCACTGGAATATTAGTCAGCCGTCAAGAGAATGAAGTACTGATACGTGCTACAACATTAGTGAACCTTGAAAACAGTGAAAGAAGCTAGACACAAAAGCCCACATATTGTATGGTCCCATTTATATGAAAAGTCCAGAAGAGGCAAACCCACGGAGACAGAAAGCAGATTAGGGAACGCCTGGAGCCGAGGCTAGGAGTGACCGTGTAGTGAGTCTGGAGGTCTCCTTCTGGGGTGATGAGAATGTTAGACAACCGGACAGAGGTGATGCTTGAACCACACTGCAGATGTACTTAATGCACTGAATTACATGCTTCCAAATGGTTAATTTCACATTACGTGAAATTATGTGAATTCTACATCAATTTTTTTAAGTAAGCCCTTGTCATAAATGCGTTTAATACAGTTGCTGCCTCAGCATCCAACTTTAGCAGTTGTACCCTGTCACCTTTGCCCTAGATAACACCCCTCCCTCCCTGTCATGCGATTCTTTGCGATATAGCCCACGTGGTCCTCGCCTCACTGACCCAAAACCCAACACATCCCACGGCTGCTGACCACGATAAGACCTAATGCTCAACACCAGAGTCATGTAAATCAGTTTCCTCCTTGTGCATGTTTTCTTTAAACCAGCCAATCCACAACCCCCGCAGGAAAGCCTGTGGGATCACTTCACACCCTGTGACCTTAATACAGGCACAGCCCCGGAAGCTTCCCCGCCCTTCCGTTCTGGGCTTTGCTGTTGCACAGCTGATGAGCTCAATCAGCTCCCTGCTGCCTCCAGACTTCCCCTCTGCCTCCCATCAGCACACCTAACATCTCTTCGATCTGAGTCATACATTTCTTTTTTCCTTTTTTTTTTTTTTGACACAGGGTCTTGCTCTGTCACCCAGAATGGAGTGCAGTGGTGCAATCATGACTCACTGCAGCCTCAACCTCCCGGGCTCAAGGGATCCCCGCTCCCGCTCAGCCTCCTGAGTAGCTGTGACTACAGGCACGCGCCATCACGCCCAGCTAATTTTTTGATGTTTTTGTAGATACCAGGTCTCACTATGTTGCCCAGGCTGGTCTCAAACTCCTGAGCTCAAGCAGTCTGCCCACCTCAACCTCCCAAAGTGCTAGGATTACAGGCGTGAGCCCCCACGCCCAGCCCATTTCTGCTGTTTCATGCATTTTCGTCTGCCTCCTCATTGTGGCTCCCCCGACACACACATCCGAACCTAACTTTCCCACGGGTCAGGGATCTCCTAGAAACTGGGTATCTCGGCTATGGCCACTCTCAGTAGAGACATGCCGAGACCAAATTAAAAAGAAACCATAATGATAAAAACCACAACAGCCCTCCTGAAAGCAAACGGATTTAACTGTGATAAACAGCACAGGACTTGCAGTATGGATGCTCAGTTTGTGATGCACCAGAGGGGACGCAACAGTCACAGGGAGCCTGGCTGGTTGAAACACTTCTGTGTCCAGATCATGTAAAAGTTTTGAAGAAGATTTTACGGAAGTATATGTTTTTAAAATGCCATGAACTCCTGTGTCCCCTGCATCTAACTTAGCCACACAGCCAGGGTGTGGTGAAATGCTCTCAGGTCCGCACTTAGCAGCCACGTAGCCTGCTTGTGCCTCTGTGAGACTCTGCTTCCCCAACCATAAAGTAGGCGTCTGAGGGCCAAAGAACAAGGCTGCTTAACCTGGTGCCCCAGCTCAGTTACGAGCCCGTGACAACAGTGAAAAATCATCATCAGCCCTTTCTCCTCCTAGTAAATTTGGGTCCTGTAGACCTGCTTTTCTGCTCACGATGAACATTAGTAAGGGTAGGCTCGCTGCTGCAGCAAACAACCAGAAATCCCATGTCACAGTCCAATGGGGGGTACCGGGTCAGAAGTGCAGGCTTCTAGAATTTGCAGCAAAAGTCTGAGAGGGGGAGAGACAGAGGTATTGCCCTGCTCCCCGGTAGTCACCCCTGTATCAAGAGGGGGCGAAAGACTCGGATTTGAGAGGGGTTAAGAGTTTACCTGAGCACAGCATTCTCATTGGCCCCTGTGGCTTGGAAACATACGGGGAAGTTTGTAACTGCCACCAAGTTCTGCTGTTGCTTAATAGAAAGCTGACCGGGTAAGTGTGATTTTCACAAAAGGGTCTTTGATGCTCCCAACATTTTAGATTTGGTTGCCATGTCCTATGAAAATAATCTCCAAGAGACGCCTGTGACTCTGACTAGTCATCTCATTGATAGTGGTTGCCCTGTAATATTCTTTGATTGTCCTTTAACAGATTCTTAGGCCATGTAAACGCTGGCAAGATTTCCCTGGGGAAACTAAAGAGGATGATTCCCACACGCCTCTTCCCCTGCATCAGGCACTAAAAGGACTGCGGAGTTCTTCTTTTCATGCAAATGCTGAGAATCTTGGCTCACCTAAGGGAATCACTGCCTCCCTAGCCAGGACGCTGGAGGGACTGGCGTTAATTAGCCACAGACTGCAGCGAGGGGGACAGAATGTGGCACCCCCTGAGGGCCCATGGAAACCCAGAGAACGGTCCCAATAGGAATGGAGAGAATCCGTTGAGAGATTGGGTTTGCCTTTTTTTTTTTTTTTTTTCTCCAATTGGTAGGCCCTAGCCTTATCTTAGAGGGAAAGAAAATCGAGCTAGGGCAGGGTGAGGTGGCTCACACCAGTAATCCCGGCACTCTGGGAGGCTGAGGCAGGCGGATCACGAGGTCAATAGATTGAGACCATCCTGGTCAACATGGTGAAACCCCGCCTGTACTAAAAATACAAAAAATAGCCGGATGTGCTGGTGCACGCCTGTAGTCCCAGCTACTCGGGAGGCTGAGGCAGGAGAATCGCTTGAACCCGGGAGGTGGAGGTTGCAGTGGGCCGAGATCGTGCCACTGCACTCCAGTCTGGCGACAGAGTGAGACTCCATCTCAAAAGGAAAAAAAGAAAAAGAAAATCGAGCTACTGCACAGTGCGGAGAAAGCATTCACCAGAAGGCAGTCATTTTTGAAATAAGTATCTGAGACCCGGCCTGTGCCCCAGCTCAGCTAGGAGCACATGTGAAGAGACCAGAGCTGGCGAGGCGACTCCGGTCCTGACTCCCACCTTCCCAGCCGACTGGGACCAAAGGACGCCACCTCCCTAACTAGTGCCAGGTGTCTACCAGACTCTTGCCACCCCCATGTTGTCCCCTGCCACCACAGGGTCAGGGCCAGCCGCTGTGCCGCTGCAACCACCTGGCAGGGGCTGCCAAGCTGGAGCATTTTCGCCAGCAAGGGTCAAGGCAGGTGTGGGACTGCAGGGAGAGGGCTGGCTCGCCCCACTGCAGGGCCCAGTCGCTAAAAGAAGCATGGACCTGCTCTTCCAACTGGCCCCTCACCCTGGCTCTCCAGGCTCCTGTCCTGGCTCCCTTTCACCCTCCCATAGGTGGCTCCTGGGAGCGGTTCCTCCTCTGCTTCCAGTCCCCAAAGCCAAGGCCTCACCTACACTTCTCCTCCTGAAGGGACTCCAGCAACAGCTGCAGGTCAGTCAGAGACCTCTCCTTTAGGCTGTGATAGGACTCCTGGAGGCTGATGTGGAACCTCTTGGCTTCTTCCAGCTCTGCCTTTACCTTCTGCAACAGCAGGTTTTGTTGCTGGGCCACATCCTCTGTCTCTAAGCACGTCCCCTGCTGTAAGCTCTGGAAGCGACTCTCCAAGATGAAGGGTCTGCTGGCATGAGGCAGGTTGACCGGCCCGTCTTCCCCACCTGGCTCGGGGGGCTCTGAAAGCAGGGCCTTCTCGCTGGGTGGCTCGCAGTTGGCTGGGTCGCTTTCTGCCATCAGCAGTAAGCCCTCGGGCCTGCAGCCTTCCTCCAGCTCCTGGAGCTGCTGGTGACACTGGTGGAGCCTGTGCTCGATCTGGGCGATGGTGGCAGAGGCGCGCTGGTTCACCTTCTCAAAGGCCTGCTGGATGTGCGGCACCTGGTGCCGGTCTGCTTTGGATACCAGCTTGAGGTAGCTCACAGTGTTGCCATCCCGACTGGCCTTCTCCACTCTCAGCTGCTCTGAGAGGTAGAGGATGCGGTGCCTGACACTATCCTGTAAGTTGTGGGCTAGGCCCCCATCTGCGAGGCTGGAAGGGCCACTGGGGCCGTCTTCGCTGGATGACAGGGACCGGCATGAAGGCACATTGGAGGGGAGGGTTGCGCTGGGGCTCCTGGTGTGTTCCGCCTACATTGGGAAACAAGAAATCACAATACGGTGCTCTGTGAGCTGCAAAGTGTGGGAGAATTGGACACGTTATGACTCCATAAAACACTTCCACATATGCATGGATACTTACACACGCAAGATTTGTGCATTCAAGATGGGCCCGACGCAGACTGAGGAGGTGATGCTCATCTTCAGGGCCCCTCTCCCCTCCTTTTCAGCGTCTGACTCCTTGCTCTACATGTGTGCCTCACTAAGACCCACAGGTGGCCAGACTCCCTTCTACATCTGCCTGTTTTTGCACTGCACTCCTATTTTCTCTTCCAAAAATTACCAATTGTGGGTCTCATTTATAAAGAACTGTTCTTGTAAAGTATGGAATAAGCTTATTTCCGTTAACTCTTACAGCTTGCTGTATTGCTACTCCCAGGGAGACAGGAAGGGTTAGGCAGAGAGATTTGCCTCCTAACAGGTTCATTCATTCATCCAATCATTCATTCAACACATACTTCCTCTGAGTGCCTACCACGTGGTACAGAAGCCAGATACATTCCTTGATCTCATACAGCTGACAGTCTACGGCAGAAAATTCTATTGTAACACAAAAGAATGAGTCTCTCACATGGTGAGGGGGTTAACATTGCCTTTGACGAAGAGCCCAGTTCAAATCCTGGCTCTACCACTCTGAGACCTTGAGCAAGTTAATAAACTGCTCTGAGGCTCAGTTTTCTTACCTCTAAAATAAAGATGGCAAGAGCAGCATAGCTGGAACCCAGCCCACCAGAGCAAGGAGCTAGGAGAGGGAGGTGGGGGGCAGCTCAGGTGCAGCCTCTGTTCTGTTTCCACTTTTTTGTTTTTTGAGACGGAGTCTCACTCTGTCACCCAGGCTGGAGTGCAGTGGTGCAATCTCGGCTCACTACAACCTTCGCCTCCCGGGTTTAAGCAATTCTCATGGCTCAGCCTCCCGAGTAGCTGGGATTACAGGTGTGCATCACCACACCCAGCTAATTCGTGTATTATTAGTAGAGACAGGGTTTCACCATGTTGACCAGGCTGGTTTCCAACTCCTGACCTCAAGTGATCCTCCCGCCTCGGCCTCCCAAAGAGTGCTGGGATTACAGGTGTGAGCCACTGCGTCTGGCCTATACCTCAATTTTTAAAATGCAAAGTGATACCACTATGTACCCAGTAGATTGGTCAAACTCAGACAGACTAACAACAATAAGAGTTGGCAAGGATATAGCGCAACAGGAACTCTCAATCATTACTGGCGGGAAGCAAATTTGTACTACAGCCACCTTAGAAAACCACTTGACAGTATCACAAAGTTGAAGATATACCTACCAAATGATCCAGCAACTGCATTCATAGGCGATATTCCCAGGAGGCAAGTACACTGATGTTCTCAATATCCAACAACTAGCAACAAACCACCTGCCCAGAAAGTGTAAGTAAACTGTAATATATGCAACAACATACTACTGTACAGCAATGAGAATGAACTACAGCCTTGAAAAACATGAATGCATTTCACAAGCATAATGTTGAACAAAAGAAACCAGACAGAAAATCCATACTATATATGGTTCCGTTTACATAAATTCCAAGAGCAGGCAAAACTAAACAATATTGTGTAGGGATGACTACACAGGCAGGAAAGCTAAAGAGCAGCATGGATGTTGGCAACAGAAACCCCAGGATGGTGGTTCCCACTAGAGCGGGAGAAGGAGATTACGACTGGGGTGACTGTGGAGGCTGGGGTGCCTGGCCTGAGTAGTGGTTAAATGTGTGTTCACCTTATCGTTACTTCTTAAAACATACATCAGTGTTTTCTGCACCTTTATATACATATGCCAGATTTCACAGTTTTCAAACTATTTAAATGTTCAATATAGGCCAGGTGTGGTGGCTCATGCCTGTAATCCCAGCACTTTGGGAGGCCGAGGCGGGCGGATCACTTGAGGTCAGGAGGTCAAGACCAGTCTCGCCAACATGGTGAAACCCCGTCTATACAAAATACAAAAAAAAAAAATGCCTGGCACAGTGGCTCACACCTGTAATTCCAGCACTTTGGGAGGCCGAGGCGGGCGGATCACCTGAGGTCGGGAGTTCAAGACCAGCCTGACCAACACAGAGAAACCCCATCTCTACTAGAAATACAAAATTAGCCAGGCGTGGTGGCACACGCCTGTAGTCCCAGCTACTCGGGAGGCTGAGGCAGGAGAACCGCTTGAACCCGGGGGGCAGAAGTTGCAGTGAGCTGAGATCGCGCCACTGCACTCCAGCCTGGGTGGTAGAGTGAGACTCCGTCTCAAAAAATAAATAAATAATAAATAATAATATGTTCAATTGATGGATTTAATGGCAGATTTGATATGGCTGGAGAGACTGTTGGTAAATTGTACAGAGGAGCTAAAGAAAGTATCCAGGCCGGGCGCGGTGGCTCACACGCCTGTAATCCCAGCATTTTGGGAGGCCAAGGCGGGTGGATCACCTGACGTCAGGAGTTTGAGGCTAACCTGACCAACATGGTGAAACCCTGTCTCTACTAAAAAATACAAAAAATTAACTGGGCATGGTGGCGGGCACCTGTAATCCCAGCTACTTGGGAGGCTGAGGCAGGAGAATGGCTTGAACCCAGGAGGCAGAGGTTGCAGTGAGCCGAGATCACGCCACTGCACTCCAACCTGGGCAACAAGAGCAAAACTCCATCCCAAGAAAGAAAGAAAGAGAGAGAGGGAGAGAGACAGAGAGAGAAAGAGAAAAGAAAGAAAGAAAAAAAAGTATCCAGAATGCAGCACAGAGGCACAAAAAAATAGAAAACTTGAAAAATAGAAGACATGGAAGGTAGCATGAGTAGGTCTAACAAAAATCCAATTGTCACACCAGAGAGAGAAGACAGACAGAATGAAGCAGCAGCAATATATACATATTTTTCTTTTTTTTTTAAATTGAAATGGAGTCACACTGTTGCCTAGGCAGAGTGCCGTGGCACAATCTCGGCTCACGGCCGACCTCTGCTGCCCGGGTTCAAGCACTTCTCGTGCCTCAGCCTCCCGAGTAGCTGGGACTACAGGCGCGTGCCATCACAGCTAGCTAATTCTTTTGTATTTTTAGTAGAGATGGGGTTTCATCATGTTGGCGAGACTGTTCTCGAACTCTCAACATCAGGTGACCCACCCACCTCGGCCTCCCAAAGTGCTGGGATTACAGGCATGAGCCACTACGACCGGCCACAGCAGCAACATTTTAAGAGATAACTCCCTAAGAACTTTCCAGAACTGAAGAAAGACACAAATTCACAAATTCAAGAAGCCCAATAAATCCTAAGCAGGGAAGACAGAAATAGGTCCACACCTAGACAGGAGATTTTTTTTCTTTTTTTTTGAAACAGTGTTTCGCTCTTGTCGCCCAGGCTGGAGTATAGTGGCGTGATCTCGGCTCACTGCAACCTCTGCCTCCCGGGTTCAAGCGATTCTCCTGCGTCAGCCTCCCAAGTAGCTGGTATTACAGGCGCCCGCCACCATGCCCAGCTAATTTTTGTATTTTTAGTAGAGACAGTGTTTCACCATGTTGGCCAGGCTGGTCTGGAACTCCTGACCTCAAATGATCCGCCCACCTCGGCCTCCCAAAGTGCTGGGATTACAAGCATGAGCCACCGCCCGCGGCCGACACAAGATGTTAAAAGCAGCCAGAGGAAAAAAAGCTGATTACCTTTAAAACCATGACTTTTAGACTGCAGGCTGCCTTCTCAATAGCATCAATGCAATCCAGAAGATAGTTGACTGATATCTTCGATACACTGAGAGAATAACTGTCAGAGAGAAAAAAATAGGTCACATTCAAAGAATCAGAAGTCAGAATGGCTTCAGACTTCAGCAACAGCATGGGGAACTAGAAGACAATGAAGTGCTGGCCGGGCACGGTGGCTCACACCTGTAATCTCAGCACTCTGGGAAGCCCAGGCAGGCGGATCACTTGAAGTCAAGAGTTTGAGACCAGGCTGGCCAACATGAGGAAACTCTGTCTCTACTAAAAATACAAAAATTAGCCAGCATTGTGGTGGGCGCCTGTAATCCCAGCTACTCGGGAGGCTGAGGCAAGAGAATCGCTTGAACCCAAGAGGTTGCAGTGAGCCGAGGATCACTCCCCTGTACTCCAGCCTGGGCGACAGAGCAAGACTCTGTCCCCAAAAAAAAAAAAAAAGACAATGAAGTGCTGCTTTCGAAATTCTGAGGGAAAAATGATTTCCCAGCCTAAAATTCTACACCCCAACTGTCAACTGTGGGGTTAGACTAAAGACATTTTTAGACATGAAGGAGTTCAGTACACCACTGACAAATGTAAGAATTCAACAACTGTTTAAAAAGCAAGTCTCGCCAGGGCAGTGGTGTGCACCTGTGGTCCCAGCTACTCAGGATGCTGAGGCAGGAGGATTACTTGTGCCCAGCATTACTGTGCCTGCAGTGACCTGTGACTGTGCTACTGCCCTCCAACCTGGGTGACAGAGTGAGACCTTGTCTCAAAAAAAAAAAGAGGGGGTGCGGCCGGGCGTGGTGGCTCACACCTGTAATCCCAGCACTTTGGGAGGCCGAGGCGGGTGGATCACTTGAGGTCAGGAGTTTGAGACCATCATGGTCAACACTGTGAAACACTGTCCCTACTAAAAATACAAAAATTAGCCGGGCATGGTGGCACACACCTGTAATCCCAGCTACTGGGGAGGCTGAGGCAGGAGAATTGCTTGAGCCGGGGAGACGGAGGTTGCAGTGAGCCGAGACTGTGCCACTGCACTCCAGCCTGACTGACAGAGTGAGACTGTCTCAAAAAAAAAAAAAAAAAAGTAATCACTAGAAAAGAAGCTACATATGTACATAACATCCAAATAACCAAGAGGAGAAAAAAATGGGACTTGATTAATCAAAAAAAAAAAAAAAGAAAGAAAGGGGGAGAAAAAAAAAAAACAAGGGCTGGGTGTGCTGGCTCATGCCTGTAATCCCAGCACTTTGGAAGCCAAGGTGGGTGGATCTCTTGAGCCCAGGAGGTCAAGACCAGCCTGGGCAACATGGCGAAACCCCGTCTCTATTAAAAAAAAAAATTAATACAAAAATTATCCTGGAGTGGTGGTGCACACCTGTAGTCCCAGCTACCCAGGAGGCTGAGACGGGAGGATCGCTTGATCCTGGGGATGTCGAGGCTGCTGTGATCGCACCACTGCCCTCCAGCCAGGGTGGCAGACTGAGACCCCATCTCAAAAAATAAATAAATAAAAGCAAACAAGAAAAAAAAGGCTTGAAATATATCTGATAGATAAAGGGCTAATCAACACAATATATAAAGAACTGCAAATCAGTAAACTAAGAGCAAATAACCCAATATAAAGACATTAAAGGGTAGCCACGGACATCTCAGACGACGAAAAACAAAAGAGAGTAAACGTATAATAAAACATGTAATTGCAAGGTGATCCGGGAATAGTAAGCGAAAAGCAACAATTAAATACTATTTTCTCATCCACCAGAACGCCAAAAATTAAAAAGCCTAACAATGTCCAGGGCTGGCGAGAATGTGGCAGAAGGTGATGTCACATACCCTGCAAGTGGGAATCTAAACAGATTCAGGGTTTTTTTTTTTTAATCGCAATTAGGTGGCCTGTTAAATTTTTTTTCTTGAGACAGAGTTTTGCTCTTGTTGCCCAGGCTGGAGTGCAATGGCTCGATCTTGGCTCACCGCAACCTAGACCTCCCAGGTACAAGCGATTCTCCTGTCTCAGCCTCCCAAGTAGCTGGGAGTACAAGTATGTGCCACTAAGCCCAGCTAATTGTTTTGTATTTAGTAGAAACGGGGTTTCACCATGTTAGTCAGGCTGGTCGGGAACTCCTGACCTCAGGAGATCTACCCGCCTTGGCCTCCCAAAGTGCTGGGATTACAGTGCCACTGTGCCCAGCCACTTTTTTTTAGACAGAGTCTTCCTCTGTTGCCGAGGCTAGAGTTCAGTGGCGCCATCTCAGCTCACTGCAACCTCCGCCTCCCAGATTCAAGCGATTCTCCTGCCTCGACCTCCCAGTAGCTGGGATTACAGGTTTCCAGCAAATCCCTCTGAGCCGCCCCCGGGGGCTCGCCTCAGGAGCAAGGAAGCAAGGGGTGGGAGGAGGAGGTCTAAGTCCCAGGCCCAATTAAGAGATCAGATGGTGTAGGATTTGGGAGCTTTTAAGGTGAAGAGGCCCGGGCTGATCCCACTGGCCAGTATAAAGCGCCGTGACCCTCAGGTGACGCTCCAGGGCCGGCTGCCGTCGGGGACAGGGCTTTCCATAGCCATGGCCCAGCAGTGGAGCCTCCAAAGGCTCGCAGGCCGCCATCCGCAGGACAGCTATGAGGACAGCACCCAGTCCAGCATCTTCACCTACACCAACAGCAACTCCACCAGAGGTGAGCCAGCAGGCCCGTGGAGGCTGGGTGGCTGCACTGGGGGCCACCGGCCACCCACCTGCCCCGCCCAAGGGAATCTCTCTTCTGCACGTCCCCACCAGCAGAGAAGGCTTTCTCCCATAGCTTTTCTGATGACATGAATTGGGGGGTCCTCTCCAAATCTAGAAGGACACCATAATATCGAATATGCATTCTCAAGCCACACAGGCTTCCCAGCCCCTTTGAGAATCCGAGGCCGGGGAAGAGTTTATGTGCTCTTTCTTTGTGGCCCGTAGATGAGTGTGTTCACTGCTAGCGAATGACCTCTCATTCCACGGAGTCCCTCAGCTTCCTGGGGAAGAGCTGGGTCTGTCTTTACATTTGAAGCCAAAAGGAGGCAACATACTGACACACCCAAGGGAGGCGGGAGGGTGGGGAAGACAGCAGCAGAGGGCAAGAAACTTCTAGAACTTCAGGGTCGGCAAAGCCTGTAGCAGTCATTTTGTCAAACTCCATGATGGGGCCACATGGCTTTTGGCTGCACACCTCTGGGGGAAGAGGCTGCATTGGCGCCCAGGGCCATCTTTCCATTCGGAGCCGTCCTGGGAGAGAGGGCTCAGGCCCAACAGAAAGCTGAAAGCTCTCATCAGGGCAGCCCGAGTTCTGCCATTGGGAGTTGCCCAATCCAAAAGTTTTGCACGCAGGCCCTCAAAGAAGCTGAGGACACCAGTGACCGCCCCACTCCTGGCCCTCTCCCCAGGTCCCTCCTCCAAACCAAATTCCTTTGGTGCCTTCAAGAACATCGTGCAGGCCGGGCGCAGTGGCTCACGCCTGTAATCCCAGCACTTTGGGAGGCACAGGTGGGCAGATGACGAGGTCAACAGATAGAGATCATCCTGGCCAACATACTGAAACCTCATGTCTACTAAAAATGCAAAAATTAGCTGGGCTTGGTGGCGCATGCCTGTAGTCCCAGCTACTCAGGAGGCTGAGGCAGGAGAATCGCTTGAACCCGGGAGGTGGAGGTTGCAGTGAGCCGAGATCACGCCACTATGCTCCAGCCTGGCCACAGAGTGAGACTCTTGTCTCAAAACAAAACAAAACAAAAAACAACAACATCGTGCAGGCTGTGGTTTCCAGAAGCCACGCCAGCTCCTTGATTGCCAATAAACATCCCGCTGTGGGGTGGCCAGGACCGAGTGCCAATTAGTGACAGAGTGCCCAGACCAAACCGGATGAGGATCTTGCAGTTGACCTCAACATGACTGTGCCCAGAATTTCCTTGGTGGCAGTGTCAACAGTCTCTTCCTAGATGCCCCCAGACTTCATCAATGCATGATGCTTCAGTGCACTCTTTTCAAATGTCGGGGTGGGTTTTTTTTTTCCACAAAACTTCAAGCATCTACTAAAGTAGAGGGAGGAGTGTAATGAACTCCGGTACCCATCACTCAGCTTCCACGGTTTCATCTCATTTCATCTGTGACCCCTCCACTACCCTTTCTTCCTGATTCTTGGAAGCAAATCCAAGACATCACACCCTTCCCTCTGTAAATCTTTACTATGTTCCTCTAGGAGAAAAGGACTCTTCTCAATACATAACCACAAGTCATCATCACACCGACAAGTGTAACAATATTTCCTGAATAGCTTCAAATATCCTAGTAGTGTTCAAAAAATGTCATACGTATTTTCAGTCTGCTTGAATCAGGGCTCAAATAAGGTCCACACATTCAGATTGACTGATATGCCTTTTGACTCCCTTTGAATCTAGAGGTTCCCTTTCTATCTCCCTGCAATTTATTTGTGGAAGCAACCAAGTCGTTCATGACGTAGCCTAACAGGCCCCTCTGACGTTGTTCATTATGATTTTTCTGTAAATTGGTAGTTGATCTGAGGATCTGGCCAGAGGCAGGTTGGATTTGTTGGTGTGTTTTGGCAAGGAGAGTGTCTCTTTTCTGGGGTGTTGGCAGCTACTGAAACTCAATGCCCAGACCAATTAAACCACTGGGGATGGAAAATGACGGCATTCGGACACCTTACCCTGCCTTCACCTATTGGTGACCAAAACCTTAACATCTTCACAGGTCTTCTTACCCTGAGGGTATATGCCACTAGGTTGCGTAGTAAAGCGGTGTGTTTCCAGTCCCTTAGAATAGTCCCTCTCTAAGTGATATGCCACTCAGTGGATATGCATTTAGCTTCATTTCTTTTGTTGCTGATTTTCAGAGATTGCTCTGTAAATTTAAACTTTTGTTTTACTTTATTTTATTTTTTCGAGACAGTCTTACTCTGTCGCCCAGGCTGGAGTGCAGTGGCGCGATCTCAGCTCACTGCAACCTCCGCCTCCTCGGTTCGAGCGATTCTCCTGCCTCAGCCTCCCGAGGAGCTGGGACTACAGGTGCCCGCCACCACGCCCAGCTAATTTTTTTTATTTTTAGTAGAGACAGGGTTTCACCATGTTGGCCAGGCTGGTCTCCAACTGCTGACCTCAAGTCGTCCGCCCACCTCGGCTTTCCAAAGTGCTGGGATTACAGGTGTGAGCCACCGCCCCCGGCCACTTAAATTTTGTTTTATAATTATGTAATAAAACAGTTAAAAGTCTCAAATTAAAATCTAGAAAAGAAGGTGTATTTGAAGAAGTCTGGCTTCTCTGCGCCACCACCGACCGCCCCTTCCCTATCTGCCTGTATTTCCTCGAATCACTTTGCCTGGGAGTTGACTTTGATTCTCTTGCTCATTGCTTCATGAAATTCAGTTCCAGAACTTTCAGGAGGGAGGGGTAGGCCATGACACCAGCTCTAGTTACACTGGTGGCAGCTCCTGTCCCCTCCCCCACTGCTGCTGGGACCTGTTCTCTCCTTTGCCCCCTTGTCCCTGCACTGCCCAATTTGGACCGCAAGGGTTGCCAGGGAAGGGCACTGGCTGCCTTGTTTTCAGAGGTCGTAGCACCTAGATTGCTCCAGCCCCTTGCACTTGCCTGCAGGCCAGAGTGTCCCAAACCCTCCCAGTCTCAGCTGCTCTTCCCCAGTTCACCCAAGGTACTTCCCAGGGAAGAGCTGCCGACAGTTTGGGGGTTCTCTGTTCTTAGGTCCATCAGCAACCCCATTGCTCCCCTCTGCTTCCTTCTGCACGGAGACTGACGCCATGCAGGTCTTCAATTGTCAATGGTCTGTCCCTGCTGCTCATACTGGGGGTTCCTGGGGAGCCAGTGCCAGGTATCGGGATTGCAGACATTGTCTGTGGGTTTCCGGAAGCTCCTTGTGTTGGGAACATATGGGGCCCGTGCACAGAGGGCAGCAGAGGCCTTGTGGGATCCAGCTGTGCTAGGGGTGAGATTTATCTGTCTCTCCTGGCCATAGCCAGGAAATCCCCATTTTTCTTAAGCTAGCTTGAGTTGGGCTTTTCTAACACACAGCTAAAGAATCTCTTGATAAACCTTGGGACTCTCCATGAGGCCTTATATGGCAGCAGGTCTGTGGCTTGCAATCCCTTCAAGTAATCTGCCAAAAACAATGTTATGACGAAGGTCCTTCCAACACAAAAGGTGTAGAGCCCTAGCAAACTCCTACAGAAGAAAAAGGAGAAATAATTCGTTTGTAGTCCCAGCTACTTGGGAGGCCAAGGTGGGAGGATCACCTGAAGTCAGGAGTTCGAGACCAGCCTAGGCAACATAGCCAGACCCCCATCTCTACAGAAATAAAAAAAAATTGCCATTGTGGTAATGCACGGCTTGTAGTCCCAGATACTCGAGAGGCTGAGGCAGGAGGATCGCTTGAGCCCAGGAGTTCCACGTTGCAGTGAGCTATGATTGTGCCACTGTACTCCAGCCTGGGTGCCAGAGCCAGACTCTATCTCTATTTTTTGTTGTTGTAGTTGTTGTTGTTGTTTTTGAGACGGAGTCTTATTCTGTCACCCCGGCTGGAGTGCAGTGGCGTGATCTCAGCTCACTGCAACCTCTGCCTCCTGGGTTCAAGTGATTCTCCTGCCTCAGCCTCCTGAGTAGCTGGGACTACAGGCGCCCACCACCATACCTAGCTAATTTTTTTTTTTTTTTGTATTTTTAGTAGAGACGGGGTTTCACCATGGCCAGGCTGGTTTTGAACTCCTGACCTCAAGTGATGCACCCCCTCGGCCTCCCAAAGTGCTGGGATTACAGGCGTGAGCCACCGCTCCCAGCCGACTGTATCTCTAAATATATAATAATCATAATCATAATCAGGACACCAGTCATATTGGATTAGGGCCCACCCTAATGACCTCATTTAAACTTGGTCATTTCTGTAAAGACCCTATCTCCGAAAACGGTCACATTCTGAGGTATTGGGGTTAGGACTCCAACATATGAATTTGGGTGGGGACACAATTCAACTCATAACACATTCATCGATTAATTTCCTCATTCATTTATTTTCTGAGCATCTATTGTGTGCTGGACACTCTGTGAGGATGAATGAGTCACAGTCTCTGGTGAGAAAGACAAGACTTGTACTTGTATCTCAGTACTGGCTGCTATAAGAAATTACCAGGCTGTGGCCGGGCGCAGTGGCTCACGCCTGTAATCCCAGCACTTTGGGAGGCCGAGGCAGGCAGATCACGAGGTCAGGAGATTGAGATCATCCTAGCTAACATGGTGAAGCCCCGTCTCTACTAAAAATAGAAAAAATTAGCCAGGTGTGGTGGCGGGCGCCTGTAGTCCCAGCTACTCAGGAGGCTGAAGCAGGAGAATGGCGTGAACCTGGGAGGCGGAGCTTGCAGTGAGCCGAGATCATGCCACTGCACTCCAGCCTGGGTGACAGAGCAAGACTCCGTCTCAAAAAAAAAAAAAAAAGAAAAGAAAAGAAAAAGAAATTACCAGGCTGTGCACGGTGGCTCACGCCTGCAATCCCAGTACTTTGGGAGGACAAGGCAGGAGGATCTCTTGAGGTCAGGAGTTTGAGACCAGCCTGGTCAACATGGTGAAACCCCATGTCTACTAAAAGCACAAAAATTAGCTGGGTGTGGTGGTGGGTGCCTGTAAATCCCAGCTACTACTCGGGAGGCTGAGGCAGGAGAATCGCTTGAACCCAGGAGGCGGAGGTTGCAGTGAGCCGAGATCACATCACTGCACTCCAGCCTGGGTGACAGAGCAAGACTTTGTCCCAAAAAAAAAAAAAGAAAAGAAAGAAAGGAAAAGAATAAAAGAGAAATTACCATAGATTGGGTGGCTTTTAAATGACAAATTTATTTCTCACAGCTCTGGAGGCTGGAAGTCAGGGTGCTAGTGTGGTGGGCTCTGGCGAGGACCCTCTTCCTGACTGCAGATTGCCAACAACTCATTGTATCCTCACATGGAAGAAAGAGAGCTAGAGAGCACTCTAGGGACTCTTTTTCTTGTTTGTTTTAATTTAAAAAAAATTTTTTTTACATGGGCATGCCATGTTGCCCAGGTTGCATTTGAACTCCTGGGCTCAAGCAACCCTCCAGCCTCAGCCTCCCAAAGTGCTGGGATTACAGGCATGAGCCACCATTCCCAGCTAATTTGGGCTGTTCCCAAAGGCTCAAGTGATCCTCCCATGTTGGCCTCCTGAGTAGCTGGGGCTACAGGCGTGAGCCACCATGCCCAGCTTCTAGGACCTCTTTTATAAGGGCACTAATCCCATTCATGAGGGCCCCACTCACTCTGCACACGTGACCTAAATGACCTGCCAAAGGCCCCACCTCCTAATACCATCACCTTGGGGGTTGGGATTTCAACACAGAAATTTATGGGGGGCACGTACATTCAGATCATCATGAACAATAACTCCTATGTGTGACAGAAGGTGACAGAGGTGGGTAGTGGTCTTCCCCTCAAGGGGGTGAGTTGCCACTAGCTGGGGAATCTTCTGGAAGGCAAATGCATATGAGCTGGGCTTTACAGGAGGCAAGCGTTTCTCTATGGAAGGGCAGAGGACTGTGGGAGGTAGGAGGTGGGGCTGGGGCAAAGGGAAGAGGGGAGCAGGGAAGTGGGGTGACTGCACACTGGCAGTGGGGAATCAGATGGAGGAGACGATGAGGAGTTCTGTTAAGTTCAAGATGCCAGTGCCAGTGACCAGCGGGCGATGGTCTCTCTCCTCTGCCTCCTGCCCCCAGACCCCTTCGAAGGCCCGAATTACCACATCGCTCCCAGATGGGTATACCACCTCACCAGTGTCTGGATGATCTTTGTGGTCATTGCATCTGTCTTCACAAATGGGCTTGTGCTGGCGGCCACCATGAAGTTCAAGAAGCTGCGCCACCCGCTGAACTGGATCCTGGTGAACCTGGCGGTCGCTGACCTAGCAGAGACTGTCATCGCCAGCACTATCAGCGTTGTGAACCAGGTCTATGGCTACTTCGTGCTGGGCCACCCTATGTGTGTCCTGGAGGGCTACACCGTCTCCCTGTGTGGTAAGCCAGTCGGGGCCCAGGCTCAGCGGAAACCACTCATTCACCCTGCAAGCCCCTCCGGCCACCTCATGATGATCTGGGCCCAGCTGCTCCTGTAGGCCTGTCTCCCTCCACATCTGTGCCTCACATCCATACACTGAAGGGTTCTGGAGGCTTCCATCTGAACACTCACATTAAATTCAGCTCCCTTGAGTCAAACATACCCTGAGTTCCTACTCTTGAGTCAGGCTCTGCCCGGGGACAGCCAGTTTGGAGCTGTGGGGCTGGTGTGGGAGGAGACAGATACAGAGCTAGACAACCCCAAAACAGTAGGGGGGCGGGGACTCTGGGCACCCTGGACAGAACTCCCCTGCAATTAGGGATGCCTGCTCTTTCAGCTCACCAGCATCTGCTTTTCCCGGAGGAGACACAATTCCCAGATCCTCTCCCCATCCCCATCACTAATATCTCTGTGGGCCACTATTCCGCTCAGGTCAGGAGACAGTGGCCGAGAGGTACTAGCGTGCCAGGCTCTGTGCTAAGGAGGGGGCCCTATAGCCAGACGGCGACCACACAGTACCATCATCAGTCCTCTCAGACAAGAAGGGGCCTGGGGCAGGTGGTGGAGGAGCGGCTGGGAGCAGTTTGTGGTTCGAGTGGGTAGAGTACCACCAAGCAGCCGTGGCTGCTGGACACGAGGTGGGCAGGCCCAGGTCTCAGAGGCCTCAGACGTCACGCCCAGGAGCTGGGACTTTCTTTCAGGAGGAGGAGACCCCACATCCAGCAGCAGCAGCTCCTGCTCTTGCCTCCCCACCACTCTTAGCAGCCTCCCCCTGTTAACTGCCTCAAATTGTACCCACAATGGCCCAGACCAGAGAGGGTGCTTGTCCAAGTCCCGGCACTACCCCGATAGTCTAGAAGGGGAGCCAAGGGAAGGTCAGGCAGAGAAGGTCCATCCCCAGGTCCGAGTGCTCTCTGCAGCAGGCATGGCCTCGGTGGTCACACGACCCTTCCCGAGTGCCCCCCTGCATCTCCGCCCACGTCTGTCTCCGTTTCTGCCATGGTCTCCCGCTCACCCTTGCCTCTGCTCATGGTCTGTTCTTGGGTCAGTCAGGTGCCAAGCAGCCAGCACTTCCCCACCACTTTTGGTCCACGGATGCCCTTGGCCATCTGGGAAGCCTGTGGACCCCATCTCAGGAGAATTTTTGCAAACGCATAAAATGAGACCCATAGGATTACAAAGGCAGCAAATTATATTGAAATACAGTTATCAAAGTATTAAACATTCATCAGTAACATAGTCTTTAGTTAAAAGCATTTATTGGCCAGGCTCATGCCTGTAATCCCAGCACTTTGGGAGGCTGAGGTGGGAGGACTGCTTGCCTCCAGGAGTTTGAGACCAGCCTGGGCAACATAGTGAGACCTCTTCTCTACAACAAATAAAAACAGCTGGGCGTGGTGGCACACCAGTAGTCCCAGCTACTCAGGAGGCTCAGGCGGGAGGATCACTTGAGCTCTGGAGGTCAAGGCTGCAGTGAGCTATGATGGCACCACTGCACTCAGCCTGGACAACAGAGTGAGATTCTGTCTCAAAAAGTAAATAAAAATAAAAGCATATATTAAACGTATTAGTGACACCACTCAGTACTAAGGTATTAAATAACAGGATCCCGCCTGACAATCACTGTTACTTCAGAGTAGTGATGAACATAAGTGGTATTCGAACTCTCTGCCACCTCTATGAATTGACAGGAAAACATCTGTGACCTCTCTTGCTGACCTAGTCACAGGTACTGCTAATACTGCCACGTTCATAATGAAAGGAAATGCCCAGTGTCTGTTCGAGGTTGGTGGAAAGAAAGATGTCGTTTTTTCCACCTCAGTCCGTGGAGCCCTGAATTCTGTGTGCAGACGTTTGGGGTCTAAGCAGGACAGTGGGAAGCTTTGCTTCCCACCTTTGCTTTGGCTCAAAGCCCTCATCTGTCTGCTCTCCCCATAGGGATCACAGGTCTCTGGTCTCTGGCCATCATTTCCTGGGAGAGATGGATGGTGGTCTGCAAGCCCTTTGGCAACGTGAGATTTGATGCCAAGCTGGCCATCGTGGGCATTGTCTTCTCCTGGGTCTGGGCTGCTGTGTGGACAGCCCCGCCCATCTTTGGTTGGAGCAGGTAAGGGTGCGAGGACGCAAGATGGAGTGGGCAGGGTCAGACTCTGTGACCTTAAGGCAAATCACTTCCTTTCTCTGGGCCCCTCTGAGCGTGCAATGTCTATCAATGTATGAATGTGGCTGCAACATAGGAAAGGCTCTGTGGTCCCCGAACCTCTGGAAACATATTTATCCCAAGCACGATCAGGTCACAGGCGCACACGCAGCTCAGGCCATCAGCACAGCTGTCAGTGAACGCATAGCGTGTTTGCATTCCAGGTCTCTTCCTTGCACACGCTGCCGCACCACGCCCCCCACCTTTCAGAGGCTGCTTGGGTCATAGATCCACCTGGGCCTACAGAGCACATGTCCCGGCCAGGCCAAGCAAGTGGCTCAAATGTTTGATTGGGGTGGACTGGATGGGACAGCATTTCACTGTTTTATCGACAAGCTCGTGAATAAGTTCTCGTGGTGTTTGGAGAGGGAATGTTCTTTCCTCGAGAACGTTCCACAATTCTGGGAAACAAACCTTGTGGAAGCCTGTCTCTGTCGCCCGCCCTCCTCATGCCGCCATGCCCCACACAGCTGCCCGTTATCAAACGTGTGGTGAGCTGACCCTGGTGGAGGCTCTCCCGTGGGTTATCTCATTTAATCCTCCAGGCCACTAAGTGAGCAGGGCCCTTTATTTCAGTCATGGCCTGGCTGACCTCAGATAAAAGACTCAGCTCTTCATGGGTGTTCTCAGAAGGTCAGGGCAAGAAGGAACCTCACAATCCCTTTGTAAAGAAGGGGAGTGATTGGGAAGATGAAAATGTCCTGGAAGCAGATAGTGGAGATGGTTGCACAGCATTGTGAATGTACCAAAGGTCACAATGGTACTTTTTTCTTTTTTTGAGACAGGGTCTCACTCTGTCACTCAGGCTGGCACAGTGCAGTGGTGTAATTATGGCTCACTGCAGCCTCCACCTCCTGGGCTCAAGTGATCCTCCTACCTCAGCCTCCTGAGGAGCTGGGCCTACAGATGCACCACTTCACCCAGCTAATTTTTTTTATTTTTTGTAGAGACAAGATCTCACTATGTGTTCCAGGCTAGTCTTGAACTCCTGGGCTCGAGCAATCCTCCTACCTCTGCCTCCAAATGTGCTGGGACTATAGGCGTGAGCCATTGTGCCTGGCCTATAATGGTACATTTTATGTTATGTGTATTTTACCACAATTCAAAAAGAAGAAAGGCATAACATCCAAAAATGGACAAGGATTAACCAAAATCCTACCCAACGGTTTTGTTTTGGGTTGATGAAAATGTTCTGGAAGCAGAGGTGGTGACTGCCACAGAATTGATCACTTCAAATTGGGTAATCTCATGCAACATGAATTTCACCTCAATTTAAAAAAACAAACCCCACCCCAGTTAGCACCATGCCTGGGCCGGGGGTCCTGGGTCACCCCACCCTGCATCAGGACTGGCTGCCGGCCCTTCTCTCCAGGTATTGGCCCCACGGCCTGAAGACTTCATGTGGCCCAGACGTGTTCAGCGGCAGCTCGTACCCCGGGGTGCAGTCTTACATGATTGTCCTCATGGTCACCTGCTGCATCACCCCACTCAGCATCATCGTGCTCTGCTACCTCCAAGTGTGGCTGGCCATCCGAGCGGTAAGCCCCCCGATTCCTCCTGGCCTCACCCGCCTCCTGCCCCTAAGCTGCTCTGCCCTCGAATCAGTCCACTCAGACTCCTAAACTATTTTTCCAAAAATCCTTAGAGAAGAGGATTTTACCCCTAAAAGAAAATATTAAGATCCAGCGATGAGAATCAGGTGATTTCTTTGGGACTGTACCAGTGGCTGCAGGTTCAGCCCCAGCCCCGTTGTCCTCAGCTCTGTGAGACGGGAAAGCACTGCCACTCCCTCCCTGGAGGAGTCCACTAAGGGAACAGAGGTGTGCCTTGCCCCGACCCTGGACAGTTCTCCCCGGGGTGGAAAGGCTGCCTTTCCCACAGAGTAGAGTGGAGCAGCCACATCAGCAAATGACACCTGCAAATCAAGGCGTGTTTTTATGAGGCTGCCACCAGAGTACCCTTGTCCTTTTCATAGGCTGTGGGGCCGACCAAGGAGTGGACCCGAGAGTGCCATTTGCCCCCTTGACCCACTCTCCACCTCCATGTCTGGCCCTCTGCCCTGGGAAGCTGATCCTGTCCACAGCCGTCACCCCCCACCCCTACACTAGGCTACCACTGGGAGCCCTTCAGGAAGTCAGAGCAAGGGAGGAGAGCCAGGCTGGTTCTTTTCTGTTAGCAGTGGGAGCCCTTTCAGGGTGCTGGCTTTCCTATATGAAGCTGCCTGTGCCCACAATTGGATGGGCATGCCTGCCAAGCTCTCTCCAGAGGAGTCTGTGAGCCTGTGAAAGGCCCCCTCACCCCGTCACCTTGGGGTGAAGGCTCCCACAGGTACCCAACCATGGCTTCGGCTGTATTAGTCTGGGATGGTAGAGCCCCAGCTCCACAATGTGGCCCAAGCTCTGCTGTCTCAGCCATCCCTGCATTCCAGCCCTCACACTCCCTCTCTCATCCCCACTCATCTGCCTGCCGTCAGTCCCTCATCCCTGGCAGGCGGTGGCTGCCCTCTGGCCTCCCCCACAGTGCCTCTGCCTGGAGGCCATTCATCTCCTTCCTCCCAGCAGGCATGAAGGAGCCACCCCACCAAAGCTGCCCTCAGCTGCCTCACCGTGAGTCCAGGGCAGGATTTAGTCCACACAGTGGCCAACCTGGCCTAGGAAGCCTGAGGGAAGTGTATGCATTGCTCTGACACTCCCATCACGCACCCCGCCAGCCACTGCTTTTGCCTCCCCCGCCATCTCCACCTTGTTAACTCCTTCATTCTCCACGCCCAGTCATCAATCAAATCAGGCCTCCATGCTCAGGCCTGAGCGCAGGACACGACAGTCTGTTAAGGGATCAGGTGAAGCAAAGGAGCTTGTTAGATCCAGCTCTGGGGTCATCTTAGGCCACGCCTAGCTGCATGCCACCTCCAATTCTAGAACTCCCCCAGGGCCAGCCTGAGGCAGCCATGTCTGCCTGGGGCCGGCTGTGCTCCACTCAGGGCTGGAAGATGGCTGCTGGGCTCCTCTCCTCCTCCCCACAACTCCCTATGCCTGGGTCACCTGCCTCTTGCTGCCCTCCAACCCCCGACTCACTATCCCTGTCTCCCTTAGGTGGCAAAGCAGCAGAAAGAGTCTGAATCCACCCAGAAGGCAGAGAAGGAAGTGACGCGCATGGTGGTGGTGATGGTCCTGGCATTCTGCTTCTGCTGGGGACCGTATGCCTTCTTCGCATGCTTTGCTGCTGCCAACCCTGGCTACCCCTTCCACCCTTTGATGGCTGCCCTGCCGGCCTTCTTTGCCAAAAGTGCCACTATCTACAACCCCGTTATCTATGTCTTTATGAACCGGCAGGTAAGCAACACCATCAGCAGATCCCACTCAAAATACCGTGTGCCCTAGAAGGGTGCAGTGATGGCCCCACCTGGCATCATGTCTCTGATAAGAAGCCCGCGGAGCACCTGGGGGACCCTCCAGGGAAATGACCGGGAAAGGCTCAGCGTGTGACCCAGCCCCAGCCAGAGCTCCAGCTGGCCCTTAGCAGAAGGCTTAGGTGTGCCCTCTGGAATCCTTTATAGACTCGGCCTGAGGGTGGCATTTCCCAAAGCGTCTGTGTGCCGTGTGCTCTTCCCTTCCGGTGGCCCTAGAACTATGGCTGCCGAGCTTCAGGGGCTCTCCTGGCGTTCAGACGCTCTAGGAGTTGGTGAGCCCTAGGTACATCCACCCTAGGTGTGCCCCTCTTCTGTTCAGACTCGACCCTTCTCAACCTTCATCTCTCCATTTTCAAAGCGTAACCTCTGGAATTTGTGTTCCTATAAGAACAAAAGCCGGCCCTCCTTGGCTACACTGACCAACAGTTCAAGAGCTTTCACGAGTTCGTGGGTTAGTTCAGGGGGGACGTGCTGTGGTCCTGCCCAGAGGCAGCCTCCTTAGCTGGCATATTGGGCCTCAGCAGCAAGCTGCTCACACACCTAAATCCCCCCACCTCCTGCAGGTTACAGGCTTCATTAAAGCGCAGCTGTGATGTGACTTGATGGTGGCCAGAAAGGTGTGCAGAGGCCTCCCATTTCACCAGGCCCAGTCCATCCCTTCCACTGGGCTCTTCCTTGCTTCTCCATCTTAGAGCCACTCAATGGCTCCAGCCCCTTTGGCTCAGCTTTGACTCACACAAGCCAAGTCTGCAGAGTTCATTAAGGGTTCATTCTCTCTGGTAACTTTTAAACAGTAAGTAGGACCACGCCTGCAGTGGATTTCCGGGAACTCGCTGTAGCACACTGATGCCCAGAGTGTAGTTCTATCCCTGACCCGTTTCCTGACTTTCATGAGGATCTTTTTTAGGTTTCTGGAATCCTAAACTATCTTGCCAAGTACTGTCTTTACTGGATTATTTCCATTCTCCTTTCCAGAACTCCCCCTGGACAGGGGGAGACAGATGTCTGCACTTCTGGACCTCACCAGGCCTCGAACTTTGCTTTTACCCTTTCCACATAATTATCCTGTCCTGCCACATTCTGCGAGAATTTTCTGGAACGCAGTTCCATGAAGACAGCAAATTTTGCTCAGGACAGAGTCTGGCACACAGTGGGTGCTCAAGCAGCAGCTGCTGAATGGATTCCTCAGCCCTATCTCCCAGCTCTTCAGCCGAGCTGATTCTGCTGTTCGTCCCGTTTCTTATGTTATTAATTTCAACCATTATATTTTTTATTTTTGAGGGTTTTGATGATAGAGGGAGTTAGAGCTAGTCAAGAGTAGGCCTGAAATATTTAGAAAATGCCTTTGGTCTGGGTCCTCAAAGCATTGTGGTTACTTCAGTGATGACACAGGACATGATTTGAGACATTCATATGGCCCAGATCTCTTTGGGGTGAAGCAGCAAAGACAGACCCCTCCTGGTACCGGAAGACGCTTGGCTGGAGAGATGAGGTAGGGGCTAGATTGTCATTACCTAGGCCTCACCTTGCCCCAGATCCATGGACTGGAAAAAACATGACAACCACATGCCTTTTCATTAATATTCCTCTGAGCCGCTCACCAGACAGTCTGGGGACAGGTCACCACTGCCCCTTAGCTGTCACTGTGGATGAGTGTCATGGGGCTGCCGTCACAAACTACCACAAACTCAGTGGCTTCAAACCACAGAAATGGATTCTCTCAGGGTTCTGGAAATCTTGAGTCTGAAATCAGGGTGTTGGCAAATGGAAAGGTTCCCTATGGAGGCCGAGAGGGAGAAGCAGCTGCAGGGCTGCCGGCAGTCTTTGGCGTTCCTTGACTCCAAGGTGTGTCACCCCAGTCTCTGCCTTCATCTTCACGTGGCCTTCTTCCCTCTGTCTGCGTGTCCGTGTCCAAGCGTTCCTTTTCTTATCAGGACACCAGTCATTCGATTAGGGCCCACCCTGCTCCAGTGTGACCTCATCTTAACCTGAACACGTCTTTTGGGGGACCCACTTCAACCCACTGTAGTCACCATCAACTGCTAAGTCAGATGACATCCCCGCGTGTGAGGGAGAAATAATCCAAGCCTTCCTCCATCCCCCATGGGATTCGGAATGGGTGAAGGGAAGGCTCGGGCACGTACATTCAGCACAGTGCTCCACCCTTCCCTGCTCTGCTCAGTAACGCTTTCTGTCCTTCCAGTTTCGAAACTGCATCTTGCAGCTTTTCGGGAAGAAGGTTGACGATGGCTCTGAACTCTCCAGCGCCTCCAAAACGGAGGTCTCATCTGTGTCCTCGGTATCGCCTGCATGAGGTCTGCCTCCTACCCATCCCGCCCACCGGGGCTTTGGCCACCTCTCCTTTCCCCCTCCTTCTCCGTCCCTGTAAAATAAATGTAATTTATCTTTGCCAAAACCAACAGAGTCACAGAGGCTTTCACTGCAGTGTGGGACCACCTGAGCCTCTGCGTGTGCAGGCACTGGGTCTCGAGAGGGTGCAAGGGGGATAAAGAGGAGAGAGCGCTTCATAGACTTTAAGTTTTCCCGAGCCTCATGTCTACCGATGGCGTGAAAGGACCTTGGCAAAACAGAAGTGTGAGGCAGGTGGGCGTCTATATCCATTTCACCAGGCTGGTGGTTACATAATCGGCAAGCAAGAGCTGTGGAGGGGCTTGCTGGATGCCCTCAGCACCCAGGAGGAGGGAGGGAGCTAGCAAGCTAAGGCAGGTGGCCCTCCTGGCCCCTTAAGGTCCATCTGCTGGAGGCCCAGAGTCCTTGGAGTACAGTCTACACCTGGAGGGGACCCATTCCTGCCAGTCTGTGGCAGGGATGGCGCGCCACCTCTGCCAGGCCAGGACCCCAAGCCCGATCAGCATCAGCATGGTGCAGGTGCACAGGCGTGAGCTGATCAGTGACGAGGGGCAGGCACACAAGGTGGAGACAAAGACCAAGAGGACAGTTGCCAGTGAGAGGCGCGGACTCAGGAACTTGAACAACATCTGCGGGGGACGGCTTTGGAGGTGCTCCACTGCCTCCAGTTGGGTGACTTGCTGTAGCATCTCCAGCTTGGATATTCGACTCTTGAAGGTCTCCGTGATCTCCTGCAGGAGACGAAAATGCACGCACCAGAAGTCAGCACAGAGTTGTGGTCGTTTATTGAGTTCTTAGGGGTGAGCAGAAAGCACTGTGGAGTGGGTATTCGAGGAGGGAAGCAGAGAGCCTAGAGCACATTCAGGGCAGAGGGGAGGGCGCAGGCCCTCCAGCAACAGGGAAAGCTTCATCTGACCCGGCTGCACTCCCCCATCCACTGTCTCCCGAAGCTGAGGACCTGGTCAAGACACAGCTACCCAGGGACGGGGGTGGGCGCTATGGGAATGGAAAAGTGAGGAGAGGGAAGCCAGGTCTAAGGAGGGGTTCTGAGAGGGCGCTCCCTACACCTGCAGCCGCAGCAGAAGCAGCTCCACCCCAGATCTCCCGAGTCAGAGGCTCACGGGTGAGCACTGCAGCACCAGAGTGGCAAAAGCAGCTAAGCCAGATGGTGGGAAGCGGAGCGTGAGTGTAAAGATCAGATGCTGCTAGCTCTGAAACAAATGTGTGTGGCCATTGAACCCTCAGGAGGGGGCAGCTCGAGGACCCGTGTCTTGCTTTGGTTTGGGGGTATCAGAATAGATTCGCTCATCCCTCCAGTCTTCTTGCAAGGCTCCCCCAGGAGGTTCTCACCCATATTTCCTTGGCTCTCTCATAGGATAGATAGGCCATTCTCTCTTCGCTGCAGGCCAGATTGTGTTTGAGGTTGTAAATCTCATTCAGCTGTCCCTGCAGGCGACCATTCACCTGTTCTTCCATCAATGCTTGCCTTGGGAGCAAAAGAGAAAGTGAGATTCCTTCAGTACCTCACCCAGAGCTCATGCCAACAGCGAGCGGTCCTGACCTAGACTAGATTCGGGTTCAGCTTCTGCCTTCCTCCCCGCTCCCCAGGCTCTAGGGAAAGCCTGCCTCCCACTCCAGGTCTGCCTGGGAACACCCCAAACACACACCAGCCACACGCACACCAATATTCATATATATTTTATATGTAGTTACTCTTCTGTAACAGCTTTACAAAAATAGCCACAGACTAGAAGTTGTAGAAATGACAGTGTGAACTATCTGTGTGTGCTCTTCAGTTCCGCAAATCCCCCAGGACCAGTGTTGAGCACGAAGTCTAGCCTGCAGTTTAGCCTGCAGTTACTCTATAGAAACATGGTGACTATAAGGATTGAAAAGCCACAAAAGACCACAGATTCCAGTACAATTCCATTAGTTACGAAATGTCCAGAATAGGCAAATCCATAGAGACAGAAAGCAGATTAGTGGGTGCCAGGGGCTGGGGGTGGGGGATGGGCAGTGGCTGCTAATGAGTACAGGGTTGCTTTGGGGCTGGTGAAAATATTGTAGGACCGGGCACGGTGGCTCACGCCTGTAATCCCAGCACTTTGGGAGGCCAAGGCGGGCGGATCATGAGGTCAGGAGATCGAGACCATCCTGGCTGACATGGTGAAACCCCGTCCATACTAAAAATACAAAAAAAATTAGCCGGGCGTGGTGGCGGACGCCTGTAGTCCCAGCTACTCGGGAGGCTGAGGCAGGAGAATGGCGTGAACCTGGGAGGCGGAGCTTGCAGTGAGCAGAGTTCACACCACTGCACTCCAGCCTGGGCGACAGAGCGAGACTCCGTCTCAAAAAAAAAAAAGAGAATATTGTGGAATTAGATAGTGGTGATGGTTGAACAACTCTGTGAATATACTAAAAACCAGTGAATTGTACACTTTAAATTGGTGAATTTTATGGGATGTGAATTATATCTCAATAGAGCCGTTATTTAAACAAAAAGAGAAAAGTGAATCATGGCAATAGTTGCGCAACTCAGTAAATTTACTAAAAACCATTGAAATGTAGTTAAAATGGTGCATTTTATAATACGTAAATTATATCTCAAGAGAGCTGTTAAAAAACCACAAGCAGGCCAGGTGCAGTGGTTCACAGTTGCAATCCCAGCACTTTGGGAGGCCAAGGCAAGGGGATTGTTTGAGGCCAGGAGGAATTCAAGACCAGCCTGGGCAACACAGTGAGACCCTGTCTCTACAAAAAAAATTTTTAATTATCTGGGTGTGGTGGCATGCGCCTGTAGTCTCAGCTACTCTGGAGGCTGAGGCAGGAGGACCTCTTGAGTCCAGGAGTTCGAGGCTGCAGTGAGCTGCCATCACGCCACTGCACTCCAGCCTGGGCAGCAGAGTGAGACCCTATCTGTAAAAGAAAACAATCACTACCTGTTGTGTATATAATTATATAAGTAGTAAAAGTATAAAACCATGCATGGAAAAGATAAGCACCCAAATGAGAATGGCGAGGCCAGTATAGCAAGGCCAGAATAGCAAGGAAGGGAGATGGTGCTGGAAAGGGGTAATGAGGGCTTCAACAGAATATTTTAAAGTTTTATTTCCTAAAAAAATAAGATTTGAAGTGATTATGGCAAATGTTAAGATTTCAGAAAGCTGGGGCTGTTAATTATGTTATCCTTACATTTTCCCTTTGCTTGAAATACTTCATAATTTAAAAACTTCTATGAAGTTCCCCTTTTGGCACCACAAAGAACGGGCCAGAAGGACAGAGGCCAGGGGGCCAGTGAGGGGGCTCTGGCACCACCGCTTACGTAGAAGAGAGAAGGCACCAGAGCGTGATGGAACCCATAGACTGGCAGGGCTGCCGCCCCAGGAGGCCCAGGAGGGTGGCGGCAGGCCTCAGGTGCAGGAGGTCTAAACGGTGGTGCTGACAGAGACGGGGAAAACAGTGACGACTTCTATTTGGTCCCACTCCAAGGACTTGACCAACACCCACACGGAGAAATCCCCTGGGCACTGAATAAGCTGACAGCTCATTTGTTGAAAGCCAATTTGTCAAAAGCCGGTTCCTCGCAGCATTTCAAGGAATATTCCATTTGTCTCTGCCCCAAGTCCCTGTTAAGAAGAGAGTCGGTGGACAACATGGACTAGGCCACTGCTCACAGAGAGGGGGAGTGGGTCGGCAGGATGGTCACCCCGAAAATAGATTCCTCATTACTGTCTTTCCATTTACATGAATGATCTAGCTGTGAGAACATTCAAGATTTTAACTGTCCTCAGGAATATGAAGTCAATCTTCATCAATGTATTGGTAAAGATACATGAAGATATTCTTCAGTGCATTCTTGAAGAGTCTATTCAGATGTCAGTAAACAATATTTTCATAAGGATATTCTCTCAGTCTCCCCTTCTCTCTGGGCCCCATCTCCTGGCCCTCTGGCAGCCACGCTCCCTTCTCTTCCTTGGTCAAGGACCCCCCTCTCTCCACCTCCTACAGTCACAGAAGCAAATGGACAACTCTGGAGAATGCTCTTATGAACACAAAACGATGACCAGTCAACCCAGACACCCTCAAGACAGACCGAAGGTGTTAAGACCACCCTCTCCAACACAAAGTGTTCTAAACTTTATTGTTTTTTTCAAAATAGTGGTTTTTTTGTTTGTTTGTTTGTTTTTTTGAGATGGATCTCCGTCTGTTTGCCCAGGCTGGAGTGCAGTGGCACGATCTTGGCTTGCTGCAACCTCCGCCTCCCGGGTTCAAGTGATTTTCCTGCCTCGGCCTCCTGAGTAGCTGGGACTACAGGTATGCGCCATCATGCCGGGCTAATTTTTTGTATTTTTAGTAGAGACAGGGTTTCACCATGTTGGCCAGGCTGGTCTCCAACTCCTGACCTCAGGTGACCCGCCTGCCTCGGCCTCCCAAAGTGCTGGGATTACAGGTGTGAGCCATTGGGCCCAGCCAGAAAGAGTATATTCTTGGTCATTTCTGAGAATTTGCTTTTGGCAAATTGAGCTAGAGCCTAATCATGGCCCACAACTTGGAGGAAAAGTCTGAGACGGAGAAACAGCTGTAGGAGGGGTCAATAGCCCAGGTGCAATCGGTGCATGTGGCCAGGATGGATGAGCTCACTCTGAGCAAATGTGCCAAAGCAAGGGGCCCTGGGGAGCTGGGGGAAGAGCCAACAAAACAGAAGTGAAAGCGGGAGGAAAGTCACCAGGACGGCTCACACAGGAACCCAGAGGATGTAGGGATACAGTGGAAAGGTTGAACATACATGTAACTGGGGCCTTAGAAGGGGAGAAATGAGAGACTAGGGCAGAGTCACTATTTGAAAATATAATGGCTGAAAGCGTCCAAAACTGACAAAAGACATCAAGCCATAAACCCAAGTAGCAATGCGAAGCCCAGGCAGGATGAATGCAAAGAAAATCACACCAAGGGGAGAGTCAGCGGCACAAAAAAGAAGAGAGAAAGAAAATCACACCAAACATCATCATAGCAAAACCACTAAACAACAAAGAAAAACAAAAGATCTTAAAAGGAGCCTGAGGAAAACAAAACTGTGATCCGAGGAGCAACAAGAAGACTGGCAGCTGCCTTTTCAACAGAAACCATGGAAGTCAGAAGGGAATGATTTGTTCAAAATGCTTATTATTTCCAAAAATTAAGTGCCAACTTAGAATTCTATGTCCAGCAAAAAGTATCCTTCAGGGCCGGGTGTGGTGGCTCACGCCTGTAATCCCAGCACTTTGGGAGGCCGAGGCAGGCGGATCACGACCGGCCTGGCCAACATGGTGAAACCCCATCTCTACTAAAAATACAAAAACTAGCCGGGAGTGGTGGCACATGCCTGTAATCCCAGCTACTCAGGAGGCTGAGGCAGGGGAATCGCTTGAACCTGGGAGGCAGAGGTTGCAGTGAGCCGAGATCTCACCATTGCACTCCAACCTGGGCGACAGGGTGAGGCTCTGTCTCACAAAAAAAAAAAAAAAAAAGAATTCCTTCAGAAATAAAAAGGAATGATGGCATGTGTGAGGCAATAAGGTGACAGTGACTGCCTATTTAACATTGTGGACTTGTTTTAAAACATTTTTGGTATGGTATTTAGGCTATGTTAACAAAATGATCCATATTTCAGGTTCACACTGAAATATTTACAGATGAACTGATATAATGTCTGTGCTTTGCTTCAACGCAATAGGGATGAGAGGAACCAGTTCAGAGAGCAGATCAGACCTTAGGTCAGACCTCCTCAGAGATCCCAAGATGCAGGATGCTCTGACATGGAGGAGAAGTCGGGGAAAAAATGGAAGTTCTTGTGCCTTCAAGTTAACACGACCCCAGCCTGCAACAAAGCCCTAAGCAGATACCTTGAGGAAAGTCAGCCCGAGACTGGATCCCTGGGGCTGAGAGGTCACAGAGCAACACTGAAGCCTCTAGGAACCATAGCCTGTTATCTCCGAGCCTTGTCTGAAAGCGAAACATACCAGAACACTCTTGGGACAGAGGAGCTAGGGTCTGGATGCCCCCAAGGACCTCGTGTCCAGAAGGGAAAGAAAAACATGGAGACCTGGCATATTCACTTCCGGGCGTTTTCAATATGACAGGAGGCTATAAGAAAATTTCACGACTGCCCACTTGTGGATACAGCCAGAAATACAAAGCAAGAGTGAAAGTTTTGCCTACTCGGCACCTGAGCAGCTTCTTTTTTATTCAATTTTTATTGAGGTAAATTTCATGTAACATAAAATGAATTATTTTAAGGTGAACAATTCAGTGGCATTTAGCACATGTGGTGTTGTGCAACCACCATGGCTATCAATAGTTCCAAGACATTGGCCGGCTGCAGTCATGCCTGTAATCCCAGCACTTTGGGAGGCCGAGGCGGGCGGATCACGAGGTCAAGAGATCAAGACCATCCTGGCCAACATGGTGAAACCCCATCTCTACTAAAAATACAAAAATTAGCTGGGCGTGGTGGTGCGCGCCTGTAGTCCCAGCTACTCGGGAGGCTGAGGCAGGAGAATCGCTTGAACCCGGGAGGCAGAGGTTGCAGTGAGCCGAGATCACGCCACTGCACTCCAGCCTGGCGACAGAGCAAGACTCTGTCTCAAAAAAAGAAAAAAAAAAATTGTTCCAAAACATTTTCATCACCGCCTCGAAAAAATACTATTTAGCAGTCACTCCCCATTCCCCATCACCCCAGTCCCTGGCAACCACCAGTCTGCTTTCTGACTTGAGTAGCTTCTTATCTCTGAAACTCTACCAGCAATTTATGAATGAGAGATGGACAAGACCATCAGGTATGTGGAGACGGTCCTAGAGAAGCTGCTAGAAAGTGACAGACAACCAGAGTAAGGGGTAGTGGGGCACTGTAATGCTGTGGAGAGGAGAGGGCAGCAGGAATGACAAACCCAGGAGGCATTGACTCAGGGAAAGAAGAGGAAGGCAGGGTCAGGTCGAGATCTTGGCCAAATCCCTGAGCTCATCAACCTGGGGTGCTCCATTGATGAATTTATCAAGAGTCATTGGCCGGGAGTGGTGGCTCACGCCTGTAATCACAGCACTTTGGGAGGCCAAGGCAGGTGGATCATTTGAGATTAGGAGTTGGAGACCAGCCTGGCCAACATGATGAAACCCCGTCTCTACTAAAAAATGCAAAAATTAGCTGGGCGTGGTGGTGCATGCCTGTAATCTCAGCTACTCAGGAGGCTGAGACAGGAGAATCACTTGAATCCGGGACGCAGAGGTTGCAGTGAGCTGAGATCAAGCCACTGCACTCCCTCCAGCCTGGGCAGCAGAGCAAGACACCACCTCAAAAAAAAAAAAAGCCATTAACCACTTTCTTTCTTTCTTTCTTTCTTTTCTTTCTTTCTTTCTTTCTTTCTTTCCTCTCTCTCTCTCTCTCCTCTCTCTCTCTCTTTCTCTCTTTCTGTTTTTTTTTTGAGACAAGTTCTCACTCTGTCCTCTATCACCCAGGCTGGAGCACAGTGGCACAATCATAGTTCACTGCAACATAAAACTCTCGGGCTCAAGCGATCCTCCTGTCTCAGCCTCCCATGTAGCAGGGACTACAGGCATGTGCCACCAAGTCCGGTTAATACTTTTAAAATTTTTTGCAGAGATATGGTCTCACTTTGTTACCCAAGCTGGTCTCAGACTCCTGGGCTGAAGCAATCCTCCTGCCTCGACCTCCCAAAGCACTGGGATTACAGCCATAAGCCACCACATCTGGCCCCATTTTTCTTTACGATCTTTCAAGGACTTAGTTTGCACATAGGAAGCAGAAAGGAATTGTAAATTCAGTTCCATCAGCATCTACTTGGGGCTTACACACAAGTATTAATTAATTCTCACAATAGTTCCAACAATAGTGGGATCATTTTTACCTCCATGTTACAGATGTGGAAACTGAGGATCGCAAACTTGAAGCACCTCGTCCAAGGTCATTCAGTAAATACCTTGCAGAGAGGAGGCTGGGCCAGGCCTAAATCCAGAATCAGCCCTCCTGACCCTGCCCTGATGTTCCCAAGACACAGCAGATAGAGTTCTGACATACATGGAGGAGGGAGGCAGCCCAGAGGGCGAGCTGGGTCCCTTCAGGAAGGGAGGAAAAGAAGCATCCAGACTGATCCATGAAACAGGTACTCACAGAACAGCCATCATGTGCCAACATGTCTTTAGGCAGTCACTCAGACACAGTGGCCGACCTGAATGTGCTGATATTTTGACGAGAACAATACAACACAAATGAATACCTACACAAGGGAGAGCAGTTTAGGCGGTGAGTGCTGCGAGAAAGGAAAAAGTAGGGGAGTGACAAAGACTGGTCCGGAGTATATAAAGAGCTCTGACAACTCAACAATAAAAAGACAATCCAAGTTGAAAACAAGCCAAAGACTTATTGGCTGATAAGCACATGAAAAGGGGTTCAGCATCATTAATCGTCAGAGGCAGGGTCACACACCCACTAGTCTCATGGGCTAGGATAGTGGTTCTCAACCAGGGGCAATTTGCCGCCCCCCCCCCCGCCCCAAACAAGGGACATTTGGCAATCTCTGGAGAGACATTTCTGGTTGTTACAAATAGGTGGGGCACGGTAGGCTAAAATTGCCCCCCTAGGCTGGGCACGGTGGCTCACATCTGTAACCCCAGCACTTTGTGAGGCTGTGGTGGGCAGATTACCTGGGCTCAGGAGTTCAAGAACACCCTGAGCAACAGGGTGAAACCCCGTCTCTATGAAAAACACAAAAAAATTAGCTGGGTGTGGTGGCACGCGCTTGTAGTCCCAGCTACTTGGGAGGCTGAGGCAGGAGAATTGCTTGAACCCAGGAGGCGGAGGTTGCAGTGAGCCAAGATCGTGCCACTGCACTCCAGCCTGGGTGACAGAGCGAGACTCTGTCTAAAAAAGAAAAAAAAAAAAAGCCCCTCCGCGAAAGATATCTGTGTCATAATCCTTGGAAACTGTGATTGTTACCTTCTATGACCAAAAAAGGGGGCTTTCCAGAAGTGGTGAGTTTAAGGGTATTGAGATGCAAAGATCATCCTAGATTATCCTGGTGGCCCTAAATGCAATCACATGTATGAGAGAGAGGCAAAAGGACATTAGACACGCACAGACGAGAATGTCATGTGAAGACAGAACACAGGTTTGAAGATGCTGGCCTTCAGGACAGGAACGATGTGGCCACAAAATTAAGGAATTTGGCAGCCACCAGAAACTGGAAGAGGCAAAGATCAGTTTGTCCCCTAGAGCCTCCAATGAGAGTGTGTCCTCCTCGCCTGATTTCAGCCCAGTGAAACGGATTTCGGCCTTCTAGCCTCCAGGACTGCGAGAGAATAACTTTCTATTATTTTAAGCCATGAAGTTGGGGGCAATTTGTCACGGCAGCATCAGGAAATTAATTCACGGCACCACTGGCATCAAGTAAGTGGAGACCAGGGATGCTGCTCATCATCCTAGAATGTACAGGACAGCCCCGCACAACAGAGAATCATTTGGTCCAAAATGTCGACAGTGCCAAGGTCGAGAGAACGTGGGCTAGGGTGATGAAATTTTGGAGTCTAATTTCACCAAGTTGTGGCTGAACTTAAGAGGCTGACATTTAAAAGACTGATCTTGCCAAACGTTGGCAACTGGAACTCTTATACACTCCTAGCGGGACTGTAAAATGGTATAGCCATGTCGGAAAACAGTTCCTCTTTTTTTTTTTTTGAGATGGAGTTTCACTCGTTGCCCAGGCTGGAGTGCAATGGCACGATCTCGGCTCACCGCAACCTCCGCCTCCTGAGTTCAAGCGATTCTCCTGCGTCAGCCTCCCGAGTAGCTGGGATTACAGGCATGTGCCACCACGCCGGGCTAATTTTGTATTTTTAGTAGAGACAGGGTTTACTCCATGTTGTTCAGGCTGGTCTCGAACTCCCGACCTCAGGTGATCCACCTGCCTCAGCCTCCCAAAGTGCTGGGATTACAGGGGTGAGCCACCGCGCCCGGCCTTCCTCTTTCTTAAAAAGTTAAGCATACTGCTATGGTGTACATGTCCCCCCCAAAACTCATGTTGAAATTTAATGGCCATGTGATGGTGTTAAAGGGTGGGACCGGTAAGAGGCGATTAATATTAATATTGTTATCATGAAAGTTTGGCCCCCGCTCGCTCTCTCACGCCCTCTTGCCCTTCTGCCTTCTGCCATAGGATGATGCAGTACAAAGGTCCTCACCAGCTGCCAGCGCCTTGACATTGAACTTCCTTTCTTTATAAACCAGCCAGCCTGCGGTACTCTGTTACAGCAACAGAAAGTGGGACTAAGACACATAACACTTCCCTGTTATCTAGCAATTCCATATATGAAAGCATATGTTCACAGAAAGACTTGTGCGAGAACGTTCATAGCAGCTTTATTCAGTCGCCCCAACTGGCAGCGGACCAGGGCATAAGCAACCTGCGGCGTCTCCATGCAATGGAAGGCTGCCAAGCAATACGAAGCCACGAGCTACTCACTTCACACAGCTTGGGTGGATCTCAAAACAATTCCACGGAGCGAAAGCCGCCAGACGCAAAGCACTGCGTGCCGTGCGATTCCACTTACATGAAGTTCAAAAGGAGATGAAGCTACAGTGACAGAAACCGGAACAGTGGCCAATTATGGGAGACGGGCATTCACTGGAAGAGGGTATGAGGGTACTTTCTGGGGTGGTGGCAAAGCTCTTTATTGGGATTTTAGCTGCCCAGGTGTAAACCTTTGTCAAAACTCGTTAAACTGTATGCCTAAACTTAAATGCAATTTCACTGCATAAAATTTAACTCAAAAAGGCCAGGCGCGGTGGCTCACTCCTGTAATCCCAGCACTTTGGGAGGCCGAGGCAGGTGGATCGCCTGAGGACAGGAGTTCGAGACCAGCCTGACCAACATGGAGAAACCCCATCTCTACTAAAAATACAAAATTAGCCAGGCGTGGTGGTGCATGCCTGTAATCCCAGCTACTCGGGAGGCTGACGCAGGAGAATCGCTTGAACTCAGGAGGCGGAGGTTGCAGTGAGCCGAGATTGCGCCATTGCACTCCAGTCTGGGCAACAAGAGCAAAACTCCATCTAAAAAAAAAAAAAAAAACTTTACTTCAAAAAACCCCGCTTCCAAAAGAATAAAAGAAGAGGCCATTTGAACGTGGTAGCCTGGGAAGTCCCTTTGAGGAGAGGACATCAGAGCAGAGCCTAAAGGACAAGCTGAGTGTGGGAGTTTCCTGTGGCTGCCATCACAAAGCGTTACAAACTTTGAGTGGCTTTCCCAGCAGAGATGGCCTCTCTCCTGGCTGGGGGTCCAGCAGTCCGAGAGGAAGGCCCAGGCTGGGCGGGCTCCTGCCGAGGACCGAGAAGGCGCCTCCGCTCGGGGCCTCTGTCCCAGCTTCTGCTCTGCTGCCCATCTGCGGGCTTCCTTGGCTTCTGCCACGGCAGGTCGGCCTCAGCCTCTGTCTCCACACGGCGCTCTCCCTCTGGGTGTGTCCGTGTCTCCGTCTCCCCTTTCTGTCAGGACACAGGTCACACTGCATTAGGGCCCACCCCTCTGCAGAATGACCTCATCCAGACCTAACTCATCACGTCCGCAACGACCCTGTTTCCAAATAAGCCGGTTCCTTGTCACCAAGTGGAGCCTTCAATGAGTTGATGCCAAGGCAGGTCTAGGGAACTAGAAATGGGGCAAGAAGCAATGTCCTCCAGCCAGGTGTGGTGGCTCACACCTGTAACTCCAGCACTTTGGGAGGCCGAGGCGGGTGGATCACTTCAGGTCAGGAGTTCGAGACCCCTGGTCAACATGGCGAAACCCCATCTCTACTGAAAAATACAAAAAGTAGCCAGGCATGCTGGCGTGTGCCTGTAATCCCAGCTACTCGGGAGGCTGAGGCAGGAGAATCGCTTGAACCGGGGAGGCGGAGGTTGCAGTGGGCCGAGATCGTGCCACTGCACTCCAGCCTGGGGGACAGAGTGAGACTCCATCTCATAAAAAAGACAAAAAAAAGAAGCAATGTGCTCCTCACAGTCGGGTTTTCTCCCAGGACCATTTTACTCATCCAACAAAGAACAAAGATGTCCCAGCAACCCATCTACCCCAGGCATTGACCACTCGGGCTACAAAGGTGAAGGAGGAGGGTGGGGCTGGGCAGGCTGGGACTGGCTATGGACCCCAGAGAGTAAAGATGGTTTTGCTGGCACCACACCCCCAACTCCAGGACTTGTCCATGCCCTGTCTACGGGGCCAAGACTGAAACCTGACTGCCTTTCACCATCAAGCAGAAGTCAGCTGCGCATCCTGTAAGAGATGGGGAAGGACCCCCAAGACCCTCCCAGAGCCCCCTGGCTCATTAGGAGGCTAGAGGGGGCCTCCTGCAACTCTCCATGCAAGGTGCCCAGATGAGACCTGGCCAGTCGAGACTTTTACTTGAAGGCTCCCCATGCCTTCCTTGGGTGCCATCTCTTCTACCAACGAACGTTTTCTGAGTTTCTCAAGCCTTCTTTCCTCCTGACCCACGGAGAAACTGAGGGACCGGGGCCTTCTGGTCCCCCAGGAGACTGGCTTGTGCTGAGGAGGTAGGCCGCTCCCTGTGCATCTTCTCGGAGATCTGAAGCTCCTCCTATTTCCACAAGAAAGAAAGGGAAGCTTGGCAAAGACCCTTCCATCCAGAATCATCAAGTTCGCGACGCCCGTGCTTCTCCTCAGCACACAGAGAGGAGAGTTACCAGGGGCCTCAAGCAACTCCAGCGGAAGCAGTCACAGTCCTTCCAGGACCCAGGAACGTCCTCTGCAAGGACCCACAAACCCAGACCTCATGAAGGAGGAGACCCCAGGGCCAGCCCCAAGCCTCCTGAGTCTAATTGTTGCTGTGATAGAGACCCTGCACTTCGCAGAATCAAAAAGAATATATTGTGGGTTTTTTTTTTTACCACAATCAATTAAAAAATGCATTAAAAAGTAAGAACTGTCCAGGCACAGTGGCTCACATGTGTAACCCCAGTACTTGGGGAGGCCGTGGCCAGGTGTTCAAGACCAGCCTGGGCAACATAGCAAGATCCCATCTCTACAAATAATAATCATTTAAAAAAAGTTAGCCAGGCATGGTGGCACATGCTTTGTACTCCCAGCTACTCGGGAGGCTGAGGCAGGAAGATCGCTTGAGCCCAGGAGTTCAAGGCTGTAGTGAACTATGACTGCATGCAGCCTGGGCAACAGAGACCCTGAAGAAAAAGAAAGAAAGAAAGAGAGAGAGAGAGAGAGACAGAGAGAAAGGAAGAAAGAGAAAGAGAGAAAGAAAAAGAAAGAAAGAGAGAGAGAGATGGAAAGAAAGAGAGAAAAAGAAAAAGAAGAAAGAAAGAAAGAAAGAAAGAACTTTTGCCTATCCAAAGACTCAGGAAAAATAAAAAAGAAAGCCAGCCCTCATAATGAGATACCACTTCACAGTTACATCTGTTGGAAAAAAAAAAAAAAAAAGGATAACAACAAATGTTGGCAAGGATGTGAGGCAACTGGAAGCCTTCTGCATTGCTGGTGGGAAGATGGAGCGGCGCGGCTGCTGTGGGAAGACTCCCCTAAACGTTACACCTGGAGTCACCACAGGGTCCAGCAATTCTACTCCTGATTATAGACCCCAAAGAATTGAAAACTGGTGTTCAAACAACTGGCATGTATCTGAGTGTTCAGCGCAGGGCTTCTCACAATAGCCAAAAGGTGGAAACAACTCAAATCTCCATCCACTGATGGACAGATAAACAAAATGTGGTCTACCCATGCACTGGAATATTAGTCAGCCGTCAAGAGAATGAAGTACTGATACGTGCTACAACATTAGTGAACCTTGAAAACAGTGAAAGAAGCTAGACACAAAAGCCCACATATTGTATGGTCCCATTTATATGAAAAGTCCAGAAGAGGCAAACCCACGGAGACAGAAAGCAGATTAGGGAACGCCTGGAGCCGAGGCTAGGAGTGACCGTGTAGTGAGTCTGGAGGTCTCCTTCTGGGGTGATGAGAATGTTAGACAACCGGACAGAGGTGATGCTTGAACCACACTGCAGATGTACTTAATGCACTGAATTACATGCTTCCAAATGGTTAATTTCACATTACGTGAAATTATGTGAATTCTACATCAATTTTTTTAAGTAAGCCCTTGTCATAAATGCGTTTAATACAGTTGCTGCCTCAGCATCCAACTTTAGCAGTTGTACCCTGTCACCTTTGCCCTAGATAACACCCCTCCCTCCCTGTCATGCGATTCTTTGCGATATAGCCCACGTGGTCCTCGCCTCACTGACCCAAAACCCAACACATCCCACGGCTGCTGACCACGATAAGACCTAATGCTCAACACCAGAGTCATGTAAATCAGTTTCCTCCTTGTGCATGTTTTCTTTAAACCAGCCAATCCACAACCCCCGCAGGAAAGCCTGTGGGATCACTTCACACCCTGTGACCTTAATACAGGCACAGCCCCGGAAGCTTCCCCGCCCTTCCGTTCTGGGCTTCGCTGTTGCACAGCTGATGAGCTCAATCAGCTCCCTGCTGCCTCCAGACTTCCCCTCTGCCTCCCATCAGCACACCTAACATCTCTTCGATCTGAGTCATACATTTCTTTTTTCCTTTTTTTTTTTTTTGACACAGGGTCTTGCTCTGTCACCCAGAATGGAGTGCAGTGGTGCAATCATGACTCACTGCAGCCTCAACCTCCCGGGCTCAAGGGATCCCCGCTCCCGCTCAGCCTCCTGAGTAGCTGTGACTACAGGCACGCGCCATCACGCCCAGCTAATTTTTTGATGTTTTTGTAGATACCAGGTCTCACTATGTTGCCCAGGCTGGTCTCAAACTCCTGAGCTCAAGCAGTCTGCCCACCTCAACCTCCCAAAGTGCTAGGATTACAGGCGTGAGCCCCCACGCCCAGCCCATTTCTGCTGTTTCATGCATTTTCGTCTGCCTCCTCATTGTGGCTCCCCCGACACACACATCCGAACCTAACTTTCCCACGGGTCAGGGATCTCCTAGAAACTGGGTATCTCGGCTATGGCCACTCTCAGTAGAGACATGCCGAGACCAAATTAAAAAGAAACCATAATGATAAAAACCACAACAGCCCTCCTGAAAGCAAACGGATTTAACTGTGATAAACAGCACAGGACTTGCAGTATGGATGCTCAGTTTGTGATGCACCAGAGGGGACGCAACAGTCACAGGGAGCCTGGCTGGTTGAAACACTTCTGTGTCCAGATCATGTAAAAGTTTTGAAGAAGATTTTACGGAAGTATATGTTTTTAAAATGCCATGAACTCCTGTGTCCCCTGCATCTAACTTAGCCACACAGCCAGGGTGTGGTGAAATGCTCTCAGGTCCGCACTTAGCAGCCACGTAGCCTGCTTGTGCCTCTGTGAGACTCTGCTTCCCCAACCATAAAGTAGGCGTCTGAGGGCCAAAGAACAAGGCTGCTTAACCTGGTGCCCCAGCTCAGTTACGAGCCCGTGACAACAGTGAAAAATCATCATCAGCCCTTTCTCCTCCTAGTAAATTTGGGTCCTGTAGACCTGCTTTTCTGCTCACGATGAACATTAGTAAGGGTAGGCTCGCTGCTGCAGCAAACAACCAGAAATCCCATGTCACAGTCCAATGGGGGGTACCGGGTCAGAAGTGCAGGCTTCTAGAATTTGCAGCAAAAGTCTGAGAGGGGGAGAGACAGAGGTATTGCCCTGCTCCCCGGTAGTCACCCCTGTATCAAGAGGGGGCGAAAGACTCGGATTTGAGAGGGGTTAAGAGTTTACCTGAGCACAGCATTCTCATTGGCCCCTGTGGCTTGGAAACATACGGGGAAGTTTGTAACTGCCACCAAGTTCTGCTGTTGCTTAATAGAAAGCTGACCGGGTAAGTGTGATTTTCACAAAAGGGTCTTTGATGCTCCCAACATTTTAGATTTGGTTGCCATGTCCTATGAAAATAATCTCCAAGAGACGCCTGTGACTCTGACTAGTCATCTCATTGATAGTGGTTGCCCTGTAATATTCTTTGATTGTCCTTTAACAGATTCTTAGGCCATGTAAACGCTGGCAAGATTTCCCTGGGGAAACTAAAGAGGATGATTCCCACACGCCTCTTCCCCTGCATCAGGCACTAAAAGGACTGCGGAGTTCTTCTTTTCATGCAAATGCTGAGAATCTTGGCTCACCTAAGGGAATCACTGCCTCCCTAGCCAGGACGCTGGAGGGACTGGCGTTAATTAGCCACAGACTGCAGCGAGGGGGACAGAATGTGGCACCCCCTGAGGGCCCATGGAAACCCAGAGAACGGTCCCAATAGGAATGGAGAGAATCCGTTGAGAGATTGGGTTTGCCTTTTTTTTTTTTTTTTTTCTCCAATTGGTAGGCCCTAGCCTTATCTTAGAGGGAAAGAAAATCGAGCTAGGGCAGGGTGAGGTGGCTCACACCAGTAATCCCGGCACTCTGGGAGGCTGAGGCAGGCGGATCACGAGGTCAATAGATTGAGACCATCCTGGTCAACATGGTGAAACCCCGCCTGTACTAAAAATACAAAAAATAGCCGGATGTGCTGGTGCACGCCTGTAGTCCCAGCTACTCGGGAGGCTGAGGCAGGAGAATCGCTTGAACCCGGGAGGTGGAGGTTGCAGTGGGCCGAGATCGTGCCACTGCACTCCAGTCTGGCGACAGAGTGAGACTCCATCTCAAAAGGAAAAAAAGAAAAAGAAAATCGAGCTACTGCACAGTGCGGAGAAAGCATTCACCAGAAGGCAGTCATTTTTGAAATAAGTATCTGAGACCCGGCCTGTGCCCCAGCTCAGCTAGGAGCACATGTGAAGAGACCAGAGCTGGCGAGGCGACTCCGGTCCTGACTCCCACCTTCCCAGCCGACTGGGACCAAAGGACGCCACCTCCCTAACTAGTGCCAGGTGTCTACCAGACTCTTGCCACCCCCATGTTGTCCCCTGCCACCACAGGGTCAGGGCCAGCCGCTGTGCCGCTGCAACCACCTGGCAGGGGCTGCCAAGCTGGAGCATTTTCGCCAGCAAGGGTCAAGGCAGGTGTGGGACTGCAGGGAGAGGGCTGGCTCGCCCCACTGCAGGGCCCAGTCGCTAAAAGAAGCATGGACCTGCTCTTCCAACTGGCCCCTCACCCTGGCTCTCCAGGCTCCTGTCCTGGCTCCCTTTCACCCTCCCATAGGTGGCTCCTGGGAGCGGTTCCTCCTCTGCTTCCAGTCCCCAAAGCCAAGGCCTCACCTACACTTCTCCTCCTGAAGGGACTCCAGCAACAGCTGCAGGTCAGTCAGAGACCTCTCCTTTAGGCTGTGATAGGACTCCTGGAGGCTGATGTGGAACCTCTTGGCTTCTTCCAGCTCTGCCTTTACCTTCTGCAACAGCAGGTTTTGTTGCTGGGCCACATCCTCTGTCTCTAAGCACGTCCCCTGCTGTAAGCTCTGGAAGCGACTCTCCAAGATGAAGGGTCTGCTGGCATGAGGCAGGTTGACCGGCCCGTCTTCCCCACCTGGCTCGGGGGGCTCTGAAAGCAGGGCCTTCTCGCTGGGTGGCTCGCAGTTGGCTGGGTCGCTTTCTGCCATCAGCAGTAAGCCCTCGGGCCTGCAGCCTTCCTCCAGCTCCTGGAGCTGCTGGTGACACTGGTGGAGCCTGTGCTCGATCTGGGCGATGGTGGCAGAGGCGCGCTGGTTCACCTTCTCAAAGGCCTGCTGGATGTGCGGCACCTGGTGCCGGTCTGCTTTGGATACCAGCTTGAGGTAGCTCACAGTGTTGCCATCCCGACTGGCCTTCTCCACTCTCAGCTGCTCTGAGAGGTAGAGGATGCGGTGCCTGACACTATCCTGTAAGTTGTGGGCTAGGCCCCCATCTGCGAGGCTGGAAGGGCCACTGGGGCCGTCTTCGCTGGATGACAGGGACCGGCATGAAGGCACATTGGAGGGGAGGGTTGCGCTGGGGCTCCTGGTGTGTTCCGCCTACATTGGGAAACAAGAAATCACAATACGGTGCTCTGTGAGCTGCAAAGTGTGGGAGAATTGGACACGTTATGACTCCATAAAACACTTCCACATATGCATGGATACTTACACACGCAAGATTTGTGCATTCAAGATGGGCCCGACGCAGACTGAGGAGGTGATGCTCATCTTCAGGGCCCCTCTCCCCTCCTTTTCAGCGTCTGACTCCTTGCTCTACATGTGTGCCTCACTAAGACCCACAGGTGGCCAGACTCCCTTCTACATCTGCCTGTTTTTGCACTGCACTCCTATTTTCTCTTCCAAAAATTACCAATTGTGGGTCTCATTTATAAAGAACTGTTCTTGTAAAGTATGGAATAAGCTTATTTCCGTTAACTCTTACAGCTTGCTGTATTGCTACTCCCAGGGAGACAGGAAGGGTTAGGCAGAGAGATTTGCCTCCTAACAGGTTCATTCATTCATCCAATCATTCATTCAACACATACTTCCTCTGAGTGCCTACCACGTGGTACAGAAGCCAGATACATTCCTTGATCTCATACAGCTGACAGTCTACGGCAGAAAATTCTATTGTAACACAAAAGAATGAGTCTCTCACATGGTGAGGGGGTTAACATTGCCTTTGACGAAGAGCCCAGTTCAAATCCTGGCTCTACCACTCTGAGACCTTGAGCAAGTTAATAAACTGCTCTGAGGCTCAGTTTTCTTACCTCTAAAATAAAGATGGCAAGAGCAGCATAGCTGGAACCCAGCCCACCAGAGCAAGGAGCTAGGAGAGGGAGGTGGGGGGCAGCTCAGGTGCAGCCTCTGTTCTGTTTCCACTTTTTTGTTTTTTGAGACGGAGTCTCACTCTGTCACCCAGGCTGGAGTGCAGTGGTGCAATCTCGGCTCACTACAACCTTCGCCTCCCGGGTTTAAGCAATTCTCATGGCTCAGCCTCCCGAGTAGCTGGGATTACAGGTGTGCATCACCACACCCAGCTAATTCGTGTATTATTAGTAGAGACAGGGTTTCACCATGTTGACCAGGCTGGTTTCCAACTCCTGACCTCAAGTGATCCTCCCGCCTCGGCCTCCCAAAGAGTGCTGGGATTACAGGTGTGAGCCACTGCGTCTGGCCTATACCTCAATTTTTAAAATGCAAAGTGATACCACTATGTACCCAGTAGATTGGTCAAACTCAGACAGACTAACAACAATAAGAGTTGGCAAGGATATAGCGCAACAGGAACTCTCAATCATTACTGGCGGGAAGCAAATTTGTACTACAGCCACCTTAGAAAACCACTTGACAGTATCACAAAGTTGAAGATATACCTACCAAATGATCCAGCAACTGCATTCATAGGCGATATTCCCAGGAGGCAAGTACACTGATGTTCTCAATATCCAACAACTAGCAACAAACCACCTGCCCAGAAAGTGTAAGTAAACTGTAATATATGCAACAACATACTACTGTACAGCAATGAGAATGAACTACAGCCTTGAAAAACATGAATGCATTTCACAAGCATAATGTTGAACAAAAGAAACCAGACAGAAAATCCATACTATATATGGTTCCGTTTACATAAATTCCAAGAGCAGGCAAAACTAAACAATATTGTGTAGGGATGACTACACAGGCAGGAAAGCTAAAGAGCAGCATGGATGTTGGCAACAGAAACCCCAGGATGGTGGTTCCCACTAGAGCGGGAGAAGGAGATTACGACTGGGGTGACTGTGGAGGCTGGGGTGCCTGGCCTGAGTAGTGGTTAAATGTGTGTTCACCTTATCGTTACTTCTTAAAACATACATCAGTGTTTTCTGCACCTTTATATACATATGCCAGATTTCACAGTTTTCAAACTATTTAAATGTTCAATATAGGCCAGGTGTGGTGGCTCATGCCTGTAATCCCAGCACTTTGGGAGGCCGAGGCGGGCGGATCACTTGAGGTCAGGAGGTCAAGACCAGTCTCGCCAACATGGTGAAACCCCGTCTATACAAAATACAAAAAAAAAAAATGCCTGGCACAGTGGCTCACACCTGTAATTCCAGCACTTTGGGAGGCCGAGGCGGGCGGATCACCTGAGGTCGGGAGTTCAAGACCAGCCTGACCAACACAGAGAAACCCCATCTCTACTAGAAATACAAAATTAGCCAGGCGTGGTGGCACACGCCTGTAGTCCCAGCTACTCGGGAGGCTGAGGCAGGAGAACCGCTTGAACCCGGGGGGCAGAAGTTGCAGTGAGCTGAGATCGCGCCACTGCACTCCAGCCTGGGTGGTAGAGTGAGACTCCGTCTCAAAAAATAAATAAATAATAAATAATAATATGTTCAATTGATGGATTTAATGGCAGATTTGATATGGCTGGAGAGACTGTTGGTAAATTGTACAGAGGAGCTAAAGAAAGTATCCAGGCCGGGCGCGGTGGCTCACACGCCTGTAATCCCAGCATTTTGGGAGGCCAAGGCGGGTGGATCACCTGACGTCAGGAGTTTGAGGCTAACCTGACCAACATGGTGAAACCCTGTCTCTACTAAAAAATACAAAAAATTAACTGGGCATGGTGGCGGGCACCTGTAATCCCAGCTACTTGGGAGGCTGAGGCAGGAGAATGGCTTGAACCCAGGAGGCAGAGGTTGCAGTGAGCCGAGATCACGCCACTGCACTCCAACCTGGGCAACAAGAGCAAAACTCCATCCCAAGAAAGAAAGAAAGAGAGAGAGGGAGAGAGACAGAGAGAGAAAGAGAAAAGAAAGAAAGAAAAAAAAGTATCCAGAATGCAGCACAGAGGCACAAAAAAATAGAAAACTTGAAAAATAGAAGACATGGAAGGTAGCATGAGTAGGTCTAACAAAAATCCAATTGTCACACCAGAGAGAGAAGACAGACAGAATGAAGCAGCAGCAATATATACATATTTTTCTTTTTTTTTTAAATTGAAATGGAGTCACACTGTTGCCTAGGCAGAGTGCCGTGGCACAATCTCGGCTCACGGCCGACCTCTGCTGCCCGGGTTCAAGCACTTCTCGTGCCTCAGCCTCCCGAGTAGCTGGGACTACAGGCGCGTGCCATCACAGCTAGCTAATTCTTTTGTATTTTTAGTAGAGATGGGGTTTCATCATGTTGGCGAGACTGTTCTCGAACTCTCAACATCAGGTGACCCACCCACCTCGGCCTCCCAAAGTGCTGGGATTACAGGCATGAGCCACTACGACCGGCCACAGCAGCAACATTTTAAGAGATAACTCCCTAAGAACTTTCCAGAACTGAAGAAAGACACAAATTCACAAATTCAAGAAGCCCAATAAATCCTAAGCAGGGAAGACAGAAATAGGTCCACACCTAGACAGGAGATTTTTTTTCTTTTTTTTTGAAACAGTGTTTCGCTCTTGTCGCCCAGGCTGGAGTATAGTGGCGTGATCTCGGCTCACTGCAACCTCTGCCTCCCGGGTTCAAGCGATTCTCCTGCGTCAGCCTCCCAAGTAGCTGGTATTACAGGCGCCCGCCACCATGCCCAGCTAATTTTTGTATTTTTAGTAGAGACAGTGTTTCACCATGTTGGCCAGGCTGGTCTGGAACTCCTGACCTCAAATGATCCGCCCACCTCGGCCTCCCAAAGTGCTGGGATTACAAGCATGAGCCACCGCCCGCGGCCGACACAAGATGTTAAAAGCAGCCAGAGGAAAAAAAGCTGATTACCTTTAAAACCATGACTTTTAGACTGCAGGCTGCCTTCTCAATAGCATCAATGCAATCCAGAAGATAGTTGACTGATATCTTCGATACACTGAGAGAATAACTGTCAGAGAGAAAAAAATAGGTCACATTCAAAGAATCAGAAGTCAGAATGGCTTCAGACTTCAGCAACAGCATGGGGAACTAGAAGACAATGAAGTGCTGGCCGGGCACGGTGGCTCACACCTGTAATCTCAGCACTCTGGGAAGCCCAGGCAGGCGGATCACTTGAAGTCAAGAGTTTGAGACCAGGCTGGCCAACATGAGGAAACTCTGTCTCTACTAAAAATACAAAAATTAGCCAGCATTGTGGTGGGCGCCTGTAATCCCAGCTACTCGGGAGGCTGAGGCAAGAGAATCGCTTGAACCCAAGAGGTTGCAGTGAGCCGAGGATCACTCCCCTGTACTCCAGCCTGGGCGACAGAGCAAGACTCTGTCCCCCAAAAAAAAAAAAAAAAGACAATGAAGTGCTGCTTTCGAAATTCTGAGGGAAAAATGATTTCCCAGCCTAAAATTCTACACCCCAACTGTCAACTGTGGGGTTAGACTAAAGACATTTTTAGACATGAAGGAGTTCAGTACACCACTGACAAATGTAAGAATTCAACAACTGTTTAAAAAGCAAGTCTCGCCAGGGCAGTGGTGTGCACCTGTGGTCCCAGCTACTCAGGATGCTGAGGCAGGAGGATTACTTGTGCCCAGCATTACTGTGCCTGCAGTGACCTGTGACTGTGCTACTGCCCTCCAACCTGGGTGACAGAGTGAGACCTTGTCTCAAAAAAAAAAAGAGGGGGTGCGGCCGGGCGTGGTGGCTCACACCTGTAATCCCAGCACTTTGGGAGGCCGAGGCGGGTGGATCACTTGAGGTCAGGAGTTTGAGACCATCATGGTCAACACTGTGAAACACTGTCCCTACTAAAAATACAAAAATTAGCCGGGCATGGTGGCACACACCTGTAATCCCAGCTACTGGGGAGGCTGAGGCAGGAGAATTGCTTGAGCCGGGGAGACGGAGGTTGCAGTGAGCCGAGACTGTGCCACTGCACTCCAGCCTGACTGACAGAGTGAGACTGTCTCAAAAAAAAAAAAAAAAAGTAATCACTAGAAAAGAAGCTACATATGTACATAACATCCAAATAACCAAGAGGAGAAAAAAATGGGACTTGATTAATCAAAAAAAAAAAAAAAAGAAAGAAAGGGGGAGAAAAAAAAAAAACAAGGGCTGGGTGTGCTGGCTCATGCCTGTAATCCCAGCACTTTGGAAGCCAAGGTGGGTGGATCTCTTGAGCCCAGGAGGTCAAGACCAGCCTGGGCAACATGGCGAAACCCCGTCTCTATTAAAAAAAAAAATTAATACAAAAATTATCCTGGAGTGGTGGTGCACACCTGTAGTCCCAGCTACCCAGGAGGCTGAGACGGGAGGATCGCTTGATCCTGGGGATGTCGAGGCTGCTGTGATCGCACCACTGCCCTCCAGCCAGGGTGGCAGACTGAGACCCCATCTCAAAAAATAAATAAATAAAAGCAAACAAGAAAAAAAAAGGCTTGAAATATATCTGATAGATAAAGGGCTAATCAACACAATATATAAAGAACTGCAAATCAGTAAACTAAGAGCAAATAACCCAATATAAAGACATTAAAGGGTAGCCACGGACATCTCAGACGACGAAAAACAAAAGAGAGTAAACGTATAATAAAACATGTAATTGCAAGGTGATCCGGGAATAGTAAGCGAAAAGCAACAATTAAATACTATTTTCTCATCCACCAGAACGCCAAAAATTAAAAAGCCTAACAATGTCCAGGGCTGGCGAGAATGTGGCAGAAGGTGATGTCACATACCCTGCAAGTGGGAATCTAAACAGATTCAGGGTTTTTTTTTTTTTAATCGCAATTAGGTGGCCTGTTAAATTTTTTTTCTTGAGACAGAGTTTTGCTCTTGTTGCCCAGGCTGGAGTGCAATGGCTCGATCTTGGCTCACCGCAACCTAGACCTCCCAGGTACAAGCGATTCTCCTGTCTCAGCCTCCCAAGTAGCTGGGAGTACAAGTATGTGCCACTAAGCCCAGCTAATTGTTTTGTATTTAGTAGAAACGGGGTTTCACCACGTTAGGCTGGTCGGGAACTCCTGACCTCAGGTGATCCACCCACCTTGGCCTCCCAAAGTGCTGGGATTACAGGAGCGTGTGCCACTGTGCCCAGCCACTTTTTTTTTTTTTTTTTTAGACGGAGTCTTGCTCTGTCGCCCAGGCTGGAGTACAGTGGCGCCATCTCAGCTCACTGCAACCTCCGCTTCCCGGATTCAAGCGATTCTCCTGCCTCAGATTCCCAGTAGCTGGGATTACAGGTGCCCACCACCGCCTGGCGTGGTGGCTCACACCTGTAATCCCAACACTTTGGGAGGCCGAGGTGGGCAGATCACCTGAGGTCAGGAGTTCGAGACCAACCTGGCCAACATGGTGAAAACCCGTCTCTACTAAAAATACAAAAAAATAGCCAGGTGTGGTGGCGGATGCCTGTAATCCCAGCTATTCGGGAGGCTGAGGCAGGAGAATCGCTTGAAGCCAGGAGGCAGAGGTTGCAACGAGCTAAAATCGAGCCACTGCACTCCGGCCTGGGCGACAGGGCGAGACTCCGTCTCAAAAAAAAAAAAAAATGTAAACACACATTCCCTTTAACCCAGCAGAACATGGGAACCCAAGGGCATTCAGCCTGTGGCGCGACCAGGCGGCCTGACTTGAGCTCACGTAGAAATTCGGCATTTTTGAACCAAGAGACAGCACTTGGGATCCCGAATGTCTGGACTTGGGCACGGCGCTGTGGAGCTGGCGCCGTTGGGAGCCATGCGAGTTCTGGGTCGGTAGGTCACCTCAGAGGTGGGGAGAAGGTTCTCTGAGACCGACATGGGGGCTAGTGCTGGCACCACCGGACATGGGGCATTTCAGACAGAGGGCGAGCACATTCCCTAGTTACCAGGGTCCATTCGAGTCAGTCACGTCACAGGCTGGCAATGGGCTAACTCCTCCTCAACAATCACACGGGGCTTGCCTCATAGAATGTTTTAAAAAAGGGAAGGAGGCTGGCGCAGGCGCCAACCGTCTCAGAACCCTGAGCACTGCCCCACCCCCACCCTGCCCGCCATAGCCCGGGCTATTGTGGGGGAGAGGTGACCATTTATCGCGAAACAAAAAATTGCGCCACAGCAGCTCCCTCCCTCCCCCACCTTTACGGTTGCAGCTGCACGTCCCACGTGCAGCACCACCCCCTGACACGTGCGGCACCACACAGCTAGTGCCGGAACTTTTTGTGCAGAGAAAGAAGACCCTGCACCCGCGCGGAGGGAGCCCTTTTGAGATTGCAGGAGAGAAGATGAGAATGGGACTATTTTCAATAACGGTGCACATGCAAGTCACAAACATTCCAGATCCCTTGACTTGCTTGCGAAGGGAGCAGCAGGCGGAGGGAGCGGCAGGCGGAGGGAGTGGCACGAGGCATGCGGAGGGAGCTGCACCGACATCACATAAATGCACTGGGCAGCTCGCAGGCGCCATTCGCTCTTCAGACGCCGGAGACGTAGGAGTGGGTCTTCAGACTCCAAAGGGGTTGGACTAATGGCGGATGCTGAGGCGAGGGCTAAGTTGCGGGAGGAGGCCAGACCCGACAGGGGCACCTTGCAGGTGTTGCAAGATATGGCCAGCCGCTTGCGAATCCATTCCATCAGGGCCACATGCTCCACGAGCTCCGGGTAAGTTCTCCTCATTGAAGTCTGGGTCATGCAGGGCCACGGGCCCGGTGGCTTCAGGCCTGGTGGCCGTGAGGCCGTGTGGTGAAGGGAGAGCCTTCAGAGGCACAATGGGCTGTGTCGTAATGCCCTGTCTTGGGCTGTTGGGGCCCGGTCGAGCACCCTAGATGGCAGCGAGGCACTATTCCCGCCAAACCAAGGGTCGGTCGGTTGGTTGGTCGGCCGCAGGTTCTGGAGCCCGCCCCTCAATTTACCCACGGCCAAAGTTCTGGAGGTCGCCAAGATCTCCAGTTGGGAGACAAAGGATCCAGACTGGACTGAGGTGGCAGGGGAATGTCACTGGGATCAGATTGGGCTAGCTGTGGTTTTCATTTTAGCGGGGAGCAGGGCTTCCCTGGTAAGCAGTTGTACTGGATCCCCGAGGGTGAATGAGCGACTCTAACCCAGGATGTGAGGATAAAAAGCAATTAAAATTCCAGCCTGGGCAACATGGCGAAACCCCGTCTCTTACCAAAAAATAAAAATAAAAAATGAGTCGGGCGTGGGGGCGCACACCTGCACTCCCAGCTATTCGGGAGGCTGAGGCAGGAGGCTTGCTTGTGCTGTTGGGTTTGCTGGTATGCAGTTGATGGTTTTTGCATCAGTTTGAGGGATATTGGTCTCTAGTTGTATTGTAGTATTTGGTTTTGGTATCAAAGTGTAATGCTGGCTTCACAGGATGTTTCAAAGTGTTCCATCTTAAATTTTTTGGAGTGGCTGGGTGTAGTGGCTGCCACCTGTAATCCCAAGCACTTTGGGAGGCCGAGGCAGACGGATCGTGTGAGCCTAGAAACTAGTTCGAGATCAGCCTGGGCAAGATGGTGAACCTCTGTACAAAATGTTACAAAAATTAGCTGGGCGTGGTGGCACGTGCCTGTAGTCCCAGCTACGCGGGAGGCTGAGAGGCTCAGGTTACAGTGAACTGAGATTGCGCCACCGCACTCCAGCCTGGGCAAGAGCGAGACCGTGCCTCAAAGAAAAAAAAGTTAAACCCAGCTGAGGGCGGTGGCTCACGCCTGCAGTCTCAGTACGTGGGGCCTGAGGAGGGAGGATCGCTTGAGCCCAGGAGTTCGCATTCAGCTTGGCAAACAGTGAGACCCTGTCTCTAAAAAAATAAAGTAAAAGAAACCGGAAATTGAGTACGAATTGGAACAAAAATGAGCTGTTGAATTTGCTAGTATGCGGTTGATGGTTTTTGCATCAGTATAAGGGATATTGGTCTACAGTTTTTTTTGTTTGTTTTTTTCTTTTTTTGTTTTGAGACGGAGTATCACTGTCACCCAGGCTGGAGTGCAGTGGCACGATTTTGGCTCACTACAAGCTCCGCCTCCTGGGTTCACGCCATTCTCCTGCCTCAGCCTCCGGAGTAGCTGGGACTGCAGGCGCCCGCCACCACGCCTGGCTAATTTTTTCTGTTTTTTAGTAGAGACGGGGTTTCCCCGTGTTAGCCAGGATGGTCTCGATCTCCTGACCTCGTGATCCGCCCGCCTCGGCCTCCCAAAGTGCTGGGATTACAGGCGTGAGCCACCGCGCCTGGCCTGGTCTATAGTTTTGTTGTAGTATTTGCTTTTGGTATCAAAAGTGTAATGCTGGCTTCATAGGATGAGTTTCAAAGTGTTCCACCTTAAATTTTTTGGAGAGGTCGGGCGTGGTGGCTCCAACCTGTAATCCCAGGACTTTGAGAGGCCAAAGCAGGCGGATCGTGTGAGCCTAGAAAGTTCGAGATCAGCCTGGGCAAGATGGCAATCCCCTGTGCAGAATGTTACAAAAATTAGCTGGGCGTGGTGGCACGTGCCTGTAGTCCCAGCTACGCGGGGGACAGAGTTTGCAGTGAACTGAGATTGTGCCACTACGGCCTGGGCAACAGAGGAAGCGAGACCTTGTAGAGAAAAAAAAAATTTTTTTTGAGGAGTTTGAAGAAGACTGTTGTTAATTTTTCTTTAAATGTTTGGTAGTAATTACGAATGAGGCTTTTATTTATTGGGCGTTTTTTTTTTTATTACTGCTTTAGTCTCCTTACTAGTTAGTTGTAGGTCTATTCAGATTTTCTTGTCCTGATTAAGTTTTGTGAGGCTTTCTGTTTCTAGGAATTTATCCATTTCTTGTAGGTTAGTCCATTTGTTGGCATGCAGTTATTCATAGTACACTGTCACTCTTTTTATTTCTGTAGAAGCAGTATTAATGACTCCACTTTAACTTGATTGTACTTTTTTTTTTTTTAAGCAGGGTCTTGCTCTTTCACCCAGGCTGGAGTGCAGTGGTGCAATCATAGTTCACTGCAGCCTCGAACTCTCGTGGGCTCAAGCGACTCTCCTTCCTCTCAGCCTCTTGAGTAGCTGGAACTACAGGTGCACACCACCATGCCCTGCCCATCTATTAATAGCTAGTTTTGTTGACCTTTTATAAAGAACCAGCTTTGGCTAGTGGAGGTGGCTCACGCCTGTAACCTCAGCACTTTAGGAGGCCGAGGCAGCTGGATCACTTGAGCTCAAGAGTTCAGGACAAGCCTGGGCAACATGGGGAAACCCCGTCTCTGCCAAAAATACAACAATTAGCTAGACATGGCGAGCACCTGTAGTCTCAGCTACTCGGAAGGCTGAGGCGGAAGGATTGCTTGAGGCTGCAGTGAGCCATGTTTGTGCCCTACACTCCAGCCTGGGTGACAAACTGAGACCCTGTCTCAAAAAGAAAAAAAAATTGGTTTCATTAAATTTTTTCTATTTTCTTAGTCTCTGTTTTATTTGTGCTTTGATCTTTTTTATTTCCTTTCTCCTGCTAGCTTTGGGTTTAGTCCTTATGTTGTAAAGTTAGGTTGTTGATTTGAAGGGTTATTTATTTATTATTATTTTTTGAGACAGAGTCTTGCTGTGTCGCCCAGGCTAGAGATGGGGTTTCTCCTTGTTGGCCAGGTTGGTCTCAGACCCCTGGCCTCAAGTGATCTGCCCGCTTCGGCTCCCAAAGTGCTGGGATTACAAGTGTGAGCCACTGCACCCGGCCAGATGTGAGGGGTTTTAAAAAATGTGTTTACAGCTAGAAATGCCCCACTTGGCACTGCTTTTGCTACATCACATAGGTTTTGGTATTTTGTGCTTCTGTTTTCATTTGTCTCTAAGGGATTTTTCATTTTCATTTTCTTTTTTTTTTTTTTTTGAGACGGAGTTTTGCTTTTGTTGCCCAGGCTGGAGTGCAGTGGCACAATCTAGGCTTACCACAACCTCTGCCTCCCAGGTTCAAGCAATTCTCCTGCCTCAGCCTCCCAAGTAGCTGGGATTACACGCATGCACCTCCACGCCCAGCTAATTTTGTATTTTTAGTAGAGACGGTGTTTCTCCATGTTGGTCAGGCTGGTCTCAAACTCCCGACCTCAGGTGATCCGCCCACCTCGGCTTCCCAAAGTGCTGGAATTACAGGCATGAGCCACCCCACCCAGCCTCTCATTTTCTTTTTTTAATTTTAATAGTGTTAGGGGTATAAGTTGTTTTTGCTTATGTGAATAAATTCTATATTGGTGAATTCTGAGATTTTAGTGTACCCATCACCCAAGTAGTGTACATTGTCCCCAATATGTAGTCTTTTATCCCTCACCTCCTTCCTACCCTCTCCCTTCATTCTCCTCCCCAAAGTCCGTTATATCACTCCAAAACTTAGCTCCACTTACAAGTGAAAACATACAGTATTTGGTTTTCTATTCCTGAGTTACTTCGCTTAAAATAATGACCTCCAGCTCCACCCAAGTTGCTGCAAAATACATTGTTTTTTATGGCTGAGCAGTATTCCATGTTGTATATACACCACCTTCTTTATCCACTCATTGGTTGATGGACACTTAGGTTGGTTCCTTATCTTTGCAATTGTGAATTGTGCTGCCTATAAACATGTGTGTGCATGTACCTTTTTCATATAATGACTTTTTTTCCTTTGGGTAGATAGCCAGTAGTGGAATTTCTGGATTGAATGGTAGATAGATGGTAATCTACTACTTTTAGTATTTTTTTTTTTTTGTCTTGAGACGGAGTCTTGCTCTGTCGCCCAGGCTGGAGTGCAGTGGCGCAATGTTGGCTCACTGCAACCTCTGCTGTCCGGGTTCAAGCGATTCTCGTGCCTTAGCCTCCCGAGTAGCTGGGACTACAGGCACACGCCACCACTCCCAGCTAATTTTTGTATTTTTAGTAGAGACGGGGTTTCACCATGTTGGCCAGGCTGATCTCGGTCTCTTGACCTGGTGATCGCCTGCCTTGGCCTCCCAAAGTGCTGGGATTACAGGCGTGAGCCACCGTGCCCAGCCCGATGGTGTATTTTGATGGGAATTGCATTGAATCTGTAGATTGCTTTGGGCAGTATGGCCATTTTCACAATATTGATTCTTCCTATCCATGAGCATGAGATATCTTTGTTTGTGTCATGTGTGATGTCTTTCAGTAGTGTTTTGTAGTTTTTCTTGTAGCTGTCTTTCACCTCCTTGGTTAAGTATATTCCTAGGGTGGGTTTTATTTGTTGTTGTTTTTGTTGTTTACAGCTGTTGTAAAAGGGATTGAGTTCTTGATTCTCAAGCTTGGTCGTTGTTGGTGTAGTGCTACTGATTTGTGTGCATTTATTTTGTAACCTGAGACTACTGAATTTGTTCATCAGATCTAAGAGTCTTTTGGATGAATCTTTAGGATTTTGTGTTTGTGTTTGTTTGTTTGCTTGTTTTTGATGGAGTTTCTGTCACCCAGGCTGGAGTGCAGTGGCATGATCTCGGCTCGCTGCAACCTCCACCTCCCGGGTTCAAGCGATTCTCCTGCCTTACCCGAGTAGCTGGGACTACAGGTGTGTGCCACCGCACCCGGCTAATTTTTGTATTTTTGGTAGAGACAAGGTTTCACCAGACCATGGCCAGGCTGGTCTTGAACTCCTAACCTCAGGTGATCCGCCCATCTCGGCCTCCCAAAGTGCCGGAATTACAGACGTGAGCCAACCGCGCCTGGCCTAGGGTTTTCTAGCTGTATGATCGTATCATCAGTGTTACAGCACTAGTTTGACTTCCTCTTCTCCAATTTGGATGCCCTTTATTTATTTCGCCGTTGGCTTTTGGTTGTGTAAGAGTGTGTTGCTTAATTTTCACAAATTTGTGAATTTTCCAGTTTTCCATCTATTATTGATTTCTAACCTCATCCCATTGTGGTTAGAGAAAATACTTAGTACAATATGTTTTTTTAAATCTTGTTGGCCAGGCGCGGTGGCTCATGCCTGTAATCCCAGCACTTTGGGAGGCTGAGGTGGGGTGGATCACCTGAGGTCAGGAGTTTGAGACCAGCTTGGCCAACATGGTGAAACCCTGTCTCTACTAAAAATGCAAAAATTAGCCGGGCGTGGTGGTGCACCTCTGTAATCCCAGATACTTGGGAGGCCGAGGCAGGAAAATCACTTGAACCCGGAAGGTGGAGGTTGCAGTGAGCCGAGAGAGTGCCACTGTACTCCAGCCTGGGCAACAGAGTGAGACTGTGTCTCAAAAAATAAATAAATAAATCTTGCTCCAGAGCCTGGGCTAGATAGTAAGAGGACAGTGTGGATGCAGTTAAGAACCATATATGTCTGCATTTTTTGTACATGTTCATTTTGTTCCCTTCACCTTCAAAATTAGTAACAGATAGCTGCATTTTCTCAAGGGCTCTGTGTGGCTTTTAAATCTAAATCATCCACTTAGAGGACATTTGCAAAGCAAGAGGTTTTAGTCCCCATTTTCTTTCTTTCTTTCTTTTTTTTTTTTTTTAGTAGAGACGGGGTTTCTCCATGTTGGTCAGGCTGGTTTCGAACTCCCGACCTCAGGTGATCCTCCCACCTCGGCCTCCCAAGATGCTGGGATTACAGGCATGAGCCACTGTGCCCGGCCTAAGTCCCCATTTTCTTTTTTCTTTTTTTTTTTAAATGAGACTATTATTTATTTTAGGCAGATAGTCAACTTAAAAATCATTCAGCATGGGCACTCCTGAAACTGTCAGGATCATGTTCGTTTCCTCGCTGTTTGCTGGCTATTGGCATTTGTGTCATCACACACAGTCCGATGAGGTGACAACAGAAAAGCATATCTCACTTCTATCGTAGGTTTCCATTCACTTTCGGGTTCTCAATCGCCCTGTGTTTCCTCAGTGATACTCCAGACTTTCCAGATGTTCTGGTTGACCCATTCCTCTTTCTTTTTTTTTTGCAAAACAAAGCAAAAAGCAAGAAGAGAACTTTACATTTTGTCCAATAGTCCTAAGAAATTTTCCCTGTAGAGAATGTCATCTAAGTCAAAACAAGGGTTGAATGGGGGCACCCAAATCAGTTATCACTTAGGGCTGTTATAAGAAATGCCAAGACTGGGTGGCTTAAACAGCAGATATTCGTCTCTCACTGTCTGGAGGCTACAAATCCAAGATCAAGGTGCTAGCATGGTCAGTTCTGGCGAGGACCTGCTACTGGGCTCAAGAGCACTACCTTCCCCCCCGTATCCTCACATGGTCGGTCTCCAGCCTCTTCTCATAAAGGCGCTGATCCCATTCATGAGGGCTCCACTCTCACAGCGTAATCACCTCCCAAAGGCCCTGCCTCCAAATACTGTCACACTGGCATTAGGATTTCAGCATAGGAATTCTGGGGGGACACATTCAGTCCATGGCCTCCCGTACCTGTGAATGTGATCTTATTTGGAAATAGGGTTTTGTAGGTGAAATTAAGTTAAGGATCTTGAGATAAGATCATCCTGGACTTAGGGTGGACCCTAAATCCAGTGACTAGTGTCCTTATAAGAGAAAGAAGAGAGAGATTGGAGACACACAGACACCGTGGAGAAACGCAGGAGAAAAGGTCCTGTGAAGGCAGAGAGGCAGGGACGGGAGTGACCCAGCTGCAAGACGAAGAACACCTGGGGCCAGCAGTAGCTGGAGAGGCAGGGGCGAGGGCGATCCTCCCCTAGGACCTAGCGGGAGAGCGTGGCCCTGCTGCCACCTGGATTCTGGATTTCTGTTTTGAGCCATCACGTTTGTGGCAACTCACCCTGGCAGGCTTAGGAAACGAATGCGTTAACCCATTGCATTAGCGCACAAAATAACACCCCGACTCGTTTCCTGCGCCAGCCTCCTACCTTGCCTCCTACTTATTAGACCCTATCTCTCATTCCCCATTTTTTAAAATATTTATTTATTTATTTATTTATTTATTTATTTATTTATTTTGAGGCAGGGTTTCACTCTGTTGCTCAGCCTAGAGGTGCAGTGGCGTGATCATGGCTCACTACAGCCTTGACCTCCTGGGCTTAAGCAACCCTCCCACCTCAGCCTCCCAAGTAGCTTGAACTGCAGGTGCATGCCACCCTGCCCAGCTAATTTTTTTTTTTTTTTTTTTTTTTTTGGAAAGACGAGGTTTCACCATGTTGCCCATGCTGGTCTCAAACTCCTGGGCTCAAGCAATCCTCCTGCATCAGCCTCCAGAAGAGCCGGGATTACAGGTGTGAGCCCCCACGCCTGGCCTCTCCCTCCTTTTTATCATTCCCTCTCCCCTCGTCTTCCTTGGCTTTCCTCCTCACACCCCCTGTGTTTGGCCCCCTTCCATTTTCTTTCTGCTTCTCTTTCCCAACTTCCCCCTCATCATGCCAGGGGGACTCCTGGGCTCCATGCCACCCCCCTGGAAGTCCCCCATAATGAAGCAGGATTTATGCCTCACACTTCACCATGGGAGAGCAGAAACCTCTCACTTGAAGCAAAAGGCACTGAAAATAAGCAAGTAGTTATGCATTTGTCACTACCGAGTCCTAGCTGGCTTCCACCCTACCCCCCGCCCCCCACCATCTTCTTGCTCATTCAGGTCATCATGTCCTCTGATACCCAGTAACTTCCATCATTTTCTACATGCATTTCTGTTGGTCTTCTGAGAATTGTGATTTTCCAAAGTAGAAAGGGCACATCGTCTTTCTGGAGCCTCAAAGGTGCAGGCACTGATGCGTTGGGGGAGATCACAGTGTGACAAGGACGGGGTGGGAGTGTGTCACCCCCTTTTCTACCGACCCTCAGCAGTGGGGAGAGAGCAGAGGAGATGGAACCTGGGAGGAAGAAGAGATTTCCAATTACTTCCTTCTCGGTCCCTTCTCCACTGAAGCCTGTTACTCCTCTGCTGCCGGGGCCTCTTGAGTTTTCTCTCACTGAGCCAGGAAAGAGCTTAGTGAATAAAGAACAAGGTATCCTAGCAATGCAGGGAAGATGTCCAGGACAGTGAGTGTGAACGAGGGGTCCTGGAGAATGTGCACGCCAGCCCTGCAGGAGAATGTCCACGCCAGCCCTGCAGCCTGGTGGGCTCTGCCATCAGCACCCCAAAACCATTCATCAGTCACCTTCGACAATTGCACGTGCAAAAGCCCTCTTTTTGTGTCCTTTGAAGCTTTTTTTTAATCAGGCTGGGTGCGTGGCTCATGCCTGTAATCCCAGCACCTTGGGAGGCCGAGGCGGGAGAATCACTTGAGCCCAGGAGGTCGAGGCTGCAATGAGCTATGATCATGCCACTGCACTCCAGCCTGGGTGACAGAGTGAGGGCCCATCCCTTCGCGGGTCCCCATTAAGAAAATGGGGGAGGGACAGTCCCCATTTTCTTAATGGGGACTTTCTTAGTGAAATTTGAAATGAGAGATTATTAATATGAGCTGGGCCTAACATCTTTTTTTACTTGCAGTTGGGGCAGAGCTCCAGGGAGTTGGTTCTGTCCCCTGCTGTCTTGTCCCCTCCCCCTTTTTAATTAATTAGGGCCTGGCTGGACTCACATGCAGGCCGCTTTCTAAGAGCAGCAGTTACTTTGGCAGCATTCAGAAAGGGCCTCAGTTACTCTACCATGACAAATTTCTCAGTCTGTCACCATTCACTTCCTGAAAGAAATTCATTGTAGAAGGTAGAATGGGATCTTCATGGCATTGCTGATTCACAATGCTCCTGAAAGTTCCTCGGCATGTGGAAAGGCCACAGATGAATTTAAGCATGTGAAAGAATACTCATGTCAGAGGCACGAAGGAAACTTGCCCCGAGTCCACGGTGCTCTGCGGTTAGGAGCTGGCCTCACTGTGCACAGGGGGAGGGGTGGTGAGCTTACCGGGCTTTAAAGCGCCCTTCCAACCTGTGAGCCCTGCATTCCTTACCCTTGGTTGGATTCTTCCCGGGCTGGGAGAAATGACCGCCTCTATGAGGAGACCATGTGCCGAGGTCGTGTGCTAGGAAGCCAGTTGCTGTGAGAAATGACCAGTGTCATGTCTGTCTTTCAGCCACCCTATATCATGTAGCAGTTCTGCTGAGATCATGTCTGTGCTGTTCTTCTACATCATGAGGTACAAGCAGTCAGATCCAGGGAATCCGGACAACGACCGATTTGTCCTCGCAAAGGTATGCCGGTGGGGAGCCCAGGGCTGCTGTGGCGCCTGCTGGTTAAGCCCAGTTTGAACAGCCACCGTGTGGGAACAAGGCCTGAAATGGGCCTCGTTTATTATTTTGGTTCTTCTTTCTTTGCATCTTAAAGCTCGAGTGTTCTAGTGAGGGCCACTTGGAGCCCTGTGATGGCATGGTAGGAAGGGTGGCTTGGGAGAGCTGACTATCCTTCCTTTCCTTTGGTCATACCCTGCCTCGCCCCACTTAGCACGAACGCTTCCCCCATGGCAGGGTTATGCTGCTCCCACCCTCTGTGCTGCCTGAGGAGAGGCAGGCAGCCTCAGTGAATCCCACTCACTGAGCCTGGGGGAACTTGAGTGTAACCGGGAGGGACATCCCACCCCTGTCAGTCAGCTTCCTCTTCTATGTTTCTGCACATCTGACCTGAAACTGATGGGCACTTCTCATGAGATTGGGCAAAATACCAGCCACTTCATGAAGTATCATGGGGGATAGGAAAGAGAAAGCACCTTAAAAACAAGGTCAGTTTGAGAATGTGTGGCTGGTTTGATGCCATCTCAAAGTACGCTGTGTCCCGAAGCAAATTAAAACCTGCCTAGGGGCCGGGTGCAGTGGCTCACGCCTGTACTCCCAGCACTTTGGGAGACTGAGGTGGGTGGATCACTGGAGGCCAGGAGTCCGAGACCAGCCTGGTCAACATAGCAAAACTCCATCTCCACTTAAAAAAAAAAAAAATTAGCTAGGCATGGTAGCACATGCCTCTAATCCCAGCTTTTCGGGAGGCTGAGGCACAAGAATTGTTTGAAGCTGGGAGGCAGAGGTTACAGTGAGCCGAGATCGTGCCACTGCACTCCAGCCTGGGCGATAGAGCGAGACTCCATCTCAAAAGAAAAATCTGGCTGGGTAGAGTACTGTGTCCAAATAGAAATGCCAGATGAGCACAGTGGGAAGTAAAGACAAAAACTGGGCATAGCTGAAGTAAGTGCCTAAAGGTCATAATTGTGACCCTTGTCTTGGTGTCTGAACCATAACGTCAAATGGTTTGGCAAAAAATAAATAGAATTTACATGTGTACGCGCATGTGTGGAGAGAGGGATGAAGTAAATGCCTTCCATTGCTTTCAGTTGGTTATTGGAGGTAAGCAGTATACAGGAAGGAAATCATTGTGCTAGGCTTTAAACATGTCTATAAACTTGAACTTTTTTTACATCTTTTTTTGTTCTTTTTTCGGGGAGGTAGAGTCTCGCTCTTGCCCAGGCTTGAGTGCAGTGGCTCGGTCTCAGCTCAATGCACCCCTGACCTCCTGGCCTCAAGCGATCTTCCCATTTCAGCCTCTTGAGTAGATGGGATTACAGGCATGTGCCACCACGACCGGCTAATTTTTGTATTTTTTGTAGAGACATGGTCTCACTATGTTGCCCAGGCTGGCCTCAAACTCCTGGGCCCAAGCACCCACTTCTGCCTCCCAAAGTGCTGGGATTACAGGCAACAAGCCACCGCTTCCAGCCCCCTTTACAATGAAAATTGAAAAAAAAAATAGATATATAAACGCAATATGGGTGTTTAGATTTCTGGTTTAAAATAAGGAAAGGCTGGGTACAGTGGCTCACACCAGTGCTTTGGGGGGCTCCAGCAGAAGGATCTTTTGAGACCAGCCTGGGCAACATAGCAAGACCCCAGTCCCTACAAAAAATACGAAAATTAGCTGGGCGTGGTGGTGCGTGCCTGCAGCTACTCAGGAGGCTAAGGTGGGAGGATCACTTGAGCCTTGGGAGATAGAGCAAGACCCTGTCTCAAAAAAAAAAAAGTCTAGACTGTCATATAACAGCTGCTATCAGAGCCATTGGCCTTAGGGGATGAAGAGGCTTTCTATGGGGCAGCAGCACACCAGGCACTGTTCGGCTGCCAGAATTTGTGTGTTCATCAGATTTAGCTGGCTGATGAAATTGGAACAAAAGAGAAAACACATGAAGCATAGTCCATTGTGGTTTGCCTGGGAACGGGGTAAACAGCCATACTCCAGGCAGAGCAGATCTTTATTCTAGCCTTTCACCTCCCTGAATCGTCTGCCCCGCAGCATAAGGGTTCTTGAGAAAGACAACACCCATGTGGGAGCACTTCTGCCGTAACGGGCATCATACTGATGTCTCACCATTTTCTCAATCTATCCTCACTTTATCCTTGACCTCCTGTCACCTAAGGGGGCTCTGGTCTCCGTTGCACCCATAAAGTCTTTGAGATGGGCCCACTGGCCTCACACTTCACAGCCAGAGGGAAGCAGAGTTGGTCTGACTGCTGAGCCCAGGCTCGGTCCATTATGTTATAGGACTTCCAAGGGCATGCAAGGCGACTGGGAGCCAGAGCTTGTTACGTGAGTGTGGTGGGTGCCATAGGGAGGGAGATGTGGCTAGAGGCATAGTCAAAAGAGACTTGAGTTGAGTGGGACAGTTCTGCTGGGCTGGAAATGCAGAACCAAAAGGGAGTCTCTGGGGGGCACAAAGCATGCAGAGAATTCCGGGGAAGGTCAAGAACAACCAGAGAGTAGCAGAGGGTAGGACGCAAGAAGCAGGAGATGAGAGAATCGTAAATACCATCCATCCATCTACAGTAGTGATGCCCTCGCTCATCTCTGCTCGAATGGCGCTGACGTTTGAGCAGAGGAGGGTGACAGGCAGGAAACAAACTTTTAAGTCAATAGATGGAGTGTCAGGTGGGGCCAAGCATCTGGAATCAAGTAAAAGTGGAGGAGGTAGGAGGCACTGGTTGAAAAAGAGTGGTCCAGAAAGACCTCAGTGCTGACGCTGGAGCAGGGATTTGGAAGAGGCAGGAGAGTGAGCTGTGCCCACATCCAGGCACAAGCACTCCGGTAGTGGGTGCCATGAGTGCTAAGGCCCTGAGGCAGGTGTATGCCCACTGTGTTCAAGGAGCAGCAAGGAGGCCAGGGTGCCAGAGCAGTGGAAGGGAGAAATGGAGGTGATGGGGGCTGGGGTGGGCAGACAGGTGCAAACAGTTGAGCTCTACTTGGTGGGAGGTCGGAAGACCTTAGAAAGTTGAGCGATGTGATCAGTCAACTTCAGTTTTAACAGGCTCCCCCTTGTGGCTAGATTGAGAATGGCTGTGGGGGAGGCTGGGAGGCCACTGCAGTGACAGAGGCAAGGGATGTTTAAGACCAGGTCGAAACGGTGGCTGCAGAAGCTGTTGGGTAAATTCAGTATGCTTGCAAGTTGGGCCTCTCCAGTCAGTGCAGCAGCTCTTTGGCATGACCTTGTGGCCCACAGAGGGCCACATTTTCTGCTTGGGATAGTGATGACCCTGTGCCTGCAAACAGGATGTTGGGGGCGGGGTAGATGCTAGTAGAAAGGGATTCATTTCTAGCGTGGGCACTTCTAGATGAGCACGTGTAAGATCTCAGTTGACCTGAGTTTTATAAACCAGGGAACCAGAGTATTCTGTTTCTGGTTTCTGTTTTAAGAATCCATATCCTCCATAGGATTGAACATGTGATTTGTGCGTGACCGGGAAGGGCCATGGGAAAATGTCAAGAATCATACTTTACGTTTTCTGCTTTGTACTTGGGCTCCCCGTCTCTATTCCCAAAGCTCCAGCCACCCTTGCCATACTGTATGGATTACCTATGACTCCCTGGGCAGGGACAGTGGATGTCTTCGTCACCTTAGTCACCTGAGTTTCCAGCCCAGGCTGAGCCCTGGGCTTGACCCATTTTCCACTTGTAACGTTGATCGGAAGCTTGGGGTGCATATGGGTGTGGTGAAGAGGAATTCACCCAGCAGGGCGGGAGGGGCTGTTTAGATGGGACGCTGCTACAGAGCTGACAGGAGCAGCCTGCACTCAGTGCGTGAGTCCACCTGATACCATGTCCTGCAGCTGCGTCTGGGCTCACTGGGTCCCTTCTCTTACAGAGACTGTCGTTTGTGGATGTGGCAACAGGATGGCTCGGACAAGGACTGGGAGTTGCATGTGGAATGGCATATACTGGCAAGTACTTCGACAGGGCCAGGTGAGGTTCTTCCCCAGAAGCCATTTAACTGCCCTACATCTACATCCCCTTCCTAGAGTCTCGGGGGGCAGCCACCTATCTCCGTGATGTGGAGAGCCCTGAAGGGCCAGTCCCCATCACATCCCGTGGTGACCCCTCTGGAAGGCCTTCCCTGTGCCTTCTCCCCACCTCGGGCGGCTGCCCCACTTTCTCTCCCACAGGTCTGTTGAAAGGTTTCAGCTGCTGTTGCCTTTCCATTCTTATCCTAGGGTTGATAGCTTTTTTAAAACTTCCAGCACTTTAGTGGGGTCTGGGATGTGTGGTTTGTTTTTGAGACTGAGTCTCACTCTGTGGCCAGGCTGGAGTGCAGTGGCACGATCTCGGCTCACAGCAACCTCTGCCTCCCAGTTTCAAGTGATTCTTCTGCCTCAGCCTCCTGAGTAGCTGGGTGGGTGCACAAATCACATGCACCACCATGCCCAGCTAATTTTTGTATTTTTAGTAGAGATGGGGTTTCGCCATGTTGGCCAGGCTGGTTTCAAACTCCTGACCTCAGGTGATCCACCTGCCTTGGCCTCCCAAAGTGCTGGGATTACAGATGTGAGCCACTGTGCCTGGCCAGATGTGTTTTCTTGATGCGAACACTCACGTCGTTGGTTGTGGAGAAATTTACTTCACAGCAGAACACGTTTCCAAGGTGGGGTGTTTTGATTCTTGTGATTATTGTAAATAAGTTGTAAGAACAGAACTAGCAGGTGGCGGCGGGAGGCGGTGGCTCATGCCTGTAATCCCAGCACTTTGGGAGGCCGAGGTGGGCGGATCGCCTGAGGTCAGGAGTTCGAGACCAGCCTGGCCAACATGGCGAAACCCCCTCTCTACTAAAAAATACAAAAACTAGCTGGGCATGGTGGCGTGGGCCTGTAGGCAGGAGAATTGCTTGAACCCGGGAGGTGGAGGTTGCAGTGAGCCAAGATCACGCCACTGCACTCCAGCCTGGGTGATAGAAACTCTGCCTCAAACAAACAAACAAAAAAATTAGAAGGTGGCAATGCTTTAAAAGGGAACTTACCAGAAAAATGAATGTGTAAATGTTTGGGGAACTTAAGGATGCTGCTTTCTTCCCCTTCCCCTCTGGCCCTGTTTGCTTATTGATAAGGAAATGTGGCAGAAGAACCTAAAAGTTGCTTTACAGCTAGAACAGAAAACTAGCCAGAGGTAAAGCCTGCTTGTGAGCCCCCAGGCTTTTCAAGCTCAGCTTTCTTAGCTGCTGGGCTGGGGCAGAGTTGATGAGGGAGATTGTGGGAAGCGAATGGTCTGGAGCAGCAGCTCCAGTTGCGTCCGTTTCTCCTCCTGAAATGCATTTGTTTGGTTGGCCCAGATGATCCCCCACAGGGTCCTAAACCTCTCTTGTCTTGCTCCAGCTACCGGGTGTTCTGCCTCATGAGTGACGGCGAGTCCTCAGAAGGCTCTGTCTGGGAGGCAATGGCCTTTGCTTCCTACTACAGTCTGGACAATCTTGTGGCAATCTTTGATGTGAACCGCCTGGGACACAGTGGTGCATTGCACGCCGAGCACTGCATAGACATCTATCAGAGGCGCTGCGAAGCCTTTGGGTAACTGTATTCTCTTGTGCTTGATTTCCATTCTGTCCTGCCCCCTTCATCTCTTGTAACCCAGCCTGCTCCTCTGTTGGCAGGTGGAACACTTATGTGGTGGACGGCCGGGACGTGGAGGCACTGTGCCAGGTATTCTGGCAGGCTTCTCAGGTGAAGCACAAGCCCACTGCTGTGGTGGCCAAGACCTTCAAGGGCCGGGGCACCCCAAGTAAGCAAGCACTTTCCTCCTGCTCCTGGTTGTTAAAAGCATCTGTCCGCTCAGCAGCAGAGGCGGGAGAGGCTTAGAGGGGCCTAGGCAGATGACTCATTTAGTGAATAGCAGTTCTGCCTGGAGTATATGCTGGAGGCTCCTGCTCTCTTATTTTCACTAGCTAGTGTCTGCTTAGGATAGGAGATATCAAAAGCCCTAGCAGGTGAACAGTGATGTGCTGCCTGCACGAGGGAGTGGCTAGGAGTACAGCCCATCAGAGGACTGACAGGGAACAATCTCTATGGTTAGTAGAATCAGAAAGCGTGCTGTGTGTATGAGCAGGTGCAGAAATAAGAGTGCATACCTACACACGTGCCTAGGCCCACACTCTTCTGGAAGAACCCTGGGAATTGGGGAAGAAGGGAGCTTGGAATCACCAACTATCACATTTCAAGGCTGACAGCTGAAATTGTTTATCTCAAGTTTAACTCATCACAAAGAGTGCGGCTCCTGGATTTTTTAAAAGACTATAGACATTTTAGAATAAAACTGTTCTGTGACTCCTACCGAAAATATAGTTTTACTCTGGTACCCTCCGTTCAGTAAATTATTTTACCAGTGTGCTCCCGGCAGGACCCTGGGTGTTGTCCTTGCCTCTGCCTCCCCCTCATATGCCCACACATAGACCCAGTCCCCTAGATTACATCTTGGACCCATTCACTCCTCCCCATCTCTACTACCATGACTGTTGCCACACCCATCATCTCTCCCACAGTTCCAGCTGGCCTCCCTCCACACCAGTCTCTACACTGCTGCCACAGTGATCTTTCTACAGTGGATCTGATCAGTCACTTTCCCCACTCCAAACCCTTCAATGGTTTCCAATCTTGCTTTGGATAAAACTCAAACTTCTCATACCCACAAGACCCACCCTCCATGGTCTGCCCTACCTGTCTCTCCAGCCTTATTCTCATTCTCCCTTCCACTCACCAGTGGCCCTCAGGGGCATAGCTAGGTGCAATGGCTTGCACCTGTAATCCCAGCTACTTAGGAGGCGGAGGCGGGAGGATCACTGGAGCCCAAGGAGTTGGAAGCTGTGGTGAGTTATGATCACCCACTGCACTCCAGCTTGGGGAGGAGTCATAGCGTGAGACCCCTGTCTCAAAACAAAAAGCCTCAGGGCCTTTGTCCAAGCTGTTCTCTCTGGCTGCAGCAGCGTCCCAGGCCCTCTGTGCTAGGTGTTCCTCCTGTGAGTCCTAGGGTGACATCTTTTTCATCGGGGTCTGTTTTTCAGGTGACCTCATAGGCACTCACTAAATATTTATGGAATGGATGTCTTTTGTTTGTTTCATTACAGGTATTGAGGATGCAGAAAGTTGGCATGGAAAGCCAATGCCGAGAGAAAGAGCAGATGCCATTATCAAATTAATTGAGAGCCAGATAGAGACCAGCAGGAATCTTGACCCACAGCTCCCCATTGAGGACTCACCTGAAGTCAACATCACAGATGTAAGGATGACCTCTCCACCTGATTACAGAGTTGGTGACAAGGTAGGCAGAAAGGTGGATAATTGAATAAATCAGATACGTCAACTGCTTTGTTCTCTAATGTTGTTCGTATGTACACAGGATTCTTCATTTATTGTGGTCTCCATGGACGAACCAATTACTAGCGTGACATGTAACTAACAGTTCGTAGGCAATAAAGAGAGGTTTGCCATTTTTAAAAAATACATTGAGGGGTCCAAAGTGCAGCTGTGTCACGTGGATAGATACTGTGTAGTGGTGAGGTCTGGGCTTTCAGTGCACCCAGCATCGGAGTAGTGGACATTGCACCCAGTAGGTACTTGATCTTTCACCACTCCTGGCTCCCCTTCTCTTTTATTAGGTCTCATTTTTATTTTTGGCTTTCACATGTGTGTCTGAATTTTCTGATTGGTCAATTGCTATTTATTAGCTCCTGGTGTGGTGTGCCTTTTTCTAGCTTCCTAACTTTGGTTTGTGCATGAAACTGCCATGACTCTGTGTCTCCGCTAAGAAGACTGGCCCCAGGCGGGCTGACCTTTTGAACTTACTCTCTGAATTACACAGAGGAGCAGGCCAATTCATCAGAAACCTCAAAAAGGAATCAAATTATGCACAAAAGTCTTGAGTATCAAGTCCTTTTGGTTTTTAGCACCTTTACATCCTGCCTTCTGGTATATCATAGCAGACCTGACATAGGCAAGTTCTTTATGGCCTAGAGGAAGTAAGGTGGCGAGCCTAGGGAGGAAGGACACACTTTCTGATCCTTCTTTATTTGGAGAAATTTTGAGTGTTGCTCATGTTTTCTTAGCCTGGTAATGAGGGTTAAAAATAAATGAATTTTGAATACTTGAGAAATCAAAAGACAAAAACCAGAAGAAAGGAGAAGGTGTATCAACAAAGGGTGGGCCAGGCACAGTGGCTCACTCCTGTAATCCCAGCACTATCAGGAGGCCAAGACAGGAAGACCACTTGAGCCCAGGAGTTCAACACTAGCCTGGGCAAAGTAGTGAGACCCCATCTCTACATAGAATTTAAAAATTATCCAGGCATGGTGCCGTAATACGGTTCCAGCTACTCTGGAGGCTGAGGCAGGAGAATCACCTGAGTCCAGGAGTTTGAGGGGATAGTGAGCTATAATTGGGCCACTACACTCCAGCCTGGGCAACGGAGCGAGACTCTCTCAAAAAAAAAAAAAAAAAGTTTGAGAAAACTATATAACTCCATAGTTGCATAATTGGTATGAAAATGTGTAAAAAGCGGGGGGACCATTTTTAGGAATACATAAAATATCAAAATTGACTAAAAGAGGTATAAAAAACTTAAATGGATCAATAGCCCTAGAAAAAAATGGAGAAAATTATCCAAGTGCTATACCCCCAAAGCACCAGGCTCACCAGGTTATATAAGACTGACTCATTTTTAACCTTTATGAAAAGAGTAATTTCTAAACTGTTTCAAATTTTTCCAAATACGGAGGAAGATGAAAATGTCATCCCGATTTACTTATGAAGCGAAAATGTGACAAAGCTAGCCTAAAGAAAACTGTAGAGCAACTTTCTTTATGAATACCAATATAAAAATTCTAAATAGAACATTAGCCCATCTCAACTTCATTAGTACATTAAAAAAATTAAATGAATCAGTGAGCTCAAATTAGTAATGCAGATGACTCATGCCAGGAGACATAGGAATAGAATTCAGTGTTCTAGTGTTAGGTTAAAGGAAGGGGGGAAGTGTGATCATCATCATACACACTAAACAAAAGCAATTCATAAAATTCAACATTTTTTTTTTGGAGATGGAGTCTCGCTCAGTCACCCAGGCTGGAGTGCAGTGGCGCAATCTCGGCTCACTGCAACCTCTGCCCCCGGATTCAAGCGATTCTCCTGCCTCAGCCTCCCAAGTAGCTAGGATTACAGGCTCCCGCCATCATGCCCAGCTAATTTTTGTATTTTTAGTAGAGACGGGGTTTCACCTTGTTAGCCAGGCTGGTCTCGAACTCCTGACCTCAGGTGGTCCACCTGCCTCAGCCTCCCAAAATGCTGGGATTACAGATGTGAGCCAGCACACCTGGCCAAGTAATTTGAAAAATATAATGAGAACCATTAATGTCGGAAATCTCACTCTTGAGCTGTGGAGTGTTTACCTGCTTAGGAAGTGGGGGTTGGGGGAGGGGGGGATGTTAACTAAAAAGAGCACAATTTGAGAAAAACTTGGGTGCCACATCAGCCATTTAGTATGGATTTAAGATTGGCTAGCAGTCCATGTTTATGACATTAAAGGAAATTTTTGGTGAGTCACGAATTTACTTTCTTCAAGATAGATGATAATTTGTCATTCTATAATATGGTACCTTCCTTCTGTAGTCGTTCCTTCTAAATGCATGTGAAGAAACTCTACCACCTGATTGTCTCTGTCTTCTAGATAGCTACTCGGAAAGCATGCGGTCTGGCTCTGGCTAAGCTGGGCTACGCGAACAACAGAGTCGTTGTGCTGGATGGTGACACCAAGTACTCTACTTTCTCTGAGATATTCAACAAGAAGTACCCTGAGCGCTTCATCGAGTGCTTTATGGCTGAACAAAACATGGTGAGTGTGCAGTGTCTCTCAGGGCTTCTTAGAATCAATGGCCCACTGGACACAGGAGGCCCAGCCTGTGCTAGTTTTTCTTTCCATTTATGAAAGCAAAAGGACTGGAAAAAAATTTCCTGGGAAGCAGGAGGCAAGTAGCCAGGTGGAGTCTGAGAGGTGGCTTCTAGGTCTGCTAGGAGGGCCGTAATAGACTACTCGGCACTTGGAGTCTCCAAGTTGGCTGAGGGCAGCAGGCCCAAGGCCACAGACAGTGGGTCCTCTGAGCCTAGAACCATCTGAACCCAGGGCTCTGGGCCTGAAGCATCCCAGGCTCCCTAGTAGCTCCTTCTGCCCAATTCTGCAACCACCCAGAGGCACACTGGCTGAGGAGTCACAGGGAATGCAGAGTTTCCTTCTCTCCACTGTAGAGGGGCCTAATATATCACAGAAATGCAAATGTTGCACTTACTTCAATCACAAGAATATCAATGCTTAGAGCTGGTGCCTTAGGCAAAGCCATTCTGCTTATCTATGCCTCAGTCTCTCCCCAGAGTGATATTAATGCAGGGAGTATCTCAAGCACATGCACACAAGCACACCCCTCTCGAGAGGAAGGAGTTACGGCCAGTAAACCCTTTGAACTCTAAAGCTCTGCGCGTCATAGAAGATGATGCCCAGCTCCTGTCATTATGCCAGAAAACCACAGGCCAGCAGGTCTTATGTGACCACCAGTGACTTTATTTGGAACAAGTAGTATTTTTTAAAAAAATTTTTTTAGACGAAGTCTCGCTCTGTCGCCCAGGCTGGAGTGGAGTGCTCAGCTCACTGCAAGCTCCGCCTCCTGGGTTCACAACATTCTCCTGCCTCAGCCTCCCAAGTAGCTAGGACTACAGGTGCCCACCACCACACCCGGCTAATTTTTTGTATTTTTTAGTAGAGACGGGGTTTCACTGTGTTAGCCAGAGTGGTCTCAATCTCCTGACCTCATGATCTGCCAACCTCAGCCTCCCAAAGTGCTGGGATTACAGACATGAGCCACTGCGCCCAGCCAGTATTTTAAATTTTTTAAAAATTAGTTGCCAGCATTTAAAAATCAGATTATAGGTGTAGTGGCACAAGCCTGCAGTCCCAGCTACTCGGGACTCTTAAGGCAGGAGGATGCTTGATCCCAGGACTTAAACGCTGCAGTGTACCACTGCATTCCAGCCTGTGAAACAGCGAGACCCCATCTCAAAAAAGAAAAAGAATCAGGAGGTCTTATATAGAATACACATTTCTGGATTCTTTTGAAAAATGGGAAGAACTACTACCATAGGGTGGCATTCCCTCCTGACGCCAGTTGACTGAAGCCAAACAGCACCCCTGTTGAGATGGGTGTCCCCACAGCTCCCCATGCTCTGCTGGGCCATTTGGGTTTTTTGTTGTTTTATGGTTTTTGGTGTTTTTTTTTTTTTGGTTTTTTTTTTTTTGAGATGGAGTCTCTCTCTCTCTCACCGAGGCTGGAGTGCAGTGGCACGATCACAGCTCACTGCAGCCTCTGCCTCCCAGGTTCAAGCGATTCCCTTGCCTCAGCCTCGCAGGTAGCTGGGATTACAGACATGCGCCACCATGCCTGGCTAATTTTTGTGTTTTTAGTAGAGACAGGGTTTCACCATGTTGGTCAGGCTGGTCTCCAACTCCTGACCTCAGGTGATCTGCCTGCCTCAGCCTCCCAAAGTGCTGGGATTACAGGTGTGAGCCCCCGAGCCTGGCTCATTAAGCTATTTTCATTTTGAATGGAAAACAATGCGATCCGTAATTTTCTGGATTAATGCTCCTGTCAAAAATTTTGCTCCCCACCTCACTGATTGCCTCAGCACACAGCCATGTAGTCTACTCCGTCCCTGCTGATATGTTCTCACAGTCGGAAAAAAGTTGTAAAGAAAAGGCGAGCAGGTGGTATTTAGTGCCATGTTGAAAGAGGTGGCTACAATGTAGAGCTTGACCAGGGGCAGTCAGGGACAACCTCTCAGAAAAGGTGATACTTAAGCTGAGTCTCAGGTGACGAGGGGTCAGCCGTGTACAGATGTGGGAGACAGCATTTCAAGCAAGGGGCATGGCCAACTGTAGGCAGGCCCAGCCTTGGAATGTTTGGAGAGCAGAGGAAGGGCCAAGTGGTAGAAGCATGGTGAACGCAGAAAACTCTCCAGGGCCCAGGTCATACAGGGTCTTATAGGCGCCCTTTTCAGTATCTCTGGTTCTCTTGCAGTTTACTGGGAAGCCACTGGAGGGCTTTAAGCAGGAAAGCAACAGCCTGCGTTTTCCAAAACTCTGAAGACTGGAGAATGGCTTCACGCAGGAAAGGGAGGAGAAGGAGAGGGTGACTTGGACCAGGGCAGTAGCTGTGGAGTCGGAGGGAAGCAGACTTGTCACATATTGCCTTGGCAGGAGAGCCAGCAGGATGCCAACGGCAGGTGTCAGGACAGGAACCAAGGCTGGTGCTTGAGTGTGGGTGGCAGCACCTGGGGGAAGGTGGTGTCACCACCTGGGGGAAGGTGGTGTCATCTCTTGAGATTGACAAGACTGGGGGAGAAGTGGACTGGGGGGCACCATCAGGAGCTCTGTGTGGGCCTGGGGGGTTGGGGCACCTGTTAGATGTACAGAGGGGAGACAGTGGTATCAGATGGCTGGGCAGTAGATCAGTCAGTCATTTTCACATGTGGCCGCTCCACACCACTAAATGCAGTTTTCTAAACTACATATTCGTTGGCCTAGTTTTAAGCTAACATCATTTTTTTATTTTTATTTTTTGTAGAGATGGAGTCTTGCTCTGTCACCCAGGCTGGAATGCAGTGGCACAATCATGGCTCCCTGCAGCCTCAAACTCCTGGGCTCAAGGGGTCCTCTGGCCTCGGCCTCTTGAGGAGCTGGGACTATGAGCATGAGCCACCATGCCTGGCCACATCTACATTTTTAATCATAAATTTAAGTCGTTGCAAAGGATGTAGTTGTTCATATATTGACATTTTTGATACTTTAATACTCAAATCATGCCATTAATGATGACACTGGCTGGGCATAGTGGCTCACACCTGTAATCCCGGCACTTTGGGAGGCTGAAGCTGGAGGATTGCTGGAGTTCAAGAGTTCAAGACCAGGCCGGGTGCGGTGGCTCACTCCTGTAATCCCAGCACTTTGGGAGGCCGAGGCGGACGGATCACGAGGTCAGGAGATGGAGACCATCCTGGCTAACATGGTGAAACCCCTTCTCTACTAAAAAAAAAAAAAAAAAAAAAAAAAAATTAGCCGGGCGTGGTGGCGGGTGCCTGTAGTCCCAGCTACTTGGGAGGCTGAGGCAGGAGAATGGCGTGAACCCGGGAGGCGGAGCTTGCAGTGAGCTGAGATTGCGCCACTGCAGTCCAGCCTGGGCGACAGAGCGAGCCTCCGTCTCAAAAAAAAAAAAAAAAAGAGTTCAAGACCAGCCTGAACAACATAGTGAGACCTGGTCTGTAATTAAAAAAAAAAATTCATGCCAAGCCACTTTTCTTTGTCAGAAATTAAATCCCTTTTTCTACTTGATTTCCAATTTCCATTCCATTCATTTCCCCAATATATCTTTATGCATGAAAGCCTTTTATTGATTGTCCTATCATTTTTCTCTGCAACAAAAATATGCATATAAATTGATAGCTTTTTAAAAAATTATAGGCCTCTGAGCATTAGGTTTTTTTTTCTGGACTGAGATAGAATTTTGATTATTATTAGCTGGTATGTTAGTGGATGAGTATACTTGTAGTTTGAATGTGATAGCATTGAGAACAGATTCTATTCCTGTTTTTCATCTTCATGATGTGCTATGAAACCTTACTCACATGAATAAGTAGATGGGAAGGGAAGTTTTGTTAGAGGAATGTCACTCAGTTCTTTGAATTCCTTCCCAGTTGTAAGTCAAAAAATCACATAGTGATCTTTCATGTAAAGTTGTTTATAGAAGTTATTTACAGAGTTGACAGTTTCATTAATTAAGTTCTTCACTTTCTCTCCACCAGCATAGTTATTTCAAATTGTCCTCTTTACTTGGGTCTGGAGGTTCTGCACTCCAGGATGATCCCCCTGTAAGAGTCAGGTGGCTGAGAGCATGCCCTTTGGGGATCAGGTTGCTAGAAGGTGATTGTTAAAAGAGACAGTGGGAGACCCAGGGGCAGTGGCTCACGCCCGTAATCCCAGAACTTTGGGAGGCCGGCCGAGGTGGGTGGATCACCTGAGGTCAGTTCGAGACCAGCCTGACCAATATGGTGAAACCTCGTCCCTACTAAAAATACAAAAATTAGCCAGACGTGGTGGCGGGTGCCTGTAATCCCAGCTACTCGGGAGGCAGAGGCAGGAGAATCGCTTGAACCCGGGAGGTGGAGGTTGCAGTGAGCCAAGATTGCACCAGTGCACCCCAGCCTGGGCAACAGAGCAAGACCCTGTCTAAAAAAAAAAAAAAAAGACCATGGGGGAGCACAGACCCTCCTTTTGGCAGATGAATGTAGACAGAGTTGATCTGGAGTTTGGGATCTTGAGTGTAACACCCACAGCCACATCCCCTTTGGAAAGCCTGTGTGTAGCCGCAGAGAGGTTTGTATTCTAGTTTGAAGCCTTCTGGGGTATTTGAGCTCGGACTTCTGGGGAAGGGGGGTAAGGAATGGCAATGTAAAGTGGGGATCATTACCAGAATGCAGATCAGGGGAGCATTGGGCTAGATGCGACTTCCCAAGGGTGCACAGGGCCCTGAGGACTTGCCCCAGCAGCGCCCATGAGGCGACAGCAGTGGGCCACTGCCACACTGCAGAAACCGAGAGGAGGGAATGCCTTGAGATCAGGGGCCAAGTCAAGTCACAGGCCACCCAAGGTCAGGCAGCCTCTTGGTTTTGTGGCTTCGAGGTCCCTTGTGGGGATGGTGGCCTAGATGAAGTAGGCTGGGAAGAGCGTGGAAAATGAGAAGGCAGGGGCGATGACTATAGGCAAGTTTTGAGAAGTTTGCTGCGAAGGAGAACACAGATGTAAAAGCAGGACAAGGCGGAGATGGGGGTGTGAAGATAAGAGGTGCTGGCGCACACCTGAATGGAAATAGAATGATCCAAGAGAAAGGGAAGTAGCACAAGAGGGGAGGAGGAGCTGCATGGCCGGAGACCCCTGTGAGAAAGCAGGAACAGGACAGATTCAGGGTGTCCTGTCGGGGCATGGACCCTGGAAAGCTGCGGACACCAGGAGGGCAGGCAGGAGAGTCTCATCTCTTGCTCCCTAGGAGCTATGAGTTGAGGGCGCCGTCTGGGCAGGAGGGACGGACGGGTGCCCAGGGTTTGAGGAAAGAGGGGTGTGGGAAGGACGCATGCTAGAACTTCAGAGCAGTTCAGCAGGTGCAGAATGGGAGTTATCATGGGGACTGTGGGAGAAGTGGCGGTGGGGGCAGTGCCCAGGGATGTTCTGATTCATGTTCTCTGTGCTGCAGGTGAGCGTGGCTCTGGGCTGTGCCTCCCGTGGACGGACCATTGCTTTTGCTAGCACCTTTGCTGCCTTTCTGACTCGAGCATTTGATCACATCCGGATAGGAGGCCTCTCTGAGAGCAACATCAACATTATTGGTTCCCACTGTGGGGTATCTGTTGGTAAGGGTTCTAAATGCCATCATCTTGGTAGCCTTCCTCCTTCACAGAGAAAGATTAGCATGTGATTGGTTAAACCACGAATTTCCTTATGGTTCCATGAAGTTTGATTATTCAAGCCTTTTTCTTGAAAAAGCCATATTGTACTTTAAAAGTGTCAGACTCTCAGGGCAACTTTTGAAGTGCATCTCTCGGTGGTACTGTTGTTTCAGACAGTGAGAAACAGTTGCTTATCCCGAGTGCCCCTTGTGTGTTGAGCTGCGTGCAGGTTATGGACAGGACTGGCAGAGTCATGGAGCCTTTTCTGCCCTCGCTGTGGTTGCAGTCTAACTGAGGGTGAACAGCATCACAGAGGACGAGGAGCATTCTGGCTGGCTGCACAGCCTGCTCAGGTGGGAGGGGGGCTGGGACCACCATCACCACCTTCCTGCCTGGGGCAGCGAGAACCCTGGAGCATGACACGAGGCAGGAACTCTTACAAACACACCCTTCTCAGAGTAGTAGTCACCTGGCAGGTGGGCTAGAAGGAAACCACAGGAAACGGGAAGCCAGAGAGGGGATTGAAACAAGGTGTGCAAGGTGGTGGGGGAGAAAACCAGGGGGGTGGGGGGGGACCTGAGAGTGAAGAAAGAGGTGAGTGTGCCTAACAGATGGAGCACTCTGCAATGGTGTGAAGAGCAAAACACACGAGTCTCCGGGATTCCTCACTTGGGAAACGTCAGAGAGTCATTTTCGTGAATGACAGAAATGACATGGGAAAGATGAGCCAGCTGGCGTGCCTGTGGCAGGCAGATGGGCTTACTAGATGTGGCTGCACACACTTGCTTCTAGAATGCCAGAGATGCACGCCGGGAAGCCATCTCAGGGACTCCCTGGGAGAATGAGGCTGGACGAGATGGCTCTAGATGGAGCTGGAGTCACGGCTGTCTGGGTGAAGCTGGAGGCACAGGTGGTGGCCAGGGAGAGGAGGCGCGGCAGTGTTGCAGGGGCAGAGGGGCCTAGGAAAGGGTCCTTGAGCCCACCTGTGGCTGTGCTCAGTTTCAGTTTTGAAATAGTCACAAGGCGAAAGTGACTCTAGGTTCCATCCAAAGAAGAACTGGAAGGCTGGGCGCAGTGGCTCATGCTTGTAATCCCAGCACTTGGTGAAACCCCATCTCTACTGAAAATAAAAAAATTAGCCAGGTGTGGTGGCACGCACCTGTATTCCAGCTACTCAGGACGCTGAGACAGGAGAATTGCTTGAACCCAGGAGGCAGAGGCTGCAGTGAGCCAAGATCACACCACTGCACTCCAGCCTGGCGACAGAGAGAGGCTTTGTCAAAAAAAAAAAAAAAAAAAGCCAGGGCGGTGGCTCACACCTGTAATCCCAGCATTTTGGGAGGCTGAGGCAGGTGGATCACCTGTGGTCAGGAGTTCGAGACCAGCCTGACCAATATGGTGAAACCCCATCTCTACTAAAAATACAAAACGTAGCCAGACATGTTGGCACATGACTGTAATCCCAGCTACTTGGGAGGCTGAGGCAGGAGAATTGCTTGAACCTGGGAGGTGGAGGCTGCGGTGAGCCAAGATGACCTAGTGCGCTCAAGCCTGGGCAACAGAGCGAGACTCTGTCTCAAAATAATAATAGTTAATTTTTTTAAAAAAAGAGCTGGGCTGTTGAGGTTAGACAGTGGTCCTAGGCAAGGCAGTGTGCATGGTAACAATCCCCTTCCTAGCTGAGAAAAGCTAAGCTGCCCAGTGCACATTAAGATTTCTCTTTCACATTTCTGGTGAGAAACTACATTCCCAGATACACCCTAAAGTACCCTGTAGCACCCTCAGCATGCTTTGAAGGTGTGTTAACTACTTGGAAGGGCTGGAGAAATGAAAAAGACCACTTTGGTATGCAGGCCAAACTCAGGCCACCAATGCTCAGCCATCGTGGACAGTAACTTGGAGTGATGCATCTGAAAAGTCAGCTGAGACTTTTCAGTTGACTAACCTGAGGTGTCACAGTGTGATCTCAAGGCAGACAGGCGTGCAAGAACACAATGTAAATGAGTTGTGAGGATGCAGCTCGGGACACCCCGTGGCAATAGGAATAATTGCTTCTTCAGAGCTAGAAGTGGGTGGAGGGCAGGTTCCTAATGGGGTTATGCTCCTGTTTTCATCGGGCTCTGGTTCTCTCAGGTGACAATGGTGCTTCCCAGATGGCCCTGGAGGATATAGCCATGTTCCGAACCATTCCCAAGTGCACGATCTTCTACCCAACTGATGCCGTCTCCACGGAGCATGCTGTTGCTCTGGCAGCCAATGCCAAGGTATTTTTAAGGGGACACTAGTTTCAGACAGAAAATGCTTCTGGACTCTACTAGTTTCATACTGATGATTGGACTTTTTTTTCTCAACATAAAAGTGATATTCATTATAGAAAATTTGGTGATAGAATTCTTTACAAAAAAAACAGGAGATTATGCACACAAACACATTTGCCTTGTAGAAGAGTCAAACAGTACAGGATACTGAACAAAACCTGACAGCCTGTCTCAGTCAGGGTTTAGCAGAAGAAACGGGGACCATTCTGGGTGTTGTAAACAGGAGAAGGTGTTTAACAAAGGGTGCTTAAGAAGCCGCAGGAGCAAGCTTCAGGCAGAGTCCCAGACTATAGTGTTAGTCCCCAGTGGCTGCAGCCAGAGGCGAAGAAGCTCCTGCTGTGTCCTGACATCCAGGAAGCTGGAGAGCGGGTGGTGGGATACCACTACAAACAAACCCGGGTTCCCTGGCCCTGGCTTGCCTTTGGAACAGCTTAGGGCGCCAAGAGTGTGTGGGACCTCATGCAAGGGCATCAGATGGACAGAATCAAATTCCTGTTCAGAACCTAGCTGCACGGGAGACAAGGCAGTGTGGTCTTGATCTTTCCAGCCTTTCCCACTAACGTTCAGCAGGTTCCCCTTGCCACCCTGGACCTCGCCCATGCGCCACACAGGTAACCCCTGGCACAGTCGGGATGGGGACTGTACGTTCCCTTTCCAAGCACTCATGGGCGTTTCTTTGATTTTTTTTTTTTATAAGTGGGCTCCCGCTTTACATATCATTAGGTACTTTTTTGTGTGTTTTTTGTTTTTTTTTTCTTTGGAGACAGAGTCTCACTCTGTCGCCCAGGCTGGAGTGCAGTGGCACGATCTCGGCTCACTGCAGCCTCCGCCTCCCAGATTCTCCTGCCTCAGCCTCCTGAGTAGCTGCGACCAGAGGTGCACTCCACCACGGCCGGCTAATTTTTGTATTTTTGGGGAGAGACAGGGTTTCGCCATGTTGGCCAGGCTAGTCTCAAAACTCCTGGCCTCAAGTGATCCACCCACCTTGGCCTCCCAAAGTGCAGGGATTATAGGCATGAGCCACCGCACCTGGCCAATTGTGTACTTTTAAAATTAGTTTATCTTGGAGATTGTTCTGTGATTTCACACGTTATAGGATTTCATTTCTAGAAAGGTCAAGAGAGGCGCAAAACAAGATTAGGTGATAGAAATTAGAGTAGAGGTTGCTTCGTAGTCGGGGGAGACTGACTGGAAGGAGGCACAAGGGAACTCTGCTGGCGGAAGCGCTGCTGGGCTTCGATGAGGGCTCCACGGCGGATGCAGCATTCAGGAAGGGCTGAACTTAGAATGTATGCATTTCACTGCAGCTGAGTTATGCCTCGGTGAAGACACTGAATAAAGATGGATCATAGCGTATGAATGAACAGTAGCGACGTTTCTTGCTATATTCGTTTATAATGCATCCATTAATATGTATGTAAATTAACAAATACTTTAGACATATACAAGTGTTCATTTATACTGGTAAATGTTTATGTGCTCAAATTGGTGATAAAAATGTATTTACATTTTATTGGGAAAGGGGCCAGTCGTCTTGTATTCAGATAGATGTTTATGGTCTTTCTAAGGATGAAGCATTACAAGTTATTGTGGCAAAAGTTAATGTTTTAACATTCTATTCGGGCTTTCTAGTCAATGTGAGTCAGTGCTCCTGCCGTGAGTTAATGTTCTGTCTGCACAGAACAAGTCAGTGAGTATTGGGGAATCTTCCAAGGGGATTGGTGTGATGGCATGGGGGAGCTTGTCCTTCAGGGCAGCCCCAAGGTCCTGCTGGGACCTGTCGTCCACTGGTTGTAGATGCTCACCCCTTTCTCCAAAGCCTGTGTTTTTAGTAGAAAGAGCTGTCCTGTTCACACCCCTCCTTCACTTCTTTCAACATCTGTTGTTGGAAATTCATTGTTTGCTTTTCTAAACCATGGCTCCATTTATGCCCTAGGGGATGTGCTTCATTCGGACCACCCGACCAGAAACTATGGTTATTTACACCCCACAAGAACGCTTTGAGATCGGACAGGCCAAGGTAAGGGCTTAAGCGCTCCTGTGTTATTCAGTATCATCTCCTGTAAAAAGAACACTTCTGAATCTATCACCAGGTATCTTCAGAGTTGAGACATCATCCTTTCTTTGCTCTCATTTTTTTAAAAAACAGTTGTGACCTTTACCTGCTTTTCCTTGGGAAGGAACATTCTATGAATTTCAACTTAGCCTGAACTTTTCTGCTTTCCAAATGGAGTCTTTTGTTGTTGTTGAGTTCAAAGATAGTAACATGAAGCCACTTGAGCGGTCGTGGCTATAATTTATCTTGGCCGCAAGCTAAACAAAACAGAAGCCAGCGCTTTGGGAGGCCAAGGCGGGAAGATTGCTTGAGGCCAGGAATTCCAGAGCAGCCTGGGCAACATAGCGAGATTCCCATCTTTACAAAAATTTGTTAAATTAGCCGGGTGTGGTGGCATGCACCTGTGGTCTCAGCTACTCAGGAGGCTGAGGAAGGAGGATAGAGGAGCGCAGGAATTCAAGGCAGCAGTGAGCTATGATGGATCGCACCACTGTACTCCAGCCTGGGTGACAGAGTAAGACCCTATCTCTAAAAACAAGACAAAAAATAATAGAAGTCACTTGAAATGAATAATCTGTTAGGTTCAGATTTTACAGATCTAAGGCCAGGAATAAAAGGGAACATGATCTCTGGTATTCTCACAAAAGCCCTGAGAAGTTCAGATTATCAGTCCTATCTGTAGATGAGGATTGGAGAAAGTAAGTGTCTTACTTAAGGGTTTACAGCTTGTGAGTACCAAGACCAGAATCCAGGCCTGAGTAGTGAGCCCAGTCTCCCCAGGCCTGCCCACCACGCTGACCATCCCCTGCTCAGCCTGCCTGTCAGGGCCATGCATGGAGAAAAGCAGAAACGTCTATGGAGAAAATAAGTGACTCTGCTCATCACCTAGGGAGTGGGGCTTGTAGACATTTTGGCATGCTTCCTTCCTGTCTTCGTTCTAGGCATACATATATATTTTACACAGTTGAGATCATACTGAATAGAAAGGTTTGCCCATAGCCACTCTTGAAAGAGCAGCAGGTAACATCCAGTTTGGTTGCTAAGGACTAGGCTGCTCCAGAATTCACAGTTGCAAGTGCTCAGAATGGCCAGAGTGCTGCCATAAAGCAGGTGTTTCCAGAACTGTCCACTGTGTGCCATAACGTAGCTGGAAAACGCCACCGAATGGAAAAGTTAGTGTTCACCTTTGGTGTTAACTACAGGTTCTGTTTCTATGGGGAGGGTCTCTTGACATTCACATGGTTTGCAGAGCTTGCTTATTTCTGTCGTCTCTTTTCTAATAATTTTCCTGTCCTGACAAAAGCAAGTAAATTTACTGATAGTAAAGGATGTGAGATAAATGTGTGTGATAACATGCATGGCATGGATCGTTAAAGGGCTGGGCTTTGAAAAGAGGACATGGATATGTGTGCATGCGTGTATATGTATTTTAAGAGGCCAGGACATCCTTAAAGAATGGGGTGGCTCAGAAACCCTTTCTGTACTATCAGCAATGGTTCTTAAGCTACAGGGAAACCTATACAGAGGGGAAGTGGAGAATAATTCCAGATGCCTCCGATGGGTAGCTTTGGAGGCAACAAACTATGAAAGAAGCCCAGGAACTCTTTTTTTTTTTTTTTTTTTTTTTTTTTTTTTAATTGATCATTCTTGGGTGTTTCTCGCAGAGGGGGATTTGGCAGGGTCACAGGACAATAGTGGAGGGAAGGTCAGCAGATAAACAAGTGAACAAAGGTCTCTGGTTTTCCTAGGCAGAGGGCCCTGCGGCCCTCCGCAGTGTCTGTGTCACTGGGTACTTGAGATTAAGGAGTGGTGATGACTCTTAACGAGCGTGCTGCCCTCAAGCATCTGTTCAACAAAGCACATCTTGCACCGCCCTTAATCCATTTAACCCTGAGTGGACACAGCACATGTTTCAGAGAGCACAGGGTTGGGGGTAAGGTCACAGATCAACAGGATCCCAAGGCAGAAGAATTTTTCTTAGTACAGAACAAAATGAAAAGTCTCCCATGTCTACTTCTTTCTACACAGACACGGCAACCATCCGATTTCTCAATCTTTTCCCCACCTTTCCCCCCTTTCCATTCCACAAAACCGCCATTGTCATCATGGCCCGTTCTCAATGAGCTGTTGGGTACACCTCCCAGACGGGGTGGTGGCCGGGCAGAGGGGCTCCTCACTTCCCAGTAGGGGCGGCCAGGCAGAGGCGCCCCTCACCTCCCGGACGGGGTGGCTGGCCGGGTGGGGGGCTGACCCCCCCACCTCCCTCCCGGACGGGGCGGCTGGCCTGGTGGGGGCTGACCCCCACCTCCTTCCCGGACAGGGTGGCTGCCGGGTGGAGACGCTCTTCACTCCCCAGACGGGGTGGCTGCCGGGCGGAGGGGCTCCTCACTTCTCAGACGGGGTGGCTGCCGGGCGGAGGGGCTCCTCACTTCTCAGACGGGGCGGTTGCCAGGCGGAGGGTCTCCTCACTTCTCAGACGGGGCGGCTGGGCAGAGACGCTCCTCACCTCCCAGACGGGGCGGCGGGGCAGAGGCGCTCCCCACATCTCAGACGATGGGCGGCCGGGCAGAGACGCTCCTCACTTCCTAGATGGGATGGCGGCCGGGCAGAGACGTTCCTCACTTTCCAGACGGGGCAGCCAGGCAGAGGGGCTCCTCACGTCCCAGACGATGGAAGCCCAGGAACTCTGTCTTTGCTTGCAGAATAGTACGTTGTTGAGAGCGAGGGCTTTGATGTTAGCCCCGCCTGGCTGTATGTCCCAGCCCTGCCCTGGGCCACTTCCTCCTGCTCTGAGATTTGCTTTCCTCAGCTGCAGAACGGTTGTGCCACTGAACAGATCTTACAGGGAGGCTGTGAGGGTTCTCAGAGCTCAGGCACACAAGATCTTAGCACTCAGCGTGTTGCCAATGCCCAGAATGTTCTCATTAACATGTTAGTCACTGGAGTCCAATCTTTGCATGCCATAGTGAGCTCTCAAACCAGACTCCTGATGGGTATGTGGCGTATCCATGCTCCAGGACAGCTGGAGCAGTGTAATTTCCTATCAAAAAGTATGTGTCCTGGCTTGTAAATGCATCTGATTTTTTTAGTAGTGAGTTATTAAGGAGTGAAATTGTTAGAATTGGGGGATAGCGGCATAGCAAAGTGCCTTCCACTTTGACATGCATTCTGTGCGTAGTAACCACGGCATTCTGTTTTGCTGGCACTATACCAGGTCCTCCGCCACTGTGTCAGTGACAAGGTCACAGTTATTGGAGCTGGAATTACTGTGTATGAAGCCTTAGCAGCTGCTGATGAGCTTTCGAAACAAGGTCAGTTGGTTGAGTGTGAGCATTGAAGTTCAAGCTGGGAAGAGGTAGGACTTCAGCTACCTCCTGTGCCCTGAGTGCTCTTTTTATTTTTATCCCTGCATGTTATTCTGAGTCTCTTTCTTGTACCAAGCTGGTTTTTGCTGTTCTGCAGATATTTTTATCCGTGTCATCGACCTGTTTACCATTAAACCTCTGGATGTCGCCACCATCATCTCCAGTGCAAAAGCCACAGAGGGCCGGATCATTACAGTGGAGGATCACTACCCGCAAGGTGTGTGTGGGCATTGAGAATGCTTTGGAAGGTTTTGGTGTTTTTGTTTCCTTGATTGGCCACATGGCATGCTCTCAGGCATCACCTATAGTCTACCTCTCACCCAGCATGGCTTTGTTATTTGGTGTTCACTAAGCGTGGGGCCATACTCATACACATCTGTGTGTCCCCAACAGAGTGCACAGTGCCCAGTCACCAGGGCGGGTCAGTGGCAACACAGAGGAGTGGCTATTGCAGGCAAGCGAGGTGTCATGAAAAGCATCGCAGTTTCTTTGGGTTTGGAATGATGAATAGTATGCCCCAGGCCAGGCGTGGTGGCTTACACCTGTCATCCCGGCACTTTGGGAGGCCGAGGCAGGTAGATCATCTACTTGAGGCCAGAAGCTCAAGACCAGCCTGGTCAACATGGTGAAACCCCATCTCTACTAAAAATACAAAAATTAGCTGGGTGTGGTGGTGCATGCCTGTAGTCCCAGCTACTTGGGAGGTTGAGGCAGGAGAATCACTTGAACCCAGGAGGTGGAGGTTGCAGTAAGCCAGGATCATACCATTGCACTCCAGCTTGGGAAACAGAGTGAGACTCTGCCTCAAAAAAAAAAAAAAAAAAAAAAAAAGTGTGCCCCGACGAAAGAAGCAGGTATAGCAGAGAACACAGCAAGTGCAGAAAACAGTGTGTCAGGGAGAATGGGCTGGGCAGTGTTTGCACCTGGAAAGGTTAGGTGGGACAGATGATGTGATACAAGGAGGAGCATTGAGTGTTCATGCGGCAGGGGCCCTCTGAGCCTGCACAAGCAGTGCCTGATCTCTCAAAGGACTCCTGGGACCCAGCACACAGTTGCTCTCACACCTGAGGTTGATGACAGGGAAAGGGTGCAGGGGGGGATCCACCAGGGCAGGAACCATGGGCCAGGTGGAGTTGAAAGAAGTCCTGCCCCAGCCTCCCCTTGGCCCCACAAGGGGCATACTGAGAAGTGCCTCCCACGCAGGCTGTGTTCCTGCCTAAGGGATGCCTGCTAGAGACTTGGCACCTCAAGTGTGTACTGGGGGCAGGTCCTGTTGGCACCCTCTGCCAGGCAGGTACCCAAATCCCTGGCTCCCAGCAGGAAAGCAGGTGCTCATGTCAACCACATTGTTCCTACAGACAGTCCAGGTGCATGACCGCCCTGTCTAGTGAGGAAAGTGTTAGAGTAGCAAGGGAACCTTCACGAGCCAAGAGCTAACCTTGCCAACCAACAGCCTCAAGCCAGCTAGTCACTTTTCTGCACTGTTAATTCGTTAGTTCTAACCATTTTCAGGTCCCCAACAGCTTTGAGAATCAGAGTGCCACAGACCCCCACACTCAGGCAGCCCTTAGTGTAGGTTGAGGCAGAGCAGTTTGGAAACTGGCAGTTTAGATTAAGAACTCCGCAGGCCCATCGGAGTGGCTGTTCACATGAATCAGATTTTCCCCTGGGAAGCTGCAGATTCAAAGGCCTCTATGTGGTGAGGCTTTAAGGCTGACGAGCTGCTTTCACAAAAGGGCCTAACATCCTTGTTTCCCCAGGTGGCATCGGGGAAGCTGTCCGTGCAGCCGTCTCCATGGATCCTGACATTCAGGTTCATTCGCTGGCAGTGTCGGTAGTGCCCCAGAGTGGGAAGTCCGAGGAATTGCTGGATATGTATAGAATTAGTGCCAGACATATCATAGTGGCCGTGAAATGCATGTTGCTGAACTAAAATAGCTGTTAGCTTTGGTCTTTTGGCCTCTTTACCCTGTGTTTATGTTTGTTCCAAAACCATCATTTAAATCTCTACTGTCATGTTTTGTTTCTTAAAAGCAAAGCCAGCTAACAGCTTCCTTCATCCCTAGTTCGGAAATTCAAGCTAACTACTTACCCTTTAAACTGTCACTGCATATGCAAGTACCGCTCTAATTTTTGGATCATTAAAGGGAGTTACACAACTTTTAAGTGAAAAAAATAGGTAACAAAACAACCACCTGATAGTAAGTTTTCTGATAAGACTGTAGATAAGTGGTAGAGGTAATCAATTCTTCCAAAGTGTTTCCTTCGTGAATAACTGGTAAAGGTAATAGTTTTTTCAATGTATTTCCTTCATGAGTAAAGAAAATGTGGATTGAAGTATAGCTTCCAGTAGCCTAGTTTCCAGAGCACGATAACACCATGACACCTACTGCTGTTCCCACTTTGGGATTCTGTGTGCTGCCATCCCACCTGCAGCTGCCCTGGAATTCCCTTCGCTGTTTGCCTTCATCTCCCTCCACGTTTGAGGCTGTCAGGCAGCAGCGAAAGCTTGTTAGGATGTGCTGTGCTGCTTGTGATGAGAGCCTCCACACTGTACTGTTCAAGTCAATGTTAATAAAGCATTTCAAAACCAGCTGCTTTATTCAGCACGTGCCTTCTGTGTGAATCAGTTTCTCAGTGGTCAGTTCCTAAATAAGGAAAGAGCTTTTATCCAAACCAGAAAGAGTGAGCCATGGCCCCCACCAGTAAACCTGGGAAAGAATAATGGGCTGCAGAGGAAGCACTCGCTAGAGGACAGCACCTGGCCTGAAAAGCTGTCCCTGAGCTGATGCCTTCCTGTCAGCTATAAGCACATAAAGTATGTGGCTAGAGGCCAGGCGTTGTGGCTCACGCTTGTAATCCCAGCACTTTGGGAGGCCAAGGCAGGTGGATCACCTGAGGTCAGGAGTTAAAGACCAGCCTGGACAACATGGTGAAACCCCCTCTCTACTAAAAAAGACAAAAATTAGCCAGACATGGTGGTGCACACTTACAATCCCAGCTACTCGGGAGGCTGAGGCAGGAGAATTGTTTGAACCCAGGAAGCGGAGGTTGCAGTGAGCCGAGATCCTGCCATTGTACGCCAGCCTAGGAGACAGAGCGAGACTCTACCTCCAAAAAAAAATTTAAGAAGTATGTATCTAGAATCAAAGTGTCAACCAGAAAAAGATGAACCTGAGCTTCAAAACTAGATTTAAAATTCTACTAGATGTGTCTGCTGTGTCACATTCCTGTTTTGGCTTTGGTTTTGTTTTGAGACAGGGTCTCACTATGTTGCCCAGGCTGGTCTCAAACTCCTGGCCTCAAGTGATCCTCACGCCTGGACCTTCCAAGGTGCTGGGGTTAGAATTACAGGCGTGAGCCACTATACCCAGCCCATTCCTTATTTTTATTGCCCAAATTAAGTGGTCAGAGATCTTTGGAGTCATGACCAGTGTGACTGAGGAATTGTTCTAGAATGTGCGGGATAGAGATGGAAGCACTGGCCTGGGGCTTGGAGTCCTCAGGACCTCCTCCTACTCCTGCCCTTGTAAGTCACTGAGCTGGTTTCCTGGAAAATGAGCATGATGATGGCTCTGCTTATTTCATAAGATTTCAAAATTTATTTTGTAAAAATAGTTTCTATAGGGTGATTGCAGAAAATTTAGAAAATGCAAAGAAGCAAAAATGTTTTACCTCACTTATCTCACTACTTCGAGGTAATCACAGCTTCTCACACTCCAGACAATTTTACTCATTTAAGGTATACAATTCAGTGGTTTTCATTCTTTTTATGGCCACATACTATTCTATTGTATGGAGATAACACATTTTATTCTTCCATTCAGTTGATGAATGTGGATTAGTTCCACTTTTGTCTCTTGTGAATAGCGTTCTGACAATTCACATATTTTGTGAAGATGTAGGTTTCACAAAATATGTGAAAGATTTTGTGTAGATGTAGATTTTCCCTTCTTACGGACGTGTATACTAGGAGTAGAATTGAATTGCTGTGTCGTAGGATAATTCTGTGTACCCTTTCAAGAGTGTGGTGGGGGGTGGGGTTAAATACCGTTTTGTGAGGAGTAGATGCAGTGACACTGAAGGTGGCTGTAAAGCATTACTTTAGAGGAAGGCATTCTAACAGACAAGCCACGCTTGCTTGTATTCAGGTGCAAAATGTCAGGTTTGGTGAGACCACAGGACACATAAGCGCACGGTGGCAACAAATGGAGCAACAGATTCCATGATTAAAATGTGCAATTTCTAAACACAGGAAAGAGCCCCCAAAGCCTCACTTCAGTCCCCTAGAAGGTTCTGGGCAGAAACAGTAGGGCAGATCAAAGTAATGAGAGCACAGGAGCCATGATCACCCAGCGAGGGGAGTGAGCCCTGTTGCCAGCTTGGCCTGGCTGTGGCTTCTGAGTAAATACGTGTGTTTGTTAACTGTTAAGAACCTGGTAATGAATACTCCCTGGAAGATGCCATGGACCCTGGCCTCGGGCCAGTCCTCTCGCCCTTGAGTCCTCCTAACATCTTATTGCTCTGATTACTTCCCATGGAGAAGCCAGCCAGCAGGGACTTGGGAACCATGTGTCCCAAAACCTGGCTTGAATCCCCAAATCTGCTTCTTGACTGTGGGGCCTTGGGTAGCTGTAGAAGGGGATGATGGTGCTGATGACGGGGACAGCATGTATCCCACAAAGCTGTGGTCAGGATGTTAGTGCCGTCTTTTCGAAACACCCATGCAGGCCCACCCTGCATACCTGGCAGCTTCCTACTCCCCAGCACCCCCAGCACGCCCTTGGCTGGCCAGCCCCATCGGCCCCTCAGCACGATCCTTCCCCGCCTTGCTGGGATTATGTTGGGGCTGGCAGCAACCAACCCGCCTGCCCGCTTCTGGGCCAGGCAGCCCTCTGCAACCCGAGCTGCTCCCCTGTCCCCGCTGTCCCACCGCCCTCCCTGGACACCTGCTACCCACCATCAAACACCGCCTCGTGCCGGCCCCGCGCACCCTCCCGCCCCGTCGGCCCCACGCTTCAGGCACTACCTGGAGGGCATGGCTCCTACCCGTGGGCACTCGCCTTCACCCTTGGAGCCCGGCCTTCCCCGGGCAGCCGGGAGAGGTTCTACCGCTTCACGAGGCCTCCTCGCCCTGCCAGGCCGAGGTCAGGGTTAGAGAAGCTGGGTCGTTAGATTCGGGAGAGCTGGAATGATCTGATGTGTCATTCCGTACTTGGGTGAGGAAGCTGAGCACGCAGAGTTACCGCTCAGGGCAGGACCTGGGCTGCACCTGGTATCAGGGCCCACGTGAGAGATACCCTCCCTCCCTAAGTGTGTACCTGACGCTAGTTCTGGGTCTAACGGCAACATTCTAGTTCTAGGTCTAGTTCCAGGTCTAGTTGTAGAGGGTCTCCTGGATGATACAAGTGAGTGTCCACTGGCAAGGCTTCTCCCCAGGTAAACTTGTGACAGAGTTCTCCAGCAAAGAAACACCAGTCCCCCAGACACGGGGGGTCGAGCCGCCGCCACTACCAAGGGAGGTGCAGAGGGACTGGGGGCTTCTCGAGTCTCAGCTTCAACCAAGGCCAACCAGATGGCCCCATTCCGGGTTTCAGGGTCCCATTCTTCCCACATCACTGCCCACAATTCACGTGTGAAATGTGGCGAGGCTGGAAATTCATCACTTTGGGAATCTGTAACTGGCACAATAAAATGTGTTTGATTGTCAGAACTGTCAGCCCTGCAAGTACAAGGAGTAAGGGAACTTTGAGGCCTTTCCTGGAAGCACCCTGGTTCTCTTACTGTGGCTTGAGCTGAGTGTTAGGGAGCCTGAGCCCATTGTGTCTTCATGGTACATAGTCAGGGCCACTAAGGATCATGCCATACCACAGCCCTCATAGCCATCCGTGACCACCATGACAGTCAGGTGCAGCAAGGACTTGAGCTCCCTGGTGCTTGTTTCAGTTGGCACATCATCCCAAGCAACTGAAGTGACAGCTAGATTAATTGTGAAGCCACTGCAGGCCATGGATGGCTCATGCCCCACTTCCCACTGGGAAAATGCTCAACCCTGCACTCCAGCCCAAAGGCAGGACCAGACCAATCGCCAGATTCCGCGTGCATAGGCCTTTTCTTCCAGAACCTTACCCAGGGCCAGTTCTGGATTAGTCAGGAACCGGTTAGGAGACAAAAATACATACCTAGTATCTCAAGAAAGGGAAGTGAAAGCGTGTTTACTTGGGGTTTGAGGGCTGAAAGTGCAAAAGGGATACTGAATTAACAGAGTTGGTGAAGGAAGAAGCTACAACCCCCAGAGCAGGGGGGCAAAAATAAAGATGTTGGGGTGACCAGGAGTCTAGTAGTGAGCCTGGGAGCATATAAGGCCTAGGGCTCTGGACCTCGAGGAGGGGCTGCTGCAGTGCGTCACAGAAGGAGGAAGCCACATCATCTGCTAAGAACGGGGCAGGAGGAAGTGTCTTTGGCATCATCTTCCAGGTCACTCATTCTGTGTTCAGGGGCATCAATTTGCTGTTGAGTCCATCGGATGAGATTTTCATTGCAATGACTAGGCTTGTGTACGTGCTGCTTTTCAAATCTCCCTGGATTTCTAACTCTTCTCTTTTGTATCTCTTTCTTTCTACCCTTAGGTGGTTGTGTCAGAGAGACTATTAGAGATCTGAGGAGTCAGTAGCTTTACATCACAATAATGCAAACATCTATGAGAACTGCTCTGTGATCTGCTGAGAATTCTAAGCTGGTCAGTCTGTGCTTGCAGAGTTCAGCCGATTAGGCCCGAGAGGAGAACAGCGGTTCTCATTTTACCCTCCTCTGTTTTTCGCGTGATGACCCGAGGCCTGGGAGATACTGAGCCAGACCTGCCTCCAACTCCTTCCTTCCACATGCATCACACTCCACACACCACACACCACACACCACGGGGAATCTCCAAAGGGCAGGAGTGGGAGGGAGTGCAGCAAAGCCGAGAAAGGGCTCAGGCTCTGGAGCCCAACTTCATGAGTCACATTTCCCTCCTGTTTTTGTCTGAAAATGGGGGTAACACTGGCACCAACATCCTAGGGCTGCTGTGAGGAGGGGGTGGATGCTCCCAGCCATTGCTGACAATGATGTGATTGGGGATCTTTGAGGATTCCACCCCGGAACCCTGACAGGTCCAGCCTTACTCTTTGACCTGCCCACTGACTCTATTCTCCATGACGGTGGCCAGTGCTGTCATCGTGAGGCTGTGGGCCCCACTTCAGCTTTACCTCCAAAAGTCCTGTGGCAGAATCCTGGGGTGACGTGTCCCCTCTAGGGAAGGTAGGTTGTCTCTGCCAGGATCCCAGCAGTATGACCGCACTAAGGAGGCAAGGTGATCTATCAGCCAGGGCTCACAGAGACCTGAGCCTTTTCCCCGTGCCTGTGGGCAGGCAGGCCGTGCTGGAGGGTGCTCAGGGCACCTGCTGGGAGGCAGGCAGATTCCTTCTCACCTGCTCACGCAGACCCAGGCTGACATGGACCTGCTATCCCTGAGCTCCCTGTGCTGAGGCAGGGCTCACCCCATCTTTCCTTTATCCCGGAAGTAACCCTGCAAAAACACTGGGTTGAGCTGAGGGGTTCCATTCGGCACACTCACCTGAAGGCACAAGGCCTCCTGTCCCAGAGGCCATCAAGACCAAGTGCAGCAAGCTGCTTCTGCACGGCCCCAGCGTCAGGTCCTGCTTAGGCCTGTTTTTTTGGTTGTTTCTATTTTTTTCTCTGTATTTAGAGATGGGGTCTCACCTCGTTGCCCAGGCTGGTCTCCAGTGATCCTCCTGCCTCAGCCTCCAAAAATTCTTGGATTACAGGTGTGATCCACCGAGTCCCGACCCCTCTGTGTTTTCATTTGCTCTTTGTTTCCACCCAGGGACGGCCCTCACTCACCTGTGGCCCAGGTATGCTTGAAATGACACAACTACAAGTTGTATCATTGCTCCTTTCCTTGCCTTCTCCCAAACTCCACTAAGGATGCATGGAGGACAGGCGATGGGGTCTAACAGGTGCGATGCTCATCCCAGCCTAGTTAGCACTGGTTCATGTAACCTAGACCACAGGCCATAGCTGGACAGGGGTGGCGGGGCGACCTGCCCAGCTTGGGTCAATCAGGAATTTGTAACGGGCACTCAGAAATCTCACCTACAGCAGGGTGAGGTAGCTCACGCCTGTAATCCCAAGACTTTGGGAGGCCAAGGTGGGCAGATCACGAGGTCAGGAGTTGGAGACCAGCCTGGCCAACAGGGTGAAACCACGTCTCTACTAAAAATATTAAAAAATTAGCTGGGCATGGTGGCGCATGCCTGTAATCTCAGCTACTCGGGAGGCTGAGGCAGGAGAATCTGGCTTGAACCTGGGAGGTGGAGGTTTGAGTGAGCCAAGATCACACCACTGCACTCCAGCCTGGGACCACAGAGCAAGACTCATCTGTCTCAGAAAAAAAAGAAAAAAGAAATTGCACCTACAGTCTCCTCACTCTCTAGTGGGCGTTAAAATGAACTTTCTGTAGCCAGTTTGGGCAGACGGAGGATACAGCCTAATCCTGGGTGCCCTAGTAGGTCGTGCAGGCTGTTCTCTGCACAAGGACATCTTCCTGGGGAGCGAGAGGGCGGAAATCCCTCCCGTGTCCTCGCCTCCAGCCGAGCACCTGCCCCGAGAGCAGAGTGCCTCTTGCTGATCCGCACATAAGCCTGCAGGGGTGGGTGGGGGCCCTGGAGCCCAGACAGGCACCAAGGAATCTTGCAGCCCTACAAGGTGAGGACGGGGGAACTGTTGGAGTTCCACCTGTTGGCTCCTCTCCCTCCTGACCTTCCCACGGGAATCCTTCCAACCGTTGGCTCAAAGAAATTGAAGTGGGTTTCTCCATTGCTACCCTCGCCATCTAGGACTCCACTGTCTTTTTTTTTTTCTGAGATGGAGTTTCGCTCTTATTGCCCAGGCTGGAGTGCAATGGCACGATCTTGGCCCACCGCAACCTCTGCCTCCCGGGTTCGAGCGATTCTCCTGCCTCAGCCTCCCGAGTAGCTGGGATCACAGGCATGTGCCACCATGCCTGGCTTATTTTGTATTTTTAGTAGAGACAGGGTTTCTCCATGTGGGTCAGGCTGGTCTCAAACTCCTGACCTCAGGTGATCTGCCCGCCTCAGCCTCCCAATGTGCTGGAATTACAGGTGTGAGCCACCACGCCCAGCTTTTTTTTTTTTTTTAATTGAGACAGGGTCTTGCTCTGTTGCCCAGACTGGAATGCAGTGGCATGATCAACACTCACTGCAGCCTCGAACTCCTGGGCTCCAGAGATGCTCCTGCCTCAGCCTCCCAATCGGCTGGGACTACAGGCACACGTCACCATGCCTGGATAACTTTTTTTTTCTTTTGTAGAGATGGGGCCTTATTAGGTTGCCCAGACTGGTCTTGAACTGCTGGAGCCAAGTGATCCTCCTGCCTTAACCCTAACCCAAAGTGCGGGGATTACAGGCAGGAGCCAACGTGCTTGGCCAGACTCCATGGTCTCTTACCTGGACCAGGACGATGGCCCCACCCAGGCCCTCAGAACTGTGGGATGAGGTGTTTGCTTCTGGCTCACCCACGAGAAAGAAACTCCCGGAAGGAAGGGACCGTGTCTGGAGCGCTCCAACTCCAGGCCCCAGACTGCAGGTATCCCTTGCCAACAGAGCTGAGGCCAGCAGGGGAAACCATTCCTGCCGCCTGGACTAAGAATGAGATCCTCTTGAAAAAAGCAATGCTGAGAAGTGGGCTCTTCCCATCACGCCACCAGAGTCCCAGGAAGCCAGGGATGTGGGTGTCTAATGGTCCGGGACAAGATGATGGGAAACTTCACATGGAGAAGAAAATGCCCAAGAATGACTGAAACTGTCTGCAAGGTCCTGCTGAGGGAGCTGGCAGGTGCACCAGGTATGGCGAGATGCAAAGCAAGGAGCCCACTGCATTGTTCCCTGGAAGGACAAGTGCAGAGGAGACCACAGATGCCTGCGCATTTAGCGGGAGTATGGCAGTGCCATCATGGGGGAAAGGCTGTGTGACAAATGGTATGGAGGAGACTGACTGTCCCTTAGAAAATGGGAAAGGAGCCAGGCGCGGTGGCTCACGCCTGTCATCCCAGCACTTTGGGAGGCCGAGGCGGGGGGATTACTTGAGGTCAGGAGTTCAAGACCAGCCTGGCCAACATGGTGAAACCCCGTCTCTACTAAAAATGCAAAAACTAGCTGGGCGTCGTGGCTCACGCCTGTAATCCCAGCTACTCGGTAGGCTGAGGTGGGAGAATTGCTTAAACCCAGGAGGTGAATGTTGCAGTGAGCCGAGATTGTGCCACTGCACTCCAGCCTGGGTGACAGAGTGAGACTCTTTCAAAAAAAAAAAAAAAAAGAAAAGAAAAGAACAAACATAAGAAAATGAAGCATCAGTGTTCTTGAACCCAGCAATCCTACCCCTTGATACGTCAGCAAGAGCAATTCTCCCTTCTCGCTAAGGCCACATTCCGTGCCATGGCCTTCGTGGCATGGTTTGTGGCACACCAGGAGCTGAAGCCCTGGGGTTGCATCACTCAGGGTGGGAATGATCAAATGTGTTGCATCCAAGCTCTGAAATCCTCTGCAGGAGCACAGGAGTCAACTGTATGTCTCCAGGGCCACAGACAAAGAGCTGAGAAACCCTGTTGAATGACGGAAGCAGTCAGCAGAATAGGAATGCAGCACAGGGACAGTTACGGTGGGCAAAACCATACACACAAAAAGTCCACAGGTGCAGGGCAGTGGCTCACGCCTGTCATCCAAGCACTTTGGGAGGCCGAGACGGGCAGATCGCTTGAAGCCAGAAATAGGAGACCAACCTGGGCAACAGGGTGAGACCTCGTCTCTACAAAAAAATAAAATTAGCTGGCGTGGTGGCACATGCCTGTAGTCCTAGTTACTCCAGAAGCTGAGGTGGGAGGATCACTTGAGTCTGGGACATCAAGGCTGCCGTGAGCTATGATCACACCACTGCACTCCAGCCTGGGTGACAAAGCGAGGCCCTGTCTCAGAAAACTAAAATACAATTGAACAAACACATTCCAAATGACACCACATTTTAAATGACCCCTTTGGGAGGGAGGGGAACAGGACTAGGAAACAGGGAAGAAGGAAAAAGCGAAAAGCTACAGTTCTCCCATCTAATTTTCAGCTACCTAAAAAGCTGTTAGCCCAAAAGGTGCTGGTGAGGCTGTGGTGTAAACGCTGAGGGTACAATGCGAGGGACGGACAGTATCAAAGGTAGGGTCTTTTGGGGAGGCAATTCCCTAGTGTCTCTTACAATTTTAAATGCAGGCCACACAAGGTGGGACACATCTGTAAAACCAGCACTTTGAGAGGCCAAGGAGGGAGGACTTGAGCCCAGGGGTTCAAGACCAGCCTGGGCAACACAGTGAGACCCTGTCTGTACAAAAAGAAGTTTTCTAAAAAAAGCCAGGGATGGTGGCACACACTTGTGGTCCCAGCAGCTCAGGAGGCTGAAATAGGAAGATCACTTGAGCCCAGGAGGTTGAGGCGGTGGTGAGCTGTGATCGAGCCACTCCACTCCAGCCTGAGCGAGAGACTGAGATCCTGTCTCAAAAAAAAAAAAAAAATTTTTTTTTAATGTACATATATCTCGACCCAGCAATTCCACTTACAGGTAATTATTCTAGAGAGAGATGGATGCACGTTCAAGGCTGTGTTCATAGTAAATGCAAGGTAGAAATAATAATGCTTTAAAAGTACATCAAATGGAGGCCCGGTGCAGTGGCACATGCCTGTAATCCCAGCTACTCGGGAGGCTGAGGCAGGAGAATCACTTGAGCCCAGGAGGTGGAGGTTGTGGTGAGCTGAGATCACGCCATTGCACTCCAGCCTGGGCAACATGAGTGAAACTCTCTGTCTCAAAAAAAGAAAAAAAAAAGTTTAAAGTACATCAGGCCGGGCGCGGTGGCTCATGCCTGTAATCCCAGCACTTTGGGAGGCCGAGGCTGGTGCATCACTGAGGTCAGGAATTTGAGACCAGCCTGACCAACCCAGGTGAGAGGTGAGAGGATCCCTTCGGCCTGGGAGGCAAAGGTTGCAATGAGCCGAGATGGTGCCACTGCACTCAGCCTGGGCGACAACAGTGAGATTCTATCTCAAAAACAAAAAAGTTGAAATTATAAAAAAGCTAAAACAAACAAAACAAAATCACTACAAAACGTGTAGCATAACGGTTTTTTTTGTTTTTGTTTTTGAGACGGAGTCTCACTGTGTCACCCAGGCTGGAGTGCAGTGGTGCCATCTCGGCTTGCTGCAACCTTCACCTCCCGGGTTCAAGCGATTCTTCTGCCTCAGCCTCCCGAGTAGCTGGGACTACAGGCACACGCCACCACGCCCAGCTAATTTTTGTATTTTTAGTAGAAACGAGGTTTCACCATATTAGCCAGGCTGGTCTCGAACTCCTGACCTCGTGATCCACGCGCCTCAGCCTCCCAAAGTGCTGGGATTACAGGCGCGAGCCACCGCGTCCGGCCGCATAATGGGTCTTAACTTGGTTAATTATGTGGGTGATTGCACAGAAAAATAGTATAAATAACTTTATGCTTTTTTATACATGGGATAACTTACTTCAAGTTGTTTCAAAAACTTTTTTTTTTTTTTTTTTTTTTTTTTTTGAGACAGAATCTTGCTCTATCACCCAGGCTGGAGTGCCGTGGTGCGATCTCGGCTCAGTGCAACCTCTGCCTCCTGGGTTCAAGCGATTCTCCTGCCTCAGCCTCCTGAGTAGTTGGGATTATAGGCGAGGGCGCCACCACGCCCGGCTAATTTTGTATTTTTATTAGAGACAGAGTTTCACTATGTTGGTCAGGCTGGTCTCAAACTCCTGACCTCAAACGATCCACCCGCCTCGGCCTCCCAAAGTGCTGGGATCACAGGCGTGAGCCACCGCGCCCGGCCTCAAACACCTCTCAATGATTCGCTTGAGTATGTGTAAAGTGATGCACAGGCCACCCTGAAGACCTTGGTGGTTTCTATTGAAACTACACATCAAGCCGGGCGCGGCGGCCGGTGCCCGGTGCCCAGAATCCCAGCACTTTGTGAGGCTGGGGTGGATCACCTGAGCCCAGGAATCCCAGACCAACCTGGGCGAAAAAGCGAGACCCCATCTCTACAAAAAGTAAAAAATTAGCCGGACATGGTGGTGGCGTGCGCCTGTAGTCCCAGCTACACGGAAGGCTGAGGCTGGAGGTTGAAGCCCTCGCTGGGGTGGAGAGGTCAAGGCTGTAGTGAGCCCTCATCGCGCCACTGCACTCCAGACTGGGCGCAGAGTGAGACCCCGACTCAAAAAGAAAGAAAAGGAAAGAAAGAAGGAAAGAAAGGAAGAAAGAAAGAGAATTACAAATAAAGCTACACATCCACTTCTACACTTCTGCGTGGACTCGAGCGTTCAAGATGGGCGTGGCAACCCGATGACAGGAAACCCTACACGGGCGTGCTCCCAGCAGGCTCCTCCGTGAGGGCCACCAGCCACGGGAAACCACGACCTTGTCCCTCACCAGCAAAAGCTCAGCCTGCGGCTCCGCGAGCGTGGACCGTTCCGTGGCCATGAGCGGGAAGAACCACGGGCCCCCGCCAAGGGCTGGGATGGATCTCGCGGGCGGGAGGCGGAGGGTACTCGGCCCACCCCAGCGGAGGACACCGCGTGGGTCCGCTGAGATAACGCTCCGCGGTGATGGACTCCACGACTCCCGGAGCAGAGCCCTGGCTGCGCTGCACCGCGGGAGGGAGGGGCTGCGTCTACTGCGGGGCCACGAGAGGGAGGGGCCGGGGCCGGGGCGGGACAGGAACCCGCGCAAGCGCGGAAATGCCCACGGCCGCGCCCTCCCGCGCGCACCGCGGCGACACCCGGGCCGCCCTCGGAAGGCACGGACGTCGCGCCGCGCTCCCGGGGCGCTTCACTTGCGCCCACGGCCGACGCCCCGGCAGCGGCGGGCAGGTGCCACGACCTCTGGACGTTTCTCGCCCCTTCTCGGGAATGGAACGCTTAGAGAAGCGCAGGTCCACACCCAAAACACAAGGCGGCACTGTTGCATGTGCACCGGCGACTCTGCGGCCAGCGCCCTGGGTCTCGCCCCGGGAACGCCTAGGAGCCTGAGAGCGCCGCGCCACACCCGGCAGGGCCGCAGCGGCGCGCACGCGACGGGGTGTCGTCCACTGGGCAGCAGGAGCGTCAGTCAAGGGCGAGGGGCGGGAATTCCGTGCAATCTGAGCATGGTCATTGGCGAGGACAGGCGAAGAGGAGGACGGATAGGGGGGGCTGGGCGGGGCTTCCCGTGGGCGCCTGGAGCTTACGAGGAGCGACCGAAGCGGAGGCGGGGAGCGAGGCAGCTGTGGGCCCCGGCGGGCGGAGACTAGGGCTGTCCCTCCACGCCCCGCCCCCGCCTCGGCACCGCCTTCCGCGCCTGCGAGTCCTGGGCCGGCCCTGCGGGGCATGCGCCGAGTCCCCTTCCTTTGCAGACCGGTGGTCACTGTCTTCCCCCGGGGACGAGGCGGACAGGCGTCCCCTGAGATCAGGGCCCGGGAAGCCCCGTGAGCCGCTCTCGCCTCGGCGCCGTCGAGGGGCCGCCCCGCCCTTCCCACTCCACTGTGCTGCGAAAGTGCCTCGGGGCGCGTCTGGGGGGTCGTGGGGAAGCAGGGCCGCGCCCACCCGGCAGCGTCCAGGGAGAGGTGGGCAGAGCGGGGCGGGCGGCCGTCTTGGGGCAAGTGGCGTCTGGAGGTGTCTGTGCACCATTCCGCGGTGGCGCGCGGTGGGGTAACAAAGTCTTCCCCGTCCCTTGACAGCGGTGGCCGCCGGGGAGGGAATCCTGCTCTGCTGCGGGCGGTCGTGGGCTGGGGCGCTTCCTGGCCTGACTGTCTCCTGGGGGAGGTAGGAAAGGCGAGCCCCGCAGAGAAGGCGGTGGCTTCCCTCGACGTGGGTGCCAACAGGAGCCATCCCTCCAGCCGGTCTTCCCGCGGGAGGGTGCCTGGGAACACCCGCAGGGCTGGTTCCAGCACCCATGGGACCGCTGGGTCCAGCCCAGTGTTTCCGGGGAAGCCCCGCCTTACCCGCCAACCTTCCCGCACCGGGAGGGTTCCCAGCTGCTGGTGATGCTGCTCAGGCGACTCCCCGCAGCGCCACCACCCACCCCCCCCGGGAGCCGGCCGCTGGGTTTGGCCCGTCCGCCCTGGTTCCTCTTTGCTGGGCTCTGAGGCCCGGCGGGACTTCTCCGCGGCGGCTCTGGCGACCCAGCATCTCTTTGCCCTGGGGTCAGACGGGCTCCCAAGGAATTGCATCCCGGTGGAGAAGACGCTTCCTTCCCTCTCCCTTCCTCTCCTCCGCCCCCTTTTGCTCTCTTGTCCTTGCACTTTGCCTTGTCCGTGTGTCCGGCTCTGTGTGTGTGTGACTGACGCGAGCCCTTAGTCACCTCTTTCTACTATTTTCTCCCCTCGTTATCACTTGTCTCTTGACTGTGTGGTTTGCGGGTTGTGCTTGGTCACAGAGGGGATTTTAGTTTTCGTGTCATCAGAATCTCCAGGCTTTCCTGATGGCTTCTGGGGGTTCTTGTCGGTTTGTTTCCTTCTGGCTCACGCCGTGTCTTGCCCCCTGGACGCTGGGCACCGGTTCCGACTACTGGGTAACAGACGACTTCACGTTTCGGTCCTTCCCCACCTAGCACTCGTCTCACCCCCCCAGCACTCGTGTCACCCCCCCAGGGTTCTGAGGGACAGGCTCTGGGAGGGCTCTCGGGGAGCCAGGACTGTGGCTCAGGGTCCCTCTCAGGCTGCGGTCAGGTGTCCACTGGGGCCCAGCCATCCTATCTGACTGGGTGGGGAGCCCTCGTGATGACTCTCCCTCTGGAGGCTGTGGCAGGAGGCCTCAGTTCCTCCCCACCGGGCCTCCTCCCCAGGGCTGCTGGGCTTCCCCCGGACCTGCAATCCAGTCGAACCAGCAGGAGAGGGCGCCCCAGACCCGGCCACAGTCTCTTCATGGCCTGGTCTCCTAAGTGACTCGCCTCGCCTCCGCTGTGGTTTTTATTGGTCTCACAGGTCCACCCTGGCACGTGCTGGAGAGGGCGCCACGCTCAGGGTGGAGGCTGTTCCTGAGTGCTGCGAGTCAGAAGCACCCTTGCACGTGTAGACCTGCGTCGGCTGCTGGAGATCCCGAGCGGGCCGCCTCAGGAACATGTCCTTGGTGTCAGCGGGAGCAGCAGGCCACCTCCTGGGGCTGACACTGGCCGGGGCCTGCATTTCTGAGGGCGGGGCGTGCTTTGACATCCTGAAAGGGTTGCAAAACCCATCACAGAGAACCCCAAGAAGGGAGACTCTGCCACCGAGACCCCGTGTGCCCCGCAGGGTCTGCGCCGTGTGCTCTCTGGCTCTTCATGGAAGCCTTTCCCAGCCCTGGTCGGGGAGCCCCGGTCCAACATCCCCAGGAGCCGGTGGGAAGCCCGTTCTGGTCTGCATGGCATGAGTGCCCCACGCCAGCCTGGGTGGCAGGATGTGCCCCCCACCTCCAATGCCCCCCTCCCAGGGGCTCATTCCTGCCCCTGTCCCCTCTCTGCCCCAGGTGGGGCGACCTCTCTCTGCAGACAGGGGAGGCCTCTCCTCCCCGCATGCAGCCCTGAAGGGGAGGGGCCGGGGCAGGGAGGGGGTGTGCCGCGTCGTCATGGTGAAGGCAGAGCAGCTCCTTTTTTCCGTGATGTGTCAGGTTGCCGGATACTGGGCTCCGGTCCCTGGCCTGGAGGGTGGGATGTGGAGGGCCAGGTGGGTCCTGGAAGGAGCTTTCCACTGGGGCCCCAGGAAGACCTTGGCGTCTCGTTTCCCTGGAGACGTGCCCCATCCTTCCCACTGGGACTGGCAAGTGACTTGCTGATGACGCTCTCCGTGGCTCTGAGTTTGTCACAGAGGTTCCGTGGGCGGTGAGTGCTTTTCCTGTTGGCCCGCGCCGCCTCTGGGCAATGCGGGGGCCCTTGGTGACAGCTCCTGGCCCCTTCCAAAGCCGCCTGGCCCTTCTTGAACCCGACGAGAGCAGGTTGCCGGGCCTTCCCTGAGGAATGTGTTCCTGGCAAGTGGGGACAGCCCCTCCCCCAGGGTGTCGGGTGCAGGGTCCTGGGGTGCTTCAGGACACGGTCAGGCCCACCGGCCCCCCACACTCCTGGGCCACCTGCCTGCTGGCTGTCCTCTGTGACCCTCTCTCCCCTGAGCCGAGGTGCCGGCCCGATCCCGCGGGAAGAACAGCGAGGAGGGCCGGCTCTCCCTGCTATGGGGGCCTCGGGGGCCTGGACGGGGACTGTGTCCTCCCTCCCCGGGCTGCCCGGCGCCCTCGCTCAGGGAGTGCTCTCCTAGCGACCTGTTCGGCAGATGGGCACAGCCACGGCAGCAGCCAGACCCTGTCCCGGCCCATGCACCCACCTGGACGGATCGGCGCCCTCCTGGACTTACTGGCTCCATTGAGGGTCCCAAAGGAGCTGCCCCAGAGCACCCTAGGGGCGTCCGGACCCCTCGGCCCGCAGCAGCTACCAGCAGCCCAGGCAGGACCCAGGGGCTTCCGGGCACAGAGGCGCCGCTCCCTGGCTCGTGAGCCCAGGGCCTCTCCAGCCGTCCCCTGTTGGGGGCCTCCACTCCTGCTCTGGATCAAGGTCCTGCCCCTAGGGAGAGCTGGTGCCTTCGGGGGAGCGGGCCCTGGTTGCAGTTGGAGAGTGGGTCCAGGGATGGTGTTCTGCTTGGCTGCCGCCCTGCCTCCTGGGGGCCTCCCCAGATCCCCGGCTGCTGTCAGCTGGGGCTGAGGGGTCCTGTGGCCTAGGGGGCATCCTGGTTCGGGAGTGCCCTGCCCTGGACACCGTGTCCAGGAAGGATACATGCTCACCCTTTGTTGGGGGCCAGGCACAGGGTGAGGAGGCACTCGGCCCCACCACCCGTGTCTCTGGGAACCCTGGCTGGGTACGGCCCCTCTTCCGAGAGATCCTGCCCGGGACTGGTGCCGCCTGCCTCGGGCCTGCCCCCCACACAGTTGGGGTCCCTGGCGGGGCACCTCCTGCCAGCCACCTGCTGCTGTCCTAGCCTCAGCCGGGCCCTGCAAGCTGTCCATGTGCCTGGGACACCCGGTCCCTCTGCAAATGTTTGCAAACACCCCTGCCCCCACAGGCATGTCTGGGGGCCTCTCTGGGACTTTGTGTGCCGAGTTGGGCATGGGTGGCGGCGGGGGTCTTTCCATAGTCACCTACTTCCTGTCCTCCTCGGCCCCAGGTCCGGCGGTGCCCTGTCTGCTCGGTTTCCAGCCTGAGCCCTTTCCTGAGCTGGCCCGGTCCCCTAAGCTTCTGCAGCAGGTTCCCAGGTCCACCCCGAGGGACTCCTGGCCAGTGTTCCCAACAGTGTCTGAGTGCTGGCCTCAGTCCCTGGCCATAGATTTTGGGGAACCGCGCTCTGAGGGGCCGTTGCTTCCCTTTCCTCTCCAGGTCCCCTCCCAGTTTCCTCGGAGAGCGGGGATGGGGCTGTTGGGAGGCGGAAGGGAGGGTTGGGGTGCAGAGGTGTGGCTTGGGGGAGGGAAGGTCAACTGGGCTACCGCCCCTCCCTGCCCTCCCTGGACTCAGTCCAGACACAACCTGCGGGTTGGAGGCCTGTGCACCCTTTATCTCCTCCTAGTAGCCTGGCGGGTCCTCCTGGGTCTTCCTCAGTGTGTGTGAGTCCCCAGGCCATAGGACCCGGCAGGGTGGGGGCCCGTGCTCTGCTCTTGTTTTTGCTCCTACTTGCCCGCCCTTCCCGGGGAGGCCCCTGGCCAGGACCGTGCCAGTCTCTTTCCCTGCTGCCTGCCTGCCTGCCTGGGTGGCCTCCAGCTCACCACCCTGTGAGGCCTGTGGCCTCCCGCCAGGGCTGTCCTCAGGGGCCTGGATCCCCTTAGTTTATCTTCCGCCCTTGCCGCCCCACATGTGTCCCTGCAGCCTGGGGACGATCGGCAGGTTTGGGGGACCGGTGCCCTTGGTTCACCTAGCCCAGCCCTAGGGCGGTGGCCCTGCCAGGCATGGGGCTTGAGAGGGGATGTGATGGAGCAGGCACAGGGAGGGGGCAGGAGACTCTGGGTGACTCGGGACAGGAGGGAGTGCCCCAGAGGTTCAGAATCCTGGGCACACAGTGGGCTGAGCGGACAAGTCGCAGCCTCAGGGGGACCTCCCGTCCTCCCAACTGGCACTGCATCTTTCTGGGCCTGGCTCTGCTGCCTCACACCCCCGTTCAGCTGGTGGCTTTTAGAGGCTTCCAGAGTGTGCTTGGCCCCTTTACCTCTATGCCATTGGGCCCAGGGGGAGCAGTAGAGTGACTGCGGCTGGGGGTGGGACTTCCCCCTTTCTGTGTCTTGCTTGCCCCGTGTCTCCCAGTGAGTGGCCGCCCTGAGCCTGGGGCCAGCAGCCCAGCCCCAGGTGGAAGTCAGGCAGGGTTCCTCTGCCGTTTTCCTTTCCTTTATGCCATCAGAGTCAGGAGTGTGCCATGCTCATGAAGCCACAGGTTCTACACCCCTGGCACTCTCTTCCTGAAAGTGGTAGCAGCCCCGCAGACACCCTTCGTACCTCCACCCCAGCTGAGGGTCAAGGCAAATGTCCTTCTTGGCCGGTTTTGGTGCTGTCACCTCTTTTGGGCCTGTCTGGGGCCGAGGTCAAGGGCCTTGCCAGGACCATGGGTTCTGGACCCTGGCCCTGCAGTCCCTCTCCACAGTCTCCTTCTCCACTGGCTGCCTCGACACTCTCCCAGCCCCCTCAGGTGGTTCTCCTCCCTGGTCTGGCAGGGCCTGGTGGTAGCGGAGGAAAAAAATCCAGTATCTTCTTGGACAGTGCCCAGAGTGGCCTCTCGCTTGGACCTTGGGCAGCTGCTGCCCCCTGCTGTATGTCTGAGCATGGCTGGAGCCCTGCGGGGACCCCAGATTCTTTGGGAACTTTGGAAAGTGGGGCCACAGTGGTTTCTCAGAGCTCTGGAGAACATGTAAGTGGAGGCCTGGAGGCTCTTGAGGCCCATGGAAACTTCCTAATCCTCTGGTTCCGGTTGGGGCACCCAGTGCACTTGGGTGTGTCCAGAATAGTCAGGATCCTTCATGGGGTTCGAAGCCCTGGGGGTTGGACAGATCACAGGATGGGGTTGGCAGAACCCTGAGGAGCCCTGAAACAGTGGGGGGAGTACTCCAAGGCCCATGGAGCCCTGGGGATTGGTGACCAAGCCCAAGTGGGAGGCCTCAGGAATCCAGGGGGAGCTCAGGGAGGTGGTGGGAGCAGAGCCCTGGGGAAGGCCATGAGCCCTCAGGAGCAGGGAGTCTCGCAGCCCTTTTCATTCCCTGGGGAACTGGGGTGGGGACTCCGGGAGCCCTCTTCCATCCAATCTTGGGAGCTCTTTTGGAATGAAAAGGGGCAAGCTATGTCAGGGGTGGCCGCTGTTCCTTCCTTCCCTCTCTTCCCTCACGCCAGACACCACAGTGGTTGCCAAGTACACCCAGCTACCTCCTCTTTACTCCCCACCTGGAACAGATCCAGGACCTGACCTAAGGCCTAGAAAGCACCATTTCGTCCCGATATCTGGATATCTTTTCCCTCCTTGGGATGCCCCAAGCCCAGCTCCACATCCCCCATCTCCCTGACACCAGCTATTACTCCAGAGCTTTGGGATGTCAACCTTGCCACCACCCCAGGTCCCATGTAGGTTCCTGCTAGGCCCCATCTGCCTCTGTCCAGCCACACTGGGCTGCAGTCCAGCCCCAATCCCAGGTAGTGAGTGCTTCCTGGGGGAACTGGACTGAGGTGAGTTCGGTTCTTCCTGTCAGTGTACTTGGTTTTTATCAGCTGCTGAAACAGGAGGCTCTGTCACTGCGTCCTTCTAGGGTCCTGGCAGTAGCAACCTGTTTGTTCTGCCCCCCATGTACAGGCTCATTAATGGGACCATTGAATCCCTAAGGTGGACCTGTGAGGAGGTGGCATCCCCTGCCCATGCCTACCACCCGCCATGGACCATCCAGGTCTCGCCTGCTGCAGGGCCAGCCATCAGTCTTTGCATTGGGCTTGGGATGGTGAGGGGCAGAGGGCAGGGGCTTGGGGAATCCACACAGCAAGTGGCTGGGCACTGGGGGGTGAGCCAGGTAAGAGGAGCTTATAGCAATGAAACAAGAAAGGCTGAAACTGTGAGTGGTAAGAAAATTAGAAGTGATTCACTCTTTTCTGCATGTTTGCAACACACAAGGACCATGTACTATTTTAGGACCAAAAATACACGTGAGGAGAGACGAGGATGCAGCCAAGATAAATGGTCAGGAGTAGCCAGGGAGGGTCCCAGCCCCAGCCCTGCCTCCACAAATGCATGTGCAGGCACTACATGGGAGCTGTGCCAAGTGTGGGAGGCTGGGCTGTCCCACTACCTGCAGCAAGGAGCCAAAGGCTTGAGTGACTAATGCCAGCACCCCACCCCTTGCTGGGCCTCTGCTTCCCACCTGCCCGTGTGCAGTGGACGGCAGCCCCTCTGTGCTTTCCCGCCCTCTGCCGGCAGCATAGAGCCAGGCATGCACAGCAACACGTGGCATTGTCTTGGGTTTTAGTACCCACTTTCCACTTAAAAACATATATGTAGACTGGGCATGGTGGCTCACACATGTAATCCCAGCACTTTGGGAGGCCAAAGTGGGTGGATCACGAGGTCAGGAGATGGAGACCATCCTGGCCAACATGGTGAAACCCTGTCTCTACTAAAATACAAAGCAATAGCCGTGCATGGTGGTGCACACCTGTAGTCCCGGCTACTCGGGAGGCTGAGGGAGGGGAATCGCTTGGACTCAGGAGGCAGAGGTTGCGATGAGCTGAGATTGCGCCACTGCACTCCAGCCTGGCGACAGTGAGACTGCATCTCAAAAAAATAAATATATATAGTAAACTTTGGCTGGGCACGGTGGCTCATACTTGTAATCCCAGCACTTTGGGAGGCCAAGATGGGTGGATCACCTGAGGTCAGGAGTTTGAGACCAGCCTGACCAATATGGTGAAACCTCGTCTCTACTAAAAATACAAAAATTAGCCAGGTATGGTGGTGTGCGACTGTAGTCCCAGCTACTAGGGAGGCTGAGACAGAAGAATTACTTGAACCCGGAGGCAGAGGTTGCAGTGAGCCAAGATCGTGCCATTGCACTCCAGCCTGGGTGACAGAGCATGACTCTGTCTCAAAAAAAAAAATTATATATATATATATATATATATATATATATACTTTGAAGATTATGAAATACATACCCAGGGCAGAAAACCTGGGAGCTAAGTGAGAATATAGGCAGGTGAATTCCATCACCCAGGGATGATGGGGCATTTCAGCCTTTGGAGCTTTTCTCCCATGTTAAACAAGCAGCAGTTCCAGGAGCTGAGAATGATGTGCCAGAGACGCCTCATTTTCTTTCCATCCCCATGCCATTGGACACCGGGGTGGACTTCAGCTTTTTCCAGTTAAAACACCCGCAGACTGCTGGTAGCGTGCATGCAGCTTTGCCTGAATTTCCAAGTGGGTTCTCTGTATATACCTTGTTGTACCACGATTATATGTATAAGCAGTTACACGTGCTTTGGGGAATGAGTTAGGGAATAAAACTCCCAAACAAAACACAAACATCTCTGGGTAACATTTGATTCCTATCCCCAGACTAAAGCAAAAATGCGGACGCAACAAAGCCAGATTGCAATCCTGGAGCCCCAAGACGCAGAGGCCCTTGCCATGGGAGCCCAACCCTCTCCTCCAGGAAGAGCCAACTCATTACAAATAAACGGGGCTTTTATTGTGTGTCCACAAAAACAAAGTCAGGGTGGCCTTTGGTTAATCCCCTCCCCCCAACAAGATGACAAAAGGAGGAATGCATGTCAACAAAATGACAAAGAGGACCATGGAGGGCCTGAGTCTGCTGCCTCCCTGGTGGGACAAGGCAGGGGGAGCAAGCACTACTCTGGGCTAGGCCCAGCGCCCCCCAAGCAAAAACACATAAAAGCCCCTGCCCCCACCCCCACCCCCACCCCCACTGCTAAGGCAGTCAGCCAGGACTTCCCCAAAGACCTAGCTCTGAAGCCCAGACCCTCATGGCTCCCTCTAGAAGGGGTTGCCTTCTTCAGCCTGCATGAAGTGGTAAATGAAGAAGAGGACGATCACAAAGACCAGGAAAAGCAGCAGCTGGCCCCAGAGCGGGACCTGGCGATCCTGGCCCAGCCCAGCCCCAGGAGCATGGTTTTCAGGCCGGATGGCACGGCGGGTGAGCCATGAAGAGGAAGATGATGAGGAGGACATAAAAGAGGTGGAGGAGGAAGTAGGATAATAGGACAGGTCCAGGGAGCTCCTGGAGGCTGAAACAGGGCGGTAGTGCGTGATGCTCTGGTAGGCACTGTCCCGGCCGTACATGGGGCGTTCCCTGAGGCAAAAGAGGGGAGCAAGTGGGCCAGGAGCCTGGACCCAGAACCAGCCCGTCCCTGGGCTCCCCCACTACGCACCTATCCTTGCACTCCTCTTCAGAAGAAGACAAAAGATCGTCATCACGCACCTGCAGAAGAGAGTCAGGGTGAGGGGACTGGCTGGCAGGGCCACCATGGCCCTGTCATGTCCCTCAGTCCAAACTTCCCCAGCCGGTCCCCTCTGACCTTTGGTTAGAGGCCAGGAACCCACACCCTCCTGAATGGCTCTGGGTGTTCAGCCCTTTATCCATGGGGCCTTGCCACTTGTGCTCATGCCCCAGCATCCCCTTTTGCCCCCAGGACTCTCAGGAAGAGTCTGAGCCTAGATCCCAGACCAGGGTGCTCTAGTCACAGAGTCTCCCCGGAGGCCCAAGAGCCACCATTTGTACCCAGTGCCCCCCTGGATTTATCCAAACACAGCCGCGATCCCCTAGGTTGTACCCAAGTACAGGACGCCTGCCAGCCAGCTCACCTGGCGATGGAAAGCGTCAGCATCTGGGAATGAAGTCACTGACTGGCGGACAGCCCTGGACGGGCCCGCAGACTCGGGCTCCCCATAAGTCCTGGTGGTGAAGTAGCTCTCTTCATAGTAGTCGTCATTGTAGCCTTGGGAAGGGGGGCAGCGGTAGCAGAGGGGGCATCGGTGTGCCCCGCCTGGCCCGATGGCCCTAATCTGAATCCCACTTCGGGACCTGTAACAGTTTCTCCCTCCTAAGGCTGCTGGAGTGGTTGGGACTGAGGTCTCAGGTCCTCCCGGTGAGCGGGGTCCCTGACGCAGTCGGGTGAAGGTGCCAGCGTGCCCACCCAACCCCTGCCTTACCCTTGCTCTGGTAGAGTAAAGCGTCCTCTTTCTTGGGAAGATCATACATATCTGCATCCCCTCTAGTAGAATTCAAGTCTGGATTGAAAGGAGGAGACAGAACTGTTTGCCCCCCCAGACTTCCCTCCCCTTTCTCCAGTGCCGCTCTCGACCGGCCCCCCTGCCACACCCTCGCGACCCCATCCTCCCCGCGTCCCAGGCCGTCCCCACAGGCGAGGCTCTCACCAGAGAAGCTATAAGAGGAGGCGGCGGACGAGCTGGGGGGCGAGAGCCGCCGCCTCTGGGTCTCGTACTCGAAGATCTTCTTCTCGTAAAGCCTACGAGTTGATCCTGGCCGGACACGGGGCGGTCAGGGCCGCGGGCCGGGGAAAGCGCGCGGGGAGGGCAGCGGGGAGGTCGCGAGGCGGAGCACGAGGAGGGGGCCCGGAAGGGGGCCCGCCCGCCGCCGCGTACCTACTACAGGCCCGTGCGGGATGTTGTACCGGCGCAGCAAGGTGGTCAGCTCGGTATCCGAAAGATCTGCGTAGTTGTCCATGGCGGGTGCGGGCTCAGGCGGAGGCCTGGCGGCGGCCCGGGCCTACCAAAACCGGCCGAGCAACGGCTGCCGAGGAGCACGGCGGGGGCGGCACGAGCGCATCGGGAGCGGCCGCGCTCGCGTCACAGCCGAATCGTTGTCGCGTCACAGCCGAATCGTTGTCGCGTCACGGCCGCTGGCTCCGCAGGCTGCGCGCGCTGCGCGGGGCGGGACCTAACCGCGGGAGCAGCCGGCACAGACCGGCCGTGCCCTGAGAGCTGGGAGGCTGGGGCCGCGAGCCCAAACGTCATCAACGCGAGGATTGGCTAGCGGCGGAGAGGGCGGGGCCCGCCCGGGAGTCAGGGCGGTGGGAACCGGTCTCGCGATGGGAGCGGGCGGGGCCGCAAGCCCATATGTCACAAGCACGGGGATTGGCTAGTGATGGAGGGGGCGGGGCCCGCGCGGGCGCGGAGCAAAAGGTCTCGCGGTGGGAGCGAGCGGGGCCGCGAGCCCATACGTCACAAAACGGGGATTGGCTAGCGATGGAGGGGGAGGGGCCTGCGCGGCCGCGGAGCAGAAGGTCTCGCGGTGGGAGCGAGCGGTACTGCGAGCCCGGACGCCACTAATGCATGGATTGGCTAGCGGCGTAGGGGGCGGGGCCCGCGCGGGAGTCAGGGCAATGCAAACCGGTATCGCTGTGGGAGCAGGCGGGGCTGCGGGCCCAAAAGTCACAAACGCACAGATTGGCTAGCGGCAGGGGGCGGGGCCCGCGCGGGAGTCAGGGCGATGTGGCTGGGAGCCGAGACGTCACCCTGTGGCGTGCGGCGGGGTGAGAGGGGCGGGGCCTGCGCGCGAGGGACCCGGGACGTGCGAGCGGGCGAAGTCGGCGCTTGGGGTGGCTCTGGTCCCTAAGTCACTTGGGCTTCGCCCGATCCCTGCACATCCCTACTCCCCGCCGTCGTCCCCCTTCCCCGGGCCCCAGAGCCTAGGGTTCTCCGGCCGCATCCCGGTCGGCCGCCCCAGCAGCGGCGGGAAGGGCCCGGACCCTAAGAGAGCGCGGGCCCCGGGCCAGGCGCTGCCGAGGGCGCTTTGTGTGCGCATCGCCCGGGAAGCGGCTGCAGGGCAAGGCCCGCGCCAACGCGATCCCCGCAGACCCCCTGCCATGGGCCCGCCTTCCCAGTCTGCGGGGCTCTCGCCCGAGCACATGTGCCTGCTGCTTGCCACCGCCTACCCCTCTGCTTCCCTTCCTCCTCCCTCGCTCCACCCGGGAGGAAATGGGGCACTGGGCCAGGAGGCCGCTGGCACTCCAGAAGCAAGCAGTCTTCGAAGGGGCCCGGGCACGCCGACGGGCACGCCAGTGGGCGCGGGCAGAGGGCGCCGTGCGATGCGTGCAGAGACGACGTGTGCCCGCCTAACCCTTCATGCCGTTCATTCACCCGGGGCACTGGGGGGAGCTGAAGTGGGGCGTCCTCTCCTGTCGGAATGGTCCCTGAGCGCAGCGTGGCTAGGCAGGGGGCAGACGTGGGTGGCGAGCTATGGAAGGCTGCCAAGGCCTGCTCAGGAGCCTGGACTGTAGCTAGGATTCCCAGGGCCTTGATCAGATATTGGCTGTCTCATGGAGAAGAGAAAGGAGGTGACATTCATCATTCATATTCTTTTTTTTTTTTTTTTTGAGACAGTCTCGCTCTGTCACCCAGGCTGGAGTGCAGTGGAGCAATCTTGGCTCTCTGTAGCCTCCACCTCCCGGGTTCAAGTGATTCTCCTGTCTCAGCCTCCCGAGTAGCTGGGAGTACAGTCACATGCCACCATGCCTGGCTTTGTATTTTTAGTATTTAATATTTGTATTTTTAGTAGAAACAGGATTTCACCATGTTGGCCAGGCTGGTCTCGAACTCCTGACCTCAAGTGATCAGTCCGGCTCGGCCTCCCAAAGTGCTGGGATTACAGGCATAAGCCACCGCGCCTGGCTGTGACATTCACATTCTAAACAAAGCCAGCTGAGGGTGTATGGAATCAACTAGTGTGCCCCTCACTGGGTAGGCCCCAAACTGGGAGCATGAAGAGGTGACATGCCATCTGTAGTTTCACAGATGAGGGCTGGTGACAAGGGAAGAAGAGGGGAGGGCTCTGGTCATGTCCAGAATGGCTGGCCCGGCTGGTGAGGGTCACAGACCAGTCATCCATGGAGGTTTGCCCATGGGGTGGGAAGAGGTAGACACCTGGGGGAGTAATGAGGAGATGGGGCCCTGTTTTGACTACACACAAAGATCCTAACAAAGAGGAATCACTGTTGGCAAGGCCCCACTCTGTCCCCAGCAATATGGAAGGAAGTGTGGGTCCATGAAGACAGTGCCTGGCAGTGTGCAGCAGGAGAGCCTTGGGTAGGGCAGGGGTTTGCACCTCATCTTTCAGAGCTGAGGGGACAGATGGCAGTTTGGACTCTGGGCTGCTCAGAGGCTGCCTCGTGGATTTTTTAGTTTTGACAAAATCAGATTCCCCAGCACCTCTGCAAGCCTTCTGCAATCCTGGCCCCTCTCCCAGAGGCCTCTGTGTACTAAGTGCTGCTCCATCCTCCCCCATGCCACCCCTCCCCATACGGATCCAAGCTGTTTCCTTATGAGGTCAAGGAATTCTAGATTTGCCTTCTCCCTAAGGAGCACCCCCCCACCCGTTCTGTACCTGCCTCGACACTCTGCCTTTTATGTCCCACCCCTTTGCCCCACAATCAGGTCCCACCACAGATGGCACCAGGAAGCTGAACTGTGATGGTCCCCCTGCACCCACCCTGTAGGTACCTGGAGCCTAAGTCCAGCCCCATTGCAGTGCAGCTCCACTCCAGACCACTGGAAGCCAGGCAGGCTCCTGAGCAGCAGAGCCTCCATCTTATACAGGGAGAGTCAGGACCCTGCGATCAGGGGAGACTTGTCCAAGAGCCCTGAGTACAGCAATTAATTCATGGAACATTCCCCCACCAGTACCTGGTCCCTGGGGGTGATGACCTGGACAGCCTCAGAGAGTTTCCCGTCAAGGGTAGGGTGGGATTTGCAGTCATCAGAGGGTCTGGGAAGGGCGTGTGCAGGAAAATCTGAGGGCCTCAGGGGGTTCTTCCTGGGAAGTGCAGGCAGAGGAGACATCGGGATGCAACCAATTCTAAGTCAAGAATAAGAAAACTGAGTTGCTCCTTAAGGATGGAATGGCTTGCAAGCAGTATATGCTGTATAACTTACAATCCCAACATGATTGAGTTACGAGGAAAAAATATCAACATGGAAACATTCCTCAGTGTCTATGACAAGTAGATGATTGTTCACTGAGCTGTTAACGTTATTTTTTTATTTGTATTTTTATTTTTATCTTTATTATTTTTTTCCAAGACACAGTCTAGCTCTATCACCCAGGCTGGAGTGCAGTGGCGCAATCTCAGCTCACTGCAACCTCCGCCTCCCAGGTTCACGCGATTCTCCTGTCTCAGCCTCCCGAGTAGCTGGGATTACAGGCGCCTGCCACCACGCCCAGCTAATTTTTGTATTTTTAGTAGAGACCGGGTTTCACTGTGTTGACCAGGCTGGTCTCAAACTCCTGACCTCGTGATCCACCTGCCTCAGCCTCCCAAAGTGCTGGGATCCACCACGCCCGGCCTTTTTTTTTTTTTTTTTTTTTGAGACGGAGTCTCACTCTATCACCCAGGTTGGAGTGCAGTGACGTGATCTCGGCTCACTGCAACCTCTGCCACCCGGGTTCACGCGATTTTCCCGCCTCAGCCTCCCGAGTAGCTGGGATTACAGGCGCCTGCCACTGCGCCCGGCTAGTTTTTATATTTTTAGTAGAGACGGGGTTTCACCATCTTGGCCAGGCTGGTCTTGAACTCCTGACCTCGTGATCCACCCACTTCGGCCTCCCAAAGTGCTGGGATTACAGGCATGAACCACCGCACCTGGCCTTTTTTTTTTATGTTTAGTGACAGGGTTTCACTGTGTGACCCAGGCTGGAGTGTAGTGGTGAAATTATAGCTCACTGCAGCCTCAAACTCCCGGGCTTAAACGATCCTCCCACCTGTCTCCTGAGCAGCTGAGACTACCGGTGCACGTCACCACGCCCAGCTAATTTTTATATTTTTGGTAGAGATAGTGTCTTGCTGTGTTGCCCAGGTTGGTCTCAAACTCCTGGGCTCAATTAATCCACCTGCCTCAGCTTCCCACAGTGCTAGGATTATAGGCATGAGCCACCATGCCCGGCCAATGTTTTCTTTAAGATCAGAATCTTCTTAATACTAAACAAACTTAACTTTCGCGTCCCCCTGAGCGATCCTGTTTCTGCTGCCCACCCCAGGCCAGACCTGGCAGCGCCTGATCCATGGCAGTCAGGTTCATCCCAGGGCTCGGAGCCCTGCAGTCCCGTCCCGGGGCCCTGCCTGACGTAGGCGCCCAGCCAACACCTGCAACGACCTGTTGCCCCCACCCCAGGAAACAATCCCGGCTTGGGACAGACACCAGGGGCTGTAACTGTGGGTGGCTCCTTGGAGAAGGTGGCCTTGGGCCTCGGCCTTTCCACCTGGGGTGCGCTTGGCTCCCCCAGACTCAGACACGCAGGATCCTTGTGATTGTGCCTAGACACGAGCCCTGCAGTCCCTGTGGGCGCTGGAGGCGACTCCCCCACGAAGCCCTCCCTCCCCCAGGGCCTGGCGGCCCTCGCCGGCGGTGAGCTCATCTCGGGGGGCGGCGTCGCCCGGCGGCGGGTCGCTGGAGCTCACGGCGCGCCCCCGCACCCCCGCCCCCCACGCACCCGTCCCGGGCTCCTGGGCAATTTTACCAATTAAGGCTTTCTCGCCGGGCCGGGCCGGGCGCGGGGCGGGCGCGGGGCGGGGGTGCGGCCAACAAGAAGGCGGGCGGCGGCGGCCCATTCGCGTGGAGGCGCGTCGCGCGCAGCGGACGCCGACAGAACCCCCGAGGCGCCTGGCGCGGGCGCGAAGGCGATCCGGGCGCCACCCCGCGGTCATCGGTCACCGGTCGCTCTCAGGAACAGCAGGTGAGGTCTCCGCGGCCCGGCTTCGCGCCGTAGGGTCGCCGCGCTCCTCGTCGGCCGGGGGCGGGGTTGGAGAAGGCGGGCAGAGAGGCCGGAGAACGCAGGGGCCAGCTCGCGCCCAGGTCCGAGCCAGGTTCAGCTGGGATGCGTGAGCCGATGGAGGCTCCCCTGGCATCTGGGAGTGAGTGTCCAGAGAATAGCTTCCCTAGTTGACCCACGAGCCATGTCTGTGCCCACGAATGTGGGAGCCTGAGGCCATGGGGGGTCCCCGAGAGAGAGAGGGTGTCTGGGCACTTGCCAGGAAACTGGTGCCAGCGTGGGTGCCCATGAACGGACCACTGCATGCCTGAGAGAGAAGGGCCCTGACACCAGGAACTTGTGTGGACTCAGGGCGAGTGGCCACCTGGAAGGACACTTCTCAGCCAGTGTGCCCACTGGGAGGGGGACAGTGTGTCCCTTGCTGGCTCGAGTCCACAGGGACAGCTGCTTTGGGCACAGGGGAGCTGGTTCTGGGGCTGCTCTACTCCATGGGGGCCATGGTGAGGATGAGACCAGGCCAGGTTCCTTGGTTGGGCCCTGGGCCCTATGCCAGGTTGGCTCTGAGTTGGATGCGCACTGCCAGCCGGGATGTAACCAACAATGTCCCCAGATTCCCATGCCACCTGGGGCCAGGCAAAATAGGTTAAAATCCACTGGCAGACCCATTTGTAAGTGCTCCGAGTGCACCGTCAAGGTGGGAGCTTGGGAATGGGCGACCTCACCTGCCGCACCTGGACTTGCCAGCACAGGTCTCTTTTCACCTTGCCAATCTGCTGCTTCCTTCCCTCCTGCGCCCCCTGGCTACGCAGGCCTGGAAACAGCTCCTTAGGGATCCCAGCTGAACAGCCCCTGGGCTTGGGCTATACCTCCCAGTGGGAGGGTCTGGCCTGGGGTCTGAGGGCCAGGGGTGGTGTGGTGGGCGGGGTGTGTCTAACATCCAAGAATCTACTCCAAATAAGGGAAAATATGAAAGAGCTGGATTTTGGCTTCCCAGGACTGCCCGATCTGGTGGCTTTGGGATTGGGCGACATCTGGCGGTGATACTATGTTCTAGGGACAAGAACCCTCTACACGCCCATTCCTTGTTTCCTCTAAATAGGGAAAAGCTAGGGCTGGAAGACACGGCACCCACCTCCTGACACCCTTTCTGCTGTAATTGACCACTGGTCACTCTGACTCAGTTTCCCTGAGCTCTGAAGATTAAGGAATGAACCCAGACAACCCAGCTCAATGGCCCTTAGTGGAGAGAGAGTCAATTATTGATGGAATTCCGTGCCTGGGAACTTGCTTTCCAGTGGGGCAAGGGGACCAGAAGGACAACTTCAAGCCCGTCTTGAATGGGGCCCGTACAGGGAGGGGTCTGTATGGGTTCCCCCTTCCCAGCCCTCCCTCCCACCTCCACCCCAGCTCCCAGACACCCAGGCGCACTTGGTGCAGGTGTGTCTCAAAGTGGTCAGGAGAGGGGACAATACACAGGGGTTGGCCTCAGTACTGGAAAATGCCATTTGCACCCCCTAACACCACTACTAGTGGGAAAAACCAGTGGGGCCACAGGCAGCCCCGAAGTGAATGTGCTGGGCGGATCACAGCCCCACCACATGTCATGTAGACACCCAGGGCTACAGGAGAGTCAACCATATTTGGGCATGACGTGCTGGCCAACCCAGGGCCTCCATCTCTCACTGGTCTTTAGCAGATAAATTAATTATTACTAGAATTGAACAGGAGGGACAGATACCTGCCTTCCTAGGAAAAAAAAAAAAACACTCAGAGGAGGAAACATTCTGGAGAGGGGAGGTACCGAGGACTGAGAGGGAGGGGAGTGCACGCTGGGGAGGAAGCCATAGGCAGGCTGGCTTCTGACTGAAGATAGTAGCAGTGAGCGTCCCCAGCCGTCCCCTGGTCCCAGTCTACATCTCGGCACAGCAGCCACTGCACCATCTCCAGAGTTATCTACCAGAAAATTTTGAGTGAAGAGCCCCCACGGCTCTGGGGACACAACCCCCCAGGCCCCTGATCCCTGTCCTCAGTCCTCCTCTGCACCTGCCACCACACCTGAAGCCCACCCAGACCCAGGTGCTCAGAGCCTGACAAGTCTTATGGGAACCTCTGAGCAGGCCCCTCTGGGTCTGGAATGCCACTCCCGTTTGCCCCCTGCCCTGGCCACGCTGGGCTGAGGGGACTTTCCGACAGGAGAGGACCCCCCGCTTCAGCTCCCCCCAGTGCCCCAGGTGAACTGGCATGAAGGGTTAGGCGGGCACACGTCTCTGCATGCATCGCACGGCGCCCTCTGCCCGCGCCCACCGGCGTGCCCGTGGGCATGCCCGGACCCCTTCGAAGGCTGCTTGCTCCTGGAGTGCCGGCGGCCTCCTGGCCCAGTGCCCCATATCCTCCCGGGTGGAGGGAAGCAGAGAGGGAGGCGGTGGGAAGCAGCGGGCACAGGTGCGCGGGCGAGGGCCCTACGGACTGGGAAGGCGGGCCCGTGGCAGGGGGTCTGCGGGGACCGCGTAGGCGCAGGCCTTGCCCTGCAGCCGCTTCCCAGGTGATGAGCACACAAAGCGCCCTCGGCAGTGCCTGGTCCGGGGCTGCCGCTCTCCAGGGGTTCGCTCTTAGGGTTGGCCCCTTCCCGCCGCTGCCGGGCCGGCGGACGGGGATGCCGCCGGGGAACCCTAGGCCCTGGGGGCCCGGGGAAGGGGGATGACGGCGGGGGGTAGGGATGTGCAGGGACGGGGCAGAGCCCAAGTGACTTAGGGACGAGAGCCACCCCACCCCCCGCAGGGGCCCTGGGGAAGGAAAGTCCCTTGTAAAGCGCGCCGGCTGCAGGCCAAGCAGTCCCGCGCCAGACACTGCTCAGCCTTTCCTCGCTCTAGGGCAGCGCTCTCCTGCAGCGCCAACGCGAGGCTGCGGGGCTGGGAGCATCCTTGCCCACCCCACTGCCCAGCGACCCACCCTGGAGCCCGGGTTTCGCGTCTGATCAGCCGAACCCGGGGGCCTAGTGGGGGCATTCCAACGGGCGGGGCGGGGTGGGGCAGGCGCGCCCTCGAAGCCCCACCCCACGGCCCCTCCCCGCTGGAGGCCCGCCCCCTTGCCCCGCCCTCCGCCCGCATTTAAAGGGCTCGCTCTCTTCGCAGCGCAACCTCTGCTCCCTGCCTCGCCTCCCGCGCGCCTAGGTGCCTGCGACTTTAATTAAAGGGCCGTCCCCTCGCCGAGGCTGCAGCACCGCCCCCCCGGCTTCTCGCGCCTCAAAATGAGTAGCTCCCACTCTCGGGCGGGCCAGAGCGCAGCAGGCGCGGCTCCGGGCGGCGGCGTCGACACGCGGGACGCCGAGATGCCGGCCACCGAGAAGGACCTGGCGGAGGACGCGCCGTGGAAGAAGATCCAGCAGAATACTTTCACGCGCTGGTGCAACGAGCACCTGAAGTGCGTGAGCAAGCGCATCGCCAACCTGCAGACGGACCTGAGCGACGGGCTGCGGCTCATCGCGCTGTTGGAGGTGCTCAGCCAGAAGAAGATGCACCGCAAGCACAACCAGCGGCCCACTTTCCGCCAAATGCAGCTTGAGAACGTGTCGGTGGCGCTCGAGTTCCTGGACCGCGAGAGCATCAAACTGGTGTCCATCGGTGAGGGACGCCCCGAAGCGCCGGGCGGGCGGGGGCGGGGACTCCGTGCGTCCTTCCATCCCCCCGGGCGGACCCCTCCAAACCACCCCCTTCCGGGCCGCGGCGCAACTCCCGAGGCCTCCGGCTGCTCTGCTCCACGCGGGCCTGGAGAACAAAGGCGCGCGGGCTGGCTGGCTGGCTGGCCGGCCGGGCGTGCGAACCGCTACGCGCCCCCGCCCGCTGCGCCCCGGCTGGCCGGCGCCCAGGCTGAACTCACATCCTCCGCAGGCCGCGCCTCCGCGGCTGTGCTCGCGGTGGGAGTGGGCCTGGGGGGTCGGGCACTGGGCAGGCTCCTGGCCCTGCGCCCCGTCCCCGAGGAGGAGGAGGCCCGGGCTCTCCCCCCACAGCTGTTTAGAGAGGGCCCTCTGGCCTTCAGACGCCCGTTGGTTCTGAAGTGTGGGTTGGAGCTCGTGTGTCCCATTGTCTAGGGCTCTGGGCTCTTTGTGTCCCTGGAGGATGGGTCGCCCATCGGAGATGGCTCCAACCACCAGTTTAGATCTACCCCCACACACACACACAGGCAACCTGGGGGCCAGAAAGAAGCATAGTTAGCAAAACTGCACCCGGGGTGAGTTGGGCGTGGTTGACTGAGAGACCTGGCTTGTAGACTCCTTGGACGCCAACTTTTCTCTTCATCTTGGGCCAAACTCTTGTTTCCATGTAGGCCTTGCTTTTCTGCGTGTAGCACGCAGGAGTTGGTTGGTAGATGCTCCAGCGTGCATTGTGCCAGCCCAGTGTCTGTGTCACTGGACTGGAGAGGCTGGCATTGACCAGGCCTGCTGCAGCAGCCCAGTTCGTTCTCAAGATAGGGGCTGCATGAGAGGGCAGGCCCCAGAATGGGTGACTTGGGGGTGATGTGGAACAGGGAGAGGAGAGGGATGATGAGTCTTCTCTTCTTCAGAATTGAGAGGCCTTCCAGTTACCCTGCAGCCCTGGAATGGCCCTTGCTGAACCCAAGAAAGTGAGGGACCAAGACTTGGGTTCCCCCAGCCACTCAGAGGGCAGATCCCAAGAACCAAAGTTCTTTCTTTGGAATGCCAGTTGAGGCGAGGGGCAGGCCCACCCCCCCAAGTCCCAGCCTCAGTCTAGCCAAGCTGAGTCATCTCAGTCCTGGATGGTAGGGGGGGCGACCGGATGTGGGGAGGCGGGCCACACCCCAGCTCTTTAGGGGGGGTCTCCTCCCTCCTCCCAGCTCCCCTCCTCCTTGTGAGCTGGCTGGAGCAGGCCTAGTTCCCAGAGCTTTGCCATATAAGGCAAAAAAATGTTGGAAAGCAGCAGTGATTAGGGGAGGGAGGGGTTGGCTGGCCCAGGGGCTGGGGAAAGGGGGGTGGGATGGGGCGGGGCCATCCAGCCAGACAGTCTCCCAGCCCTGGGCCCTGGTCCTTCCCTCTCTCTTTTGGGAGGGGGATGGGGACGGAGTAGGCTGGCCTAACATGGACCTGGTGGGCCTGGTTGCTCCCCGTGTGGGGGTCGTTGAGGGGTCTGAGGCTGGACTGGGGTGGGGGCCTGATGGGAAGCCCTGGCTGGCCTTGTTCCCTGGCCCTGCACCCTTGGTCCTCTCTGAGCCCCCCTCCCTGCTGCCATTTGGGGAGAGTGAAAGGCAGCCTCGTGGGGCCAGGACCAACCTGGGAACTGGGGAGGCCACTCTGAGCGGCTCACCTGGCCCTCCAGGTGCTGCCTGCTGGGCTGGGAAGCAGCTGCCATGGACAGCCCAGCCCCTCCTCATAGGCCCGCCCCCTAGTTGACTCACCAGAGAAGTATTTTGTCTGATTATGGGGGAGGCTGACAGGGCTTCTAAAGCCATCCTGCCTTGAGCCTGAGACCCAGAAGTAGCCTTGGGTGGGGCCCAGAGCCCAGCAGGGTTGCCATGGTGATGGGGGGTGTCAGGGACCCGCCCTAACCACTTCCCCTGTGGCGAGCCTGCCGAGGCCCAGAGGCCCGTTAGGTGGCAAGTGGGTCAGGCAGTGGGTGGCAAGGGGGTTCCCAGTGTCTCCTGCTGCCACCCCGGCATCTCCCGATGGGCCCCAGTGAGTCAGGGCCATGTGGCCCAACTGCTGGTTGCTTTGGGCTCTGGGCCCCTCCCCTGCCTAGGCCTGTGGCCTCCCAACTCCAAGCTTGGGTCTTCGAGGTGGTAGAGGAAGTGGGGGTGGTGGCGGGGGTCACAATCTCTCACCCAAAGGGCGTTTGCCCAACTCCCCCACTTCCCCTGCCTCACCCCACCCACCCTGGAACAACAGTTGTATTTCCCAACCACCCAGGGCCACCCGCCTTCCTCTTCCTCAGCCCCAGCCCCACTCCAGGTCATGGGCCCTGGATTCTGGGCCAGCTGGAGTCAGCCTCCTCCTCCTGGTTCCCCATAGGCCCCTGAGGTGTGTGGCGGATCCCTGCTCTGGCAGCTGTGGACACTGTCCAGCTGTTCTCCAGAGCTGCCCATCTGCAGGCTGAGTCTGCCCTCTGCCCTTCCTCTGGGCCCAGGGCTTCTGGCAGTAATCATACCCTGCTGGCATCGTGTGTCTGTGTCTGTGTGTATCTGCCCTCACCCCAAAGTCTCCTTCACCTCTGAACACCCCCTGGGACCCTGGGCAGAGAGGGCCTCATCCACATCCTACCACTGGCCAAGAGGGGGTGTCTACCTCCTCCTTGGCCCCTGCTACCCCGTGCTGCCAGACCCTGACCCCAAAGCCTGGGATCGGCCCCTCCCGCACAGCCGTGTGCCCAGCGTGGCCACTCTTCTACTCACAGACAGCAAGGCCATCGTGGACGGGAACCTGAAGCTGATCCTGGGCCTCATCTGGACCCTGATCCTGCACTACTCCATCTCCATGCCCATGTGGGACGAGGAGGAGGATGAGGAGGCCAAGAAGCAGACCCCCAAGCAGAGGCTCCTGGGCTGGATCCAGAACAAGCTGCCGCAGCTGCCCATCACCAACTTCAGCCGGGACTGGCAGAGCGGCCGGGCCCTGGGCGCCCTGGTGGACAGCTGTGCCCCGGGTGAGGGGGCGCAGAGGCAGGAGAGACTGGGCTGGGGTCACCCATGGGCGGCCCTTGAGGGGGTTCTGCGGCCCCCAGACTCACAGCCTCCCTTGCGCCACAGGCCTGTGTCCTGACTGGGACTCTTGGGACGCCAGCAAGCCCGTTACCAATGCACGAGAGGCCATGCAGCAGGCGGATGACTGGCTGGGCATCCCCCAGGTACACCCGCCCGGCCTGGCTACAGCTGTAGGGGACCGGATCAGCAGTTGGGAGAGACTCGGAGGCCCGATGGCTCCTGTTTTCTGCCTGTGACAGGTGATCACCCCCGAGGAGATTGTGGACCCCAACGTGGACGAGCACTCTGTCATGACCTACCTGTCCCAGTTCCCCAAGGCCAAGCTGAAGCCAGGGGCTCCCTTGCGGCCCAAACTGAACCCGAAGAAAGCCCGTGCCTACGGGCCAGGTGAGGGAGCCCCGCCAGGGGTGCACCCGTGTGCCAACGTCTTCCCCATAAGACAGTGTCCCATCTAAACGTGGCGGTCCCCAGGGGTCTTGGGTTACATGGCGGCTAGGTGATCAAGCCACCCAAGAGTCAGACAGGAGTGGGTTTTTGGGACTAGTGAAAACACTCCACTGAGTAGACAAGAGAATGCTAATAGGTTCCTCCAGTCACAGAAGCCTGCTGCGTGGGGTCCTCGGGGAGGTAGCATCCAGCGGTCTTTATTATAAATGGAGATGAACCAGGTCTCAGTAACAGGGACCTAAAACCCAGTCAAGGCTCACACAGGAACAAGGGCCCAGTGCGGTGAGAATGAATGTTCCAGAAAACAGGCATGGGCCTGTCCCAGCAGCAAGAGCACAGCTGGGTCCCGAGGCCAGGCTCTGTGCCACAGCTCACACTGAATGAACTTGCCCAGTTTGGAATGTGCCTGACTTAGGGGCCAGCAGGGAGGGCTGAAGGGTGGAGGGGTGAGGCTGTGGCCTTAACAGCTGGCCCGTGGTTGGCTCGCCTTCCCCTGCCAGGCATCGAGCCCACAGGCAACATGGTGAAGAAGCGGGCAGAGTTCACTGTGGAGACCAGAAGTGCTGGCCAGGGAGAGGTGCTGGTGTACGTGGAGGACCCGGCCGGACACCAGGAGGAGGTAGGGCCAGCTGCTGGCAGCAGAGGCCCCGCAGCGCTCCCTTTCAGTGGGGCTGCTCTTAGCAAAGGCTCACAGGCTCCTTCCCACCGCAGGCAAAAGTGACCGCCAATAACGACAAGAACCGCACCTTCTCCGTCTGGTACGTCCCCGAGGTGACGGGGACTCATAAGGTGAGCCCTTGGCCAGGGGGGAGGCTTGTGACCTCAGGCAGTGGCTGGAGGCCCCCAGCCCTACCCTCACGGCCCACCCTTCTGGGGACAGGTTACTGTGCTCTTTGCTGGCCAGCACATCGCCAAGAGCCCCTTCGAGGTGTACGTGGATAAGTCACAGGGTGACTCCAGCAAAGTGACAGCCCAAGGTCCTGGCCTGGAGCCCAGTGGCAACATCGCCAACAAGACCACCTACTTTGAGATCTTTACGGCAGGTGAGGGGAGGCTGCCGAGGCCCAGCTGGTCTGTGGGGAGAGCCGCACTGGGGCCTGGGAGCTGAGCAGGTGCCTCGTGGCAGGAGCTGGCACGGGCGAGGTCGAGGTTGTGATCCAGGACCCCATGGGACAGAAGGGCACGGTAGAGCCTCAGCTGGAGGCCCGGGGCGACAGCACATACCGCTGCAGCTACCAGCCCACCATGGAGGGCGTCCACACCGTGCACGTCACGTTTGCCGGCGTGCCCATCCCTCGCAGCCCCTACACTGTCACTGTTGGCCAAGGTAGGCCTGGCCCTGACTGCCCTCTGCTGTGGCACTGCAGTCTGGGCCTCCCACAGGAGGGGGACCCCCTGGGCCAGTCCCGCTGCAGCCCGCCCCGGGGCCCCTACTCTTTGAGCTTCTACTGTCTGGGCACATGCTATTTTTCCTCCCCTGCTGGGGCCCTTCCTCCTCTCCTCTCCTCGCCCCTCTCCATCTCTCTCCTCACGCTTTCACCTTCGGAAGAGCTCGCTCCAGCTGTCTAGAAACCTGCTGCTCTCTGCTCTGCCCACAGGGTCAACGGTACTTGGATCTGTCTTCTTCTTGGAAGGGGGAGGATGGGGGGCTCTGGGCTGGTGTGGAGCAGGTGGGAGGAGGCCTGCCATGTCCTGGCCCAGGCCACAGTTCCTGGGGTCACAGTCCCTTCCAGTTCTTTCTTGCATGTCCCCCTCCAGCCAAGCTCTGAGGGACCCACCAATCCTGACAGCCCGGCCCTGTGGGAGGCAAGGGAGGGGTCGCCCAGCCGAGCTGCTGGTGCTCAGCTGGCCCCTCTGCCTACAGCCTGTAACCCGAGTGCCTGCCGGGCGGTTGGCCGGGGCCTCCAGCCCAAGGGTGTGCGGGTGAAGGAGACAGCTGACTTCAAGGTGTACACAAAGGGCGCTGGCAGTGGGGAGCTGAAGGTCACCGTGAAGGGCCCCAGTAAGTTGGCCTGGAGCCAGGCCAGGATGGGTGGCGGCAGCCCCTGGGTTCACTGCTGGGCAGGCCTGAGGCCCTCCTTGTCTTGGCAGAGGGAGAGGAGCGCGTGAAGCAGAAGGACCTGGGGGATGGCGTGTATGGCTTCGAGTATTACCCTATGGTCCCTGGAACCTATATTGTCACCATCACGTGGGGTGGTCAGAACATCGGGCGCAGGTGAGGCCCCCAGGCATCCCTCTCCCAGCTCTGCACACTCTGCCTCTTCCTTCTGCCTCCCCACCTGATGATGAGGGGCCACATGGGCTCTTCCTTCCTGGCCGCCACAGTGGGGCCCACGCTGGCTCATGTGGTGATCCTCGGTGTTCCCTGTGTGGCTCTCGCATTTGCAGTCCCTTCGAGGTGAAGGTGGGCACCGAGTGTGGCAATCAGAAGGTACGGGCCTGGGGCCCTGGGCTGGAGGGCGGCATCGTTGGCAAGTCAGCAGACTTTGTGGTGGAGGCTATCGGGGACGACGTGGGCACGCTGGGTAAGTTGGAGGCTGCAGCATGGGCACCTGGGGACAGACGATGGCAAGGACGGCCCACCCTGAGGCTCCAGGGCACTGAGGGGACTGGTGGCTGTTGTCAGGTTTCTCGGTGGAAGGGCCATCGCAGGCTAAGATCGAATGTGACGACAAGGGCGACGGCTCCTGTGATGTGCGCTACTGGCCGCAGGAGGCTGGCGAGTATGCCGTTCACGTGCTGTGCAACAGCGAAGACATCCGCCTCAGCCCCTTCATGGCTGACATCCGTGACGCGCCCCAGGACTTCCACCCAGACAGGGTAAAGAGCAGGCTGTGATGGCCTAAGTCTCGCCCTGCTGCTCCTGCTTGGGGTCTGGTGGGGGTGGGCCCAGGCCCTGGGCTGGTATCCCCAGCAGTATTCCTGGCACTCTGTGTCCCTGGCCACCCTGCCTGGGTTGTAGCTCTGGCAGCCTGGACCTGGTCCCCTGACAGCTGGGTGGTCTCCCGCTAGGTGAAGGCACGTGGGCCTGGATTGGAGAAGACAGGTGTGGCCGTCAACAAGCCAGCAGAGTTCACAGTGGATGCCAAGCACGGTGGCAAGGCCCCACTTCGGGTCCAAGTCCAGGTAGAGCACCCACGGGTGTTGGGGGCAGGGCAGGTGTGGGCACCCAGGCCTGGGCACTGACCAGCAGGCCACCTGCTCCTATGTGCCTGACAGGACAATGAAGGCTGCCCTGTGGAGGCGTTGGTCAAGGACAACGGCAATGGCACTTACAGCTGCTCCTACGTGCCCAGGAAGCCGGTGAAGCACACAGCCATGGTGTCCTGGGGAGGCGTCAGCATCCCCAACAGCCCCTTCAGGGTGAGCCAACCTCCACCGGCCTTTAGTCCATCTCGATAGCATTCACATAGCACACGATTCGTCCATTTCAAGTGGTTGTGGCACGCCATCCTGACTCCCCTGTCCCACAGCTCCTGGTGACCACTAACCTGCTTTCTGCTGTGGCTTTGCCTATCCTGGACATGTTCTATAGATGGAACTGTGTGCCACGTGGCCTTTTGTGTCTGGCTTCTTTCGCTCACCACGAAGTTTTCCGTGTTTTCGTTCATGTTTGGCATGTCTTGGCACTTTGTTCCTTTATAATTATTTTGTTTATTTATTTATTTATTTGAGATGGAGTCTCACACTGTCGCCCAGGCTGGAGTGCAATGGCGCGATCTCGGCTCACTGCAGGCTCTTTCTCCCGGGTTCACGCCATTCTCCTGCCTCAGCCTCCCGGGTAGCTGGGACTACAGGCGCCTGCCACCCCGCCGGCTAATTTTTTGTATTTGTAGTAGAGACAAGGTTTCACTGTGTTAGCCAGGATGGTGTCGATCTCCTGACCTTGTGATCCGCCCACCTCGGCCTCCCAAAGTGCTGGGATTACAGGCATGAGCCACTGCACCCGTCCTGTTTTTTTTTTTTTTTTGAGCCGGAGTTTTGCTCTTATTGCCAGGCTGGAGTGCAGTGACGTGATCTCAGCTCACTGCAACCTCTGCCTGCCAGGTTCAAGCAATTCTCTCCTGCCTCAGCCTCCTGAGTAGCTGGGATTGCAGGCATACGCCACCATTCCCAGCTAATTTTGTATTTTTAGTACAGACGGGGTTTCTCCATGTTGGTCAGACTGGTCTCAACCGCCTGACCCCAGGTGGTCCACCCACCTTGGCCTTCCAAAGTGCTGGGATTACAGGCATGAGCCACCACGTCCGGCCGCTTCATTTCTTTTTATGGCTGCATAATACTCCATTGTGTGGCCAGACCACATTCCATTTTTCCGTTCACTTGCTAACAGATATTGAGGATGAGCTTGCCTTTGGTGATCATGAACAGTGCTGTTAACAGTGAGTCCAGGTGTTTGCGTGGACATTTGCTTTCATTTCTCTTGGGTAGTTGCCTCGGAGTGAACCGGAGCATCACACAGTCCCTCTGTGGTCAACTGAGGAACTGCCAGACTCTTCCCAAGGCAGCTGGACCATTTTGTGTGCCTGCCAGTGTAGCTGAGGGAGCTTCTGAGTCTCCTCCAGGCTGCTCATGCCCTTGCCCTTGCCCCTGTGCCCTGCAGGTGAATGTGGGAGCTGGCAGCCACCCCAACAAGGTCAAAGTATACGGCCCCGGAGTAGCCAAGACAGGGCTCAAGGCCCACGAGCCCACCTACTTCACTGTGGACTGCGCCGAGGCTGGCCAGGGTAAGGCCTGGCTGTGGGTGGGAGGGCAGGTGGCTGGGGTGTCCCTGCGAGGTCTCAGCCTCCGCTCCTCTCCCCGCCGCAGGGGACGTCAGCATCGGCATCAAGTGTGCCCCTGGAGTGGTAGGCCCCGCCGAAGCTGACATCGACTTCGACATCATCCGCAATGACAATGACACCTTCACGGTCAAGTACACGCCCCGGGGGGCTGGCAGCTACACCATTATGGTCCTCTTTGCTGACCAGGTGGGTGCTGCGCTCCTGGCCACTAAGATGTCATTGCGGATAACGTCTGCCCTCCTCTAAGGCCTTCTCCTCCCACTGCCTGCAGGCCACGCCCACCAGCCCCATCCGAGTCAAGGTGGAGCCCTCTCATGACGCCAGTAAGGTGAAGGCCGAGGGCCCTGGCCTCAGTCGCACTGGTGAGGACAGGTACCCCATGGCAGGTTGCGGGGCATCAAGGGTAGGAGGGCTTGGGGCAGGGTGCCCCTACATGGTCCCTGTGTGTTCCTCAGGTGTCGAGCTTGGCAAGCCCACCCACTTCACAGTAAATGCCAAAGCCGCTGGCAAAGGCAAGCTGGACGTCCAGTTCTCAGGACTCACCAAGGGGGATGCAGTGCGAGATGTGGACATCATCGACCACCATGACAACACCTACACAGTCAAGTACACGCCTGTGCAGCAGGTAGCCACACCCTCCACTACAGTCACCGAGTCCCCAGCCTCCTCATGCAGCAGCCTAGGGGACAGCTCCGAGGGACTTTCTGCCCACTCTCATTCCTTACCTGGGAGAGGACAGGCATGGAGGTCCAGGAGGGGGTTGGGGAGCAATTCTGGTGTCTCTAAATACCCCCTTCCCTTCTGCACCCTTCCCAGGGTCCAGTAGGCGTCAATGTCACCTATGGAGGGGATCCCATCCCTAAGAGCCCTTTCTCAGTGGCAGTATCTCCAAGCCTGGACCTCAGCAAGATCAAGGTGTCTGGCCTGGGAGAGAGTAAGTAGTTGGGGCCCTTGTCGCAAAGGCCTTTGTCACATCCAGGGATTGGCTGAGCTGGGTGTCATGTCTCTCTCCTTCCTTTCATCGTTTCCACAGAGGTGGACGTTGGCAAAGACCAGGAGTTCACAGTCAAATCAAAGGGTGCTGGTGGTCAAGGCAAAGTGGCATCCAAGATTGTGGGCCCCTCGGGTGCAGCGGTGCCCTGCAAGGTGGAGCCAGGCCTGGGGGCTGACAACAGTGTGGTGCGCTTCCTGCCCCGTGAGGAAGGGCCCTATGAGGTGGAGGTGACCTATGACGGCGTGCCCGTGCCTGGCAGCCCCTTTCCTCTGGAAGCTGTGGCCCCCACCAAGCCTAGCAAGGTAATTGGGGTATGGGAGGCCCTAAGGGTAGAACCCACTGTGCTCTCTGAGGGCCCCAAAGGTACCCCATCTTCTCCAGACCTGCCCTAAATCCTTTTTTTTTTTTTTTTTCCTGAGACAGACTGTCAACCTTGACCCTGTTTAAGTGAGAGTAAAGGGGAGGAGGGAAATAGAAACCCACAAAAAGTCATCAGGGTTGAAGAATTTCTTTTTTTTTTTTTTCTTTCTTTCTTTTTTTTTTTTTGAGAAAGAGTCTCACTCTGTCGCCCAGGCTGGAGTGCAGTGGCGCGATCTTGGCTCACGGCACCCTCCGCCTCCTGGCTTCAAGCAATACTCCTGCGTCAGCCTCCCAAGTAGCTGGGATTACAGGTGCCTGCCACCATGCCCAGCTAATTTTGGTATTTTTAGTAGAGACGAGGTTTCACCATGTTGGCCAGGCTGTTCTCAAACTCCTGACCTCAGGTGATCCACCCACCTTGGCCTCCCAAAGGGCTGAGATTACAGGCGTGAGTGACCGCGCCCTGCCCTCCTTTTTGTCCTTATGACTGATGGATGGCCCATCTGGCAGGCAGCCTGGGCCCGCCCGTGTCCCTGTTTGGTGAGGGCAGGAAGCCAGGGCAAGGGGAGGCAGGTGGAAAGTCAAGCAGGAGGTCTGGGATCGGGGCATAGTGTGGCCTTGGCTCCTGACCCCTTCTTCCCTCAGGTGAAGGCGTTTGGGCCAGGGCTGCAGGGAGGCAGTGCAGGCTCCCCCGCCCGCTTCACCATCGACACCAAGGGCGCCGGCACAGGTGGCCTGGGCCTGACGGTGGAGGGCCCCTGTGAGGCGCAGCTCGAGTGCTTGGACAATGGGGATGGCACATGTTCCGTGTCCTACGTGCCCACCGAGCCCGGGGACTACAACATCAACATCCTCTTCGCTGACACCCACATCCCTGGCTCCCCATTCAAGGCCCACGTGGTTCCCTGCTTTGACGCATCCAAAGTCAAGTGCTCAGGCCCCGGGCTGGAGCGGGCCACCGCTGGGGAGGTGGGCCAATTCCAAGTGGACTGCTCGAGCGCAGGCAGCGCGGAGCTGACCATTGAGATCTGCTCGGAGGCGGGGCTTCCGGCCGAGGTGTACATCCAGGACCACGGTGACGGCACGCACACCATTACATACATTCCCCTCTGCCCCGGGGCCTACACTGTCACCATCAAGTACGGCGGCCAGCCCGTGCCCAACTTCCCCAGCAAGCTGCAGGTGGAACCTGCGGTGGACACTTCCGGTGTCCAGTGCTATGGGCCTGGTATTGAGGGCCAGGGTGAGTTGCCCTGCCGTGGGGTATGTGACGGGGGGACAGGGACCAGAACCCCCGAGCCCCAAGCCTCCTCTCTGTGCCTTTGCAGGTGTCTTCCGTGAGGCCACCACTGAGTTCAGTGTGGACGCCCGGGCTCTGACACAGACCGGAGGGCCGCACGTCAAGGCCCGTGTGGCCAACCCCTCAGGCAACCTGACGGAGACCTACGTTCAGGACCGTGGCGACGGCATGTACAAAGTGGAGTACACGCCTTACGAGGAGGGTGCGTGCTGGGGACTCCCACAGGCTGGCAGACGGGGTGGGTGGGGTGGCCCGGGCTCCTCCTGACCTGGCCTGCACTCCTCCAGGACTGCACTCCGTGGACGTGACCTATGACGGCAGTCCCGTGCCCAGCAGCCCCTTCCAGGTGCCCGTGACCGAGGGCTGCGACCCCTCCCGGGTGCGTGTCCACGGGCCAGGCATCCAAAGTGGCACCACCAACAAGCCCAACAAGTTCACTGTGGAGACCAGGTAAGGGAGCCCCCAGGAGCCCGTGTGGCTGGTGGGCCTGGGAACCCCAGGAATGACCGGCTGTCTGTTTGGACCAGGGGAGCTGGCACGGGCGGCCTGGGCCTGGCTGTAGAGGGCCCCTCGGAGGCCAAGATGTCCTGCATGGATAACAAGGACGGCAGCTGCTCGGTCGAGTACATCCCTTATGAGGCTGGCACCTACAGCCTCAACGTCACCTATGGTGGCCATCAAGTGCCAGGTGAGGAGGTGGCGGCCAGGGCAGGGCTGGGACTGTCTGCTCGTCCCCACCCTGTCTCATACAGCCGCCATCCCTTTGCCCCAACCCTCAGGCAGTCCTTTCAAGGTCCCTGTGCATGATGTGACAGATGCGTCCAAGGTCAAGTGCTCTGGGCCCGGCCTGAGCCCAGGCATGGTTCGCGCCAACCTCCCTCAGTCCTTCCAGGTGGACACAAGCAAGGCTGGTGTGGCCCCATTGCAGGTCAAAGTGCAAGGGCCCAAAGGTGAGTGTTTGCATGCCTGGAGCCAGGGGTCGGCAGTGTCCTGTTTGAGGGCCTCAAACAGGGCAGTGTCCTGTTTGAGGGCCGGGAAAGGAAACTGGAGGCCCAAAGTGAGGCCCAGAGTGCAGAGGTGGTGCAAGTGTGTAGGTGTTTTTGGAAGAGCCTTAGGTGACAGTGCAGCTAGGTGGGGGACTTGGAGGAGGTAGAGCAGATGGGACTGGTCACTGAGCAGATGTGGCAGGAAGGGGGTCCCAGCTGGCACCCAGATGGGTGTCTTTCGTGCCAGAGGGGGTCAAGGCCATTTCCAGGGTCGGGTGGATGAGGATACAGCGAGGTCTAGGCCTGGGGCTGGGTCCTGGCCGTCCAGTGTGGTGGGGTAGGAATGGAGGCCCAGGAGACTAGCTGAGGCTCTGTCCCTGGGGCTGGGGCCAGGCCTGGTGGAGCCAGTGGACGTAGTAGACAACGCTGATGGCACCCAGACCGTCAATTATGTGCCCAGCCGAGAAGGGCCCTACAGCATCTCAGTACTGTATGGAGATGAAGAGGTACCCCGGAGGTAAGAGGCAGGGCCTGCTGCCTGTGGGGAGTGGCCCAGGCTGGATGCTGAGAACCTGTCTGACTGCTCACACCACCAATCCCTCACAGCCCCTTCAAGGTCAAGGTGCTGCCTACTCATGATGCCAGCAAGGTGAAGGCCAGTGGCCCCGGGCTCAACACCACTGGCGTGCCTGCCAGCCTGCCCGTGGAGTTCACCATCGATGCAAAGGACGCCGGGGAGGGCCTGCTGGCTGTCCAGATCACGGTGAGCTCCGGGCACAGGCAGGGGAGGCAGGGGGGCCTGGGCGGCTGGAGTGTGGGCTGCGGGTGGCCGGTGTCTGATCTCCCTGCGGAGCTGCACCAAGGAGGGCAGGGAAGGACAGGGCCCCTGTCTTTGGTTTGCTAAGGTTGTGACTACCTTAGGATGGTGGTGACAGGCACAGGCTTCCCCAGACATGCACTTGCTGCTAACTTTGAGCACGTCACCAAAGCCTTTTGTGCCTCAGTTTCCCCACCTGTAATATTCTCATGGGGGCAGGTATAGGATAGAAGCTTGAGATCACCCCGGTGAGCTCCTCCTAGTGCTGGCCAGGCCCTGGGGCTGAGGATGGGTGCCAAGCTCGCTGGCCGCGCCTGTTGTCATGTGGGAAGTGTGGGATGTTTTAGTCTCCATTCTGGACTCTGCCAGGTGCAGGCAGCCCTTTTGGGCCATAGCAGTTAAGAGGCCTGAGGCCCAGAGACTGTCCCTGTAGCAGCAGCGCTGGGCACTCTGGGAGCGCCTGAGGCAGGCCCGGGGCTACTCGGGCTTGGGCCAACTGCCTCCCCTGCCTCTGCCACACAGGATCCCGAAGGCAAGCCGAAGAAGACACACATCCAAGACAACCATGACGGCACGTATACAGTGGCCTACGTGCCAGACGTGACGGGTCGCTACACCATCCTCATCAAGTACGGTGGTGACGAGATCCCCTTCTCCCCGTACCGCGTGCGTGCCGTGCCCACCGGGGACGCCAGCAAGTGCACCGTCACAGGTGAGCCCGCCCGCTGTTGGCCGCTGCGGCGCTCGGCACGGGGCTTGGGTTGTGCCTGTGTGCAAGGGCTCGCTGCTTGGGGCGGCGTGTGGGAGTGGGGGCCGCCCCCTTGAGTGACTCACCTGACCTTTCTCCTTGCTCTCTGCCCTCTCACCTCAGTGTCAATCGGAGGTCACGGGCTAGGTAAGCTGCTTGCTGGGGCCACTCCCAATGCCCCTCCTGCCCAGAGGGGCAGCTTCCTTTCCTCTTGGGGCCGATTCCCAGGACAGTTCCAGCTGCAGCTCTAGGCAGGGACAGAGTTGGGTGGGGTGCAGAAGATGAGGCCGTGGGCTGGAGGGCGAGGGCCCAGGGAGGCTTCCGGAGCTGAGCATGACCGCTCCAGCTCTTCCCCTCTCTGGGCCTTTATTTCCCCATCTGAGAACTCGGGTTGCAGCTGAGAGCTTTGGGGTGAGGTGCATCCTGAGAGGCACCCCACTGGGGACTTTGGGGTCTCGGGATCTTGGCACCCAGGGAGGCACAAGGGCTCCTGCGTGGGCTGAGGGAACAAGGGGTCTCCCCAACTCAATGGGAGCCCCAGCCCTGGCCAGATCCACAGACCCCCATCCCCACCTTCCAGGGGCCTCTGCGTCCCGGGCCGGGGGAGGTGCATGAGCGGGTGGGGCTGGCTGGTAGTGCAGTAGCGCCAGTGTCGACTGCTTGGGCGGCCAGCATGGCGGGGCCCGGCCCAGCCTCAGAGCCCCAAAGTGCATTCTGTGGCCCGTCTCCCTCCTTCCCCCTTCCCCTATCCCCCAGCAGTGACGTTATTCAGACATTCCCCAACAGGCATGGAGGGTCACCTGCCCCAGCCAGGGACACCCAGGGATGCTGATGAGAGGCTACAGGCCTGGCACTTGGGCGAGGTGGCTAAGGAAAGGGTTAGAGGGTGGCTAGAGTTTTGCGGCAGGAGCGAGATGGCTTTATAGAGCAGGCCGTAGGATCCGATGTGTGTGTGACAGGCGTGTGTGCGCAGGGCGGGGGAGGCTGGGGAGTACTGATTGCAGGGCCTTGGGGGCTTTGAGGGTGGGAGCAAGACTCAGTAACCTCAGTTTCCCTGGCTACTGTTTGCAGAATGGAGACAGGGAGCCCGGGGGGGAAGGGGGGGGCTGAAGTTGCTCTCTGGCAAGCTTGACGGCCACGGGGCTTCAGTGAGAGCCAAATTAGGAGGCATACTTTGAGGATGGAGTGGCTGAGACCTGCGGTTCGCTGGGAGCCGGGCAGGGAAAGTGGGGGCAGTCGGGTACCTGTGAGGTTGGGGCCCAAGCCACTAACTAGATGGCATGGGGTGCACATGAGTGAAGCCTCCCAGGGCAGCGTGGGCAGCCGGCAGCCAGGTCTGGAGCCTGGGAGAGCTGCCTGGCCGCGGCAGGCCAGCATGGAGCCTAGTGCAGCAGGAGCCCTCGGCCGATAGTGGGACTTGGTGGCAGGGCCCCTCGAGCTTGGCCTTCAAGTAGGTTTCGTGCTCCTGGCTGCTTCCCTGGCAGGAGGCCAGGCTGCAGGGGGCACTCTCACTGCCAGGCCTCACAGCCCACAGCCCCCCAAGCCTCCACGGCGGAGACCCAGATCATAACGTCACTGTCTCTCCCCTTTCCTCGGGCACTCTGGGGCCCTGGAGCCTGCTCAGCTGCTCTGCCCTCGCAACCCAGCAGTGGTGGCTGTAGCTTGGGCCTCCTGTTCCCTGTCTCCCTGGGTGCTATTCCCGCTCTGCCAAGCCTGCTGCGCTGCGCTACTCGGGTGCTAACCCCGCTGCCTCCCGCTTCCCCGCTCCCACTCCTGTCTGCACCGGGCTGCTTTTCACCGCGAGCCTTCTCAGTTGTCAGGAAACTCCGGTTTCACCATCAGGCCTGGGGGGTGGGGAGGCAAGTGTCACGTCCCCCCACGCTGCAGCAGGACTCCGCCTCACCGCGTCCACACACAGCAATGGGGGCCGGGGCCAGGCCAGAAGGGCGCAGGCAGCCGTGTGCCCAGCCAGATGCTGGCGTTCAACAGTGTGGGCCATGGTGCTGGGCGAGGCTGAGTAGGCAAGGGAGTGGCTGTCAACACTTAGGCTGGAGTGGGCCCTTCCTTTTCCTCCCAGGCACCTGGGTGCTACTGTCGGGCCTCTCCCACATGGGCACTTGAGGTGGTCAGGAGAACCCTTCCTGCCTTCTGAGAAACCACTCGCCATCCCAGCTTGGAGGGGCAGGGCGGGGCAGGAGGCCTGGCGGCCTGGCTGTGCTTGGTGGTGGCAATGAGAGGCCTGTGTGGGCGGCAGGCGGACGGGAACAACCTGAACCCGAGCTCACACGCTGGCCCCCCTTTGGGGACCCACCCTGCCCCACCAGGTGCTGGCATCGGCCCCACCATTCAGATTGGGGAGGAGACGGTGATCACTGTGGACACTAAGGCAGCAGGCAAAGGCAAAGTGACGTGCACCGTGTGCACGCCTGATGGCTCAGAGGTGGATGTGGACGTGGTGGAGAATGAGGACGGCACTTTCGACATCTTCTACACGGCCCCCCAGCCGGGCAAATACGTCATCTGTGTGCGCTTTGGTGGCGAGCACGTGCCCAACAGCCCCTTCCAAGTGACGGTGAGGAGGGGTGGGGGGTAGGTCAGCAGGGGCGTCTGGCAGGTCCTGGCCTGTTCCCCTGGGGCCCCTCTGTGACAACAGACTCTCCAGCAGCTCTCTGCTTTGCCCTGCAGGCTCTGGCTGGGGACCAGCCCTCGGTGCAGCCCCCTCTACGGTCTCAGCAGCTGGCCCCACAGTACACCTACGCCCAGGGCGGCCAGCAGACTTGGGTACGGCCTGGCCAGCTAGGGACACTGGAGCTAGCCAGCTGGGTGTTCTGTGAGCCCCTAGTTTACCATGTGTGAGGAGGGACCCCAGATCCTCCCACTGTCCCTCACCCATGCCCTGTGTCTCCACTGCAGGCCCCGGAGAGGCCCTTGGTGGGTGTCAATGGGCTGGATGTGACCAGCCTGAGGCCCTTTGACCTTGTCATCCCCTTCACCATCAAGAAGGGCGAGATCACAGGTGAGTGGGGACTTGGGAAGGAGCTCGAGAGCCAAGGAGGCCAGATTGTGCCAATGAGCTGCCCTGACCTCAGCCCCACTGCCCCACAGGGGAGGTTCGGATGCCCTCAGGCAAGGTGGCGCAGCCCACCATCACTGACAACAAAGACGGCACCGTGACCGTGCGGTATGCACCCAGCGAGGCTGGCCTGCACGAGATGGACATCCGCTATGACAACATGCACATCCCAGGTGGGCCTGCCCTGCCTCTGCCCACTCCACCGCCACCACCTCACAGAGAGATGGGGCTGGGGGACACACGAGGCTGCCATTCCACAAGGCCCTTCTTCCTGCCTCAGGAAGCCCCTTGCAGTTCTATGTGGATTATGTCAACTGTGGCCATGTCACTGCCTATGGGCCTGGCCTCACCCATGGAGTAGTGAACAAGCCTGCCACCTTCACCGTCAACACCAAGGATGCAGGAGAGGGTGAGCAATAGCTCTGGTCTTGACCTGCTCTGTGCCCGGGATGCCCTCACCGGGGTAAGGGCTGGACTCAGGAGATATTCCTGAATGGGGCTCCCTGCCCTGCTGCCCTGGCCATCGGAGCTCCTCGGTGCAGGCCAACTGGAGTGTCCCCAGCATAGTTCCCATGCTCACCCACGGCTCTCTCCAGGGGGCCTGTCTCTGGCCATTGAGGGCCCGTCCAAAGCAGAAATCAGCTGCACTGACAACCAGGATGGGACATGCAGCGTGTCCTACCTGCCTGTGCTGCCGGGAGACTACAGCATTCTAGTCAAGTACAATGAACAGCACGTCCCAGGCAGCCCCTTCACTGCCCGGGTCACAGGTGGGTGGCACTGGGAGCAGTGACAGAAACGGGTGGCAGGGTGGGCATGGTCTCCCATGGCTGGACGCACACTGATGGCTGGCCTGTCCCCACCAGGTGACGACTCCATGCGTATGTCCCACCTAAAGGTCGGCTCTGCTGCCGACATCCCCATCAACATCTCAGAGACGGATCTCAGCCTGCTGACGGCCACTGTGGTCCCGCCCTCGGGCCGGGAGGAGCCCTGTTTGCTGAAGCGGCTGCGTAATGGCCACGTGGGTAAGCGGCTGAAGGGTCCAGGGGTTTCAGAAAGGAGGCAGCCTGTGGGGAGCCATGCCCTCCCTGACTGACAGCCATGCCCTGTGTCCAGGGATTTCATTCGTGCCCAAGGAGACAGGGGAGCACCTGGTGCATGTGAAGAAAAACGGCCAGCACGTGGCCAGCAGCCCCATCCCGGTGGTGATCAGCCAGTCGGAAATTGGGGATGCCAGTCGTGTTCGGGTCTCTGGTCAGGGCCTTCACGAAGGCCACACCTTTGAGCCTGCAGAGTTTATCATTGATACCCGCGATGCAGGTAGGCAGTGGCTGCCCACCAGCTGGGGCGGGAGCACTGTGCATAGCACCGAAGCTCAGGGGTATCTATCCCCTAGGCTATGGTGGGCTCAGCCTGTCCATTGAGGGCCCCAGCAAGGTGGACATCAACACAGAGGACCTGGAGGACGGGACGTGCAGGGTCACCTACTGCCCCACAGAGCCAGGCAACTACATCATCAACATCAAGTTTGCCGACCAGCACGTGCCTGGTGAGTGCAGCAGTGCCTCGGCAGCCCCCCTCACTACACCAGGGCCCACAGGCAGTATGTGACTGGAGGGGCGTGGGCCGTGCTTTCTTCCTGCAGGCAGCCCCTTCTCTGTGAAGGTGACAGGCGAGGGCCGGGTGAAAGAGAGCATCACCCGCAGGCGTCGGGCTCCTTCAGTGGCCAACGTTGGTAGTCATTGTGACCTCAGCCTGAAAATCCCTGGTAGGGGCTGTGGGGAGCCTGGGGAGGGGTCCTGGGGCTCAAGCAGCCCCAAGAGGAGGGGTGTAGCCCAGGGCTGCTGCTCACTAGCCCATCCCCACCCTGCAGAAATTAGCATCCAGGATATGACAGCCCAGGTGACCAGCCCATCGGGCAAGACCCATGAGGCCGAGATCGTGGAAGGGGAGAACCACACCTACTGCATCCGCTTTGTTCCCGCTGAGATGGGCACACACACAGTCAGCGTCAAGTACAAGGGCCAGCACGTGCCTGGGAGCCCCTTCCAGTTCACTGTGGGGCCCCTAGGGGAAGGGGGAGCCCACAAGGTCCGAGCTGGGGGCCCTGGCCTGGAGAGAGCTGAAGCTGGAGTGCCAGGTAGGCCTGCTCACACTCCGAGTGCTCGCTCTCCTGCGTTGGCCAGGGTGGGGTTGGGGGTGGAGGAAAGAGCTGGCAGGCATGTCTACCTTGGCTATGCCTGGAGGGGGCCAAGGCTGGTGAAGCAGCCTTCAGTGAGGACACACTGTTCTCCCACAGCCGAATTCAGTATCTGGACCCGGGAAGCTGGTGCCGGAGGCCTGGCCATTGCTGTCGAGGGCCCCAGCAAGGCTGAGATCTCTTTTGAGGACCGCAAGGACGGCTCCTGTGGTGTGGCTTATGTGGTCCAGGAGCCAGGTACTGGGAACCCGGCTGGGGTTGGAGGAGGTGGGGCCTGAGTGTGGGTATTGGACCCAGGGGTTGCACAGATAGCCCTGCCTGGCACTCACTCTTCACTTTGAGGTCACAGGGCCACTCAGGCTGTTCGTGGGAGGTGGGAGGCCCAAAGGCTGATGAGCCGGTCTTACACTCTTTCCCTGCCCAGGTGACTACGAAGTCTCAGTCAAGTTCAACGAGGAACACATTCCCGACAGCCCCTTCGTGGTGCCTGTGGCTTCTCCGTCTGGCGACGCCCGCCGCCTCACTGTTTCTAGCCTTCAGGTGAGGCACCGAGAGAAACCGCCCACCTGGGGCTCCTGGGCCCGGACAGACCAGAGCCACCGCAGAGAGCAGGCCTCGGCCCTGTGTTCAGTGACCCCCCTGGCCCAGCTCTGGGTTCCAGGCCTCTGCTCTGGCCGGGTGCAGCCCACGCTTGGGGTCGGCAGGAAATATCCTGCCCACCACGTGGAGTTTTTCTCGTGTCTCAGGTCTAAAGGCTTTGAACAGAAGCCTGTGCCCCTTGAGCACCAGGGCTGCGGTTTAAAGAGGGACAGCCTGCCAAGGCTGGGTGCTGCCCACAGGGTGGGGCAGCCCTCCCTTCCTGCCACCTGGGTGTGTGCGACGGCAGAGTGTGGGGGCAGGGGCGGGGATGTGCGCCTGTGGCTTGCTGGCCCTTGCAAATCAGTGGCTCTCCCTCTTTAAACCAAGTTGGACGCCAGATGGGTAAGTGCGACCCGCGGGCCTCTTGCTCCTGGGGCCTTTCCTTCCTCCCTTGCCCTGGCCCAAGCGCCCCCATCTAACCATGTCTGCTGTGCTTCCAGGAGTCAGGGCTAAAGGTCAACCAGCCAGCCTCTTTTGCAGTCAGCCTGAACGGGGCCAAGGGGGCGATCGATGCCAAGGTGCACAGCCCCTCAGGAGCCCTGGAGGAGTGCTATGTCACAGAAATTGACCAAGGTGAGGCCCTGTCCCTGCCCGGCCGCCCTGCCCTGCTGGCTGGAAGCAGGCTGAGAGTACAAAAGGAAGGTACCGCTTCTGTAAGCAGCCAAGACGGGGCCCCAACTCCTGGGCCCCCTAAGCCAGGCAACCCTTTCCCAATTGGTGACCCAAGCCGTTGGGGATGTGGCTCGCCACCCACAGCTATTAGGAAGGCCTTCTATCCTGCAGTACCATGCCATCTCCACAGGGAAAGACTCAAAGTCCAGCCTCAGTGCTGCCCGGCCCTTCAGCCACGGCCATGGTACTTGTGCACAGGCCTGGGGCAGCCTTGCGGGTAGGAGGAGCCCAGTGGGCTTCATTTCACGGCCTAGTCCTGCCCTTCCCAGCTGCATGACCTGAAGCAAGTTCCTGCCTGTCTCTGAGCCCATTAACATGCAGGGGATATGGTGTTCACGGTAACCTTTCTTAGGAGGCAGCAAGGCCTGGGTTTGGCTTGTAAAAGATTTCCGTCCCAATGCACCCTGACAGTGGGCAGCCTGAGTGTCTAAAGCTTCGGCCCTCAGGAGGTCTGCTGCGGGGTGCACGTGCCCAGCGTGGCTGGGCTCACACTGATGGACTGGCAAAATGGGGAGGGCCAGGGTTGAGGCTGTTCCTCACAGACACCATCTGCTGGTTTGAGGAGGGGCCCCAGGCCCACAGCATGACTCCCTGCTCCTCAGATAAGTATGCTGTGCGCTTCATCCCTCGGGAGAATGGCGTTTACCTGATTGACGTCAAGTTCAACGGCACCCACATCCCTGGAAGCCCCTTCAAGATCCGAGTTGGGGAGCCTGGGCATGGAGGGGACCCAGGCTTGGTGTCTGCTTACGGAGCAGGTCTGGAAGGCGGTGTCACAGGTAAGTCTGTCGGTGCGGCTGCAGGTGTGCACACAGCTGCTAGGCCCTTGCCTCCAAGCTCTTGGTGACAACAGGAGGCACCTGGAGGTGACAAGCCTGCGCTGGGTGGCCGAGGACAGGGAGGCAGGCCAGTCTGGTTCTGCCTGACCTCCTGTGCTCCCAGGGAACCCAGCTGAGTTCGTCGTGAACACGAGCAATGCGGGAGCTGGTGCCCTGTCGGTGACCATTGACGGCCCCTCCAAGGTGAAGATGGATTGCCAGGAGTGCCCTGAGGGCTACCGCGTCACCTATACCCCCATGGCACCTGGCAGCTACCTCATCTCCATCAAGTACGGCGGCCCCTACCACATTGGGGGCAGCCCCTTCAAGGCCAAAGTCACAGGTGAGCCTGGGGCCAAGCTATTGGCATCTGCCCAATGCCCGGCACCACAGCCACCTCTTAGCCCCACCCACTCTGCCTTGCAGGCCCCCGTCTCGTCAGCAACCACAGCCTCCACGAGACATCATCAGTGTTTGTAGACTCTCTGACCAAGGCCACCTGTGCCCCCCAGCATGGGGCCCCGGGTCCTGGGCCTGCTGACGCCAGCAAGGTGGTGGCCAAGGGCCTGGGGCTGAGCAAGGCCTACGTAGGCCAGAAGAGCAGCTTCACAGTAGACTGCAGCAAAGCAGGTGGGCAACCCGGGCCCCTGGCCCACCTTCCCACCAAAATGAGGCCAGAAATCACAGGATGGCCAGTGTCTGGGAGAGCAGGGACCGCCTTTGGGGCGTGGCTTTCACTTCTAGAGCCACCTCCCTGCCACCTCCTGGACCCCTCAAACAAAGACCAGGGAGGAGCTGGAATCTGCTAAGCTGGCCTGGGTTGGGGAGGTGCTGGCAGCTCTTTAGGAAGAGAGAACTGTCACCCCAGAACTGACTTAGGGACAGGAGAGGAGAGCAGGACACCAGCGGGAAGAAGGGGGCTGGGACCTGGGACTGAGGACCCCTCTTGCCTCAGGCAACAACATGCTGCTGGTCGGGGTTCATGGCCCAAGGACCCCCTGCGAGGAGATCCTGGTGAAGCACGTGGGCAGCCGGCTCTACAGCGTGTCCTACCTGCTCAAGGACAAGGGGGAGTACACACTGGTAGTCAAATGGGGGGACGAGCACATCCCAGGCAGCCCCTACCGCGTTGTGGTGCCCTGAGTCTGGGGCCCGTGCCAGCCGGCAGCCCCCAAGCCTGCCCCACTACCCAAGCAGCCCCGCCCTCTTCCCCTCAAGCCCGGCCCCTGGGCCGCCCTGGCCGCCCTGGCCGCCCGCCTGTCACTGCAGCCGCCCCTGCCCTGTGCCGTGCTGCGCTCACCTGCCTCCCCAGCCAGCCGCTGACCTCTCGGCTTTCACTTGGGCAGAGGGAGCCATTTGGTGGCGCTGCTTGTCTTCTTTGGTTCTGGGAGGGGTGAGGGATGGGGGTCCTGTACACAACCACCCACTAGTTCTCTTCTCCAGCCAAGAGGAATAAAGTTTTGCTTCCATTCTCCTTTGGGTGGCTGTAGCTTTGTTGGGGTTGGGGGACCAGTCAAGGCCAACGTGACAGGGGTGCCAATGAGCAGATCAAAGCATGGGCTGAGCACAGGTCACCTCCCTCCGGGGCTCCTGCTTCACCCCACCCTGACTCCAGAAGGCGCCATCTATCTTTGCTTCCTCTGCCTCCCTGAGTTCAAGCCAACGTAAGGAGAGGAACATGTAGCAACCTGGAATGGAGCCCAGGCAGCAAGGAGGCAAAGAGCTGGGCAGGAGAGCCCATTACTGGGTAGGGTGGTGTCAGGAAGGCTCCCTGGTGGAGGTGGCCAGATAATCAAGGGCCCTCTAAGCAGCCCTCAAAATCACAGCAGGCCCGGCCGGGTGTGGTGGCTCACGCCTGTAATCCCAGCACTTCGGGAGGCCGAGGCAGGCAGATCACAAGGTCAGGAGATCAAGACCATCCTGGCTAACACGGTGAAACCCCGTCTCTACTAAAAATACAAAAAATTAGCCAGGTGTGGTGGCGGGCACCTGTAGTCCCAGCTACTCGGGAGGCTGAGGCAGTAGAACGGCGCGAACCCAGGAGACAGAGCTTGCAGTGAGCCGAGATCGCGCCACTGCACTCCAGCCTGGGCGACAGAGCGAGACTCTGTCTCAAAAAAAAAAAAAAAAAAAAAAAATCACAGCAGGCCCTGGCCATCTGCCAGGTAACTTGAACATGCCACCATGCCACCATTCCCCCAAACAAGGGACTGGGATGAGGCCCCCTCCCCCAGGCTCTGGGCCTCAGGGCCCTTTAGTTAACAGGTGGCAGGAGGTGGATGCATTCAAGGTGCCAATCCCAGGTACCCTGGGCCCCCTGCTAAATATCCCCTCATTGGTACCCCTGCCGTGGATTCCCACACCAACCTATGTGTCTCCCACTGTAAAGACTGCCCCCAAACACACAACATCCCAAGTCGTCCTGGCTCCTGGTGCTGCCTGCATGCTATTGGGACATCCCAACTGCAGCACCCAAAGCTGACTGCTCCCTGGGCCAAAGGCTTTGGCCCTCGATCAAACCCCTGGCAAGGACACCACCACCTCAGACATCTGCAGACAAGGGCCAGGAAGCAAGGCTCTCGGGGGCAACGCTCAGCTTTCTCGCCACATCCTCCCTCAGCTCCACAGCGTCTGACACGACCAGGCTGTAGCCTGCAGCCATGGCACACGTCAAACCCAGACCTTCTGAGACCTCAACACCATGCGTACCCTCCTTGACCCCTGTTGAGAGGGCAAAGTAGAAAAGGCAGCGGCAGTTCAGGCAGGATGGCTACTTTTATTTCTCACTGGGGCTGGGCTGCTGGCCCCAGGCTCAGGGCGGCCACTCACTGGGAGACACGGGGCAAGCAAGACACAGAAAGGGGGAAGTCCCACCCCCAGCCGCAGTCACTCTACTGCTCCCCCTGGGCCCAATGGCATAGAGGTAAAGGGGCCAAGCACACTCTGGAAGCCTCTAAAAGCCACCAGCTGAACGGGGGTGTGAGGCAGCAGAGCCAGGCCCAGAAAGATGCAGTGCCAGTTGGGAGGACGGGAGGTCCCCCTGAGGCTGCGACTTGTCCGCTCAGCCCACTGTGTGCCCAGGATTCTGAACCTCTGGGGCACTCCCTCCTGTCCCGAGTCACCCAGAGTCTCCTGCCCCCTCCCTGTGCCTGCTCCATCACATCCCCTCTCAAGCCCCATGCCTGGCAGGGCCACCGCCCTAGGGCTGGGCTAGGTGAACCAAGGGCACCGGTCCCCCAAACCTGCCGATCGTCCCCAGGCTGCAGGGACACATGTGGGGCGGCAAGGGCGGAAGATAAACTAAGGGGATCCAGGCCCCTGAGGACAGCCCTGGCGGGAGGCCACAGGCCTCACAGGGTGGTGAGCTGGAGGCCACCCAGGCAGGCAGGCAGGCAGCAGGGAAAGAGACTGGCACGGTCCTGGCCAGGGGCCTCCCCGGGAAGGGCGGGCAAGTAGGAGCAAAAACAAGAGCAGAGCACGGGCCCCCACCCTGCCGGGTCCTATGGCCTGGGGACTCACACACACTGAGGAAGACCCAGGAGGACCCGCCAGGCTACTAGGAGGAGATAAAGGGTGCACAGGCCTCCAACCCGCAGGTTGTGTCTGGACTGAGTCCAGGGAGGGCAGGGAGGGGCGGTAGCCCAGTTGACCTTCCCTCCCCCAAGCCACACCTCTGCACCCCAACCCTCCCTTCCGCCTCCCAACAGCCCCATCCCCGCTCTCCGAGGAAACTGGGAGGGGACCTGGAGAGGAAAGGGAAGCAACGGCCCCTCAGAGCGCGGTTCCCCAAAATCTATGGCCAGGGACTGAGGCCAGCACTCAGACACTGTTGGGAACACTGGCCAGGAGTCCCTCGGGGTGGACCTGGGAACCTGCTGCAGAAGCTTAGGGGACCGGGCCAGCTCAGGAAAGGGCTCAGGCTGGAAACCGAGCAGACAGGGCACCGCCGGACCTGGGGCCGAGGAGGACAGGAAGTAGGTGACTATGGAAAGACCCCCGCCGCCACCCATGCCCAACTCGGCACACAAAGTCCCAGAGAGGCCCCCAGACATGCCTGTGGGGGCAGGGGTGTTTGCAAACATTTGCAGAGGGACCGGGTGTCCCAGGCACATGGACAGCTTGCAGGGCCCGGCTGAGGCTAGGACAGCAGCAGGTGGCTGGCAGGAGGTGCCCCGCCAGGGACCCCAACTGTGTGGGGGGCAGGCCCGAGGCAGGCGGCACCAGTCCCGGGCAGGATCTCTCGGAAGAGGGGCCGTACCCAGCCAGGGTTCCCAGAGACACGGGTGGTGGGGCCGAGTGCCTCCTCACCCTGTGCCTGGCCCCCAACAAAGGGTGAGCATGTATCCTTCCTGGACACGGTGTCCAGGGCAGGGCACTCCCGAACCAGGATGCCCCCTAGGCCACAGGACCCCTCAGCCCCAGCTGACAGCAGCCGGGGATCTGGGGAGGCCCCCAGGAGGCAGGGCGGCAGCCAAGCAGAACACCATCCCTGGACCCACTCTCCAACTGCAACCAGGGCCCGCTCCCCCGAAGGCACCAGCTCTCCCTAGGGGCAGGACCTTGATCCAGAGCAGGAGTGGAGGCCCCCAACAGGGGACGGCTGGAGAGGCCCTGGGCTCACGAGCCAGGGAGCGGCGCCTCTGTGCCCGGAAGCCCCTGGGTCCTGCCTGGGCTGCTGGTAGCTGCTGCGGGCCGAGGGGTCCGGACGCCCCTAGGGTGCTCTGGGGCAGCTCCTTTGGGACCCTCAATGGAGCCAGTAAGTCCAGGAGGGCGCCGATCCGTCCAGGTGGGTGCATGGGCCGGGACAGGGTCTGGCTGCTGCCGTGGCTGTGCCCATCTGCCGAACAGGTCGCTAGGAGAGCACTCCCTGAGCGAGGGCGCCGGGCAGCCCGGGGAGGGAGGACACAGTCCCCGTCCAGGCCCCCGAGGCCCCCATAGCAGGGAGAGCCGGCCCTCCTCGCTGTTCTTCCCGCGGGATCGGGCCGGCACCTCGGCTCAGGGGAGAGAGGGTCACAGAGGACAGCCAGCAGGCAGGTGGCCCAGGAGTGTGGGGGGCCGGTGGGCCTGACCGTGTCCTGAAGCACCCCAGGACCCTGCACCCGACACCCTGGGGGAGGGGCTGTCCCCACTTGCCAGGAACACATTCCTCAGGGAAGGCCCGGCAACCTGCTCTCGTCGGGTTCAAGAAGGGCCAGGCGGCTTTGGAAGGGGCCAGGAGCTGTCACCAAGGGCCCCCGCATTGCCCAGAGGCGGCGCGGGCCAACAGGAAAAGCACTCACCGCCCACGGAACCTCTGTGACAAACTCAGAGCCACGGAGAGCGTCATCAGCAAGTCACTTGCCAGTCCCAGTGGGAAGGATGGGGCACGTCTCCAGGGAAACGAGACGCCAAGGTCTTCCTGGGGCCCCAGTGGAAAGCTCCTTCCAGGACCCACCTGGCCCTCCACATCCCACCCTCCAGGCCAGGGACCGGAGCCCAGTATCCGGCAACCTGACACATCACGGAAAAAAGGAGCTGCTCTGCCTTCACCATGACGACGCGGCACACCCCCTCCCTGCCCCGGCCCCTCCCCTTCAGGGCTGCATGCGGGGAGGAGAGGCCTCCCCTGTCTGCAGAGAGAGGTCGCCCCACCTGGGGCAGAGAGGGGACAGGGGCAGGAATGAGCCCCTGGGAGGGGGGCATTGGAGGTGGGGGGCACATCCTGCCACCCAGGCTGGCGTGGGGCACTCATGCCATGCAGACCAGAACGGGCTTCCCACCGGCTCCTGGGGATGTTGGACCGGGGCTCCCCGACCAGGGCTGGGAAAGGCTTCCATGAAGAGCCAGAGAGCACACGGCGCAGACCCTGCGGGGCACACGGGGTCTCGGTGGCAGAGTCTCCCTTCTTGGGGTTCTCTGTGATGGGTTTTGCAACCCTTTCAGGATGTCAAAGCACGCCCCGCCCTCAGAAATGCAGGCCCCGGCCAGTGTCAGCCCCAGGAGGTGGCCTGCTGCTCCCGCTGACACCAAGGACATGTTCCTGAGGCGGCCCGCTCGGGATCTCCAGCAGCCGACGCAGGTCTACACGTGCAAGGGTGCTTCTGACTCGCAGCACTCAGGAACAGCCTCCACCCTGAGCGTGGCGCCCTCTCCAGCACGTGCCAGGGTGGACCTGTGAGACCAATAAAAACCACAGCGGAGGCGAGGCGAGTCACTTAGGAGACCAGGCCATGAAGAGACTGTGGCCGGGTCTGGGGCGCCCTCTCCTGCTGGTTCGACTGGATTGCAGGTCCGGGGGAAGCCCAGCAGCCCTGGGGAGGAGGCCCGGTGGGGAGGAACTGAGGCCTCCTGCCACAGCCTCCAGAGGGAGAGTCATCACGAGGGCTCCCCACCCAGTCAGATAGGATGGCTGGGCCCCAGTGGACACCTGACCGCAGCCTGAGAGGGACCCTGAGCCACAGTCCTGGCTCCCCGAGAGCCCTCCCAGAGCCTGTCCCTCAGAACCCTGGGGGGGTGACACGAGTGCTGGGGGGGTGAGACGAGTGCTAGGTGGGGAAGGACCGAAACGTGAAGTCGTCTGTTACCCAGTAGTCGGAACCGGTGCCCAGCGTCCAGGGGGCAAGACACGGCGTGAGCCAGAAGGAAACAAACCGACAAGAACCCCCAGAAGCCATCAGGAAAGCCTGGAGATTCTGATGACACGAAAACTAAAATCCCCTCTGTGACCAAGCACAACCCGCAAACCACACAGTCAAGAGACAAGTGATAACGAGGGGAGAAAATAGTAGAAAGAGGTGACTAAGGGCTCGCGTCAGTCACACACACACAGAGCCGGACACACGGACAAGGCAAAGTGCAAGGACAAGAGAGCAAAAGGGGGCGGAGGAGAGGAAGGGAGAGGGAAGGAAGCGTCTTCTCCACCGGGATGCAATTCCTTGGGAGCCCGTCTGACCCCAGGGCAAAGAGATGCTGGGTCGCCAGAGCCGCCGCGGAGAAGTCCCGCCGGGCCTCAGAGCCCAGCAAAGAGGAACCAGGGCGGACGGGCCAAACCCAGCGGCCGGCTCCCGGGGGGGGTGGGTGGTGGCGCTGCGGGGAGTCGCCTGAGCAGCATCACCAGCAGCTGGGAACCCTCCCGGTGCGGGAAGGTTGGCGGGTAAGGCGGGGCTTCCCCGGAAACACTGGGCTGGACCCAGCGGTCCCATGGGTGCTGGAACCAGCCCTGCGGGTGTTCCCAGGCACCCTCCCGCGGGAAGACCGGCTGGAGGGATGGCTCCTGTTGGCACCCACGTCGAGGGAAGCCACCGCCTTCTCTGCGGGGCTCGCCTTTCCTACCTCCCCCAGGAGACAGTCAGGCCAGGAAGCGCCCCAGCCCACGACCGCCCGCAGCAGAGCAGGATTCCCTCCCCGGCGGCCACCGCTGTCAAGGGACGGGGAAGACTTTGTTACCCCACCGCGCGCCACCGCGGAATGGTGCACAGACACCTCCAGACGCCACTTGCCCCAAGACGGCCGCCCGCCCCGCTCTGCCCACCTCTCCCTGGACGCTGCCGGGTGGGCGCGGCCCTGCTTCCCCACGACCCCCCAGACGCGCCCCGAGGCACTTTCGCAGCACAGTGGAGTGGGAAGGGCGGGGCGGCCCCTCGACGGCGCCGAGGCGAGAGCGGCTCACGGGGCTTCCCGGGCCCTGATCTCAGGGGACGCCTGTCCGCCTCGTCCCCGGGGGAAGACAGTGACCACCGGTCTGCAAAGGAAGGGGACTCGGCGCATGCCCCGCAGGGCCGGCCCAGGACTCGCAGGCGCGGAAGGCGGTGCCGAGGCGGGGGCGGGGCGTGGAGGGACAGCCCTAGTCTCCGCCCGCCGGGGCCCACAGCTGCCTCGCTCCCCGCCTCCGCTTCGGTCGCTCCTCGTAAGCTCCAGGCGCCCACGGGAAGCCCCGCCCAGCCCCCCCTATCCGTCCTCCTCTTCGCCTGTCCTCGCCAATGACCATGCTCAGATTGCACGGAATTCCCGCCCCTCGCCCTTGACTGACGCTCCTGCTGCCCAGTGGACGACACCCCGTCGCGTGCGCGCCGCTGCGGCCCTGCCGGGTGTGGCGCGGCGCTCTCAGGCTCCTAGGCGTTCCCGGGGCGAGACCCAGGGCGCTGGCCGCAGAGTCGCCGGTGCACATGCAACAGTGCCGCCTTGTGTTTTGGGTGTGGACCTGCGCTTCTCTAAGCGTTCCATTCCCGAGAAGGGGCGAGAAACGTCCAGAGGTCGTGGCACCTGCCCGCCGCTGCCGGGGCGTCGGCCGTGGGCGCAAGTGAAGCGCCCCGGGAGCGCGGCGCGACGTCCGTGCCTTCCGAGGGCGGCCCGGGTGTCGCCGCGGTGCGCGCGGGAGGGCGCGGCCGTGGGCATTTCCGCGCTTGCGCGGGTTCCTGTCCCGCCCCGGCCCCGGCCCCTCCCTCTCGTGGCCCCGCAGTAGACGCAGCCCCTCCCTCCCGCGGTGCAGCGCAGCCAGGGCTCTGCTCCGGGAGTCGTGGAGTCCATCACCGCGGAGCGTTATCTCAGCGGACCCACGCGGTGTCCTCCGCTGGGGTGGGCCGAGTACCCTCCGCCTCCCGCCCGCGAGATCCATCCCAGCCCTTGGCGGGGGCCCGTGGTTCTTCCCGCTCATGGCCACGGAACGGTCCACGCTCGCGGAGCCGCAGGCTGAGCTTTTGCTGGTGAGGGACAAGGTCGTGGTTTCCCGTGGCTGGTGGCCCTCACGGAGGAGCCTGCTGGGAGCACGCCCGTGTAGGGTTTCCTGTCATCGGGTTGCCACGCCCATCTTGAACGCTCGAGTCCACGCAGAAGTGTAGAAGTGGATGTGTAGCTTTATTTGTAATTCTCTTTCTTTCTTCCTTTCTTTCCTTCTTTCTTTCCTTTTCTTTCTTTTTGAGTCGGGGTCTCACTCTGCGCCCAGTCTGGAGTGCAGTGGCGCGATGAGGGCTCACTACAGCCTTGACCTCTCCACCCCAGCGAGGGCTTCAACCTCCAGCCTCAGCCTTCCGTGTAGCTGGGACTACAGGCGCACGCCACCACCATGTCCGGCTAATTTTTTACTTTTTGTAGAGATGGGGTCTCGCTTTTTCGCCCAGGTTGGTCTGGGATTCCTGGGCTCAGGTGATCCACCCCAGCCTCACAAAGTGCTGGGATTCTGGGCACCGGGCACCGGCCGCCGCGCCCGGCTTGATGTGTAGTTTCAATAGAAACCACCAAGGTCTTCAGGGTGGCCTGTGCATCACTTTACACATACTCAAGCGAATCATTGAGAGGTGTTTGAGGCCGGGCGCGGTGGCTCACGCCTGTGATCCCAGCACTTTGGGAGGCCGAGGCGGGTGGATCGTTTGAGGTCAGGAGTTTGAGACCAGCCTGACCAACATAGTGAAACTCTGTCTCTAATAAAAATACAAAATTAGCCGGGCGTGGTGGCGCCCTCGCCTATAATCCCAACTACTCAGGAGGCTGAGGCAGGAGAATCGCTTGAACCCAGGAGGCAGAGGTTGCACTGAGCCGAGATCGCACCACGGCACTCCAGCCTGGGTGATAGAGCAAGATTCTGTCTCAAAAAAAAAAAAAAAAAAAAATAGTTTTTGAAACAACTTGAAGTAAGTTATCCCATGTATAAAAAAGCATAAAGTTATTTATACTATTTTTCTGTGCAATCACCCACATAATTAACCAAGTTAAGACCCATTATGCGGCCGGACGCGGTGGCTCGCGCCTGTAATCCCAGCACTTTGGGAGGCTGAGGCGCGTGGATCACGAGGTCAGGAGTTCGAGACCAGCCTGGCTAATATGGTGAAACCTCGTTTCTACTAAAAATACAAAAATTAGCTGGGCGTGGTGGCGTGTGCCTGTAGTCCCAGCTACTCGGGAGGCTGAGGCAGAAGAATCGCTTGAACCCGGGAGGTGAAGGTTGCAGCAAGCCGAGATGGCACCACTGCACTCCAGCCTGGGTGACACAGTGAGACTCCGTCTCAAAAACAAAAACAAAAAAAACCGTTATGCTACACGTTTTGTAGTGATTTTGTTTTGTTTGTTTTAGCTTTTTTATAATTTCAACTTTTTTGTTTTTGAGATAGAGTCTCACTGTTGTCGCCCAGGCTGAGTGCAGTGGCACCATCTCGGCTCATTGCAACCTTTGCCTCCCAGGCCGAAGGGATCCTCTCACCTCTCACCTGGGTTGGTCAGGCTGGTCTCAAATTCCTGACCTCAGTGATGCACCAGCCTCGGCCTCCCAAAGTGCTGGGATTACAGGCATGAGCCACCGCGCCCGGCCTGATGTACTTTAAACTTTTTTTTTTCTTTTTTTGAGACAGAGAGTTTCACTCATGTTGCCCAGGCTGGAGTGCAATGGCGTGATCTCAGCTCACCACAACCTCCACCTCCTGGGCTCAAGTGATTCTCCTGCCTCAGCCTCCCGAGTAGCTGGGATTACAGGCATGTGCCACTGCACCGGGCCTCCATTTGATGTACTTTTAAAGCATTATTATTTCTACCTTGCATTTACTATGAACACAGCCTTGAACGTGCATCCATCTCTCTCTAGAATAATTACCTGTAAGTGGAATTGCTGGGTCGAGATATATGTACATTAAAAAAAAATTTTTTTTTTTTTTTTTGAGACAGGATCTCAGTCTCTCGCTCAGGCTGGAGTGGAGTGGCTCGATCACAGCTCACCACCGCCTCAACCTCCTGGGCTCAAGTGATCTTCCTATTTCAGCCTCCTGAGCTGCTGGGACCACAAGTGTGTGCCACCATCCCTGGCTTTTTTTAGAAAACTTCTTTTTGTACAGACAGGGTCTCACTGTGTTGCCCAGGCTGGTCTTGAACCCCTGGGCTCAAGTCCTCCCTCCTTGGCCTCTCAAAGTGCTGGTTTTACAGATGTGTCCCACCTTGTGTGGCCTGCATTTAAAATTGTAAGAGACACTAGGGAATTGCCTCCCCAAAAGACCCTACCTTTGATACTGTCCGTCCCTCGCATTGTACCCTCAGCGTTTACACCACAGCCTCACCAGCACCTTTTGGGCTAACAGCTTTTTAGGTAGCTGAAAATTAGATGGGAGAACTGTAGCTTTTCGCTTTTTCCTTCTTCCCTGTTTCCTAGTCCTGTTCCCCTCCCTCCCAAAGGGGTCATTTAAAATGTGGTGTCATTTGGAATGTGTTTGTTCAATTGTATTTTAGTTTTCTGAGACAGGGCCTCGCTTTGTCACCCAGGCTGGAGTGCAGTGGTGTGATCATAGCTCACGGCAGCCTTGATGTCCCAGACTCAAGTGATCCTCCCACCTCAGCTTCTGGAGTAACTAGGACTACAGGCATGTGCCACCACGCCAGCTAATTTTATTTTTTTGTAGAGACGAGGTCTCACCCTGTTGCCCAGGTTGGTCTCCTATTTCTGGCTTCAAGCGATCTGCCCGTCTCGGCCTCCCAAAGTGCTTGGATGACAGGCGTGAGCCACTGCCCTGCACCTGTGGACTTTTTGTGTGTATGGTTTTGCCCACCGTAACTGTCCCTGTGCTGCATTCCTATTCTGCTGACTGCTTCCGTCATTCAACAGGGTTTCTCAGCTCTTTGTCTGTGGCCCTGGAGACATACAGTTGACTCCTGTGCTCCTGCAGAGGATTTCAGAGCTTGGATGCAACACATTTGATCATTCCCACCCTGAGTGATGCAACCCCAGGGCTTCAGCTCCTGGTGTGCCACAAACCATGCCACGAAGGCCATGGCACGGAATGTGGCCTTAGCGAGAAGGGAGAATTGCTCTTGCTGACGTATCAAGGGGTAGGATTGCTGGGTTCAAGAACACTGATGCTTCATTTTCTTATGTTTGTTCTGTTCTTTTTTTTTTTTTTTTTTTTGAAAGAGTCTCACTCTGTCACCCAGGCTGGAGTGCAGTGGCACAATCTCGGCTCACTGCAACATTCACCTCCTGGGTTTAAGCAATTCTCCCACCTCAGCCTACCGAGTAGCTGGGATTACAGGCGTGAGCCACGACGCCCAGCTAGTTTTTGCATTTTTAGTAGAGACGGGGTTTCACCATGTTGGCCAGGCTGGTCTTGAACTCCTGACCTCAAGTAATCCCCCCGCCTCGGCCTCCCAAAGTGCTGGGATGACAGGCGTGAGCCACCGCGCCTGGCTCCTTTCCCATTTTCTAAGGGACAGTCAGTCTCCTCCATACCATTTGTCACACAGCCTTTCCCCCATGATGGCACTGCCATACTCCCGCTAAATGCGCAGGCATCTGTGGTCTCCTCTGCACTTGTCCTTCCAGGGAACAATGCAGTGGGCTCCTTGCTTTGCATCTCGCCATACCTGGTGCACCTGCCAGCTCCCTCAGCAGGACCTTGCAGACAGTTTCAGTCATTCTTGGGCATTTTCTTCTCCATGTGAAGTTTCCCATCATCTTGTCCCGGACCATTAGACACCCACATCCCTGGCTTCCTGGGACTCTGGTGGCGTGATGGGAAGAGCCCACTTCTCAGCATTGCTTTTTTCAAGAGGATCTCATTCTTAGTCCAGGCGGCAGGAATGGTTTCCCCTGCTGGCCTCAGCTCTGTTGGCAAGGGATACCTGCAGTCTGGGGCCTGGAGTTGGAGCGCTCCAGACACGGTCCCTTCCTTCCGGGAGTTTCTTTCTCGTGGGTGAGCCAGAAGCAAACACCTCATCCCACAGTTCTGAGGGCCTGGGTGGGGCCATCGTCCTGGTCCAGGTAAGAGACCATGGAGTCTGGCCAAGCACGTTGGCTCCTGCCTGTAATCCCCGCACTTTGGGTTAGGGTTAAGGCAGGAGGATCACTTGGCTCCAGCAGTTCAAGACCAGTCTGGGCAACCTAATAAGGCCCCATCTCTACAAAAGAAAAAAAAAGTTATCCAGGCATGGTGACGTGTGCCTGTAGTCCCAGCCGATTGGGAGGCTGAGGCAGGAGCATCTCTGGAGCCCAGGAGTTCGAGGCTGCAGTGAGTGTTGATCATGCCACTGCATTCCAGTCTGGGCAACAGAGCAAGACCCTGTCTCAATTAAAAAAAAAAAAAAAAGCTGGGCGTGGTGGCTCACACCTGTAATTCCAGCACATTGGGAGGCTGAGGCGGGCAGATCACCTGAGGTCAGGAGTTTGAGACCAGCCTGACCCACATGGAGAAACCCTGTCTCTACTAAAAATACAAAATAAGCCAGGCATGGTGGCACATGCCTGTGATCCCAGCTACTCGGGAGGCTGAGGCAGGAGAATCGCTCGAACCCGGGAGGCAGAGGTTGCGGTGGGCCAAGATCGTGCCATTGCACTCCAGCCTGGGCAATAAGAGCGAAACTCCATCTCAGAAAAAAAAAAAGACAGTGGAGTCCTAGATGGCGAGGGTAGCAATGGAGAAACCCACTTCAATTTCTTTGAGCCAACGGTTGGAAGGATTCCCGTGGGAAGGTCAGGAGGGAGAGGAGCCAACAGGTGGAACTCCAACAGTTCCCCCGTCCTCACCTTGTAGGGCTGCAAGATTCCTTGGTGCCTGTCTGGGCTCCAGGGCCCCCACCCACCCCTGCAGGCTTATGTGCGGATCAGCAAGAGGCACTCTGCTCTCGGGGCAGGTACTCGGCTGGAGGCGAGGACACGGGAGGGATTTCCGCCCTCTCGCTCCCCAGGAAGATGTCCTTGTGCAGAGAACAGCCTGCACGACCTACTAGGGCACCCAGGATTAGGCTGTATCCTCCGTCTGCCCAAACTGGCTACAGAAAGTTCATTTTAACGCCCACTAGAGAGTGAGGAGACTGTAGGTGCAATTTCTTTTTTCTTTTTTTTCTGAGACAGATGAGTCTTGCTCTGTGGTCCCAGGCTGGAGTGCAGTGGTGTGATCTTGGCTCACTCAAACCTCCACCTCCCAGGTTCAAGCCAGATTCTCCTGCCTCAGCCTCCCGAGTAGCTGAGATTACAGGCATGCGCCACCATGCCCAGCTAATTTTTTAATATTTTTAGTAGAGACGTGGTTTCACCCTGTTGGCCAGGCTGGTCTCCAACTCCTGACCTCAATTGATCCACCCACCTCAGCCTCCCAAAGTGCTGGGATTATAGGCGTGAGCCACTGCACCCGCCCTGTAGGCAGATTATTATTATTATTATTTTCTGAGATAGTTTCTCTCTGTAGACTAGGCTGGAGTGCAGTGGCATGATCTCGGCTCACTGCAACCTCTGTCTTCCGGGCTCAAGCAATTCTCCTGCCTCAGCCTCCCAAGTAGCTAGTATTACAGGTGTGTGCCACCACACCCAGCTCATTTTTGTATTTTTAGTAGACAGGGTTTCACCATGTTGGCCAGGTTGGCCTTGAACTCCTGACCTCAGGTAATCCGCCCGCCTCGGCCTCCCAAAGCGCTCGGATTACAGGCGTGAGCCAGGGCGCCCAGCCATACACGAATTTTTTTGAGACAGTCTTGCTCTGTTGCCCAGGCTGGAGTACAGTGGTGTGATCTCAGCTCACTGCCATCTCTGCCTCCTGAGCTCAAGCGATCCTCCCACCTCAGCTGGGATTAGAGTGTGCCGCCACGCCTGGCTAATTTTTAAATATATATATATATATATATATATATTTTTTTTTTTTTTTTTTTTTTTTCTGAGACGGAGTCTCGCTCTGTCACCCAGGCTGGAGTGCAATGGCGTGGTCTCGGCTCACTGCAACCTCCGCCTCCCGGGTTCAAGCGATTCTCCTGCCTCAGCCTCCGAAGCAGCTGGGATTACAGGCACCAGCCAGCATGCCCGGCTAATTTTTGTATTTTTAGTAGAGACGGGGTTTCACCATGTTGGCCAGGCTGGTCTCGATCTGCTGATCTCATGATCCGCCCGCCTCGGCCTCCCAAAGTGCTGGAATTACAGGCGTGAGCCACTGCGCCCAGCCAATTTTTAGTTTTTAATTTTTGTAGAGGCGGTTTTTCGCCATGTTGTCCAGGTCTCAAATTCCTGGGCTCAAGTGATCCGCCCACCTCCGCCCCTCAAAGTGCTGAGATCACAGGCGTGAGCCACGGCACTCCGCCGCAATTCCTGACTTGTACTGCCCCAGTGGTGTTACAGCCTCGAACCCAGTTTCCAGACCTAAGTCACCGCCGGGATCCAGAGTCCCATGATGGAAAGGGAGGCTAGGTTCCCCTGGGAAGGACCTTGCACCATTGCTGCAAGTGCACCCCAGAAATCGTCCCAAGCTTTTCTCAAAGGGACCTGCAGCCATTTATAAAAGCGACATATCATCCTGGAAAACAGGTGCGCTCGAGCAGGATTTCCTCCCGTCCTTCCTGTCAAAGGACGGGAAGACTTTGTTACCCCACCGCGCCCCACCTGCAGAATGGTGGACAGATACCTCCAGATGCCACTTCCCCCAGGACGCCCGCCTGCTCTGCGCACCTCTCCCCGGATGCTGCCCCGTGGGCGGGTGGGGGCGGCCCTGCTTCCCCACGACCCCCAGACGCACCCGGAGGGACTCTTGAGCACAGTGGAGTGGGAAGGGCGAGGTGGGGCGGTGCCCAGGCGACAGCGGCTCATGGGAGGCGGCGCCCGAGACGCAGCTGGTCGGGACGGTGCGGGTCAGGGTGGGCGGAGCGGGGCTAGAGATGCCCCGGGGTTTCCCAGGCCGTGAGTCTCCGTGGAGATTTCTCCTCGACCTCTTCCCCGCGGCAATGTGCGAACCCTGGGTCTCCAGGAAACGGGGATACGGGGCATGGCTCCCAGCAAGGCCTGGTCCAGCCTCTCCGGTAGGGGAATGGGTCTCCCCCTCCGGCCTCCCGGGTTGACAAAGGAACGCGGGCCCAGATCCCCGTATGGCGCTTCACCGCCGGGGCCTCTAGCCTAGAAGGAGGCACGGAGCGCGTGTCCGAGACCCGTGCAAGCTCAGGGACACTCTCGCGGTCGCCGGGAGGCCCACCTAGGGTACTTTCCTTTTTTCCACTCTCAGAAATATACGTCTGTCACAGTTAACGGCAAAGCCTAGGGCAAGAGTTCTACGCCCAAGATGGCCAGCCGGAAGCGGGCTTCTCGCGACCATGTGGCGAAGCCCCATTCGTCAGCTGGCCACCCGCGGCCCTGGTACCCGGTCACCTCTCTGATCTGCGCATGTGCCGGGCTACGCCCGAGCGCAAGCGCCAAGAGCGGCTGCGTCTATGGTCATGACGTCTGACAGAGCGTCCACCCGTCTTCGCCAGGACTCTATGGTTCTTACGCGCGCAGACAGACCGCGTATATAAGCCATGCGCAGGCGGAGGAGCGCCTCTTTCCTTTCGGTGTGGTGAGTAAGCGCAGTTGTCGTCTCTTGCAGTGCCGTTGCTGGTTCTCACACCTTTTAGGTCTGTTCTGGTCTTCCGTTCCGACTCTCTCTTTTTCGTTGCAGCCACTGAAGATCCTGGTGTCGCCATGGGCCGCCGCCCCGCCCGTTGGTGAGTCTTGAATCCGTGTACTTTCACTGCTGGGAAACGGGCGGGGAAAGAAGTGCCTATGGCCGCTGAAAACAATTGTGGGGTGGAGCCTTCCCCGTGCGGCGGCCCTGTCTTGGGAACTGACCCTATGTTTTACACCTCCCGGCTATTTTTTAGTCAGCAATATTACTGTCTGTTCCTTCTTTCCCGTGTCGGTGTGGAAGCGACGGTTCCCTCATATCTCTGCCTGTGTCCTGCAAGCTCACCGCATTTTCGGGCGCTCGATACGCTCTTGGGGCCTTTGTGTGCGTTCTCTGTCTTATTTCCGGGCGACGTGCCGCGTGCGTTGTCGGACGTGAAGGGCAGTCCGGGAAAAACGGGTGCGGCCGCCTCCTGTGTCCTACAGGGGGCGCCAGACGCATTTCCACTCGGCTCGGAGGTGGATTTAGTGCCACGTGCCCGAAAGTCTTAAATTGGGTGACCTGAGCTGTGCAGTGATAATGCGGCGATTTTGTAGTACGCAGTGTCTTGAAGAGAGAATTTTTAACTAGGAAAGTTTGTTGCAAAGTGTTTATAGGAAGCGTAAGACAAAGTAACGGAAGATGGTGGCTGTTGTTTCTAGTCTTGGGTGTTCTCTGTGTTGCAGCAGCCAACTGTTGCTTTGTAGTTTATTTCCCCGAATGGAAACGGTTTAGAAGTGGACGTGCATTCCCCACCCTTTTCCCGTCCCTCGTTTGGGTTGTTCCTTGAGGGGCAAAGTGCCTGTTGGGCTTTCTGTGAACCTCACCTAACCTGTGTTTTTTCACTCCCCTGCAGTTACCGGTATTGTAAGAACAAGCCGTACCCAAAGTCTCGCTTCTGCCGAGGTGTCCCTGGTAAGTAGTGGAAGAGCCCCTGCACTGGTTGGCTCTGCGGACTCAGCGTCCGTCTGTGACACCCCCTGCATACTTACCCAATCCTTTTAGATGCCAAGATTCGCATTTTTGACCTGGGGCGGAAAAAGGCAAAAGTGGATGAGTTTCCGCTTTGTGGCCACATGGTGTCAGATGAATATGAGCAGCTGTCCTCTGAAGGTAAGGCAGGATTCTTTGTTCGTCACCCCCCAGTCCTTCCTCCGTGCTCCCTCAACCCCACCCACATACACCTGCACTGGAATTGGGAGTTGATGAAACATGAGCCTTACAAAACTCAGCCAACACAATTCCCCCGAGCTGGAGATAGTCGTGGTGAATGTTTCTCTATTATCTTCTCTCACTTTGCTGCTTTTCTTCTCCCTACCTAGCCCTGGAGGCTGCCCGAATTTGTGCGAATAAGTACATGGTAAAAAGTTGTGGCAAAGATGGCTTCCATATCCGGGTGCGGCTCCACCCCTTCCACGTCATCCGCATCAACAAGATGTTGTCCTGTGCTGGGGCTGACAGGTGAGCTTGGTCTGGGCCTTTTAAGGCAGTTGGAGTCTCTACATTATTAGGCTTGCATTATTTTATCAGAGCATAGAGGTGGCCCCAGTGACTCAGCCACTATGGCTACTAGAAAAGCCAGGCTGGCAAGTGACTTTCAGTGGTCACTCAGGACCCCTTCCTGTGGACTGTTGCAGATACAAACAAAGCATGAGTAAGTCTTAGCAAGCTCTTCCCCACAGGTTAGGGGAAACACTGGTGATGGGAGTAGCTCTTCTTGCTTTTAGCTGAATGACAACCATCTTGCCAGCAGGTAGCTGAAGCTGGCAGAGGAGCCCAGTGGCGCCTTTTCAGTGGTTCTTGGGATGCTCCGCAGCCAATTAAGCCGACTGAGTTCCTTTCCTCATGGGGACCCAGTGTGCAATGGCTGCACACAGCAGCTTCCTTGGTAGTGTACGCAGCCTGTTGGTTGTATGGGTTGCTCTAAGGGACCTTGGAGACAGGCCTTTCCGGTGGATGTTCGTGTTTCTGACCTTGCACTACCCCAATGTAGGCTCCAAACAGGCATGCGAGGTGCCTTTGGAAAGCCCCAGGGCACTGTGGCCAGGGTTCACATTGGCCAAGTTATCATGTCCATCCGCACCAAGCTGCAGAACAAGGAGCATGTGATTGAGGCCCTGCGCAGGGCCAAGTTCAAGTTTCCTGGCCGCCAGAAGGTATGTAGTGCTGCAGCCCCCTTCTCCCACCTTTCTTTGCCCCAGGCCTCCTGACTCAGTTCTTTCCATTGCTCCGTAGATCCACATCTCAAAGAAGTGGGGCTTCACCAAGTTCAATGCTGATGAATTTGAAGACATGGTGGCTGAAAAGCGGCTCATCCCAGATGGCTGTGGGGTCAAGTACATCCCCAATCGTGGCCCTCTGGACAAGTGGCGGGCCCTGCACTCATGAGGGCTTCCAATGTGCTGCCCCCCTCTTAATACTCACCAATAAATTCTACTTCCTGTCCACCTATGTCTTTGTATCTACATTCTTGACGGGGAAGGAACTTCCTCTGGGAACCTTTGGGTCATTGCCCTTTCACTTCAGAAACAGGTTGACAACTCAGCCCTGCTCATGAGGCAGCAAACCCTGCAAAGGGCTGGGACTGGTGGCCTTATGTCAGTTGTCTACTCTGGAGCTTGACTTGGACCTCCCCAGGTCCTAGGCAGTAGGTTGAAAAACACTGAAGTGCTTTTCATGAAGCACAGCTGCAGCAAAGCCTTGCAATCCCAGGCTGGGGTCAGCCTACAGTTGTGTTGCTTATTACAACACATGCGGACCAAGAGGGGCTTGTGGGCTAGAGGCTGACCAGCAGCGTTTATTTAGCAAGGGTAGGTGTGCATCACATTGGGCTTGTTCTCACCCATCTGGTTTGGCCATTCCTCCTTGGTGGGAGTCATCCAGGTACTGCTGATGTCACCTGCGATTTGCCCCATTTCCTATCTCTAGCAACCTCCTAGGCCCCATGCCCCCACCCCTTCTAGAGCCTGCATTCCCAGGGCCTTCACCACCTGACCAAAGGTCTAGGCTAACCTTTGGTCATTTGTAACAAAAAGACCTCGGAACAGACACGTGTGTGGCATGGTTTGGCCTGGGGATCTTAGATGTCTGACCTGAACTATTGTAGAACAGCGCTGGCTTTTGGGGGAGCAGCAAAAATGAGAGGAGTGCTAGGTGGGTGGCCTGAGCATCTGTATCCAGGGACAGAACTCCAAAGGCTTTTGGTCCCAGAGCTGGGGTATGTTGGCCCCAGCCCCCAGCCTGTGGCTCCCAAAAGGCCTCTGGTTTTTTGTAATCTCAGTTTACAGCCATTTCTTAGGTTTTTAATTACCTTTATTTTGCCAAACATACCTGGGAATACCTTTTATTTTTTTTTTACCTTGGGGTGAGGTTCCAAACCATAAATGTGATTATAGTTAACACATGACCCTTCTAGCGTCCCAGCCAGTGTTTTTCCTGACCTCTGTTCTTTGGAGAGGAGGATGGAAGGGAGGGGTCCGGCACGCTGCTGGCATTTTGCTGTGTCCTGCAGCCCCTTTCCGGGGCACCTGGGTTCACACAGCTTTTTAGCTTACATAACTGGTGCAGATTTTCTGTGTGGAGATGTTGCCTTGACCAGCCTTGGCTGGACTTTACCAGGCATGCAGAAGCCTGTGCCAACACAGACTACAGCACCCAGGAGGTGCGAGTGTGGCTGCTCAGCGGTTATAACAGGCCTGACTGCATTGTTCACCGGATTACAATGAACCGAAATGTTTCCCGGTGTTTGCTGGTTTCAGGGAAGGAGTTTGATATAGCAGATTAACCACCCTCCTTGTAGCTATTGGGGCTTAATGGTTTCCTGGTGATTCTTACCAATCCACAATAAACACGGCCCATTGGCGTATCTGCTGCACAAGTGTCCTATCTCACCAATCTGGGTTTTTGTTCTCAGTAACTTTCCTTCTTGTCATACAACATCTTGATTCCTCTTTCTGAGCCCTCCCTTCCCCTACCCCAACCCAGAGCCCACTTTGTCTCCACTCCTGATACTACACTACCTGGCAGGTGGCATGAGTGCAGGGCCCCTGGCTTCCTCTCCTAATCTAGGCACAAGCCCAACCAAAGAACAAGAGCCAAATCAAACAAGGCAGGCAGGGGTGGACTACAGTCACAGGGCAACTGTAGTTGAAGCCCCCCAGCCCCAGGGCTGGATGGACGGGGGAGGCTGGGGTTTAAGTCCCAAAAGGCAGCAGGCCCTGGGGGGGTAGGGGGACGCTCAGGCGGCAGGGCACAGCTGAGGGGACAGGAGTGATAGCAGCAACAGAACAGTGAGGCTGAGAGGCTGGACGCTGTGCGCCTGGCTCAGCTTCAGCTCCACCTCCACGGGGTAGTGGTCACTGATGTTGAGGGCCTGGGAATGGGTGGTGGGGCAGTGTCAGTGCCCGGGGCCGAGGGGCTTCCCTGTGACCCTGCTGCTGCCCTCCCTCCTCATGCCAGCCCCTTCCCTTCACCTCCTCCTCGGTGAGCTGGAAGCTCGTGGGGAAGTCAAAGGCAGCCGCAGTGTGCAGCAGACTCCGGCAGCGCTCCCCGTGCAGCACGATGCGGTCATAGGTGCAGTGGGTGCTGGCCCGCACTGTGGTGTCCTCCCCGTCGGCAATCACCCAGTGGAAGCCTGGCTCAGTCCGCAGCTCCAGCTTGTCCAGGCGCTTTTTGGTCAGTGAAGCACAGTCAGCATTGAAGTCCCCGAGCAGGATCACGTCCTAGAGACACAGCAGCCATCAGGCTGGCCGCTGGGCCGCCCTATCCTTGTCCCTCCTGTACAAACTGCCCAGGCCTACCTTGCTCTGCCAGTGCTGGGAGACCTCCAGAAACACATCGTAGAGGGCGTTCAGCTCCTTCTCTACGGCCTTAGGAGTGGTGTGCAGCGGGACCAACACCAGGCTGGGAAGGACTGCAAGGCCCAGGGACCGAGGGCTGCCATCCACTCCTGGACCTTCTCCCCCTAGCCCGTCTGGGTGAGGAAGCCCCCAGTGGAGCCAGCCAGAACTCCCCTTCTGCTCCCACATACCAAGCCCACCCTTCCCTTCCTACCATTGCTGGGCAAAGAGAACTGGGCCACAAATGGCTCCCGGGCAAAGACGTCATCCTCATCGTTGTACACGTAGGAACTCAGGACCTGTGTTTTGTGTGACCTGGGAGGACAAAGGGATGGGCAGCAGTGGCCCCACGTCTTTGATTTTGGCTTGCAAGTGCCAAACGGCGCTCAGGGAGGGGCCCTCCACTAACAGCGGCAATGTGGGCACAGCCCTCCCAACCTGTCTCTAGAACTTTCAAAAATCAGACATAATTCATATGCCATAAAATTCACCTGCTTCAAGTATACAACACGGTTCTTTTGTACATTCATAAGGCTGTGCAACTATTGCTACAATCAATTTTAAAACATTGGTATCCATTACCCCTAATAAAAACATAACATCCATTACCAGTTACTCTCCATTCTCCCCTCCCCCCAGCCCCTGCAACCATTAATGTGTTCTCTATCTTGTACATTTGCCTATTCTGGATATTTCATATGAATGAAATCAGCTCATCAATGTTTTCTGTGTTCGTCCATATGCTGTGGCACGTCTGTGCTTCATTCCTCTTTCTGGCTGAATAATATTCCACGGACTGGGTATAGTACATTTTGACATTTGGACACTTTGATGTCATTCTTTTCTTTTTTTTTTTTTTTTTGAGACATGGTCTCACTCTTGCTCAGGCTGCAGTGCACTGGCACAATCATAGCTCACTGCAGCCTTGAAGTCTTGGGTTCAAGTGATCCTGCTGCTTCAGCCTCCCAAAGCGTTGGGATTACAGGCATGAGCCACTGTACCCTGCCTACCCAGTAATTTTGGAGCACATACCAGATGTCATATCATTTTATTTATATAGAGAATCAGTTCTCCTTTCCTGCAGCCTCCCTTGCCCTCTGGATCCTGACTCCAAAGGGCTCCCTGCCAGCCTGTCCTCCCAGGGACTTAGAAGATCGGGTCTACCCAAGGCCCATAAGTGGTCCCCACGGAGCCTCTTCCCAGGAGCTGCAGCCCTTGCTGGCCACTTTCATAGAGGGGGCCAGCCACACCCTGAGACCCAGCAGCTCCCACAGGAGAGAGGAGGAGGGACCCCACATTTGTGCTTATAGAAGGAAGGCCTCCTGCTCTATGGACACTCCGGCGGGGGTCGAGGATGGGAAGAGCCCAGAATAAAAGGTGTTGAGAAGAGAAAGCATGCAAAGCAGGTGAGGCTGTCCCAGGATGGGGGGCCTGTGGCCCCGGGGACTAATGAGCCTACCTCACATTAGGGCCAAGGACCGCCCCCCACCCTGCTGCGCTGCCAGCTCCGTGCTCACCGATAGAAATACACATACGTCTCCATGTAGGTGCTGCGCCCCAGCTGGGGGCTGCTCAGGGTGCTGTAGGGCCCAGAGCCATCAAATCTGCCAAGAAAAGGGGAGGCGGGGTCAGGGCCTCAAGCCTCTGGGTGTGCCCCTGATTAGACCCACAGAATCTTCCTCACCGATTGAGTTCTCGAAGCAGGAGGGGGATGGCGCTGCCAGAAGAGTCCACCACCTCCTGCAGCACCATGATGTCACAGCGAGCCAGTATCTGTGGGACATCAGGAAGGCCAGCCTGACTCAGTGCCAACTGCCCTGAGAGGAGGCAGTGGGCCCAGGGGACTGGCACTGTTCTGGCCAAGAGTGTTAAGGCTCACTGGCTGCAGCCCACAGAAAGCAGTGGGACTGGAAATGCCCCAGGAAAAGACTCATCCCACCCACATGTCACCTGTTTCACAGAGGAGGAGACTGAGGCCAGCAGCAGGCAAACGCCTGCGCTGCATCTCCGTGCCACACCTCTTCTTCTCCCCTCTTCTCTAGAACATACCCCTGGTCAGGCAGGGCTGGGGGCTTTGGGTCATGGTGGTTAGGGGCACGGCTTCCCTGAAGTGATGAACTTACCCGAACTAAGGTGTCCATCACCTGCTCCCTGGCCACCTTGGCCAGCGTCAGCCGCTGGGCATTGAAGGCGCAGATGCGAAAGGCCTGGGCCCCATTGGCCAGGATGAGGAAGAGGAGTGCAGTTGGGTAGTGCATGGCTGTGTGTGGCTGCCGGGGACACCCCAGGAATCCAGGCTGCCCCAGGGTGCGCTCTCACTGGGCTCAGTTCTGGCTCTGGAAGCGCTGAAATATGGAACAGAGAAAGTGGCACTAGCTGCTGCCCAGCACCAGCCTCCCAGTGACCTCCCGAGATCATACCACTGCACTCCAGCCTGGGTGACAGAGTGAGACTCTGTCTCCAAAAAAAAAAAATTGTTTTTGAGACAGAGTCTTGCTCTGTGAAGATCAAGCCAAGATCGCACCACTGCACTCCAGCCTGGGCGACAATAAGACTCCGTCTCAAAAAAAAAGTGAAATCCTACAGTATTTGTCTTTTTGTGACTGGCTCATTTCACTGAGCAAAATGTCCTCAAGGATCATTCATGTTGGAGCATATGTCAGAATTTTTTTTTTTTTTTTTTTGAGATGGAGTCTCACTCTGTCGCCCAGGCTGGAGTGCAGTGGCGCAAACACAGCTCACTGCAAGCTCCGCCTCCTGGGTTCACGCCATTCCCCTGCCTCAGCCTCCCGAGTAGCTGGGACTACAGGCGCCTGCCACACGCCCGGCTAATTTTTTGTATTTTTAGTAGAGATGGGGTTTCACCATGTTAGCCAGAATGGTCTTGATCTCCTGACCTCGTGATCTGCCCGCCTCGGCCTCCCAAAATGCTGGGATTACAGGCGTGAGCCACCGCACCCGGCTGTAGAATTTCTTTCCTTTTCATGGCTGAATCATATTCCATTGTCTAGGCATCTGGGTAGACCACATTTTGTTCATTCATTCATTCATCCATCCATCTGGTTTTTTTTTTTTTTTTTTTTTTTTTGAGACGGAGTTTCGCTCTTGCTGCCCGGGCTGGAGTGCAATGGTGCGATCTCGGCTTACTGCAACCTCTGCCTCCCAGGTTCAAGTGATTCTCCTGCCTCAGCCTCCCAAATAGCTGGGACTACAGGCAGGCTCCACCACGCCCAGCTAATTTTGTATTTTTAGTAGAGACGGGGTTTCTTCATGTTGGTCAGGCTGGTCTCGAACTCCTGACCTCAGGTGAGCTGCCCACCTTGGCCTCCCAAAGTGCTGGGATTACAGGTGTGAGCCACCGTGTCCTTTTTTTTTTTTTTTTTTTTTTTTTTTTAAATAGAGACAAGGTCTCACTATGTTGCCCAGGCTGGTCTTGAACTCCTGGGCTCAAGCAATTCTCCTGCCTCAGCCTCCTAAAGTGCTGGGATTGCAGGAATGAGCCCTGGTGCCGCAGCCTCATGCATCTCTTGACCTCGTGATCTGCCCACCTCGGCCTCTCAAAGTGCTGGGATTACAGGCGTGAGCCAGAGCGCCCAGCCCCTGCTTTCAGTTCTTTTGGGTATATACCCAGAAGTGGAATTGCTGGATCATATGGTAGTTCTAGTTTTAATTTTCTGAGGAACTGTCATATTGGTCTCCATGGTGACTGCACCATTTTACGTTCTCGCCAACAGTGCACAAGCGGTCAAGCTTATTCTTTTATTGTTTATTTATTTGGGACAAAGTCTTGCTCTGTCGCCCAGACTGGAGTGCAATGGTGCCATCACAGCTCACTGCAGCCTCCTGAATTCTATGTTTCCCAGGCTGGTCTCAAACTGCTGGACTCAAGTGATCTTCCTACCTCAGCCTCCCAAAGTGCTGGGATTTTTTTTTTTTTTTTTTTTTTGAGACAGAGTCTCACTCTGTCGCCCAGACTGGAGAGCAGTGGCGTGATCTCGGCTTACTGCAACCTCAGCCTCCTGGGTTCAAGCAACTCCCTGCCTCAGCCTCCCGAGTAGCTGGGATTACAGGCACCCACCACCACGCCCAGCTAATTTTTATATTTTTTAGTAGAGACAGGGTTTCACCATCTTGGCCAGGATGGTCTCGAACTCCTGACTTCAGGTGACCAGCCGGCCTTGGCCTCCCAAAGTGCTGGGATTACAGGTGTGAGCCACTGCGCCCAGCCAGTGCTGGGATATTATAGGCCTGACCCACTGCGCCTGGCCTAGTCTACCTTTTTTTTTTTTTTTTTTTTTTTTTTGAGATGGAGTCTTGCTCTGTCACCAGGCTGGAGTGCAGTGGCGTGATCTTGGCTCACTGCAACCTCTGCCTTCCGGGTTCAAGTGATTCTCCTGCCTCAGCCTCCTGAGTAGTTGGGGCTACAGGCGTGAGCCACTGCGCCCGGCCCCCCCCCTTTTTTTTTTTTTTTTGATAGTCTCATTCTGTTGCTCAGGCTGGAGGGCAGTAATGTGATCTCAGCTCACTGCAACCTCCACCTTCCAGGCTCAAGTGATGCTCTCACCTCAGCCTTCCGAGTAGATGGGACTACAGGTGCATGCTGCCACACCAAGCTAATTTTTTTTTTTCTTTTTTTGAGATGGAGTCTCACTCTGTCTCCCAGGCTGGAGTGCAGTGGCTCGATCTCAGTTCACTTCAACCTCTGTCTCCCAGGCTCAAGAGATTATCCTGCCTCAGCCTCCCGAGTAGCTAGGATTACAGGCGCGTGCCGCCACACCCGGCTAATTTTTGTACTTTTAGTAGAGACAGGGTTTCACCATGTTGGCCAGGCTGGTCTCAAACTCCTGACCTCAAGTAATCCTCCCACCTCAGCCTCCCAAAGTGCTGGAATTACAGGTGTGAGCCACCGCGCCCGGCTACCAAGCTAATTTTTAAAATTTGTTTGGAGAGATGGGGTTTCACCATGTTGTTCCAAGACCCCAGTGCTTTTCGCCTCCATTAGCAACTACAGGAACATCTTCGTTCATCTCTGTCTCCCCACTTGTGAGATGTTCTCTTTAAGATAAACTCCCGGCAGTGAAGGGTGTGTGCATTTTAAAAGGTCTCAGATATGGCCAAATCATCCCCATTGCAACCTGTGATGGGGACTCTTTCCCATGCCCCTGCCACCACTGGGGAGCCCTTCTTGTTCATCTCACCAGCTGGAGCCCCCCTCTCTCAGTTTATCTTTGTCTCACACTCACCTGACCTTGCAGGGCTCGGCTCCTTGCTCCACGCCCTGTCCATGTGGCTTTTGCATCCTGAGGCATGAGTTCCTCTGCTCTGTCTGCCTGCTTTTCTCTATCAACCTGTCACCTTCCCTTCGGGCTCACTTCCTGCCTCTCTGAGGCTCTGTCTGTCTCTGTCTCACTTTCCCTCTCGTCTCTGGTTTCCCTTCTCTGTCTCTCTGTTGCGGTGTCTCTCTCCTGGCTGGGTTTGATGTCTGTTTCTCCCTGACCACCTGCTCTGTCACTCATGCTAGTTTGGGTTCCCTACCCTGGTGCCTATTCTGGGATATACATGGGCATGTGGGCAGCCCTGGGCTGGCACAGGCAGCCTTGGAGGCTCTGGCGTCAGGGACCCCCATGAGGGCTACCAGTAAGAACCAGAGAGAGCGACGGTTCCTGGCTTCAGCCCCAAAGCCTGGCTGTCAATATCAGCCTTGGTGGGAGCCCTAGGCTTCCCTCTCCCTCCCAAACCCTCCCCAGGCAGAAGGCAACTTCCTCCCTTCTTCCGTCTCCCCAGGGGGCTCCCATACCTGCTCAGACCAGCTTGTCACCAAGTCTGCCTCATCCTTAAGTGGATCGCGATACCCCAGAAGAGCAGCTCCTGCCTGAATAGGGCTAGGAGGGGAAAAAAAAGAGGAAGAGGCTGTGTTCCTGAGCCACCCGGCCAGGAAGGGCCTGGCTGGGCCGGACGCCCCACCCTTGCCAACAGGCAGGCCCGCCCCGTCTCCGCCCGGCCGCCAACAAGGAGGACGAGCACCGGGCCTGGGAACTGCTGACCTGCCCGCCCACCTTCCCACCCAGACCCCGCCTTCCCAGGCCAGCGGGACATGACAGACCTGTGAGTCACTCAAGCCTGGCAGGCCAGCTGTCTCCGCGGCTGAGCAGCAGCAGTCCCTTAATGAGCAGTTACCTGTGCCAAGGGCCTGGGGCAAGGAGGGGCTGGTGCCTGAGTGAGACCCCGAGCTTCGCTCGCCAGGCCCGTCGCTCAGCTCCCGGTCTGGGTCCCCAGTCAGCAGTTGCTGGGGAAGGCGCAGGAGCTGGAAGTCATGCCTGATGCCACGAGACCGGGCACCCCAAGGGCGTGAGTCTTCTGTCCCTGTTGTTGGGTTCTGAGTCCCAGTGTGGCTGCACACTTCTGAGTTAGGGGTGTTTGATGCAAGCGCTCTGGAGACCCAAAGAGAGGGACAGTCCACACATGATCTGGCCATAGTCGTGAAGTCAAGGGAGGACTGAGGATCTGCCCCAGAGAGGAGGAGACCCAGGGAGCTGGCAGTCCAACGTCCTGGGGGTCCTGCAGTGACGCTGTTGGGACGAATGAGGTGCTCGGACAGGGTCTGTGAGCAGGAGGTGGGGCTGAATCCACTCAGCTTCTCATGGGATGGCTGTAGCTAATGGGTTCGACGTGGTGATAGAAGGCTGGACAAATTTTAAAAAATCAATAAATTATGGGCTGGGCGTGGTGGCTCATGCTTGTAATCCCAGCACTTTGGGAGGCTGAGGCGGGTGGATACGAGGTCAGGCGTTCAAGACCAGCCTGGCCAACATAATGAAACCCGTTTCTACTAAAAATACAAAAAATTAGCCTGGCGTGGTGGTGGGCGCCTGTAATCCCAGCTACTCAGGAGGCTGAGGCAGGAGAATTGCTTGAGCCTGGAAGGTGGAGCTTGCAGTGAGCCAAGATCACACCACTGCACTCGCACTCCAGCCCGGGTGACAGTGCGAGACTCCATCTCAAAAAAAAAAAATCAATAAATTATGGTTTAAAAATAAAAAACAGGCCAGGTAGGATGACTCACACTTTGGGAGGAGAGGCGGGCGGATCACCTGAGGCCGGGAGTTCGAGACCAGCCTGACCAACATGAAGAAACCCAGCCTCTACCAAAAATACAAAAATTAGCCAGGTGTGGTGGCTTGCGCCTGTAATCCCAGTTACTCAGGAATCGCTTGAACCTGGGAGGCAGAGGTTGCAATGAGCTGAGATCTCGTCACTGCACTCCAGCCTGGGCAACAGAGCAAGACTCTGTCTCAAAAATAAAAATAAATAAAAATAAAAATAAAAAACTGCCGGGTGTGGTGGCCCATGCCTGTAATCCTAGCACTTTGGGAGGCTGAGGTGGGTGGACTGCCTGAGCTCAGGAGTTCGAGACCAACCTGGGCAACATGGTGAAACCCCATCTCTACTAAAATACAAAAAAAAAAAAAAAAAATTAGCCGGGCGTGGCGACCTGCGCCTGTAGTCCCAGCTACTCAGGAGGCTGAGGCAGGAGAACAGCTTGAACCCGGGAGGCAGAGGTTGCAGTGAGCCGAGATTGTGCCACTGCACTCCAGTCTGGCGACAGAGCGAGACTCCTAAAAAAAAAATAATAAATAAATAAATATAAAATAAAAATAAAAAACTGGCTGCTTAATGCATAGGGGGCTTTCTTTCCAGGTCATGAATATGTTTCAGAACTAGAGGTAGTAGCTGACATTGTGACTGTATCAGATGGTATAAAATACTGTTTCTTGTATTACATATGATACACAATATGTTTGTATATATTGCTGTATATATTGTATATTTTGCCATACAGTAGATTATACATTGCTACATACACATAGTATCATGTAGTACTGTAACTATGTAAAATTGTATATGTGGCTGGGCGGGGTGGCTCACGGCTGTAATCCCAACACTTTGGGAGGCCGAGGCGGGTGGATCAGAGTGTGATGGCGGGCGCCTGTGGTCCCAGCTACTCGGCAGGCTGAGGCAGGAGAATCGCTTGAGTCTGGGAGATCGAGGCTGTAGTGAGCCATGATCCCATCACTGCACTCCAGCCTGGGTCTGGCTGGACCCTGTGTCAAACAAAAAACAGAAACACTAGAGAGACAAAAGGCGAGCGCAGGAGGCTGCCGGGAAGCGGGAGCCCCACGGGGTGACGGCCACTTCCCGCCGCCCCGGGGCTGGCCTCGCTGCCGTCAAGCGGCCCGTGCGCGCTTTGCGACAGTCGGTCGGGCTGGGCACCGGCGCAGGTTCGCTTTCCGGCGGTTGCACCGGGCCGGGGTGCCAGCGCCCGCCTTCCCGTTTCCTCCCGTTCCGCAGCGCGCCCACGGCCTGTGACCCCGGCGACCGCTCCCCAGTGACGAGAGAGCTGGGCCGGGCGCTGCTCCGGCCTGACCTGCGAAGGGACCTCGGTCCAGTCCCCTGTTGCGCCGCGTCCCCTGTCCGTCCGTGCGCGGGCCAGTCAGGGGCCAGTGTCTCGAGCGGTCGAGGTCGCAGACCTAGAGGCGCCCCACAGGCCGGCCCGGGGCGCTGGGAGCGCCGGCCGCGGGCCGGGTGGGGATGCCTCTGCACGTGAAGTGGCCGTTCCCCGCGGTGCCGCCGCTCACCTGGACCCTGGCCAGCAGCGTCGTCATGGGCTTGGTGGGCACCTACAGCTGCTTCTGGACCAGTGAGTGGGCCCAGGCCGAGGCAGGCCCGCCCGGGTACCCATGCCCGGCCGGAGGTGGGACTTAGGGTGGGGGACGCCGCGGCCCCGACCTAGCGGGCGAGCCCTGAGCGCCTGACCTCTCCTTCCCCGCCAGAGTACATGAACCACCTGACCGTGCACAACAAGGAGGTGCTGTACGAGCTCATCGAGAACCGAGGCCCGGCCACGCCCCTCATCACCGTGTCCAATCACCAGTCCTGCATGGACGACCCTCATCTCTGGGGTACCCGGGCCAGTGTGCTGGGCAGCGGGAGGAAAGGCGAGGATTCGGGACGGGCCCAGCCTCGTCAGAACAAACCCCTTCTCGCTGCCTTTTCATGGAGCCCTGGCCCTCCGATTTCCGGGTGTTCTGCCCCAGGGCTGAGACTTGGATTTGTGGCTCCTGCAGCATCCCTGAGGGAGCATGATTTGGAGAGGGCCTTGGGCATGGAGCAGGACCAAGGAACGGCCACAGGGCATATCTTACAGCTCCTTTAACGTCAGGCCTCCAGAACCCTCTGTTCTCTAAACCATCCAGGGCCCCACAGTCTTGGGAAAAATTTGGGGGTTGGACATAGGATATCCTGTGAGGAAGTTCTGGGCCAGGGACTGGAAGCCCAGTGTCCTGGCTTCAGGTTTGCCCCTGGCTGGGCGTGTACCGTTCAGCCCTATTTAGGAGCCTGGTTGCCACACCTAGAGGTTCCTGCTCTGCTGACTTTACAGGAAGTTGCTTGGCTCTGGTAACCAGATGGCCGGGTGGAGGGGTGCCCGGGGCTTCCACTCCTGAACAGAGGGCTTAGACTGTCCTAGAGTTCATGGGGAGCCACCTAGCCACACTGGAGCCCTTCAGAGCTCACCCTGGCTGCTGGGTGGAGAAAGGCCTATAGATGTCACAGGTGGATCCTGGGAGGCCAGGAAGGAGGACTTGGAGCCATCCACTAGCCTAGACTGGGCTGGTTGCAGTGACAGTACAGGGAGAAGTATAGAAGAATGGGCATTGTCCAAGTATGTTGGGGAGGTAGGCAGTCCAGGTGCAGTGATTAGTAAGATGTGGAGGGTGGGGGAGAGGGAGGAGCCAGGGAGAACTGAATGATCTGGCCTAAGGGTCTGAAAGATGCCACTTTGGGCTGTAGGGAAATGGTACTGCTGCTGTCCCTCATTCCCTGAGATGGGGTGAAGGAAGGGCACTCCCTGGGGATATGGGAAGTTGGGGCATGAAGCCTTTCCTGTCCTCTAGGGATCCTGAAACTCCGCCACATCTGGAACCTGAAGTTGATGCGTTGGTGAGGAGGAATGGGCCCCTCGAAGTGGGCCGGGCCGGCCCCACCTGCCTCTGCCCAGATTTGCCCTCCTCCTGCTCTGCCCAGGAGGTGGCGTCCAGCAGTCCAGGCAGGGCATGGGGTGGGGCCCCGCAGGCCCTCCCCTGTGCCTCCCTTCTGCATGCTGATGCTGGGGGCAGGGTGGTGGAGCCGGGTGCAGGGGGCAGGACTAATTGCATCTGTCCCTGCTTAGGACCCCTGCAGCTGCAGACATCTGCTTCACCAAGGAGCTACACTCCCACTTCTTCAGCTTGGGCAAGTGTGTGCCTGTGTGCCGAGGTGAGCTGCTCCTCCAGCGAGTGCAGGGAGGCACTTCTGGGGCAGGAAAGCTGGTGGCCAGTGTCTCTGTTTTGGAGGGACCTATGGGGGTAGGCATCCCGGGAGCCAACATGAGGCCCAGCTCCATCACATGCCAGCAGAGGGGACAGAGGCTGTGGGAGGAGGGATGGGTCCTTGGAGAGTCCTCAACTCTCTGCAACTGCCCAGGGATCGTGTGGACCTGGAGCCTTGGCATTAGAATTCAAGGAGGCATTATCCATACCCCCTTCTCTCAGGGATGTCACTAAGAGACTCATTGAGAACAGTGCGTTGTCATTGGTCCATGGTGGCAGTAGCATGTACCTGCAGGCCAGAGGGTTTTGCTTCTAGGAGAACAAACAGGCTTGTGGGGTGAGAACCCCAGGGGATAGGGGCCATTTTGATCCCTATTCTCCAGACAGGGAGGATCACAGAGATTAAGCTGCTGGCCCAAGGTCATGGGGTAGGAGGTGGCAAAGCCAGGATTTGAATCCAGATTGCTCCTTCCTCTGCAGGAGCAGAATTTTTCCAAGCAGAGAATGAGGGGAAAGGTGTTCTAGACACAGGCAGGCACATGCCAGGTGCTGGAAAAAGAAGAGAGAAAGGTAAGCCAGGCATAGCGGTTCACACTTGTCATCCCAGCACTTTGTGAGGTCGAGGTGAGAGGATCACTCAAGCCCAGGAGTTTGAGACCAGCCTGGGCAACATAGTAAGACCCTGTCTCTTTAAAAATAAAAATATTTTAAACAAAAGAAAGGTAGAAAATATGAGTTGTATGTAGAATATGAAGGTTCTAGAATAATCCTATTAAGAATTTTGGATTCTGGCTGGGCGCGGTGGCTCACGCCTGTAATCCCAGCACTTTGGGAGGCTGAGGCCAGCGGATCACGAGGTCAGGAGATCGAGACCATCCTGGCTAACACAGTGAAACCCCGTCTCTACTAAAAATACAAAAAATTAGCTGGGCGTGGTAGTGGGCGCCTGTAGTCCCAGCTACTCGGGAGGCTGAGGCAGGAGAATGGCGTGAACCCGGGAGGTGGAGCTTGCAGTGAGCCGAGATCGCGCCACTGCACTCCAGCCTGGGTGACAGAGTAAGACTCCGTATCAAAAAAAAAAAAAAAAAAAAGTGCCGGCCATGGTGGCTCCTGCCTGTAATCCCAGCACTCTGGGAGGCCGAGGCGGGCGGATCACGAGGTCAGCAATTCGAGACCAGCCTAACCAACATGGTGAAACCCCGTCTCTACTAAAAATACAAAAATTAGCCGGGCGTGGTGGTGTGTGCCTGTAATCTCAGCTACTTGGGAGACTGAGACGGGAGCATTGCTTGAACCCGGGAGGTGGAGGTTGTGGTGAGCTGAGATCCTGCCATTGCACTCCAGCCTGGGCAATAAGAGCGAAACTCCGTCTGAAAAAAAAAAAAAAAAAGAATTTTGAATTAGCTGGCTGCATTGGTGCATGCCTACAGTCCCAGCTCCTCAGGAGGCTGAGGTGGGAGGATCACTTGAGCCCTCGATTTTTTTTTTCCTTGAGACAATGTCTGTTTCTGTTGTCCAGGCTGGAGTGCCGTGGCGTGATGATGGCTCACTGCAGCTTCTGTTTCCTGGGTTCAAGGGATCCTGTCACCTCAGCCTCCTGAGCAGCTGGGACTAAGGAGTGTGCCCAGCTAATTCTTTTTTTTCGGTAGAGTTGGGGGTCTTACTACATTGCCAGGGCTGGTCTTGAACTCCTAGACTCAAGCGATCCTCCCGCCTCAGCCTCTCAAAGTGCTGGGATCACAGGCATGAGCCATTGTGCCCAACCCAGCCCAGGAATTTGAGGCCAGCCTGAGCAATATAGTGAGACCCCAGGTATAGATAGATAGGTAGATAGGTAGGTAGGTAGGTAGATAGATAGGTAGGTGGATAGGTAGATAGATAGGTAGGTGGGTAGGTAGGTGGGTAGATAGGTAGGTAGGTACCTAGGTAGATAGATAGATAGATAGATACATAGATAGATAGATAGATAGATACATACATACATAGATAAGATAGATAGATTGATTAGATAGATTAGATAGCCAGGTGGGGTGGCTCACGCCTGTAATCCCAGTGCTTTGGGAGGCTGAGGTGGGTGGATCACCTGAGGTCAGGAGTTTGAGACCAGCCTGGCTAATGTGGCGAAACCCTGTCTACTAAAAATACAAAAATTAGCTGGATGTGGTGGCGCACGCCTGTAATCTCAGCTACTCGGGAGGCTGGGGTGGGAGAATCGCTTGAACCCAGGAGGCGGAGGTTGCAGTGAGCTGAGATCATGCCACTGCACTCCAGCCTGGGCCACAGAGGGAGACCTGGTCTCAAAAAAAAAAAAAAGAAATATTTTTGTATTTGACTGTGCTCTCTCATCCAGGTGGTGACATGCTTGTATCTGTGGTTAAGAGATAGCATCTGCCGGGCGCGGTGGCTCATGCCTGTAATCCCAGTACTTTGCGAGGCCGAGGCGGGTGGTTCACCTGAGGTCAGGAGTTTGAGACCAGCCTGACCAACATGGCGAAACCCCGTCTCTACTAAAAATATAAAAATTAGCCGAGGCTGGGCGCGGTGGCTCACGCCTGTAATCCCACCACTTTGGGAGGCCGAGGCGGGTGGATCACGAGGTCAGGAGATGGAGACCATCCTGGCTAACAGGATGAAACCCCGTCTCTACTAAAAACACAAAATTAGCTGGGCATGATGGCAGGTGCCTGTAGTCCCAGCTACTCGGGAGGCTGAGGCAGGAGAATGGCACAAACCCGGGAGGCGGAGCTTGAGGCAGGAGAATGGCGTGAACCCGGGAGGCAGAGCTTGCTATGAGCAGAGATCGCGCCACTGCACTCCAGCCTGGGTGACAGAGCGAGACTCCGTCTCAAAAAAAAAAAAAAGAGATACCATTCTAGTTGCAATGTGGCTGCAGCAGGGCTAGGTGGACATGAGGAGCCCAGTTCAGGGCTGTCACAGTAGCTCCAGCAGCAGATGATTGTGGCTGGGCCTCCCAAGTGTCACGTTGGAGAACCGGAGAAGGGGACTTCTTTGGGATGTACTCTGGACTTGTTGATAGATTAAGTGTAGGTGGGGTGAGGAAGAGAACTCAAAGATGACACCAGGTGTTGGAGCTGAGCCACGGGGAGAAGGGTGCAAAGGGAAAGCAGTGCGGGGGCTGGGAGGGGAGAGGGTGAGTCCTGTTTTGCTTGTGCTGCATCTGAGGAGCCCCTCACCTGTGGAAGGAGAGCAGTCCCAGAGGCAGTGGGGTGTGCAGTTCTGGAACTTAGAAGAATGATCAGGGGGCTGGGTGCAGTGGCTCACGCCTGTAATCCCAGCTCTTTGGGAGGCTGAGGCGGGTGGATCATTTGAGGTCAGGAGTTCAAGACCAGCCTGGCCAACATGGTGAAACCCCGTCTCTACTAAAAATATAAAAAATTAGCTGCGCATGGTGGCAGGCACCTGTAGTCCCAGCTATTCAGGAGGCTGAGGCAGGAGAGTGGCGTGAACCTGGGAGACGGAGCTTGCAGTGAGCTGAGATTGCGCCACTGCACTCCAGCCTGGGCGACAGAGCGAGACTCCGTCTCAAAAAAAAAAAAAAAAAAAAGTATCAGGAATAAAGATACTGGGAATTCAACCACAAAAACCACAAAGTCACGAATACAGAGTGACAGTCTTCAGAGAGAGGGCAGAGGCCCAGGATGGCACAGAGGGAGAGAGAAGCCACCAAGATGGCAGGGAGCCATGGCCAGAGAGAAAAGCAAACCAGGCGCCTGTGGCACCATGGAAGCAGCAGGTGATGCTGGAGAAGCGTTTCCATGCAGTGACAGCTGCCAGAGCCAGATTATTATGGCCTGAGGGCTGGTGGTGCTGCAGTTGGGGGGGAATGGAGACCACAGGGGGGGAATGGAGACCGCAGGGGCGGCAACTCCTCCCAGAGGTTCAGTTGGGAGGAAAAAGAGACGGAAGGGTAACCAAAGGATATTAGAGGTCAAGGAGGGGTTTATTATTTCTAGCTGGTCAAAGTAGAATGTGGTAAAACCCAATAAAGTAACAGCAAATAACAAAGAGGGGCTTTTAATGGAAAGCTGCAGTGCCTGCCCCTCACCTCCCTAGCCCCACTCCTCAGAAGCAGCCCCCTGGAGCGGTTTCTCTTTCTGCTGCTTTTGGAGGCTACTTCTCTCTCTGTAAAGGAACTTCTGTCTCTGTAAAGGAACAAGCAGAGGCCACAGTGTCTTGGCAAATGACCGTGGCATCGTTTATCCCAACCTGCTCTGAGAGATGGGGACTCTGCTGATTCACCCCTCGTCCCTGCCTCTTTAGTTCCTTCAGCAAAGAACTAATAATATGTCATTAAGGCAAAGGCAGTATTTGGCACACTTGGCTTCTGTGTTCCAAAAAATTCCCTTTTTCTCCAAGCGTAGATTTTAATATGGTATTTAAGTATCAAAGTGATTTGACACAAGTGACACAAGTGAGCAGTAGTAGCATTTGCAAAAGCTACAAATGATGAAGTCTTGCTCCAAAAGCATATTATTATTATTTTTTAAATTCCAGTTTCAAGCTCAATGGATAGGTTGCGTCAGTGGGTTTTAGTAGAGAAGGGGCCAGTACCTATGAAGACTCCCCTGTACTATTACACATGCTGCGTCCCAAGTAGGGAAACTCCAGTGGGTCATCACCCCCTCCCTCTAGCCCAAGTGGGCTGCTGGGTCAGGGCACTGTTTGGGTTGGGTTGAGATTCCTGGATCCCTAACTAGCACCTTCCAAAGAATCGGCCTTGCAGAGAACAAAGTTCATTGCCAGAGGTATTCCCAATGTCTGTCTCTCGCTCTGTGATAGGGCTTCTTTACTCCCCACTTTATAAGATGAGGATATCTGCTATACCCCATTCCTTCAACCTCTCCACCTCTTTCCTCTTTTGTCTGCCATGTGATTACTTTTCCATCACCAACGTTGATGTGTACTTACTGTCTCCAAGCGTCCCCAGGCTTCCAGCCAGCACGCAGCAGCCAACATTGGCTTCAGAAGGAAGGAGGTTTGCATTTCCTTCTCTTGGGTCCAGTGCCATGGTCTCAGGGTTATCTCCAATGTGGAAAGTTGCTAGACCAGGAGCAGTTTGACTCCACTGTTTTTCAGTCTAGCAAGTTTGAGTTTTTCCCAAGCTCTTGATGTGTGTTCAAATGAATGTTCTCCCTTTCCCAAGAGACCTCCCTATAAGGGAGGGTCTAGTTTCCCGGGGTGCCCTGAGAAGAAGGGGTCAGCAGGGGGGAGGAATGGTGGAGGCTGAGGCCTCAGGCAGGTGCCCTGTGAGGAGTGGCTGTGACAAGCGGCTGAGATCCCAGCAAAGGGTTGTTGCCCAGAATCTGGGGCCTAAGCGAGGTTGGAAATCACAAATGCACTTGGTTTCTCTAGCAGCTGGCACATGGTAGGATCAGCCCAGGAGGGGCACCTTCAAAGAGAAAGGAACGCATGAGGCTCCGAGAGCGGTCGGCTGGCAGCCAGGGCCTGGCTGGGGAGGGAGGGCAGGTGGTGCGCTGACCTGGGGATCTTTGAGAGCGTGCAGGAGTATGTGGCTGAAGCGGCCCAGCTGGTGAGCCACTGAAGATGGGGGTCATAGGTAGATGGAGGAATTGCCAGGTCAGAATCTCGGTAGGAGATGACTTGAGCTGATGCTGCCTGGCACATAGGGGTTTAGAAGATATTAGGAAGGAAGCCCCACAGCGTGCCCAAGTGCCATGCAGGCCCTGGAGACGGTCATTGGAGGGCGTCTGTGGATGGCGCAGTGGGGGATGGGAAGTCCCTAATCTGCTGGGGCTTTCCCAGCAAGCAGGGACTGAGGGGGATAGTCCCCAACACATGGGCCCCAGGGAGAAGGGCCTGTTTCATTGAGGTTTGGAGAGTGTTGAGGGTAAGCTAACCTGTCACCCCACGCCCCCGAGAATGGTTACTGATAGGGAGAGGCCTTTTCCTTGCAGGAGATGGCGTCTACCAGAAGGGGATGGACTTCATTTTGGAGAAGCTCAACCATGGGGACTGGGTGCATATCTTCCCAGAAGGTCAGCAGGGCTGACTGGGTCGAGCCCCCCCAGTATGAGCGGGATGGGCTCCCAAGCTTCGCCTCTGTGCTCTCTCACCAGGGAAAGTGAACATGAGTTCCGAATTCCTGCGTTTCAAGTGGGGTAAGGGCTGCTGGTCTCTGGCCACAGCCATCCTCCCGGCCCAGAGATGGCCCTGTGGGCCCCTGGCTCCCGCCCCCTCGGGCTGGGTTGTATGGGGGTAGATGGGCGTGTTGTAACGCCAGGAAGGGGACAGGTGCTGAGACTAGGCCTGCCTCTCGCAGGGGCTTGCCCAAGGGAGCTGAATTGAACTGGAGGATGTCGGGGGTGGCAGTGGCCAGAGGCTGGCACAGAAGCTTGGCTCAGGGCCCAGCTTATGCTAACATTTCTACCTCCCCACTGGGCAGGAATCGGGCGCCTGATTGCTGAGTGTCATCTCAACCCCATCATCCTGCCCCTGTGGCATGTCGGTGAGCCTGGGGACGGGGACAGAGAGATGGCATCTGGGGTGGGGGGCCTGGGACTCCCTCTGGTCCCAGGCTGCCCTGCTCCACCCCACGTCTGGCCTTCTGTCCACTGTGCTGCAGGAATGAATGACGTCCTTCCTAACAGTCCGCCCTACTTCCCCCGCTTTGGACAGGTGGGTGGGGACTGCTGACCTTTGGCTGTCTGCCTGTCTGCTGTCTGCCCCGTGTCTCCCACTCAGCACTATGGAGGCCAGCTGCAGGAGGAGCTGAGCATGAGGCTACAGCAGGGGACAGAGTGGAACATAGACAGGGACTTCCTGGCACTGAGACATTAAAATGAGAGCAGAGGAAGTCAGGCTGGGGCAGAGGTGGGCTGTGGGGTCAGGACAGGACAGGTCATCTACAGCACAGGACCCAGGACCAGGACCTTGTTTTAGAGGAAGAGTGGCCCCTGGGGAGTGTGTGGCACAGCAGGGCCGGGGCTTAGCTTCTGGCTCCCGGGTTGCTTGGGCTGGGGCTGTGGGCACTCCTACTGCTCCTCATCACTCTTGGCGGCCACCCCACAGAAAATCACCGTGCTGATCGGGAAGCCCTTCAGTGCCCTGCCTGTACTCGAGCGGCTCCGGGCGGAGAACAAGTCGGCTGTGAGTTTCCTCCTGGGTCCCCCGTAGCTGTCCCCGGACCCCCTGCTGCTGGCTTCCAGCAGGGTGCCTCCACCCTGTCCATCCCGTCACCCTCCCAGGGCACCTTGGCCAAGCTTCCCGAGGGGTGCAGGCCATCCCTGGTCCTTTCCCTCAGGTGGAGATGCGGAAAGCCCTGACGGACTTCATTCAAGAGGAATTCCAGCATCTGAAGACTCAGGCAGAGCAGCTCCACAACCACCTCCAGCCTGGGAGATAGGCCTTGCTTGCTGCCTTCTGGATTCTTGGCCTGCACAGAGCTGGGGCTGAGGGATGGACTGATGCTTTTAGCTCAAACGTGGCTTTTAGACAGATTTGTTCATAGACCCTCTCAAGTGCCCTCTCCGAGCTGGTAGGCATTCCAGCTCCTCCGTGCTTCCTCAGTTACACAAAGGACCTCAGCTGCTTCTCCCACTTGGCCAAGCAGGGAGGAAGAAGCTTAGACAGGGCTCTCTTTCCTTCTTGCCTTCAGATGTTCTCTCCCAGGGGCTGGCTTCAGGAGGGAGCATAGAAGGCAGGTGAGCAACCAGTTGGCTAGGGGAGCGGGGGGCCCACCAGAGCTGTGGAGAGGGGACCCTAAGACTCCTCGGCCTGGCTCCTACCCACCGCCCTTGCCGAACCAGGAGCTGCTCACTGCCTTCTCAGGGATGGCCGTTGGCCACGTCTTCCTTCTGCCTGAGCTTCCCCCCTACCACAGGCCCTTTCCTCAGGCAAGGTCTGGCCTCAGGTGGGCCGCAGGCGGGAAGAGCAGCCCTTGGCCAGAAGTCAAGCCCAGCCACGTGGAGCCTAGAGTGAGGGCCTGAGGTCTGGCTGCTTGCCCCCATGCTGGGGCCAACAACTTCTCCATCCTTTCTGCCTCTCAACGTCACTTGAATCCTAGGGCCTGGGTTTTCATGTTTTTGAAACAGAACCATAAAGCATATGTGTTGGCTTGTTGTAAAATGTCTCTGGCCTCTCTGTAGGGGTGAAAATGGGAAGTGACTGCTGGACAGAAAGGCTGAACCCTTAGTGCCCTGGGGACATGGAGCACACTTGAGCAGATGGGCATCAACCTCTTCTGCACCAGTCACTTAAGGCTTCAGTTATTGTCTGTAATCCCTGTAACAACATTGCAGAAATAGGGATTAATCTCCTCATTTTGCCAAGGAGGTGGAGTGAGGCTAATGAACTTGCTTCAAAACCCAAAGCTAGCCAGGTAGATTGGGGCCACACTTCAGAGAGCCCCAAGTGTGGAGAATCAATTGGATCCTACCTGGGCTGCATCATAGGTGGGAGAGGAGCTCTGAAGAGCCCAGCAAGTAGCCAGCCATGAGCAGTGCACGCTGTGATCAGGAGGTAGGATTGGGGTTGCCCAGATGGAGCTGGGGGTCCTGGGTGGGAGCAAAGGCAAATCCAGGGTGGTGGCGTAGGTAGACACAGTATTAAAAATACTATAACAGAAACGTGGAAAGAAAGAAAATATAGAACCACCAAAGATGAGCCAGCAACAAGAGAAGATTCAGACAACCAGGTCTTTCAGCAGTGTTGGTGCCTAATTATTTCAAAATAAAAGGTTTTTAAAAAAATGACCAAAAAGGGAAAAAATTACCTGGGAAAAAACAAACACTTGTAATTAAATATAGATAGAAGCAGCTGGGCACCATGGCTCACGCCTGTAATCCCAACACTTTAGGAAGCCAAGGTGGGCGGATCATTTGAAGTCAGGAGTTCGAGACCAACCTGGCCAACATGGTGAAACCCCATCTCTACTAAAATACAAAAATTAGGCCAGTCGCAGTGGCTCACACCTGTAATCCCAACACTTTAGGAGGCCGAGGCAGGCAGATCACCTGAGGTCGGGAGTTTGAGACCAGCCTGACCAACATGGAGAAACCCCGTCTCTACTAAAAATACAAAATTAGCAGGGCATGGTAGCGCATGCCTGTAATCCCAGCTACTTGGGAAGGCTGAGGCAGAAGAATCGCTTGAACCTGGGAGGCGGAGGTTGCGGTGAGCCGAGATCGAGCCATTGCACTCCAGCCTGGGAAACAACAGCGAAACTCCATCTCAAAAAAAAAAAAAAAAAGGCTGGGCATGGTGGCTCACACCTGTAATCCAAGCACTTTGGGAGGCCGAGGCAGGCAGATCACGAGGTCAGGAGATCGAGACCATCCTGGCTAACATGGTGAAACCCCGTCTCTACTAAAAATACAAAAAAATTAGCCAGGCATGGTGGCGGGTGCCTGTAGTCCCAGCTACTCTGGAGGCTGAGGCAGGAGAATGGCGTGAACCCGGGAGGCGGAGCTTGCAGTGAGCCAAGATCACACCACTGCACTCCAGCCTGGTCGACAGAGTGAGACTCCGTCTCAAAAACAAACAAAAAACCCCCAAAAAATTAGCCGGCGTGATGGCGCACACCTGTAATCCCAGCTACTCAGGAGGCTGAGGCAGGAGAATCACTTGAACCCAAGAGGCAGAGGTTGCAATGAGCTGAGATTGTGCCACTGGACTCCAGCCTGGGCGATAGAGGGAGACTTCATCTCAAAAAACAAACAAACAAATAAACAAACAAAAAAACACACCAGGCACAGTGGCTCACGCCTGTAATCCAGCACTTTGGGAGGCCGAGGCAGGCAGATCACAAGGTCAGGAGATCGAGACCATCCTGGCTAACACGGTGAAACCCCATCTCTACTAAAAATACAAAAAAAAAAAAAATTAGCCAGGCGTGGTGGCAGGTGCCTGTAGTCCCAGCTGGAGGCTGAGGCAGGATAATGGCGTAAACCCAGGAGGTGGAGCTCGCAGTGAGCCGAGATCGTGCCACTGCACTCCAGCCTGGGCAACAGAGCGAGACTCCGTCTCAAAAAAAAAAAAAAAAATTAAAAATAAAAGAAAAAGGAATATTTTGATACATGCTATCAAATGGATACTCTCAAAGGATTTTCAAGAAACATTATGTTAACTGCAATAAGCCGGAAACAAAAGGCTGCATATTATATGATTCCACTTATATGATGTACTTACCGGCTTCAGATCCAGAGTCAAAAAGTAGAAGGTTGGTTTCCAGGGCCTGGGAGGATGGGGGAATGGGAAATTGTATAATGGGGACAGAGCTTTAGTTTGGGAAGATGAAAAGAGTTCTGAAGATGGATGGTGGTGATGACTGTACAACAGTGTGAACGTACTTAATGCCACTGAACTGTACAGTTAAGAGTGGTTAAGGCCGGGCGTGGTGGCTCACACCTGTAATCCCAGCACTTTGGGAGGCCGAGATGGGCGGATCACCTGAGGCCAGGAGTTTGAGACCAGCCTGGACAACATGGTGAAACCCCCATCTCTACAAAAAAAAAAAAAAAATTAGCTGGGCATGTTGGTGGGTGCCTGTAATCCCAGCTACTCAGGAGGCTGAGGCGGAAGAATCACTGAAACCTGGGAAGCAGAGGCTTCAGTGAGCCAAGATTGTGCCATTGCACTCCAGCCTGGACAACAAGAGCGAAATTCCATCTCAAAAAAAAAGAAAAAAAAAGAAAAAAAAAAGGCATTTCACAGAAGAGGAAACACAAAAGGCAGAGTGTGCACGGTATGGGTTTCCTGTGGCTGCAGTAACAAAGTGCCAGAGACTGGGAAGTTTAAAGCAACAGAAATTTATTCTCTCCCAGTTCTGAAGGCCAGAAGTCCGAAATCAAGGTGGCACCAGGGTGGGTTCCTTCTGGGGCTGTGAGGGAAAGTCAGCTCCAGGCCTGTCTTCTGGCTTCTTCCGGTGGTTCCCAGCGATGCTCCGTGTTCTTTGGCTTGCAGAGGTGTCATTCCAATCTCTGCCTTCAGCTGCATGCGGTGCTCTCCTCCCTGTGTCTGTCTCTTTTTCTCCTCCTTTAAAAACACCATGCATTGATTGAACTAGGGGTCACCCTTATGCAGTATAACCTCACCTTAACTTGATTCTGTCTGCAATGACTTTTATGGGGACACTACTCAACCCAGTGCATATACTCTATGACCTAGCAATTCCCCACCTAGTTATATACCTATTGAAATGAACATCTATGTTTAACAAAAGACACATACATCGGCTGGGCGCAGTGGCTCACGCCCATAATCCAAGCACTCAGGCTGAGGCGGGCAGATCTTGAGGTCAGGAGATAGAGACCATCCTGGCTAACACAGTGAAACCCCGTCTCTACTAAAAATACAAAAAATTAGCTGGGCATGGGGGTGGGCACCTGTAGTCCCAGCTACTCAGGGGGCTGAGGCAGGAGACTGGCGTGAACCCGGAAGGCGGAGCTTGCAGTGAGCTGAGATCACGCCACTGCACTCCAGCCTAGGTGACAGAGCGAGACTCCGTCTCAAAAAAAAAAAAAAAGAAGAAGAAAAAGAAAGACGTATACATAATTGTTCACAGCAGCATTAGCCATAACAGCCCAAATGGGAAACCAACCAAATGTCAACAGTTTAAGGACACAATCAATGGTGACGTATTCATCCGGGGGAATACTATGCAGCAACATTGTTACATGCATAGTAACATCCCAGCACTATGCATTAATCTGCCAATGTTGAGCAAAGAATCTAGACACAAAATAATACTTCCCTTCAGAGTGGAGGAGAAGGCTGAGTGTGGTGACTCACACCTGTAATCTCAGCACTTTGGGAGGCCAAGGTGGGTGGGTCACCTGAGGTTAGGAGTTCAAGACCAGCCTGACCAACATGGTGAAATCCCGTCTCTACTAAATACAAAAAATTAGCCGGGCGTGGTGGCACATGCCTGTAATCCTAGCTACTCGGGAGGCTGAGGCAGGAGAATTGCTTGAATCCGAAGGTTGCAGTGACCCGAGATGGCGCTATTGCACTCCAGCCTGGGCAACAAGAGCCAAACTCTGTCTCCAAAAAAAAAAAAAAAAAAGAGTGGAGGAGGGAAAAATATTATACTGAATAATTTCCTTTATTTAAAGCCTCAAAACAGCCAAAACAACACATCCCATCATTTTTAGGAATGCATGCTTAACTGGTCAAACTATAAAGACCAAAGTGATTAGCCTAAGAATCAAGTTCATGGTCACATTGGGAAGTGATAGTAAGGGTATGAGAGGGGCTTTCGGGGCAATGATATTCAAATTCTTGACCTGGGTGATGCCATGGAACTGTCTGCTTTGATAAGCATTACACTGTACATCTTTATTTTGTGGGTTTTTTTTTTTTTTTTTTTTTTTGAGACAGAGTTTCGCTCTGTCACCCAGGCTGGATGGAGTACAATGGCATGATCTCTGGTCACTGCAACCTCTGCCTCCTGGGTTCAAGCGATTCTCCTGCCTCAGCCTCCCGAGTAGCTGGGATTACAGGCGCATGCCACCATGCCCGGCTAATTATTTTGTATTTTTAATAGAGACGGGGTTTCACCATGTTGGCCAGGCTGGTCTCGAACTCCTGCCCTCAGGTGATCCGCCCGCCTTGGCCTCCCAAAGTGCTGGGATTACAGGCGTGAGCCAATGCGCCTGGCCTACTTCTTTTCTTTTTTGGGTTATGTTTCACCATAGAAGTGCTTTTTTTTTTTTTGAGACAGAGTCTCGCTCTGTCGCCCAGGCTGGAGTGCAGTGGCACGATCTCGGCTCACTGCAAGCCCCGTCTCCCGGGTTCACGCCATTCTCCTGCCTCAGCCTCCCCAGTAGCTGGGACTACAGGCGCCCGCCACCATGCCTGGCTAATTTTTCATATTTTTAGTAGAGATGGGGTTTCACCGTGTTAGCCAGGATGGTCTTGATCTCCTGACCTCGTGATCCGCCCGCCTCGGCCTCCCAAAGTGCTGGGATTACAGGCATGAGCCAAAGTGCCCGGCCCTTTTTTTTTTCTTTTTTTTGAGATGGAGTTTCGCTCTTGTTGCTCAGGCTGGAGTGCAATGGCACGATCTCGGCTCACTGCAACCTCCGCCTCCCAGGTTCAAGCAATTGTCCTGTCTCAGCCTCCTGAGTAGCTGGGACTACAGGTGCCCGCCACCACGCCCAGCTAATTTTTGTATTTTTAGTAGAGACGGGGTTTTGCGGTGTTTGCTAGGCTGGTCTCAAACTCTTGACCTCAGGTTATCTGCCCGCCTCAGCCTCCCAGTGTTGGGATTACAGGCGTGAGCCACTACGCCCAGCCAGGATTTCAATGAACAAAATGCTTTTACCCTAAAGATGAAGTCCCCAGACAGAAGGTGCTCATTGGTGCTGTCAACATTTGGTGATTGGTTCAGTTTAGGTATCGCCTCCTGGTGGGAGCAGCTTCATGGGTGCCCCTCTCCTTACATCCCTCCCAGTCCCATGTCTCAACCTTTGGAACATTCATGACCCTGTATCATGACCTGCTGTCCTGCATGTCCTCTAGACTAAACTGTCAACTTCCGGGGCAGAGTCCAGGTGCCTGGCCCATAGCAGGTGCTTCAGGAAGCCTCCAGGGCCATCACTCCAGGGACCCCTAGCAATGCAGGGAAGAATAAAAGCAGCCACAGGTGGGTTTCTTCCCTAAGCATGGAAGCAGCTCAGCAACAGAGTCCTGGCGGAGGCAAGATTGCCTTCCGCATTCCAGAGGAAGTATTTGCCTTGAAACTATGTAACAAAAGTAACAGAAACATAATAGACATGCTTTCCTTTTTAAGTTTGCTGGATTCTCCTGGGATACAGTGAAGCTCCAGTGAAAACCTCTCTCCTCAGCTAGTTAAGGCCTGGAAATGGCCACTTGGGGGTTTCCCTAAGCACCCGAAACTCAGTGAGCCCCCAAGTGACCTCGTCTCCCAGTCCCCAACTCAGAGAGACCCAAAAGCTACAATCTTCTTTGACTGTATCGTCAGACCCACTTCCTCTCTCCAGCTCAACTGCCACTATCCTAGTCCTAGTCTGAATCACATGTGACAATCATGACTACAATCTTTTTTTTTTTTTTTGAGATGGACTCTCACTCTGTCGAACAGGATGGAGTGCAGTGGCGTGATCTCGGCTCACTGCAACCTCCGCCTCGCGGGTTCAAGTGATTCTCCTGCTTCAGCCTCCCGTGTAACTGGGACTACAGGCGTGCGCCACCATGCCCAGCTAATTTTTGTATTTTCAGTAGAGATGGGGTTTCACCATGTTGTGCAGGATGGTCTCGATCTCTTGACCTCATGATTCGCCCGCCTCGGGCTCCCAAAGTGCTGGGATTACAGGCGTGAGCCACAGCACCCGGCCCGTTAGGGTGTCTTTGATGCCACGCTTCGCTCTGGGTTTTCTCCTTCCTCTTTGATTGCTCCTTGTCCGATCTCTTTTCTGGACCCTTCTCCTCCTGCCCAATGTAAGTGCTGGGTGTTCCCCTAGATGCTATCCTGAGCCCGCTTCACTCCTCGTTCTAAGGGATTACAGTCTCCTCTCACCTGTATCAGGGAGGGTCCATCTGCAGGAAAAAGACACCACTTTTGCAATTTTAAGGAAAAGGATTAAAACAGGGATTGGCCGGGTGCGGCGATGCGCGCCTGTAGTCCCACTTTTCCGGAGGCTGAGGCGGGAGGATCGCTTGAGCCCGGGGACTCGAGACCAGCCTGGCCAACATAGCGAGACCCCGTCTCTAAAGAAAAAAAAAAGACAAAAGAAGAGAACAACAACAAAAAAACCAAAATAAAAATAAAAATAAAAACGGACGGGCGAACGCGTCGGGTGGACGTAGGGTTCCGCGAAGCCTCCCTGTCCCTCTTGTCTCGTCCTAGTCGGTCTAGCTGGGCCCCATCCCCTTTCCCACTCGGAGCGTGAGTGCCTGGAGACACGTACAGCCAACCAGTGAGAAGGAGTGGCCGCGAGTGGCATGCACTTGGTCCAATTACCTGCGGCCCTGCCGGTCGGCCCGCGCTGGGGCCAATGGAGGTGCGAGGCGGGGCTCGGGCGGGGGCAACGGTCACCTGATCTGCGGCTGTCGAGGCCGCTGAGGCAGTGGAGGCTGAGGCTGTGATGGCGGCCATGGCGACGGCTCGAGTGCGGATGGGGCCGCGGTGCGCCCAGGCGCTCTGGCGGATGCCGTGGCTGCCGGTGTTTTTGTCGTTGGCGGCGGCGGCGGCGGCGGCGGCGGCGGAGCAGCAGGTCCCGCTGGTGCTGTGGTCGAGTGACCGGTGAGCGGGCCGGGGTGGGATGCGCTGTGGCGGCTGAGGCGCCCTCGCCCGACTCCGGCGCTGTCCTAGGCGAGGGGTGGTGAGGCCCGGAGGTGGACTGTTCCTTGCTCGGGGGCTCGCAGCGAATCTGCCGGCGACAGAGCTCCAGTCCACATGCGCCCCCGTCTGACAGCACCTCTTCTGTCCCCTGCCAGGGACTTGTGGGCTCCTGCGGCCGACACTCATGAAGGCCACATCACCAGCGACTTGCAGCTCTCTACCTACTTAGATCCCGCCCTGGAGCTGGGTCCCAGGAATGTGCTGCTGTTCCTGCAGGACAAGGTGCGCCCGCCCCAGCCCACTCTCCCCCGGTCATCGGGAGGCAGCCAGGCCCCTTCCCCCCATGACACTGACGCCCATTCCCCAAGGGAAGCTTCAGTGACCTTGTCCCAACTGTAGGGAGGTGTGGGTCGTCTCATGGGAAGGCCTGTAGTAAACGCTTCAGTGGGCATGGCGACAGCCTTGGAAATGGCACCAACTTGATTGGAGGAAGCGACGGATCAGAGGCCAGGTACCTACTGAGTACCAAGCACTTTGGATATCTGACTTAGTCCAATATGGTGGGTGGGGATTATCGTCCCTGTTTGTTTATAGATGAGAAGACTGCGGCTGGAGGTTAAGTGACTTGTCCAAGCTCATACAGCTAATGGGTGGCAGAGTTGTAATTCTAGCTGCGATGATCATAATAATGATAATTGGAAAATGCTCACCTGTTTAGTGCTTTGTAGGCACTTGCTACACTGATGTCATTATCTTGGTTTCACTGCCAAGGAAAGTAAGGTTTGTCGAGATACAATGTTTCACTACAGTTGATAGATACCACTTTGGTTCCAGCCTGAGTCTGCCAATCCTCCCTCCCAATTGGAGCTCATAACCCGCATGCTGTTTTCCTTCCCATCCAGGATCTTTACCCCAAAAGCAGGCGTGGAGACCATGAGATGACTCTAAGATAGCAAGTCTCTGCTAGGCCCTCCCTTGTTGGTGGCCTGTATGGCTCATTGCCCTTGTAGTCTCCCTTGGTTGCTGTGTGGGCAGATGGTGGTGGCCTGAAGTCTTTTCAGGAGGTGGTAAATAATATAGTCAAACAGGAACTGAGTCCTAGTTCTACCATGTAACCAGCCATTGGAGGCATGAAATAATCTTTGTGAATGACAGTTTCTACATCTGTAAAATGAAGACACCACCTATATCAGAGGGCTGTGAGTGGGAAATCTTTTTTTTTTTTTTTGACACGGAGTCTCGCTCTGTTGCCCAGGCTGGAATGCAGTGGTGCAACGTCAGCTCAGCTCACTGCACCCTCCGCCTCCCGGGTTCAAGCAGTTCTCTGCCTCAGCCTCCCGAGTAGCTAGGATTACAGGGCGCCCGCCACTACACCCAGCTAATTTTTGTATTTTTTTGTATTTTTAGTAGAGATGGGGTTTCACCATGTTGGCCAGGCTGGTCTTCAACTCCTGACCTCGTGATCCACCCGCCTCAGCCTCCCAAACTGCTGGGATTACAGGCGTGAGCCACTGTGCCCGGCCTGTGAGGGGGAATTCTTATAATCCACATAAAACATCTAGCCAGGATCCCCCAGTCTTAGGGCATTCACCCATTCATTCATTTGCCCAATATGGAAAGCCTACTATGTGCCAGGTATTGTGAAGTGTTGGGGATATGGCAGTGAGCAGAAGAACCCAAGCCCCCACCCTCAGGAAGCTGACATTCTTGTGAGGGTGGCCAGTAAATACTAAGTCGGTATAGGATACGATGTCAGTGTTACGGCCTTTAGGGAAGGAAGCAGGCTAAGGGGACAGAGTGACTGGGATGCTATTTTAGATAAGAGTGGTCAGGCCAGGCCTCATTGAGGAGGTGATATATGAGCAGCGATCTTAATGGAGGGAGGGAGCCGTTTGGGGAAGGACATTCCTGGAACAGCAAATGCGAGGGTCCTGGGCGAGGTGTGCTCTTGGCCAGCTCAAGGAAGAGCTGGTGTGGCTGGAGCACAGTGAGTGAGAGAAAGGGGTAGGAGATGTAGGAGATGGTTTGCAGGTGGCTAGGCGATGAAGTAGGACCTTGTAGGCCATGAGGGGGAAGGTCAGTTGCAGTTCGAAATGTGTGAGAAAGCCTTGGGTAACGTGGAGCAGGGAGTGGTGTGATTTCTCAATTAAAGAAAGCCCACAGGACCCACCAGCAGTTCCTGGGCTTTCCGACTGAGAACCCCGGTGGCCAAACAGCAGCAAGGTCCTGCCCACAAGGGAGGGGAGGCTGGGCGAGTGTGTATACCAAACAGGTTAGGGAAGCTGATTAAAATCTCCTCAGGGCCTAACTGGGAAGGGCCAGAGGAAGCTGGGGATGGGAGTGGAGGGTAGGAGCAAAAGGACAAAGGACATCTGTAGGTTGTGGAGAAAAAGGGATGGGGTCGGGGCCACTGTGGTCCTAAGAGCTCAAAAGACTTCAATGCTCAATGCTTCCTCCAGCGTGTTCTGAGATCTTCACCTCTCCCCTTCCGCCAAAAGCAGGTGGGGGGAGGGTCCTGTCCAGACTGGACATAGCCGACTCTCCTTTTCTCTGGCTGGGAGGCCTGCCACAAATGCTCTTGGCTGCCCCACCCCCTCCCCGCAGCTTCCCTGTTCCCTCCCCAGTTCCTCTTGTCTGTAGGGCGGGCAAGGCAGCTGACTCCTACTCCTGAGTTACCACAAGTCAGCTGCCTGCAGATCTCCCCACCCCATGACTGCCTTCCATGTCTTCTCACCCTGCCCTGAGAGTGCTGGAGGGAAGAGGTGAGTCTCCCACCCCACCCCCACCAACACACAGTTGCGCTCCACCATACTGAACCTGACTCTCAGTGAGACTTTGCTGGCCCTGAGAATGCACGGGGAAGGTGGCTGTCCCCTGCCTTGGCCCCCATCACTTGCCAAACCTCCTCAGATGTCTCCCCTATTTCCCTATTAGCTGAGCATTGAGGATTTCACAGCATATGGCGGTGTGTTTGGAAACAAGCAGGACAGCGCCTTTTCTAACCTAGAGGTGAGAGTCCTCTCCCAGCCAGGGGCCATGGGGGACATTCTGTGCTCCTTCTCCCAGCATAAGAACTGTACTCTGACCTCATATCAGGGTTACTTGGGTCTGAGTCTCTTCTGGGTCAACCATCCCCCCCAAAAACAACAACAACAACAAAAGCCACCTCATACTCTTAGGGAGCAGAGACGCTGGCTTTGGGGTAGAAAGGCCTGGGGCCTGAATGTCAGGGGCTGGGGTGTGGGCCATTTTCTTGGTGAGCCTTTATGGGTATGGCTTGCCAGAGGAGAGCTGCCAGAGAGGTGTGGGGGGCTGGGCCAGGCCCACTGGCCCCTGGCTAACTCACCTTTTGCCTCTCCCCTGTCCCCAGAATGCCCTGGACCTGGCCCCCTCCTCACTGGTGCTTCCTGCCGTCGACTGGTATGCAGTCAGCACTCTGACCACTTACCTGCAGGAGAAGCTCGGGGCCAGCCCCTTGCATGTGGACCTGGCCACCCTGCGGGAGCTGAAGCTCAACGCCAGCCTCCCTGCTCTGCTGCTCATTCGCCTGCCCTACACAGCCAGGTACTGCCCACATGGCCCAGCCACCAGCCTCGGGGCCCAGAGAGCAGCAAGGCCCTGGGCTATGGCATGTGGTGGCACCGTTTGGCTAAAGATGCCAGTACTCCCCACCCCCTCACAGCCCTTCCAGAAGGTGCCCTGTGTGGCCAGAAGAGGAGGGGAGGGCCTCTTCTGTGACTCAGGAGTTGGTGCCTAGCACTGAGCTGGGCCTCCAGAGATGAGGCAGATGTGAGCCCTGCGGGTGGAGAGCCTTCTCACCTAGCCAGGCCCTTGTCACAGAGCAGGTGGCCAGGACTTGAGTGTGACTGAGAAGCCTCGGGGTGGGATGGGCTTCCAGGAGGGGGCACTGAGGTAAGAGTGTGCAGGCTTGGTGCGTGGGGCTAGTGGGGAGGAGAAGCTGGGGTCGGGGAAGGGTAGTGGGCAGTGCAGGTCCAGGCCGCCTGAGGACTCTGGCGCTCTGTTTGTCTTCCATAGCTCTGGTCTGATGGCACCCAGGGAGGTCCTCACAGGCAACGGTGAGTAGAATCAGGGAGGATGCACGTCCTCATCTAGCCCTTGGGTGGGGGCCACAGAGAGAGCTGGCCTGCAGTTCCTCGGCCTCCTCACTCCCAGGGTGGCCCGCCTGCTTCTCGGGGCAGCTGGCAGTGGAGCAGGGAAATGCTGGCTCCCAGGACCAGCCAGGGACCACCTGACAGAAGACCCTGTCCAGCCAGACCCCACTTGGCAGAGGGGGGCGGCTCTCTGTGCTGGAGGCTGTGGAGCCAGTTTCTGTGCAGGCAGCGTGAATCCTAGAGTTATGGGTTTAATAAGACTGCAGACATTTGGAAAAACAATTCTGGGGACTCATCTATTTGCAATAAAGGACAGTCACTCCCCATGGAAAGGCAGTCGTGAACCTTTCATGGGTGGATGTGGAGTTTTCTGTATTGATATGTATTTTCTTATGTCACATAGGTAGGGCTTGGCATTAGGGAATCGATGACTGAAGCCACAGTTGTCTCTGGGGGAGGCTGGGAATGGGGGTGGGATGAGAAGTAGCTGCTCCTAAGGATCCTCAGTGGAAAGTAAAAACACCACTTTCAGATGGTCTAGAAGGTTTCTAAAGCAGACAGTGGGGAGTGTTTCTTTATGCAGGGTGCCTGGTGACCTGAGTCTCTGCTCTCCTTGTTGACCCTCAGATGAGGTCATCGGGCAGGTCCTGAGCACACTCAAGTCCGAAGATGTCCCATACACAGCGGCCCTCACAGCGGTCCGCCCTTCCAGGGTATGTGCCCTTCCGGCAAGGGCTCTGGGGCGTGCAGGGAGAGGCAGTGTGGTGAGTCTGCTTGGAGGTGGGGAGTGTATGCCACAGGTAGGCTGCCCAGGAGGCCCAGCATAGGGGAAGCATCAGGCACAGAACCCCTGTGGTGTGACTATTTGGAGTGGCTGACTCTGGGGGCAGGGCTAGGATGAGCACTCAAGTCCTGCCTCCCCATTCCAGGGGCAGCTTTCCATCTCGTCCTGTGAGGCTTGTGGGTGGCAGACTTGGACACTAAGTCTAAATGACCCTAAGTTTGAGGGACTAGGAATGTCATCAGGGTTTAGGGGGCATCAGGGAAGGCTTCCTGGAGGAAAGGTCTCCTCTGGCTGATGGGACTTTGAGATAGTGGACAGGGTGTCCTGTTGGGAGGGGAGGGAGGGCACGACAATTGGGTTCGAGTGTGACACTCTCCCAGGGCTGCTGAAAGAAGGCTGGTTGGGTGTTTCTGCAGGTGGCCCGTGATGTAGCCGTGGTGGCCGGAGGGCTAGGTCGCCAGCTGCTACAAAAACAGCCAGTATCACCTGTGATCCATCCTCCTGTGAGTTACAATGACACCGCTCCCCGGATCCTGTTCTGGGCCCAAAACTTCTCTGTGGCGTACAAGGACCAGTGGGAGGACCTGACTCCCCTCACCTTTGGGGTGCAGGAACTCAACCTGACTGGCTCCTTCTGGAATGACTCCTTTGCCAGGCAAGGGCACTAGGCTGGGGAGGACTGTGCCACCACAGGTGACCTTCCCATCACTGTGGGTCGCAGGTGGGGCAGGGAGCCAGGGTCAGGTCTGTGTGTTGGGGTGGGGATGGCCATGGTCTGGTTGGGGTCTGGGCAGCGTGAGGATGTAGGAGGTGTCATGGCATGGGGTGCTGTTGGAGGGGGAGTTGCTCAGACTTCTGCCTCCCCATGCTTGCGAGTCTTTGGTTGGGACCTTGGTTGTTAACACCTCAAGGTTACCTGGGAACCTGTCACCTCCCCCTTGAGCAAAACCTCTGGGACTTTGTGTGGGCAAATACCAGGCCAGCTACCTGAGCCATTTATGGGGCAACCATGCCCTTCTGTTTGCTCTCGCCCCCAAAGCCCAGCCCAGGCACCTTAGTGACCCTAAGAGGGAGTAAAAGGAGGGGCAGTGAGCTCAGGGGAACCAGAGGAAGGACCCCCATGCTGGTGGCAAGGGGGACCTGGGTCCTGGCTTCCAGCTCTGTTCTGACCTTGCAATGTGACTGGATCCTCAGTTTTCCTATCTGTCAAGTGGGGACACTGCTTCTTCAGGTGGCTGCAAGGACCCAAGGCAGCTTAGGTAGGAGCAGAGCTGAGGAACTTGTTCCTCTAAGATGCCAAAGGCCCTCCCAGAGCCTCAGAGTGCGCCTCTTTCTCCGGCCCCACAGGCTCTCACTGACCTATGAACGACTCTTTGGTACCACAGTGACATTCAAGTGAGTCCTGGGGGTGGTTGAGGTATGGGTGGGCTGGTGTGGCCCCAGCCTCCCCAGCTCACCTGACATCCCTGCCACCTTCCCCAGGTTCATTCTGGCCAACCGCCTCTACCCAGTGTCTGCCCGGCACTGGTTTACCATGGAGCACCTCGAAGTCCACAGCAATGGCTCCGTCGCCTACTTCAATGCTTCCCAGGTCACAGGGCCCAGCATCTACTCCTTCCACTGCGAGTATGTCAGCAGCCTGAGCAAGAAGGGTAGTCTCCTCGTGGCCCGCACGCAGCCCTCCCCCTGGCAGATGATGCTTCAGGACTTCCAGGTATGGAGCGGGCGTGGCCCAGCTTCAGGTGGGGGAGCCCAGGCTAGTGGTTGAGAGACGAAGAGAGGCTTGGGCTTGGGCATGTAGTTGAGAGTCCTGTCCCTGCGCTGCCCCTGTCCCAGTTCTTGCTGGGCCTCCCAACGGTCCTTTCTGACCCGTGTCTGTGTGTCTGCCAGATCCAGGCTTTCAACGTAACGGGGGAGCAGTTCTCCTACGCCAGCGACTGTGCCAGCTTCTTCTCCCCCGGCATCTGGATGGGGCTGCTCACCTCCCTGTTCATGCTCTTCATCTTCACCTATGGCCTGCACATGATCCTCAGCCTCAAGACCATGGATCGCTTTGATGACCACAAGGGCCCCACTATTTCTTTGACCCAGATTGTGTGACCCTGTGCCAGTGGGGGGGTTGAGGGTGGGACGGTGTCCGTGTTGTTGCTTTCCCACCCTGCAGCGCACTGGACTGAAGAGCTTCCCTCTTCCTACTGCAGCATGAACTCCAAGCTCCCCTCAGCCCATCTTGCTCCCTCTTCAGCCCGCTGAGGAGCTTTTTTGGGCTGCCCCCATCTCTCCCAACAAGGTGTACATATTCTGCGTAGATGCTAGACCAACCAGCTTCCCAGGCTTCGTCGCTGTGAGGCGTAAGGGACATGAATTCTAGGGTCTCCTTTCTCCTTATTTATTCTTGTGTCTACATCATCCCTGGCTGTGGATAGTGCTTTTGTGTAGCAAATGCTCCCTCTTTAAGGTTATAGGGCTCCCTGAGTTTGGGGGTGTAGAAGTACTACTTAACTGTCTGTCCTGCTTGGCTGTCGTTATCGTTTTCTGGTGATGTTGTGCTAACAATAAGCAGTACACGGGTTTATTTCTGTGGCCTGAGAAGGAAGGGACCTCCACGACAGGTGGGCTGGGTGCGATCGCCGGCTGTTTGGCATGTTCCCACCGGGAGTGCCTGGCAGGAGCATGGGGTGCTTGGTTGTTTCCTTCCTAATAAAATAAACGCGGATCGCCATGCGTTGGGCCTCTTGTCGCTCATTTCTGCGCTGGGCTTTAGGCGCGTGCTCGCCGGAGGGATGCGGGAGGATGGAGCCTGGCGAGGGGGAGGCGAAGAGGCATCCGCGGAGACCGGGAGGGGCTTCAGCAAGCTGGGCCCTAACCGCTGAGGGTAGGGAGGGGCGGTCGGGCCGAGTCCCGGTGCGCTTCGGCGTCTCAGGAGGCCGTCGTGACAATGGCAGCCTTCGCGTCCTGAGGGGGCCGCCCCCGGCTGCCGCAGCGGCGCGCGCCCGGCCGCGGGGCCGCGCCGAGACTCCCGGGGGGGTGGGCGGGGGTAGGGGAGGTGGGCGGGCGCGCGCGGGGCGGGGAGGGGCGGGGCGCGGCGGGTGGGGCGGGGCGCGCGCAGCTCCCGCGCACGGATTCTTCCCGGGCCGCAGCACCGGCCGCCGGCCCGCCCCGCCCGCCCCGCCCCGCGCCTCTCTAGACTCTCGGCGAGCAGCGTCGCCCGCGGAGCCGCGCTGGTGCTGTGGCCCGGGCCCTGGCAGCCCTCCCGGGAGGCGAGCCGGGGAGGCGGTGGCCCCTGCCGGGTGCGGCGGGGCGCGGGAAGAGGCGGGACTCTTTGACGCGGCGGAGGGGTCGGGCGACGGCCGACGCGCCGCCATCTTTGGTCCAGTGCGGTGGTGGCGGCGGCGGCGGTGGCGGCGGCGACTGCTGCGGTGAAGGAGGAGGAGGAGCCGAGCGGGCGCTGGCACCGAGGCCTGACCATGGACGAGGAATACGATGTGATCGTGCTGGGGACCGGCCTCACCGTAAGTGCGGCCCCGGCGCCCCTGGCCCTGCGTCGTGCCCTCGCCATCCCCCGCGATGATGCGGCCGCCGGCCCATCCTCCTGTCACTGCCATCTTCTGCGCTCCGCTCCCCGAAAAGCCGGCGCCGTGCCCACCCCGCTGCTCCCCCCGCGACGTCGCCTCTGCTCGTTGCCATGACCCCATCTCCCCGAAGAGGCCCCCTTCCTGGCCGCCTCCTGGGCTACCCGGGTCCGACCCCCGGCGCCCTCCCATCTTCCCTACCCCTGCCCGCTGGACCGGAAAACGCACCCCCACTCGGCCCGATGCCCCCGACCCCGCCCACCCATCGCCCCCACCCATCACGGCATCCACCCGTCGCCCGCACCCATTGCCCGCCTAGCGTTGCCTCTCAGCGTCCCTTCCCATCTTGCGCTAATCCCGGTGGGGATGAAGTAGAAGGACCTGGGGTCAGGGGGCCTCGCCAGAGTGGGCCCTCAGCCCGCCTCCTTATCGTCTTCTGGGGCCAGGGGATCCAGGGAATGTTCCAGAAGGAACAGCAGTGGGGGCAGTAAGCACATTCCCGCAACCCCACCTCGGTTGCCCATGGAGACCTCAGGCTGGGTAGCATCTGCAGCCTTTGTCCTTGGGCTAGTGACAGTGACTGGTGAGGGTGTTTATCTTCCCCCTTTCCCCGAAAACCCCGTTGGCCTACTCCCCTCAGAGACTCTTCTTCCTCGGTCCAGGCCCAGATGCCCCTCCTCAGCGGCAGGGGCTCCTGCTATTTGAAGAAAGAGCAGTCCAGGGTGGGGCCTACAATTTCAAGGACTGTGCTAAGCCTTTCTTTTTCTCCCTTTCGAGTGTCCTTTGCAGTCCAGCTGGGTCTCCTCTGTGCCTTATTGTGTTTTATCGGCCTTTTTGTGCGGCTCTGCGTAGGTAGATGCCTCTCGGCGTGTTGGTACTGGAAGGCCATCCTGTGTCTGCTGGATGCCCTGCCTCCCTCAAAGCCTCCGTTATTTCACTCTCCGCCTTGTGAGGGGGACGGGACTCCTTTGCCCAGCAAGGTTGCAATGGAGAGTGTGGTCGTATGAAGCCATCACCCCAATTTTAGGCGAGGCAACTAGCCAGTGGGGATGGTGGGTGGAAGGAGCTGTCCACTGAGGCAGGTTTGGGTGGGGAACAAATCAGGTCTGCTGGTAGGAGCGGAGGCAGGTGGGAGTGCAGCGGATGGTGTCACCCTCCCCCAGGAATGCATCCTGTCGGGCATCATGTCTGTGAACGGGAAGAAGGTGCTGCACATGGACCGGAACCCCTACTACGGGGGCGAGAGCTCCTCCATCACACCCCTGGAGGAGGTGAGGCTGCCCAGGCCCAAGCCTATCCCTGTTAACCTCCCACATAGCGGCACAGGGTGGAAGTAGCTCCCCAGGTGCCTGGAGCAGGAGGAGGTGGTCCCTGAGGTGTCTCTCTCTCTCCCTTCTGCTTACAGCTGTATAAGCGTTTTCAGTTGCTGGAGGGGCCCCCTGAGTCGATGGGCCGAGGCCGAGACTGGAACGTTGACCTGATTCCCAAATTCCTCATGGCTAACGGTGAGGGACAGGAAGGAGGTATTGCAGGTCGGGGGTGATAGGGAAGACCCGAGGACGGTCAGGCTCCAGAGGAGGCACAGCCAGACCAGCTAGAGCCTCTGGAGAGAGCCGTGCTGATGTTGCCCTTGTGCACCCCCACAGGGCAGCTGGTAAAGATGCTACTGTATACAGAGGTGACTCGCTACCTGGACTTCAAGGTGGTGGAGGGCAGCTTTGTCTACAAGGGGGGCAAGATCTACAAAGTGCCGTCCACTGAGACTGAGGCCTTGGCTTCCAGTGAGTGTGGGCCCCCTGAGCCAGAGAAATCATGGGGTGGCAGGGAAGCCAACTGTCTTTGGGATGGGTGGCTGTCCAGAATAAGGCACCCCCTTGTCCAAAGTCACATTTCCCGTGAAGGACCAGAGAGGCCCTTCACTCTGTATTCCCTCTGCCCCATGTCATGCTGCACGGCTGGCTGCCAGGAGGGAGGTCCTCACACAGCAGGGATGTGATGTGGAGGGGAACGGGGCTCCTTTTGAAAGACTTGAGCCTGGCCAGGTGCGGTGGCTCACGCCTGTAATCCCAGCACTTTAGGAGGCCTAGGCGGGTGGATCACGAGGTCAGGGGTTCAAGACCAGCCTGGCCAACATGGTGAAACCCTGTCTCATCTCAAAATACGAAAAATTAGCTGGGTGTGTGGTGGCATGCACCTGTAATCCCAGCTACTCGGGAGGCTGAGGCAAGAGAATGGTTTGCACCCGGGAGGCGGAGGTTGTGGTGAGCCGAGATCACACCACTGCACTCCAGCCTGGGCGATAGAGGGAGACTCCATCTCAAAAAAAAAAACAAAAACTTGAGCCTTTGGCAGGGCCTCCACTGAATCCCCGAGAAATTGCCAAGTGTCTGAGCCAGGAAGGCCCTTAGAGCCCATCCAGGCCAATCCCCTCTTCATCCAGGTGGGGAAACTGAGGCTAAAAAGGGTGGAGAGGTTAACCTAAGATCACAGGACAGCTGGGCTGTGAGTGGGGGTGCCTGCCCTGCTGGGATGGAGAGTTTTGTGCTGCATTGGTGCAGAACCTCCTCCCGCCGCGTTCCTTAGATCTGATGGGCATGTTTGAGAAACGGCGCTTCCGCAAGTTCCTGGTGTTTGTGGCAAACTTCGATGAGAATGACCCCAAGACCTTTGAGGGCGTTGACCCCCAGACTACCAGCATGCGTGACGTCTACCGGAAGTTTGATCTGGGCCAGGATGTCATCGATTTCACTGGCCATGCCCTGGCGCTCTACCGCACTGATGAGTGAGGGGAAGCTGGGTGGTGGTAGCCCCCTCGCCCGGCCCGCCCCCGCCCTTCCCACACCTGCCTGCTGTCCCCCTGCCCCGCATGTCTCTTGTACTCAGCCACCGGCTCACCTATCACCCTTTCCATTTCCCCCTTGCATTTGATCCTCATCTTCCCCAGGCCATTCAGGGTGGTGGGAAGACTGGCCTGGTACCTGGGTGGGGGTAAGTCAGGGGTGCTGCTATTCCCCCAGCTACCTGGACCAGCCCTGCCTTGAGACCGTCAACCGCATCAAGTTGTACAGTGAGTCCCTGGCCCGGTATGGCAAGAGCCCGTATTTATACCCGCTCTACGGCTTGGGCGAGCTGCCCCAGGGTTTTGCAAGGTGAGGACATGGGTTTTTTCAGTTGGCATAGCTGAGTAGGACTAGGGCCAGGAGTGGAGATGGCCCCCTTGAGCATTTTCTTGGTAGTATTTCCTCCTTTCCAATTCGTGCTCTTCATTTACTTCACTCCATCCTTGGGTGATGAGGGCACAACCCCAGTGCACTGAAGTACAGAAGTCTCCACACTTGAAAAAACGAATCTCCACAAATGTGACTTGCTCAGTTCCCGGCAGCACCAGGACTGGGCCCAGGGTCCCAGAACCTTGAGTCAGGGCTTAGCTGGGAGCTGACCTATCTCCAGAGAGTCCATTCTGGTCCCTCAGGCTGTCTTGGTGCGGAGCACTGATCCCTCATGCCCCCTCCCGCTGGCCCTTGGCAGTGTATTCTGAGCAGAAGCTCCAGAGAGGAAAGAGCCCGCGGAGATGGGGCCAGCGTTCACGGCAGTGACAGAGCTGGGATGAATCCCGGCGTCTCCTGCCTGCTGCCTGCCTGGGGCAGCCTTCTTTGCACTTTGGTGGAGGAAGGGTGCAGTGGAATTGGTCCCCGTTTCTCCTGGGAGGGGCCTTCACCGGAGCTGCTCTCACCACAGATTGAGTGCCATCTATGGGGGGACATATATGCTGAACAAACCTGTGGATGACATCATCATGGAGAACGGCAAGGTGGTGGGCGTGAAGTCTGAGGGAGAGGTGAGCCCTTCCCGTGCATGCAGTGCAGTCCCATGGTTGAGGCGGGGCTTGGTCACTTTCTCTGTGCTGTCGAGTCTCCTGCTGCACAGCCCCAAGGATCTTGGAGCTGGGAACTGGGGGTCCAGAAGTCTTCAGAATCATGACTGTGGGTGAGAGGTCTCTTTCAGAGGCCACATGCCATGTCTGTGGTGCAGAAAGTGTTCTTGATCACAGTGCCTCTGGGGGGTGGGGTGGGGGCGGGGGTGGGGGTGGGGTGGGGGCGGGGGTGGGGGCAGGCACCCAGCCCGTGCGTCAAGGCCCACCTATCTGAGCGGCAGGGTAGGGCCATGCATTCAGGAGGGGCAGTAGTGATGGCTCCGAGGAGCGTCTTGTCTGCCAGAGCTGCCTGCCCTTGCTGTGAGCGCAGCCCCACGTCTACCTAAGGGAGGGATGTGACAGGGGCGAGGACTTCTGGTGCCTTCTCAGGTGGCCCGCTGCAAGCAGCTGATCTGTGACCCCAGCTACATCCCGGACCGTGTGCGGAAGGCTGGCCAGGTTATCCGCATCATCTGTATCCTTAGCCACCCCATCAAGAACACCAACGACGCCAACTCCTGCCAAATAATCATCCCCCAGAACCAGGTCAACAGGAAGTCAGGTAGGCCGGGCGCTGGTACAGCTTCCTCTAGGGTGTTCTCTTTGGGGTTACTCTTTTTCTCCCCATCAGTGTGGGAGCTCCCTGCCTTACCTCTCTGGAAAAAATTTGAGCCACATTGTAGCCACCACAACTTGGAGCCCTAGGGTTTGGGTGGCCTGGACTCTTTCCCTCTGGGAGGGTGGCGGCTTGGATGCTACCTGCTCTGCGGGGCTGGGGAGGGGCAGTCGGGCCAGACTTGTGTCCAGCCACTGGAACCCCTCTCTGCGTATGGCCAGCGCCTCTGGCCTGAGTTGACGGAGCTCTTCCTGTGGCCAGACATCTACGTGTGCATGATCTCCTATGCACACAACGTGGCGGCCCAGGGCAAGTACATAGCTATTGCCAGCACTACTGTGGAGACCACGGACCCTGAAAAGGAGGTGGAGCCGGCTCTGGAGCTGTTGGAGCCCATAGACCAGAAGTGAGGGACTGGGCTGAGCCCAAGGGGGAGAGGGAGGGAGCCCAGCAGCTGGGCTTGGGGACCAGGAAGGGCATGGCCCATTGTGAGGCCTGTCCCCTCCCCTCTGTCTGCCCCTCAGGTTTGTGGCTATCAGTGACTTGTATGAGCCCATTGATGATGGTTGTGAGAGCCAGGTAAGCAGCTCGTCCCAGCCCTGGCTCCTGGCTGCCCGCCCAGGACACCTGCCTGACTCACCCTGGGCGCTGGGCTCTGGCTGTTTCCAGGTGTTCTGTTCCTGCTCCTACGATGCCACCACACACTTTGAGACAACCTGCAACGACATCAAAGACATCTACAAACGCATGGCTGGCACGGCCTTTGACTTTGAGAACATGAAGCGCAAACAGAACGACGTCTTTGGAGAAGCTGAGCAGTGATTGTGGCCGCCCCCAGCCGCTGCTGCCCCAGCCTGTGTCTGTTCTCCTCGAGGGCTCCAGCATCCTCTGCTTCCCCCACCACGTTCCCATCACCCACCTCATTGATCCACTGACCAAATCCTTAACCCTAGCGATGGCTTGGGAGATGGGGGGTTGGATGGCATCCTCTTTCTTGGCCCTTCCTTATCCTAGGAAAAGAGGGTTCCTCTCCTTGTGTGTGTCTCTTCCCCCCACCCCTAATTCTTCTGCTCTGTTTGGGAAGACGTGGAGGAAAAGGTGACTTCTGCCCCCACCGCTCTTACCCCCACTGTAGTGGCCTTTGGAGATGCCCCCACCTCCCCCCCACCAACTCTTGCGTGTTGGAGAGAAGGGGCCCTCCCAGCACAAAGTTGCATTCCTCCCCCCTAATTTATTCTAATTTATTAACTTTGACCCACCCTTTCTGAGCCTGCAGCCTTCCCGTGTGGCCTGAGGGCTGTAGAGTGAGCTGTCCCAGCCCCTCCCAGCCCTTGCCCAGCCTGGGGGAGTGGGGAAGGCTTGGGCATGGCCCCGTTGGAGGTTGATTTGCTGTTTTGTTTCTTGTCTTTGTGTTCTGTGGTACTTGCTGAGAGAAAAGAAAAGTGAGCAAAGCAGAAGGAGGTGGGAAAACGGACCCAAACCCCAGTGTGCCCTGCCCCATGCCTTTCCTTTAGTGGTGGGAAACCCTTATCTTGCAAAGTGAATGTGTCCCCTTCCCCACCCTCTAGTGTATTTCACAGAAAACAAAACCTCCCAATAAAACGGTTGAAACCTGAATCTCTGGATCTTGATGGTTATCTCCCAAAAGCTGGGTACCTGGCAGGGCTTTGGCTGCCTGGGTTGGGGCTCTGGCTTAGCTTCACTCTGGACTGTAAAAGGTGGCATTCTTCACCAGGGAATTCCTCACCCAGAGCACACTGGGGCCAAATTGACTTAAAGCTTAAGGCTACCCAGTGAGTTGATGCTGGCACCAGGACTGCAGCCCTCAGTGCTCGATGCAGGGGGAGTGTGGTGGAGGGCGGGTGTCAACGTGGAGGAAGCAGAGGGAGCGGGGGTCCTGGCCTCTGGCTTGAAAGGAGAGGGCAGAGGGGACCAGGGGCCAGCCTTGGATGGGATTCTAAGTGAAGCAGGGAGACGGGTGCCAGTTTTCGGCTTAATGCGGGGGAACTAGGGCAGCAAGGGGACCAGCGTTGGGGTCAACAGGAGGAATTAGAGGGACCGGGGCCCAGCCTTGGCTCGGGTTAACGTCGAGGCAGCGCGAGGGGCTGGGGAATTCAGCCTCCGGGGTCCACAGGAGCCGGCGGTGGGGGCTGGGGCGGGAGTCCACGCAGGACCAGGGGCGGTCTCCGGCGGGGCGGGGCGGGGCGGGCGGTGGTCACGCTCCGGGCCTGCTGGCGCGCGGCGGGGCGGGGCATCCGTGCGTCTCCTGGTGGCTGACGTCACGGCGCGGGCGTCAGCTGACTGTTCGGCCGCCACCGCCGCTGCCGCTGTCGCTGTCGCCGCCGCCGCCGCCGCCGCCGCCGCCGCCGCTGCCGCCGCCGCTGCCGCTGCCATGGCTCAATACAAGGGCGCCGCGAGCGAGGCCGGCCGCGCCATGCACCTGATGAAGAAGCGGGAGAAGCAGCGCGAGCAGATGGAGCAGATGAAGCAGCGAATCGCGGAGGTGCGAGCCGGGGAGCCTCGGAGCATGCGCGCTGCCCAGGTCCCCTGGCGGCCCCGCGCCACGCTCCGGCCGGCCCTGGAAGCCCTGGGGCGGTGGCCACGGAGCGCGGGCGGCGCGCCGGGGCAGGCCCCTGGCTCTCTGACTTCCAGCAGGGCACAGAAGCAAGCCGGCGACAGTCTCATCTGTGAAATGGGCCTGGAGCCGGGCGTTCTCCGAGGCTGAGGCCACTAGCTGATGACCGGCCTCCGGCAGGAGGGAGCCGAGCCAGTGTTTCTGTTGGGAGGCACGGCGGGGACGGGCCTCTCGTCGCCTCGCCTGGGCACCCAGCGTCCTGGCTCTGGCCCCTCGGCCCTCAGAGCCAGGCCTCTGCCCCCTCGGCCCTCAGAGCCAGGCCTCTGCCCTGGTCCTATGGACACCGGGCAGGGCGGTTCGTCTCCCCCTGGAGAGGCGCGGGGAGGCCTGAGCCAGACCTGGCTAGTCCACTGGCCAGGAGGCTCTTTCCAGAACCCCTTGCACCTGTGAGGCAGGCACGACCCTCCCGGGTGCCAGCGGTTCACCCACTGCTTCCGTGAGTGGCCCGTGATGGTGGTGGTCAGGGAAGGAGCGTGGAGGAGCTTGATCCTTTTGGGGAGACTCACTCATCAGGACTCGGGGCTCCAGGGGAGAGCAGGCTCCTGCCTGGGGAACTGGGGAAGCCTGGCCAGAGGAGCCTTGAAACACCAAGTCCTCATGCCCTGGCCGCACTGTCTGAGCCAGGGTGCCCAGCAAGCAGAAGGTGTATTTCTCTGCCAGCCACCTTCTTGGGAGGCCACTGGTCAGCGAGGGCTTGACATGGTACCAAGTGGGTTGGGGCTGGGGCCAAAGAGAGGCCTCCTGGGAAGCTGTTGATGACATTCTGGGGCCTGGAGGGAGGAAAATCACTCAGGGAGGGGCCAGGCCCCTCAACCACTCTGTTCTTGTTTGCCCTCTCCTCATAACCCTTGGCTTGGGTCTCGGAAGCTTCAGCTTAAAGGCTGGAGATGAAAAAGGCCAAAGGTCAGTAGGGTCGGTGGCTTCAGGCTACTGAGGGACCTGTGATCCCCAGCAGGAGACCTGAAGAGCCAGAGCAGCTCAGGGATGGAAACAGCCCCATTTGGCACTCTTAGCATTTGAAGAGCCCTGCCCAGCCTCATGGAACCTTCCATCGACAAGGGCACAGGGGCAGATTTGGACTATAACGCAGGTCCCTGATGGCCAGCCTGCCATTTCCACAGTGAGGGGTGGTTCTCATGGTGGCTGTCACTCCCCGCAGGAGAACATCATGAAATCCAACATTGACAAGAAGTTCTCTGCGCACTACGACGCGGTGGAGGCAGAGCTCAAGTCCAGCACCGTGGGTGAGCGGGGTGCGGGTGCCCCTCACCCGGGCCCCGGGCCACTCTTCCGCTGGCCCTGCGACTACCTTGCCCCTTGTGCCTCCTTGCTTCAAAGGTCTCGTGACCCTGAATGACATGAAGGCCAAGCAGGAGGCTCTGGTGAAGGAGCGGGAGAAGCAGCTGGCCAAGAAGGAGCAGTCCAAGGAGCTGCAGATGTGGGTCCTGTCGCCGCAGCCCTCGACATGGAGCTAGTGCTTACGGGGTCCCGTGGCTGGTCGGGCTCTTTTTGCACCCTGGGGGGGACCCTGTCTCCAGCTTTGGGACAGGGGTAGCATCTAGCTTGCGATTTGCATTTCTCTCTCCCGCCTCCTCGGGTCCACGCTCACGTCTTTTCACCATGGCGGCTTGTCTTCTTTCTGACCCTCTAAATGCAGTGGGCCCTTTCCCAGCATCCGGTGCCTGAGCAGCCTGCGTTCTCCCCATTGCTCTCTGTTCTGCAGCCCCTGTGGCCCTCTGTGCTTGCTGTTTGTAACAGAGCCCTCGCCCATGAGCTCAAAGTGATCCAGGACAGCAGGACCCGTCTGGGGCAATGGGGACCCAGCCTGGGCTGGGCAGGCCCCACATAGGGCACACAGGTGGCTCTGGGTCAAGGAAGGGGCTGGGTCAGGGTCGGGAAGGACATGATGTGTGATGGGGCCACCTGCACCTCGCTAGGAAGCTGGAGAAGCTTCGAGAGAAGGAGCGTAAGAAGGAAGCCAAGCGGAAGATCTCCAGCCTGTCCTTCACCCTGGAGGAGGAAGAAGAGGGAGGCGAGGAGGAAGAGGAGGCGGCCATGTATGAGGAGGAGATGGAAAGGGAAGGTGAGGGCTGGCTTGAGTCGGAGCCCCGCCCGCAGCCCCTGGGGAGGGGTCCCCAATGTGAGAGGCTGTCAGCAAAGCTGATGCCCTGTCAAGATGGCTCCAAAAGCTGCCCTCTTGAGGCACCACGCACAGTAGACCGGGGAGGGAAGAGGCTGGTCTAGACCAGGCTGGCTGGGCACATTTTCTGTGATGATGGAAATGTTAGAGTCTGTGCCACCCAATATGGTAGCCACTTGCCCCAGGTGGCTCGTATGACTGGGGCACTAAATGGTTAATTCTGTTTGATTTGTTTCAGCGTAAATGTATACAGCCACAGAAATTCCGGGGCTACTAGTCAGACACTGCAGGTCTCAGCTGTGAGAACAAGGGGCTGTCAGGGAAAGCTCAGGATGGCTGGGGAGTGAGGGTAAAGCCAGCCTGGCCTCCACGTGTGCCACACACCTGTGCTGTGCCTGGCCAGGGCACATAGGGTGCTGTCCCTCTCCTGGTGGAAGTCACGGGTCACCATGCACTGAAGACACTACTCAGGGTTACTGCTCTGCTCGGGGCCCACCGGGCTAACCCAGGGGTCAAGGAAGGAGGGGAGGGTTGAGTTAGGCCCTAAGGATGAGGGGAGTTGCATTCGCCAGAGAGGCAGGAGGGGCGACGAGAAAGTACATGCCAGAAGCCCAGCAGGAAAGAGCTTTTCAAAACGTTTGAAGATTGGGAGCAAGTTGTGTCACGGGCCCCTGGAGGGTGTGGTGGCAGTTCTGGAAATTGTGTCACCCAGGGAATGGCAGAGGGAGAGAAGCGAGGTAGGGGATGGTGCTGTGTGGCTGTGGTAACAGGCTGGGTGCCATGGCTTTGAGGGGAGTGCAGGATTGTGGGGAGGAAGAACCTGCCAGCCACCTGCCATTTGGGTTCCATGTTCCAGCAGCCACAGTAAAACATAGAAAAAGAAACAAGCAGGATTTTAGTATGACATTATATTTAACCCAGCGTATCCAAAATATCACCATTGCGGCAGGCGCACTAGCTGCAATGCTGGGGTGCTGTGTGCAGCGGGAGCTACTGGTTTGTGTTTGTGTTTTTGTTTTGGTTGTTGTTGTTTTTGAGACAGTGTCTCCCTGTGGCCCAGGCTGGAGTGCAGAGGGGCGATCACAGCTTACTTCAGCCTTGACCTCCTGGACTCAAGGGACCCTCCCACCTCAGCCACTTGAGTAGCTGGGACTACAGGCGCTTTGTATTTTTGTACTTTTTGTAGAGACGGAATCTCGCCATGTTGCCCAAGCTGGTCTCGAACTTGGGAGCTACTGGCGTGGACAGTGCAGGCCTGGGGGAAAGGTTGTCACCCTCACTGTGTGTCACTGGGGCTTTTATAAAACACTGCTTGGTGGGCTCTTCCCTCCCTCCACAGGTTCCGTTTAGGGGGCCCAGCCACAAGACCCCAGGCTCTAGAATCTCTGCCCTTGAGCATCAGGCTAAAGAGTTTAGATTTGTCTTTTTTTGTTGTTCTTTTCTTTTTTTTCTTTCTTTCTTTTTTTTTTTTTTTTTTGAGATGAGGTCTCACTCTGTTGCCCAGGCTAGAGTGCAGTGGTTTGATCACAGCTCACTGCAGCCCCGACCTTGCAGGCTCAAGCGATCCTCCCACCTCAGCCTTCTGAGTAGCTGGGACTACAGGTGCGCCACCACACCCGGCTGATTTTTTTGAGTTTTAGTAGAGATGAGGTCTTGCTATGTTGCCCATGCTGGTCTCCACCTCCTGGGCTCAAGCGATCCTTCTGCCTCATCCTCCCCAAGTGTTGGGTTGACAAGCGTGAGCCTCTGTGCCCGCCCTAGGCTTGTCTTCTAGATCGACTGTTCTCAAGGTATGCTTGGGGGACCCTGGGCGTCGGCCATATCAAAATCATTTTTATAATAATGCTATGATATTCGGCTTCCTTTTGTTCCAGAGATCACCACAAAGAAGAGAAAACTGGGGAAGAACCCAGACGTTGACACAAGCTTCTTGCCTGATCGAGACCGTGAGGTAAAGGCTGCCTGGCCCTGACCCCGGCCTCGACTCCAGCCCTGGTGGAGACCCTTGCTTAGGGAGCCAGGCTCTGCGTGCACCCTGAGCAGCCCTGGGCCTCACCCGTCTGCCTGCTCCCTCTCCCAGGAGGAGGAGAATCGGCTTCGAGAAGAGCTGCGGCAGGAGTGGGAAGCCAAGCAGGAGAAGATCAAGAGTGAGTGTTTGTGGAGTCAGATGCGAGGGGCCTGGGCCCAAGCCAGCTTCCCTGTCCACAGTCTCCTGGGTGGTGCGCTGAGCCCCAAGGCTGCTCTTAGTGGGGCTGGAGACCAAGAGGCAGCTCTGCCTTGTAGGTGAGGAGATCGAGATCACCTTCAGCTACTGGGATGGCTCTGGGCACCGGCGGACAGTCAAGGTAGGCAGCGTGCAGCCTGCTTCCTGCTCACCATGGGCCCAGCCTCCCTCAGGTTCCGTGGGAAGGAACTGACCTTCCTGACTTGGGAAGCCCCAGGGATCCTGAGGATAACTGGCTCCAGGGCCTGGCCCCCTGTCTGGGGAGTGAGGCCCAGGCCTGGCTGAGGCTCTGCAGTGTCTGGCAGGGCCCTCTGGGCCTCTGCCTTGTTGAGAGCCCTTCTGCAGGCTTCCGCCTTCCCTTGCCAATTCCTGGATTCCCGGATACAGATGAGAAAGGGCAACACCATGCAGCAGTTCCTGCAGAAGGCGCTCGAGATCCTTCGGAAAGACTTCAGTGAGCTGAGGTGTGAGGTGTGCGTGTGTGCACGGTGGTGTGTGTGGCACCTGTGGCTCCAGCCCGGGTGCCAGACACCCAGTGTGATGTGGGCGCTGTCTGGGCAAGCAAGCAGCATGCTGGGCACTCTCCTCCCAAAAGAGGGGGTCAGGCTCCTCTTCCCTTCCCTCCCACCAGAGAGAGCTTTGCTGAGAGCGGCCTGCCTTGGTTCCTTAGCCCAAAGGTGGAGGGTGCTGGGCGCCAGTCCTGTGCTCACTAAACCATGGAGCTTCCCTCAGAGCCAACGGGCCGCTGCTTCCCAGCCCCAGCATGGGCTCTCCTGCGCTGGCTGTCTCCTCCCTCCCTGGGCAGGGGTGCTGTCCTCTTGCCCACGCCCTCCTGCCTTCCTCCCTCAGGTCTGCAGGGGTGGAGCAGCTCATGTACATCAAGGAGGACTTGATCATCCCTCACGTGAGTCCCTTCAGCCCCAGTACCCGCAGTGGGTGCAGCGCCCTGGGCTTTGGCTCAGGCTGGTGGGGGCAGTGTGCGCAGGCGGGGAGTGTGGGGAGGGGCCGAGATGGACCATCAAGACGCCGCTTTCCTGCCCTTGGCTCCCAGCATCACAGCTTCTACGACTTCATCGTCACCAAGGCACGGGGGAAGAGTGGTGAGTGCCGCCGACCCAGCCGCCCCCATAGCACCTTGCCGCCGATGTTGTCACTGGGGCAGCAGCGGGACATTGGGCTGTCACTTCTCCCCTGCAGGACCACTCTTCAACTTTGATGTTCATGACGATGTGCGGTTGCTCAGTGACGCCACTGTGGAGAAGGATGAGGTACAGCGTAGGGGGCCATGTGAGGGGGAACGGGTGTCCCTGGGCTATGGAGGAGAAGCCAAGGGAAGGGGAGGTCAGCAGGCGGCCCTGTGCCCTCTTCCTCCCTTAGTCCCACGCAGGCAAGGTGGTGCTGAGGAGCTGGTACGAGAAGAACAAGCACATCTTTCCCGCCAGCCGCTGGGAACCCTATGACCCTGAAAAGAAGTGGGACAAGTACACGGTGAGGAGGGGCTGGCAGGGACCCCTCCAAGTTGGGGATGGCAGCCAGCCCCTGCTCACCCCTCGCCTTCCTTGTCTCCTCTGCCCACCTTGTCCTCACACCAGATCCGCTGAGCATCCAGGAGGCTGCGCGGCCCTGGCTCCTCAGCTCCCTCAGTGTGCCCCGTGGTGTCACCGGGACTCCAGGCACCCGCTCCCCTGCGACCATGCCAGGCACGCTGGGAGGAGGACGGCAGCTGCTCGTGTCCTGCCCCTGCCACATCAGTGACTGCTTTATTCTTTTCCAATAAAGAAGTGCACGTGTCAGAGCTGGAGCGCCTGCATCGTGAGAAACCATTTGTGTTCGGACCAAATTCATTTGTCATTTTGACCATTTAAAACTGTACAATTTGGTGGCATTTAGCACATTTGCCATGTTGTGTAGTCATCACCCTGGTCTGCTTCCAGGACATTCTCATCCCTCCAAAGGCCCTGTGGCCATGGGCAGGCTCCTCCCCTCACATCCCCCCACCAGGCTCTCATGTGCTTTCTGTCTCCATGGATTGACCTGTTCTGGACGTGTCATACGTGCCTGGGGAGTCTGTCACCGTGGCAGCCCCACCATCCCTGAGGTGTCTTTGTGGCACTGTGCTTCTTGACCGTGGGCACCTGTTCTTGGGCAGTGGTGGCTCTGGTGGGTGGGAAGGGGGTTCCTCCCCAGGCCTCTCTCCCAGGCCCTTGGGCTCCTGTTGAGTTTCCCGTAGGGGACGTGGCCGTCCTGTGGCCACGAAAACCCATCCTGCCTTCCTTGCTGTGGGCCGTCCCAGCACAGTCGTTCTGCTGTGGTGCCCTGTGCTCGACACTTGCCTGCCCTGCCCTAGCTAGCCCTGCTCAGACAGCCCTTGGGGCAGGATCCAGATCGGGGGTAGGTCCAGGACCCCTACTCTGCCACCTCAGTAGCTGGTTCCCCAAGTTCCACTTGGCTAAGCTGAGGCAGGCAGGCCTGGCTCCAGGAGGCTGAGGAAGGCCAGCTGACAGCTCCCTGTTTCCTCCCCTGGCCTGAAGCCAAGAAGAAAGGGCAGGGGATAGCCCTGGCAAATGTGGAGATCTGATGATGGTGCCCGATAGTGCAGAGGCCCAGTGTCTCATTCAGCGTGGCCGGGAAGTAGCCACCTGGCGTCACTAGGAATAGAGATGAGAGTAGACTAATGTTTTCTTTCTTTTCTTTTCCTTCCCTCCTTCCTTCCTTCCTTCCTTCTTCCTTCCTTCCTTCCTTCTTTCTCCCCTCCCCTCCCCTCCCCTCCCCTCCCCTCCCCTCCCCTCTCCTCTCCTCTCCTTCCTTTCCTCTTTCTTTTTTTTTTTTTGAGACTGGGTCTTGCTCTGTCTCCCAGGCTGGAGTGCAGTGGTGCAATCTCAGCTCGCTGCAGCCCCCACCTCCTGGGCTCAAGTGATCCTCCCGCCTCAGCCTCCTGAGTAGCTGGGACTACAGGTGTGCACCACAATGCCCAGCTATTTTTATTTTTATGTACGTGAAAATTGGAACAGAATTAAAAAAAATTTTTTTTTGTAGACATGGGATCTTGCTCTGTTGCCCAGGCTGGTCTCGAACTGCTGGGCTCAAGTGATCCTGCCACCTCAGCCTCCCAAATTGCTGGGATTGCAGGTGTGAGCCACTGTGTTTGGCTGAGTAGGCTATTTGATGCTCTGGAACCAGATAAGGTCACCAAGGATCAGTGTGTGCCAGGGGTGGTCACCCACTTTGCTCACCCGGGCCTCGTTCCTGGGGGCTGTGTGTGTAGAAAACAGAGAGGGAAACAAACAAAACAAAATGTAGAACAACATGAACTGGCCTTTGTGGCGTGGAGACATTTAAGCTGACATCCAAATGACAAGAAGTCAGCCATTCCGATGCGGGAGGGAGTGTTCCAGGCAGAGGGAACACCAAGTCTGGGTCAAAAGTGAGCTGGAGGCCGGGTGCAGTGGCTCATGCCTGTAATGCCAGCACTTTGGGAGGCTGAGGCGGGTGGATCACTTGAGGTCGTGAGTTCGAGACCAGCCTGACCAACATGGTGAAACCCCGTCTCTACTAAAAATACAAAAATTAGCTGGGCGTGGTGGCAGGTGCCTGTTATCTCAGCTACTCAGGAGGCTGAAGCAGGAGAATCGCTTGAACCCGGGAGGCGGATGTTGCAGTGGGCCGAAATCACGGCACCACATTCCAGCCTGGATGACAAGAGTGAAACGCCGTCTCAAAAAAAAAAAAGAAAAAAGAAAAAAGGTGAGCTGGGCTGGAACAAGGGGAAGCTACCTTTTTCCCTCATCTTCACTGTCCAGCAGAAGTCATGTATTCAGGCGGTTCCCATGTCAGCATGGAAGCCAGTTCCTGCAATGTCCCCAACAGAGATGTGCTTTTCTTCACTGCCTGCTTACCTGTTCTCTTTCTCTAGACAAAGACAAGCTCCTACGGCTGCCCCTCCTGGCCCTCACCTTTCTCGCATGAAAGGTATTGCGCTTGCATGCTGTTCGACACCGTGTGATATAGTGTCCATTAGCGATATATCCCAATACTCGGCATCTTTCCACATGGGTGCATAGAGACCCTCATTCTCTCTTCAGCTGCAGAGTCGGCATGGCAGATATTGGCCAGCTCCACTCCTTAGGGCCTGCCCACTTGGCAGCCTCATGGGCAGGATGAGGGCCGGCTCCCCCAGCCTTGCCCACACAGTGCCCTCACTCGCCGCCAGGAGACGCATGCCAAGCTGAGATGGAGACATGGTTTCTCAGCATGGGGTTTTGTTTCTTCTTTGTGTTTTTAATTTTTTCAACTGAGGAAAAATTCACATAACAGAAAAGTAGCCATTAACCATTTTAAAGTTTACAATTTGGTGGCATTTGGTACATTCACATTGTTGTGTGACCATTGCCTCTCTCTACTGGAACATTTTCATCCCCAAAAGGAGACCCCGTGGTTGGTTATTCAGCAGTCTCTCCCCATTCCCCCACTCCCCAGGCCCTGGCAGCTGCTAATCTACCATTTCAATGGATTGGACTGTTCTGGAAGCTTCACATCAATGGAATCATACAATACATGACCTTTTGTGTCTGGCTTGTTTTTCTTAGCATCATGTTTTTGAGGTTCATGGCTTACTTTTTATAACTAACTGAGTCGTAGTCCATTATCTGTGTACACCACATCTTGTTTATCTATTCATCCGTGGATGGGCATTTCAGGTGTTCCTACCTTTCGGCTATTATTGTAAATAATGCTGCTATGAACATTCGCGTACAAGTTTTTGTTTGACCTTAGTGTGGTTTTTAATTTGTATTTCTCTTTTCACATGTTTCAAAACTATGTGCATTTTATTTCTCCTGCAAACTGTCTATTCCTGGCATTTGCCCATTAATTGTATTGTTGGTCTTCTTTGTTTTTTGTTTTTTTTTTTTTAATAGAGACAGGATCTCACTATGTTGCCCAGGCTGGTTTTGAAATCTTGGGCTCAAGCGATCCTCCTGCCTTGGCCTCTTGTTGGTCTTTTTTTATCTAGAAATCGGTCAGGTGCAGTGGCTCCCGCCTGTAATCCCAGCACTTTGGGAGGCCGAGGCGGGCAGATCACCTGAGGTCAGGAGTTCGAGACCAGCCTGGCCAACATGGTGACACCCCGTCTCTACTAAAAATACAAAAATTAGCTGGGCGTGGTGGTGGGCGCCTGTAATCTCAGCTGCTCAGGAAGCTGAGGCAGGAGAATAGCGTGAACTCAGGAGGCGGAGGTTGCAGTGAGCCGAGATCGTACCACTGTACTCCAGCCTGGGTGACAGAGCGAAACTCTGTCTCAAATAAATAAATAAATAATATGTAGAATCCTAGGTACCTTCCATGTATGAGAGAGAGTACCCCTTTGTGTTATACAGTGCAAATACTTTTCCTCGTTTTTCATTAATTTGATGGTGTTTTTTAGACACGAGAAGTTTATTTTTAGCTAGCTGGACTCTTTTGTCTTCTATGCCTTCTGGGTTTGAGGTCGTAGTTAGAAGGTCTTCTGGAAGTCAGTGTTATAAAGGAAGTGATTGGAGGCTTTTACCAGGAGCAAGACATAATCTTGACTTAAGTTTTCCAGTCACTCTTGTAGCAGTGTGGCAAAGGGACTGGGGGAGGGCAAGCATGGGAGGCCAGTGAGGAGGCCACCACAGCCATCCTGATGAGAGGCTGGTGGCTTGGACCAGGGTGGGGACAGAATATCAGCTTCTGGATAGATTTTGGGGGGAAAGCCAACAAGATTTGCTGACGAATAGGACATGGAGTTTGAGAGAAAGAGAGGAGTCAAGAACTCCACTTTGGCCTGAGCAAGAGGAAGAAACTTTACTAAGATGCGGGGCATGGGAAGAGAAGCAAGTCTGGGGTGAACAATGAAGGCTTCGCTTGTGGAAATGGTATGTTGAGATGCCTATTAGATCCAAGCAGAGATTTGGATCTATGAACCTGGAGCCTGGAGTTCACAGGAGAGCTTGAGAGGATGGAGTGAGAAATTGCAGAGCTGTCAAGACAGACATGGCTGATGCTCTGGAACTAGAAAGATCACCAAGGGAATCAAAGGGTAACACCTGCTCGTCCGGTCAAGCCAATGGATGAGATGACAAAGATGGGACTAAGGCCAGGCACAGTGGCTCACGCCTGTAATCCCAGCACTTTGGGAGGCCTAGGCAGGTGGATTGTTTGAGCCCAGGAGTTCGAGACCAGCTGGGCAACATAGTGAGACTCTGTGTGTATAGCAAATACAAAGATTAGCTGGGTGTGGTGGCACACGCCTGTAGTCCCAGCTACTTGGGAGGCTGAGGTGGGCGGATCACTTGAGCCCAGGAGGTGGAGACCAGCCTGGGCAACATGGTGAAACCCTGTCTCTACAAAAAATTCAAAAATTAGCCTGGCGTGGTGGCATGCACCTGTAGTCCTAGCTACTTGGGAGGCTGAGGTGGGAAGATTGCTTGAGCCTGGGAAGGCGAGGCTGCAGTGAGTGGTGTTCATACCACTGCACTCCAGCCTGGGTGACAAAGTGAGACATTGTCTCCAAAAAGATCATTATACAAAAATCAATTTTTTTAAGTTTTTTGAGATAGAGTCTTGCTCTCTGTTGCCTAGGCTGGAGTGCAATGGCATGATCTTGGCTCACTGCAACCTCTGCCTCTTGGGTTCAAGCGATTGCCCCCCTCCTCAGCCTCCCGAGTAACTGGGATTACAGGTGCCCGCCACCATGCCTGGCCAATTTTCGTATTTTTAGTAGAGATGGGGTTTTGTCATCTTGGCCAGGCTGGTCTCGAATTCCTGATCTCAAGTGATCCGCCCACCTCTGCCTCCCAAAGTGCTTGAATTGCAGGCATGAGCCACCACACCTGGCCAATCAATTGTATTTCTATACACAATCCAAAATGAAATTAAGAAAATAATTCCATTTATAACAGTGTCAAAAAAGAATAAAATACTTATTAATAGATTTTTTTTAAAGAAGCATGAGATTTGTACACTGAAAACTACAAAACATCATTGAAAGAAATTCAAGAAGACCTAAAAAATGGAAAGACATCTGTATTAGTCATGGTTCTCCAGAGAAACAACCAACAGGACACACACACACAGTTTATTTTAAGGATTTGGTTCACACAATTGTCGGGGCTGACAAGTTGGCGTGAAATTTGTAGGACAGACTGACGGGCTGGAAACTCGGAGAATTTCTGTGTTACAGTCTTGTTGTTGTTGTTGTTGTTGAGATGGAGTCTCACTCTTGTCGCCCAGGCTGGGGTGCAGTGGCATGATATCAGCTCACTGCAACCACTGCCTCCTGGGTTCAAGCGATTCTCCTGCCTCAGCTTCCCGAGTAGCTGGGATTACAGATGCCCGCCACCATGCCCAACTAATTTTTGTATTTTTAGTAGAGACGGGGTTTCATCATGTTGGTCAGGCTGGTCTCGCACTCCTGACCTCAGGCGATCCGCCTGCCTTGGCCTCCCAAAGTGCTGGGATGACAGACATGAGCCACCGCGCCTGGCCTGTGTTACAGTCTTGAGGCAGAATTTCTGCTTCTCCAGGAAACCTCGGGTTTTGCTCTTAAAGCCATCCAACTAAATGGATGAGGCCCACACACATTATCAAGGGTGATCTCTTTTACTTAAAGTCAGTTGAGGGCCAGGCATGGTGGCTCATGCCTATAATCTCAGTGCTTTTTTTTTTTTTTAGACAGAGTCTTGCTCTATCTCCCAGGCTGGAGTGCAATGGCACGATCTTGGCTCACTGCAACCTCCCCCTCCCAGGTTCAAGAGATTCTCGGCCGGGCGCGGTGGCTCACGCCTGTAATCCCAGCACTTTGGGAGGCCGAGATGGGCGGATCACAAGGTCAGGAGATCGAGACCATCCTGGCTAACACGGTGAAACCTAGTCTCTACCAAAAATACAAAAAAATTAGCCGGGCATGGTGGCGAGTGCCTGTAGTCCCAGCTACTTGGGAGGCTGAGACAGGAGAATGGCGTGAACCCGGGAGGCGGAGCTTGCAGTGAGCCGAGGCCACGCCACTGCACTCCAGCCTGGGCGACAGAGCAAGACTTTGTCTCAAAAAAAAAAAAAAAAAAAATTCTCCTGCCTCAGCCTCCTGGGTAGCTGGGACTACAGGCATATGACACCATGTCAGGCTAATTTTTGTATTTTTTGTAGAGATGGGGTTTCGCCATGTTGGCCAGGCTGGTCTCGAACTCCTGACCTCAGGTGATCCGCTCACTTCAGCCTTCCAAAATGCTGGGATTACAGGCTTGAGTCACTGCACCCAGCATATCCCAGTACTTTGGAAGGCTGAGGCAGGAGGATTACTTAAGCCCAGGAGTTCAAGACTAGCCTGGGCAGTGTAGCAAGACCCTGTCTCTCTCTACAAGAATAGGAAAAGTTAGCCAGGCGTGGTGGCACTTGCCTGTGGTCCCAGCTACCTGGGAGGCTGAGGCAGGAGGATCCCTTGAGCCCAGGAAGTCGAGGCTGCAGTGAGCCATGATCCAATGCCGCTACACTGCAGTCTGGGTGATAGAGCGCGACCTCAACTTGGGGGGAAAAATCTGTCTATCTATCTATCTCTCCATATATGTGTTTAATAAAAGTGGGCAAATGACTTGAATAGACATTTCTTCAGAGATCATATACAAAAGGCCAGCAAGCACATGAAAAGATGCTGAACACCATTAGTCATCAGGGAAATGAAAAAGAAAACCTTAGCGGGGCGCGGTGGCTCACACCTGTAGTCCCAGCACTTTGGGAGGCTGAGGCGGGAGCATCGTTTGAGCCTGGGGCGGTCGAGGCTGCAGTGAGCTATGATCTCACCACTGCACTCCAGCCCGGGTGACAGAGCGAGACCCTGTGTCAAAACAAAACAAAAAAAGAAAAGGAAAAAGAAAGCAAGGGAAGGAAGAAAGCCCTTGGTTCAGGGTCGCCGGGGAAGGGGCTGGTTTGGACGGCTGTCCCGCAGGCCCTCCGGGTTAGAGACCGTCGGGGGCGTGTCTTGAGCTGGGGACGCGACTCCTCGGCGGGGGTGCACCTGAGAGGCCGGGACCAGCGAGGCCGCGCCCCGGTGGCAGGTGACCCCGGGCGCGTCTCCGAGCGCCAGGGTGGGGCGAGGCGGACGCGCGCCCCAGGCCCGAGGGGGTGTGGCGCGGGCGCGCGCGGGTTCCGGGGTCGCCCGAGGCGGCGGGCGGGGAGCCGGGGCGCGGGGGAGGCGCGCGCCGCGGACGCGGCCATCGAGCGAAGGGGGTCGGCTGGCCGGGCGGGTCCCCCTTCAGGTCGCGGGGGTCAGGGCTGCGCGCGAGGTCCCTGGCCCCGGGGAGCAGCGGCCCCGCCTGCGTCCCCTGCCGCCGCGTCCCCCTCGGCCGGGCGTCCCCGGGCGCCCCCGCCCCGCGCGGTGGTACGGTCCGGGTTTAAAAGGCTCCGGCGGCCCCCGGGCCAGCCCAGTGTGTGGGCGGCGGCGGCGGCTGCGCGCGTGGGGCCCGGGGCGCGGGGCGAGGCCGTGGGGACGTGCGAGCGGGGCCGCGGTGGGGCTCGGGGGCGCGTCCACGTGGCCAGAGGGCGGCCACCCGGAGCCAGCGGAGGGACAGGTAGGTGGCCGTCATCTTCGCCGTCCGTGCGGGGCCAAATAGCTCGGGGCCCGGGGCTCCGGCAGCCCGGGGGTCCGGCTCGGCCTGTGGGGGTCAGGCCCTATCCCTGCCCGTCGGCGCCGGCCTGCCCGACTCCTTGTGCCCCGCGTGGTGGGGACGCCTACCCAAGACCAACACCCTGCCCAAAGAGGACCCTTTGTCGCAGGGGAGCGGCCCCTCGGAGGATCAACGCTGTACTTCCCTCCCGCTAAGGGCTCCGCGAGTCCGCCGAGGGGTGCCCTGATGGGGCCCGGGCAAACTGGACCAGCAGCACGGTGGGGGGTGTGGGGGGGCGGCCGCTGGACCCCCGTCTCTGCGTGGGGCTGCCCCTTCCTCAGGCTCTCTGCTGGCCCAGCTGTACCTGTGATGCCCGAGGTTGCCACTTACAGGTGGGGGCTGGGCCTGAAACTGCCTCCCCAGGTCTCCCTCCCGACCTGTCCCCAGCCTGTTCCTAGGCTTGTGTTCCCGGGGTGTAGAGGAGGTGAAGACAGGATGTGGCCTCTCTTTTCTTTGGCCTTCCTTTCTTCTCCGGCTGTTGCATGAGGGGTCCAGCTGACAAAAGAGCTCTGGAGAGGTGATCAATCTGAGCTGAAACTTTGCAGTTTCAAGCTGGGCCTGCTGCTTGTTCCTGGCAAATGCCTTATTTTTCCTTTCTCTCTCCTGTGCCTCCTTGGTTTGGTTCCCTGCACCGCCCCCCGCTCCCCCCCCCCCGCCTCCCGCCCTCAAGCTGGGTACCTCCTATCTCCCCCGGGGGCTCTGGCACTGAGAGGGTAGCGCTGAGCCCTGCCCTGTTGGCTGCCACGACACTGCTCTGCTGTCTTAGCAGCCTGGGGCTGACTGGGTGTGGCCTGGGGGCTAAGTGCCAGTCCCAGCACTGTCCCTGTGGCTCCTGCCCTGTCTCTCCAAGGCCTTGACTGTATTTGGGGACATTGCTCCTCCTTTTGTAAGGCTCCTGGGACTCCAAACGGCAGGTAGGGCCCCCTGTACATTCCCTTCTCCAGTGAACCCCTGGGTCTGGAGGGGGAGCCATGCAGGCTGTGGCTGAGCAGAGCTTGACTGATGTGTGTCTGGGTGCGTGGCTGAGGGGCAGGCGCGACTTGGCTTTGTGTTGCATCGGGGAGGCCAGACAGCGGGCTCCTGGATGGCCAGCTGAGGCCCTTGTCGGGGAGGCAGCTGGGGCCCCTGCAGGGGACATGGTGGTGCTGGATCCTGCATCAGGCCTCCATTCCCCAGACCTCTGTCCCAGGGCTCCTGGTGGCAGTGCCACTCCAGGTGGTGTTCCTGGCCCTGCCCCTCTCCCCCAGCTTGCGATTATTCTGTGCCTGCCTCCCTCTCCCCTCAGCTCAGGCGTTGGGGGCAGCCCAGAGGCCTGGGGCTTGCTGTTCTTTGCTGTTGGTTGCCCCGGGCTCTGAGATGTGGCATCTGGGGTCTCAGTTCCAGAGGGCCTCCTGCCTGGCCTTTCCCAGCATCTGCTCTGCTACCCCCTTGGGTGTGGCCCAGCTGAGGCGAGGCCTCCTGGCTCCTTTCCAGCATGGGGGCTGAGGGACGATTGATGGCCCCCAAGCCTGCCCTCGCTGGCTGCTCACTCATGCGCCCTGGCGGAGGCCCCTCCTCTCTCCCTGTCACGGTGGCCATCTGGGGCTTTGGCGGGGTGGTGGGTGAATGGCCCAGCCCTCTGTGGCTCGAGGCCTCTGACTCCCACACACCGTCTCTCCCTAGGCCTGTCCCCAGGCGCGGCTGCCGGCCATGCCCTCTGTCTGCCTCCTCCTGCTGCTCTTCCTTGCCGTGGGGGGGGCCCTGGGCAACAGGCCCTTCCGTGCCTTCGTGGTGACAGACACCACGCTTACCCACCTGGCTGTGCACCGGGTGACTGGGGAGGTGTTCGTGGGCGCAGTGAACCGAGTCTTTAAGCTGGCCCCCAACCTGACTGAGCTGCGGGCCCATGTCACGGGGCCCGTCGAGGACAACGCTCGCTGCTACCCGCCCCCCAGCATGCGCGTGTGTGCCCACCGCCTGGCCCCCGTGGACAACATCAACAAGCTGCTGCTCATAGACTATGCGGCCCGCCGCCTGGTGGCCTGCGGCAGCATCTGGCAGGGCATCTGCCAGTTCCTGCGTCTGGACGACCTCTTCAAGCTGGGTGAGCCGCACCACCGCAAGGAGCACTACCTGTCGGGGGCCCAGGAGCCCGACTCCATGGCTGGTGTCATTGTGGAGCAGGGCCAGGGGCCCAGCAAGCTGTTTGTGGGCACTGCTGTCGACGGCAAGTCGGAGTACTTCCCCACCTTGAGCTCCCGCAAGCTCATCAGTGATGAAGACAGCGCGGACATGTTCAGTCTCGTGCGTGAGCCTTCCTTCTCTCCTTCCTCCACCCAGTCCTGGCTCTGCCTCCCAGAAGAGCCCTGTTCTTTCTGAGAGGGGACTTTCGGCTCCTCAGTGTCTGGGATGCAGACAGGTTGCGGAGGGTGGGATGACAGCCTGAACCCAGGTTGCGGGGGTCCCCTGTGTGCAGGGAGGCTGGTCACCCTGCCCTCTGCAGCCTTTCTGGCCTGGACCTCTGTGATCATCCAGGCGGGAGGGGGATGCAGAGGGAAGCTGGCGGTGGCCCGTGATGTTGGCCCAGGGCCTCACCCGATGCTGTCTCCTCCCCCTGCTCCCCAGGTGTACCAGGATGAGTTTGTCTCCTCCCAGATCAAGATCCCCTCAGACACGCTGTCCTTGTACCCTGCCTTTGACATCTACTACATCTACGGCTTCGTCAGCGCCTCCTTCGTGTACTTCCTGACGCTGCAGCTGGACACCCAGCAGACGCTGCTGGACACAGCGGGCGAGAAATTTTTCACGTCCAAGATCGTGCGCATGTGCGCGGGAGACTCAGAGTTCTACTCATACGTGGAATTCCCCATCGGCTGCTCCTGGCGCGGCATGGAGTACCGCTTGGTGCAGAGCGCCCACCTGGCCAAGCCTGGCCTGCTGCTGGCCCAGGCCCTGGGCGTGCCGGCTGATGAGGACATCCTCTTCACGATCTTCTCTCAGGGCCAGAAGAACCGGGCCAGCCCACCCCGGCAGACCATCCTCTGCCTCTTCACCCTCAGCAACATCAATGCCCACATCCGGCGCCGCATCCAGTCCTGCTATCGTGGGGAGGGCACTCTGGCTCTGCCCTGGCTGCTGAACAAGGAGCTGCCCTGCATCAACACCGTGAGCCCCTCATCACCCCACACTGGTCCTCTGCCCTGTCCCAGGTCTACCATGCCCAGCGTGGGCTCACGGCCAGTCATCCTGTCCCAGGCTTTGCCATGGCCCTGGGAGTGGCACCTTTGCCCTCCCATCTGTTTCTCCCTCCCAGGGGTCCCTGCCCTCTCCTTGCCTCTCTCTGGCCTGCCCAGTGCCCCACTTCTGCTTCCGTTCCCAGCTCGTTCCTCCTTGCTCCGTCTCCCGGTTGCCCCTTGTCGTGAGCCAACAAGACTCTTGTGGGCCCAGGCTTCGCTCCTCGTTCCCTGCTGTCCCTCCTCTGTCTCCCTCCGCAGCCACCAATTTCCTGGAGCACCCTAGGGCGAGCAGTCAGTCCTGGCTGGAGGGGACCGGGTTCTAGATCCCGCTCTCTTCTGGGACACAGGAACTGCCGGCCTCCATCTTGCGCCTGGGAGCTTTGACTCTCACGGGTTCCTCCTCTGTTTCACCAGCCCATGCAGATCAACGGCAACTTCTGTGGGCTGGTGTTGAACCAGCCTCTGGGAGGCCTGCATGTGATCGAGGGGCTGCCCCTGCTGGCCGACAGCACCGACGGCATGGCCAGCGTGGCCGCCTACACCTACCGCCAGCACTCTGTGGTCTTCATTGGCACGCGCAGCGGCAGCTTGAAGAAGGTGGCCCCCAGAGCCCTGGGCATGTAGGGGTGGGGACAGTCTCAGATATGGGACAAGGCTGGTGGTGGGAACACACGGCAGAGCTCTGAGGACAGGACAGGAGAGGACACGGCTGGTGCAGGGAGGGAGATTTCCCTGGCTGGGTCCCAGGCGCCTGGCCCTGCTCCTCGGGTGGCCCCGCTCCTCGGGTGGCCCCTCGGCCGCCCACCCTCACCATTGCCAGTTCCCACTGTGGACTGAATTGCCAGCTTCGTATGGCTCTGGGGACAGAGAACAGACCTATTGTGGAGTCTGCCTGCCACGAGAGCAGGCCTGGGGCTGAGCCGGCATTGCTGGGTCCTCTGTTGAATGAACAAGGGAGCAAATGCCTTGCCCCTCGAGTCTCCCTATGCCTGAGACAGACCCACTTGCCCCTGCCCTCTCCTTGGCTCACTACTTCCCATCCTTCCCCTCCTACCCATGGGCCCTGGGGCTGCAGCTACTTCCATTGGGGATCTGGGGGTAGCTTGGCATGAAGGGGGAGATGAACTTCTGGGCACTCAGGTACGTGTTGAATAGGTAGGAGTCGGGGGACTGCAGTGCTCTCATCCTGCTTGCCTCGTAGATGCAGTGCCATCCCCCAGGAGGGCAAGAGTTGGTCTGGGGGCGCAGGGAAGGGTTTGTGGAGAAGGATGATGAACTCTTCTGGCCCACGTGCTCTGTTCCTGGGACCCTCTTTTCCTTTGTAGCAGCTTTGTTGAACGCGTACTATCCAATTCACCCATTTTAAAGTGCACAGTTCAGTGGGTTTCTGTGGAGCTGCAGAGTGGCACAACCATCGCCACTACCTCATTCTCCTAATCAATGCCATCTTCTAGCTCTTCCCCTCCCCTGCATCCCCTGACCTTGGGCAACACGAATCACTCTGTCCTTCTGTTTGCTGAGGGCATTTTCTGGCGTCTGCACCCTCCTTTTTTTGGCCTTTGGGCTGTGGGTGTGAGTGTTGAACCCCACCAGGTCCTGACGTCAGCTCAGCCACAACCTCCAAAGTCTTTGGCTGGAGAAGACAGTGTTCCAGGTGCAGGAGGCTGTGGTGGCATCAGGCTGGTCTTGTGGCTCAGGTGCGGGTCGATGGCTTCCAGGATGCCCACCTGTATGAGACAGTCCCCGTGGTGGATGGCAGCCCCATCCTCCGAGACCTGCTCTTCAGCCCGGACCACCGGCACATCTATCTCCTGAGTGAGAAGCAGGTGGGCCTGTGGTGGGTGGCGGTGGGTGGTGGGGCGGGGGTGGGCTGGGTGCTGATGTGGCTGTCCCCAGGTGAGCCAGCTCCCGGTGGAGACCTGTGAGCAGTACCAGAGCTGCGCAGCCTGCCTGGGCTCCGGGGACCCGCACTGTGGTTGGTGTGTGCTGCGACACAGGTGAGGGCAGGGGCCCCTGCTCGGGGAGTTGGAGGGCCTCACTGGCCAGGGGGAGCCAGCCACACCCAGCCGTGCCCTTGCGGCCTCCCCCCGCCCTCCTCCACTGTCTCCAGCTAATGAGTGGAACCTCCACCCCGAGTGACGTCCCTCGGGCCCCAGGGGACGCGGCCAAGGCTCGCTGTTGCCTGGCACTATGAGCTGGACAGGCCTGGGCCCTCCCGGGGCAGTGGCGGGACAGGCTCTGGCCCGACCCCGTGCAGGTGCTGCCGCGAAGGGGCCTGTCTGGGCGCCTCTGCCCCACACGGCTTTGCTGAGGAGCTGAGCAAGTGTGTCCAGGTGCGGGTCCGGCCCAACAATGTGTCAGTGACGTCACCTGGGGTGCAGGTGAGCAGCTTGGGGGTGCCCGGCTGGGTGTGCACATGTGTGCTGGGAGTCCGCCCTGCCCTGAGCCCTCTGCTTCCCCCAGCTGACCGTCACCCTGCACAACGTACCAGACCTCAGCGCGGGCGTGAGCTGCGCCTTCGAGGCGGCGGCGGAGAACGAGGCGGTCCTGCTGCCCTCCGGTGAACTGCTCTGCCCCTCACCCTCCCTCCAGGAGCTCCGAGCTCTTACCAGGGGGCATGGTCAGTGGGTTGGGGCTGCCCAGGATGGGGCAGGGTGGGGCCTCTCCCTACCCCCAGCGAGTTCACGGCCAACCCGGGACTGCTGCAGGGGCCACCCGCACCGTGCGGCTGCAGCTTCTCTCCAAGGAGACAGGCGTGAGGTTTGCCGGTGCTGACTTTGTCTTCTACAACTGCAGCGTTCTCCAGTCGTGAGTACCTGGCCAGCACCCGTCCCTACCCCTGGGGATAGAGGGGACCTCTGGGACAGGCGACACCTTCAGGGCAGCTGTTTCTGGGGCATCAGGGGCTAACTGTCAGGCCCTGATAGCCCCTGACATCCCCACATCTCTCTGTCCCCTGATATGGCTGCCTTCTTCCTTCAGTTCCCGATGTGTCCTACTGGGGAGCAGTGAGGGGCAGTGCAGCCTCCTCTGTTATTTCTGAAGCCACTTCCCCCCCCAGGTGCATGTCCTGTGTTGGCAGCCCTTACCCCTGCCACTGGTGTAAGTACCGCCACACGTGTACCAGCCGCCCCCACGAGTGCTCCTTCCAGGAGGGCAGGGTCCACAGCCCTGAGGTGAGGCGGGCGCCGCATGTGAGGGGCTGGGCTCTGCGGTGCGGGCGGGGCCACCGGCTTCTATGCGTTCTCGGTTTCTTTGAGCCTTCTCCAGGCTGGGCCTGGAGAAGGGTGGCCCTGTGTGCAGCTGACAGGCGCTTTCCCCGCAGGGCTGCCCTGAGATCCTGCCCAGTGGGGACCTCCTGATCCCCGTTGGGGTCATGCAGCCTCTTACCTTGCGGGCTAAGAACCTACCTCAGCCGCAGTCGGGCCAGAAGAACTATGAGTGCGTGGTGCGGGTGCAGGGGCGGCAGCAGCGGGTGCCTGCCGTGCGCTTCAACAGCAGCAGTGTGCAGTGCCAGAACGCCTCGGTGAGGTCCCACCCGCTGCCTCCCCTTCGGGGTCTGGGCTGTGGCGTGGTGTGGATCGTTCTTGTCTATGCCCAGCTCCCTGGCAGGGAACTGTCTGAGTCTCCTGCTAGGGATTCCTGTACCTGGAGGAGGGGGGCAGCTGGCAAAAATCTTGGGTAGGGGTTCTGCACATCTTATCTGGGGTCCCATGGGTTCCTTTTCTCCAGTACTCCTATGAAGGTGATGAGCATGGTGACACCGAGCTGGACTTCTCCGTGGTCTGGGATGGAGACTTCCCCATAGACAAGCCTCCCAGCTTCCGAGGTGAAGGCATGGGCCAGGGAGCTTCCCTCCTAAGGCAATCGGCACTGCTGGGGTCGGGTCTGGGGGCCCTAGTGCTCCCCACTTTCCACTTTTCTGCCGCTGCCTGCTCCGTCAGCAGTGCCTTCTGTGCCTGCAGCCCTCCTGTACAAGTGCTGGGCGCAGCGGCCCAGCTGTGGCCTCTGCCTCAAGGCTGATCCCCGCTTCAACTGTGGCTGGTGCATCTCAGAGCACAGGTGCCAGCTGCGGACCCACTGCCCGGCCCCGAAGACCAACTGGATGCACCTGAGCCAGAAGGGCACCCGGTGCAGCCACCCCCGCATCACGCAGGTCAGCCTCCCTCACCGCCCCTGCCCACTGCCAACAGGGCCCCTGGGAGTCTGAGCCAACTCTCTCACTGCCCATCCTGCTCCACAGATCCACCCTCTCGTGGGGCCCAAGGAAGGAGGCACCCGGGTCACCATCGTGGGTGAGAACCTGGGCCTCTTGTCCCGAGAGGTGGGCCTGCGGGTGGCTGGCGTGCGTTGCAACTCCATTCCAGCCGAGTACATCAGTGCTGAGAGGTGAGTGCGGCTGTGTGGGTGCCCGGGCCGTATGTGGCCTGGCCGGCCCTGACGCTCTCTGAGCCCTAGGATCGTGTGTGAGATGGAGGAGTCGCTGGTGCCCAGCCCGCCGCCGGGGCCCGTGGAGCTGTGTGTGGGTGACTGTTCAGCCGACTTCCGCACGCAGTCGGAGCAGGTCTACAGCTTTGTGGTGCGTGGCTGCCGGCCCTACCCCTTCCCGTCCCTTCTCTCTCCCGCAAGGGGCGTGTGGAGCAGCCGGGCCCGGCTCCTCCCCTCAGGGCAGCTTCTCCCGCAGACCCCAACGTTTGACCAAGTGAGTCCCAGCCGTGGCCCGGCGTCCGGGGGCACACGGCTTACCATCTCAGGCAGCTCTCTGGATGCTGGCAGCAGGGTCACAGTGACTGTGAGGGACAGCGAGTGCCAGTTTGTAAGGTGGGCCGGGGCCCTGCCAGCTTTGGGTTGGGCATCGTGTGGGGGGCCGTGGGGACGGGTGGCTGAGGGCCCTGGGCCACCCGCTCCAAGCACCCTGCTTGCCAATGTAGGAGAGATGCCAAGGCGATCGTGTGCATCTCACCTGTCTCCACCCTGGGCCCCAGCCAGGCCCCCATCACACTTGCCATTGACCGGGCTAACATCTCCAGCCCCGGGGTCATCTACACCTACACTCAGGACCCCACCGTCACCCGCCTTGAGCCCACCTGGAGCATCATCAAGTAAGACCCTGGGGGACTGGGGAGCCTGGCAGTGTCCAGAGGGCTCAGGGACTGGGTGGTCTCTGAGCTCCAGTGGGGCCCCTCCTGGAGCCTAGGCCCTCATTGGTGGAGGGGGTGGAACTGTCCTGGCTGCACAGTACCCGGCACCCACTAGGCGATCCAGGGTCAGGGAAGGCCTGGGCTGCCATGGCAGCCTTGATCACTCTCCAGGGCTGGGTGGGTGCACTGGAGGAGGGAGCCTGAGGCCCCTGCCCTGTCCCTAGTGGAAGCACTGCCATCACTGTGAGTGGGACCCACCTGCTGACGGTCCAGGAGCCCCGGGTCCGTGCCAAGTACCGCGGCATTGAGACCACCAATGTGAGTACCAGCTGCCCCGCCCCACCCCGACCCTGCAGCCCATGGCTTCACGTGCCTGGCTGTCCACCTTTGTCCCCACAGACATGCCAAGTGATCAACGACACTGCCATGCTGTGTAAGGCCCCCGGCATCTTTCTTGGGCGGCCCCAGCCTCGGGCGCAAGGCGAGCACCCTGATGAGTTTGGCTTCCTGCTGGACCACGTGCAAACGGCCCGCTCCCTCAACCGCTCCTCCTTTACCTACTACCCTGATCCCAGCTTTGAGCCGCTGGGGCCCTCTGGCGTGCTGGACGTCAAACCGGGCTCCCACGTGGTGCTGAAGGTGCGGGCGGGGTGGGGGCGGGGAGGGGCGGGAAAGTGGAGAGTCCTGGGCTGAAGCTATCCTCCACCCCCAGGGCAAGAACCTGATTCCCGCGGCAGCCGGCAGCTCCCGCCTCAACTACACTGTGCTGATAGGAGGCCAGCCGTGTTCACTCACTGTCTCGGACACACAACTCCTGTGCGACTCACCCAGCCAGACTGGCCGGCAGCCTGTCATGGTAGGTGGGGATGGGGAGACCCCCTGGGCAGCCCAGGGTGGGCGTGGTGGTCAGCTCACCTCAGGCCTGTCCCCACAGGTGCTGGTGGGTGGCCTGGAGTTCTGGCTGGGCACCCTGCACATCTCGGCAGAGCGGGCGCTGACCCTACCGGCCATGATGGGGCTGGCGGCGGGGGGCGGGCTCCTGCTGCTGGCCATCACGGCCGTGCTGGTGGCCTACAAGCGCAAGACTCAGGACGCGGACCGTACCCTCAAGCGTCTGCAGCTGCAGATGGACAACCTGGAGTCCCGTGTGGCCCTGGAGTGCAAGGAAGGTGCCTGAGGCGGGGCGGGATGTGGTGTGGAAGCTGGGGACCTCCCTCCTGCCCACTCATTCCCTCTCTCCACCCCCCAGCTTTTGCAGAGCTGCAGACGGACATCAATGAGCTGACTAACCACATGGACGAGGTGCAGATCCCCTTCCTGGACTACCGGACTTACGCCGTGCGCGTGCTCTTCCCGGGCATCGAGGCCCACCCGGTGCTCAAGGAGCTGGATGTGAGCCTCTGCCTGGCCTGCCCCCCACCATTCCCTTCAGGGCCGCCCCCACCCTCTGAGACCTCCTGCTCCCCACAGACGCCACCCAACGTGGAGAAGGCCCTGCGCCTCTTCGGGCAGCTGCTGCACAGCCGCGCGTTCGTGCTTACCTTCATCCACACGCTGGAGGCCCAGAGCAGCTTCTCCATGCGCGACCGCGGCACCGTGGCCTCGCTCACCATGGTGGCCCTGCAGAGCCGGCTCGACTATGCCACGGGGCTGCTCAAGCAACTGCTGGCCGACCTCATCGAGAAGAACCTCGAGAGCAAGAACCACCCCAAGCTGCTGCTACGCAGGTACCTGCCTCGCTCTATCCAGGCCACACCTTTGTCCTGCCTGGGCCTGCCCCCTGTCCAAGCCCCACCCCTGCCAGGCCCGAGCCCCCTTCTCTTGCCCTAGGACAGAGTCAGTGGCTGAGAAGATGCTTACCAACTGGTTCACGTTCCTGCTGCATAAGTTTCTGAAGGTGCGCCAGGTGGGCGGGCGGCAGGGAGGTGGTGGCAGAGGACCGGCCAGTGGTCAGGCAGGCAGCCAGCTGTGCACCTGTCCCTGGCTGCAGGAGTGTGCTGGGGAGCCTCTCTTCCTGCTTTACTGTGCCATCAAGCAGCAGATGGAGAAGGGCCCCATTGATGCCATCACGGGCGAGGCACGATACTCCCTGAGCGAGGACAAGCTCATCCGTCAGCAGATCGACTACAAGACACTGGTGAGCGCAGGGCTAGGCGGGCCAGAGGTGGGGGCGCAGAGAGAGGCCTCGCCCCAGACTGACACTGGAGTCCGCTTTCCCCTCAGACCCTTCACTGCGTGTGTCCGGAGAACGAGGGCAGCGCCCAGGTCCCAGTGAAGGTTCTCAACTGTGACAGCATCACCCAGGCCAAAGATAAGCTGCTGGACACTGTGTACAAGGGCATTCCGTACTCCCAGCGTCCCAAAGCTGAGGACATGGACCTGGGTGAGGTCCCCACCCTCTCCTCCTGGCTCCCACTCATACCCTCCTGTGCCGTGTGACCTCCGTGGGCTCTCCCGCTCCCCACCTGAACCCTGTTTCCTAAGAGGAGTGGGCCAGGCACTTGGGGGCTGCCAGCATAATCTTAAGGGCTGTCTGTGGCCCACAGAGTGGCGCCAGGGCCGCATGACTCGCATCATCCTCCAGGATGAGGATGTCACCACCAAGATCGAGTGTGACTGGAAGAGGCTCAACTCACTGGCCCACTACCAGGTGAGGGGTTGGGGCCCATTCCTCCCCAGGGCCACCTGGGAGCCAGGACCCTGCCTTGAGCTGCAGCAGGACACGGGAGCAGTGGCCCTGGCTCCCCTCGCCCTTCTCCCTGGGCTCGTGGGCTCCCCTCCTGGGTGTGGGTGGGTGGGGGCGCCTTGGCTTCTCAGCTTCCTGCACTGCCCCCCTCTGTCTCTGGGGCCTCCAGGTGACAGACGGTTCCTTGGTGGCATTGGTGCCCAAACAAGTGTCTGCCTATAACATGGCCAACTCCTTCACCTTCACCCGCTCCCTCAGCCGCTACGGTAGGTGTCCTCAGTGTGGTGGCCGTGTGCCCTTCGAGGGAACCCCCACTTCCAAGTGCCATCGATTCTGTGGAGTGTAGACGGAGGGTCGGCCAGCGAGGGCAGATGGGTCCCCACATGCTGCTGAGCTCCCGGGAGAGTGGGGCAGGGGCCAGGTGGTGGCCTAAGGGTCACATGCATTCTCTGCTCCAGAGAGCTTGCTCCGCACGGCCAGCAGCCCTGATAGCCTCCGCTCACGGGCACCCATGATTACGCCTGACCAGGAGACGGGCACCAAATTGTGGCACCTGGTGAAAAACCACGACCATGCCGACCATCGCGAGGGGGACCGTGGCAGCAAGATGGTCTCCGAGATCTACCTGACACGGCTGCTGGCCACCAAGGTGTGGGCCTCAGCCCAGAGGTTGTCCCGGCCTTACAGGGGAGGGGGCCATGGATCATTTGCTTCCAGTGGGCCTTTCTTCGGGTCTTTGCTGTGGGAACTCTGAGCCTTAGATAAAGGCCATGTCTGTCTGAGAGGCCACTGGCCCTGTAGGGAAGCCCCTCTCTTTGCCAAGCCTTTCTGCCTCCATCTGTCCTGCTCTGGGGACATCCCGACCTGGCTCCCTCATAGCCTGTGACCTCTCTGCCCCACACAGGGCACACTGCAGAAGTTCGTGGATGACCTCTTTGAGACAGTGTTCAGCACAGCCCACCGGGGCTCGGCCCTGCCCCTGGCCATCAAGTACATGTTCGACTTCCTGGATGAGCAGGCGGACCAGCGCCAGATCAGCGACCCCGACGTGCGCCACACCTGGAAGAGCAACTGGTATCACCCCGTGCTGGGCTGCCAGCAGCCTGTCTGGAGACTGGTGGGCGGAAGACGCTGGTGGCTCTGCTGAGACCCAGGGCCTGGAGTAGCATCCAGGCAGGAGGGAATGAGGCCTGGCCTGGGGTTGACACTGATGGTGCCATCAAGCCAAGGGGCCTGTTGCGTCCAGTTCTGGAGCTGGACTGCCTGGGTGGGTGGGATGGTGGTGGTGAGGCCTTTGTCCTCTGGGGTCTTGCACCAGGTAGAGATGCTGGTGGTCGGTCACAGGTGGTGAGAGCGGTGACAGGAGAAGCTGCGGAGGGGGTTGAGCCCTATTGAGAACAGAAGTTCAGCAGAGACTTAGAGGAAAGGCCGTTCACCCTAAATGTGTTGCTCTCACCACCTCTGGACAAGATGTGAGCCGGCCTGACAGGAAAGAGATGTGCACATGGGAGGGGCCCCTTGGGGCTAACTAGGGAGCCTCAGGCGCACGTCCCTCTGTTGTCCACAGCCTGCCGCTGCGCTTCTGGGTGAATGTGATCAAGAACCCACAGTTCGTGTTCGACATCCACAAGAACAGCATCACGGATGCCTGCCTGTCGGTGGTAGCCCAGACCTTCATGGACTCCTGCTCTACATCCGAGCACCGCCTGGGGAAGGACTCGCCCTCCAACAAACTGCTCTACGCCAAGGACATCCCCAACTACAAGAGCTGGGTGGAGAGGTGGGCTCCACCCTGCTGTGGGTGGCAGAGGGCAGGACCTGCCCCTCCCTGGGCTGCCTGTGCGAGGCAGGCCAGCTACAGGCAGGAAGCCCGGGGGCTGGCCGGGCAGTGAGGGCAGGGGTTCTAGTTTTTGTGATATCGCCTGAGTGACATACTCAGGGTCCCAACAGGTATTATCGAGACATTGCAAAGATGGCATCCATCAGCGACCAGGACATGGATGCCTACCTGGTGGAGCAGTCCCGCCTCCACGCCAGCGACTTCAGCGTCCTGAGTGCGCTCAGCGAGCTGTATTTCTACGTCACCAAGTACCGCCAGGAGGTGTGTGTCATCCCCACAGACTCCCAGTTACTTGGTCCTGAAGGTGCAGCCAGTGACAAAGGCAGGAGGGTTGGTGGGGGTTGGGGATTGTTCACGGTCTCTCCCCTGACCAGGGCCTGGGGCCGGCACAGGTGATGCTCTCTGGGATCACAGGTAGATGCTGGAATTTGAGGGACCCAGGAGATAAGCCACTGGCTGGGTACAAAGTGGCCACTGGGCAAAAGTTAAAGGGCCTGAGCACTGGAAGGGATGGGTCAGGCTTTGTGATGAGAAATAGCCAGAGGCAGGAGGACATAGAGGTGTGGACTTTAGGATGGAGTCTGGGCTGGACACATTTGCGAGCCTGTGGATGGCATTTAAAGCCCTGAGCCTGGATGAGCTCACAGGGAAGCCACAAGTGGGTGTGGAGGGAGAAGCGGCCCAAGCACTGAGCCCAGGGCCCCAGGACACAAAGAGGGGAGGGGAGGGGAGGTGCAGCAGCCAGCGGGGAGGATGCCTGAGAGCGCCTGGTGGGGTCTGGCAACCTGAGCCAGTGAGGACCCCTCACAGGTCAGGGAGTGGCAGTGGCCGGCTCCATCTTCCAGTGCTGCTGCTGGTGAAGGATGGTGACCTGCAGAACACTCACTGGGTCTGGCGAGGGTCACGGGGTCCTGGCGCGAGGGAGGCTTGGGCTAGGAGGTAATGGGAGGGGGAATCCAGCACGGCGAATCCAGAGTCCAGGTCACTCTAGGGACAGGCCGCACCCTAGCTGTGGAGAGGAGGAGGAGAAAGTGCTGTCGTCGGAGGGGCATTTGGGGCTGGGGAGAGCTGGTGGGTTTGTACAGGGGCTGCGGGGGAGGACGGAGGGATGAGGCGTGTGGGAGGGAGGAGCCCAGCTGGGAAGTGGGGACTTTGCATGGCAGGAGCTGCGCCCCCTACAGAGCCCAGCTCCAGGGGACTCCTCTCCCCCAGATTCTCACGGCTCTGGACCGAGATGCCTCTTGTCGGAAGCATAAGTTGCGGCAGAAACTGGAACAGATCATCAGCCTCGTGTCCAGCGACAGCTAAGGTGGTGGAATCGGTGAGGAGGGGGCTTCTTAGTCCTGTGCCGTCCTCCCATCCAGGGGAATGGCTGGCTCAAGCCTGGGTCCCCGGGCTGAGCCCTGGATTGGGTATCGTGGGGCAGGTCACCCTGGCCACGATGCCCCCGGCACACCCAGGCCCCCTTCATTAGTGCCTTGCTTTGGGCCCTGCAGGGGGAGGGGTGACAGGGCGAGCCCCCACCCCAGCAGCAGCAATACCCCCACCCTCCTGCCCTGTGCCCAGGTGTTGGGACAGTCCCACCCTCCCTGCTATTTATATCCCTCTGCCTATTTATTGAATCGAACTTCGCCTCTGTCTCCATCTGTAAATATGTGTCCCCCACCGGATGTCGCCAGCCTCACTCACCTGCCTCTTCTTGAGCTGTCCTGGGCCCTGCCACCCGTCTGGGCTCCTTTGTGTAGCATTATCAGCCTCGGTCTGGCCTCTGGCACCTCACCCTTGCCATGGCTGACCCCACCCATTCCAAGGCGGGGTCACGGTACCAGCAGCACTTGGGGTGAGGCCTCCAAAGCTTCCTCAGAATTGTGGCTGTGCCACGCTGGACCACAGGGTCCCCCTCAAGCATCTCGGGGCCCTATTCTCTCTGAGCACCTGGAGGGCTGGACTCAGGCTTGTGCCAGGGCCTGACTTGGGCCTGGGGGCCCTAGAACACTCCTCCTCCTGAGCCTACTGCCAAACGTCCTCAGTGTTGTCTGCACCTGCTCCGACTCCTTCAGCCGCCCCATTCAGCGCCCGCTCCGTCCAGTGCACGCCCTGTGGGGCCAAGGCGGCCGTGCCTTACTACTCTGTGTCTTCTGCCTCCTCTGAGGAATCTGGCCCTGTCTCACAGTCCCAGACCCCCCGTTCTCTCCTCTTTGGTTGCATGAGTTTTTCTTTGTTCATGGAATGTTTTTTCCTGATTAAATGTTGGGGAAATGCCATCCATGTGGGGCTCTGTCCTTGGGGCAGGTCAGTAGACCTGTGGATGCTGCATGAGCTGGAGCCCCATTATGGGAGAAAGGACCACTCCTTGCAGGGTCCCAGAGGGTTTGGGGAGGTTCAGGGCCATGCCCGACCCATCAGCAAACCCCGGTGGCTCTATCTTCAAGACAGATTCAAGGTAGATAGATTCTCCTCCCTTCCACCACCCCCACCCAGCTCTCCCGTGCCATCGTCTATCTCTGCCTGGATGCCAGTCTCCCTGCTTCTGCCCTGGCTCTCTTCAGCCTGTTCTCAGCGTGGGAGGCAGAGAGATCCTGTTATGATATAAGGTGGATCATGTTGCCTCACTGTTTAGAACCCTCCGGCGGTTTCAGCTGCAGCCAGCTCCTTCAAAACCTGACAGTTGCATACTGTCGAGGTTGTGGCACCCATCATGGTGCACCTACCAAAGTCTTACTCCCAGGCCTGTTAAGTAATGCAGGTGGGGAGAAGGTGACATGCAATTTATTTATTTATTTTTTTTTGAGACAGAGTGTAGCTGTGTTGCCCAGGCTGGAGTGCAGTGGCAAGATCACAGCTCAGTGCAGTCTCAAACTCCTGGGCTCAAGTGATCCTCCCACCTCAGCCTCCTGAATAGCTGGGTGTATTAGTGCACTCTACTATGCCAGGCTTTTTTTTTTTTTTTTTTTTTTTTTTGAGATAGGTTGCCGCTATGTTGTTCAGGCTGGTCTTGAATTCCTGGTCTCAAGTGATCCTCACCCCTCAGCCTCCCAAAGTATTGGGATTACAGGCATGAGCCACTGTGCCCGGCCAGGTGAGATGGAATCTTATTTTTACTTTTTATGTTTTTTTTTTTTCTTTGACGGAGTGTCGCTCTGTCACCCAGGCTGGAGTGCAGTGGCATGATCTCGGCTCACTGCAAGCTCCGCCTCCCAGGTTCACGCCATTCTCCTGCCTCAGCCTCCCGAATAGCTGGAACTACAGGCGCCCACCACCACGCCCGGCTAATTTTTTGTATTTTTAGTAGAGACGGGGTTTTACTGTGTTAGCCAGGATGGTCTCGATCTCCTGACCTCGTGATCCACCTGCCTCAGCCTCCCAAAGTGCTGGGATTACAGGCGTGAGCCACCATGCCTGGCCTTTTTTTTTTTTTTTTTTTTGGAGACGGGATCTTGCCCTGTTGCCCACGCTGGAGTGCAGTGGCAAAATCAACTCACTGCAGCCTTGATGTCCTGGGCTCAAGTGATCTTCCTGCCTCAGCCTTCTGAGTAGCTAGGATTACAAGTGCTTGCCACCATACCCAGCTGTTTTTTTTGTTTTTTTTTTTCTTTAGTAGAGATGGAGTCTTGCTGGTTTTGAACCTCCTGGGCTCAAGTGATCCTCCTGTTTTGGCCTCCCAAAATTCTGGGATTACAGTTGTGAGCCACTGTGCCCAGCCAAGTGAGATGCAATTTTTTTTTTTTTTTTTTTTTTGAGACAGAGTTTCACTCTCGTTGCCCAGGCTGGAGTACAATGGTACAATCTTGGCTCACCGCAACCTCCGCCTCCCGGGTTCAAGTGATTCTCCTGCCTCAGCCTCCTGAGTAGCTGGGATTACAGGCATGTGCCACCACGCCCAGCTAATTTTGTATTTTTAGTAGAGACAGGGTTTCTCCATGTTGGTCAGGCTGGTCTCGAGCTCCCGACCTCAGGTGATCCACCCGCCTCAGCCTCCCAAAGTGCTGGGATTACAGGCATGAGCCACTGTTCCTGGCCTTTCTTCTTTTTTTGTTTTTGTTTTTTTTTTGAGATGCAATTTTAAATAGGGTGGCTTGGACAGCCACCTGAGTTGGGTTTAAAAGCTGCCAGCTCCAGCCGTCCAGCTGTGGGGCCACGGTGCCAGACAGTGGTGGTGGTTATAGGACCGTAGGTGTTTACCAAAACTAGACAAGTCCACATAACAACCAACTGCACAAATAAGGAGTAAAATAATAAAGAGAAGGACGTGTGAGGCAGGACTGGATTGTAGCCCAGGATAAAGAGAAGTTGCGGGATGACAGCTGTGCCGTCGGCCCAGACAGAACCATCTGGACAGAGGACAGACGATAAGGGAGATGGTTGAAAATACTACCATCATATGATAATGACAGCTAAGCCACAGGAAAACAAGGCAGTTTTAACCTCAGGGGAAATCCCTCAGAAATGGATGGAATCTACCAGAAGCATCATGAGAGGAAGAGGAAGGGAAACAGAGCTAAATTGGGGCCAGGTGTGGTGGCTCGCACTTGTCATCCCAGCACTTTTGGAGGCCCAGGCGGGAAGATCACTTGAGCCCAGGAGTTCAGGACCAGCCTGGGCAACAAAGCGAGATCCCCTCTCTACAAAAAATAAAAAACTAGCCAGGCATGGTGGTGCATGCCTGTGGTCCCAGTTACTCAGGAGGCTGAGGTGCTGGGGAACAAGGCTGCAGTGAGCTGTGATTGTGCCAGCCTAGGTGACAGAGCCAGACCCTGTATCAAAAAAAAAATAATTAAAAAATAAAAGATCGGCTGGGCGCGGTGGCTCATGCCTGTAATCCCAGCACTTTGGGAGGCTGAGGCGGGTGGACCACCTGAGGTCGGGAGTTCGAGACCAGCCTCACCAACATGGAGAAACCCCGTGTCTACTAAAAATACAAAATTAGCTGGGCGTGGTGGTGCATGCCTGTAATTCTAGCTACTTGGGAGGCTGAGGCAGGAGAATTCGCTTGAACCCGGGAAGTGGAGGTTGCGGTGAGCCAAGATCGCACCATTGCACTCCAGCCTGGGCAAGAAGAGTGAAACTCTGTCTCAAAAAAAAAAAAAAAAAAAAAAGTGAAAGATCTAAGTTGTCAACTATTCGTCAATAATTAATGTCTAAAAAATATTAAGAAAGGAAGAAAGGAATTGAGAGCAAAAGAGAGGGAGAGAGGAAAGTGTCATCTTCATAAGCTGAAGGCCAGTGCCACCGTCACCACTGGCAGAGCTCCCCAGATTCTACAAAGGGAAACTGTTCCTCCATATGGAGTAATAGGGACTGGATATGTCATGCCAAATGAAAGAACACGCCAAACCAGACAAAATATATGGAATGCAGAGTATAAAAAAACTGGCTGTGGGCCAGTGAGGGACAGCGACGTGTGGGAGCTGGGAAACAAGGGAAGCCATGCGACTGGCCCAGTGTCCTGTGTGGAGTTTCCTGGTGGAGCCTGGCAGACACCCGGACTTTAGGAGTTGAAACTGATTCAGAGCGTCCCAGCAGCTGGAGTTTGCAGGGCGGAGAACCAGAGAGAAGAGAGCTGCACAGGGAAAGAACCCTGGATATCCACAGAGGCTCCCGTTCCAGTGTGCAGCGGACTACGACTACTGGTGAGCACAGGCGTGTGAGGAAGCTACCCAAGACCAGGGAAGGCCATCACCCCAGCAGGAGAGGATGAACGGTAACTCCAGTGTGCAAGCAGGACAGGGACTAGCAGCTGTCCCCACCCACCAGGATAGAGAAGCTCATGTTCACCTAGGCAGCACTGGCCAGGGTGCCCAGAATGGTGTTTGTTGCTTCCATAGAGGGAAACAAGCCTACAGTTAAGAGCTGCTCTGGTCCCACACGCACATCTTCAAAGCAAGACTCAAAAGGATCAAACCATTTCCTTGTTTTCTGAGAATAAAAGCAGTTGTACCTCTTCCTTTTCACTCTCAGAAAATCTGACAGAATCTATAAAAGAGCCCTAAGGCTGGAGACACTGTATTTTCCAGGGAGCCAACTCCTTGCCCCAGACACTAGTCAATTGCCCCAGCACTTTCTTCACTGATCGTTAGAGGAAAAAAGCTCATGTTTGTTAGATTTAAAAATCAGGAAAAAAATTTAACACTAAACTTGCAAATATTTTGTGGTGTATATTACAGTTACACATTTACTATGTAAGTGCAACTGTAAAACTGAGGAAGTATTCCAAAATGTTGACAGTAGTTAATCCTGAATGACAGAACCCAATTGATTTTCATTTTCTTCCATTTCCTAAATTGTCTTCAATTTCCTCGTAATCCTTGAATATCTGAATTCTAGAACCCCCCCACCCCCACCCCAGCAACCCAAGCACAACAAGAATATTGGGAGGTGCCTCAGCTGCAAATAAACTCAGACTTGGAATAGTAGCGCAGTTTTATTTTCTGTAGTAACAAACATTTAAGAACCAGATAAAACATGAGGCCCTCCCAGGAAAGTAGCAACTGTGGGAATTCCTGCCCTAGGGAAGGATGGACGCACTGCCTACAAGGAGACGCAAAGTGGGACCTCGCTCCATTTGCCCAGGCCAGGCTTAGCGGGAAACGGGGGGCCCAAAGCGCTGCATGGTCCGCACCACCAGGGAAAGCTGGTCAAGAAAGTTGATGACGGAAATTCGGAGCAGGCGACAGTCTTCAGCTTTCCAGCGGCTAAAAGTGAGGGGAAAAGAAAATCAAATTGGAGGTGGCAACTCCTGGTCCCTCGCTCTGCCCCTCAGGCACCCAATATAGCAAACCCTTGGGAGCCCTGCCATTACACAGCCCCTCAGGCAGAGACCGGCCCAGCGCACCTGGCGCTCCTTAGGGCTCATCCTTGGATGTCCCCCATGTCTCCATCGGCCGCCTCCCCCAACCCCGTCCCTTTCAGAACTTACACGACCAGGATCCTGCCACTCACTGTGAGATCCTTCCCAACCACCCTTTGGTGGGGCTCGGCATCTGGTGCCAGGGACCCATGGGCGATTTCCGCCTCCAAGGGGGTCGGGAAAGGCACGCTGAGGGTGCTGGCGGTCATTCGGTTAAGGTGCCATCTGATCCGATTTTGCCTATGTCTCAGGCCTTCTTGCTCCTCTGAAGCCCCCTCTCAGGTCACCCTGCCTAGCGTCACCCCCTTCACTCCTTACCTCGCCCAGGCCACCGTTAGCAGAGCTTCTCCCTCCATTTCAATTTCTTCCCCTCCTCCGACCACCTCTGACCGTATACGCCAGCCCCGGTCCCCCCTGCTACCCTTTCCGTCGGCCCCCCGCCCGCCCGCCCTCCTTTCCTTCTCCCCGAGTCCAGCCCTCGCTCCGCCGCAAGCAGCCCCCAGCTCGGAAAGGATACAATATGTGCGGCCGCATTCGTGACCCCCTGGCCGCAGACGCGGCGTCTCTGCCCGGACCTGGCGCGTGCGCTGGGGGAGCTCCACCGGCCGGAGCTGCAGCTGTGTCCACACCCCCGCGGCAGCTGTGGCCACCCCGGCCATCCCCGCCGTCAGCGCCTCCGCCTGCGTCTGCATCCGCGTCCCGCATGACCGCCGCCGCGCCGCTCCGACTCCACCCCGGAAGCGCAGGTCCTACGCCCCGCCCTCTCTGTGGCTCCTTCCCGAAGCCCCGCCCCCTGCGCACGACTCCGCCCACACGCGCCTGCGCAGGTCCCTGGAGAGCCTGACTGGCGCGTGGTCAGTTCCCGCCAAGCGGCCCTGCCGGGGGCCTTCTGAGGCCCGGTCAGCGGTTGAGAGGCTGCGGTTTCCTCCAGAAACTCTGCCCCTTCGCGCGTAACTCGATTCCAGAGCGCTGGTGCAAACTGACCCACAGTCGGTCCGGCCCCAGGAAGCCAGCCCTGACGGGGCTTTTGAAGACACCGTGGTCGCCTATCCCAGAGGCGCACCCCGCGAGGCTCCGCCCCTAAGCGCGCCTTGTGACCTTAGCGCGCCTGCGCTGGCGGGGCCTTCCCCCTTGTCCCTGGAGGCCCCAGTGAGGCCCTGCGGTGCCTGGACGGCTTCCCGCCCCGTTTCTTACCTGGACCCGAGATCCCCAGGAGATGTGGCACAACGTCCATGTTGCGATGCGCAGAGGGAGGGTGGCAGGGTCGGGTAACCCCCAAGGATACTGCTCTTGCCCTCAAGCCCAGTGCCCAGCCAACGGGGCTTCACCATGGACTGTGAAGCATCGGATGTGCATTTTAGAGGAAGCATTTTAGAGCGGGTGGGCTGTGCAGAGCGGGGAGCCTGTCAGCAGAAGGCCTGCACGGAGGCGAAAAATGCCAGGGCCTTGAATGAAAAGTACTGGCCGTGGGTCTAGGTCTAATATAACGTGAAAACTCAGACTGCACAACTATGAGTATGAAAATGCCAGTTTAGGCCAGGCAAAGTGGCCCCCGCTTGGAATCCCAGCACTTTGGAAGGCCAAGGGAGGAGGATCACTTGAGCCCAGGAGTTCAAGACAAACATGGGCAACATAGTGAGACCCCGTCTCTACAAAAAATACAAAAATAAATTTTAAAAGTTAGCTGGGAGTGGTGGAGCGTGCCTGTAGTCATAGCTTCTTGCAGGCTGAGGAGGGTTGATTGCTTGAGCCCGGGAGTTCGACACCAGCCTGGGCAACATAGTGAAACCCTGCCTCTACAAAAAATACAAAAATTAGCTGGGTGTGATGGTGCACACCTGTGGTCCCAGCTACTAGGGAGGCTGAGATGGGAGGACAGCCTGAGCCCGGGAGGCAGAGGCTGCAGTTAGCCGTGATCGCCCCACCGCACTCCAGCCTGGTTGATAGAGCCAGACCCCGCCTCAAAAAATAAAAGAAAATGCCAACTTAGTCTCTTACTCTACATATGTAGAGAAATCCTAGAACAATACAGCGTCAGGTAAATCCTCATGATCTCTGCTAATAGTATGGTGGGTGACTTTAATTTCCTTTTTGTGTTTTCCCTCCAATTTTTCCGAAGTGGTCTTTTATGACATTTACAATTAAAAAAAAAGTATTTAAAGTGACAGCAGTCCGGGCACGGTGGCTCACGCCTATAATCCCAGCACTTTGGGAGGCCGAGGCGGGTGGATCACTTGAAGTCAGGAGTTCAACATCATCCTGGCCAACATGGTGAAACCCCCGGCCGTACTAAAAATAACAAAAATTAGCTGCGTGTCGTGGTGTGCGCCTGTAGTCCCAGCTATTCGGGAGGCTGGGACAGAAGAATCACTTGAACCCGGGAGGTGGAGGTTGTGGTGAGCCGACATCACGCCACTGCACTCCAGCCTGGGCGACAGAGGGAGACTGTCTCAAAAAGAAAAATAATAAAAATAAAAAATGAATAAATAAAGTGACATAAAATTTCCAACAGTGTTTGTCATGTTTGGACAACCTATTTTCCTCCTTTGCAGTCATAAGGAAGGATTAAACACTGAACTGTATCAGCAAATCCTGTTGGGTTTCCCTCTGAAATAGGTTCCACATCAGCCCACTTCTCGCTCTCCACTGCTAGTCTGCCGTGGAAGCCAGCATCTTTCCTTGACCTCCCTCAACAGCTTCCTGGCTGATTCTCTTTTACACTTTCCCCTCTACAACCTATTCACCACACCGCAGAATGACTTTTTAATTTCTAATTTAAATTGCATGGGGCTGGGCGCAGTGGCTCATGCCTGTAATCCCAGCACTTTGGGAGGCCAAGGCAGGCAGATCACTTGAGGTCAGGAGTTCCAGACCAGCCTGACCAACATGGTGAAACCCCATCTCTACTAAAAATACAAAAATTAGCCAGTTGTGGTGGCAGGAGCTTGTTATCCCAGCTATTTGGGAGGCTGAGACAGGAGAATGGCTTGAACCCGGGAGGTGGAGGTTGTGGTGAGCCCAGATCGCACCACTGCACTCCAGCCTGGGCAACAAGAGCAAAACTCTGTCTCAAAAAAAAAAAAAAAAAAAATTAGCCGGCTGTGACAGTGTGTGCCTGCGGTCCCAGCTACCAGAGAGGCTGACGCAGGAGGATTGCTTGAGCCCAGGAAGTCAAGGCTACAGTGAGCTATGATCTAGCCACTGCACTCTGCACAAGTAACAGATTGAGACTCTGTCTCAATCAAACAAACAAACAAAAAAGTCCATGATATTCAGGAAAGAAAGCAGAGATAAAGGAAAGGTTTTTATAGGGAAATGGCAAGTAATAGCTGTAGAAAAAACTATCAGAAAATTACCATTTTTGCAACCACCAATGTAATAATTAATTGTTATTAACTTAATAATTGATTCAGGATGGCCAGGTGCAGTGGCTCACGCCTGTAATTCCAGCACTTTGGGAGGCCGAGGCGAGTGGATTGCGAGGTCAGGAGTTCGAGACCAGCCTGGCCAACACAGTGAAATCCCATCTCTACTAAAAGTACAAAAAAAATTAGCCGGCTGTGGTGGCACGCATCTGTAGTCTCAGCTACTCAGGAGGCTGAGGCGGGAGAATCTCTTGAACCCAGGAGGCGGAGATTGCAGTGAGCCGAGACCACGCCATTGCACTCCAGCCTGGGTGACAGAGTGAGGCTCCGTCTCACAAAAAAAAAAAAAAATCGATTCAGGCAAGGATTGTCACTGGATGGCAAAAGCATTAGCTGAAAGGTTGTTGGGGACAGGATATTCACAAAGTCCCCAAATATTACCCCAAATTACTTGTGAATCAGGAAGGGAAACTGCGTCTTTACAGGGGAGAGATCTGGCAGCAGCCACCCGGATCACGTGATCAAACTGAGCGTCCTCAACAGTGGGGCAGCCTGACCCTGCCAGCTGCCTGATGAGGGGCTGGGGGTGAGTGTGGTCAGAGGAGGAAAGGATACAGTAGCAGCTGCCCTGGATGCTTCCAAAAATATTCTTGCCTGATTGCCTATGGAGAATGGCTAGTTGGGAGAGGCAAAGATGGCCTCCTGCTCCCTCAGAAGCCTGGCTGAGTGGCATTGCCAGTCCTCCAGCCGGGCCATGGAGAACACGTGTGTGCTGAGGAGCCGGCCAGTGCTGGACGTGAGTGCCAAGAGGGAAGGGACTGTGTCTTCCAGTCTCAGGGTTGCCAGCACCTGGGACACAGGGGGGCACTCAGTGATGAGCAGGGTGTCGTCTGCAGCAAAGTCAGGCGCTGTCTGGAAGACATGGGCTGGAGCTCAGGAGAGAGGGCCGGGATGAGACATAGACATGGCAGTGAGGCACAGAAATAGAAAGCAAGCTGGATGAGCTCCCCGAGGAGTGATACAGAGGGAAGAGAAGGGGCTCAGGGACAGAGCCCTGGGGCACCAACATTGAGGGGTGGGGTGTGTGTGAAGAACCAGCAAGAGAGCCTGAGAAGGAGCAAGCGGTGGAAACAGCGGGAGAGCAAAGGCAGAAGAGGGTGAGGAATGAGGACTGCCGGCCATTCAGTGGGGCCCTGAAGGTGTATGCAGGCCGCTCCAGCTGGGCCCTGGAGGAGGACAGGGCAGTTGCTGTGTGTCTCTCATCTCTCCTGAAGGCTTTTCAGGGCTGGGAGGCTCAAGGCTGGCCACCTCTGCTGCATCTACTCCTGGGAGTACCAGGCCCGGGCAGATCTATTGGAGCTGGTGAGGCTCACATGGGACACCTGCAAAGTGCCAGCAAACTGTGGGCACAGCTAATCCATTGCCAGGGAACCTCCCCACCCCAAGGCAAATGCTGCTGTCCTCTGAGGCCGCTCTTCCTCCCGTGGGCCCTTGGGAAACGACACCAAAAGCACCTCATCCCAGCTGGGCCCTTCACTCATGCTGCTATCTCCTGATGTCATTGTAGTCACACCATGGCCGCAGGACTCAGATACTGTCCCGAGGCCCCTCCCTGAGGGGCAGGTGGTGGGTCTCAGGGCCCTTCACCGGGCAGGGGGCAGTGGATGACTCGGTGCTACCTCTCAGGGCGGACAATTGGCTCAGAGGGGCGCAGCACCTGCAGTAAACATTCTGACCCCTGTTAAAGGATCTCAGCATTGGGGGGGCTGCAGCCTGTGGCTGCTCCATCTTCATGCAGAATCCCCAGTGTCCTCTAACGATCCCCCCACTTCCTGTCTCCCATCCCTGCAGTGTTTCCTCTCTCTGGTGCTTTCCCTAACCCAAGCCTCAGAAAACGCTTTCCCTGTGTGATCTTGATGCCTCCAGCCCTCTCCTCCACTACCTGCAAGGTGGCTCTGATCTGACACATGCATGGCCCCTGTAGTGGACAGCTGCCATTTGCGGCCACCATTGAGGATATCCATTCATCCAGCCCTCCCCCAGAGCCTTCTGTCCCTTGCATAGCCCATGTGTGTCCAGGGAAGTGGCCCCATGCCTAGCTCCAGGGAGCCAGCCCTGACGGAGAATTACCCCCTACCCCAACCAAAATGATTGGACGCACAATCCAGTTCTGACCAACGAGAAGAGTGTTTATTTGCTGGGGGCATCTGAGACAGCAGAGGTGGTACACAGAGAAGATGCTGCTCTGGCAGTGAGGGAGGGATTCCGTGGAAGCTGCAGGCAGCCATCTTTTCATCCTCGGAGGTGGTGGCCTGGGATGTAGCAGATACCAACGCAGAGGGAGGCAGAAGACACTGGATGAAATCGCTCACCTGCTGCCAATGCCAATACCACTGGACTTTCACTTTCATAAGCCAAGAAATTTCCGTTAACTGATTAAACAAATTGCCTTTATTGTTAAACCAATGATTGGATATCAGAAACAGCCTAGCTAATATAGCTCCTTTTGGATAAAAGTAGAAGCCTCACATTCACCTTTAATGTTATTTCACTTTTTCCAAAATCAATCTCCTGGCACCACACAAACAAGAACACTGGTAAATGTATCACCTGAACTGCAGGCCACACATGCTCACAAGTGTGTCCCTGCCGTAGGTGGCTTTGAAGCCATATACATGGCTCTCCAGCTCTCGTGGGGGGCCAGGGGCTTCTGTGTGCTCTTCAAAGCCTTCACCCATTGGGCCTCTGTCCATCTTTCCAGCCTGGGGACCCAATATTTGCCCCACAAGGCCCAGGCAGGAGGGCCTCCAGCATGAGCAGCCCTGACCACACTGTGAGCAGCTCACTTGGCAAGGGTGAAGGGCCGGAGTGGCGTCCTCCTGATGTGGCTTCCTTCCAGCCTCTACCACCCCTGGGGGCCTCCTCCAAGGAGCAGGTGGTTAGATGTCCTCTTGTGCCCGCACACACGGCAGGGTGGAGGAGGATGAACCGGAACCCAGCCCATGCTTCTGCCCCCACCCTGGCACCCCAAGGTTTCCTCTCAGGCAACAAGGAGCACACAAAGTGAGCCCCTGTACACAGGTGGCTGGGATGTGTTCATCTTCCACGGGGAGGCCAGTGCTGGGGACGAGGACAAAGGCCTACGCCCAGTCCCAGCTCTGACACTGCCTTGCTGAGTCACCCATCAGCCCTAACGCTTCCTGGACGAGACAAGCAGATAGGGTGCCCCAGAGAGGAGCTGTGTCACTAAGGGCCAGGACACCCCATCTCTGGGTCACACTTGGCCACGGCTTCATTTTTGGCTTCAGTTTGTTTACTGAACAGAAGGGAGAGGGGCCCTGTGAGACAGAGGACACTGACTCAGGTCGGTGAGTGGCCCTCACTGTATAGAGTCCATGGCTGGGGACCAAGTGGCACTGAGACTCGCCCAAAGTCACATCACAGAGCTGGGGTGCCTTGCTGACTCCCTGGCCCCAATCTGCTTTTCCATTTGTCGAACGCACACTGGCACACTGGCTGCAGCAGCTGCGGGGGTCGGGGGGTTCCAGGGCTGGCTGTCACTTGGCCTCCTGCAGAGGTAAGCTGAGGGCTATGTTGGACCCGCCAGAAGTCAGGTGACAGCTGCTTTCCCTTTCAGGATCGGGAGGGAGTCACCTGAGGGTATATTCTCAGTGGGCTAAACATGACACGCGAGAGCCCAGCTCTCCAAGCGGCCCCTTCCTCCTTCTCACACCAAGGCACTTTCAGAAGCCGCTGGATTCCGACTGGGGCTGTGCCACTTCATCGCCGGTGCCTCTGCTGTGCCGGCTCTCCTCTTCTGAGGGTGTGGAAGCAAACCCAGGTCAAGCTGTGAGGAGTGCCTAGCACCTGGCCAGAGCCAGGTACATGCCAGCTACGATGATGATGAGCCCAACCGCAACAGGAGAACACACTTAGTGCGACATGCAGCGGTAGCCTGGCGTTGGGCACCTCCCCATGCTCCGAGAATTCTATTTGGAGAAGCCCTTCTCCATTGTCTCAGTCACTTCAGGGTGCAGGAAGCGGCTGGCCAACCGTTCGATGTCGTCCAGCGTCAGGCGACTCAGGGACCTCTCGTAATCCTGGAGAGAGAAGGGCAGGAAGATTCAGGGGCTGCCAGTGCGGGGGGGCCATACACTGCAACAGAGGTAGGGGCTGGGAGCAACTGGGCCTGAAGAGGATGCCCAGGGTTACCCTTCTCACCCTCTGTAGCTGTTCCAGGACCCTGCTGGCATCTGCCGCACTGAAGTGGCGGGCCAAGACTTTGGAGATCAGCTGCCAGACCTGCGGGGGTGGGGAGTCGGCCAGCCTCTGGGCCTCGCCTTCTTCTAGTAGCACCTTCTCCAGGGGTTTGACCACTAGGTTGAGCTTGGAGTTGGGCCCGATGCTATAATCCGAGAGTCGTTTCCCATCTGCCAAAGACAGATCGATGGGTTCCTCCTCCTCCACCGCCGTGGGGGTGGCCCGGGACGCGAGGCCGCCTCGGGCGGCGGGAGCGGAGCGCTGCGGCATCCGGCTGTGAGGCATGCGGCCGCCTCCCTTGGGGTCATGTGGCGCTTGGCGCCCGCACCCCGACCCGACACACGGCTGCTGGCCTCGGCCCGCGCACCCCGGTCCCGCTTCCTGCGGGGCTCCCCGGGCGTCTCCTCTCCCTGGGTACCTGCCAGGGCCTTGCCCTTGAACAGCAGCCGCTGCTGGCGCACTGGGACGTTCAGCTTCTCGGAGACCAGCTGCTTCAGCGTGGACACCAGCTCGTCCTCTGGCACCTGGCCGCGCGGAGGGTGGGAGGCAAGGGTTGAGCCCGCGGCCCCCATACGGCGAAGCCCACGCGTCCGCTCCCGAGGGCAGTTCTCCCGGCTCCCAGCCCTCGGCCCGGCCGCCCCGTGCCCGCCCTCGGCCCTGCCGGTCCCCCTGCCAGGAGCGGGCGAGAGAGCGCGCCGGACCCGGCGGCCCGGCCCGGGGACCCTACCTGCAGGCTGCACTCGCGGCCCTGCAGCGCCTTCACCGTCAGCTGCATGGCGGTCGCGACGGCGTCCACTCGGGCCGGCGCGCACCCCAACCACCCCCCGCCGCGCGCCGCCGCCCCGGGCGCGCGCTGGAACCGCCCGCCGCCGCCGGAAGCAGCGAGAGGGGCGCGCCCGCCGCCCGCGCTTCCCGGCCCCGCCCTCCTGCCCCGTCCACGCCCCGGCCCCGCCCCCCGGCCCAATTGCGCCCCGGGAGGAGTCCCCCCGGGGTCCCGCCTAGCACGCGCGCATCGACCGCCCTGGCCGGCGGACCCCTCCCAAAGCAACGACGCGGGGGAGTTGGGAGCAGGAACCAGTCGGGCCAGGTTGGCGTCATCTGGGAGCTGGGACATGGAGAAGGGAGGGCCAGAAGGTACGCTCGCCCCCGCGGACTGCCTGGACCACCCCACGCGCCAGGACTGCTGGCGGCGCCTGGCCCTGCATACCCACAGACGGCCCGCCCCCGCCCCCTGTCTGGTGGCTTTCTACCTCCTCCTTTCTGGTCTGGCTGCGAAACGCTCCACTGAGCTTGAGAGGGGGCAGGGGGGCTACGCCTCTGCCCTCATCCTCCCACCTCTCCCAGAGTGGGGACACCCCCGGGGAGGGCTGATAGGGAAAGCCTATGCAGGGGTCACCGTGTCACCCAAGCTGGCCCTCCACCCTGGTCCACACTTACCCAGCACACTCTTTCTACCCCCACGCCCAGGCCCCAAAGGGCAAAGAGTAGAAGGGACCCAAGCTTGCTTCTCTCTTTTATTGAAATATATTTTCTGGGCAGCGCCCACCTACCTAACTCAGCATGGCCTCTTTGGCACTGAAAGCTGGAGAATAAAAAATCAGTAAAAAAAATAAGCCTGGATTTTTCTGAGTGCATAGTGCGTGAGAACTTTGGTGGAGTATGGGGGCTGGGGCTCATGAAAGCTTGACCCAGAGGCCTCAGGGAACTGGGAACAGGCTGCTGTAGATGAAGTGGCCGATGACCAAGGCCAGCATCTCGGAGGTGCCGCTCAGCGCCACAATGAAGGGGGCCTGGGAGGCATAGTCAGCTTGAAGGCGGCGGAGGGATAGCTGCAGCATGGCCAAGGCCAGCAGGCTGTTCTGCACCCCTACCTCAATGCTGACCGTCCGCCGCTGGGCCACTGGCAGCTTCAGACACGTGGCTAGGCAGTAGCCCACCAACAGGCCAACCAGGGGCACCGTGATACCCACCAGTACGATGGGTAGCCGGATGCCTGCCAGGATGAAGACCCCCATGCGATAGGCCAGGAAGAGGCCGCCCAGGAGGAGCACAAAGCTGAAGGGCTTGATGACCTGCAGCAGCAGCTGGGAGAACTTGGGGAGCTTGGACTTGATCAGCACGCCCACGGCTATGGGGATGGCGATGAACAGCAGGGTCCCCAGGATCTTGGAGATGGGCACGTGGAGTGTCTCATGGATGCTGAGCAGGCGGCTGTAGATGGCCGAAGACAGAGGCAAGAAGCCAGTGGCAGCCACCGTAGAGATGAAAGTCATGGAGATGGCCAGGGTGACGTCCCCTCCAAGAAGGAGGCTGAAGAGGTAGCTCCCCCCGCCGCCAGGCGACGAGCAGGTGATGATGAGGCCCAGAGCCAGGACCTTGGGCAGCATGAAGACCTTGGCCATGAGGAAAGCGTACAAGGGCATGACCAGAAACTGGCCCAGGAGGCCCAGCAGCATGGGCTGGGGGCTCTGCATGAGCCCCTTCAGAACCTGGAGTTCCACTTTGCACCCAAACGAACACTTGTTGACAAAGATAAGAGGCAGGAGCAGGTAGAGGATTGGGTTTTCCGAGAAGTGGGCCAGGTCGGCGCTGAGGGTGGCAGGGGTGTCTTCAGCAGGTGAGACCTTGATGCAGAAGTCTCTCCGCTCCTCAATCAGTGTGGGTGGGGCCTCATGGGCGTCCACGAGCTGGATGTGGAGTGGGGCCAGCCCAGCCAGGCCTGAGTGGATGCTCACCACAAAGCCACCCCCGCCTCCCCAGGTTATAGCACTCACGTTCTTGATGGTCAGCACCTCTGTGTCCAGGGAGGTGACCCTGAGCATGGGGCCAGGCGCCGTCCTGTTGGCCTGGCCTGGGTACTGGCTGGAGATCACGATGATGCCCTCACTCTCCTCAGGAAACTCAAACTCCATCACAGAGCCATCTCCAATGCTCAAGTAGCGGCCCCCAGTCGGTGGCACGGTGTGACCCCCAGCAGTGCTGAGGCTGGTGCTGGCTGTCCCTCGGGCCCCCCACGGCAGGCTGATGAGCAGCAGGGCAGCCCTGAGCATGCTTAAGGGACCTGTGCCACCACCCTCGCCCCCCAGACCAGGCCACTGCTGAGAGCTGCCCTTGTCCTGCATTAACACCATGGCTCTTCCTGGAGGACGGATGGCGTGCCCAGGCCCTCTGCGGCTTAGGAGAACATCCCCACTGGTGCTGTTGGGTTGTCCTGAGAAGGGTTCATGGGTGGGTCCCAGTCCTGTGCTGTCTTCCTTGATGGCAGGGCTCTCCCTGAGGAGGTAAGGGACACAGAGAGGCAGCTGGTGAGGGTGTGCAGTCAAGAACCCAGGAGCATGGGGATCTGGAAGCCCACTGCTAAGAGTAAAACTCAGCAGGGACCCTTGCCCCACACTCAGGAAGGGAGAGGCAATGCCTAGTGATGGCCCTTGAGTGCCATTCAGCTGTGGCTCCCTGGCCCGCTCTACCTGCCCCTACAGTGACTCGATGAAGGTCCTGCTGGGAAGCAGGTCCTCCCTCCCCAGGGAAGTTGCCAGAAGGGGCAGCAGGAGTGGATCAGACAGAGCCACATGTCTACTGGGGGGGTTTCTCCTCCTTTTGTCAGAGCTCCCACTGGGCTGAGACTTTGAGCTCCCAGAGCCACTGCGTTACATCTGAGAGGCTGTGCTCAGAGTGCAGGGCTCCTTCCCATGCCCACATGCGCCCCTACCAGAGCCTCAAACTCAGTGGAATTATGAGCGTTTCTAGCGGCCAGCAACACCCCCTTCCACTTCTCAATCTGGGCAGCGACCACCGTAGTGTCACGTCACCTCCTAGAACTGGGGCAACCAGGATGGAGACACAACAGCTTTACATCACCCCTGTCAGTTGCCTCATGCACTGTTGTGTCCCAGTCCTAGAAGAGGCTGCCTCTATAGATCCTATCCGTCTTTGGCATTGGCCTCCCGTCATCTGAGACTGGGGTGAGGCTGAAGTAGGGAGCAGAGGTTAGGTTAAGCCAAAGGTTCATCCCGGCGAGCCTCCCCTATCCCTAGCTTAGGATGACATGGCCTCTGCTGGCTTGAAGTTCGGGTCACTTACCCTGGAGGCCTTGGTCCAGCCATGTGTCTTACCTCTGAAGAGGGAGGCAGGAAAACCAGTGGGGTGGGAGAGGCAAAGTACAGGAGCTAAGATGAAGGCACCAGGACTGAAGCCACCGGGGTGATACAAACCAGTTCAGAAGGGAAAGGCTAGGGGCCATCCACCCCATGCCCCATCCCTCCAGTAGGGCTGGCGGCTCTGAGTCACTCCAAGAAGGGTTTGGCCCAGATCCCACACCATTTCTGCTTGAGGGGCCGACAGAGTTTGAGCAGATGCACCCACAAGGCAGGGGAGGGAGTCCCGGCCCTTCCAAAACGGCCAAGTGTTCGGGGTAACTGGCAGTGCTAACAGGGGCTCCTCCCTACCTGGGAGTCCGGAAGTTGTCGGACGGGTGGCTAGCAGAGCTCGGGCGCGAACCTGGGAGGGAGGAAAGGAAGGGCACGCCGCCGTCCCACAGCCGGCGACCCGCTCGGGCCGTCTCGGAGTCTCGGGGGGCCCCTTACGCCATTCCTGGGCCCCGCGGCCCCGCCAGGCCTCGCAAACGCGCGGCGGCGGCGGCGGCCCTTCCCTGCCAGGCCCGGCCGGGCGCCCGAGTGGGCGATCGCGGAGCAGGGTCGGGGCCAGAGGCCGCCTCCCTTCCGGAGGCTCTCACCTGCCACAGCCACCGCGCAGCTTAGCTGCAGCGTCTGCCTGGCCGGCAGACGCCCGCGAGCTCGGCCTGTCAGGGCCCCGCCCCACCGAAGCCCCTCCCTTCCCCGCCCCGCGCGTCAGGGCCCCGCCCCCCCCCCTCAGCGTCCGGCTCAACTCCGGCTGCTCGCCGGGCTCCGACCGGTTGTGACGTCTCTGGGAGTGACGCGCCGGCGCGGGCGCGGTGCGGGTGAGCTGGTCGGCCCTTGGCGCTGCCTGGACCAATCGCTTGGCAGCGCATCTGAACCTGTTATGATCGCTGGGGCGACCCGCTCTGGGAGGGAGCCCCAGGCATTCCCGATTACGCTGCGACCTCTAAAGGCAATGGGACAGAGGGTTAGACGTTAGCAGGGCTGGGACGCCCGTGGGCTGCTGCTAGGGCTGGGAGCCCGGGGTTAGGGTTTTGGCCACGTTGCCGCTCAAGGTGCCCAGCCCTGGGGCCCCAGGGTTGAGTTTGACCGACCTGGACGCCAGGCTCTGTGCGGAGTTCCTCCTTTCGTTCAAGTATTGACCGAGCGCCTATTTCTATTTTATGTATTTATTTTCTGAGACTGAGTCTTGCTCTGTCACCCAGCCCGGAGTGCAGTGGCGCGATCTCGGCTCACTGCAACCTCCGCCTCCCTGCAACCTCCGCCTCCCGGGTTCAAGCCATTCTCCTCTCTAAGCCTCCCGCGTAGCTAAGATTACAGGCGCCCGCCCCCGCGCCCGGCTAATTTTTGTATTTTTAGTAGAGACGGGGTTTCACCATGTTGGCCAGGTTGGTCTCGAACTCCTGACCTCGTGAGCCACCCGCCTCGGCCTCGCAAAGTTCTGGGATTACAGGCGTGAGCCACTGCGCCCGGCGTACGCCAATTTCTATACTGTGGAACATTAAGTGGACTTGTCTGCTTTTCCAAACTTTGGCGCCACTAGCAAGGTGCAGAGGCTTTGTGGTAAAGGAAGAGAAAGAAGGCAGAAAGTTGGGGAAAAATATGATGGGAATGTGTAGAAAGAAGGTCGGAAGGCAGTACAGAAGACAGTACAGAGTGGGGGGGGATCATATGTTCCCAAAGCTTATTGGTGCAACTGGAATCAATCTGCACACTTCAACCTCTTGTCAAGACTGTGATGGAGTCGGAGGTATTTGCCCCGGGTAGGTGCACAAGACGCATGGTTGCAGATGTGGAAACAGAACAGAACAAAACCATCCACGTCTCTAATGTTTCAAATGAATGATATACATTTGTTTTTATTATTTATTTATTTATTTTTGAGACAGGGTCTCGCTCTGTCGCCTAGGCTGGAGTGCAGTGGCACAAGCTCGGCTGACTGCAACCTCCGCCTCCCGGATTCAAGCGATTCTCCTGCCTCAGCCTCCTGAGTAGCTGGGATTACAGGCGTGCGCCACTACCACCCGGCTAATTTTTATATTTTTTAGTAGAGACAGGGTTTGCCATGTTGGCCAGGCTGGTCTCAAATTCGTGACCTCAAACGATCCACCCGCCTCAGCCTCCCTAAGTGCTGGGATTACAGGTGTGAGCCACCGTGCCCAGCCAAATAATATACTTTTAATAAATTTATTGACATTTAAATTTATTTTAAAACTTTATTTATTTATTTAGAGACAGGGTCTCGCTCTGTTACCCAGGCTGGAATGCAGTAGTGCCATCATAATCACTGCAGCCTCGAACCCCTGGGCTCAAGCGATCTTCCCACCTCAGTATCCCAAGTAGCTGGGACTACAGGAGCATGCCACCATGCCCAGCTTAAAAAGTTTTTTTGGCCGGGTGCGGTGGCTAATGCCTGTAATCCCAGCACTTTGGGAGGCCGAGGCAGGCGGATCACGAGGTCAGGAGATTGAGACCATCCTGGCTAACACGGTGAGACCCCATCTCTACTAAAAATACAAACAAATTAGCCGGGCGTGGTGGTGGGTGTCTGTAGTCCCAGCTATCTGGGAGGCTGAGGCAGGACAATCTCTTGAACCCCGGGTGGGGGGAGGTTGCAGTGAGCCGAGATCGCGCCACTCTCCTCCAGCCTGGGCAACAGAGTGAGACTCCCATCTCAAAAAAAAAAAAATTGATTTTTGTGTGTGTTTTACAAAGTTCAAGTTAGTATGTGTGCATAATATGAGCAAATATACATATGCTGAGGGTTGCTCCAAGGGTTTGATGTGTGGATGATCAAAAACATTTGCAGCCATAGCTCTCAGCCATTGTTTAGCCTCCAGGGATCACTAAGGCAGAAGCGATTTGTGTGTTTGTACTTGGTGTTCTGGAAAGGTTGTTCTGTCCCTTTCAAATGGGGTTGAAGGGTCCTGATGGAAGTAGACAGTATTTAGACTAGGACAGGTGAAAGGGCTGGACTAGGCACATGCTGGGGCTGAAGATTGCAATTTGGAAAACGGCAGTAAGGGTAGGGATTGTCTGAGGATGGGGTAAAATTGGCCAGAGGGAGAAAGGAGTCAGCTGGAAAAGCCAAAGAAGGAAAACCAAAACGTTGTGTCCTTCTTGAAGGAAAAGGGAATTTTTGTATTCCACTTGCCTGTGCTGTTGGGCCTGCCTGACGCTGTCAGTAAAATTCACCTGGAACTAGCCACTTGGCAGCCACCAATTCTTGTTTTTGCCAGGTGTCAATGAGAGCAAATGCAGTCAGAAGACTGCTGTCTGTTATTGTCAATCACTTCAGCCTTCCCTGAAAAGCCCAAGTGGGCAGGTGGGATATCTGACATGAAGAATTTGGTGGCTTTGTCTGCAGGAAAAGGGAATAGCAAAATTAAAGGCAAGACAATGTTCCTAGTTGGTTTAGGGAATCAGTAATTTACCCTAGGGTGCGGGTGGCTCACGCCTGTTATCTCAGCACTTTGGGAGACCGAGGCGGGTGGATCACTTGAGCTCAGGAGTTCAAGACCAGCCTGGGCAACATGGCAAAACCCCGTCTCTACAAAAAATACAAAAATTAGCCTGGCATGGTGGCATGTACCTGTACTCCCAGCTACTCGGAAGGCTGATGTGGGAGGGTCGCTTGAACCCCGGGAGATGGAGGCTGCAGTGAGCTGAGATGGCACCACTGCACTCCAGCCTGGGCAACAAAGTGAGACCTTGACTCAAAATAATAATAATAATAATAATAGTAATAATAATAATAATTTACCCTAGAAGAGAAGGAGGAAGAGGTGAGGTTATCTAGTGCCCAAAGAGAAGTCATCTGGACCGAAAAAACAGATGGAACAAATGATAGCAACAGCTGAAACAACATCAACACATTTCAGATGGGAGGCCTGCCAGGTATTATGTAATAAGGTCACAGTGGTGACCCTGAGAGGCATGCCTACCTCTGCTCTTGAGGCAGGGACCTCTAGAAACAGGATTTTTTTTTTTTTTTTTTTGAGACAGAGTCTCACTCTATTGCCCGGGCTGGAATGCAGTGGCACAGTCTTGGCTCACTGCAACCTCTGCCTCCCGGGTTCAAGTGATTCTCCTACCTCAGCCTCCCAAGTAGCTGGGATTACAGGTATGTACCACCACACCCAGCTAATTTTTGTATTTTTAGTAGAGGTGGGGTTTCACCATGTTGGCCAGGCTGGTCTCAAACTCCTGACCTCAGGTGATCCACCCACCTCGGCCTCCCAAAGTGCTGGGATTACAGGCATAAGCCACCGTGCCTGGCCCAGAAACAGTATTTGATAAATAAAGAGGCCAGGTGAGGTGGCTCATACCTGTAATCCCAGCATTTTGGGAGGCTGAGGAGGGAAGATTGCTTGAGCCCAGGAGTTTGAGACCAGCCCGGGCATCATGGGAAGACCCTATTTCTACATAAACAGATTTTTAAAAAAATTTAAAAAGGCATGGAAGGCATATGCTAGTGTAAGTATGAGGTACATTGAGTATCCACAGGGAAGTGTAATGACACCTGTCACTTTTGCCTGCCCAGCATCAGGTTGCAGCACCTTAGTTTTCTTTGGGGGAACCATCCCTCCTCCACTCTCAGTACACATGGTTTGCATGTGGATGACCCCAACGCTGGGCCCTGGAGTGGGCACATAACCAGGTATAACCAGCCAGCCACTCAGAGTGGGCAGACATCATGCCATAATCCAGTCTGGACCAGTGAGGGTTAGTCCCCAGGAACTTGTACTGAAGTATTGGGAATGCCATCCTAAGTCACAGAGAGGGAGACTAAAAGAAAATGGTATTTATTTGGAATGGGTACTGCAATGGGAATGTGTGTGCCATAGTAAACTGTGTATATTCAGGGAGGCGAAGGGAGAAAAAGGGTTTTGTTGTTGTTTTTTAAGGTAGGGTCTCACTCTGTTGCCCAGGGTGGAGTGCAGTGGTGTGATACTGGCTAACTGCAGCCTTCACCTCCTGGACTCAGGTGACCCTTCCACTTCAGCCCCCTCGAGTAGCTGGGACTACAGGCATGTGCCACCATGCCTGGCTAATTTTTTTTGCATTTTTTGTAGAGATGGGGTTTAACCATGTTGCCTTACACTGGTCCCAAACTCCTGGGCTTAAGCAATTCTCCTGTCTCGGCCTTCCAAAGTGCTGGGATTACAAACATGAGCCATTGCAGCAGGCTGACAAAGGTGTTTTTTGTTTGTTTGTTTGTTTGTTTGTTTTTGAGATGGAGTTTGGCTCTTGTTGCCCAGGCTGGAGTGCAATGGCGTGATCTCAGCTCACTGCAACCTCCGCCTCCTGGATTCAAGCGATTCTCCTGCCTCAGCCTCCTGAGTAGCTGGGATTACAGGCGCCCGCCACCACGCCCGGCTGATTTTGTATTTTTAGTAGAGACGGGGTTTCACTATGTTGGTCAGACTGGTCTTGAACTCCCGACCTCAGGTGATCCGCCTTCCTCAGCCTCCCAAAGTGCTGGGATTACAGGTGTGAACCACCGTGCCCGGCTGAGAAAAGTTTTTAAAGAAAAAATTAGAATTACATAATTGTTTTCAGGTAATTATTCTTGGCTACAAGGATTAATAACAAAGGTGGCATCAGTCCAAATTTTGACAGGCAGTTGCTGGGTAGATGTGTTCACAGAAGTATTTTCTGTGTGTAAGGTGATGAGACTGCAAAAACTATATCACTATGGTGATGATAGCCGTTGTACAGGGTTATAGTTTTTGCAGTCTCATGATGGGTTTTGCTATCAGGCATCACACATGAGAACCTTCCCTTCATGGCCTTCCCCAGCTCCGGTTTTCAGGTTTTTTTTTTTTTTTTTTTTTAAGGTGGGGTCTTGCTATGTGACCCTGGCTGGAAGTGCAGTGGCTTTTCACGGAGCGATCCTACTACTGATCAGCATGGGAGTTTTTATTTGCTCTGTTTCTGAGCTGGGCTGGTTCACTCTTCCTTAGGAAACCTGGTGGTCTCCTGCTCCCAGGAGATTACCATATTGATGCTGAGTTTAGTGAAGACACCAGATCAGAATAGCATACCACAGCCCAGAAATCCTGGGCTCAAGTGGTCCTCCTGCCTCAGCCTCCCCAGTAGCTAGGAATACAGGTGTGTACTACCATGCCTGGCTAATTTTTAAAAATTTTTCGTAGAGACAGGGTCTCCCTATGTTGCTCAGGCTCATCTTGAACTCCTAGGCTCAAGGGATCCTCCCATGACAGCCTCCCAAAGTGCTAGACTACAGGGGTGAGCCACCGCACCTGGCCTAGCATGGAAGTTTTAACCTGCTCCATTTCCAGCCTGGGCTGGTTCATTCCTCCCTAGACAACCTAGTGGTCCTCCATTCCCAGGATACTGATGCTGAGCTTTTTGTGGACACCTGATCGGCCTGGCATACTACAGCCCAGAACTCCTGGGCTCAAGCAATTCTCCTGCTGCAGCCTCCTGAGTAGCTAGGACTACAGGCATGTGCCACCACACCTGGCAGGGTTTTTTTTGTTTTTGTTTTTGTTTTTTTTTAATGAGACAGAGTCTCACTTTGTCACCCAGGCTGGAGTGCAGTGGTGCGATCTTGGCTCACTGCAACCTCCGTCTCCCAGGTTCCAGCAATTCTCCCACCTCAACCTCCTGAGTAGCTGGGACTACAGGCCTGCATCACCATGCCTGGCTAATTTTTGTATTTTTACTAGAGACAGGGTTTTACCATGTTGGCCAGGATGGTCTCAAACTCCTGACCTCAAGTGATCCACCCACCTCAGCCTCCCAAAGTGCTGGGATTACAGGCGTGAGCCACTGCACCTGTTTTGTTTTTAATACAAGTGACTCCATTTTGCTTCTGGCAACTTTCACATTTCCCCTTTTTGATCGTGATCTTTCTTCAAAAGCAGTAGGTTTGGATTGTCCCTCAGTGCTGGGATGGACCTGTCCTGGGTTGTTGGTCTGGTTCCAGATAAGAGGGAGTGATTGACAACTAAGAGTCAGTGTCACAACCCCTTTAGGCACATCTGAGCAACAATGGAAATTTGGAGAGAGTTGCACTCAGACTAAGTCTACCTGAAGTCCATCGTTAAATTCTATTTTTTCTGTTCTGTGGTCTTTTGGCCATCATCTGGAAGCCCCGTGCCAGCATACTCTGTTAGCAGCTGTACTTCTGCAGAAGTTTCACAAGTAACAAGTACAAATTGTTAAAAGGAAAATACAAATTAATATTAGTAGTAATATGATACCCTCAGTTTTCATAATAGTTTTGAGCTATGAACCTAGGCTTAAAGGCAATCAAGTGAATAAATCAAATGACCATGGGGAATTAGCTGAGACCCATTATAACCTATGTGACCTGTTATAACCTATGTTTTGTAATTTCGTGTATATGGGGCCTCAAGTTCCCCAGGGGAATTTATCCAGGTTCAGCATGTGCTATTAGCAATAGAACAGATATTTCCTGATTTAACCAATAGATGCTGAAGGATCTCTTAGGTCAGGTTCTGTGAGGTTACTGACAGAAGCTATTGATTGTGCAATTTCAATTACACCATTATCCTGTCAACGAAAAGGCAGACATAAGAAAGGAAAAATTAAGAGTGACAAGATTTTCATTTTGATGGGTGAAGCTCTCAACTTCTTTTTTTTTTGAGATGGAGTCTCGCTCTGTCGCCCAGGCTGGAGTGCAGCAGCATGATCTTGGCTTACTGCAACCTCCAACTCCCAGGTTCAAGCAATTCTCCTGCCTCAGCCTCCCGAGTAGCCGGGATTACAGGTGCGTGCCACCACAGCCAGCTAATTTTTAAAAAATATTTTTGGTAGAGATGGGGTTTCACCATGTTGGCCAGACTGGTCTTGAACTCCTGACCCCAAGTGATCTGCCCACCTCGGCCTCCCAAAGTGCTGGGATGACAGGCCTGAAGCCACCGCGCCCAGCCGAAGCGCTCAACTTCTTGTTCTGGTTTGCAGTTTGAATGTCTCTGGTTATGGCATCAGGTGGTTTGGAGAACTTCCTGTGTGACCCATACATCAGGCATGAGACTTGTCCCTGGATATTTATACCAAGTTTTCCAGCTTCAGCTTCAAGGCCTTTAGCAACATAACAGGTTTTTTTCTTAGTTGGAGAGTTTTAGCCAAATATTAGAGGAAATTAGGAGGATTTGGGGTCTAGTCCCGTCTTCATGTAGATAAGAAACAATGCAAAGGGCTGCAATCTAATAGCAGGCATATTTTAGTGTTTTTCCTTTAGAAACAACTTTTTCTGGGAGGCCAAGACGGGCGGATCACGAGGTCAGGAGATCGAGACCATCCTGGCTAACACGGTGAAACCCCGTCTCTACTAAAAATACAAAAAAAAAAAAAAAAAAAAAAAAAAAAATAGCCAGGCATGGTGGCGCACACCTGTAGTCCCAGCTACAGATTTTTTTTGAGACAGAGTCTCGCTCTGTTGCCCAGGCTGGAGTGCAGTGGTGCAATCTCAGCTCACTGCAACCCCCACCTCCCAGGTTAAAGCAATTCTCATGCTTCCACCTCCCAAGTAGCTGGGATTACAAGCATGAGCCACTGTTTTTGAGACAGGGTCTCACTCTGTCGCCCAGGCTGGAGTGCAGTGGTGCCATCATGGCTCACTACAGTCTCAACCTCCTGGGCTCAAGCAATCCTCTCCTCCTACATGAGCTCCCTGAGTAGCTGGGCATACAGGTGCGCACTACCACACTGGCTATTTTTTTTTTGTAGAGATGGGGGTCTCCTTATGTTGCCCAGGCTAGTTTTTTTTTTTTTAACTTTTGTACCTTTTGTATTTTTAGTAGAGACTAATTTTTGTATTTTTAGTAGAGATGGGGTTTCACCATGTTGGGCAGGCTGGTCTCAAACTCCTGACCTCGTGATCCGCCCGCCTTGGCCTCCCAAAGTGCTGGGATTACAGGCGTGAAGCACCGCGCCCTGCCTGCCCAGGCTAGTTTTAGAACTCCTGGGCTTAAGTCATCACCTGTCTCAGCCTTCTAAAGTGCTGAGATTACAGGCGTGACTCACCATGCCCACCTAATTACTGTATTTTTGATAAAATAATTAATGCTTTTAATTTTTCCCTTTAATTAATTAGATATTTTTCATATATTTTGGTAGAAAATATTACACAGAATGTGAAAACGTACGGACACATGATTACATATAAACAGATTCCCTAGCTTTCATTTTGAAATTTTTGTCATGAGACAGTACAATATAGTAATATACGCTTGCCAGTTTATAAAAGGACAGTTGGATCCAATTTCTGACAAAATGAGACCTGTTCGTGTGGCTGAGCATTATTTGACCCCATAGGTAATCTTATGAAGGCTGAAGATCAAAATTTTGGGTAAAGCAGTGTCTACAGCAGTTTGATTTAAAATATCTTTTAAAAATCCTTTTATTCCGTATCAAATGAGTTTAGAGGTTAAATATTCAAATGTTCACATTTCAGTTAGGACTGGCTGAATTGTATGAGAAAAACAGAATTTCCAGTGGCCAATCTGGTTTGCTTGATTAGTCAGCACAGGTGGAGAGGCACTTTTCAAAAAGATATTTACAGTTGTTTTTTTTCCTCAGCTTTTTCTGGATTGTACATGACAGACAAAGCCAAATTTTTATGCTGGACAGAGATACCTTATGTGATTGCTGTGTGCTCAAGAGTTTGACCTGTTTGATCTGAGAACCTAACTTTCGCAAACATTGATCTAGTTCTTTCCTTTTTAGACTATCAATCTTTTAATTAACTGTTCCGTCACCCTAAGCAATTGTCAGCTAGGCAAACCTCCATAGATGTTTCTGAAAGGAATGACTCCTAAGTGTACAAGGCTAGGTTTTTGGTTGCCATGGAGCTGTTGTAATTTGAAAGCACCCTTTTTTTTTCTTTTTCTTGGCTGAAATGCCCTAAGGAAAAGTTATAAACAGCTTTTGAAATCACCAATGTTAGATTATCTTTTTTTATTTTTATTTTTTTGAGACAAGATCTCACTCCATCGCCCAGGCTAGAGTGCAGTAGTGTGTCACGGCTCAACGCAGCCTTGAACTTCCAGGCTCAAGTGATCCTCCCACCTCAGCCTCCTGAATAGCTGGGACCACAGGTGTGTGCCTTCACGCTAGCTACCTTTTTGTATTTTTAATGTAGGGTTGAGGTCTGATCAGGTTGCCCAGGGTGAAATTATCTTAATACAATTATCTTAATACAAGTGAAGAAGCTGGCTGGGCACGGTGGCCACGCCTGTAATTCTAGCACTTTGAGAGGCCAAGATGAGTGGATCATGTGAGCTCAGGAGATAGAGACCAGCCTGAACAACATGATGAAACCCCATCTCTACAAAAATTAGCCAGGCGTGGTGGCAGGTGCCTGTGTTCCCAACTCCTTGGGAGGCTGAGGTGGGAGGATCGCTTGAGCCCAGGAGGTTGAGGCTGCAGTGAGCTGAGACTGCACCACTGCACTCCAGCCTGGGTGGCAGAGTGAGACCCTGTCTCAAAAAAAAAAAAAAAAAAAAAAAAAAAGAAGAAGGCCAGGTGCGGTGGCTCACACCTGTAATCCCAGCACTTTGGGAGGCCGAGGCAGGCAGATCATGAGGTCGGGAGATCGAGACCATCCTGGCCAACATGATAAAATACAAAAAATTAGCCAGGCATGGTGGCGCATGCCTGTAGTCCCAGCTACTCGGGACGCTAAGGCAGCGGAATTCCTTGAACCCGGGAGGCAGAGGTTGCCGAGATCGTGCCAGCCTGGTGACAGAGCAAGACTCCGCCTCAAAAAAAAAAAAGAAGAAGAAGAAGAAGAAAAAGCCAACAGAGTCAGCAGAGAGGAGGAAGAAAAGAAAAGCAGATGGAGAAGTTAGGCGCCTCTACATACCAGTGTTTTAGTTTTATTTATTTAATTTTATTTTTTATTTTAATTTTATTTTTTTGAAACAGGGTCTCACTCTGTTTCCCAGGCTGGCCTTGAATTCCTGGGCTCAAATAATCCTCCTGTCTTGGCCTCCAAAAGTGCTGGGATAACAGGCATGAGCCACCGTGCCCAGCCCCAATTCCTTTTGAAGGTGATTTTGTTTCAGGTCTCACTTATTTTTTTTTCTTTTCTTTTCTTTTTTCTTTCTTTCTTTCTTTTTTTTTTTTTTCTGAGATAGCCTTGACCCCTGGGCTCAAGCCATCCTCCCACCTCAGCCTCCCTAGTAGCTGGGACTACAGGTGTGCACCACCACACCTGGCTAATTAATTTTTTTTTTTTTTTTTTAGAGACAGGGTCTTGCTGTGTTGCCCAGGATGGTGTCAAATTCCTGCGCTCAAGTGATCCTCCTGCCTTGGACTCTCAAGTGCTGGGATGACAGGTGTGAGCCACCACGCCCAGCTGTAGGTCCCACTTCTGACTCTAGTTATGTCATCCTAAATAACAGACAGGCTCTCTGAGAGAAAATGATATTTATTCTGGAATGCGTTGCAGTGGGAATGCATGTGCCATGCTAAACTGTATGGTAAACTGTGTGCATATACAGGGAGGCAAAAGAAGGCAAAGGTTTTTCAAGGAAAAGTGAAGAGGATCACCTAATTGTTTTGAGAGAATTCTCCTTGGCTACAAGGATCGATAACAAGGGTGACCTCAGTATGAGATTGGACAGGGTTAGGGTTAAGTTGCTCAGCTGGGTGCGGTGGCTCACGCCTATAATCCTAGCACTTTGGGAGGCTGAGGCGGGTGGATCACCTGAGGTCAGGAGTTCAAGAGCAGCCTGGCCAACAAGGTAAAACCCTGTCTCTACTAAAAACACAAAAATGAGCCAGGCGTGGTAGCGCATGCCTGTGATCCCAGCTACTCAGGAGGCTGAGGCAGGAGAATCGCTTGAACCTAGGAGGCGGAGGTTGTGGTGAGCCAAGATTGTGCCACTATACTCCAGCCTGGGTGACTGATCCAGACTCCGTTTCAGAAAAAAAAAAAAAAAAAAAAAGTCAGCCGGGCACGGTAGCTCACGCCTTTAATCCCAGCATTTTGGGAGGCTGAGGCAGGTGGATCACTTGAAGTCAGGAGTTCAAGACCAGCCTGGCCAACATGGTGAAACTGTGTCTCTACTAAAAATACAAAAATTAGCTGGGTGTGGTGGTGCACACCTGCAATCCCAGCTACTTGGGAGGCTGAGGCAGAATCGCTTGAACCCAGGAGGCGGAGGTTGCAGTGAGCCGAGATCGCGCCACTGCGCTTCAGCCTAGGTAACAAAAGCGAAACTCCGTCTCAAAAAGTTGCTGGGCAGATGTCCTCGCAGTATTTTTTTTCTGTGGAAGGCTGTGGTTTCTGCATTTGCAGCCTTCCCCAGCTCTGTTTTGTGTTTTTTAACACAAGTGACTCCATTTTGATTCTGACAACTGTCATGGCAAGGAAGGCTGCCATGTTGGAAAATGAAGCCAATACAGAGAGAAAAACAAAGCCAAGAGGTGGAGAGAGCCCAAGTCCCTTGGGCTTCGGGGTCCATTACAGGAACAATGCATTCTGCCATCCTCCCTTTTTTTTTTTTTTTTTTGTTTGCTTGTGCCAGTTTGAGTTTGAATTCTGGCATTGTAAGTGAGGACATCCTAACTCCTACAGGGCAGGCCCAGGGGGCGATACCCTGGCAAAACAGGACCGTGGGATATGTCAAGCTTACCTCCTCTTTGGGAAGTCAGGCAGGCTGTGCTCCATGCCATCAGCTTCCTAGCCTGTGTTGGGCTGTGACACTGGTGACCCCAGTGAGGGTGCAGCCCCATGAAGAGGTAGAGGCTGTCACTGTGGCTCACTACGGTGTTCCTGGACCAGTTCAGGCACTTGGTGAATGTTTAGTGAACAAATGAGCTGAAGGAACAAATGGAGGAAGGCTGGGCAATCACAGCAGTTGCTGGAGAAGTGTCGGGGAGCCCGAGCCCCTCCCAGCCTGGCAGTATAGACACTCCGTGAGTTTCCGTTTCATTTAGGGGCAAGCTGGTAACCTTGTGGAATTGTACTTATCTGGCTTGTAGTCTTGCTACACCGGGAACTCTCCTATCCCCACTAGGGACCTTTACTTTTTTGTACAGTGGGGACAATGGCCACACTTACTGGCTAGGGTTGTGGGGAGGTGTTACCTATGGTATAACTGAGGTATTGATGCAAGAAGGAAGTTGAGATTTGTGTCAACATATGGGACCATGTGGGTACAGATGAGACAGCACTGGTCACATGTCGATCACTAGAGGGATGAGCACATCAGAGTTGATGACAGTCATCTGTTGGTATCCGATAGGTATTTGTTCCAGGGCACCCTATAGCTGCCAAAGTCCAGGGATGCTCAAGTCCCTGATATAAAATGGATACATTATAGTTATACATATTTATTCCCATAGATTTTTTTTTCTTTTGAGATGGAGTCTCGCTCTGTCACCCAGGCTGGAGGGCAGTGGTGCAATCTCAGCTCACTGTAAGCTCCGCCTCCCAGGTTCAAGCGATTCTCCTGCTTCAGCCTCCCGAGTAACTGGGACTACAGGCACCCGCCACCATGCTCAGCTAATTTTTCATATTTTTAGTAGAGACGGGGTTTCACCGTGTTAGCCAGGATGGTCTTGATCTCCTGACCTCTTGATCTCCTGACCTTGTGATCTGCCCACCTCGGCCTCTCAAAGTGCTGGGATTACAGGCGTGAGCCACTGTGCGCCCAGCCCTTTTTTCTTTTTTTTTGAGACGGTGTGTCACTCTGTCGTCCAGGCTGGAGTGCAGTGGCGTGATCTCGGCTCACTGCAACCTCCACCTCCCAGGTTCAAGTGATTCTGCCTCAGCCTCCCGAGTAGCTGGGATCACAGGCATGCGCCAGCACGCCTGGCTAATTTTTGTGTTTTTAGTAGAGACAGGGTTTTACCATGTTGGCTAGGCTGGTCTGAAACTCCCGACTTCAGATTATCTGCCCACCTCGGTCTCCCAAAGTGCTGGGATTACAGGTGTGAGCCACTGTGCGCGGCCTGATTTTTTTTTTTTTTTTTTTGAGACAAAGTCTCGCTCTGTCACCCTGGCTGGAGTGCAGTGGCACAATCACGGCTCACTGCAGCTTCAACCTCCTGGACTGCAGCAATCTGCCTGCTTCAACCTCCGTTAAGTGCTGGGATTACAGACATGAGCCACCAAGCCTGGTCCCATAGAATCTAAACCATTTTGAGATTATTTATCATGCTTAATACAATGTAAATGCTGTGCAAATAACAATTACACTGTATTGTGTGTGTGTGTTTTTTTTTGATAGGATCTCACTCTGTTGCCCAGGCTGAAGTGCAGTGGTGTGATCTTGGCTCACTGCATCCTTGACCTCCTGGGCTCAAGTAATCCTGTCTCAGTCTCTCAAGTAGCTGGGACTACAGATGCGTGTCACCACGACTGGCTAATTTTATTTTTTTGTAGAGATGGGGTCTCGCTATTTTGCCTAGGCTGGTCTTGAATGCTTGGGCTCAAGTGATCTGCCCACTTTGGCCTCCCGAAGTGCTGGGTTATAGGGCATGAGCCACTGTGCCAGCCTACACTGTATTTTTTTTTTTTTTTTTGAGACGAAGTTTTGCTTTTGTTGCCCAGGCTGGAGTGCAATGGCACAATCTTGGCTCACTGCAACTTCTGCCTCCCGAGTTCAAGTGATTCTCCTGCCTCAGCCTCCCAAGTAGCTGGGATTATAGGCGCCTGCCACCACGCCTGGCTAATTTTTTTTTTTTGAGACGGGAGTCACGCTGTGTCACCCAGGCTGCAGTGCAGTCATGTGATCTCAGCTCACTGCAAGCTCCGCCTCCCGGGTTCACGCCATTCTCCTGCCTCAGCCTCCCGAGTAGCTGGGACTACAGGCGCCCGCCACCACGCCTGGCTAATTTTTTCTATTTCTTAGTAGAGACGGGGTTTCACCATGTTAGCCAGGATGGTCTCGATCTCCTGACCTCGTGATCCACCTGCCTTGGCCTCCCAAGTGCTGGGATTATAGGCGTGAGCCACCACGCCCGGCCACTGTATTGTTTTTTACTTGTACTATTTTTTATTCTTGTATTTTTATTTTTTCCAAGTATTTCCAATCTGTGGTTGGTTGAATCTGTGGACATGGAACCCCCATGGATGTGAAGGGCCGATTGTATGCTAGTCTGTCTCCTGGAGATGTTTGCAATTTTCCATAGCAAGTCTAAAGCGTGAAGCGTGTATGATCCTGCCCAAACCCATCGAACGTCCAACAGCAAACTGAAGCCTCATGTGAGCACCGATACTGGTTCATTGACAGCAACAGATGGGAAGCTGGGGGCTGGCAGGGGGCACACAGGAACTCTGACCTTTTCACTCAGTTTTGCTGTGAACCTAAAATGGCTCTAAGAAAGAAAGTTTACAAAAAAAAAAAGGAATGGAATACATGTAGAAAGTTCCTGGTGCAGAGGCAGGACTGGGTGTTTGCTGTGTGACCTTTTCAGTCCTGGCATCACCATCGTTTCCTCCCTGGTGAGCCGCTCCTCCAGGGCACCCCTGTGCCTCCAACCCCACATGTGCCTGAGCCAGAAGCACTTTTGTCTTCTGAGGCTCTGTCTGCGCTCTGCACTCTTCCTGGGATTGGCTCCTAAGTCCATCGCCCCTAACGTGGCCCCATGAAGGACACCACAGTGCCTCCCATCTAGGAACTGCCTTCTCTCCTTTCGCTGAACTCAGACTGCTTCTGGGCCTCTGGATTTGATATTCCAGCAAAATTGCTTCTAATTTGCTGGCTCTCGCTTAGCAAAGGGAGGTATTAACCGTAACCTGGGAGAGACGCAAAAAGCCCAAGTGACTCGACCCCTCACAACCCTGACTTCAAAGGCAGCCGAAGTCTGTGGGCGACATGTGCTCTTGGATGATGATGGGGTGTGGTGGGGGCCTGGGCTGGTGTTAATCCCAATCCCTGGCCCTGTCCCTGTCCCTGTCCGTACAGGCCTGCACTGGGTCAGAGGGAGTTGTTGAGTTTCCGGCAGCCCCTGAATGGGGAATCTTCTCTGCCAGACAAAAAGAGTCCCACTGCTCTGTTCACTGCTTGAGTCACATCTCAGTCGCAGCGGGGCCTGTTGGTGGCAGGAGCCCTGGAGAAAAAAGGCTGTCTGCTCGGGCTGTGGGAGCAGGTTGGTTAAGACTCTGGAATCTGTCCTCCCGCACCCCAGAGGACACCGCCACCTCTGACTCCGCACTGACAACAGCATCTGAAGGCATTTCTTCTGTGGGGCCATCACTTTATTAAGGGGTCATCTAGAAGGTGGGCCCCCTGACAAACCGCGGGACTGTGATCGGGCTCCAGCTACTTCACCACCCCGGGCCAGCCTGCTCCAGGGGTCCCTTCCTGCTGAGAGCAGGCGAGAGGCAGTCAGGCTCATGAAGCAGCCACCGGGTTTGGCTCACTGGAAGGAATCACACTGGAAACATGTTTAGCCCGCAGTGCAGAGTGGCTCCAGAAGGGAGAGGTTCTGGAAGATGCCCCAACCTGCCGGGCTGCTCCCAGAGTTGCACAGTGAGGGGCGGGCACCCAGGGCCGTTCCAGGACTCAGGATGGGGACGGAGATGGCGTGAGGAATGGAGGACAGGGCTAGATGGGCTGACCGGGGGGAACAGTGTTACGAAAAGGAGGCGGGTACCCTGGGCTCCCGTGACAAAGTGCGGCAGGGCTAGCCCCTGCAGCCCCCATAGCCCCCACCACCTTGAGACCACGTTCTGGTCACTGCCTCGGAGCCCCGATGTGTTGGGGCCAGGGAGCGCTCCTGCCTGGGCGTGGGGTGTGAGCCTCAGCCTCTGTCCGCCTTGCAGCGCGCGTGCCTCCCTTGGTCTGGCCTCCCTCGGCCCGGTCCTGGCGCTGGCCGTGCTAGCTGGCCGTGCTTCTCCGCGGGATACAGCCTTCCATCTCCAGCGCCTCGGGCCAGCCTTCGTACTTGTTGCTGTGCTTACTGTTCTTCACGTGCTGCGGGGAGGGGAGCAGAAAGTCATGACCTTGGCCCTCAGGGACAGGGGACAGGAGTGGACCAGGACCCAGGCTGTCAGTCAACTGTGCTGTGTTGGCCAACGGTGTACTCTCAGGGCACTTGGCCCCTCCACCCATCCCAGGGAAACATGGCATCAGCTGCACTGGCCCACCCCTCATAGCTGGACTGGGGACGGTCCCCTGCTGGGGCGTGAGCAGCTGGGGAGCCTTGTCGCATGCAGGCAGAAGGGGCGACAGGCTGCCCTGGTGGGGGTGATGCCAGGCACCCACCATACCTGCTCAAAGGGGCTCTTGTTCTGCACACCCTTGGCCCCGACAAACACCCAGCTGTCCCGGAAGGCCAGCTCCTTGGCGTTCCTGCTGCCCAGCTCACTGAAGAGCTTTCTGGTCTCTTCATTCATCCTGCAGCATGGGAGGAAGGGGTGTCAGCTGTTGCTGCAGAAGGGCAAGGCTGAGGCTGGCCTCCCCAAGCACCTACTTGGTGGCTGGGTCGTCATAGGATGCCACGAACACCAGGGTGCCTTCGTGCAGTGGCCGAATAAACTTCAACAGGTCGTTGACATCTGGGGGGGCAGGTGCCACGGAACAGGGGTCATCAGGCACCACTGAGCACCCTCCCACAAGCCCGTTCTCCAAACAAGGAAACAGAAGTAGGGATTGGGCCTGGGACATGCCCCGCCAAGGGACAGACTGGTGTAGGAAGCTGAGGCATCCCCGTGACCTCCCACAGCCTCCAGACCAAGCTGGCGATGCCCCTGTCCTTTCTGAACCCACGGAGGTGACTGAGAAGCTCCAAGTACAGACAGAGAGAGCAGTGTCTCAGGGGAAGCTGCCCAGGTCATTTTGCTGCAGTCAAAATGCAAGACGCTGCGCTGCAACTCACCTCCGGCCCACATGTCAAAGGCCCGGGCCTCGATGAGCTCGCCGCTGACCCCTGTGTCAGGAGGGAGGGGCCCTGCTGGGTAAGCCAGGTCAGCCTCAGGGCACGGCAGGCAGGTAGCACGGGCGGGGGGGGGGGGGGGGCAGCCCTTCTGGAAGCTTTCAAACAGTCCCCCAATATTCATCCATTTGTTCAGGCAGCTGCATCCCACCCCAAGCCCTGGTGCCTCTGTCTGGCATTTGAGGCCCTCCGGGGGCTCTCCATGAAGCACCCTCAACCTCCCAGAACCTTCCCTAGTTCTTTATTGCCATCATGCTTTTTTGTTCATTGGGTCACTCCTCTGTGGAGCCTTGCGCTTGCACAGACTCCTTCCCAGGCCTCCCTGGGAGATCTTGAATGGGAGGGGAAGGGAGGGCAAACACCCAGAGGCCTCCTGGGGAGGGAGCAGGGAAGGAGGGCGGCAGGCCACGCTCAGCCAGGGGCCTCACCGTTCACCAGGGCGATGTTCAGCCCGCGGCCCACGTTGTCCTTGACGCTGCTCATCAGCCTAGTTGGGGTGGGGGGGGACGGGGAGATCCCACATGGGCATGTCTGCTCCACTCTCCCTTGCAGACCCGGCCCTGGATCCCCCACTCCCTCCCTGATCCCCAGTCACCCCAGGGAGCTCACATCTTGTCCTCGAGGCAGATCTTGGGCCCAATGACGTTGGCGGCCCCGCTGACCACGCGGAAGGCCAGGTGCTCCTCAGGACATGGCTGGGGCAGGCCACACTTGTACTTCCTGGCCCGTGGCGCTGGGCAGGGATAGCAGGTGTTATCCATGGGCCTGGCCCTGAGGTCACCTGAGATCTGAAGGGGAGGTCAGGACCAGCACACATGGTAGAACAAGTGACCGCAGAGCAGGACACAAGTAGGGGGATGTGGCTCAGGCCAAGGCTGGGGACACTTCCATACTCTGTGGCCTACTGGTGAGGCCACAGGGACCCAAGACAGAAGGATTTTCTGTTACTGGTGGGAGAAAAGAAAGGATGCTGAGGGCTGGCCTGGGCCACTGCACAGCCAGGAACAAAGCAGGGGTGAAGTAAGTCAGGCTGGGCGTCTAGCTGCATGGATGAGGCCAACCTGAGCAAAGGCAGTGTGGCAGGGGGTAGTGTGGCAGGGGGTGCAGCCTGTCTCCCGATTTTGATGGGGGTTGGTTGGGAGGAGTGGAGCAGGATGGCTTCTATTATGGGTTGAATTCTGTCCCCTCAAGGTATGCTGAAGTTCTAATCTCTGGTACTTCAGAATGTGATGTTTGCAAATAGGGCCTTTGCAGTTCAGATGGGGTCATACTGGAGTAGGTTGGGTCCTTAATGCAACATGACTGATGTCCTTATAAGAACAGAAGTGACAAAGACACACAGAGGGAAGACAGCCATGGTACAGTGGAGGAAGAGGCAGGAGTGACACAGCCAGAGGCCAAGGTATGCCTGGGGCCACTGGAACCTGGGGAGGTCAGGAAGGACCCTCCTGTAGAACTTTCAGGGTGAGTGCCGCCCCGCTGACACTTTGATTTCAGACTTCTGGCTTTCAGAATGCGGAGAGAATCCATTTCTGTTGTTTAAGCCACCCAGTTGAAATGGCAGTTCCAGGAAATGGATACAGGTTTTGGCACCAGGAAGTGTGGTGCTTAGGTAACAAATACCTAAAAATGTGGAAATGGCTTTGGAACTGGGTAGTCAGTAGACGCTTGTCTTAGTCCATTTGCTGCTGCCATAACAGAATAACACAGACTGGGTAATTTATAAAGACAACAGATTCATTTGGCTCATGGTTCTGGAGGCTGGGAAGTCCAAAAGCATGGCGCTGGCATCTGGTGAGGGTCATCCCGTGGCAGAAAGGTGGAAGGTGGAAGCAAGCATATGAGACACAGGAAAAAAGGGGGCTGAACTTCAAGGTAACTAACTCACCCATAATAATGGCATTCATCCATTCATGAGGGCAGAGCCCTCATGACATAACTACCTCAAAAAGGCCCTCCTCTCAATACCAATACATTGACAAATTTCAACATGAGTTTTAGAGATGACATTTAAACCATATCAAGGCTATAGAAGTTTGAGGTACATGTTAGAAAAGGTCTGGATTGCCTTTAAGAGACTGTTGGTAGGAGTATGGATGTTAAAGGTAATTCTGGTGAGAGGAGGGGAGAGCAATAGAGACAGCCTCTGTGGTCTTAGAGAATACAAATATCATCAAGAACAGAACGTTGCTAGAAACATGAATGTTAAAGGTGCTTTTGGGTTGGGTGTGGTGATTCACGCATGTGATCCCAGCACCTTGGGAGGCCAAGGCAGGAGCATCACTTGAGGCCAGGTGATCAAGACCAGCCTGGGCAACATAGTGAGACCCCGTCTCTACAAAAAATACAAAATAAGCTGGGTGTGGTGGTGCATGCCTGTAATCCCAGCTACTCAGGAGGCTGAGGCAGGAGAATCACTTGAGCTATGATTGCGCCACTGCCCTCCAGCCTGGGTGAGAGAGCAAGACCCTGTCTCAATACATTCAAAAAATAAATAATAAAAAATAAAACATTAGCTGGGTGTGGTGGCACATGCCTGTAGTCGCAGCTACTTGGGAGACTGAGGTGAGAGGATCGCTTGAGCCCAGGAGTTTGAGCTTACAGTGCACTGGGATGATACCACTGATACCACTGAACTCCAGCCTGAGCAACAGAGTAAGACCTCTGTCTCTACCAAAAAAAAAAAAAAAAAAAGGTGCTTTTGGTTAAGCCTCAGAGGAAAATGAGGGACATGTTACTGAGTTATTGGGCGCTGGAGGAAAGCTGATCCTTGTTATAAAGGAACTTGGCCCAGGTGTGGTGGCTCACGCCTATAATCCCAGCACTTTGCGGGGCCAAGGCGGGAGGATCACTTGAGGTCAGGAATTCGAGCCCAGCCTGACCAACACGGTGAAACCCCATCTCTAGTAAATATGAAAATTAGTTGGGTATGGTGGCAGGTGCCTGTAATCCCAGCTAATCAGGAGGCTGAGGTGGGAGAATCGCTTGAACCCGGGAGGCGGAGGTTGCAGTGAGCCAAGATGGCTCCACTGCACTCCAGCCTGGGTGACAGAGCAAGACTCCGTCTCAAAAAAAAAAAAAAAAAAAAAAAAAACTTGGTTGAATTGTGTTCTAGTGTTTTGTCGAAAGGAGAATGTGTAAGTGCTGGGTGCTGAACTTGGATATTCAGCTGAGGAGATTTCCAAGCAGTGTTGAGAGCGTAGCCTGACTTCTCCTTGCTGCTTATAGTAAAATGTGAGAGACATAAGGAAGAAACTGTTGAGCACAAAGGAGCCAGAAAGCGAAGATGTGGAAAATTCTTGGCCTAATCATATTACAAAAACTGCAAAAGTGTCCCCTGGACAGAACAGCAAGGCTGTTCAAGCGTTTGCCCCAGAGCTGAGGTATGTGACTCGTGGGTCCACTCAACCCTTTCAGCAGAAATCTACAATGAAGATGGGGTTATCTAGGAAGCGTCTGTGGGAAAACTCTCTGATTTTATAGCTTGGGCCTCTATAACTTGCACAAGAGACCAACAAGGCTCTTGAGAATCTGACACCAGCAGAAACACTGCCGGCCTGGAGTGAAGGGGGCAGAGATGAGATGAAGGGAAGGAAGGGTGGCCCCGAAGGTGGGGCTGTCTCCTGTTTCAGAGCATGGGGTCATTCCAGCAGGCCCAGAAGAAAGAATCTCAGGCCACAGAGGATTCCCCTCAGGCCTTGAAACCAAATGAATTTTGCCCTGCTGGGCTTTGGACTTGCTTGGGACGGGTGACCTCTTTCTTCCTTCCAAGTTGCCCTTTTGCAGTGGGAGTATCTATCCTAGGCCTGCCCCACCGTCATATTCTGGCAGGAAGTAACTTGGCAGGAAGTAACTTGTTTTCTAGGTTGACAGTGGCAAGCAGCCCCCGTGGACCACCACAGCTGGTTTGGGGAGGAATAAATGGAAAACCGAAGCCCTACGGGACCGGGGACAGGCAGGGATGTCACAAAGGGGAGGAGCAGGGAGGTGACAGGGGCCTTACCTGCAGTCACCGAGCTCTCTGGACCTGTGGATACAGAGTGGTTTCTGTTAGTGTGGAGCCTCCCAGGGCCTGCGGCAGGGCAGCCTGGCCCTCCTTACACCGCGAAGTGTAGACACAGGCAGTCAGGCTCAGGGGCCGGGGGCTAAGCCAGGCCGACCTTGGCATGCTTCCTGCTCAAGTGTAAGTCATGTTCAGATGAAAAACTCCCTACTCTAGGAACAGGGGGAAATGGAATTAGAAAAACTACTTAGATGACCTGGCCGGGCATAGTGGCTCATGCCTGTAGCACTTTGGGAGGCTGAGGCGGGTAGATTGCTTGAGCCCAGGAGTTTGAGACCAGCCTGGGCAACATGGTGAAACCCCATCTCTACTAAAAATACAAAAAAAAATAAATTAATAATAATAATAATAATAATAATAATAAGCCGGGTTTGGTGGTGCGCACCTGTAGTCTCAGCTACTCGGGAGGCTGGGGCACTAGAATCGCTTGAACCCAGGAGGTAGAGGTTGCAGTGAACCGAGATTGCACCACTGCACTCCAGCCTGGGAGACAAAGTGAGACACTGTCTCAAACAAACAAACAAAAAAGTACTTAGGTGACCTATTACCAGTCAACAAGGTGGAGAGTCCCCTCTCCATCTCAGAGCCTGCAGGGAGCAACCGGGGCATCACTCCCCATGTTCAGTGGAAGCTCCCTGCCCCTTACTCTGGCCCTACTGACTCCAGTTTGGCATATAATTCTAGTGATCAGGTATTGGCTTTCCTAGATGAAGCAACTGGGTGTTGGGGGAGGCTGCGCCTGATGCCAGGAGACAGACTGGGGACAGTCAAAGGTAGCCTGCCAGGGAGGAGATAGAAAACCCAAGTCAACTCCCAACCCAGAGCCTCAACCACAGGCCCAGGTGGCCACCTTGGTGGCCTCCAGAGAAGGATAAGGCGGGGTCCCACACTCACTGGTGAAGAGTTGCTGGATGCGAGGAAAGCCACTGCCAGGCCCACCCAGGAGGATGCTGACCACGATCCATGTGACACCCACACTGACGACTAGGACCACAATGCGGAGAGGGCCTGGAGGCAGGATAGACACAGGGTGGGGTCACCTCAGATCCCAGCGAACCCCAGAATGACCCCATAGCCTTGCATGACTGGATCTCCCCTGCCACTTGGCAAGAAGTGGCTGGAGGACAAGGAGGTGGAGACCTGTTGCCTTCTACCAGGGCTGAAAGGGAGACTTGAGCTCCCTGGCAGGTGGAAGGAGGAAATTGAGTTCAAATCCCAAGGCTGCTGGGTTTGGTTCTCCCTGGCGGGTCTGGGAGGGGGCCTTCCAGAACTCTCTGCTCGAGAAGGGCTCCAGCCCTCTTTCCAAGAACCCCCTCAACTTCCTGCCTCTGAAACCACCAATATATTTGGGCATCCACCTGCCCCTCCTTTCCTCCTGTTCTGAGGGAGAAGGGTCCCTACTCCCTTTTAAGACCAGTCCCGGCCGGGCGCAGTGGCTCACGCCTGTAATCCCAGAACTTTAGGAGGCCGAGGCGGGTAGATCATGAGGTCAGGTGTTCGAGACCAGCCTGACAAAGATGGTGAAACCCGGTCTCTACAGAAAATACAAAAATTAGCCGGGCATGGTGGTGCGCGCCTGTAATCCCAGCTACTCAAGAGGCTGAAGCAGGAGAATCAGTTGAACCTGAGTGGCGGAGGTTGCAGTTAGCCGAGACCATGCCACTGCACTCCAGCCTGGCGACAGAGTGAGACTCTGTCTCAAAACAAAAACAAAAACAAAACAAAACAAAACCAAAACAACAACAGTCCCGTCATCTGCTGGGACCTGGATTGCAAGCTCCCCAGCCTTCTCTGATTTCTTGTAATAGTGATCACTCTCTCTAGCTCGCTCTTTCTCCTGTATTTTCAACATCTCCAATGTTAAGGAAGCAAAGAAAACACTCTTCTTCAAAACCACATCCCCATCCTCTTTCCCCTAACCTTTCTTTTCCCTGTCAACCCCCTCAAAAGTCATCTATACTCATTCCATCATCTCACCTCCTACTCCCTCCCACCCTACTCCAGTCTGGCCTGGCTTCCACCACCTCACCAAATCAGCTTGTTGCCAAGGCCACTGATGACCTTTGTGGTGTCACCACGCCTGGTGACCTGTCAGCCTTGATCTTCCTTGACCTCTCAGTGGGCTGCCCATGTCCACCTGACAGAAGCACTAACTTCTCTGCTGGCTTTCCGGACAGCACACTCTCCTGACCCAATCTCTCTGGACACTCCTCATTCTCCTTAGTTAGATCGTCTCCTCTACCCTCCCCTTAAAAGCTGGACTTTCCCAGGCTTCCATCTCAGGCTGCCGTCTGGTCCCTACCTGTAGTGTCTTTTTATTTTTTTTATTTTTGAGACGGAGTCTTGCTCTTGCCCCCCAGGCTGGAGTGCAATGGCGCGATGTCGGCTCACTGCAACCTCCGCCTCCTGGGTTCAAGCGATTCTCCTGCCTCAGCCTCCCAAGTAGCTGGGATTACAGGCGCGCACCACCGTGCCTGGCTAATTTTTTTTTTTTGAGACAGAGTCTTGCTCTGTTGCCCAAACTGGAGTGCAGTGGCGTGATCTTGGCTCACTGCAAGCTCCGCCTCCCGGGTACACGCCATTCTCCTGCCTCAGCCTCCCTGGTAGCTGGGACTACAGGCGCCCGCCACCACGCCCGGCTAATTTTTTTGTATTTTTAGTAGAGACGGGGTTTCATCATGTTAGCCAGGATGGTCTTGATCTCCAGACCTCGTGATCCGCCCGCTTCGGCCTCCCAAAGTGCTGGGATTACAGGTGTGAGCCACCGCACCCGGCCATGCCTGGCTAATTTTTGTATTTTTAGTAGAGACGGGGTTTCACCATCTTGGCCAGACTGGTCTCGAACTCTTGACCTCAGGTGATCCACCCGCCTTGGCCTCCCAAAGTGTTGAGATTACAGGCGTGAGCCACTGCGCCCAGCTGTCTTTACTTTTTTGAGACGGAGTCTCGCTCTGTCGCCCAGGCTGGAGTTATGCGGTGGCGCAATCTCGGCTCACTGCAACCTCAGCCTCCCGGGTAGCTGGGATTACAGGCGCCCGCCACCACGCCCGGCTCATTTTTTTGTATTTTTTTAGTAGAGATGAGGATTCACCATGTTGGCCACGCTGGTCTCGAACTCCTGACTTCAAGTGATCCTCCCACCTCAGCCTCCCAAAGTGCTAGGATTACAGGCGTGAGCCACCGCGACCGGCCTGTAGTGTCTTTTTAGATGATGTCATCTACTCCTAGCTCTTTAATTAAGCACCATGTGTCAATGACTTTCTATTTTCTAGTTCCAGCCGTGGCCTCTCTTGAAACCACTCCCTGCCAGCTGGTTCCTCAGTGGCCAGCTCCACCTGGATATGTCCACAAAGTTACCACCTTAGCAAGTCTGAAGTCCAATTCCCGAGTTGTTTCTACTCTCCACCCCGCCCCAACCTATCCCTCCCCAAGGATCTTCATCTTACTTGTCCAGGTGACAGTAGGGCTGTCATCGGGTTCATGTCGAAGCCCACAGCCACTTTTGTCACTTCCCCTCTAAGACCACGCCTCTCCACCTGGACTGCCTACCTCCTCTCTCTCACCACTCATTTTCCAAAAAGCAGCTGGTCTGCTACCTGCGTTGGGAGATACTGACTATACTAATCCTCATGTCATAGCTCGGGGAGCTGACGTCCTCAGAGGTGAAAGGATTTGGTTAAGGTCAAGGAACGAGTGTTTGTGCAGAGTCCTCCATTTCCAAAACCAAACCCAGTGGTTCACCCGGGCCTCTCCAGACACAAGATGTCGCGACGCTGGGCCTCCAGCCAGGTGCCCTTTTCAACTCCCTCCCGTTCGCTGTGGAAGCCACCCACCTGCCAACCTCATGTCCACTTCTCCTGCTGGGTTGGGACCGCCGGCAAGTGCACTGTTTGGGGGCAAAGCGGAAGGACAGGTTTGGGTGGGGGTCAGGGGCAAGCCTGTGCGGGACCCCTGCTGGGGGCGGGCGCGATCGGTGCTACGACCTGTTTGTCCAGCCGCCCGGCCAGGCAGGGCTCCTCGGAAACGCGCGGGGAAACCCTGCCTGGCCAGGAGGGGCCTCAGGAACCCGTTGGCTCACGATCTTGCCCACAGGAGCCTCCGGGGCTGGGACGAAGATGTGGTTCTCCTGGGCTCCGGCCGTTCCTCCGGGCGACGCGGGCCGGGCCGGAGATTTCTCTGGCCGTGGGGAGACGTGGGCTCGGTCAGGGAGGTTCCCTGTCAGGCCCGCCGACCCGCTCCGCCCCGGGAGAGGACGCAAGGCCGCTGCGCAGGGTGGCCAGGCAGGCCCGGCAATGGCGGCTAAGGGCGGGGCCACAGCCCGTCGGCCCCGCCCCCGGCAGCAGCTGCACCGCCTGGCTCCACGCAGGCCCCGCCTCCAGACCCGCCTCTACCGCTCGCGCTGGCCGCCGCACGGGAGGGGCCTGAACCTGTCCCGCCCCGAACCTGTCCCGCCCCTGGATCCCTCGTCGGCCCCACCTCCGCAGTGCGTTCAGGCTGAACCCACCGGCCGCCGAGTGGGAGGGGCCCACGTCGGTCCCGCCCCGGAAGTCTCCCCTCGGCCCTTTCTCGGGTGGGAGAGCCCTGCCTACCCAGGCTTAGAGGGCTGGGGCTGCGCTTGCACCCTGAGGTCGGATTTGTGAGTCGTGGGAAGACGCAGATGGATCTGGGGCAGAATTAGAACCTGTTCCAAAGTTGATCCATGCGCTTTGTAAAGGCAAGGGAGGTACAGAGGCGCAGATAGGGAAGACCGCAGGATCCAGCGTGAGCCTCTGGCTGCCTTTCCTTAGGGTCTGTTTTCTGTCCAGAAGCGCGTTCCTGCTGTCTCTCGTTATCACTTTTATAATGGGACGGGGCGTCTCAAACTATTTCGACATCCTTGAAAACTCTTGCCTGCTCCGCCTGACTGATCTCTAACACCCTCCTCCTCAGAGCTGCTCAAGCTGTGTTGTTTACGCCACACCCCACCCTAAAAGCAGAGGAGAATACAACTTTCGGGGGCAGTGGAGGGGGGAGTTTAGCGCTATAACCCGAGGCTTTCACAGCAAACCAGAATTTATTTTGAGGCCTCTCAGGTTCAGCTTTCAAGTCACGTGACTTTCGCGTCCTACACAACTCTTATTTTCACTTGAAAACAAGTGTGACGTCGTGAATTCCCTAACAACAGGAAAAAAGAAGGCTCCAGAAAGAGCGGTGCTTGGCTTTCCCAGCGGCTCCAAGCGGTGCCCGGCACCCAGCTGGCTGTATGGACCTGGGGTGGTCTCCGGCCGCAGGCACACGCGGCCCTTCGGCCTTTCTCCAGTCACCCCAATTCTCCCTGACTGCCTGGCTATCTCCCCTCCGCGCCTGCCCGCACGCTGCCCCCAACACTGCCCGGGCTCCCTCTGCCCATGAGAACACGGGTCAAGCTCCCGTCCCTTCTGCCCTGCCGGCTGCCCCAAGTGCGCCCTGACCACCTACTGCGCTGGCATGGCCGGGGCCACCCTGACAGCTGATCCATCATCTGTCTGGAGAGCAGCAGCAGGGCCGAATGAGAACCACGGAAACCTCCCTGCCCTTTGACCCAACTTACGGGAATCTCCTACCCTTAGGGAAACAATGCAAAATATAGAGAAAGTTTATAGAGCCGGGCATGGGAGAGCCCTGGTTAGAATCCAGCAGTTTCTATACTGGAGTACTCAACAGGGTCAAGGTCCCTTTCAGCTGCCTGCTGCTGGGGCCAGGGCTTTGCATTTGCGTTTTGTCATGGAATTTGACAGCCTCTCAAGTAATTATGGTAACGAATCTTGGGCTCCATGCCCTCCTCAGGGGGGCCCAGTCGAAGAAGCTCCAGGTTACTCACACCCTTGAGCTGCCAGCCGGTGTTTTTCAAAGACAATATTTACATGTTGTTCAGAGCAGGCATTTATGAAATTGTTGCTTTAATGAGTCCCCCTGAGCATTCCGAGACAACTCTCCCTTCCTTGGGGACACCACGTGGGTGATGGGCCAGAGGCCTGGGATTCAGTTCCACGTCTTCCGTGCTTCCTGGGGCAGCCTTGCAAAAGTCCCTTATTTTCTCTGGGATGGTTTGGATTCCTGTGGGGGTCTGGCCAGCACGGTGACTAGAGCACATGGTCTGTCACCATCCAGGCCAACGTCCTGGGGTACACTCACAGTCATCTGTTCTTCCAGGTCAGCCCTCATAGATCAGGGCAGCTTCAGCAGTTCTCAAATAGCAGATGTTACAAAATGGGGGTGGGCAATCCTGCAGCAGACGTCTCTGCACTTTCTGTTAGAAGGACACCCCAGGTATTTTTGAGCACTGTTCTGAAGATGGAAAAATCCAGAGTATACATACACTTAAAGCTGGGAGGGGCACCTGCCGGGGAGAATGCATAAGGGATAGAAACAAAAACAGAGGGCCGAAGCCTCTGCCAGGCAGAAGACACTGAGTTCTCAGCAAAGAGAACACCTTTCAGTGCTGTGGTCAAAGGGATGTCAAGCCTCCTGAGGCCCGGAAAGAGCAGGAAACTGAGGGCAGAATTGGAAAAAATCAAGTTACAGACACACACCACGGGATAACCTCTATACAGAAAGGAGCACACCCAAAATAATACTATATATTTATAGATGTACTTTTGTATTGGGGTAAGACATATATAACATAACATTTGCCATCCAAATCATTTTAAGTATACGATCCTGTGGCATCAGTTACATTCACAATGTTGTACAACCATCACTACTATCTTTTTGTGTGTGTGTATATATTACTTTTTTTTTTTTTTTCCCGAGACAGAGTCTTGCTCTGTCTCCAGGCTGGAGTGCAGTGGCTCAATCTTGGCTCACTGCAACCTCTGCCTCCCAGGTTCAAGCAATTCTCCTGCCTCAGTCTCCTAAGTAGCTGGGATTACAGGCGCCTGCCATCATACCCAGCTATTTTTTATATTTTTAGTAGAGATGGGGTTTCAACATGCTGGCCAGGCTCGTTTCAAACTCCTGAGCTCGTGATCTGCCCGCCTTGGCCTCCCAAAGTGCTGGGATTACAGGCGTGAGCTACTGTGCCCGGCCATGTATTACTTTTATGGGCTCATATATATGTCCATAGAAATATAGAGTTCTTTTAAAAATTCTATCAATAGATATTTCTTTTCCTTTTTCTTTTCTTTTTTTTTTTTTTTTGAGTCAGAATCTCACTCTGTCGCCCAGGCTGGAGTGCAGTGGCGTGATCTCGGCTCACTGCAACTCCTGCTTCCCGGGTTCAAGTGATTCTCCTGCATCAGCCTCCCGAGTAGCTGGAACTACAGGCGTCTGTCACCATACCCGGCTAATTTTTTTGTATTTTTAGTAGAGATGGGGTTTCACTAGTTGGCTAGGCTGGTCTCGAACTCCTGACCTCAGGTGATCCGCCTGCCTCGGCCTCCCAAAGTGCTAGGATTACAGGCATGTGCCACCATGCACGGAAATCAATAGATATTTCATTTCCACCAATACAGAAGCATCAGTTAACAGTGACTGGTTGACACTTTTAGAAAGTGGCTTGAGAAGGGCCCTGAATAAGCCACCTACGTGGAACACAGAATTTGAGATGTGCAAATGTGGAGACCTGAAGGCTTGTTATGGGAACAAAAGGTGGCTGTGTATAGAGAGGAGCGCAGATAAAGGGGACTTATCAGCAGTCGCAGGGAGTTCATGCTCAACAACTGGCAACAAGCGGGGCAGCTACAGGCTACTCAACTGGGGATTGATGCGCGGTGCCTCTGAGGTTCAGCTCTGGGCCTGATCGTCCAAGAAAGGGCAGCTAAGGTGGGCATAGTGAATCACGCCTATAATCCTAGGACTTTGGGAGGCTGAGGTGGGCATAGTGAATCATGCCTGTAATCCTAGGACTTTGGGAGGCTGAGGTGGGAGGATTGCTTGAAGCCAGGAACTTGAGACCAGCCTGGGCAACAAAGTGAGACCCTGCATATATATATATATATATATTTACACAAATAAATAAAGGGCAGCTAGACTCCACAGAAACCATGTTGAAGATTCCTGTGCAGGAAGGGGGTGATAAAATGCAGAAACCTGACCTGACACAGCCAACACGTAACTGCATTGCCTCATTTTTCACGATTTTTTTCTTTCTTTTTGGAGAGAGGGTCTCATTGTGTTGCCCAGGCTGGAGTGCAGTGGCGCAGTCACAGCTCACTGCAACCTCTGCCTCCCAGGCTCAAGCGATTCTCCTGCCTCAGCCTCCTCAGCAGCTGGGATTACAGGCATGTGCCACTACTGACCGGCTAATTTCTGTATTTTTAGTAGAGACGGGGTTTCACCATGTTGGCCAGGCTGGTTTTGAACTCCTGGCCTCAAATGATCCACCTGCCTCGGCCTCCTAAAGTGCTGGGATTACAGGCGTGAGTCACCACGCCCAGCCATTAATTGCCAAGTCTCATTGGCTCCTAGTGTCTTAATCCACATCTGCTAAAGTTGTTTAAGGTACAGCTAAAACATCACCCAGGCTGGGCTCAGTGGCTCACACCTATAATCCCAGTAATTTGGAAGGCCCAGGCGGGAGTATCACTTGAGCCCAGGAGTTCGAGACCAGCCTGGACAACACAGGAAGACCTTATCTCTACCAAAAATACAAAAATTAGCAGCATGTGGTGGTGCACACCTGTGGTCCCAGATACTCGGGAGGCTGAGGTGGGAGGATCACTTGAGCCCAGGAGGTCAAGGCTGCAGTGAGCTATGATCACACCACTGCACTCCAGCTCAGGCAGCAGAGCAAGGCCCTGTCTCAAAAAAATAAAATAGGGGCCGGGCACGGTGGCTCACGCCTGTAATCTCAGCACTTTGGGAGGCTGAGGCAGGTGAATCACCTGAGGTCAGGAGTTCAGGACCAGCCTGGCCAACATGGTGAAACCTCGTCTCTACTAAAAATACAAAAATTAGCTGGGCATGGTGGTACACGCCTGTAATACCAGATACTCGGGAGGCTGAGGCAGGAGAATCGCTTTAACCTGGGAGGTGGAGGTTGCAGTGAGCCGAGATTGCGCCACTGCACTGCAGCCTGGGTGACAGAGCGAGACTCTGTCTCTAAATAAATAAATAAAATAAATAAATAAATAAGGCTGGGTGCGGTGGCTCACGCCTGTAATCCCAGCACTTTGGGAGGCCAAGTGTAGGGAAAAGAAAGAGAGATCAGACTGTCACTGTGTCTATGTAGAAAGGGAAGACATGAGACTCCATTTTGAAAAAGACCTGTACTTTAAACAATTGCTTTGCTGAGATGTTGTTAATTTGTAGCTTTGCCCCAGCCACTTTGACCCAACCACTTTGATCCAATCTGGAGCTCACAAAAACATGTGTTGTATAAAATCAAGGTTTAAGGGACCTAGGGCTGTGCAGGACGTGCCTTGTTAACAGAATGTTTACAGGCAGTATGCTTGGTAAAAGTCATCACCATTCTCTAGTCTCAATAAACCAGGGGCACAATGCACTGTGGAAAGCCGCAGGGACCTCTGCCCTGGAAAGCCGGGTATTGTCCGAGGTTTCTCCCCATGTGATAGTCTGAAATATGGCCTCGTGGGATGAGAAAGACCTGACTGTCCCCCAGCCCAACACCCGTAATGGGTCTGTGCTGAGGTGGATTAGTAAAAGAGGAAAGCCTCTTGCAGTTGAGATAGAGGAAGGCCACTGTCTCCTGCCTGCCCCTGGGAACTGAATGTCTCAGTATAAAACCCGATTGTACATTTGTTCAATTCTGAGATCGGAGAAAAACCGCCCTATGGCGGGAGGCGAGACATGTTTGCAGTAACACTGCCTTGTTCTTCTTTACTCCACTGAGATGTTTGGGTGGAGAGAAACAAATCTGGCTTACGTGCACGTCCAGGCATAGTACCTTCCCTTGAACTTAATTACGACATAGATTCTTTTGCTCACGTTTTTTGCTGACCTTCTCCTTATTATCACCCTGCTCTCCTACTGCATTCCTTTTTGCTGAAATAATGAAAATAATAATCAATAAAAACTGAGGGAACTCAGAGGCCAGTGCAGGTCCTTGGTGTGCTGAGCGCCGGTCCCCTGGGCCCACTATTGTTTCTCTATACTTTGTCTCTGTGTCTTATTTCTTTTCTCAGTCTCTCGGCCCACCCGACTAGAAATACCCACAGCTGTGGAGGGGCAGGCCACCCCTTCACCAAGGGGCCAAGGCAGGCGGATCATGAGGTCAGGAGTTCGAGACCAGCCTGGCCAAGAGACCAGCCTGGCCAATATGGTGAAACCCCCGTCTCTACTAAAAATACAAAAATTAGCCAGGCATGGTGGCGGGTGCCTGTAATCTCAGCTACTGGGGAGGCTGAGGCAGGATAATTGCTTGAACCCAGGAGGTGGAGGTTGTGGCGAGCCGAGATCATGCCACTGTACTCCAGCAGCCTGGGCAATAAGGGCGAGACTTCATCTCACCAAAAAAAAAAAAAAAAAAAAAGCAGCTCCACTAGGAAGACTAAAATACTAAAATGATGGTGTGCTAACTTGAACAGTTAGGTTGTACAAGAAAGGACTTGACAGTTCCCTTTCTGATGTCCTCCAAGACATGGGTTCCATTTATATGCACCTTGTTCTTTCCTCAGACCTGTAACTTCAGGCTGGAGTTGAGCAGAAACATGGCTTCCTTGTCTTCAAGTCATTCTTGGGCTTCAGAGCGAAGATGCTGGACCTTTGAACCAACAAGCAGGTTACTGGTACCTTTGCCCTGAGAATACGCTGGTGGTGCTTGTGGCTGCAGCGTTTACCCCGAGATAACTTTGCCATGAAATATCTTCCTTTTATTATTTTTTCATCGCTCTAGTATATCGACTTTGGAAACAAAAGACATCACTCTATTTAGAGCATTCCTTTCTTAGTAGTGGTATTTCCATTGACAAAAAAATAGTAATTCTGAATTGCCGAAAATGTCAAATCGTAGAAAATGTTGTTAGCCGAAGATTCATCTGATCAATCAGATTTTTCCAAAATAGATGATTCTGATGTTAGTTCTGTTTAGAAATAACTCCAAGTACAGTTTTTATATATTATTTTCACATTGAAAATCAGTCAGATTTACTTCAGCCTCAAAGAGTGTGTTTATGTAAAAATAAATGAGCACTGGCAACCTCCGCCTCCCGGGTTCAAGCAATTCTCCTGCCTCAGCCTCCCCAGTAGCTGAAATTACAGGCGCCCGCCACCACACCTGGCTAATTTTTGTATTTTTAGTAGAGACGAGGTTTCACTATGTTGGCCAGGCTCGTCTTGAACTCCTGACCTCAGGTGATCTGCCTGCCTCAGCCTCCCAAAGTGCTGAGATATATAGGTGTGAGCCACGGCACCCGGCCGGCTTTTCAATGGTATATGGGAATGAGCTGCTTGGTCACCTGGATAAATGTACTGCCAGCCTCAGGACTGCCTGCATTCACCCTGGGAAGCAGTCAAACCCTATGTGATGGGTCATTGGGTCATGAGATGGCTGGAACATCACTGTATTGCTGGCTTTGGAGAAAGATGGAATTTTTTTTTTTTTTTTTTTGAGACGGCGTTTCACTCTGTTGCCCAGGCTGGAGTGCAATGGTGTGACCTCGGCTCACTGCAACCTCCGCCTCCCGAGTCCAAGTGATTCTCCTGCCTCAGCCTCCCGAGTAGCTGGGATTACAGGCACCCACCACCAAGCCTGGCTAATTTTTGTATTTTTAGTAGAGACAGGGTTTCACCATGTTGGCCAGGCTGGTCTTGAATTCCTGACCTCAAGTGATCCGCCTGCCTCATCCTCCCAAAGTCCTGGGATTACAGGTGTGAGCCACCGCGCCTGGCCAAAAGGTAGATCTTGTCTCATTTTCCTGCCAGAAAGCTCCCTGAGGCTGAACATCTGAAAAAAGAACCCAAATCAGAAAGAAGACCCCAGACATTTGCTGTGTACAGCGCTACTCAGAATTATTTGAAGAAAACGTTCAATTTCCTTCTTAATCTCTTCACTGACTCACTGGTCATTCAGGATCATACTGTTTAAGCAGATATTTCCCATGAAGGCCAGGTAGTAAATACCCTCAGCTCTGTAGGCTACACAAGTCTCTGTCACGACCACAGTCAGCCCTTTGTATTTGCAGGTTTCACATCCTCAATCAACCTCAGAAAATGTTTGGGAAAAAAAAAAAAAAAAAAAAAACCACCACCACCACCACTAAAAAATAACAGCACTGGGTGGGTGTGGTGGCTCATGCTTGTAATCCCAGCACTTTGAAAGGCCAATGAGGGCGGATCACCTGAGGTCAAGAGTTCAAGACCAGCTCGGTCAACATGGCAAAATTCTGTCTCTACTAAAAATACAAAGATTAGCCAGGTGGTAGTGCGTGCCTGTTAATTCCAGCTATTCAGGTGGCTGAGGCACAAGAATCGCTTGAACCAATGAGGTGAAGGTTGCAGTGAGCCGAGATTGTGGCCACTGCACTCCAACCTGGGCTACAGAGTTGGACTGTGTCTCAAAAAAAAAAAAAAAAAAAAAGCAAGACAGTGAAACAACTATTTACGTAGTACTTATATTGTATTAGATACTATAAGTTATCTAGAGATGATTCGATTATTTCAAGTGTATGGGAGGACTGGGGAGTTGTGCACTTTGGGAGGCTGAGGCAGGAGGATTGCTTCAGCCCAGGAGTTCAAGAGCAGCCTTGGCAACATGGCAAGATCCCAACTCTATTAAAAAAAAAAAATACAAATTTAAAAAGTACACGGGAGGGGCCGGGCACGGTGGCTCACGCCTATAAGCACTTTGGGAGGCCGAGGTGGGCGGATCACGAGGTCAGGAGTTCGAGACCAGACTGGCCAATATAGTGAAACCCCACCTCTACTAAAAATAAAAAAATTAGCTGGGCGTGGTGGCATATACCTGTAATCCCAGTGACTCGGGAGGCTGAGGGAGGAGAATCGCTTTAATCTGGGAGACGAAGGTTGCAGTGAGCCGAGATTGTGCCACTGCACTCAAGCCTAGGTGACAGACAAGACTCTGTCTCAAAAAAAAAAAAAGTATACAGGAGGATGTGCGTAGGTTATATGCTGTGCCATTTTATATCAGGGACTTGAGCATCTGTGGATTTTGATACCCCTGGGGGTCCTGGAACCAATCCCCGTGGATACCAAGGGAAGACTCCACTCAACTCTGCCACTACAGACAGCATGTAAGCAAATGGGTGTGGCTGGGTTCCCATAAAACTGTATTTACAAACAGCCAATGTCTACTTAGGTGAGCTGCACATTGACCTCTTTAGCTCGTTATTCCTTCTTGCATCTCAGATTGTTCCATCTAGTACTGGGTTTCTTCTGCTTGAGGCACACACTTTTTGGTGAGAAAATGTTGGTGGCAAATTCTTTGCTTTTGTTTGCACTTCACCATCATACTTGAAATATTTTTTTTTTTAAGTCGGAGTCTCGCTCTTTTGCCCAGGCTGGAGTGCAGTGGCACAATCTAGGCTCACTACAACCTCTGCCTCCCGGGTTCAAGTGATTCTGCTTCAGCCTCCCACGCAGCTGGGATTACAGGCAAGCGCCACCATGCCTGGCTAATATTTGTATTTTTATTACAGACGGGGTTTCACCATGTTGTCTAGGCTGGTCTGGAACTCCTGACCTCAGGTGATCTGGCCACCTCGGCCTCTCAAAGTGCTGGGATCACAGGTGTGAGCCACCACGTCTGGCCAGCGACCATCATGCCCAGCCAGCCATCATTCTATCTTCAAGTTTTGCTTCTGCCATACTTGCTGTCTTCTGTTTCTGTGAAATCAGTTAAATGTATGGAACACCTTCTCATTCTCCTTGCGGCTTCTTCCTCTGTCTTTAGTGTCTTCCCTGAACTTGTCTTTCTGGGTTGTATTCTGAATACATTCTTCTGAGCCAGTTTTTGGTTCTCACATTCTCTCTTTGATGTTGCGTAATTTGCCACTAAACCAGTCCATCTAGTTTTAAACTTACAAGCTCACATTTTACCTTTTTTGAGACAGGGTCTCACTATGTCGCCCAGGCTGGAGTGCAGTGGCTTGATCTTGGCTCACTGCAACCTCCACTTCCTGGCCTCAAGCGACCCTCCCATCTCAGCTTCCTGAGTAGATGGGACTACAGGCACTTGCCACCACACCTGGCTAGTTTTTGTATTTTTTGTAGACGTGGGGTCTCACCATGTTGCCCAGGCTGGCCTAGAACCCCTGGGCTCAAGCAATCTGTCTGCTTGATCCCTCCCAAAGTGCTGGGATTACAGGCATGAGCCACTGCACCCAGCTGTCCCACCACGACTTATTATTTCATTAGATCTGGTTAAGTATGGTTATTTTATGTCTGGCTAACAATTCCAGCGCCTGAAGACCTCACGATCTGTCGCTATTGCTCATTGTTTCTCTTGCAATGTTGTTTCCTGGTGCGCCCGGTTATCTCTGATGATGTGCTTGCCCTCATGCTTTAAAAAGTACCTGTAGGAGGAAGGAGTCTCTCCTGAGAGGGTTTGCTCCGGGTTCTGTCAGACAGGCAGAACCATCTGCATTGGGGAACTGCCCATCCAGGACCCCTTAAGCCAAGTGAAAGGCTTAAGGTTCCATGGTCAACCCTGGGAATTTGAACCCTGGGGAATTTGAACCCTGGGAATTTGAACCCTGGGAATTTGCACCCTGGCTCAGTTGCAATTCTGGGTTTCCTCTCAGTATGATGGGGCAGCAAGTTGGGGGCCTCAAGATTTGATTTCTGTCCTCTTCGCTTTATAGGGCTGTCAAGGAAAAGTTCCTGGGTGGGCAAAGGCAACTTGGGGGTTAATTTGTATCATGGGGTCCTAGTTTTCTCTGAAAATTTGGCCTTGCAAATATATGTGTGTATGTGTGTATATATATATATTTGAGTGTGTGTGTGTGTATATATATATTTATATATATATTTGAGACAGGGTCTTGCTGTGTGGCCCAGGCTGGAGTGCAATGGTGTGATCATGGCCCAAGTGATCCTCCCACCTCAGTCTCCTGAATAGCTAGGACTACAGGCGTGTGCCAACATGCCCGGCTAATTTTTGTATTATTGTAGAAACAGGGTTTCATCATGTTGCTCTGCTGGTCTGGAACTCTTGGGCTCAAGCAACATGCCCAAAGTGCTGGGATTATAGGAGTGAGACACTGTGTCCAGCCATAGAGTCTCACTGTCCTTACAGAAAGCCAGAATTCAGTCTGCTTCTTGTTCCCTCAAAGCTTCCTCGAAGTGTTCTAGTGGAGGCAAGCAGTGAAGCTCTAGGAGGCAAGAGGCCTTCTCAGGGACCCCAGCTTTGGCCTGTATGTCTGGGTGTTGTCCTGGACTAGTCTGATCACGTCTCACAGCTGAGTTTCTCAGCTTCTCCTCCTGCAGTACAGGAAGGCCAATCCCTTCTGACTGCTTCTCACAGGGAGAGGGCAGTGGTGAGCCTAGAAAGTAAAGGCCCGAAGCCAGCCCCGCCCCATTTGTGCCTCTCCCTCCTCTCCTTTTCTGCTTCGCAGAGCAGACAATGCAACAGTCGCCCCCGCCCAGCTCAGCCTGAAGACCCCTTCTCCACTCCCATCCCTTTCTGGCTCAGCCACCCGGCAGTGGGCCAGGTTCGGATGGAGGGAGGGAGAGGAGCTGGAGAGAGTTTTAAGTACTCTCTGGGCTTCTCACATTGCTGGCTTCAGTGGTTGCTGGACGCAAATTGATGTGATGTCAGACACCGGCAGCAGAGAAGCTAAGGCATTTGGGTCTGTGCTGCTGTGGCACCTGGGACTCAGTGTGAAGGGATCAGGCTAGGTTTGAAATTCTCTTCTGGCTTAATAATTTGCAGGTCTGGGCTGGGAGGTGAAGCTCTGAGTACACTGCGAGTGTCGGGTCCGGCAGGGGGGCTCTTTCCAGCTCCTACCCACTCCCGCGTGGGGTGAAACCTTGAGAGATGAGACACCAATCCAGGGCCTCTGAAGACCCATGAGGTAGAGTGCACTTAACAGTAAATTGTGGGCTGGGTGCGGTGGCTCATGCCTGTAATCCCAGCACTTTGAGAAGCCTAGGCGGGTGGATCACGGGGTCAAGAGATAGAGACCATCCTGACCAACATGGTGAAACCCCATCTCTACTAAAAATACAAAATTTAGCTGTGTGTGCTGGCGGGTGCCTGTAGTCCCAGCTACTTGGGAGGCTGAGGCAGGAGAATCACTTGACCCCAGGTGGTGGAGGTTGCAGTGAGCTGAGATCGCGCCACTGCACTCCTGCACGCCAGCCTGGCGAAAGAGCAAGAGTCTGTCTCAAAAAAAAAAAAAAAAAAAAAGAAAAAAAAAGAGAGTAAATTGTGGCCAGGTGCGGTGGCCCATGCCTGTAATCCCAGCACTTTGGGAGGCTGAGGCGGGCAGATCACGGGAGTTCGAGATCAGCCTGGCCAGCATGGGGAAACCCCATCTCTACTAAAAATAAAAATTAGCTGGGCATGGTAGCGGGCGCCTGTAATCCCAGCTACTCAGGATGCTGAGACAGAATAATTGCTTGAACCTGGGAGGTAGAGGTTGCAGTGAGCAGAGATCGTGCCACTGCACTCCAGCCTGAGTGCCAGAGCCACACTCTGTCTCAAAAAACAAAAACAAAAACAAACAAAAAACCCGGTAAATTGCGGGGCTGAGTGCAGTGGCTCACGCCTGTAATCCCAGCACTTTGGGCGGCCAAGGCTGGGGGATCACCTAAGGTCAAGAGTTCGAGACCAGCCTGCCCAACATGATGAAACCCCGTCTCTACTAAAAATACAAAAATTAGCCAGGCGTGGTGGCGTACACCTGTAGCCTCAGCTACTTGAGAGGCTGAGGCAGGAGAATCACTTGAACCCAGGAGGTGGAGGCTGCAGTGAGCCGAGATCACGCCAGTGTAGTCCAGACTGGGCGACAGAGCAAAACTCCATCTCAAAAAAAAAAAAAAAAAGAGTACATTAGAGTACATTGCGGGCCAAGCGTGGTGGCTCACGCCTGTAGACCCAGCTACTCAGGAGGCTGAGGTAGGAGGATGCTTGAACCTGGGAGGTGGAAGCTGCAGTGAGTTGTGATTGCGTCACTGCACTCCAACCTGGGCAACAACAGAGTGAGATCCAGTCTCAAAAAAAAAAAAAAAAAAAAAAAAAGCAAATTGTGGCTGAATTCTTTGGCATTGCAGGCAGAGAAGGGGTGAAAACAGGGCTCCAGCCTTGAACCGGTCAGCAGGGGTCAGGGAGGCTGAGTGAGTCACCCTATGGAATGGGCCAGGGTGGATCTGGGCTCACAGGCAAGGGCCTCAGTGCTCCTGTGAGCTCCAAGGGGCTGGGGAGGACTGCCTTCTTGTTCAGGGTACAGCTCGTGTTTTCTCGGGCTTATGTCCATGTCTCAGTGTAGACACCCGCAACTGAGGTGACAGTGGAATGCCCTGACCTGATCTCTCATTCTCTCCCATTGTGGACCCAGCGCTGTCCTCACCTGGGACCTCCTTCCTGCCTCCACCCAAGTAGGCGCCCAGAGCTGAAGGGACAGTTGCCTGATGGGTTCAGGTGCCAGTGGATGGTCCTCCACCTCCCGGGTTCAAGCAATTGTCCTGCCTCAGCCTCCTGAGTAGCTGGGACCACAGGTGCCCGCCACCACGCCTGGCAAATTTTTGTATTTTTTTTGGTAGGGACATATTTTCGTCATGTTGGTCAGGCTGGTCTTGAACTTCTGGCCTCAAGTGATCTGCCCACCTTGGCTTCCTAAAGTGCTGAGATTACACGCTTGAGCCACTGCGCCTGGCCTTACTTGGGTGTTGTTCCCTGTCCTGGAACCTACCCTGCTTAGCCTTACCACACCCCATCAGCCCCCAGCCCAACCCGACTCTCAGCCTTGCCACAGCCCCTTCTGGAGGCCACAGGAACCAGGACAAGAGGACTAAAACCACTGCCCCTGTGGCCGAAGCCTGGCCCCCAATCCTGTGCACACAGAGCCCATTGAGCCTGTGACCTGTCCTTGGCCCCCATCAAGCTCCTTTCCCTATCTAGGGTCCAGGTGAACTTGGCATACCTCCTCCCTCTGAAAACTCAAGAGGTGCCACTCCCCATTCAGGGCACAGGAAGAGCAAGAATTGAACACCGGGATGCAGCATGTGTCCCTGTTGCCACAGGTCTCACCAGAGGCCTCCTTCGTTCTACGACATCGGGCCCTGCTACCTGCAGCGCCCAGGGTGCGCGTCCTCACCTGTGCTGCGGGTGGAACACTCCTCCCTGGCCACTTTCCAGGCCACTGGTTTGCTCTCCGCAAAGGACAAATCCCAGCACCACCTGGTTATTTTGTTCCCTGCCGGCCTCACCTCCTAGAACCTGGGCCACAAGTGCAGGGACCATAGTGTCTGGTTTCGCCATCTCCCTGGCAGGACACATGCTGCACTGAGACACCCAGGGGCTGTGTGGGGAGCAGTGCAGGGGCTGAACAGCGGCCCCCAAATACATGTCTCCTGGGAGTTCCTGATGTGGCCTTATTTGGAAATAGGGGGTCTGCAGATGTCGCTGAGTTAGGACATAGAAAAGAAGTCACACCATGGGGAGGCCACGAGAAGACAGGCAGAGTGAGTGGAGTGAGGTGACCACCAGCCCAAGATGCCTGGTTCCCCAGGAGCTGGAGAGGGCAGGAAGGACCCTCCCCTTGGGCCTCTGGCGGGAGTGCTGGATCTTGGACTCTGGCCTCCAGAACTGGGAGAATCAGCCTATGTTGAGAGCTGCCCAGTGTGTGGCCCTTCTGCCTGGAAGGGGTGGCTGGGCCTGGCTGTGCATCACTGTGGACTGTCCCCTCTCCCTTGGCCTCTGACATCAGTCACAAAACCCATCCCCTCTCCTTCCTAAATACTTCTGGGATCTGTGGACTGGCAGTGTTGCTGGAAGTCATCTTGGGTGGGGCAGGGACATGGACAGTAAGAGCGGAAGGTGACCCCACATCCTTGCACCTCAAGCTGGTCTCACAATGACAATATGCGTGGAGCGGAGGGGGACTCAGGAGGTGTCTCTGACACCAAACATGGTCATGGCTGGACATGGGGTCAGAACCAGAAGTGAGGAGGCTCCTCAGTGGCCACAGAGGAAGCACCCGGGTGACTCGGGGAGTGGGACAAGGAAGTGGGTCCTCAGGGAAGCAAATGACAAGGGGACAGGAGGGGCTGTTTGCGGATTTAATGGCAGGGGATTGAGGTTGGGAGGGGTCCCAGCTGCTGCTTCTGCTTTTCTTATAGCAGAGAGGCTGCCTACGGGTGGCACGGGGTGGCCATGGAGTGCAGAGTTGGTGGGACAGGGGACATCCAGGGGGCTCGAGATGTTGCTGGTGACAAGGAATGTCAAGTGGCACTGAGGCTGGCGGGCAAGGCCACAGGCAGATTCTCTCACGTGGGTGCTCGCCCCTTTCCTCCCTCTCGTCCCTCCCTCCCACCCTGGCCCCACTCAGGAGTGAGACCCAGTGGCCAATAAGCTCTCGGACAGACGAATGGGCGCCCTCCTCCTTCCTTCTGTTGGGCTGGAGTGAGTGGAGGAGGTGACTCAGCTCCTGGGCTCAGGCAGGGTCTGGAGGGGCCAGGATGGTCTCGAGTGCTTGGCAGCTGAGGAATGTAGCTGGGCTCGGGTAGTAGCAGCAGCGAGGGGCGGGCCAGGGTGGCCAGAGCCCGGGGCCAGGAATGTGCAGCTGAGGTCAATGGTCCCGGAGTCCTCCCGACTCGGGGTCGGGCGGCGGGAAGGAGGGTGGCCGTGGCAGGGGTGGAGGTGGGTGCCCAGGGCTCAGAGCTTGTGGGGGTTCACCCACTTGTAGGTGCCCTCATACTGGAAACCCACTCTCTTCATCAGCTCGTCTGCCTCCGTGGGGCCTCGGCTGGAGAGTGACGGGTGGAGGAGAGGCATGAGGTAGCTCCACCCTCACCCCGCCCCTGCCCGCTGGGCTCTGCCCCCAGCCCCCACCCTTTCCTCACCTGCCATAAATATAGGGGATGGGCTTGGGCTTCTCCAGCTCAATCTGGTGCAGCAGTGGGGTGAAAATACGCCAGGCCTCACGGAGCTCGTCACTGAGGGAACATGGTATGGCTTGGGAGGCCGGTGGCACACAGGGAGGGAGGGCAAAGGCCACCCTATAGCCCACAGGTATGCAGGGGCCGGCAGCTGGGCCTCACCTGCGCACGAAGTGCATCTGGCTCCCGCAGAAGACGTCCAGGATGAGGCGCTCGTAGGCGTCAGGGAGCTTCACGTTCTGTGAGGGAGAGAGTGTCTTGCTGATGCCACTGCCTGCCACCATGCGGAGTCCCCCGGGCCCAGGCCGCCCACCCTCCACACTGCTCCTTCTCTGTAGGGCACCTTGTATCTGTTGCCGTAGGTCAGGTCCAGCTCCGACTCCTCGGGGTTGAAGAACATGCCCGGCTTCTTGGTCATCATCTTGGTGTACACGGCCTCGTTGGGCTGCACGCGGATCACCAGCTCGTTGCGCTTGCACTGCTGGTGGAAGATGTCGCCGGCCACATCATGGAACTGCAGCCTCACCTCGGCCTTGCGCTCGTTCAGGGCCTTGCCGCAGCGCAGGATGAAGGGCACCCCTATGTGGCGGAAAGGGCAGCCTCAGCACCAGCTCTCTCAGGGTGTGGACCAGTGCGTGAGTGTCTCAGTGGGAGCTCCAGTGCCCGCACACAGGGCATGCCCAGTTCTGCCTTGCTGGGCCTCGAAGGCATCACCTACCATCCCACCTCTCATTCTCCACATAGAGGACGACGGCTGCAAAAGTGGCGGTGGTGGACCCGCGGGGCACCGTGGGGTCGTCCAGGTACCCTTTGGTGGCCTCGCCCTCTCCATCGGGGTTCCCCACGTACTGGCCCAGGACCACGTTGTTGGCCTGCACCTCTGAGATACATTTCAACACCTTGACCTGAGAGAAAGCCAGGGGAGAGAATGGGCTCCTTGGGTGTTGAGTTGGGGTGCAGGGATGACTGTGGCCACAGATGTGCAGCCCTCAGGGCAGGAGGAGGCCCCTGCTTGGCTCTGCTCACCCTGCCAGAGGCCCAGCTCAGGGCCCCTCCCTGAGGACCCTCCAGGACCACCCTGGTCCATCTCGAGTCTATTCTGATGAACAAGCTGAGGCCCAGAGAGGCAATGGCCTTCCCTGGTCACATAGTGATTGTCAGGCCTGGGACATGACAACTTGGGCTTCATGACTGCCAGTCCAGGTCACCTCCGGGAGGCCACGCTGTGCTCAGAGGTGGTGACTTCTCTGGGGTTGAGGACACTTGCTCTGCATGCACACCCCAGCTCAGTGCCTCGTCACAGATGGGCCTGCGACAGGGCATGCTCCTGGGGACTGGGGTGCACCCCCTACCTTCTCATCACGGACGTCATCTGAGTTGGTGGAGGCGGGCTTCTCCATGGCCACCAGACACAGCATCTGCAGTAGGTGGTTCTGCATCACGTCCCTAGGGACGGAAGAGGCCAGAGCTCACCTTAGCTCCCCGCCCTGTTCACCTGGTTCAAGGGCATGGGGACCCCAAACAAGGCTTCCTAGTGACAAGCTGCAAGACTCACTTCCTGATCCCCCTTGTCTTCCAGGTCCCCTTAAATCAAGGAAGGACATGGTGATGCTATCACTGAATCATAAAACCGTGGGGTGCTTGGCTGTGTAGGGGTCCAGCCCTTTCCAGCCCGGTCTGACAGCTCAGACACTTAGGTTTTGAACTGCAGGGTGAGGAGGAGCTCCCCCAAGAAAGGGAACAGTAGCCCTGCAGGGTGACTGGCTCTGCCACCCTGTGCCAGCCTCCCAGGAGAGAGGAAGAGCTCTCACCGGATGATCCCAAATTCATCGAAATAGCCCCCGCGACCCTCAGTGCCAAAGGGCTCCTTGAAGGTGAGGATAACGCAGGCGATGTTGTCCCGGTTCCAGATGGGGCCGAAGATCCTGTTGGCAAATCTGCGGGGAGGGGCAAGGTGGAGGAACTGCCCTTGGGCCTCTGTGGTGCAGGGGCCACATGTGAGGGGTCACCCTTGTCTGAGTTCTGGAGGAATTCGTCCTCGGGGAGGCAGTGGGCCAGGTGAGGCTCCTGAGCACCACCCCCACCCTGGTCCCCCGGCCCCGGCTTGGCCCCACCTCAGCACCATGAGGTTCTGCACCATCTCCTTGCCCAGGTAGTGGTCAATGCGGTAGATCTGGTCCTCACGGAACAGGGAGGAGATGTGGTTGGACAGCCGGTCAGAGCTCTGCAGGTCCCTCCCGAAGGGCTTCTCCACGATGATGCGGTTCCAGCCTCTGCTGGGAGCCCGGAGCTGCGTTACCCCCTTGAACCCCTCTTCGGGGAGTGAGGATCAGAGCTGCATCATTCAGACGCCCTCCCAGGGGAGTAGAGGCCAGAACCTCCTCGCCCCCGTGGCCACCTCCCGTGCCTTGTGTTCCCAGATGACCCTCTGGCTCAACACCTTCCGGGAAGCCTTCCCACCCTGGGTGCCAGGGTGGCATTGCTGGCATGCTGCCAGGGGCCCGTTCCCCTCCTGCCTCATGCTGGGTCCCCAGTGGGTCGGAGTGGCCTGAAGGCCTGTAGGGGAGCAGGGGGAGGAGGCATCCAAGCCCTGGCTTCCTCATTGGTTTTGAAAATGAGAAGAGGACCTTTGCTTTACTACCCCCGCATTCAAAACCAGCCAGAGGACAAGAGCCTCTGGCTGGGTTGGGAAACCACCCAGCGCGGGCCATGCTGCATTCGCAGAGCAAGGCTGCCACCCTGCGGCCTGGCCGGGCCTTTGGGGAAGCAGAGCGGAAAGGCGGTGTTTCGTGGAGCAATGCTGCCACCTTGTGGTCCCACTGGGGATGGCCCCGGCACCATGGATGCTGCCTAGATCCCCGGCCCCGGACACGCTCATAGAGTGGTGGGAGCACTGCCTGGGCCAGCCTGGCAGGCGGGAAGGGAGGGCAACGGCAAGCCTTACATCTGGCTCATGCAGGACTCGTGAATGTTCTTGGTGACGGCCTCGTAGACGGTGGGGGGCAAGGCCAGGTAGAAGAGGCGGTTGGCCTGCGACCCAAGGTGGAGGGCATTCATGTGGCTGTTGAGGCGCTGGTAGGAGGCTGCATCATCGTACTGGCCAGCCACATAGGAGTTGCGGGCAAAGAAGTCCTCCAGCTTGAGCTTCTCCTCTGGGGTGGCCTGGGAGACACGGACAGACAGACACACAGACACACAGACAGATGTCAGCCCCTCTCTTGGAGTCCGTGTGTGTTCTGCCCCAGGGGAGTGGAGGGTCTTCCCTGGAGGTCCAGGGAGGGTGCCCTCAGAAGTCAGTGTCCCAGTCCCACACTGGGTTCAGCCCCATCTTAGCAGCTCTGCACATCCAGAGGGAGGGAGGCCAAAGCAGGCAGCACAGACACTGCCCCAGGCTGGGACCCCTGTGCCTTAGGACAGAGGCCAGATTTCAGGATATTTTGACCTGGGAGAAATACACTGGAGAAAGCTCTCTCTCCAAAATCATGACACCCAACTATGATTGGCGGAGAAAACGCAGCAGAGCACAGCAGGAGGGGACCTGTGGGTCCTGGTCACGGGGGCTGGTAATGGGGGTCTCAAAGAAGTACGAGAGCAGGCGGGGCGGGGCAGGAGGGGAGGAGAGCATCCCAGGATGGGATGGGGGGAGGTCCCCGAAGCTGGCCACGCTGGGGGCTGGTAGAGAGGGCAGAACCAGGCTGGGGGAGGCCCTGACACCACCCACCTTGAAGAAGGGCTCACTCTGTTTGCGGATGTCAGCCACTGTGAGGCGGGAACGGGCATAGCCCACGATGAAGGTGTTTTCGGGCAGAAGGCCATCCCGGAACAGCCACCTGAGGGCAGGGCACAGCCGTAACCAGTGCGGGCAGGGCAGGACCAGGCCTGTCCCTGGCGGGAGGTCACAGGGGCAGTGGCGGGACACACTTACCAGATGGTGGGGTAGATCTTCTTCTTGGCCAGGTCACCCTGTGGCAGAGGGAACAGGTGTGTGGTTAGAAGTGGCTGGGGACACGACCTACATACATCATCCTCCACCCTTGGTGATCTGGGCACTACTCAGGATCACTACTGGGCCACAAGCATGTCTGTCTTGCCTGATATACAGACAGAAGAGCCCCGAGATTCAAGCCTGTGCCAGCCCTCCATCCCTGACCCAGAAGACATAAACGCATCTCCTGCGTTCCAGGAGAAAACCCGAAAATTCAATTCAGTAGAACCAAGGGACGACAGAAGTACCATGTAGCCACATTTGTGAGACGTGACCTGAAGTGCTTACATTAGCAAAAAAGAGTGGTTCAAAAATAAGGAGCTAAGCATTCCACTTAAGATGTGAGAAAAAGGGCCAGATGCGGTGGCTCACACCTATAATCCCAGCACTTTGGGAGGCTGAGGCAGGCAGATCACCTGAAGTCAGGAGTTCAAGACCAGCCAATGTGGCAAAACCCCATCTCTATTAAAAATACAAAAATTAGCCAGGTGTGGTGGCAGGCACCTGTAATCCCAGTTACTCAGGAGGCTGAGGCAGGAGAATCACTTGAATCCGGGAGGCAGAGGTTGCAGTGAGCCAAGATCGTGCCACTGCACTCCAGCCTGCGTGACAAGAGTGAGACTTCATCTCCAAAAAAAAAAAAAAAAAAAAAAAAAAAAAGTGAGAAAAAGATAGAACTGCAAGCCAAATTACCAGGAAGAAAATAGGAAATAATGACAAGTAAAATTAATAAAATTAAAAGCTAACCCAAAGAAAAGATGAACAAAGCCGGAAATTGGTGTTTGAAAAAGACGAATAGAAACAGACAACCCCCTGGCATGGTTGCTTTTTTAAAAGGGCATAGGCCGGGCACAGTGGCTTACTCCTGTAATCCCAGCACTTTGGGAGGCCGAGGCAGGCGGATCAAGAGGTCAGGAGATCGAGACCATCCTGGCTGACACGGTGAAACCCCGCCTCTACCAAAAATACAAAAAATTAGCCAGGCGTGGTGGCGGGTGTCTGTAGTCCCAGCTACTCGGAAGGCTGAGGTAGGAGAATCACTTGAACCCGGGAGATGGAGGTTGCAGTGAGACAAGATTGCACCATTGCACCCCAGCCTGGGCGACAAGAGTGAAACTCCATCTCAAAAAACAAAAAACAAAAAACAAAAAAACAACTAAACAGCTGGACGCGGTGGCTCAAGCCTATAATCCCAGCACTTTGGAAGGCCGAGGCGGATGGATTACCTGAGTTTGGGAGTTCAAGACCAGCCTGACCAACATGGAGAAACCGTTTCTACTAAAAATACAAAATTGGCTGGGCATGGTGGCCCATGCCTGTAATCCCAGCTACTCAGGAGGCTGAGGCAGGAGAATCGCTTGAACCTGGGAGGCGGAGGTTGCAGTGAGCCAAGATCAAGCCATTGCACTCCAGCCTGGGCTACAAAAGCGAAACTCCATCTCAAACAAACAAAAAACAGAGCAATGGACCTGAGAGGGGACAGTGGCCACAAATCTTCCTACAGAAACAACACCCTGGCATAGAGAGTGTTGCCAGTGGGTTCTACCAAAATGCAAGCACAAGAGAATTCCAGCCTGAAGCAAACTCTTCCTGCAGAAGGAAGAAAGGGGAACACTTCCCAAGCCACCTTATGGGGCCTACAGAGCCTTGGTACGGAAACCTGATGAGAAAGGCACATGGGAAAACCCATACGCCTCATTCACACACACATGCAGATGCAGAAATCCCACACGAAATATCAGCAGGCCGGGCACAGCTCACACACCCCAGCACTTTGGGAGACCGAGGTGGGAGGAGGATTGCTTGAAATCAGGAGGTTTTTTTTTTTTTTTTTAAAGACATGGTCTCACTCTGTCACCTAGGCTGGAGTGCAGTGGCACGATCTCAGTTCACTGCAACCTCTGCCTCTGGGCTCAAGCAATCCTCCCACCTCAGCCTCTGGAGTAGCTGGGACTACAGGTACATGCCAACACACCCAGCTAATTTTTTGTATTTTTTGTAGAGACAGGGTTTCCCCATGTTGTCCAGGCTGCTCTTGAACTCCTGGGCTCAAGTGATCTGCCCGCCTCAGCCTCCCAAAGTGTTGGGATTACAGGCGTGAGCCACGGCGACCCACTGACCCTGTCTCTTTAAAAAAAAAAAGAAAACATCAGCAAACCAAATCCTGCAATGTTAAAAACAGTAGGTTTTTTATTTACAGAATAAATACATCTGTAAATAAAAAGTTGGTTTGATATTAACAGAAAAAAATCATTGAAATTCACCATATTAAGAGATTAAAAAAAAACTCTAAGAACTCTCTGCCTACTGCTATGTTTTGATTTTTTAAATCTAGCAATCTTGCTCAACCCAACAGATGTAGATCAAGTGTTTCAGAAATCACCTATTCACGCTAAAACTCTTAGCAGAGGAGGAATGCAAGGGAACTTCACTAACTTGATAAAGGGCATCTATAAAACACCATTCTGGCTGGGCGTGGTGGCTCAAGCCTGTAATCCCAGCACTTTGGGAGGCCGAGGCGGGGGATCGCTTGAGGTCAGGAGTTTGAGACCAGCCTGACCAACATGGTGAAACCCCATTTCTACTAAAAATACAAAACTTAGCTGAGCATGGTGGTGTATGCCTGTAATCCCAGCTATTCAGGACACTGAGGCAGGAGAATCGCTTGAACCAGGAGGCAGAGACTGGAGTGAGCCGAGATCACACCACTGTAGCCTGAGCAACAGAGCTAGACTTCGTCTCAAAAAAAAAAAAACCACCACCAAAAAACAAAGAACAAAAAAACCCCCAAACCATCATCCTTACAAATACTACAAATATCACACTTATAGGAAATGTTGAAATATTAATCATCCCTTTAAGCAATCAGGAACAAGAAAAGTGCAGTAAGGCAAGAAAATGAAAATGGCTAAAGTTGAGCTGTGAGGTGGTGCGGGTGCTCCCGACAGTCTGCAAGCCTCTGATCAAGTGAAACACACACCTATCATGTGACCCGGCCGTTCCACCCCAAGAGAAATGAAAGTGCAAGTCCACACAAAGACCTGCACACGAATGGTCACAGCAGCCTTAGTTCATAGCGGCCCCAAACTGGAAACAAGTCAAACACTTGAATTAACATGTGACCCGGCAAACTGTGCATTCATACAACGGATACTACTCAGCAACACTGGGAAATCTCAGCATCAGAGATGCAACCCATTGTGACAGAAATCAGATCAGCGGTTGCCTGGAGCAGGGCAGATTGGCTGGGAATGGGTACCCAGGAACTTTCTGGGGAGATGACGATGGCCTTTATTGTGATGAGGGTGTACAGCCAATTGTACAGTTAAGATTTGCGCACCAACGAAAGACGGCGAGAAAACCAACAATGGAGCGGAGGGTGGGGAGTGGGTCAGAAATGACCCTTTGAGGGCCAGTGACTGTGAGAGCCCCAGGTGAGGGGGCTTCCTGGGTGCAGAGCATATTCTGTTTCTTGATCTAGGAGCAGTTTCCGTGGCTGTGCTGAGTTTGTGAAAAGTCATCAACAAGCTAGACCTGCACCATCTGTATTCTTCATGACATGTATTTCTTTTTTTTTTTTTTTTTGAGACGGAGTCTCACTCTGTCGGCCAGGCTGGAGTGCAGTGGCGTGATCTTGGCTCACTGAAATCTCCACCTCCTGGGTTCAAGCCATTCTCCTGCCTCAGCCTCCTGAGTAGCTGGGACTCCAGGCACCTGCCACCACGCCCTGCTAATTTTTGTATTTTTACTAGAGACGGGGTTTCGCCATGTTGGCCAGGCTGGCCTCAAACTCCTGACCTTGTGATCCACCTGCCGTGGCCTCCCAAAGTGTTGGGATTACAGGCGTGAGCCACCGTGGCCGGCCCATGACATATATTTCAATAAAACATGGTAAAAACTAATAGTCTGGGCATGGTGGCTCACGCCTGTAACCCCAGCACTTTGGGAGGCTGAGGAGGGTGGATCACCTGAGGTCAGGAGTTCGAGACCAGCCTGGCAAACATGGTGAAACCCCGTCTCTACTAAAAATACAGGCCAGGCACGGTGGCTCATGCCTGTAATCCCAGCACTTTGGGAGGTTGAGGCGGGTGGATCACGAGGTCAGGAGATTGAGACCATCCTGGCCAACATGGTGAGACCCCTTTTCTACTAAAATACAAAAAATTAGCTGGATGTGGTGGTGCGCGCCTGTAGTCCCAGCTACTCGGGAGGCTGAGGCAGGGGAATTGCTTGAACCTCGCAGGTGGAGATTGCAGTGAGCCAAGATTGCGCCACTGTACTCCAGCCTGGTGAAAGAGCAAGACTCCATCTCAAAAAAAAGAAAAAACAAAAATTAGCTGGATGTAGTGGCAGGCACCTGGAATCCCAGCTACTCAGGAGGCTAAGGCAGGAGAATCACTTGAATCCGGGAGACGGAGGTTGCAGTGAGCCAAGATTGCGCCACCAAACTCCAGCCTGGGTGACAGCAAGACTCCATGTCACGAAAAAAAAAAAAAAAAAACACATGCTCTTCGAAGCAATCAGGCACTGCAACCATGGATGGGTCCATTTCTACAAACCATTACAGAATGGGGGCCATGCCACCAGGTCAAATGCCCTCACCCAGAGCCAGGCAGTTAGGAAGCCACCAGAGGGCTTCCAGGAGGGCAACTGCTATGGTGTGGGTGCCTTGTGTGCTTGTGCTCTTCAGGGGCCCTGCTCCACTTCTGACGCTCCTCAGGTGAGCTCGGTGCCAGGACTACAGCCACACGGACCTCTCACTGCTGCACCCTTCAAAGTCCAGCAGACAACCCCTCGCCCTGGGGTAGGAGCTCCTCTACTCAGCTCCTCACAGCACCTGCCATCAGTGGGGCTGGGGAGGGGAACGTTGCCCCTGTCACATCAACTCACGGCTGGCCCCACACAGAAAGGGTCAGCTTACTGGGAACTAACTGGACCCTGAAATAAACGGGAAGAACCACAGCCTGCAAATACCTCTAAGCCTCACTCAAAGCAGGTCATGTTTGCTCATGACCAAATTCCGGAAGACTGGGAGGCATCGGGACAGACTCCAGAAAGGTACTGGTGGCAGGGGACTGGTCTGCTGAGTCACAGCAACCCCACGCTCCAGGCCGTTTGTTCCTGCTGCTCCCTTTGGGATTAACTAGAGATTGAACCGGCTCACCTTGTTTCAGCTCAGGCCCTGCAACCGACCGACCGTCTGCTGGGCTCCAAGTCACCTGAGAGGCGAGGTGAGGTAAGACGGACAGTAGGGGTGGGGTAAGGCAGGCCGCTCTCTCCCATGGTGACAGGGAGCTAAGCTAAGCTGAGCTGAGCCGGACTGAGCTGCTCTCCTCAGGACTCAGGGGTAGCCCTGCCCTCCCAGCTGGCTGCGACGCTCTAGTGGGACTTTCTGGAGGAACAAACATGGGAAGACATCGGGAAACCCGACAGCTTGGTCAAGAGTCTACTCGTGCCATGTGGGTGGGGACAATTCAAGGGGTCCTTAGTGAAAAGCCGTTGGGAGCTTCTCATCTTCCCCACGCCCTCCTCTTTCCTGAGGACCACAGCAGGGGAGGGATCTGCCCAAGGACACAAGGTGACTTAGTAGAAGCAGGGCATGATGAAGATCTCTAGCCACCAACATCTGGCTAGGCCAGGGCAAAGGGACCTGGGCCATGACCTGTCTGTTTTATAAACCCAAATCGCTGCAGCCCTTGTCTTGGCATGAGGGTTTCATGGTAGAGCACGATGCCTGCTGCAGGGCCAGCGGGGGTGGGCCATCCCATCCCCAAGGGTCACTGGGGTTAAGGACCTGCCCAGACTCCCTGGGTGGAGCCCTGGGCCTTGGCAGGGGCCCAGCTGGTTCCTGGCCACTGGGGCCAGAGAACCTGGGGGCTGCTGAGTTAGTTCAGCTGAAAAACCAACAAAAGGGCCTCCCTGCTATACCCGGGGGCTCATGAGTCACCGGGGCTTTGGGGGAGTGCCAACATCATCATGACACAGCAAGAATCTTATCAGACCAGTGGGGAAGTCAGCCCAGAAATGTTCTGAGGAAAGGGGAGGCGGGGGCCGCTGGGTCATCCCTCCCACAGGCCCATCATTGGGATGCGTCCTGAACGCCCATCAAGCCCATGGCCCTTGTGATCCAGGTGGGGAAACTAAGGCCCAGAGAAGTGAGGACCCCGCAGACTATCAATCCCAGTCTCTTCCCCTCACTCCCTGTGAAGCTCTCCAGCATCATCGAGGTCCCATCAGGTGGGGAAAGATGCTGTTCCAGGCGCACACTGGTCTACAAGGCCAGAGCTTTCTGGAAGGGGGCAGTAAGTACCTCGGCTCCCTTTCTGGTAGGGCTGGGAGTCCTGAGAAGGCAGGAAGTGGCCAACTTGGTAACTCTGAGGTGCCATCAGGGCCCCCAGGAAGGAAGCTGGGTGTGTGGGCAAGTGTGAGGTAAGCTGGCCAGGGAGGAGGAAGGGACAGAGGAAGGCCACGTGGGTCCAGCCTGCCCCAGGGTGTCCTGCTTGCCCAGGCTGTGGGTCTGCCAGCCACTTGCCTGCTTTCAGTTTCTAGGTCATGCTGAGCTTGTTCCCAACTCGGGGCTCCGGGCATTTGCTCTTCCTTCTGTGTTTGTGCTCTCCCGGCCCTCTTTGTGGGATCTATGTGCTTTGGGGGACTGGGGACACAGGGCCCATGTGTATCTTCTGAAACACACGTGAGCCTGAACTCTTGCTGGTCTGCTTACTTGCCGTGGTTCCCTGGCCACAATAGCACATAGGTCCCATCAGGAGGGCAGGGACTGGCTGCTGTGGCCCAGAAGTACCCAATCGCTGTCTGCTCAATGAATGGAGAACGGGCTGCTTTCCTGGAACAGCAGATTCTAGGATCGCGTGCCCTCAAGTGCCACCCTGCCTACCTCCCACACCGAGTGAGGCATCAGGCGCGGAAGGAGCCTGGGAGCCGGAGCTGTTCCAGGTGCTGCCTGAGCACGCCACCTCCCATCTCCCCCCAACCAGGAAGAGGAAAAAACAAACCACGAGGCTCTTCAGAGAGAGGACCCCTTGTCCCCTACCCACAGTGCTGGAGCTGGCACTTCCTATTTCTGCTTTGAAAGCCTCAGGTTGTCACTCTCAGAACAGAGGAGAGCAAAGGGGAACCCTACTGATTTCAACAAAACAAAGTTGCCCAACCCCAAGCTGGCCACAGGCAAGGCAGTGAAATGACAAAATCAGCTTGGAAAAGCCTAAGGACCCTGGGCCCTCGTTTCAAAAGCTGTCATTTGCTACACGAAATGCTGAGGTTCAGGAAAAGGAAAACACTTGCTCCAAGTCACACAGCAAGCTTGGATGCTCTCAATGAGGTGTCTAATAAGAGCTGAAGGCCAGGAGTCATAAGCTATCATTGTGGCCTGGGTTGCTCTGTTGCAGTGCCTTGTGACAGCATGGGGTGGGGATGGAGAAAGCAACCTCAGTTACCTTCTCCTCCAGTCTGCTTCTTGGACTAAGGGTTTAACGGTCAGAGTCCTGGCTGTTAAGGTTTGTGGCTGATGCAGGTATGGCTCTTTTTATTTTTGTTTTTTTGAGATGGAGTCTCACTCACTCTGTCGCCCAGGATGGAGTGCAATGGTGCCATCTCAGCTCACTGCAACCTCCACCTCCTGGGTTCAAGCGATTTTCCTGCCTCAGCCTCCCAAGTAGCTGGGATTACAGATGGGTGCCACTACACCTAACTAATTTTTGTTATTTTTCTTTTTTTTTGAGATGGAGTCTCACTCTGTCACCCAGGCTGGAATGCAGTGTTGCGATTTCTGCTCACTGCAAGCTCCGCCTCCCGAGTTCACGCCTTTCTCCTGCCTCAGCCTCCTGAGTAGCTGGACTACAGGTGCCCACACCAGGCCTGGCTAATTTTTTGTTTATTTAGTAGAGATGGGATTTCACCATGTTAGCCAGGATGGTCTCAATCTCCTGACCTCATGATCCACCCGCTTCAGCCTCCCAAAGTGCTGGGATTACAGACGTGAGCCACTGCGCCCGGCCTTTTTGTTTCGTTTTGTTTTGAGACAGAGTCTCGCTCTGTCGCCAGGCTGGAGTGCAGTGGCGCGATCTCAGCTCACTGCAACCTCTGACTCCCTGATTCAAGCGATTCTACTGCCTCAGCCTACTGAGTAGCTGGGACTACAGGCACGCACCACCACGCCCAGCTAATTTTTGTATTTTTAGTAGAGACGGGGTTTCACCATGTTGGCCAGGATGGTCTCGATCTCTTGACCTTGTGATCCGCCCACCTTGGCCCCCCAAAGTGCTGGGATTACAGATGTGAGCCACCGCGCCCAGCCAATTTTTGTATTTTAAGTAGAGACTGGGTTTCGCCATGTTGGCCAGGCTGGTCTCAAACTCCTGACCTCAGGCGATCCACCTGCCTCGGCCTCCCAAAGTGCTGGGAATACAGGCGTGAGCCAACGTGCCCGGCCAGGTATGGCTCTTCTGAGGGGACCAGGCTGGGGCTGAGGCCAAGCCCAATCTACTGTGGGCTCCACCTGGTACCTCTCCTGGGTCTCAGGCTTATGGGGAGTCAGAGGACAATGGCCCCTCCTTACTCTGCCACTGGCAGAGCCCTTCTCCCTCGGCTGCCTCCTCATTCCCTTTTGGCTCTCCTTTTCTAAGTTCTGATCAGAAGTACAAAGGTGTCAAGGAGTAGGTTTGACAAAGTGTGACAGCGCGTTGTTCTATGTGAACAAAGAACCACTGAGCTCAGCCAGCACTGAGGGGCGCACGATGTGGAAGAGCTAACTAGTTTTGATAGAGCTCCTGCTCAAGGTTACAAGGTAAGTTAATGGCAAAGATGGTCATACAGTAATGAGCAGAGAGATTCTTGAGTGCATCCAGGGTTAAAAGTGAAAACTGAGACCACGTGTAATTTGAGATGAAGCCCTTGTTCCACCAGCCCCTGCACAGTCTCACTGCCCCATGGGACACAGGGGAGGGTGCTCTAGTCTCGGGCGATGGCTGTCCTAGGACCACCCCTCCCTCCCCTCCCATGGAAATCCTCATGCTATACTATTCTTTTGTCTTTCCTATGAGTGCAGAATGGCGGTTCTACAAGCTGGACAATTGGGGCCAGGTGGGGTGAGGCAGAGCTCCTTGGTAGGCTTTCGAAATTGAGGCAAAGAGACAGTGTTCAAAGAAAACCTAAGTGTTTGTATCGACGGAACTTGAAGTGTTAGTGAAGAGGCAGAGATCAGGCCTCAGATCCTGCCTTTGGAACTCATTTGTTAAGGCATGAACAGGTCTGAAAAAACTACAGAATGAATAGCATTCCCTGTTTTCCCCCAAGAAGTCCATCTAGACAGTCCCTAAAGAGCCTGCAACTCCAGGACTAAGGGCTACATTCAGCGGCTAGGCACAGGGTTCAGAAATGTCCTGCAGCCGGGCGTGGTGGCTCACGCCTGTCATCCCAGCACTTTGGGAGGCCGAGGCGGGCGGATCACTTGAGGTCAGGAGTTTGAGACCAGCCTGGCCAACATGGTGAAACTCCGTCTCTACTAACAATACAAAAATTAGCCGGGTGTGGTGGTGCATGCCTGTAATCTCAGCTACTTGGGGGGCTGAGGCAGGAGAATCGCTTGAACCCAGGAGGCCGAGGTTGCAGTGAGCCAAGATGGCGCCACTGCACCCCATCCTGGGCGACCAGAGCAAAACTCCGTCTCCAAAAAAAAAAAAAAAAAAAAGTCTTGCAAGTGCATATGCACACCAGGTAGAGCCGGGATGATCCTGGCGCACTAGCAGGAGCGGGAGGAGGAGCTCAACTTAGCAGAGCCTGTGGGGCCCTGCAACAATTAGTTGGAAAAGCTGAGGCATGGAGCAGGCACTTCCTGGCTTTTAAGATTGGGGCCTGGGAGATACTCACCGATGCACCCATGATGATGAATATGTGTGTATCCGACTGATGGAAGGCATCGCCCTGGAACAGCTCTTCCCGCAGGATCCCGCACACCTGGGTCCGGCTCAGGGCCACCTGCTCTGCCATGACGCTGTCTGGTGGAAGAAAGGCTCGTTAACAAGGCAGAAGAACAGGAGAGCATTGAGAAGTTAGCCCCTTTCTTGAGAGTTCCTCTGGGGTCTCACACCGGGGTGACACCTGATTACCCAAATCACTCCTTGTGAACGGCTGGGCGTTGGGGAGTGGTTGATGGGTTAGAAACTGCGGGCTCTGGGCTCCAGCCACTCTCTCCTAGGCAGCCTTCATTCAGGGTGTACATTACAAAATTACTCAAAGCATTGGTGGATTCCGACTACAGCATCAATTCTGGACAACCGAGTAAAATCCTTGTGGGGCACGGAACTGCGTGCCCAGGACCATCTCATTCCCGACTGTAGCGGGAACTCCACAATGACCTGGAGCATGGGAGATGGTGCAGATGCTGGAGTTCAGCTCCAGCCCTCCCCTTGCCAAGCTGGGTGACCCCGGTCGGCAAGTCCCCTTCGCTCTCGGGGTCTCAGGGGCTCAAGAGAGGAGGTGCGGGGTATAAAGGGATTGGTTAAGACCCTCTCGATTCTGCTCGGTTCTCAAGCACAACAAACAGCGTGTATTTTACCGCCGCGCGGCGCAGCGCGGGACAGTACGCTCCTCCGCCTGCGCGGCGCCCGCCCGGCCGGTTACCTGCGCTTCGTCGTCGTCGCCCTCCGCGCTCGCAGCCCCGAAGTGTACGACCGTTTCCGGGGGCTGAGCCCCGCCGGCCCATTTAATCGGCGGGGGCGGGGGCGGGCGCCTGGGCTGAGCGGACCCGCCTCAGGCGAGGCGTGCGGGGCGGGGCCTCGGCCACCACCCCTCGGGCGGGCGGGGCGGGGCGAGGGCAGGTGCGCGCGCATCCCAGGCCAGCCCCTGCCTCTCGGGCACCTGCGCTGGAGGCCGGCCCGCCGGCTGCCTGCCATACCCGCTGCCGCTGCTCCGCATCCCCAATTCCGGCGGGCACGGGTGCAGCTCCGCGTAGTGCTCCCGCATCCCCATCGCCGGCCCGGCCCCGCCCCTACTGTCCGGTTTCCCCGCCTGCCCCGGCGGCCTCGCGCGCTCGCGGAGGGCTCCACTTCCGCCGGCAGCGTGGCCACGCCTCCTCTGGGCTGTCCCTCGGCTCCTGGGCGGGGCCTTCTGCCGCGCCACTCCCCCGGGAACCCTCGCCTGTTCGCGGGTCAAGCCGGCCCTATTGGGCAGTCTCTTCTTGATTCCTCCCCCGGAGAGGGCGGGGCGGCCGAGCGCCCCGAGGCTAGACGCCGCCGTCCGAGAGACGAGGGGGCGTGTAGGCGGTGACGCCCTGCAAAGTGGCCGGCGTGCTTATCATTACCGAGCTTCCGCGGGCCTGCAGAGCCTGGCGGACTCAGACTTCTCTCCGGAGCGGGATGCGGCCCTACCGCGACCTCACACTTCTCGCCGGCTTCCCGTGTTCCCGGGGCGGGGCTTGTGTTTTTACTTCCGGATCCCAAAGCTATGACACCGGAAGCCGGAAGCGGGGATTTCGACAGCGGAGTAGGGAAGGGCGACCGCGAAACTGGGACTTTCTCGGAGCGCCGGGGCCCTACCAGCGTTCACAGTCCGCCGCTCCCACCCTTCTCACGCCTGACGGACTCTGCTGACAGGTGTGGTCCTTTTCCCCAAAGACAGGGTTCCATCCGTGGGCGTTCCGCCGCCTCCGAAACTTCCCCCGGACGTTCAGGCTCCCCCCTCTTTTTTGGGCCCCAGCCCGTTCCTGCTGCGCGCTTCTGGAGCACTGGCCAAGGCGGGCCGATTCAGGACCCAGGTTACTTGGGCGGCGAGCTGGACTGTTTCTACTCCTCCCTCCTCCTCCACTGCGGGGTCTGACCCTACTCCTTGTGTGAGGACTCCTCTAGTTCAGAGACATATTCTGTTCACCAAACTTGACTGCGTTCTATCGAGGTCGTTAAATTCTTCGGAAATGCCTCACATATAGTTTGGCAGCTAGGTATCTGATTTCATATGCCTGTTTGCTCGTTTTGCAAGACAACATCTGCCTATCGTCATACTGTTTCTGTGATCTGAGAATGAATGGGCTCTCCTGGCACATTAGAGGAATAGCACGGAGGTCACTATAGCTGGAGCAGAGTGAGGGAGGGGAGCACAGTTGGAGAGGAAGGGATGGGGAACCCGATGGTACAGGGCCTTGTAGGCCGTTGTAGGGAGATTGGCTTTCACGCAGAAGGCAACGGGGATCCATGGTAGGGTTCTCAGTAGAGGAGGAATGTGATCGGAATTACGTCTTACACTGATCGTTCTAGCAGTGGTGGGGAGAACAGAGCATAGTGGGCAAGGGTAAAAGAAGGGCGACCTGTTAAGAGGTAATTGCAGTAATCCAGCTCAGAGACAGTGCTTTGAGCATTTTATTATTGGAAATTTCAAAAATGTACGAAAGTAGAAAAATTAGTATAGTAAATCTTTTTAGTTTGTTTGTTTTTGAGAGATGGAGTCTCGCTCTGTCGCCCAGGCTGGAGTGCAGTGGCATGATCTCAGCTCACTCTAACCTCCTCCTCCTGGGTTCAAGCCATTCTCCTGCCTCAGCTTCCCAGGTAGCTGGGACTGCAGGCATGCGCCACTATGCCCAGCTAATTTTTGTATTTTTAGTAGAGACGGGGTTTCACTATATGTTGGCCAGTCTGGTCTTGAACTCCTGACCTCAGGTGATCTGCCTGCCTCAGACTCCCAAAGTGCTGGGATTACAGGTGTGAGCCACTGCGCTCGGCCAGTATAGTAAATCTTACATTCACAGCTACCAACTTCAACAATTGAAGGTATCAACTTCTGACTAATTTTGTTTATATCCCTCGCAATCCTCTCCCATTATTATTTTATTTCTTTTTCTTTCTTTCTTTCTTTCTTTTTTTTTTTTTGAGACAGAATCTCGCTCTGTCACCAGGCTGGAGTGCAGTGGTGTGATCTCCACCCACTGCAACTTCCGCCTCCTGGATTCAAGCGATTCTCCTGCCTCAGCCGCTGGGACTACAGGTGTGCACCACCACACCCAGCTAATTTTTGTATTTTTAGTAGAGATGGGGTTTCATCATGTTGGCCAGGATGGTCTTGATCTCTTGACCTTGTCATCCGCCCGCCTCGGCCTCCCAAAGTGCTGGGATTACAGGCATGAGCCACCGCGCCCGGCCTCTTTTTTTTTTGAGACCCAGTCTCACTCTGTCGCCCAGGATGGAGTACAGTGGCACGATCTTGGCCCACCGCAACCTCCATCTCCCAGGTTTGAGTGATTCTCCTGCCTCAGCTTCCCAAATAGCTGGGATTACAGGCGTGCACCATCACTCCCAGCTATTTTTTTTTTTTTTTTTTGTATTTTTGGTAAATACAGGGTTTTGTCATGTTGGCCAGGCTGGTCTCGAATTCCTGACCTCAAGTGATCCACCTGCCATGACCTCCCAAAGTGCTGGGATTACAGGTGTGAACCACCATGCCTGGCCACCACTATTATTTTCAATAACAGCTTGAGATATCATTAGCATGTCACACAGTTCATCCATTTAAAGTGTACAATTCAATGGTTTGTTGTATGTATATTCACAGGACATTTTCGTCACCCCTCAAAGAAACCCCATACCCTTTAGCTCAGCTTATCTTCCCCTCAGCCCTAAGTGGCTCTCCCCAGCAACCTTTAATCCACTTTATGTCTCTGTGGATTGGCCTGTTGTAGGCATCTTATATAAATAGACTCATACAATGTTTAATCTTTTGTGACTTGTTTATTTCTCAGCATATTTGCAAGATTTGTTCATGTTATAGCATGTGGATGTACTAGATTTTGTTTATTCATAGTTGATGGACATTTGGGTTGTTTCCACTCTCTGGCTGCTATGAGTAATGCTGCTACAAGCATTCATGTGGAGACATGTGTTTTCATTTCTCTCGGGTATATACCTAGGAGTTTTCCCATTATTTGGAGGTGAATTCAGACATCATCTTTAAACATTTAAGTGTGCCTCTCTCTAAGACAGGACTCTGAAAAACAACCACAATATCATTATGACACCTAAAATAGTTAATGTTAATTGCTCAGTGTGATCAGATCGGTTGGGGGATACATTTTAACAGGATTTCTTGATGGATTAGATGTGCTCTTGTGTGTGTGTGTGTGTGTGTGTGAGAGAGAGAGAGAGAATCAAAAAAGACTTTTGACAGCTGGAGGATGGATTCGCCATCAGCTGATAACAAAGAAGGCCTTGGGTAGATCTGGGTTTTGGGGACTGTCGGAGGTCTTAGAGAGGTTCGTTTTGAGAAGGCTACTAGATAACCAAGTAGAAATGTCGAGTTTGATAAATGAATGTGGAGTTTAGAAAAGAGGTCTAATTAAGCATCAAGATTGGAGTTCAAGGCATGAGACTGGACAGAATTCCTGTGGGAGTGAATGAAGTTACAGAGAAGAAGATGTCCTAGGACAGAGCCCTGGGGCACCCCAACATGAAGGATGGGAACCCAGTGAGAGTGCCTGGGCAGGAGTAGCCAGCAAGATAGGGAGGAAACCAGGAGAAGGGGCTGTTCTGAAAGCCAAGGGTGGAGTGCAGTGGCGCAATCTCAGCTCACTGCAACGTCCGCCTCCTGGGTTCAAGCGATTCTCTTGCTTCGGCCTCCCGAGTAGCTGGGACTACAGGCGCGTGTCACCACACTCTGCTAATTTTTTGTATTTTTTTTTTTTTTGAGATGGAGTCTCACTCTGTTGCCCAGGCTGGAGTGCAGTGGCGCGATCCCGGGTTCACGCCATTCTCCTGCCTCCCGGGTTCACGCCATTCTCTGCCTCCCGGGTTCACGCCATTCTCCTGCCTCCCGGGTTCACGCCATTCTCTGCCTCCCGGGTTCACGCCATTCTCCTGCCTCAGCCTCCTGGGTAGCTGGGGCTACAGGCGCCCGCTACCATGCCTGGCTAATTTTTTGTATTTTTAGTAGAGACAGGGTTTCACTGTGTTAGCCAGGATGGTCTCGATCTCCTGACCTCGTGATCCACCCGCGTCGGCCTCCCAAAGTGCTGGGATTACAGGCGTGAGCCACCGTGACCGGCAATTTTTTTTTTTTTTTTTTTTTTTTTTTTTTTAGTAGAGGCAGGGTTTCACCGTGTTAGCCAGGCTGGTCTCGATCTCCTGACCTCATGATTGGCCCGCCTCGGCCTCCCAAAGTGCTGGGATTACAGGTGTGAGCCACTGCGCCCGGCCAGACATTTTAATCTCACAGTTCTGGAGACTAGAAGTCCAAAACCAAAGGGTTAGCAAGCCCACACCCTCAAAGGCTCTAAGAGGGCGATCCTCCCTTGCCTCTCCCAAGCTTCTGCCCCATTTATTCCTGGGCTTGTGGCTGCCTCACTCCAGTCTCCGGGGCAGTCCCGACATGGCCTCCTCCCCTTGCATCTCCCTCTGGCTTCTCTCTTCTGTCTCTCATAAAGACATGTTGTTGGATTTAGGGCCCACCCACGTCACCCAGAATGATCTCATCTTGAGATCCTACATCTGCAAAGACCCTTTTCCCGAATCACATATGTTTCAGGGGTTAGAACATGGGCATATCTTTTCTGGGGGCTACCATTCAGCCCACTACACTCGATGAGGGGCCGGTACCCTCCACTTCTCCTGCTTGGAGGTGTGTAGGGGATCAGGATTCCCAGCATACTGACATCTCCCTCCACAAACAGTCCTGTCCCGACTCTCCCACCTCTGGTGAAATTCTTCTATTTCCAGCCTGGAGCTAGGCCTTTTCAAGTCCCACATGGGTGGTCCAGCACCTCCCTTTGGAATGGGAGTATCTGCTACCCCTTAGACTGAAAACCCACTTTAGCATCTTGATACACTAGGTGAATTACCAGCATTCTGTTTAAAATGTAGCCCCAGAATTCATAGGCTTTTTCTGCTGGGTAAGGATGTGGGTCTCCTGTGACTCCCCTGCTGCCTTTCTCTTTCAGCCCTTGCCCTGTTGGATGAATAGGCACCTCTGGAAGAGCCAACTGTGTGAGATGGTGCAGCCCAGTGGTGGCCCGGCAGCAGATCAGGACGTACTGGGCGAAGAGTCTCCTCTGGGGAAGCCAGCCATGCTGCACCTGCCTTCAGAACAGGGCGCTCCTGAGACCCTCCAGCGCTGCCTGGAGGAGAATCAAGAGCTCCGAGGTGAGGAAAGAGTCAGGGTATCCAGCCCTGCTGAGGGGAAGGCGTCTTCTCCCCACCTGCACCTCTGCGTTTCCTGGGCCTGGGGTGGGGATGTGCTGCCCTCCCTCTTGGTTTCAGGAAGTAGACTCTGAGATGCAGATTAGCGGGGAGGAAGTTTAGCGTGCTCTCAGGACCAGTACTGGGAAGGGAAAGGAGGGACAGGGGAAGAAGCCGGGGAGGGCAGAGGGAGAAGCACGCTGCCGGGTAGGCTCCAGGACAGCCTTGCTGGACCTTACAGGGAGCTCTGGAGCTGGAATGAACCTTCCAGGTTGGACCAACATGTCCAGGCCTCTGTGTCCCTGCACTGAGCACTTATGAAGTGCTGTCCATCCTGGGACAGGGCAGAGTCGGCCCTGGGAAGAGGCGTGGTCTGCCCAGAGAGGGGGTGGGGTCTGTCCTGGAAATGGGCGGGGCATGCCCTGGTAGAGGGGCGTGGTCTGTCTTGGGAAGGAAGGGGCGTGGTCTGTCTTGGGAAGGAAGGTGCGTGGCCCCCACAGGCAACATTCCTCTGGGGCAATCCCGGCGCACACCTCAGCGGAGGTGAAGGCTGACTTCCCACACCCAGTGGCTGGGACTGGGGAGTTCTTTCCTAGACTGCCATCCGGGCGCCCCTCACCCTCTTGCTGCTCAGCTCCAGGTCGTCGTGGGTTCAGGGCTCAGCTGCACGCTCCTGCCCGCGCCCTGGGCGTGACGGCACCCCCAGCCCCTGCCATTCTTCCCCCTCACCCCCTCTCCTTGCCACTGCTCTGCATTGTCCTGGGTTAGCCTGGCAGGGCCAGGTGGCACCCGCCATATACTCTTGCCTTTCTGCTGCGGGGGCCTTCTAAGCCGCGGGTCCCAGAGCTGCAGGGAGGGGCGGCATAGACTCCCCACATGGCTCACTGGGTGTGGTGGGGCCTGTAGCCCTTTTTGTTTCATCCTTTGGTTCCTGCTGGGGACTCAGGCCTAAGTGTCCACCCCATCGTGGAGGACAACACCCCTTCCTTGCAGGAGTCATCCCTGAGCTGGCACCTTCAATTGGCTCTCCGTGTCCTGGCTGGCTGGCAGCTCCTGGGCGAGGTGGCATGTGCCGTGACTACTAGAGACCGCTGTCATGGGCCCACTCCCCCGCCTTCTTTGCTGGAGTGTGGTCCGAGATGTTATGTGGGGCTCTGTGCTGACAAGTCACATAGTCTGTAGGCTTCAGAGAGTGGCTCTGGCTGACACCCCGTGGGCAGGGACAAGACCCATGCCTGCGATGTGTCTCCTCTTACTGTCAAGGCAAATCACCTTTCCTTCCATGGAGGAAGGGGTCAGTGCAGTCAGCTTGCTGTCAAGGGGCTGCTTGGTCTCCTCGACGGTGAGGCTGAATTGGAGAGGCCCTGCTGGAGCATGGAGACCCAACATGACCTGCCTGTTCCAGGACAGGGTCCCCCACCTCAGTGCCATCGGCACCTGGGGCTGGAGAATTCTCTTGTACGTTGTAGGGTGTGGAGCAGAGTCCCTGGCCTGTACCTGCTAGATGCCAGTAGCACCCATCCTGTTGTGACAACTAACAATATCCCCAGATATTTATTGCCAAATGACCCCTGGGGGATACAGTTGTCCCTGGTGAGACCCACTGTATTGGGATCTTCAGAGCACTGGTGCACAGAGAGGTGACAGCTAGACTGGGGGCTTCTGCTCATCCCCAGGAGAGTGCTCTATTGAGGGGGACTTGAGGGTGAGTGTTGCAGGCCAGCTGTGCAGGGACCCTGGCACAGCGTATGGCGCCCTTGCTTCCCTTCCAGGCTGTGTGTTCAGTGCAGCAGCTTCCCTCGGGCTCCAGGGACACAAGGAGGCCTCAAGGCTGTATTGACTCCCCCTGCTCCGCCTGACCTGAGCTTTGTGGGTGGCAAGTGAAACTTGGTAGCTCCATGTGTCAGGCCCTGGGCCAAGCCCCTAAGGGCCCAGAAGATGTCTGTCCCCCAAGATGTACATGCTTATGTCCATGGAGGAGGCTGTACTTAGAATGTTGAGGGAGAGATTCACGAAGAAGTTGCATGTCTCTAGTGTGTGACTCCACTAGTGTGAGACATGTCCAGAAGTGGCCAATCTGCAGAGGCAGATGCAGATGAGGAGGGTGCTGGGGGAGCGACTGCTTATGGGGTCCCGGAACTTTTCTGGAATTAGATAGTGCGAATGGTTGCACAACCTGATGGATACACCGAAAACTGCTGAATTAGTTAAAATAGTGAATTTGATGTCATGTGAATTTTACCTCAGTTCAGAACATTTTTTAAAAGACAAGTTGCCAGCCAGGTGCAGTGGCTCATGCCTGTAATCCGAGCACTTTGGGAGGCCCAGGCGGGGGGATCACCTGAGGTCAGGAGTTTGAGACCAGCTTGGCCAACATGGTGAAACCCCATCTCTACTACAAAAATTAGCCACACGTGGTGGCGGGCACCTATAATCCCAGCTACTTGGGAGGCTGAGGCAGGGAGAATTGCTGGAACCCAGGAGGTGGAGGTTGCAGTGAGCTGAGATCGCGCCACTGCACTCCAGCCTGGGCGACAGAGTGAGAGTCTGTCTCAAAAAAAAAGACAAGTTGCAGATGAGCTGAGCTTTGGGCAGAGCAAGCGGGATTCTGATGGGGGGTGGATGTTGCGCTCATCAGCAGGCAATAGTTAGTTGGTTGAGGGTTTTGATCACGGGGTAGCTACTGCCTGCCCCATTTTATCCAGCTCTGTAGTTGCTATAGAGTTGCTAGAACCTTGCCACATCACTTATCAGTTTTGTCACCTCAGAGGGCTTCTTCACTACTTGGGGTGTCTCCTGGGTGTGGGGCTCTCCTTCCTGTGGCCTCTGCTGACTGCCTGGCACTGGCACACATGCTCTGGTGAGGGGAGGACCAGCGGTTTTTCCCGTTTGTTTTCTGCTTCCTCGTTTAACCCTCCTCGTCTTGTAAGATGAATGTTCTTGTCTCTGTTCACTATGCAGATGAGGACTTTGAGGCTCAGAGACGCCACTAACTTGCCTGGTCCAAGCCTTTTGGGCCTCTCAGGCTGCAGCCAGCAATGCTGCAGTGAAGTTTGCCTGGGAGGCTGACCCTAGGAGTCTGCAGGCGTGTTAGGACCCCCGATCTAGAAGACAGCAGAGATGTAGGCCAGGGAGGACCAATACCGAGCATCTGAGGGCAGGCACACCTCAGACTGACCAGAATACAAATGAATTCGAGTCACTTACAAACAAAGTGGCATAAGGCCAGGCACAGTGGCCCATGCCTATAATCCCAGCACGTTGGGAGGCCGAGGTGGGAGGATTGCTTGAGGCCAACGATTTGAGACCAGCCTGGGCAACATAGCAAGACCTTGTCTCTACAAAAATAAAAATTCAAAAAAGTGGCATTTAACACATACTTTTTTTCTTTTTTTTGAGACAGAGTTTTGCTCTGTCCCCCAGGCTGGAGTGCAATGGCGTGATCTCGGCTCACTGCAACCTCCACCTCCCAGGTTCAAGTGCTTCTCCTGCCTTAGCCTCCCAAGTAGCTGGGATTACAGGCGTGTGCCACCACACTGGGCTAATTTTTGTATTTTTATTAGAGACGGGGTTTCACCATGTTGGCCAAGCTGGTCTGGAGCTCCTGACCTCAGGTGATCCACCCACCTTGGCCTCCCAAAGTGCTGGGATTACAGGCATGAGCCACTGTGCCTGGCCAACACATACTTTTAAGTGAAGCTGATGTGTTTGGTGTTATTTTCTTGCAGAAAGTGAGGGGCATTAGTGTAAAGGATTTTGGAAGTGTTTAAAGAAACAAAAGGGAGTGTTGAGACGCCATCCACCCCTGAGAGAAGCTGCGTGGTATTATGGCGGGGGTGGGGCACCAGGATGGGCGGCCCCACTTCTGGCCTCTGACTTCCTGAGCCTCAGGCCCATGTGGGCCCAGGCAGGGCCCGGCAGGCCGGGCTGCCCAGCTCCCCTCCACTGTCCCCTCTGCCACCAGATGCCATCCGGCAGAGCAACCAGATGCTGCGGGAGCGCTGCGAGGAGCTTCTGCATTTCCAAGCCAGCCAGAGGGAGGAGAAGGAGTTTCTCATGTGCAAGTTCCAGGAGGCCAGGAAACTGGTGGAGAGACTCAGCCTGGAGAAGCTCGACCTGAAGAGGCAGAAGGAGCAGGCTCTGCGGGAGGTGGAGCACCTGAAGAGATGCCAGCAGGTAGTCGGGGCAGGGCCAGGTTCTGAAAACCCGCGGTGACGCCAGTGTTCCACAAGGGAACCCGTGGTCGGGGGTCCCCCAAAGCGCCCTGGGGCTCAGTGCTGTGCCGGGAGGGCTCGGAACTCAGAAAAGCCGTCACACTCCCAGTTCCGGTTTATTACAAGGAAAGGACACAGGTTACGGTGAGCGAAGGCTCAGGGCGCACAGGGCGGGCTCCAGGAGAGACCAGGCGTGAGCTTCAGCGGCTCCTCGCCCAGGGGAGTTGTGCAGACGGCACCTGTTTCTTTCGGCAACAGTGTGGGACAGCGAGCACGGAGTCCCAACCGGGAAGCTCACCCCAGCCGTGGCGGCCGGGGTTTGCACGGGGGGTGGGCCGCGTAGGCACAGAGCGCCTGCGTGGCCAACTTTGGTCACTCGGCTGTAGCCACCAGAGGTCCAGCTGTGTGGCCCAAGGCTCCCCCCATAAATCGTGTCATTAGCACAGACCGCCTGGTTTCAGGGTCTTTGTGTGTGGGCTTGGCTGATCGCAGGATCCTGGCGATGGTAGTCAGGAAGGGGCTGTGCTCCCTTTGAGGGGCAAGGTGGAGAGAAGTGCCGGAGAGGAGACTTGCTGGCGGGTACCTGGCACTTGCCACAGCCAGGCTCCACTCCCCTGGGGAAAGGCGTGGATGGTGGGCTGTGCACGCCGCTCCACTCAGGGCTTAGAGCACCTGGCTTAAGGCGTTGATTTCCTGTGTGGGAAGTGGATGAGTTATCTACAGCTGCCGTGACCAAGCACCACAGACTGCGGGGCCGAAGCCACGGAAACGCGTGGCCTCCCGCTTCTGGAGGCCTGGAGGCTGAGCTAGCGGTGGTGCCGGCAGGGTGGGCTCCCCGCCAGGGCCGTGAGGGAGCTGCCTTCCAGGCCTCTCCACGGCGCCGGGGGCCGCCGGCTGCACCTCTCCAGCCTCCATCTCCGTCATCCTGTGGCCTTGTCCCCGCGGGCCTCTGTGCCTGTCCTCCTCTTTTGACAAGAACACCGGAGATACACAAAGGTACACAAAAGCGGGCCTTTGTTCAAGCTGGCAAAAGAGATTTTCTTCAGAAACCCCTGCTTGCGGGGGAGAGAGCTGAGCTCCGTTCCCGCCCCAGCAGAGGCGGCCTGGCCTTGCGAAGGGAGAAGGAGGGAGTCGGGAGGGGGCGAGTGCAGGCTCAGGTGAAAGATGACGGGGCAGCCAGCGTCCTTGCCACGAGGCCAGCCGTGGGTGGGAGCTGCCGGTGCTTACCAAGGTTGGGATGCTTCCGTCCCCGTGGAGAGTGGGAGACTGGGCCCCGCGCCTCCTGAGGTTTCCGTTTCCAAGGAGTGGCTGCGGGGCCCTCGGGAAAGCCCCTGGGTTGTGGGTGCTACACAGATGTCTCAAAGGGACAGGGTAAGCCCTTTGTAGTAAATGCTGTAAGAAAGGGAGGTCAGGTGTTGGCCGGAACAGACAGTAAATGCTCTGGGCAGCCCTGAGCGTTTCCAGACGGGAACTCACTCAAAAGGGGGCTGGGGCGTCCCGGGGGCGCGGCCTTAGGCTCCCAGAGGCCCCGTGAGGTGGTGGCCGGGTGTCTTCGGGCAGGGGTTTGAGTGCAGTGTGCCTGCCGAGAGGTTCTGCAGTTCCCAGTGTTTAACGAAATTCAGTGTCCACTCTTGATTTGCACAAACTCTCCCATCCTGGCGGCCCCGGGTGCGGACTGGGGCCTGTGTTTACTTTGCCCTATTCGTGTCTGGCCTCCTTTTGTCCCAAGTCTCAGAGAGACGGAGAGAGATCCCCTGCTGGGGCTGTAGCTGCAAGGCCACCGGGTTCAGCCCTCAAGGCCTGCTTGCCGGGGCAGTGACTAAGCCGTTGACAACCTCAAGGCAGCTTTGTGCTCCTTCGTCTGTTTGGGGATCTCTTTTTGCCCCATCTGTGTGTCACCCTGTGGCAGAGGGTTAAGGTGGGCAGCTGGGGAGGGTTGGGTGGCCCTTGGGCTCATGAGGCCCTAGGGCACCCAGGTTTGGGGGTGCCGAGGGCAGGAAAAAAGGCCTCATGGCGCGCAGGCCTCAGCCGCTTGCGGGTTGCCCCAGGCTTGCGGATGGCAGGAGTGGGCCGCTGGGGAGAAAGCAGTGCTGACAGGAAGTGGCTTTTTATCCTGCAGCAGATGGCTGAGGACAAGGCCTCTGTGAAAGCCCAGGTGACGTCCTTGCTCGGGGAGCTGCAGGAGAGCCAGAGTCGCTTGGAGGCTGCCACTAAGGAATGCCAGGCTCTGGAGGGTCGGTGAGTCGGGGGAGCCGGCTCCGGAGACCGCTTCCAGGGTTTCCAAAAGCAATGAGGTGGGTTTAGGGGCCTCCAGGGTGCTCCTTGATGAGGATAGACCGGGGCAGGCTGCGTAAACACGTCGGGGCAGACGTCGGGAGAGGTCTGGGCCAGGCATCCGGGACCTGGGTCCCAGCCGGCTCTCCGCACTCTGTGACCCTTTGATGGAGTTTGGATTATTTCCTTAGGAGGCATTTTGGGGGCCCCGAGCCCACACCCACAGTGTCTAGTTCTCTGGAAGGACTTCTGGGACCGGCGCACAGTCGCCCTCGTGGCTGAGGTTGATGACAGGGAAAAAGGCACAGGGCAGGAGCCGCCAGGGCAGGAGCCGTGGGGGGAGTTGGAGAAGCCCTGTCCCAGCCTCCCGCCGCCCTGCGAGCGGCACAGTGAGAAGCGCCTCCCACACGGGCCATGTTCCTGCCCAGGGATGCCCGCTAGAGACTCAGCGCCCTGGGTGTTTACTGGGGGCAGGTCCTGTCAGCGCCCTCTGCCAGGCAGGTACCTAAATCCCCGACTCCCAGCAGCAGAGCGGGTGCTCACGTCAACCACGTTCTTCCTACAAATGGCCTAGGTGCAGGGACCGCCCTGACCACTAGAGAAAGTGTCACTGTGGCAAGGGAACTTCACCAGCCAAGGGCCAACCTTGCCAGCCGGTGGCCTCAGGCCTGCTGGTTACTCTCTTTTGCAAAGGGGTCTTGGTTCTTGTGAGTGGGACCATTGGGTCAAAGGGCAGGGAGGTTTCTGTGGTTCTCATTCGGTCCTGCTTCTGCCCTCCAGACAGATGGATCAGCTGCCAGGGGGGCCCCAGCCATCCCAGCACAGTAGGCGGTCAAGGTGCACTTGGGGCAGCCAGCAGGGCAGAGGGGAGGGGAGCTCGACCGAGGCTCTGATGGGCAGAGGGAACCCGTGCAGGGTGTGGGGGCAGTATGCAGGCAGGCGCGGAGGGGAGAGCCAAGCAGCCAGGCCTGCCAGGCAGAGTTGGGGTGACTGGAGAAGGGCCGTGTCTGCCTGTGGCCAGAGGCCACCCAGGACCTGGACAGATGCACCCACCATTGTCCCTGCAGTGAGGCTGTGGAAGGTCTTGGTGTGGTGGGATGAGGCCAGACCCTGGAAACTGGAGGTTAAGGGAGCTGTAGGGGGGCAGGTGTGGGAACTGAGCATCCGAGCAGGTCGTCTGGGACTCCAGCAGAGCTCTGGGCAGCAGCAGGGATGGGGCCGAGGCCCGGTCTGCATTGAGCTCAGTGCTTGCACGCCCAGGTGGGCAGTCTCTCATTTTTGGAACAGCAGTCTCTCCTGACCCCCTCCACTGAGACTGCTTTTGCTGGGGCCCCCAGCAGCCCCCCACGTGGAACTCCACGGGCAGTTCCGAGGGCTCCTCTCACCTGGCCCCAGCACTGCGGGATGCAGGCGACCCCATCCTTTTCTCGGACCACCCCCTTCCCCTGGCTTCCAGGTCTCCTTGCCATCTGTACTTGGTCACCTGCTGGGCCCCTGCATTGAAGCAAACACGTCTTAAGCAAAGCTCCTCACCTGCTGCTCCCACCTGGCCCCCTGCAGTTGTCCTCGTGTCTGTTGACGGTGCCTCCACCCTGCCGCCTGGCATCAGCTCGCAGTCACAGGGTGTTCAGAGCCGACCCCCACCCCCCGCCCACGCCCTGCGCATAGCCCCTCCCGTCCCCCCGTTCGTCCTCCCTGAGTCTGCTCTTTCCCCGTGCCAGGGCCCGGGCGGCCAGCGAGCAGGCGCGGCAGCTGGAGAGTGAGCGCGAGGCGCTGCAGCAGCAGCACAGCGTGCAGGTGGACCAGCTGCGCATGCAGGGCCAGAGCGTGGAGGCCGCGCTCCGCATGGAGCGCCAGGCCGCCTCGGAGGAGAAGTGAGTCAGCGGGGGCGGGGCCGCACTGCAGGGTCTGTGGTTCTACACTTGATCTTAGCCGAAAGGCTGAGAAGTGTCGGGTCCATGGTTCTTTCTGCCTTCTGAGGACTCCTTCAGATTCTGCCTGTGGCTGTGGGCCCATTCTATCCCTTAGCCTTGCTAACGGTAGAGGCGACCATGATGACACCCGGTTTGTCTTTGATACAGTCATGCCATCTGCTCTCCAGACCACGTTTCACTGCGTGTCCACACGTGGCCTTTTTTGTAGTTTTTTTTTCCTAGCCACTAGGTCATCAGGGGACTTGTCCTTTAAAACCCCTTCTAGGCCAGGTGCTGTGGCTCACGCCTGTAATCCCAACACTTTGGGAGGCCAAAGTGGGTAGATGGCTTAAGCCCGGGAGTTCCAAGACCAGCCTGGGCAACAGAAAGACAACAAAAATACCCCCAAACCCCCCCTTCTACCAGCATCCAATCTGGGACCTCAGGTTCCTGTGCTTGGCGTGCCTTTTCAGTCTCCTTTAATCTAGAACAGTTCCCCTGCCTTTCTGAGCTGTTTGTGAAGTTCACAGTTTTGAACAGTGCAGGGTAGTTCCATTGTATTATTACTATTATTTTCAAGACAGGGTCTTGCTCTACCGTCCGGGCTGGAGTGCAGTGGCATAATCTCGGCTTACTGTACCTTCCGCCTCTTGGTCTCAAGCGATCCTCCCAGGTAGCTGGGACTATAGGCGCAGGCCAGCACACCTGGCTAATTTTTGCGTTTTTGGTAGAGGTGGCGTTTTCCCATGTTGCCCGGGCTGGTCTTGAACTCCTGAGCTCAAGCGATCCTCCTGCCTTGGCTTCTCAAAGTGTTGGGATTATGGGCGTGAGCCACTGCGTCTGGCCGCGATTTTATTATAAACATTAAAAATACTAGCTTTTAGGAAAACGATATTAACTGCCTGGTGACCAGCCCACCAAAGCCTGCTTTAGAGTTGACGGCCTCAGGAGTCCTCACACAGCCTTGGAAGACCCCGTTCCAGGCCTGTGATGCGAGGGAGGGAAGGAAGGGGGTAGAGTTGGAAGCAGGCAGCACCGTGGCTGGACTGGCATGAGGTGGTTTCTCCAGCAAAAGCTCCCTTTCCTCAGGAGGAAGCTGGCCCAGTTGCAGGTGGCCTATCACCAGCTCTTCCAAGAATACGACAACCACATCAAGAGCAGCGTGGTGGGCAGTGAGCGGAAGCGAGTGAGTGCGGCCACTGGGGCTCTAGGGCTGGCCTTGCCTCTTCCTCTCCCCGTGGCCCTGAACCTTGAGAATGGGTAGACCTGCCTTAGACTTGGCTTAGACCTGTGTCAGGCTGCAGCTGCGACAGCTCAGGGAAGCTGTGGGGAGATGGCAACCCCAGGATGTTGCTGTCAGGAGTGTCAGCAGGCCATCTTAATGGGGGGCTGGGCCAGAGCCTTGGGGTGCTCCCTCTGTGGGGCTGGGGACATCTTGTCTCCATGGACATTCCCTCTTGCCAGCCATCGCCATCTGGCACCTGGCTCAGCTTCCCCCAAGCCAAGGTAAGCCCGACAGCATTTCCACCCCAGTGTTGGCTGGGAGCCTTTTCCTAGTTTGTCCTCATCAGACCTAACCTGGGTGCAGTTTGCTAGTGATCACATTTTAGCAGGACACCGTCCATCGTAAGTGTACGCAGAGGAGATTTATAAGGACAAAGCCTGAAGCCAGGTCACATGGGGAAGAGTTAGCTACAAAACTGGCCACTTAATCTCTGGAGGGGGGCGTTGGTGGGGTGTGTCTGTGTGTGTCTCAGGGGGCTGGAGATGCCTGCGTGGGAGGAGTGCACCTCTGACCAGGTGGCAGAGTGGAAGGACTGAGGGCTCTCAGCTGAGCTGTGCACATGGCGGGCACGGGACCGGCTCGCTGTGAGTGGGTGTGGCCTGTGTCCTGTGAAGGGTGGGAGGAGGGCTGTGGAGCTGGGGATTCTGGGAAGGGAATGTCGGCCCAGCTGGGAGGTTGTACCAGATGACCTCAGCGGCCTCTTCAGTCCTGAAAAAAACCTCAGCGTCTCCTCTGTCGTTTTGGGCCGTGACAGGACGCAGCCATCTCCCTGTGCACGCTGAGATCCTGCAATGGGCCCTCAAATCAGGGGCTGGCATCACCCAGCCTGGTCAGCCAGGGCCACTCTTTCATCCTTCTCAGTTCTTCTCAGCCAGCCTCGCCCTGGGCTGACGAGGCTCCGTCAGCTCCCCTTGCCCGTCCTTAGGGAATGCAGCTGGAAGATCTCAAACAGCAGCTCCAGCAGGCCGAGGAGGCCCTGGTGGCCAAACAGGAGGTGATCGATAAGCTGAAGGAGGAGGCCGAGCAGCACAAGATTGTGATGGAGACCGTTCCGGTGCTGAAGGCCCAGGTGAGGGCCCTCCTCTCTGACCCACCCTGGCACTGGGACCTGGAGTGTCTCTTTGGCGTCTTTTTTTTTTTTTTTTTTTTTTGCTTTTGCTTTTTGAGATTGAGTTTTGCTCTTGTTGCCCAGGCTGGAGTGCCACTAGTGGCACGATCTTGGCTCACTGCAACCTCTGCCTCCCGGGTTCAAACAATTCTCTTGCCTCAGCCTCCTGAGTAGCTGGGATTACAGGCGCCTGCCACCATGCCCGTCTAATTTTTGTATTTTTAGTAGAGACAGGGTTTCACCATGTTGGCCCAGCTGGTCTCGAACTTCTGGCCTCAGGTGATCTGCCCACCTCCGTCTCTCAAAGTTCTGGGATTACAGGCGTGAGCCACCGCACCCGGCCTCTTTGGCATCATTTTGTAGTGGCCTTTCGTAAGCTTCTGAGCCACTTGTGCTGCTCCTTAGACCTCTCGGTGAGCTTGGCATTACTCGCCGTTTCCTCTGTTACGAGGAAACATTACTGGTATCTGTTTCCTCTGCGCCGCTGGGGGCTCTGGCAGGACAGCAGTGGGTTCTGCTTTGTTCCTGTGGTGCCTGGCACAGTGCCTGGTGGGTGGCTGGCTTGTGGCGGGCACATCCCTTTCTGTTGGATTTGCCAGGCGGATATCTACAAGGCGGACTTCCAGGCTGAGAGGCAGGCCCGGGAGAAGCTGGCTGAGAAGAAGGAGCTCCTGCAGGAGCAGCTGGAGCAGCTGCAGAGGGAGTACAGCAAACTGAAGGCCAGCTGTCAGGAGTCGGCCAGGTGGGCCTCTGAGAGCGTGCCCGTGTGAGCAGTGGGTGCGACACTGGGGGGTCGCCAGTGGTGACCACAGGAGACGGATGGCTCCTGGTGTTCTGGGTTAGGGCTCACTGTGGTCCCTCTCCTCTCACCTGAGCTTCCAAGAGCTGCTTTGACACTAGTCCAGCCAAGGAGCTTTACAGAAATGCGTGCCTTGACTGGACGGTTTCTGTTTTCAAAGGATCGAGGACATGAGGAAGCGGCATGTCGAGGTCTCCCAGGCCCCCTTGCCCCCCGCCCCTGGTGAGTGAGCGAGAACTGGGCCTGCGGGAGGAGGTGGGTGGGGAGGGCAGGTGCTGCGCCGCGGGAGGTCACAGTTCGACCTTCCTGTTGCTCTCTGGAGACTTGACGGCGGGAGCTCGTGTAGGCCACCCCATCGGTAGCCCACCCCCTTCCCCGAGGCTAAGGGAGGCATGCCGTGGTAGCGGCGGCTCCTGGTCTTACATGAGTGGCCTGTGAGACCAGGCCTGCCATTGACAGTCCTGCCAAGTCTCCATCCCCCTCCATCCTCCCCTTCCCTCTGACTCTTCTCTTTTCCCAGCCTACCTCTCCTCTCCCCTGGCCCTGCCCAGCCAGAGGAGGAGCCCCCCCGAGGAGCCACCTGACTTCTGCTGTCCCAAGTGCCAGTATCAGGCCCCTGATATGGACACCCTGCAGATACATGTCATGGAGTGCATTGAGTAGGGCCGGCCAGTGCAAGGCCACTGCCTGCCGAGGACGTGCCCGGGACCGTGCAGTCTGCGCTTTCCTCTCCCGCCTGCCTAGCCCAGGATGAAGGGCTGGGTGGCCACAACTGGGATGCCACCTGGAGCCCCACCCAGGAGCTGGGCGCGGCGCCTTACGCTTCAGCTGTTGATCCGCTCGTCCCCTCTTTTGGGGTAGATGCGGCCCCGATCAGGCCTGACTCGCTGCTCTTTTTGTTCCCTTCTGTCTGCTCGAACCACTTGCCTCGGGCTAATCCCTCCCTCTTCCTCCACCCGGCACTGGGGAAGTCAAGAATGGGGCCTGGGGCTCTCAGGGAGAACTGCTTCCCCTGGCAGAGCTGGGTGGCAGCTCTTCCTCCCACCGGACACCGACCCGCCCACCGCTGTGCCCTGGGAGTGCTGCCCTCTTACCATGCACACGGGTGCTCTCCTTTTGGGCTGCATGCTATTCCATTTTGCAGCCAGACCGATGTGTATTTAACCAGTCACTATTGATGGACATTTGGGTTGTTTCCCATCTTTTTGTTACCATAAATAATGGCATAGTAAAAATCCTTGTGCATTAGTCGTGCGTTATCTTTGGCATAGACTCTGAGAAGTGACACCACTGAGCATGGGCGATGGGGTAGATGGTACCTGAGCCCCTTCCTCCTTGGAGCTTGGTTTCCCATCTCTCCCCACCCCCTATTTCCCTAGCCTTGCCAAGGAGGAGGTGGGAAAGCCCGTTTGGGTTTTTGTCATTCGCTAGGCCATGCAGTTCTCTGTTAAGAGTGAGCTTAAACATCTTTCCTGAGGCTTTAAGGACCTTTTTTAGTTCTGCTTCTGAATGGGCTGCTCATATCATATATATATATGTACATGTATAGGTGTGTATATGTATATGTATGTGTGTGTGTGTGTGTGTGTGTATGTGTGTATATATATATATTTTTTTTTTTTTTTTTTTTTGAGACAGAGTTTTGCTCTTCTCGCCCAGACTGGAGTGCAGTGGCGTGATCTCAGCTCACTGCAACCTCTGCCTCCTGGGTTCAAGCGATTCTCCTGCCTCAGCCTCCCTAGTAGCTGGGACTACAGGCGCCTGCCACCACGCTCGGCTAATTTTTGTATTTTTAGTAGAGATGGGGTTTCACCATGTTGGCCAGGCTGGTCTCGAACTCCTGACCTCACGTGATCCACCTGCCTTGGCCTCCCAAAGTGCTGGGATTACAGGTGTGAGCCACTGTACCTGGCCAATTTTTGTATTTTTAGTAGAGATGGGGGTTTCACCACTTTGGCCAGGCTGGTCTCAAACTCCTGACCTCAGGTGATCTGCCTGCCTCAGCCTCCCAAAGTGCTAGGATTACAGGTGTGAGCCACTGCGCCCCGCTGGGCTGCTCATATCTTTTATCCGTTTTTCTACTGGGTTATCTTTTGTTGCTCAGCTTTTAGAAACTCTTTGTCCATGAGCAGGATTAGGTTTGTGGCTGTGATAGAAATTGCAGATATCTTTTCCTGCTTTGACCTCGCTACTAGTGTTTCTTTGTTTTTTGTTTTGAGATAAGGTCTCTGTCACCCGGGTGGGAGTGTAGTGGCACAATCAGAGCTCACTGCAGCCTTGACCTCCTGAGTTCCAGCAGTCCTCCTGCCTCGGCCTTGCGAGTAGCTGGGATCACAGGCGTGCGCCACCACACCCTGCTAAACTACTGGTGCTTCTCAGCCTCGAAGTTTTTTTTTCTTTATGTAGTCACATTTATCCATTTTTTCCCCCTTTTACTGCTTTGAGTTTGGAGTCGTCATGACCACCTTGTGGTCTGTGGGAAGGATGCTTCACACATGAGCACTTTTCTTTTTCTACCACCGAAGCGTGCTCTTGTCTTCACCAAGAGTGTTGTTGCCCAGTGTGACTGGTGGTGGCTGTTTCATCATATTCCAGAAGTTTGTGATGCCATTTCCCACACTGGCCCCAATTAGGAAGAACAGACGACTCTACTTGTTTTGCAAGATTCTGGAAATTTCCTGGGGTGTCAGAGCCCTGGGCATTAACCCTGCAATTGTAGCAAAGGAAACAAAGTTGGAAGTTGACTCCCCAGCACCCGGGCCTTCCTTCCTGCCCTCCTCCAAGCTGCCCTGGTTGGGAACGGGATATCGTGAATCCACCCTGAGGCTTCCGCACAGGGCTTCCTGCTATTTGACAGTGTGAGGCTGGCTAGAATTGGGATATGAGGCCTTCTAAAAATTAACCTGGCCTGAGGGCTTTCTCAGCATCTGGGGGCGGGGTGTGGGGGCGGGGAGTGACCTTTCCCCTTCTTCAAGCCAGGTGCCCATCAGATTCTACTTGGGAAAATGTGAAAGGCACAGACAGCTTCTCTGCTCACGGGTGCTGCACTTAAATCCTAATCTTGCAATTTTTCTACAAGAGCACTTTACATTTTTTTTTGGAGGGAGGGTGTATGAGTAGACGGTGGCTGCTGTAACAAAGTACTGCACACTTGGGGCTTAAAACAACAGAAACTCCTTCACAGTGTTGGAAGCCACAGTCTGCAATCAAGTTGTCAGCAAGGCTGGTTTCTTTTTTCTTTCTCTTTCTTTCTTTCTTTCTTTCTTTCTCTTTCTTTCTCTTTCTCTTTTCCTTTCTTCCTCTTTCTCTTTCTCTCTTTCTTTCTTGTTGGATACAGTCTTGCTCTGGCACCCAGGCTGGAGTGCAGTGGCGCCATCTCAGTTCACTGCAACTTCCGCCTCCAGGGTTCAAGCAATTCTTGTGCCTCAGCCTCCCGAGTATCTGGGATTACAAGTGCCCGCCACTACGTCCGGCAAGGCTGGCTTCCTCTGCAGGTGCCAAGAGAATCGTTTACAGGCCTCTGTCTTAGCCTCTGCTGGTTGCTTATAGAGCCATCACCCTAGTCTCTGCCTCTGTCATCACACAGTCTCTTCCTCTTCGTCTGTGTCTTCCCTTTTGTCTCATAAAGGACACCAGTCATTGGATGTAGGGCCCACCTGGATAATCCAGAATGATCTCCTCATCTCGGCATTCATTACATCTGCAAAGACCCTTTTCCCAAAGAAGGTCACACCCATAAGATATGCACGTATCTCTTCAGGGCCATCACACAACCCAGTATGGGGACATATTCCAGTGCACACAGATGAGGGCAAATGCAGCAGCAGTGCCTGGGAGCTGGAAAAACACCCCTGCTTGGGCCCCCTGGACCAACTGAGTCAGAATCTTGGTCGAGACCCACCGCCCTGCCCGGAGGTGGGGCTGCCTCCTCCCTCCTCCGGTAGCACAGTGTAGGGTTGACCGTACACCAGACACCAAGGATTTAAAACCATACCATTTGCGCAGAAGTACGGCATTCCAGGGTTTTCCTTTTCGGCTTTACTTAGGTTGAGCTTCCAGAACAACTGGTCGGATTACTCTTGGGAGGGAACCAGCCTGCCTGCCCTATTGGCTGCGGCCCCTTGATCCACAAACGAAGCCCACCCCTGCCGGAGCTTGTGGCGTTCTCTGGTGTTCATGCGCGCTCCCCCTCCTGCCGACCAATGCACAAGAACAGTGCGGGCGACCAGTAAGCACAGTGAGAAAGCATTTCACCCTCATCAGTAACTAAAACAACACCAAGTCTGACAGCAAGCAAAAAGTGATCTGAAAATGGCAACCGATGAAGCCCTAGGTGAGCGCTCTGCTGGCAAGGTGCAGGACAGCGGCCCTTGCAATGCTGCCCTTTCCGAGGGGGCCATTTGCTGGGATGGAGCAAGCCCGTAGGCAGCGTCCTCAGCCCTGGTGCGTAACCCTAAGAGAGAGTCGGGCACTCAACGATGACTCTGGCATTGGGAAGGTGCTTCACTTCATCATTTGTAGCTGCCAAAGGTCGGGGTGAGATAAGAGGCTGCGTATGTAACGATGTGGCCCGGCACAGCTGGCATTTTGAACATCTCCTCACACGCAACATGCCTTGTAGCATGTTGGTGTGAACAGGCCAGGTGACAAACTTATGGATAAAGCGTGACCCCAATAGAGAGGTAAAAGCTCTGAGTGCATACCCTGCTAACCTTTGGACGGACGTGAGTAGCTGGGTGGCCAGTAATGAGAAGTTTTCCTTACATGTTAATACATTTCCTAAATGCCTATCATTTGCACGCATTCCTTTGATACACAGAGAATACGTCTTCCCACACAGTCGCTCGGGTGGTAACGCAGCTTGGTTTTCTTCTGTGCCAGTGGCAGGGAAGAGCCCGCTGTTGACACAGCCTCTCAGCAAGGCACGGGGCAGGGGCTGACTGTGTCTCCTGGGGCTGTCGTGACCAAGCACCACAGACTGCGGGGCCGAAGCCACGGAAACGCGTGGCCTCCCGCTTCTGGAGGCCTGGAGGCTGAGCTAGCGGTGGTGCCGGCAGGGTGGGCTCCCCGCCAGGGCCGTGAGGGAGCTGCCTTCCAGGCCTCTCCACGGCGCCGGGGGCCGCCGGCTGCACCTCTCCAGCCTCCATCTCCGTCATCCTGTGGCCTTGTCCCCGCGGGCCTCTGTGCCTGTCCTCCTCTTTTGACAAGAACACCGGAGATACACAAAGGTACACAAAAGCGGGCCTTTGTTCAAGCTGGCAAAAGAGATTTTCTTCAGAAACCCCTGCTTGCGGGGGAGAGAGCTGAGCTCCGTTCCCGCCCCAGCAGAGGCGGCCTGGCCTTGCGAAGGGAGAAGGAGGGAGTCGGGAGGGGGCGAGTGCAGGCTCAGGTGAAAGATGACGGGGCAGCCAGCGTCCTTGCCACGAGGCCAGCCGTGGGTGGGAGCTGCCGGTGCTTACCAAGGTTGGGATGCTTCCGTCCCCGTGGAGAGTGGGAGACTGGGCCCCGCGCCTCCTGAGGTTTCCGTTTCCAAGGAGTGGCTGCGGGGCCCTCGGGAAAGCCCCTGGGTTGTGGGTGCTACACAGATGTCTCAAAGGGACAGGGTAAGCCCTTTGTAGTAAATGCTGTAAGAAAGGGAGGTCAGGTGTTGGCCGGAACAGACAGTAAATGCTCTGGGCAGCCCTGAGCGTTTCCAGACGGGAACTCACTCAAAAGGGGGCTGGGGCGTCCCGGGGGCGCGGCCTTAGGCTCCCAGAGGCCCCGTGAGGTGGTGGCCGGGTGTCTTCGGGCAGGGGTTTGAGTGCAGTGTGCCTGCCGAGAGGTTCTGCAGTTCCTAGCACCATCATTTTCTCCTCCTCAGACCCCTTGGTTCTCCTTCCACGTCCTGGCAGCTGCTTCGCAGGCTCCTTGCTGGTTCCTGTGTCTCCGAGCTGACTCCCGAATTCCCTTCCTCTCCTTGCTCAGACACTCCCCCTTTGTGACCTCGTCCATCTTCAAGGCCTTGATGCTGATGACAGATTTCTGTCTTCCAGTCCTGATCTGTTCCTTCACGAAAATGAGCCCAGTAGCCCGTCCAAGCCAGAAATGGACTTTTAGCCCCCACCCCCTGCCAACTCTGCCCTTTCCCTCATCCCCAGTTGCTTAAGCCAAAACGGATTCCTCTTCCTCTCGTGATCCAAACTCCTGAGTCCCTTCACCTTTTGCCTACACTATCACAGTGACCTCCTTGCTGCTTTCACACTGGAGAGCGTGGGCTCCCTGTGATCTACTCGCCACATGGCAGCCAGTGTCATCTGGTAAACCTTTGCTGAAACCCTGCCATGCCCTTCAGTTGCCCTGGAAACCTGAACTCATCCTCAGCCTGGCTCGCAGAGCCCTCATGCCACTGGGACGTCACGTTATGTCCCTCTCCTGCTGGCCCGCTGCACCCAGCCGCACCACATGCCGGCCGCACCGCACACACGCTGGCCTTTTGGCCCTTCCTCGAACACACGGCGCTTGTCCTTGTTGTCCCCTCATCTTTGCATGGCCGATTTCTTTTTCTCATTCAGCTCTAAGTTTAAACTTTCAACAGTTCTAAGCGTATCACCTTCTTCATCTTAAAGTCCTCATCCTAAATCACACTGCGCTGTTTTAACTCCCGGCTTGGCAGTCCAAACGGCCTCATTTATTCTGCTTTGTTTTCTCTCTCCTTCCACCAGAGGGAGAGCAGAGGCCTCCTCCAGCTCAGTCAGGCACCATCCCCCGGAACAGCAGTCTCCAACCTTTTTGGCACCAGGGACTGGTTTTGTGGAAGACGAGTTTTCCACAGACGGGGATGGGGCGTGGGATGACGTTTCGGGGATGAAACTCTTCCACTTCAGATCATCGGGCATTAGTCAGATGCTCCTAAGGAGCACACAACCTAGATCCCTCGCACACACAGTTCACGATAGGGTTTGCGCTCCTGTGAGAGTCTGAGGCCGCTGGCTGATGTGACAGGAGGCAGAGCTCAGGCGGTCATGAGAGCAATGGGGAGCAGCTGTACACACAGATGAAGCTTCGCTCGCGTGCCCACCACTCGCCGCCTGCTCTGTGGCTCAGTTCTTAACAGGCCACAAACCAGTATCGGTCCGTGGCCGGGGGGTTGGGGACCCCTGCCCTAGAACGATGGTCGGCACAGCTACACTCGGTGCACATTTCTTGGTGGCCTGAGCTTGTCTTGAGCTCCATCAGGATTTCTCTGTCAATATTTTTGTAGACCATACCCTGTCACCATAAATGGTGCTTGGTAGAAATGGCTGTATGCATGTGATAGGGATAACACAGAAAACCCATGGTAGAGAGCATGGCGACTAACTTGGAGGGACTTCTTTTTGTCTTTTTTTTTTTTTTTTTTTTTTTCGTTTTTGCAGAGATGCAGGTATTGTCATGTTGCCTGGGCTAGTCTCAAACTCCTGGGTTCAAGCAATCCTCCCACCTGTGCCTCCCTAAATGTTGGGATTACAGGCATGAGCCGCTGCCTCCCCCCAGCATGGGGGGACTTCTTATAAGCATTTTCATTTATTTATTTGGAATTCGGATGGATAGATCATGTTGGCCTGATAATGTATGTGCAAGAGCACAGACTCTGGGGTCTCATGGACAAGCCCCACTCTGCCCCTTGCTTAATGTCTCTGAGCCTCAGTTTCCTCATCTGTAAAAAGGGCAGAAATGCCATCCGTGTGCAGCAGAGTACCGACGAAAGGATGGATGCAATGCTCTTACGGCAGTGCCCCACCCAAGGCACAAGGAAAAACCACGAAAGCAATTCCAGTTTACACCACGTCCCAAACTGGATTTTCCATTCGACTATAATTCCTCCCAATAAGGGCTCAAAACGTTGTCTAAGGAAAGTCGATTGGTTGTTGCCCAGGGCTGGAGGAGTTGGGGGAAAACGGGGAGTGACTGCTGATGGAGACAGGGTTTCCTTTTGGGATGATGAGAATGTCCTGAAGCTGGTCATGCTGATGGTTGCACGTATCTATGAATATACTAAAAACCATCGAATTGTACACTTTAGACATGTGAATTGCATAGCATGTGAATTAAACCTCAAGTCGTTATTTTAAAAATGTTGTCTAAGACACCTGGGCGCCTCCTGTAAGCTCCCATGAAAATGCAAATGAAGACACAGAAGAAGATCAACATTGAACGTTTACATCCTCTCCTAAAGCTATGTTTGACAGGTGACCTTTTTTTATCCTTCCTTCCTTCCTTCCTTCCTTCCTCTTCCTTATTCCTTCCTTCCTTACTTCACTCCCTCTTCCTTATTCCTTCCTTCCTTCTTTCCCTCTTCCTTATTCCTTCCTTCCTTCTTTCCCTCTTCCTTATTCCTTCCTTCCTTCTTTCCCTCTTCCTTATTCCTTCCTTCCTTCTTTCCCTCTTCCTTATTCCTTTCTTCGTTCCTTCCTCCCTTCCTTCCTTCCCTCCTTCCTTTTTTCCTTATTCCTTCCTTTCCTCCCTTCCTCCTTCCCTCCCTCCCTTCCTTCCTTCCTTCCTTCTTCCTTATCCCTCCCTCCCTCCCTCTCTCCCTCCTTCCTTCCTTCCTTCCTTACGTTTTTTAACAGTAGAGACAGGGTCTCACTGTGTTGCCCAGACTGGACTCGAACTCCTGGAAATCAAGTGATCCTCCCACCTGGGCCTCCCCAAATGCTGGGATTACAGGCTTGAGAACTGGCAGGGAGAATGGGCGACTGACTTTGTGTTGTGAAGCAGAGTGACCCTACTCTGTCCTTTCCTCAGAGACCCAGGGTTGGTACCAACCAGGAGACTAGCAGCTGCTCTTCTACTCGGCCCAGGTTGCTTTCTCTATAGTCATTGAGAGGCAAACCCTCAAACAGAAAGTGTGTCAGCGGGGGGCAGGCAGCTGATGGATGTCATTGTACCCTTGGAGGAACAGAACTCAGCGGTCACAGGAAGCGGGGAGATCCAGGGATTCCATCGGTCGCGTTGGTTCCGAGTGTCGCAGGCCTGAGGGGAAGGGGTGAGATTTGCTTTCTCAGTCTAGGAGAGCCAAAGTCGACAAATGTGTGCTATAGCTGGAAATAAGTCTTCTCCCGCACCTAGCGGGCGGTGGTCAGGGTGGTCTGTCTGTCCATCCCCGAAAGCACTGCAAGACCTGCCATCTGTTTCTGGTGATGCTGGGTGGTATTATTGAGACAGATATTTCTGCTGAAAATAACTGCAAATGATAGATGAAACAGTTTGAGACTGTTCAAAACAGCTGAGAACCAACAAGAGAGCAAAACCTGAGAGGAAGTGGGAATCCAAGAAGAAGTACGCCACTGAAGCTGCTTATTTCCCGAGGACGCTGGCCGACCTGGGCAAACTTGGGTTTTGGTTCTGGAGGCCGTCCAGGCAAGGGAGACAGCAGGCAAGGCCCAAAGCCTTTGTGAAGTGTGGGGAGTTGCATAGCAGCCCCCGCTACATTAAGGAAACCCCACCCCAGCTCTGCAGATTGCGGGGAAGCAGGAGATGAAAGGAAAGGGAAAACACCCCTGTGCAAAGTTGTGGCCAAGGGCCAGGTTCTGTGCAGACTTGCAGTCTAGGTTTTCCTGGTGGGGCCGTTCAGTGGCCCTCGAGTCCTAAATTTGGTCTGAGGTGGTCCTGGGCCGACAGTACCCATATTAGTTTTCTAGGGCTGCCGTAAGAAATGGCCACAAACTGGGTGGCCAAAAACAACAGAAACGGATTCTCCCGTGGTTCTGGAAGCTACAAGTCTGGAATCCAGCTGTCAGCAGGGTTGGTTCCTACTGGAGGCTCTGTGGGAGAATCTGTTCCATGCCTCTCTCGTAGCTCCAGGTGGTTTCTGGCAATCCTTGGCACTCTCTGTCTCATAGAGACACCGCTCCAATCTCTGCCTCCTTCTTCGTGGGGTCATCTTCCCAGTGTGTCTGCCTCTCTCTCTTATGAGGACACTAGTCACATTTGATTAGCGCCCACCCCAATCTAGTATGACCTTAACTTGATTACATCGGCAAAGACCCTATTTCCAAATCAGGTCACATTCCCAGGCACCCAGGTGTTAGGACTTGAACATACCTTTTTGGGGGACACAATTCAACCCACAACGGTTACCCCAATGGATGTGTGGATTCGTGGGAGCCTGGGGTTGAGATGCAGTCTCCACAAAAGTTCCTGAGCGAGAGCATGTCCTTTGCAGGAGCGTGGTTGGAGCTGGAGGCCATTATCCTTAGCAAACTGACGCAGGAACAGACAACCAAATACCACATGTTCTCACTTATAAGTGGGAGCTAAATGATGAGAACACACGGATACATAGAGGGGAATGAAACACACTGGGGCCTTTTGCAGGGCGGAGGTTGGGAGGAGGGAGAGTATGAGGAAAAATAGCTCATGGGTACTAGGCTTAATACCTAGGTGATAAAATAATCTGTACGACAAACCCCCATGACACAAGTTTACTCATATAACAAACCTGCACGTGTACACCTGAGCTCTTAAAATAAAAAGAGCGATGTATTAATATAACAACTTTAGGAGCACTGGGGGAAAAAAAGTTCTTAATGACGCTGAGCAGTGCACATAAAAACTAAGCACACCCAGGGCAGGAAAGAGACCATGAGACTAAGAGTTCAGATGCTGGAGGCTGGGTGCAGTGACTCACACCTGTAATCCCAGCACTCTGGGAGGCCGAGGTGGGCAGATCACAAGGTCAGGAGTTCTAGACCAGCCTGGCCAATATGGTGAAACCCCGTCTCTACTAAAAATACAAAAATTAGCCGGGCGTGGTAGTGGGCGCCTGTACTCCCAGCTACTCGGGAGGCTGAGGCAGGAGAATCACTTGAACCCGGGAGGTGGAGGTTGCAGTGAGCCGAGATGGCACCATTGCACTCCAGCCTGGGCGACAGAGCGAGACTCAAAACAGATGCTGGAGCACCACACAGATGACAGAACAACTGAACTTTAAAAACTTAAAAAAAAAAAAAAAGAAAGGCTTGTGAATATCCGCAGGGAATAGGGAATATATATATCCAAAAAGTAAAAGCTGTCTAACTTTTTATTTATTTGTTTGTTTGTTTATTTATTTGAGACAGGGTCTCACTCTGTCACCCAGGCTGGAGTGTAGTGGCACGATCACAGCTCATTGCAGCCTCAACCTCCCGGGCTCAAGCGATCCTCCCGCCTCAGCCTATCAAGGAGCCGGGACTACAGGCGCGTGCCATCACGCCCGGCTAATTTTTTATTTTTTCGTGGAGATGGGGTTTCGCTATGTTGTCCAGGCTGCTCTCAAACTCCTGGGCTCAAGCCATCCTCCCACCTTGGCCTGCCAAAGTGCTGGGATTACAGGCGTGATGAACTCAATTTATTTTTCTCTTTCTAAAAAATACCCATTTGCTTTCTCTGTCCCCTGAAAAGCCTTCAAAGCAATGCTAATGCCATTGCAGCTGGCACCAAGACTATGGACTGAAGTGCTCCCTCTGGAGGTAAATCTGAGACATGACCACAGCGTTTGTCAGGAGGACACTGCTGCCAACCAATTTGAGTTGCCATTGGCTACGAATGGAGCATCAGAAGGAATAATGGCCCTTCCTGCCGGCTGCTCTGCTGGTCTTCCTTCCTGCCTCTCTTCCTCGGTCCTGTCCTTCTCCCCCTCTTCTTCCAAAAGCCCCTGGGATTGGGGGCCCACTCAAGGAAAGTGTGGAGGGCAGCTGGGGACCAGTGTGAAGCATGATCCTCCGCTGAGCGCAGCAGTGTCCTGCACAAGGAAGTTTTGTGGAGTAAGGAAGGGAGTCGGCGAGGGTGACTGTGTCCTGGGGAGGGGTCAGGGGTCCAAGAGAGGAACGTGTGCCAAGTTGGGTGGTGACCTGATGGGCTCAGATGATTGATTGGCTTTGCAGTAAATATATGAATGATGTAGAGACCTGGCTTTCTCACCGTTTGGAAAAGGAGTTGCAGATATGAAAGGAGAGAAGGCTTGAATGTGGATTCGATTTGGAGTTGTTGGTGTGAATTCATTGATCTAGTTTGGATGTTTGTCCCCACCCACATCTGATGTTAACTTGTAATCCCCAGGGCTGGAGGTGGGGCCTGGTAGGGGGTGTTTGGGTCATGGGGGTGGATCCCTCATGAATGGCTTGGTGCTGTCTTCGTGATAGTGAGTTCTCGAGAGATCTTGTCATTTTAAAGTGGGTGGCATTCCCCCCCCCCCACACACACACTCTCTCTCTCTCTCTCTCTCTCTCTCTCTCGCTTGCTCCTGCTTTCGCCATGAGATACACAAGCTCTTGCTTTGCCTCCCACCACAAGTAGAAGCTTCCCGAGGCCTCTCTAGAAGCTGGGCAGATGCCAGCACTAGGCGTCCTGCAGAGCCTGCAGAACCAAGAGCCCATTAAACCTCTTTTCTGTATAAATTACCCAGTCTCAGGTATTTCTTTATAGCGGTGCAAGAGTGGCCTGATACACTGATGGCTTTCAATATACAGATAGGTATAGAAATAAGCATAGCTGTAAAATAGGGCTGTGTGTATGGGTATTTCTCAGCTCCATCACTTAGAAGGCCTGGGACCATCTCAATAGCAGTGAGTTGACTTAGTGCCTGGGTCTCGATTTCTAAACAACCGTCTTGATTAAAAAGAACAGAGCTCACTAGAGAAATGACTGATTCCAGGGCTAGGGCAGAGAAAGTCCGAGATTAACTGGATCATCTTGTTGTCCCAGAAAAATAAGGAAGTGCTTAAAGAGCAACGGAGACACATTTAGCTGGACTAAGACAGAGAGAGCGAGGACTAAAATCAGAAATGAAAGTAGCCACATTACTACTGACCTTACAGAAATAAAAATATGCATGAGAGCACGGAAACGTATGAGTTCCTTTACTTCATTCTCCTCCTTTACTTCTGAGTTGGTCAAGAATTAGAAGCAAGAGTTTGGGAACACTTTGCTAAAGGGGTTTCTATTCACTGTTGCAGATATAGCTAAGCTATAGATATAGATATAGATGATAGATAGATATAGATATAGATATAGATATAGATAGACAGATATATAGAGAGAGACCAGGTCTCACTTTGTCACCCAAGCTGGAGTGCAGTGGCATGAACATGGCTTATTGCAGCCTTGACTTCCTGGGCTCAATGCCATCTTCCCACCTCAGCCTCCAGAGTAGCTGGGACCACAGGCGTGCGCCACCGCGCCTGGCAAATTTTACAATTTTTTGTAGAGAGTGGGTACAGCCATGTTGCCCAGGCTGCTCTCAAACTCTTGGGCTCAAGCGATCTGCCCAGCTCGGTCTCCCAGAGTGTTGGGATTACAGGCATAAGCCACCATGCCCGGCCAATTGCAGCAATAATATTCTTTTGCAAAAAATTTGTTCATCGTTGGTACCGAAGAGCTGTTGAACATCCTATTATTGCACAGGAGGCATTTATCGTGGTACAGGCCAGGGTTTTCTGCCCCAATCAGGGTCTGATGTTAGGAGGTACGTGGAGAGATGGGTAACCTTAACAGTGTCACCTTTTTCTTACTTTTCCCCAACAACTCATCTCATTTATTCATGTTTGTGTTTTGCAGACAATTGGAAATAACACGTCACAGTTACAAGCACCATTACATATGATGGTGGTATTTCTGATCCTAGACAAAGACCACTTGAGTTCATTACAACCCCTATCAGCCATGGTACTTTGGGCCAGTCACTCAGCCTCTCTTAGTTTTAGCTTCCACGTCTATGAATAGGATGACAATAATATTCTGCATGCTTGCTCTGAGGATGGAAAAGATAATTTCCCTTTTCTTAGAGTCAAGGTCTCGCTCTGTCGCCCAGGCTGGCAGGAGTGCAGTAGTGCGATCACGGCTCACTGGAGCCTCGACCTCCTGGGCTCAAGTGATCCTCCCACCTCAGCCTCCCGAGTAGCTGGGACCACAGGCATGAGCCACCATGCCTGGTGGGAAAGACAGTTTTTATAATGACTTTTATCCCTTTTATTTTTTGACAAAACCATGTTTTTGTTCACTACTTCAAGGTGAATGATGTCCTCCCAGTTCCAAATCTAGTGTCTGATTTGAGGGCTAGCTAGCCACTGGATCGACATTGGAGGAAAAACAGCTGTTCTCTGAATTGATCTTATGCTTAAGCAGATTTGCTGGAAGCTTGCACACCTGTTATCTTTGAAAAAATAAATTGGTTATTGGTTAATTTTTTCCCCAAACCGTGATACAATGAGTTATGATTATAGCATGACATACGTGTACACCTCAAAATCATTGTGTAGTACAAATCGCAAAACTTATAGGAAAAATGGGGTTAGGGACACAATACTCAAAACCTTTGTCAGTGACACATAAAAAAACGAAGATAGGAACCTAATGAAAATGGTAGCACAATTCTATGCATGTTAAATGGTTAAAAAATACTTAAGTGCTGCAGCAAGTACGGCACTTCACCTTGAAAAAGACCTGAAGTTTGCTTGTGGAAATGGTGGTGGAAGGGTTGCAGGTCATGAATTGGTGAAAGGAGGGTGTTCTGAAATTGGACAGAAAGTTGTAACACCAGATGTGGACTAGTGTGGCTTATAATACGTGTGCTGAGCCGAGGGAGTGGAGTAAGGTGGGAATCCCCTGGGAATTTAAGTGAACACTGATCAAAATGTTTGTTTCAAACCAATTCTCTTGTATTCATTACGTTGGCATTTAGGAATGAAGTGATGTTTCCATGACCTATGTTGATTGAAAGACCAAAGATTTTGTACCTGTTGAGTCTATGTCTTTACAGTGCAGTAAATTTGTACTTCTGAGTTTAAAGATTAGGTCAACAATTGGGTATTTAGCAAGGCACTCTGGGAAACAGAAAAACTATAAGACAGTCTCTGCCTCCGGGCGACCAACTACTTTTTAAAAATTCAACTGGAGTCTATATAAAAGAGGAAATGAAGGCGGCCTGGTGCAGTGTGGCTCACGCCTGTAATCCCTACACTTTGGGAAGCTGAGGCGGGAGGACTGCTTGTGTCCAGGAGTTTGAGACCAGCCCGGGCAACATAGTCAGACGCCATCTCTACAAACAATTTTAAAAAATGAGTCGGGCGTGGAGGTGTGCACCTGTAGTCCCAGCTACTTAGGAGGCTGAGGTGGGAAGATGGATTGAGCATGGGAAGTCGAGGCTGCAGTGAGCTGTGATTGCACCGCTGCACTCTGACCTGGGTGACAGAGTGAGACCTTGTCTCCAAAAAAAAACAACAACAAAAAGAAGAAATGAAAATCTAGAAAAATACGTGAAATCTTTTCCTGTCAAATGTTTCCCCCTAAGCTTTAATGATCCTATTTCATTAAAGGAAATATGGGAGAATATTGATGACTGGCAGCACGTAGTGGTTAAGAGCACCGGACTGGGAGCTGGAAGAGTCTGTGATTCTTGAACTCCTGGGCTCAAGCGATCCTCCCACCTCGATCTCCCAAAGTACTGGGACTACAGGCATGAGCCAACATGCATGGCCGAGTCTGTGATTCTTTACTGGAATGGAGTGACGTGTGTTTTCTTCTTAAATGACATTGTGAATTTCCAAGGTCCTTGAAATCTCTTTGCATCTCTTTCCAATTTGCCATCGCTATGCCTGAAGTTCAGTTGGAATGCTTATATTTCAGCTTATCACATTACCTATATTCTGATCAAATATGTTATGGCATCGAAGCTAATTTTGAGACATGGTCCCTAGGCCATGGGGCCTAATGACCAGAGATGGAAGTCTATGTGCTGCTTCTGTCCCAAGGGAGATGAGTATCTGTTAGGGGCTCACTCGGGACTGTGTGGTGCTACCTGAGTGCGACACAGATGCTGGAGACTTGAGAAGATATCACTGTAGACTCCAACCCTGTTATAGCTGATGAGGAAAAAACTGAGAGTATTTATTATTGCCCCCACAAAATGCACATATTTTATTATATTGATAAGATGTGAACAATATGTGATTCCTCAATATTCTGCAGGTTGCCTTTTCATTTTGTTGATTGTTACTGAATTCTTCTACCCCCAAAAAGGATTACATGAGAAGATTGTGAACAATTGTTTGCCAACAAATTAGATAACCTAGATGAAGTGGACAAATTCCTAGAAATGTACAAACCATGAAAACTGACTCAGGAAGAAATAGATTTCATTTCCTTCAGATCTATACCCAGAAGTGGGAGAGCTGGATCATATGGTAGTTCTATTTTTAATTTTTTGAGGGACATTCACAGGCCTGGAGGCTGAAGAGGGAAGAATGGTTTTTTGGACCCAGCCCAGAGCCCTGCTGGCCTGAGCACCCTCAGGACACTGCTATCTGCGCCCCAGCTGCTCCAGCTCCAGCCGTGGCTACAAGGGCCCCAGATACGCCTCCGGCTGCTGCTCTGGAGGGTGCAAGCTGTAAGCCTTGGTGGCTTCCATGTGGTGTTAAGCCTGCGGGTATGCAGAGGGCAAAAGTTGAGGCTTGGGAACCTCTGCCTAGATTCAGAGGATGTATGGAAACGCCTGAATGTCCAGGCAGAAGTCTGCTGCAGGGGCAGAGCCCTCCTGGGGAACCTCTACTAGGGTAGTGCAGAAGGGAAATCTGGGGTTGGAGTCCCCACTGGGGCACTGCCTAGTGGAGCTGTGAGAAGGGGGCCACCATCCTCAAGACCCCCGAATCATAGATCCACTGACAACTTGCATTATACTCCTGGAAAAGCTGCAGACATTCAATACCAGCCCAGGAAAGCAGCCGAGGGGGCTGTACCCTGCAGAGCCACAGGAGCAGAGCTGCCCAAGGCCTCAGGAGCCCACCCCTTGCCTCAGTGTGGCCTGGATGTAAGACATGGAGCCAAAGGAGATTATTTTGGAGCTTTAAGAATTAATGACGATTTTCTGCTCTGCCCGCCCACAGATGTAGTTTCCTCCGCACGTGGGCTCCTTCCCTCCTCCCCGCCTGCAGGGTCCATGGCCACCATGGCGTTTTAGGGGCAGCAGTGCCTGTGGCAGCCTTGGCCTTTGCAGCGGTGGCAGCAGCACCAGGCTCTGCAGTGGCATCCACCGGCGGCTTAAGCCGTAGCACTTCTCACAGCATTCAGCAGCAGCATTGCTGTAACCGACAAAGACACCTTCGAATTAAGCACATTCGTTGATTCCAGCAAAGCACTGCACCATGACCGAGATGAGCTTCCTGAGCAGCGAGGTGTTGGTGGGGGCTTGATGTCCCCCCTTGACCAGTCAGGTTTGGGGACTGAAGAAAGCCTAGGTCTCTTAGATGACTACCTGGAGGTGGCCAAGCACTTCAAACCTCATGGGTTCTCCAGCGACAAGGCTAAGGCAGACTCCTCCGAATGGCTGGCTGTGGATGGGTTGGTCAGTGCCTCCAACGATGGCAAGGAGGATGCTTTCTTTGGGACAGATTGGATGTTGGAGAAAACTGATCTGAAGGAGTTCGACTTTGATGCCCTGTTGGGTATAGATGACCTGGAAACCCTGCCAGATGAGCTTCTGGCCACGTTGGATGACTCGTGTGATCTCTTTGCCCCCCTAGTCCAGGAGACTATTAAGGAGCCCCCCCAGTCCAGGAGACTACTAAGGAGCCCCCCCCCCAGATGGTGAACCCGATTTGCCATCTCCCAGAAAGTTTAGCCCGACCAGGTTGCCCCCTTCACCTTCTTGCAACCTCTTCCCCTTTCCTCAGGGGTCCAGTCCTCCACTCCAGATTATTCCTTTAGTCTAGAGCTGGGCAGTGAAGTGGATATCTTTGAAGGAGCTAGGAAGCCAGACTCCACTGCTTACATTTCCAAGATCCCTCAGTGCACAAAGGAGGAAGACGCCCCCTCAGATCATGATAGTGGCATCTGTATGAGCCCAGAGTCCTGTCTGGGCTCTCCCTCTACCTCCAGGGGCTCTCCGAGTAGGAGCCCGCCATCTCCAGGTGTCCTCTGTGGCTCTGCCTGCCCCAAACCTTATGACCCTCCTGGAGAGAAGATGGTAGCAGCACAAGTAAAGGGTGAGAAACTGGATAAGAAGCTGAAAAAAAATGGAGCAAAACCAAACAGCAGGAACTAGGTATCGCCAGAAGAAGAGGGTGGAGCAGGAGGTCCTCACTGGTGAGTGCAAAGCGGTGGAAAAGAAGAACGAGGCTCTGCAAGAGAGGGCGGATTCCCTGGCCGAGGAGATCCAGTACATGAAAGATTCGATAGAAGAGGTCTGCAAGGCAAGGGGGAAGAAAAGGGTCCTCCAGTTGAGGGTAGTCAGGAGCGTCAATGTGCTTGTACATAGGAGTCTCGCGCTGTAGCTGTGTGTTCGAATAAATTATTTTGTAGTGAAAAAAAAAAAAAAAAAGAATTAATGACTGTCCTGTTGGGTTTTGGACTTGCATGGGGCCTGTAGCCCCTTTGTTTTGGCCGATGTCCCCCTTTTGGAAAGGGAGTATTTACCCAATGCCTGTACCTCAATTTTATCTTGGAAGTAGCTAACTTGTTTTAGATTTTACAGGCTCATAGGCAGAAGGGACTTGCCTTGTCTCAGATGAGACTTTGGACTGTGGATTTTTGAGTTAATGCTGAAATGGGTTAAGACTTGGGGGACTGTTGAGAGGAGATTATTGTATTTTGCAATGTGAGAAGTACATGAGATTTGGGAGGGGGCAGGGGTGGAATGATATGATTTGGATTTGTGTCCCCACCCAAATCTCATGTTGAATTGTAATCCCTAGTGTTGGAGGAGGGGACTGGTGGGAGGCGACTGGATCATGGGGGTCGATTTCCCCCTTGCTATTCTCATGATGTTGAGCTCTCACAAGATCTGGTTGTTTAAAAGTGTATAGCACCTCCCCCTTCACTTTCTCTTTCTCCTTCTCTGGCCATATAAGATGTGACTCCTTCCTCTTTGCCTTCCGCTATGATTGTAACTTTCCTGAGGCCTCCCCAGCCATGCTTCCTGTAGAGCCTGCAGAACTGTGAGTCAATTAAACCTCTTTTCTTTATAAATTACTCAGTCTTAGGTAGTCCTTTATAGCAATGCGAGAACGGACTAGTACCGTCAATATTGATGAGAATGTTGAGCTATGTGTATGTACGCTGACACATTATGGTGGAAGCGAAAATTGGCTCAAACCACTTGGGAAAACATGGCATTATCTAGTAAATTTCGAGATATGTATTGGCTGTGATACAGCAATTCCAAAAAAAAACTTGGACATGTGCTTCAAGAGACCTGTACAAGCATGTTCATAGCCAAGGGCTGGAAACTATCCAAATGCCTGCCCATCATCAGCAGAATGGTTAAATTAGAGGACTATAAAACTCTGCCGTAATGTAATAGGTAGTTTCCAAGAAATCCAATCACATACAATGTGAAAATGTGTTACTGTGGGGTTAATGAAATGAATGAGGCAAGCCCGCTGGACCATCCAAATCTGTCCTGCTCCCGGCTGGAGTTTGATGCCATCTAGTGGCAGGTGTTGCTCTGGCTGAAATATTGATGGAGGAGATTTCCGGTCCAGTGGCTGGCTGAGACTTCCAGGACAGTGGCAGTATCTCCAGGAATCTCTCAATCAGTTAGGACTTCCTTTCTTGACTTGATCTGAGGATAATAGGCCGGGAAAATAATGGGGACCCGGAGACCCTCCCTCTGTCTTCCTGCTTCCTAAGACAGGGTCACATGCACTTTACTCTCCCTTCCCTGACCTGTTGAAGGTAAGAACTTTAGCCTGCCTCTGTCTGAGAATGGGGAGACTGAGCAGAGGACGACAGGAAGGATGGCAATCACTAACTGGGTTATGTCTGATTTTCAGCTATTCCAGGTGTAATTGTGTTAACAAGTTGTGTTCTCTGGTTTTTAAAATTCATCATTTAATGAAATATATGTAATGAAATACAGCAGTGAAAATAATAAACTGGAGGTACACGCAAGAGCTTGGGTGAATTTTTCTTTTCTGTAAGTAAAAACATTTTTAACTGATGTATGATAACTCTGCATATTTATGGGATACATGTGATATTCTGATACATGCACACGCACACACGATGTAATGATCAAGTCGGGGTATTTAGGATCTCCACCACCTCAAGCATTTATCATTTCTTTTTTTGGGGAACATTTCCTATCTTTTAGCTATTTTGAAATATACAATAAATAATTACCTATAGTCCCTCTACGGTGCTATCAAACACTAGAACTTAATCCTTCTATGCAACTATATGTTTGTCCCCATTAACCTCCCCACCCTCCCCACCTTTCCCAGCGTCTGGTAACCATCATTCTGCTCTACCTCCAAAAGATCAACGTTTTTAGTTTCCACATGAGTGCCAATATGCTTTTCCCAGGTGCAGAGGCTGCTGATTCCTGGATTTGGAAGGTGGGGGAGAGTGGTTTGGATTTCAGTACCTCCCCCTTCCTCAGGGCTAGGCCCTGTCTGGTCACCTCCTGTTGCTACAGGTGTGCCTGGCACAGACATTCAGCTCCCGGGGCCGTGCCGCCCTCACCCCTGCATGCCTCTAGAGGTACCTGTCCCGTGGATTTGACCCCCTTCCAGACACACAAATAGATCACCACTGAGCAGACACAGGGTCACCTCCCAGCTCCCTACCAGGCAAGAGCGACCAGGGCAGGGACTGATACTGCCGAACCCAGGAGCCAGGCCCGACTCAGCCTCAGGTCCAGCAGGTCCCGCCTGTCCACCTGGGCCAGGCCTAGAGCCCGGGAGCCCCTGGCTGGTGGGAGGCCACCCGCAACCCACCCCACACGCAGCTCCAGCTCCCCCACCAGGCGGGGCGACTAGGACAGGGACAGAACCCGTTGAACCCAGGAGTGAGATCCGGCCCCGGGTCCCGCTGGGCCCTCCCGTCCACCTTGGCTGGACCTGGCGCCTGGGAGACCTTGGCTGGCGCGAGGCCACGCCCACCAGACATGCAGTTCCAGCTACCCCACCAGCTGGGCGACCAGGACAGGGACGGAGGCTGCTGAACCCAGTTAGAGGCCTGCCCCCCGGGGTCTGTCCTGGGCGCTCCCCCAAGGACGGACAGGGCAGGCAGGGTCCGGGACGATGGCCGCACAGTCCCGGCCCCGTGTTCCCAGGCCCGTCTTGCTCCTCGATGTGAGGGAGACCCGGGGGATGGGACAGGCTGGGCCCCGCAGTGCCTGAGTCCCTGCAGGGCTCCCGGGACAGGGGTCCGGCAGACAGCCGGCTGCTCAGGGGTGAGGGGTCCAAGCTGGCATTGCGGCCACCTTCCGGCCCGGACTCTCTTGGGGAGGGGCGGGGTTGGTGAGAACCGGTCACGTGCTCCGGGGCTCACTCGGGGTCTCCCAGGGCCGGAAGTAGGGCCCCTGTGCGCAGGCGCCCTGAGGATCCCGGGCTGCCCATCTCACGCCAGGGGGCGGAACTTCCTGCAGCCTCTCTGCCTCCGCATCCTCGTGGGCCCTGACCTTCTCTCTGAGAGCCGCGCAGAGGCTCCGGAGCCATGCAGGCCGCAGGCCAGGGCACAGGGGGTTCGACGGGCGATGCTGATGGCCCAGGAGGCCCTGGCATTCCTGATGGCCCAGGGGGCAATGCTGGCGGCCCAGGAGAGGCGGGTGCCACGGGCGGCAGAGGTCCCCGGGGCGCAGGGGCAGCAAGGGCCTCGGGGCCGAGAGGAGGCGCCCCGCGGGGTCCGCATGGCGGTGCCGCTTGTGCGCAGGATGGAAGGTGCCCCTGCGGGGCCAGGAGGCCGGACAGCCGCCTGCTTGAGTTGTATCCTGTTCTGTTCTGTTCTGTTCTGACAGTTCTGGTGGCGAGGTGGGGGCCGGGAGATGGGGAGGGCAGGGCCAGGTGGGGGAGGAGGCGGGGGAGATGCGAGTAAGTGGTTGGGTGGGGGTGGGGGTGGGGGTTGGGAGGTGGGGATATGGGAGGCCAGCTGCGAGGAGGGGAGGAGGTAAGGGCTGGGAGGTAGAGGGGGTGGGGGTGGGGGAGAGGGGCTGGGTGATTGGGTGAGGGGCACTGGGTCATGCGGGGAGGGGAGCAGGGGCCAGGAGATAGGGGGACCCAGGTGTAGGAGGGGATCAGGAGGTGGGGGGAAGGGGGCAAGATGGGAGTGGGTGGCGGGAGGTGGTTGGGATGGAGGGTCGAGTGATGAGGAGGGGGCCGGGTGATGCCACAGGGGGCAGGGTGGGGAGGGGTCTTGGAAGGGCACGGAGGAGTCAGCTTGGGGTGCAGCAAAGGAAAGTGGGGAACCAAGACAGCTGGGTGGGGTGTGCTACTGGGCCAGTGCCTGGGGAGACAGCCTGGGGTGGATGAGCTGGGCAATCGGGGGTGGGGGAGTGGGGGAGGGGGAAGCTGGCCTGGGGTAAGCAGCAGGCCGGAGCCACAGGCCAAGTCGTAGGAGAGGATGCCTTAACTGGGCCCCCACCAGCTACCTCACCATGCCTTTCGCGACACCCATGGAAGCAGAGCTGGCCCGCAGGAGCCTGGCCCGGGATGCCCCACCGCTTCCCGTGCCAGGGGTGCTTCTGAAGGAGTTCACTGTGTGCGGCAACATACTGACTGTGTCAGTTCAGGACCAGGACAGGGATGGGGCCTGGGTGGGTGGCGGTCACAGCGTGGCAGGGTGGGGGCTGGGATCCGCCTACACCCCACGGTCAGGCTGCTAGAAACCTGGGAACACGCCAGCACAGGGTCTCAGAACAGAGACCTGGTACACCAGGCCCGCCGCCACCCGAGGGAGCCCAGGGAGATGGGTGCAGAGGTGTCGCCTTTAATGTAATGTTCTTTGCCCCTCACATTTAGCCGACTCATGGCTGCAGACCACCGCCAACTCCAGCTCTCCATCAGCTCCTGTCTCCAGCAGCTTTCCCTGTTGATGTGGATCACGCAGTGCTTTCTGCCCGTGTTTTTGGCTCAGCCTCCCTCAGGGCAGAGGCGCTAAGCCCAGCCTGGCGCCCCTTCCTAGGTCATGCCTCCTCCCCTAGGGAATGGTCCCAGCACGAGTGGCCAGTTCATTGTGGGGGCCTGATTGTTTGTCGCTGGAGGAGGACGGCTTACATGTTTGTTTCTGTAGAAAATAAAACTGAGCTACGATTCCGTGTCCGAGTCTCTTTTCGGCGAGCGAAGGCACCTTCGGACTTGCATGCCCTTGTCCTCGGGTTGCAGGGGAGGCTCTGGGATTCACAGATTGAAGTAGCACAAGGTAACGGGAGGCAATTTGGGAAATGGGGGAAAATGAAAAGCCACTGGGTCCCGCCATTCAGCATTAACTACTGTGGACATTTTAGAATATTTTCCTCAATATACTTGCATTTATACGTTAAATATATGACAGTAGCATATATAATGTTTTCCCAGGTCAGCATTAAATTTTTTCCCAAGTTGTTTTCGTTGAACATATGAGCTTTTTTACTTGGGAAAAATTATTTGAAAACATACTTGAATAGATGCATAGAACCAGCATTATCATATCACTGTTAAGCATGTGATATGGGTTGGGCATGGTGGCCCACACCTGTATTTCCAGCGCTGTGGGAGGCTTGAGGCAGGAGGATGGCTTGAGACCTGCAGTTGGAGGCCACCCTGGGCAATGTAGCGCGATTCTGTCTGTAGAAAAATCATTAAAAGGCCGGGTGCGGTGGCTCATGCGTGTAATCCCAGCACTTTGGGAGGCCGAGGCGGGCGGATCACCTGAGGTCAGGAGTTGGAGACCAGCCTGGCCAACATAGTGAAACTCCATCTCTACTAAAAATACACACACAAAAAAACAACAACAAGAAAACATTAGCCAGGCGTGGTGGTGTGCGCCTGTGATCCCAGCTACTTGGGAGGCTGAGGCAGGAGAATCACGTGAACCTGGAAGGTGGAGGTTGCAGTGAGCCGAGATGGTGCCACTGCACCCCAGCCTGGGCAACAGAACAAGACTCTGTCTCAAAAAAAAAGAAAAGAAAAAAAGAAAAGAAAAAATTAGCAGGGTGTGGTGGTGTGTGCCTGTAATCCCAGCTACTTGGGAGGTTGAGGTAGGAGAATCACTTGAACCCAGGAGGTGGAGGGTGCAGGGAGCCGAGATCATGCCACTGCACTCCAGCCAGGTTGACAGAAAAAGACTCTGTCAAAAAAAAATTTTTTTTTAAATTAGGTGGGTGTGGTGGCAGGCACCTGTAGTCCCAGTTACTCAGGAGGCTGAGGTGTGAGGTGGAAGGATGTGTTGAGTCCAGGAGCTGGATGCTGCAGTGAGCTATGAATGCACCCCTGAGCTCCAGCCTGAGTGACAGAGTGAGACCCTGCCTCTAAAATAATGATAATAGTAATTCAAATAATCTAAAATCTTTGTGAACATGTAATATAACCAAAACACAGGTTCATTCCCTCATCGCTTGGAGATCCAATTAACAAGAGTGTGGTCTGCTATAAAGAAACGGACTTTCTGCCATGCTTGGTTTAGGGGAAGACGTACAGGCTCCTGCCTTTAAGGGTGCTGCTTCCCACTGGGGGCAGAAAGCAGGGCCTTTTAAAGGAGGACTTGGCGTGAATGGTAGGCAGGGGAGGGAGCAGGCAGCTGTGGGGTCTGCATGACATGCTGAGGTGTCTTGTCTGCCGGGAGGTCACGCTGGCACCATCTTGGGCAGAGCTAGGTTGGAAAGGGGCTGTTTGTCAAAGCAAAACAGACATATGCTTGAGCTGTGTTCTGGGATGCTCTTAAGTTGCTCGGAGACAACTTGATCCCTTTGAGTTTTGTTTTAGCATTTGCTCGGTGGGAACATAGCAGATTTTAATGTAAGATTAATAATATTAGTTGACAATCTCCAATGCTTGGCAAGGCTGTAGTTGGAAACGAGGACTCATACGCTGTCAGTAGGAGTGGTAGTAACATCTATCTGGACATTTATTTGGCATTTTCTATTAAGGGAAAGATGTGCATACCCTTCCAGCTGTAGGGAAAAGAAAGAGAGATCAGACTGTTACTGTTGTCTATGTAGAAAAGGAAGACATAAGAAACTCCATTTTGACCTGTACCCTGAACGATTGTTTTGCCCCGAGATGCTGTTAATCTGTAACTTTGCCCCAACCTTGAGCTCACAGAAACATGTGTTGTATGGAATCAAGGTTTCAGGGATCTAGGGCTGTGCAGTATGTGCCTTGTTAACAAAATGTTTACAGGCAGTATGCTTCGTAAAAGTCATCACCATTCTCCATTCTCGATAAACCAGGGGCACAACGCACCGCGCAAAGCCGCAGGGACCTCTGCCCTGGAAAGCCGGGTATTGTCCAAGGTTTCTCCCCATGTGATAGCCTGAGATATGGCCTCGTGGGGCGGGAAAGACCTGACCGTCCCCCAGCCCGACACCCGTGAAGGGTCTGTGCTGAGGAGGAAGGCCTCTTGCAGTTGAGATAAGAGGAAGGCCTCTGTCTCCTGCCTGCCCCTGGGAACTAAATGTCTCGGTATAAAACTCGATTGTACATTTGTTCTCTTCTGAGATAGGAGAAAACCCGCCCTGTGGCGGGAGGCGAGACATGTTGGTGGCAGCAGTGCTGCTCTGTTACTCTTTACTCCACTGAGATGTTTGGGTGGAGAAAAGCATAAATCTGGCCTATGTGCACATCCAGGCATAGTACCTTCCCTTGAACTTATTTGTGACACAGATTCCTTTGCTCACATGTTTTCTTGTTGACCTTCTCCACACTATCACCCTGTTCTCCTGCCACATTCCCCTTACTGAGATAGTAAAAATAGTAATCAATAAATACTGAGGGAACTCAGAGACCGGTGCCAGTGCGGGTCCTCCGGATGCTGAGCACCAGTCTCCTGGGCCCACTGTTCTTTCTCTATACTTTGTCTCTGTGTCTTATTTCTTTTCTCAGTCTCTCGTCCCACCTGATGAGAAATACCCACAGGTGTGGATGGGGCTGGCCCCCTTCATTTGGCGCCCAACGTGGGGCCTTTCTCTAGGGTGAAGGTACGCTAAGACCGTGAGCATTGAGGACAGTCGATGAGAGATTCCCGAGTACGTCCACGGTGAGCCTTGCGGTAAGCTTGTGCACACAGAGGAACCCAGGGTAACAATGGGACAAACTGAAAGTAAATATGCCTCTTATCTCAGCTTTATTAAAATTCTTTTAAGAAGAAGGGGAGTTAGAGCTTCTACAGAAAATCTAATTATGCTATTTCAAACAATAGAACAATTCTGCCCATAGTTTCCAGAACAGGGAACTTTAGATCTAAAAGACTGTGAAAAAATTGGCAAAGAATTAAAACAAGCAAGTAGGGAAGGCAAAATCATCCCACTTACAGTATGCAATGATTGGGCCATTATTAAAGCAGCTTTAGAACCGTTTCAAACAGAAGAAGATAGCGTTTTGGTTTCTGATGCCCCTGAAAGCTGTGTAATAGATTGTGAAGAAGAGGCGGGGACAGAGTTCAAGAAAGGAACGGAAAGTTCACATTGTGAAAATGTAGCAGAGTCTGTAATGGCTCGGTCAACACAAAATGTTGACTACAATCAATTACAGGAGGTAGTATATCCTGAATCACCAAAACTGGGGGAAGGAGGTCCAGAACCATCGGGGCCATCAGGGCTAAAACCACGATGGCCACCTCCTCCTCAGTCGAGTGAGTGCTGGGGGAGGAAGCCTGAAACCAGGCTGGCTGCAACTCGGCTCGCGGTGCCCATTATTGCCCAACCGGCAGTTCACTGCGGTGAAGGAGCAATTCAGACTCGCCCTGTAGCATCCTGTCTGGGTCAAACAGTGGCCGCTCCCTAAGGAAAAGTTAGGGGCGCTACATAAAATAGTTAAAAAAACTATTTAAAAAAGGACATGTTTCACCCACTGTCTCTCCTTAGAATTCTCCAGTGTTTGTAATTCAGAAAAAATCCGGCAGATGGCGCATGCTAACCGACTTAAGAGCCGCTAATGCCGTAATTCAACCCATGGGGGCTCTCCAACGCAGGCTGCCCTCTCCGGCCGTGATCCCCAAATGTTGGCCTTTAATTATAATTGATCTGAAGGATTGCTTTTTTTTTTTTTTTTTTACCATTCCTCTGGCAAAACAGGATTTTGAAAAATTTGCTTTTGCTATACCAGCCATAAATAATAAAGAACCAGCCACCAGGTTTCAGTGGAAAGTGTTGCCTCAGGGAATGCTTAATAGTCCAACTATTTGTCAGACTTTTGTAGCTCAAGCTCTTCAACCAGTTAGAGACATGTTTTCAGACTGTTATATCATTCATTATGTTGATGATATTTTGTGTGCTGCAGAAATGAGAGACAAATTAATTGACTGTTACACATTTCTGCAGACAGAGGTTGCCAACGCAGGACTGACAATAGCATCTGATAAAATTCAAACAACAGCTCCTTTTCATTATTTAGAAACGCAGGTAGAGGAAAGGAAGGTTAATCCTCAAAAGATAGAAATGAGAAAAGACACATTAAAATATGAAATGACTTTCAAAAATTGCTGGGAGATATTAATTGGATTCGGCCAACCCTAGGCATCCCTACTTATGCCATGTCAAATTTGTTCTCTATCTTAAGAGGGGATCCAGAATCAAATAGTAAAAGAACATTAACTCCAGAGGCAACTAAAGAAATACATGAAAAGTAATACAAAAGCAAATAAGCACATGAAAAGATGCTCAGCTTCACTAATTTTTAAATAATTTTCATTTCCTTCTTTAGCTTTTTATTTTCTTCTTCTTGAGGCAGAGTCTCGCTCTGTCACCCAGGCCAGAGTGCACTGGTGCAACCTTGGCTCACTGCAACCTCGGCTCACTGCAACCTCCGCCTCCTAGTTTCAAACGATTCTGCCGTCTCAGCCTCTTGAGTAGCTGCGATTACAGGTGTGCACCACCACTCCCAGCTAAGTTTTTTATTTTTAGTGGAGACGGGGTTTCATCATGTTGGCCAGGCTGGTCTCAGACTCTTGACGCCAAATGATCCACCCACCTTGGTCTCCTAAAATGCTGGGATTACAGGCGTGAGCCACCCTGCCTGGCCTCCTTCTTTAGTTTTTAAAGAAAAATTAAAACAATGACTTTTTTTCCCATCTGATTGGCAAAAATTTAAATAATTCCCATCAGTTCGGCAAGGATGTGAGGCTAGCGACACTGTCATAGGCTGTTGATGACGGTGTATATTGGAGGGCAAGTTGGCAGCAATGTAAGACAAGGGTAGAGAAGGGAGGGTCCAGATGGCTGGGGAATCTCCTCTGGCCAGAGCAGAATGTACTGGAGGAAGAGAAAGGACAGGCAGGTATGCTGAGCACCTTGTCCTGTGTTTTAATTGAGGGGTTTCCTGGGGTCTCACCCTGTACGCTGCAGAGAGCAAGTCAGGACTGTGGAACAGCCTGAGCTGCAGGGAACCTGAAGGAAGCTTTGGTAAAACTTGATGATATGGTTTGGCTGTGTCCCCACCCACATCTGATGTTGAAGTGTGGCTCCCATAATTCCCACGTGCCATGGGAGGGACCTGGTGGGAGGTAACTGAATCATGGGGGCGGATGTTTCCCGTGCTGTTCTCGTGATAGTGAATAAGTCTCATGAGATCTGATGGTTTCATGAAGGGGAGTTCCCCTGCACACGCTCTCTTGACTGCCACCACGTAAGATGTGCCTTTGCGCATCCTTTGCCTTCCACCATGATTGTGAGACCTCCCAGCCATGTGGCACTGTGAGTCCATTAAATCTCCTTCCTTTGTAAATTACCCAGTCTTGGGTATGTCTTCATTAGCAGCATGAGAACAGACTAATACACTTGGCCTTTCTCCCAAACCCACACTCAGTGTCTGTCCTGTTTGGAAAGCCTTTCCTGGAGATACATGCTCAGATCCGAAGGACACCATCCTTGCACCCCACAGCTGCATTAGCACATTGGCTTTCATATGTGTTCATTCAACCACCATTTATTCAGCATCTATAAAGCAGCAGACACTGGGGCCAGGCTCTAGAGATGTGCCCAATTGCAGAAACTCCTGGGGACACTAGGGACCCAGCTGCCGCCACTCAACACATGCTCATCCCAGACTGGAGAGCTCATGGGCTAGAGAGAAACATGGAAAGAGTCAGCAGAATAAAGGTGTTACATGTTTGCCGGTCAATCCTGAGGAAGTCGTTTCCTTACCCTTAGGTTGGCTTTCCATGCCATGTCCCTTTCTTCTGTGTCTCCTTTTGGTGGCCTGGCATGAGGGGGTGGTGTAATTGAGCTAGCTTTCACCACTGAGACAACACCACAGGGGAAGGGCAAGAAGAGAGCCAGACAGACCAAGGTCTCCACAGAGGTACTGCATCTGGAGATCATTGTCATATACATGAGCCGGTGCTTTGCTCGAACTGGCTAACATCCATATTCCCATCATCCCCTCCTATCTATCTGTCTCATCGGCTGACACTGCAATGTAGACCACATCCAGAAGGCCCTTCTGGCTCCTTCTTAGTGGATATGGGAGACTCAGAGACAGAGTCCTGATGATGTTTTAGAGCAGGAGGGTTTTCAAGTTACTCCACACCTTGACTGTCACCTGGGGATAGAGTTTGGATATTCGTCCCCTCCACATCTCATGTTGAAATGTGATCCCCAGTGTTGGAGGTGGGGCCTGGTGGGAGGTGTTTGGGTCATGGAAGCAGATCCCTCAAGAATGGCTTGGGCCATCCTCTTGGTGATGAGCGAGCTCTCGCTCTGAGTTCACACGAGATCTGGTCATTTAATAGTACGTGGCAACTCCCCACCCCCTTGCTCCTGCCCTGGCCATGTGATGGTCCAACTCCACCATTGCCCTCTGCCATGATTGGAAGCTTCCTGAGGCCTCACCAGAAACAGATGCTGCTGTGCTTCTTGTACAGCCTGCAGAACCGTGAGCCCATTCAACCTCTTTTCTTATCAATGACCCGGCCTCAGGCATTTCTTTATAGCAGTGCAAGAATGGCCTAATACACCTGTAAATTTGGGAGCTGCTTGCAGTCATCCTGGGAAAAGGTGCAGAAGACATTTGTCTTCAGAGAAAAGGAAGAAAGGAGCAGATCCACAGGGCTGAAAGACACAGGGAGGGAGGAAGTCCTGATGGTGTCTGAGTCTCTGGTTTCAGTTTGTTCCTGAGGCCCAGCTGCAGTCCTGTCCTGGGCTTCTGAGAGACAACCACCCTGCATCCCATAAACCTGGTATTCACATTAGAAGGTCCCATGCTTTCCTGACCTTGGTGGAGTTGCTTTCTGCTTCTTTTGACCCACAGAATCCCAGCCGCCACATCTGCTTGATCACTGCTACAGTTTGGATGTTTTGTGCCCTCCAAACCTCATGTTGAAATTGATCTCCAATGTCGGAGGTGGGGCCTGGTGGGAGGTGTTTGCTCATGGGGGTGGATCCCTCACGAAGGGCTTGGGGTTGTCCTCATGGTGGCAAGTGAGCTCTCCCTCTCTTAGTTCCCAGAATATCTGGTTCCTAAAAAGAGCCTGGCACCTCCTTCTCTCTCTCTTGCTTCCTTTCTTGTCCTGTGACCTCTGCACATGCCACCTCCCCTTCACTTTCCACAGTGAGTGGAAGCGGCCCGAGGCCCTCCCGAGAAGCAGAGCAGATGCCACCACCATGCTTTCTGTACAGTCTGCAGAAGCCTGAACCAAATAAACCTCTTTTCTTTATCCATGACCCAGCCTCGGGTATTCCTTTGGAGCAACACAGATGGACTAAGACACTCATCCTTACAGAAGAAGGTCTCTGTCTTCCAATATTGGGAGTTAAGGAGGCTCCATCAGACACTCTGTGTTCCAATCTTTTGGGCAGGATGAAGAGAGAGGGAAAAAGTCTAGACTCTCTGTGGTTCTACTTTGCCAGCTAAGAGATCTGGTAAAATGTGAAGAGCCCAAGACAATGGCAGCAGAGAGGTGGTATGGTGCCCCCTGACCTGGCACATTCCCCCTCAGAAAGCAAGATCATGGCAGTGGCCAGCCCTTTCCATGGTGCTGCCACATGTAACCAGTATAAGGCAGGAGTAGAGACTCCTGCGGACTTCTCAGAAAGCTGGACTTCCAGGGGCGCTGGTGGGGCCAGATGTATCTCCTTCCTCCAGCTGCTGCAGAACTCAACCTTGCTTCCAACCCAGGCCCCTCTCAGTTAGTGGGTGCAATTCCCCAAGACGCTGTGTTTTCATAGGCAGGGAGCCACAGGCTGCCCCTGCCTTTAAATTAGTCTTGCACCCTCTCCATGAGAGCCACAGAAAGTGAAGTTCACAAAATGAGGATGCTCCACGTAGTGGGTTGAACTGTGTCCCCCAAAAGTCATGTTGACCCAGGACCCGTTGATGCGACCTTATTTGGAAATAGGGTCTTTGCAGATGTAATCAAGTTAAGATGAAATCCTTACAGTGGGCCCTAATCCAATAGGACTCATATCTTAATTAAAAAGGGGAAAATTTGGAAACAGACACATACAGGGACAAGGTCATATGATGACAGAGACAGAGATTGGAGTGATGTGTCTAAGCATCTAAAAGCCACAGAACATCAAGGAATGCCACCAGCCACCCGAAGCTAGGAGAGACCAGGAACGATTTTTCCCTGGGAGCCTCTTTGGAGGGAGCGCGGCCCTGCCCATACCTTGACTTCAGACTAGTGGATGCCAGAACCTGCAAGAAAATCCATTTTTGTCGTTTTAAGCCATGCAGTTTGTGTTATTTTGTTCTGATGGCCCTAAATAAATGAATACAGTCTGCAAGTGGATGGTGATCCAGAAACTGCTTCCAGCCTATAATAAGTACAGAAATTGAGTGTATACGCAGGCAGAGTAAATCTGTTGAATCAGAGTGTCTGTTGATTCTAACAATAAAGTAGATGGGCTTGGACTTGGTATGTCTTTTTCAGTTAATTGTATGATAAATTTTATTGTTTTTACAAAAGTACCAGTCCATGATAGATTGGAACTATGAGAGAGAGACAGAGACAGAGAGAGAGAGGAGAGAGAAGAGAGAGAGGAGAGAGAAAAGAGAGAGCAGAGAGAGAGAGGAGGGAGAAGAGAGGAGAGAGAAAAGAGAGAGGAGAGAGAGAGAGGAGAGACAGAGAGAGAGGGGAGAGAGAGAGAGAGAGAGAGACAGAGAGAGAGAGGTGAGAGAGAGAAATTCCTCAGAGATCCTGGTGAGGAGCTGCTGCTGTTTCCTAGTTAGCTGATGAACTGGCTTCCCCTTATAGTTTACATTTCATTTGCTTCATTTGTCATTTCAGCATAACTCTGGGGAGAGGACTTAAAAATCTTTGCCCTCTGGTCACTATTTTACCCAGAAGTTCTAATGCTTATGGTTTCCTTGTATTAAAGTTAAAACAACCTTATGAATTATTCCGATATAGAAGTGATGCAATTTCTACATTCTGAGATGACATCAATGATTGTAACATCATTTTTGTATCTTCATAACAGAGAGAGAGAGAGAGAAATAGGATAGCAAAACCAAAACCCGAGGGCAGCATCCACAATAAAACTAAGTGGTGACAAGATATCCACATGAACTCCAAAATCTGGAGTGGCTGAGACCAAATCACCCCTCCCGCACCTGCTCCAAGATCTGCAGAGCCTTAGCATCTGAGGGAAGTGAGTGGGCACCTGGCAGACCCAGAATTCCAATACTTACCTGCCTTCAGGCAATTGCAACTATGGAATTCTTTGTGGTTGCCTCCACTACAAAACAAGGTAATAAAAATCATCTATAAATCTGTAGCTAACCATTTCAAAACACAAATGGACTGTAATGAGTAAGCTCAAGTGAGACAAAAAAATGATCAACCAGATTGCTTCATCATATCTCAACCTGGTACTTGCAGAGGGTTCTATTGAGCAGAGCTTAGTGTTGAGGCTGTGGGTGCAGCTGTGGCTTCCTCACCCCCTCCAGGCAGGGGTGGAGCACCATGGTGAGGGGAGGGGGGCCAGAGTTTACCGTAGAAACCAGAAGTGCTAGTTAAGAAGCCAGAGGAATTCTGAGCCTCCCCTCTCACCGCCTTCCCCTGCAACCAGAATTGCATTCCTGCATATTTAGCACCAGAATTCCTAAGCAATTTACAAGCATTAGCACCGAAGTTGAGAATCTGGGGGAGTAGGGAGGGGCCAATAAATAGCACCTCTTCCCTGCCTGCCAGGGTTCCTAACCAACTGAGAAATTCCACAAACGTGCCAGCAGATGAGGAAGCAGCCTTGGTGGACAGGGCTTGTTAGAAGAGCCAAATGGGCTTGCTAATTCCTCACAAGCCCCCTAGTCTAGACTTAGAGCGGTCCACTGGAGGAAGGTTTTGGGTCTGTAGAACAGGTTCACATCCCCAATATTGCTGCCTGCCACCAAACTGGGCAGGAAGGAAAGGAAAAAGAGGCCAGATCTCCCACAGTGAGAACTTTTGACAAATTAACCACTTGATCCTTCCTCAAGGAGACTGGGGGAGAGAAGAGTTACCGCCCTAACATGCACACCTAATGTTTCCCAAACTTTTGTACCCTGATATGGTTTGGCTGTGTCCCCACCCAGATCTCATCTTGAACTGTAGCTCCCATAATCCCCACGGGTCGGGTCATGGGAGGGACCCAGGGGGAGGTAATGGAATCATGGGGGCGGGTCTTTCCCATGCTGTTCTCACGGTAGTGAATAAGTCTCACGAGATCTGATGGTTTTACAGAGGGCAGTTCCCCTGCACATGCTGTCTTGCCTGCCGCCATGTAAGATGTGCCTTTGCTCATCCTTCGCCTTCCACCATGATTGTGAGGCCTCCCCAGCCACATGGAACTGTGAGTCCATTGAACCTCTCTTTCTTTATAAACTACCCAGTGTTGGGTATTTCTTCATAGTGAAACAGCCAAGTAGAAAGGGGCCCTAGAGAAGCTCCAACCGGCTAGGGCACTGGGAGAACAGGGTAGCGCCATGGAAGTTTGTGCCATTTCCAGGCGGGAGGAGCCTGGCCCCTCCTGTTCCTGTGCAGTAACCTGGGATTCAACCTGTGAGATGGGGGCCTGTTAACAGGAACCCCTCTGGCTTTGCTGAGAGTCTTTTTCCTTTTTGCCCAATATATTCCATAACCCCTCACCCTTCAAAATGTCTGTGTGCCAAATCTTTCCTGGTCATGTGACAAGAACCCAGTTTTTAGCTGAACTGAGGAGAAAGTCCTACAACAGTAGCAGTATGAAAATGGTCAGATACATACCTCTTAACCCATTGGGCTTAACTAGTAAGTCTATGGTGTACCCACAGCCAAAAGTTTACCCCTTACTCTGTTTGCTCATCCCAAATTATTTCTGGCCATCGTTGCCCAACATATCTCATCAGAGGTTCTGCAACAAGGTCAAATGGCGTCTATGAGATATTCTAACAATGAGAGTCCAACATAGCACATGTCCCAAATGTAAACCCTCTCCCATGAAGAATTACCTGCAGAGACAATAAAGTTCAAAATTCTCCTGATCAGCCTGGACAACATAGGGAGACCCTGTCTCTACAAAAAAATAAAAATAAATTAGCCGGTGTTGGGGTGATCGGACTCAACACCAGGCCGTGGGCGTGATGAAGTCCAGCGGAGTCAAAGGAATGAGAAAAGACAGTTTGAGAGAGAAAGTGAGTTCAGGGGGCCATCGCTAAGTATGGAGGCTGTGAAGGCCCCGAGCTCTGGAAGCCCAGACTATTTATTGGTGATCAAAGAAACAGGTGGTGAGAATGTGGGGTTGAAAGGGCGCATTGCATTAAGCACAAGATTTACAGCTGTGATGGTTTAGCATATGCTCTGCTACTTGAGATAATGGAGAGCAGGTTCTTTTAACTCAAGATACAATCAATCCTGGGAGAGCAAGGAGCAAGGAGCCAGCAAGTCTAGACACATTCCAGAGCCACGAGCCCTGGATTCTATCCGAGCCACGAGGGGTTTTATGCCCTGGGCTGAGATTATGGTGCATCAGGGTAGCCTTCTACCCTTTACCACAGAGCTTGGTGTTCCAAAGGCCACGAGGGGTTTTAGACCCTGGACCCCGGACATGTTCCAAGACTTTTACATTATGTCAGACATGCAAGCCCTGCCTCAGCTTCTCTCCCAACACTCAGCTTTTCTCCCAACAAGCTAGGTGTTCACCTGTAGTCCCAGCTACTTGGAAGGCTGAGATGGGAGGATCGCTGGAGCCTGGGAGGGCGAAGCAACAGTGAGCTGTGATCGTGCCAGTGCACTCTGGCCTGGGCAACAGAGCCAGACCCTTTCTCAAAAAAATAAGATAAAATAAAATTAAATCTCCCGGCAAGCTGAAGCTCAAAGGCATTAGAGAAAGGCCGTGCCCCCCACCTCCGCCCCCACCCCCCAAAGTCTTTTGATCTTGTGAGCTAATGTTGGAAGAAACTGAAGTCCCCAATCACTCTCTCCAACCTCCTCTCTGCTCCCACTCAGCTAGATGTTCTCGATGGCTTGTGGGCCCAGAGGTCTGCAGTCTAGACCACCATCCACAGGAATGGGTGCTGTTTATTCAGTGCCTCGGCAGTTGGGTTATTTAAATGCCAACTCACTGTGAGTTTCCCCTTTAAAGAGTTCATAGGATGCACAGGAATATCTAGCCCCGGCCCTATAGCCACCAAATGCAGAAGACAAGCCAGTGTCCCATCCCAGTAGAATTATGTTCCCAGAACTCAGTCCCACGTTGCCCCAGACCCTATCAGAATCGGTGATCTCTAATTGGTATCTAAGTTGAGGGAGGTGTAGAAAGTCTGGGTAATTTTGAGAGCTGTGGTACCTGAGCTATTGCTGCTTTAGGATGTCTAGAAATTTGCAAAGGCAACAGCCACAGTTACTGAGGTGTCATTTGCGGTGCCTTTCTTTCGAAATGTTTGGTTTCTATTGGAATCTTCTTCCCTTTCCATTCCTCCCTCGGGGCCCTATGCCAAGGCAATCCTGGCCGGAAAGCTGCCTGCCGAAGGCGCCCCAAGGTCTCCCTGAGCAGGCACTCTCAGGGCGCTCCATCGTCCCCTGCCTGCCGGCCACCGCCACTCTAGACTGCCAACCCCGCGTCCACCACCACTGCCCTTTCCAGGTACACCAGTGCATGGGCCAATGCCACCTGGGCCTCCAGGCCATCTGTCTCCCACAGTGTCCTTGGGTTTCTGCTGTTGGCTGGCTCAGTTCAGGAAGTCTCAGCAACTCTGGAACAGTCCCGCATGCTTCCCACTTGCAAGGCAAGATCCCTCATAGGGCACCTCCCAAAGCCTGTTCCCTGGGTGCTGAGAACAATAGGGTTTCCATGGCCTGTGCCTCCATTATAAGCAGAAGAGCTCTGTTTTAGCAACTGTGGCTGACGTGAGACGGGTGCCTGAGAGGAGGAAGGGGGAAGAGCAAGGTGGAGGGGCTGGAAAGGTACCACTGTGCGGTGTTGGGAGCCCCTCTGGGGGTGGAGGCAGAGGCAGAAGCTACTGGAGTGATTCGAGGGAGAGTGTGTGATTCTAAGCTCAGACAGGGCTGTCTGGGGGTCCTGTTTTCTGTTTTGTGGTTTCCCGTAAGAAGCCGAGCTGGCCCTCCAAGGATTGGAAGCTTCTGAGGCCTGGCAGTGGCATTGGCCTGTGCACTGGTATACCTGGAAAGGGCAGTGGTGGCAGACGCAGAGTTGGCAGCCTAGAGTGGCTGCAGCTGGCAGGCAGGGGATGATGGAGCGTCCTGACCGGGCTGGGCAGCGGTGACCTCCGTCCTGCTCTACTGAGAGGGCGACCGTGCTGCAGGCTGGACGTTGGGCTGCACCCCAGTCAGGAGTCATTGGGATGTGGCTACACTCGCCTGGGGTGACGATGGGATTAGGTGGAAGGTTAGGTCAGCTGAGTGGTAGCATTCTTGGGTTCTCTGACCCTGATTCCCCACCTCACTCCCTGAAGATGACTCACTCACTTTGATGACTGTGGTTTTGCAGATTAAATGTGGAGGCCTTGAGAGCCCCGAAGAATGCCCCCTCCGAGTTATTACAAAGAAGCACAGAATCCCAGCCCAGTCTCTCTGTGTGTGTGTGTGTGTGTGTGTGTGTGTGTGTGTGTGTGTGGTGGCGGGGCAAGGGGAGCAGTGTTTCAAAGGCCACCAATCTCAGGCCCCATTGCCCACTTTACATGTCTCTCTAGCAAGGCGTGGGCACAGAATTCCACCCAAGCCAACCCTCTAAGTTTCTGGCCTCTGGAGTCAGCCTGAGACCCATTCACACGCTGGTAATTGCATAGCGGGAGCTGCCTTTTCAGCAGATCTGACTGAAGCAACATTGCCCAGACCTATGCCATCTCTAGGGTTGGCACATAAGACATAAACGGTCGGGGTTTGGGTTCCGCTGGGAACCTGAGGAACTGAGTGACCTGGTGAAGTCACTCCCCTCGGTGGGTGAGTCCCAGTACGGCCGGCCGGTGCCTTCCTGGCCTCTCCTGGGACTTTCTGAGTCCCGTGTTCGCCTCTATTTAAGGCAAGTTGCAGACCTTGGTGACTCCTCGAAGGACACTCCCTTCCTAAGAGCTGCCAGCAAATTCTTCTGAGGGCTGCTCCCTGTGGTCCAGACAGGCTGGAAAGCCACCGTCTGAGCTCCAGGAAGCCACTGGGCCCCGCCACTGTTCACCCGAGGATGGGCTACTCTCACTGACAGCAGATGGTTCTCAACGGAAGAGTCTCCTAGACGGGGCTGCTCTCTGGATTTCTGCCCCTCCCAGGTCACCCCAGGCCTCCTCTCCAGGGGTGCTCAGGGGAGTGAGAAAAGCCGGGCATGCCGTGCTCTATGCCAGGATGTGCTCTGTGCCATGGGCTGTGGTAAAAAAGAAATGCCAGAAGCCACTTCAACAGCAAAGTACTCAAAGACTGATGAAATTATGATTTATTTTAGTTAGATTTTATTTTTGTTTATGTGTATTATTACTTTCTGTTATTAGTATTAATCTATAATTAGTTAAATTAGAGCGCATTCATACTGCGGAATACAGCAGCTACAAAGAATGAAGTAAGCCAGTAAGTGCTGACTGAAAACCGCTCCCAGACATTTCGTTAAGTAACAAATTAAATTACTGCAATAAGGGTGGGAAGTTTGTAGACTATGATCCCATTGAATGTTTGCAGTGGGTGAGTGTGGTGTTTGTGCACATGCACGTGTGTGTATGTGTGTGTGCGTGCGTGTGTGTGAACACGTGTGTGTGCGTGCGTGTGTGTGAACACGTGTGTGTGCGTGAGTGCGTGAGTGTGTGTTTGCATGCACAGTACCAAGCAGGGAAGAAAATGTCCCTGGCAGCTAAGAATGGTTCTCTCTGGAGAGTGGGGAAAGACGGAAGGAGCAGGAACCTTCACTCTGACTTTCACGTCTTACTTTTCAAGTGTCTGCATGCTGTGTGACTTTTACCTTCCTTTTTGTGTCTTTCAGTGTTTTCAAGGTTTAGGGCCCAAAGGAAACAAAACACACACCATGTCTCCGCAGCGTGGTGCAGAGAAAAGAGTGGACATGATTTGACGTGGCAAAGCTACAGCCAAGGGCACGAGTCCAAGGAAGACACACATGAACCCAGAAAGCAGGTTTTTGCCTACCCGCAGGGAGGGCCGGCCAGGGACAATGGAGGGGCTGGGGGAGGCTGGGCTGGGTCGCAGGATGGGGCTGGGCTCTCGCTGGAGGGAACCCCTGTCTGGAGGGAGGCCGGTCACCCTTCCCTCTGCCAGTCCTTCCACCCTGGGCTCCTGTGACCATAGCGAGAGGAGATGCCAGAGGGGAAGCCCGAGCTGGGCTGGGCTCCGTCGGGACAGGGGACCTGGGGCAGGAGCCAGTGGCGGGGTCAGTAGCAGGAGGTGGGTCATCCAAGGAAGAAGGCTTCCTGACCTAGAGCTCTAAGGCGAGGAGTGGGCACGTGGCCCTCTGGGGACCTGTCCAGCTCAAAGACTCCAGGTGCCCTTCAGGTAAGTAAAACAACCAAGTAATCCTCAGTGCAACGCGAAAGTGGCTGGGAAGCTGGAATCACAGTCACCACCTATGCTGAGCAAAACCATGATTAAAATGGGTTTTCTGCTTTCGCTGAACCCACTTTGTGGATCAGTGGTCCCAGTAGAAATGGCTCCTGTAGTTGACAGCTCCACTGGCACTGAACTCTCCTTGATTCTTGCTTTGCTGAATCTCGAGAATCTTTTAAGATTGCTGGGATAGAGGGACGCACGGGGAGAAATGGCAGGCGAAACACCAGGTCCTGCCAAGGGAAGGAGGAAACAAACGCCTCCCCGATGGATGCCAGGGAAACAGACCAGCCAAGGGTGTGGTCCCACACCAGGTGCTTGAGCCCCTGTTGTCCTGAGACCATTCCCTCCCTGACTCTCTCCTAACTCTGTCCCCGTCACTCCCACTCGGTGACCTGGCTCGCCCTTTGCCCTCTGCTCTTCTCACTCTATGCCTGACCCTGCACTAACTGTAGAAAATGCAGAAATGAGAAACAGACATTCATTCAACAAGCATTTATTCTTATATTTATTTATTTATTTATTTATTTATTTATTTATTTATTTTTATTTCTTGAGAGACGGGGTCTGGCCCTGTCGCCCAGGCTGTAGTGCAGTGGTACGACCATAGCTCACTGCAGCCTCCACCTCCCGGGCTCAAGCGATCCTCCTGCCTCAACCTCCTCAGTAGCTGGGACCACAGGCGCATGCCACCATGCCCGGCTAACTTAAAAAACATGTTTTTGGTAGAGATGGGGGTCTCACTGTGTTGTGCAGGCTGGTCTCGAACTCATGGCCTCAAGCAATCCTTCTGCCTCAGCCTCCCACAGTGCTGGGATTACAAGCAAAGGCTCTGAGGCAGAAGTGTGCCTGGTGTGTTCCAGAAAGGGCCAGGGGCCCTGTGTGGCTGCATCAGCGTGAGCAAGGGCAAGTGTGGGAGGTGAGAAGGCCAGAGAGGAAAGGCTCGATCATGTCGGGACTGTAGGCTGCCATCAGGGCTCTGGCTTTCACTGTGAGTGAGGGAAGCCCACTGGACAGCTTAGAGCAGAGGACTGGGGCCACCTGACTTGGGTTTAAAAGCCGCCAGCTCCAGCCATCCAGCCATGGGGCTAGGGTGGCCGGCTGCACCTGGGCCATGTTTGGGCAGAGGTGGTGGGACGGGGTCACGGGACAATGAAACTAAAGACTCAAGCTCTGGGTGAATGAAGCCCGCACTTTTGGACCAGGTTGGGGAGCCCTATCTGGAAAGAGCTGGTCCCTGTGCCCGTTCTCCTCCTCCCTTTCCTCCTGGGACTCCCTTGCAGGCTCACTCCTCCCTATTTGGATTCTTATGCACAGAAGACTCATTCGCTGCTTTTTCTACCATCGCAGCTTTTGAGGGCTTATCAGCAAGGACTCAATCCCTGTCTTAGTCTGTTTGCATTGCTATAGAGGAATACCTGATGCTGAGAAATTCATAAAGAGTTTTATTTGGCTCATAGTTCTGCAGCTGTAAGATGGGTGGTGCCAGCATCTGCTTCTGGTGAGGGCCTCAGACCACATCTACTTCTGGCAGGAAGTGGTGGAAAGCTGGCATCACATAGTGAGAGAGGAAGGATGAGTCATTCCACCTGGAATCTGGGGTGAAGTCAACTCCAGCAGAATCAAAACTGCTGAAGGGAAAGGGAGGGAGTGGTTCTAGGGGAAATATGCACACTGGTACAGGGGAACAGAGGTTGGGTGACAAAACCAACAGGTGCCCTCTGCTGTGGCACAGACATTTCAACACACTCAGAATCCACTTCCAATGTTTTGAAAGAACAGGACTAGGAGAGATGGTTTCTTATTCGAGCAGACTCTTCTTTTATAAAGTAAAGGCATGTATTTCCAAAGTAATACATGCTTGATGAAAATATTTCAACATGGAAGTCTGAGATTTAAAAGGTGAAGGTTTTATTTCCCTAAAGCTATTGTCCAGCGATGAGCACTCTTGAGCGTGGAGGTGGCTTTCCAGGGAGTTACTGTGCACATCCCTACATGCTCATGTGGCGGGAGCACACTGCCAAAACGAGAGTGTGCCATAGCCTATATGCAGAGATCTGGTGACTTGTTTTAACCTCTTTCTATGCTAGTACCCGACTATCTACCATGCTCTCTCTCTAGCTTCCTCACACTTTTTCCCCTGGGGCAGTTGTGCAGTGATTTATTTAATTTTTCTGCGGCTGATGAACATTTACATTCTAAAAACTATTTACGTGGTGGTGTCATTAAGATGCTGGTGGATTCTACCTAACTTGCATATCCAGGAGTTTCTCAGATGGATTCCTCAAGGTGAGTGGAAGGGTATGCACCCTAGAGGAAAAGAGAAAGTTAGCCCCAGACAAGCAGAAGGAGGACCTAATAAATCACAAAGCAGACATCAGTGAAACAAGTCAAAGGCTAGTAAAGAATGCTATTGGCCGGGCGCGGTGGTGCACGCCTGTAATCCCAGCACTTTGGGAGGCTGAGGCGGGTGGATCACGAGGTCAGGAGATTGAGACCATCCTGGCTAACATGGTGAAACCCTGTCTCTACTAAAAATACAAAAAAATTAGCCGGGCATGGTGGCAGGAGCCTGTAGTCCCAGCCACTCAGGGGGCTGAGGCAGGAGAATGGCGTGAACCTGGGAAGCGGAGCTTGCAGTGAGCCGAGATCGCACCACTGCATTCCAGCCAGGGCGACAGAGTGAGACTCTGTCTCAAAAAAAAAAAAAAAAAAGAATGCTATTAACAGCTCTGTAACTGTAAATTCAATGACTTCAATGAAATGTATAATTTCATTGAAAGACACATATTACTAAAACTAACACAAGAAAAAAAGGAGTTTTATATCAATTACCCATATAAATTCATAATTAAAAACCTTGCCACATAGAAAACTCCAGGCTGGGTGCTCTATTGGTTAATGAATCAAACATTTAAGAAAGAAATTCTGGCTCCCTGAGGTGGCTCATACCTGTAATCCCGGCATTTTGGGAAGCCAAGGTGAGAGAATTGCTTGAGCCCAGAAGTTTGAGACCAGCCTGGGCAACATGGTGATACCTCGTCTCTACTAAAAACAGAAAACATTAGCCAGGCAATGTATGCCATGCTTGTAGTCCCGGCTGCTCGGGAGGCTGAGGTGGGAAAATCACCTGAGCCTGGGGAGGTGGAGGCTGCAGTGGGCCTTGACTGTGCCACTGCACTCCAGCCTGAGCAACAGAGGAGATGCTGTCTCAAAAAAAATTTTTTTTAAATAAGGGGATGAAGATGTCCCTCTTATGGAGCAGACCGTGTCTCAGGTACTGCAGTCAGCCAAAGAACAGATCAAGTGGTCACTCCTTCAGTGAAGAACTCACCGTTTCTGGCTCCTCACCTCCTTCCAAACAATGCACGTCTGCTGTGAATTTTCATCCGGTTCCCCAGCTGATGCTCTCAGAGTCATCTCGGGAATCACAGGGATCCTTAAATCTCCATCCTGTCTCTGGTTGCCCCATCCCCTCCCCACCCCAATCCTCCTTATACCCCTCCTGTTCCTTTGCTTCTTCGGCCTCTTTTTTACTTGAATTATTAGACTTTTTTTTCCCTACAGCGTTGTTTGAGTTCCTTATGTATTCTGGTCATTAATCCCTTATCAGATGGGTAGTTTGCAAATAGTTTGTCCCATTCTGTGTGTTGTCTCTTCACTTTGTGGATTGTTTCCTTTGCTGTGCAGAAGCTTTTTAACTTGATATGATCCCCGGTTAAATAATTTTTGACGAGAGTGCCAATCCAGCAGTCTCCTCAACAAACAGCACTGGAACAAGTGGAATTACTCGTGCAAAAGAATGATGTTGAACCCCCATATAATGCAGTAAGTAAAAATTAACGCAAAATCGATCAGCAACCTAAATGTAAGAGCTAAAACCATAAAACTCTTCAAAGAAACCACAGGGTGAGTCTACATGACCTTGGATTTGGCAATAGCTTCTTAGATATGAAACCAAAAGTACATGCAGCCAGAGAAAAGATAGTTAAACTGGACTTCATCAGAATGAAAAACTTTTGTGCATTCAAGAACATTATCAAGAAAGTTGTTTTAACTTAGTTCCTTTAAAATGGAGAGTACTCCTTCAGTGATTAGAAGAGCCAGAAGATGGAAACAAAGAACTTCTATTACTCACAGGTTATGGAGGCTACACGGAGGTCATTCAACATGTGCAGAGGGCGTGTGTGGACCTGGGGCACTTGCCTCTATTTGGGTCCAGGGAGATGGTCAGAGCATCACAGTAGGGGGTGAGAAGATTGGAGGATTCAAAGCAAATGCCCACAAAAAGGGGCTCCCACCACGTGGACCTAATCTAACTTTACATTTGGTCAGGCAGCTGGGTGCGTGTGTGTGTACTGGTGAGATGGCTTTTAGGGGAAGGAAAGTGGAATCGAAGGGCAGCGGTTGGGAACTGGGCTTAGGCTATTAACCAAGGGCATTGTGTGACATCTGGGGACTCATGTCAAGACAACAAAATGGATGCCAGGTCAGCATGGTAATATTAAGCCTCAACACAAAAGTGAAAAGACAAGCTGAGGAAAGTGAGAAAATATTTGCCAATCATATCTGATAAGGGTGTAGTATCCATAATATACAACACACTCCTAAAACTCAACTCGTAATATACAACACACTCCTAAAACTCAAGCAAAATGATAAACAGTTGAGTTAAAGAATTGACAAAAGACTTAGACATTTCTCCAAAAAACATACAGAAATGACCAGTAAGCACATGAAATGATGCTTAACATCCTTAGTCATTAGGGAAATGCAAGTCAAAACCACAATGAGATACCACTTCACAGTTAAGTTACTAGGATGGTTACTTAAAAAATAGAAAATAGTAAGAGTTGACGAGGATGGGGAGAAGTTGGAACCCTCATCTATTCCCGACTGGAATGTAATCGTGCAGGCACTATGGAAAACTGTTTGGCGGCTGCTCAAAAAGCACAGGTCCTCAAACAGATACTTCTGTGCCAATGTTTGTTGCATCATTATTGACAATAGCCAAAAGGTGGAAACCATCCAAGTGTCATCCATGAATGGATGAATGGATAAACAAAATGTGGCTGTAGTGAGCTAGGATTTCACCACTGCACTCCAATGTGGGTGACAGAGAGAGACCCTGTCTCAAAAAAAAAAAAAAAAAGTGATCAGGCTGACGCCACCTGAACCTAAATAGCATCACAATAAAGACAAAGAAAGATGTGGTGCACTTCCTGGTGCAATGTAATGGGAAAGCACAGTCCCACCTGGAGAGTGGTCTTGGCCAAAAAGAAAAATGTTTTCTATTTCTCGAATTCATTATATTTTCCTAGCACAATGTCCAGTTAATCGTTTTTTAAATTTACTACAGTGAATTTATCTTACTGTTTTTCAAATCTCTGCTATACCTATAGTTATATATAATCTTTCCATTCCTAACATTTTTATTATGACTTCTTTTTTTTTTTTTTTTTTTTTTGAGGTGGAGAGCAAAAAAGGATCCAGAGGAGAAGGAAGCCGCTCACACCCTCCGGGGCAGGCATGCGGAGGTGGCATTTGCCTGGCTTCCTGCTGGGACTTCCTCACAGCGTGCCCACGTCTCTTGGAAAAACTCCTCTGCTCTGAGACAGAACCGGCTTTGGCACGGCCTGGATGTACCAACCCCCCTCGCCTTCCTCAGTTGTGCAGTGATTTGTTCAGCCTTTCCGCAGCTGGTGGACATTTACATTCTAAAAACTACTTACGTGGTGGTGTCATTAAGATGCTGGTGGATTCTACCTCATTTGCATATCCAGGAGTTTCTCAGATGGATTCCTCAAGGTGGGTGGATGAAGGGGGCCAGCCCCTCCACACCTGTGGGTATTTCTCATCAGGTGGGACGAGAGACTGAGAAAAGAAATAAGACACAAAGTATGGAGAAAGAACAGTGGGCCCAGGAGACGGCGCTCAGCATCCGGAGGACCCGCACCGGCACCGGTCTCTGAGTTCCCTCAGTATTTATTGATTATTATTTTACTATCTCAGTAAGGGGAATGTGGCAGGAGAACAGGGTGATAGTGCGGAGACGGTCAGCAAGAAAACATGTGAGCAAAGGAATCTGTGTCACAAATAAGGTCAAGGGAAGGTACTATGCCTGGATGTGCACATAGGCCAGATTTATGCTTTTCTCCACCCAAACATCTCAGTGGAGTAAAGAGTAACAGAACAGCACTGCTGCCACCAACATGTCTCGCCTCCCACCACAGGGTGGGTTTTCTCCTATCTCAGAAGAGAACAAATGTACAATCGGGTTTTATACCGAGATATTTAGTTCCCAGGGGCAGGCAGGAGACAGAGGCCTTCCTCTTATCTCAACTGCAAGAGGCCTTCCTCCTCAGCACAGACCCTTCACGGGTGTCAGGCTGGGGGACGGTCAGGTCTTTCTCATCCCACGAGGCCATATCTCAGGCTATCACATGGAGAGAAACCTTGGACAATACCCGGCTTTCCAGGGCAGAGGTCCCTGCGGCTTTGCGCAGTGCATTGTGCCCCTGGTTTATCGAGAATGGAGAATGGCGATGACTTTTACCAAGCATACTGCCCGTAAGCATTTTGTTAACAAGGCACATCCTGCATAGCCCTAGATCCCTTAAACCTTGATTCTGTACAACACATGTTTCTGTGAGCTCAAGGTTGGGGAAAAGTTACAGATTAACAGCATCTCGGGGCAAAACAATCGTTCAGGGTACAGGTCAAAATGGAATTTCTTATGTCTTCCTTTTCTACACAGACAACAGTAACAGTCTGATCTCTCTTTCTCTTCCCTGCATATCCCCCTTTTCTTTCTGACAAAACCACCATCGTCATCACGGCCCGTTTTCGCTGGTCACTGTCTCTTCGGAGCTGTTGGATACACCTGTAGACTAACAACAGACAGAACAGACATACAAGGATTAATATGAAATTTACAATAGTGGAACTTCTGATAGTTTTAACCCAAGTGACGGCATTAAGATTTGTGAGGCCATCAGCAGCTTTCACAATTGCCTCAGTTTCTGGCACCAGATTTAAATGGGCTTTTGATGCCTCAAAAATTTGTTCTTTTAATTTTGAAATATCTAAAGTAAGATTATCTTCTCTTCCTTGTAGATGGCATCTAACCATGGCCCAGTGATGCTCAGACTCATTGTAGGCTCAGGGTGTAATACAAAAATCTGACGTATTCCAGTCACACTGTAACTGAAAAAGATATTTCAAGCTCATGAGCCTATCTGCCATCCAAATGACAGTTTGTCTAAGATCATTAATTTGGTTTGCCAATTTTTGATCTATTTGGGTCTGAGAATTCCACAATTTTGAGGAATTCTTTTGCCAATTATTTACATATTTTACCATTTGAACAGAGGAGTGTAAAGCAATTCCAGCAGCCACAGCAGTAGCTGTGACTGCAACAAGACCCATAATGACTGCAATTAAAGTAAAAATGAATCTTTTGGATCTAGTTAGAACTCCTTTTAATACTTCCATTAAAATATGGACGGATGGGGAAGCCTCCCACGGTCGGTCCATGGACACAGGGATCCACACGCCCTCTCTTGCCCTCATCAGCAGAATACGGTGCTGCCAGTCAGAAGTCGAATCAATGCAAGTAAACAATCTACAATTTTCACAGGTTATAGTTTGGGAATCTGGTTTAATAACTATTTTTCCTACAACTAGCATATAAGGGGGTTTTACACAACTTTGCAAAGGAATTGTCAGATTGGAATTTAAGTTAATAGTATAATATGGCTTACGATCTCTTGTTCCTATAGCTTCATTTCCAGACCAAATTCTAATGTGGTGCGAGGCCACAGTAAGCTTCCATAATTCTGGGTGTTCAGGACCAACAACAGGACTAACTAACTTTGTTCGAAGTGATGAAATTCCCTTTTCACCCGATTTCCATGGATAGGGTGATTCTAACCTTCTGTAAACCTGGTCCAGCCTTTCAGTTAAATCACTATCATAGGCCGGATTAGTGGGCCAGATGGATGGGGCCTGTGAAAATGAGTGAGTCTGGCCCGTACAATCGTAATATAATTGGCCTCGAGGGGCCCAGTCTATAATAGTTCCAAATTCATTGTTTTGTAATACCACAGCAGTATCAGCCACACATTCTTCCCAAACTGAGACTTCTGGGCCTTTTGATTCTTTGGGAATTTCCTTGGGGCAAGGCTTCCTCTTAGGCCTAAATTTTAATGATCTTTGATAAGAAGGATCCTGTAAATTATTTATCTGTGGCCCGAGTGACATTTCACTTACCATGTGATAAGTAAATCTATTGCTGGCAATGACAGTAGGTACTTCTACCAACCAATTTTGGGTTGTAGGCATTAAATATCCTGGTGCCTTCCCTAGGCAAATAGGAGGATAATGATACCCAATGGAAATATTTATCATCATTCCTTCTTTTTCAGGTTGGGCAGGGCAACATCATCTGTGGGGCCTGGTACTCATGCACTATTATTAACACATACTTTAATAGGATTATCTATCCATGTGACTGCCCGAATTAAGGGCGGGAAAGGCACATAGGTCCAGTAAGTATAATTAGCTGCAGCTGCTCCTGCAGACATGGGGACACTTACCACCATTGATACAATCATCAAAACTGCAAGCAGCATATTCTCTGGAGTTTGTGTTACCCTTGTTTTCTTCAGGCTTTTTTCAGCTAACTGTGTCAACTTCTTTAGTTGGGCCCAGGTCGGCGGCTCCACTTCCTTGGTGGATGTCAACTTCATCTGTTCTTCTGATACCACCATTTTGTTCACCTGGAGAGTCCATGATGCTCAATTGCGGGTTTTCTGTCTCCGCGGAGGCGCTTTTCTTTGCATCTCCGATGGGTTCATTGTAGAACTTTAAATGTCTAGTGGGTATCCAAACAGGAAGCTGACTTTTTTCCTGGTGAAACGCAAGCAAAGCCTCTCCCCCATGTTATCACCTTCCCTATTTCCCATGTCTTATTTTTGATGTCTTTCCACCAAATCAGTTTTCCTTCATGTGGGCTGTTCTTTTTACCAGTAAAATGTTGTTCTGCAGAAGTAGTGGTCTGATTTCTATAAACGTTTAAAATTTTTAAAGTATAGAGTGCTAGATTGAGTTGCATCTGAGGAGTGTTATACTCCTTACTATCTTTTTCCTTTTTTTGTTTAACCAATTGAGCTTTATTAGTTCTTTCAATTATGGCCTGTCCTTGGGAATTATAGGGGATTCCTGTTGTATGTGTAATTTTCCACTGATTTAGGAATTTTTGAAATGTTTTACTACAGTATCCTGGCCCATTATCTGTTTTATTTTTTTTTGGAACTCTCATGACAGCAAAACAAGATAATAAATGTCTTTTAACATGGGAAGTACTTTCTCCTGTTTGGCAGGTTGCCCATACAAAATGTGAATAAGTGTCAACAGTCACATGGACAAATGACAATTTTCCAAATGAAGGTACATGTGTGACATCCATTTGCCATAATGCATTAGGACATAAACCTCTGGGATTAACTCCTGCCTCCTGAGTGGGCAGGTGTAGGACTTGACACTAGGTGCAATGCTGTACAATATTTTTTGCCTGTTTCCATGTGATATCAAATTTATTTTTTAGTCCTGTTGCATTTACATGAGTCAAGGCATGAAGTTCTTGTGCTTCTATGAATGCAGATGATACTAGCAAGTCAGCTTGTTCATTTGCCTTAGTTAAAGGCCCTGGTAAATTAGTATGTGCTTGAACATGAGTAATATAAAATGGGAAATTTCTTTTTCTTACAGTTTGTTGTAACAAATTAAACAGCTGGTGTAACCGATCATCCATACTGTATTTGACTAGGGCTGTCTCAACATCCTTTGTAGCCTGTACTACATATGCAGAATCTGATACAATGTTAATAAGCTGATTAAAATCTTGTAACACTGAAATGACAGCAACCAACTCTGCTCTTTGAGCTGAGTGATATTGAGTTTCAGTGACTCGTTTTTTTGGCCTGGTGTAAGCCACCTTTCCATTGCTGGAACCATCAGTAAACACTGTCAGAGCATTTTCTAAAGGTGTATGTCTGGTAATTTTAGGTAAAATCCAAGTAGTCAATTTTAAAAACTGGAAGGTTTTTGTTTTTGGGTAATGATTGTCAATAATTCCCACAAAATCAGCAAGACCAATCTGCAATGCACCAGAATTGATAAAGGCTTGTGTAACCTGTTCCTTGTTTAAAGGAACAATGATTTTATCTGGGTCACTTCCACACAATTTTACTATTCGTAGTCTTGCCTGACCAATTAATGTAGCCATTTGATCCAAGTACAATGTAAAAGTCTTAATAGTACTGTGAGGAAGGAAGGACCACTCCACAAGATCTGTATTTTGAACAATGATGCCTGTTGGAGAGTGTGCAGTAGCAAAAATCAAAAGTTGGAGTGGGGCTAAGTGATCTATTCTATTTACTTGTGCTGACCGAATTTTGTCTTCAACTAATTCAATTTCTTTGTTGCCTCTGGAGTTAATGTTCTTTTACTATTTGATTCTGGATCCCCTCTTAAGATAGAGAACAAATTTGACATGGCATAAGTAGGGATGCCTAGGGTTGGCCGAATCCAATTAATATCTCCCAGCAATTTTTGAAAGTCATTTCATATTTTAATGTGTCTTTTCTCATTTCTATCTTTTGAGGATTAACCTTCCTTTCCTCTACCTGCGTTTCTAAATAATGAAAAGGAGCTGTTGTTTGAATTTTATCAGATGCTATTGTCAGTCCTGCGTTGGCAACCTCTGTCTGCAGAAATGTGTAACAGTCAATTAATTTGTCTCTCATTTCTGCAGCACACAAAATATCATCAACATAATGAATGATATAACAGTCTGAAAACATGTCTCTAACTGGTTGAAGAGCTTGAGCTACAAAAGTCTGACAAATAGTTGGACTATTAAGCATTCCCTGAGGCAACACTTTCCACTGAAACCTGGTGGCTGGTTCTTTATTATTTATGGCTGGTATAGCAAAAGCAAATTTTTCAAAATCCTGTTTTGCCAGAGGAATGGTAAAAAAAAAAAAAAAAAAGCAATCCTTCAGATCAATTATAATTAAAGGCCAACATTTGGGGATCACGGCCGGAGAGGGCAGCCTGCGTTGGAGAGCCCCCATGGGTTGAATTACGGCATTAGCGGCTCTTAAGTCGGTTAGCATGCGCCATCTGCCGGATTTTTTCTGAATTACAAACACTGGAGAATTCTAAGGAGAGACAGTGGGTGAAACATGTCCTTTTTTAAATAGTTTTTTTAACTATTTTATGTAGCGCCCCTAACTTTTCCTTAGGGAGCGGCCACTGTTTGACCCAGACAGGATGCTACAGGGCGAGTCTGAATTGCTCCTTCACCGCAGTGAACTGCCGGTTGGGCAATAATGGGCACCGCGAGCCGAGTTGCAGCCAGCCTGGTTTCAGGCTTCCTCCCCCAGCACTCACTCGACTGAGGAGGAGGTGGCCATCGTGGTTTTAGCCCTGATGGCCCCGATGGTTCTGGACCTCCTTCCCCCAGTTTTGGTGATTCAGGATATACTACCTCCTGTAATTGATTGTAGTCAACATTTTGTGTTGACCGAGCCATTACAGACTCTGCTACATTTTCACAATGTGAACTTTCCGTTCCTTTCTTGAACTCTGTCCCCGCCTCTTCTTCACAATCTATTACACAGCTTTCAGGGGCATCAGAAACCAAAACGCTATCTTCTTCTGTTTGAAACGGTTCTAAAGCTGCTTTAATAATGGCCCAATCATTGCATACTGTAAGTGGGATGATTTTGCCTTCCCTACTTGCTTGTTTTAATTCTTTGCCAATTTTTTCACAGTCTTTTAGATCTAAAGTTCCCTGTTCTGGAAACTATGGGCAGAATTGTTCTATTGTTTGAAATAGCATAATTAGATTTTCTGTAGAAGCTCTAACTCCCCTTCTTCTTAAAAGAATTTTAATAAAGCTGAGATAAGAGGCATATTTACTTTCAGTTTGTCCCATTGTTACCCTGGGTTCCTCTGTGTGCACAAGCTTACCGCAAGGCTCACCGTGGACGTACTCGGGAATCTCTCATCGACTGTCCTCAATGCTCACGGTCTTAGCGTACCTTCACCCTAGAGAAAGGCCCCACGTTGGGCGCCAAATGAAGGGGGCCAGCCCCATCCACACCTGTGGGTATTTCTCATCAGGTGGGACGAGAGACTGAGAAAAGAAATAAGACACAGAGACAAAGTATAGAGAAAGAACAGTGGGCCCAGGAGACTGGTGCTCAGCATCCGGAGGACCCGCACTGGCACCGGTCTCTGAGTTCCCTCAGTATTTATTGATTACTATTTTTACTATCTCAGTAAGGGGAATGTGGCAGGAGAACAGGGTGATAGTGTGGAGAAGGTCAACAAGAAAACATGTGAGCAAAGGAATCTGTGTCACAAATAAGTTCAAGGGAAGGTACTATGCCTGGATGTGCACATAGGCCAGATTTATGCTTTTCTCCACCCAAACATCTCAGTGGAGTAAAGAGTAACAGAGCAGCACTGCTGCCACCAACATGTCTCGCCTCCCGCCACAGGGCGGGTTTTCTCCTATCTCAGAAGAGAACAAATGTACAATCGAGTTTTATACCGAGACATTTAGTTCCCAGGGGCAGGCAGGAGACAGAGGCCTTCCTCTTATCTCAACTGCAAGAGGCCTTCCTCCTCAGCACAGACCCTTCACGGGTGTCGGGCTGGGGGACGGTCAGGTCTTTCCCGCCCCACGAGGCCATATCTCAGGCTATCACATGGGGAGAAACCTTGGACAATACCCGGCTTTCCAGGGCAGAGGTCCCTGCGGCTTTGCGCGGTGCGTTGTGCCCCTGGTTTATCGAGAATGGAGAATGGTGATGACTTTTACGAAGCATACTGCCTGTAAACATTTTGTTAACAAGGCACATACTGCACAGCCCTAGATCCCTGAAACCTTGATTCCATACAACACATGTTTCTGTGAGCTCAAGGTTGGGGCAAAGTTACAGATTAACAGCATCTCGGGGCAAAACAATCGTTCAGGGTACAGGTCAAAATGGAGTTTCTTATGTCTTCCTTTTCTACATAGACAACAGTAACAGTCTGATCTCTCTTTCTTTTCCCTACAGCTGGAAGGGTATGCACATCTTTCCCTTAATAGAAAATGCCAAATAAATGTCCAGATAGATGTTACTACCACTCCTACTGACAGCGTATGAGTCCTCGTTTCCAACTACAGCCTTGCCAAGCATTGGAGATTGTCAACTAATATTATTAATCTTACATTAAAATCTGCTATGTTCCCACCGAGCAAATGCTAAAACAAAACTCAAAGGGATCAAGTTGTCTCCGAGCAACTTAAGAGCATCCCAGAACACAGCTCAAGCATATGTCTGTTTTGCTTTGACAAACAGCCCCTTTCCAACCTAGCTCTGCCCAAGATGGTGCCAGCGTGACCTCCCGGCAGACAAGACACCTCAGCATGTCATGCAGACCCCACAGCTGCCTGCTCCCTCCCCTGCCTACCATTCACGCCAAGTCCTCCTTTAAAAGGCCCTGCTTTCTGCCCCCAGTGGGAAGCAGCACCCTTAAAGGCAGGAGCCTGTACGTCTTCCCCTAAACCAAGCATGGCAGAAAGTCCGTTTCTTTATAGCAGACCACACTCTTGTTAATTGGATCTCCAAGCGATGAGGGAATGAACCTGTGTTTTGGTTATATTACATGTTCACAAAGATTTTAGATTATTTGAATTACTATTATCATTATTTTAGAGGCAGGGTCTCACTCTGTCACTCAGGCTGGAGCTCAGGGGTGCATTCATAGCTCACTGCAGCATCCAGCTCCTGGACTCAACACATCCTTCCACCTCACACCTCAGCCTCCTGAGTAACTGGGACTACAGGTGCCTGCCACCACACCCACCTAATTTAAAAAAAAATTTTTTTTTGACAGAGTCTTTTTCTGTCAACCTGGCTGGAGTGCAGTGGCATGATCTCGGCTCCCTGCACCCTCCACCTCCTGGGTTCAAGTGATTCTCCTACCTCAACCTCCCAAGTAGCTGGGATTACAGGCACACACCACCACACCCTGCTAATTTTTTCTTTTCTTTTTTTCTTTTCTTTTTTTTTGAGACAGAGTCTTGTTCTGTTGCCCAGGCTGGGGTGCAGTGGCACCATCTCGGCTCACTGCAACCTCCACCTTCCAGGTTCACGTGATTCTCCTGCCTCAGCCTCCCAAGTAGCTGGGATCACAGGCGCACACCACCACGCCTGGCTAATGTTTTCTTGTTGTTGTTTTTTTGTGTGTGTATTTTTAGTAGAGATGGAGTTTCACTATGTTGGCCAGGCTGGTCTCCAACTCCTGACCTCAGGTGATCCGCCCGCCTCGGCCTCCCAAAGTGCTGGGATTACACGCATGAGCCACCGCACCCGGCCTTTTAATGATTTTTCTACAGACAGAATCGCGCTACATTGCCCAGGGTGGCCTCCAACTGCAGGTCTCAAGCCATCCTCCTGCCTCAAGCCTCCCACAGCGCTGGAAATACAGGTGTGGGCCACCATGCCCAACCCATATCACATGCTTAACAGTGATATGATAATGCTGGTTCTATGCATCTATTCAAGTATGTTTTCAAATAATTTTTCCCAAGTAAAAAAGCTCATATGTTCAACGAAAACAACTTGGGAAAAAATTTAATGCTGACCTGGGAAAACATTATATATGCTACTGTCATATATTTAACGTATAAATGCAAGTATATTGAGGAAAATATTCTAAAATGTCCACAGTAGTTAATGCTGAATGGCGGGACCCAGTGGCTTTTCATTTTCCCCCATTTCCCAAATTGCCTCCCGTTACCTTGTGCTACTTCAATCTGTGAATCCCAGAGCCTCCCCTGCAACCCGAGGACAAGGGCATGCAAGTCCGAAGGTGCCTTCGCTCGCCGAAAAGAGACTCGGACACGGAATCGTAGCTCAGTTTTATTTTCTACAGAAACAAACATGTAAGCCGTCCTCCTCCAGCGACAAACAATCAGGCCCCCACAATGAACTGGCCACTCGTGCTGGGACCATTCCCTAGGGGAGGAGGCATGACCTAGGAAGGGGCGCCAGGCTGGGCTTAGCGCCTCTGCCCTGAGGGAGGCTGAGCCAAAAACACGGGCAGAAAGCACTGCGTGATCCACATCAACAGGGAAAGCTGCTGGAGACAGGAGCTGATGGAGAGCTGGAGTTGGCGGTGGTCTGCAGCCATGAGTCGGCTAAATGTGAGGGGCAAAGAACATTACATTAAAGGCGACACCTCTGCACCCATCTCCCTGGGCTCCCTCGGGTGGCGGCGGGCCTGGTGTACCAGGTCTCTGTTCTGAGACCCTGTGCTGGCGTGTTCCCAGGTTTCTAGCAGCCTGACCGTGGGGTGTAGGCGGATCCCAGCCCCCACCCTGCCACGCTGTGACCGCCACCCACCCAGGCCCCATCCCTGTCCTGGTCCTGAACTGACACAGTCAGTATGTTGCCGCACACAGTGAACTCCTTCAGAAGCACCCCTGGCACGGGAAGCGGTGGGGCATCCCGGGCCAGGCTCCTGCGGGCCAGCTCTGCTTCCATGGGTGTCGCGAAAGGCATGGTGAGGTAGCTGGTGGGGGCCCAGTTAAGGCATCCTCTCCTACGACTTGGCCTGTGGCTCCGGCCTGCTGCTTACCCCAGGCCAGCTTCCCCCTCCCCCACTCCCCCACCCCCGATTGCCCAGCTCATCCACCCCAGGCTGTCTCCCCAGGCACTGGCCCAGTAGCACACCCCACCCAGCTGTCTTGGTTCCCCACTTTCCTTTGCTGCACCCCAAGCTGACTCCTCCGTGCCCTTCCAAGACCCCTCCCCACCCTGCCCCCTGTGGCATCACCCGGCCCCCTCCTCATCACTCGACCCTCCATCCCAACCACCTCCCGCCACCCACTCCCATCTTGCCCCCTTCCCCCCACCTCCTGATCCCCTCCTACACCTGGGTCCCCCTATCTCCTGGCCCCTGCTCCCCTCCCCGCATGACCCAGTGCCCCTCACCCAATCACCCAGCCCCTCTCCCCCACCCCCACCCCCTCTACCTCCCAGCCCTTACCTCCTCCCCTCCTCGCAGCTGGCCTCCCATATCCCCACCTCCCAACCCCCACCCCCACCCCCACCCAACCACTTACTCGCATCTCCCCCGCCTCCTCCCCCACCTGGCCCTGCCCTCCCCATCTCCCGGCCCCCACCTCGCCACCAGAACTGTCAGAACAGAACAGAACAGAACAGGATACAACTCAAGCAGGCGGCTGTCCGGCCTCCTGGCCCCGCAGGGGCACCTTCCATCCTGCGCACAAGCGGCACCGCCATGCGGACCCCGCGGGGCGCCTCCTCTCGGCCCCGAGGCCCTTGCTGCCCCTGCGCCCCGGGGACCTCTGCCGCCCGTGGCACCCGCCTCTCCTGGGCCGCCAGCATTGCCCCCTGGGCCATCAGGAATGCCAGGGCCTCCTGGGCCATCAGCATCGCCCGTCGAACCCCCTGTGCCCTGGCCTGCGGCCTGCATGGCTCCGGAGCCTCTGCGCGGCTCTCAGAGAGAAGGTCAGGGCCCACGAGGATGCGGAGGCAGAGAGGCTGCAGGAAGTTCCGCCCCCTGGCGTGAGATGGGCAGCCCGGGATCCTCAGGGCGCCTGCGCACAGGGGCCCTACTTCCGGCCCTGGGAGACCCCGAGTGAGCCCCGGAGCACGTGACCGGTTCTCACCAACCCCGCCCCTCCCCAAGAGAGTCCGGGCCGGAAGGTGGCCGCAATGCCAGCTTGGACCCCTCACCCCTGAGCAGCCGGCTGTCTGCCGGACCCCTGTCCCGGGAGCCCTGCAGGGACTCAGGCACTGCGGGGCCCAGCCTGTCCCATCCCCCGGGTCTCCCTCACATCGAGGAGCAAGACGGGCCTGGGAACACGGGGCCGGGACTGTGCGGCCATCGTCCCGGACCCTGCCTGCCCTGTCCGTCCTTGGGGGAGCGCCCAGGACAGACCCCGGGGGGCAGGCCTCTAACTGGGTTCAGCAGCCTCCGTCCCTGTCCTGGTCGCCCAGCTGGTGGGGTAGCTGGAACTGCATGTCTGGTGGGCGTGGCCTCGCGCCAGCCAAGGTCTCCCAGGCGCCAGGTCCAGCCAAGGTGGACGGGAGGGCCCAGCGGGACCCGGGGCCGGATCTCACTCCTGGGTTCAACGGGTTCTGTCCCTGTCCTAGTCGCCCCGCCTGGTGGGGGAGCTGGAGCTGCGTGTGGGGTGGGTTGCGGGTGGCCTCCCACCAGCCAGGGGCTCCCGGGCTCTAGGCCTGGCCCAGGTGGACAGGCGGGACCTGCTGGACCTGAAGCTCAGTCGGGCCTGGCTCCTGGGTTCGGCAGTATCAGTCCCTGCCCTGGTCGCTCTTGCCTGGTAGGGAGCTGGGAGGTGACCCTGTGTCTGCTCAGTGGTGATCTATTTGTGTGTCTGGAAGGGGGTCAAATCCACGGGACAGGTACCTCTAGAGGCATGCAGGGGTGAGGGCGGCACGGCCCCGGGAGCTGAATGTCTGTGCCAGGCACACCTGTAGCAACAGGAGGTGACCAGACAGGGCCTAGCCCTGAGGAAGGGGGAGGTACTGAAATCCAAACCACTCTCCCCCACCTTCCAAATCCAGGAATCAGCAGCCTCTGCACCTGGGAAAAGCATATTGGCACTCATGTGGAAACTAAAAACGTTGATCTTTTGGAGGTAGAGCAGAATGATGGTTACCAGACGCTGGGAAAGGTGGGGAGGGTGGGGAGGTTAATGGGGACAAACATATAGTTGCATAGAAGGATTAAGTTCTAGTGTTTGATAGCACCGTAGAGGGACTATAGGTAATTATTTATTGTATATTTCAAAATAGCTAAAAGATAGGAAATGTTCCCCAAAAAAAGAAATGATAAATGCTTGAGGTGGTGGAGATCCTAAATACCCCGACTTGATCATTACATCGTGTGTGCGTGTGCATGTATCAGAATATCACATGTATCCCATAAATATGCAGAGTTATCATACATCAGTTAAAAATGTTTTTACTTACAGAAAAGAAAAATTCACCCAAGCTCTTGCGTGTACCTCCAGTTTATTATTTTCACTGCTGTATTTCATTACATATATTTCATTAAATGATGAATTTTAAAAACCAGAGAACACAACTTGTTAACACAATTACACCTGGAATAGCTGAAAATCAGACATAACCCAGTTAGTGATTGCCATCCTTCCTGTCGTCCTCTGCTCAGTCTCCCCATTCTCAGACAGAGGCAGGCTAAAGTTCTTACCTTCAACAGGTCAGGGAAGGGAGAGTAAAGTGCATGTGACCCTGTCTTAGGAAGCAGGAAGACAGAGGGAGGGTCTCCGGGTCCCCATTATTTTCCCGGCCTATTATCCTCAGATCAAGTCAAGAAAGGAAGTCCTAACTGATTGAGAGATTCCTGGAGATACTGCCACTGTCCTGGAAGTCTCAGCCAGCCACTGGACCGGAAATCTCCTCCATCAATATTTCAGCCAGAGCAACACCTGCCACTAGATGGCATCAAACTCCAGCCGGGAGCAGGACAGATTTGGATGGTCCAGCGGGCTTGCCTCATTCATTTCATTAACCCCACAGTAACACATTTTCACATTGTATGTGATTGGATTTCTTGGAAACTACCTATTACATTACGGCAGAGTTTTATAGTCCTCTAATTTAACCATTCTGCTGATGATGGGCAGGCATTTGGATAGTTTCCAGCCCTTGGCTATGAACATGCTTGTACAGGTCTCTTGAAGCACATGTCCAAGTTTTTTTTTGGAATTGCTGTATCACAGCCAATACATATCTCGAAATTTACTAGATAATGCCATGTTTTCCCAAGTGGTTTGAGCCAATTTTCGCTTCCACCATAATGTGTCAGCGTACATACACATAGCTCAACATTCTCATCAATATTGACGGTACTAGTCCGTTCTCGCATTGCTATAAAGGACTACCTAAGACTGAGTAATTTATAAAGAAAAGAGGTTTAATTGACTCACAGTTCTGCAGGCTCTACAGGAAGCATGGCTGGGGAGGCCTCAGGAAAGTTACAATCATAGCGGAAGGCAAAGAGGAAGGAGTCACATCTTATATGGCCAGAGAAGGAGAAAGAGAAAGTGAAGGGGGAGGTGCTATACACTTTTAAACAACCAGATCTTGTGAGAGCTCAACATCATGAGAATAGCAAGGGGGAAATCGACCCCCATGATCCAGTCGCCTCCCACCAGTCCCCTCCTCCAACACTAGGGATTACAATTCAACATGAGATTTGGGTGGGGACACAAATCCAAATCATATCATTCCACCCCTGCCCCCTCCCAAATCTCATGTACTTCTCACATTGCAAAATACAATAATCTCCTCTCAACAGTCCCCCAAGTCTTAACCCATTTCAGCATTAACTCAAAAATCCACAGTCCAAAGTCTCATCTGAGACAAGGCAAGTCCCTTCTGCCTATGAGCCTGTAAAATCTAAAACAAGTTAGCTACTTCCAAGATAAAATTGAGGTACAGGCATTGGGTAAATACTCCCTTTCCAAAAGGGGGACATCGGCCAAAACAAAGGGGCTACAGGCCCCATGCAAGTCCAAAACCCAACAGGACAGTCATTAATTCTTTTTTTTTTTTTTTTTCACTACAAAATAATTTATTCGAACACACAGCTACAGCGCGAGACTCCTATGTACAAGCACATTGACGCTCCTGACTACCCTCAACTGGAGGACCCTTTTCTTCCCCCTTGCCTTGCAGACCTCTTCTATCGAATCTTTCATGTACTGGATCTCCTCGGCCAGGGAATCCGCCCTCTCTTGCAGAGCCTCGTTCTTCTTTTCCACCGCTTTGCACTCACCAGTGAGGACCTCCTGCTCCACCCTCTTCTTCTGGCGATACCTAGTTCCTGCTGTTTGGTTTTGCTCCATTTTTTTTCAGCTTCTTATCCAGTTTCTCACCCTTTACTTGTGCTGCTACCATCTTCTCTCCAGGAGGGTCATAAGGTTTGGGGCAGGCAGAGCCACAGAGGACACCTGGAGATGGCGGGCTCCTACTCGGAGAGCCCCTGGAGGTAGAGGGAGAGCCCAGACAGGACTCTGGGCTCATACAGATGCCACTATCATGATCTGAGGGGGCGTCTTCCTCCTTTGTGCACTGAGGGATCTTGGAAATGTAAGCAGTGGAGTCTGGCTTCCTAGCTCCTTCAAAGATATCCACTTCACTGCCCAGCTCTAGACTAAAGGAATAATCTGGAGTGGAGGACTGGACCCCTGAGGAAAGGGGAAGAGGTTGCAAGAAGGTGAAGGGGGCAACCTGGTCGGGCTAAACTTTCTGGGAGATGGCAAATCGGGTTCACCATCTGGGGGGGGGGCTCCTTAGTAGTCTCCTGGACTGGGGGGGCTCCTTAATAGTCTCCTGGACTAGGGGGGCAAAGAGATCACACGAGTCATCCAACGTGGCCAGAAGCTCATCTGGCAGGGTTTCCAGGTCATCTATACCCAACAGGGCATCAAAGTCGAACTCCTTCAGATCAGTTTTCTCCAACATCCAATCTGTCCCAAAGAAAGCATCCTCCTTGCCATCGTTGGAGGCACTGACCAACCCATCCACAGCCAGCCATTCGGAGGAGTCTGCCTTAGCCTTGTCGCTGGAGAACCCATGAGGTTTGAAGTGCTTGGCCACCTCCAGGTAGTCATCTAAGAGACCTAGGCTTTCTTCAGTCCCCAAACCTGACTGGTCAAGGGGGGACATCAAGCCCCCACCAACACCTCGCTGCTCAGGAAGCTCATCTCGGTCATGGTGCAGTGCTTTGCTGGAATCAACGAATGTGCTTAATTCGAAGGTGTCTTTGTCGGTTACAGCAATGCTGCTGCTGAATGCTGTGAGAAGTGCTACGGCTTAAGCCGCCGGTGGATGCCACTGCAGAGCCTGGTGCTGCTGCCACCGCTGCAAAGGCCAAGGCTGCCACAGGCACTGCTGCCCCTAAAACGCCATGGTGGCCATGGACCCTGCAGGCGGGGAGGAGGGAAGGAGCCCACGTGCGGAGGAAACTACATCTGTGGGCGGGCAGAGCAGAAAATCGTCATTAATTCTTAAAGCTCCAAAATAATCTCCTTTGGCTCCATGTCTTACATCCAGGCCACACTGAGGCAAGGGGTGGGCTCCTGAGGCCTTGGGCAGCTCTGCTCCTGTGGCTCTGCAGGGTACAGCCCCCTCGGCTGCTTTCCTGGGCTGGTATTGAATGTCTGCAGCTTTTCCAGGAGTATAATGCAAGTTGTCAGTGGATCTATGATTCGGGGGTCTTGAGGATGGTGGCCCCCTTCTCACAGCTCCACTAGGCAGTGCCCCAGTGGGGACTCCAACCCCAGATTTCCCTTCTGCACTACCCTAGTAGAGGTTCCCCAGGAGGGCTCTGCCCCTGCAGCAGACTTCTGCCTGGACATTCAGGCGTTTCCATACATCCTCTGAATCTAGGCAGAGGTTCCCAAGCCTCAACTTTTGCCCTCTGCATACCCGCAGGCTTAACACCACATGGAAGCCACCAAGGCTTACAGCTTGCACCCTCCAGAGCAGCAGCCGGAGGCGTATCTGGGGCCCTTGTAGCCACGGCTGGAGCTGGAGCAGCTGGGGCGCAGATAGCAGTGTCCTGAGGGTGCTCAGGCCAGCAGGGCTCTGGGCTGGGTCCAAAAAACCATTCTTCCCTCTTCAGCCTCCAGGCCTGTGAATGTCCCTCAAAAAATTAAAAATAGAACTACCATATGATCCAGCTCTCCCACTTCTGGGTATAGATCTGAAGGAAATGAAATCTATTTCTTCCTGAGTCAGTTTTCATGGTTTGTACATTTCTAGGAATTTGTCCACTTCATCTAGGTTATCTAATTTGTTGGCAAACAATTGTTCACAATCTTCTCATGTAATCCTTTTTGGGGGTAGAAGAATTCAGTAACAATCAACAAAATGAAAAGGCAACCTGCAGAATATTGAGGAATCACATATTGTTCACATCTTATCAATATAATAAAATATGTGCATTTTGTGGGGGCAATAATAAATACTCTCAGTTTTTTCCTCATCAGCTATAACAGGGTTGGAGTCTACAGTGATATCTTCTCAAGTCTCCAGCATCTGTGTCGCACTCAGGTAGCACCACACAGTCCCGAGTGAGCCCCTAACAGATACTCATCTCCCTTGGGACAGAAGCAGCACATAGACTTCCATCTCTGGTCATTAGGCCCCATGGCCTAGGGACCATGTCTCAAAATTAGCTTCGATGCCATAACATATTTGATCAGAATATAGGTAATGTGATAAGCTGAAATATAAGCATTCCAACTGAACTTCAGGCATAGCGATGGCAAATTGGAAAGAGATGCAAAGAGATTTCAAGGACCTTGGAAATTCACAATGTCATTTAAGAAGAAAACACACGTCACTCCATTCCAGTAAAGAATCACAGACTCGGCCATGCATGTTGGCTCATGCCTGTAGTCCCAGTACTTTGGGAGATCGAGGTGGGAGGATCGCTTGAGCCCAGGAGTTCAAGAATCACAGACTCTTCCAGCTCCCAGTCCGGTGCTCTTAACCACTACGTGCTGCCAGTCATCAATATTCTCCCATATTTCCTTTAATGAAATAGGATCATTAAAGCTTAGGGGGAAACATTTGACAGGAAAAGATTTCACGTATTTTTCTAGATTTTCATTTCTTCTTTTTGTTGTTGTTTTTTTTTGGAGACAAGGTCTCACTCTGTCACCCAGGTCAGAGTGCAGCGGTGCAATCACAGCTCACTGCAGCCTCGACTTCCCATGCTCAATCCATCTTCCCACCTCAGCCTCCTAAGTAGCTGGGACTACAGGTGCACACCTCCACGCCCGACTCATTTTTTAAAATTGTTTGTAGAGATGGCGTCTGACTATGTTGCCCGGGCTGGTCTCAAACTCCTGGACACAAGCAGTCCTCCCGCCTCAGCTTCCCAAAGTGTAGGGATTACAGGCGTGAGCCACACTGCACCAGGCCGCCTTCATTTCCTCTTTTATATAGACTCCAGTTGAATTTTTAAAAAGTAGTTGGTCGCCCGGAGGCAGAGACTGTCTTATAGTTTTTCTGTTTCCCAGAGTGCCTTGCTAAATACCCAATTGTTGACCTAATCTTTAAACTCAGAAGTACAAATTTACTGCACTGTAAAGACATAGACTCAACAGGTACAAAATCTTTGGTCTTTCAATCAACATAGGTCATGGAAACATCACTTCATTCCTAAATGCCAACGTAATGAATACAAGAGAATTGGTTTGAAACAAACATTTTGATCAGTGTTCACTTAAATTCCCAGGGGATTCCCACCTTACTCCACTCCCTCGGCTCAGCACACGTATTATAAGCCACACTAGTCCACATCTGGTGTTACAACTTTCTGTCCAATTTCAGAACACCCTCCTTTCACCAATTCATGACCTGCAACCCTTCCACCACCATTTCCACAAGCAAACTTCAGGTCTTTTTCAAGGTGAAGTGCCGTACTTGCTGCAGCACTTAAGTATTTTTTAACCATTTAACATGCATAGAATTGTGCTACCATTTTCATTAGGTTCCTATCTTCGTTTTTTTATGTGTCACTGACAAAGGTTTTGAGTATTGTGTCCCTAACCCCATTTTTCCTATAAGTTTTGCGATTTGTACTACACAATGATTTTGAGGTGTACACGTATGTCATGCTATAATCATAACTCATTGTATCACGGTTTGGGGAAAAAATTAACCAATAACCAATTTATTTTTTCAAAGATAACAGGTGTGCAAGCTTCCAGCAAATCTGCTTAAGCATAAGATCAATTCAGAGAACAGCTGTTTTTCCTCCAATGTCGATCCAGTGGCTAGCTAGCCCTCAAATCAGACACTAGATTTGGAACTGGGAGGACATCATTCACCTTGAAGTAGTGAACAAAAACATGGTTTTGTCAAAAAATAAAAGGGATAAAAGTCATTATAAAAACTGTCTTTCCCACCAGGCATGGTGGCTCATGCCTGTGGTCCCAGCTACTCGGGAGGCTGAGGTGGGAGGATCACTTGAGCCCAGGAGGTCGAGGCTCCAGTGAGCCGTGATCGCACTACTGCACTCCTGCCAGCCTGGGCGACAGAGCGAGACCTTGACTCTAAGAAAAGGGAAATTATCTTTTCCATCCTCAGAGCAAGCATGCAGAATATTATTGTCATCCTATTCATAGACGTGGAAGCTAAAACTAAGAGAGGCTGAGTGACTGGCCCAAAGTACCATGGCTGATAGGGGTTGTAATGAACTCAAGTGGTCTTTGTCTAGGATCAGAAATACCACCATCATATGTAATGGTGCTTGTAACTGTGACGTGTTATTTCCAATTGTCTGCAAAACACAAACATGAATAAATGAGATGAGTTGTTGGGGAAAAGTAAGAAAAAGGTGACACTGTTAAGGTTACCCATCTCTCCACGTACCTCCTAACATCAGACCCTGATTGGGGCAGAAAACCCTGGCCTGTACCACGATAAATGCCTCCTGTGCAATAATAGGATGTTCAACAGCTCTTCGGTACCAACGATGAACAAATTTTTTGCAAAAGAATATTATTGCTGCAATTGGCCGGGCATGGTGGCTTATGCCTGTAATCCCAACACTCTGGGAGACCGAGCTGGGCAGATCGCTTGAGCCCAAGAGTTTGAGAGCAGCCTGGGCAACATGGCTGTACCCACTCTCTACAAAAAATTGTAAAATTTGCCAGGCGCGGTGGCGCACGCCTGTGGTCCCAGCTACTCTGGAGGCTGAGGTGGGAAGATGGCATTGAGCCCAGGAAGTCAAGGCTGCAATAAGCCATGTTCATGCCACTGCACTCCAGCTTGGGTGACAAAGTGAGACCTGGTCTCTCTCTATATATCTGTCTATCTATATCTATATCTATATCTATATCTATCTATCATCTATATCTATATCTATAGCTTAGCTATATCTGCAACAGTGAATAGAAACCCCTTTAGCAAAGTGTTCCCAAACTCTTGCTTCTAATTCTTGACCAACTCAGAAGTAAAGGAGGAGAATGAAGTAAAGGAACTCATACGTTTCCGTGCTCTCATGCATATTTTTATTTCTGTAAGGTCAGTAGTAATGTGGCTACTTTCATTTCTGATTTTAGTCCTCGCTCTCTCTGTCTTAGTCCAGCTAAATGTGTCTCCGTTGCTCTTTAAGCACTTCCTTATTTTTCTGGGACAACAAGATGATCCAGTTAATCTCGGACTTTCTCTGCCCTAGCCCTGGAATCAGTCATTTCTCTAGTGAGCTCTGTTCTTTTTAATCAAGACGGTTGTTTAGAAATCGAGACCCAGGCACTAAGTCAACTCACTGCTATTGAGATGGTCCCAGGCCTTCTAAGTGATGGAGCTGAGAAATACCCATACACACAGCCCTATTTTACAGCTATGCTTATTTCTATACCTATCTGTATATTGAAAGCCATCAGTGTATCAGGCCACTCTTGCACCGCTATAAAGAAATACCTGAGACTGGGTAATTTATACAGAAAAGAGGTTTAATGGGCTCTTGGTTCTGCAGGCTCTGCAGGACGCCTAGTGCTGGCATCTGCCCAGCTTCTAGAGAGGCCTCGGGAAGCTTCTACTTGTGGTGGGAGGCAAAGCAAGAGCTTGTGTATCTCATGGCGAAAGCAGGAGCAAGCGAGAGAGAGAGAGAGAGAGAGAGAGAGAGAGTGTGTGTGTGGGGGGGGGGGAATGCCACCCACTTTAAAATGACAAGATCTCTCGAGAACTCACTATCACGAAGACAGCACCAAGCCATTCATGAGGGATCCACCCCCATGACCCAAACACCCCCTACCAGGCCCCACCTCCAGCCCTGGGGATTACAAGTTAACATCAGATGTGGGTGGGGACAAACATCCAAACTAGATCAATGAATTCACACCAACAACTCCAAATCGAATCCACATTCAAGCCTTCTCTCCTTTCATATCTGCAACTCCTTTTCCAAACGGTGAGAAAGCCAGGTCTCTACATCATTCATATATTTACTGCAAAGCCAATCAATCATCTGAGCCCATCAGGTCACCACCCAACTTGGCACACGTTCCTCTCTTGGACCCCTGACCCCTCCCCAGGACACAGTCACCCTCGCCGACTCCCTTCCTTACTCCACAAAACTTCCTTGTGCAGGACACTGCTGCGCTCAGCGGAGGATCATGCTTCACACTGGTCCCCAGCTGCCCTCCACACTTTCCTTGAGTGGGCCCCCAATCCCAGGGGCTTTTGGAAGAAGAGGGGGAGAAGGACAGGACCGAGGAAGAGAGGCAGGAAGGAAGACCAGCAGAGCAGCCGGCAGGAAGGGCCATTATTCCTTCTGATGCTCCATTCGTAGCCAATGGCAACTCAAATTGGTTGGCAGCAGTGTCCTCCTGACAAACGCTGTGGTCATGTCTCAGATTTACCTCCAGAGGGAGCACTTCAGTCCATAGTCTTGGTGCCAGCTGCAATGGCATTAGCATTGCTTTGAAGGCTTTTCAGGGGACAGAGAAAGCAAATGGGTATTTTTTAGAAAGAGAAAAATAAATTGAGTTCATCACGCCTGTAATCCCAGCACTTTGGCAGGCCAAGGTGGGAGGATGGCTTGAGCCCAGGAGTTTGAGAGCAGCCTGGACAACATAGCGAAACCCCATCTCCACGAAAAAATAAAAAATTAGCCGGGCGTGATGGCACGCGCCTGTAGTCCCGGCTCCTTGATAGGCTGAGGCGGGAGGATCGCTTGAGCCCGGGAGGTTGAGGCTGCAATGAGCTGTGATCGTGCCACTACACTCCAGCCTGGGTGACAGAGTGAGACCCTGTCTCAAATAAATAAACAAACAAACAAATAAATAAAAAGTTAGACAGCTTTTACTTTTTGGATATATATATTCCCTATTCCCTGCGGATATTCACAAGCCTTTCTTTTTTTTTTTTTTTAAGTTTTTAAAGTTCAGTTGTTCTGTCATCTGTGTGGTGCTCCAGCATCTGTTTTGAGTCTCGCTCTGTCGCCCAGGCTGGAGTGCAATGGTGCCATCTCGGCTCACTGCAACCTCCACCTCCCGGGTTCAAGTGATTCTCCTGCCTCAGCCTCCCGAGTAGCTGGGAGTACAGGCGCCCACTACCACGCCCGGCTAATTTTTGTATTTTTAGTAGAGACGGGGTTTCACCATATTGGCCAGGCTGGTCTAGAACTCCTGACCTTGTGATCTGCCCACCTCGGCCTCCCAGAGTGCTGGGATTACAGGTGTGAGTCACTGCACCCAGCCTCCAGCATCTGAACTCTTAGTCTCATGGTCTCTTTCCTGCCCTGGGTGTGCTTAGTTTTTATGTGCACTGCTCAGCGTCATTAAGAACTTTTTTTCCCCCAGTGCTCCTAAAGTTGTTATATTAATACATCGCTCTTTTTATTTTAAGAGCTCAGGTGTACACGTGCAGGTTTGTTATATGAGTAAACTTGTGTCATGGGGGTTTGTCGTACAGATTATTTTATCACCTAGGTATTAAGCCTAGTACCCATGAGCTATTTTTCCTCATACTCTCCCTCCTCCCAACCTCCGCCCTGCAAAAGGCCCCAGTGTGTTTCATTCCCCTCTATGTATCCGTGTGTTCTCATCATTTAGCTCCCACTTATAAGTGAGAACATGTGGTATTTGGTTGTCTGTTCCTGCGTCAGTTTGCTAAGGATAATGGCCTCCAGCTCCAACCACGCTCCTGCAAAGGACATGCTCTCGCTCAGGAACTTTTGTGGAGACTGCATCTCAACCCCAGGCTCCCACGAATCCACACATCCATTGGGGTAACCGTTGTGGGTTGAATTGTGTCCCCCAAAAAGGTATGTTCAAGTCCTAACACCTGGGTGCCTGGGAATGTGACCTGATTTGGAAATAGGGTCTTTGCCGATGTAATCAAGTTAAGGTCATACTAGATTGGGGTGGGCGCTAATCAAATGTGACTAGTGTCCTCATAAGAGAGAGAGGCAGACACACTGGGAAGATGACCCCACGAAGAAGGAGGCAGAGATTGGAGCGGTGTCTCTATGAGACAGAGAGTGCCAAGGATTGCCAGAAACCACCTGGAGCTACGAGAGAGGCATGGAACAGATTCTCCCACAGAGCCTCCAGTAGGAACCAACCCTGCTGACAGCTGGATTCCAGACTTGTAGCTTCCAGAACCACGGGAGAATCCGTTTCTGTTGTTTTTGGCCACCCAGTTTGTGGCCATTTCTTACGGCAGCCCTAGAAAACTAATATGGGTACTGTCGGCCCAGGACCACCTCAGACCAAATTTAGGACTCGAGGGCCACTGAACGGCCCCACCAGGAAAACCTAGACTGCAAGTCTGCACAGAACCTGGCCCTTGGCCACAACTTTGCACAGGGGTGTTTTCCCTTTCCTTTCATCTCCTGCTTCCCCGCAATCTGCAGAGCTGGGGTGGGGTTTCCTTAATGTAGCGGGGGCTGCTATGCAACTCCCCACACTTCACAAAGGCTTTGGGCCTTGCCTGCTGTCTCCCTTGCCTGGACGGCCTCCAGAACCAAAACCCAAGTTTGCCCAGGTCGGCCAGCGTCCTCGGGAAATAAGCAGCTTCAGTGGCGTACTTCTTCTTGGATTCCCACTTCCTCTCAGGTTTTGCTCTCTTGTTGGTTCTCAGCTGTTTTGAACAGTCTCAAACTGTTTCATCTATCATTTGCAGTTATTTTCAGCAGAAATATCTGTCTCAATAATACCACCCAGCATCACCAGAAACAGATGGCAGGTCTTGCAGTGCTTTCGGGGATGGACAGACAGACCACCCTGACCACCGCCCGCTAGGTGCGGGAGAAGACTTATTTCCAGCTATAGCACACATTTGTCGACTTTGGCTCTCCTAGACTGAGAAAGCAAATCTCACCCCTTCCCCTCAGGCCTGCGACACTCGGAACCAACGCGACCGATGGAATCCCTGGATCTCCCCGCTTCCTGTGACCGCTGAGTTCTGTTCCTCCAAGGGTACAATGACATCCATCAGCTGCCTGCCCCCCGCTGACACACTTTCTGTTTGAGGGTTTGCCTCTCAATGACTATAGAGAAAGCAACCTGGGCCGAGTAGAAGAGCAGCTGCTAGTCTCCTGGTTGGTACCAACCCTGGGTCTCTGAGGAAAGGACAGAGTAGGGTCACTCTGCTTCACAACACAAAGTCAGTCGCCCATTCTCCCTGCCAGTTCTCAAGCCTGTAATCCCAGCATTTGGGGAGGCCCAGGTGGGAGGATCACTTGATTTCCAGGAGTTCGAGTCCAGTCTGGGCAACACAGTGAGACCCTGTCTCTACTGTTAAAAAACGTAAGGAAGGAAGGAAGGAAGGAGGGAGAGAGGGAGGGAGGGAGGGATAAGGAAGAAGGAAGGAAGGAAGGAAGGGAGGGAGGGAAGGAGGAAGGGAGGAAAGGAAGGAATAAGGAAAAAAGGAAGGAGGGAAGGAAGGAAGGGAGGAAGGAACGAAGAAAGGAATAAGGAAGAGGGAAAGAAGGAAGGAAGGAATAAGGAAGAGGGAAAGAAGGAAGGAAGGAATAAGGAAGAGGGAGTGAAGTAAGGAAGGAAGGAATAAGGAAGAGGAAGGAAGGAAGGAAGGAAGGAAGGATAAAAAAAGGTCACCTGTCAAACATAGCTTTAGGAGAGGATGTAAACGTTCAATGTTGATCTTCTTCTGTGTCTTCATTTGCATTTTCATGGGAGCTTACAGGAGGCGCCCAGGTGTCTTAGACAACATTTTTAAAATAACGACTTGAGGTTTAATTCACATGCTATGCAATTCACATGTCTAAAGTGTACAATTCGATGGTTTTTAGTATATTCATAGATACGTGCAACCATCAGCATGACCAGCTTCAGGACATTCTCATCATCCCAAAAGGAAACCCTGTCTCCATCAGCAGTCACTCCCCGTTTTCCCCCAACTCCTCCAGCCCTGGGCAACAACCAATCGACTTTCCTTAGACAACGTTTTGAGCCCTTATTGGGAGGAATTATAGTCGAATGGAAAATCCAGTTTGGGACGTGGTGTAAACTGGAATTGCTTTCGTGGTTTTTCCTTGTGCCTTGGGTGGGGCACTGCCGTAAGAGCATTGCATCCATCCTTTCGTCGGTACTCTGCTGCACACGGATGGCATTTCTGCCCTTTTTACAGATGAGGAAACTGAGGCTCAGAGACATTAAGCAAGGGGCAGAGTGGGGCTTGTCCATGAGACCCCAGAGTCTGTGCTCTTGCACATACATTATCAGGCCAACATGATCTATCCATCCGAATTCCAAATAAATAAATGAAAATGCTTATAAGAAGTCCCCCCATGCTGGGGGGAGGCAGCGGCTCATGCCTGTAATCCCAACATTTAGGGAGGCACAGGTGGGAGGATTGCTTGAACCCAGGAGTTTGAGACTAGCCCAGGCAACATGACAATACCTGCATCTCTGCAAAAACGAAAAAAAAAAAAAAAAAAAAAAAGACAAAAAGAAGTCCCTCCAAGTTAGTCGCCATGCTCTCTACCATGGGTTTTCTGTGTTATCCCTATCACATGCATACAGCCATTTCTACCAAGCACCATTTATGGTGACAGGGTATGGTCTACAAAAATATTGACAGAGAAATCCTGATGGAGCTCAAGACAAGCTCAGGCCACCAAGAAATGTGCACCGAGTGTAGCTGTGCCGACCATCGTTCTAGGGCAGGGGTCCCCAACCCCCCGGCCACGGACCGATACTGGTTTGTGGCCTGTTAAGAACTGAGCCACAGAGCAGGCGGCGAGTGGTGGGCACGCGAGCGAAGCTTCATCTGTGTGTACAGCTGCTCCCCATTGCTCTCATGACCGCCTGAGCTCTGCCTCCTGTCACATCAGCCAGCGGCCTCAGACTCTCACAGGAGCGCAAACCCTATCGTGAACTGTGTGTGCGAGGGATCTAGGTTGTGTGCTCCTTAGGAGCATCTGACTAATGCCCGATGATCTGAAGTGGAAGAGTTTCATCCCCGAAACGTCATCCCACGCCCCATCCCCGTCTGTGGAAAACTCGTCTTCCACAAAACCAGTCCCTGGTGCCAAAAAGGTTGGAGACTGCTGTTCCGGGGGATGGTGCCTGACTGAGCTGGAGGAGGCCTCTGCTCTCCCTCTGGTGGAAGGAGAGAGAAAACAAAGCAGAATAAATGAGGCCGTTTGGACTGCCAAGCCGGGAGTTAAAACAGCGCAGTGTGATTTAGGATGAGGACTTTAAGATGAAGAAGGTGATACGCTTAGAACTGTTGAAAGTTTAAACTTAGAGCTGAATGAGAAAAAGAAATCGGCCATGCAAAGATGAGGGGACAACAAGGACAAGCGCCGTGTGTTCGAGGAAGGGCCAAAAGGCCAGCGTGTGTGCGGTGCGGCCGGCATGTGGTGCGGCTGGGTGCAGCGGGCCAGCAGGAGAGGGACATAACGTGACGTCCCAGTGGCATGAGGGCTCTGCGAGCCAGGCTGAGGATGAGTTCAGGTTTCCAGGGCAACTGAAGGGCATGGCAGGGTTTCAGCAAAGGTTTACCAGATGACACTGGCTGCCATGTGGCGAGTAGATCACAGGGAGCCCACGCTCTCCAGTGTGAAAGCAGCAAGGAGGTCACTGTGATAGTGTAGGCAAAAGGTGAAGGGACTCAGGAGTTTGGATCACGAGAGGAAGAGGAATCCGTTTTGGCTTAAGCAACTGGGGATGAGGGAAAGGGCAGAGTTGGCAGGGGGTGGGGGCTAAAAGTCCATTTCTGGCTTGGACGGGCTACTGGGCTCATTTTCGTGAAGGAACAGATCAGGACTGGAAGACAGAAATCTGTCATCAGCATCAAGGCCTTGAAGATGGACGAGGTCACAAAGGGGGAGTGTCTGAGCAAGGAGAGGAAGGGAATTCGGGAGTCAGCTCGGAGACACAGGAACCAGCAAGGAGCCTGCGAAGCAGCTGCCAGGACGTGGAAGGAGAACCAAGGGGTCTGAGGAGGAGAAAATGATGGTGCTAGGAACTGCAGAACCTCTCGGCAGGCACACTGCACTCAAACCCCTGCCCGAAGACACCCGGCCACCACCTCACGGGGCCTCTGGGAGCCTAAGGCCGCGCCCCCGGGACGCCCCAGCCCCCTTTTGAGTGAGTTCCCGTCTGGAAACGCTCAGGGCTGCCCAGAGCATTTACTGTCTGTTCCGGCCAACACCTGACCTCCCTTTCTTACAGCATTTACTACAAAGGGCTTACCCTGTCCCTTTGAGACATCTGTGTAGCACCCACAACCCAGGGGCTTTCCCGAGGGCCCCGCAGCCACTCCTTGGAAACGGAAACCTCAGGAGGCGCGGGGCCCAGTCTCCCACTCTCCACGGGGACGGAAGCATCCCAACCTTGGTAAGCACCGGCAGCTCCCACCCACGGCTGGCCTCGTGGCAAGGACGCTGGCTGCCCCGTCATCTTTCACCTGAGCCTGCACTCGCCCCCTCCCGACTCCCTCCTTCTCCCTTCGCAAGGCCAGGCCGCCTCTGCTGGGGCGGGAACGGAGCTCAGCTCTCTCCCCCGCAAGCAGGGGTTTCTGAAGAAAATCTCTTTTGCCAGCTTGAACAAAGGCCCGCTTTTGTGTACCTTTGTGTATCTCCGGTGTTCTTGTCAAAAGAGGAGGACAGGCACAGAGGCCCGCGGGGACAAGGCCACAGGATGACGGAGATGGAGGCTGGAGAGGTGCAGCCGGCGGCCCCCGGCGCCGTGGAGAGGCCTGGAAGGCAGCTCCCTCACGGCCCTGGCGGGGAGCCCACCCTGCCGGCACCACCGCTAGCTCAGCCTCCAGGCCTCCAGAAGCGGGAGGCCACGCGTTTCCGTGGCTTCGGCCCCGCAGTCTGTGGTGCTTGGTCACGACAGCCCCAGGAGACACAGTCAGCCCCTGCCCCGTGCCTTGCTGAGAGGCTGTGTCAACAGCGGGCTCTTCCCTGCCACTGGCACAGAAGAAAACCAAGCTGCGTTACCACCCGAGCGACTGTGTGGGAAGACGTATTCTCTGTGTATCAAAGGAATGCGTGCAAATGATAGGCATTTAGGAAATGTATTAACATGTAAGGAAAACTTCTCATTACTGGCCACCCAGCTACTCACGTCCGTCCAAAGGTTAGCAGGGTATGCACTCAGAGCTTTTACCTCTCTATTGGGGTCACGCTTTATCCATAAGTTTGTCACCTGGCCTGTTCACACCAACATGCTACAAGGCATGTTGCGTGTGAGGAGATGTTCAAAATGCCAGCTGTGCCGGGCCACATCGTTACATACGCAGCCTCTTATCTCACCCCGACCTTTGGCAGCTACAAATGATGAAGTGAAGCACCTTCCCAATGCCAGAGTCATCGTTGAGTGCCCGACTCTCTCTTAGGGTTACGCACCAGGGCTGAGGACGCTGCCTACGGGCTTGCTCCATCCCAGCAAATGGCCCCCTCGGAAAGGGCAGCATTGCAAGGGCCGCTGTCCTGCACCTTGCCAGCAGAGCGCTCACCTAGGGCTTCATCGGTTGCCATTTTCAGATCACTTTTTGCTTGCTGTCAGACTTGGTGTTGTTTTAGTTACTGATGAGGGTGAAATGCTTTCTCACTGTGCTTACTGGTCGCCCGCACTGTTCTTGTGCATTGGTCGGCAGGAGGGGGAGCGCGCATGAACACCAGAGAACGCCACAAGCTCCGGCAGGGGTGGGCTTCGTTTGTGGATCAAGGGGCCGCAGCCAATAGGGCAGGCAGGCTGGTTCCCTCCCAAGAGTAATCCGACCAGTTGTTCTGGAAGCTCAACCTAAGTAAAGCCGAAAAGGAAAACCCTGGAATGCCGTACTTCTGCGCAAATGGTATGGTTTTAAATCCTTGGTGTCTGGTGTACGGTCAACCCTACACTGTGCTACCGGAGGAGGGAGGAGGCAGCCCCACCTCCGGGCAGGGCGGTGGGTCTCGACCAAGATTCTGACTCAGTTGGTCCAGGGGGCCCAAGCAGGGGTGTTTTTCCAGCTCCCAGGCACTGCTGCTGCATTTGCCCTCATCTGTGTGCACTGGAATATGTCCCCATACTGGGTTGTGTGATGGCCCTGAAGAGATACGTGCATATCTTATGGGTGTGACCTTCTTTGGGAAAAGGGTCTTTGCAGATGTAATGAATGCCGAGATGAGGAGATCATTCTGGATTATCCAGGTGGGCCCTACATCCAATGACTGGTGTCCTTTATGAGACAAAAGGGAAGACACAGACGAAGAGGAAGAGACTGTGTGATGACAGAGGCAGAGACTAGGGTGATGGCTCTATAAGCAACCAGCAGAGGCTAAGACAGAGGCCTGTAAACGATTCTCTTGGCACCTGCAGAGGAAGCCAGCCTTGCCGGACGTAGTGGCGGGCACTTGTAATCCCAGATACTCGGGAGGCTGAGGCACAAGAATTGCTTGAACCCTGGAGGCGGAAGTTGCAGTGAACTGAGATGGCGCCACTGCACTCCAGCCTGGGTGCCAGAGCAAGACTGTATCCAACAAGAAAGAAAGAGAGAAAGAGAAAGAGGAAGAAAGGAAAAGAGAAAGAGAAAGAAAGAGAAAGAAAGAAAGAAAGAAAGAAAGAGAAAGAAAAAAGAAACCAGCCTTGCTGACAACTTGATTGCAGACTGTGGCTTCCAACACTGTGAAGGAGTTTCTGTTGTTTTAAGCCCCAAGTGTGCAGTACTTTGTTACAGCAGCCACCGTCTACTCATACACCCTCCCTCCAAAAAAAAATGTAAAGTGCTCTTGTAGAAAAATTGCAAGATTAGGATTTAAGTGCAGCACCCGTGAGCAGAGAAGCTGTCTGTGCCTTTCACATTTTCCCAAGTAGAATCTGATGGGCACCTGGCTTGAAGAAGGGGAAAGGTCACTCCCCGCCCCCACACCCCGCCCCCAGATGCTGAGAAAGCCCTCAGGCCAGGTTAATTTTTAGAAGGCCTCATATCCCAATTCTAGCCAGCCTCACACTGTCAAATAGCAGGAAGCCCTGTGCGGAAGCCTCAGGGTGGATTCACGATATCCCGTTCCCAACCAGGGCAGCTTGGAGGAGGGCAGGAAGGAAGGCCCGGGTGCTGGGGAGTCAACTTCCAACTTTGTTTCCTTTGCTACAATTGCAGGGTTAATGCCCAGGGCTCTGACACCCCAGGAAATTTCCAGAATCTTGCAAAACAAGTAGAGTCGTCTGTTCTTCCTAATTGGGGCCAGTGTGGGAAATGGCATCACAAACTTCTGGAATATGATGAAACAGCCACCACCAGTCACACTGGGCAACAACACTCTTGGTGAAGACAAGAGCACGCTTCGGTGGTAGAAAAAGAAAAGTGCTCATGTGTGAAGCATCCTTCCCACAGACCACAAGGTGGTCATGACGACTCCAAACTCAAAGCAGTAAAAGGGGGAAAAAATGGATAAATGTGACTACATAAAGAAAAAAAAACTTCGAGGCTGAGAAGCACCAGTAGTTTAGCAGGGTGTGGTGGCGCACGCCTGTGATCCCAGCTACTCGCAAGGCCGAGGCAGGAGGACTGCTGGAACTCAGGAGGTCAAGGCTGCAGTGAGCTCTGATTGTGCCACTACACTCCCACCCGGGTGACAGAGACCTTATCTCAAAACAAAAAACAAAGAAACACTAGTAGCGAGGTCAAAGCAGGAAAAGATATCTGCAATTTCTATCACAGCCACAAACCTAATCCTGCTCATGGACAAAGAGTTTCTAAAAGCTGAGCAACAAAAGATAACCCAGTAGAAAAACGGATAAAAGATATGAGCAGCCCAGCGGGGCGCAGTGGCTCACACCTGTAATCCTAGCACTTTGGGAGGCTGAGGCAGGCAGATCACCTGAGGTCAGGAGTTTGAGACCAGCCTGGCCAAAGTGGTGAAACCCCCATCTCTACTAAAAATACAAAAATTGGCCAGGTACAGTGGCTCACACCTGTAATCCCAGCACTTTGGGAGGCCAAGGCAGGTGGATCACGTGAGGTCAGGAGTTCGAGACCAGCCTGGCCAACATGGTGAAACCCCATCTCTACTAAAAATACAAAAATTAGCCGAGCGTGGTGGCAGGCGCCTGTAGTCCCAGCTACTAGGGAGGCTGAGGCAGGAGAATCGCTTGAACCCAGGAGGCAGAGGTTGCAGTGAGCTGAGATCACGCCACTGCACTCCAGTCTGGGCGAGAAGAGCAAAACTCTGTCTCAAAAAAAAAAAAAAAAAAAAAAATATATATATACACACATACACACACACACACACACACACATACATATACATATACACACCTATACATGTACATATATATATATGATATGAGCAGCCCATTCAGAAGCAGAACTAAAAAAGGTCCTTAAAGCCTCAGGAAAGATGTTTAAGCTCACTCTTAACAGAGAACTGCATGGCCTAGCGAATGACAAAAACCCAAACGGGCTTTCCCACCTCCTCCTTGGCAAGGCTAGGGAAATAGGGGGTGGGGAGAGATGGGAAACCAAGCTCCAAGGAGGAAGGGGCTCAGGTACCATCTACCCCATCGCCCATGCTCAGTGGTGTCACTTCTCAGAGTCTATGCCAAAGATAACGCACGACTAATGCACAAGGATTTTTACTATGCCATTATTTATGGTAACAAAAAGATGGGAAACAACCCAAATGTCCATCAATAGTGACTGGTTAAATACACATCGGTCTGGCTGCAAAATGGAATAGCATGCAGCCCAAAAGGAGAGCACCCGTGTGCATGGTAAGAGGGCAGCACTCCCAGGGCACAGCGGTGGGCGGGTCGGTGTCCGGTGGGAGGAAGAGCTGCCACCCAGCTCTGCCAGGGGAAGCAGTTCTCCCTGAGAGCCCCAGGCCCCATTCTTGACTTCCCCAGTGCCGGGTGGAGGAAGAGGGAGGGATTAGCCCGAGGCAAGTGGTTCGAGCAGACAGAAGGGAACAAAAAGAGCAGCGAGTCAGGCCTGATCGGGGCCGCATCTACCCCAAAAGAGGGGACGAGCGGATCAACAGCTGAAGCGTAAGGCGCCGCGCCCAGCTCCTGGGTGGGGCTCCAGGTGGCATCCCAGTTGTGGCCACCCAGCCCTTCATCCTGGGCTAGGCAGGCGGGAGAGGAAAGCGCAGACTGCACGGTCCCGGGCACGTCCTCGGCAGGCAGTGGCCTTGCACTGGCCGGCCCTACTCAATGCACTCCATGACATGTATCTGCAGGGTGTCCATATCAGGGGCCTGATACTGGCACTTGGGACAGCAGAAGTCAGGTGGCTCCTCGGGGGGGCTCCTCCTCTGGCTGGGCAGGGCCAGGGGAGAGGAGAGGTAGGCTGGGAAAAGAGAAGAGTCAGAGGGAAGGGGAGGATGGAGGGGGATGGAGACTTGGCAGGACTGTCAATGGCAGGCCTGGTCTCACAGGCCACTCATGTAAGACCAGGAGCCGCCGCTACCACGGCATGCCTCCCTTAGCCTCGGGGAAGGGGGTGGGCTACCGATGGGGTGGCCTACACGAGCTCCCGCCGTCAAGTCTCCAGAGAGCAACAGGAAGGTCGAACTGTGACCTCCCGCGGCGCAGCACCTGCCCTCCCCACCCACCTCCTCCCGCAGGCCCAGTTCTCGCTCACTCACCAGGGGCGGGGGGCAAGGGGGCCTGGGAGACCTCGACATGCCGCTTCCTCATGTCCTCGATCCTTTGAAAACAGAAACCGTCCAGTCAAGGCACGCATTTCTGTAAAGCTCCTTGGCTGGACTAGTGTCAAAGCAGCTCTTGGAAGCTCAGGTGAGAGGAGAGGGACCACAGTGAGCCCTAACCCAGAACACCAGGAGCCATCCGTCTCCTGTGGTCACCACTGGCGACCCCCCAGTGTCGCACCCACTGCTCACACGGGCACGCTCTCAGAGGCCCACCTGGCCGACTCCTGACAGCTGGCCTTCAGTTTGCTGTACTCCCTCTGCAGCTGCTCCAGCTGCTCCTGCAGGAGCTCCTTCTTCTCAGCCAGCTTCTCCCGGGCCTGCCTCTCAGCCTGGAAGTCCGCCTTGTAGATATCCGCCTGGCAAATCCAACAGAAAGGGATGTGCCCGCCACAAGCCAGCCACCCACCAGGCACTGTGCCAGGCACCACAGGAACAAAGCAGAACCCACTGCTGTCCTGCCAGAGCCCCCAGCGGCGCAGAGGAAACAGATACCAGTAATGTTTCCTCGTAACAGAGGAAACGGCGAGTAATGCCAAGCTCACCGAGAGGTCTAAGGAGCAGCACAAGTGGCTCAGAAGCTTACGAAAGGCCACTACAAAATGATGCCAAAGAGGCCGGGTGCGGTGGCTCACGCCTGTAATCCCAGAACTTTGAGAGACGGAGGTGGGCAGATCACCTGAGGCCAGAAGTTCGAGACCAGCTGGGCCAACATGGTGAAACCCTGTCTCTACTAAAAATACAAAAATTAGACGGGCATGGTGGCAGGCGCCTGTAATCCCAGCTACTCAGGAGGCTGAGGCAAGAGAATTGTTTGAACCCGGGAGGCAGAGGTTGCAGTGAGCCAAGATCGTGCCACTAGTGGCACTCCAGCCTGGGCAACAAGAGCAAAACTCAATCTCAAAAAGCAAAAGCAAAAAAAAAAAAAAAAAAAAAAGACGCCAAAGAGACACTCCAGGTCCCAGTGCCAGGGTGGGTCAGAGAGGAGGGCCCTCACCTGGGCCTTCAGCACCGGAACGGTCTCCATCACAATCTTGTGCTGCTCGGCCTCCTCCTTCAGCTTATCGATCACCTCCTGTTTGGCCACCAGGGCCTCCTCGGCCTGCTGGAGCTGCTGTTTGAGATCTTCCAGCTGCATTCCCTAAGGACGGGCAAGGGGAGCTGACGGAGCCTCGTCAGCCCAGGGCGAGGCTGGCTGAGAAGAACTGAGAAGGATGAAAGAGTGGCCCTGGCTGACCAGGCTGGGTGATGCCAGCCCCTGATTTGAGGGCCCATTGCAGGATCTCAGCGTGCACAGGGAGATGGCTGCGTCCTGTCACGGCCCAAAACGACAGAGGAGACGCTGAGGTTTTTTTCAGGACTGAAGAGGCCGCTGAGGTCATCTGGTACAACCTCCCAGCTGGGCCGACATTCCCTTCCCAGAATCCCCAGCTCCACAGCCCTCCTCCCACCCTTCACAGGACACAGGCCACACCCACTCACAGCGAGCCGGTCCCGTGCCCGCCATGTGCACAGCTCAGCTGAGAGCCCTCAGTCCTTCCACTCTGCCACCTGGTCAGAGGTGCACTCCTCCCACGCAGGCATCTCCAGCCCCCTGAGACACACACAGACACACCCCACCAACGCCCCCCTCCAGAGATTAAGTGGCCAGTTTTGTAGCTAACTCTTCCCCATGTGACCTGGCTTCAGGCTTTGTCCTTATAAATCTCCTCTGCGTACACTTACGATGGACGGTGTCCTGCTAAAATGTGATCACTAGCAAACTGCACCCAGGTTAGGTCTGATGAGGACAAACTAGGAAAAGGCTCCCAGCCAACACTGGGGTGGAAATGCTGTCGGGCTTACCTTGGCTTGGGGGAAGCTGAGCCAGGTGCCAGATGGCGATGGCTGGCAAGAGGGAATGTCCATGGAGACAAGATGTCCCCAGCCCCACAGAGGGAGCACCCCAAGGCTCTGGCCCAGCCCCCCATTAAGATGGCCTGCTGACACTCCTGACAGCAACATCCTGGGGTTGCCATCTCCCCACAGCTTCCCTGAGCTGTCGCAGCTGCAGCCTGACACAGGTCTAAGCCAAGTCTAAGGCAGGTCTACCCATTCTCAAGGTTCAGGGCCACGGGGAGAGGAAGAGGCAAGGCCAGCCCTAGAGCCCCAGTGGCCGCACTCACTCGCTTCCGCTCACTGCCCACCACGCTGCTCTTGATGTGGTTGTCGTATTCTTGGAAGAGCTGGTGATAGGCCACCTGCAACTGGGCCAGCTTCCTCCTGAGGAAAGGGAGCTTTTGCTGGAGAAACCACCTCATGCCAGTCCAGCCACGGTGCTGCCTGCTTCCAACTCTACCCCCTTCCTTCCCTCCCTCGCATCACAGGCCTGGAACGGGGTCTTCCAAGGCTGTGTGAGGACTCCTGAGGCCGTCAACTCTAAAGCAGGCTTTGGTGGGCTGGTCACCAGGCAGTTAATATCGTTTTCCTAAAAGCTAGTATTTTTAATGTTTATAATAAAATCGCGGCCAGACGCAGTGGCTCACGCCCATAATCCCAACACTTTGAGAAGCCAAGGCAGGAGGATCGCTTGAGCTCAGGAGTTCAAGACCAGCCCGGGCAACATGGGAAAACGCCACCTCTACCAAAAACGCAAAAATTAGCCAGGTGTGCTGGCCTGCGCCTATAGTCCCAGCTACCTGGGAGGATCGCTTGAGACCAAGAGGCGGAAGGTACAGTAAGCCGAGATTATGCCACTGCACTCCAGCCCGGACGGTAGAGCAAGACCCTGTCTTGAAAATAATAGTAATAATACAATGGAACTACCCTGCACTGTTCAAAACTGTGAACTTCACAAACAGCTCAGAAAGGCAGGGGAACTGTTCTAGATTAAAGGAGACTGAAAAGGCACGCCAAGCACAGGAACCTGAGGTCCCAGATTGGATGCTGGTAGAAGGGGGGGTTTGGGGGTATTTTTGTTGTCTTTCTGTTGCCCAGGCTGGTCTTGGAACTCCCGGGCTTAAGCCATCTACCCACTTTGGCCTCCCAAAGTGTTGGGATTACAGGCGTGAGCCACAGCACCTGGCCTAGAAGGGGTTTTAAAGGACAAGTCCCCTGATGACCTAGTGGCTAGGAAAAAAAAACTACAAAAAAGGCCACGTGTGGACACGCAGTGAAACGTGGTCTGGAGAGCAGATGGCATGACTGTATCAAAGACAAACCGGGTGTCATCATGGTCGCCTCTACCGTTAGCAAGGCTAAGGGATAGAATGGGCCCACAGCCACAGGCAGAATCTGAAGGAGTCCTCAGAAGGCAGAAAGAACCATGGACCCGACACTTCTCAGCCTTTCGGCTAAGATCAAGTGTAGAACCACAGACCCTGCAGTGCGGCCCCGCCCCCGCTGACTCACTTCTCCTCTGAGGCGGCCTGGCGCTCCATGCGGAGCGCGGCCTCCACGCTCTGGCCCTGCATGCGCAGCTGGTCCACCTGCACGCTGTGCTGCTGCTGCAGCGCCTCGCGCTCACTCTCCAGCTGCCGCGCCTGCTCGCTGGCCGCCCGGGCCCTGGCACGGGGAAAGAGCAGACTCAGGGAGGACGAACGGGGGGACGGGAGGGGCTATGCGCAGGGCGTGGGCGGGGGGTGGGGGTCGGCTCTGAACACCCTGTGACTGCGAGCTGATGCCAGGCGGCAGGGTGGAGGCACCGTCAACAGACACGAGGACAACTGCAGGGGGCCAGGTGGGAGCAGCAGGTGAGGAGCTTTGCTTAAGACGTGTTTGCTTCAATGCAGGGGCCCAGCAGGTGACCAAGTACAGATGGCAAGGAGACCTGGAAGCCAGGGGAAGGGGGTGGTCCGAGAAAAGGATGGGGTCGCCTGCATCCCGCAGTGCTGGGGCCAGGTGAGAGGAGCCCTCGGAACTGCCCGTGGAGTTCCACGTGGGGGGCTGCTGGGGGCCCCAGCAAAAGCAGTCTCAGTGGAGGGGGTCAGGAGAGACTGCTGTTCCAAAAATGAGAGACTGCCCACCTGGGCGTGCAAGCACTGAGCTCAATGCAGACCGGGCCTCGGCCCCATCCCTGCTGCTGCCCAGAGCTCTGCTGGAGTCCCAGACGACCTGCTCGGATGCTCAGTTCCCACACCTGCCCCCCTACAGCTCCCTTAACCTCCAGTTTCCAGGGTCTGGCCTCATCCCACCACACCAAGACCTTCCACAGCCTCACTGCAGGGACAATGGTGGGTGCATCTGTCCAGGTCCTGGGTGGCCTCTGGCCACAGGCAGACACGGCCCTTCTCCAGTCACCCCAACTCTGCCTGGCAGGCCTGGCTGCTTGGCTCTCCCCTCCGCGCCTGCCTGCATACTGCCCCCACACCCTGCACGGGTTCCCTCTGCCCATCAGAGCCTCGGTCGAGCTCCCCTCCCCTCTGCCCTGCTGGCTGCCCCAAGTGCACCTTGACCGCCTACTGTGCTGGGATGGCTGGGGCCCCCCTGGCAGCTGATCCATCTGTCTGGAGGGCAGAAGCAGGACCGAATGAGAACCACAGAAACCTCCCTGCCCTTTGACCCAATGGTCCCACTCACAAGAACCAAGACCCCTTTGCAAAAGAGAGTAACCAGCAGGCCTGAGGCCACCGGCTGGCAAGGTTGGCCCTTGGCTGGTGAAGTTCCCTTGCCACAGTGACACTTTCTCTAGTGGTCAGGGCGGTCCCTGCACCTAGGCCATTTGTAGGAAGAACGTGGTTGACGTGAGCACCCGCTCTGCTGCTGGGAGTCGGGGATTTAGGTACCTGCCTGGCAGAGGGCGCTGACAGGACCTGCCCCCAGTAAACACCCAGGGCGCTGAGTCTCTAGCGGGCATCCCTGGGCAGGAACATGGCCCGTGTGGGAGGCGCTTCTCACTGTGCCGCTCGCAGGGCGGCGGGAGGCTGGGACAGGGCTTCTCCAACTCCCCCCACGGCTCCTGCCCTGGCGGCTCCTGCCCTGTGCCTTTTTCCCTGTCATCAACCTCAGCCACGAGGGCGACTGTGCGCCGGTCCCAGAAGTCCTTCCAGAGAACTAGACACTGTGGGTGTGGGCTCGGGGCCCCCAAAATGCCTCCTAAGGAAATAATCCAAACTCCATCAAAGGGTCACAGAGTGCGGAGAGCCGGCTGGGACCCAGGTCCCGGATGCCTGGCCCAGACCTCTCCCGACGTCTGCCCCGACGTGTTTACGCAGCCTGCCCCGGTCTATCCTCATCAAGGAGCACCCTGGAGGCCCCTAAACCCACCTCATTGCTTTTGGAAACCCTGGAAGCGGTCTCCGGAGCCGGCTCCCCCGACTCACCGACCCTCCAGAGCCTGGCATTCCTTAGTGGCAGCCTCCAAGCGACTCTGGCTCTCCTGCAGCTCCCCGAGCAAGGACGTCACCTGGGCTTTCACAGAGGCCTTGTCCTCAGCCATCTGCTGCAGGATAAAAAGCCACTTCCTGTCAGCACTGCTTTCTCCCCAGCGGCCCACTCCTGCCATCCGCAAGCCTGGGGCAACCCGCAAGCGGCTGAGGCCTGCGCGCCATGAGGCCTTTTTTCCTGCCCTCGGCACCCCCAAACCTGGGTGCCCTAGGGCCTCATGAGCCCAAGGGCCACCCAACCCTCCCCAGCTGCCCACCTTAACCCTCTGCCACAGGGTGACACACAGATGGGGCAAAAAGAGATCCCCAAACAGACGAAGGAGCACAAAGCTGCCTTGAGGTTGTCAACGGCTTAGTCACTGCCCCGGCAAGCAGGCCTTGAGGGCTGAACCCGGTGGCCTTGCAGCTACAGCCCCAGCAGGGGATCTCTCTCCGTCTCTCTGAGACTTGGGACAAAAGGAGGCCAGACACGAATAGGGCAAAGTAAACACAGGCCCCAGTCCGCACCCGGGGCCGCCAGGATGGGAGAGTTTGTGCAAATCAAGAGTGGACACTGAATTTCGTTAAACACTGGGAACTGCAGAACCTCTCGGCAGGCACACTGCACTCAAACCCCTGCCCGAAGACACCCGGCCACCACCTCACGGGGCCTCTGGGAGCCTAAGGCCGCGCCCCCGGGACGCCCCAGCCCCCTTTTGAGTGAGTTCCCGTCTGGAAACGCTCAGGGCTGCCCAGAGCATTTACTGTCTGTTCCGGCCAACACCTGACCTCCCTTTCTTACAGCATTTACTACAAAGGGCTTACCCTGTCCCTTTGAGACATCTGTGTAGCACCCACAACCCAGGGGCTTTCCCGAGGGCCCCGCAGCCACTCCTTGGAAACGGAAACCTCAGGAGGCGCGGGGCCCAGTCTCCCACTCTCCACGGGGACGGAAGCATCCCAACCTTGGTAAGCACCGGCAGCTCCCACCCACGGCTGGCCTCGTGGCAAGGACGCTGGCTGCCCCGTCATCTTTCACCTGAGCCTGCACTCGCCCCCTCCCGACTCCCTCCTTCTCCCTTCGCAAGGCCAGGCCGCCTCTGCTGGGGCGGGAACGGAGCTCAGCTCTCTCCCCCGCAAGCAGGGGTTTCTGAAGAAAATCTCTTTTGCCAGCTTGAACAAAGGCCCGCTTTTGTGTACCTTTGTGTATCTCCGGTGTTCTTGTCAAAAGAGGAGGACAGGCACAGAGGCCCGCGGGGACAAGGCCACAGGATGACGGAGATGGAGGCTGGAGAGGTGCAGCCGGCGGCCCCCGGCGCCGTGGAGAGGCCTGGAAGGCAGCTCCCTCACGGCCCTGGCGGGGAGCCCACCCTGCCGGCACCACCGCTAGCTCAGCCTCCAGGCCTCCAGAAGCGGGAGGCCACGCGTTTCCGTGGCTTCGGCCCCGCAGTCTGTGGTGCTTGGTCACGGCAGCTGTAGATAACTCATCCACTTCCCACACAGGAAATCAACGCCTTAAGCCAGGTGCTCTAAGCCCTGAGTGGAGCGGCGTGCACAGCCCACCATCCACGCCTTTCCCCAGGGGAGTGGAGCCTGGCTGTGGCAAGTGCCAGGTACCCGCCAGCAAGTCTCCTCTCCGGCACTTCTCTCCACCTTGCCCCTCAAAGGGAGCACAGCCCCTTCCTGACTACCATCGCCAGGATCCTGCGATCAGCCAAGCCCACACACAAAGACCCTGAAACCAGGCGGTCTGTGCTAATGACACGATTTATGGGGGGAGCCTTGGGCCACACAGCTGGACCTCTGGTGGCTACAGCCGAGTGACCAAAGTTGGCCACGCAGGCGCTCTGTGCCTACGCGGCCCACCCCCCGTGCAAACCCCGGCCGCCACGGCTGGGGTGAGCTTCCCGGTTGGGACTCCGTGCTCGCTGTCCCACACTGTTGCCGAAAGAAACAGGTGCCGTCTGCACAACTCCCCTGGGCGAGGAGCCGCTGAAGCTCACGCCTGGTCTCTCCTGGAGCCCGCCCTGTGCGCCCTGAGCCTTCGCTCACCGTAACCTGTGTCCTTTCCTTGTAATAAACCGGAACTGGGAGTGTGACGGCTTTTCTGAGTTCCGAGCCCTCCCGGCACAGCACTGAGCCCCAGGGCGCTTTGGGGGACCCCCGACCACGGGTTCCCTTGTGGAACACTGGCGTCACCGCGGGTTTTCAGAACCTGGCCCTGCCCCGACTACCTGCTGGCATCTCTTCAGGTGCTCCACCTCCCGCAGAGCCTGCTCCTTCTGCCTCTTCAGGTCGAGCTTCTCCAGGCTGAGTCTCTCCACCAGTTTCCTGGCCTCCTGGAACTTGCACATGAGAAACTCCTTCTCCTCCCTCTGGCTGGCTTGGAAATGCAGAAGCTCCTCGCAGCGCTCCCGCAGCATCTGGTTGCTCTGCCGGATGGCATCTGGTGGCAGAGGGGACAGTGGAGGGGAGCTGGGCAGCCCGGCCTGCCGGGCCCTGCCTGGGCCCACATGGGCCTGAGGCTCAGGAAGTCAGAGGCCAGAAGTGGGGCCGCCCATCCTGGTGCCCCACCCCCGCCATAATACCACGCAGCTTCTCTCAGGGGTGGATGGCGTCTCAACACTCCCTTTTGTTTCTTTAAACACTTCCAAAATCCTTTACACTAATGCCCCTCACTTTCTGCAAGAAAATAACACCAAACACATCAGCTTCACTTAAAAGTACATCTCAAATGTCACTTTAAAAAATTTTTTATTTTTGGCCGGGTGCGGTGGCTCACACCTGTAATCCCAACACTTTGGGAGGCCGAGGTGGGCGGATCATGAGGTCAGGAGATTGAGACCATCCTGGCTAACATGGTGAAACCCCGTCTCTACTAAAAATATAAAAAATTAGCCGGGCGTGGTGGCGGGCGCCTGTAGTCCCAGCTACTCGGGAGGCTGAGGCAGGAGAATGGCATGAACCCCGGGGGGCGGAGCCTGCAGTGAGCTGAGATAGTGCCACTGCACTCCAGCCTGGGCGACAGAGTGAGACCCCGTCTCAAAAACAAAAAAATTTTTTTTATTTTTGTAGAGACAGGGTCTTGCTCTGTGGCCCAGGCTGGTCTCAAACTCTCGACCCCAAGCGATCTTCTTGCCTCGGTAGGTACACACGCAAAACAGATGGCCGCAGCCTTCCACATGGCTGACTCTGCAAACAGCGAGATTCTCCCTCTCCCACAGGGCAGTGCGCTCGCGGATACTCCTTTCTCTCCATCTCAGGGACTCACCTCTCTGGGTGTCTGCATGGGAGCCTCACCCATTCCCCCTCCTCACCAACCTGGCCACTCTGGCGCCCGTGTGGGTGTAAATTGGGGGCATCTTTCAAGACAGGGCAGAAGGAGAACCTGCTCTCTGTCTGCTCTCCACCTCAGGGAGCCCTCCTGCCCTCTTGCGTTTCCTCCTGGGCCCTTGAGGTCACTTGAGGGAAGAGAGGGGAAGCCTAACACACTGGAGACACAGCTTCGGGAAGGAAGACACAGAGCTGAGCCAAACAAAGGAGGCCGCTCTGGGAAGCTCAGGGAATGAGGCCCCAGAGGACAGATGAGCATCATGGGCAGAGCGGGGTCAGATTCCCCGTGAATTCAATACTTCAGCCAAGCGGGGTTTACATCCTAGGGCAGGAGGGGAAGAGGCAGCTCCAATTAAGGAAGGGCCGCCCTCTGGAGACAGGCCCCGGGTCACTCCGGGGGTCTCCCTGCAGCGCCTGTGGTGTTGCTCCCAGACTCAGTGGGCCAGCAGGTCCCTACCTGACAGTTACTGTGCTCCTGGATCTTCATCTTTGCTCCCTGGGCTTCTGCTTTTGTGCCCGTGATGTTGGCTGCAGGGGCCGGTGGCTCAGCACCTGGTCAAAGTTGTCTGGATGCAGTTAGAGCTGCAATGCAGCTGGACTTCTGAGTCAGCCCGGCCAGGGTCGCGGCCCTGGGGCATGGTGACCTCTCCCGGTGCTGCTTCCTCTGGGGCACGGTGACCTTGCTGGGGCGGGCACATGCTGGACTCGTGGCCAGGTTTGCCCGGGCCTCCCCGTTTCACCAGGAGTCAAACTCCTCTAACCGCGTGTGACGACCACTCTGCATGTTTGAGAGGACGGAAGTTAAGCGGACTCTTCAGACTTGACTTGGAATTCTGGAATATGAGGGCTAGAGGGAAGCATTAGGGACCTCTTCACCTGAGGCTGGGGTGTGTTCTGCCACAGCCCTGACCCATGCTCCCACCAGCTGTGACAGAGCCCTCAAGGGCTGGAGCGCTCACTGGCTCCCAAGGAATCCCGCTGGCATGACAGGAAGGTCTCTCTGACATTGCTGCTGGTCTTTCAGTTTTCCTTTGCGCACCTCGGGCTGAAACAGAGCGAGTTCACTGCGTCCCTGAATTCCAGGAAGCTCCCCAGGTCTCAGCGTCCTCTCAGCTTCCATCCGTCCCTGGCCTTGACAGAGACCCAGGCCTCTCCTAGCACACCACCGATCCAGAGGAGAAGGAAGCCGCTCACACCCTCCGGGGCAGGCATGCGGAGGTGGCATTTACCTGGCTTCCTGCTGGGACTTCCTCACAGCGTGCCCACGTCTCTTGGAAAAACTCCTCTGCTCTGAGACAGAACCGGCTTTGGCACGGCCTGGATGTACCAACCCCCCTCGCCTTCCTCAGTTGTGCAGTGATTTGTTCAGCCTTTCCGCAGCTGGTGGACATTTACATTCTAAAAACTACTTACGTGGTGGTGTCATTAAGATGCTGGTGGATTCTACCTCATTTGCATATCCAGGAGGTTCTCAGATGCATTCCTCAAGGTGGGTGGAAGGGAATGCACATCTTTCCCTTAATAGAAAATGCCAAATAAATGTCCAGATAGATGTTACTGCCACTCCTACTGACAGCGTATGAGTCCTCGTTTCCAACTACAGCCTTGCCAAGCATTGGAGATTGTCAACTAATATGATTAATCTTACATTAAAATCTGCTATGTTCCCACCGAGCAAATGCTAAAACAAAACTCAAAGGGATCAAGTTGTCTCTGAGCAACTTAAGAGCATCCCAGAACACAGCTCAAGCATATGTCTGTTTTGCTTTGACAAACAGCCCCTTTCCAACCTAGCTCTGCCCAAGATGGTGCCAGCGTGACCTCCCGGCAGACAAGGCACCTCAGTAAGTCACACAGACCCCGCAGCTGCCTGCTCCCTCCCCTGCCTACCATTTATACCAAGTCCCCCTTTAAAAGGCCCTGCTTTCTGCCCCCAATGGGAAGCAGTGCTCTTAAAGGCAGGAGCCTGTACGTCTTCCCCTAAACCAAGCATGGCAGAAAGTCAGTTTCTTTACAGGAAACCTTGCTCTTGTTCATTGGACTCTGCAAGCAGTAAGAGAATCTGTGTTAACATTACGTGTTTACAAACATTTTACGCTGTTCACATTTACTATTATTATTACTTTAGAGTCAGGGTCTCACTCTGTCGCCAAGGCTGGAGCTCAGGGATGCATTCATAGCTCACTGCAGCCTCGAGATCCTGGACTCAAGCCACCCTCCCACGTCAGCCTCCTGAGTAACTGGGACTACAGGTGCCTGCCACCACTCCCTCCACCCCTAATTTTTAAATGATTCTTATAGAGAGAGAATCTCACTACGTTGCCCAGGGTGGCCTCCAACTGCAGGTCTCAAGCCATCCTCCCACCTGAGCCTCCCAGAACAATGGGAATACAGGTGCGGGCCACCATGCCCGGCCCATATCACATGTTTAACAGTGAAATAATGCTGGTTTTATGCATCTATTCAAGTACATGTTTTTGAAGCCTTTTTAGAAAGCACAAAAGCTCATATGTTCAATGAAAACAATTTGGGAAAAAATTTAATGCTGATCTGGAAAAACATTATATATGCTACTGTCATATATTTAACATATAAATGCAAGTATATTGAGGAAAATATTCTAAAATGTCCACAGTAGTTAATGCTGAATGGCGGGACCCAGTGGCTTTTCATTTTCCCCCATTTCCCAAATTGCCTCCCGTTACCTTGTGCTACTTCAATCTGTGAATCCCAGAGCCTCCCCTGCAACCCGAGGACAAGGGCATGCAAGTCCGAAGGTGCCTTCGCTCGCCGAAAAGAGACTCGGACACGGAATCGTAGCTCAGTTTTATTTTCTACAGAAACAAACATGTAAGCCGTCCTCCTCCAGCGACAAACAATCAGGCCCCCACAATGAACTGGCCACTTGTGCTGGGACTATTCCCTAGGGGAGGAGGCATGACCTAGGAAGGGGCGCCAGGCTGGGCTTAGCGCCTCTGCCCTGAGGGAGGCTGAGCCAAAAACACGGACAGAAAGTACTGCGTGATCCACATCAACAGGGAAAGCTGCTGGAAACAGGAGCTGATGGAGAGCTGCAGTTGGCGGTGGTCTGCAGCAGTCAGTCGGCTAAATGTGAGGGGCAGAGAACATCACGTTAAAGGCGACACCTCTGCACCCATCTCCCTGGGCTCCCTCAGGTGGCGGCAGGTCTGGTGTACCAGGTCTCTGTTCTGAGACCTTGTGTTTGGGTGTTCTGAGATCTCTAGCTTTCTGCCCCTCCGGGGAGGCGGATCCCAGCCCCCAACCCACCACCCTCATCCGCCCAGCGCCTTCCCTGTCCTGGTCCCGAACTGACATAAACAGTAGGTTGCCGGACACGGTGAAGTCCTTCAGAACCGCCCCTGGTCGGGGGAGCGGTGCGGCATCCCGGGACAGGATCCTGCGGACCAGCTCCGCTTCCATGGGCGACGAGAAAGGCATCGTGATGTGCCTGGTGGGGACCCAGTTAAGGTGCCATCTCCTACGATTTGGCCGGTGCCCATCTCATCCCCTCAGGCTGTCTCCCCACGCACTGGCCCAGGTCCTGCAGCAACCCCACGCAGCTGTCTTGATTCCCCACTTTCCTCTGTTGCACCTCAAGCTGACTCCTGCGTGCCCTTCCAAGGCCCTCCCCACCATGCCCCCTGCCGCATCAGCCGGGACCTCTCCCCATCGCTTGACACCACCCCCATCCAGCGCACACCCCAGCCACCGGCTCCCACCTTGCACGCTTCCCCCCAACTCCTGATCCCTTCACACACCCAAGAACCCCTGTCTCCTGTCCCCCTGCCCCTCACCCCATTGCCCAGCACCCAACTGTGCACACGCTCCACCTCCCATCCCCTACCTACTCCCTTCCTCTGAGCCACCCCTCGACCTCCAACTCCCAGCCCCCACCCCCACCCCACCCGGCCCCTTACCCCCATCTCCCAAACCCCACCTTCCGCACCTGGCCCTGCCCTCACCCACCTCCTGGCCCTGCCCCCCACCTCTTGACCCTGTTGTCTCCATCTCACGGCCCCCACCCCGCCACCAGAACCTCCTAGAACAGAACAGAACAGGATACAACTGAAGCAGGCGGCTGTCCGGCCTCCTGGCCCCGCAGGGGCACCTTCCATCCTGCGCACAAGCGGCACCGCCATGCGGACCCCGCGGGGCGCCTCCTCTCGGCCCCGAGGCCCTTGCTGCCCCTGCGCCCCGGGGACCTCTGCCGCCCGTGGCACCCGCCTCTCCTGGGCCGCCAGCATTGCCCCCTGGGCCATCAGGAATGCCAGGGCCTCCTGGGCCATCAGCATCGCCCGTCGAACCCCCTGTGCCCTGGCCTGCGGCCTGCATGGCTCCGGAGCCTCTGCGCGGCTCTCAGAGAGAAGGTCAGGGCCCACGAGGATGCGGAGGCAGAGAGGCTGCAGGAAGTTCCGCCCCCTGGCGTGAGATGGGCAGCCCGGGATCCTCAGGGCGCCTGCGCACAGGGGCCCTACTTCCGGCCCTGGGAGACCCCGAGTGAGCCCCGGAGCACGTGACCGGTTCTCACCAACCCCGCCCCTCCCCAAGAGAGTCCGGGCCGGAAGGTGGCCGCAATGCCAGCTTGGACCCCTCACCCCTGAGCAGCCGGCTGTCTGCCGGACCCCTGTCCCGGGAGCCCTGCAGGGACTCAGGCACTGCGGGGCCCAGCCTGTCCCATCCCCCGGGTCTCCCTCACATCGAGGAGCAAGACGGGCCTGGGAACACGGGGCCGGGACTGTGCGGCCATCGTCCCGGACCCTGCCTGCCCTGTCCGTCCTTGGGGGAGCGCCCAGGACAGACCCCGGGGGGCAGGCCTCTAACTGGGTTCAGCAGCCTCCGTCCCTGTCCTGGTCGCCCAGCTGGTGGGGTAGCTGGAACTGCATGTCTGGTGGGCGTGGCCTCGCGCCAGCCAAGGTCTCCCAGGCGCCAGGTCCAGCCAAGGTGGACGGGAGGGCCCAGCGGGACCCGGGGCCGGATCTCACTCCTGGGTTCAACGGGTTCTGTCCCTGTCCTAGTCGCCCCGCCTGGTGGGGGAGCTGGAGCTGCGTGTGGGGTGGGTTGTGGGTGGCCTCCCACCAGCCAGGGGCTCCCGGGCTCTAGGCCTGGCCCAGGTGGACAGGCGGGACCTGCTGGACCTGAGACTGGGTCGGGCCTGGCTCCTGGGTTCGGCAGTATCAGTCCCTGCCCTGGTCGCTCTTCCCTGGTAGGGAGCTGGGAGGTGACCCTGTTTCTGCCGGGTGCTGGCTTACTTCTGTGTCTGGAAGGGGGTCAGATCCACAGGAACGGTGCTGCGAGAGGCAGGCTGGGGTGGGGGTGGCATGGCCCTAGGAGCTGGGTGTCTGTCCCCACGCCCTGTTCACAAGTCTGTGGGGCGAGAGGCTGCAATACTCCATCCCGGGTGTCTGGGCTGCTCAGCAGGCCGGCTCAGGCTTCCCACATCCTGTACCCTGGGTTGGGCATGAAACCGATCCAATCGTCCCATAGGCTGTTCTTTTTGATACACATAGAAACTGACCCTTCTGGTCTTCAAGCTTGAACCTTACAGTTGTTTTATCTGAATTCCTTCCTCAGGAAATGACCTTCGGGCCTCTCAAAATATCAAAGAACTGAAACTCACCAGATCACCACATCCAGACAATGAGATGCTGGACCCCCCTCATTCATCAGGATTGCTTTCTGGGCCCTCCCGAGTTCCTGTTTTCCTACACATTGGTGCATTTCTTCCTGGCTATATAAACCCCTAGTTTTAGTCAGGGGGATGGATTTGAGACTTAACTCCCATCTCCCCGGCTGCAGCACCCAATTAAAGCCGTCTTCCCTGGTAATGCTCTTTGTCTCAGTCAGTCATTGGCTTTCTGTGCGGCCAGCAGCAGGACCTAGACCAAACCCTTGGTATTTCGGTAACAGGCACACCCCCAGGAAAGGACCCCGGACACGGCTACCACCTCTAGGCTTAAAGCGAATGCACTTCCCGCACCTCCAGTCTTCTGTGTAGCAGCTTTAACCCACGTTTGTCTGTCACGTCCAGTCCCGAGACGGCTGAGTGACCCCAAGAAAGGCTTCCCCGACACCCAGACAGAGGCTGCAGGGCTGGGGCTGGGTGAGGGTGGCGGGCCTGTGGGGACATTCTACTGTGCTAAAAAGCCACTGCAGACATAGCAATAAAAACATGCCATTTTCCAAAGCAGGCTCCTGCTTCCGCCTCTGCTGCTCTAAGGAAGGGGTCGGGGTACAGGAGGCAGGGGGAACCTCCTCCAGCTGGAGCTGCTGCGGTGAGCAAGGCTCTGCTCTGGAGGCCTCTGCGGCCGGCATCCTTCTGGGGACTGGGAAGGGGGCAGGGAAGGCAGCAGCCCAGGGAAGGCCTTGTCCCCCTGGAGCCGAGGCAGTTGGGGAGAGCAGGACGAGAGTGAGCTGGAGAGCAGCCACACCGGTGGGGAAGGGTGGGTGAAGGGATTCCACAGGTGTCTAGAAAACTGGAAAGAGCTCCTTAGCAGGTCCAGGCCCCAGGTGTAGGGGAGGACCAGATGTGGAGGATGAAGACGGTTGTCCAGAGGGATCTCCAGGCGTTGGCATTATTGGGTCCTACTGAGATGCCGTCAAGGAGAAAACACAGGCTGTGTGTGGCAGGGCGACAAATGAGTGCTGCTGCCAAGCTCTGTCCTGTTTTCTGTGCACGTCTCAGAACCCCTCCAGTGACCGTCATCTCCGGCCTCCTCCTGCGCCTCTGTGTTCGTAGACATCTTCTCACATCTCAGATCCTGCTGAGCCTCTGGGCCCCCTGCACGTGCCTTCTGCCTCTCGGCTGCTGGGGTGGGGACCTCTGTGCCCTGTGCCAGCGCCTCTCCTGCAGCTCACAACACATCTGCTTTTTCTCCTGCGCCCTGCACAGGGTGGGCCTGGAAGCTCTGGGGAAGTTGTACCCTTGGACACAGCCCCCCACTGATGGGGCCAAGAGTCACTGGATAAAAGTCTTAGTCTCTCACCCTTTGAAGGACAACTCTGAGGTGCGGCTGACTGTGGAGCGAATGAAATGAAACGGATGCACGGGGATGGGTGTGGACAAAGGAATGCCGACTTCTCAGGCTGCTGATACATATCTCAGAAGCACGGGGGAATGCTATATAGAGAAATATTTCTATAGTATCTGAAGTGTTTAGAATGTATTGACCTAATATATACACAATAAAAGTAAAAACATTGGAAGAAAATTTAGATGAACTTTATTTGATTGTTGGAATGGAAAATACTTTTCTCTTTCTTTCTCTCCTTTTCTTTCTTTCTTTCTTTTCTTTCCTTTTTTTCATTATTATACCTTAAGTGCTGGGGTACATGTGCACAACGTGCAGGTTTGTTACATAGGTATACATGTGCCATGCTGGTTTGCTGCACCCATCAACTTGTTGACCTAGCAATCCCATTACTGGGTATATACCCAAAGGATTGTAAATCATTCTACTATAAAGACATATGCACACGTATGTTTATTGCAGCACTGTTCACAATAGCAAAGACTTGGAACCAACCCAAATGCCCATCAATGTTAGACTGGATTTTAAAACTGTGGCACATATACACCATGAAATATATGCAGCCGTGAAAGAGAATGAGTTCATGTCGTTTGCAGAGACATGGATGAAGCTGGAAGCCATCATTTTCAGCAAACTAACACAGGAACAGAAAACCAAACACCGCATGTTCTCACTCGTAAGTGGGAATTGAACAATGTGGACACAGGGAAGGGAACATCACACACCGGGGCCTGTTGGGGGTGGGGGGCTGGGGGAGGGATAGCATTGGAAAAGACTTTTCTAAGCCTACTAGCAATGAGAATAATAATAACCAATAACATTTGTTGGGTGGTCACCACGTCCCAAGCCACTGTTGTAAGCACTAGACAAGAATTGACTCATTTATCCAGAAATACACCACATTTTCATTGTCGTTATCCTTGGCGGTGAGATAACGGTTGGTTTTTTATTTTCTCTTCCGAACTTGCCCATATTTCCTCTTCTTTTGCAGTGAACATGTATTACATTTATAAGCAGAAAGCGATTAAGAAAGTTATTCATTACTTGCTGTTGAGGAAAATTTCTAATTAGCTCCGGAGTGAGCCAGTTTGCCAAAGTTTAAATTAGCCTGTTCAATTCATTGGAGGCCATATTTTTCCTCTGAAACTTGTTCTAATTGGCACCTTTTCTTGATGCAATGAGGCGGACGGTGCTGTGATGAAGTCCCTGAAGTCACCGAGCCTCGGGGCCCACGCTAGACACCACGGGGCTGATGTCGCCCGGCTCTCCCGGTCATCTCTGTGGCTTTCAGCCGCTTCCAAAAAACAATTGTTTCCAAATTCCACACACACAGTTCATCCTACCTTGAAAGTTATTCCTCCAGAGGGCTGTTGATAGTTTGCTTCATCAGCATTTTGTCACTATTACACAGTGAGATTTTTTTTTTCTTCTGCACCTTGGAGGTACTCATGAAGAACACATGTGTGCTTAAACACAAAACCTACCGAGGCCCATAACAGCCCCTCCTCTCCAGAGGGCCGGTCCTGGTCCACACACGCTGGCAGTGACAGCCTTTGTGTTTCCGAATCAGAGAAGACTTGCTTGGAATGGATGAAATGTATTTGAAATCACATTAGGCATCATCTGGAATGGTGAAGCTTCAGAGGTGACAGGGCCAGGATGTCTATATTCAAAGAGGGCCATTGAATTAAAGTTAAGCAGGGATCTCTTTGCTTGAATTCCAGAGTTTCAAACCAGCACAGTCATGTGAGCTTGGATGGCCTGTAGGTACTTCCAACCCAACCTGCCCCCAGCTGACCTCACTGCCTGTCCCCCGACTCCCAGAATGGCTTCCCTCTGCTTCATTCTCTGTCTTGGCGACACGCATTTCCATGGCCCCGCACTCTGTCATCTCACCTTCCGTCCAGTCAGTTTCCTTCAATGTGTCCTCTCCACCCTCCCTAGGCCAGGTCGGCATCATCTCTCACCTATATGATGAGAACAATCTCCCCCGGTCTACACAGATTCCCGGCCCCTTTCCTAGGAGTTTGGCCTGAGTGGGGCAGTCTAAGTGGGGATGATGTAGGCTGGCCTCATATGGCCCAGGGGGAGGGCCCAGCCATACCTACCAGGGCTGATGAGCACGGCTTGTTTCACCCTGTGGGGGTCATTGCAGGCTCTTGTGCGGGACTCGGGATGGGGGTCTGTTGAGAAGCCCCGGATGGCCTAGTGTCCTGGCCTTGAGCCTTTGGTCTTCTCTGAGTGCCCACCCGCCATCACTTGAGAACAGTGAAAGGCAGCTGTGTTGACCCTTTGAGCAGCATGTGGCCGTTCCTAGGTTTGGTGGTAGGGGTGAGTGACCCTTTCCTGTGAAGGAATGGCGAGTAACCATTGTATGACAGTGAATTGTCTTAGTGCCTAATAGCCCAGCCTACTTTGTGAGCTCCATAAAGGCAGGAAGCTTGTCTGGAGCTTTTCTGTATCCCCAGTGCCAAACCCCGTAATGGGGAGACACGAGGTACTCTCTCATTCTTTCTTTCAAGAAATATTTCCTGGCCGGTGCGGTGGCTCATGCCTGTCATCCCAGCATGCTGTGGGAGATGGGGTTTAGCATGTGAGTGAGGACCACACATAGCACAGAGAGCACCCAGTCGCCCAAGCCAGAGTATGCAGAGTTGGGAAGGATGTAGCAGGGGACTGAAGTGAGGTAGAAAAGACCGATCATAGTGAGATGGGCAACACAGGTAGAAAAGGCTTTTCTTCAGCCCTGGGTGGAATGAATCCTGAACAGCAGCCACAACGTGTCCATAGGAGACCACGACCAGGACGCAGGGTGCGAGAGCCACCAGAAAACTGAAGAACAGGGCAAGTTCATTGGTACATGTGCTGAAGCAAGAGAGTCTGAGCAGTGACGGAGGTCGCAGAAGAAGTGGGTGATGAGGCAAGGCCTGCAGAACTTGGGTAGAGCTGTGAGGATGCTGTAGGTGAATGCGTTGGCCAAGGCCAGCAGGCAGGAGATGGAAGTGAGGCCCGTGTGGGTCAGTCGGCCCACGAGGACAAAGTAGTGCAATGGCTGGCAGATAGCTGCATAGTAATCATAGGCCACGGCTGTGAGGAGGAAGGACTCCTAGGGTGCCAGGAAGTGGAGAAAGCATATCTGGATGAGACAAGCACAATAAGGTACGGGCCCTACCGGAGCCAGCAAATGCACCAGCACCTGAGGCACCATGTTGGAGATACAGGCGGCATCCATCAGCGAGTGGCCGCCCAAGAAGAAGTACATGGGAGTGTGGCGTCGGTAGTCCACTGTGAACATGTGGCTCCCAACCACAACCACTATGTAGATTAGCAGAAAGGTGGTGAACAGCAGGGGCCTCCAAGCCTTGCTGTCCCTCAGGCCTTTCAGAAGAAACTGGGACACTAGGGTCCCATTCCGCAGCTGCTTGGAACCACGCACAGAACCCTGCACCCGTAGTATGCAACTCAGAGTCAGATGAGGGTCTAGGTGTGGAGTCCCAACTTACAAGGGGGGGAGGGGATGAGGGATGGACTAATGACTAGGCAGGCAGGTTTCAGATTTAATGGAGGAAGACTTGTTGGTTCAATACAATGAGGAGCCTCAAATGGCAAATCTTTCATCTCCTGTCGAACAGAGCCTTTTTTGGGAGAAAGTGATGGGGATCAGCCTTTAGGGTATCCATAGATGGCTTTGCTGGCAAAACTGTGGCAGGTGGGAGGGCAGATACATATACAGAAAATGTCTCTATTCCTGGGACAAAAACCCTCCTGCTCCCTGAATGAGAGAATGGGTCCAATATAATCCACCTTCCACCAGGCAGCTGGCTGCTCCCCCTGAGGTGACAACCTAATAAGCGTTGCTTTACGTTGGGTACACGGCAGAAGTACCCAGATCAGCCTCAGTGTGGTGAAGACCATGTTGTGTCATCCTTCCCGTAGCTGTGTCTCCAGTCTCCCTGTTTGCGGAGTCAGCCCAAGCTGTGTGGAAGCCTGCGGCCACCAGCTCGTGCATACCTACCTATCTATGTGTCCAAAACTAGGTCTGTCAAGCTCAAAGACATCAGGACAAAAGACACCAACCTGTCTTGTCTGTGAGGAAGGTGTTGGGGGAGGAAGAGGGTGCCTGGTGTCTGGAGTGGCTTGTGGCTTGAGGGAGCATCTCACCAAGCAAGGTCCCCACAGAGAGCCTGCCCCTGGGGCTGACACCGTATCTACGTCCTGTTCTCTGACACTTTGCCCTCTGCAGGCAGCATTCTTCTCTTCTTAGGCCTGTACAGGAGGAACCTGCAGCCAGAGAACCGGAGCCAAAACCACAGGGCCCCCTGCACCTAGGCCGGAGCATGAGTCGAGGGGTCAGACCAGGCTGGCTTCCCTTCAGTTGTAGCCAACTTAAGTCTTTGCTTTCATTCCCCAGATAATCTGACCCCGAGGAAAGTAATTCAACACTGCAGAAATGACTGAGATGGAGTGAAAGTTTACACATGCACACTCCCCCCACAACCCACAGAGTGACTACTGTTACCACACTGGGTAGGTGCTTCATAGCTAGAGTTCGTGTTCTACATATCACATAAGGCTATATCTTTGTAATTTCTTTCCTTCTACTAATGTTGTGCTTACTTTGTTCTTGTGATTCTAGTTTCTTGAAATGCAACATTAGGTCATTTATTTGAGATATTTCTTCTTTTTGGTGTACACATTTATTGCTATAAACTTCCCTGTTAGAACTGGTTTTCCTGTATTCCATAGGTTTTGATATTTTTTTCCAATTTCCTTACTCCCAGGGAATGTTTAAATTTCCCTTTTAATTTCTTAATTGATCCATTGATTGTTCAGAAGCATATTTTTAAATTTAGATATTAATAAGGTTTGGCTCTGTGTCCCCAACCAAATCTCGATTCAAATTGTAATCCCCATAATCCCCATGTGTTAAGGGAGGGACTGAGTGAGAGGTGAATGGATCATTGGGGAAGTTTCTCCCATGCTGTTCTCCTCATAGTGAGTGAATTCTCACGAGATGTGATGGTTTTATAAGAATTTGGAAGTTCCTCCTTCACTCTCTCTTCTCTCTCCTGCTGCCTTACAAAGAGGTGCCTGCTTCCCCTTTGCCTTCCGCCATTATTGTAAGTTTCTTGTGGCTTCCCCAGCCACGCAGAACTGTGAGTCAATCAAACCTCTTTTGTTTATGAATTATGCATTCTTGGGTAGTATATTTATAGTAGTGTGGGAACAGACTAATATAGTAAACTGGTACTGCAGAGAATGGGGCACTACTATAAAGATACCTGAAAATGTGGAAGCAACTTTGGAACTGGGTATTGGGCAGAGGTTGGAACAGTTTGGAGCGCTCAGAAGAAGACAGGAAGATGTGGGAAACCTTGGAACTTCCTAGAGACTTGTTGAATGGCTTTGACCAAAATGTTTTTTTTTTTTTTTTTTGAGACGGAGTCTCGCTGTCGCCCAGGCTGGAGTGCAGTAGCGCGATCTCGGCTCACTGCAGGCTCTGGCCCCGGGGTTCACACCATTCTCCTGCCTCAGCCTCCCGAGTAGCTGGGACTACAGGCGCCTGCCACCTCACCTGGCTAATTTTTTGTATTTTTAGTAGAGACGGGGTTTCACTGTGTTAGCCAGGATGGTCTTGATGTCCTGACCTCATGATCCACCTGCCTTGGCCTCCCAAAGTGCTGGGATTACAGGCGGGAGCCACCGCGCCCAGCTGACCAAAATGTTGATAGTATTATGGACAATGAAGTACAGGCTGTGGTGGTCTCATATGGAGATGAGGAACTTCTTAGAAACTAGAGCGAAGGTCACTCTTGCTATGCTTTAGCAAAGAGACAGGAAGCATTTTACCCCTGACCCAGAGATCTGTGGAAGTTTGAACTTGAGAGAGATGATCTGAAACTGAAACTTACGTTTAAAAGGGAAGCAGAGCATAAAAGTTTCGAAAAGTTGCAGCTTGATGATGCGGTACAAAAGACAAACCCATTTTCTTGGGAGAAATTCAAGTCAGCTGCAGAAATTAGCATAAGTAATGAGGAGGCTTTTTAAAAAATTTTTATTTTATTTTAAGTTCTGGGATACATGTGCAGGATGTGCAGGTTTGTTACATAGGTAAACGTGTGCCATGGTGGTTTGCTACACCTATCAACACATCACCTAGGTATTAAGCCCTGCCTACATTAGCTATTTATCCTGATGCTGGAGGAGCCAAATGTTAATCACCAAAACAATTGGGAAAATGTCTCCAGGGCATGTCGTAGATCTTGGCAGCAGCTCCCCCCCATCACAGACCCAGAAGCTTAGAAGGGAAAAATGGTTTCCTGGGTCGGATCCAGGGCCTCTGCTGCTCTATGAAGTCTTGGGACTTGGTGTTCTGCATTCCAGCTGCACCAGCTGCAGCTGGGGCTACAAGGGGCCAAAGTATAGCTCAGGCAGTGGCTTCAGAGGGTGCAAGCCCCAAAACTTGGTGGCTTCCATGTGGTATGGGGCCTGCGAATTCACGAAAGTCAAGAAGTGAGGTTGGGGAATCTCCGCCTAGATTTCAGAGGATGCATGGAAACACCTGGACGTCCAGGCAGAAGTCTGCTGTAGGGGCTAAGCCCTCATGGAGAACCTCTGCTAGGGCAGTGTAGAAGGGATATGTGGGGTTGGAGCACACATAGAGAGTCCCCATTCACTAGAATGGCATTCACCCATCCACCAGAAATGCTGGGTGATGGTTCACCAATTATTATGTTGCCTCTCCGAGAGTGATAATCTGACCATGCCAGGGGGACAGGCCATTTCCTGATGGTCCACACCTGTTAACATCAAAATGTTAATTGGATGCAGGCCCCAGGGAGAAGAAACTTTCTGGGCATGCATACTAAGAGACAAAAATGGTGAAGTATGATCTTCCACTGGAGAAAGGAAGAAAGCCTCAGGTGGGCATGCATGTATAACTCCCTAGACACACTGGGCATACTCACTTCCCAAGGGTAAGGAGGGCTCTATGCATGTGGGCAGCCCACCCTAAGGGAATAATCATGGGAAAGAGGTAAGCTTATAAATGTCCTAGGATCACAGGTAAACAGGGCATTTGACCTTCTCTCTTTAATTAAACCTTCATGTGCCCCCTTGGGTCTCTTCCAAGTGCACCTTGCTTTCCTGTTGTAAGGCATTTTAAAATAAACTTCCATTCCTGCTCTGGAACTTGCCTCGGTCTCTTTTACTGCTTTATGCCCTGCAGTTGAATTCTTTCTTCTGAGGAGGCAAGGGCTGAAGTTGCTATGGACCCATACAGATAGGCCAACAGTAACATGGGGTAACTCAAATTTCTGCCACCGCTAACAAGTTCTCACAAGATCTGATGGTTTTGTAAGGCAGTTTTCCCTGCTCTTACTCACTCTTTCTCACCTGCCACCATGTAAGATGTGCCTGCTTCCCCTTCCACCATTTCCTGAGGCCTCCCCAGCCATGCAGAACTGTGAGTCAGTTAAACCTCTTTCCCTTATAAATTACCCAGTCTTGGGCATGTCTTTCCAGCAGTGTGAGAACATACTAATACAGATATATGTGTGGATTATCCGAAGTCCCTCATTTTCTAGTTTTATACCATTTTGTGATCAGAAAAGATACTTGATATGATTTCAGTCTTCTTGAATTTGTTAAGACTTCTTTGGTGGCACAACATACTATATATCTCAGTGAATGTTCCATGTGCAGTTGAGAAGAGAGTGTATTCTGCAGCTACTGGATGGATTTTTCTGTATATATCTGTTAGGTCCATTTGCTCTAGAGTGTAGTATATGCTTGTTGTTTGCTTATTTATTTCTGTCTTGATGATTTGTCCATTACTGAAAGAGGGTTGTTAAAGTCCCCTAGTATTATTGTATTGCAGTCTGTCTCTTTTTCAGATTAATTAATATTTCTTTTATATATTTAGGTGCTCTAATATTGAGTGCAAATATGTTTACAATTGTTATACCCTTTTGTTGAAATGACCACTTTATCATTACATAGTGATTTTCTTTGTCTCTTTCTAGAGGTTTTGACTTAATGTCTATTTTATCTCATGTAACTATAGCTATTCCTGCTCTCTTTGTGTTTTCATTTGCGTGGAATATCTTTTTTCATCCCTTCACTTTGACTCTATGTGTCTTTACAGGTGAAATGAGTCCCTTGTAGGTAGCAAATGTCTGCGTCTTAATTTTTAAATCCATTTAGCTAGTCTATGTCATTTGATTGGACAATATATCCCATTTACATTCAAGGTAATTATTGATAAGTAAGAACTTACTACTGCCATTTTGTTAATTGTTCTCTAGTTGCTTTGTCGATTCTCCCTTTTCTCCTCTCCTACTGATTTTCTTTGTGGTTAAGTGATCACTCTCGTAGTATGTTTTTTATTTTTTGTTTATCTGTTATAGCTTTTTGCTTTGTGGTTACCATGAGGCTTAAAAGAAACATCTTAAAGTTATAACAGGTTATTTTAAGCTGGTAACAACTTAGATCACAAAAATAAAAACCTCTGCACATTTACTCCACTCCCTCCACACACATTTTTTTGAGACAGGAACTCACTGTTGACCTGGTTATAGTGAGGTGGCATGATCACAGCTCACTGTAGCCTCGACCAACAGGGCTCAAGTGATCCTCCTGCCTCAATCTCCCCAGAGGCTGGGATTACAAGCACAAGCCACCATGCCGAGGTAATGTTTTTTTCTTTTTACTACAGACGAGGTATCCTCATGATGCCCAGTGCGGTCTTGAACTCTTGAGCTCAAGCAATCCTTCCACTTCAGCACAAAATTCTGGCATTACAGGTGGCAGCCACTGCATCTAGCCCACATTTTGAGTTTTTCATGTTACAATTTACAACTTTTCATATTGCATATTTTAAAATAAACCATTGTCATTATTCTTTTTTAATTATTACACTTTAAGTTCTAGGGTACATGTGCACAACGTGCAGGTTTGTTACATAGGTATACATGTGCCATGTTGGTTTGCTGCACCCATTCACTAGTCATTTACCTCAGGTATTTCTCCTAATGCTATCCCTCCCCCAGCCCCCCAACCCACAACAGGCCCTGGTGTGTGATGTTCCCCATCCTGTGTCCAAGTGTTCTCATTGTTCAATTCCCACCTATGAGTGAGAACATGCGGTGTTTGGTTTTCTATCCTTGTGATAGTTTGCTGAGAATGATGGTTTCCAGCTTCATCCATGTCCCTGAAAAGGACAAGAACTCATCTGTTTTTATGGCTGCATAGTATTCCATGGTGTATATGTACCACATTTTCTTAATCCAGTCTATAATTGATGGACATTTGGGTTGGTTCCAAGTCCTTGCTATTGTGAATAGTGCCGCAATAAACATATGTGTGCATGTGTCTTTATAGCAGGATGATTTATAATCCTTTGGGTATATCCCCAGTAATGGGATGGCTGGGTCAAATGGTATTTCTAGTTCTAGATCCCTGAGGAATCGCCACACTGACTTCCACAATGGTTGAACTAATTTACACTCCCACCAACAGTGTAAAAGTGTTCCTATTTCTCCACATCCTCTCCAGCATCTGTTGTTTCCTGACACTTTAATGATCGCCATTCTAACTGACACGAGATAGTATCTCATTGTGGTTTTGATTTGCATTTCTCTGATGACCAGTGATGATGAGCATTTTTTCATGTGTCTGTTGGCTGCATAGATGTCTTCTTTTCAGAAATGTCTGTTCATATCCTTTGCTCACTTTTTGATGGGGTTGTTTGTTGTAAATTTGTTTAAGTTCTTTGTAGATTTTGGATATTAGCCCTTTGTCAGATGGGTAGATTGCAAACATTTTCTCCCATTCTGTAGGTTGCCTGTTCACACTGATGGTTGTTTCTTTTGCTGTGCAGAAGCTCTTTAGTTTAATTAGATCCCATTTGTCAATTTTGGCTTTGGTTGCTATTGCTTTTGGTGTTTTAGACATGAAGTCCTTGCCCATGCCTATGTCCTGAGTGGTACTGCCTAGGATTTCTTCTAGAGATTTTTTGGTTTTAGGTCTAACATTTAAGTCTTTAATCCATCTTGAGTTAATTTTTGTATAAGGTGTAAGGAAGGGATCCAATTTCAGCTTTCTACATATGGCTAGCCAGTTTTCCCAGCACCATTTATTAAATAGGGAATCCTTTCCCCATTTCTTCTTTTTGTCAGGTTTGTCAAAGATCAGATGGTTGTAGATGTGTGGCATTATTTCTGAGGCCTCTGTTCTGTTCCATTGGTCTATATCTCTGTTTTGGTACTAGTACCATGCTGTTTTGGTTACTATAGCTTTGTAGTATAGTTTGAAGTCAGGTAGTGTGATGCCTCCAGCTTTGTTCTTTTTGCTTATGATTGTCTTGGCAATGCAGGCTCTTTTTTGGTTCCATATGAACTTTAAAGTAGTTTTTTCCAATTCTGTGAAGAAAGTCATTGGTAGCTTGATGGGGATGGCATTGAATCTATAAATTACCTTGGGCAGTATGGCCATTTTCACGATATTGATTCTTCCTATCCATAACCATGGAACATTCTTCCATTTGTTTGTGTCCTCTTTTATTTTGTTGAGCAGTGGTTTGTAGTTCTTGAAGAGGTCCTTCACATCCCTTGTAAGTTGGATTCCTAGGTATTTTATTCTCTTTGTAGCAATTGTGAATGGGGGTTCACTCATGATTTGGTTCTCCTTTTGTCTGCTATCGATGTATAGGAATGCTCGTGATTTTTGCACATTGATTTTGTATCCTGAGACTTTGCTGTAGTTGCTTATCAGCCTAAGGAGATTTTGGAATGAGATGATGGGGTTTTCTAAATATACAATCATGTCATCTGCAAAAAGGGACAATTTGACTTACTCTTTTCCTAATTGAATACCCTCTATTTCTTTCTCTTGCCTGACTGCCCTGGCCAGAACTTCCAACACTATGTTTAATAGGAGTGGTAAGAGAGGGTATCCTTGTCATGTGCCAGTTTTCAAAGGGAATGCTTCCAGTTTTTGCCCATTCAGTATGATATTGGCTGTGGGTTTGTCATAAATAGCTCTTATTATTTTGAGATATGTTCCATCAATACCTAGTTTATTGAGAGTTTTTAGCATGAAGAGCTGTTGAATTTTGTCGAAGGCCTTTTCTTCATCTATTGAAATAATCATGTGGTTTTTGTCGTTGGTTCTGTTTATGTGATGGATTACGTTTATTGATTTGTGTATGTTGAACCAGCCTTGCATCCCAGGGATGAAGCCCACTTGATCATGGTGGATAAGCTTTTGGATGTGCTGCTGGATTCGGTTTGCCAGTATTTTATTGAGGATTTTCACATCGATGTTCATCAGGGATATTGGTCTAAAATTCTCTTTTTTTGTTGTGTCTCTGCCAGGCTTTGGTACCAGGATGATGCTGGCCTCATAAAATGAGTTAGGGAGGATTCCCTCTTTTTCTATTGATTGGAATAGTTTCAGAAGGAATGGTACTAGCTCCTTTTTGTACCTCTGGTAGAATTTGGCTGTGAATCCGTCTGGTCCTGGACTCTTTTTGGTTGGTAGGCTACTAATTATTGCCTCAATTTCAGAGCCTGTTATTGGTCTATTTAGATATTCAACTTCTTCCTGGTTTAGTCTTGGCAGGGTGTGTGTGTCCAGGATTTTCTAGTCTATTTGCATAGAGGTGTTTATAGTATCCTGTGATGGTAGTTTGTATTTCTGTGGGATTGGTGGTGCTATCCCCTTTATCATTTTTTATCGTGTCTATTTGATTCTTTTCTTTCCTTTTCTTTTTTTTTTTTTGAGACAGAGTCTCACTCTGTCGCTCAGGCTGGAGTGCAGTGGCGCAATCTCGGCTCGCTGCAAGCTCCGCCTCCTGGGTTCACGCCATTCTCCTGCCTCAGCCTCCTGAGTTGCTGTGACTATAGGTGCCTGCCACCACGCCCGGCTATTTTTTTTTTTTTTTTTGTATTTTTAGTAGAAACAGGGTTTCACCGTGTTAGCCAGGATGGTCTCGATCTCCTGATCTCGTGATCTGCCCGTCTCAGCCTCCCAAAGTGCTGAGATTACAGGCCTGAGCCACCACGCCTGGTCTATTTGATTCTTTCCCCTTTTCTTCTTTATTCGTCTTGCTAGAAGTCTATCAATTTTGTTGATCTTTTCAAAAATCCAGCTCCTGGATTCATTGATTTTTTGAAGGGTTTTTTGCGTCTCTATCTCCTTCACTTCTGCTCTGATCTTAGTTATTTATTGCCTTCTGCTAGCTTTTGAATGTGTTTGCTCTTGCTTCTCTAGTTCTTTTAATTTTGATGTTAGGGTGTTGATTTGAGATCTTTCCTGCTTTCCCCTGGGGGCATTTAGTGCTATAAATTTCCCTCTACACACTGTTTTAAATGTGTCCCAGAGATTCTGGTACATTGTGTCTTTGTTCTCATTGGTTTCAAAGAACATATTTATTTCTGCCTTCATTTTGTTATTTACCCAGTAGTCATTCAGAAGCAGTTTGTTCAGTTTCCATGTAGTTTTGTGATTTTTAATGAGTTTCTCAATCCTGAGTTCTAGTTTGATTGCACTGTGGTCTGAGAGTTTGTTATGATTTCTGTTCTTTTACATTTGCTGAGGAGTGCTTTACTTCCAATTATGTGGTCAATTTTAGAATAAGTGCGATGTGGTGCTGAGAAGAATGTATATTCTGTTGATTTGGAGTGGAGAGTTATGTAGATGTGTATTAGGTCCTCTTGGTGCAAAGCTGAGTTCAAGTCCTGGATATCCTTGTTAACCTTCTTTCTTATCTGTCTAATATTGACAGTGGGGTGTTAAAGTCTCCCATTATTATTGTGTGGGAGTCTAAGTCTCTTTGTAGGTCTCTAAGGACTTGTTTTATGAATCTGGGTGTTCCTGTATTGGGTGCATATATATTTAGGATAGTTAGCTCTTTTTGTTAAATTGATCTCTTTACCATTATCTAATGGCCTTCTTTGTCTCTTTTGATCTTTGTTGGTTTAAAGTATGTTTTATCAGAGACTAGGATTGCAACCCCTGCTTTTTTTTTGCTTTCCATTTGCTTGGTAGAATTTCCTCCATCCCTTTATTTTGTGTCTATGTGTGTCTCTGCATGTGAGATGGGTTCCTGAATACAGCACACTGATGGGTCTTGACTCTTTATCCAATGTGCCAGTCTGTGTCTTTTAATTGGGTCATTTAGCCCATTTACATTTAAGGTTAATATTGTTATGTGTGAATTTGATCCTGTTATTATGATGTTAGCTGGTTATTTTGCCCGTTAATTGATTCAGTTTCTTCATAGCATCTGTGGTCTTTACAATTTGGCATGTTTTTTGCTTGTCTGTAAAGGATTTTATTTCTCCACTTATGAAGCTTAGTTTGGCTGGATATGATATTCTGGGTTGAAAATTCTTTTCTTTAAGAATGTTGAATATTGGCCCCCTCTCTTCTGGCTTGTAAGGTTTCTGCTGAGAGATCTGCTGTTAGTCTGATGAGCTTCCTTTTGTGGGTAACCTGACCTTTCTCTCTGGCTGCCCTTAACATTTTTTCCTTCATTTCAACCTTGGTGAATCTGACAATTTGTGTCTTGGGCTTGCTTTTCTCGAAGAGTATCTTTGTGGTGTTCTCTGTATTTCCTGAATTTGAATGTTGGCCTGCCTTGCTAGGTTGTGGGGGACGTTCTCCTGGATAATATCCTGCAGAGTGTTTTCCAACTTGGTTCCATTCTCCCCGTCACTTTCTGGTACACCAATCAAGCCTAGACTTGATCTTTTCATATAGTCCCATATTTCTTGGAGGTTTTGTTCTTTTCTTTTTACTCTTTTTTCTCTAAACTTGTCTTCTTGCTTTATTTCATTAATTTGATCTTCAATCACTGATATCCTTTCTTCCACTTGATGGAATCATCTATTGAAACTTGTGCATGCATCACAAAGTTCTCGTGCCATGGTTTTCAGCTCCATCAGGTCATTTAAGGTCTTCTCTACACTGTTTATTCTAGTTAGTCTTTCATCTAACCTTTTTTTCAAGGTTTTTAGCTTCCTTGCAATGGGTTAGAACATGCTCCTTTAGCTCAGAGAAGTTTGTTATTACTGACCTTCTGAAGCCTACTTCCGTCAACTCGTCAAAGTCATTCTCCATCCAGCTTTGTTCCATTGCTGGCGAGGAGCTGCAATCCTTTGGAGGAGAAGAGGCACTCTCGTTTTTAGAATTTTTAGCTTTTCTGCTCTGGTTTCTCCCCATCTTTGTGGTTTTATCTGCCTTTGGTCTTTGATGTTGGTGACCTACAGATGGGGTTTTGGTGTAGATGTTCTTTTTGTTGATGTTGATCCAATTCCTTTCTGTTTGTTAGTTTTCCTTCTAACAGTCAAGTCCCTCAGCTGCTGGTCTGTTGGAGTTTGCTGGAGGTCCACTCCGTACCCTTTTTGCCTGGGTATCACCAGCGGAGGCTGCAGAACAGCAAATATTGCTGCCTGATCCTTCCTCTGGAAGCTTTGTCTCAGAGGGGCACCCATCTGTATGAGGTGTCTGTCAGTCCCTACTGGGAGGTGTCTCCCAGTTAGGCTACACAGGGTTCAGGGACCCACTTGACGAGGTAGTCTGTCAGTTCTCAGAGCTCAAATGCTGTGCTGGGAGAACCACTGCTCTCTTCAGAGCTGTCAGATAGGGACGTTTTAACTCTGCAGAAGTTTCTGCTGCCTTTTGTTCAGCTATGCCCTGCCCACAGAGGTGGAGTCTACAGAGGCAGTAGGACTTGCTGAGCTGTGGTGGGCTCCACCCAGTTCAAACTTCCTGGCCGCTTTGTTTACCTACTCAAGCCTCAGCAATGGCGGATGCCCCTCCCCCCACCAGGTTGCTGCCTCGCAGGTTGATCTCAGACTGCTGCGCTAGCAGTGAGCAAGGCTCTGTGGGCATGGGACCCACCAAGCCAGGCATGGGAGAGAATCTCCTGGTCTGCTGGTTGCTAAGACCATGGGGAAAGTGCAGTATTTGGGCAGTAGTGTCCCGTTTTTCCAGGTCCAGTCTGTCACGGCTTCCCTTGTCTGGGAAAGGGAAATCCCCTGGCCCATTGCACTTCCCGAGTAAGGTGATGCCCTGCCCTGCTTTGGCTCACCCTCCGTGGACTGCACCCGCTGTCCAACCAGTCCCAATGAGACGAATGAGGTGCCTCAGTTGGAAATTCTGAAATCACCCTTCTTCTGCATCGATCACACTGGGAGCTGCAGACCGGAGCTCTTCCTGTTAGGCCATCTTGGAATGGAGCCCCATTGTCATTATTCTTAATAGTTTTGTCTTTTAACCTTCATGCTAAAGATGTAAGCAAAGTATACACCATCATTACTGTAATATTGTAAATTGAACTGTGTACTCACTTTTATCAGTGAGTTTTATAAGTTCAGATGTTATCATATTCATTAGCATCCTTTTCTTTCAGCTTGAAGAACTCCCGTTAGCATTTCCTGTAAGATAGGTCTATTGATTATGAATTGTCTCTGCTTTTGTTTTTCTGAGAAAGTCTCTATTGTCTTGATTTTCTGGGTATAGTGTTCTTAGTAGGTAGTTCTTTTCTTCCTTCAGCACTTTGAATATACTATCTCACTCCCTCTTGGCCCATGAGGTTTCTACTGAAAAGTCAGTTACCAGACATATTGGAACTCCCTTATGTGTTATTTGCTTCCTTCCTCTTGTTGCTTTCAGAATTCTCTTTTTGTTTTTGTTATTTGGCAATTTAATTCTAATATGTCATGGGGTAGTCTTATTTGATTCAATCTGAGTGGTGTCCTTTGACCTTCCAGTACCTGAATATTTATATTTTTCTCCCGTTTTGGAAATTTTCTGCTATTATTTCTTTAAATAAGCTTTCTACCTAGTTGTTTTTCTCAGTCCTGCTTGAACTCTGATGACCCAAACACTTGCCCTTTTGATGCTATCTCATAAATCCCTTAAGCTTTTTTCATTCCTTTTTATGATCCTTTTTTTTTGCTCCTTTGATTGGATAATTTCAAATGTCCTGTCATTGAGCTCACTACTTCTTCTTCTTCTTCTTCTTCTTCTTCTTCTTGTTCTTCTTCTTCTTCTTCCTCATCTTCTTCTTCTTGGTCTATTCTGATGTTGAGGCATTCTATTGATGTTTTAGGGTTCAATTATTGTATTCTACAATTTTTTTTTGAGACAGAGTATCTCTCTATCAACCAGGCTGCAGTGCAGTAGTGGAATCTTGGTCACTGCAACCTCCTAGGCTCAAGCAATTCTCCCACCTCAGCCTCCCAAGTAGCTGGGACCACAGTCTTGAGACACCACACCAGCCTATTTTTTGCAATTTTTGTAGAGACAGGGTTTCACCATGTAGCTCAGGCTGATTTCAAACTGTTGAGCTCAATTGATCCACCTGTTTTGGCATCTCAAAGTGCTGGGATTACAGACGTGAGCCACCAAGCTCCACAAGTGATTGTATTCTTCATCTTTAGGATTTCTATTTGATTTGTTGTTGTTGTTGTTGATGATTGTTTCCATTTCTTTGTCAAATTTCTCATTTTGTTCATGAATTGTTTTTTATTTTGATTATCTATTTGTATTTTTATAGTTCTCTGAACTTCTTTAAGAGGGTTATTCTGAATTATTTGTCAGTTATTTCATAGATCTCCTTCTCTAATGGGTCCATTACTGAAGCTTTATTAGTTTCTTCTCGTGTGTTGTATTTTTCAGATTTTTTCCATAATCTTTGTGTTTTTACATTGATGCCTGTGCATTTGAGGACCTAGCCACGTCTTTCATTCTTTGCAGGTATTCTTTGGTGATAATAGATCTTTACTATTTAGTCTAACCTGAGATTCTGAATGAGCCAGCTGGTTGCAACCATATGCAAGCAGTCTTTGGTGTCATGTTCTTGAGTTGCTTCCTGCGCTCTGAGGTTGAATGGTAGTGCTGCCTCTGCGCCATGGTCCAGTGAGACCACTGGCTGGAGTCCACTGTCAGGTGGGGCTGCTGGCTGGGCTCTGCAATCAACTCTGATTAGGCAGGGTTGCAGTTGTCTTCCCAGGCCATGTGGTACTATTGTTTGGAATCTGTATTATATTTCCTAAAGTGTGATGCCGTTGGCTAGTTTCTCCAGCATGGTGCCTCCATTGGCTAGAATGCAGAGTAACCACCAAAATCTGTTCCCTTGTCACTGTAAGCTCCACCCCAATCCTCCATCTCCAACTTACCCCAGGTGTCCAGCCCTGCTGGCACTCCCAATGTTCCCTGAAGTATGTGACAAGACTGAGCCTCCTGAAAGGGGTTCAGAATGGTGGGGAAGACAAATGTCAGCCTCCAACTCACTGCTCCCACAGTAGAAACTATGAGCTCAGAAAAATTCTGTGTGCGGTACTGTGCCAGCCTGGAGGAAGGGCAGCAAGGTTAGAAAGAATTGTTCCTCTTACCATCTGATTGTGGGCTTTCTAGATTCTGTAGTTCAAAGCAGTGTCTCACATTCACTTCTGAGTTCTGTGGTGCTCACAATGGTGGTGTTGCCTTTTGATAGTTACTGGTTGGATTTCTGTTTGGGAGAGTAAAGCTGGAGAACTCCTATTCTTCTACATGGCTGAGATCATTCCTATATTTAGACTATAATTTAGTCTTATTTCTTGTTTTCTTTTCATTTTTTTAAAGACAGGGGCTTATTCTAATACCCAGGCTAGAGTGCAGTGGCATGATCATAGCTCACTGTATTCTCAAACTCCTGGGCTCAAGTTATCCTCCTGCCTCATCCTCCCAACTAGCTAGGATTACAGGTGTGTGCCACCATGCCGGGCTAATTTGTTGTATTTTTATTTTTGTAGAGACAGGGTCTCACTATGTTTCCCAGGCTGGTCTCAAACTCCTGGCCTGAAGCAATTCTTCCACCTCAGCCTCCCAAAGCACTGGGATTACAGGCATGAGCCACTGTGCACAGTCTAGTTTGCTTTTCTATATCTGATTTTCTAAAATATTGTTCTATCAGTTACTAAAAAAGGAGTGTGAAAATATTCACCTCTGTGGGTTTATGTATTCTTTTTTTCTATGAGTTTAACTTCATGTATTTTGAAGCTCTGTTATATTCAGTGCACACATATTTATTGTGTCTTCTTCATGAATTGAACCCTTTATCATTAATAAATGTCCTCCGTCCCATTTTATTGTGTATTCCATGGGTGATGAGAAAGGCATCCTGATGCGGCTGGTGGGGACCCGGTTAAGGAGTCTCTCAGTTGGCCTTATGGGCCAACCTGCTGTTTTGTGGGTCGGAGACTTGGTCTAGAGTGTGTGTGTAGGGAAAAAGTGTTCTTGATTGGCCTCATACTTCACCAGGGGTGAGGGATTTAATGTGGCTTTTTGTCCTTTCTCTAGGTCCCAGGATCCCCCAGGCCTGTTCTCTCTATGCCTTTGGCCTGTTTCCCCCAAACCTGAGCCCGCCCCCTCCCTACTTTCTTTGTCCTTTCCTTGTTTCACGGCCTCGAGATGCCACTGACCCAGCACCCAGGGCATCTGGGAGACTCAGCTATGGAGAAAAGGGAGGTGGTGGCAAAAGAGACATCTGCTGGGGCAGGCAGGCGTAGGGCAGTTACCTTCTCATGCAAGTAATCACGAAGGTCATGTTATACATGGTGTCAGGGAGAGCAGTTGATTTTAGTGTCAATTATCAAAGCGAGTTTCCAACGAAGAAATTAAGAAAATGACAAGATATGGTTTGGCTGAGCCGAAGCAGTACTGATTACAGACACCTGCTCAAATGTTTGCAGTGAAATAACATGCACGTGAGTCAGGTTAAGTTTGTTGTACTTCAACGTAAAAGTGGTTATGAAGTCCATTTTCAAATATTCCGCTTTCAAAACATGTTCCTTATTTATATTGGATGTCATCAGTTAAATAAAAAAGAACTTAAGTCACGATTTCTCCTTATAAGACTTTTATTAATGCCAGAAATGAAACAGCAAAAACAAAATGAATTTGAAAAATCAGTGTGATTGTGGGTGCAGAGATGATATGAACAGGGACTGAGGAAAAAGCCAGGTCTGAGGAAAGCCTTCAGTTTCAACTCGGAACTTTTAAAGGTCATGATTCAGCTGATCCTGTGAAGTGGACTGTACAGTGGGTAGGTCGCTTCGTGTCTTTATAGCCAGGCTGTGTGCTGGACATCAAGGCTCTTCCCTCCCCAAGGAAAGCTTAACTCCCAGTGCTCCTGGGTTTGTCACCTTCTGGACTTGCAGGCTTGAGACCCTTGGGTCCCCCGTCCTGCACTGGACGACCCCTGACTGGGAGGAATTTTCTAACGAGGTGAGACAGAAGAAAATGAAACAAAAAGGAACTACAGAAAACAATGTGGGGTTAATTGCTGCATTGCCCTGTTATGCTGATTCCCACATCTTGTAGGTCTCTGGGATCATTTCTGTAACAAACATTAGGCCCTTGGTTAGAAACATAGCTCTCTCTCACACACACACATCGATCATCTCCACCAAAACCAGTATTTTGACTTATGGTGCCTTTGCTGCTGTCAGCTCAAAAACTACCTGTACTTTGTTTCCTTGAATCATTATGCTTTTGCATAGCCATCATCTAGCAGTTTTATCAAAGCAGGACATAATTGCATACACTCTGGAAATGAGGGGTGAGTCACCTTTTTCAAAATTAAATTTTAAAAATTCTGACCCCTATCGCCTTCCATACCTTTAATGTAGAGAGTGCCTATTCAGAGCATTCCATTTTTAAGTAATCACATCCAAACAGGTCACACTACCCATGTGTGTTTCTTCATGCTATAAATACGTTTCTGGAAATGTTTGGTAGAAACAGATTTCTTTTTTCGGTGGGTCAATGGAGTGACATTTCACTACTGACATAATTTCAGCTATTCTTTTCTATCTCCAATCTGGTGTGGTTCTTGACACTTGGGCCTACAATTTTTTTTCTGCACCAGACTTTGTCAGATAATCAGTGATCCTAACACAAGTGCTCCACACGAGGGAACTACCCTCCATGGGAACTGGCAGTTTGAAGCCCTGGTTTCTTGCCTGAGACTCTTTGCAAGTCACATGGGGAAGAAGGCAGCTCCTCACAGGCTCTGGCTGTGTGTGGTGATGCAGAGCTGGCTGTGGGGCTTAGGGAGTGGGGAGCCCTCTCCTTGCTCTGTCCAGGCTCACTAAGGACCCTGAACTCAGTTAAAATACTTAGAAATTTCCCCCCACTTTGTCCAAGGAAGAAAATAATGTCACCAGAACCTGCTTCTTTGAAAATCAAAACGGCTTCTTTGAAAATCAAAATGACTTCTTGTATGGTCTGAAAAAAGAAGACTTTGGCATTCACTTACCTGTGGGGTGATTGGAAACCCTGAAATCCTGTAGCAAAGTCTACAACTGCCCCAACTGCACTGACTATCATGGGCCTGACTGCCAATTTGATCTATCCTCATAAAGAAGACACAATCTCAGTCAGAATGCAGGACCAGTATCTGCTTAGTTTCCAGCTGTAGGTGCTCAGAAGGATCAAGAATGGACACTAAATAACACTTCATGCCCAACTGACACCTTCATTCTGGGTCTCCTGGACCCCAGGACCTGTAAAGGAAGGGGTGACATGACGCCTTCATTATAAAGTGGGAGTGTTTGTACTCTCAGTACCTAGTCACTTCTAAAGCAGAAGGGAGCAATTGGCTGGGAAACCTAAGAATGGAATTCATAGGTTTTTTCCTGGTCATTTTTCTCTATCACTCCAAAGCTTGGGCCCATCATAGGATAACCAGGGACAACCTATGCTTTCCCCAAGGCGGTAAAAATTCCTCTGCTAGCATTAGCCAGCTCACAGGGAAACACACTGTATAGGTGACCATGAGAATGGCCTTCAGACTAACCATCAGTAGGTATTTCTAATTGTAACTACTGATGGGAGAGTTCCAGTTGAACATCGCAGAAAGAAACCCTCACTTGACATGCACATCTTTCAAGTATCAAAACACCTGTTCAGATCCCTATTGAAAGGGAGACAGGATGATTACTCATTTTGTGTCTGCAGGTGTTTCCCACATGTCTCCAAGGCTCACCCAATTAATCCATTTTGTCAAAATCCTCAGAGGAAGTATGAGGTAGAGGAATGAGCTTGCAATTGGCAGCCTGAACAACTCTATTCTCTAAGCTGGACTCTGGGTCTTGGCTTTGTGAGTAATCTTGGGCAAAGTGTTCCCTCCTCTAGTTCTCAGTGTTCTTTTCTTCAAAGTGGCATCAACAGTCTCTTCCAGGCCTATCTTCCAAGGTCTTTCGGAGAAGACATGAGACGATGCGTGGGAAAAGGCCAAGAGCAGCAGAATACCTGGCTACAGGTAGCTGCTTAATTGCAATATCCTTAGAGCCACCAGTGTCATCTGATATACTTATCTCAGAGCCTGAGATCCATTGCCCCTGTCACTTGTCTTTCTTTGGGTATTGAAATGACTAGTCTGCTGAAGTCTTTGGAGTAAGATTCTGCCACCATTGCTGGGCTTGATCTCCTCAACTGTCTTCAGAGGCTGGAACAAGATGGTCTCCAGAGGCCCCTTTGCTAGGATAATTTATCATTCTCATTGAAGCACAGGAGAGAAGTCAGAATTTCAGGTATTGGAGTCAAACGATAAAATCCTGTTGGTGGCAACACTCACTCCAATCTTTGCTCCAATAGGACAGAGGGGAGGCTAGATTCTCTCAGAGCCCCCTCCGGAAGGCAACTGCTTCCTTCTTTTCTTCCTTCAATGTATAAACAGGTCTTCTTTCCTAAAGGTTCTGGCCAAGACCTTGAAAACTACACATTCTCTCTTGGTTTTGACCTGTGTTGACCATCAGTGTGTTTTTAGTGGACAAAAAAAAAAAAAAAAAGAAAAAGAAAAAACTCAAACTGAGCCCCAAGCTTCCCTGTTTCACACATGGCACAAGCCCGCACCTCTCATACTTTGGATTGCCTTTCATCCGTCCACTCCTGTTTTGTGCTCTGGAGAGCCTGTGTCTTCTGCTCATCCACTTGGACATAGTCTACTCTTTGTTCTTCTGAAAGGAGAAGTTTCTGAAGGAGGAGAACAAAAAGGTTTTCATTACATCTAACTTAAAATGTCAGGAAAATGTTTACCCTTTTGTATTAAATTACATTGTTAAATATTTGTTGCCCTTTCCTCTGTGTGGAAACTTTGTACTTTGTATGTGTGCTTGTGTGTGTGCACACACGTGCTTCTGCTTCCCTCAACTTTGCTCTAGCCACTTGACTTGCTTTGATCAATATAATGTAAGTGGAAGTGACATGGCCTGGCATGGCGGCACGTGCCTGTAATCCCAGCACTTTGAGAGGCTGGGATGTGGTTTGGCTGTGCCCCTACTCAAATCTCATCTTGAATTGTAGTTCCCATAATCCCCATGTGCCCTGGGAAGGACCTGGTGGGAGGTAATTGAATCAAGGGGATAGTTACCCTCATGCTGTTCTCATGATAGTAAGTTCTCAAGAGATCTGATAGTTTTATAAGGGGCTTTCCCCACTTCATTCTGCACTTCTCTTTCCTGCCGCCATGTGAAAAAGGATGTGTTTCCTTCCCCTTCCACCATGATTGTAAGTTTCTTGAGGCTTCCCCAGCCACGCTGAATTGTGAGTCAATTAAACCTCTTTCCTTTATAAATTACCCAGTCTCAGGTATTTCTTCATAGCAGTGTGAGAATGGACTAATACAGAGGCCAAGGCAGGAGGATCACTTGAGCCCAGGAGATCAAGATCATTTTTTATTAAAAAATAAAAAACAGCCGTGGGTGATGGTGTGCAACTGTAGTACCAGCTACTTGGGAGGCTGAGATGGGAGGATAACTTTAGCCCAGGAGATCGAGGCTGCAGTGAGCTATGACCATGCCACTGCACTCCAGCCTGAGTGACAGAGTGAGATCTTGACTCAATAAAACAAAACAATAATAACAAAAAGGAAGTGACATGTTCCAATCCTAAGGAGAAAGAGGTATTCTGTGATTCTGCAATCTCTCTTTTTCCTCTGCCAGGAGGCCAGCACACTTCAGATGGGGGCTGCTTCTCTTGCCTCGGCCCTGGACTGGAGATGACCTGGAACACAAAGGCTCTGGCCTGCAATAAAAGAGCCTTTGTGTTGAAAGCAGATGAGATTTGGGGGTTGTTTGTCTACCAAAACTGACTAATGCTCCTTTTATACTTATTGCTCCCACCCTTCTTACCAGCTTTTCTCCAGTCTCATATCAGGTTTTTGGAACGATATTAAAAGTAGAAAACAAGTAGGAGTTACCTCAGCAAAAGAGGAGGAAAGTCCTCAATTGTTTCCCATGCACTCATTCCTTACGCTGTACAGTGGGTGATACTAGTTCACAGATATGATAACTTACATGTATTAACTCAATTAATCCTCACAACAGCCCTTGACATAAGTGTTGTCATTTCTGATTCCCATTTTTCAGATGAGAATTCTACCCAAAGGGGTAGCTGCCCAACTCAGCATTCAAGGCCCCTTACTTCCAACTTACAGTTCTTTCCACTGCTCCCTCAAGTCTAACCAAACAAGGCTATTACTTGTTCCCTAAACAGGATGTTCCTACACCTGGAGGGTCCTCTACCCCACCCTTGTTTCTGCCTGAGATATTTTTCTATAAACTTTTTGGTCCAAATTTTGAAGTGTGAATATCACATCTATTTATACATACACACACAAAGAACACACCCTAGAAGGAAATACACCAAGATTTCATTCTCTCTGGGAGGCAGGATGAGGGCTGATTTTAATATTCTTCATTATACATGTCTGCATTTTTAACACTTTCTAAGGAGAATATGCATGGTTTGATAATCAGAAAAGTCTAGGCAGAGATGGAATCACCTTTTCTTAGACGCAAAGCCCTTCCTACCTGCTGCATGGGGGCTGGTGATGCTGAATTGAAGTCCAGGGCCAAATAATCTAGGCTGAATTTCTTTGTCCACGTAAGAGCACCACTGCTCAGGGAACTGGCTGTTCGGTGCTCCTCCTAGGAACCAACATCACAGGAGTCAGGTTAATGATGTCTATCTTGGTTGCTCAAGGGAAGGAGGGCAAGTTGTGGCTTCACCCAAGCAGCTGCCATCAGATCGTAACAGAATAGTCTGATGAGACCTGAGTCAATCAGCCTGCATATCTGAGTGAGAACTGTAATTTCAAACAGAATATAGCCAATTTGGGCTTCGCAATGAAACCATACCATTATTCACCATGGGAACAGTTTGCCAAAATTCACTCAAAAAGGAATTTGCTTCACGAATCTGACAGGCCTGTGATACTTCAGAGATTAAACCCTGACAAGATCAACTATACTTATTAAAGTTCTCGTGAAGGCATCCCAAATGCACTTAAATATAGTTTGCACAATACAAACAGTTATAACACAGATGAAAATCAGGGCCCAGCTTCAGAAGTGCAATGCTACCAATCCATATCTTTGAAGCTGTTTCCCCTGTACCATCTTTCCTTCTCCTCCCAAGAGGTAAAGCACTATCTTGAATTTTGTGCTTACCACTCCTTTTACTTTTAAATATAGTTTTATGAGTATGCAAGTATCCTTAAATAACAGACTATTTCATTTTGCCTGTTTTTGAATGTCATATCAACAGAATCACATTGTATGCATTTTGGGCGGCTTCAGTTTTGTGTTCAATATTAGGTACCCCACATTCACTTGTGTCGAAGCATTAGCCCTATTTCACTCATTTGCAGTGGGTCAGATATTCCATTGCATGACTTATTTAATCATTCTGCCATCAAAGGATATTTGAGTTGCTCCCAGTTTGGGGGCTATTGTAAGCAATGCTGCCATGGGCATTCATGCACCTGTGGGAGAAATTCTAGGGCATTTACTTGGGAATAGAATCAGTGGGTTATAGGATATGAGCATCTTCAACTTCACTAAATATCACCAAACTATTTTCCAGAGTGAACCAATCTACACGTGTACCAGGAGTGTATAAGAACTTCTATTGCTTCCCATCCTGGCCAACACTTGGTATTGTCAGACTTTTTAACATTTTTCCTACCTGAGACAGGTAAAATGGTATCTTACTGTGGTTTGATTTTCCATTCCCCTGATTATTAATTAGTATGAGCACCTGTTCATATGTTGAAAGGTCATTTGTTTATTTCTCCTCTGTGAATTGCCTGTTTGGGTTTGTTTTGTTTTTTGGGTTTTTTTTTTGCCTTGTCCTGGTTAATTTTTGTATTGAATTATTTGTATATTTTTCTTACTTACCCTTAGTACTTTTTCCTCTGCCCTGGAGAGTAATCATTTGCTATCATGTATGTTGCAGATAGCTCATCACAGTCTAGCTTCTTGTCTTTTCATTTCTTTTTATGGTATTTCTTTTGACTAAGAAATACTTTTAATGTAATGTCGATCCTTTCCTGTATGGCTTACATTATGTTTAAGGAATCCTTCCCTATGCTGAGGTCATAATTTATTTCTCTATATTTTTCCTGAAATTATAAAGTTTTGCAATAATTTGCTTCACGTTTAAGCAATAATCTCACTTGAACGGATTTTAATATTGTATATGGTGGTGCAATAGAAATAAAATTCATTCCATTTTTGTTGTTGTTTTTACTCAACATGGATAACCTGGTTTCCCCCAGAATGTCTTGCGTGATCTTGACCCTTTTAGAATCAGCTTCAAAGTTCCTCAAAAATCTCTGTTAGGGAATTGGTTAGATAATGTCTTTAATATTTGAGTCTTCCTATTCAGGAACATGGTCTACTTTTCCACTTATTTCATTCTCCTTAATGTCTTTTAATAAGTTTTAATAATTCTCTCCACAATATTTTTTGTTAGGTTTATCGCTAAATGCCTAGAGTTTGTTGTTACTGTAAATGGTAAGTTTTGTTTAAATTCTTTTTTCTGTTTGTTACCATTATCTAGACAGCGAACTGGATTGTGTATATTGATTTTATATCCATCAATCTTGATATCTTTTATTAATTGTAATTATTTATTTTACTAACTTAGTAATTCTAATTATTTCTAAGTAGATTATTTCGAGTTATCACTCATATAAGCAGATTATTTTGAGTTATCGCTTCATCTAAGAATAATCACTCTTTGTCTTCTTCCTTCCTTTCCAATTCTTATTCATTTTGTTTCTTTAGGAGATGTTTTTAGCTTTTAACCACTGAGTATGATATCTACTACAGGTTCTATAAGATTCATTTTTCATTTGTTATGAGGTTAGAGAAAATTCCTCTATTCCGTGTTTACTAATAGATTTTTTCATGAATAGATGTTGAGTTCTATCAAATGCTTTTTCTGCATCTAGTAAGATAATATATCATTTTTCTCCTTTAATCTGTTAATGTGCTTGGTTGACTTAATAGATATTCCTGGTTTATGGTTGTAATAGCTCATCTCTCTGAGAATATTGGTAATAATAGAGTTTTAAAAAGGCTTTTCCTAGCCGGGCGCAGTGGCTCACACCTTTAATCCCAGCACTTTGGGAGGCCGAGGCGAGCGGATCACTTGGGGTCAGGAGTTCAAGACCAGCCTGGCCAACATGGTGAAACTCTGTCTCTACTAAAAATACAAAAATCTGCCAGGCATGGTGGTGCATGCCTGTAGTCCCAGCTACTTCGGAGGCTGAGGGAGGAGAATCGCTTGAACCCGGGAGGCAGAGGTTGCAGTGAGCTGAGATTGCACCACTGCACTCCAGCCTGGGTGACAGAGTGAGACTCTGCCTCACAAAAAAATAAAATAATAATCTGTTTGATTTCAATCTTTCATGCTAGAGTTCTCCTGTTGCTTATACTTACGAGCGAAAGACCAAAAAGCTAATGTGGAGCTTTGTGTACATGGATGGTGTTTGTCAGCTCTGGAGTTTTCTGCAGGGTGATCCCATTGGGTGGTTATCTTGAGTAACCCCCAATATTAGGAACTACGTTTTGCCACTTGGGCTGCTCAAATAGCCCAGATAAATATTTTCTAATCTCCAAACTCAATTGTAATGGTCTGGTTGTCAACATTCTGGAAAAGGGCTTGAGAATGGTTCTCATATCCATTATGCCTATTTACTTAATCACCTTGTCGTTAGTATAGTATTCGTGGTCAAATATGTCTAGTATCCCCCAGTGCAGAGACCTTTTGTTTTACTCTCTCCAGAGAGACTGAACTTCAACTTTTCTATGAGATGGGGGATGGAAAGTCACAGTGTTTCACCTCCATGGAGTGAGGGAAGGGATCTTGGAACTTACCTGATGCCTTTGACCATTACTGCTTCTTTTACTTTCCCTTCAACCCTACTTCAGAACTACCTACTGTGGACAATTCCTGAACTCTTTGGGTAGTCTGCAGTATAAGTCAAGTTGCTTCTTGCCTTCCTTCCACCACATTTAAGATTTAATTTTTTTTGTAGGGGGGAGGGGTCTTGTAAGTCATTTACTACATATCTACCTGCATTCTAGTTTCCAATATGTTACTGCTATTTTCTTCTCCAATTCTTCATATCTTTGTGGGTTTATGCCTTTAACAGATTTCTTTACTGTTATTTTAGAGGGTGTTTGGGGATGGAGAGAAATTGGAAGCTTGCGGTCAATCTTCCATTTGAGGTTCATGTGTCAGCACTTTATTTCTTTTTGTGGCTGCATAATACAATGGAATATTATACTACATTTTATTATATATTATACTACATTTTATTCACACATTCATCAGTCGATGATCATTTGAGTTGTTTTCCCTTTCTGGCTATTATGAAAAAATGCTTCTATGAACATTTGTGTACGAGTATTTGGTTAGACATATTCTTCTTTGGGATTTTAAAATCTGCATCCACCAGTAACATTGGCCTACAGCTTTCTACTTATGTAATTGCTATTTGTTTTATCAAATTATTTTAGCCTCATAAAGTAAGGTGGGTAATATTCTCTTCTCCCATTCCTGGTAGGTGTTTATATAAGATTGCACTTATCTCTTCTTTTTGGTCGAAACTATCTGTAAAGTTTTTTGGGCCTTATGATCCTTTGTAGTACAAATTTTCCTACTGATTCAGTGTCTTTAATAGGTACATAAACATTCAGGTTTTCTAATTCTACTTGAGTCAATTTCTGATTTTTTTTTAATCCAGAGAATTTGCCTATCACAAAAGTTTTCAAATTTATTGGTACAGAGTTGTTCACAAAATTCTCTTAGGTAGTTAATCTCTCATGTATTTGTAATTATTATCTGTTCTTCATTCTTAATATTACTTATTTGTATTCATATCTTTTGTATTAGTTTTGTTAAATTTTAGTCTTTTTAAAGAGCCAATTACAGCTGTATTGATCCTCTCTGATTTTGTTATTTTGTTAGTTTCTGCTTTTGCCTTTATTCTTTCACTTTTGTAGGGTTTTTCTAAACTTATTATTATAAAATGTTTCCAGCAATCAGCCAAATTAAAGAAAATATACCCACCATGTATACTCCACTAACATTTTATTATACTAACTTGCTTGTAAGTCTTTGGGCTTGTGGAGGAATGGTACCTTTCATGAACTGCGAGCAACTCTAGCATTATCCCTTGACATATTGCCTCTCTCCTATTGTTCTATAATCTTCTTCAACAACTCTGACTATACAAATATTTGACCTTCTTATTCTATCTTCCATGTCCCAAATTTCTTTCATATTCTCCATGTTTTTAACTCCTTGTTCTGATTTATTAGTAACTTATTCATAAATTATCTTCCAGCTCACTAAATCACTCTTTGTGCTTAGTCTGTTTATCTCATCCATTGAGTTTCTAATTTCATTCTTGTTTTTATTTCTAAAAGTTGTAAATGGTCTTTTACAATCTACTTGGCCATTTTTAATAGTATCTCATTACTTAATCCAACTTTCAATTTCTCATTTATTTCTTTAAATATAGTAAAACTACTTATTTTATATTCAAAATCCAGTGTTTCCAAAAACTGCCTACTTCCATATTTGATTCTATTGTTTGTAATTCTTATTAATTTGGGGGGTTGCTGTTTCTCAATATTTTTGGCCCCAGAAATTTCTTTTCCCTTCCCTTCTTGTCAGCTGAGTTTTAGACTTAAAAACGTATCATATTTATAATAAGAGGTGTTTTTCATGCTATCTTGCCTACCAAAGTGTTCCATCAAATTTTAAAAATAGAATAAATGTAGTTTCACCTCCAGTAATGTTGAATAAAGTAATTTTGATCACCCTTCCTGCTGAGAACAATATTTTTTTCCTTTTCTGGTAGAAATTAAAAAATTGTTTCTAAAATTTTTATGGGAGTAGAAAAGTCAAAGAAAAAAAACAAAAAAAACCTAGAGGAAGGTAAACAAAGCAGGAGGACTTACTTTCCTTGATATTGAGTCTTATAAAGCTACAGCAACTAAGGGAGTTTGTATTGTTCAAAGATAGACAGGGAAACCAACAGAATAGAATTAAGAGTCCATAAAAAACCCGTACATATATGGATATTTGATTTATGGCAAAGATGGCACTGCCGAATCGTCAGTAAATGATAGTCATTTTACATAAATGGTGCCAACCAATTAGATAAACATATGGGGAAAAATGAGTCTTGACCCCTATCTCACAGCACACACAAGTTAATTCAAGGTGGTATAATCCAAATGTGAAGGTAAAACTAGAAAACTCCTAGGAAATAACCATAATTCACCCGAGATCAAATAGATAATGATCCTGTATTAAAGAAATTGAATTCACCCAGAGGGTTTCACTGGTGAACTATACCAAAAATTTAAAGAATAAACAAAACTAATTCTACACGATCTGTTCCAGAAACTAGAAGAGGAGAGAACACCTCCTGAGGAGCCCGGCATGACCTTAATACCAAAACCACACAAAGACACTACAAAAACCTAAAGATCAACAACCATTAGGAACACAGACATGAAAATCTTCAACAAAATATTAGCAGATGAAATGCAGCAATATATACAAGGAAATAATACACCATGACCAGCCTGGGCAACATAGTAAGACCTTGTCTCTACCAAAAAAAAAAAAAAAAAAATCCCAAGAAATCTGAGGAAAATAAAAACCTCCTATAATTAATAAGTTAATTCAGCAATCTCAAACTCTTGGGCTCAAGGGATCTTCCTGTCTCAGCCTCCTGATTAGCTGGGACTATAGGCACAGCTACTATGCATGGTTAATTTTTAATAACAGTTTTGTAGAGACAGCGTCTCACTTTGTTGCCCAGGCTAGTCTTGAACTCTTGGGCTCAAGCCATTCTCCCACATCAGCCTCCACAAAGTCCTGGGATTACAGGTGCGAGCCACTGAACTCAGCCAATCATATTTCTATATACCACCAATGGGTCATTGGAAGCTGAAATTTAAAAAATACTATTTATAATAGTTCCAAAAATGAAATACTTAGATATAAATCTAATAGGACACGCATAAGATCTATGTAAAAATTACAAAATTATGAGGGGAAAAAAAATCAAAGAAAATCTGAATAAATGAGCCAGGCGCGATGGCTCATGCCTGTATTCCCAGCACTTTGGGAGGCTGAGGCAGACGGATCACTTGAGGTCGGGGGTTCGAGACCAGCCTGGCCAACATGGTGAATCCCTGTCTCTACTAAAAATACAAAAAAGTAAGCCAGGCGTGGTGGCATGTGCCTGTAATCCCAGCTACTTGGGTGGCTAAGACATGACAATCACTTGAACCCGAGAGGGGGAGGTTGCAGTGAGTCGAGATTGTGCCACTGCACTCCAACCTGGGTGACAGAGCAAGACTCTATCTCAAAAAAAAGAAAAAAACAAAACAAAAAAACCAAAAACCAATCTGAGTAAATGGAGAGATATACTGTGCTCAGTAATTGGAAGATTCAGAATAGTAAAGACTCAATTCTCAAATGTATGTATAGATTTAATGCAATTCCAACTAAAAAAAAAAGTGTTAGGCCAGGCGTGGTGGCTCACGCCTGTAATCCCAGCACTTTGGGAGGCTGAGGCGGGCGGATCACAAGGTCAGGAGATCAAGACCATCCTGGCTAACACGGTGAAACCCCGTCTCTACTAAAAAAAATACAAAAAATTAGCCAGGTGTGGTGGCGGGCACCTGTAGTCCCAGCTACTCAGGAAGCTGAGGCAGGAGAACAGCATGAACCCGGGGGGCGGACCTTGCAGTGAGCCGAGATGGCGCCACTGCACTCCAGCCTGGGTGACAGAGCGAGACTCTGTCTCAAAAAAAAAAAAAAAAAAAAGTCTTAGCAGGATATTTTTGTAGATAAAGAACATCTGACTCTAATTATACACGGAAAGGCAAAGGAAGTAGAATAACAAAAACAAATTTTAAAAACAAGAATGATGTTAGAGAAAATAAACTTCCTGATTTTAAAATTTACTCCAAAGCTACAATAATCAAGACTGTATGGCATAGGCAAAGAGAGAGACAATGGAACAGAATAGAAAATCTACACAAATATGCCCAACTGATTTATTACAGAGGTGCAAAGAAAATTCAATGAAGAAAGGATTATATTTTCCATAAATGGTACTGAAACATTTGGACATCCATATGCAAAATGTCAGCTTCGACTTCACCTCACATCTCATACAAAAATAAACTTAAAATGGATCATAGACCTAAATGTAAAACCATAATTCTTTTAGAAGGAAATAAAGGAGAAAATTCTAATGAACTAAGGTTAGGCAGAGTTCTTAGACATAACAATCCATTAAGGAAACAAAATCAATAAATTGGACTTAATTAAATTTTTAAATGTTTGCTCTGCAAAAGACAGAAGATAATGGAAAGACAAGCTCCAGATATGGAGAAAATATTTGCAAACTATATATCCATTGGAGGACTTGGGTTTTTTTTGTTTTCTTTTTGTTTTTGTTTTTTTTTTGAGACAGAGTCTTACTCTGTCACCCAGGCTGGAGTGCAGTGGCATGATCTTGGCTCACTGCAACCTCTGCCTCCCGGGTTCAAGCAATTCTCCTGCCTCTGCCTCCCGAGTAGCTAGGACTACAGGCACGTGCTACCACGCCCGGCTAATTTTTGTATTTTTAGTAGAGACAGGGTTTCATCATGTTGGCCAGGCTGGTCTCGAACTCCTGCCCTCAGATGATCCTCCCACCTCAGCCTCCCAAAGTGCTGGGACTACAGGCGTGAGCCACCATGCCTGGCCCCTTTGGAGGACTTGTACACAGAATATATAAAGAACTCTCAAAACTCAATGTAAGAAAACAAACAACCTGATTTAAAAATTGGCAAAAAGATTGAACAGATACTCCACCAAAGAAAATATATGGATGGCAAGTAAACACACCAAAATATGTCCAACATAATTTACCATTAGGAAAGTACATGTTAGAGCCACACTGAGATACCAATATACATCCATCAGAAGGTAGAAAATTTAAAAATCTAGTAATACCAGAGGTACAAGGAGGAGCTGCTACCATTCCTTCTGAAACTATTCCAATTAATAGAAAAAGAGGGAATCCTCCCTAACTCATTTTATGAGGCCAGCATCATCCTGATACCAAAGCCTGGCAGACGCACAACAAAAAAAAAGAGAATTTTAGACCAATATCCCTGATGAACATCGATGCAAAAATCCTCAATAAAATACTGGCAAACCGAATCCAGCAGCACATCAAAAAGTTTATCCACCATGATCAAGTGGGCTTCATCCCTGGGATGCAAGGCTGGTTCAACATACGAAAATCAATAAACGTAATCCAGCATATAAACAGAACCAACGACAAAAACCACATGATTATCTCAATAGATGCAGAAAAGGCCTTTGACAAAATTCAACAACCCTTCATGCTAAAAACTCTCAATAAATTAGGTATTGATGGGACGTATCTCAAAATAATAAGAGCTATCTATGACAAACCCACAGCCAATATCATACTGAATGGGCAAAAACTGGAAGCATTCCCTTTGAAAACTGGCACAAGACAGGGATGCCCTCTCTCACCACTCCTATTCACCATAGTGTTGGAAGTTCTGGCTAGGACAATCAGGCAGGAGAAGGAAATAAAGGGTATTCAATTAGGAAAAGAGGAAGTCAAATTGTCCCTGTTTGCAGATGACATGATTGTATATCTAGAAAACCCCATCGTCTCAGCCCAAAATCTCCTTAAGCTGATAAGCAACTTCAGCAAAGTCTCAGGATACAAAATCAATGTGCAAAAATCACAAGCATTCTTATACACCAACAACAGACAAACAGAGAGCCAAATCATGAGTGAACTCCCATTCACAATTGCTTCAAAGAGAATAAAATACCTAGGAATCCAACTTACAAGGGATGTGAAGGACCTCTTCAAGGAGAACTACAAACCACTGCTCAATGAAATAAAAGAGGATACAAACAAATGGAAGAATATTCTATGCTCATGGATAGGAAGAATCAATATCACGAAAATGGCCATACTGCCCAAGGTAATTAATAGATTCAATGCCATCCCCATCAAGCTACCAATGACTTTCTTCACTGAATTGGAAAAAACTACTTTAAAGTTCATATGGAACCAAAAAAGAGCCTGCATCGCCAAGTCAGTCCTAAGCCAAAAGAACAAAGCTGGAGGCATCACGCTACCTGACTTCAAACTATACTACATGGCTACAGTAACCAAAACAGCATGGTACTGGTACCAAAACAGAGATATAGACCAATGGAACAGAACAGAGCCCTCAGAAATAATGCCACACATCTACAACCATCTGATCTTTGACAAACCTGACAAAAAGAAGAAATGGGGAAAGGATTCCCTATTTAATAAATGGTGCTGGGAAAACTGGCTAGCCATATGGAGAAAGCTGAAAGTGGATCTCTTCCTTACACCTTATACAAAAATTAATTCAAGATGGATTAAAGACTTAAATGTTAGACCTAAAACCATAAAAACCCTAGAAGAAAACCTAGGCAATACCATTCAGGACATAGGCATGGGCAAGGACTTCATGTCTAAAACACCAAAAGCAATGGCAACCAAAGCCAAAATTGACAAATGGGATCTAATTAAACTAAAGAGCTTCTGCACAGCAAAAGAAACTACCATCAGAGTGAACAGGCAGCCTACAGAATGGGAGAAAATTTTTGCAATCTACTCATCTGACAAACGGCTAATATCCAGAATCTACGAAGAACTGAAACAAACTTACAAGAAAAAAACAAACAACCCCATCAAAAAGTGGGTGAAGGATATGAACAGACACTTCTCAAAAGAAGACATTTATGCAGCCAACAGACACATGAAAAAATGCTCATCATCACTGGTCATCAGAGAAATGCAAATCAAAACCACAATGTGATACCATCTCACACCAGTTAGAATGGCGATCATTAAAAAGTCAGGAAACAACAGGTGCTGGAGAGGATGTGGAGAAATAGGAACACTTTTACACTGTTGGTGGGAGTGTAAACTAGTTCAACCATTGTGGAAGTCAGTGTGGTGATTCCTCAAGGATCTAGAACTAGAAATACCATTTGACCCAGCCATCCATCCCATTACTGGGTATATACACAAAGGATTATAAATCATGCTGCTATAAAGACACATGCACATGTATGCTTATTGTGGCACTATTCACAATAGCAAAGACTTGGAACCAACCCAAATGTCCAACACTGATAGACTGGATTAAGAAAATGTGGCACATATACACCATGTAATACTATGCAGCCATAAAAAAGGATGAGTTCGTGTCCTTTGCAGGGACATGGATGAAGCTGGAAACCATCGTTCTCAGCAAACTATCGCAAGGACAAAAAACCAAACACCGCATGTTCTCACTCATAGGTGGGAACTGAACAATGAGAGCACTTGGACACAGGAAGGGGAACATCACACACTGGGATCTGTCGTGGGGTGGGTGGACGGGGGAGGGATAGCATTCGGAGATATATCTAATATAAATGACGAGTTAATGGGTGCAGCACACCAACATGGCACATGTATACATATGTAACAAACCTGCACGTTGTGCACATGTACCCTAAAACTTAAAGTATAATAAAAAAAACTAAAAAATATATAAAAAAATAAAAAAATAAAAATCTGGTAATACCAACTACGCTGGCAAAGGAGGTGGAGCAACTGGAACTCTCATAAGTTGCTGGTGGGAGTCCAAAATGGTACAGCCACTATGAAAAACATTTTAGCAGTATCTTACAAAGTTAAATAAACAATTGATGACTCAGTTAAACATACATTTGATGATCCAGCAACACCACTTCTAGGTATTTATCCTGGAGCTGGATTTCTCAGCTGTGGCACTAATGACATTTGGGGCTGGATAGTTCTTTGTTGTGAGGGCTGTCTTGTGCATTGTACGATGTATAGCAGGCCCCCTGATTTTTTTCCATTAGATGTCATTAGCACTACCTCCTCCACTCCAAGTTGTGGCAACCAAAAATGTTTCAAGACATTGCCAAATATCCCTTGAGGGTCAAAATCACCACTGTCTGAGAACCACTGATCTAGAGAAATGAAGACGTCTATCCACATAGAAACCTGTCAAATACCACTAAGATCAGAAACAAGGCAAGCATGCCCACTTTTGCTACTTCTATTCAACAAAGCATTGGGAGTTCTAGCCAAAGCAATTAGGCAAGAAAAAGAAAGAAAAGACATTCAAACTGGAAAGGGAGATGTAAAGTAACCTCTATTTGCTGATAATATAACCTTATACATAGATAACCCTAAAAATTATATAAACCCTAAGAATTATATAAAAATATAACCTTATATATAGATAACCCTAAAAAAAACACAAAAACTAATAATAAATTAAAATGACAAATTCAGCAAAGTTGCAGGATATAATATCAATACCCAAAAACCAGTTGCATTTCTATACACTAATAGTGAACAATCACAAAAGGAAATTAAAAAAAAAATTTCCTTTACAATATCATCAAAAAGAACAAAATACTGATCGGAGGAGCCAAGATGGCCGAATAGGAACAGCTCCGGTCTACAGCTCCCAGCGTGAGCGACACAGAAGACGGGTGATTTCTGTATTTCCATCTGAGGTACCGGGTTCATCTCACTAGGGAGTCCCAGACAGTGGGCGCAGCTTTGAAGAGAGCAGTGGTTCTCCCAGCACGCAGCTGGAGATCTGAGAATGGGCAGACTGCCTCCTCAAGTGGGTCCCTGACCCCTGACCCCCGAGCAGCCTAACTGGGAGGCACCCCCCAGCAGGGGCAGACTGACACCTCACACGGCCAGGTACTCCAACAGACCTGCAGCTGAGGGCCTTGTCTGTTAGAAGGAAAACTAACAAACAGAAAGGACATCCACACCAAAAACCCATCTGTACATCACCATCATCAAAGACCAAAAGTAGATAAAACCACAAAGATGGGGAAAAAACAGAGCAGAAAAACTGGAAACTCTAAAAAGCAGAGCACCTCTCCTCCTCCAAAGGAACACAGTTCCTCACCAGCAACGGAACAAAGCTGGACGGAGAATGACTTTGACTAGCTGAGAGAAGAAGGCTTCAGACGATCAAATCACTCTGAGCTACGGGAGGACATTCAAACCAAAGGCAAAGAAGTTGAAAACTTTGAAAAAAATTTAGAAGAATGTATAACTAGAACAACCAATACAGAGAAGTGCTTAAAGGAGCTGATGGAGCTGAAAACCAAGGCTCGAGAACTACGTGAAGAATGCAGAAGCCTCAGGAGCCAATGCGATCAACTGGAAGAAAGGGTATCAGTGATGGAAGATGAAATGAATGAAATGAAGTGAGAAGGGAAGTTTAGAGAAAAAAGAATAAAAAAAAATGAGCAAAGCCTCCAAGAAATATGGGACTATGTGAAAAGACCAAATCTACGTCTGATTGGTGTACCTGAAAGTGACGGGGAGAATGGAACCAAGTTGGAAAACACTCTGCAGGATATTATCCAGGAGAACTTCCCCAATCTAGCAAGGCAGGCCAACATTCAGATTCAGGAAATACAGAGAACGCCACAAAGATACTCCTCGAGAAGAGCAACACCAAGACACATAATTGTAAGATTCACCAAAGTTGAAATGAAGGAAAAAATGTTAAGGGCAGCCAGAGAGAAAGGTCGGGTTACCCTCAAAGGGAAGCCCATCAGACTAACAGCAGACCTCTCGGCAGAAACTCTACAAGCCAGAAGAGAGTGGGGGCCAATGTTCAACATTCTTAAAGAAAAGAATTTTCAACCCAGAATTTCATATCTAGCCAAACTAAGCTTCATAAGTGAAGGAGAAATAAAATACTTTACAGACAAGCAAATGCTGAGAGATTTTGTCACCACCAGGCCTGCCCTAGAAGAGCTCCTGAAGGAAGCACTAAACATGGAAAGGAACAACCAGTACCAGCCGCTGCAAAATCATGCCAAAATGTAAAGACCATCGAGACTAGGAAGAAACTGCATGAACTAACGAGCAAAATAACCAGCTAACATCATAATGACAGGATCAAATTCATACATAACAATATTAACTTCAAATGTAAATGGACTAAATGCTCCAATTAAAAGACACAGACTGGCAAATTGGATAGAGTCAAGACCCATCAGTGTGCTGTATTCAGGAAACCCATCTCACGTGCAGAGACACACATAGGCTCAAAATAAAAGGATGGAGGAAGATCTACCAAGCAAATGGAAAACACAAAAAGGCAGGGGTTGCAATCCTAGTCTCTGATAAAACAGACTTTAAACCAACAAAGATCAAAAGAGACAAAGAAGGCCATTACATAATGGTAAAGGGATCAATTCAACAAGAAGAGCTAACTATCCTAAATATATATGCACCCAATACAGGAGCACCCAGATTCATAAAGCAAGTCCTGAGTGACCTACAAAGAGACTTAGACTCCCACACATTAATAATGGGAGACTTTAACGCCCCACTGTCAACATTAGACAGATCAACGAGACAGAAAGTCAACAAGGATACCCAGGAATTGAACTCAGCTCTGCACCAAGCAGACCCAATAGACATCTACAGAACTCTCCACCCCAAATCAACAGAATATACATTTTTTTCAGCTCCACACCACACCTATTCCAAAATTGACCACATAGTTGGAAGTAAAGCTCTCCTCAGCAAATGTAAAACAACAGAAATTATAACAAACTGTCTCTCAGACCACAGTGCAGTCAAACTAGAACTCAGGATTAAGAATCTCACTCAAAACCGCTCAACTACATGGAAACTGAACAACCTGCTCCTGAATGACTACTGGGTACATAACGAAATGAAGGCAGAAATAAAGATGTTCTTTGAAACCAACGAGAACAAAGCCACAACATACCAGAATCTCTGGGACACATTCAAAGCGGTGTGTAGAGGGAAATTTATAGCACTAAATGCCCACAAGACAAAGCAGGAAAGATCCAAAATTGACACCCTAACATCACAATTAAAAGAACTAGAAAAGCAAGAGCAAACACATTCAAAAGCTAGCAGAAGGCAAGAAATAACTAAAATCAGAGCAGAACTGAAGGAAATAGAGACACAAAAAACCCTTCAAAAAATTAACGAATCCAGGAGCTGTTTTTTTGAAAGGATCAACAAAATTGATAGACTGCTAGCAAGACTAATAAAGAAAAATAGAGAGAGGAATCAAATAGACGCAATAAAAAATGATAAAGGGGATATCACCACCAATCCCACAGAAATACAAACTACCATCAGAGAATACCACAAACACCTCTATGCAAATAAACTAGAAAATCTAGAAGAAATGGATAAATTCCTCGACACATACACTCTCCCAAGACTAAACCAGGAAGAAGTTGAATCTCTGAATAGACCAATAACAGGAGCTGAAATTGTGGCAATAATCAATAGCTTACCAACGAAAAAGAGTCCAGGACCAGATGGATTCACAGCCGAATTCTACCAGAGGTACAAGGAGGAACTGGTACCATTCCTTCTGAAACTATTCCAATCAATAGAAAAAGAGGGAATCCTCCCTAACTCATTTTATGAGGCCAGCATCATCCTGATACCAAAGCCGGGCAGAGACACAACAAAAAAAGAGAATTTTAGACCAATATCCTTGATGAACATTGATGCAAAAATCCTCAATAAAATACTGGCAAAACGAATCCAGCAGCACATCAAAAAGCTTATCCACCATGATCAAGTGGGCTTCATCCCTGGGATGCAAGGCTGGTTCAATATACGCAAATCAGTAAATGTAATCCAGCATATAAACAGAACCAAAGACAAAAACCACATGATTATCTCAATAGATGCAGAAAAGGCCTTTGACAAAATTCAACAACCCTTCATGCTAAAAACTCTCAATAAATTAGGTATTGATGGGACGTATCTCAAAATAATAAGAGCTATCTATGACAAACCCGCAGCCAATATCATACTGAATGGGCAAAAACTGGAAGCATTCCCTTTGAAAACTGGTACAAGACAGGGATGCCCTCTCTCACCACTCCTATTCAACATAGTGTTGGAAGTTCTTGCCAGGGCAGTTAGGCAGAAGGAAATAAAGGCTATTCAATTAGGAAAAGAGGAAGTCAAACTGTCCCTGTTTGCAGATGACATGATTGTATATCTAGAAAACCCCATTGTCTCAGCCCAAAATCTCCTTAAGCTGATAAGCAACTTCAGCAAAGTCTCAGGATACAAAATCAACGTACAAAAATCACAAGCATTCTTATACACCAACAACAGACAAACAGAGAGCCAAATCATGAGTGAACTCCCATTCACAATTGCTTCAAAGAGAATAAAATACCTAGGAATCCAACTTACAAGGGATGTGAAGGACCTCTTCAGGGAGAACTACAAACCACTGCTCAAGGAAATAAAAGAGGATACAAACAAATGGAAGAACATTCCATGCTCATGGGTAGGAAGAATCAATATCGTGAAAATGGCCATACTGCCCAAGGTAATTTACAGATTCAATGCCATCCCCATCAAGCTACCAATGACTTTCTTCACAGAATTGGAAAAAACTACTTCAAAGTTCATATGGAACCACAAAAGAGCCTGCATCGCCAAGTCAATCCTGAGCCAAAAGAACAAAGCTGGAGGCATCACGCTACCTGACTTCAAACTATACTACAAAGCTACAGTAACCAAAACAGCATGGTACTGGTACCAAAACAGAGATATAGATCAATGGAACAGAACAGAGCCCTCAGAAACAACGCCGCATATCTACAACTATCTGATCTTTGACAAACCTGACAAAAACAAGCAATGGGGAAAGGATTCCCTATTTAATAAATGGTGCTGGGAAAACTGGCTAGCCATATGTAGAAAGCTGAAACTGGATCCCTTCCTTACACCTTATACAAAAATCAATTCAAGATGGATTAAAGACTTAAGCGTTAGACCTAAAACCATAAAAACCCTAGAAGAAAACCTAGGCATTACCATTCAGGACATAGGCATGGGCAAGGACTTCATGTCTAAAACACCAAAAGCAATGGCAACCAAAGCCAAAATTGACAAATGGGAACTAATTAAACTAAAGAGCTTCTGCACAGCAAAAGAAACTACCATCACAGTGAACAGGCAACCTACAAAATGGGAGAAAATTTTCGCAACCTACTCATCTGACAATGGGCTAATATCCAGAATCTACAAAGAACTCAAACAAATTTACAAGAAAAAAACGAACAACCCCATCAAAAAGTGGGCAAAGGACATGAACAGACACTTCGCAAAAGAAGACATTTATGCAGCCAAAAAACACATGAAAAAATGCTCACCATCACTGGCCATCAGAGAAATGCAAATCAAAACCACAATGAGATACCATCTCACACCAGTTAGAATGGCAATCATTAAAAAGTCAGGAAACAACAGGTGCTGGAGAGGATGTGGAGAAATAGGAACACTTTTACACTGTTGGTGGGACTGTAAACTAGTTCAACCATTGTGGAAGTCAGTGTGGCGATTCCTCAGGGATCTAGAACTAGAAATACCATTTGACCCAGTGATCCCATTACTGGGTATATACCCAAAGGACTATAAATCATGCTGCTATAAAGACACATGCACACGTATGTTTATTGCGGCATTATTCACAATAGCAAAGACTTGGAACCAACCCAAATGTCCAACAATGACAGACTGGATTAAGAAAATGTGGCACATATACACCATGGAATACTATGCAGCCATAAAAAATGATGAGTTCATGTCCTTTGTAGGGACATGGATGAAATTGGAAATCATCATTCTCAGTAAACTATCGCAAGGACAAAAAACCAAACACCGCATGTTCTCACTCATAGATGGGAATTGAACAATGAGAACACATGGACACAGGAAGGAGAACTTCACACTCTGGGGACTGTTGTGGGGTGGGGGGAGGGGGGAGGGATAGCATTGGGAGATATACCTAATGCTAGATGATGAGTTAGTGGGTGCAGCGCACCAGCATGGCACATGTATACATATGTAACTAACCTGCACATTGTGCACATGTACCCTAAAACTTAAAGTATAATAATAATAAATAAATAAAAAAGAAAAAAAAGAACAAAATACTTAGGAATAAATTTAACCAAGGAGGCAAAGACTTATACATTGAAAACTGTAAGAAAGAAAGTAAAGGAGACATAAGTAAATGAAAAGATATCTGTGTTCATGAATTGAAAGACTTAATATTGTTAACATGATAATATTATGCAAAACGGTTTGCAGATTCAAAGCATTCCCCATCAGAATTCCAATGGTCTTTTTTTGCAGAAATAAAAAACCCTGTCCTTAAAGTTCACATGTAATATTAAGTGACCCTTAAATGACAAATCAATCATAAAAAAGAAGAACAAAGTTGGAAGACTCATACTTTCTGATTTCATAGCTTACTACAAAGCTACACTAATCAAAACATTGTGGTACTGGCATAAGGATAGACATATAGACCAAGAAATAAACCCTTGCATATATTGATTTTCAACGAGATTTTCAATGAGAGCGCCAGGACCATTCGACATGGAAAGGATAGTCTAGACTTTCCAACAAATGGTGCTGGGAAAACTGAATGTCCACAAGCAAAAGAATGACGTTGGACTCTAACTTTATACCACATACAAAAATTAACTCAAAAAAGATCAAAGATCTAAACATAAGAGCTAAAACTATAAAACTTTTAGAAGAAAACATAGGAGAGAATCTTCATGACATTGGATTTGGCAATGATTTCATGGATATGACGCCAAAAGCAAGGCAATAAAAGGAAAGAAAATTTTGACTTCATCAAAATAAAAAACTTCTGCGCATCAAAGGACACTATCAAGAGAGTGAAAAGACAACCCACAGAATGAGAGAAAATATTTGGAAATCATGTATCTGATAAGGGGTTAACATCCAGAATATATTTTAAAAATTCCTATAACTCAACAACAAAAAAAGAAACAACCTAACTTAAAAATATGCAAAGGACTTGAATAGACAGTTCTCCAAAGAAGATATATAAATGGCCAATAAGTACATAAAAAGATGTTCATTAATCATTAGGGAAATGCAAATGAAAACCACAATGAGATACCAATTCACACCCGTTAGGATACCGATTATAAAAAATGATAAATAGGTCGGGCGTGATGGCTCATGCCTGTAATCTCAGCACTTTGGGAGTCCAAGGCAGGCGGATCACATGAGGTCAGGAGTTCGAGACCAGCCTTGCCAACATGGTGAAACCCCATCTCTACTAAAAATGCAAAAATTAGCCGGGCATGGTGGTACACGCCTGTAATTCCAGCTACTCAGGAGGCTGAGGCAGGAGGATTGCTTGAACCTGGGAGGCAGAGGTTGCAGTGAGCCGAGCTTGCACCACTGCACTCCAGCCTGGGCAACAGAGCGAGACTCTGTCTCCAAAAAAAAAGATAAATAAAAATTGTTAGGATGTGGAGAAATTGGAACCCTTGTGCATTACTGGCAGCAATGTAAAATGGTGCAGTCACTGTGGAAAACAAGTTTGGTGGTTCCTTAAAAAGTTAAGCATAGAATTACCATATGATCCAGAAATTCCACTTCTACATATATATATACAAACAAATTGAAAGCAGGAAGTCAAGCACACACTTGTATGCCAATGTTTATAGCAGCATTATTCATAATAGACAATGGTAGGAACAACCCTAAATGCCCATTAGCAGATGAATGGATGAACAAAATGTGGTCTATACAGTCAAATACTACTCAGCCTTAAAAAGAAATGAAATTCTGTTGTATCCTACAATATGGATGAATCTTGAAAACACTAGATGAAATGAAAGAAGACAAACACAAAAGGACAAATATTGTATGACTTCACTTATATGAGGTACCTAGAACAGGTAAGTTCATAGAGACAGAAAGTAGAGCTTTACTACAAGAAAAATATTTTTCAAAAACTGTAAAAGAAAGCATCTAACAGTTCTAATTGCCTAAAAACTTGAAAAAAATCCAAATGTCATTCCATGGGTGAGGGGACAAACAAGATATGACACATCCATATGCTTGAACACTGCTCAGCAATAAAATGGAAAGAGCTGTTAATACATGTAACAATGGATGAATTTCAAAAAAACCATTCTGAGTGAAAGAAGCCAGTTTTAAAAGGTACCGTATGATTCTATTTTTGTGGCATTCTTGAAAGGACAATACTATAGTCATGAAGAACAGATCAATGGTTGCTAGGGGTTACAGGTGAAGGGAGGATGTGGCTCTAAAGAGGTAGCATGAGGGATTTTGGAACCGTTGTGTACTCTGATCATGGTGGTGGTTACGCAAATCTCTATATATGTTCAAACTCACAGAACTGCACACCAAGAGAAAGTCAATTTCACTGTATGATGTAAAAATGATCTAAAAACGTAAAAGTATTGTAATACCATAATCAAAAAATTAATGTGAGATTTAAGAGGCTAGAACTCTACTATAAAAGCCTTACAAAGCTGTTGAAATCAAAGGGCTTGAAAAAGTGATACAGAAGAAATCCCATATAATAAAATTATGTTTATTCTTCTAAATTTTCTATAATTTCACAAACATTTAAAGAAGGATATATGGCAAAACTTGTATTTCAGTAAAGCAAAACCGTGTTTCAGCCCCTGGCCTTAATCACTACATTCAGATCAGAACTTGCCCTTAAAGAGAAAAAAAAAATTAACATATATACTTATGCACAAAATCAAAGTCAAATCATACTAGGTTTGACTACCATATTGGGCTGTTATGTGGCACAAGTGAAATAACGTAAATCAAAGTCATGTGAAACTGTCTTATTACTAAAGTTTAAAAAAACACAATTGAACAAGATGGGATAGCCTTTAAACATTTTTATACGACAGTTCCCAGATCATAGCTACTATCAGCCAGTGTTCTGGGTTCTTAATCTGCTGTGTCATGTTGCCTACTAATACACAGAGACAGTCATTGATCAGTGATTATAAACCTAGGTAAACAAACGATTCTTAGCTTTGTTGTTAATGAAACACTGATCTTCCTTTTTTTTTTTTTTTTTTTTTTTTTTTTGAGACAGAGTCTGGCTCTGTCGCCCAGGCTGGAGTGCAGTGGCGTTATCTCGACTCACTGCAAGCTCTGCCTCCCGGGTTCATGCCATTCTCCTGCCTCAGCCTCCCAAGTAGCTGGGACTAAAGGCGCCCGCCACCACGCCCGGCTAATTTTTTGTATTTTGTATTTTTAGTAGAGAAGGGGTTTCACCGTGTTAGCCAGGATGGTCTCGATCTCCTGACCTCGTGATCCGCCCGCCTCAGCCTCCCAAAGTGCTGGGATTACAGGCGTGAGCCACCGCGCCCAGCCAACACTGATCTTTCTCACAACATCAAAGATCAGAAATGAACTGTTGGTATCTGGAATGACTCTGTACTTGCTTCCATTGGGTTTTAGATTCACTTCCTTTTTCTGTTCTCTGGAGACAGAGCACAGCTGTTAAGCATCGTTTTATAAGAGTGTTTTCTTCTAGAAATTTCCCAAGGGCCATTACTAAGTGTCAGAAATATTGGGAAGACCATAACAGATTTGTATATGAGTCACTTTGCATCTGCATATGGTTAAGTGCACTTACAGCATGATTTGAATAAAATAAGAAGGTAAAATGAAGCATTTAATTATAGCTTAACTGGAGATTACTATTTTTAGATTTTCAGTTGCTGATTATCCTTGCATATAGGAAGGCAGAACTGTCTTCTCAAGAGTATATTGTCACAGAGCCTTGAACATTGTCCTTCTAAGATCTCTTTTCAAAATTTCGTAGTTCAAACAGAAGCTCTCTCTTGAGTTCCCTACATTTCTAAATTGCAGAACAGGCACTGTCATGGCTAAAGTGTCTGCTAATTGCCAGAGGTGCTAAAAGTCCCTCTCCATCTTCAAAAAGCCCATGTTCTCAATAGCATCCAAGATGAAGAGAATAGAAGGAACAACAGGCTAGAAGGGAAACATCAGGACTCTTTAACTGCAAATGGTTAATCAAGTCTCCATCCACTCAGGTCTATAGAAAGACCCATAATAGGAATCTTCCAGAGGCTAAGATACACTCACAGTCCAGGGCACTGTACCTTTCCCAATGGGACTCTAAGTGATTCATCCTCCAGGAAGGTTCAGAAGCAGTCAGGACAGGGCCACCAGGTGTTCTGGTGGAAGGGACCATGTAATATGTTGAGTTTTTACAATTTGAACTCTGGACATCCAGAGAACTACAAACCTATTGGGGTCAAACAGGACATCACAGCCTTGGTGAAAAGAATTGCTGGCATTTCCATTTTCAAATTAAGCAAGCCTCAGCCCTGAGCTATCTTGAAATACTGCAATCTCAAAATGGTATGAGGAGTTGAATGTTGCAGGAAAGAAAGCCAACTTCAAATGGATTTGTTCCAAGTCTAGAAAAGCTTGTGGCCTGGTTTTACGATCAAGTGGTTGTTTTAAAATTGCACAGGGCTTACTGAAGGATGTGTTTCCTTTACAATGAGCTCATAAGACTACAGATTGGGGTGAAGGATAAGAAGAGTGTGAAAAATATAAGATTACCATTTCGATGTAGCTTTCTTCGTCTTCTCTGGAAACAGGATTAGCAAAAAATCTTGCAGAATTAATACCATTTCTTTCTGGAGAGAGAAAGCTGGTTCGACTGCTAAGAATAAAAATATAGATGAGGTCAAAGCAATGTCTTACAGCTGCTCTGAAAGCTGGCCAGGAACTAACATGGCCCTCATGGGGTTTCAGCCCTCCTCTTCCAGACACAACTTCCTTCCGGCCAAAGCAATTCCTGAAGAGGCAGAAAATGCCCAACAGTTTCTGCTCCACTTTGGGGCAAATGGCTCCCAATTCACAAAGGCTGCTTTTTCTCAGGCCCTCTATGTGACACAGCTCATGAGCTTTCTAAACGGACGAGGGCATCATATCATTTAGCAAAAAAAAAAAAAAAAAAAAAAAAATACTCCTTTGGGGCTTTCTTGTTTCTATTCAATGTAAGGAAAAGTGAGGAAGTATGGCCATTCCTCTGATAGGACACAAGACTGCCAATCAACTCCCATCCTTCTCCTGAGTCAGAAGCATGAGCTGAGTCACAGTCTTGGCTGGAAATACAGCTCATTGCAGAATTCTGCTTTACAATGCAATTGTGTTTTGTGTCATTTAGAGTGAACCGAGAAACTCCTGAGCCAAGCTCAGGACTAAAAATGCAACTTCTAAAAGGTGAGATGAAAGGGTGCAATTACATTTTGAAGTCTGTCTACCCAGCCCGTGAACCTGGGAACTCCCTTGTCCTACCCCATTCACAAAGTTGGGCTTGGGCCATAGCCAGTTCCACTGAGACTGGGGAACACAATTCTCTCTCCCCAGGAAATCTGAATTGGCACTGAAAAAGAGCCCATCTGTTGGTACTGGAGTTGTAGCATGCAAACAAGTTCAGGGGGTATGGTACAGCTATCTTTGACCATGAGGATTGTGCAATAGAAAAGAATACTGCAAAGACAAAGGAATGCACAGATGTGAAAAGTGAAGCAGAAGTGAGTAGATTCCTTGGGTTCCCAACAGCACACTAGTTCCTGATTCCAGGATCCTGGGAGACCCAGACATATTCCTTCCTTTGTGATCCATAAAACAGCTCTTGCTCTCGATAATAAACCTCACCCCTCCTTTGGCTTAAGCTAGATCAGGTGGGCTTCAACTACATTTAATCAGAGGCCTAACACACACCGGGGTGTCTGTGCTGGATGAGGCTCTTTTGAGCAATCAGTCTTACCAAGGCACAGTGCGGGTCCTGGTAAGAGATGCATGTTCCCGGATGATGGAGAGGTTTCTCAGGTCCAGAGGAGGTGGCCGTGCTACAAGACAGTGTGCAACATCCAGGAGGTCAAGGCCAGAATCTAAAGACTGTAAAACTATGACATTTCACTTTCCCAGCACACCAAATCCACATTTACTAACAGGCAGCACTGATGATGAGGGTGAATTTCACTGTCCTCCTCTTCCCTGCCTCACTGGGAGTAAAGACAAATACTGAGCAAATGGTCACATTACCTGCTGGAGGTAACAACGTGGCAAGGCATTATTAAGAAGTCTCTGTATATCACGCGTGCTTCTAGGTGTCGAAGGCACAGGATGAATAAAGCAGATGAAAGTCTCTGACCTTGTGGAATTGCAACATCTATTACCTCACACCCGATGTGTCTGAAGTGGAAATGTTACCTTTCTTATCACAGGCAGAGATGATCACCCAGGTCCTAGTCTTCCCCACCTACAATCCATTGTCCACCTGATGATCCTTCTGCCTAGAACATTCTGTCCCATCTCTTTGCCTCCAGACAAGATCAGGCCCCACAGCCTGGGGTCTCAAGTTCTTGTACTTACCCTTCACAGCACAGCCCCAGTTTGTGATAATACACTCATCTATGATTTATCTGGACCTAAACTGTGCTCCAGGAGAATAGGGGTATATCTGGTTTGTTCACTGCAGTAGTCTCGGCACCTAGAAAAGCACTTGGTATCTGCCCCAACCCTTATTCCACCTCAGTGGCCCATCTTCTTGAGTTAGTCCTGGCCCAGGTATCCACCTTTGCATCCACTCATTAAGTCTCCAACCCTGAGTCTGTCAGACATCTTCTGTTGCCTATCACAAGGTCCTGCAGAGCTGCACTGTCCATTGTCGTGACAACTAGCCACACGTGCCCATTTAGACATATATGTACATTTATTAAAATTAAATACAATTTAAAATGTAGTTCCTCAGTCACACTAGCCAAATTTCAAGGGTTCAATAGCCATTATCTCCAACATCACAGAAAGTTCTGTTGTTGTTTAATTGTTTCTGACCAGAATTAATGGCTATTTCCTCTGAACCTCATAAGACAGGGTCTGTTCTCCTATTTAGCACTGATTTCATAATTCTATTTCATGGTCCAGGTGGATTTTACATATCTTCCTCCCCCTCAGACTGAAGAACCCTCCTTGCTTCCTCATCTTTGTATCCCACCCAGTGCCCACCACAGCAATACATATGCAGCGCATGCATTGTAAATGTATAAATGTATTTTGACTGAAATTTAAGGGAATATGCCTGGAGTAGACCAGGCATGAGTAGGGGTCTTAGTTGGCAGCTTTGGGCACAGCCACCTGAAGTGACTTTTTTTTGCTTTCTAAAGGGCAAAGAGAAGTTGGAATGCACGAGAGATCAGTCATTCTACCAATGCTTCCTTGTAATCACACAGCCAACTGGGAAGGGGAGGATGAGCAAGAATGAAGTTAAAAAGTCACTCTGACCTGCTCTTCCTCTTTCCCTCTTTTCCTATCTATGTCTCTGTCTGTCTGTGCTGCTTAGCAAACCAGAGAAGCTGCCTGGGAGTAAGACAGAAGCTGCAAGGCACCCCGCGCACAGAGGAGTCAGCCTGCTCATTGCCAAAATCCTCTTCTATCCCTGAATACCTCTGCTGACGGGCATGCACAGAACGATGAGTGATAAACTGCATGTGACTGGGTCTGACCTTCAGGAATTGGTGTCAAAGGCTATTCCTGACTGCCTTACAGAGGCTGGCACTATGATTACATTCAAGTGCTGTCTAATGAGGAGATGCCAGGTGGGATTCCATTCTAATCCACCATCACTTATTCCTGGGCCTTTGTTAGGGAAATAGCCAAAGACGAGCCCTCTGGAATGAACTTGGCTTTGTCAGCTGTATTTGCAAGGCCACAGTGCCTGTAAGTCTCCCGACTCCTATTATCATGACAATCTGGGGCAGCAAGGTGCCCCAGCCCTTCCTATTCCAACCCAGCCACTTCTTTCCTGACCTTATACTTTCCGGCCCTCTGGGGTGGTTTCTCTAGGTCTTCCTTTACAGAAACCTTTTCTATGCGACCGCCGGAACCTTGCTCCCCTACCCCTGTACAGCAGGCCTGGTCAAGTGCTTACATTTCCTCTGAGGCTTGAGATCTCTATTCACTGGGGGAGGTTCCAGGTTTGCAGGCAGCTCAGGCAACGGGCTTGAGATGCTTCCTGAGTTCATTGGAATGTAGTCATCAGGGCTGCAGTGGGGTCCAAGACCAGAGGCACCAGCCTGGGGGCTCATGGGCACATAGCTGTCTTCGATACTGGCTGAAGCTGTGGGGTACATCGGGGAGAACCTGCATGGCTGCAAAAGAATAGATACAGATTGGGAACCACAGACCAGTCATGGAAACTGCTATCAGAAGGCGGCCAAAGCTGTACATATGGTTTCAGTTCCAAATTATCCAAGTATAACTCTGAACTTCCTCAGCAAAGTCAGACAAGCCTCTAGCTCAAGTTCTGCCTCTGGACTTATCGTTTTAGTATAGGCGATAACTCTCCAAGATCTGACACTGGAAGACAGAGGGTTATGAGTTTATGCAAATGCTTTAAGCATAAAGTGATGCCTTAAGTAGCTATACCAAGTTGAGCAAGTGTCTGAACCATTAGAATCAATAAGGCCCTTATAGAACACCAAGTCCTGTAGTTCCCAAGCAAGTTCAAGTCTTCAGGGGAGACTGGAAGATTCCTCAGAGACTCAGAGTGCTGAATCTTAAAGATTTCAAGGGAATATACATAGATCAAGCTGTTTTTGGTAAAATTGATGCTTAAAAGAACCTGAATGTTGAACTTACCAAATTCAAACTAAGCCGCTTGTCTCGGTGTCTTAAGGATTGGCCTTCTACATCAGCTGCAAGAAATAAGCCAAGGTGGTGAGAAATGCAGAACAATATCAACTGAACTAGAGTCCAGAGAGGCAGAGAAGCATAACACAACAGTTGCTATTAGAGTCTAGCTGGGCAGTCAGAACACATTTCCCCAACAGATGAAAAATCAGACCAGATTTTGAAGAAGTTTCTAGCCAATGGTTTGAGTTCTCTCTGTGAAATAGGAGGAGATATAGCAAGTAATTAACAAATGTTTGTTGCATTTATTACATAAATCTTCTGAACTGGAGGCAGAACTGGAGGTTTGAGGAGAGGAGAGAGGTTTGAAATATTCCTTGTAATGAGCAGGAGAACAGGGTGAACAGAGAAATGATTGCCTTGTGGAGCAGCATTAAGGGCCCAATTGAGGTCTGTGACCAGAAAAGCTACTCAGGTAGACGCATGGAGAGAAAGGACATTTGGAGTTATCCAGGATTAGAAACTCATCAGATGGATGCAAGAAACAGTGTGATAATAAAATTTAGAATAATTTAGACCATAAGAGTAGATGAAACTATCTAGGTTGCAAGTGTTGAGAAAAGTACAAAACTCTAGAGAATCCTAAGACTCAAAGAACTAAGAGATAAGTCCGTGAAGTATCTTGAGAAAGAGCAACCATAGATTAATGAGGAAACTTGGGGGTATGGTGCCATGAAAGCCTCAGGAAGGAAAGAATGGCCAACAGTGTTGAGTGGTGCAGAGAAGTTCAGCAAGTGCTCCCAGCATGTGGTGGCCAGAGCAAAGTGGCCCTCAGCCCTCAGCCCTCAAGAGCTTGGAGGTGTGAAAAGTCAGGAGGCCTCTAAGAAATAAACTTAAAATTCGACAACATCTTAAAGTGCAAGGACAACTCCCAGCTCAGAAAAGATGTGACAGAGACTGATGGAATTAAGCATATATATTATATATACATATATGTGTATGTATATATGTATATATCTATGCTTACATATGTTTAAAGATGTACAAGTACTGGTTAAAAACTACTCTGAAGTCAGACTGTCTAGTTATAAATCCCTACACCACCATGTATTAGCTGTATGGCACTAGACAAGTTACTTACCCTCTCTATGTCTCAGTTTCCTATTTGTAAAGTGAAGCCAATAATAGAACCTATTTCATAGGACTTCTGGAAAGGACATAGAACACTGCCTAGAAAACTATTCAGAAAACTCTGAATCAAAGACATAGGTATAATCCATGTGCCAGATAATTTAAGAGATTCGTGACAGATAGAATGCAGATGGGATCAGAGTAAAGGAAGGCACTTTTTCTCTTATATGACAGCATTCATTGCAAGCTTCCTGAAATGCCCTTGGGCCTTAAGGGAACATGGGCAGACAGTACTCCCCATGGCCTGGGGTGGTGGTAGCTATGGAGTGAGGCTCCGCCTTATATTGGGAAAAACCTAAACACTACACAAGAAAACTATTAGAACTAATACACAAATTCAGTAAAGTTGCAGGCCACAAAATCAACATAGAAAAATCAGTAGCATTTCTATATGCCAACAGTGAACAATCTGTAAAAGAAATTAAAAAGTAATCCCATATACAATAGCCACACAAAAACTTAAATACCTAGGAATTAACTTAACCAAAGAAGTGAAAGACCTCTATAATGAAAACTATGAGACAATATTGAGGGAAATTGAAGAGTACACCAAAAAATAGAAAAATATTCCATGTTCATGTACTGGAAGAATCAACATTATTAAAATGTCCATACTACCCAAAGCAATCTACAGATTCAATGCAATCCCTACCAAAATACCTATTAAAGTCTTCACAGAAATAGAAAAAAAATCCTAAAATTTGTATGGAACCATAAGAGACCCAGAATAGCCAAAGCTATCCTAAGCAAAAAGAACAAAACTGGAAGAATCACATTACCTGACTTCAAATTATACTACAGAGCTATAGTAACCAAACAGCATGGTACTGGCATAAAAACAGACACATAGACCAATGGAACAGAATAGAGAACTCAGAAACAAATCCACACACCTACAGCAAACTCATTTTTGACAAAGGTGCCAAGAACATACACTGGGAAAAAGATAGGCACATAAATAAATGGTGTTGGGAAAACTGGATATCCATACACAGAATAATTAAACTAAGACCCCTATCTCTCACCATATACAAAAATCAAATCTAAATGGATTAAACACTTAAATCTAAGACATCGAACTATAAAACTACTACAAGAAAACATTAGGGAAAAAACGCTAAGGCATCAAACTATAAAACTACTACAAGAAAACATTAGGGAAAATCTCGAAGACATTTGCCTGGACAAAAAAATTCTTCAGCAGTACACCAAAAGTACAGACAACCAAAGCAAAAATGGACAAATGGGATCACATGAACTTGAAAAACTTCTGCCCAGCAAAGAATACAATCAACAGAGTGAAGAGACAACCCACAGAATGGGAGAAAATATTTGCAAACTACCCATCTGACAAGGGATTAATAAACAGAATATTTAAGAAGCTCAAACAACTCTATAGGAAAAAAGTCTAATAATCTGATTAAAAGATGGAACAAAGATTTGAATACACATTTCTCAAAAGAAGACAAACATATGACAAACAGGCATATGAAAAGGTGCTCAATGTTACTGATCATCAGAGAAATGCAAATCAAAACTGTCTCAAAAGAGACATACATGCAGCCAACAAGGATACAAAAAAGCTCAACATCATTGATCACTAAAGAAATGTAAATCAAAACCACAATAACATGCCATCCCACACCAGTCAGAATGGTTATTATTAAAAAGTCAAAAAATAACAGATGCTGGTGAGGTTGCAGAGAAAAGGGAATGCTTATAAACTGTTTTTGGGAATGTAAATTAGTTCAACCATTGTGGAAAACAGTGTGGTGATTCCTCAAAGACCTAAAAACAGAAATACCACTCAACCCAGCAGTCCCATCACTGGATATATACTCAAAGGAATATAAATCATTATAACATAAAGACATATGCACGCATATGTTCATTTCAGCACTATTCACAATAGCAAAGACATGGAATCAACCTAAATGCCCATCGATGACAGACTGGATAAAGAAAATGTGGTCCATATACACCATGGAATACTATGCAGCCATAAAAAATAATGAGATCATGTCCTTTGCAGGAACATATACAGAGCTGGAGGCCACTGTCCTTAGCAAACTAACGCAATAACAGAAAACCCAATACCACATGCTCTCACTTATAAAAGTCAGAGCTACATGATGAAAACACATGGACACATAGAGGGGAGCAATAGACACTGGGGCCTATTGGAGGGCAGAGGATGGTAGGAGGGAAAGGATCAGAAAAAATAACCAATGGATACAAGGCTTAATACCTGGGTGATGAAATAGTCAACAAACCCCTATGACACAAGTTTACCTATTTAATAAACCTGCACATGTACCCCTGAACTTAAAACAAAAGTTAAAATAAAAAATATATTTAAAAACTGCAATGAGATTATCATCTCACCCCAGTTAATATGGCTTATATCCAAAAGACAGGCAATAACAAATGCTTGTGAGGATGTGGAGAAAAGGGAACCTTTGTACACTGTTGGCAGGAATGTAAATTAGTACAACCACTATGGAGAAGTTTGGAGGTTCCTCAGAAAACTAAAAATCAAGCTACCATAGATCCAGCAATCCCACTGCTGGGTATATACCCCAAAGGAAGGAAATCAGTGTATCAAAGAGATACCTGCACTCCTATGTTTGCTGCAGCAGTGTTCGCAGTAGCCAAGATTTGGAAGCAACCAAAGTGCCCATCGACAGATAAATAGATAAAGAAAATGTGGTACATATATACGATAGAGTACTCTTCAGCCATAAAAAAGAATGAGATCCCATCATTTGCAACAACACGGATTGAACTGGAGGTCATTAAGGAGGTTAAGTGAAAGAAGCCAGGTACAGAAAGACAAATGTCACATGTCCTCACTTATTTGTGGAATCTAAAAATCAAAACAATTGAACTTATGGGCATAAAGAGTGGAAGAATGGTTGCCAGAGGCTGGGAAAGGTAGCCAGGGTGGGGGGCTGTGGGGGAAGTGGGGATGGTTAATAGATACACAAATTCATTAGACAGAATAAGACCTAATATTTGACCACACAACAGGGTGACTATAGTCAATAATAACTTAATTGTACATTTTTAAATAACAAAAAGAGTGTAATTGGATTGTTTGTAACATGAAGAACAAATGCATGATGTGATTATTTCACATTGTATGCCTGTATCAAAACATCTCATGTACCCCGTAAATATATACACCTACCATGTACCCACAAAAATTAAAAAGAAATAAGAAACTATAAAAGCAAGAGCAAACCAAACTGAAAAATAGTATAAGGAAATAAATAATAAAGATCACATCAGAACTACAGAAAAAGTTCGTTCTTCAAAAAGATAAACAAAATCAATAAACCACTAGACTAAGTGGTTTAGTCACTTAGTCAGTAACTAGAGTAAGAAAAAGCGAAGAATGCTCAGATAAATAAAATTTGAACTGAAAAAGGAGGCATTACAATAGTTACCAAAGAAATACAAACAGTTATTAGAGATTGTTTTGAACAATTATACATTAACAAATTTGAAAACCCAGAGGAAAAGGATAAATTCCTGGACACGTAAAACCTACCAAGATTGAATCAGAAAGAACTAGAAAACCTGAACAAACCAATAATGAGTAATGAGATTGAATCAATAATAAAAAAAGGTCTCCCAACAAAGTAAAGCCCAGAAACTTGATGGCTTTACTGCTGAATTCTACCAAACATTTGAAGAAGAGGTGACACCAATGCTTCTCAAACTATCCCCTACAAAATGAAGAGGAGAGAATTCTCCCTAACTCATTCTACGAGACCAGCATCACCCTGATACCAAAACCAGACAAGGACACAAGACAAAAAAGAAAACTACAGGCCAGTATCTCTGATGAACATAGATGCAAAATCTTCAACAAAACACCAGGTTTAGTACCTAGGTTATGAAATAATCTGTACAACAAACCCAGTGACACGCATTTCCCTATGTAACAAACCTGCACATGTACCCGAAACCTAAAATAAAAGTTTAAAAAATTAAAAAATTAAAAAATACTAGCAACCTGAGTCAAACAATACATCATAAAGATAATACACCATGATCAAGTGGGATTAATCTCAGAGATGCAAGAATGAGACACATCACATCAACAGAATCAAGGATAAAAACCATATGATCATCTCAATAGATGCATAAAAAGCATTTGATAAAATTCAACATCCCTTCATGATTAAAAAAACTATCAACAAACTAGGCATATAAGGAACATACCTCAAAATAATAAAGGCTATATATGACAAACCCACAGACAACATCATAGAGAATGGGGAAATGCTGAAAGCCTTTCCTCCAAGAACTAGAACAAGAAAAGAATGCCCACTTTCGCCACTTTTATTCAACATATTACTGGAAGTCCTGGCCAGAGCAATCAGGCAAAAGAAAGAAATAAAGATATCCAAATTGGAAAAGAGGAAGACAAATTCTCTCTATTTGCACATGACATAATATTAAATACAGGAAAATTTAAAGATGCTACCAAAAAACTCTTAGAACTGATAAATGCATTTAGTAAGTTTGCAGGATACAAAATCAACATACAAAAATCTGTAGCATTTCTATACATCAAACAATGAGCTAGCTGAAAAAGAAAGGAAGAAAGCAATCCCATTTACAATAGCTACAAAAAATTTCCCAGGGATAAATTTAATGAAAGAGGTGAAAGACCTGTACAATGAAAACTAAACTACAAAACACTGATAAAAAGAATTGAAGAGGACACAAACAAATGGAAAGAAGAATTAATATTCTTCTGGATCTGGCCGGGCACGGTGGCTCGCACCTGTAATCCTGGCACTTTGGGAGGCCGAGGCAGGCAGATCACCTTAGGTTGGGAGTTCGAGACCAGCCTGATCAATATGGTGAAACCCCATCTCTACTAATAATACAAAAATTAGCTGGGCGTGGTGGGGCATGCGTGTAATCCCAGCTACTCGGGAGGCTGAGGCAGGAGAATCGCTTGAACCTGGAAGGCAGAGGTTGCAGTGAGCCAAGATCACACCACTGCACTCCAGCCTGGGCGACAGTGCAAGACTCCATCTCAAAAAAAAAAAATGCTCATGGATCAGAAGAATTAATATTGTTAAAATGAACATGCTATCCAAAGTTATCTACAGATTTAATGCACTCTCTATCAAAATATCAGTATATCAATTATGTTCTTCACAGAAATAGAAAAAACAATCTTAAAATGTATATGGAACCACAAAAGACCTTGAACATCCAAAGCAATACTGAGAAAAAAGAACAAATCTGGGCAGGACATAGTGGCTTATGCCTGTAATCCCAGTACTTTGGGAAGCTGAGATGGGAGGATCGCTTGAGGTCAGGAGGTTGAGATCAGCCTGGGCAACATAGCAAGACCCTGCCTCTAAAAAAAAAATTTTTTTTTCAAATTAGTCAAGTGTGGTGGCGTGAGCCTGTAGTCCCAGCAGCTTGGGGGACTGAGGTGGGAGGATTATTTAAGCCCAGAAGTTTGAGGCTGTAGTGATCTATGATCACACCACTGCACTGAAGCCTGGGTGACAGAATGAGACCTTGTTTCCGGAAAAAAAAAAATTTAGAAAGAACAAAGCTGGAGGCATCAAACTACGTCAATTCAAAATATACAAAATTACAATAACCCAAACAGCATGATGATATTGGTATGAAAACAGACACATAGACCAATGGAACAGAATAGAGAACCCAGAAATAAATCCATATTTTATGACGTCAGCATAACATTTTTACCAAAACCAAAGACGTCATGATAAAAGAAAGTTACAGGACAATCTCCCTCATGAACACAGATTTTTTTTGAAGTTCTAAACAAAATATGAGCAAAACAAATCTAGTAATTTATAAAAAGGATAGGTATCATGATAAAGTTGGGTTTATTCCAGAAATGCCAAGGTTAGTTTAGCACTAAAAAAATTATCCAGTGAATTTCTTGACATTAACATGATAAAAATAATATGATTATAAAGTGCTTCAACCACAAAAAATGATAATTATATTAGGTAATGTTTGTTAATTAGCTTGATTTTAATCATTCCATGATATAGATGCATATCAAAACATCATACTGTATCCCATAAATGTATACAATTATTTGTCAATTAAAAATAAAAGAAATACATCTATTCATGACTTTAGAAAATAACAGTTAGCAAAGTAGAAAATATGTGAATGACTTTAATCTAATGAATGATATCTACAATATTCCACAGCAAACCACATTGTAACGGTGAAATATTAGAAGCTTTCTATCTGAGATCGGGAATGATACAAGGATCCGTATTGTCACCATGACTATTCAGTAACGTCCTGGGCTTCTTATCCCATGCAGTGACATAAGAAAAAGTAATGAAAAATACAAGGGTTGTTAAAGAAAAAACAAAGCTATTATTATTTGCAGGCAATATAATTATATGCAAAGAAAAGACAAAATAATCCATAGTTTTAAAAAGCTGGATATAAAATCAAAATCCAAAACTCAATTTAAGTTTTCATACAACAGCAAAAAACAGTTGACAATAACATAAAAAATAGCAAATACACGGAAATGTATTAATAAGAGATATGTAAAATTTCTACAATAAAAACTATAAAACATTATATACACGAATTAAATAAAATCTATGTTGTACTGGCATAAAAACAGATACATAAACCAAAAGAACAGAATAGAGAGGCCAGAAATACACCCACATGTACATGGTCAACTATGCTTTGACAAGAGTGCAAAGAATACACAATGGAGAAAGGAGAGTCTCTTCAATAAATTGTGTTGGGAAAACTGGATATCCACATGCAAAAGAATGAAGTTGGGCCCTTTTCTTATACCATATACAAAAAATTAACTTGAAATGGATTATAGACTTCAATCTAAAATCTAAAACCATTTAGCCCCTAGAAGAAAATATAGGGGGAAAGCTCATTGACATTGGTATTGATTGACAATGATATTTTGGATATGATTCCAAATGCACAGGCAAAAATAGCAAAAATAAACAAGCGGAGCTACATCAAACTAACAAGTGTCTGCTCAGCAAAGGAAACAATCAACAAAATGAAAAGGCAACCTAGAGAATGAGAGAAAATATTTGCAAATCATATAAAAGGGGTTAACAGTAAAAATATATAAGGAACTCACATAACTGAGTAGCAAAAAAACTAAATGACCCAATTTTAAAATGGGCAAAGATCCGAATAGACATTTCTCAAATGGCCAACAGGTATATGAAAAAATGCTCGACGTCACTAACCATCATGGAAATGCAAATCAGAACCACACAAGGTATCGGCCCACACCTGTGAGGATGGCTAATATCAAAAAAGACAAGAAATACAAGTGTTGGAGAGCATGTAGAGAAGAGAACCCTTGTACACTGTTGGTGGGAATGTAAATTGGTATAGCCATTATGGAAAACAGTATGGAGGTTCCTCAGAAACTAAAAATATAACTACCTTATGATCCAGCAATCTCTCTTCTGGATACATATCCAAAAGAAATGAAATCAGTATGTCAAAGAGATACTTGCCCTCCTGTGTTTGTTGCAGCACTATTCACAATAGCCACAACATGTGATATGGTTTGGCCCTGTGTCCCCCACAAATCTCATGTTGAATTGTAATTCCCAATGTTGGAAGTAGGGCCTGGTGGGAGGTGATTGGATCATGGGGGTGGTTTCTAATGGTTTAGCACCATCCCCCTAGTGCTGTCTTGTGATAGAGCTCTCACAAGATCTGGTTGTTTAAAAGTGTGTAGCACCTCCCCCTTCACTCTCTTCCTCCTGCTCCAGCCATGTAAGACATGCTTCCTTCCTCTTTGTTTTCTTCCATGATTGTAAGTTTCCTGAGGCCTCCCTAGCCATGCTTCCTGTACAGCCTGTGGAACTGTGAGTGAGTCAATTAAATCTCTTTGCTTTATAAATTACCCAAATTACCCAGTCTCAGGCAGTTTTTTTTTTTTTTTTTGAGACGAAGTCTTGCTCTGTCGCCCAGATTGGAGTGCAGTGGTGTGATCTCGGCTCACTGCAAACTCTGCCTCCCAGGTTCAAGCGATTCTCCTGCCTCAGCCTCCCGAGTAGCTGGGACCACAGGCACCCGCCACCACACTGGGTAATTTTTGTATTTTTAGTAGAGACAGGGTTCCACCATATTGGCCAGGCTGGTCTTGAACCTCTAACCTTGTGATCTGCCCGCCCCCGCCTCCCAAAGTGCTGGGATTACAGTCTGAGCCACCGCACCCAGCCTCAAATAGTTCTTTAGTCCATTCTCATACTGAGAATGGACTAATACAACATGTAGTCAATTTGTGTCCATCACTGGATGAATGGATAAAGGATATAATGGATATAAAAAATGTGGTATATATTCAGAATGGAATATTACTCAGCCTTAAAAAGGAATGGTATCCTGTCATTTGTGACAACATGGGTAAACCAGGATGAGATTATGTTCAGTGAAATGAGCTGGGCACAGAAAAAAAAATACTGCACGATTTCACTTATATGTGGAATCTAAAAAAGTCAAACTCATGGCAATAGTAAAATGGTGGTTGTCAGGGACTGGGGAATGCAGGTAAATAGAATATGTTGGTCAAAAGGTACAAACTTTCAGTGATAAGTGAACAAGTCTGGGGGATCCAATGTACAGCATGGGTGGCCATGGATGTGTTAATTAGTTTGATTGTAATAATCAGTACATAATGCATATGCATATCAAATCATCATGTTCTGATGCATCTGCATTCACACCTTGAACATGTGCAATCTTTATTTGTCAATTAAATATTTTAAAATACAAAAATAAGACCTATAGAAATGGAAGCATATTTCCTATTCATGGATTGGAAAATTCAACATTGTAAAGATGTCAAATCTTCACAAACCGATCTACAGATCGGATGCAATCCTCCTCAAATCCCCAATATATTTATATATGTGTGTCTAGAACCTGACCAGCTGACTGTAAAATTGACCCTAGAATAGCCATTATATTCTCAAAGGCAGGAGGACTTGTCCTACTGGATATTAAGATAGAATGGTACAGTAATTAAGAGAGTGTGGTACTGGTGCAAGCTGGACAAGTAGGCTCCAAGGGATAGAAAGCAGAAAGGAAACTCAGACCCTCACATACATGGGCACTTCATCTATGGCAGAGGGGGCGCTGGAGAGCCATGGGGACAGGACGGCCTTGCAGGGTCATCGGATGGAGATCCAGATGGACAAAAACGAACCTTGGCCTCACTCTGCCACCACGTACCAACACAGATTCCAGGCAAATCTCAGTGGGAAAGGCAGAACAATAAACTTTATGCATTCCCTCAGCTTTATCAGAGCCATTTTGCTTCTAGGCACCACTGTTGTTTGGTCTTTGTTTCATGGTCAAAACCTCTATTTTACTTAGTTTTAATCTTTGTTTGCCTTCATGTAAAAGAACACAACCTAATTGTTTTATGTTTGTGTTGAAATTTCAAATTATTTCAAGTTTTTGTTCTTCAATTTAAGACTTTTAATTCATTTTCATATGTTATTATTCTACTGGTTTTATTCATTTCACTTCCTAAAATCTGCTTAACCACTTTCATTTTTCCCTTTTTGTCAACTGTTCACACGTTAGCATATCCAGATCATTTGTGTAATCAGTATACATCTATTTCATAAGGACTGTCAAAAGGAAGCAACATACATAATGGTAACATCATTAGGGACATTAGGGAAGGTTTTTACTAGTGACTTAATTCTCAGTCAGAATGAGAGATTCGTACAATTTGAAAATAAATTTGCACTCCTTCCACTTTCCATAATTCCTTGAAAACATGGCCTAAATAAGTAGTGATGTGTGGGTGATTATATTTCAATGGAGAGAGAAAGAAAGAGAGAGAAGAAAGAAAAAAGGAGAAAGACACAGAGATAGACAACTAGTTTTTGTGTCTGTCTGTGTATCTGAGAGATACAGACTGATGTAAGAAAGAAGAGCAAAATGCTAAGGTTGGTTGGCTCATGGCAGAAAGATGAGGTGGCCCAGCAAAGCAGTAAAGAAGAGGTTACTGAAAAACCACAATGAATGGGCTTGAATTGGCTTTCACCAAACAGCTTCTGAAGGCCAGAGAGGCCCAGGTGGAAAGAAACAGGTGGAGGAAGATGGAACTGCAAGCAGAATTGCAAGATAACCTCGTGAGGATAAATGGCCTTATAGAAAAGGGCAAAAGAGGGCTGTGGGAGGGCCCTTTGTACAGCCACTTAGAATTTGGAAAGAACAAGTCTAGTGGGATGATGAATGAGGTTGATGGGATTGCTAAAAAATAGAAGGCGGCGATGGTCTGTGGTCTCAGGACTCTCTATGTATGTGAGAGAGAGGCAAAGAAGGGAATGGGACTGAGTTAAGACAAAAGACATCAACTTTTGTACCAACTGGGTCCCTGAGTGACTCCAAAAAACACTAGGAGCTCAGACTCAGGTGGGAAGCTTACCACATGGGCAAGGACTTGCATGGGCAAGCCCATCACAAGGGACCAGGGTTCCAACCTATTGCAGCATCTATGGGGACCTAAATGTCTCTCCTGGTGGTCAGGCTCAAAGGAGGGGTTGGGGGGATCCAGGAACAGAAGAGTGCTGCTTTCAGGGTATATGCTTCCACCAAGGATCCAGCCCCATTAGAAGATCAGGCCAGCCAGAGCAAGGGACAAGCACATATGTACACAAGTACACACTACTGATGTGGCTTTTTACCAAGCTGCACACATCAAGGTAATTCTAACCCAGCCCCATCGTTTTGGTCCATTGGCACGACCTCACATGGGCACAAAGAGTGAAGAGGAGCCAGGGTTTTCTTGGCGCCTGAATCTTAGGACCCAACACTTACCTTTCCAGGTTCTCATGTTGTCTAAACCAGAGAGGGAGACTCTTCTTGGAACCAGAGTGCATTCTGGCTTCTTGCTACCACTGTGTGTACTCCACTCCTCTTGGCGCCGTTCAGACAGATGGCTTGGCTTAGGGGGGCGGGGAGGTGGAGTGTTGGACATAATGTCTAGTTCTTTTGCTCCACAGGGTAAGGAACCTTGATTTTTATCTACCTGAATGGTGGAACTTAAGGAACTTTCCAGCAATGGTGAAGAAGACAAGTGGTCCCTGGGTGGCCCATTGATTTCTCTACTCCAGATCAGGGCAGCCTGAGGCCTCGAGGATGGCACCTCCTGAGCTCCACTGCCATGGCATGAGGGGTGGACCAAATGACTGGAGGGGAGCGGCTGCAGGCAGTCAACAAAAACATCATCAAATGAAGCCTGTTCCAATGAACGGTCTGAGTTTGACCAGCTATCACATCTGGTGGGTAGACTGGGGAAGAAAAGCATGTAAGTTGGACTAAAATGCAGCCATCCACCCACCACAAAACCAACGCTGGCCTCATTCCCAACTCCCCAGTACCACCTTGCTTGCTACTTGCATAGCCACATTCCCTCTACAACGCTCAGTTACACCAACCCCTTGGTGTGGCAAAAGAAAAATGTTTTGTTGATTTTTTCATCCTCTAAGCATCAGATACACATGAAAATGCAAGGCTAGAAGTGAAAACCACAATGCTGAAAAGCATGACTCATTCTGTTTAGTATACTACATGCTTCATCTTTCACAGTGGTTCATAGCAATCTGTTCCTGCCTTGACATTGGCAGGAAGAGAGGTGACAGCAGACACACCCACTAGAAAATGCTACCACTAAATGGACTAATTTGGTGAAGCACACTGAACACATCTCAGCTACGGACTGCAAGAGGAGGCAGTGTGACTCTAGAGAGCATGCTAGCAGGCCCAGCACAGACAGAGTCCTGGGCATAAGCATACCTGGTATGGTGCAGTCTTCCAGTCTCGCAGTTGGACAAAACCAGATAATCTGGAAGGAAGAGAAGCTCTGACTCACTTCTGGTTTCCTCAGTGGCTACGGCATTAGTGTTTGGGTCATCTCTTGGCAAAGAGGAGCTGGCAGCATGGGCGGTAAGAAGGGAGCTGGCAGAGGATGGCTGCAGGGAGGAGGGCGTGTAAGAGAGGCTCTCCATGGAATCTGCTGGAGAAATCATTTCCCAGGTTAATGTTTAAGAATGGCTATAACACGCACTCAAAATTTCTCCAACAGCATCAAAGAAGCCAAACAGAAGATGCAAATCACAGCTGGTGTTTGTACTGATGGAGAAGACCATTTCCCCAAGCTATAAACAATGTCTGGGAAAGAAGGCCAATGTTTCAAGAGCAAAGTGTTGAATCAATTAAGAGTAAAAAACCCAGCATTCTTGGCCTAAAAATCTGCAGTTAATCTACGCACAGCTTCTTTATGGCCCTCAGCAGCAGCCTTGCCTCATTGTTTTTTCACTCAACAAACAAACATATATATATATATATATATATATATATATATATATATATGCATAACAAGTACATGCATATAGTTATATAGGTACTTGTGCATATATGTATGTATACCTATACATGTTTATTATATAGGTATATGTCTATATAGAATACCTATTACATCTACCATGTGCCCAGAATGCCACTAACCCTCAATACAGCCAAGACAAAGATCCTGCCCTTATTGAAGTTTAGATTCTAGCAGAGAAGACAGACAAATAACACATAAATAAAGAATCCTGTTCATCACTGTTATAAGTAAAGGGAAGGAAAGAAACACGGTGCTGTGGTGGCTGGAAAAGTCCATTTCTTTTTCTCAAGGAGCATAACATTCTCCCCATCACCTGAGAACATGGTCCTTAAGATGAATTTGAATCAGGAATCAATGAGAACTCCAGATCAGAAACAGCCATTGAAAAGCCTGCTTTTATTTCCCTTTTGAACCAAGTTAATAGTCCAGGATTCCTGAGTCAGGATGACCCAGAACTGCCTAGGTTCAAGTCCAGGCTCTACTACATAGCCATTACTACATGGCCTGCCTTCTCCAAGTTTCCTTTTCTATAAAGTGGAGATAATAATCACACATAGGCCATAGAACTGCTGTGGGGATGAGACAAGTTAATATACAAAAGCATTTCAACAGAGCTCCTGGCCAGGGTACACACACAATGTGTTGACTACTATATGGTTGCTGGAGACAGAACCAAACACTCTGTGAAAAGTCACAAGAAAGCCCTTTGGGTGTAATTCTCAGATGAAGAGGACCCTGCTCTTATGTGGTTCTAAAAACTGAGGCGGGGGGCTACAGAGAATGGAAAGGGTCATAGGTGAGTTTTCTGGCTTCCTCCAACTTCATGCCGGGGCAGGCTCTCCAGTTTCGACCTGGTGCCTTACTCATTCCTGGTGCTCTTGGGTTATTGGGAAACATATTATATATGTATGTTTTAGGATAACTCCTGGATAAGGAAAGAAACAGAGGAGATATATAACACAGTATACGACGATATACCTAGTTAGGGCTGAAGGTGCACAACAGGGTGGTAAAGAGCCAGCAGCAAGGCTGGAGAAGTTAGTTGGTCAGGGAGGTTCTGCTTGATTTGCATAATGTCAGACTCTAGCCAGAACCTACTTAATGCTGCTTTTCCAATTAAGTTTTGTCCATTGTACCAAGGATAAAGAACTTGCCATCACTTCATTTCCTTTTATTTGAGTGCTCCCAATGCTCAGCAATATTATTGAATAGCCTCACTTAATATGCTTCCTTGGTTCATGAAACGGAAAGGAATGTGTTCTCAGGAAGCACACTCTTGTGCCTGTCCTGGAGGGAGATTCAACTCTGACTCTCCATTGCCACCTAGCGTTAGAGTGTGGATATTTCAGTGGCAGATGGTGGAAACCATGCAGTAACTCTTAAAATGTTGAAGCAACTATAGATTACAGGATTTAGGGGCAAAGTTTTGTCTACTAGACTAAGAGGCTAAAAGAAACCAGATTCAAAATCTCATATTTTGAGGAATAGGACATGTTGCAATAATGTCAGGGGCTCAACAACAAAATCCATGAAGGGAAGTGAATTGTAACCCTAGGTTACAATATACCTGGAAAATTACATAGGATGAGTTGTGTGTGTGTGTGTGTGTGTGTGTGTGTGTGTGTGCGTGTGTGCGTGTGGCAGAGAGAGAGAGAGAGACTCTGGGGTACTCTTCATGGGTCAATTGCTCCCACTGCCCAGAAATGGCCCAGAGCAAACTTACAACTAATTTCCTCTGCAGAGAACTTGAGACATTTGGAGGTATCAGGAAATCTTTCTTGCCTACGATAAGTAGCCAAGTTCTCTCTTTCTACCATTTAGTGATGAACAACCCAATAGGCACCAGAAATGCTGGAGTTCCACAATATTTTGAAGTATGGCAATATTTGATATTTCTAGAAGGTCATGAGTGTCAGCATCATGGGAAGACATCCTCATCCACATTTGACTTTCACTGTGGCTGAATGAGAGCAAAGACATGAAGGGGTTTTAAAGCCATTAAAGTAACCTGCAATGCTCAGTGTGCGCATGGACTCTGCCTTCCCACATTTGGACTGGGTAAAAGAGGGCAATTTCCAGTATTGTATTTGGTAGGAACAGTTCTGATATAAATTAGCCTGCCAAAACACCCTCAAGGAGGCAGGCTTGGCATCTTGAACTGTTTTTCTGCAGTAACCCTCCAGTCCTGGGATACCCCTTAGCACATGGGAGCCCCAACTCCGCTCTTACCTGCACCATCCTCCAGGTGGCCAAGGTTGCAGACCTGACTGATGCTGTGCACCCACACCTGCATTTCTTGCTCAGTTTTGGCCACCAGGTAGAATGTACGGGAAGTAGTCTTGACAATGAACACGAAATTATTCTGAAATTCCTTCCGAACAAAGCTGGGGCCCACATGCTTCCACACTGCACACTCGCTGAGGTCTATCACCCGGATGGGCTTGCTGGAGTGCTTGTTCCTGTAGTACTCCAAGACATCGGGGTTGCCGCTCATGCGGCCTCGCCGGAGGACAAACCAGCGCTTGCGCCAGGCCTGCAGAAAGGCAATTCAATAAGGAGTTACTGGACCAATTTCTCTTGTTTCTTAGGCTATGCCAAGAACCCATGTCATGACAAGGACAGCAGGAAGGAAACAAATCAGCCATTCTAATGATGAAACGCTTTGTATTACAGGACTAGTGCCCATCTTCAAGTCCGCTTTATTGGATGATTTTAAGGACGGGTCAGGATTGGAGAGTCTAGTAATGGGATTCACACCCACAGTTTGAAGGGCCAGAATTATACAATCATTGAAATTGATGCAGCAAAGGAATGTAGTACAAATTTAACATATGCTGAAGCTTTAAAAGAATCTTAGCAATAAAGAACTAGAAGGAAGCTTTCTTACTATTATCTATCTCAGTTCAAGAGCCAATATCATACATTAAAATCAGATGAAAATCACAAATGCTCACCACTGCCCCAGTATCTTCCAACATTGTTATTTAAGTTCTACACAACTGGCCAAGAAGGAAAATCATACACATTGGAGAGGAGGAGAGAGGATTGCCAGTGTCTGAAGGTGACAAATTGTCTTCCATAAAACCCCCCAATGATGATTAAAACACTAATAGAATTCTCAGAGAATTAACTAGCTTGGCTAGTTACACTTCCTATGTAAGAGACCCTTGTCTAAGCGCTTTACTGTAACCCATTTAATCCCTAAAACTATACTATGGGAGGGGTAACTATTACTATCTCCATCTTATGTCTGATAAAATTGAGGTTCAGAGAGATTAAGTAATGTGCTCAAGGTCACATAGCTAAACAACTGTAGGAATGAATTTGCACTCAGGTTGGGATGGAAGGATCGGTAATGGATGTGAAGTTAAAAAATAAAGAGAGAGAGGAAGTGTAGCCAGCTCTCCAGAAACATCTGACTGTAAAGGGGGAAAGCTCTGGGGTCAAGGGATTTTTTAAAGATGGGAGACTCTTAAGCATTCACCCCCTAAGTCACAGTGTTTTTCAACCAGGGATGGTATAATTCCTCTTGGGAGCATCTGAAAATATGTGGGTTTTGCTTGTTATAAAGGCTGGAGATGGAGTGGGGGGTGGGGCATGGCAGGATTGGCCTAAAGCTATCAGTGCCCCTGTTTTGAAACACTGTAAAAACAAAAAGGAATTTTCCTTAATGGAATAGGAATCTTGGAAAGAGCCAAGCCTGGAAGTCAGATGAACAGGTAAAGCTCAGTCCATGCTCAGAAAAGAAAAGAGAATGATATTCCACAGAAACCAGTGCCAAGATATGACAGGTCTCTTTTTGTGCCCTGAGAACAACTGAGAATGACCTAGGGCTCCTTGGCTTCCCACTCACCATTGACTTAGAATTTTTGATGTAGACAGTACCATCTTGGCTCAGTACAAAGAAAGGGTGCAGGTCTCTGGCCGGGGGAAAGAGGTATTTACAATTGACCAAAGCCCTAGGGAGCCCCCTGGATCTGTAAACCTCCCTGCCCTCTCATGGAGCCAGGGGGAAGGAAATGTTTGAGTTCCTTGTCTTACATTTAGGTGCCCTTTGTTCATCGAAGGGCCAGATAGGCCAGCCTGCATGGATAGCGTATCCTTACTTTCTGCGGTAGGGAACTATGGCATTAGCCCCAGTTGGGAATTGAGCACAGAGAAGGATGACGGCTGACCGCAGGGAGATTTATAGCTCTGTGGTTTTTCTCTCCCATGCGGTAGCATGTGTGACAGCAGGAAGTGTGGGGTTCTGCCAGGAGGTACAGCGACCCCTGGGACAGGAAGTCTTTTGTATCTCTAGCTTCATTTATGTGTGATACTTTTTAAGCCCACCAGCTTTGACCAAGAGGCCAGGGAAAAAGGAAAAGACACTATTTGGAGTATTCTCAGCTCCCTCCCTGCTCAGAGAACATGAATCTGAGATGGCAGAGAATCCAAAGAAGCACTGACCTCCAATTATGCCTTAGAATAAAAAGCCCTTCCAGGACTGAGGCAAGGGGCAGCAAGCAGAAGGAAGGCAGTCACTCCATGTCAGGTTGGGGCAGGTGAACCCTGGTTTGCTCCTGCCTTTACAGACAGTATAAAGCTTTGAGAAGAGGTCTGGCCATGAGTCAAACAAGGAGACAATCTCAGGAGACAAACAACGTGGTGTGATTAAGTCCATGTTTTTAAGACAGGAAAAATAACAGCATGTTTGTATGCTCGTGGGGGTGACCCAAGAGGGAGAGAAAAATTGATTCAATAAATTCCTGTTGCAAAAACGTGGCACTGGATGGGAGTAGAGCCACTAAACATAAGAGAAGGAGCTCAAGTCTTGCTGTGGGGTTTGAAAGTGGGAAACCTGGGCTTCTGGCATCAACTGAGGCAAACAGGAACATAAGGCCTAGTCCAGGGAAGGGGCTCAGGGGATGAGAGAATGCCATTTGTGCCTGCTGAGGAAAGCTTTCATGGGGAGGGAGCATGGGGTGCTCCAAACTTTCCAAAAGCCACTTTGGTGGGGGAAATGTAAAGAGGAACTTTGTTGCACTTCCCAAAAATGATTCTAAAAGAGGAAGTCAAACTAAGCACAGAAACAAGTTTCACATTAACCGCTCTTAGTGTTATGGAGACAATAGATTTCTTATCTTTTAATAACAATATTGGAAGAGAAGTAACACCAAGAGTTTATTTGAGTGCCTACTCTGCACTGTGCATCCTGCTAGACAATGAAGCTAGAAAAGGGGATTAGAGCTGGTCCCTAAAAGACCTCACTCTCTAGCTGGGATAGGGAGAAGGGTAGAATTATGATATGGGTAGATTTCAACTCAGCGTAGTGAGCGGTCTAGCAGAAGAATGAACCAGGAGTGGTGGGAGTGCAATGGGAAGAGTGACATGAAGAAGTTTGGGCTTTATCCATTCATTCAACAATTACCTGTTGATAGCCCACTAATATGCTGGACACTGTGCAGATACTGGGGAAGATGAAGTGAGCAAGCCACATGCCCTGCCACTCACAGTCTCATGGGCAACAAGGGAGTGAGCAGATGGATAAACAGACGATTGCAATCAGTGAGATAAGTGCTACGATAAGGCAAAACCAAGATGCTATGGGAACAAACAAAAGACACATCTCTCTCAGATCAGTTGTCTGGGGAGGCTTCCAGGAAGAAGTGGTGACTAAGCTAAGGCTAAAGTGGGGCAGGAGGAAGCAGCGTGCACAAAGGCATTAAGGTGGAAAGGCTCAAAACTTTGCGTAAGTAGTTCAGCAGGGCTGGAAGGCAGGCATGAGGGTGGAAAGGAAAAAGAACAGTCACACAGTAACTTAAATAGGACGTAGCATAGTCTTGATGCTGAATCATGCAAAATCGCCAGTGTGTCATCCCTTAGGTTTTTAAATCTCTACATAAGAGTTGTGATTATGCAAAAACAGAAATGAGGTGTTCTTGGAGCTCTTTGCTAAGTAGGTAAAACCAGAGGCCACATATAGTTCTGTTCCGCCAGGCTTACAGGCTTCTGGAAAATGGAAGACATGTGACAAAGCCCCTGAAAGCAGTCAGTCTGCCAGCACTAAAGTGAAGCTTTTTACAGTGAAACAATGCCACAAGGAATCACGAGGGCCATGTCAAAAGGACTTAGGGGCTAACCTGAAGAGGCTACCACTGGCCATATATGAAAGAATTTTTGCTTTCATAAATAGTCATATGCTGCAGGACATAATAGTAACAATGAACCAAATATACAATGGTGGTCCTATAAGATTTTTTTTCAATCCTCCGAGACATCTGAATCCCAAAAGATTTAATACCATATTTTTATTGTACCTTTTCTATGTTTAGATACACAAATACCTACCATTGTGTTACAATTGCCTACAGTATTCAATATAGTACCATACTGTACAGGTTTGTAGCCCAGAAGCAACAGGCTATAACATATAGCCTAGGTGTGTAGTAAGCTAGGTTTGTGTAAGTACACCCTGTGATGTTTGCAAAGTGACTAAATCACCTAATGACACATTTCTCAGAACATATGCCCGTCATTGAATGATGCATGATTGTGTAATAATTATAGTAGCTTGAAATCCATCAAATACACTTAAATCCATGAGTTCATTGTGATATTAGAAAAAGAATTTGTCGTCAGGAGATCGAGACCATCCTGGCTAACACAGTGAAACCCCGTCTCTAATAAAAATACAAAAAATTAGCCGGGCGAGGTAGCGGGCGCCTGTAGTCCCAGCTACTCGGGAGGCTGAGGCAGGAGAATGGCGTGAACCCCGGGGGGCGGAGCCTGCAGTGAGCCGAGATCGCGCCACTGCACTCCAGCCTGGGCGACAGGGAGACTCCGTCTCAAAAAAAAAAAAAAAAAAAAAGAAAAAGAATTTGTCATCTTCAGAGGATGTAAGGGAACTACTTCATTTCCTTGAAAACTACTTAAGTAAAAGGGAAGAATCAAGCATTATCCAACCTTTCCTCTACGTGAACTGTCCCACTTGGGTAGATGAAGGGAATGTCTCTTTATGAATGTATTCTGATCAGTAATGGAAAAACAAATGACAGAATTAGAATATCCCCATTTGCTAGCCCCAGTGAATTAATAGGTATAGCCATTAAGCATCAACAGCTGCTAACTTGGGAAAAGAAACAATCAGACATTTTGTGCCTTTGATAGCCTGATATGAGGGTGCAATCAGCAGAAGCCAGCCTGTGGAAAACTCTACAGGTCAAAAGCCCAGGTTCTTCAATGGATAGGTTATAAGAAAAAGAAAAGCACAGGAAAGGAAGCAATCAATAAAATGAAAAGGCAACCTATATACTGGGAAAAAATGTTTGCAAACTACATTAAGGGGTTAATATTCAAAATTTACAAAGAACTCTTACAAGTCAATTGCGGAAAAAGAAACAAAAAATGGGTGAAGGATCTGAACAGACATTTCTCCAATGAAGACATAAAAATGTCTAGCAGGTATCTTAGTCCATTTTCTTTTGCCATAACAGAATATCTGAGATTGGATAATTTATAACAATATTAGTTTATTTTGCTCATGGTTCTGGAGACTGGGAAGTCCAAAGGCATAGCACCAGCATCTGCTCAGCATCTGGTGAGGATCTGCTTGCTGTGTCACCCCATAGCAGAAGGCAGAAGGGCAAGCGAGTGCACGCAAGAGCAAGAGAGAGCTGAACTTACTTTTAGAACAAACCCACTCTCTTGATAACAAACCCACTCCCTTGACACTGACATAAACCCATTCATGAGGGCTGACTTCATGACCTAACCATCTCTTAAAGGTCCCACCTCCCAACACTGTTGCATTAGGGATTAAGTTTCCAACACATGAACTTTGGAGGACACATTCAAGTATAGCAACAGGTATATGAAAAGATGCTCGATATCACTAATCACCAAGGAAATGCAAATGAAAACCACAATGAGATATCACTTCATATTCATCAGAATGGCAATTATCAAAAAGACAAGCGATAACAAGTGTTGGTGAGGGTGTGGAGAAAAGGAAACCCTAGTATACTGTTGGTGGGAATGTAGATTCATACAACCCTTATGGAAAACACTATGGAGGTTCCTAAGGAAGTTGAAATTAGACCTACCACATGACCCAGCAGACCCTGACCCAGCAGACCCTCTTCTGAGTATAGACCCAAAGGAAGTGAAATCACCCTCTCATAAAGATATCTGCACTCCCATGATCAGTGCAGCATTAATTTACAATGGCCAAGATATGGAAACAACCTAGGTGTCTGTTGACAGATAAGTGGATAAAGATATTGTGGCATGTGCATCGCATCACACTATGAAATATTATTCATCCTTAAAAAGGAAGGAGATCCTGCCATTTGCAAAAAGATAGATGGATCTAGAGGACATTATGTTAAGTGAAACAGGCCAGACACAGAAAGACAAATACTGAATGATCTGTTTTGTATGTGGGGGGAAAAGGTCAAATGTACTGTGGTATATTTATAAATATAAAAAAAAAACTGGTTACCAGGGACAAGATGGGAGGAAATGGGAAGAAGTAGGTCAAAGGATACAAAGTAGCAAATATGTAAGAGGAGCAAGTCTAGAGATCCAATGTACAGCATGAGGACTGCAGCTAAAGATCCAACCGGCAGCTAATGCAATTGTATTGCCTTAGGGATTTCTGTGAAATAAGTAGATTTTTGCTGCTATTGACACACACAAAGTAAATATGTGAGATTGTATGTTAATTTCCTTCACTATAGTAACCATTTACTATCCATTGGTATCCTATAAGGTCATGTTGTAAACTCCAAATTATATACAATAAAATTTACTTTTAAAAAGAAAAGAAAAATAAAGGGACAGAGGAGATATCTATGGATTAAATGATACTTAAAAGACACATCAAAATGTTTAAGTGTGCCTAGCAGATACTCATTTGAGTGATAAAAACATTAAAAATGCAAAGAAGATATTTCTATACATGTCAGGATGGTAGTTATTTATGGGGAGAAGAAGGAGGTTATGATCGAGAAGGACACATGGAGGGACTTCTGTTGTGGGTGGCAAAGTTCTATTTGTCAATACATTTGTTTTACGTGGTTTGCAATATTTGTGTTTTCTTTTCTTTCTTTTTTTTTGACAGAGTTTTTTGCTCTTGTCGCCCAGGCTGGAGGGCAGTGGCGTGATCTTGGCTCACTGCAACCTCCACCTCCCAGTTTCAAGCGATTCTCCTGCCTCAGCCTCCCAAGTAGCTGGGATTACAGGCATGCGCCACCATGCCCGGCTAATTTTTTGTGTCTTTAGTAGAAATGGGGTTTCGCCATGTTGGTCAGGCTGGTCTCGAACTCCTGACCTCAGGTGACCTGCCTGCCTCAGCCTCCCAAAGTGCTGGGATTACAGGCGTGAACCACCGTGCCCGGCCTTGTGTTTTCTTTTATGACAAAAAAAAAATCTTAAAACAATTCCTCTGTACAGGGCATATTTGTGGATTCATTCAATCAATATTTACCGAGTGTCCACTATGTGCCAGACACTGTGCATGTAAAGAAAAAGGGTGCTATGTTTATCACGGAGTTCGTAAGCTCACAGGATGAGGAAGGAAAGCAGAGGTTTATGCTCAATGTCCAGCATCAACTGCCAGATGTGAGGAGAGGGAGTCAGAGTATAAATAAGAGATAAGTAGAGGGGTCTGAACCTAAGAAGTTCAGAGATGGGTCAGGAAGTAAAGAGTACAAAAGATGATGGTGAGCACTTCAGAATAGAAGGTGTGGGGATGTTAGGACCTGAGGGCTGCCCTCTCTTCTTACTGAGATGTTTGCATTTTATGGAAACATAAAATTGCAGGCTTGCTGGCTTCAAGTAGCTGCACTGGACTTCACCTTCTCCCCTCAGGCCTTCTCTGCTGGGTAGGTCATGAGCAGCTTGGGAAGCCAAGATGGAAAAGGGTGAGGTCAAGAGTTCAGGATAGACTGTGAAGATGAGCCTGGGTCAAGAGGATATAGAAAGCGGAATCACTATGCAAACAAGTATCCATAACAGTAACTTAGAGAAATGGAGTACAAAAATGGGCAGGGGGAGGCACTGAATTGAAAGTCAGGAGACCTGAATTTGAATTCTGATTCTACTTTCTGTGTGACTTTGAGCACACAGTACTTGAGTAACTCAACTTCTGCAAACCTCAGTCCTGTCATCTGTAAATGTAAATAGTAAACCCTGGCCTGTCACCCTTATGGTATGATTGTAGTGAACCAATGAGAAACAATGGCAAAACATTATCAATGTAAAAGTAACTTATAAAACGACAATGTGGGCTGGGTGCGGTGGCTCACGCCTGTTATCCCAGCAGTTTGGGAGACCGAGATGGGTGGATCACTTGAAGTCTGGAATTCGAGACCAGGCTGACCAACATGGTGAAACCCCGTCTCTACTAAAAATACAAAATTAGCCAGGTGTGATGGCACGCACCTGTAATCCCAACTACTCAGGAGGCTGAGGCAGAATTGCTTGAACCCAGTATGTGGAGGTTGCAGTTAGCCGAGATTGGGCCACTGCACTCCAGCCTGGGCAACAGAGTGAGACTTCATCTTAAATAAATAAATAAATAAATAAATAAATAAATAAATAAAAATAAAATGACAATGTGACTGTTGGCCCCCAGGGCTCATGGCATCACTTGCCTTGGGGAAACTGCTTCTCCCCTTCTGGAGCCCATGTCTCCATACTATACAATGATGAGCTCTGAGGGCTTTTCCAGCTCTGACCATCAAAAGATCCACTTCCCATCAGCCTTTCCTGCCACAGCAACCAAGCTGACTCATTACCACCAACCAGTATCATCTCTAACAACAAAACCCTGCAATATCCTGTAACCTTGTGGAAAGGTGTTTGTGCTCATTTCTAGTCTCCTCCAGGAAGGTGTGTTTAGGTCACAGGCTTGTTAGTTTTTATAAAATTGTTAGAGAACAGTTTAATCCCATTCTTCTGAGAGTAAAAGCTACACATTGTTCTCATCTTAAAACAATCCAACTTGCTGATTACATAGTTAACAAACATCTCCAAGTTTGTTTCTTAATGGAGTGAACAAAGGTGCGAGTACCTGCAAGGCTGAAGTGGGTCCTATGCAATGGCAGGTGTCACCCAAATTCATATGTTAAACTCCTAAGCCCCCAGTATCCCCGAATATAAACTTATATGGAAATAGTCTTTAGCAAGTTAAAGTGGGGTCATAATCAAATATGACTGGTGTCTTCATAAAAAGGGGAAATTGGAACACAGAGATGCACAGAAGGAAGACATCGTGAAAAGACACAGAGAGAAGATGGCCATCTACAAGTCAAGGAGAGAAGCCTGGAACACATCCTTCCCTCACAGCCTTGAGAAGGAACCAAATCTGCTGACAGCTTAATTTCAGATGTCCAGCCTCCAGAACTGTGAGACTATAATGCACCTCTCTTGTCTAAGCCACCAGTCTGTGGTACTTTGTTACAGCAGCCCTGGGAAACTAATACACTCTGCAATCTTTATTATGCATCTGAATCACCTGGAAGGACTTCCACTTCCAGCCACATTAGTGTACTGGACACTGAACTTGCCTCCTACCCATAAAACCAATTAGAAAACTAGACCAAATAAATACATGAAATAGACATTAGATGGCAGTCAGTGCAGAGCTATGGCCTCTATAAAAAGGAAAGCAAAAGAGGTGAGTCCCTGATCACCCTGGCTTTCATCCTGTAAGCACTTTCTCAACCATGGCTATCTCACAGAGTTGAGAAAGCAGAGATCGGAATTCTGGGTGGTTGAGGTGGCTAGAATTTGCAGGACAAAGGACCACAGAGAACACAGTTATGTAGAGAAAGAGCTCTACAAATCTACATAGGTGTTTCCCCATGAGACTTTGGCTGAATACTAACATTCATGTGTGTAGAGTGAAACCCTATGAGGTGCATCCTAAAACAACTACTGAAGACCCCCAATCTAAACAACTGCCAGAGCTCACACAGGGCTGGGAGATGTTTGAGTGCTGATCAGCCATAATGGAGAGACCTGGAACATTCAGTAGAGACTCAAAGAGAGGCCACATCTTAGAAGCAGGAGTAAGGCCAAACTAGCCCTAGAGTACAGGCTGCTCTAGACTTGCCCTAAGAAAGCTTAAAAAGAAGGCTTGGAATGATCAAGTTCATCAGCAAGGTAATGAATTGCTGGCCAAAACAAAAATTCAACACTCTAAGGAAAGACAAAAGCAGACACTCAACAATATAATATTTACAATGAAAACACCCAAGAAATTACTAAATATGCAAAGAAGCATAAAAATATGACTCATAACCAAAGGAAAAATCAGTCAATAGAAAGAAACCTAGAAATAACAGAGATGATAGAATAAGCAGACAACTTTGAAACAGCTATTATAACATTTGAGATTTAAAGGAAAATACGAACATAATGAGAGAAATGGAAGTTACAGACAAGAAAAAAATGGAACATGTGTAGGTAAAAAATACAATATCTGAAACAAAAAAAATAAACTAGATGGGCATAATAACATCTCAGACTCTGAAGAAGTGATCATCAAACCTGAAGCACACATAGAAAAGCCTGGGAAGAGAGGAATAACCAGAATCACCCAGAGAGCTGTTAAAAATGCACATTCCTGGACCTCACCTCCAGAGATCCTAATTCACCAGGCCTGACTTGGTGCAGAGGTGCAGATCACGATGCATAAAAGTAAGCGGCCACAGATGAAAATAAAAGAGGCTTCATCCAGTCTCATTTCCCTTAACTACCATCTATTTGATGATGGTTTACAAAATTATGTTTCCAATCTGGATCTTTCCCATGAACTTCAGACCCATATAGCCAACCATCTAACTGACATCTCCACTTACATATCTAAGAGGTCTGTCAAACTTAACATGGCCAAAATGCAGCTTTTATTTCATGGCCACTTAACCCTCTCCTCTCCCAGCCTCTCAATACCTCCCAATGGTATCGCCATCCTTCCATTCTGTAAATACAAAAACTTTGGAGTGATCTTTGCTTCCACTCTCCATAACCAAACCACTAGTGAGTTCTGTTGACTCTACTTTCAAAACATTCCAAATCAATCCACTTCTCTCCATACACCACCCCTGCCCCACAACCACCCTAGTCCAAGTCACCATTGTCTTTCACCTGAGTAATTGAAATAGCCTCGTCTTCCCACATCCACTCTCAACTCCCCCCATAAATTCATTCTTAACAAAGAAGTCAATAACATTTTAAAATCATAAATCAGATCATGTTGTTCCCTTGGTTAGCACCCTCCAAAGGCTTCCCAATATATTAATAACAAAACCCAAACTCTTTCACATAGCCTAGAACGTCCCACATGAACTGGCTCTGCCTGTCTCTCCCACTTCACATCTCAGCCACTCTCTTGCTCTTCCACACTGGTCTTTTTGCTGTTCCGGAACATGTAGAATCTCCTCTCCATCTTGGGGGCTTTGCCTTACTTGTTCCTTCTCCATGGAATACTCTGTCACACAGATCCTTGCATGGCTGCCATGCAGATCTCTGCTTCCTGTTATTGAGACCTGAACTTAATTGTCATCTCTCAGAGAGACCCTCTCTGATCATCCATATTGAAGTGGCCAGCCACAGTCATTCTCTGCCTCCAGCACTAGAATGTGAGCTCCCGGACAGTAGAGACTTTGTCTGTCTTGATCACTGTTTTATCCTCTGGGCCTAGTAGTGCCTGGCACAGGATAGTTGCTCAGTAAATACTTGTTGAATGAATGAATTGTACATGTGATTTCATGATATCATAGACCTAGGTTTAAAACACTACTCTTGAGGAACAAGACTAGTATTGTAGTTTATAGCAAACCTAATCACCAGAATGTACTCATCATATATTTATGTGCTAGGAGCTGGAGATGTAACAGTGAACCAGATAGACACAGTCTCCAAGCTGGAACTTAGGCTGTCAGGCAAGGCATCATACCAGAGTTTTAACTCAACACCAGCAAATACTCTATCCAGATATTGTAGCATGTTGTTCAGAATTAAACTGAACAACGAACAAGGCTTAGAAGTTTGGACACGTTCCTCCTGCACTCAATTCTACTTGCACAGTAAAATAAACCTGGCTGGGTTATAGCAAGTTTCACTTCTTTGGCTCCAGAATTCACTCCAATAAAATTTAAGTGGCCCGCCTGGATTGTATCCATTGTCAAAAGACACAGAAATGAACTGAGAAACATCCTGAAAGTCTCTGAGGCTGTAAAGAGACACCTCCGATTTAAACTACTTTTCTGGTGAGAGTGATTATTGTCCCTTTGTTTCAGCAGAATTGGCCCTCTGCCCCCTCTGCGGTGGTGAAATCCCAAAGCTATGAAATCATTTCCTTCACATGTGCACAGGAGGGGTCAGCAACCTGCCTTCAGAGCCAGGCTTTCCAACTCAGGCTGAGGGAGGAGAACCTATACCTATCTGCATTTGGAGCGCTACGTTTTGATCCTTCAATACTGCTGTCATTTTAGCAATGACACTTTTTGACTGAATCTGCCAAAAGGAATTGTGTGGGCCTCTTCCCCTCCTGACCCATGGACGTGCTTCATACTGTCCTGGCCAAGAGCGTCTAGAGCGCCAGGATTTTAGTGCTCAGATTCTGATTGTTCTGATTGCTTACAGGTGTTGGTCTCCTTCTGCGCTGCTTTTTCAGTGGCCTTATTGACCAGGTATAGGAGATGCCTCAGATTAAAAGACAACAAGGAGAAAAAAAAAATGTTGCTAAGAACCTACCTGAACCAACTGTGAAAGGCTTTCAAGTTGAATGTAAATTGATGAGACGTTGGAGATGGAAGTAGCTTGGGGAGCAGTTGGAGTTACAGATAGAACACAGAAATCCTGGAAACCAAGCCACACCCAGTAAACAGCAAGTGGCTCCAACTTTCCCTGGGATCTTAGCCTGTGCTGACCTAAACTGTATGCTCTGTGAAGGCAAGGACGTTGCCCATCTTGGTCCCTAAAGTACCTCCAACATCTTTAACAGTCTTGGCATACAATACATACTCAATGTGTTGTTGTGGACAGCATGACTGACTAAAGTATGGCTATAAAGGGGCAACACAAGGGATCTTTGTGATGGAACAGTTCAGTATTGGTTTCAGTGGTGGGTACATGACTCTACACAGGTGATGAAATCACACAGAGCTACACATGCACACACATGCACGTGTAAGGGGTGACATCTACAGCTGCTCTTAGAGGGTATCAATGTCATTTGCTGTTGTGAGACCGAACTAGAATTATGCTAGATGGCGACACTGAGGGAACTGGGGGAAAAGGTGCACTGGTTTCCTGGACATTTCTTTACAACTTCCTGTGAATCTAGTGATTTCAAAATAGTAAGTTTACAAAAAGACACTCAATCCAAAGGAAATTTTAAAAGTGCAGAAAAAGAAACCTAGAAAAGATAGGGCAAATAAAAAGCACAATAAGATGCTTGACTTTAATCCAAAGGCACCCATAATTACTTTAAATGTAAATGGACTCAATGCTCTTGTGAAAAGACATTTATCCAATGCCTACTGTGAACCAAGCCCGGTGATGTGTGCAAGGGAAACAGCGAAGAATATGACCCAGGCCCTGCTCCTATGATGCTTGGTGCAATGAACCAAGAACTGGGCCAAATGCTGTTAATGAGTGCCACCTGGATGAGTTCGTAACTGCCAGAGGTTTGGAGTGACGGAAGATGAAGCTAGAGATGTGGCAGTAGCAGACAAGTTGCAAGGAGAATTAACAGGACTGGGTCACCAAATGCATGTGGGCCACCAGGGAGAGGAAAGGATTCAGACTGAATCACAGGGTTCTGGTTTGCAATTAGCAGATAATACTATTGTGTAACATGCTATCAAGGCCTCATGGAACAAGGGCAAATGAGCTTTCACTGATGACATTTCTTTCTCCTACAAGTTTTTATCAATTGACATTCCTAATCTCGTGCAGTGGTCAAGGCAGCTACTACCCTACTGCCCTAACTTTCCAGAAAAAGAAACTGGTACTCAGACAGATGAAGTGGCTTTCTCACTGAGTAACAGTGAATCTGAACCCATGGCTCCCTCATTCAGTGTTCAACAACATTGTTTCAAATTATTTGAAATTAAAGAAGAGAGAAAACAGAGCCACAGTAAGGAGAGGGTATGTGCCCGTTCAAGTTGGTTGATGACCCTTCAAGATAGCTTAGAACTTTACCAGGCAAGTTTTCAAGCTGGTTGCTCCTGCCACGCTCTGCAGTTTGCTGTGGGGGTATCTGCCGGAAAACAGTCATGTGCTAGAGCACTTTGGGCACTGTTCTATCACATGGAACTGTCAAAGTTATTTCCTCTGATTTAGCTCTGTATTGCAAAGTTGGATATTTCTGTCCCTTCATGTGCAAACATTCTTTGGAGTCCAGAAGACACAGAGGAAAAGAAGGAAAGAGGAATAAGAATTGCTCTTGTCTGATTTACTGACTTTTCATTTCCTTTGACACCCTTCCTCACCCCTGTTCCTCTGACTATGGACAACTTTCCCCTACCGTGTTTTTCTTGTTCTTGTGTTGCTATTGACATATACTTAGTTGATTCTAGTTACTGTTTAGAAAACCTAACAACTCAATTACTGACTGCCACTTGCAAGGCCCCTAGGAATTTTGGATGTGGTCCCAGAACATGAAATGAAATAAAGCATTTGGTAACAACTTAGAGATTTTTGGTAACTTCCCAAGACCTGCTCCTCTAAGCTGATCTCCCATTCTCTGCCCAGTAGCTACACCTTGAACGCACTCACGAGGCTGGGGGTTGTTTATGTGTTGCAAAAGGTAAGCATCATTAAAGAAACAGAAATCTGGTTAATTTTCTATTTTCTGCTGAGCTTTACTCAAGAGGGCCCTTTCCCTCCACCTTCTACTTCCTTGCCAAGGGGGGCCACAAAGGTTGGGAGTTTCCAGGAGCAGGTTACACACTTCTCCTCTCTATCCTGGCTCAATGCCACTAGCCCTGGGATTGCCGGTGACCTTTCAGCCTGATGGCCTGTAACCTTCTGCTCCCTGCCAGATAGAGTTGGGACTTGTCCAAGGCGTGGAATAACTTCCTGTGATTGTCCTGAAGATGGCCTGGCCCACAGGATCTGCTTCCATAGCTTGTCAACAGAAGCAGAAAAGTCCTGTATCTCTACAGTATGGTGGGCCTTGGAAGGGAGAATCCTGAGGAGAAATGTTCAGCAAAGATAAGTATACCAAGAGGTCTGTGTTCAAGTACATACATGACATGGACTTGACCTTCCTCATGTATTGTCAACCAAAGTGCCACTGAATATCCTGGCTAGTTTCTCATTATTTCTTGTGTGGCAGAATCTTTGAGGTCATTAAGACCAGCTAATCAAATTTGCAAGTGTTTACAAACCTGGGAGGGTCACTAATATGTTAGGTCAGGATGAGGATGCAAAATTACGGGTTGAAACAATGGGCCAAAACCAACTGAGGAATAAAGTTATTTTAAACTCTGGTAAGTTCTGTGATACATTAAGTGTCTGAGGTGCAGTGGAGGTAATCAAGTCTGGATGGAGAATCAAGGAAGGTGCAATATAGAGGAAGTGACGGCGCAGCTGAACTCACCAGTTGTGTGAGACCAATGTGGTTGAGGGGAGGCTCTTCTAATGCAAAACATTAAGAATAACTCCAAAGTGTTAGGTATAATTAGTGGTGATGGTTACACAACATTATGAAGGTACAGTAGTTAATGCCACTGAACTGTCCCCTTACGCGTGATTAAAATGGTCAATATTATGTTATGCATCTTTTCCCACAAGAAAAGTAATGAAAAATGTTACCCTCACACCCATGGGTGTCCGCTAGGGACATTCCCCATTGCCCAAGCTGAGTGCACAGGTGTGGTGGCTCCTGGGATTGTCTCTAAAGGAGTCCATTAACGATGAGAAGATATCAGTACCAGAGTCACAGACAAACATGAAGTAACACAGATCCCTCAAAATATGCAATAGCAATATTAATAGCTAACACGTATATCCCAGGAATTATTCTAAATGCTTTAAATTAAATTAAATCATTTGACGCTCACACAGACCCCATGTGAGTGAATACTCTTTTTAGGGCATTCTATACGTATGCAGAAACTGAGGCACACAGAGGTTGAGCAAGTTGCGGTCGGGCAAGAGCGAATATGTAGCAGAGGTGGCCATGAAATCAGATCGTCTGCTTCGGTCTGGTTCCTAATCACAGACTATGTGTGATGTCGAGAAGCTGTCATCCGCTGACTAGAGCTATGTAGGTCAAAGAGCTTAGCACATCAGAAGAGTGAGCAGTGGGTGAGGAGTCAAAGAGGAACCTCATTCCACATGAAGAAAAGCATGAGCTGAATGACTGGGATTGTGGAAGAGTGTGTATTCAGGTTAAAAGGTCTAGGAGAGAAGAAAAATACAACATCATTTTGTAAAAATGAGCTCATAGTCTAGCAAGAGGTCCTCCTATTTTTTTTCCTAAAATACATGAATTTGGAAAGCATTCAGAAAACCTTGTATCTTGTGTTATCGGACATAATATAATCTGACGTTTAATACTGAAGAAAGTCTTTCTCAAATGTCCCAACAGTGCCTGGTGCCTAACAGGGACTCAGTAAATCTTGTTGAATTAATTAATGAATCTCTATCTCATTCCACATATAATAAAAATAAATTCTTCCTGGATTAAACATTTACATTGAAATAAAGAAACTGACAGTACTGAAAAAATAGAGGTGGACACTTACGTAATACTGGCAGCTGGGAAGGCTTTCTAACCATATATGAATTCCTAAAAAGTAGAAATGCTTGAAACACCTAAGTGTTGTGTGTGAGTCTAAGGGTGAGAGGGAAGAAAAGAGATGACAGGGGAAGGAGTGAGCCGTTCTAGAAAGGGTCCCAGCACCCCAGGGTCAGTGGGAAACCCAGCAGTCAGCTACAGCCCCAAATGAATTTTTTCAGGGTGGTTCATCAGTTCTAAGTACTCCTCTGGCTGGAGGAAGTTGCCAAAACCACCTCCGAGCCCCCGGCCAGCACATAACCTTGAGTCAATAGAAGCTGTTCCATCAGAGACCACAGGGCACCAGTGTTTATTTAAGCTCCTGTCTCAGCGTGGGAGAAGTTAAGACCCCAGAGGGCATCTGCCTGCTGACTTATCCCCAGGTACTTGGAGAGGAAAAGAACACTCTCAATTTCAACTTGGTTTCATTACTTGCTTGGCTCAAAGCACATCTGCTAGAAGGAAGAACTCTTTATTGTTTACAGTTCCAGACAAACTCTTGGCCTCTTCACTGTTGACCCAAATGCCCTTTCTTTCCTCCCAAGAATACATGTGCAAGTTAGGGTTCAGAAAATGTTTGCTGAATGAATCAGTGAGCACTGGTCCAGAATATGTCAATATGCACACTCAGATACAACACCACCAACCAGTCTCATTTGCAATTCAATGTATGTTATTTTTTATGTGTCACGTCCCTTTGTGAACTGCTGTGAACTGTCTGTGAACTGCTGTTCATGTATGTTGCCCATTTTCCAATTGTGATGCTGATCTTTTTCTAATCATTGATCAGGATTACTCATAAAGGTGAAGAATATGAACTCTTTGCTTGCCTCATATGATGTGAAAAACTTTCGCATTTTGTCATTTGCCTTATAAGTTGGTATTGTTTTTGAAGTACCTAAAATAGTGTTCAGCATATAGGAGACACTCACTAGATTATTTGTTGGAGAACTGACTGAATAAATAAATGAGCAAAGAGATATGTTTTATTTTCATGTAGCAAAAATCCTTGTCTCCTCCTTTATGGTTTTTCCTCTGCTATCATGTTTAGAAGGGTTTTCCCAACCCCACGATCAGATTGAGATTCAATCACATTGTCCCTTCTAGAAATTATATTATTTCGTTTTCTTTACATTTAAATACAACATATATCTAGAATTCGTCTCTCATATCTGCGTTAAGTGAGATTGATCTACAATTTTCTTTTTTGTACCGTAAGCTCTTTACCTAATTTGGTATAAGGGTCATAGCTCAAGAGATCTCAAATCTAAAGACTTTCCGAGTCAGTTATCTGTCCTGGAGGTAATTATCTGACAATAATTTTCATCTCTTATATTTACTTACAATGTTGATCAGTCTAACATTTTAGGGGCTAACACTTTGAAGAGTGTACCTTTTTTTTGGCAAGGTGATGTTAGAATTCTCATTTGGTGTGAAAATTTGGGTGGGGTTAAATTACTGTTTAAACCTCAGTTTAACTTCTAATGACACTGTTCTCCTGGCCAAAGACCCTAAACCACTGATTTCTTGTTAGCACTAAAAGCCACAATGTAACAGACTGGCTTCTTGTGAAATAGGAACCAAATACTGCCAGAACTGGAAGCCTCTAACAGGAAGTCATGACTTAGTGGTGAAATAACTAAAGAAAAGGAGGGGACAGAAAAGCAGCCACCCCCTTTGGGGGCCTTGCTGTCACTTTGCTGCTGTTGCCTTTTAGTAAGTAATAGCCAAAGCTTTAGCTTGGTCTAGAGCATGGTGACGTTCTTATGTGCAAAGAAGGCAAAATAGGCTGAATTACTTGGATAGAAATTCTCCAGTGAAAGGCTACAAATATGAGTAAGTCAAACAAATAATCACTGTGCAGAATGCTAATGTTGTAACAGAGGGAAGTCCAGGGCCTAAGAGGGAGGATGGGAAGGTTTTCGCCCACACACTTTGCAGGTCAGTGGGACGTTCTTACAAGGCTCTACTTGGCAGGAAGACACTGTGTTTTCAGGCACTGGGCACAACCCACAAGGGAAGGAACCCCGACTTTGATGTATCACACTGCAGGCCCTGGGGAGACAGCGCTGAGCAAGGCGCTCAGGGAGGGAGACAGACAAGTAAACAGAGGGGCTGCTTTGCAAGGGAAGGAAACTGACTTTGATCGCTGTTTCCACTCTAACGCTTGCCCTTAGCTACAGAGACAGCAGATCTGGAGCCACCCCAGCCAAGGCTTCCCAGCATGCTTTGAGCACATCCAGTCTGACTGAAGTGGGGGCTAACCTCGTATTATGCGATCTGGAAGCCTTCTCCACTCCAAGATTATCAAAATATTTTCCTATGTTTTCTTTTAATCTTCTATGTTGAATTACACATAAATGTGTATGTAATAAACAAAGCACAAAAAGAGCTTCTATGAGACGTTAAGATAAATATGAATGACCTAATAGAAAAACATGGGCAAAATATATGAATCAGTATTTCACAGAAAAAGAAACAGAAATGGCCCCAAACTATATATCCATATCTAATTTTAAATGAGACATCTTCGTATATAAGCCTGGCAAAAATGTTCAAACATGTGCAATGTATCTTAATGTCATTCTTCATAATAACTAAAAATCAGAAAGAAAGTAAATATCTATCAAAAGGTTGAATAAATTATGGTATGAATAAGCAAACCACACACATAAGCCCCTCCACCCCAGTCTACGCTTATATTTTGGCAATCTCGGGACTCTCATGTGCTGTGATTATTTGAGTGCCATTCCCTTCATCCCATTTACAAGTCGGAGTGAAATGAAGATTAAAGTCTATAACTCCAAAAGCAAATTTTCAAAACAATTAAATGCAGACTGTTCACAAGACATCTTCCCAGAATGGAGCCCATGGGGGTAGTTGGGGTCTCCCTAACTAAACCTGTTCCTTCCACACGCTTTCACATCTCAGTACATGGCAACTCTATCCTTCCAGCTGCTCAGGCCAAGACACTGGAATTCTCGACTTCTTTCTTTCTCTTGCATAGAATAACCAATCCATCAGAAAATCTTGCCGGTTCTACCTTTAGAATATACCCCTCTCCACGCATCTCACCTGTATCACTGCACTAGCCCCTCACCTGGTCTCCCTGCTTCTGCCCTGGCCCCTACAGCTTGCAGGCAGCTGCCAGAGTGATCCTGTTACCATTCACATCAAATCATGTCAGTTCTGTTCTCAGAACCCTCTGGTGTCTTCCTCCCTTACTCAGATGAAAAGCCAAAGGCTAAAGTAAGGCCTCTACTCGCATCACCACTCTGACCTCATTTGCTCCATTCCTTACTCCCTGGGCTGCAGCCAAGCTCACTGCTCTTGGAACATTCCAGGCGTGTTCCTGCTTCAGAGGCTGTACATTGTCCATCCCCTCCCATGATTAAGGAGTGGGGTATGCCATTCCCAGACACTTTCAGCTCTCTAACATGCAAGCAAAATGGTCTCTAGTAGGAAGAGGAGCACATCCTCCAATATCTTTCCGTGGTACTAGTACTAGCAGTGCTAGTAATACAATATGAATTGGTCACCTTTATTGGCTACTTATGAAGTGCATTACATATAACTCACTTCATCCTCACAACAACCCCATGACGCAGGACATTAGTCAACCTTGACAAGAGCAGTTTTGATGGAGTGGTAGAGTAAACACTTGATTAGGAGCGAATGAGAAATAGAATCTCACCATTTGTAATCCTTAATGAATTAATCAATTTAAGCATTAAGCATCAGTGGCTGCTACAATCACAAAAAGGGAGACAACCAGATACGATTTTCCTCCTAATGGAAGTACAATAATACCACCTAGGAAGAGTTCATTATATTATTCTCTCAGAAAATAACAACATATTTGAGTGCTGACTGTTATCATCTAGAGCCAAGTGGATCCACATACTGCCATCTTCCAATTTAAAAAGAGTAAAATGCTAGACTTGAAGTTTTCTTTCTGCTTTTCTGTGGTGTGTACGTATTTTGGTGCTAAGATCTTAAAGTCTTGTATCCGATTCATGGTAAAGGTTTAAGGTATTCATCAAATGCAGGGGCAGGGAGAATAAGCCAGGGTTGGACCTGAGTGACCTCTCTGCCATTTAGAGAGCTTGTCCCAAAGCATTTGGCCTGTGGAGGAACCAGTCCAAGGATTTTTCCTATTAAGACTTCTAACCTGTGCACTTTATCCTCAATCTCACAAATACCTATTGGCAGAACTCATCTAAAACACACACTTCAGGCCCTAAAGATGTAGTTAGCCCTTTGGAAAATTGTTGACTTCGAGTCCATCTCATCACTTGGTTGTATTTCTTTCTTTATTAGGCCTGGGTCTGATAGCCTGGGTCACTGGTTTCCTGGTTGACACTGCAAATGAATAAATACTTTCCTCCCATTTGCGTCTTTCACTTTTAACTACCATCTCATCTCCTTTCTCTTCCACTGCCACACTTCTTGCTGTCGTTGCTACCCATTTCTTCCTAAACCATTAATATTGGGAATCCACTTCACCAGAAAGACTCGGAAGCCCCACTTAGACTTCAGGCCCAAGTAGCTTTCTCCAATTCAGCTTTTTCAGTGATGAAACAGCTGTTTTGCATCCATCTTCCTTATCTTGTGCCCCTTGTCCATTCCTTCTCTGTGCCCTATCAGTCAGAGCCCTGGGAGGAAAGACGGGTGACTGGCATTACCACTGCAAGGTATTTAGGGTTATCCATCGCCTCTAATGGTCTCTCCTCTTATCTCTTCTCAGTTTTGCTGACACTTTTCCTCTTACTCTCTAACTGCGGTATCTCCCAAAATTCTGCCCTAGGTCCTTTTCCTTCTTACTCATCACACCCTCCTTGGATAATCTCATCCACCCCCATAACTTTAACTACTTCCTACACCCCAGTAACCACCAAAACTCCATCTGGAGCCCAGGTCCCTCCCCTCAGCTCTAGACAAATTTACCCACGGTTACTTCAAACTCGGTATGTGCCAGCCTGAACGTACCAGTCTCACTGGCTTGCCCCCAAACTGGGTCTTTTCTCCCATGCTCTTGCTCACAGTGTTTGTATGACATAGTCAGTGTCCAAAAAGATGTGGCATAAAAAATCAATTACAGGCCAGGCACAGTGTAATCCCAGCACTTTCGAAGGCCGAGGCAGGAGGATGACCTGAGGTCAGGAGTTCGAGCCTGGGCAACATGGTGAAGCCCCGTCTCTACTAAAAATACAAAAATTAGCTGGGCATGGTGGCAGGCGCCAGTAATCCCAGCTTTTCAGGAGGCTGAGGCAGGAGAACTGCTTGAACCTGGGAGGTGGAGGTTGCAATGAGCTGAGATTGCACCACTGCACTCCAGCCTGGGCAACAGAGTGAGATCCTGTTTCAAAAAAATAAAAAAGAATCAATTACAAAAATAAATAAATAAAAGATGAAATTCAACAGTAATAATGTAGGTCCTGTTCCTGGGCTTAAGCAAAACAGCAATAGCACAAGAACAGACTGGAGAAAAGATAGCTTAGCTGAAACACAGAGGAAATCTAAGTCCGTTTGACAGGAAGCTCAGTGTGAGTCAACGGTGTGGCGTGGCTGCCAGAACAAAGCTAATGGAATCTCCAGCTGCTTTCTCAGAAGCACGATGTCCAGATGAGCAATGATGGTCCTGGAGAAGTTTATTTAGTTCTGGTACCAGTTCAGAGGAAATATACAGGACAGTGAGGGAACTCAGAACTCTGTTCTATCCTAAGGAATGACTGAGTAAGCTGGCAACATTTAGATTGGATATTTGCAGGGCTCTCAAATTGAAAAAGAATTAGAGGTGTTCCGTATATTCTAAGGAGGTTAACACCAGGACCAATTTCTTGCAGTCAGAACTATCACACGATTATTTGGGCAGCATATTATGTAACCGGTTTCCTGTCATTGGAAGTGTCCAGATAACAAATGGCTGGCAAAAATGTGGCCAGCATTGGAGTTGCTGTAATTCATCTTGGGCTAATCACCCTTCTCCTCATCCCTACTCCTGTCAAGTTCAAAATCTTTAATTACGCCCTCTCTCACATACCTTATAATTAAGCAATCAACATTTCCCATTGATTATTTCTCTAAAATATTCTCATATTTTCCCTTCTGCTGCATTCACATTATTACCCTGGACTAAGTCGCCTTGCCTAGGAAAGATTTTTTTAAAAAGGATATCTTCAAATACCATCCCAATCAACCTGACTTCCAGAATCTAAGTGGCAATCTGGAGTAACATTGTCAGTTGTTTTGGCCACCCAGCATCTGCACCTTTTTCTATATTTGGGGAATTCCCAACCTTATAAGTTCCTGGGAGAGAAGAGACCAACTCCAGTTATAGAAGCAAGAAATGATGGATCCTTTCTTTTCCAGTCTCCATTACAATGAAGGTACAGATTCTGATCATCTTTCCTGACAGTTTAACCTCAAGATTGCTTCGGCAGATCCCACAACAGTATTTTTTATCTGCCTAATTAAATCATCATCTAGTTACCTGAAATGACATGCCCACTAAAGATAAGGTTTTGGGGGAGTAGGGAGTGGGAGCCCAGTGTCAAAAATTAAAGTTTTTATTAAAGATATATGATTTAAAAAAACAAAGCTTCTCAGTATCATGCCCTGAAACTCATTAACAGAAGCTGTTTTTACATATTTACACCATACTTAAAGTATACTCACGTCATCCATGTGTATTGCAGCACTATTCACAATAGCCAAGCTACAGAATCAACCTAAGTGTCCATTAATGGATGAATGGAAAAAGAAAATGTAGTACATACACACAATGGAATACAATTCAGCCATAAAAAAGAATGAAATCCTGTCATTCACAGCAACACGGATGGAACTGGAGGTTATTATATTAAGTGAAATCAATAAAAGAAAAAAGATGAACTCTGGCCACTGACATGGAGACAATTCTAGGATAAATTTTTAAATGAACAGACTAATGTACAGAACATTGTGTATCCTTTGTGTAAGAAAAGGAGGAATAAGAAGCTGTATATGTATTTCCTTGTGTTCATATAAAGAAATACTGAAAAGATTAAAGAAAAAAATTAAAAAATGGTTATTTGGGGGTAAGGGTAAATAGGGTGGATGAAGACAGAGGTGGAAGAAGTTTTCATCAAACATTTAAAATATATTTTTTAATTTTTGAAACATGACTGCATTACCTATTTGGTAGCAATTTTTAAAACTAAGTCAAAAGTAGAAGAATTGACAGGAAGATCAACAAAACTGCCCCAAAACAGACCCAATGAAGGATTTAAGATTTAGGTTACATTTAAGATAATTTTCTAGAAACAGAAATATAAATGGCTTTTATACTTGAAGAGATGTTCAACCTCACTCACAAAGAAATTTAATTAAAACAAGATACCATTTATCATCTATTGATTTTTCAAAGATAAAAACATTTAACAGTACACTGTATTTGAGGACAAGCACTTTCATACTCTGTTGCTGAGAGTAAAAATTGGCATTATACGTTTACATGCACTTCAACTCAGCAATTCAACTTCTAAGAGTTTTTTTACAAGCATAATTGCACATAACCACAAAGACCAATGTACAAAGATATTTACCACAGTATTGTTTACAGCAGCATGAGACTGGAAACAAGAGAAGTTCTATCATAGTATCTCCACATAGTGAAATATTATGAAGCTGTTATGGACTGATATGGACCAATCTCCAAAATACATTACTAAGAAAGAAGGTTACAAAATAGTGAGTATAGTGTGCTACCATTTGTGCAAAAAATGGGGAAGTATATGTGCTTGTATATGCATGGAATATATCTGAAAAGAAAATCAAGAAACTTGTCTCAGAAAAGAAATATAAGGGTTCTCCGCTTCTAGGAATGTAAAAAGATGCAAAGAACATCCTTCCCACTATGACGAGAAAAGCTGGACAAAACACAAAATCTTCATTTTCTTGAGCCCATCAGAGAGTGGAGGTCACAAGGCGCCCAAGTGATCTGACTTCCAAAGAGGGATGACAATCCCTTCCCACGGTATATAGGACTCATGGAGGAGATCCCTCCCTTAGTGGTGATCCTAAGCACAGAGACTTCCAGTTGCTGAGGTAGCCCACGACCCAGAAAACAAGCTACCTGTATAGCCAACCCAGGTCCCTGGCCTTCCTCTTCACCATAACAGGAAAGAATTAAAGTAGATATCTATCAACAGAATTCTCACTTAAGCTGAAGGAATTCACTGTTCAATCTGGAACAGAATTTCTCCCTCTTGGCACCACTTGGACCCATTTGGGCCAAATTCATGGTGGTGGAGGACTGTCCTGTGCATTGCAGAATATTTAGCAGCATCCCTGGCCTCTACCTACTAGAGAATGCATCCACGGAGATATGGTTTGGCTGTGTCTCCACGCAAACCTCATCTTGAATTGTAGCTCCTATAATTCCCACATGTTGTGGGAGGGACCAGTGGGAGATAACTGAATCATGGAGGCGGGTCTTTCCCATGCTATTCTCACCATAGCAAATAAGTCTCACAAGATCTGATGCTTTTATAAAGGGGAGTTTCCCTGCACAAGTTCTTTCTCTTGTCTGCTGCCATGTGAGACGTGCCTTTCACCTTCCACCATGATTGTGAAGCCTCCGCTGCCACGTGGAACTTTGAGCCCATTAAACCTCTTTCTTTTGTAAATTGCCCAGTCTCTGGTATGTCTGTATTAGCAGTGTGAAAACAGACTAATATATGTGGTGTATTAGTACGTTCTCACACTGCCATGAAGACATACCCAAGACTGGGTAATTTATAAAGGAAAAAGGTTGGGCCGGGCATGGTGGCTCACACCTGTAATCCCAGCACTTTGGGAGGCTGAGGCGGGTGGATCACGAGGTCAGGAGTTCAAGACCAGCCTAACCAACATGGTGAAACCCCATCTCTGCTAAAAATACAGAAATGAGCCGGGTGCAGTGGCAGGCGCCTGTAATCCCAGCTACTCGGGAGGCTGAGGCAGGAGAATTGTTTGAACCTGGGAGGCGGAGCTTGCTGTGAGCCGAGGTCACGTCACTGCACTCTAGCCTGGGCAACAGAGCAAGACTCCATCTCAAAAAAAAAAGAAAAAAAAGAAAAAAGGAAAAGGTTTAATTGACTCAGTTCCACATTGCTGGGGAGGCCTCAGGAAATGTACAATCATGGCAGAAGGCAAAGGAGAAACAGGTACCCTCTTCACAGGGCAGCAGGATGAAGTGAGTGCAAGCAGGGGAAATGCCAGACCTTTATAAAACCATCATATCTCGTGAGATTCACTCGATAGCATGAGAAGCATGGGGGAAACTGCCCCCATAATCTGCTTATCAATTACCTCCACTTGGTCCTGCCCTTGACATGTGGGGATTATGGGGATTACAATTCAAGGTGAGATTTGGGTGGAAACACAGAGCCAAACCATATCTCGTGGGTTCCATCAACCATAGGTTCAACCAACCACAAATTGAAATTAGAAGTAAAAAACAGAAAGATATCTAGGTAATTCCCAAATATTTGGAAATTACACAATACATTTCTAAATAACCCGCAGGTCACAGAAAAAAACTACAAGGGAAATTAGAAGATATCTTGAAGTGAATAAAACCAAAAATACAACATATCACCAGAATTTGTGGAATGCCATTAAAGCAGTGCCAAGGGGGAAATTTGTAGCACTAAATGTATATGCAGTTGATCCTCAACTTACAGTGGAGTTACATCCCAAGAAACCCATCATAAGTTGAAAATACCCTAAGTCAAAAATGCATTTAATACACCTAACCTATCGAACTTCATAGCTTAGCCTAGCCTACCTTACATGTGCTCAGAACACTTACATTAGCCTACAGTTGGGCAAAATCATCTCACACAAAGCCTATTTTATAATAGTTATAAGGAATTTTGAATCAAAATTGAAAATTTGAAGTATAGTTTCTACTAATGAGTGTTGCTTTCATGCCATCGTAAAGCAAAAAAAGTCATAAGTCAAACCATCGTAAGTCAGGAACCATCTGTATTAGAAAATAAGAAAGATCTCATATCAATGGCCACAGCTTCTACTTTAAATGAATTTCAGAAAGTACACTGGCTGCTGTGGGGTCAATGCTAAGGGAAAGAAGCCAGACATAAAAGGACCACATAGTCTATTATTCCACTTATATGAAATTTCCAGAAAAGGCAAATCTATAGAGACAGAAAGCAGATCAGTTGCTGCCTGGGGCTAGAGATAGGAGTGAGCAGTGACTGCAAATAGGCTAAGGGAATTTTTCGTGGGGATAGAAATGGTCTAAAGCTAGACCACAGTGATGGTTGCATAATTGTATAAATTTACTCAAAGTCAACCAACTGTACACTTATGATGGGTGAATTCTATAGTGTGTATATATATATATATATATATATATATATACACACACACACATACACACACGCATACCTCAATAAAGCTGTCTTTAAAAACCACTGAAATCTGTGGAAATGGGTTCCCAGGATGTTAAGCCAAGGAAGACAGAATACAATATTGGATCAAGCTAAATGTATTAATGTGTGTGTGTGTGTGTATTTCCTGATTGATAAAGTGACATCTTTAAGGTGCTGAAAAGAAAAACAAAACAAAGCAAAATTTTTAAACTGTCAACCCATAATTCTATGCCCAGTGAAAATATTTTTTAAAATGAGGGAGAAATAGACTTTCTCAGACAAACAAAACAGAGAAGTCACTGCCAGCAGACCTAAACTACATGAAATGCTGAAGGAAGTTCTTCAGGCAGAAGGAATATGATAGCAGACAGAAACTTGAACCTACATAAAGAAATGGAATAAATAAAAGAAAAATAAAAGTTTAGTTTTTTCTCTTTGTTTTAATTGACTGAAAAGATAACTGGTTGTCTAAAGCAAAATTAGTAGTAGTGTATCATATGTTTATAGCACATGTAAAAGTAAAATGCATGAGAACAGCACAAAGAATATAAGAATGGAATTGGGAATATACTATTCCAATGTCCTTATACTACTAATATTATAATGATATAATATTATTTAAAGGAAGTCTGCAACTAGTTAAAAATGTATAATTTACACTCCAGGGTAACTGCAAAAATATGAAGTTATGAAATGTAAGTTAACAATGGAGATAAAATGGAATAATAAAAAAGGCTCTATTAGCCCAAGAGAAGGCAGAAACAGAGGAGAAAAGAAACAAAGAACAGATAGAACAAATGAAAAACAGCTAGCAAGATGGTGTATTTTAACATAAACATTTCAATAATCATACTTTATGTGAATGAACTAAATATGCCAATTAAAACAAGGTGAGAGGCTGGGTGTGGTGGCTCACACCTGTAATCCCAGCACTTTGGGAGGCCGAGACAGGCGGATCACGAGGTCAAGAGATCGAGATCATCCTGGCCAACATGGTGAAACCCCATCTCTACTAAAAATACAAAAATTAGCCGGGTGTGGTGGCGCGTGCCTGTAATCCCAGCTACTCAGGAGGCTGAGGCAGGAGAACTTCGTGAACCCAGGAGGCGGGGTTTGCAGTGAGCCGAGATCGTGCCACTGCACTCCAGCCTGGCGACAGAGTGAGATTCCATCTCAAAAAAAAAAAAAAGGCGTTAAAAAGCAAGACCCAACTCTATGCTGTATATAAGAAACCTACATCAAATATAGACACAGAGAGGTTAGAAGTAAAAGAATGGAAAAAGATACACCATGCAAGCACATATCAAAAGAAAGCTATTATCAAAAAGACAATAGAAAGAAGAAAATAGACTTCAAAACAAGGAATAGCATCAGGGACAAAGCAAGACATTAAATAATGAAAAAGGCTTCTATTCCCCAAGAAAACATAGTAGTTCCAAATGTGTATAACTAGAAATGGAGCATCAAAATATGTGAAGTAAAAACAAATAGAACTGGAGGTAGAAATGTGGACACTGTGGACAAACCTACAATTACAGATAGAAACTTTCACATTCCTCCCTCAGTAACTGAGAGTAAAAGTGAACAGAAAATCAGTAAGGATACAGAAGAACTGAATAACATTAACAACCAACCTGGCCTAATTAACATTTATAGAACACTTTACCCAATGACAGAAGAATACATATTTTTTCAAGTGCTTATGTACATGAAGTGAAACTATATTGTGGGCCATGATATACATTTAACAAATTTTAAAGAATATAAATCATATAGAGTTTGTTCTTAGATCATAATGGAATTTAACTAGAAATTAATAATAGAAAGATATCTAGAAATTCCAATATTGGGAAATTACATAAACTTCCAGACAACCCTTGGATCAAAGAGGAAATCTCAGGGGAAAATTAAATAATATTTTGAAATGAATTAAAATGAAAATGCAACATATCCAATTTTGTGGGATGCACCTAAAGTAGTGCTTAGAAGGAAGATTGGCCAGGTGTGGTGGCTCACGCCTGTAATCCCAGCACTTTGGGAGGCCAAGGTGGGCTGGATCACTTGAGGTCAAGAGTTCAAGACCAGCCTGGCCAATATGGTGAAACCGCATCTCTACTAAAAATTCAAAAATTAGCCAGGCATGGTGGCAGGTGCCTGTAATCCCACCTACTCAGGAGGCTGAGGCAGGAGAATTGCTTGAACCCAGGAGGCAGAGGTTGCAGTGAGCTAAGATCGTGTCACTGCACTCCAGCCTGGGTGACAATGCGAGACTCAGTCTCAGAAAGAAAAAAAAAAGGAAGATTATAGCATTAAATGCTTATATTAGAAAATAAGAAAGGTCTCAAATCAGTAATTTAAGTTTCCTCCCTAAGGAACTAGATAAAGAAGTGATTAAATTAAACCCAATGCAATCAAAAGGAGGAAAATAATAAAGATAAGAGGATAAATTAATGAAATTGAAAGCAGGGAGAAAGTAGAGAAAATAAACGAAACCAAAGGATGGTTCCTAAAAACTAATGTAATAAATGAAAACTGAGGCATCACTACAAATCATACAGGCATTTAAAGGATAATAAGGGAGCATAATGAACAACTTTCTGCCAATAAATTCAAGAACTTAGACAAAATAGAGAAAAGCCTTGAAAGACACTAACGACACTCATTCAAGAAGATATGGATAACCCACATAGCCCTATATCTATTAAAGAAATAAAATTTGGCCGGGCCCAGTGGCTCACACCTGTAATCCTAGCACTTTGGGAGGCCGAAGTGGGTGGATCACCTGAGGTCAGGAGTTTGAGACCAGCCTGGCCAACATGGCAAAACCCTGTCTCTACTAAAAATACAAAAATTAGCCAGGCATGGTGGCGGGCACCTGTAATCCCAGCTACCCGGGAGGCTGAAGCTGGAGAATCTCTTGAACCCAGGAGGTGGAGGTTGCAGCGAGCCAAGATCGTGCCACTGCACTTCAGCCTGGGTGACAAGAGTGAAACTCCATCTCAAAAAAAAAAAAAAAAAAGAAAGAAAGAAAATTTGTAGTTGATAGCCTTCCCGAAAAGAAAAGTATAGGCCCAGATGTTTTCAATGGTGAGTTCTACCAATCATTTAAGGAAGAAGGAATACCAATTCTACACAACATCTTTCAGAAAATACAAGAGGAGGGAGAACTTCTGATTTCATTTTATGATGCCAGCATTATGCTAATATCAAAACCAAAGATAGCATAAAAAAGGAAAACTGCAGACCGATATCCCTCATGGACAGAGACACAAATATCTTCAGCCAAACTATCAGCAAAGCAAATCCAGAAATATATGAAAAGAATAATATGTTACAACCAACTGAAGTTTATCCCAGAAGTTTGAGGTTGGTTCAACATTTAAAACCAAGCAGTGTAATTCACCATAGTAACAGACTAAAAAATAAAAAACATATCATCATTTTTATAGATGCAGGAAACACAACAAAATCCAACTCATGAGAAGAAGCCTCAGCAAACTAGCAAGATGGGGGAACTTCCTCAATTTGGTAAAAGGTGCCTACAAAAAGCCTACAGCTAACATACTTAAAAGGTGAAAAATGGAATGCTTTCCCTCTAAAATCAAGAAAAAGTCAAGAATGTCTGCTCTCGTCATTTCTGTGCAACATTTATAGTATTGCAGGTTGCAACTACAGACAAGGCTATTAGAACTAATAAGTGAGTTTAGCAAGGCTATGGGATATGAGGTCAGTGAAATCAATTGACAAACCAATCCTAAAATTGTCATAGAAAAACAAAGGACCTAAAATAGCCAAAACAACTCTGAGAAAGAAAAAGTTTGAGGGCTAAAATAACCTGATTTCAAGAATTATTGTAAAGCTACAGTCATTAGTCATTAAACAGCATGTTGTTGGCATAGAACAAATAGATCAATGGAACAGACTAGAGAATCCAGAAATAGATCTACATGGATATGGTAAATGGATTTTTTTTAGATAGTTTTGCTCTTGTCGCCCAGGCTGGAGTGCAATGGTGTGATCTCAGCTCACTGCAACCTCCACCTCTGGGGTTCAAGCAATTCTCCTGTCTCAGCCTCCCAAGTAGCTGGGATTACAGGTGCCCACCACCATGCCTGGCTAATTTTTTTTGTGTTTTTAGTAGAGACAGAGTTTCACCATGTTGGCCAGGCTGGTCTTGAACTCCTGACCTCAGGAGATCCTCCAGCCTCAGCCTCCCAAAGTGCTGGGATTATAGGCGTGAGCCACTGTGCCCTTCAGGTAAATTGGTTTTTGATGATGTTTCAAAAGTAAATCAATGGAATAAAGGCAGTCTACTCAATAAATAGTACTGGAACAAATGAAATCGGTATGCAAGAAAAGAAACCATGATACAAACCTCACAGCTTTTATAAAATTTACTCAAAATGGATCATAGATCTAAATATAAAATATAAAAATATAAAACTTTCAGAGGCCGGGTGCATTGGCTCACGCCTGTAATCCCAGCACTTTAGAAGGCCAAGGTGGAAGGATCACTTGAGGCCAAGAGTTGGAGACCAGCCTGTGGGCAACGTGGAGAAATCCTGTCCTCTCTACAAAAAATACAACAATTAGCAGTGCATGGTGGGGAGCAGCTATAGTGCCAGCTACTCAGGAGACTGAGGTGGGAGGATCACTTGAGCCCAAGAGGTCAAGGCTGGGTGACAAAGGATCTTAGGCTAGATGAAGAGTTGTTAGATTTGACATTAAATCCATGATTCATAAAAGAAAAATTGTATTGGGGATTTCATTAAAATTTTTAAATTTTAGTTCTTCAAAAGAGGATGAAAAGACAAAAACTATGGGCTGCTAGAAAATATTTGCAAATTAAATATGCAACAAAGAACCTATATCCAGAGAACCTATATCCAGGGACAAAAACAGTGCCTGGCTCTTGGCATTGTTTTGAAAACTAAATGAGTTAATACAAGTTCTTAGTGTAGTGCCTGGCACATATAAACATTCAATAAAAGTGAACTATTATAGCTTTATTATCACTGTTATTATAGGACTCTTTAAAATGGATAAAAATAGATGCAAGCCAAATGTTCACCGATAGAGAAATTGTTATATTGTATGTATTACAATGAATATTTGACAATGCTTTAACGAATGAAGTAAATCTATATGTACTAACCTGGAAAGATGTCCAGGATGTTTGTGAACAAACATCCCAGTTGTGCAAAAAGAAAATTATGTATTTTCTGAAAAATTTTGTAGAATGGTACTCACTGAACGGCTCACAGTTGTTATCCCTGGGTTGAGGAGTGGAATAAGGAGGAGAGCAAAGGGAAGGTAGGGGGGTAGGGGAAATTTAAAGGGGGTCTTCACTTTTCATTCTATTTATTAACATAAGAATATATTTCTTGTGAAACAAAAAATACAGATGAAAATAACTATCTTTTAAAAGAGCAGTGATAAAAAATAACTTTCTGATTGTCTTCACTGATGGATTCAAGTGGATGAAGTACAAGCCTACTTTGGTCTGAAAGGTTTACCTAAAAACTGCCTGAGCTTCCATTTGTAACAGCAAACATTGATGGAGTGCTGCTTGCTGGCCTGGCAGCACGAATAACTGAGTTATTGCCCTGGTTGTGCCAATAACTAGTTTTGCTATGTTACTATTATAAATGTTAAACTATAAACTGGAATCAAGTCTTTTTTTTCTGTCTTCCCAGCCTGTAACACAGGGCCTAGTTCGGAGTTAGCGCTCCGTTAACGGGAGGGAGTGACAGGAATTGAATTTAAGCAGCTGTAACAGCCCTATCCAGGCCCCGTCGAAGTGACACATGATCACCATCTAGTGGTGAAAAAGATTCCTGCAGAATTTAGCTATGAGAGGAAAAAGAATTCTTTCTGTGGTGTGTTCCAGGGACAGATGCCTGTCAGCGAAAAAAGCATTGACTATATATGATCTTTCTTAGAGACAGTTCCCAAACATCAAGGTTTATGTCTTGCAGTGTTGGTAAGATGACACCTAGGTACTCTTGTGTCTTAAGTCTAGTCACTGCCCCATCATCACACGCCCCACATATCTGTAAGCTGCGCAGTGTCCACTCTTGCCACATCCCCTAAAGGAATGAACCACGTGTGATAATAGGCACACACACTCATGCCTTCCCAAAGTTGATGAAATACTAATAAACTTCCCTAAGCCAGTCTGCTTAAGATACAAAAAAAGACTGGGAAATAAAATATTCTATAATCTTTGCCCTCCAGGGGCATCTTTCTGTATCATCTACTGAAACTGCATAGTGAACCTTTAAAATGTCTGTCATTCCAAAGGACAACAAGGAAACCCATCCTGAGTCAACACTAAGAGCACTACTGTGTGACAAAAGCCTCACCTGCTCACGCAGGTGATGGGAGCAGGTTTTCTTCTCTTGCCTCCTTTGAGTAGCTTCACAGTTAAGGAAGCAGCTGGATAATGCAGAGGCCAAGAGATATTGGACCCTGTGCTTATGGACTCCTGGACTCAAAAGCAAATGATGTAGGGACACACTGGCACTTAGAGAAATCTCAGTATTTATGCACTCCTGATATTCACGTGCTAAATAGAACAACCTTCCTCTAAAGTTCTGTTCTGCAGAACAAACAACAAAAATCTTTTCAAAGACCCCTAAGAGAGAAACACACACTGTCTAGCCCGATGTGAATGGGGAAAGAGGGCTTGAGCAACTCCATGTTCAGGAAAATCTCCTGCCACACATTCTGGAAGGATTCATACATTATTAAAGTCTTTTTCTAATCCCACCTCTTGAACTTCCACACAATATGTGCCTCATCTATGTGGGAACAAAAACAGTTGTGAAATTTGGCCAGAAGAGGACAGCAGTTTGAGAGCACTGTATAGACAAGAGCACAAGGCTGAACCACATTTGGGGTGGGCTGCTTTGGATGAGCGCAGACATGCGCGAGTTTGTTCCTACCACCGTGCAGTGAAGTTGCAGAGAAATTAGGAATTGAGAACAAGATGAATCCATCCAGCTACTCCCAGCCTAAAAAAAGCAAGAAGTCCTAATAGCTATTTATATGCAACTCCCTGGGGACTGAAGTGGTTCTTCCTAATGGCTGAAAAACACTGAGTAGCAATCAGGTCTTTAAGCAGAATGTTTTTAAGACGTTATCGTGAGGACGCTGATGGAGATAATGAACGTTTGAGGTGTCGATGGTACATCTTAAAACGGTAATGGAATATGTAGGAAGATACGCTCTTCCAAGTATTCCTAATTTCATACTAGTAAAAGTCAATTGTCCAGCTGGCACTATAAAAGCGCGGTGTCAGCATTAAGAAGAAGCTGAAACGAGTTACACGATGAGAAACGAGTTACACTGTGTAGGGTTCCAGACAGCAGTGTCCGATGACAGCTACAAGAGCAGCACTCCTTACTCCTTACGGTCCAGGGGGAATGCAGGCAATTCCCCTCTGGCTGTCAGTCTCCCTATCCCCTGCCGCGTCTACTTCGCGGGGCGATGGGTCTCAGAGCCACCCCCAGCCAAAGAAAGGGGCACGCTTTCGAGATGTCTCCCTGGCCGCTCCTGTACGGAGACTGGCGCCTGAGGTTTCAGCCCCAACCCGCCTCCCTCCGCTAGAGTCAGCGGCGGTCTGGAGTCCCTGAGCCCCGCGGGCAGGCGCCACCTGGTCTCCGGCCCGCTGCCTAGCACAGCGGCGAAGCTGGCTCGACGTGCGATTTCGCTTTCCGTCCATCGGCCTCGCCCGCAGTCCCGGGCGCTGGGAGCGGCTGCGCCTGGCGCGCCCAGAGCCCAGCGGCTCCCCGCGGCCGCCCCGCGGGCGGGTGCCCCGGGACGCGAAGGCCGGGCGGGTGGCGGCGCCCCTACTCACGTAGCGCTGTAGCTTCCTCTCGGGGGGCGACTTAACGAGCCAGCCGGTGCACACTGCGTCGCCCGCACTCATCGTGGCCGCCGCCGCCGCTTCCTCCAGCTGGGCCAGCCGCCCGCGGCAGAAGGAAGTCGGGCCAAGGATGCCGGCGGGGCGGGCCCAGCGCCCGCCCGCCCAGCGCCGCCCCGAGCGGCCGCTGCGACCCCCGCCTCCGGCCGCCGCGGCCCCCGGGGAGGGAACCGACGCCGCCCGCAACCCAAGACGGCGGGAAAAGCAAGCAGCGAAGCCTGGGAAGCCCCTTCGAGCAACTGCAGCTCCGCCGGCGGCTGTGCCCGGGGTGGGGGGGAGCCTACGCAGCAGGGCGCCTGCCACTCTCACCCAGGGTCACGAGAAAGCGCTCGGAAGGAGCCCTGCGACCTAATGGGAGCACAGCCTGGAACCTGTTGCCCTCATGCCCCATCCCCAATCCGCCACGCCAAACGGGCTGGTCCCTGGGTCACAGGGACCCTGGAGCTGAAACCCAAGTACCACCCGCATCTGCCATGTGCATAGTTCACGGAGAAACAAAAGCAAGACTCCTCTTGGACTTCCCTATTCCACTTGATTGCTTGCGCAGTAGTGTGCTTTCTATGTCCCTCCCCCAAAGATCGTTGTATTCAGTGATAAGCTTTGCCGGCTAAACGGTCTAAATGTCTTAATGAACCCAAATGACCCAAACTCAAAAGGTAGTGCTGTTTGCAATCTCTTTGACTCGAAGGTTTTAAAAGATGGATCTAAAGTTGATTGTGCCAACTAGTGTGCTGACCACGCTAAGTAAAAATAACAATCATGAGCACCTAACACTTGTGACCTTCCTTACTGCCAAGCTAACACCATGCCAGCGATTGTGCTAAGCACTTTCCAGGCGTTATCTCATTGAATCCACACAACACCCTGTCAAAGGGCTCTTATTATTATCTCAATTTTGCAGGTTACTAAAATGAAAAACAGGATGACAGTGTCACTTGTCGAGAGCCACACGAGAAAATCATCCATAGGCAGCCAGAGCTGTGTCAAGAGCCCATCCACTTAAGCACCACCCTCTGCTTTTTGTGGGTATCATCTGTGTGACGTTTGCTAGCATCTTCAACAGAATGACCAACCTCCCATCCTATCAGGCCAGATGCTTCAGGGTGATGAGCTAACATGGTAACACTAGTGGAGTCCCTCAGCACGGGCACACTGGCTTATAATGATTTTCTTGTGTGAGATAATGTCAGTGTGAATAATGGGTTCAGTAAGTCAATGGGCAGCAGTGCCAGCAGAAATGTGAATTTTAAAAAAGTGAATCCATGTACAAAATTAGTACCTGTTCAAGTGAGAAAAAATTGCTGCCCCTTCCAGATGGCAGTCCAGGTGGCTGTCTGGTCCCCCCAGGGAATGCTATGTTATTAGGGGTTGTTTGTCTCTGCCTGTGGGCAGCTTGAGCACTTAGCAGTGGCTGTGGCCATATCAACTGTTGCCAGTCCCTGAGAGCCCCACTATGCATTGCTAATTCTCTAAGTCTTGCTTACACCTCTGTTAAAAAAAAAAATCCCTTAATTATACTTTCCTCATTTCAACCCCTTGAGTCTACTGTTTGCTTCCTTTTGAAACCTTCACCAATAGACCTGGTCATGAGGAACTCCCTACGACATTCTGGGTGTGAGTCCAGGGAATGGTGATCATGCAGCAGCAGGGGCCACAAAGATGTGAGCCACCTGCTCTAGCAACTTTCCTGTACCTTCCAGACCTGCTTGAGTCTGGTCTCAAATATTCCACTTCCAAAAGAGGACGAAATAGCACCAAATTTATCAGTGGCAGCTGAAGTTCCATGGTTCTTTGGTGCCCCATGGTCAAGCATTCAGACTTTGCCACAGCCCAGGAGCAAGCTGGAAGCTGTTGGTCAAAAGGAAAATACTTCTTTTGTGGTAGAGGGCATGGTTTACTTCAAAACTCTAGGGCTTTGCTGTGTGTTTCTCCTACTGGGACTTGCCAGAGGCTCCGTGTAGCCTCCCAATGTGTCAAAGGTCCTGTACCTGTTGAATCTACATGGTCATAAGGGTCAAGTGGCCTGGACCTGTCACAGAGCCTTTTCTTGCCCTGGATCTCTCCCCGAAAACATGCAACCCTACAGATGACTTGCTGAGTGCATTGGTGCGGCACAATTAAATGTAGCATATGTTGCCTACAAAATTCAAACATCCACACCAAATGCCGTGCCTCTTTCTGAGTGGTAGGTGGTAAGCGGTACAACAACATGTTGAATACCCAACGTGGCCCAGACCATCTAAAAACTTTGCTGAGGTTCAGGCTCTTGAGTTTTCATGGGGCTTATCTCCTGCCCTGTGGTGTACTTGTATCTTAATAAAGCATCTAGAGTATTCGCTACCTCTAGATCATCAGGTCCAGTACATATGTCATCAGTGTAATAAACCAGCACAACATTCACAACAATCAAGCTCCATTCAACGTGGATTATGACAGTGAGCCAGAGAATAGATATAGTCCTAAGGTTGTACTTCTGTTCCCGCCAGATGAAAGTAAGCTGCTTCTAGTGTTCTCTGCTGAATGGGAAAAAATAATATTTGGCAAATGAATAGCTGTATCCCAGGTGCCAGGGGGCTATGTTGATTTGCTGTAGGAAAACAGCATCATCTGGAATAGCAGCTTCAGTTCGAAGCACAGCCTGATTAATTCTACAATTACCCACTACTAATCTCCAGACTAGCCAGATGGGTTAAATAAAGATGTGATATGAGTAACTATTCCCGTATCTTTTAGGGTACCCTGTTCTCACTGCCAGAGAAATCGAAATTGTTCCTTTCATGGAAACCCATCTTAGCTTCTCTGCACTCTAGCCTGGGGAGAGGAGAGAATTTGAATAGCCAGTGATTTTTGGCACCTGCATTCCCTTTGTGGCTTCCCCATTTATTTTTTGTTTAAAATAGACTTTGTTTCACGGTTCATTAACTTCTGTAAATCTTATAACTACAAACTTGTAAAAATAAATGCCTACTATTACAGAAGAGTTTCTATCTCAATTTCATCATGATGAGTCAAAGTGACTATGCATCTAACTTATTTGCTATGAAAAGAAAATTTGAAAAGAAAACTCTGGATCATAGACAGGCAGGGGAAACAGCTTCAAATGTGTGTGAGAGTCAGTAATGAGGAAAAGGACTGCACCTTCCTATATCTCCCACCTCCCACCCACCTCTTGATTTAATAAATCTAAGAAGTATGTGAATTAAAGGCCTGGAGTGCCATGGCACAAGTTCAGATAGGGGAACACTCTTTTTCCTCTATAGGCATCCATAAACGACTTCTCTATGAGTTAAAATCATCTAATTTTCATGTAGAATATGAAATTTGACTTTATTATTATCAGTGATAGTCTTTCATCATATCCATTATTGTTGTATTTAAAATTGCCCAAAATTGGTCAGGTATGGTGATTCACACCTGTAATCCCAGCCCTGTGGGAGGATGAGGCAGGAGGATCCCTTGAGCTCAGGAGTTTGAGCAACATAGGAAGACCTCATCTCTAAATAAATAAGAGATTGCACAAAATTGTTGTCATAAGTCCAAATCAAACACTTCTCAATTCATTCTATAAAGCCAGTATTACTCTGATACTTCCAAAACCAGAAAAAGTTAAAAAAAGAAGGCTACATGCCAATATGCCTCATGAATATAGACACAAAAATCCTTAGAAAAATACTAGCAAATAGAATCCACAAATACATAAAAATAATTATACACCATGCATCTCAGAGATGCAAGGCTTGTTCAATATTTGGAAACCAATTAATGCAATACAGTACATTAACAGGCAAAAGAAGAAAAATCACATGATTTATCAGTTGATGCAGAACGAGCATTTGACAGAATTCATGACAAAAACTCTCAGAAAACTCTCAGAAAATGGGGGAATTTCCTCAATTTATTAAAGAACATCTGCAGAAGACCTACAGGTAACATCATACTTGCTGGTGAAAACCTGGACACTTTCCCCCTAAGACTGGGAACAAGGCAAGGATATCCACTCTCACCACTTGTATTCAACATAGTACTAAAAGTCCTAGTTCGGTACAATAAGATAAGAAAAAGAAACAAATGGCATAAAGATTGGGAAGAAAATGTCTCAATTTGCAGAACATAATTGTCTCCTTAGAAAATCTCAAGGAATACGCAAAAACAACTCCCAAAACTAATAAGTGAGTTTTGCAAGGTTGCAGGATACAACGTCAACACATAAATCTCTTTGTACGATTTCAAGCTTATTATAAAGCTACAGTCATCAAAACTTTTTGTATTGGTGAAAGGATAGACATATTGATAAATGGTATGGAATAGAGAGCCTGGAGATAGGCTCACATAAATTCGTCCAACTGGTTTTTGACAAAGGTGCAAAAGCAATTCGATGGAGGAAGGATAGTCTTTTCAACAAACTGTAGCAACTGGACGTCCATAGGCCGAAACCAAACAAAAAAACCTCAACCCAATCCTCACACCTTATACAAAAATGAACTCAAAATGGATCCTAGATTTACATATGAAATGTAAAACTACAAAACTTTTAGAAGATAAAATAGGAGAAAATCTTTGGGACCTACGACCTGGTGATAAGTTCTTAGACATGGCACCAAAAATGCAATCCATAAAAGAAAAACTTGATGCCAGGTGCAGTGGCTTATGCCTGGAATCCCAGCACTTTGGGAGGCCGAAACAGGAAGATCACTTGAGCCCAACAGTCTGAGACCAGCCTCAGCAACAAAGGTAGATGGTGTCTCTACACCAATATTTTTTTTAAAAATTAGCCAGGTGTGGTGGTGCACACCTGTAGTCCCAGCTACTCAGGAGATTGATGCGGGAAGACGGCTTCAGCCCAGGAGATTGAGGCAGCCATGAGTGACAGAGCAAGACCTCACCTCAAAAAAAAAACAAAAAAAAAAAAAAAAGAAAAAAGTGATAAATTGGACTTCATCAAAATTAAAACTTGTGCTCTACAAAATACCTTGTTAAGAAGTATAAAAAGACAGCCAGGCATGGTGGCTCACACCTGTAATCCCAGCACTTTGGGAGACCGAGGCGGGTGAATCACCTGAGGTCAGGAGTTCGAGACCAGCTTGGCCAATATGGTGAAACCTCGTCTCAATTACAAAAATTAGCTGGGCGTGGTGGTAGGCCCTTGTAATCCCAGCTACTCGGGAGGCCGAGGCAAGAGAATTGCTTGAACCTGGGAGACAGAGACAGAGACAGAGGTTGCAGTGAGCCCAGATCATGCCACTGCACTCAAGCCTGGGCAACAAAACTGGAACTCTGTCTAAAAAAAAAAAAAAAAAAAGTATAAAAAGACAAGCTACAGACTGGGAGAAAATATTTACAAATCATGGATCTAACAAAGGACTCATATCAAGAATATATAAAGAATTACCAAAAATAAACAGTAAAAAAAATCTAAATAGAAAATAAACAAAAGATATGAAGAGATATTTCACTGAAGAGGATATACAGATATCAAATAAGCCCATAGAAAGAGGTTCAGCATCATTAGCTATTAGAGAAGTGCATATTAAAACCACCACTACCTACTCATCTAAATGGCAAAAAAAAAAAAAAAGTCAGCTGGCCGGGCACAGTGGCTCAAGCCTGTAATCCCAGCATGTTGGGAGGCTGAGGCAGGCAGATCACCTGAGGTCAGGAGTTTGAGACCAACCTGGCCAACATGGTGAAACCCTGTCTACTAAAAATACAAAAATTAGCCAGGCGTGGTGGTGCGTGCCTGTAATCCCAGCTAATAGGCAGGCTGAGGCAGGAGAATCGCTTGAACCTGGGAGGTGGAGGTTGCAGTGAGCCAAGATTGAGCCATTGCACTCCAGCCTGGGTGACACAGCAAGACTCTGTCTCAAAAAAAAAAAAAAAAAAAGTCAGCAAAATCCCCACATTGGGCCAGGCACGGTGGCTTCATGCCTGTAATCCTAGCACTTTGGGAGGCCAGGGCAGAAGGATTGCTTGAACCTAGGAGCTCGAGATCAGCTTGGGCAACATATTGAGACCGTGTATCTACACAAAACCCAAAAATTTGCTGGGCATGATGGTGCATGCCTGTAGTCTCAGCTACTTGGGAGGCTGACATGGGAAGATGACTTGAGCCCAGTAGGTTGAGGCTGCAGTGAGATGTGATCACACCAATGCACTGACAGAGTGTGAGACTCTGTCTCAAAAGAAAACAAAACAAAATTCCCACAATGATTTCCTGACCTACAGAATGAGGCCATCATGACAGAAAGGCCCAAGTGGAAACCCCTAGAGTTTCCCCTTCTCACAAAGTGTAAATCAAAACAAATAATACCACATACTTAGGAGCAATTTCAGAAATTAGTTCCCGCATCAAAGACTTGAAAAATGCAGGGAAGGAAATTCCTATCACACCCTCATTTAATTCATCCGTTTGGCCTGCACAGCAGTTGGTTAGGTCTTGGTGAACGTGGCAGTTTTAAACCAGGACTCCAGAATTCTTAACACTCCTCCCACTGAGAGGTGGGGTTAATGTTCCCTCCCCTTGAACCTGAGCAGGCTTGTGGCTGCTTCAACCATAGACTGCAACAAAAATGGCATGATGAGACTTCCAAGGCCGAGTCATAAAAGGTGATGCAGCTTTTTGCCTTTTTCACTCTAACCCTTGCTTTGGAGGTCCTGAGCCACCAAGTACAGACTCCAGCTAGTCTAAGGCTGCCACGCCATAAAGAGAGGCTGTGTGTAGTAGGTGCTCAAGTTCCAGTGGAACCCAGCCTTCCAGCCATCCTAGTATAGGCAACAGGCATGTTAGTGAAGAAGCTTCCAGAAGATTATAGCCTCCAGCCATCCTGTCACCCCTATCCATCAAGTCATCTCAGCCAAGACCTCAGACATTACAGAGCAAAGAGAAACCATTCTCACTGTGTCCTGTCTTGATTTCTTACCTGAAGAACCTGTCAGCACAATGAAATGGCTGTTTAATGGCACTAAGTTTGGGGATGGTTTGTTATGCAGCAGTAGAAACCTAAACTGTGGACATTAAACGACTGTGGATTACTGAAAGCATAATCAGGTGGTTATTTCAATTGCTGCTACGGTTACAGGTGTGATCTATTTGCTAAAACAATTCCATACCTCTTCCAACATTCTGTAGGCAGCCGTTGATCTGGCCAATGATAAAATGGCCTGTTGAAGATTCTGCTGTGTTGCTAGTTGGGACACAACACTCTTGTGAGGATCTGGACCATACGCTGAACTACAAACCATTAAATGGTGCAGTTTTTCTCATGGTCAGAATATAAGAGGTCTGGAAAACAGAGTTGAGGTGGGGAATGGCATATCTCACAGACATGGTGAATAATCTGCCTTCAGAATTTTTGCTTCTCAACCTCATGACTTTGTACCTGGCTGGTTTAGATTCTAGTACCCAAGAAAAACATGCTTCCACTTATGAGAATTGCTCCACTAACTTGGAAACAGAGCCACTTGGCCACTTCTGGCTCCTCATTGCCATTACCCAATCCTCCCCTCTCCAGCTGACTTCCAGTTACAACTCGTTGCCCAGAATTGTGCCGCATGGCCACCCTAACTGCAAGAGAGGCCAGTAAATGATGTGACAAAGGATCTGACTGGCTTAGAGCGACTGTGATGCTTGCCCTGCTGCTGGGCACAGTGCTGTCCTGGCCAAAACTGGGGCTCTGTTATGGAGAAAGAAGAGGAAAGGGATGTCTGTTAGGCAGCCAACTAACTGCTTACCACACATGACCTAGTGAAACGTTTTAGAAGCAGTATAACCCTACAGGACCTGAGGGCAGGAGAGCAGGCTGGGAACTAAAGAGCATCCATGCAGGGCATTGTTAGGGGCTTTTCTCTTAGAGTACAAAAAGATATTTAGAGCTATTGTTTCACATGCCTTTCTTTAAATGTGATTTTCAGTTTTTACCTCTGCCAACATCCACTAAAGTCTTATTTAATGGTATAACTTGATGTGGTGTGGTGCTGTGAAGGTGAGAGATGAGACATAAACAATTTTGAGGCCTACCCTTAATGTTCACTCACCCCACTCTTTAAACCTGTTCTTTCTTGAGTCCCACAGTCTATAATACCCTTCCAATAATAACAGTCTGTTTCTTGTACTTCCAAACAAAACATTTCTAAGTGGCACAAGATTTGGTACTAGAAGCAAAGTCTTCCATGAGTCTTGCATTCAGACAAATGCAAGAATTTTGTTTTGGTTACCTGGCTAGATGTGGTGAAAACAATGTGGTGAAAAATAATCTGGGATGGGAATCTAGTAGCTTACAGCATTTATTAGCAAAACACCTCCTTCAATCCTTGTACACTCTCACCTGAACTCTATCGTCCATTGCAGTTAAAGCTCTAGGATAGGCTTCTTGGTCCAGGCATCACCTCCACATGAACCTCTATTCCAGCGTCTATACCAAGAAATCAGCCTGATTTAAAATGATCTTCTCTCTTTTTGGGTCAAGAACCTTCACATATCATTTACATAAATATTACCTGTTTCCTGGTACATGTTTGCAAACTCCTACTACTGTTTTCATATGCAAGCTTTCTCCTGATGCATGACTTAAATTGTTCAGTTGAGGCAATGTAGAGGTTAACTCTAGTTACAGGCCTGGAGACACTGGGGTGGGAGAGTAGGAGGGAAGTGCCTTTGCTTCCCTGCTAATTCCCTCATGAGACAGTAAGGGAACCTGCAATCAGATAAACGTGGGGGTTGTTTAACAATGGAGGCTCAGTAAGAGTTGGGGATTCTGGGGACTCCCAATTCTCCAATTTACTCCCATTTCAAATCCCAGTGTTCTATGCTTTTCTGATCGTGGCCCCAACCTTTACTAAGAGAACTGAGAAGGCTGTGAACTCACTGAGTTTTGTAATTTGGAAAGGTGATGGGTCAAAATTTTAAAGTTTGGTTTTTAGTTGTTTTATTCTTGTGCCTGTAAAAGATAAGTAATTGCTTAAGCATTGTTATAGAAATTCCCTCTGTGACCCAAACCAAAAATTCGAGGAATTTGGCTGTCATTTAGATGATCCCAAACCATCATGAGTGGCCATCCTATCCCACAATTCTTGAAATCCTGTGCAACCATCACCAAAATGTAATTTTAGAACCTTTTCTTATCACCTCAAAAAGAAACTCTGTGCCCATTAGCAGTCATTCCCCATGTTCCCCTAAATTCCTAGGCCAAGGCTACCACTAATCTGCTTTTTGTCTCTAGATTTGCCTAGTCTGGATATTTCCTATAAATGGAATCACACAAAATGTGGCCTTTGGTGAATGGCTTCTTTCACTCAGCATAATGCTTTCAATGTTGTATCCATGTTGTAGCATGGATCAGTACTTCATCCCTTTTTATGGCTCCATTGTATGAATAGACCACATTTTGTTTATCTATTCATCTGTTCATTTTGGTTGTTTCTACCTTTTGCCTATTGTGAACAGTTCTTCTATGAACATATGTGTACAACCATCTATCTAAAAATCCATTTTCAATTCTCTTGGGTCTATACCTAGGAGTAGAATTGGTGAGTCATATGGTAACTCTGTGTTTAACCTTTCAAGGAATTGCCAGACCATTTTCTAAAGTGGCTGCATCATTGTACTTGATGGTACTCATGGTTTGGTCAGACAACACCCAGTTTATCATGGGCAGGTCAGGTCTTAAGACCACATGTATCACAGTCATTCCGTTTCAGTAAATAATTACAGCAAGCCAGGAGCTTTTCCTCCTGGCAAATTATTATTTTTTGTGTGTGGAGGTCTTAGCTTTAAGTTTATTTCAAATTCCAGAGGGCTGAACTGTGAGTCTCTTATTAAAGCTTGGAAAAGGCTCTGTGTAGCATCCTAATGGGATATGCCATCTCCAGAAAATGGCCCACTGAGTGTCATGCTTCTTTTTTAGCAAGCAGAGGGTTCCAAGTAAGGCAACTTGTCTTTCTCTTTGGAGGGACCGTCTCAACATGCCTCAGCCCACTGGATGCCCAGGAAGTTCACTGAGGTGTCACCTCCCTGAATTTTCAAGGGGCTTCTCTCTCACCTTGTGGTGAAATATTTGCCACTTCCTATGCATCAGGTCCACTCAGCATGATGTCTTGGGGTACAGTGAGATGATCAAATCAGTTCCCAGGGACTCAATTATGATAATGTGCCAGAGGCTTCCTTTGTTCTTTCCTTCCATTATCACCCTCCGCCCTTGAGTCAGGAAGCCCCTCTGGGAATTTATCCAGCTACCAATTGTGTTTATTACAAGTATGGATTCAAGAACCGGGGAAAGAGCCACAGGGTGGCTGATAGCGAAAGGGACGTGGGCTGACTCCACTTCTGACCATTGGACCAAGTGGCATTCTACTTCCCCAGCGATTCACACAGGCTAGTGCAAGCCCCTGGTAAATGGCCACGGGTCCCACGAGAAGGGAGGAGGCAGGCTGAAAGTACACACTTGTAGCGTTACATGTGCCTGGCCTCACCTTTACAGGCTCACCTCACGGGCTCTGGCCTGTGGACTGACTAGATCTGGGAATTAGATGAGGCACCATGATTTTCCATTGTGGTGATTCAAGGCAGAATGCCTTTAGCCAGACCTAGAGTTACCGGGGTTATACAGATCATGATGGCTTACTACAGGACACTGTGATCAATTAGACACCACCAGAGATCCCTGGGGAGAAATCAGTTTGGTTCCAGCTTCCAGCCCTGCTGCCTATCATGATACCCAGGCTCATCCTGTTTCTATGAGATTTAGTGCCAGTGCTTTGTCTCTGCTGTTTGGCGTGAAGCCCGGTCGTAGAGTTCAAATTGAGGTGTGCTGTGAGCATAAACGCACACACCGGAAAGTCTTTGCGGGGACAAAAAAAAACCAATGTAAAATACCCCATTCATACTATTGTGTTTTGCCTGTATGTGGAAATGATAATATTTCGGATAGGCTGGGTTAAAAAAATTCATTATAAATCATTTTCACCTTTTTCTTTTTACTCTTCTTTCATGTTGCTGCTGGAAAATTTAAAAGTCAATATGTGGCACGCACACTACTCCTATTGGCCATCTGCTCTAGCTGGATGGGAACTGCAAGCAGCAAAGGGCTTTCAACCTCTCCGAGCTTCAACATGTTCACTTATTCATCAGGACTGATCCAACAGCAACCTGAAAGGGTCGGTGTGAGAAAGCAAAGAAAGAGGTACTGTTTACGGAGCGTTCAGCCGTGAGCCCAGGCGCAGGCGCGGAGCTAAACCCGGAGGTGAAGCAGCTACAGCTGGGGCCACGCCCACAGACTCCGGGCTGTCGGGGCGGGCGGCACTCGCGCTTCCAGCCTGGGCCAACCAGGCTGGTTGAGGCTCGAAGCGCATGCGCGGTCTCGCCCTCCGTACTGGCCGAGCCAGCAAATCGCATTGCGCGGACGACCAGCGGGCGCCTCGGATTCCGCCCCCGGGATGGCCCCGCCTCCTCCCGCCCCGCGGCAAGGCACGCACAGGGCAATGCGCGGGTGGGTGGGTCCTAGCAGCGCGGCCTGACGGGACCAAGGCGGCGGGAGTCTGCGGTCGTTCCCTCGGCTGTGGACCGGGCGGCACGCACGCGGTGCAGGGTAACATGGCGGATGCGGAAGGTAAGGGCTGCAGGCTTCCGGGCCGTGCTAACTCCGGGCGACTCGGGGAACGGGGGTGGGGGGATGGTATCGGGGCCCGCGCACGCCTCCCTCTGGTTCCCGCCGGCGTGTCGGCCTCTTCACCGCCCGGCCTTAAGCCGGCCTTGTCTCTCGGCCCTGGCTCCATGGCAAGGGCGCGAGAGTGGGAGCCCCTCGCGGTGACTTGGCATGATGGGGCTCGGCCCTCTCACCTCCCTGGGGTCCGGGTCGCCGTCGAAAGACATCTGCCGTGCTGCCCACCCCGCGGTGGCGTGGGACGTGGCAGTGTCTGTGCTGCTGCCAGCCCGGACGCCGCCGTTACAGCTCCATGCGACTAGGGGAGCAAGGGTAGTGGAAACGGGCCGAGAAGAAAAGGAGCGGAGGGACGCCGGAGCAGGGATAGAGCTCCGAGTTGCAAGAAAGTTCTAGAGGCCACAAGCCCGCGGGGACAGTCGAGTGGTCGCTTATGGAACTTTCCGGCCCCCTGCGTGAGCGCTTCTGTGGGATGTTTAAGCTCTGCCATAGCCACGTGGTGAACCGGAAGGGAAGCCGACACGTGCAGTAGCCTACAGTCAGTTACCCAGCCATGCGACCCATACATTTGGCCTTACACACCTTGTTTTCTCGCTTACCTACGGATATACGTTCTAAGAAATGGGTCGTTAGGCGATTTCATCATTGTGTGAACATCAGAGGGCTCTTACACAAAGCTAGGTGGCATAGGCTACTACACACCTAGGCTGTATATGGTGTAGCGTATGGCTCCTAGGCTTCAAACCTGGACAGCATGGTATTGTGCGGAATGCTGTAGGCGGTTGGGACACAGCGTCGAGAGTTTGTGTACTTAAACATGTCTAAGCAGAAAAAGGACAGTAAAAACATAGCACAGGGCCGGGCGCGGTGGCTCAGGCCTGTGATCCCAGCCCAGGCTGGCGGATCACCTGCGGTCAGGAGTTCAAGACCAGCCTGGCCAACATGGTGAAACCCCGTCTCTACTAAAAATACAAAAAATTTAGGTGGGCGTGGTGGTACACGCCTGTAATCCCAGCTACTCGGGAGGCTGAGGCAGGAGAATTGCTTGAACCTGGAGAAGGAGGTTGCAGTGAGCCCAGTTCCTGCCACTGCACTCCAGCCTGGGGAAAGAGTGTGACCGTCTCAAAAAAAAAAAAAAAAAAAAAAAAAAATATATATATATATATATATATATGTATGTGTGTGTGTGTATATATGTATATTATATATGTGTGTATTATATGTATGTATATTATATATATGTATATTATATATATATAGTACACAAGGTTATAAGTGGTGCACCCGTAGAGGAGGGCACTTACCATGAATGGAGCTTGCTGAGCTGGAAGTTGCCCTGGTTGAGTCGGTGACTGAATGTGAAGGCCTCAGACATTACACTACTGGAGACTTTATAATCTGTACACCTAGGCTACACTAAATTTATAAAAATATATTTTTCTTCAGAATAAATCAACCTTAGCTTACTGTAACTTTATAAACTTTTTACTTCGACTGTTGTAATAATACTTAGCTTAAAACAAACACATTATTTAGCTGTACATAAATATTTTCTCTGCTTATCTCCTTATTTATAAAGTTTTCTATTTTAAAATTTTTTAATTTTTTTCTTAAAAAATTTTTTTTTGTTAACTAAGACACAAACACAGCACACACAGTAGCCTTGACCTACACAGGGTCAGGATCATCAAGACATCACTAGGAGATAGGAATTTTTCAGCTCTGTTATAATCTTATGGGGGCCACCATCACATACGCAGTCTGTACTTGCAAAACATTATGTGGCATGTGACTGTAATTGTAGACCTAAAATCCATTTCCTACCTGCCCTAATTTCGGTCTTTATTTTAAACCCTTGTTTCATTTATTCTTGGGGAAAATTCCCAAATCCTGTGTTTGTTTTTTTAGTAATTATTTTGCCAAAGAAACATAAGAAGAAAAAGGAGCGGAAGTCATTGCCAGAAGAAGATGTAGCCGTGAGTAGTAATGTGTTTGACTTCACTTTGACTAAAAAGAAAGTTTACTTAAATAACAAACTAAAGGAAAGAAGTGTTTTTAAAGGTTTCCAAGGAATGAGCCAGCATTGGTAGTCATTGTGTAGATTCGAAAAAGCACTGAAATGACACAGCCCCAGACAGTCCAAGTGTCCTTCAGGCATAGCTTACTAAATGGTGCTGGCCTTACCAACTGCTGTCTCTGAATTTGTCTTCCTTATGCCACCCACAGACCCGCCATCCCCCTTTCTCTTTAAATGTTTGGACCCATCTTAGTGACATTTCACTTCCCCTCTGTACTCCTGGTTCATTTCTTCTCTCTCTGTCCCTTGGAGGTCCCAGTGAAAAGTCATAGGAAGCCTTGTTTTCTGTTTAAAAGGCTTACATTTCCATGGCAGTAATGGAATTGTTCAGAATCGGGTGGGAAGTTTAATAGGTTATATTTCTGTCCTGTCGAAGGAAATACAACATGCTGAAGAATTTCTTATCAAACCTGAATCCAAAGTTGCTAAGTTGGACACGTCTCAGTGGCCCCTTTTGCTAAAGGTATGTGGTTAAAATCGTGCATCAGATGAATGCCTGCTTTTACGTTATTTCCAAGTGTTAAACAATTGATTGAGAATGCTTACTGCTGGCATCCTTGACTTTGGGAAGTGCCCACTGATACAGTTTAAAGCAGGATTCCTTAAGGTATCTGAAATGAAGAACCAAGTTTTAAAAAAATTGGCAGTGCACTCAACACTGTTGTAGAACACATGTCCCCACAATGTTAAATTGCTAAGTTTGTCAACAGTTCTCAGTTTTTGTACTTAGTCCGTCTTGCAGACCTATGCCAGTTTGTGGGCCACATAGTGGTACTGACTCTTTTTTAACATGTGCTCACGACATGGTATTTTGTTTTGTGTTGTGTCGTTGCTTTGTAGAATTTTGATAAGCTGAATGTAAGGACAACACACTATACACCTCTTGCATGTGGTTCAAATCCTCTGAAGAGAGAGATTGGGGACTATATCAGGTAAGTGTTGGGAGGAGGCACTGTGCAAACTTACTTTCTTTTGAAAATGCTTTCACATCAGCTATTCAGGAAGGCAGTGGCATGCCAGAATAGCTTTGTCTTGAATATATAACCTGTACCCGCAGTGAATTATTTTTCTTTTTAACTCTTCAGATTTGTTGTTTCACTGGAGCATAAGAGTGGGTGATACATTAATTTTTTTTTTTTTTCCATTCCAGGACAGGTTTCATTAATCTTGACAAGCCCTCTAACCCCTCTTCCCATGAGGTGGTAGCCTGGATTCGACGGATACTTCGGGTGGAGAAGACAGGGCACAGTGGTACTCTGGATCCCAAGGTGACTGGTTGTTTAATCGTGTGCATAGAACGAGCCACTCGCTTGGTGAAGTCACAACAGAGTGCAGGTATGTGGGAGAGGGAGGGAAGGACTGGCTAGAGTGAAAAGCTTTCTGTATTTCCCTTCTATGTTTTGTCTGCTGGAAACTATTTCTTCCTTAAGAAAAAAAAAAATCCTAAAGCAAGGATATTGTTTTGGTTTCTGTGTACGTTCTGTCCCCTGCCAGATCTTAATGGTCCGCGCTTTTTGGAATTCCACATACTAAGCATGTATTCATCAAGCTGACTGGATCCATTTGTCCGGGTTCAGCTCTCAGCTTGTCACTCCAGGCTTCTCACTCTGTGCTACCGCTTCTGCCTAAAGTATCCTTCGTTCATTTTTATCTGAGAAAAGCCTGCTTATCTTGCAAGGCTTTTTCCACGCAGCTTCTACACTGGGTACTCCCAACTGTCCCTGTTAGTACATTGAATTCCCAGTGAGAAAGTGTCTTCATTCTTTCCCACATCATCACCATGAAATCTCTCTTAATGCAAATTTTATAGAAACACAAGGTCAAACTGCCGCTTTTCCTGCTGTGCAAAATGGGAGTGACTGAGCATATAAGAAATATGGAAAACAGAAAACTCAGTGGCCACACCTGACTACTCTTTTGTCATTTTTCAGGCAAAGAGTATGTGGGGATTGTCCGGCTGCACAATGCTATTGAAGGGGGGACCCAGCTTTCTAGGGTAAGTCTGCAATTGTAGGGAGGACACCCTTTGTTGACTTGGATCTCTGAGCCCCTAAACATCTGGAGATGGGTTAGCTGTCCTGACTGACTCCTTTTGTCCCCTTTTCAGTCGGCTGCCGCAGCCAGCCTGGACCAGTGACTGCACATGTACATTCTGATGAGGTGTTTGTTTTCATTTGTGTTTGTTCTTAGGCCCTAGAAACTCTGACAGGTGCCTTATTCCAGCGACCCCCACTTATTGCTGCAGTAAAGAGGCAGCTCCGAGTGAGGACCATCTACGAGAGCAAAATGATTGAATACGATCCTGAAAGAAGATTAGGTGAGTCATTAGGCCTGTGAGTGGGTATGAACACATTCTTCAGGATTCTGTTCTCTTATTAAAAGTAGATGCCCTTGAAGTTGAAGACTTTCTGAAACCTGCCCTACAGCTGGGATATTATCTGCGGGCGATAGTTTTTGTTATCTTTTGTTGAAAAAGTGAACAGTGCCTAGTAAAGTGAGATGGCTTTTACACCTTTTATGATGACTGCTTCTGCTGGAATTGAAATGTTTTCATTCTGCATTTGTGTAGTTCGGTGCTTTGTTCAAAGGTAAGTGTTTTCACCAAAGTATGTTTTGCATGTGTTTTTTATTTGTTGCAATTTTGACTGCTTAGAAGTTTCTGTTGTCAGAAGTAAATTTAAGACAATGCCAATTTTCCTCCCATCCATGAAACATACCATGCTGAATATACCTGCAACTTAAGTGTTAAAAATTCTGCTAATATCAGAATTACAGATCTTTTTTTTTTTTTTTTTTGAGACGGAGTCTCGCTCTGTCGCCCAGGCTGGAGTGCGGTGGCATGATCTCGGCTCACTGCAAACTCTGTCTCCCGGGTTCACACCATTTTCCTGCCTCAGCCTCCCAAGTAGCTGGGACTATAGGCGCCCGCCATCATGCCCGGCTAATTTTTTGTACATTTAGTAGAGACGGGGTTTCACCATGTTAGCCAGGATGGTCTTGATCTCCTGACCTCGTGATCCACCTGCCTCTGCCTCCCAAAGTGCTGGAATTACAGGCCTGAGCCACCGTGCCTGGCCAGAATTACAGATCTTTACAGCAAATGCTTATATTTTAAGAAGTGTGTCTGTCACCTCTAGTCTTGGTGGCTCAGATGAAGGATAACTGCATTTCTCAACCAGTGATGTATTTACAGTAGGTGCTGCTTTTCTTTTGTGTGTGTGTATCTTAGGAATCTTTTGGGTGAGTTGTGAGGCTGGCACCTACATTCGGACATTATGTGTGCACCTTGGTTTGTTATTGGGAGTTGGTGGTCAGATGCAGGAGCTTCGGAGGGTTCGTTCTGGAGTCATGAGTGAAAAGGTATGTGTTACGGGGCTAGAAGTTTTAGAGCTGGTTCTTACCATCTGGCAGCCTTTGATGGCACTCCACTTGCTTCATGTCGTGGGAAAGATGCTTTCCAAAGTGTTGAGTTCAGTCCAGGGCAGCTTCCCTGTTCTGTTAATTAAACTTTGGGACATTAAAATGGGCTAAGGGAGATGATTGGGTAGAAAGTATTATTCTATTCATTTGCCTCCCGGCCTACAAAAATGCCTGCTTGGGGTCTAATACTTCAACGGTTAAAGATGCCTGGAAGAGCCAGGACTGAAGAGGCTGAAGACATAATGAGCTTGGACTAGTAAACAAGTGACATTCAGTTTTAGGAAGTTTGGGGTCTGATGGGCTGAGATACAAATAAACTGAATTATTTTCATACATGGCTGCTTTTCAGGACCACATGGTGACAATGCATGATGTGCTTGATGCTCAGTGGCTGTATGATAACCACAAGGATGAGAGTTACCTGCGGCGAGTTGTTTACCCTTTGGAAAAGCTGTTGACATCTCATAAACGGCTGGTTATGAAAGACAGTGCAGTAAGTTCCGGGTTAGGAGTTTATATTTGGACAGAACGTACTCCAAAGATGAGGCTTGCTCTTTTTATTGTTTTCCTTGGGTTTTATTTTATTTTTTTCAAGTCCAAACCAAGTATATTAATTTAAAGTAAAAGTTTAATGGTAGGCATACTTAAAAATAAGGCACATTAGGCCAGGCACAGTGGCTGATGCCTATAATCCCAGCACTTTGGCAGGCTGAGGCAAGAGGATCACTTGAGTCCAGGAAGGAGTTTGAGACCAGCTTGAGCCCAGGAGATCAAGGCTGTGAGCTGTGTTTTTATGATGATCAGAGAGTTGGCCTTTTATAAATTAAAACATTGTCTTTTTCTCTAACTTGAGGGATAAAAATTTCTGGATATTTAAAATGTTTGTAGTTGGTAATTATTTATATTCAAATCTTGTATAGATGTTCACATTTTTTGTATGTGTATAGGTTGTAATAAATACTGAAAGATGGCACCATAATAGTTGAAAAAATGTGATGTCCTCTCCTTATCAAACCATTGGCTTCTGGGTGAATGTAAAGGGAGGGGAGAATGTGATCAAAAGAGGTCTAGGTGAGTGGAGATGGTATGAGGCAGATGGGTGCATTGGGTACCATTGAACCTCTGGAGAGGTAGCCTTAACTTGTACCCACTGACCTATAAATTCTGCACCAAGACTTGTGTGTGATTGGTTCAACAGGCCTCAGTAATCTTGTTTTCAAGTTCTTTAAGAGCCTGTTATTGCCTGGATCTCCAGTAAATCTGTTCTTTCTCCTCATAAGGAGGAGAGAGGAGTAATTAAGGAATGCCAAGGCTATTTTTATGTTTCAAATGAAAATACGGACCACGTGCGGTGGCTCACACCCATAATCCCAGCACTTTGGGAGGCCGGGCCAGGCAAATTGCTTGAGCTCAGGATTTTGAGACCAGCCTGGGCAATATGGTGAAACCCTGTCTCTATTAAAAATACAAAAATTAGCTGGGCGTGGTGGTGCGTGCCTGTAATCCCAGCTCCTTGGGAGGCTGAGAATCACTTGAACTTGGGAGATGGAGGTTGCAGTGAGCCGAGAATGTGCCACTGCACTCCACCCTGGACAACAGAGGGACGTTCTGCCTGAAAATTAAAAAAAAAAAAAAAAAGAAAAAAAAAGAAAATACTTGTGAGTCTCTAGAACCTGAAAACCTGAAAGTCTTCTTTACTACTTTTGAGTCGTGTGTAATGTGCGGAGAGTGGTACCTAGCACGGTGAGGTGGCTGTTGCTCTTCTGAGTCCCTTCATGCCCCTTGCAGCTACTGGGCTATAAGTGCCATCCCTGTTTCCTGGTGTCAGGCCCCACTCCCTTGTTGTCCTCCTTTACTCTGGTGTGGGAGTGGGGTGGAGGGCAGCAGCTGGGCCCCTTACACTTGGTGCCATCTCTGCAGGTAAATGCCATCTGCTATGGGGCCAAGATCATGCTTCCAGGTGTTCTTCGATATGAGGACGGCATTGAGGTCAATCAGGAGATTGTGGTTATCACCACCAAAGGAGAAGCAATCTGCATGGGTAAGAGGGGATGTTTATTTTTTAAATTGTAAATGTTTCTGGTTACATACTAGGTGTATATATTTATGGGGTTCATGAGATGTTTTGATACAGGCATGCAATACATAATAATCACATCATGGAGAATGGGGCATCCATCTTAAGCATTTATCCTTTGTGTTACAAACAATCCTATTTTACTGTTAGTTATTTATCACCTTAGTTATTTTAAAATATACACATAAGTTATTATTGATTATAGTCACCCTGTTGTGCTATTAAATAGTCTTACTCGTCTTGTTCATTCTTTTGGTTTTTTGGTGGTGGTGGTTTTTTTTTTTTTTTTTTTTTTGAGACAGTCTTGCTCTTTTCACCCAGGCTGGAGTGCAGAGACGTGACCTCGGCTCACTGCAACTTCTGCTTCCCAGGTTCAAGCGATTCTCGTGCCTCAGCCTTCCGAGTAGCTAGGATTACAGGTGCACACCATGACACCTGGCTAATTTTTTGTATTTTTAGTAGAGACGAGGTTTTGTCATGTTGGTCAGGCTGGTCTCGAACTTCTGACCTCAGGTGATCTGCCCTCCCAAAGTGCTGGGATTACAGGTGTGAGCCACCATGCCGGGCCTGATTTTTTTTTTTTTTTTTTTGTACCCATTAACCATCCCTACCTCCCTGCCAGCCCCCCACTACCCTCCCAGTCTCTGGTAACCATTCTTTTACTCTTCTCTGTCCATGAGTTCAATTGTTTCGATTCTTAGCTCCCACAAATAAGTGAGAACATGCAATGTTTGTCTTTCTGTGACTGGCCGATTACACTTAATATAACGATCTTCAGTTCCATCCATGTTGTTGGAAATGACAGGATCTCATTCTTTTTTAAGGCTGAATAGTAATCCATCGTGTATATATACCACATTTTCTTTATCCATTTATCTGTCGATGGGCACTTCGGTTGCTTCCAAATCTTGGCTACTGTGATCTCTTTGATAACACTGATTTCCTTTATTTGGGGTATATACCCAGCAGTGGGATTGCTGGATCCTATGGTAGCTCAATTTAGTTTTTCGAGGAACCTCCAAACTGTTCTTCATAGTGGTTATACTAATTTACATTCCCACCAACAATGTACAAAGGTTCCCTTTTCTCCACATCCTTGCCAGCATTTGTCATTGCCTGTCTTTTGGATATAAACCATTTTAACTGGAGTGAAATGATATTTCATTGTAGTTTTGATTTGCATTTCTCTCGTGATCAGCGTTGAGCACCTTTTCATATGCCTGTTTGCCATTTATTTGTCTTCTTTTGAGAAGTGTCTGTTCAAATCTTTTGCCTGTTTTTTGATCAGATTATTAGATTTTTTTTCCTATAGTGCTGAGTTCCTTATATATTCTGGTTATTAATCCCTTGTCAGATGGGTAGTTTGCGGATATTTTCTCCCATTCTTATGCATATGGATATCTAGTTTTCCCAGCACCATTTATTGAAGAGACTGGTTTTTACCCAGTGTATGTTCTTGGCACCTTTGTCAAAAATGAGTTAAATGTAGGTGTGTGCATTTGTTTCTGGGTTCCTTATTCTGTTCCATTGGTTTATGTGCCTGTTTTTATGCCAGTACCATACTGTTTTGGTTACTGTAGCTCTATACTATAATTTGAAGTCAGGTAATGTGATTCCTCCAGGTTTGTTCTTTTTGCTTAGGATAGCTTTGGCTATTTTGAGTCTTTTGTGGTTCCATGTGAAGTACCAGTGTTTTTTAACTTGTGAAAGCTTAGCTACTGTTGGATTGTCTCTTAAGACTTTAAATGCTCTGCGCACCCTCTTAGTGAATGAACCTTAGAGCTATTCATTTAATGGGTCTAATTTGTACCAGAAGTAAGCATGTCATCAGGATTCCTTAGCTCTGTGAGCAGGCAAGGCAGCCACGGCCTATGGACAGCAGCAGAAAAGGAATCCTTAAAACTTCAAAGGTTCTGTGGCCCCAAAGGGAGTGTGCATGCCGTTCTTATAGACGTCTTGAGCTGCAAGCCTGTTATGTGTATTGTTAGGTGCTTTGGTTAGGTGTTTTTTAACTTCAGAAGTTTAACGTCATTTCAAAGGCCTCCTTCTCATAATGGAGTATTTCCTCCATATGCACATCCTGAGCAAAGGTAACCCCAATTAAAGTAGTAGCTCAGAGTTTTAAAAGTTTTAAAGTGGCATGCAACAGTAGAATTGGGGCTCATCAATTATCAATTCTTTCACCCTTCAAATAATTCTTTTCTTTATTCAATGCCTGTAGCTATTGCATTAATGACCACAGCGGTCATCTCTACCTGCGACCATGGTATAGTAGCCAAGATCAAGAGAGTGATCATGGAGAGAGACACTTACCCTCGGAAGTGGGGTTTAGGTCCAAAGGTAAGTGGTACTGGGTTGCGTGCCCTGCCAGGTTCTTTTGTTTGGCATTGTTGAATACTTGGGCAGCTCTTGGTGTGTTTCACCACCACAGCCTTGTATTGTGCTGGGCTCTGGGTTGTCGATGAGTGGAAACAGGCCCTGTCTTGGGCCTTAGAGATTTCAGTTTCATGAGGGGAAACAGTTGGGCATTACTCACGTAATCACACAGTGGAATGGCGAATTTCATGCACGTTAGTGGCTACCAAGGAGTGCAGAGAGGTGTCTGTCACCTGGAGTGTCCACAGTGGTCAAGGAGTCTGGTCAAGGGATTGTCTGTTAAGCCACACCGGTGTGAAGAGTGGGTTAGGTGTTGGTGAAGTGAAGAGGGGAGGGGAGAGTTCAGGGCATTGGGAGCAAGCAGCATGTGCAAAGGCAAAAAAGTAGAGTGGCTGCGGTGGGGACGTATGTCTGCAGAGGCTCTCACTAATAAGCTTTGTGATCTTCAACAAGTCCTGTGTGTGTTGGAGTTAGTGGGCAAATTCTGAATGCTCTGGAGAGGAGTTTGAGGCCCTGCTGAGAATACACCAGGGAGGAACCTTGTTCTATTCTTTGTAGTCACCATGCCCGCTTCCAGCATTGACACCATTCTAATGTTGACACCTTGATGTTCCACCAGGCAAGTCAGAAGAAGCTGATGATCAAGCAGGGCCTTCTGGACAAGCATGGGAAGCCCACAGACAGCACACCTGCCACCTGGAAGCAGGAGTATGTTGACTACAGGTGAGGGCAGGATGTTTCAGAGCCAGGGGTGGGTAGAGACGGCACACTTGCTGCCTTGATGCAGGAGTATGTCAACAACAGGTGAGGATGGGAAGGTAGAGCCCACTTGCCATCTGGACGCAGGAGTACATGGACAACAGGTGAGGAACAGGTGAGCATGGAGGTTGTAGAGCCCAGGGGAGGGGGAGTCACTTGGTTTGGGGCAAACTTGCTAAATGTAGGACCACAGGAACCAGCTCTTCGGCTCCCGTGAGATTTTGGCTGCCCAGGCCAGTTAGGGGTGTGGGCCTGCACGGCAGACAGTTATCCCTTTCTAGTCTGGCTCGTGGGACTCTAGAGGGAGTCAGTCTGCAACAGTAAGTGGTGAGTTCTTCTGTCAAGCGTCAGTATTTTGATGGTGGCTTTAGACTTGCCAGATAACACTACATAACATCAGTACTGCCCTGGAAAGCCATTCAGTGAATTTGACCTATTGCTACCTCTTTTTCAGTGAGTCTGCCAAAAAAGAGGTGGTTGCTGAAGTGGTAAAAGCCCCGCAGGTAGTTGCCGAAGCAGCAAAAACTGCGAAGGTGAGTGGCATGCTGTCCTCAGTTTGGAATGTGCTTAGGGAGATAATCCTAAGAGGCACTGGCATTCGTCTTACTTTGTGACTGTCCGCAGTCCAGCCATATACGCTAGCATCAGAGATGCAGCGCATACACAGGTAATGCTGCCTCATACCCTGGGGTGCTTGTTTGGGCTCTGCAGGCTCCTCTGATTTGTATTCTCTGTCCTATCTGCTGGGAGGAGGAATGTGGGCTCAGGAATCAGATCGGCCTCGGCTCCTACCTCAGCTATGGCAGCAACACAGTGATAGAATGGGTGGTGGTGTGTGTGTGTCAATTCTGGCCCCTGCCCTGGGTCAAATGGTAGGACAGATGTGTTGAAATCAGAGGCCATGGCTGTTGGACACTCGAGGCCATACAAAATTCAGCAGAGAGCAGAATTGCATCTTAACCTGGCACCACCCAGTGTTGAAAGAGTCAGTCAAGCATGGGTTGGCAACTCCACCCCATGGAGCTGCTGGCATTGGAGGACAGAATGACAGGTCTGCACTCAGAAACCGGGGGCGGTACTGAGTATCCTGCACAGGCTGTGTGGGAGGAGCTTCTGACTTGTCAGATGTGAATTCCTGCTTTGCCTGCTTTCTGTGAGAGGTCCTCGCAGTCATGAGAGAAACAGCTCCTCCGGGCCTTTCCACCCCAAGCCCCGTGCTGCTGCTGTGCTCCTTCTCTTGTGCCTGCCTCAAGGCTTCTTGGATTTGGGGGATGAGACTGTCTTCAAATCCTCAGTAAACTAAGGCCCTGTCCGGGTTTGTAGTCAGAAAACGTCCTGTTAGATTCAATTGGGATCTTTCTTGGTGCCTTGCTACCTTTTGACTCACTGAACCTTTCTTGTCCATTATTGCCCAAGATCTAACACTTAACCAATTGTTTTCATCTCAGCGGAAGCGAGAGAGTGAGAGTGAAAGTGACGAGACTCCTCCAGCAGCTCCTCAGTTGATCAAGAAGGAAAAGAAGAAGAGTAAGAAGGACAAGAAGGCCAAAGCTGGTCTGGAGAGCGGGGCCGAGCCTGGAGATGGGGTGTGTGGAAACACGTTCAGGTTCCTTGGGCTGGCTTAGTCCCTGCGTGGGGAAAGAATTACCCAGGTGGTACCAGCTTTGTTACTCTTCTTGGAGGAGCTGTGGCCTGGGGGTGGGATGTCACCGAGTGCCTTTAGTGCTTCCCCGTGTTCCCTGTGGAATGGACAGATAGAGGCACCCGACCTCTACCCCTTATACTTAGAGCTCTATTGATGGTGGGTGGAGAGGATGTGTAGGATGGTGATCTGAATGTTTCCACTTCCAAAAGTAGACCACTAGGGTGTCACTGAAAGGTTTACAGAACTTTGTGTCACATGCAGCATTTAACCCAAAATATCCTTACAGGTCCTGAAAAAGGCTTGCTTGACTGTGGACCTTTACCAGATTTCCTTCTGGGAGAGTCATAGCTTTGTTAGTGGATGGTATCTGTGAGCTTTCATTCTCTTTCTTTCTAGGACAGTGATACCACCAAGAAGAAGAAGAAGAAGAAGAAAGCAAAAGAGGTAGAATTGGTTTCTGAGTAGTGAAGGCCACTTGAAGCATTGTGTCCAGCTGGAGGAGAAACTAAAGCCTTATTGAGAAAACATGTTATAGATCCTTTTGTTGCTGAGAGAGTGGAACATAGGTCCTAGACAGGGTGAAGAGTTCTGGCACATTTTAGCTGCTACTTTGAGACCTCGGTGATGTTACCTGGTGTGGTCATCCCATCTTGTCCTGTTTTAAGGATATGGGTGGTGAAAGATGAAAGAGGCAGAGTTTATCCCAATGACTTCTCTGTTTGAGTTGGGAAGCCTCACCTTCAGACCCAGTAACTGTCCGCAGCTGTCTGCTAGTGGTTGTCTTAACATCGTAGTCCTAGTTTGCATTTTTTAAATCCCCTCTGTTTAAAAGGTTTGTAAAACAAAAACAAAAAACTAAGTCTGCTCAGTGAAATGCTGTAGAACCGTAAATAAGTGGTAGAAGAGTGTCACTGAATTTTGTCTCTGAATTCAGTATAACTGAGTTTTTGTCCATGCTGGTGTCTGGGTTATAGGCCTGATGGGCCTGGTAGTTTTCCATCTTGTTCTGGCCTAGAGGTCAGTCCTTTGCACTTCCTCAAAGCTTGTGTACAGTGCTCACCTAAATCCATCTGACTACTTGTTCCTGTGCCCTCTTGTTTTAGGCCTCGTTTACTTTTAAAAAATGAAATTGTTCATTGCTGGGAGAAGAATGTTGTAATTTTTACTTATTAAAGTCAACTGGTTAAGTTTTTTATGTATTCCTGTTGGGTTTTCTTGTTGATCTCATGCTAGCAGAGCAAAAATTGTAAAATATTTTGATTAAAAATCTAGGGACCTTTATGTCCTATTTGAAATGTGATGCTTTTATGTTTGTTTTCTGGTTTTTACATTTTTGTTCTGTATCTTACACAATCCACCTTGGGCCCTGTCATCTGATGTGAGATCAAGTACTCAGAGGCAGTGATTACCACAAAACCACTGATCTCTAGAAGAACAGAGAAGGAGAGGGTTAATGTATTTATACATAGTGGGCCTGGCAGGAGGGGGGGCAGGGTGAGTCGGGAGAAGGAAGCTGAGGGTGGGGACATGCAGGAATCTGAAGGCCTTGGTGACAGATTAGTGGAAGAAAGGTCTAGGGTTGCTTCCAATTTGGTATTAAGAACCAAGAAAGAGGCCGGGTGCAGTGACTCACACCTATAATCCCAGTGCTTTGGGAGGCTGAGGCGGGCAGATCACCCGAGGTCAGGAGTCTGAGACCAGCCTGGCCAACATGGCAAAACCCATCTCTACTACAAATACAAAAATTAGCCAGGTGTGGTGGCGTGCGCCTGTAATCCCAGCTACTCGGGAGGCTGAGGCAGGAGAATCCCCTGGAACCTGGGAGGTGGAGGTTGCAGTGAGCCGAGATCCTGCCACTGCGCTCCAGCCTGGCAAAACAGACGACTGTCTCAAAAAAAAAAAAAAAAAAAAAGCAGCGCTCTTGGATGCAGCGAGGCGAGGCCCTGAGCTGTAGCCATATCATGAGCCAGGCATGCAGAGTGGATCCCCAGCCCTGGCTCAGCGACCGGCCTCCACTGTACCACGGGACCCAGGCTTGGATTTTCTCTCGTTCTAAATATGTGCCCACAATGAGCTCTCCACTAGATACAACAACCTTAAGGGTGTTTTTCTACATGGGCACTAGCCAGTAGAGCCCTGCAGTGGGGGCAGAGAATGGGGACTCTTCCAGGGCACCAGTGTTTATCATCTGAACACAAGAGAGGCATCTTGTGTTAATGCTGTTGTCCAGGAGCTTAAGTGAAATGGGCCACATTTCTTTTTGTGTGGAAACCCAGAGTTACAAGGTCATTGGCATTTCAACACAGCATTTTTATTGCTTTTGAAGGTTTCCCTAGAGCAGACATCATTCTATTGCACAGATGTGTCATTTTGGCATTATAGAAAGTTGCAGTTAAAAACGCTTTCTCCAAAATAAAAAGACAAATGAAATACCCAGCATATACAGTTGAAGGCAAAGGAGGGCAGGCTTTAGAGGGATGGGGTCCATTGCTTTTGCTGTGCATCACCCTTGATTAGCAGTTACATTTTGGTAGTACTTCTTACCCCCAATTTCTAGAAATCCTTTTCAAATCCAGATCAGTGGGGCCCCATCTATCAGGAGAATCAAATCCCAACCCTTCAGGAGCCTGAGCAAGAAGACTGAACCTTACTGGCTGAATTAGGATAGCTGCAGAGAGCTGGAAGCTGACACAAAACTAGTTGGAGCAGCCCTGTTTGTCTTAAAGCAAGGCGGGTGGAATTCCAAATGCTGGAGAGGGGCATACAGTGGGTTCCCCCATTCTACAAGCTTAGTAAACCCAGGAGACAGGCACCCACTGTGGAGAACTGCACGCTTGGTCGAAGGCTTCTTGTAATTTTTTAAGGGTTTCATCAACACCATTATTGACCAGTGAGAGGTCAAAGTAGTGAGCGTACTGGCTGCGGATGGCCTCAGAGTCCTTCTGCAGCTGCTGCAGGGCTTCTGTCTGCAAAGAAGAAAGCCACAGATGAAGCAAGCTGCACCACCCCCAGCCCAGAGAGGCCAGTGACAGATTTTAAACAGCAATTGTTAGTGTTGCTCAGCTGTGCATCATACTTGACGAGTCAAACTCAGAAGACATTGTGAAAGAATGTTCATGTAGGGCATGAAGAGGCAATCTCAAAAGACCATGGCAATTCTCAGAGGATCTCAAGCTAACCCTGACTAATCAGAGTCCTCTGGAGGACCAATAGCTATGCAGAGACAGCATGGACTTCACCAGCATCTCCCACTTAATGCCCTTTGAACATGGAAGAGCCATTTCAACAACCACCAGAGCTGCAATCCTAAAACGAAGATAAAGGTGATTTTGTTGTTTTGTTTTGTTTTGAGACAGTGTGTTGCTCTGTGGCCCAGGCTGGAGTGCAGTGGCACAATCTCGGCTCACTGCAACCTCCGCCTCCCGGGTTCAAGCAATTCTCGTGTCTCAGCCTCCCGAGTAGCTGGGATTACAGGCATGCACCACCACATCTGGCTAATTTTTGTATTTTTAGTAGAGACAGGGTTTTGCCATGTTGGCCAGGCTGGTCTCGAACTTTAGACCTCAGGTGATCCGCCCACCTCGGCCTCTCAAAGTGCTGGGATTACAGGTGTGAGCCACTGCACCCAGTCAGATAAAGGTGACTTCTAATCCCAGATCACACCTGTAATCCCAGCACTTTGGAAGGCCAAGGCAGGATGATTGCTTGAGCACAGGAGTTCAAGACCAGCCCGGCAACACAGTGAGACCCCATTTCTACAAAAAACAAAATTTAAAAATGTGTGTGTATATATATCTCAGGACTCTGTCTTTGACCTAAAACCAAGCAGCCATGAAAGACAAATCATGTAACTACATAAAAGTAAAAATGTCTGCATAGCAAAAAGACATGCCAAATTGGAAAAAAAAAATTGCAGCTGATATTACAAAGGGCTAATTACCCTAATATAGACTTCCTATAAATCAAAGGTCAATAACTCAGCAGAAAAATGAGCTAAGGACATGACCAGATAATTCTCAGAAAAGGCAATACAAATTGCTCTTCATATGAAAAAGTACCTGATCATCTCTTTTAGTAAAAAAGAAATATGAGATACTATTTTTCCCTCCAGTAGACTGGCAAAAAAAGAAAATTTTGACAACATGCTACAGGCAAAGAGAAACAAGCAGTCTCACAGGTGGTTGGAGGGACTATAAATCCTAAAGGAGTGCAATTTGGCAGTCCCTGTCCAAATTCTAAGTGTGTGTGCTCTTGGACCCAGTGATCCTACTTGGAGTTTTTCCTACAGATATATTTGCACACATATGCTATATGCACAGGGCTATTGATTGCAGTATTCTTTATAATCAGTGTTTGAAAGCAACCCAAATGGTCAACAGGTGAATGGTTAAGTAATTACACATGCATGCAGTAGAAGACCAAGCAGCTATAGAGAAAAAGAGTTCCTCACACCCTGATAGGGAAAGGTGTCCATTGTTCAATGCAAAAGCACAGTGCAGCAAAGTGCATGGGTAGGGCTGGGCAGAGGAGCAGGGTAGGCTTTTTGATATATTCCTGGCCTCTCTGTCTTTCCCCACAGCCATACTGCACCCCAGGGCGGGTTCAGTGCCACCTCTGTCCATCACAGCTTCCCCTGCCAGAGCCTGCATCCCACCAGTATCAGGATCTGCTCAAATGTCCATCTCTGCCCCTGGAACTGTGTGCCTCCAGGACAATGACTGGGTCTGGTTTGTTTTGTCCCTGTTACCTAGCATGGGCACTGGCCTAGCTAGTGGCTTAAGAGCTGGAACGAATGTGCATGCCCTTTGGCTTCTTGGCCCTGGAGGAAGAAGCCCAGCTGGAGCTGTGACCTCCAGCCAGCACTCTGGCCAATGACCTGGACTGAGGTCCTAGTATGGGCAGGCCCAGAGAAAGTGAACTACCCATCCTGCACAACCTCTCCTCACCTGAGTGCCCTGGTCAGTAGGTGCAATGAACACAATGAAAGGTGAAAGTTCTGCTGTCCGAACAATTTTCAGGGTCTAGAAAAAAAAAAAGAAGGGCGGGGGGGGGGAAGAAAAGGAAAGTGAAAAAAAAACCTACATAGCTGTCATAAGCTTTCCATCGTTCCCAGTACTACTGTTCTTGTTCCAGGCTGACCCCATTAAAAGGCTGAAGCAATCCTGAGCCCCCAGAAGATTCCCAAGGAGCACTGTCTTTTTCAGCACTCTCTTCGCCATCCCTTGTGTGGCTGAGCCCATCTGTCCCTGCCCTTCCATGCCTACCCACCTGGGGCTCAATGTCAAGGATGGCAATCTTGTTCTGCTTATGAATCTGGTGCACTGTTTCAAATTTGGTGCCAAACATGTTGCCTTGGTAGCTGCCAAACTCCAAGAACTCATTGGCAGAGATGTTCCTCGTCATCTCCTCCGTTGAGATAAAGTGGTACTCCTTCCCATCTTCCTCACTCTTCCTTGGTGGCCGTGTTGTATCTGTGTACAAGAACCCAAATCCCCGACAAACTCACCCTTTCATGAGGGCTTGGACCATGGTGTCTGTATGGAAGCCCTAGCTGCCTTTGGTGCATTGACTTTAATACAGGGGTTCCTCCCGTGGGCTCCTGAAGAGCTGATGCTAGAAAGTGATGCACACCAGGAAATCCCTCCATCTGCCCAGGACACATTTAACTTTTAAGGGGCAAAACCTAACATAGAAAATTCCTATTATCATTTTCCCTAAATGAAGTTACATCTCTCAAACTACCAAATCTAGGAATATTGAAACTTAGAAATGAAGATAGCGGAAAATATTTTAAAAACAGATCTACAGACTATGGTCAGGATTTCTTGGAAATATATTTAAGGTTTCCTTTTCATGACTTGGAAAGAAGAGTACTTTGGTTTAGTTTCAGCTCATGTTGTTAAAAGTTGGACTATTTTCTATTACTCATATAAATTGTCTAATCAGTAAAATATGCTCCAGATATTGTAGCTTGAAACACAATCCTCCCAACCTCCCCTCTTTCCATCTTCCATTGACTGTCTCCTTTGCCTTCCGGATCACACTTGTCTCTCAACTGGCCCCTTCCCCTCAATCTACAACCACATGTGATTCTCTTGAAGGAGGAGCCTGTACTGGTTATTTCTGCTTCCCCACTCACTCCTGGGGCCATCTGCTTTCTGCTCCTAATGTGACACTGGAATAACTCTATGTCCCTCCAGCAACGAGACAACTCTCAATGATCCATGTGTAAAAAAGCAAAATGAAGAAAGAATTAAAAACTAGTAATATGAGGTTTAGAATCTGGTTTTCTATTTTGCTTAGCAGTACAGTAATTCCTCACTTAATATTATTATCAGTAGGTTCTTAGAAAATGTGACTTTAAGTGAAATCACATGCAGCTGGTCCTTGACTAACATGGTTTAGTTCAACTTCATTTCATTGTATTGTTGATGAGTAAAAAAACTGGTTCTTGTTATAAGTCATTTCACTTAAAGTCACAGTCTTCGAAGAGCCTATTGACAATATTAAGTGAGGAATGACCGTATTTCTTTCTGGGAACATACACAACTATACCATGCAGCATCACTTCTGGGAATGGAAGAGTTATCAAATTCTCCACCTGATCACTGGCGCTACTCTTCTCCATATCTAGGACTGCTGTTGAGATCGTTTGGGCCTTTCCTAGGCACTGCTTTGATTTAGAAGACATTCCATGAAAATGAGAGGCAGCCTGAACATCAAGAGTGGGATAGTTCTCAAAGAGAATTAGGCAAATTGCAGAGGAACATGAGAAAATGTTTAAAAAGTAAAATGACAAAGTTATATGTATAAACTTTAATACTTAGTAATTTTTAAGGCAGTATCAAAATGTTTACTATAGCTTCTGTTATGTAGACAAACAGCACAAATAACAATAAGAAAACAGTTATTCTGTTAGGTGGAGGAATTGTGGGCACAAATTTTTATCTTTCCATATTTTGTTTAGTTTTAATAATCATTTAAAATAAAATAATTTAAAAAATAATAAAATAACACTATGGTATTTCAGATGGCGAGTGGTACCAGCCTGTCACCTCCCCTCCAAGGTGCCTAAGAGGTACTTACATGGGACAGGGTACACAAACTTCTCCGGATTCTGGCTGAGCAGGGCATTCTTAATGTGGCTGCGACCCACCCCACTGGCTCCTGTGTAGAGACAGAAGAACATCTTTTGGAAAGGGGGGAGAGGAGCGAGGATAAGATATGGATTTTCCTCTCTCGGCCCTCAAAACTGCCAACAGGTGAACATGAGTTGGGGTTGCATCTGGGCTGGGGTCAGGGCCTTTAAGCTGTCAGAAGATTTGGGGCCACCAAGGGGCTTCAGGTCCTTTTTCTCCATTTCGGGGAGAAGGCTCTTTCTGAGGACTAAGGGTTGGGACTCAGAATGTAACTGTCACTTCTGCAGAGGAGCCAGCTAACATATGAGGTTTTCTGTTTATTTTCTAAAATTTCTTCAAAATTAATGGAACTGAATTTAAGCCAGTGTTTTTACTAGAAATTTTACCAAAACCTTAATGTAGATCCTCTAACCAACTAAAATTTCAACTGTAAAGACAGGAAGGTGAGCAGTCCGCCAGAGGCAAAGCCTACATACCTGGGTTTGAAGCGAGGACTTATTCTGTTTCAGGTCAGAGTCACTGCTTGGGGGAAGGGAGCTTTACAAAGCATATCACTGCCAGCAGACAGCATGAAACCTAACCAAAAATAATTCGTTGCTAAATAGTAGAGAAACTTGTAAGGTTTAGTTTCACTTGTGAGGTGGACCCAGGTGGGGTGCACGTGAGGATTCAGAAAATTCCTTACACCTGCTCTATATGGAGAACCCAAGAGACCTCAGTTCTTTTCTTCCTCACTGCCTTTTTTGGGGGTGGGCACGTGATGCAGGCAGGAAAACAAAGACAGAAATGTGCAAATGGGGCAATGAGAAGATACCGATCAGCACCAGGGTCTTCCTCTTGAATGCAGGGAGCCGAACGACTTCCTCGTAGGAAACAACATCCAACTGATCAAAAACTAGAGACAAAGAAAACCAAGCAGTGTTCATTTCCAGAGCTAGGGAGAACAGTGGTCCACACTCTGAAATGGGAAACAGCCTCGCGACATCTCAACAAGCAGGGAGGAAGTGACTAGAGATGAGACGAGGGAGGTTGGTGTGGAGGAAGGACTTTGGACTGTATTTTTAGTGTGGTGAGGGAATTTTGAGCAAGGGAGTTTATCTAACTTTTGGACCCTCTCTTCCTCCTTGCCCTATCTCTCTGAGCCAACTTTTCTTGTCTCCTGTCCTCATCTCTTCATAGTTTCGGTATCAGATGTTCCCTTGGCACTTAGAGCTGAAGAATGCCAATGCTATCTCGGTTCTGCCTGAATGTCCCTTATCTTAGAAGATGGTGGTGCTATTGACCCAGCTGCTCAAGATAGAGACCTGGTGTCATCCTGACTCTCCACCCCCTTACCTGCCTACAACCCAAGACTGCCACGATCATTCCCTGGCTGGTGGTGTGCACGTGACATCTCAGAAAGAGAAATGCAGATGGAAAGCTGACCGTGCGAATTCTCTGCTCAAAACCCTTCACCAGCTCCACAGTCTATAGTGCAAAATTTAAAACGCTAGGGAGGGTGCACGAAGCTCCCTATGACCTGGCCCTGGCCTCTCCCTCTGGCCTGTGTTCTTGCCTCACTTCCCCTCTCCCACCATATCTACTTCTGTGTGAGGGGTGGGGTGATGAGCAGGTGTGGGCTGACCACTAGTCCTCCTTTACATCCACTGGCCTGACTGCAGCAAGCTTGTGAAGATGGATTCAATAAAAAGAAACCAGAAGAAATGACATGCTTTCTGTAGAATGCGCCTTCTGCTGCGCACTGCACCACCTCCCCTTTTCTGCTGGTTACAGAGACTGGGAAACACATGAATGCTGCCAGGAACCTGGGGCAAGAAGGCTCAGAAAGCTTACTCGAGCTGTGCTTGGCCAGATATTTGTCTTTGTACTTCTTCTTCTTCCCAAAGGGACTGCAGCTCGGGGCTTCGCTAGGAGCTGACTGAGCCATACTTGCCACTCGCCTGGTAGGAAAAGACAATCAAGGGGTCAGCTTTCCTCCCCCTCCCCTCATACCCCCCCCAGCCACTCAGTCTCTAATGGCACCCCCTTCACTCTCTGAGTGTCCATTACAGTGGGAGATAATGTGTGCAAAGCACCCCATACACTGTTTGGTGCATCTTGCACTGTGCCCTGCCCTCAGTCAGGGACCTGGCTCCTTGAGTCTGTGTCATCTAGTACCTGTCAGCACATTCTGGACACAACCCACAAACAACTCTCTTTCTTTGGTCTAGACCATAAAGGTCTCAAACCTTTATGACCCTACCTCACTCTAAGAAATACACTGTACATTGCAAGCCATTATTGCACATACATCTATAAACAAAACACATACACACACCCCACATATATATCTAAAACAACTGCTTCACAAAACAATAACGTATTACTACATGTAATATATTCTAATATTTCTATTCAGTGTCAACCCCACAATGGTTGTAATCTTTACACTGGGGTAAGTTTGCACAGGCAGAGGGAGGCTCAGTGTTGGATGTCTTATCAGTTGGAACTGTTTTGTGAATTTTTCTGCCATTCCTATGATGTAACCAGGACTAAGTGAGCAATCTGACTCGGGGACAGGAATTATTTCTTCCATGTACCAGGAATGTGCCTAAAGGACACATACTTAAATGCGACTGTTTTCTGCAGGACTCCAAGGAAATCCCAGAAACAACATGGCTGGTAGAAGCGCACTAGCTTGGGAAACAGGAGACCAGGGAGGGCTCAGTCCCAGCACTGTCACGTGCTTGGTAACTATGGGGAAAACGTTGAAGGAAGCAAGAGGCCCACATAAGAATGAAGAGCTATTTGGGCTCCCTTGCCTGTAGTTGCCTCTCAGTCCAGCTTATCAACGCATGGTTAACCCTCCCCCACCCATTATGCCAGGAAATCTAGGAGGTCTCCTTGGTTGAGAAACAGAAACTACAAACAAAATGACAGATTTTCTGAAGCTAAGTTATTTGTGGCAGGCACATGGCCCTTCCACCTGCACAAAAATGGCTCACCATTCCTGCAGCTCAGGGGAAGGGATCAATCCTGCTGACTCCTTGGAGGAGCCTTCCACCCGTCCCTGCCACCAATTGCTGTCATCCTTGTTGATAATCTGGATAATGTCCCCAGTAGCAAACTTCAGTCCCGCCTCCTTGCAAGGGATCAGATTGTCCTTTTTGGGATCATAGTCAAACTGCGCTCTCATGAACATCTAAAAAGAAGGCAAAAGGAACTGCAGGCGGCAGCTTCAAAAGAAACACCAGCATCAGAGCATGTCCTGCTGTAGACAAATGGGGTCAGGATGGAATGAACAACAGGGAGGTAAGAATGGTGGGGGAGCACCCAAGAAAGAGAAATTGAAACGCTGAAGTGATTGTGTTTGCGGAGGGGTCAGAATGAATCCCTTTAACAAGAAGGCATGAGAAGCCGGGCGCAGTGGCTCACGCCTGTAATCCCAGCACTTTGGGAGGCCGAGGCGGGTGGAACACATGAGGCTAGGAGTTGGAGACCAGCCTGGCTAACATGGTGAAACTCCGTCTCTACTAAAAATACAAAAATTAGCTGGGTGTGGTGGCGTGCACCTGTAGTCTCAGCTACTCGGGAGGCTGAGGCGGGAGAATCGCTTGAACCCGGGAGGCGGGAGGCGGAGCTTGCAGTGAGCCGAGATTGTGCCACTGCACTCCAGCCTGGGCGACAGAGTGAGACTCCGTCTCAAAACAAAAAAAAAAAAAAAAAAAAGAAGGCATGAGATATCTTTCCACGTCAACGTGTCCGCAGTTACTGCTGGATCTGGGTCGTCTGTCTCAGTACAGGGCAGCTACTCTTTGAACAACTGTTTTCACAATTGAAAATATGGACACTCATATCTATCAAAGAACTTGAATTTATTATTGAAAATTCTCCTCTCCTGCTCCCAAACACACACACACACACACCCCTACCTCATGACTTCATTGACAAATTTTCCAAGCATCATTTGAAGAAAGAAGGCTAATCTCATACGAAAACAGATTATAGAAAATGATGGCACTTCCCAACTCATTATAAGCATGATACCCAAATCTGACAAGAATCTTATAATTTCTCTCTGCAACAGAGATGTAAAAACCCCAAACAAAATATCAGCAAGTCAAATTTAGTTATGTATGAAAAGTATAATAAATCACAACCAAACAGGATCTAGTTCAGCAATATAAGAAGGTTTACTACCTGAAGGGCAATAAATTCGCCACGTTAACATAAAAATGGAAAAAGATCATATGATCCCCTCAATAGATGCAGAAAAAGCCTGTGATAACATTCAAAACCCATTCAAGATTAAAATTCTTAGCAAACTTGGAATAGAAGGGAGGTTCTTTACTGTGAGAAAGAATACCTACAGAAACCCTACATCCAACGTCATACTTCTCAGTGAAAGATTAAAAGCTTTCCCCCCCTTTTTCAAAGGACATGGGTCTTGCTATGTTACCCAGGTTGGTCTCGAACTCCTGGGCTCGAGCAATCCACCCGCCTCGGCCTCCCAAAGTGCTAGGATTACAGGCGCGTGCCACCACACCTGGCCAGCTTTCCCTTTAAGATGGAAAAATAAACAAAGATGTCTGCTATCATCACTTCCACTGGGATACTGTGAAGATGCCTCTTTTATCCAAACTGATATGTAGGTTTGACACAGGGATAAACAAACAGTCCAAAGGAAAAGAATAAAAAGTTCCAAAATAGACCTGTAAATATTACCATGACAAAAGTGACAGTGTACAGTAAATGATACTGGTTCAATTGGTATCCATATGGAAAAACTGGAATCTTGACCTCTTACCTTACAATGTATATAACAATCAATCCCAGATGGGTTGTGGATCCAAATGTGAAAAATCAAACAAGTAAGCATTTAGAAGAAAACACAGGAGAATATCTTGTTGAGCTTGTGGTAAGTAAAAACTTTTAAAACAAGACATAAAAAGTGCTAATCAGAAAAAAGTGGTAGATTGGATTTCATTAAAATTAAGAGTTTCTAGTCATTAACAGGAACCATGAAGAAAATAAGCCACAGAAGAAGAGAACATACTTGGGATGCATATGACAAAGGACTCTTATCCAGAATATATGAGGAACTGCTACAAATCAGTAAGAAAAGCCTTGAATTGGTATCTTACAAAAGAGGATATCCAAGTGGAAAAAAACATATAAAAAGGAGTTTACCCTCATTAGTCATTAGAGAATTTTTAGAATCACAATGTGATATCACCATCAGGATGGCCAAAGGGTGAAAAAAAACCCAACAAATCAGACAATGCTAAGTATTGGTGAGAATATAGAACAACCAGAACTGTCATACTGTGCAGTTGGGGATGTAACATGGTTCACCAACTTTGGAATACTATTTGGCAATATCACCTAAAGATGAAGACACATATATCCTACAACCTGGCAATTCTACTCTCAAAAGAAAGGCATAGATGTATCCACAAGACACATGCACAAAAATCATATGATTTTTCTCCATTTTTCTGTTAACGTGGTGAATTTATTGCCCTTCAGGCAGTAAATCTTCTCGTATTGCTGAATTAGATCCTGTTTGGTGAATGGCAGCCATTCAATGTAAGATCAAAAAAGCTGACAGAATAGATTAAATTGTAGCATGTTCATACAATGAATGAATGAGAATGAAGCAATATAGATGATTCCCATAAACATAATACTGAGCGAATAAAATAAGACACCAAAGAATTCATACTGTATAATTCAACGTTAATACATTTCAAAAAGGGGCAAAACTCATCCCTGCTGTTAGAAGTCAGGGTTATGGTGGGCCTTGAGGAAACACGCATGGTGAGGGGGCGGCGGTCTTAGGCATGGGTGTACTCAGTTTGTGAAAATTCATCCAGTTTTATACTTGTGATTTGTGCCCTTTGTTGAATATATGCCCATATATGCCAAAACTTCAATTTAAAAGTTTACTTAAGAAAATTATACCGTCACACTACAAGTAACCTGCAATAGAAACTTCAGATTTATTCTTTTAAATATCTCCTTCTTCCACATTGACTTGCCATGGCCCTGTCCAATCTATTCCTCTACTGGCTGATGAGCTATGTGTGAACTGGGAACCATTTCTCTTTATATCACCTCCATGTTCTAGCACAGTACTTTGTACATGGTAGACCCTCAATAAATTGTGAATAAGTGCTCAACAGATTCTATCTATCTTTTGTTTCTTTCTTTACTTTGCCACTATCAATCACGGGGCTTTATTATTGCTATTTTAAAAAGTATTTGCCAATTTGCTTGGTGAAAACTGGTGTCTCATGCATATTTTAATTTGCATTTCTTTGATGATGGGTAAGATAAAATATTTTTTCATATGTTCAATGCTCATTTGTAGTTTTCCTCCTGTGAATGATCTCTTCATTCCCTTTACCCATTTTCCTCTTGGAGCTGTATTGATTCCTTACCATCTGTAGAATAAAATTACCCTCTCCCTTCCTACCTGACCACTAGCAGCAAAGGCTCATTCATTCTCTACTACTGTCGTCACTATGTTCTCCATTGAGGAAAGGGGAATGAGCTCCTGTATTTTATACCAGGCAGGGAATAATGGGACCCTGAGCCAAGCAGCTACACACTTGTGAGATACTTAGAACTTAAAGTTAGACTCACATCCCTTATAATCAAATTTCAAAGAATATAAGACAACATGGCCCGACTCCTGCCATCATGACAACAGAGAAAATGGTGCCACCCACCTGTAGTGCAGGAAGACGGCTTTGCTGGTTGGGAATTACTTTTAATGAGATCATTCCTTTGGTTTCTTTCTATTAAAAAAATGGACATAAAATTGTACAGAAAACTAAGTTGAATGATGTGATCATTCATTCAAAGTCCCAGGTTTTTTTCCCCAACAACCATCTTCACATTTTGAGATTTTGTAGGACAATTCCTCCTTTAATACAAAAGTGTCATGTGCCCCATAAATCAGCATAACAATATGAAGACATGCAAAGAGTAACAAAGAAAAGCTAACTAAAGACTTTTCCGAGCTGGGCACGGTGGCTCACGCCTGTTGTAATCCCAGCTCTTTGGGAGGCTGAGGTGGGCGCATCGTCTGAGGTCAGGAGTTCAAGACTAGCCTGGCCAACATGGTGAAACCCTGTCTCTACTAAAAATACAAAAATTAGCCAGCGTGATGGTGGGTACCTGTAATCCCAGCTACTCGGGAGGTTGAGGCAGGAGAATCGCTTGAACCCAGGAGGCGGAGGTTGCAGCGAGCCGAGATCACGCCATTGTACTCCAGCCTGGGTGACAGAGCGAAACTCCATCTCAAAAAAAAAAAAAAAAAGACTTTTCTTCCCCACTCTTTACCCCAAAAAGTCCTGAAGAAGTTCCTAAAAATGAACTATGGCGCATATATATCCACGCCTTTCCCCATACCAATAAAAGCATTACAAATATTTACATACATTATGCATACATATGTATTGTTTGTTTTTAACAAAAATGGGATTCTACTATATACGTTATAGCTTGCTTTACTTCATTTCACATTACTTCATGGAACACCAGATTAATGCTCCGGGTTATTTGCCCTGCTTTAGAATTTTACTAAATAAAGGCAGAAAATTATCATTTCTTACACAGATTAAAGACTAGCAGTGAAAAGAGCCCCCTCAAGAAGGTACAAATACTTTGACAGAGAGATGAGGTCACTGATACCAATGTGGATCAACACTTATGGAGACAATGGAAGGTCTTCATCTAGCATAGAAAATACCCACCATCGCCTTCTGCAGCTGATCCACTGAATGATTTGTCACATTTGTGCCATTGATTTCTAGGATCTCATCCCCCACGTGAAGGGAGCCTGCCATGAAATGAAAAATCAATCCACAAAAGAACAAAAGTTCAAACAGGAGCTGTCAATGTAACTCAAGATACCATAGAAGAGAAACCAGGATTTACAGCATGTTATGAAACAGATTGTGTCAAATACTCAGGATTGAAAACATTTGACTTGACAGTTTAAGATGGTCTCATCCTCCTTGGCCTCAGTAGTCCAACAGCACAATAAAACACCTTGTCCTCAAATTCCTGGAACTAGAGTGGCTACTGACTCCAGACTATGACACAGATGTATACACTAAAAAGAATAACAAAGCAAGGCAAAGAACTCAGTACTCCTCTTTCACCAGCAAGCTCCATGTTTCTTTGTTGTTTAGCTCAAACCCCAAAATGCTACCAAGTGGTACTGCTGTCCTTTCCAAGTCTAATGCAATGGGTGGCATGTGGCAATTGCTCAAATATTAACTTACTAGACAAATATTGGTATAAATAGGTGTGAAAGAAGGCTCAGATAGGGAGATGGTGGCACTGGGCAATTCACATAGAGATCTTATCATGTACTGATTCTACAGAGCCAGTTATTAAGCCACAAAAAGTCTCTTGGCACACTCACAAAAATGCTACCAGTTTGGAGGATTATAAGCTTCATGCCCCACACCACTGAACAGGGAGTAAATTATTAATCCCTGAATCAAACCCCACCCAGAGCTCCCACAGAGTACCTTGTCTATGGATCATGCCACCATGAAGAATTCTGGCCACCGTACAGGACTGTTTTTCATTCAGCTTCAGAGTGATTCCCTGAAATAAAGGCAACGGCACGATAAGCTTTATTTTAAGCTCTTTCTGAGGTTATTTTAGAAAGAACTTATGGTAATTTCTCAGGAAAATATTTTCCATTTATACTCAGGATAGTCCTCAACTAGAACAGGCATGAAGCCTGCTTTGAGGAGGAATTTGAGATAAGAATGAAAAGACAATTTTGGGGTTGGCCAATTCCCTAACTCCATGAGCAGCCTCTTGCATTGACTCTTCTGGCCCAGTGACTCATGGGGCAGAGAGTAACTGGTGGGCGACAATATGACAGGGGATTACCATGGGCTCTTCTGTGACCTTCTCAAACTGTATGAGTCGCACTTTCCGCACCTCCTGTCCCTTGACCTGGGCAGGGCTACCTGGGGCAGGAGACCCGTTGGTGTACATGTCCTCGGTCACAGTATTCAATGGATGCGATACAGCCTGTCAAGTCAAAACAACAAAGCAACGTATGAAATCAGGAGCAAGGCCCACAGCCAGTCCACAATCTGCAATTCTAACATTCAAGAGGCTCTGAAAACTTATTTCATAAGTTTGGCCTCATTCTTATTTGAATTGACATGAAGCTGTTTGTAAGCTTTATTTCTCCAACTTAATAGACATATTAGCCAAGTGTGGTGGTGTGCACCTGTAGTCCCAGCTACAGTCCCAGGGCAACAGAGCGAGACCCTGTCTCTAAAAATAAATAAAATAGACATGTTTATCTAGGTTGCTGCAGAAATATTAATGTGCCTTGATTTACATGGTGCTCTCCTGGATCCTGCTTGGGGTATTACATAATATATAACAAAATTAGAAAGATTCTGAATCCTGTGGCACCTCAGGCTCCAAGGGTTTCTGGCATGTTCTCTTCTCCTTTGTATTTCCTTGAACAACCTGATGCTCTCGGTCACACAGCAATAAAGGTAATTCAGGTTAGCATCAGTTTCTCATGAATCACCCCTTAGGCTACAAAGAACTTCTACCTGTAGAATTAGGCACTTAGGACTGGGCCCCGAACCACGGTGATAACAATAATACATTGCCACTGTGACTTCTTCCCCTGATCTCAAAGACAGCAAAGCTAAATGAGTTACTCTACCAGGCAGCAAGACCTCTTTATTATAAATCTAAAGTAATTTAAGGCACTGTGGTAAGAAGAAAGACAAACGACCAATGTAATGGAACAGAGAGTGCAAAAACAGAGCCACACATTTATAGTCAGGTGACACTGTAGTGCAGCGGGGAAAAATGGTCTGCACGATAAATGTCATAAAAGGTCCCGAGTATAAAATGAAAACTAAAAAGACAAACACTTTAAAAGTAAGAAGTCTATTCATCAAAAAACTCCACTGAGATAAGCATAGATTTAGTAGACAAGACACAGGGAGCAATCATCATACAAGCAAACAATTGACTTCATCAAACTCAAACATCTTACATAAGAAACTAGACAGGTATGACACAGCCTGAGAATAAAAATTTGCAATATTTACATCTGACAAAGGATTTGTATCCAGAACATATAAAGAACTCTTACAATTTAATAACAGGATGAAAAGAACCATAAACAAATCCTGAACTTGAGCCAATGATATGCATGCTGAAGCTTTCAGGGGTAAAGTGCTCTGATATCTGAAACTTATTTTGAAATACCAGGAAAAAAAAAGGTGGATAGATGGGCAGTTTTTGGATAGAAATGTGATAAAGCAAACACAGCAACATGTTAACTGTAGAATCTAGGAGGTGTGGCTATAAAATTCTTTCATCTTTTTGGCGCCATTCCAAGAGCAGCCAGTACTCTTTAAAAAATATTATAAAATTTAATTTTTGAACCATTTGAGAGTAATCTGAAGACTTCATTCTCCTTTACCCATAGATGTCTCTATATGTTAGGAACGAGCATTTTCAAAACTGAAAATTTAACATTGACACAATATTGTCATCTGCCAACCCTTTCAAGAATGTCCTTTATAGCTATATATTTCTTCCCCAGTCCAGAATCCAACCTAGGACTTTTTGGTCCCAGAATCCAATCTAAGACCAGAATCCAATCATGCATTTCACATTTCCTTACTCTTCCTTAATTTGGAAAATTTCCTCAGCCTTTCTTCTTCTTCTTTCATGACCTTGACATTCTTGAAGAGTACACACCTGTTATTTTGTAGATGTCTCTCAGTTTGGGGTTATCATCTGATGTTTTTTCAAGATTAGACTGGGATTTTGCATTTTTGGCAGGAATTCCAGGAAAGTAGTGGTGTGCCCTTTCCAGAACAACACTATTCTTAAAAGCCCAAACCTGAAAATAGCCCAAAAGTCCATCAACAGTAGAATGGATAAACTGAAGCATATCCAAGTGGATACCCTACATCAATGGCAATGAATGGCTACTGCTACACCACTACATGGTAGATCACCTGTGGATCAGTCTCACAGGTGATCACTCTCTTCTCCTTAAAATGCTCCTTCTCAGTTTGCTTTGCTGGTCTTTCCTCATCTTACTGATCTGTTAATGTTGAAGAAGCCCAGGGCCTGGGGTAAGAGCAATCACAATGGGGAAAAACTATGGAAACCTCTGAAAATGCTCCCTGCCCACCCCAGATAAAATATTAAATCAAAAATAATATAGCCACCTGGAGGAGGAGGAGGAGGAGGAGGAATAGGCCTGAAGTGGGCTTATGGAAGGGTCTGCTGAAAATAGGGGATAGCTGCATTCCAGTCACACCCAGAGGTGACCCTCAAAGAAAGTAGGGAGGGAAGATCTTCCCAATAGGCAGAACTGTGAGGAGTGTGCCATTCACTGCGTGGGGAAGGAGAAGGGTCCCTAGATGGGAATAGATGTATTCCTGAGCAGTGTCCACTGGCCTGCCCAAGGCCTAGAAAAGGACTAGAAGATGAGAGAGAAGGAAGTCTGGAGTAGAGGCTTACATCATTTCTAAGGGACTCTGATTTCTAAGTAGAAACTTTGATAAGATGGTGAGGTTTGGGCCAGGTGCAGTGGCTAACATCTGTAATCCCAGCACTTTGGGAGGCCAAGGTGGGGAGATCGCTTAAGCCCAGGAGTTTGAGACCAGCCTGGGCAACATGGTGAAACTCCTGCCTCTGTAAGAAATTTTAAAATTAGCTGAGTGTGGTGGTGCAAGCCTGTGGTCCCAGCTACTCAGGAGGCTGAGGCAGGAGGATTGCTTGAGCTCAGGAGTTGGAGGCAGCAGTGAGCCATGATCACACCACTACACTCCAACCTGGGCAACAGAGGAAGACCCTGTCTCAGAAAAACAAACAAACAAACAAACAAACAAAAAACATGGTGAGGCTTGAAGTAGTATTTGCTATCAGGTGACCTCAAATGAGGGAAGTACTGAGAAAGAGAAACTGCCTTGTCTAGCAACTAGAAACTGCCTTCTCTAGCAACCAGAAACTGCCTTCTCTAGCAACTAGAACTTCAAAAAACTCACATGACACCAAGTCATATGGCATTGCTGTTATAACAAAATTGTCTAAGATAGGCTTATATTTAAAAAATTGACTTATGATACCCGGGATACACCATGTAGGTATGAAAAGGAGGTTCTGAGGGTGATCTTGAAGATTTATTGTTAAGCAAAAAATAATAATAATGTGATGAAGGGTATACTAGCTTCATCATAAACAGTGAAATAATGATTATATTCATATTTGCTTAAAAATCCATAAACTGGCCAGGTGCAGTGGCTCACACCTGTAATCCCAGCACTTTGGGAGGCTGAGGTGGGAGGATCACCTGAGGTCAGGGGTTCGAGACCAGCCTAGGCAACATAGTAAAACCTCATCTCTACAAAAAATAAAAAAATTAGCTGGGCATGGTGGCGTGCACCTGTAATCCTAGCTACTCGGGAAGCTGAGGCAGAAGGATTGCTTGAGCCCAGGAGGTCAAGGCTGCAGTGAGTTGTGATTACGCCACTGCACTCTAGCCTGGGTGACAGAGTGAGACCCTGTCTCAAAAAATAAAATAAATGAAAATACATAAACTATGTCTGGAAGGAGACATAAGAAACAGTGGTTGCTTCTAGGGAGAGGAACTGGGTGGCTATAAGATGGGGTGAGAAGGAAATTGTTTTCACTGTGTATCAAGTTATACCTTTTAAATTATGTATTATGTGCTTGTGTTACTTTAATAAAATAAATTAGTGAAAGAATTTTCCAAAGTGATTGGGACTCAGGTTCAAGTACTTGTGTGGATCTTGTCCTGCCTCAACCTTGACCCTGTTTAAGTAAGAGTAAACGGGAGGAGGGAAATAGAAACCCACAAAAAGTCATCGGGGTTGAAGGATTTCTTTCTCTTTTTTTTTTTCCTTTTCTTTTCTTTTCTTTTTTTGAGAAAGAGTCTCACTCTGTCACCCAGGCTAGAGTGCAGTGGCGTGATCTCGGCTCACTGCAACCTCCGCCTCCTGGGTTCAAGCGATTCTCCTGCCTCAGCCTCGCGAGTAGCTGGGATTACAGGCAAGCGCCACCACACCTGGCTAATTTTTGTATTTTTAGTAGAGACGGTGTTTCACCATGTTGGCCAGACTGGTCTCGAACTCCTGACCGCAAGTGATCCACCTGCCTTGGCCTCCCAAATCTGCTGGGATTACAGGCATGAGCCACCATGCCCGGCCAGGATTTCAATAGCTTTCTAGAAGACAGAAAGCAGATGGAGGAATGACCAAGGAGAGTTGAGACAGCTAGAGCCTAGAATGTGCATACAGGAGGCACCAGCCAAAGAGGCTGGGAAGATTAGTTTAGTTGAGCATCTTGCCATCCCAAACAAGATCAGGGATATGTAAGTGAGAAGTGGGATGTTGGATTGGCAACCAGTTATAATAATATAAAAACCACTTATTGATTTTTACTTTTTAGAACTCACTTAGAAACAAATCATGAAAGAAATAACAGACTGTAAATATCAGCACCATGACAATATTAAGGTACACATGTCCATGATAGGAAGTTGGCAGGTAAAAAGGGGAGAAAAATCGAAAGGAAGAGGCCTGTAATCTTGTTCTGTTACAAAGTGGGGAGTCAAGAAGTAGGATCTGCATTGGTTGGACAATAAATGAAGGAATGAATGTATTATTTAAAGTTCCAAGCCAGGTGTGGTGGCATGTGCCTGTAGTCCTAGCTACTCGTGAGGCTGAGGCAGGAGGATCATTTGAGCCCAGGAGGTCAAGGCTGCAGTGAGCTATGATAGCACCACTGTACTCCAGCCTGGGCAACAGAGCGAGACTCTATCTCTGGAAGAAGAAAAGAAAAAATCTCCAAAGCAGAAGTTGCAAACTGTTTTATTTCGACCACATGTCTCTGTTTTCTTTAGTAAAAATCAGGGGACTCCAACTTCTTTTTAAAGTATCAGACGATCTGGCATCGCTCTCCAGGTGGCCCCAGCTCTCACATTCCTTACTGATGCCTCAGCCAGAAGCCAGTGTTGGCTACCGATCACCCTATACCTGGGGTGTTATTTTTCTCATACACAAGTGCTTTCACTCACTTGGTCCATGTAGGTTACACTAAAAGCACGTATACATGATGGAAAGGTACAGACCCATGAAAAGCTAAAATAATTTTGAAAAACAAGACAGTAGGAAGACTCAGTCTGCACAGTTTCAAAACTTACTGTAGTATAGTCTCAGTAAAGACTATGTGGTATAGACATGCAGATCAATGGAACAGGATAGGGAACCCAGAAACAGACCCACAGAGATATGCCCAGTTGATTTTTAACAAAGATGCAAAAGCAACTCAATGGTGCTGCAGCAATTGGAAACTCATCACCAAAAAGGGAAATGCTGACCTGAACCTTACCTTCTAAAATGGATATGGACTTACATGTAAAGTGCAAAACTAGAAAATATATTTGAAAAAAATAGAAGAAACTTGTCAGGATCTAGAGCTAGGCAAAAAGTTCCTATACATGACATCAAAAACAGGATCCATAAAAGGAAAAATTGGTAAATTGGACCTCATCAAAATGAAAAACTCTTGTTCTGTGAAAGCCCACATGAAGATTGTGAAAATACAAGCTACAGACTGGGAGAAACATTTACAAACCACATATCCAATAAAAGACTGGTATATAGAATATAAAAAGAGAGTGCTCAATACTCAACAGTAAAAACGAACAATCTAATTAGGAAATGGGCAAAAAACATGAACAGATATTTCACCAAAGAGGATATATAAAGATGGCAAATGAGGATATAAAAAGATGTTCAACATCATTAGCCATCAGGGAGAAATGCAAATTAAAACAACAATGATATATCACTACACATCTATCAGAATAGCTGAAATAAAAAAATAGTGACAATACTCATAACTGGTGAAGGTGAGGGAAAATTGGGCATCTCATACATTGCTGGTGGGAATGTAAGTGATATGGCTTCCATAGAAAATAGTTGAACACTTTATTAAAAAACCAAACACACAACTACCATAAAACCCAGGGATGGCACTCCTGGATATTCACCTAGAGAAATGGAAATTTATGTTCACTCAAAAGCCTGTACATGAATGCTCATAACAGCTTTATTTATAACAGCCAAAATCTATAAAGAACCAAAATACAGGTGAACAGTTAAACCGTGGTACATCCATACCATGGAACACTTCTCAGCAATTAAAACAAAAAACACTACTGATACTAAAACAACTTGGGATCCAGCTCAAAGGCATTATCCTGACTGAAAGAAAGCTAATCTATTTCAAAACATCACATACTATATGATTCCACTTATATAACATTCCTAAAATGACAAAATCATAGAGACATTGAACAGAGTAGTGGCTGCAAGGGGTTGCGGGGATGGGGTAGGGAGGAAGACAAGTGTGACTATAAAGCGACAGCAGGAGAGAGGTCTTTGTGGGGATGGAACAGTTCTCTATCTTCATTGTGGTGGTGGCTAGAGGAATTTTATTTTATTTTATTTTATTTATTTTATTTTTTTGAGACAGACTTTCACTCTTATTGTCCAGGCTGGAGTGCAATGGCACGATCTTGGCTCACCACAACTTCCGCCTCCTGGATTCAAGCGATTCTCCTGCCTCAGCCTCCCGAGTAGCTGAGATTACAGGCATGCACCACCACACCCGGCTAATTTTGTATTTTTTGTAGAGATGGGGTTTCTCCGCATTGGTCAGGCTGGTCTTGAACTCCCAACCTCAGGTGATCCGCCCGTCTCGGCCTCCCAAAGTGCTGGGATTACAGGTGTGAGCCACCATGCCTAGCTATGTCATATTCTTCTTATCCAGCTGTATTACAGTGATTGCTTTTTACATGTCAGCCTTTAAATTAAAGACTCAGCAAAGCTTACTAGAGGCAGAACCATTCCAGCTGGAAAAGTTCAAGAGTTGCCATCCCAAAGGTTGGTCTTTCAGATGTGCTTATCCATCAAGACGTTCCTCTTTGCGATGACTAAGAGTCACTATCACGCTTACCCAGAAGTTGCAAATGATGACTAAGAAAAACAGAAACTTCCAACGTGGTAACTAAAGTACACACTTGCAACAGTAAGTTTTCCAAAAGCAAAGCACAATTTTCTCCACCGTGAACTTGTCCCTGAGCCACCCTGTCTTCATGAGACTCTCAGAAAGGGAGGGTCAGCTCTCTGTGACCTCATCTTACATAACTCCTTCAACTAGTCCCCATGTCTCCTCATTACTGACACATCATAGGAGAAAAGAGATGCAGACATATACTGTCAGTGACATGAGTAATCCTTAACAAATAATAAAGGTCAAAGGTACTAGATTCTATTTCTCAGAGTTCACTTCACAACCTTCACATCATCCTCTCAAAGCAGCCACCATCATCTGTAGTGGATACAGGAGGCCACAGAGCTATGGCAGGCCTGCCCCTGACCAGTGACAAGGCAGGGCGGAAGTGGCTCTGTTAAGGATGACTGCTGGGATTCAGGAGGAGCCAGGGAATAAACACTCACCCAGGACTCCATGTCTGGCCTTTGTTCTGCAGCCTCTGGCCTTTAATCAGACAAAGTGCTGCAGTGGCAATGCCTGCTGCTCTGAAAGCCCCTTCAGAGGAAACATCTGCAGCAGGGTTCAAAGGGCAGAGGCAGTTGCTCAAAGGAAGTTGGAATTTAAAAAGAAAAACAAACTTGGCGGGGGGCGGGCGGTGGCGGGGGGTGAATAGAGCAGGGGCAACTGAAGCTGGCTTTCTAATCCAAACAATTAGATTAAGTGACAGTGAACATAGGAAAGAACAAATATTTGCTCAGCCTACTGTTAGGCTCTTTGCCAACTGCTCCCACGTGGAGACTTAGAAAGCCAAGTCCAAGAAGGCGAGATGATGCCAGACAGCTGCCCAGCAAGCCCTGGCCCCAGGTGCTCGCAAATTCCCTCTCTTTGCATGGGCAGTATCCTATTCCACTTTGGGAAAAAACAAGAGAAACTGAGAAAGCCAAGGGTATTCTGAAGTATTAGAAAGAGATTACCACTGTTTAACCACAAATGACAGGAACTAGGGAGAGAGGAAGGCCTAAGAGCCAGGATATTCTGGCAGGTACTGTCTTAAAATCATACATTAACCAGGTGCTTTGCTTCTCAGGTACTAAATCCATCTGGGAACACATACATCAACCTAAAGGCCAAGTCTCTAGAGATCCCTTCCCAACGAGCTTTTTCTACCCCATGCTCTCAGTACACATGCAAAGGCTTTTGCTTCCACTGGGGAAAAAAAACAACAGGAAACTCAAGTAGCACCGTTCCACACAGCAGAAACACAGGGCTGCAGATACCTGGCACTGAGTCCCCACACTGCCATTAAACCAGTGCCGGAGCTGTGTGCAAATAACAACACTCGTTAAATCAAATGCTCATCCCCATTCTGTGGTCAATATTTGAAGACATGAAATGGTTCGGAAACCTGTCTGAGCTTAAAGGATGAGTAAGCCTCAGACTCCAGAAGTTAAACTATAAGCATGGACTTTGGAGTTTGTGCAGGTACATGGAGAGAATGCAGGTGCTGTGTCCCTCACATAAAGGCTGCCTCTGCACTGTGCAGAATATTCAGAGATGATGACAGGTGCTAAGGAGGAAAATAAAGCAGAAAAGGCCTCGCAAGGAAGATAACTTTTGAGGGAAAACCTATTATGTGTTTTGTTCATGTATATTTCTTCATATGAAAGAAAAAAAGAAAAGCAAGACTATGTTACGAAAGTTCCTCTTCCCCTCCTCTGGCGTCACTTCCCCTACCCCAGCCAATTTTGGAAATATGGCTATTTAGTCTTGCCTTTCTACACTCCACACCCAGAGTTCTTTTTTAGCAACACTGAAAGGTTAGAGACAACTCACTGCTTAGGAGAAAAATCTCTGCATCAACTAATTTTGTCTCCCCTCTTGACACTGTCTCAGGACATTATTGATTGTCACAACTTAGCGGCGAGGTATTACTTTTTACAACAGAATTATCAGACCCAAAGTGTTAACAGTGCCCAGGTTGGCAAACTCCAATTTAAGGGAATTGATCTTAACCTGAAATATCTGTTCCTGGTATTCTATTATACTTCAGTGTCTTGTGTAGGGAGAACAAATGAGTTAGAAAAGAATAGAACGTTCATGATGAAACTCAAATCTACTTAGCCACAATAAAAGCAGATTCTTATCTGCAAGGTATCCTAAGCCCTTCTAGTTTTGAAAAAAAAGTCATGAAAGGCCCAGGGCGCTGGATCATACCTGTAATCCCAGCACTTTGGGAGGCCGAGGCAGGCGGATCACCAGAGATCAGGAGTTCGAGACCAGCCCGGCCAACATGGCGAAAACCTGTCTCTATCAAAAATACAAAAATTAGCCAGGCGTGTTGGCAGGCGCCTGTAATCCCAACTAGCTGGGAGACTGAGGCAGGAGAATCGTTTGAACCTAGGAGGCAGAGGTTGCAGTGAGCCAAGACCACACCACTACACTCCAGCCTGGGCGACAGAGCAAAACTCTGTCTCAAAAAAAAAAAAAAAAAAAAAAAAGAACAGAAAAAAGTCATGAAGTTCCTGGAAGTGAAGGACAGGAAAGGCAGACTGGCTGAGACCACACCACATACTGGGGAAATTGGGCAGAGGACTAAATAATTTGAAAATTACACTTTACTTTCTAGTATCAGTTCTGTGAAAAGAAAAGCCTTGAACGGAACCATTTCCTTTGCAAAGGAAACAGCAAGATCCAAGTCTGCAGCGAAAGTTCTTTCTCAGGTGAAATTATAACTAGTCAGAAGCAGAGTCAGTGATCATGCACACCGTAGACTCAACCTCCTGCCATCGCAGAAGGTGCCGCACTCGGCATGCACCTTGGTGTCCGTGCACAGGCTGTTCCCTCTGCCCAGGTACCACCTGCCAGTTACAGCCTAGGTACTGCGAAATGCAAGAGCCCACTGTGCTGGGTGCCCCTCCTTGCTCCACAGCGCTCCACAGCTGCTTCTATCACATCACCACCACACTACTGTATTTGTTTCCATGTCTGCCTCCTTCCTTATTTGCCTCTTAGTTCCAGCAGCAGACCTGGAGTAGGCAACAAACAACACTGCGTCACACTCAGTGACCACCAGCGGGGAGTAATGCTGCATGTGATGGCCTAAGAACCAAGAAACAGGTTTTCTTGGTGGAAATTTGCCTGGAGCCTGACTTATCTGTTAGGTGATTTTTTTTGATGTGGGATAGGCCCAAGAGAATTTTCAGGGATTCTCAACCAATTGCTTCAGGTCCTGGGGAAAGTGTTGCTTCAAACAGGCCCGAAGAGAAAAGCAGTATTGGGAATTTTACAACTACTTTTATGTGCATTAATGGATACTGCTGTGAAGAACAAGGCCAGAGAGAGCTAATAAAATTAGTTTCTCCATTAACTAGACCACATTGAAAAGAAAAAAAAAATTAGTTTATCCAAGGAAGGAGATATACTTAAATAGGGGAGATAGGCTACATTCAAACCTATTGCAAAATTACCTTTAGACAATATTTTTTCAGTATTAAATGTGGATTATAATTGGAAGTGAAACTTTATGTTTTGAATCGGTAGCCTTTTTCCATAAAGTGACACCTTTAAATGAAACTTTCAGCAAAATAATTTTATAATTTCTATTGAAGCCAACAACTTCCTCACAGGTTTTCCTGCTTCAAATCTTGCCATTATAGGAAAACTTTCTGACTGCTACTACTGGGCAGGCAGCTCCTAGGGAGATACTGGGTCATTACCCTGGATGTCCCAGTGTGGCTCAAGGTCCTTGTCAAGCATTATCTCATGTAAATGTTGCCACAACCTTCCAAACTTGCCAGTTTCATAAAGGAGAGAAACCTAAGGCACAGAGAGCTTCAGCAGCTTGCCCAAAACCACGCAGCAAGTGAAAGGCAGAGCTTGCTGCTGCAGCAAAGACTGGTAAGAGCCCCAAAGGGAAGGTGAACCTAAAGAAATAAGAATCCGCAGGTTTGTGGAGTCAAGCCACGCTTCATCGTGTGAAGAGTCTCCCTCAGATGCTCACTTTGGCACAGCTGGATACTATTTCATTCAGGGATTCAGTAAGTTTTCTTATTTGATCTTCTTCAAATCCTTTAGTAAAAACCAAACAAATTAGCTAACTGGTAGACTATCTCCAATATTACAGTATAAACTCACAGCCCCACAAAACGTGCTGTTTACTCAGAGGGTGTGCCCACAACATAACACTGGTGGTGACAGGGCCTCTTTTCAAAAATGCACAGTCTTTCAAGCATGCCCATAAGGGAACACATAGGTTTACATAAGAACCCCGACACAAAATACATCATACTGTAGGATTCTATTTATATAAAATTCCAGAAAAGGCAAATCTATAGTGACAGATCAGTGGTTGCCATGTTCCAGGTGGAGGAAGGTGACTGACTGCCAAGGGTCACAGGGGAACTTCCTGGAACCTTGAAAATGTTTATTCTTTGTCGTGATTGTGGTTGTCGTTACATGACTATATACGTCTGTCAAATGTCATCAAACTACACAATTAAATTTCATGAATTCTACTGTATGCTAAGCGTACCTCAATAAGACTTCCAGAAATAAATAGATTTTTTAAAAATAGTTGAGGCTCAGCCAAGTGATTACTGATTGTGGGGAAGAAAAAAATCACAAGTCCAAGTTTATGGGGAATCAGGTAACAGAACTTGTAATTTTGTCTCATCATCTGTATAACAATAGCATCTTTCATGCCTGTATTATTTCTGCACTCATTTAAACTCAGGCTGTTGCAATCCTGATTTGAAATGACAGGCAGGTGTGAATGCCTCACTCGAGTGGAATATAAAGGGTAAGGCAATGCAGTGCAGCAGACACAAAATCTAGCCTCAGTTCTGATGCCCATTACTTGTTTCCTTGAGTTAATGCCACTTAGCCCAAAGAGTCTACAGCTCTACTGCTTGCCTTATGTTGCAGGGACCTTCAGTTTTTTCATCTGTGAAATCGGAGGGTTACTGTAAATCCCAAATGTCCATCTCTTCAGTCATTTATTAATTTAGCAAACATTTCTGAGGACCCACTTATTGGGCACTTAAAGCAGTGAGTATGACACGGCCCAGCCCTAGAAGAGCTTGCAGTCTAGGAAGGAGGTTCATGCTGTGACTTCTGAGCTTCTGCCTGGCTCTCTGGTTCTGTCTGGACATTTTCCCCTTGGGACCTGGCCAGCATGCTGTGAGGAAGACCACGCCACAGGGAGAGGCTGCTGGTTGATTTTCTGGCTCATGGCTCATGGCTCCAAATGAGTAAGTGAGCCGTGTCCCCACCTGACAGACCCTGAGTGACGACCACCTTGCTGGGCCCAACCAAAACGAAATATGAGAGACAAGAAAATGCTCAGTGTTGTAAACCAGCGAGTTTGGGAGAGATTTGCCAGTAACAGATAAGCACAACCTACCCTTAGGGCATCTTTGAGGACAGAGGTTAATAGCTATTTACCAGCCATCCATCCCTGGAATCTGGATTCCTTGTTCCACCCGCAAATATACACTGGCCACCCTCTTTGCACCATAGCACAAGGGGACCTGCCTAAATGAAGAGGAACAGTGAGTGAGCTCTTTAGAACCAGAAGCTTTTACAATCATTTCTGCTGACCCAAACACAAGCACTTCAACAACAACCAGGCAGACCTACTCCTTGATGTGTTCCTTAAAGACTTTCTGTTACTCTGACTTCCGTCCACGAGGAAGTTTTCCTTGACCTTAATAAGCGCACTGTCCAGGCCGCTGCCTCTCCTGATTTCCAACTAGAAGGACTGCTGGGGGCAAGGATCCACTGCACCAGCAGCCCGGTACGAACCCGGCCGCGCGCTGGCCTTGTCCTCACCCCGCCGGCTATTGCGGTCTCCGACCTATGGCCGGGACCCGCAAGGACAGGCCCCCCGGGGACAGGGCCCGGGACAGGGCAAGTCCCGAGATGAATGGCCGAGCCCCGGCTCAGCACCCTTGGGACTAGCGGGGCCCGCTCACCTCTGGCCGACTACGCTTCTGCAGCAAGTGCTCCAGGTAGAGGTCGGAGAGCGCCGTGTGCATGCTGCCCCCACTCTCGCCCTCGCTCGCCTTGAGGGTCATCTCGCAGAAGCTGGAACACTGGAACGCAAGACAGGGCAGCGCTGGGAACGAGAGGGCCCGGGGCCTGCGGGGCTGCGGAGACGGCGGGAGACGCGGTGCGGCTGGGCCAGTCACCGCCCCGCAGGCGGTGCGCCGGGAGGGCGCGGACGGAGCTCCGCCTACGGCCCGCCCACTCCTGCCCTCGCTCCGCCCATGGAAGTCTCCCACGCCCCGGACTCCGCGGCTCCCTGCGCTCTGAGAAGCGGCCCTTAAAGGGCCTGAGGAAGTCGTAGCCGTAGGTGGCCGCGTGAGATGAATGCCAGAAAGATAAGAAAGGGGAGGGGGCCCCCAGCTTCTGGGTGGTTGAGCACACGGCCCACGCCCCGTTGGGCCTGAGCCGCCCGGGTGCCCTGGCCAAATTCGTGGGGATGGCAGGGAGGCAACAAGGGAAATCAGAATCGGCCGGCTTAGTGGAGTTCGAAAGATGTAGGTGAACTCTAGACTCTTCCCATAAATTGATGCGGGCGCAGCATTACCCTTTGAAATCTGGACATTGCGAAAATGCCTTTAAGGCTGCTGTGCTGCTGCACCCTGTCATTTAATTGTTGTGTGCTGTTTGATGATGAAACATCTTATTGCCTTCAAAACCAAACTGTTTTTACTTAGGGCAGATCTCCTGCTGTAAATGCCACAAAATTTTTCCGGCTCAGCGAAAGCAAAGGCAGCAAACATTCCTTAGTAACCCTAGAGGAGGATTCCTTAGCATCCTAACGCATTGGAGACATTCAAACACCAGTCACAGCGATGGAAGGCTTTCTGAACAAAACAAACATTTAATGGGCTTGTACGGCTCTTGGTCCCCTACCCCAAGCTAGTAGCCTCACAGTATTAGAAGCAGTTCATCACTATATGTAATCTTATTCTGACCTTCCTCAAAGCTTCCTGGGAAGGAGGAGCTCATAGCCAAGAGGAGAAAATCCAAGGGCAACAGTTTAGAGCTGCATTGCCCAGTTTTCTCTACCAAGAGGCCGAACTCATGTGAATGACGGTTCCCTTCCTCAAGATCACTCTAAACGAACGGGGGGTGGGGGGGGGGGTGGGGGGGGAGAGATTGAAATTAAGACTGTGATATTGAGGCACGGATAGATTAATTGAGCAATGGCATAGAATAGAGAACCCCGAAACGCAACCATGCAAGTATAGAAATGTGGTATATGATAGAAGTGGCATGTTAGGTAAGTAAACAGGGACATTTTATTAACTGACGCTGGAAAATGGTTATTTATATTGGAAAAGATGAAATTGGAACCCTCATTCATGTGATATGGAAAATAATAATAATCTATTCCAGATGGATTAAGGAATTAAATGTCAAAAACATACCCTTAAAGCTCTTGACAGGAAACATAGGCAAGGAACTTTTAGACTTTGGGATACAGATTTCTAAACAATGTAGACAAACCATTGACCATAGAATGGAATAGTGGTAACTTTGACTTTAAGAATTTTAATTTATGAAGACACCATAAAGAGCAAAAAACACAGCTGTGCATTGGGAGAAAATATTTTCAATACAGATAAGTGGCAAGGAATTCCAATTGCGAATATATAAAGGACTACAAATTATTAAGAAAAACACAATCCAGTAAAGAAGTGGGCAAAACACATGAATAGGCATTTCACCAATGGAGAGACGCATATGGCCAATAAACATACATATAAAGAGATGTTCGACATCATTAGTGATCAGGAAAATGCAAAGCAAAACTACAATGAAATACCACTGTTCACCCATTCAGTTGTCAAAAATTTAAAAGTCTAACAGTACCAAGTGTTGGGGAGGATGTGAATCCATATGATTTATTGAATATTGCTGGTGGGAGTCTAAATTGGTACCAGTTGTAAAGAAAACGGGTTTCCATTATCTCTTACAGTTGAACATACATCTACCCTCTGAGCCAGCAATTCTGCTCCTAGAGGGAACAACTATTCCCAGTTTGGTCTGTAACCTTCCAGGTCTCCCTCTGTGCATCTGCAAAATATTCAGGACTAGAGTTGCCTTGTTTGTCCAGGTACGAAAACCATAGTATGCATGGCCTTGCTCCAATTTATACTCCTTCCATATTTTCTCAGCCTTATCTACTTCCCAGGCGATCAGGCACTTGATCAATGGAAATCCCTGACTGCCACTGCCGTTTTCACATCTCCTGACACTTCTGACTCCTTCACTTTTCTAAAGTGAGGGCTAGGTTCTGAAATGGCCTCTACTGCACTCACTGCAGCAGGAGCTTCTGCACTCAAGCTCATCCTGACCAGATCCATGGAGGCTCTGATGACTCCTACCACTTTTGGATTCAGGACTGAACTGTGGTGTGTGGGATCTGGCTTTCCTACTGACTACCAGGACCAAGGTAACGCAACTCAGAGGTGTGAGGAAACTAACAAACACCTAATAGGGTGAACTTTGACCACTGACAGAAATGAGACAAACACCCGTAGGCAGATCAATTCCTTTCCTCAACCATTTCAAGATGGTGTGATTCTATACAACTCTTCTGGAAGCATTCAGGAAGACTGTGACATAAGCTGTGTTTTCTTGAGTAACAGTGGCGAACTCAGTAGCACACCAAAGTATATTTTGTTTCCATCCTTCCCTACCTCACTTCATTTATTCCCTCACTCTTACACCCATGGGATTGCATCCTTCACTAAAGATTTACCACATATGTTTTGCTCCAGGCTTTGCTTTCTACCAAACATAGGCTAAGAAAACAGGTGTCAGAAATGGGGTGGCCTCAGAAAACAGACCCTCAGGATAGGACTTTTGCTATACAAATACATGGACATTAAATAATCTGCTCTTGAATGGTATTTGGGTCAACAATGAAATCAAGATGGAAATCAAAAATTTCTTTGAGCTGAATGATAATAGTGACACAACTTATCAAAACTTCTGGGATACAGCAAAAGTGGTGCTAAGAGGAAGATTCATAGCATTAAATGTCCATATCAAAAAGTCTAAAACAGCACAAATAGACAATCTAAGGTCACATTACCCGACTTCAAACTATACTACAAGGCCGTAGTTACCAAAACAGCGTGGTACTGGTATAAAAATAGGCATGTAGACCAATGGAACAAAATACAGAACACAGAAATAAAGCCAAATACAAACAACTGATCTTTGACATAACAAACAAAAACATAAAATGGGGAAAGGACACCCTGTTCAACGAATGGTGCTGGGAAAATTGGCACGCCACGTGTAGATAATTGAAACTGGATCCTCATCCCTCGCCTTGTACAAAAATCAACTCCAGATGGATCTAAGATTTAAATCTAACACCTGAAACCATAAAAATTCTAGGAGATAACACTGGCAAAGCTATTCTAGACATTGGCTTAGGCAAAGAGTTCGTGACCAAGAACCCAAAAGCAAATGCAACAAAAACAAAAATAAATAGGTGGGACCTGATTAAACTGAAAAGCCTCTGCACAGCAAAAGAAATAATCAGCAGAGTAAACAGACAACCCACAGAATAAGAGAAAATATTTGCAAACCATGCATCTGATGACAAAGGACTAATATCCAGAATCTACAAGGAACTCAAACAAATCAGCAAGAAAAAAATAACCCCATCAAAAAGTGGGCAAAGGAATGAATAGACAATTCTCAAAATATACAAATGGCCAATAAACATACGAAAAACTGTTCAACATCACTAATTATCAGGGAAATGCAAATTAAAACCACAATGAGATACCACCTTACTCCTGCAAGAATGGCCATAATAAAAAAAATCAAAAAAGAATAAATGTTGGTGTGAATGTGGTGAAAAGAGAACACTTTGACACTGCTGGTGGGAATGGAAACTAGTACAACCACTGTGGAAAACAGTACCGAGATTTCTTAAAGAACTACAAGTAGAACTACCATTTGATCCAGCAATCCCACTACTGGGTATCTACCCAGAGGAAAAGAAGTCATTATTTGAAAAAGACACTTGTACATGCATGTTTATAGCAGCACAATTTGCAATTGCAAAGATATGGAACCAGTCTAAATGCCCATCAACCAACAAATGGATAAAGAAAATATGTATATATACACCATGGAACACTACTCAGCCATAAAAAGGAACAAAATAATGGCAACTCACAGATGGAGTTGGAGACCACTATTCTAAGTGAAATAACTCAGGAATGGAAAACCAAATATTGTATGTTCTCACTTATAAGTGGGAGCTAAGCTATGAGGACAAAAGGCATAAGAACTATACTATGGACTTTGGGGACTCGGGGGAAAGGGTGGGAGGGGGATGAGGGACAAAAGACTACACATTGGGTGCAGTGTACACTGCTGAGGTGATGGGTGCACCAAAATCTCAGAAATTACCACTAAAGAACTTATCCATGTAACTAAAAACCACCTCTACCCAAATAATTTTGAAATAAAAAATAAAAATATTTTAAAAAGAACTCTTTAAAATAAATAATGAAAAGCACCGACAGACTTACGAACAGGCAATAGAAAAAATGAGAAATAGAAAGGAATACAAATAAAAGTACAGAAAAAAATACGGCAAGTTATTCAACCAAACTGGTAATTTGAAATCCAGATTGAAATAATGCAAAAAAAAGGCAATTTCTGGCACCATGGCAGACCAGGTACCTGGATGATCTGTTGCTGAAAACAACTGAAAATGCTGGTTAAAATATATTAACACACTAGCTTTTTTTTTCCTTCTGTTCATTGAATAGAGTCACTGTGTATTTTATATACTTTCATTTAGTCTTATGACAATCCTATGAAACAAGTACTTTTAAAAAAATTGAGATAACAGTTGCATACCGTGAAATTCATCCATTTAAAGTGAACAATTCACAGGTGCAGCTAGCTCAGTCAGCAGAGCATAAGACTCTTAAAGTGAACGATTCAGTGCTTTTTAGTATATTCACAGAGTTGTGCAACCATCACCACTATCTAATTGGTCTTAGTCTGTTTGGGCTGCCATAACAAAATACCACAAACTGGATAGCTCATAAACAACAGGCATTTATTGCTCACAGTTCTAGAGGCTGGAAGTGCAAGATTAAGATGCCAGCAGATTCTGTGTCTGCTGAGGGCCTGTTCCTCATAGAAGGTGCCCTCTTGCTGAATTCTCACATGGTGGAAGGGGGAAAACAAGCTTGCATTGCAAAGAGGTGGGCCTCTTTAATCCCAAAGGGCCCACCTCTAAAAGGCCCCATTACCATTACATTAAACTTAATTACCATTACATTGAGAATTAAGTTTCAACATAGGAATTTGGGGGAACACAAATATCCAGACTGTAGCATAATTCCAGAACGGATTCATCACCCACGGAGACCCCAGCCCCATTAGTAGTCACTCCCCATTCCTAGTCCCTGGCAACCACTAATCTACTTTCTGTAGGACCACTAACTGAATCTACCACAAGGGACTAACAAAAACCCTGCCCTGAGAATTCATAAGTATAAGTTGGCCCTTGCTCTGGTTGGCAGCTCAAAGTTGCACTACCTGAGTGACCTGAAAAACCTTAAGTAGATAATTTAACTTCAAGTGTTTTCTTGACTGATAGAGCCCCAAGGTGCCTGGCAGAGCAAAATATGTCTTTTTGAAGGAGTCCTCATTGATACCAGACCTTAAATTCCATACATATTTATAGACTGATAAATCGCTAAACAATCAAGGAAACAAAGTCCCGTGAGGGAGATCCAGCAGAAACCATAGGTAACCAAATTGAACCAAAAACTTCAGATACTGAAATTCAAGATTAGTTAACACTAGAAAATTTATTAATCCAATTTACCATATTCATGGAGAAACTCATATTATCTCAGTAGGTGGAAAATATTCAATGTAATTCAATATCCATTAATGATAAAATATCTTTTATCAAATCTAGGCATAGAAAGAACCATCTTTAGTCAGGCACGGTGGCTCATGCCTGTAATCCCAGCACTTTGGGAGGCCGAGGTGGGTGTATTGCCTGAGGTCAGGAGTTCGAGACAGCCTGGCCAACATAGCTAAAAACCATCTCTATGAAAAATACAAAAATTAGCTGGGCGAGGTGACAAGCACCTGTAGTCTCAGCTATTCGGGAGGCTGAGGCAAGAGAATCGCTTGAATCCAGGATGTGGAGGTTGAAGTGAGCTGAGATCATGCCACTGCACTTCAGCCTTCAGCCTGGGTGACAGTGAGATTCTGTCTCAAAACAAACAAACAAACAAAAAAATCTTCCCTCTTTAACCGATTTTTAAAAACTATTTGTAAAACATCTAAAATACCTACAACGAATATAGTTTTAAAAAGCTGAATGTATTTCCTTTAACATGTTGAACAAGACAAAGATGCCTCCCTCTATAACCACTTTTCTCTGTGTCGTATTGTAAGTTCTATCCAGCAGAATAAGGCAAAAGTAAATTATCATGGTATAAAGACTGGGAAGGAAGAAACAAAATTGTTGTTATCTATGGATATATTATTGTCTATGTAGAATATTTAAAAATCTACAGATAAATTATTAAAATTAATAAATGCTATTACTAAGGTTGTTAGCTACAGTCATATAAAGAAATCAATTGTATTTCTATACACCAAAGATACACAGAAAATTTAATTTTAAAAGACACCATTTCGTTATGACATCTAAAATGATCAAATACCTAGGAATAAGTTGAACCATATATAGGTACTGTATGGAGAGAATTATAAAATTCTATCTGCATACATTGAAGAAGAGCTAAAAATTGAAAGAGAAACATGTTCATGGTTTGGAAGGCTTAATTTTATTAAGATGTAGGTTCTCCTGAAATTGGCCTATAGATTCAATGCAATCCTGATAAAAATCTCAACAGGTATGTTTTGTGAAACTTGACAATCTAATTTCAAAATATGTGTGGAGTTGTAAAGAACAGGACTAGCCAAAGAAGAACAAAGTGGGGGAACTGTCTTGCAGATAGCAAGACCTTAATAAAGCTATGGTAATTAAGAGTGTGGTATAGGCACAGAAATAGACCAATGGACCAGAAGGGAGAGGCTAGAAACAGATTTGTGCATATTTAGACACTTGATAAGGTGACATGAGACATCAATCAATATATGTAAGATGTACATTGGTTTCATCCAGTAAGGTGGGACAACTGAAATAGAGGAGGAAGCTTCCAGATCGTGGGTAGATAAGAGACAAATGGTTGAATTATTTTGAGTTTCTGATTAGCCTTTCACTGGATACACAATTTACAGGAATAGTCAATTACGTCTTGGTCTGGCTCAGTGCAACAGTAGGGCAAAAGAAGTAATCAGATATGCATTTGTATCATGTGAGTAGAGGGATGACTTTGAGTCCTGCCTGCCACTTGTTTCACAAGGAATTTCCTTGTGGGCAAATTGTGAGGGAGGTATGTAGCTTATTTATTTATTTATTTATTTATCAATCTTTATAGCTATCTTATTTAGGAATAGAATGGGAGGGAGATTTGCCCAATGCAGTTCCCTGCTTGACTTTTCCCTTTGGCTTAGTGATTTTGGGGAGATTTATTTTCCTTTCATATTCTCCCCTTTTCTTTCTAAAATCTTTCAGAGAAAGCACTTTAGAAGAAAATGAGCCTCTGGTCTCAGGTTTTGTCTGATCTCTCGTGGCTAGGATGCTTTATTCCTAGACAGATAGGTCCCACATTATTAGGAAAGCTCATTTTTAGCAGGTTGTGAAGTCTCATGTCCTACAAAGAGAAAATAGGGGTAGGAAGGGAGAAAAACAACAACAAACAAACAAAAATTGAGGAACAATCCTGGAAAATCAATATAGGCCATATTCCTCTGAAGTCCATACATCAGTAGGCAGGTATGAAATTGGTTTATGTGTAATATGTAAATTGGTTGCTGTTGTTTTCTTCTGAAGTTTAAGTTGTCTAGCTTTAGTTTACAGAGCTTTAAGAAAGCACAGCTTAATTTTTAAATTTCAAATCAGGAAAAATGGGAAAAAAGGAAAGAATAAAAAATTGAAAACGTTATTTTGGAGACTTGTAGCCAGAAAAAATTTTAGAATTCAGCCCAAACTGTAGAAAATAATAAAAATTGAAAAACGTTAGGCAAGACCAGAATCTAATAACAGGTGTACCATAGTTTATTTTGAAACATAATTTTTCTCTCTCCAGTTCCATTTTCAGTAAAGACAAATCATAGGACAAATTCATTTGCAAAATAAGTTTTAGTCTTATTATACTTGGCTGGAGTAGTCACATAAAGTCAGCAAGAATAATTATTTGCCATATAGGCTCCTCTTTTTTTTTAAAATTGGCTTTGCTGGAACTTTATTCCATAAGGAATCTCAGATTTGAATTTAATGTCTTAAGCCCAGCCTATGTCTGCAAATACCTATGTTAATTGGGTGAATTCCTTACCTCGAGGTTCCAAGAAAACTTGGGGATCCTGGACCAGTCAGAAAGTTACATTTTTCACTTACCACAGGTCAGGAACCTGTATAGGGACTGCATAGACAAGGTATGAGGCATGTTTTCCCAAGGGGCTTTTATTGGCTCTATAATTCAACTTTGATTACTTGAAGGAATCTGTATTTGAAAGCATGTTATTCCAGTCAAAACCTTGGTAGAATAACCAGTGTCTCCAATTGTGTCCTGTTACCAAAGAAAGCAGATTCTTATTGTACTTAGGCAAATAACAATATTGCCACAAGTTGAGAATACTCACAACTACTTTCCAAATTTTGGAGAAATCAGGTAGAGAGAAATGTGCTCCAAATTTTGTTTATAGGAATATATTTTACTTGATTGTCAAAAGTTTCAAAAAGTTTCTTTGGCTCTGAAAAACAAACAAAAGATCAGCAATGTTTTAGGCAAAAAGTCATAAAAGGATTTATTTCAGTCTTCTATTAGTTTAGTCCATGCAGTTAACTCCTGTTCTGCTTGATATTCATGAACATTTCAGCTCTCTGTGGGAGTCTTGGAAGTTTTTCCTCTAATCTAGTGTCACAATCTCCAAGGTTATCAGAAACCTGCAATCAAGAGCACCTGTCAGAGTCCTATGCTGATTATAAACCACCTTTTGAAAAGGATAAAAATAAAACAACTGTGGATGACAAAAGTCTTAAAATAGTCATAGTTAAACACACAATTGACAAGAAAATTTGGTTATTTCTGTGGCATACAACAGTTTTACATAATAATCATAATCACTACTGATAACATATGCTAAGACCTATCAGAATCACAGGAATTTCATACAATTCTGGAACATACACTAATAACACAGTTATATAAACATAATCCAAAGAAGCTTAAACACTGTTTCATATACTTCCTGTATGACTTTATTATATCAAATAAGCTGAATATGTCTCTTCTGAACTTCAGGGAACTAATATAAAGAAATTAATGAGGACTGAAGTTAACATTTGATTTTGGAAAGTTTGTCAAATATAAAAAGTTTAAAACACTTGATATCACAAAATAGGATCACAGGTCATTGTAAAATAAGTCATTCATTTAGCCAAAGTGATAACTCAGTTTTTTTTTTAAAGGTGAAAATCTTTAGTCTTTGAGAGAGGAGACTTAATTTTCCAAACAATAAGCCCTAATAAAGACAGCATGAGGCCAATTAAATTTTTTTTTCAAAATTTTATAAACAATCTATAAAATGTTAACCATCCTGACCATAAGATATAATTTCCATAGCCTTTTTATAACCTTTATAATCTTTTATTAAGGAGTAGTTTAACGCTCCAAGAAAACCTTGTTAATCTGACATAGGGACCCCTATGCTAGTCCTACATCAGTGTGCCTTCAACATTAATGGTTAATTTATAGAGAAACTGAACTTACTTTATGTCTCAAAATCAGCCCTTACAATCTCATGTGCTTGCCTCTTCCACGATAGTCCCTGGGCCTTGAGAAGTTAAATAGTTTTAATTTCTGGCCATGTGTCTCATGAACAAAGTTTATTTTCATTGGCATCTTCTATGGGGTTTGAAGATAAGGATTTAACTGCCGTCAGTGTTTAATATTTAGCAGGACTTGGGGTTCTTTTCAGACCCAGTAGTCAAAGCCCTGTGACTCACTGGCACAAGAACTTTAAAAGCACATATAGAAAGTCACACGGATGTAATAACCTTAATTTTAAAAAAAGTTTTAATCTCAGTTTTTTTCCCTAAACAAATCAAAACTTAGTAATAATGACATAGAAATTATTTTGATAAAGCATAAAATCTGTTTATTAGGCCAGTTACCCAAAGGCAAAAGAGACCTTCCGCGGTGCGACTGCTGTTCCCTATGGGGAGTTCCATTTAGATAAGTTCAAGTCAAAACTAATGAAAAAGGTACTTGAACTAGTTAGACATAGGAAGAATGTTTCCTGGATCATAAATGCAAATTTTCAGATCCATAGAACAATTTAAAGCCAAGAGCACAGAATATTATGTTGGAAGGAAACACTTTCTTTAGACCTTTAAGATAAAACATTTTTAGCATCAGATCACAACAAACAGAAACCGAAGGAGGAAAAAAAAAACCGTACAGGAGCTGAAAATGAGTTGAAGGAGAGTTATTATTTCAGACTTTTAACGGAGAGAAAGCTGAAAACACGAGACACAAAGTTGAACTTTGCATTAAAAATCATAATATCTTATAGTTTTATTAAGGGTAAAGCAAATACCTTAAGAAAATATCATTGTTCTAATCAATCCTTTAGTGTATAAGTGTTTTTTTCTTTAAATATCAAAACCCAATCTCTAGAAAAACCATTATAAATGATTTCCCTTTAATTATAGACAACTTGATCATATAAATTTTTTTATTTTCATAATTGAGATTTTATTGGTTGAGGATCAGTACAGACATTTCAATTTGTACACAAATCTTAACATACATAACGAAATTCTAAAAAGCCATGTATTGTAATTCTTTTTTAAAGTTATTCCAGTGACTTTCCAGCTTAAAATTTGGAAGCAAATTTTCCTTAAGAGGCTATCAAGTACCAGTATCTTCACATGTTGGTCAGCTGTTACATACGGCCCACCAGTTCACAACTCAATAGCACGTACACTACATGTTCAAATTTGTAATCTTTCACAGCACAGTAACAAAGTTATTAGGAAAACAGGACTACCACAACCAAAGATGTTACAGAGTGCACACAGTTCTGACAGGGAGAGCCATGATCAAAGAGTGGTTTTCTTTAGGAAACAATTCTACTAAAAAACAACATGGGAATAGAAGTAATTTAAAATGTTCAAGACATTAAATGCAGGACTGACTCCATATTGCCATTTAATGTGCTTTGTATTATAGGATATAAAAACTAACCCCCCATCTATGGAATATTAAGCTGACACCCGAGACAGTCAGAGCCTCCCATAATTCAATATCCCACACTATTTTCTGGTTGTACCAAAAAATAAACAACCAGCAAATGATTTCACCTCTTAAAAAAAGCATTTACACTTAAAAAATGGGATGAGGTGGGATTCCCTCCTTCTTAAAAATGTTTCTAGAGCTACTAAAAAACTTGCATTTACAAAGTAGTTGATAAAAATATTCCTCTGGATTGTACAAGAAGGGAGACAGGGACCACTGATAAGACATGGTATATGGTATTAATCAGACTTGGCTTCTTTCTCTCCTGCTTCATCAGAGGCTGGACTCTCCTCAGTTTTCGTTTCCCTCTTTACTGCAGGTAAATCTTCTTTAGTTTCTTGGTTAGCCACTTCGGCCTGTTTTCCCTTTGCTCTCCTTTTCCCTTTTGTTTGCACTTTTTTGTCTGAAGATTTATCCTTCGCTGCTGCCTTTTTTGGCTTCACTTCCACTTTTGCAGGAGGTTTAGCTGACAACCACACCGATCTCCTCTTGGGCTCTTCCTTGGCGGCCCCTTTGGTGGAGCTGACCTTCCTCTTGGGCATCCTGGTGGCAGGGAGGGTGTGTGCCGGGTGCCTGCGGGCTGCGGCGCGCCGAGAGCCTTCGCGAAACTGGGCTGCCTGGCCGCTGCCACTCCTCCCGCCACCCGAGCTGCTGAGACCCACCGATCATATAAGATTTGATCCCACATTTTTTTTTTCTTAAAAGGAGGAACTGAGCTGTGGCCAGACCATTCATGATATGCTTGGACTTTCTGGTTTGTCCTGACCTTCCCTCTTTCTTAAATAACCAATCATTTTATTCTGGGACAAAAAATTACCATATAAGATTCTTTATCATATAAAATTACTTTTAAGCTTTCTTACCAAAAATACTTCTTTATTTCTATACCTTTCTTTACATATCTCTTATTTCCCGGTTCTTTTTACCTTGTTTTATACATAACCTTTAAATAACCTTTGAATTAGACAAAAATTACTCACCCTTTAACAAGAACACACACATTTTTTAGAAAAAATGTTTTCCTACAATACATATTTTTTAATTAGAAAACACCCATTTAATGAAATACCTATTATTTAACTTTAGATTCTAAATGATGGCAAGTTTATCTACAAATATTTATCCCATCACATTTACCTAATTATTTTATTTTAATAGTTTACCTAGATTATTTATGAAAACTGCAACAGTCACCAAAGTTATTTTCCTGTCAACCATTTTGTAGCTTGTGAATTTCAGGCATTTATCTGAGTTAGAATCTTAAGATTGAATACATGGTTATTTTACCAAATAATTCAGGATTTAGCTGTCTTCATTAAACCAATAATAATGTCTTTTTTGTGAAAGATTACACAAGCAAAGATCATTCTGTTTTGGGCTGGGTTTATTGTTTAATAACCTTTATGACAGCTGGGCACGGTGGCTCAGGCCTGTAATCCCACCATTTTGGGAGGCCGAGATGGGCGGATCACGAGGTCAGGAGATCGAGACCATCCTGGCTAACACGGTGAAACCCCGTCTCTACTAAAAGTACAAAAAAATTAGCTGGGTGTCTGTAGTCCCAGCTACTTGGGAGGCTGAGGCAGTAGAATGGCGTGAACCCTGGAGGCGGAACTTGCAGTGAGCCGAGATCGCACCACTGCACTCCAGCCTGGGCGACAGAGGCAGACTCCGCTCAAAAAATAAAATAAAATAAAATAAAATAAAATAAAATAAAATAAAATAAGCTTTATGACAAATTTTGACACCTTATAATATTTGGCAGGGATAAGTATGAAATCTCTTGATCAATAAATGCAAACAAAAATGTATACTGACATTTCTGAAGATATTTGTAATATTACTCTACCAATAATTTTAAAGCTAGCTTAGTAAAAACTCTACTTAAGTCATGTGAGCTTGAAAAGCATTTGGGCTTATTATTTAATTTATGAGTACTCTTTAAGCCAAATTTGGTACCTTGTGGCAGAAAACATATAACCAAATACGTCTACATACACGTAAACACACACACATACACACTCATATAAACAAATATCCTAGAGCATTTACTTCAGAACTCTAGCCATGCGATATTAATAACAACTCATTGGTTTGCAAAAACAATAACAAAAAGAAACGGTTAGGTGCAAACAGTGGATTTTATCTCAGTAGAAAAGTTAACAACAGACTTAAAGCAGGCAGAAAAGAAAGCAGAGAGATAGAGAATTCAGGAGCTTTATAGTTGCAGATTGACCTTCAGGCTCGGAATTTTCCTTGATGTAATCTGCCTGTCAGTTTCAAACGTGCACAAGAACAGACCTAACGCGTGAGCAGCTGGAGTCGCAGGAAATCCGGCCCTTCCATTTACACAGCCACTTGCGAGTACAGGAGCCATGAAACCAAATGGGCTTCCAAGGGGGCTTGTTCTCCTTGTCTTTCCTTATTCTTAGATGATGTGTTTCCCACATTGTTTTTTTCTTAAAAGGAGGAACTGAGCTGTGGCCTAGGGTTTAGTGTGGTGGGTCAAAGTGTGCTGGTTGCGGACAGGACTCCACAATGCATCACCACTGAATTGTTTCGGCCCTCTTTTGTGTCTCAGTTTCTCTCTCCAGAGGTCTAGCACCTCTGGGAGGGCTCAAAGCTTGGGGTGAGCAGCTCCTATATGTGCTCCCTGGACGAGGCTTTTAAAACTAATTTTGTTGGCAATTCCCTGTAGGGCTACTGCACATCACATGGAGGCAACCCCCAGACACTCCCACTTGGCCTCCAGTCACCCAGGAGCACCTTTTGACTGGGAGGAGCAAAATGCCCTTTCTCTTTGGGGTTGAGGAAACTCAGTCTCTCATTTATCTATGAAAGTGACAGTGCAGTTCCTCATGCAAATATGCAGACAAGCCAATGGAGATTAATTTGGGGAGGAAAGGCAATGGAGAAGACTCTTTAAAATGCATCTGAATTAGAATTGAGATCCTAAACAACTTCCTAGGAGGAAAAAAGCCCAGCCAAGACCACTTTCTGTAAACTGTCCTCGGCCACCTTTAACTGTAGCTCTTGTCTGCTATTACACATGCCAAGGTCAAATCCTCTCACAGGACAAGGTGGTAATCTCTGGTACCCCTGATACAGGACTTAAGAAGAAATCACTTAGGCAGATAGTAAGGGTATGGGGATCCTCAGTAAAGTTTTTCTTTTTAATAAAAAGCAGCCCCAAATGATTTTCTAACAAAGAGCAGCCTGTAAAGTTCAGCTGCAGACATAGAGAGGCAAGATGGCTCCAATCAACTGGAAAGTCCATTTGCATAATAATATTCAGCTGGGGCCACCAGCCTTCCCCCGCACTATGTAAACGTCATACCTGATCAAACCAATCTGTCAGCCCTATGTAAATCAGACACCACCTCCTCAAACCTGACTAAAATTTGGCGCATCCACCACCCGCTGGTCCTTTCCACCGGGAGACCCCTTTCTCTGTAGAGAAAGCTGCTTCTCTTTCTCTTCTCTTCTGCTCATTAAACCTCTGCTCCTAGACTTGTGTGTGTCCATGTCCTAAATTTTCCTGGTGTATGACAACGAACCCCAGGGTGTATACCCCAGACAATGTAGCCACTTCACCCCCAGAAGCCAAAGAGGTCAGGTAATGCAATACAGGAGAGCAGAGCTTTACACCTAAGAAGAATCTGCCCATGACTCTTGAAACTCCACAAAGAAAACAGAACAGTCCCAAAGGAGTGAATGGTGCCTTTGTCCTGAGTTCTTTAAAGGGTTAGAGTCATTAGATGCCTTCTTTATATTCTTCTTGGTACCAAAGATGGCGAGGGGAGAAGGAGGAATAGGGTGGAAGAAAAGTAAATGAAAGAACAATTATTTTTTTAAGACAGGGAGCAAACACACAAACCAACTGCATGTTTGGTCATTTTTTTCTCTTTTGCAGCTGCGAGGAATTTTAGCCAATTCAGAGATACCTTGTTACTCACTATTTGGAATTCTCATTCGAATTTGACCAAGTCAGGTAGAATTGGCCAAATTTGATGGGAGAAAGACTGGAACAAACAACAAAAGAACCCCAACAATATGATTACTGAGTCCTCTAATGGTAAGGAGAAATTAAGACCAGCCGACTGTGAATCGTAACTTTAGCCAAGAGAAAACTCCAATTCAGCTACTTACCTAGGAGTGGGTCTCAGGCTGAAGACTGCTCTCTACCATCCCAGAAGTAGGAAAAAACTCAAACTCACCTTCCCTGTTGGAAGTGAGCTCAAATTCCAGAATGCAGTTATCTGCCTTTCATTGTCATGGAAGCAGGAAAACTTGCCTTCCTTGTTGGAAGCAAGCAAAACTCCAGAAAAGGAGTTGTACAGCAAAATAAACTTTAGATCTCAACCAAATTTTGGGAGATGAGGGATTCTCTGGAGGGAGGGGAGCTCCCAGGCCTCAGCAAATTGTTCTATTGGTTTGAGCCATAAAGATAGCTCAAGTTGGTACCAAGTACTGATAGGAGATTTGTCAAAGGTCAGGGCCACCTCCACTCAGAGTCTCTTTGTGGTCACCAAATGTGTACCTCAAATATCTGAGACCGGTCTCAGTGAATTTAGAAAGTTTATTTTGCCAAGGTTAAGGACATGCCCATGACACAGCCTTAGGAGGTCCTGATGCCATGTGCCCAAGGCTTGGTTTTATACATTTTAGGGAGACATGAGACATCAATCAATATATGTAAGATATGCAATGGTTTGGTCCAGAAAGGTGGGACAACTTGAAGTGGGGAGGGGGCTTCCAGGTCATAGTTAGATAAGAGAAAAATGGTTGCATTCTTTTGAGTTGCCGATTAGCCTTTCACTGAATACACAATTTACATGTGAGAGCAGGAAGAGTCACTTATGCTTTAGTCTGACTTTGTGAAACAATAGGGCAAAGGAAGCAATCAGATATGCATTTGTCTCATGTGAGCAGAGGGATGACTTTGAGTTCTGCCTGTCCTTTGTTTACAAGGAATTTCTTCATGGGCAAATTGTGAGGAAGGTATGTAGCTTTAAAAAAAAAATCTTTGTAGTTATCTTATTTAGGAATAGAATAGGAGGCAGGTTTGCCCAATGCACTTCCCAGCTTGACTTTTCCCTTTCGCTTGGTCATTTGGGGGCGATTTATTTTCCTTTCATGGGGTCAATCCATCAAGAAGACATAACAACTGTAAATATATATATGTATGTACCCAACATTGGAGCAGCTAAATATATAAAGCAAATATTTACAGAAGACAAGGGAGAAATTGACAGCAACACGGGGACTTCAACACCCCATTCTCAACAGTGGACGCATCATCCAGAAAGACAGTCAAAAAGGAAACATTGGACTTAAACAAAACTCCAAGTCTTTTCTGAGTTCACCTTGGCTTGCCACAGCAGGCCACATGACAGGCCATGTGGCAGCCCACTGGATCTCACCTCAGCATCAATTAGAATTTCACTTCAGTTTTTCTTTCTCTTTGCATTTTCTCTGTAGTAAATTCCTAACCTCCTGCAGTTTTCTCTAGCTCAATAAATGACAACCCCATTCTTTCATTTGCTCGGGCCAAAAACCTCGGAGGCATGCTTGAAGCCTCACTCTCTCTCTCATCTCATCCAAATCCTAATCAAATCCCATCTGCTCTCCCTTCACATCCCTCCTCCGATCTAAACCTTCTGTTGGCCCCCACTATGGCCCCCAGGAAGAGCCTAAATCCTTTCAATGGCTCACAATAGCTACTCTGCCCCTCGCTGAATCTGGTTTCTCTGAATCTTCACATTAGCATGGTGGCTCCACAAGAGCTGGGGTTAGATAGCACCATTGCACTCCAGCCTGGGTGACAGAGCAAGACCCCGTCTGTTTGTTACCTGTTCAGTGTCTGGCTCACAGTAGGTGATCAACAAGTGTCTGCTGAATGAATGATTTCAAACTCAGAACAGCAAAAAGGAAAAGCAAATTAATATATTTTTTTTGTGACGGGGTCTTGCTCTGTCACCCAGGCTGGAGTGCAATGGCACTATCTCAGCTCACTGCAGCCTCCGCCTCCCGATTCAAGCAAGTCTCCCACCTCAGCCTCCTGGGTAGCTGGGATCACAGGGGCGCACCACCATGGCCAGCTAATTTTTGCATTTTTAGTAGAGATGGGGTTTCACCATGTTGGCCACGCTGGTCTCGAACTCCTGACCTCAGGTGATCCACCCGCCTCGGCCTCCCAAAATGTTGGGATTACAGGCATGAGCCACCGCACCCAGCCAATAATTTTTAATAATATTACCTGTATTACATTTATAATAGTGAATAAATAGAAATACCTTAAATAATTATTATATGGAGAGGTCGTTAAATGACTTATGTCATGTCCACTACATTAAAAAAAAAAAGCTCACGTTTAAATTAGTTTGGGAAATGCTATATATTATACTCCCTTGTGGAGATTAGTATTAGCCTGTTAAAAGTTCTTAGAAGTCCTTGAGCAAAGAAAAATAGGTTTAAATTTGTTTAATCCAGCATTTCCCAAACATAACTGACCACAGGGCCCTCACTGTTTTGTGACTTTTATTAAAACAGAACTATTGTTTCACAGAACAGACTTTGGAAAACTTGTAATACATACATAGAAAAAAATTGAAGGGAGGTACATCAAGATGTTAATGATGTTTATTTCTGGTTGCTAGAATTATGGAAACTTATTCTTTTCTCTGTATTTCTCAATTTTTTTTTGCAATAAATATGTATTACTATTATAACCAAAACAGTAATAAGGATATTCACATTTTAAAATTGCAACTTTTGAAGGAGAAAATGAAGGCAAAGGATAATTCAAGTTGGAAGACGATTTAATTTCAACTGATAGATACTTCCTCATTTTAAGCAGATAGCAAATGCCCCACTCTTTTGGAGTCCAACTGGAGAGACCACACTTGCCCTATTGAATCTTCTAGTTCTTCAGTGGACTGGATCAACTACAAGAATGCTGGGAAAGGAAGATAAAATGGTGAATGCTCTGCACAGAGTTGCTATGTAATTATATCACCTTTTCAAAGACTGGATTTTACACCAGTTTTTCTCTTAATATGAACCAAATAATTCCATACAAACAAAATACTTTGATGAAAAAGCAGAATAAGAATGTGTTTCCAGTACAGTGGGGCTTGGAGGTAGTGGTATAAGTATGGTTAGGTAGTTTTTCTTCTTTCGTTTTTAAAGTATCTTTTTAAAAATGAACTGATCAAACAATACAGCTCATTGTAGAAAGATCAGAAAGTGGGCCGGGCGCAGTGGCTCACACCTGTAATTCCAGCACTTTGGGAGGCCGACGCAGGTGGATCACGAGGTCAGGAGATCAAGACCATCCTGGCTAACACGGTGAAACCCCCCCGTCTCTACTAAAAATACAAAAAAATTAGCCTGGCGTGGTGGCGGGCGCCTGTAGTCCCAGCTACTCGGGAGGCTGAGGCAGGAGAATGGCGTGAACCTGGGAGGCGGAGCTTGCAGTGAGCCGAGATCGTGCCACTGCACTCCAGCCTGGGTGACAGAGCAAGACTCCGTCTCAAAAAAAAAAAAAAAAAAAAAAAGAAAAGAAAAGAAAAAGAAATTACCAGGCTGTGCACGGTGGCTCACGCCTGCAATCCCAGTACTTTGGGAGGACAAGGCAGGAGGATCTCTTGAGGTCAGGAGTTTGAGACCAGCCTGGTCAACATGGTGAAACCCCATGTCTACTAAAAGCACAAAAATTAGCTGGGTGTGGTGGTGGGTGCCTGTAAATCCCAGCTACTACTCGGGAGGCTGAGGCAGGAGAATCGCTTGAACCCAGGAGGCGGAGGTTGCAGTGAGCCAAGATCGTGCCACTGCACTCCAACCTGGGCGACAGAGCGAGACTCCGTCTCAAAAAAAAAAAAAAAAAAAAGAAAAAGAAAAAAAAGAAAGATCAGAAAGTGCAATTAGACAGGAAAAACAAAAGTTAACACCACCGCCAATAGTAATAAAACAACCTATTCACTACCACAACGAGATAACCAATGTCTAATACTTCGGTTAGGTTCTTAGAGGCTTTCCCACTATACAATTAGTTTTTAATAAGAAATTAGACTAAACTATATATCTTCTGTTATAATCTGCTTTTTCCACTCAATGATATTTCATGAATATGTTTCTGTGTAATTATCCTTAGTACTCAGTGTATGAATGTGCAATACTTTCTTTAGCTAGCCCCAGACTGATGGACATTTAAGTTTTCATTTCTTCACTATCGTAAACCATACTAAAAATTCCTTGTACACATATCTTTGTGGACTTGTTAGAGCCTGTCAGTCCTCCTGATTTCCACCTCTGCTTCTGGAATGCTGGGAGATTAGCCAAGCTTCCATGTGCCTCAGGTAATAAGCAGCTAGCTTAAGCCTTCATTACAGCTGCAGCTAATGGTATACACAGGTGAGTATAGAGGAGGAAGAATGAGGCACAGAGAGGCTGTGTGCAATCCTCACTGTGAAATGTCTTAATTAAAAATCAACAAGTATTACTGAGAGTCTACTATGTGCCCAGTAGCAAGTCCCAATTTTTCCTGGGACTTGATGTGTCCTTTATGACCACAGACTCCAGTCTTCTTTAATTTCTGCAACACTTAAAAAATTATAACTTGGCCGGGCGCGGTGACTCACGCCTGTAATCCCAGCACTTTGGGAGGCCGAGGCGGGTGGATCACGAGATCAGGAGTTCAAGACCAGCCTGACCAACATGGTGAAACCCCGTCTCTACAAAAAATACAAAAATCAGCTGGCTGGGCGTGGTGACGCGTGCCTGTAATCCCAGCTACTCAGGAGGCTGAGGCAGGAGAATCGATTCAACCCGGGAAGCAAAGGTTGCAGTGAGCCGAGGTGGTGCCACTGCACTCCAGCCTGGGTGACAGACTGAGACTTCACCTCAAAAAAAAAAAAAAAAAAAAAAAAAAGTCAGGAAACAACAGGTGCTGGAGAGGATGTGGAGAAATAGGAACACTTTTACACTGTTGGTGGGACTGTAAACTAGTTCAACCGTTGTGGAAATCGGTGTGGCGATTCCTCAGGGATCTAGAACTAGAAATACCATTTGACCCAGCCATCCCATTACTGGGTATATACCCAAAGGATTATAAATCATGCTGCTATAAAGACACATGCACACGTATGTTTATTGCGGCACTATTCACAATAGCAAAGACTTGGAACCAACCCAAATGTCCATCAATGATAGACTGGATTAAGAAAATGTGGCACATATACACCATGGAATACTATGCAGCCATGAAAAAGGATGAGTTCATGTCCTTTGTAGGGACATGGATGAAGCTGGAAACCATCATTCTCAGCAAACTATCGCAAGGACAAAAAACCAAACACTGCATGTTCTCACTCATAGGTGGGAATTGAACAATGAGAACACCTGGACACAGGAAGGGGAACATCACACACCGGGGCCTGTTGTGGGGTGGGGGAAGGGGGGAGGGATAGCATTAGGAGATATACCTAATGTAAATGACGAGTTAATGGGTGCAGCACACCAACATGGCACATGTATACATATGTAACAAACCTGCACGTTGTGCACATGTACCCTAAAACTTAAAGTATAGTAACAATAAAAAAAAAAGAAAAAAGAAAAAGAAAAAATTATAACTTTTTCTTCTGTTGGATTATTTTGGTTCTCTTCATCAAAGAAATCATTCTGTGCCTCCTGCATCTACCATTTCTTCTCTAATCTTACTTTCACCAAACTGTTTACTTAATACTGCTTGCCTATATAATCCTATTTTCCATATTTTCTTTCATATTTTGCACCAATGTCTCTTTTTCTTCATGCTTCCTCATTGTGGTGATAGTTTTACTTTTTGTCTTTTACATTTTTCTTGGGATTTTCCAACTAATTTTCATCTTCTTCTTTTGTTTTGGTATACCTTATCTGCCCTGTTGTATTTCTGCATATAGCATTTATTATTATTATTATTGAGATGAGGTCTTGCTATGTTCCTAGGCTGGTCTCAAACTCCTGGCCTTAAGCAATCCTCCTGCCTCAGCCTCTGAAAGTGCTGGGATTACAGGCATGTGCCACCATGCCCGACCTTAGCTATTATTTTATATTTTGTATCAAATGTTTTGAATTTATGGCAATATGTTAGTACATGGTTTTTATCTGCCCTGAGATATTTTTCTAGTGAGTATTCCTCATCTGCCATTTCTTGCTTATACGTTTCTTGTGTTTTCCATATAGTAACTCTACATAGATCTGGTGCTGTTTCCTGTTGAATGAGGTAAACTCTTACTGGACCAGTTATTTACAGGAGATGTGCACAAGTCCAGTGCTATACTTTGGACTAACAAATTCTCTTCATGATGCTGAGGTATGTGTGAGCTCTTGTAGCCTTTACTTCTTTCCAGTCAAGTGAGAGCAGCAGACGTAGGTCTGAGCATAAAGAAGTTTTAGACTTTACCTTCTTGCCTCAACAAACTGCTTCTTAAAAATATGGCTTGCCTATATGCTTATTCATTCAAATTTATCTGTTAGGCTTCTACTTGGTGCCCAATTGGGTCCAGAAATGTTTCTTTCACTAGTTAGCTTGCTTGTTCCCAGCAAGGGCTTATTGGCTTTTCTATTCAGGTTAAGCCATCTACTTCAAAGAAGGAATTCTTTTTCTTGGCATATTGCCTGCTTTATCTTCACAGAAGTCCCTCTGAATATTAATTAACCAATACCTCAGATGCTTTTGATGCAGCTGACCTGCTGACCACAGTTTGAGTAACAATGACTTCAAAGATGTGGAACCAGACATATCTTGATTTGAGTTCCAGCTCCCTTGGTTGGTTGCTAGGTATACTAGTCAGGGATATTCAGCTGCTATAACAAACAATCCTGAGATCTTAGTAGCTTAACACAATAAAATTGATCCTTCACTCATGCCTCATTCTGATGTAAGTTAAGTTCTCCTCCACAAGGTGATTCAGGGATCCCAGCTCCTTCCATCATGTGGCTTCACCATCTTAGAGTCCTTCAGTTGAAGCCATGCATATGTGAAAGAGAGAGGCAGCATGGACGCATGTGCAAGACATTTTATGGCTAGGCCTGGAAATGTCATACATTCCTTTTGCTCGTATTTAACTGGCCAAATCTCAGTACTGTGGTCCCAGCCTAACTGGAAGGAAGGTTGAGAATATAATGTTACTCTGTGCTTGGGGAAGAAGGAACAGGATTGCTGAACATATAGCCAGTCTCTGTTACAGTCTGTCTTTCTGATCACCCAGTATCTGTTTCACTTTTCCTTTCATACGTGGAACACAGCCACCCTGTCATGCATATGGAAATATTCCACCCATATTTCCGCTTGAGAAAGGCCTTATTTCCCTAGCTGCTGAGAGTGTTGTCAGCAGAAAGCCTCTACCTGTCAGCTCATTCAGAGTCTGCCTCAGCTGCAGAGAGCTTCCATGTACTTTCTGGGAGCAGCCCACATCCAGTGAATGACTGAGGTGGGGTTAGAGAGGTCCAGCCATTTCAGCCATGTGGGACAACCCTGATGGGGCCGACTGAGTCTTTGTTGGGCTTGCAAGACAGTTTGATTTCTCCCTTCCACCCCCTATCTTCCACAGGCATTGATCATTAATTATACTCTGAATGCCAAATTCCGGTCTCCCTGACTTGCGGCAAACCCTTTCCTCAGTACTAAGTCACACTCATCACTGTGTCCAGCTCAAAGTCCAGAGTATCTGGGTGATGCTTAGTTCTCTCAAGTCTGAGGGTGGCTCTGCTTGGTTAAGTGACCTATGAACTAAAACGAGTTATATGCTCCTGATCTCCACACCCCAGAATAATGATGGAACAGGAAGAGGATAAGCACCATAAACATTCCCATTTGGAAATAGGAAGAATGAGAGACACACAGCAGTCACTGCTCTGTGGCAATCCTGGAGTCCTGGTAGGTAGGCATGGATTAGGCCCAAATCCTGCTTTCAAAGGGTGACTCTGTGGCCCATTGTCCATTCTCTGGGAGGCTCTACTGATCCATTATTCTCTATGGCTGCATCTGAAGCAAATGTTGGGACCTTCGAAGCTGGTGTCCTTCTTCTTCATGGAAGGTTGGAGGCCTAACTATTGTTTACAACTGATGGCTCATTTAGTTCTGGCTTATGGTTTCTCTGGCAATAAGCTTCTATCAAAAGCTTAGCTGACTTCTAATCTATTTGCCTCCAATCAGTTCCATGTGCCAGTAACCGCATCCAAGGTTGCTTCCTAGACACAGTTCTTGATCCTGTGATCATTTTGAGGTTACAGGAGCCATAGGTGATGCCACACCCTTAATCTGATCTTTATCCTCAGCCACTTTTATTAGATTTTTGAGCTCTGCAGGACCCCCCATTTCTATTCTCTATTCCCTTTTAGTTCCTCTTGCAAACTGGCCAACTATTTCCTGACCTCATCTCTTTAACACCTTTGTTGATCACTTTCATAGGTCTCCCCACTTGGACTCTGTCTCCCACAATAGCAACGACCTACCAATTTGTAATTTTTAATCGTCTTCTTTCTCTGCCTTTCTAGCAACAAGCACAGAGACAAGCAAGTAGTCATTTGTTGGTAAATACTGACTGAATTAACAAAATTTAGCTCAACTATTTTGTTTTCCTCAGGATTCTTTTGGCTTCATATGATTTATGTAGATAAATATTATGATAAATTTTCAGGAAATTGAGAGCACAGCTAATTATTTATTTTCTATGTATAGTTCTTGAGCCACAGGGAAGAAAAATTAGGAGTTAATCAAGTTGATAAAAGAAATGACCACTGGAAACACTAGTCATTAAATGTGACCTGTCAGTCACTGGTAACAAATGGAGCAAGTTGGAGGAAGTAAAAGAGAAAGTAGACATTTTCAACGGGGGTTGCATGACCTTTCACAGTTTTCCTCCCAGAATTGAATTTCTTAAAACTTTCCCTTAATTACAGATATGCAGGCTGGTGAGCAACCTGTTTCTGTTCCCACCCCCCTTCACGTTCCCTCTCTCCTCCCTGTCTCTTCTTCCCACAGAAGCTTACGTGAAGCAGCAGAGCATCCCCATTAGTGCTGAGGTGAGAAGAAAAGCAACAATGGCTGCTGGAGGTAAGGCACTCTTGATAAGTTGCCATAAGTAATCCCTGAAGTTGTTCAGCCAGGACCTGTGACTACCTGCAGAAAGAGCATAGACATTCATTGAGGAGAGGTCAAGTAAATGATAGGGCTGGCGTTTGAATCCAAATTCGAGTTCAAATAGTTGTCCCAGATATCATGTTCTTACAGTTGTCCAGAGCCCATATTCTAAACTACTTTGCTGTGCTGGCTGTAAGATGTTCAAAGGGCAAACATTTTGTTTTTAAAGTATCCTGAGATGGATATAATTTTTGCCTCCTTGTAAGTCAAATAGGAACAATAATTGTTGTTTCGGATATCTTGAGTATATTGGGTACTTCTTGAAAGAGAAGCATGACTTGATAACAAGAAAGTCTTTACTGAAGTGTTGTTGCCTAGAGTATATCTGGGAGTCCTGCAGGAGGCTGAGGAGAGGGAGTATCCCAGGAAGAGAAAGGAGAAGGCCACCAGCCCTAAGAGCAGAGGAGAAAGGGGCCAGGGCCACTGGAAGAAGGACCTCTAGGGGGAGTTTGCTGATCAATGTAAGGCTGGGGATGTTGGGTCTTTTCATTAGCAACTGGGGGAGGAAGGTACAGTGCTTTGACCCTGAAGAAAGAAGGAGGGGAAAATGAAAGTGTCTGCAGCATGGAGTTGAGAGGATTCACCACTAACCAGCAAGACACTTGAATAGCATGTGTGTGCATGTTGGAACCTAGATTGTGGATCAGTGGACCATCAGGTTTATTTTCAATTTCACCTCCTTTGTCAAGTCTTTCCTGACCCCTCGCCCAAAACAATTTAAATGATCCCCTTGTCCCCTGTGAGCATTGATCATACTCCATGGAAGGTTGGCATCTATGGCTTTGTCTGCCTATCTATGAGCTCCTTCATAACAGAGGCTGTTCAATTCCTAATCCATGTAGTTCAGAAAAGGGCTTGGTACGTAGTAGGTAGGTTAATGCTTGTTGAACTAAATTGAACCAAACCAGAATAGTTTGCTTTCCTATGAACATTCTTTTTAAACATGAAATTCATTTTACCTGACCTGAAACATGAATCTTAAGTCCTATGAAGAAAGAAACATTCATCCTAACAGCAAACACACCCCCTGAGCGTGGTTTCGATCCTGTTTTTTCTTGTATTCCCAAGGCAGACAAAGGCGAAGGAGAGGAAGCTACTGTCTCCAACAAGAGGCAAGTTAGAGAGCATAGCAGAAATCCAATTATCAGCAGCTTCTGGGGTTCCATGGACTCCTGCCTTCAGCTGCGGCTGAAGAGCTGGTAATCCTAGCTCACTCTGCCAAGGAGAGATGTCTTTGTCCGTAGGTCTTTCCACAGAAACTTTGTCTGAAAAGTTAGACAATGATGGTTTAGTTCATATTCCAAAAATCTTCTCACCATCACGAACATAAGGACAATTGACTTACTTACACAGGTGACTCCTGAAAATGGTCAGTTTCCAAAGCAAAATATATCCCCTCCAAGAAAACAAAACAAAACCTGACTATGCTCTATCAGGTCAGATACCTGACATTCCCTCCTACACCTGATACCTTTTCAATCTTCCCCAACTCAATTAGTAGAAACTCTTTCACCTGTTCAGGCCGAAAAAGGTACATTCACATTGTTGTGCAACAGATCTCTAGAACTTTTTCAACTTGGAAAACTGAAACTCTAAACAGCTCCTCATTTTTGTTTCTATGAATTTGACTACTTTAGATACCAAATATAATAAATTTCTATATATTTTTAACTCCATGATATATTTTATATATTCAAGTAACAAACTTTTATATTGCTTTAAAAAGTAAATGTTTGCTTAGATTTACATATATAGTAATGACTCTTCTTTTTCTCTCACACACTTTATCCATCAGAAAAGTCTAGTCACCTTTACTTACAAAACGTATCCAGAATATCCTGCCACTTCACACCACCTCCACTGCTACCCACCATCATCTCTGTCTTTCTGCTTCCGTCCTTGCCTCCCTTAAGCCTCTTCTCCAGTGAGTGGCCAAAGAGATCTTGGTAGGTTGTAGGTCAGATTATGTCCTAGTTACTGCTGACCACATATCCTATGAGTCTCCTCTTGATCATCACTCCAACTTAGCCTCATTTCATTTTGAACAAGCTAGGCGTGTTCCTACCTTGGGGCTTTTTAACTTGCTTTTCCCTTTCCAGGGAATGCTTTTCCCCCAGGTATTCTCAGAATTTATTTCCTCACCTCTGTCAGGTACTCAAATATCACCTTCTCAATGAGGATTTTCCTTAGATCCCATTGTTAAAATTGTACCACCCTCCTACAAACTTCCTAATTGTCTTACCTGCTTGATTTTTCTCCAGAACCTCATCAGAACCTAGTAGAATATATTTTACTTTACATTATTATATGTATCTCCTGAATATAATGTAAGCTCTATGAGTGCAGGGATTTTTGTCTGTTTTGTTCACTGCTAAACAGTACCTAGCACATAGGGTATCCAGGTGCTCAATAAATATTTTTTGAATGAATGGCGACTTTTGGCAGATATTGTTCCCACCCATTTTTCATTTACTACATCCAACTAGATAAGCTGAAAAAGCTGAATCCTCCCTTTCTCAGCCATCCTTGAAGTTAGGCATGGCTATGTGACATAGCTCTGGATAATGAAACATAAGGGAAATCTGATGGATAGCTTTTGGGAAGGCTTTTTGCTGTCTTGATAAAAGAGATGGTGCAACCATTTTCCCTTTATGCTGCCTTGAATATTGCTTAAGAAATGTTGCCTGAAGTTGCTCTGATAATTTCAAGCCACTAAACTAACACCTGTATCTGCTTACTTCTGGACTGCATGGTATGAGAAAAATATACTTTTATTTGAGCCATTATAATTTGGGCCTCCTATTACTTAAGACATTTATAACTGATACACTCACCTACTGTTTGATACGGCTTAAAGAGACCCACATCCAGTGGGAAACCACTTACCTGAAAATGGACTTAGGACCACGGAATTCAAAGAAACCAGTGGAATTAGGCCTTAGTCTTTAGAGGGCAGAAGTCTTCAGAAGAAGCTGGTCAGTCTTCTCCTTAGGTCTCTGAAGTTCCAAACAGAATTCCACCACTCCTTATGATATCATTGATTACATTTAACCCTCCCCCAGTCTCCTTATTTGACAGCTAAGCACACAGACATCATTTTCTCTCTATGTATAAACATCTGTGTTGATACCAAAACCCATCCTTGCAGTAGTTCTAGCCTCTTAGGCTTGAATAATTCTAAGATATTTTATTCACCACATGGTATCTAACTATGCGTTATAATAACATATATATGTGGCATTTCATATCAGGGAAAAAGACCTTATTTAATATGATGTTGGGTGTGAGCCCTTTGCCATGCTATGCAAAATAGAAATTCTAGATGGATCCAGGACTAAACAAAAAATAAAATTATATACAAAATACGACATTTTCTGTCATACTTTTATGATAGAAAATTCTATGTGTGGATATTTTTATAATCTTGGTGCAGAAAAAGCTACTCTAAGCATGTCATAAAACCCAAAGCCATAAATGAAAATGCTGATAAATTTATAACATAAAAATGTAAAGCTTTCATATAGCAAAACATTGTTTAAAAAAGATAAAAGGTTAATGACAAATTAAGTAATTTCACAGCATATACGACAGACATTCAATTAAGATTGTTAACGTACAAAGAACTCTTACAAACTAATTAAAAAGAAATAGTTCTGGCTAGGCACAGTGGCTGATGCCTGTCATCCCAGCACTTTGGGAGGCTGAGACAGGAGGATAGCTTGAGCCCAGGAGTTCGAGACCAGCCTGAGCAACATAGCGAGATCCTGTCTCTACAAAAAATTTAAAAATTAGCTGGGTGTGGTGGTGCATGCCTGTAGTCCCAGCTACTCGGGAGGCTGAGGCAGTAGCCTGGCTTGAGCCTGGGAGATTGAGGCTGCAGTGAGCTATGATCATGCCACTGCACTCCAGCCTGGGGGACATGAGGGGCTTAAAACCTAGATGATGGGTTGATGGGTGCACCCAACCACCATGGCACATGTATACCTATGTAACAAACATGCATGTTCTGCACATGTATCCCAGAACTTAAAGTAAAAAAAAAAAAATGCAAATCAAGTCGAGGCAACATAGCAGGATACTGTCTCTACAAAAAATAAAATATTAAAAAAATTAAAAAAATAATACTTATCCATAGAAGAACTGGCAAAAATGGTATCTCAGTTAGGGTTCTATCAGAAAACAGAGCTACCAGGAAATACATAAAATGAAAGTTTTTGTAGAGTCCTCCAGTCTCCCCCAGTTTCTTGCTGTGTCGTGCTAGAAAATCATGGAGTGGCTTGATCATTCTGTGACCCAGCCAGCAGGCCTGAATGAAAATTAGGACCTTGAACATTCCCAGGCGCTGATAAAGGTGTATCTAGGTTGTGACCTGAAACACTGGAGGAAGCTGGCCCTGGCCCTTGACCCAAATTCCTCTAAACCCTCATATGAGCTCCATACCCTGACCTTTCTGTGGAAGGAAAGGTGAGGTGAAGTGGAGAAAGCAAGTATACACTGGAAGCCTGAAAAGAGAAGAGCCCATGAAATGGACTAAAACCTGCATCAGTCTCATGTTATCTCCAAGCTTCTAACTTCGATGGTGGAGTAACATGCACGAGAAGGTCAGGTGTTTTCTGAAAGAGCTAAACACACAACTTTTCTAGGATTTGGAGAAGCTAAAAGATCCAGCAGGAGCTGGAGGACCTGCAAACTTGGTCACTGTCCTGTGCCCACCAGGTAACCCCACAAAATAGTGACAATGTGAATAAGCTGAAAATGAGCATTGTATGCCTGTCTGACTTTTCCATTGTAAAAAGAATATGGCTGTCATATAAGTTAACTTTAGCTGAATGAAAAATTACCTCCAACTTAGCAACTGTGAAGAAAACATTTATTACCTTATAGTTTCTGTAGGTTAGTTTTGGAGTGGCTTAGCTGAGTGGTTGTGGCTTGGGTCTCTGATGAGATTGGAGTCATGTATCTGCTGGGACTGCAGTCATCTGAAAGCTTGACTGTACTGGAGGATCTACTTCCAAGATGGTGCACTCACATGACTATTGCTAGGATGACCAAAAGTCCCAGCTTGCCTGGGACTCAGGATTGGCTTCATGGGAGTTTGATCTATGCAGGTCTACAGGGCCCCACACCCTGAGGGGCCCTATGTTTCGTTTGCTCTGATGTCACTGTCTTGAAATTCTTAATAATTTTATCTTTGATCTTGTGTTTTGTAAGGGAAGTTTAATGAGACCGCCTATTTCATCACACTCATTTTCTCCTCCCCACTGACTTTGTCAACATTCTTCTCCCTTTGAGTCTCACTGAACTCTGATGCATTGTGGGTCCACTGGAATGTTATGCTCATGGGCACTGTATACATTCTTTGCTATTCTATTTGCACATAGTGTTTACAATGCATTTTTGCATTGTTGTAAAACTGTAGTAAGAACACAACGTGGTATCTGCTCTCTTAACAAATTTTTAAGTGCCCAGTATGGTATCGTTAGCTATATGCACAATGTTGTACATTAGATCTGTAGAACTTAATTCATCTTGCATAACTGAAACTTTTTTTTTTTTTTGAGATGGAGTCTCACTCTGTTGCCCAGGCTGATGGAATGCAATGGCACGATCTTGGCTCACTGCAACCTCCACCCACCTCCCGGGTTCAAGAGATTCTTGTGCCTCAACCTCCCAAGTAGCTGGGACTACAGGCATGTGCCACCATGCCCAACTAATTTTTATATTTTTATTAGCGACAGGATTTCGCCATGTTGGCTAGGCTGGTCTTGAACTCCTGACCTCAGGTGATCCGCCCGCCTTGGCCTCCCAAAGTGCTGGGATTACAGGCATGAGCCACTGTGCCCAGCAGCATAGCTGAAACTTTATGCCCATTGAACAGAAACTCCCATTTCTCTCTCAGTCTCTCTCTCTCCATATAAGCTGTTCTCCTGGATTGAGGCTCCATTTCTGATTTATTTTATTCAGACTCTCATGAATTATATCATTTTTACTCTGAGTTCAATTTAATCTGGTTTTCTAACTCACTAATTTGGTTTTCTAGAGTGTCCATCTTGCTATTCAGTGCCCCTATTTGTTTTAAAAATCAGTGTTCACATTTTTATTTCCAGTGTAAAAACACAATTCTCAAAGGCATTTGTTTGTATGTGTCAATGTTTTATTTAACTCATTACTGAAGAAACCAGCAGGAAAATAAAAGAGCTAGTTCCATGAACATTTGAGAAATAGAGATGTATATAGTCAATGGGAAAAGAATGCCAAAATAAGATTATCAAGTTAAACATAACAGGAAATAAAACCATATCACCTTTGGGGTTAACTCCTCTACCGGGCTATAAAACAAAACAACTTATTCATTTCTGTAAGTTAGCCTCTAAACTTTAAGAACTTCACAGGGCTATAAACCATTTGCACCTGCATCATTTGTGGATTGTGACTATACTGTGACAGCTATGTTATAGTTTCCAAAGAGGTCAGATAAGGGGCAAGCAGGATTATTAGAAAATACTCCAGCATAGAAAAAAGTAGCCATTCTTTTGCCTTTTCTCAGATTGGGATCCATTTTTCTTTCATATTAGGATCTCCTGTTTTCAAATTGCCCTGGGTTGCAATCTTTGGATGCTTCCTCCAACTGCTCTATAACTTATCCTTGCCTCCAGCCCCCTTTACTATCAGGAGATTCTGTGTAGTCATAGTGAAGGGGTCAGGCAGATGGAAGGAGCAGTAAACCCTTCACAATCTTATGGGGGTGGAGGGCAAGATGGGGGATCCTATTGTGTGGTGATATGGCAGACTGGAGTGTTTTTTCTGTTTTCACCAGTCCAATTTTCTTCTGACCTCCTTGATATTTCAACTATGTAAGTAGGACTCTAGTTTTCAGTCACGGTATATAATTTCCCCTGTTACATTTTTGTTGTGTTATTTTCAGCAGGAAATTAGTAGAGGGAGAGAGTAAACTGAGTGCATTAATAGAATTACAAAGTTTGTATCTCCTATCTCAGATAACCATGGATTTTCCTCATATTTCCACAGAAATATTAAATGTATGTCCTTTAGAAGCCTAATGTCATCATCATTTTCTTTCTTGGCCATCACAAATTTCAAGAAGACATTGTTATTTTATTTCAAAGCTTTCAACAATTGCATCCTCCTGACTTATTTTTTTATTGGTCAGAATTAAGACCAAATGGCTTTATATCTATGGACACTCGTCAGAAAAATGCACATTTGCATTTATACAGAATGCCTTATATAATTTCGGGGGACTTAGGGATTCTTGAACCCCATCTATAATTCTCAGTTTAAGAATGCTAGTTTTGAAGATAAGAATGTGCCCCTCATAATGACTAAATAACATAATTATATCTATGTGTAAGGAAGCAGAAACAGACTTTGCTGTAGTAGTTATTGTATTCTCTCCATTTTGCAGATTGTCCAAATGATTTGCCTTTTGACTCCAAGATTGTATTGATCTGATCCTGAAACATGTTTTGTTCCATGCTTGACCAGGATAATAAACAACTGAGAGTTTTATTTTAAATGTATGAGGCTTAACCTGAAATGTTAACATCATAAATATCTTTTTCAAACTTTCATCACATAGTTTTTCTACAACAGAGGAAGTGGTGACTCTGAGAGGCCTAACTTTTCAGGGAAGAATGCTTTCATGCAGGTTTCTCCTCACTTCTTTTTGCCTAGTTATATTGGAAGGAAGGAGTAATCTGGGAGCAGCTGCAGAAAATAGGTAAGAGTTAAGTTAAATTGGATGCACCCTCCTGGCCCCCCACCAAAGAAATGCAGGACTGATGATAGTTAATTCAGGAGGCTTCAAGGCAGTGTCTGCTAGGATTTAGCACAAAGGTAGAAGGCAACCCAGGGAGGGACACTGCCCTGGAGCTGAGGAGGGAGGGGTGACGGCAGTGGCAGGTGCTGCAGTGGCCACCCTCAGTAGAGGTCCTGTGCCTCGCAGCCCAGAACCTCCATCCTCAGGGCAATCTGGTGCACCCAACTCTGGGGGTGAATTCGAAGGTAGCGAGTCAGTAACGGTGGGTCTAGAGAGTTCACCACAGGTGTGAAGGAGTCTTGATTTCCCTGAAAAACCTGAAAGAGGAAAGATAGCATTTATTGGTTGTCTGACAGGACAATGGTCACTGCAAAGCACAGACGCTTTTCTCACTTCTAGTTGTTTCCAGTAGTCCAGGATTAAACCCTGGAAGATGACTAGATGACTCCGTCCTACGCATCTGGGACATCTAGAATTAAGAGCACCCTGCTTTGGAGGCCTTCACTCTAGCTAGGCCTTATATCTACAGTGTTCTCACCCACTTCCCAAACCTCAGTGACATTAAGTGCTTTGTCCTGGGTCACACACAGCACCTGTGTTGGACCATCTGGAGATGAGAGTCAGGCTTTGGCCAGCAGACTCCCTTGTCAATGCATTTGCTGTGGCAAGAGGAGTACATGGCAAGAGCTCAGAAAATGGTAGCTATCGTTATTAGATAAACTGGTTTCGCACATGTTGGTGACAACTTTAGAATGATAACGAATGCAACACAGCAAGGCATGCAATTTAGTGTGGCTGGGCAACCTTGGCAGGACGGGATGCAGAAGAGAGAAAGAAGTGGGAAGAGTCTAAGACTCAAGGCATCTTGCTACTCCAGGACTTTGGAGCAAAGGTCACCTATAACTGGGTGGATGTTTGGGAAAATGAAGATCTGAATGTTCAAAACGTGTAATTCAAGGCAACCCTAAAACCCTGTGGGGTTTGTGTGGATTCCGAGGTAATCCTACAGTAGAAAGTCCAGCCAAATGGTGAGAATAAGCAAGAGTCTTGGAGAAAAAGGAACAGAATGAAGGCAATGTCCTACCATAATGCATGCTCTTGCAAGGACAGACAGACACCATGATATCTTTAGGATCTCCTGAGGCACTTTGTGTAAAAGGAGGCAACTTGCCACCAAAATGGGAAAGAAGTGGTTAAACAGCAACAATAGGGCTCCTGCTTCCTGGAGCTATTGGGTGACATTTTCCTCTAACAATCCTGGCATCTTCAAGTGTGGTGTCAGTTTTACTTCGGATTCCAAATGGGAAGAGACTTTTCCTGGCAAATGCACTGTGAAGTAACACTGTGATCCTACAGAGAGTTTAGCTATCAGAACAAAAGACGTTTGGGCCATCTTCACTCATCTAGCTACATTTTCCCCCTAGGTTCCCAACCCTGGCTGCTTATTGGAATCGCCTTTGGAGCTTTTAAAAAATGATGCATGGGCTAGCTCCCCACCCCCCCACCCCCCCCAAGAGATGCCAATTTAATCGGTCTGTTCCCACCTTGGCCCCCTTACTCTGGTCTCCAAGTTCTGCCTAATATAGCCCCTGCCCAAGTCTCTGATCTGTTCTCCCACAGCATTCCTCCTATTTTACTGCATCGCAGATGAGCTGATCTTTCAGTTTCTCAACAATGTCAACTCTTGTTTTATTTAACATGAGAGCCTTTGTATATGTGATTCCCTCTGCTTGGAAGGCTCTTACCCCTTCTGTTTCTTCTTTTATCCATGTTTTTTACCCTTCGGGTCTCAGTTTAAATACCACCTCTTAAACTAAGCATAGTGGCATGCCCCTGGAGTCCCAGCTACTCAGCAGGCTGAGGCAGGAGGATTGCTTGAGCCCAGGAGTTTGAGACAAGCCTAGGCAACATAGCGAAATTCTGCCTCAATTTTTTTTTTTTTTTTGAGACGGAGTCTCGCTCTGTCGCCCAGGCTGGAGTGCAGTGGCACCATCTCGGCTCACTGCAAGCTCCGCCTCCCGGGTTCACGCCATTCTCCTGCCTCAGCCTCCCCAGTAGCTGGGACTACAGGCGCCCGCCACCATGCCCGGCTCATTTTTTGTATTTTTAGTAGAGATGGGGTTTCACTGTGTTAGCCAGGATGGTCTTGATCTCCTGACCTCGTGATCCACCCGCCTCGGCCTCCCAAAGTGCTGAGCTACCTCTTTAGAAAGGTCTTCCTCATTATTCCTCATGTAAAATAGGACTCTTTTTTGTTCTAAATCTCAACTTATTTGTTTCCTTTGTAGCATTCAGTATCTTTTCCTTTATCTCTTTACATGCTTATTGACTGTTTCCTCTGTCTTCGCCACCAAATGTCAGTTCCACAAGGGCAAAGACCTTGGTCATTGTTGTATCTTCAGCACATAGAATATATAGCATAATGTATATAGCATGGCAAATATACCATAAACATCTATAGAAATAAAGTTCTGTATTTGGAAAAATTTTTGAGAAACATTAAGGTCCCTGTTCTGAGATTATTTTACAAACGTTTACGCTGTATTTGGAGGCTTTGTACATCTTTTGTTAGACTTAATCCTTACTGCATTAAATCAGGGGGCATGCGATGCCAGATTGTCCCATTATTGATGATGCTAAGTTTGATCACTTGGTTAAGATGTCCACCTAATCTCTATATTTATAAAGGTAACCCTTCCCCTTTCCTAACAATCTGTGGAGTGAGACTTGAGACCATGCAAATATTCTGTTTCACAACAAGCTTTTATCCAATGGTATTAGCAACCCTTAAAGTTCTTTACAAGTATTCAATAGTAAGTACATTGATGGTTGCAAACTGATTTTCCAGTTATGATCCATTACCCTCATTATTCCTTTTGATGCTCAAATTGTCTCAAATCTGGCCAACAGGAAGCCCTTCACATGATCCCATTAATCTTCTGGCACATCAAGATCACCAAGATCATCTAAGATTGCCTGGCGGTTTCCTTGATCCAGCCTTGAAAAAGTCATTTCTCTAGGGAGCTCAGATTCTTTTGACTGGAAAATGGTAGTTAGAGACCAAGATTTGGGCATGGGATGGGCTCGTTATTACTGCAGTGTAATTACTTCTAGATTCCTTCAGTAAACAGTGCTAAGAATATGATTTTTTAAATTCCTAAGTTCTCACTGACACTTCTAATTCAACTCTAACATTCTTTTTGTTAGTATTAGATTTCTAGGGCTACTGTAACAAATTCACCACACACTTGGTGCCTTTAAAACAAAAGAAATTTATTCACTTATCGTTCTAGAGGCTTAAAGTCTGGAGCCTGGAGCAGAGGCACAAAAGAGTGTGTCAAACACAAAATCACATTTAAAGCTTCTATTTGGAAGTGGTATATATGTCATGTCCAATCACATTCTATTGATCAAGATGAGCCGTACAGCCATGCCTAAAGTTGATGAGGTTTTCAAGGAAAGAGGGAATAAAAACTCAAGAACATTAATACCATCTGCTTCATATGCTATTTTCTGTTCATTTAGAAATTCCTTACATTTTCTTGTTTCAGCAATAAGAGGTGATTTATGCAGGCAGACATGAGGGCTGGGTGGCTTACTAGGTTTCTTAGCCAGGAGTACCCTCTACTGTTGATAAATGGAAGTGTAATTTATTTAATAGATGTGACCAAAGAGGTTTGAGGGTCTTGTGATTTAGTAATTCACTTTTGCTTTTATAGGACAGTTAATTTCCAACATTTGCTTTCTTCTTTTTTTTTTTTTTTTGAGACAGGGTTTCTCTCTGGAGCAAGGTTGGCTAGATTTATATATTTATTTTCTACTTGTAAATATAAACTTATAGTACTTTTTGTCTTCTGGTTATTCTATAGATGGGTTATGGGCGGTTTTAGTCATAATTTAAAATTGTGTGTGTATGTGTATGTATGGTTTTTGAAGACTGTGGAGAGATTTAGGCAGCTGCCATTATCTGACAGGAATGTGCAACTCCTGCTTGGAATTTTTAAATGCTATTTAAAACTATTTTTCCAACTGTTTCAGGTATACAGAAATACAATTAATTTTGGTATTTATTTTGTTTTCAGCAAGCTTGAAAAATTTTAAAAATTCTAATAATTTATATATAAATTCCTTTGGATTTTCTATCTATGCCATCATATCTTCCACATACAATGAGTTTGTTTCATCATATTCAATCCTTACATATTTTCCTTCTTTTTCTCATCTTATTGCACTGCTTAGGACAGCCAATATGTATAATCCTTCAGTCTGTCACTGTGATAAATTATATCAGTTTTCTAATGTATAAGCCAAACTTGCATTCCTAGCATAAATCCAATTTGGATCCATATTGCTAATATTTTGTTTGGGATTTATGTTTATGAATAAAATGGGCCTATTATCTTCCTTTCTAATATTGTTCTTGTTGGGTTTGGTTGTCAACGTTATGCTATTATCATAAGAGAATTGAATAACATTCCATCTTTTTCCATTTTCTGAAACAATTTTTGCAAGGTTAATATTATTTCTCCTTTGAAAAATTGGTAGAATATAGTTAGTGTAGCCATCTGGATCTGGATTTTTTAAATTAATAACCTTTTAACACTAAGTTTGGAAAATTAGGTAAAATGGATTAATCCCTGGTAAATACAACAAGAAAGAACATTTAATATTAATAAGTATCCTCATTTTTTATATTTTTATATTGGCAGAAATTTTTGTGGGATCTTTATTGATGTCCAGTTTTTTAAAGTTTCTGATATTATTTGTGCCTTCTTTTCATCTTGATTGCTCTTGCCAGAAGTTTGTCAATTTTCAAGGAACCAACTTTTGGTTTTCTTTATTCTCTCTATTGTATGTTTCTTTTTTACTTCATTTACTTCATATCTTTATTATTTCCTTGCTTCTACTTCCTTTTGGTTTATTTTGCTGTTTCACTAGCTTCTTGAGACATACCTTAGCTCATTAATTGTCAGGCTTTCTTCTCTTCCAATATATGTTTTTAATGCTATACATTTCTTTCTAAATATTGCTTTAGCTGATTCCCACATTTTAATATGTCATGCCTTGTTATCATTCAGTTTAAAATATTTTCTAATTTATGATTTCTTATTTGACACACGGGTTTAAAAGTATAGTTCTTGATTCTAACATAGAAAGATTTTATAGTTATCTTTCTTATTTATATCAACTTTAATTGTATTGTGACCAGAAAACATGTTTTATATTATCTGAAATTTGAGACTACTTTATTTGTAGCTTATTTGTAGCTTAAAATGGAAAATTCTAACATGTTTCCTTTGTGTGCTTACAAAGAATGTGTAATTTTGCAATTTCTTTTTTTTTATTATACTGTAAGTTATAGGGTACATGTGCACAACGTGCAGGTTTGTTACATATGTATACATGTGCCATGTTGGTGTGCTGCACCCATTAACTCGTCATTTACATTAGGTATATCTCCTAATGCTATCCCTCCCCCGTCCACCCACCCCATGACAGGCCCCGGTGTGTGATGTTCCCCTACCTGTGTCCAAGTGTTCTCATTGTTCAATTCCCACCTATGAGTGAGAACATGCGGTGTTTGGTTTTTTGTCCTTGTGATAGTTTTTGAGAATGATGGTTTCCAGCTTCATCCATGTCCCTACAAAGGACATGAAATCATCCTTTTTATGGCTGCATAGTATTCCATGGTGTATATGTGCCACATTTTCTTAATCTAGTCTATCATTGATGGACATTTGGGTTGGTTCCAAGTCTTTGCTATTGTGAATAGTGCCACAATAAACATACGTGTGCATGTGTCTTTATAGCAGCATGATTTATAATCCTCTGGGTATACACCCAGTAATGGGATTGCTGGGTCAAATGGTATTTCTAGTTCTAGATCCTTGAGGAATCGCCACACTGTCTTCCACAATGGTTGAACTAGTTTACAGTCCCACCAACAGTGTAAAAGCGTTCCTATTTCTCCACATCCTCTCCAGCACCTGTTGTTTCCTGACTTTTTAATGATCGCCATTCTAACTGGTGTGAGATGGTATCTCACTGTGGTTTTGATTTGCATTTCTCTGATGGCCAGTGATGATGAGCATTTTTTCATATATCTGTTGGCTGCATAAATGTCTTCTTTTGAGAAGTGTCTGTTTATATCCTTCACCCACTTTTTGATAGGGTCTTTTTTTCTTGTAAGTTTGTTTGAGTTCTTTGTAGATTCTGGATATTAGCCCTTTGTCAGATGAATAGATTGCAAACATTTTCTCCCAATTTGTAGCTCGCCTGTTCACTGTGATGGTAGTTTCTTTTGCTGTGCAGAAGCTCTTTAGTTTCATTAGATCCCATTTGTCAATTTTGGCTTTTGTTGCCCTTGCTTTTGGTGTTTTAGACATGAAGTTCTTGCCCATGCCTATGTCCTGAATGGTATTGCCTAGGTTTTCTTCTAGGGTTTTTATGGTTTTAGGTCTAACATTTAAGTCTTTAATCCATCTTGAATTAATTTTTGTATAAGGTGTAAGGAAGGGATCCAGTTTCAGCTTTCTACATATGGCTAGCCAGTTTTCCCAGCACCATTTATTAAATAGGGAATCCTTTCCCCATTTCTTGTTTTTGTCAGGTTTGTCAAAGATCAGATGGTTATAGATGTGTGGTATTACTTCTGAGGGCTCTGTTCTGTTCCACTGGTCTATATCTCTGTTTTGGTACCAGTACCATGCTGTTTTGGTTACTGTAGCCGTGTAGTATAGTTTGAAGTCAGGTAGCGTGATGCCTCCAGGTTTGTTCTTTTGGCTTAGGATTGACTTGGCAATGCGGGCTCTTTTTTGGTTCCAAATGAACTTTAAAATAGTTTTTTAGAATTCTGTAAAGAAAGTCATTGGTAGCATGATGGGGATGGCATTGAATCTATAAAATACCTTGGGCAGTATGGCCATTTTCACAATATTGATTCTTCCTACTCATGAGCATGGAATGTTCTTCCATTTGTTTGTATCCCCTTTTGTTTCATTGAGCAGTGGTTTGTAGTTCTCCTTGAAGAGGTCCTTCACATCCCTTGCAAGTTGGATTCCTAGGTATTTTATTCTCTTTGAAGCAATTGTGAATGGGAGTTCACTCATGATTTGGCTCTCTGTTTGTCTGTTATTGGTGTATAAGAATGCTTGTGATTTTTGCACATTGATTTCGTATCCTGAGACTTTGCTGAAGTTGCTTATCAGCATAAGGAGATTTTGGGCTGAGACGATGGGGTTTTCTAGATATACAATCATGTCATCTGCAAACAGGGACAATTTGACTTCCTCTTTTCCTAATTGAATACCCTTTTTTTCCTTCTCCTGACTGATTGCCCTGGCCAGAACTTCCAACACTATGTTGAATAGGAGTGGTGAGAGAGGGCATCCCTGTCTTGTGCCAGTTTTCAAAGGGAATGCTTCCAGTTTTTGCCCATTCAGTATGATATTGGCTGTGGGTTTGTCATAAATAGCTCTTATTATTTTGAGATACGTCCCATCAATACCTAATTTATTGAGAGTTTTTAGCATGAAGGGTTGTTGAATTTTGTCAAAGGCCTTTTCTGCATCTATTGAGATAATCATGTGGTTTTTGTCTTTGGTTCTGTTTATATGCTGGATTACGTTTATTGATTTTCGTATGTTGAACCAGCCTTGCATCCCAGAGATGAAGCCCACTTGATCATGGTGGATAAGCTTTTTGATGTGCTGCTGGATTCGGTTTGCCAGTATTTTATTGAGGATTTTTGCACCAATGTTCATCAGGGATATTGGTCTAAAATTCTCTTTTTTTGTTGTTTCTCTGCCAGGCTTTGGTATCAGGATGATGCTGGCCTCATAAAATGAGTTAGGGAAGATTCCATCTTTTTCTATTGATTGGAATAGTTTCAGAAGGAATGGTACCAGCTCCTCCTTGTACTTCTGGTAGAATTTGAGTGTGAATCCGTCTGGTCCTGGACTTTTTTTGGTTGGTAAGCTATTAATTATTGCCTCAATTTCAGAGCCTGTTATTGGTCTATTCAGGGATTCAACTTCTTCCTGGTTTAGTTTTGGGAGGGTGTATGTGTCCAGGAATGTATCCATTTCTTCTAGATTTTCTAGTTTGTTTACATAGAGGTGTTTATAGTATTCTCTGATGGTAGTTTGTATTTCTGTGGGATTGGTGGTGATATCCCCTTTATCATTTTTTATTGTGTCTATTTGATTCTTCTCTCTTTTCTTCTTTATTAGTCTTGCTAGTGGTCTATCAATTTTGTTGATCTTTTCAAAAAACCAGTTCCTGGATTCATTGATTTTTTTAAAGGGTTTTTTGTGTCTCTATTTCCTTCAGTTCTGCTCTGATCTTAGTTATTTCTTGCCTTCTGCCAGCTTTTGAATGTGTTTGCTCTTGCTTCTCTAGTTCTTTAAATTGTGATGTTAGGGTGTCAATTTTTGATCTTTCCTGCTTTCTCCTGTGGGCACTTAGTGCTATAAATTTCCCTCTACACACTGCTTTAAATGTGTCCCAGAGATTCTGGTATATTGTGTCTTTGTTCTCATTGGTTTCAAAGAACATCTTTATTTCTGCCTTCATTTCGCTATGTACCCAGTAGTCAGTCAGGAGCAGGTTGTTCAGTTTCCATGTAGTTGAGCGGTTTTGAATGAGTTTCTTAATCCTGAGTTCTAGTTTGATTGCACTGTGGCCTGAGAGACAGTTTGTTATAATTTCTGTTCTTTTACATTTGCTGAGGAGTGCTTTACTTCCAACTATGTGGTCGATTTTGGAATAAGTGCGACGTGGTGCTGAGAATAATGTATATTCTGTTGATCTGGGGTGGAGAGTTCTGTAGATGTCTATTAGGTCTGCTTGGTGCAGAGCCGAGTTCAATTCCTGGATATCCTTGTTAACTTTCTGTCTCGTTGAACTGTCTAATGTTGACAGTGGGGTGTTAAAGTCTCCCATTATTATTGTGTGGGAGTCTAAGTCTCTTTGTAGGTCTCTAAGGACTTGCTTTATGAATCTGGGTACTCCTGTATTGGGTGCATATATATTTTGGATAGTTAGCTCTTCTTGTTGAATTGATCCCTTTACCATTATGTAATGGCCTTCTTTGTCTCTTTTGATCTTTGTTGGTTTAAAGTCTGTTTTATCAGAGACTAGGATTGCAACCCCTGCTTTTCTTTTTTTGTTTTCCATTTGCTTGGTAGATCTTCCTCCATCCCTTTATTTCGAGCCTATGTGAGTCTCTGCATGTGAGATGGGTCTCCTGAATACAGGACACTGATGGGTCTTGACTCTTTATCCAATGTGCCAGTCTGTGTCTTTTAATTGGAGCAGTTAGCCCATTTATGTTTAAGGTTAATATTGTTATGTGTGAATTTGATCCTGTCATTATGATGTTAGCTGGTTATTTTGCTCGTTAGTTGATGCAGTTTCTTCCTAGCATCGATGGTCTTTACAATTTGGCATGTTTTTGCAGTGGCTGGTACCGGTTGTTCCTTTCTATGTTTAGTGCTTCCTTCAGGAGCTCTTGTAGGGCAAGCCTGGTGGTGACAAAATCTCTCAGCATTTGCTTGTCTGTAAAGGATTTTATTTCTTCTTCACTTATGAAGCTTAGTTTGGCTGGATATGAAATTCTGGGTTGAAAATTCTTTTCTTTAAGAATGTTGAATATTGGCTCCCACTCTCTTCTGGCTTGTAGAGTTTCTGCCAAGAGATCAGCTGTTAGTCTGATGGGCTTCCCTTTGCGGGTAACCCGAACTTTCTGTCTGGCTGCCCTTAACATTTTTTCCTTCATTTCAACTTTGGTGAATCTGACAATTATGTGTCTTGGAGTTGCTCTTCTCGAGGAGTATCTTTGTGGCGTTCTCTGTATTTCCTGAATTTGAATGTTGGCCTTCCTTGCTAGGTTGGGGAAGTTCTCCTGGATAATATCCTGCAGAGTGTTTTCCAACTTGGTTCCATTCTCCCTGTCACTTTCAGGTACACTAATCAGACATAGATTTGGTCTTTTCACATAGTCCCATATTTCTTGGAGGCTTTGTTCGTTTCTTTTTATTCTTTTTTCTCTAAACTTCTCTTCTCGCTTAATTTCATTCATTTGATCTTCAATCACTGATACCCTTTCTTCCAGTTGATCGCATCGGCTACTAAAGTTTGTGCATTCGTCACATAGTTCTCGGGCCATGGTTTTCAGCTCCATCAGGTCATTTAAGGACTTCTCTATACTGGTTATTCTAGTTAGCCATTCATCTAACCTTTTTTTCAAGGTTTTTAGCTTCTTTGTGATGGGTTCGAACTTCCTCCTTTAGCTCAGAGAAGTTTGATCGTCTGAAGCCTTCTTCTCTCAACTCGTCAAAGTCATTTTCTGTCCAGCTTTGTTCCGTTGCTGGCGAGGAGCTGCGTTCCTTTGGAGTAGGAGAGGTACTCTGATTTTTAGAATTTTCAGCTTTTCTGCTCTGTTTTTTCCCCATCTTTGTGGTTTTATCTACCTTTGGTCTTTGATGATGGTGACGTACAGATGGGGTTTTGGTGTGGATGTCCTTTCTGTTTGTTAGTTTTCCTTCTAACAGACAGGACCCTCAGCTGCAGGTCTGTTGGAGTTTGCTGGAGGTCCGCTCCAGACCCTGTTTGCCTGGGTATCAGCAGCAGAGGCTGCAGAAGAGCGAATATTGCTGAACAGCAAATGTTGCTGCCTGATCGTTCCTCTGGAAGCTTGGTCTCAGAGGGGTACCCAGCTGTGTGAGGTGTCAGTCTGCCCCTACTGGGGCGTGCCTCCCAGTTAGGCTACTCGGGGGTCAGGGACCCACTTGAGGAGGCAGTCTGTCCATTCTCAGATCACAAACTCTGTGCTGGGAGAACCACTACTCTCTTCAAAGCTGTCAGACAGGGACATTTAAGTCTGCAGAGGTTACTGCTGTCTTTTTGTTTGTCTGTGCCCTGCCACCAGAGGTGGAGCGTACAGAGGCAGGCAGGCCTCCTTGAGCTGCGGTGGGCTCCACCAAGTTCGAGCTTCCTGGCCGCTTTGTTTACCTACTCAAGCCTCAGCAATGGCGGGTGCCCCTCTCCCTGCCTTGCAGCCACCTTGCAGTTTGATCTCAGACTGCTGTGCTAGCAATGAGCGAGGCTCCGTGGGTGTGGGACCCTCTGAGCCAGGTGCAGGATATAATCTCCTGGTGTGCCGTTTGCTAAGACCATTGGAAAAGTGCAGTATTAGGGTGGGAGTGACCTGATTTTCCAGGTGCCATCTGTCACAGCTTCCCTTGGCTAGGAAAGGGAATTCCCTGACCCCTTGTGCTTCCCAGGTGAGGTGATACCTTACCCTGCTTCGGCTCACGCTCGGTGGGCTGCACCCACTGTCCTGCACCTACTGTCCGACAAGCCACAGTGAGATTAACCTGGTACCTTAGTTGGAAATGCAGAAATCACCTGTCATTCACGCTGGGAGCTGTAGACTGGAGCTGTTCCTATTCGGCCATGTTGGAACTGCCCTTGTAATTTTGCAATTTCAAGGTGCTATTTTCTAAATATGTCTATAAGATCAAACTTGTGAATCATGTTAATTGTTCTATTTCTATACATTGTTCCATCAATTGACGAGAGATGTGTTAAAATCTAGCCTCCCGAGTTCACGCCATTCTCCTGCCTCACCCTCCTGAGTAACTGGGACTACAGGTGTCCGCCACCACATCCGGCTAATTTTTGTATTTTTTTTTAGTAGAGACGGGGTTTCACCATGTTAGCCAGGATGGTCTCAATTTCCTGACCTCATGATCCACCCGCCTCGGCCTCCCAAAGTGCTGGGATTACAGGTGTGAGCCACCGTGTCCAGCCATGAAATCACATTCTTAATCTCCAGCAATATTTTCTTGCTTTAAAGTCTATTTTTCTGCTATCAATAGAGCTGTAATCGATATCTTTTAGATATTTGCATAATTTCTTTTCTCATTTTTGTCTTGCTACTTTTCTGTATCTAATGTTTTAGATATGACTCATAAAATGCACACAATTTACTTTTGCTTTTTTTTTTTTTTTTTTTTAAGAGACAAGTCTCACTATCTTGTCCAGGCTGAACCTCCTGGGCTCAAGTGATCCTCCCACATCAGCATCCTAAGTAGCTGGGACTACAGGTGTGAGCCATCACGCCCAGCTACTTTTGCTTTTTTATCAATCTGACAATCTTTGTCTTTTAACTGAAATATTTGGTCCATTCATATTACATATGATTACTGTTATATTTCAATTTAAATATACCATCTTATCTTGCTATTTTTCCTATCTGTTTTATGTTTCTTTATCTCTCTTTGCTTGCTTTCATTTAGGTTTGTTGAGTATATTTTATCCTTTCATATTTTTTCTTCTACCATTTTGGGAGTCTTACATTGTGTGTATTTCTATTACTTACTGGCTATCCTATAAACTACAACATTAATCAAATTATGAAGGTTTAATATTAACATCTTTACCTCCTAGATAATACATGGATTTTAGAATCCTTTATTCTATTTATCCACATGCTGACTTTTTTGCTGTTGTCATATGTTCTAAATTCTCACACGCACACCTGGATTAAACAATAGAAATTTATTTTCTCACAGTTCTGGAGGCTACAAGTCCAAGATCAAGGGGTAGGCAGGCTTGTTTTGTGTGTGTGTGTGTGTGTGTGTGTATTTTTTTTTTTTTGTCTGTTTGTTTTTTGAGATGGAGTCTCCCTCTGTAGTCCAGGCTGGAATGTGATGGCACAATCTGGGCTCACTGCAACTTCTGCCTCCTGGGCTCAAGCAATTCTTGTGCCTCAGCCTCCCGAGTAGCTGGGATTACAAGCACACGCCAGCATGTCCAGCTAATTTTTGCATTTTTAGTAGAGGGGGTTTCACCATGTTGGGCAGGCTGGTCTTGAACTTCTGACCTCAGATGATCTTCCTGCCTCAGCCTTCCAAAGTGCTGGGATTACAGGCATGAGTTACCACGCCTGGCCAGCAGGCTTGGTTCTTTTTTTTTTTTTTCTTTTCCTTTTCTTCTTCTTCTCCTTCTCTTTATTTTTTTTTTTAGAGGCAGGGTCTTGTTCTGTTTCCCAGGCTGGAGTGCAGTGGCACAACCCTAGCTCACTGCACCCTTGTAACAAGAACTACAAGTGCACACTACCACACCTGGCTAAGGGTTGGTTTCTTGTAAGGCCTCTCTCGTTGGCTTGTAGATGTCTGTCCTCTTTCTATATCTTCATGTGGTCGTCCCTCTGTGCCTGTCTGTGTCCTAATTTCCTCTTTTGCTTTAACGCATAAAAGATATTTTCATTAGGTTTTCTTTTTGAGAGAGGGGTTCACATTGTTTATTTTAGCATTGTGAAGACATCATTCATTATTTTCTGATATTTGCTATTATTTAGAAATCAGCTGTCAGTTTGTTACTCATTATGGTAATGTACATGTCTTCTGACTTATCTATTGCAAAATTCGCAAACATAAAATTTACCATTTTAACAATTTTAAAGTGTGAAGTTCAGTGCCATTTAGTACATTCACAATGTTATATAGCCATCACCACTATCTAGTTCCAGAACATTTCTATAACCCCAAAAGGAGATTCAATACTTATTAAGAAGCCACTCCACATTCACTCCTTCTGCCAGCTTCTGGCAACCACTAATCTGTTTTCTGTCTCTATGGATTTGCTATTCTGGGTATTTCATATAAGTGGAATGTGGCCTTTTGTGCCTGGCTGCTTTCACTTAGCATAATGCTTTCAAGGAGCATCCATGTTTTAGCATGGATCAGTACTTTGATTTTTTATGAATAAATAATAGTCCATATATGGATAGACCACATTTTGTTTATCTGTTCATCACTTGATGAACATTTGAGTTGTTTTCACCTGTTTGCTATTATGAATAGTACTTCTATATGCATTTGTATATTAGTTTTTGTTAGAGTGCCTGTTTTTAATTCTTTTGGGTCCACACCCAGGAGTAGAATTGCTGGGTCTATGTTAATTCTATGTTTTCCTTACTGAGGAACTGCCAAAATATTTTCTACAGTGGCTGCCCTATTTCACATTCTCATCATCAAGGAAGGTTCCAATTTCTTTATATTCTTGCTAACACTTGTTATTTTCCCGCTTGACATTTTGTTTTTGTTTTTTTTTAAATTTAGCCATCCTAGCAGGTTTGAAATGCTATCTCATTGTGGTTTTGATTTGCATTTCCCTAATAACTAATGATGTTGTCTATCTTTTCATGAGTTTGTTGGATCCTTGTATATCTTCTTTGGAGAAGTTCCATTGAAGTCCTTTACCCATTTTAAAATTTGGTTGTCTTTCTGTTGTTGAGTTGTAAGAGTTCTTTTTATATTCTGGGATACTAGGCCCTTTATCAGATATATGATTTGCAATTTTTTTCTCCTATACTGTAGATCATCTTTTTACTTTCTTGATAGTGTTCTTTGATGTACAAAAGCTTTTAACTTTAAAGATGTCTACTATATATATTTTTATATAGTTGTTGCTTGTGATTGTGGTGTCACATCTAAGAAACCATTGCCAAATCCAGTATCATAACAATTTACCTCTTTGTTTTTTCTTACAGTTTTATGGTTTTAGCTTTTATATTTAGTTTTTTGATACATTTTTAGTTAAATGATTTTTTACAGACAGGGTCTTGCTCTGACACCCAGGCTGGAGTGCAGTGGTGCGATCATGGCTCACTGCAGCCTCCACCTCCTGGGCTCAAGTGATCCTCCTATCCCAGCCTCCCTAGTAGCTGGGACTACAGGTGTGTACCATCATGCCAGCTAATTTTTTTTTCTTGTTTTGTAGATACAGAGTCTCACTGTGTTGCCCAGGCTGGTCTCAAACTCCTGAGCTCAAGTGATTCACCAGCCTCAGCCTCCCAAAGTGCTGGGATTACAGATGTGAGCCACCACATCCAGCCTTGAGTTAAATTTTGTATATGGTAAAGATCCAACTTCATTCTTTTGCATGTGGATATCCAATTGTCCCAGCACCATTTGTTGAAGAGACTATTCTTTTCCCACAAAATGGTCTTGGCACTTTTATTGAAAATCAATTGACCATAGATGTATAGGCTTATTTCTGGACTCTCAATTCTATTCCATTGATCTATGTGTCTATATTTATGTAAGTACTGCCCTGTTTTGATTCTTGTAGCTTTGTAGTAAGTTCTGAAATTGGGAAGTATGACTCCTCCAACGTTGTTCTTTTTCAAGATTGTTTTGGCTATTCAGGGTCCCTTGAAATTCCATCTGAATTTTAGGATAGATTTTTCTATTCCTCAAAAAAAAAATGTCTTTGGGATTCTGATAGAGAATGATTTGAGGCCGGAGAATCGCTTGAGCCCAGGAAGCAGAGGTTATGGTGAGTGGAGATTGCACCACCACACTGCAGCCTGAGCGACAGAGTGAGACTCCGTCTCAAATCAAAAAACAAACAAACAAAAAAACCCAGAATGCTTGCTTTGAATCTGCAAATGGTTTGTGGTAATATTCTTATCTTAAGAATATTATGTCTTCAAATCCATAAATCCAGGATGCCTTTTCATTTATTTAGTTATTTAATTTCTCTTTTAATTTTTAATTTTTAATTTTTTTCTAGTTGCTAATTTTCCATATTTGCTGTCTTCAGACCAGACAGTTCTTTAGTTTCTTTCAACTGGGTTTTTTTGTTTTCAGTGGACAAGACTTGCACCTCCTTGGTTAAATTTATTCCTAAATATTGTATTATCTTTGATGCTATTGTAAATAGACTTTTCTGTTTTCCTTTTCATATTTGTAATTGTTAGTGTATAAAAATACAATTGATTTTTGCATGTTGACTTTGTAACCTGCAATGGTTTTTTTCAACTGCCTAATAATGTTGGATAATTTGTCTTTTATTTTCATGTTTCCATATGTTATTACTTTAAAGATTTTATACATAATTATTTCATATTATGTATCCGATAATGTCAATATCTGGTGTTCTTCAAGTTTTAAATCTGCATTGATTGTTTCTGTTCACTTGTACTCAAGTTGTCTTGTTGTCTTGCATGTTTGCTGATCTATGTCTGTGATCTTATAATTTTAATATTTAGGAATCCTGGAGGCCTAAACTGGAGGTGCTTTTTTTCTAGAGTAGGTTGAGAATGGTTCTTCCAGGTGCCAGAGGATAATATTTATCTGCAACTTCTCTAGCTTCCTTCTGGGATTCATGACAATGCAGAATTCTCACACTGAGTTCTCCTTGCATTTTGCTCAAGGCTTAGTCTTCCAGTAACAACATTAATATGGGCATTCTGTCTGAGGAAAGGTCTTCCTTTTTATATTTGCTCATTATTCACCTCTCTCCGCTATGATTTCAGCTCATTATTTTAAAATAGAAGTTTGTGGGGGTTTTTGTTGATGGGGAGGCTGGAGATTCCCCTTTCTTTGCTAAATACAACAATGTATTGTCAGTGATATAGCCTTTTTTATTGTTGTACAATATACATAAAATTTACCATTTTAATCATTTTTAAGTGTACAATTTAGTGGTATTAAGTATACTCACAATATTGTGCACCCATTACCACTAACCATTTCCAGAACTTTTTCATCACCCCAAACAGAAACTCTGTACTCATTAAAAATAACTCTCCATTTCTTCCCCATTCCAAGACCCTGGTAACCTCTTTTCTACTTTCTGTCTTTATGAATTTGCCTGCTCTAGATACCTCATTATGGTGGTTAATTTTATGTGTCAACTTGACTGGGCCATGGGGTGCCCACATATTTGATTAAACTTTATTTTATGTGTGTCTGTGAGAGTGTTTTTTGGTGAGATTAACATTTGAATTGGTAGACTAAGTAAAGCAGATTGTTCTCCCCAGTGTGGATAGAACTTATCCAATCAGTTGAAGGCCTAAATATAACAAAAAGGCTTACTGTCCTCTTAGTAAGAGACAGTTCCTTCTATTTGACTACCTTTAAACTGGGACTTCAGTTTTTTTCCTGCCTTTGGGCTCAAACTAAAACATTTTAACTCTTTCTGGGTCTGTAGCCTGCCGGTCTTTGAACTGGAACTACGAATCAGCTCTCTTGGGTCTCTAGGCTGCCAACTCACCCTGCAGATCTTGAGACTTGGCAGACTCCATAATCACATGAGCTAATTCCTTGTGTGTGTGTGTGTGTGTGTGTGTGTGTGTGTGTGTGTGTATGTATCTCCTCTTGGTTCTGGTTTTGTTTCTTTGGGAACCATGACTAATACAGATTTTCACACCAAGAGTGATTCTAAAGGAACAGAATTTTAAGGATAAATTTTATAAATTTGTTATTGGATTTCTGGAATTGGTTCTGTAACCTGATGAAATTTAAAGACACTAATGACTATTTTCAGTAGTAAAAATTGTCCATGGCATGATCTGGCAATAGAAATATGTAGGCCAGGCTGGGCGCGGTGGCTCACACCTGTAATCCCAGCACTTTGGGAGGCCGAGGTGGATGGATCACCTGAGGTCAGGAGTTCGAGACCAGCCTGGCCAACATGATGAAACCCTGTCTCTACTAAAAACACAAAAATTAGGCAGGTGCCTGTAATCCCAACTACTCGGGAGGCTGAGGCATGATAATCGCTTGAACCTGGGAGATGGAGGTTGCAGTGAGCTGAGATCATGCCACTGCACTCCGGCCTGGGTGACAGAGCGAGACGCCATCTCAAAAAATATGTATATGCAAAATATCTCCATTGGATACTCCTAATCAACTACTTTTAAGAAGCAAGGGTCTTGGTGACTATGTATATTGACACTTATGAACATATTTGTCAAACTAATGAATATGATGAGATTAGTTGGTTGCTCCTAATGTTGCTGGAAAAAGTGATGAAAGAAAAGGAGGAGCTCAGGAATTTGAATTCCCAGCTCAAGAGCTGCATAAATGACTTGACAGATTCTATGTATGCCCTGAAGGAGACCCTTATCTACTGTAGCCACAGAGCTGAGATTGCTGAAAATCAAATGCCAAATCTCATCCTGTGACTAACTGAATTACAAAGCAAGCCAAACTCCCAGCTTTGCAGGGTGTCTACTGTTAAAGCAAGGGCAGTGATTGGGAAAGAATGGGGCACTACAAGTTGGATTAGGTATGTGTGGAAGACCCTGATTAAGCTGGGGACATTGAGCTCCTAAATATTGATGAGTCTTCTTTGTCAGTGAAAGTTTTCTCTCCATCCCTGTGGTGGCAGTATCTCCACTCCAGTCTAAGTGGATTAACCCTGCACTGCCTGAGGAAACTGTAATGGCTTCCCCTGAGGCAACTGCCATGCAAGATAATGCTGATTCCCTTCAGGACCCACCCTACCACCCCTCTTTGTTATTAGATCTATAACTACACTCAAGTCCCAGCAGGCGAGGTGAGGTATGAAGGTGACCCATGACAAGGTGCACTACACTCCAAAATCATGACTTGAGTTTTCTAATTTACACAAGCAGGAATCCAGAGAATATGTATAGGAATGGGTACTAAGGATGTGAGATAACGGTGGAAGGCAGGTAAAGTTGGATTAGGCCAAATTTATTGACATGGGCCCACTAAGCAGAGATTCTGGACTTAATGTTGCATCTCAGGGAATTAGGAAGGCCTCTAACAGTTTAATTGGTTGGCTGAAACACAGACCAAAAGATGGCCCACAGTGAGCAAACTAGAAATTTCAGACTTGCCCTGGTTTAATGTAGAAGAAAGGAGATTGAAATGCTAGAGTGAATTTGTCATTTAAGACCTACTCACCAACACTGGGAGAGTTCAGAAGACACAGATCTCACTATTACTTTGAGAAATAAATTTGTGAGGGGAACCTCAGCATCCTTGAAGGGCTCTGTGATCACTCTTCTCTGTAGGTGACACCTTACAGCAGGACCTGCAGTCACTGAATTAGAAAACCTAAATACAATGGGAATAATTGGATCCTGGGGTGGAAGGGGCCAATGGGCAGCACTCAACTGCCAAAGGCAAGGTAAGTGTGGTTACCATAAGGGACAGCAGAGTCAAAGCAGCAGTTAGAATAGTATGACTTGCACAGACCTATGGTGTTGGCTAGTAGATTATAGTGTTCCTAGATGTGATATAGATAGAATGCCTACCAAATTCTTGAACTGCATAAGTGGAAAAGTTCTAGGTCAAGTGAACAAAAGTCTAACCCGAATAATAAAAACAGAGTCACGGCCTCTCAATCAATTCCCAGACTTGAGCAGGTTTACAGACCCAGCACTCCTTGAATGAAGGGGAGGCTCAGTCTCCTTGAGGAAGGACTCTGGTACACTGCCAAGAATACTGCCACTCTTTCTCTCAGCCTTCCCCAAAGGGACATATGGCCTTTCTATCAGAATAAATGTGCACTGAAGAAAAATAATTAATCAGACCTTTCAGGGACTACTGGACAATGGCTCTGAACTGGCACTAATTTCAGGAGACCCAAAATGTCACTGTGGTCCACCAGTCAGAGTATGGGCTTATGGAGGGTCAAATGATCAATGGAATTTTAGCTGAAGTCCATCTCAAAGTGGATGCAGAGGATCTGTGAGACTATCTTGTGGTTATTTCCCCAGTCCTGGAATGCGTAATTGGAACAGATATATTGAGCAGCTAGCAGGATCTTCACATTGGTTCCCTGACCTATGGAGCAGGGGCTACTGTAGTGAGAAATCCTCCTGTAATCCTCTGTGAATAACTATTCTCCTTTTGTGAGATAGCTCTTGGCCTACTACTGGGCCTTAGTAGATACTGAATGCTTAGCCACAGACCACCAAGTTGCCATGTGACCTGAACTGCCCATCATGAACTAGGTGTTATCTGACCCACCAAGCCATAAAGTTGGGTATGAACAATGGCACTCCATCATCAAATGGAAGTGGTATATACATGATCAGGTCTGAGCAGGTACTGAAAACACATGTAAATTACATGAAGAAGTAGCCCAAATGTCCATGGTGCCTGTTTCTGCTACCCTGCCTTCTCTCTCCCAGCCTGCACTTATGGCCTCATTGGGAGTTACCTATGATCAGTTTACAGAGGAAGAGGAGTCTTGGGCCTGGTTTACAGACGGTTCTGCACGATATGCAGGTACTACACAAAAGTGGACAGTCCCTATCTGAGATACCCATGAAGGACAGTGGGCAGAATTTTAGGCAGTGTACCTGGTTGTGGACTTTGCTTAGAAGGAGAAATGGCCAGGTGTGCAATTATATGTCAAGTAATGGGCTGTAGTCAGTGCTTTGTCCAGATAGGGAGTTGGAAGGAACATGATTAGAAAACAGGTGACAAAGAAATTTGGGGAAGAGGTATGTGGACAGATCTCTCTGAATGGGCAAAGGATGTGAATATATTTATGTCCCATGTGAGTGCTCAACGAAGGGTGACCTCAGCAGATAAGGATTTCAATAATCAAGTAAATATGATGGGCCGGGTGCAGTGGCTCACACCTATAATCCCAGCACTTTGGGAAGCCAAGGCGGGAGGATCACCTGAAGTCAGGAGTTCAAGACCAGCCTGGCCAACATGGTGAAACCCTGTCTCTACTAAAAATACAAAAATTAGCCAGGCATGGTGATGCGCGCCTGTAGTCCCAGCTACTCGGGAGGCTGAGGCACGAGAAATGCTTGAACCCGGGAGGCAGAGGTTGCAGTGAGCTGAGATTGTGCCACTGCACTCCAGCCTGGGCAACAGAGCAAGACTCCATCTCAAAAAAAAAGTAGATATGATGACCTGTTCTGTGGATACCAGTCATCCTTTTTACTCAGCCACCTATGTCACTGCCTGATGGGCTCATGAACAAAGTAGCCATGGTGGCAGGGATAGAGGCTATGCATGGGCTCAGCAACATGGACTTCTATTCAACAAGGCTGACCTGGCTATGGCCACTGCTAAGTGCCCAATCTGCCAGCAGTAGAGACAAACACAGAGTCCTCAGTATGGCAGTATTTCCCAGGATGATCAGCCAGCTATCTGGCAGCAGGTTGATTACATTGGAATATGTTCATCATGGAAGGGGCAGCGTTTTGTCCTTCCTGGAAGGAAACTGAACTACTGCTTCACAATGGAGGTATGGAAGAGTGTGTCTGGAATACAATAGATCCCTTAGAGTGTCTCTTAGTATTACCAGGCCCTATGATTCTGGTCAATGGGAAACTACAGCAACCCAATCCATGCAGGACTACTAGTGGCCCAGGCTCTTCAGGAATAAAGGTTTGGGTCACCTCATCAGGTAAAGAACCACAATCAGCTGAGATGCTTGCTGAAGGCAAAGTCAATACAGAATGGGTAGTAGAAGAAGGTAGTTATCAATACTAGCCAAGTTTTGTTATATCATGTTAGGTGGAATTATGACCTCATTTTTGTCTCTACTTAGAGATAAAGGAGATGTGTATGATGGGTGCTACATTGACAAGGGGTGGACTTGTCATGGTTAATTTTATGTATCTACTTTACTTGGTCATAAGGTGCCCAGATATTTACTCAAACATTATTCTGGTTATTTCTGTGAAGGTGTTTTTGAATGGGATTAACATCGAAGTCAGTAGACTGAGTAAAGCAGATTGCTCTCCCTAATGTGGGAGGCATCATCCAATTAGTTGAAGGCCTGAATAGAACAAAAAGACTGAGTCTTCCCCAAGTAAGAAAGCATTCTTGCTGCCTGACTGCCTTTGGACTGGAACATCAGCTTTTTCCTGCTTTCAGTCTTGAACTAAAACAGTTTAGCTCATCCAGAGAGACAGAGAGAGAGAGACAGACAGACAGAATCTCCTATTGGTTCTGTTTCTTTGGATATCCCTGACTAACACACTCATATAAGTAGAATCATATAATATCTATCCTTTTATGTCTGGCCTATTCACTTAGCGTATTTTCTTTTCTTTTTTTTTTTTTGAGATGGAGTCTCACTCTGTTGCCCAGGTTGGAATGCAGTGGCGCGATCTTGGCTCACTGCAAGCTCTGCCTCCCGGGTTCATGCCATTCTCCTGTCTCAGCCTCCCGAGTAGCTGGGACTACAGGCACCCGCCACCACGCTTGGCTAATTTTTTGTATTTTTAGTAGAGACGGGGTTTCACTGTGTTAGCCAGGATGGTCTCAATTTACCGACCTCGTGATCTGCCTGCCTCAGCCTCCCAAAGTGCTGGGATTACAGGCATCAGCCACCGCGCCCGGCCTTCACTTAGCATATTTTGAAAGTTCATCATGTTGTGGCACTAATCAGAGATATAACCTTTTTTAAATGGGAATTTCTTCTAGAATATCCAATGTCTAGACTTCAGTTCACCAAACTGCCAGTTTGGTGAAGTCTTTCATCCAGCCTTGATGGATAAGGGAATTCTTCTTGGACATGATGTTTATCTGAGACTTAACGAATGAGTCAGGTGAAAGTGGCAGTAGAGGGTAGCTAGAAAAATGTTCCAGGTAGAAGAAATAGTATCTACTTAAAAGCCTGGTATGAGATATAATGGCTGTATTTAGTGACCTGAGAATTTCTTGGTATGGATGGAGCTTAAAGAGCCAAGTGGCAAGAGACTGTATTAGAGAGATTGGTAAGGACCACATCATGGTTAATTCTTGGTGAAAAAAGAATATAAAAAATACCAAAGAGAGGAACTATTCCTTCCCCCATTACTCATGGGGTGATAAGACTTTATGTCATGTCTTTTAATCAGGACAATTTGTTGAATTATCCAGCAAACCCAGATTAAGAATGAAGACTTCCTGGACCACTAAACTTAAAGGTCAAAAAGGCTTGGGAATCAAGGTGCTGATGAGGAGAATTAACTCTTGGATCTACTCTGCCCTTTTTCTCAGTATTTTACCTTTTTCTTAAAGTCACTGTGTTCTCTCAGAATGCCTTTTACAATGTCTTGCTACCATAGGTACTTAATAAATTTTGCTCTGAAAATTTGGTCATATATCAACCTTTTTATGTTATGTTAAGCTCTAGGAGAGGTGGTATTTTTTTTCTTTCTTTCTTTCCAAGGAGACCAGCATACCTTTACTTTGCCATTCTGAAAAAAGAGAGTCCAGTGATGGCCATCTTGACTGCTGGAGATGAGGAACTCCTTCACATACATGCTGGTAAGCAGAGATTTTACTCCCTGAGTAGTTATTCCTGTGACTTTCATTGTCTTCTGGAAGTCCACTTGCAGCCACTCTTTTGGATTATTCACCTGAGGGCAATAGAGTTGGACTAGTAGCCTCTTGGTCACCATTTACTCCCAGAAATTCCCAAATCCCTCTTAACCATACCACAGCACTTCTCACTCTACTTTCTTTTTTGAGATGGAGTCTTGCTCTGTCACCCAGGCTGTAGTGCAATGGCATGATCTCAGCTCACTGAACCTCTGCCTCCCGAGTTGAACCGATTCTCCTGCCTCAGCTTCCCGAGTAGCTGTGGTTACGGGTGCCCACCACCATGTCCAGATAATTTTATATTTTTAGTAGAGATGAGGTTTCACCAGGTTGGCCAGGCTGGTCTTGAACTCCTGACTTCACGTGATCTGCCACCTAGGCCTCCCAAAGTGCTAGGATTACAGGCGTGAGCCACTCTGCCCGGCCTCCTTCCTTCCTTCCTTTCTTTCTTTTTCTTCCTTCCTTCTTTCCTTTCTTTCTCTCTCTCTCTCTGCCTCTTTCAGACAGAGTCAGGCACTGTCGCCTGGGCTGGAGTGCAATAGCGTGATCTCAGCTCACTGCAACCTCCGCCTCCCGGGTTCATGCGATTATCCTGCCTCAGCAAAAGAGTGATCTAGAACTCCTGACCTTGTGATCGGCCCGCCTCAGCCTCCCAAAGTGCTGGGATTACAGGCATGAGCCACCGCACCCAGCCTCCACTTTCCATTGGCTAGTCAGTCTCTCTTATTCAACTCTAAGCAACTTCAGGGCCAAAATTTTTCACAATTCACCTTTGTATCCCTAGGCTCATCCTAGGGATACTAAGATGTGCAGTAAATGTTTACTTTTCATTGATGTAATGAGAAACCTGGAAAGAAAGCTAATTGTTGATATTTATCTGTAAAATGGACTTTAGCTTCTACAATTCTTTGACAGATATTAGCTCAGTACTAGATATAGAGATTCTTCTTCCAGGAGGTTCAATTAGAGATCATTTCCCCCAAATGCCTGTGTGGTTGTCTGCCCATAACCAAACTTCCTTGACACACTTTTTAGAACTAACAGTTGACAGAAATACCTCAGAAGAAACAGTCAAGGCCTTCCCCGATTTTTTCCCCAACCACTGCTCTGAGTCAGTTAAACAGTAAATCTGTTGCCTCTTACCTGAGGTCTCCAGGCATTACTCCTCCCTTGGAGGTGAAGTCGAGCTTTTGAAGGAGACCAGGTGGCAAACATATTGGTAAAGTAGGATGAAGCAGTAATCTGTGCATCTGATATTGCTTTACTCTCCATTCCCAATGGCATGCTGCAACCTCAAAGAAAAGAAAAAAGAAGGTTATCACAAGGACATGCTTCAGCCTCAGTTATACTGAGCAGCTTCCACTGATATTCTAGGGCTACTGTCATCATAATATCATTTCTCAGGTGTTAACTTTTGCACAGATTCTGTTATTGGTTTTTTGTTTTGTTTTGTTTTGTTTTTGTTTTTTTGAGATGGAGTCTCACTTTGTCACCCAGGCTGGAGTGTAGTGGCATGATCTCAGCTCACTGCAACCTCTGCCTCCCGAGTTCAAGCGATTCTCTTGCCTCAGCCTCCCGAGTAGCTGGGACTACAGGCGCCCACCACCACACCCGGCTAATTTTTTGTATTTTTAGTAGAGTTGGGGTTTCACCATATTAGCCAGGATGGTCTTGATCTCCTGACCTCGTGATCCGCCTGCCTTGGCCTCACAAAGTGCTGGGATTACAGGTGTGAGCCACCACGCCCGGCCAATTCTGTTATTGCTATCTGTTTTCCGGCCAGCTCTTCCCACTTTGTGTGACTCTTTAATTTTCTTTGTTTCTTTTCTTCTTCTACTTTTATTTTAGATTCTAGGGGTACATGGGTAGGTTTGTTGCATGGGTAAATTGCATGTCACTGAGGCTTGGTGTATGAATGATCCCCTCACTCAGGTAGTGAGTGCAGTACACAATACATAACCTTCTAACCCACACCCCCCTCCCAACCTCTCCCCTCCTGAGTGTCCATCATTGTGTCCATGTGCATTTAATGTTTAGCTCCCACTTATGAGAACACATGATATTTGGTTTTCTGTTCCTGCATTAGTTCATTTATGATAATGGCCTCTAGCTGCATCTATGTTGCTGAAAAGGACATGATCTCATTCTTTTTTATGGCTGCATAGTATTCCATGGTATGTATGTACCACATTTTCTTTATCCAATCTGTTGTTGATGGGCATTTAGGTTGACTCCATGCCTTTGCTACTGTGAATAGTGCTGAAATGAACATATGCGTGCATGTGTCTTTATGACAGAATGATTTATATTCCTTTGATTATATACCCAGTGATGGGACTGCTGGGTTGAATGGTATTTCTGGGTTTGCCCAGGACTATGCTGGTTTTAGCACTGACAATTTTGTGTCCTGACACTGGGAACCCCTCCCCCAGTCTCAGGATAACTAGAACAGTTAGTCACCCTACCCATGGTTGAGGGAAGAAGGATATGGGATGACTTGGCACTTACTATTTAAATCACAGCCCATCAACTCCATGCGAAGAGTGCTGCGAATGCTATAATGAGTTGGGTGCAAACGGATGTATCGAGCAATAATTGGAGGGTTAAAAATATTGTGTTTTATCCCAGATGAATCCACATTGCCAAAGAAGACCTGTATGGAGAGATTAGCACAAATACATGGAAAGTGAATACAGAGTAAAAAGCAATTTCTGTCAATCATATCTTCCTTCTAATTTGCTTTGTGCATTTCTCAACAGCATCCAACATCTACATAAGACAACTATGGTTAGATGGATGTTACGATGGTAGACACAAAGGAGGAAAGCACCAAGAAGAAGTGGGAACAAAGGAAATTATTAGGTCTGGGGCAAGTGAAGTTATTTTCTACTTTGAGTTCCTGTAAAAGGTTCATAAAAGTTGAGGAAGCCATTTGGGCTCTGCTACTCCAGCATGGTCCACAGACCAGGAGTAGCAGCATCACCTGAGGGCAATTCAAAATGCAGCATCAGGAGAACGGTATCAGTGAGTTGATGGGATAGGAGGTCCCTAGCTCTTGTTCCCCCACAGGAACAATAATTTGACAATGATCTATGGACAAAAGTGTCTTTGTGGGAGCCTTGGGATTCAGGTATGAGGTTGAGAAACCCTGGTAGAGCTCAAGAACAAAGATGAATACTTTAATAAGGCAGGCCCACATTCTAGCGGCAGGCCTGTCAACTGTAGTTCTGGTTGTGGACCCAGAAGCAGCCCACCACCCTGGGGACTTAGCTCCAGAGTTGTTTGTATATGGTCCTACCACTATCCCTATCTGCCCAGGAATCTGGGAGGAGCAACTCCCATTGGCAACCCCAGTAACAGGGCTCCCAACTGTGGACTCTGAAGCAGCCCTGTACCTAAAGCAGCTTCAGTACCACACTACCATGGTCTTGGGGAAGTTTTGCCTACTTAGGAAACAGGTGGGAGTCATGCCAGTCCACCTCTGGAAGCAGGCCCACCAACTAGACCTGACTGTGGACTCAGAAGTAACCCTGTGAGCCAACTCCAGTCTTGCTGTACCATGTTCTGGAGACAGTCCTGCCTGAATCCACACTTACCTGTGCCCCCATAACAGGCCCACTGACTGTGGGCCCAAGTGGGGACCCTGAAGCAGCCCTTTGACCCAGCTCCAGGCCCACTGCATCATGGTCTGCAGGCAGTCCTGCCCACTCAAGGACCCAGTGAGTGCTACACCTATCCAAAGCCCTGGTAATGGGCCCATTGTCTGAGTACCCAACTTCAGACCAGAAGAGGTGTCAGCTCACTCCAATGCACAGATACCAATGCAAGGCTATGTGGATCATGAAGAATCAGGCAAATATGACATCACCAAAGGGAACTAATAAAGCTTCAGTAACCAACCCTGAAGAAATGGAGATTCATGAAATTTTTGACAAAGAATTCAAAATAATCATTTAAAGAAGCTCAATGAGCTACAAGAGGATACAGGAAGATGACTAACAAAATGAGGAAAACAATACATGAACAACATTAGAAGTTTAATAAAGAAATAAAAACCATAAAAAAGAACCAAATAAAAATCCTATAGCTAAAGAATATTGCTGAATATAGCTGAAGAATGACTGAACTAAAAAATTTAATAGCGATCTTTAATAGCAGACTCAATCATTCAGAAGAAAGAATCTGTAAACTTGAAAACAAGTCATTTGAAATTATCTAGTTAGTGGAATAAAAAGAACAATGAGAAAGAGTGAAGGAAGAACAGAGGACTTATGGGACATCATCAAGCAAAATGATAGATGCATTATAGAAATCTTAAAAGGAGAAGAGAGAGAGAAAGGAAACTTATTTAAAGAAATAATAGGTGAGAACTCCCCAAATCTAGGGAGGGAAAGTGCCATCTAGATTCATTAAGCCCAAAGATAACCAAATACATTAAACCCACAGAAGTCTACAGTGAGACGCATTATAATTAAATTTTCAACAAAGACAAAAGAGAATTTTGGGGTAGTAAGAAGAAAGTGAATTGTCACCTATAGGGGAGCTCCATAAGACTATGAGTGGATATCTCAGCAGAAACCTTGCAGGTCAGGAAAGAGTGGGATGATATATTCAAAGTACTGAGAGAAAAAAATCCAATCAACAATACTTTATCTGGAAAAACTGTCCTTTAAGAATGAACACAAAGATAAAGCCTTTCTCAAACAAAAACTGAGGGGATTTGTCACCATGAGACCTGCCTTATAAGAAGTGCTAATAGTTCTTCAAGTTGAAATAAAAAAAAACAGTAACACAAAAGCATATGAATCCTTTCACTGCTAAAGGTAAATATAAAGAGAAACATAGACTATTGTAACACTATAATGATTGTTATAAATCACTATTAATATTAATTTATAAATTAAAAGACAAAAATAGTAATAGTAACTATAGTGACAGAAATTTGTCAATGGAAACACAATATAGAAGGAAGTAAAATATGACGTCGATTACATAAAGTTGTGGCGGGGGGAATGAGTAAAGTATAGAGTTTCTGTATGTGATTCAAGGTGTTGTCAGCTTAAAACAGACTGCCGTAACTATAAAGTGTTCAATTTGATCCCTGTGGTAACCCCCCAGACCCCCCCCCCACACAGTAGATATACAGAAGATAAAGAGAAAAGAATCAAAACACATCCAAGCAAAAATCATCAAACCACAAAGAAAGAAAAAGAAGAAAAGAACAAGAAAACTACAAAACACAAAACTATTAACAGAATGGCAACAGAAAGTCCTAACCTATCAATAATTACTTTAAGTGTAAATTGACTAAACTCCCCAATCAAAAGACACAGAGTAACTGAATGGGCTTTTTAAAAAGCCAACAATTCAGAGATGGGAAGTAAGAAACAAAAATAAACAGGACCCAACTACATGTTGTTGATAACAGACTCACTTTTGATTTAAGGACATACATAGGCTGAAAGTGAAGGGGTGGAGAAAGTTATGCCATGCAAACTGTAACCAAAAGAGAGCAGGGGTGGCTATACTTGTATGAGAAAAAATAGTCTTTAAGTAAAAAACTGTGACATGAGACATAGAAGGTCATTATATAATAAAAGGGTCACTTGAACAGGAAGATGTAATAATTATAAATATATATGTACCCAACACGAAAGTACCTAAATATATAAAGCAAACATTGACAGACATGGAAGGAGAAATAGATAACAATATAATATAGTTGACTTCAATACTCCACTCTCTATAATGAATAGATCATCCCAACAGAAAATCAATAAGGACAAAACAGAACTGAAGAATAAAATAGACCCAATGGACCTAAAATGTATATACAGAACTTTCCACCCAACAGTAGAATTATCAAGCACACACAAAACATTCTTCAGGACAGATCACCTTTCAGGTCACAAAACAAGTCATAATAAATTTAAGAAGATTAATATCATACCAAGTATATTTTCTGGCCACAATGGATTGAAACTACAAATCAATAACAATAAGAAAACATGAAAATTCACAAATATGTGGAAACTAAACAACACATTCTTGAACGACCATTGGGTCACAGAAGAAACCAAAATCTTGATAATATACCAAAACTTAAAGGATGCAGTAAAAGCATACTAATAGGGAAATTTATAGCAATAAATGCCTATATTTAAAAAGAAGAAACATATGAAATAAACAACCCAACTTATCACCTCCAGGAACTACAAAAAGAAGAAAAAAAAAAACTAAGCCCAAAGGTAGCAGAACAAAGGAGATAATAAATGCTAGAGCAGAAATAAATAAAAAAGAGAATAAAAAACAATTGGAAATAATTGACAAAACTAAGAGTTGATTTTTCTGAAAAAATAAACAAAATTGACAAGTCCTTATCTAGACTACGAAAAAAAGAGAGAAGACTCATATAAATAAAATATAAATGAAAGAGGAGACATTACAACTGATGTCACAGAAACAGACAGAACCATAAGGGACTATTATAAGTGTCAACAAATTGGTTAACCTAGAGGAAATGGATAAATTCCTAGAAACATATAACATACCAAAACTGAATAACAAAGAAATAGAAAGCCTTAACAGACTAACAACAAATAGGGATATTAAATCTAGTAATCAAAAACCTTCCAACAAAGAAAAGCCCAGGACCAATGGCTTCATGGATGAATTCTATCAAACATTCAACGAAGTATTAATACCAGTATTTCTTAAACTCTTCCAAAAAATACAAGAGAGAACACTTCAAAACACAATTTATTAGCCAACATCACCCTGATACCATATCCAGGCAAAAACAACACTAGAAAAGAAAACTACAGGCCAGGCCAGGTGTGGTGGCTCAAGCCTGTAATCCCAATGCTTTGGGAGGCTGAAGCAGGCAAATAACTTGAGGTCAGGAATTCGAGACCAGCCTGGCCAACAAGGTGAAAACTCATCTCTACTAAAAAAATACAAAAATTAGCTGGGTGTGATGGCATGTTCCAGTAGTCCCAGCTACTCAGGAGGCTGAGGCAGGAGAATCGCTTGAATCCAGGAGGTGGAGGTTGTAGTGAGCCAAGATCATACCACCACTGCACTCCAGCCTGGGCGACAGAGCAAGACTCTGTCTCAAAAAAAAAAAAAAGAAAAAAAGAAAGAAAAAGAAAACGAAAAGAAAAGAAAGAAAACTACAGGCCAATATCCCTGATGAACACGGATACAAAAATCCTCAACAAAACACCAGCCAACCAAATTCAACAGCACATTAAAAGGATCATTCATCATGAACAAGTGGTATTTATCCCTAGGATGCAAGGATGGTTCAACATGGGCAAATCAATCAATGTGATATACCACATTATCAGAATGAAAGATGAAAAACACATGATTATTTCGATCAATACAGAAAAAGAATTTGACAAAACTAGATATCCATTCATAATAAAAACTTTCAGCAAGATAGATACAGAAGGAACTTAACACAATAAAGACCATATAGGAAAAGCTCACAGCTGATATCATAACCAAATGTGGAAAAACTGAAGGTTTTTCCTTTTAGATACTGATATGGTTTGGCTCTATGTTCCCACTCAAATCTCACCTTGAATCGTAATCCCCATAATCCCCACATGTCAAGGGAGGGACCTAGTGGGAGGTGATTGGATCATGGGGATGGTTTCCCCCATGCTGTTCTCCTGATAGTGAGTTCTTATGAGAGCTGATGGTTTTATAAGTGTTTGACAGTTCCTCCTTCACACACTCTCTCTTGCCTGCTGCCATGTAAGATGTGCCTATTTCCCTTTCTGCTATGACTGTAGGTTTCCTGAGGAAAGAACATGGGACTTATGGGACAGCCATGCAGAACTGTGAGTCAATTAAACCTCTTAAGACTTCATAAGTGAAGGAGAAATGAAATTCTTTACAGACAACCAAATGCTGAGGGATTTTGTCACCATCAGACCTGCCTTACAAGAGCTCCTGAAAGAAGCACTAAACATGGAAAGGAACAACTGGTACTAGCCACTGCAAAAACATACCAAATTGTAAAGAACATTGACACTATGAAGAAACTGCATTAACTAATGGGCAAAACAACCAGCTAGCATCATAATGACAGGATCAAATTCACACATAACAATATTAACCTTAAATGTAAATGGGCTAAATACCCCAATTAAAAGACACAGACTGGCAAATTGGATAAAGGGTCAAGACCCATCAGTATGCTGTATTCAGGAGACTCATCTCACTTGCAAAGACACACATAGGCTCAAAATAAAGGGATGGAGGAATATTTACCAAGCAAATGGAAAGCAAAAAAAAAAAAAAAAAGCAAGAGTTGCAATCCTAATCTCTGATAAAACGGACTTTAAACCAACAAAGACCAAAAGAGACAAAGAAGAGCATCACATAATGGTAAAGGGAAAAATGCAGCAAGAAGAGCTAACTATCCTAAATATATATGCACCCAATACAGGAGCACCCAGATTCATAAAGCAAGTTCTTAGAGACATATAAAGAGACGTAGACTCCCACACAATAATAGTGGGATACTTTAACACCCCACTGTCAATATTAGATTAATGAGACAGAAAATTAACAAGGATATTCAGGACTTGAACTCAGCTCTGGACCAAGCAGACCTAATAGAGATCTACAGAACTCTCCACCCCAAATCAACAGATTATACATTCTTCTCAGCACCACATTACACTTATTCTAAAATTGATTATGTAATTCGAAGTAAAACACTCCTCAGCAAATACAAAAGAATGGAAATCATAACAAACAGTCTCTCAGACCACAGTGCAATCAAATTAGAACTCAGGATTAAGAAACACACTCAAAACCACAAAACTACATGGAAACTGAACAACCTGCTCCTGAATGACTACTGGGTAAATAATGAAATGAAGGCAGATATAAAGATGTTCTTTGAAACCAATGAGAATGAAGACACAGCGTACCAGAATTTCTGGGACACACTTAAAGCAGTGTTTAGAGGGAAATTTATAGCACTAAATGCCCACAAGAGAAAGCAAGAAAAATTGAAAATTGACACCCTAACATCAAAATTAAAGAATTAGAGAAGCAACAGCAAACAAATTCAAAAGCTAGCAGAAGACAAGAAATAACTAAGATCAGAGCAGAACTGAAGGAGATAGAGACACAAAAAAACCTTCAAAAAATCATTGAATCCAGGAGCTGTTTTTTTTTTAAAAATCAACAAAATAGATAGACTGCTAGCCACATTAATAAAGAGGAAAAGAGAGAAGAATCAAATAGATGCAATAAAAAATGATATTGGGGATATCACCACTGATCCCACAGAAATACAAACTACCATCAGAGAATACTATAAACACGTCTATACAGATAAACTAGAAAATCTAGAAGAAATAGATAAATTCCTGGACACATACACCCTCCCAAGTCTAAGCCAGGAAGAAGTTGAATCCCTGAATAGACATATAACAAGTTCTGAAATTGAGGCAGTAATTAATAGCCTACCAACCAAAAAAAGTACAGGACCAGATGGATTCACAGACAAATTCTACCAGAGGCACAAAGAGGAGCTGGTACCATTCCTTCTGAAACTATTCCAAACAATAGAAAAAGAGGGAATCCTCCTTAACTCATTTTATGAAGCCAGCATCATCCTGATACCAAAACCTGACAGAGACACAACAAAAAAAGAAAATTTCAGGCCAATATCCCTGATGAACATCGATACAAAAATCCTCAATAAAATACTGGCAAACCAAATCCAGCAGCACATCAAAAAGCTTATCTACCACAATCAAGTTGGCTTCATCCCTGGGATGCAAGGCTGGTTCAACATATGCAAATCAATAAACATAATCCATCACATAAACAGAACCAATGACAAAAACCACATGATTATCTCAATAGATGCAGAAAAGGCCTTCGATAAAATTCAACACCCCTTCATGCTAAAAACTCTCAATAAACTATGTATTGGTGGAACATATCTCAAAATAATAAGAGCTATTTATGACAAACCCACAGCCAATATCATACTGAATGGGCAAAAACTGGAAGCATTCCCTTTGAAAACTGGCACAAGACAGGGATGCCCTCTCTCACCACTCCTATTCAACATAGTATTGGAAGTTCTGGCCAGGGCAATCAGGCAAGAGAAAGCAATAAAGGTTATTCAAATAGGAAAAGAGGAAGTCAAATTGTCTCTCTTTGCAGATGACATGATTGTATATTTAGAAAACCCCATCGTCTCAGCCCAAAACCTCCTTAAGCTGATAAGCAACTTCAGTAAAGTCTCAGGGTACAAAATCAATGTGCAAAAATCACAAGCATTCCTATACACCAATAACAGACAAACAGAGAGCCAAATCATGAGTGAACTCCCATTCACAATTGCTACTAAGAAAATAAAATACCTACGAATACAACTTATAAGAGATGTGAAGGACCTCTTCAAGGAAAACTATAAACCACTGATCAAGGAAATAAGAGAGGACACAAACAAATGGAAAAACATTCCATGCTCATGGATAGGAAGAATCATTATCATGAAAATGGCCATACTGCCCAAAGTAATTTATAGATTCAATGCCATCTCCATCAAGCTACCACTGACTTTCTTCACAGAATTGGAAAACACTACTTTAAACTTCATATGGAACCAACAAAGAGCCCTCATAGCCAAGACAATCCTGGACAAGAAGGACAAAGCTGGAGGCATCATGCTACCTGACTTGAAACTATACTACAAGGCTACAGTAACCAAAACAGCATGGTACTGGGGCCAAACAGATATGCAGACCAATGGAACAGAATGGAGGCCTCAGAAATAACACCACACAGTTACAACCATATGATCTTTGACAAACCTGACACAAACAAGCAATGGGGAAAAGATTCTCTATTTAATAAATGGTGTTGGGAAAACTGGCTAGCCATATGCAGAAAACTGAAACTGGATCCCTTCCTTACACCTTTTACAAAAATCAACTCAAGATGGATCAAATACTTAAACGTAAGACCTAGGACCATAAAAATCCTAGAAGAAAACCTGGGCAATACCATTCAGGAGATAGGCATGGGCAAAGACTTCATGTCTAAAACACCAAAAGCAATGGCAACAAAAGCCAAAATTGACAAAGGAGATCTAATTAAACTAAAGAGCTTCCACACAGCAAAAGAAACTATCATCAGGGTGAGCAGGCAACCTACAGGATGGGAGAAAATTTTTGCAATCTATCCATCTGAGAAAGGGCTAATATCCAGAATCTACAAAGAACTTAAACAAATTTACAAGAAAAAAACAAACAACCCCATCAAAAAATGGGCAAAGGATATGAACAGACACTTCTCAAAAGAAGACATTTATGCAGCCAACAGACATTTGAAAAAATGCTGATCATCACTGGTCATTAAAGAAATGCAAATCAAAACCACAGTGAGATACCAACTCACGCCAGTTAGAATGGTGATCATTAAAAAGTCAGGAAACAACAGATGCTGGAGAGGTTGTGGAAAAATAGGAACGCTTTTACACTGTTGATGGGAGTGTAAATTAATTCAACCATTGTGGAAGACAGTATGGCGATTCCTCAAGGATCTAGAACTAGAAATACCATTTGACCCAGCAAATCCCACTACTGGGCATATACCCAAAGGATTATAAATCATTCTACAATAAAGACACATGCACATGTATGTTTACTGTGGCACTATTCACAATAGCGAAGACTTGGAACCAACCCAAATGTCCATCAATGATAGACTGGATTAAGAAAATGTAGCACATATACACCATGGAATACTATACAGCCATAAAAAAGGATGAGTTCCTGTCCTTTGCAGGGACGTGGATGAAGCTGGAAACCATCATTCTCAAAAACTATCACAAGATCAGAAAACCAAACACTGCATGTTCTCACTCATAAGTGGGAGCTGAACAATGAGAACACATGGAAACAGGGAGTGGAACATCACACGCTGGGGCCTGTTGTGGGGTGGGGGGCTAGGGGAGGGATAACATTAGGAGAAATACCTAATGTAGGTGACGGGTTGATGGGTGCAGCAAACCACCAGGGCACGTGTATACCTATGTAACAAAACTGCACGTTCTGCACATGTAACCCAGAACTTAAAATATAATTTAAAAAATAAATAAAATAAAAAGCATCCAAATAGAAGAGAATAGTAAAATTATCTCTTTTTGCAGATGACATGATCATACATGTAGAAAACTCTAAAGACTCAAGAAAAAATTGTTAGAACTAATACATGAATTCTGTAAAGTTGCAGGATACAAAATCAACATACAGAAATCAGTGGTGTTTCTATACACTATAAAATATCCCAAAGGAAATTAGAAAATAATCTTATTTACAATAGCAACAAAAGAATAAAATACTTAGGAATAGACTTAACCAAAGAAATGAAAGACTTGTACAATGAAAATATAGAAAACATTTATGAAGGAAATTAAGACACAGATAAATAAAAGATATTCCATATTCCTAGATTGGAAGAATTAGTATTGTTAAAATGTCCACACTACCCAAAGTAATCTATAGATTTGATGTGATCCCTATCAAAATCTCAATGGTGTTCTTCACAGAAATAAAAAAAATTTTTTTAATTAATATGAAATCACAAAAGACCCCAAGGAGGCAAAGCAATCTTTTTTTTTTTTTTTTTTGAGACAGAGTCTTGCTCTGTTGCCCAGGCTGGAGTGCAGTGGTGCAATCTTGGCTCACTACAACCTCTGCCTCCCAGGTTTAAGTGATTCTCCTGCCTCAGCCTCCAGATTAGCTGGGATCACAGGGGCCTGCTAGCACACCTGGCTAATTTTTGTATTTTTTCAGTAGAGACGGGGTTTCACCATGTTGGCCAGGCTGCTCTTAAACTTCTGACCTCAAGTGATCCACCCGCCTCAGCCTCCCAAAGTGCTGGGATTACAGGCGTGGGCCACCACATGCAGCCTGGCAAAGCAATCTTAAGCAAGAAGAACAAAGCTAGAGGCATCATACTTCCTGATTTCAAAATATACTACAAGTCTCCAGTAATCAAAATAGTATGGTACTGGCATAAAAACAGACACATCAACCAAGGGAACAGAATAGAAAAGCCCAGAAATAAGTTCACACATTTACAGTCAACAGATTTTTGACAAGGGTGCCAAGAACACACAACGGGGAAAAGAGAGTCTCTTCAATAAATGATATTGGGAAAACTGAATATCCACATGCAGAAGAAAGAAATTGGGCCCTTTTCTCACACTATACATAAAATTCAACTCAAAATTGATTAAACACTTGTATATAAGACCTGAAACTATAATACTCCTAGACGAAAACAGGAAAAAAGCTACCTGATATTGATTTGGGCAATAATTTTTTTATATGACACCAAAAGCACAGGCAACAAAAACAAAAATAGAAACTGGGATTGCATCAAACTAAAAACTTTCTGCACAGCAAAAGAAATAATCAACAGAGTGAAAAGACAACCTATGGAATGGATGAAAATATTTGCAAACTGTATATCTGATAATGGGTAAGAAACTCAAACAACTCATTAGTAAGAAACAACCCAATTAAAAATGGGCAAAGAACCCAAATAGAATTTTTCAGAAGAAGAAATATAAAAGGCCAACAGATAAATGATGCTCAGCATCACTAACCCACAGGGAAATGCAAATCAAAACACAATGAGATATTCCCTCACATCTATTAGAATAGTGTCTTAGTCTGTTATGGACTATAACTTATTATGGACTCTAATTTATTATGCTGCTATGACAGAATACCACAGACTGAGTAATTTGTAGTGAACAGAAATGTATTTGGCTCACAGTTCTGGAGGCTGGGCAGTCCAAGATCAAGAGGCCAGCATCTGGCAAAGGCCTTCTTTCTATATCATAACGTGGCAGAAGGGCAAAAAGAGGGCAAGAGAGAGCAATTCAAATTCACAGCCTTAGGTGCTTTTGTAATCGGCATTAATCCATTCATGAGGCTGGAGTCCTCATAACCTAAACACCTCCCATTCGGCCCTACCTCCCAACACTGTCGCATTGGGAATTAAGTTTCCAACACATGTTTTTTGAGGAAAACACTCAAACCATAGCAAATAGCTATTATCAAAAAGACAAAATATGACAAATGTTGGTGGTAATGTGGAGAAAAGGAAACCTTTGTACACTGTTGCTGCAAAAATAAATTGGTACAGCCATTATGAAAAACAGCATAGAGGTTCCTCAAAAAAACTAAAAATGAATACCATGTGATCTGGCAATCTCACTTCTGTTATATATCCAAAGGATACAAAATCAGTATGTTGAATATCTGCACTCCCATGTTCACTGTAACAGTATTCACAATAGTCAAGATATGGAAACAACCTAAGTGTGTCCATTGATGGATGGAGGGATAAAGACAATCTGATATATATATATCTGATGGAATATTCCCACAATTATAAAATATTATTTGGCCTTAAAACAGAAGAAAATCCTCCCACTTGTGATAACATGGATGAACCTGGAAAATATTATGCTAAGTGTAATAAGCCAGACACTGAAAGAAAAATACTTCATGACCTCATATGTGGAATCTAAGATGGTCAAACTCATAAAAGCAGACAGTAGAATCTTAGGTGCTAGGGACTGTGGTGTGGGGGAAACAGGGAGATGTTGATCAAAGGGTACAAAATTTCAGTTATGCAAGATAAATTAGTTCTGGAGATCTAATGTACAATATAGTAACTACAGTAAACAATATTGTATACTTGAAATTTGCTAAAAGAGTAGGTCATAAATGTTCTCACCACAAAAAAATGTAGCTAGGCAAAGAGATAGATATATCTTAATTAGCTTGCTTGTGGTGACCATTTCACAATGTATCAAACATCATATATGAAAAACAAAATATATCAAAACATCAAGTTGTACCTCTTAAATATATGCAACTTTTGTCAATTATACCTAAATAAAGATTTTTTAAAAGAGATGCAGTTCCTTGGGCACCATGTCAGTTCTACTGAATCAGAATCTAAATTTTAATAAGACCCTTAGCTGTTTCATAAGCAGTAAAGTTTGAAAACACTGGCAGAGGACAGAGTCAGCTGTGAAAGAGTACTGGGAATGCACAGCCTATCCTCCACCCTGGTCTCAGAATGATCTTCTAAGAATGTAGTGTGTGTGTGTGTGTGTGTGTGTGTGTGTGTGTGTGTGTGTGTGTGTAGAGAGAGAGAGTCTATAATGTGGGCATTAATGAATGATCCCACTGTATGAATTAATGAGACACGTTAGTATCCAAAACGTGGGATTTCACACCTTGACATGTCTGGGTTCTGGACAAAATTACATAACATATTCAAGAGAAAGGGAATACAGTTTGAGAAATATGGTAGTAATGCCAATTCGAAAGGCCTAGATTTAAACCATGGCATACAGCATAAGAAATACTGAAAATGATATCACTCATAGAACACCTGGGATTTTTTATCTGCTTGAATACACTAAAATAGGTATCAGTGTAAGTCTATTATATGATCACACATCAGTTTAGTATCATGGGAATTTTTTTTTTTTTTTTTTTTTTTGCGATGGAGTCTCACTCTGTCGCCCAGGCTGGAGCGCAGTGGCGCGATCTCGGCTCACTGCAAGCTCCGCCTCCCGGGTTCACGCCATTCTCCTGCCTCAGCCTCCCGAGTAGCTGGGACTACAGGCGCCCACCACCACGCCCAGCTAATGTTTTGTATTTTTAGTAGAGACGGTGTTTCACCGTGTTAGCCAGGATGGTCTCGATCTCCTGACCTTGTGATCCGCCCACCTCGGCCTCCCAAAGTGCTGGGATTACAGGCATAAGCCACCGTGCCCGGCTGGAAATTTTTAAAAATTATTCTGCCATGTAGCATTTTTTTCTTCCCATGGAACAGAAAATATTAATAAATTTGTGGCTTTGTTCCTAAACAAGTTATACCAGAAATCACAATATTCTTTTTTATAAATATATCTGTATTGGGGGGTTAAAATAGAATGAATAACATATTCAAACCATATAACTTTATTTAAAGATTTACCAAGGATTTTGTTTTCTCTGCTGCTCTCCTTTCTATATAGGAGAAAATTTGACCTTCTATTTATGGCCTTTAGACTTGGCTTTTGCAAGAGCTAGTATAATTAAATCCCAGGTAATAAGTAAACACTCCAACCCACCTTTCTGGGGTGGGATGGTGCAAAATCATTTGTAGAAAGCTACCTGTTTCGTCTAGCTACCTCCTGCGTAAGTGGGTACTGGCAGCTCTTGGGGGCCTGAATTTTATGTCTCATTTTGACTAAAATAATGAATGTGTAGTCTGACTCCAAAAGGGGATAGTCATCTTTGATTTGAGATAGGTCTCGTTATGTTTCCAAATTTCTGATTTAAAAGAAATTTGTTGCTACAGAATAATCATTGAGAAGTAGAAGAAGTTTTGAAATGACGTATATATCAATGTAAAATGCCATTCCGTTTTATCAGCATCCAAAAAGTTTATGTTGAACTTAAGAGTATTATATAGCTAATAAATGTTGATCATTAACTTGTGACTAAACCGTATGTGCTAGGAAGAATATGATCTCTCAGTGATGTCCACATTTTAATCCCCAGAACATTTGACTGTGTTATGTTGCATGGCAAGAGGGACTTAAGGTTGCAGATGGAATTAAGTTTGCCAATTAGCTGATGTCAAAATAGGGAGAATATCCTGGATTATCCAGGTCGGCCCAATGTAATCACAAGAGGCCTTGAAAGTGAGAGAGAGAGGCAGAAGAGGAGAGTCAAAGGGAGACGTGACTACTTAAGAATAGTCACAAAGGTGCAATGTTACTGGCTTCGAAGATGGAGGAAGGAAGCCATGAGTTAATGAATGTGTGTGGCATCTAGAAGCTGGAAAAGAAAGGAAAAAGGATCCTTTTCTTTTTCTTTTTTTTTTGAGACGGAGTCTCACTCTGTCGCCCAGGCTGGAGTGCAGTGGCGCGATCTCCGCTCACTGCAAGCTCCGCCTCCCGGGTTCACGCCATTCTCCTGCCTCAGCCTCCCGAGTAGCTGGGACTACAGGCGACCGAAAAAGGATCCTTTTCTAGAGCTTCCAGAAAGAAATGCAGCCCTGATGACACCTTGATTTTAGCCCAGTGAGACTTGGGTCAGTCTTCTGCCCTATCGAACTGTAAGATAATAAACTTGTGTTGTTTTAAGCCATATTAAGTTTGTGGTAATTTGCCACCCCAGCATTAGAAAACTAATACCCTGTATACATTGGCTTTGCCTTCATTCGTTACTCAATCTTTGTGCCTTGATTAGAAACCTGCTTGGGGAGACAATTTATTAATTCAACAAATAGTTAATGACTGACTACACAAATCCTAGATTCCATATATTATGTGCCAGGCATTGTGCTAGAAGGCCTCACTGGTAAATTCTACTAAATGTTTAAGGAAGGATTAACATTAATCCTTCTTAAACTCTTCCAAGAGATAGAAAAGGAGAGTAAACTTTACAACTCATACTATGAGGCCACCATATCTTGATATCAAAGCCAGACAAATATATCACAAGAAAAGAAAATTACAAATTGCATGTAATTGAATATGTGAGTATAATATTCCCTTATGCATCTAGGTGCAAAAATCTTCAACAAAATATTAGCAAACCAAATCCAGCAGCATGTTATAAAGGTTATAGCCCATGCTCAAGTGGAAATTATCCCAATAATGCAAGACTGGTTCAACATAAGACAATCAATCCCCCAGTCAACTCCACATTAATAAAATATAGGGAAAAAAACCCCTGCAAGTTCATTCTGGTTGATGCAGAAAAATCACTTGATAAAGCTGAGCACCTTTTCATGACCAAAAAAAAAAAAACAAAAAAACAAAAACAAACCACTAAGCAAACTAGAAATGGAAGAGAAAATCCACAACATGATAAAGAGCATTCATAAAATACCCAAAACTAACATCACACTCAATGGTAGAAGACTGAAAGATATTTCCCTAACATTAGAAACGAGACAAGAATGCCTGCTTTTACTGCTTCTATTCAAAATTGTATTGGAAGTCTTAGCCAGAGCAATTAGGAAAAAAAGAAATAAAAGGCATCCAAATTGAAAAGGAATAAGTAAAGCTATCTTATTCTCAGATGAACATGAACTTATGTATGGAAAACCCCGAAGAATCCACAAAACACTATAGAGCTAATAAACGAATTCAGCAAAGTTGCAAGATATAAGATCAACGCGCAAAAATCAGTTGTATTTCTACACACTAGCAATGAACAATCTGAGATGAAATTAACAAAATAAAAAATAATTCTATTTAAAATAGCTTCAAAAAGAATAAAATACTTAGGAATAAATTCAGCTAAGGAGGTAAAAGACTTGTACACTGAAAACTACAAAACATTGCTGAAAGATATTAGAGACAGCATAAAGAAGTGAAAATATATCCTGTGTTCATGAATTGGAAGACAATATTATTAAGATGATAGTACTACCCAAAGTGATCTACAGATTTAATACAATCTGCATCAAAATCCCAATGGCCATTTTTTTTTGGCAGAAATGGAAAAGCCAATCTTAAAATTCATGTGTAATTGTGCAAGACCTCAAATAGCCAAAATAATCCTAAAAAATAACAAAGCTGGATAACTCACATTTCCCAAATTCAAAACTTCGTATAAAGCTACAGTTATCAATGCTTTGTGGTACTGGCATAAGGACAGACATATATATAAATGGAATAGAATTAAGAAGCAAGAAATAAACCCATAAATATATTCATGGGTATGTACCTCAAATACAGATGGTTCCCAGCTTATAATGGTTGGACTTACAATATTTTGACTTTATGATGGTATGAAAGCAACATGCATTCAGTAGAATCTATATGCATAAAAGTACTTAAAGTACACATACAACCATTCTGCCTTTCACTTTCAGTGCAATATTGAATAAATTACGTGAGATAGTCAACACTTCATTATAAATTTGGCTTTACGTTATATGATTTTGCCCAACTGTAGCCTAATTGTAAGTGTTCTGAGCATGTTTAAGGTAGGCCAGGCTAAATTATGATGATTGGTAGGTTAGCCGCTGATATGGTTTGGCTCTGTATCCCCACCCAAATCTCACATTGAATTGTAATCCCCGTGTGTCAGAGGAGAGGCCTGGTGGGAGGTGATTGGATCATGGGGGTGGATTTCCCCTTGCTGTTCTTGAGACAGTGAGTGAGTTCTCATGAGATCTGATGGTTTAAAAGTGTATGACATTTCCGTCCTTCACTCTCTGTCTCTCCTGCTCCACCATGGTAAGGCGTGCTTGCTTCCCCTTTACCTGCTGCTGTGACTGTAAGTTTCCTGAGGCCTCGCAGTCATGCTTCCTGTTAAGCCTGCAGAACTGTGAGTCCATTAAACCTCTTTTCTTCGTAAATTACCAAGTCTCAGGTAGTTCTTTATAGCAGTGTGAGAATGGACTAATATAGCTGTATTAAATGAATTTACACTAATAATGGTTTTAACTAACAATGGGTTTATCAGGATGTAATACCATCCCAAGTTGAGGAGCGTCTGTAATTTAAAACATCTGTTCAAACAAACACTTGTACAGGAGCGTTCATGGCAGCACTATTCACACTATCCAATCAGTAATGTAGGGGATCAAATGCCACCTCAAAATATGCCACTTTGGCATATTGATTATTTTGTGTTTAAAGGCACTTGAAAGTAGCAGATGCAAGAAGGGCACAGTGACCTTCCTTTTTTTTTTCATGAAAGGAAGAGATGAAACTCTGATGTGAAAGGTATTATCTGGATACCAGGAAGAAGAAACACATTCTTATTGCCAGAGATGGGGAGTCCAGGCTTAAGGGAAAGCTGCACCAAAAAACCTTGTTACACAACTCTTACCTTCTTAGTGACTTTTCCACAATTAACTCTCCTAGCCCAAACCCCATTGTCTTGTTATGTTTTCACAATTTACCATACTTTTCCCACCCTAGTATGTAAGTATTCAGCTGTAATTGATCACTTGAGTCTTCATATTTCTTATGAGGGCTCCCATGTACATGTAAAAAATACCAAATAAAATTTTGTATGCTTTTCTTTTGTTAATCTATCTTATTTAAGTCCTAGCTGGAGAATCTAAGAGGATAGAGGACAACATTTACCTCCCCTGCCATGGAAATCACTTAATGAACTGTTCATCAACTGATGAGTAGATAAACAAAATGTGGCCTATTTATACAACAGAATATTTCTCACTGGTGTTGTCTCAATGCTTAACACAGTATACCTGGCACTACCCTTCAATATTTTTTGAAGAATGAGCACATGAATTATCATGTCTCCAGCTAGGTTCGCCAGTATGAGTAATATGTAGTGAGTGTCTACTGTGTGCCATTTTACTACCTAAACTTTTTATGGACTCTGTCCCCTAGTCTTATCTACCAATGCCATTGTCTTAGTTGAGATATCTGTCATTTCTTGACTGGTATAATACAGCAGCTTTCTAATTCCAATATCAGTCCTCTCTGTTCTATTCTCCACACACAATCCTCTCTGTTCTATTCTCCACACAGCTTCCAGGGTGATATTTCTAGAGGCAAATCAGACCACGTCACTCCCAAGCTGAAAGACCACAGTGGGTTCAGTGTAGCCTACAGGGTATTCTAAAACCTCAGCATGGCATAATAGAACCTCCATGTCTTGGCTCCTGCCTACCTCTTTCCCAGCCACATCAACCACTACTGCTCCACTGGCATCGTACTCTCCAGCCTTAATGAATTGGTTGCAACTCCCCTCCTCCCACCGGTGCCTTGGCTTCTCATCATGCTACAGATTCTTTAACACACACATTGTCCTCCAAGAAGCTTGCCAGATCCACTCCTATTCTTTCAACGAAATGTTTATTGACCACTCTTTATACACTATGACCAAATAGGATTTATCCCACAAATGTAAGGTTGGTTCAACATGTGAAAATCAGTTTATATAATACACCATATCAATGGTTGGTTCAACATGTGAAAATCAATTTATATAATACACCATATTAACAGAATGCATGGCGGAGCGGGGGCAGGGGCGGGGGCTCATGGTCATCTTAATCATGTACAAAAAGGATCATTTGACAAAACGCAGTACCCTTTCATGAAAATAAATTCAACAAACCAGGAACAGAAAGAAACTTCTTCAACCTGATAGAGGGCATCCATGAAAAACCCAGAGATAACATCATACTTAATGGTGAAAGACTGGTTGAAACAACTGACTGTTGCAGATTGATCTTGGATACTGCAACTTTGCTGAGCAATGAATAACATGAAAATAAAATTAAGGAAATGATTCATTTTACAGTAGCATCGAAACAATAAAATGTCGAAGAATAAATTTAACAAAAGGTGTACAAGATGTATACTCTGAAAATTACAAGACGTTGCTAAAATAAATTAAAGAAGACCTAAATAAATCGAAAGGCATTTTGTGTTAACGGACTGGGACACTTAATATTGTTAAGATGCCCATAATCTCCAAGGCAATATACAGATTCATTGTGATGCCTGTCAGAATCCAACCTGCCTTCTTTGTAAAAACTGACAAGCTGATCCTAAAATTCATAAGAAAATGTAAGGGGCTCAGATAGCCAAAACAATCTCAGAAAAGAAAAAAGTTGAAGGACTCACACTTCCCAATTTCAAAACGTACTACAAAACCGCAGTAATCCGAAAAGGGTGGTACTGCCATCGTGATAGATACATTAGGTCAATGTTACAGAACTCAGAGTCAGGAATAAACCCATATATTTATGTAAAGTTTATTTTCAGTAAGAGTTCCGGCACCCCTCAATGGGTGGAGGGGAAGAATAATCCCCTCAACAAACTGCGCTGGGACAACTGGATAGCCACATGCAAAAGAATGCCCCTGGACCCCTACCTCACATCATGTAAAGAATTAATTCAAAATGGATCACAGATCTAAATGTAAGGGCTGAAACTATAAAACTCTAAGAAGAAAACAGAGATGTAACTTTGCACGACCTTGGATTAGGCAACAGCTCCTTCAGTATGACACCAAAGGCAAAGCCACAGATATCTTTTCATTTGGCAAGTTGGACTACATCCAAATGTAAATCTTTTGGGCAACAAAGGGCTCTATCCAGAAAGTGAATGGGAGAAACATTTGCAAATCACATATCTGATAAGAGTCTATTTTCCAGAATATATGAATAAGTTTTAGAAGCCCACAGCCAAAATACAATCAACCGAATTAAAAAATGGGCAAAGGGCTTGAATAGACATTCCTCCAAAGCAGAGGTACAGAGGGCCAAGAAGCACATGAAAAGATGTCTTAGTCTGTTTTCTGTTGCCATAATTGAATACCCGACACTGAACAATTTATAAAGAAAAGAAATTTATTTCTTACCGTTCTGGGGACTGGGAAGTGCCCCGGCATCTGGGGATGGCAGAGGGTATCACATGGCGAGAGGGCAAGAGCGTGTATGTCGTTTCAGGCCTCTCTTCCTATTCTTATAAAGCCACCAGTCGCATCCTGGGGGTCTCACCCCGATGACCTTATCTAATCCTAATTACCGTCTCAAAGGCTGCGCCTCCAATCAACATGTGAATTTGGGGATTAAGTTTCCAAGACACACAATTTGGGGGACGCACTCAAACCACAGCAACATCATTAGCCATTTGGGAAATACAAATGAAAACCACCATGAGATAGCACTTCACACCCACTAGGATGGCTACTGTAAACAAAACAAAATGAGGCAAACAGAAAACAAGTTTTGATGAGGCTGTGAAGAAATTGGGACTCTCATGCACTACTGTTGGGAATGCGAAAGATTACAGCTGCTGTGGAAATCAGTTTGGTGGTTCCTCGATAAGTTAAACAGAATTACCACACGAGCCAGCAGTTTGACTCCTAGAAATAGACCCAAAAGAACTGAAAAGAGATATTCAAAGAAAAACCTGTAGAGAGATGGTCATGGCAGTGCCATTCACAATAGCCAGAAGGGGGAAATAACCTGTCCATCAACTGACGAGTGGGTAAACAAAATGTGGCCTCCTATTTATACAACAGAATCGTACTCATTCAAAGGAAGGAAGTAGTGATTCATGCCTCTACATGGATGAACCCTGATGAAACCATTACGCTAAGTGAAAGCAGCCAGACACACAAGGCCTCACATTTGGTCGTATAATTCCATCTATAGGAAATCTCCAGAACAGGCTAACCTCTACGGACAGAAAGCAGATGGACTAGGGGTTGCCAGCGACTATCGGGAACGTGTGTATGGGCGGGGGGAGGGGGTGTGTGTGGGAGGGTGTGGGGGCTGGTAGTGGTGGTGTGGAAGGAGGCGTGCGCCAAGTGACTGCTTATAGGTACAGGGGTTTCGGTTTCCTTTCGGGGTGTTGAAAACGTTTCGGAACTAGGTGGTCGTGATGGATGTGCAACATTGTGAAGGCGTGGTACCCATCCTCCCCTCGCCCACCCCTTTGTCTTTCCCACAGTGTTCCCATCCAGTAGAAAGGGAAAGTTCCCACTGGCAAAGAGAGGGTCACCAGCGCGATTCCCCCTGCCCCGCCCCGCCCCACCCCACCCCCACGGCCCTCCAGCCACTTCTAGGCCCAGGCCTGCTCCCTCGAGGCCAATGGGAAAGTGATGAGGTCACCTGACGGACGTGCGTCCCTTGTGAGGGGCCGTCACCACATGCGTGCCCGTCACCACATGCGTGCCCGTCACCGGATGTGCGTGCCCATTGGTCTCGGCTCCCTAGCCAATGAGGGGCTGGGCCCTGGTCGCTAGGATACACAGTACTGGACGCGCTAACTGTCCTCTTGAGAGCCATCTTGCCTAGCTGGGCCAAGCCGAGATAGCACACTCAACGCCCAGCATGCCGAGGAGGAGGAGACACCGAGGGTCCTCCGGTGCTGGCGGCCGGGGGCGGACCTGCTCTCGCACCGTCCGAGCGGAGCTTTCGTTTTCAGTGAGCCAGGTGGAGCGCAGTCTACGGGAGGGCCAGTACGCTCAGCGCCTGAGTCGCACGGCGCCGGTCTACCTCGCTGCGGTTATTGAGTACCTGACGGCCAAGGTCCTGGAGCTGGCGGGCAACGAGGCCCAGAACAGCGGAGCGCGGAACATCACTCCCCTGCTGCTGGACATGGTGGTTCACAACGACAGGCTACTGAGCACCCTTTTCAACACGACCACCATCTCTCAAGTGGCCCCCGGCGAGGACTAGCTTCTGACACCCGGCCCCTGGGACCTGACAGGTCCACTCGTCCACCCACCCGGCCCCAAACTCCCCGGCCCCAAATCCCCCGGCCTTAAACACCCTCCCCCCACAGCCCAGGCCCCAAAGTCTTGGGCCTTCATTAATTCTGTCAATAAAATGTTTAAAGGAACCCATCTGCCTGCTTCAGTCACTTTGCCTTGGGGTGGGGGTGGGGGGGCGGTGAGATGGGTTGGGGGGTTGTGAGACCTCCACAGCTGGAGGGATGGAGAGGTGGTGGGGGTCTGGGGTTGGGTGGGAGTCAGGGATGGCACAGAGGAGCAGTCTCTGCCGGTGACAGTGCAGGGGAGTGGCCCTGGGTGGGAAGGGGACACCCCCGCTGGTTCTGAGCAAGTCAGGGCCTGCCCGGGAAAGTCCTCAGCATGATGGTGTTCGTTGGGGCGGGTGGGCCTCAAGACCATGACTGCAGTGTTGCGACAGGACGGACTTCTAAGGCAACCGGGGTGGGGACGGAGAGGTGGACCCGGCGCTTGGCAAGGGGCCCTGGACCGGAAGACGGAGGAGTGAGTAGTCGGGGCGGGGGGGGGGGGGCGGAGGGGGGAGGAACAACAGTCCAGAAATGCACAGACATGGAATTAGGGTCACGAGTTTAGTTTGGGTCATGTTCAGATGGAGAGGCTGTGGGATGCCTTTAGCAGCCTAGACCATTTGCATTGCAGCCGAGCTAGCAGCAGCTGGTGCCCCGCCAGGCCCCGCGTACCTTCCCAGGGTCTTGGCTCCGCATCCCCGAGACCCTCCATTTGCATACGCCGCTCACAGCCCGGCCAGGCCCCGCCTCCGATCCCGCTCTTTGCATATCACCAGGGCAAGGGGCAGGCTCGGGCTGGGGAGCCGGCGCGGGCACGGCGGCAGCCCGCCGAGGGGGACGCAGGGCACGTCGCCCCGCCCCGGCCCGCCCGCCAGCTGCGGCGGCGCGTCGGGAAGTGCTTGGGGCGGCGAGCATGGCGGCAGCGGCTGCAGGCCTGGGCGGCGGCGCCGGCCCGGGACCCGAGGCCGGGGACTTCCTGGCCCGCTACCGGCTGGTGTCGAACAAGCTGAAGAAGCGGTTCCTGCGGAAGCCGAACGTGGCGGAGGCCGGCGAGCAGTTCGGACAGCTGGGCCGGGAGCTGCGCGCTCAGGAGTGTCTGCCCTACGCGGCCTGGTGCCAGCTGGCGGTGGCGCGCTGCCAGCAGGCGCTCTTCCACGGGCCCGGGGAGGCGCTGGCCCTCACCGAGGCCGCCCGCCTCTTCCTGCGGCAGGAGCGCGACGCGCGCCAGCGCCTGGTCTGCCCCGCCGCCTACGGGGAGCCGCTGCAGGCCGCCGCCAGCGCCCTGGGCGCCGCGGTGCGTCTGCACCTCGAGCTGGGTCAGCCGGCCGCCGCCGCCGCCCTCTGCCTCGAGCTGGCCGCCGCCCTGCGCGACCTGGGCCAGCCGGCCGCCGCCGCCGGTCACTTCCAGCGCGCCGCCCAGCTCCAGCTGCCCCAGCTGCCCCTGGCCGCGCTGCAGGCGCTTGGCGAGGCCGCCTCCTGCCAGCTGCTGGCGCGCGACTACACCGGCGCCCTGGCGGTCTTCACGCGCATGCAGCGCCTGGCGCGGGAGCACGGCAGCCACCCGGTGCAGTCACTGCCGCCGCCCCCGCCGCCGGCACCCCAGCCCGGGCCCGGGGCGACGCCCGCCCTACCGGCCGCGCCGCTTCCTCCGAACTCCGGCTCGGCGGCGCCCTCTCCCGCCGCCCTGGGCGCCTTCTCGGACGTGCTAGTCCGCTGCGAGGTGTCCCGCGTGCTGCTGCTGCTCCTCCTGCAACCACCGCCCGCCAAGCTGCTGCCGGAGCACGCCCAGACCCTGGAGAAGTACTCCTGGGAGGCTTTTGACAGCCACGGGCAGGAGAGCAGCGGCCAGCTTCCCGAGGAGCTCTTTCTGCTGCTCCAGTCTTTGGTCATGGCTACCCACGAAAAGGACACGGAAGCCATCAAGTCGCTGCAGGTGGAGATGTGGCCACTGTTGACTGCTGAGCAGAACCACCTCCTTCACCTCGTTCTGCAAGAAACCATCTCCCCCTCAGGACAGGGAGTCTGATCCGTCCCATTCACCCAATGACTTCTTTTTGCCCAGGCCGGGACTTTTTGCATCAGTCACGTTAACCAGATGACTTTGCCTGTTACCAAACCTCATGCATCCACGTTTGCGTCTGGGGAGGAATAAAAAGACATCGTTCCCGCTTCTGCGTTTTGTTATTCCTACTGCCGCCATAGGAATTATTTCGTTGGCTGAACGTTACCAGCACCCCGAGAACACATTTTGATAGAATCAGAGTAGAGGACATGGCTGTCTTCTAAAAAGCCACGACATGAAAATGACAATCCCTTTCGTCTCCTTCCTCCGCTGCTTCCACCCAACGCAGCCTCCTGCCTCCGCCTTTGTTTCATAGTGAGGATCTTATTTTGCACGGCGCCCTCCCTCTAAATACCTACCCTAGATGATTTCATCCTGCCCCTCACTTCTTAACATATTCCTGTGTCTTTGTAATGGCCAAATTTCTCCTTCCACTCGTCCGCACGGTACGTCTTCATGGGAGTCATTTTATTCCTTACAGCTTCCTTGTAACCACAGCCCTAAATCCATGATAAAGCTACTCTTGTACTCCTCATGTGTGGTTTTGGTGTCCGTCGTCTATAAAATGTGACTCTCTTACCTACTTGTCAGGAGGCCAGCAGCAGAACCAGATAGCTGTTTGGGCTCCAGGCTGTATTCGTTCCTTTGAAATTTGCGCTATGCCTCCTGTGTGGGCAACGAACCTGCAGAGATCATCTATGATGTGCTCCGTACTGGGGTGACTGCAATGCAGATACATCCAGTGCAGCGGGTCTGGTGCCGATGCATCGATTTGCATTGGAATTCACGGTTCTGGTTCCATTCGCAGAGGTATATGCAGTCTGGATCACAACAGCTTTTATTTGTAATAGGGATTTTTTTTTTTTTTTTTTTTTTTCCCCCGAGATGGAGTCTCACTCTGTCGCCCAGGCAGGAGCGCAGTGGCGTGATCTCGGCTCACTGCAACCTCCGCCTCCTGGGTTCAAGCGATTCTCCTACCTCAACCTCCAGGGTGCCTGGGATTAACAGGCGTGCACCACCACGCTGGGCTAATTTTTGTATTTTTAATAGAGATGGGGGTCTCACCATGTTGGCCAAGCTGGTCTCCAACTCCTGACCTCAGATGATCCACCCTCCTCGGCCTCCCAAAGTGCTGGGATTACAGGCATGAGCCACCACGCCTGGCCTGTAATAGGGATTTTGCTGCAACTTTTAGTTAAGGAGGTGAAATCAGAGTGCGTGGCCCTTTGGTGTTGTGCGATCACGTGACTGCAAGGCAGCCTCCGTGTTCCCCCAAAGCAGGATGGCGTTCCGTTTGAGAACACTTAAGTTTCCAAGGCTTTCTGGCTCAAATGGAGCATGCCCCCCAACTAAGCTGTTTTCTTACTTATTGCGTCTTTTTAATCCTTTTGATGGTGACAACAAGAACTCTTCAGAATATAGCCTCTTTCTCAAACTTTCAACCCTGGGGAAATGCATCCTTTGGGCCGAAGTTGCACACAATACTGATCTTCGGGGCTGAGATGTAAGGACATAGTTTGGAGTAGGTGTTTTTGTTTTGCGTCTTTTTGCAGGGGAGAGGTGTGGAGGGTTGTCACTGTGAGTTGAGTGCCTCCAAATGGGTGGGACTTGTAGGGTGTTCTTTTCTGCTTCTATTTCTATTTCGACAGTGTGGAAGTAATGGGAAGCACAGGAGAGGCCCATTCCACCGTCATTCCTCTTTCTCTCACTTGGCTGCCAGGAAGGGTCCTACGGAGCCCTGAACGCCTAGCCCAAATTATTGTAAAAGCGGTTGAAGGGCTCATGCTCCTTTGCTCTTTGGCTCTTTCCTGGTATGCTCCTCTTAACCCGGGCTGCAGACCTGGCCGGCTGGCTTCTTGTCAGGTTCAGGAGTTACGGAGCATGACTGGTGACCAGTTTGGGATTTGGGCTTCAGGAGAAGCCTCCTTAGGCCTCTGGTCCAAACTCCTTGCGTCAGGGAGGTGAGGGGAAGGATAACCAGACGGTCAGGTAGTGGGTATCTGAGCATAATTCTAGGAAACACTAAAACTCCTCGTTTTCCATTTGCCGTGGGCTCATTCGTGTATCTCCCTCAGAAGCTTAAGAGCAGTGATAACTGGGCCGAGGCCAGATTTCAGCATTTTTGAGAATTCCCTCGTAATGTATCACATCAGTATCAAAAGTCAACACTGATTTCTAGCATGCCAAAAGCAAATACTTTCAGAGGACATGATTAGTTTGCTTTTTAACTTGAAAACAATTCCAAATTCACACTTAAAACAGTGTAAACCGTCGGAAATGGTGGCAGCGAAGCAGTGAACCCTTAAAGGCTGTTGGGGTTCCCCTTCTCCTCATTGTGAGGTACTCCCAAAAGGATAAATGTTGCTTATGAAAGAATATTTTATACGTGAATAGTACAAAGACAAAGACGTTTGAGAACCGCTACGCCGGAGGAAGGTGGTCAAGACTGAAATTAGCGTGTTAGGCAAGATCTGGTTCCTAGGTGCTGAGGATTCTGGTGCCAAGGATTAATGTTAACCGTGCAGGCATCTCTACCACCGTTAGAGGAGACCAGCAGCCCACAGACTCTTTCTGTCAAGGGCGGGATAGAAATGTGTTAGTCTTTACAGACCACAGGTGGTCTCTGTTGCACAGTCTTCTTTGTTTCTTTGTATGTTTGTCTTTGCAATCCTTTCAACGTGTAAAAACTATTCTTAACTCACAGTCCGTACAAAAGCAGGCTATGGGCCAAATTCTGGGGCTATAGTTTGCCCACCCCTGAATTAGAACCCAGGACATAGTAGTTGCTCAGTGATTGTTCAAGGAATGAACCTCATGAGAGTAGTTAATAACTGTAAGTAATTTATCCTTATCGTTAAAAGACAAAGATTGAAGAATAAGTGAACTAAGCATTCACCTCCAGATTGTAGGAAACAAACCAAAAGAAAGGAAAATAGAATTTTTAAAGTTTTGAACAGAGATTGATGAACTAGAAACAGCTCTTTCAAAACCACGTTTGGGTTTAAAACTGAGCTGATTCTTTGAAAAATTAATAGAATAGACAAACACTTGCCAACTCTTGATACAGAAGGGAAAAAAGGAGAAAAGACATATGTGTGTATACAGATATAGATGTATGGCACAGGAAGGGATATATGACTCTAATGTGCACATTTGCAGACATTAACTCAAGGCAACACAAATGAGAATAGCAATAATCATATAACGATTGGAAAATATAGCCTAGTATCTCTCACTAAATAAAGCACATGGCTCATATGGCTTTTTCATTTACTCTCATTAAATACTGGATTCCTACATTAAATAAGCTATTCTAGAGCAATAGTCTTCATGGAAAAAAATGGAAGCTTTCCCACTTTATTTTCAAGTTTAATATAACCCTCATGCCAAAACCTGGCAAGTAGAGCTACTGAAAAAGCTAAACCCATTTCATTCATGAATATAGATATAGAAATTATAAATGAAATGTTGGCAAATTGGATCCAGCTAAGTTTTAAATAACTAACACACTATGACTGACGAAAGTTTTCCCAGAAATGGAGCACAGTAGTGCTCTTGCACTGGTCTGTGAGAGCCAATTGTAAGTAAGCATCTCTTCCCATCCCTGGGGCCAGGCATGATGGGAGTAGTATTTATGTCAGGGAAATCTGCCAATGCTATAAATCAAGGCCTTTACTTCTTAACCTCCTCTCACTTTGCTCCCCTGTGGGTTGTTAATTTCTTGTCAGCACACTATTGAATTTCGTTAAGTATAATTTGACAACACAAAAGAGAAATGTGACCATGTCAAAGATGCTGAAAAGCATTTGATAAAATTCAGTTGCCATTGCAAATAAAATAGGGATAGGAGAAAACTTTTTAAACATCATAAAAAGTATTTGAAACTAACAGTGAACATTACATTAAACAGTGAAACACAGGTTACATTCTCATTAAAGTCAAGAGCAAGACAGGCTTATTTGTTATGTGTTTACCAGATCCTGTCAGCATAATGTCATCAGTGTAATGGACAGGCATTGTGCTTGTGGTATGTAAAGATGTTTGAGGTCCCTTGAGTCTATATTATGATAGAAAACAAGAGAGCTAATATTGCCCTGATGCATGGGCAGTAAACTTAATACTCTTGTTCCTACTTGGTAAATTCAAATGTATTCTGATTTTACTAATGTATGGAAATGAAGAAAAAACATTCTCTAGGTCAATACTTCCATATCAGGTGCCTGGGGCTGTGTAAATTTGCTTCAACAGAGATATGATATCTGGAATTGCAATTGTTTTTTGGCATCACCACCTGATTAAATTTGTGATCTGCTGTCATTTTCTGTGACTCGCCTGGCTTTCGTAGTGGCCAAACAGGGTCTCTAAGGAGAATAGTCACTGGTTTGTGAGGCACCTATCTCAGTTATAGCCACTGAAAGGCTTTTACGCAAAAGAGGGATGACTGCTTCAGAGACTGGGGAGTGGTTGCCTCCTCAGGCAAAGGAGGTTCAGGGGAATTTGGAGGTTTGCAATTCTCAGCCTCATCCATGTCTGCCTAAATGCCTCCATCTCAGGCCTCAGAGTTTCACTCCTTCCCACCGGTACTCTTACCACAGCATAATAGATCTGGTGGAGTTGAGCATTTAATTGTCACTGCAGCTCTGCAACTTATGCTCAGCCCCTAAGTCGTATCTGCCTACAACCACAGGATACGGAGGATTCCTCAAAAGCTCTATGCATGCATCCTGATTTTCCATGTATGTTCATCAGTGTTCTTATTTTGTATATATTCATAACATTTCATTTCTTTTTCCATGTGTATGCCCTCTAGGGCTGTAAGAAGACAGACCACTCTACAATCAGGTAATGCTACGTTTGTTGCCACAGTGACTAAATGCCACTGTCATTTAATCTCCCCAGTGTCTTACTTGCCATCTGCAACTCATCCCATAGTATCACTGGTGATAATCTGAGAAACTATAATACTAACACATGTCATGGATTCCCTAACTGCTCATTTTCTTCCTTGGCAAACATGTTATCTCTGTGTTTCTTGAATATATTAGCAACATAACCTTAGAATTGCATTTTGAAAATCTGTTTCCTGGGGTTTCTTCTAGCACCAATTACTGTATGAAACAAGGGATCCAGCAAGGAACAGAAAACATGGAAATTAGGATAATTTGTGGAAGGTTTAATAAAGATACTAGTTAGGAGGGTGGGAACAGAGTATTACCATTCTGTAAACCCAAAATAAAATTCTAATCCCCCCAACCATCTGAATGGACCCCTCCTTTCGGCAAAGGGCCTTCCAAAGTTAACCTGAAAAACATTCAGGCCATGATGGGAAAGTGGGGATCAAATATGCCTTATTATACCCGCCTCCCTTTTGGAATTCAGAAAAATCTGACCAGTATTAACATCAACACAGACCTTCAGACTGATAGAACAGACTCTTTAAGTCTGATAAGAAACATTTACAATCTATTCTCTCTGAAGCCTGCTACCTGGAGGCTTCATCTGCATGACAGAACCTTGGTCTTCACAACCCCTTATCTTAACCCAGATGTTCCTCTCTATTGATTCTAAGTCTTTACACAATAACTTAACTCTTTCAACCAATTGCCAATCAGAAAATCTTTGAATCTACCTACGACCTGGAAGCCCCGCCTCGCTTCCAGTTGTCCTGCCTTTCCAAACTCAATGAATGTACATCTTCCATCTATTGATTTCGGTCTTATGTCTCCCTAAAATGCGTAAAACCAAGTTGTAGCCAGACCACCTTGAGCACATGTTCTCAGGATCTCCTGAGGGCTGTGTCACAGGCCATTGGTCTCTCATATTTGGCTCATAATAAATCTCTTCAAGTATTTTACAGGGTTTAACTTTTTGTTTGTTGACAATCCCTAAACCTGAAAGGATCAGAAGAGAGAAACATCCTGAAAGAGAGAATTGGATAGATTATTGTAGTGGCTTTAAAAAATGACCACCAATTATTTAACATTTCTCCCATTAAAAATTAGGGTCTATGTCTCTTCCCCTTGAATCTGGGTGGATATGCGATTTGCTTATAACCAATAGAATGTATTAAAAGTGAGGACTAAACTCTGATTTTTTTTTTATCTTGCCCAAATTCCTATCTAAGGGGTCTGGGGAGTCATGCCCTACAAATCATAAATTCTCATCAGATGGGTTTTATTTAACCTTATATGTCATGATTTACTTTCCAACCTTACTCTGGCATCACATTGTGAGACAAGGAAGAAAATCAAAATATTTTACCCCAAAACATGTTTTTTTTTGCCATATTTTGAAATGGCCCTGCAAAGCTGTTCTTTGTGGAGGGAAATTTGCAACTGTAAAGAATCTCTATTAACATAGCTAGATCTTTTTCTCCCAGCCCCTCCCAATCCTAAAGAGATTAACTAAGATCTGAATACAAAACATTTGTCATCTATTGTCTCTAAGGGGAGCCACTATAAGACTTCAAAAGAACTTTGGTCTCCACAATGTTTATCTTAACCTGAACATTCCCTTTCTATCAATCCCAGGTCTTCAGACAAACTCAACCAATTGTCAACCAGAAAATGTTTAAATTCACCTATAGCCTGGAAGCCCCCAAGTTGAGTTGTCCCGCCTTTCTGGACCAAATCAGTGTATTTCTTAAATGTATTTGATTGATGTCTCAAGCCTCTCTAAAATGTATAAAACCAAGCTGTGCCCTGACCATCTTGGGCACATGTTCTCAGGACCTCCTGAGGGCTGTGTCATGGGCCATACTCACTCATATTTGGCTCAGAATAAATCTCTTCAAATATTTTATAGAGTTCAACACTTTTTGTCGACAAAAGTGATGCTACATAACTTAGAAGACTCGGTCAGAAAAGGTTATGTAGTCTTCACCTTGTTAACTGTAACACTCACACTTGGAGGCCCTAAAATGACGTGTAAGAAGTCCAACTACAGGCCGGGTGCGGTGGCTTATGCCTGTAATCCCAGCACTTTGGGAGGCTGAGGTGGGCGGATCACCTGAGGTCAGGAGTTCAAGACCAGCCTGGTCAACATGGCAAAACCCTGTCTCTACTAAAAATACAAAAATTAGCTGGGCGTGGTGGCATGAGCCCGTAGTCCCAGCTACTCAGGAGGCTGAGGCAGGAGAATCACTTGAACCCGGGAGGCAGAGGTTGCAGTGAGCCGAGATCACACCAGTGCACTCCAGCCTGGGCAACAGAGTGAGACTCTGTCCTCCCCCCACCCTCCTACCCCCCCTCAAAAAGAAGTCCAACTACCTTGAAACATGCTGTAAGGAAGGCCAGGCCTCAGGGATGATCCATGTAAAGTTACATCAGTCAACAACCCCAGATTCTGTCCTAGCTGACAGTCAGTACCAACCACCAGAAAAGCAAGAGAAGGAACTTCCAGATGATTCCAGCACCCAGCTGTTAAATAATCCTAACTGAGGCTCCAGAAACCACCCATCCCCACTGTGTCCCAGTCTTGATCTACAGAATCTGTGAGCAAAACATAATGGTTATTGTTATGACACCAAGTTTTGAAGTGGCTTGGTACACAGCAATAGTAGCTAGTACAGGTAGAAAAAGCCACTCTGAGGGAAACAGTGACCTTAAGTGGGGAGATACAGTGAACTCCTCTACAAGGAGAAAGTCAGAAGAATAAATATGCCAATCTTTTGCCAGTGCTCCCTGTTGGTGAAGTCCAACCAAAAGCTGGAGGACAAGGTAACCTGTTGATGTATTCTATACAAGCTCACCTCACAGAACAAGAAGCAGGGTAGAGAAGCAGGAAAATGGATCTAAAGGGGCAAACAAAAGTTATCTTGCTTGGGGTCATTTGAAGACTTTGAACTTTATTCTGAAGACAATGGGAAGACATTGAAAAGTTTTAGGCAGGCGACTGATGATTATCCTGAAAATGATGTGCAGCTTTTATCGGAGAACAGATTAGAAACGGGGGAAGACTAGTTAGGAATGTAATACAATAGATCAAGTGTGAGGTGATGGGACCCTGGGCTGTGGCAACAGCGGTATAAATGGAAACAGAAGAAAGAGATATGAGAGGCATTACAAATAAAGGATTGACCAGATTTGTGGGCATAAAAATGAGGGAAGAGTAGACAATAACGCTGAGGTTTTAAGCCTTTAAGGGTCTTGAGCTCACCTCTAGAGAATTCATCAATTCCCAAAGTTTCACCCATCCTTTTATGTGGAAGTCATGAATCTTCATCTCCATCCATGGTTTTGCCCCCTAAACTTGTCTTTCACCTACTGCCTGCTGGACATTTCAACCTGATTGTCCTACTATAACCTGAAACCTAGGATATCCATAAGCAAGCTCACAATCATCAATCCACACAGTCCTGAATCACATATTTCTATCAATACAGCATCTCTTCATTTCTATCATCTATGAGCCTTGACACTACTACATTTTTGCTGATATGTCCGTAATAACTCTATTGCTCATAAGTGAAAAATTATTTTTTGGAATTAAGTTTGTGGAAGCTAAGAGTGTTTGTCCAATATCTGAAATCTGCCAAAATTCTTTAAAGTATTCAGGCATTCCCTTTAAATGACTAATTACATACCATTAAGGTTCCAGTGGAATTTCCTCGATAAGTCTGCCACTTCTTCCCATCAAGACTATACATGATGATAAACTGAGAGATGTAGAGGCTGGAGAACTTCTGACGGGCACCCTGGGTCTTGATGCCGTGAATAATCATTGGTGCCAACAGATCCACCTACCAATTAAAATAACACTTTATTTTAACCTATTTTTAAATGTATGTGCTACCTCCTGAAACTAATTATTAGCTTAGGAAGAATCTACATTGCTACAGGTGTGTCCATCATTACCTTAGGTGTGCAAGTGAAGCAGTCACCAATGTTGAAATGTGCATGTGTGTGTGAAGCTGTGGGATACACAGTAGAAATGAATGGAAAGATGCTTATTGAGTTCCCAGCCTGCTTCTTGACAAACCAAACCACTACCAAATCATTGAGCCCCCATTTCGTACACACACACACACACACACACACACATACACACAAACACACACACACCTTTTGTGGACTCACATAAGCTAATGGACCCACATAAGCTAATGCTTTGCCCACACCTCAGCCTCAGACCAAAGCCAATTTCCTCCCCTCTCCTGAAACCAGACCCACCCCAACATCACTGTCAGTGATGAACTGCTACACCTCCTTCAAGTGTTAGTTCAGAAACTATTTTTCCTGGTTAGCCTTCTCTGACTCACCCAGACAAATTTAGTGCTGCTTCTTCTATGCTTCTACTTCACTTTGTATATAACTTCATTATAGCAAATTATTGCACCATATTATAAGGTTGCTTTGCTTTTCTGCTTTCCTTATTAGACTGAGATCCTTAAGGCAGTGAACCCATTTGAGTCACCTAACTTTCTGTGTCTCAACTTATCTGTAAAGTGAAGATAATATTAGTTTTTATCTCAAAGGGCTGCCATAGGGGTTAAAGAGTTAATACATGTAATGTGCTGAGTTCAGGGCCTGGCGCATACTAAACACTCAATCAATGTTAGCTTTTATATTCTCTCTAGCCCCAGCACCTAATATGGTATCTGGTATAATACTGCTGTATAGCAAATGCTTTGGAATGAATGAGTGAATAATGGGAAAGTAGTACAGAATGGACACTTCTTAAAGAAGAGGTCATGGGCTGCAAGAACATTAGAAGTATCAGTTACTGTCCTAATAAGCAAGTCAAATTTAGCACGTTTTCACACATGCCTGACACACACAATTGGACTGGTCATCACTCTTATGCTTAATAACTGTCTCCTTCAGCTGACTGTAAGTTCCATTCATACACTCATTCAAAGAATATTTTTTAGCACTTGCTATGTGCCAAGCACTGTTTTAGGTACAGGGAATAGAGTAGTAAACAAGAAAGAAAGCCCTGCCCTCATGGAACTTACAGTTGAGTAGGAGAAATAGACCTTATATCATATATGTTTTTATTTGTTTATAGCATCAAGTAGTGATAAGTGCAGGAGAAAAATGAAGCAGGGTAACAGGACAGAGTGTCAAGGTCTTCAGAAGTTGCAGCCCTGTCTTTTCCCAGATAGATGGTATTCCCAATCAAAGACACTTCATTTTAACCTCTTGGTATTGTGGCATAAAAAAGTGAAAGCACCAGGCACAAAAATCATGACTTCTACTGAATTGACTTTTACTGTTTCTTCATATAGATAGAGTATAAGAGTTCTTTCTTGGACCAGTGATTATTGTATTTTCCAGCAGCCTTGCTAGAATAAAGCTGCAATAGAACCAGGCTACAATAAAGCCTTGGCAGCCTACCTACATTCTGCAACTGACAAATGCTTGACAACTGATGAATGCTTGACAAACTGCCAGGCTTATCCACTTCATCTTCTTGTGCCTCTTCTACATTATAATTGGCACCTGGGAGCAGTTTGACAATTACAGACTCAACAGCTTCACCTATGTGCCCAGCCAGGTGTTTCAGTGTAACTACAAGACACATCTCTCTATTAGGAAGTAAGCAAGGTGGTAATGAGTTTCACTGTATAAAAGTACAAACACTGCAGCTGCGTATCTCCATGGGGCCTGCTGACTTCCCCCTGTGCATTGCCTGGTCTTGGTCACCTGGTGCTCCTCAAGCCAGCCCAGCGCTCTTGTGTCTTGGGGCCAGGCTGTTGTGCACTCTTCAGGCCTTCTCACGAGAATAGATGCCTTCTCCAACTCCCTTCCTTGTCAGCACCCCCTTTCAACTCCATCTCCATGGTTTATTTTATAAAGTTACGAGATCTATAAAAAGTCTAGCTGGACCTTAGTAGGACAGATGGCAAAACCACCTTGAAGATAAGGCGATTCAATAGTGGTAGATGATAACATAACTAGGTGGATTTGTAACTGGTTTAATTACCACAAGTGAACAGTGACAGTTAATAGATGGTTATCAACTTAAAGGGAGCATTCCGGAAACAGTGTAGTACGATTACCAATTAGGGTTCTGGAGCCCAACTATCAGAATTTGAATTTTGGCTCAGTCACTTATTAGCCGTGTGACTTGGGCCACAATAACCTCTCTATGCTTCAATTTCATTATCTGAAATGAAGATGATAGTAACATCTACCTCACAAGGTTGTAGTAAGGACTTAACAGCTTGACTTGTATTGTGCACATACTAAGGAAGTCTTGTCTACTTCAATATTTTGATCATGACTTTGCTGCAGTATTAGAAAGTTTACTGATCAAATCAGTAACTGGAAAAACTAGGAAATACTTTGGGACACTGAAGATCGGCAAGCTGAAACAATGGGCCAAATCTAGTAAGTGGAAACAACAGAGTATACCATTCAGGGTTCATTGGCTAGGCACAGACAGGACACTCTATTTACTAGTCTTATCAGGTTGTATCTAGTGAGGAAGATATAATTCCACCCTCCCAAATAAGAATGTTATTACAAAAAATTAAATAGCACAGACAGACACAGGGTGGCCAAATAGATAAACATGTTCTCTATATAGGGATACACTTAAGGTTGAAAATAACCATAGAAATACAAGGTGAAGAACATAACATGTTGTTTGGCAGAAGCACAAACCAACAAAAAATACTTAGGGATTAGTGAACAGCAGCTCAGATTGAGTCAAAATTGGCAGTGTCTACAAAACAATGCTGTGGCATTAATAGACATGCTATTTGCAAAGATGGAAATCAAAATGTTTTCTCCATCTCCTGTTTGGGCTTCTAGAAGGCATCTAGCCTTATGTTTAGGTGGAGAGGCTGAGCAGGCACTTCCAAGCTGCCCTCAGCTTTTGTGAGGCATGGAAGAGACCCAAGAGTTTCCATCTGTCTGTCTTTGAAGGGGCCTCATTGATCATATGTTGAAATGATAGTATTTTCAGATATGTTGAGTTAAATAAAATGTATTATTAAAGTGAATTTCACATTTTTGAAAACGTTGCTACAGAAAATGTAAAAGTACACATGTGGTTTGCATTTGTGAACCATTTGTTTTATGTTAAAATAAAGGGGATTGGAGTACTTAAGGATACGTGGGCAGTTGGAAGCATCTAATAATAACATATACTGTCTTGAGAGATGACGAGTTCAATATTATAGAAAATATTCAGATGTTCTAATCCCAGTAGAAGGACTAAAATACAGAAACAGGACATATCAATATACTCAATTCTATCCCCATATCTCTTTGTTCATGACTGCTTTTGTACAAATCATTAAGGCATTCTGTTCTTTAGTTTTCTCATATTCATAGAATCCTTTGAGCTTGCAAGAGGAATAAGTAATGCAATTGATTGAATGTGATACATTTCCCATCACTGATTACATTTTCTAACCTTGATCCAAGAAAAGGGCTCCTTGGTGCTCCAGGCATTGATTGATCCGGAATAATGAAGTCTGGCCAGCTTTGGGGCCCACTGTCCTTTGCCCAAGTAAAGAAACAGAGATTAAATTCAGCTGGGTTAGTCCTAGACACTTGAGAATAAAATTATTGTCTTGAGAAAGGTTAATCTAAGCTGTGGTGAAAATAGAGAAAAACATAAAGGCTTTATGGCATACCAGTATCAATTACTATCTAAGGATATTGCTTATCCTTGTTGTCCATTTTATTTTCTAAAATTTATAATTTTGTTAATTGTTAGCACCTCTAACTAGCTGATACTGCAATTTGTTACCAACACTACCAAATAATAATATTATTTCTTCTTTTCTTTCTTTTTTTGAGATGGAGTCTTGCTTTGTCACCCAGGCTGGAGTGCAATGGCATGATCTTGGCTCACTGCAACCTCCACCTCCTGAGTTCAAGCAATTCTCCTGTCTCAGTCTCCTAGGTAGCTGGGACTACAATCGCGTACCACCATGCCCGACTAATTTTTGTATTTTTAGTAGAGACGGAGTTTCACCATGTTGGCCAGGCTGGTCTTGAACTCCTGACCTCAGGTGATCTGCTTGCCTCAGCCTTGCAAAGTGCTGGGAGGCATGAGCCAACGTGCCCCGCCTATTATTTATTACACAATGTATGTTCATTGTAGAAAAATCAGAAAATGAAAAGTAAAAATAAGTAAAAATACAAATAAAAGACATTTTAAAATGTAACCCTTCCACCTAGTGAAAAATGTTACTATTTTGGTGTAAAACTCTCACGCCTCCTTTTCAAGAGGATTTTTTTTACCTCACAACAACATAGGTTGGCAAACTTTTTCTGTAAAGGGCCAGATAGTAAATCATTTAGGCTTTGCATATTATATGGTCTCTGTTGCAACTATGTTACTGCTGCTGTAGCCATAGATGATATGTAAATTAATGGACGTGGCTGTGTTCCAAAATAAGGCTTTATTACGGATGCTGAAATTTGAATTTTATAATTTCACATGTCATGAAATAGTCTTCGTCTTTTTGACAATTATTTAAAAATGGAAAATCTGTTCATAGCTCACATGCCATACAAAAACAGGCAGTGTGCTGCATTTAGCCTGTGGGCAGTAGTGCTCTAAAACAATTTCTGAGAATTCTCTATAGACCCTAGTCAAACTTTACCATTACTGCTCATAGGAAAGTATAGCTTCCTGCTGCACTGAAAAGAATTGACTCAAGGAAGAAATACTGAAGGTAGGGAGGATATTTAAGGAGGCAGTGTCATTGCCCAGGTAAGAAATGATGGTGACCTGAGTTAAGATGGCCACAGTGGGAAGTGGAGAGGAGGAGATGTATTTGAGAGGCACTTATGGAATAGAACTAATAGAAGCATGGAGATGGATTCATTATCTGAGATTCTCCACCAGATTATTAAAAAAAGATATAATCAGCCCAGGTTCTTGGAGCAAAAATAATAGTATTTACCATATTGTCCTGAAGCTGTAATCTGAAAATCTCTAATGTGTCCAGAAGCCATTCCCAGGGGAGTCTGACACTCTGAAATGAAACGGGTGGAACACAGTAACTAGAAGTGCACAAAATTCAGCTTCTCAAATGTAAGTCAATGAAAATGGGAGAACGTCAACAAATGCTAATATTTTTTAGTGTTTAAATGTGCCAAGAACTGTACTCAACGTTTTACTGTATTAGTTCATTTAATTAATCCTAACAGGTGCTAGAATGATTCACATTTTACAGCTGAAGAAACTGGGGTCCGTACATAAATAGACCAGTGGCTCTCTTACTTGTTTAGGGTTAAATCTCCAAACTCTTCCAAGTAGTATTTCTAAGTTATCTGGTAACTAAATCAACATTAAATTCCAAAATCTGCTACTGGAGATCTTCGAGCTTTACCAAGTTGTGAAAATGAGGTGGTTTTTTTTTTTTTGTCAATTATTTAGAGCTTCAGGTACAAAGTGTTCAAAGCTTCAAGTATATCTGCCCTACTCTGAGAACTCTGATGATTTCTACCAGCAATATTCGTTTTAAATTTGATAATGATGTAAGCTTGTATTTATTTCCTGACACAAGCAACCATTCCAGAAAGGAGGAAAGCTGTAAAGAAGTAGGCTGAGTAGGTAGGGAACCTCTGCCCACATTGCTACTCACTATTGCTGTACACCAGAAAAAGTGTGCTCATCCCAGCATGTAGATGCTCGCCAATAAGGCATTCCACCCGCCAAATTCCAGCTTTGGATGGTAACATTTCCACTGTCTCAAAAACACCTTATAAAAACCAACAGGAACAGAAATTATTTCTTTTCACTAAAAAATGAGCATGAGATACATTGGTTTATGCGAAATATCAGAGTAGACCTACCAAATTTGGTAGTTCCACTACTTTTGGACCCCTCAAACGCAAAGTGCTTGCTACGTGACCCTTACAGTTGGGGGTTGTGGAGATTGAGTTCTGACCACTCCCCTCCCCCCAGGAGATGAGAAACAGGGTGACTGAATTCTTTGATGGTGGGGACAGGAGAATGCTACTGCATTATGATTGACCTACATTCCCAGGGTCGTTCTGAGCAAAAGGTGTGTTTCCCATTGGCCAGATGTGGACTCTGTGAAACAGATAAGTCAGGGTGAGTTCCCTCTGGATCCAGTCCACTAGAGCTGCCTACAAGGGTAAAGTTACCCCAGCAACAAGAAGCTGCAGGTGAACACTGAGGGCTGAGAAATGAGTCACAAGTGACCACCCAGAGTAAAGGTGGAAGAAATGTCAAGGGGATTTCATGACAGTCACGTAAGGGAGTCTCTAAAGAGTTCCCTGAAAGTGCCCTGCAGGAGAAAGAGTCAACAAGTATTGCCAGGCACAAACAGTGTTAAGCTAGTTTACAACAATGGTGCCAGCTGTAAATAGGTAAGAACTATCTTATCCCCTTACCTTTAACCTATCCATGTTGGAGTTCAAAACAGCAGCTATAAAGGGGTTGTGGGGAAGCACGATCATCACAAGGTACAGAAACAGAGGACTCAACCATGTCTCCCTTTTCCAGTGCAGACTTCCAGCCTGATGCAGGCTCAAGTTGGAGGAGGGGAGATTGAAGTTAAATCAAGTTCACAATTTTGATTAATATCTTGGGATGGACATTGTAATTTCTGATTTGAACTGTATTTGTGACATAAAGTGACTTTAGTCCTGTTTATTACTTAAGGGTGAGCAGAAAAGTTACAGGGCTTATCAGAATTTTTACGAAGAAATAAGGAAAGTTTACCCCCGCTATTAAACTGGATGGTTTTTTTTTTTTAGAGACAGGGTCTTGCTCTGTTGTCCAAGTTTGAGTGCAGTGGCACTTTCATAGCTCACTGCAGCGTCAACCTCCTGGGCTCAAGCAATCCTTCCACCTCAGCCACCCAAGTAGGTGAAGTAGCTGGGACTACAGGTATATACCACATGTCTGGCTAATTATTTTTTGTAGAGATGGGGGTCTCGCTTTGTCACCCAGGCTGGTCTTGAACTCCTGGCCTCAAGCAATCCTCCAACCTTGGCCTCCCAAAGTGCTGGGATTACAAGTGTGAGCCATCGCACCTGGCCAAACCTATTTTAAAGGGACAGTGGAGAACCAAAATAAAATTGTGTTGTGATCAACATTATGAGTAGTGCTTAATCAATATACTGGTTACATACATAAACAAATCACTCTTTGGATGACTACTGGTGCCCTATGGGATTTGAGATGGTAAATGATAAAGGAATAAATTCCTTTTCCCTAGGAAAGTACTGTGACATTAATTATCCATTTATTCTGTTCTATTTCCTTTTTAGCAATTTTTCTATATCTGAAATTATCTTGTTCATTTGCTTTGAACAAATGGTTTAAAAAGCATTTGAAAAAGTATTACTTAAGAGCATGGAGCTTGTCTGCTTTGTTCACTGATTGTGTTCCCAGTGCCTAGACCATTTAAAGTAAGTACTCAACAAATAGAGTAGGTAGAAGAAAGAGCACAAACAAGCTCATACCTGGATAGAGATTGTACAGTGCCATTTTATACTCCTCTTTTTTTCGTACAGTGAACACATGTCCACTGAAATGAATAGAATGGATGTTTTCATTGCTGCCCATGCTGAGCAGATACCATCGAATCCTTTGATCCTGAGCCATTACTAAGCCAGGTAGTGTATCCATTATGTAGCCATTGATTGCTGGAGAAGGACACAGAGAAGCCTGTTAAAATCTATTATATCAGTTCAAGTCCCTGGATCAAGTCTCATTTGTCAAAGTGCAATCTGCATTTCACAGTGATAATGTTTGGATGTGGAATATATTACCATGGAAGCGATAATTCTCTTTAAAAGTGGGATCTTCCATCTGGATATTGCAGGGAGCCCTGCAGTTTCTTTCCATGTTTTCAGTGAAGTACCAGCTTTTGGTCTCATCAAAGATGGTGAAAAACAGAGCAAATTCCTGTACTGTCACTTGTCTCCCATGAGCAGGGTTCAGTGTGTTAGTGTGGCAGACCAGAAGGGGTCCAATCAGGCCTGAGTGCACATCTTTTTCCTAGGGAGGGAAGACATCAATCCTATGAGTATAAGCTCTCTCACCTATGAACCAGAGTGGATTTCTCATCAATTTTTATGCCACTCCAACCTGCCTCCCACCTTCCAAAAATATAATCCATCGTCTTCAGTAGATTCCAGAATGACATTTCTAAAACACAAATATAATGATCAACTCTCCTATTTAAAGCTTCTTATTGCACGTAGGATAAATACCAAAATTCTTAGCACACAAAGACCATTTCTTTTAAACCAAAAAGTGGTCAGCACAATAGACACCTGCTTACCAGGTCAACATCAGAGAAATAAGCCCAGGCTTTGCAGTCAAACTCATCTTTAGTGGGCGCCATATGATGTTGCACTTTCCAAAAGTAAGTTTTGGTTTCATTAGGCTTGACAAAGTTTTTCCTAGGTTCTGCTCCTTGCCTCTGATCTTCCTCATAAGAAATAAGGCTAGAATAGAAGGAATAGGGACGAGAGGCCTGATTTTTGAAAGTTACCTGCAGAACAATAACGACAAAAAAAAAAAAGCAAGAATAATCTTCTAGGATCTTAAGGTCCTTAGGGTTTACATCCCTAAAAGAAATACCTGTCTTTTGGTCTTTATCAAAGTTTTTAATACCCTGGAAGAAGTGGTACAGAAGATGGATGCTGTTAGAACTCAAACCTAATCCTGAGGAGGTTTTGTATTCTAAATTTAAGGTATGAACTCAAAGTTGCAAAGGAGAAAATTCCTAAACACTTAAAAGCAATTCCAGAGTAAAAGGGAAAATGTTACTGCAGGGGTTATAAGAGACCATAACGCCAGGAGTTGATATGTAAGTTAAGGTTCTTCATGACAAATTCTAGAATGAATGCATATTATCTTTTAAAAAAGGCTTACTTTCCAGATTAAAAATTATACATATTTATCATAGAATATAATGGAAAGTAAAATAAAATGTAAGGCAAAAATTGCCCACAATTCCATAATTTTAGATCCTTCTACATCCTTAATATACACCATCAATTAATTGAAACAACGAATAGATATTTTCAGAAAAAAATAAAACTACTTTGATCTTTGGTTCACACAATGCACCAAAATAACTTTTAGTCTACAGGAAGTATTAAAAAGTTAAATGTAAAAAATTAAACTGTAAGAGAAAAACTGAGGAAAGTATAGGTGTTTTTTAAAAAATCTCTGGATAGGCAGGAATTTTTATAAACATAAAAGCAATGAAAGTGTCAAAAAGTAAAGATTGATGGGTTACTACCTAAAAATTAAAACGTGTTTTATTTCAAAAACCATCATTTATAAAATTAAGAGAAAACAAAAACTTGAAAAAGTACCTCTCATTAAAATGTTCAGTGGTTTACTATCTAATATATAAGGTAACATAATCAATAAGAAAAGCACTTCCTCCATGAAAGACAAATGTGCAAGGGCCATTACCAAATAATTAATAAGAAAAACTCTTAAGATGCTCAAATACGTTGCACTTCTGGAATTTTATCTTAGAAAAACTGTTATTACAGCGTTATTTATATAGTGAAAAAAGAAACTGTCTAAAAGATTGTTCAAAATAAATGGTTACATAAACTATGGTTCCATAAATTCATATAATAGACTATTATGCAGTATTTTAAAAACATACATAGGAAGTGTTTTTAATGACATAAGAAATGTTTATGATGTGATATTTAGTAAAAAAACAAGAATCAGAATTCTGCATGGTATAATTTGAATACATAAGGAGAAAAATACATAGGAAAAATAGAACGTACACAAAGATAATTATGGAATTATTTTTCTATACTTTAAAAATTTCCAAAAGTGGGAATACATTATAGTCAGCAAGAAAATAAATATATAAAATTAATTTTCTTGTAATTCCACTGTCCTTAACTCACCATGATATTATCTTCAACTTCTGCTCTTATATATGGCCCCAGGAGTCCCAAATGTTCATTTAGTTCTCCACGGTATAAGGGCTGAGTAAAGGAGCCATCAGTAAATTCCTGGAAAACAACTTTCTTGAACTGAGGGACACTGCCACTCTGAGCCCTGGAGAAAAAAAGCAGAGGAAAAGCAATAATTTTATGTACCAAGTGGGTAGAAATGCCTCACATCCTCATTTTCCTAGGTGCCTGAGAAGCATTTTGCATAGTTAGCCACTTCATCTTCCTTGAAATACTCTTGCCAAGCTCTATTAGCATGTAAGTTCCATGAAAGCTGGGGTTTTGTCTGTTTTGTTCCCTGTTGTATTCCCAGCACCTGTAACGGTGCTTGGCACAAAGTAGGTGCTCAAAAAATATTTGTCGAATGTTGAATGAATGTAAAGTTTATAAACATACTCCAAATATAAGAGAGTCCCATGGTCAAGCCCTTGGATCTCTTTTCTTTTTACTTTTTAAAGCCCTATTAAAATTGTGAACTAAAAAAATTGTGAACTAAAACATATACAATAAAGTGCATAAAACACAAATGCCTTTGGTACATAAATGCAATCATCACCCAGATCAGTAACATTGCCAACAACCCACAAGACTCACTGGATGTCCCTTTTCATTCATACTTTCTCCCTTCCCACTGAAGGTAACCACCATTCTGATCTTTATGATAATCATTTCTTTGCTTTTCTTTATAATTTTACCAGTTACGTATACATCCTTTAAAAATATATTTAGTTTTGCCTGTTTTGAAGTGTGTAAATAAAACATACTACATATATTCCTTTGTTTCTTCTTTCACTTAGCATTCTGGTTGTGAGATTCATTTATATTATCATATGTAGCTATAGTTTGTTCATTCCTATTGTTGTATAGTATTATATGAATATACCCTAATCACGGACATTTGAGTTGTTATAATCTTTGGCACTTTCATATGGGCCTGCTATAACCTTCTGGTGCACATCTTTTGGTGAACATATATGTGCATTTCTGTTGGGCACATATATAAGGGTGGAATTACTAGGTATGCATGTGTTTGGCTTTGGTAGGTATTGCCACACTGTTTTCCAAAGCAGCTGGACCATTTTCCATTTTCATTAGCAATGTATGAGAGTTCCATTTGCTCCAAATTATTATAAATATCTGGTATTGACTGTGTTTTTACATTTTTGGATGTTCTATGAGGTTGCGCATCTTTTCTTATGAGTAGCAGTCATTTGGATGTCCTCTTTTGTGGAGCACCTATCCAAGCTTTTTTCTGCCAAGTTTTCTCTTGGATAATCTGCTTTTTTCTTGTTGAATCAAAAGAGTACCCTATATATCCTTGATATGCTTTTTTATATATTCCTTGATTGCTGGAGAAGAAGGACACAGAGAAGCCTGTTAAAATCTATTATATAAGTTTCCTTTGTGTGTCCTTTGTGTTATGTATTGCAAACATTTACCATTCCGTGGCTAATCTTTTCATTGTTTTTATGTTATCTTTTGATGAGCATAAGTTTGTAATTTTAATGTGTGGAATTTATAAAAAAAACCTTATTGGCTAGGGCTTTTTGTATCTTGATGTCAATTCTCTTTCTTTCCCTACCCTATGGTTATTGATATATTCTTTTACATTTTCTTTCTAAAATGTTTATGATTTTATATTTCACTTTTAGACTTGTAATGCAATGTGAATGGATTTTTGTGTATGGTGTGAGTTAGGAATCCAATGTAATGTTTTATCTGTATAGATACCAACATTTTCCAGCATTTTATTGAAACTCTACTTCTGTGACACCTTTGTCATAAATCAAGTTTCTATATGTGTTAGACTAGTTTTGGATTTTCTATTCTGTTTCATTTACCTGTTTGATTATCCCTATACCAACTGCTACATTGTTTTAATTATTATAGCTTTAAAATAAGTCTCAATATATTAGACAGCAATTACTCTCATCTTATTCTTCCTCTTCAAGAAGGACTTGGCTATTCATAAACCTTTACATTTTCATATTAATTTTAGAATCAGCTTGTTGAGCTCTACAAAAGGAATGTCTTGGGATTTTCAGCTAGACTTATTTCTAGGTACTTGTTAGTATTCTATTCCACTATTTATTTTGTTTTTACTTCCTCATTGTGTCTCACCAAGCTGACACACTCAAACTTAACTTTCCCCCTGGTCAGGACTCTCCTAGAAAGTGGCTATCTTGGCTTATGACCATTCTCAAGGGAGAGACCTCAAGACTAAATTAGGAAGAAACCATAGCAATAAAAATCACAATGGGGGTCATCTTCCAGCTTCTAACCAGAAGGAAATCAACCACCTTCAGCTCAGCAAACCTGCAAGCAATGTGAGCTGTGTGACAATCCAACAGAGGCGGAGAGCCAGCACTGATTTGGGCTGGATGGTTCAGGAAGCCAGCTGCTTCCGTTGGCGAGTCATTTTCGCTGTCACAAGCCATATTGCCATGATAAACATCTTTGACAGACACATTCTTGACACTGAAGCCCACATTGTCCCCAAGAAGAGCTTCATTTAAAGCTTCATGGTGCAATTCAAAAGACTTTATTTCAGTTGTAATGTTAACTGGAGCAAAGCTGACCAATCATGCTGGGTTTGAGGGCACCAGTCACCGCTAGGCCCACAAAGACATTACCAATACTACCAATTTTGTAGACTTCCTGGAGAGGTAGGCACAAGCCTTGTCAGTTGGATGAGCTGGTGGTATGATATAATCCAGAGCTTCAAGCGGTGTGCTACACTGGTATTGCCATCTCTGCAGGTGACTCTCCACCCTTTAACCAAGGCATGTTAGCAATTTGTCAGCATTCCAACCAGAAATTGGCATAAATACTACTGTGTTGCGGTTGTAGCCAATATTCTTAATGTAGGGCTGACTTCCTTATTGATTTCCACATAGCTCTGTTGGTGATGGCATAGTTCAGTGAAATCCATTTTTTAACACCAACAATTAGTTGTTTCACTTCCAGTGTGTAAACCAGAAAGGCATGCTCATGGGTCTGCCCGTTCTTAAAGATACTAGCTTCAAATTTGTTAACACCACTAGCAATAATCAGGACAGTACAGTCAACCTGAGAGGTGCCTATCATGATGTATTTTTAAATTGATACACGATAATTGTACATGTTTTGGGGATACATGTGATATTTTGATACATTAATACAATGTGTAATAATCAAATGATGGTAATTGGAATATCAATCACTTCAACCATTTGTCATTTATTTGTGTTGGGAACATTCCCAGTCTTCTCTTCTAGCTATTTTGAAACATACAATAAATCATTGTTAACTATAGTCACCCTACTGTAATATCGAACACTACAACTTATCCCTTCTATTTAAGTGTAATTTTACTGTGGGGAAAAGAGAGAGAGATCAGACTGTTACTGTGTCTATGTAGAAAGAAGTAGACATAGGAGACTCCATTTTGGTCTGTACTAAGAAAAATTCTTCTGCCTTGAGATGCTGTTAATCTGTAACCCTAGCCCCAACCCTGTGCTCGCAGAGACATGTGCTGTGTTGAGTCAAGGTTTAATGGATTTAGGGCTATGCAGGATGTGCTTTGTTAAAAAAGTGCTTGAAGGCAGTATGCTTGTCCATGGAATACTATGCAGCCATAAAAAGGATGAGTTCATGTCCTTTGTAGGGACATGGATGAATCTGGAAACCATCATTCTCAGCAAACTATCACAAGGACAAAAAACCAAACACCGCATGTTCTTAGTCATAGGTGGGAATTGAACAATGAGAACACTTGGACACAGGAGGGGGAACATCACACCGGGGCCTGTCATGGGGTGGGGGGAGGGATAGCATTGGGAGATATACCTAATGTAAATGACGAGTTAGTGGGTGCAGCACACCAACACGGTGCACGTATACACGTGTAACAAACCTGCACGTTGTGCACATGTACCCTAGAACTTAAAGTATAATAATAATAATAAAAAAAGTCATCACCATTCTCTAATCTCAAGTACCCAGGGACACAATACACTGCAGAAGGCCGCAGGGACCTCTGCCCTGGAAAGCCAGGTATTGTCCAAGGTTTCTCCCCATGTGATAGCCTGAGATATGGCCTCGTGGGAAGGGAAAGACCTGACCGTCCCCCAGTCCGACACCCGTAAAGAGTCTGTGCTGAGGAGGATTAGTGAAAGAGGAAGGCCTCTTTGCAGTTGAGATAAGAGGAAGGCATCTCTCTCCTGCTCGTCCCTGGGCAATGGAGTGTCTCGGTGTAAAACCCGATTGTATGCTCCATCTACTGAGAAAGGAGAAAACCACCTTAAGGCTGGAGGTGAGACAGGCTAGTGGCAATACTGCTCTTTAATGCACCAAGATGTTTGTATACGTGCACATCAGGGCACAGCACATTTCCTTAAACTTATTTATGACACAGAGACCTTTGTTCACATGTTTTCCTGCTGACCCTCTCTCCACTATTACCCTATTGTTCTGCCACATCCCCCTCTCCTAGATGGTAGAGATAATGATCAATAAATACTGAGGGAACTGAGAGACCAGTGCCGGCGCGGGTCCTCCGTATGCTGAGCGCCGGTCCCCTGGGCCCACTTTTCTTTCCTGTGCTTTGTCTCTGTGTCTTATTTCTTTTCTCAGTCTCTCGTCCCACCTGACGAGAAACACCCACAGTGTTTCTCGTCACTGTGGGTGACGAGGGGCAGGCCACCCCTTCATTTTACACCTATTAATCAACCTCTCTTCATTCCATCCCACCCCCCCATACCATTCCCAAACTCCTTTAAGCACCATTCTACTCTATCTCCCTGAGATCCACTTTTTAAGCTCTCACATGTAAGTGAAAACGTGATATTTGTCTTTCTATGCCTGGCTTATTTCACTTAACACAATGACATCCAGGCTCATCGATGTTGCCACAAATGACAGGATTTCATTCTTTTTAATGGCTGAGTAAAAGTCTATTGTGTATATATACCACACAGTCTTTATCCATTCATCTGTTGATGTATACTTAGGTTGATTTTATATCCTAGCTATTGTGAATGGTGCTGTAATAAATGTTGGTGTGCAACTATCTCTTTGATACACTGATTTCCTGTCTTTGGATATATATCCAGCAGTGGGATTGCTGGATCACATGGTCGTTCTATTTTTAGTTTCTTGAGGAACATACATACTCTTTTCCATAGTATCTGTACTAATTCACACTCCCACCAATAGTGTACAAGCATTCCCCTTTTGCCACATCCTCATCAGCATTCATTATTTTTTGTCTTTTTGATAAAAGTCATTTAACTGGAGTGAAATATCCATTGTGCTTTTGGTTTGCATTTCTCTGGTAATTAGTGATGTTGAGCAGTTTTTCATATACCTGTTGGCCATTTGTATGTTTTCTTTTGAGAAATGTCTATTCAGATCTTTGTTCATTTTTAATAGGATCCTTTGCTTTTTTGCCATTGACTTGTTTGAGTTCCTTATATATTCTGGTTATTAATACCCTCTCAGTTGTATAGTTTGCAAATATTTCATCCCATCCTGTAGGTTGTCCCTTCACTTTGTTAATTGATTCCTTTGTTGTGCGGAAGCTTTATAGCTTGATATAATCCCGTTTGTCTACTTTTGCTTTAGTTGTCTGTGCTTTTGATATTTCCCAGGCCATAAAATATTTCCCAGACCAATGTCCTGGAGCATTTCCCCAATGTTTTCTTCCAGTAGCTTCATACTTTCAGGTTGTATATTTAAGTCTCTAATCCATTTTGATTTAATTTTTGTATACAGTGAGAGATAGGGGTTTAGTTTAATTCTTCTGCATGTGGATATCCAGTTTTCCCAACATCATTTATTGAAGAGACTATTCTTTCACCAATGCATATTCTTGGCACTTTGTCAAAAATGAGTTGGCTCTAAATGTGTGGATTCATTTCTGGGTTCTCTGTTGTGTTCCACTGGCATATGTTTCTGTCTTTATGCCAGTATCATGCTGTTTTGGTTACTACAGCTTTGTAGTATAGTTTGAAATAAAGTAGCATCATGCCTCCAGCTTTGTTCTCTTTGCTCAGGACTGCTTTGGATATTTAGGGTCTGTATTAGTCTGTTTTCCTGCTGGTATAAAGAACTGCCTGAGACTGCATAATTTATAAAGGAAAGAGGTTTAATTGACTTACAGTTCCACATGGCTGGAGAGGCTTCGGGAAACTTACAATCATGGTGGAAGGTGAAGGGGAAGCAAGGCACCTTTTTCACAAGGCGGCAGGAGGGAGAGGTGACAGAAGGGGAAATGCCAGATGCTTATAAAACCATCAGATCTCATGAAAACTTACTCACTGTCATGAGAACAGCATGGGGGAACCTGCCCCCATGATCCAATCACTTCCTACTGGGTCCCTCCCATGACACATGGGGATTATTTTGCCTTACATGAAATGTAAGGCAAAAATTGCCCTTGCCCACAATTCCATAATTTTAGATCCTCCTAGATCCTTAATATAAACAATCAATTAATTGAAAAAATGAATAGATGTTTTCAGAAAAAAATAAAACTACTTTGATCTTTGGTTCACACAATGCACCAAAATAACTTTTAGTCTACAGGAAGTATTAAAAAGTTAAATGTAAAAAATTAAATTGTAAGAGAAAATTGAAGAAAGTATTGTTTTTTTTAAAAAAAAATCTCTGGATAGGCAGGAATTTTTACAAACAATATACTACAATTCAAGATGAGATTTGGGTGGGGACACAGAGCCAAACCATATGTTTCCACCCATGGCCCCTCCCAAATCTCATGTCCTCACATTTAAAAACAGAATCATGCCTTTCCAACAGTCCCCCAAAGTGTTAGCTCATTCCAGCCTTAACCCAAAAGTCCAAGTCCAAAGTCTCATCTGAGACAAGGAAAATCCCTTCCGTTTATGAGCCTGTAAAATCAAAAGCAAGTTAGTTCCTTCCTAGATACAATAGGGGTACAGGCATTGGGTAAATACAGTCATTCCAAATGGGAGAAATTGGCCAAAACAAAGGGGCTACAGGCCCCATGCAAGTCTGAAATCCAATAAGGCAGTCATTAAACCTGAAAGTTCCAAAATGTTCTCCTTTGACTCCGTGTCTCACATTTTGGTCACCCTGATACAAAAGGCAAGCTCCCATAGCCTTGGGCAGCTCCACCCCCGTAGCTTTGCAGGGTACAGCCCTGCTCCTGGCTGCTTTCATGGGCTGGCATTGAGTGCCTGTGGCTTTTCCAGGCCCACGGTGCAAGCTGTCAGTGGATCTACCATTCTGGGGTCTGGAGGACAGTGGCCCTCTTCTCACAGCTCCACTAGGCAGTGCCCCAGTGGTGACTGTGTGGGGGCTCCCACCCCACATTTCTTTTCCTCACTGCCCTAGCAGAGGTTCTCCACGAGGGCTCTGCCTCTGCAGCACACCTCCGCCTGGACATCCAGGCATTTCCATACATCCTCTGAAATCTAGGTGGACATTCCCAAACCTCAATTTTTGTCTTCTGTGCACCCACAGAACAAAGGCTGGGGGCTTGCACCCTCTGAAGCTATAGCCCAAGCTGTACTTTGGCCTCTTTTAGCTGGAGTGGCTGGGACACAGGGCACCAAGTCCCAGGCTGAACACTGCAGGGGGGCCCTGGACCCAGGCCACGAAAGCATTTTTCCCTCCTAGGCCTCCAGGCCTGTGATGGGAGGGGCTACTGCAAAGGTCTCTAACATGCCCTGGACACATTTTCCCCATTATCTTGGTGATTAACATTTGGCTCCTTGTTAATTATATAAATTTCTGTAGCTGGGTTGAATTTCTCCCCAGAAAATGGGTTTGTCTTTCCTACTGCATCATCAGGCTGCAAACTTTTCAAACTTTTCTGCTCTGTCACTCTGGAATGCTTTGTTGCTTAGAAATTTCTTCTGCCAGATACCCCAAATCATCTCTCTCAAGTTCAAAGTTCCACAGATCTCTAGGGCAGGGGCAAAATGCTGCCAATCTCTTTGCTAAAGCATAGCAAGAGTCACCTTTATTCCTATTCCTAACAAGTTCCTCATCTCCATCTGATACCACCTCAGTCTGAACTTCATTGTCCATATCACTATCGGCATTTTGGTGAAAGCTATTCAATGATTCTCTAGGAAGTTCCAAACTTTCCCAGATTTTCCTGTCTTCTTCTGAGCCCTCCAGGTCTCTAGGAAGTTCCAAACATTGCCACATTTTCCTGTCTTCTTCTGAGCCCTCCAAACTGTTCCATCCTCTGCCTATTACACAGTTCCAAAGTTGCTTCCACATTTTCAGTATCCTTATAGCAGTGCCCCCCCTACCTCGGTACCAATTTACTGTATTAGTCTGTTCTCATACTGCTATAAAGAACTGCTGGAGACTGGGTAATCTATAAAGGAAAGAGGTATAATTGACTCACAGTTCCGCATTGCTGGGGAGGTCTCAGGAAACTTGCAATCATGGTGGAAGGCATAGGGGAAGCAAGGCATCTTCTTCACAAGGTGGCAGTGGGAATAAGTGCCAGCAGGGGAAATGCCAAACACTTAGAAAACCATCAGATTTCATGAGAACTCACTCACTATCACGAGAACAGCATGGGGGAAAACTGCCCCCATGACCCAATCACTTCCCACTGGGTCCCTCCCACGACATGTGGGGATTATGGGAACTACAATTCAAGATGAGATTTGGGTGGGGACACAGCCAAACCATATCTGGGTCTTTTGTGGTTCTGTACAAATTTTAAGACTGCTTTTTCTATTTCTGTGAAAAATGTTATTGGTATTTTGATAGGTAATACATTAAATCTAGTAGTATTGATATTTTAACAATATGAATTCTTCCATTCTATGAACATGGGATAGATACCTTTTCATTTTTTGTGTGTCTTCTTCAATTCCTTTCATCAGGGTTTTACAGTTGTCAGTATAGAGATCTTTCACCTCTTTGGTTAAATTTGTTCCTAGATATTAATTTTTTTATAGCTATTGAAAATGAAAATGCTTTTATGATTTCTCTCTCAGATTGTTAGCTCTTGGTATATAGAAATGCTACTGATTTTTGTATGTTGGTTTTGCTTCTTGCAACTCTACTGAATTTCTTGATCAGTTCTAACAGTTTTTTGGTGGAGTGTTTAGGTTTTTCTAAATATAACATTATATCGTCTACAAACAAGGGGAATTTGATTTCTTTTTTTCTAATTTGAAGGCCCTTTGCTTAATTGCTCCATCTTGGACTTCCAGGACTACATTTAATAGAATTGATGAAAGTGGGCATGCTTGTCTTGTTCCAGATCTTAGAGGAAAGGCTTTCAATTTTTTCCCATTTGGTGTAATGTTAGCTGTGGGCTTGTCATATATAACATTTACTGTTTTGAAGTATGCTCCTTTAAACCAAATTTGTTGAGAGTTTTTATCATGAAGGGATGTTGAATTTTATTCAATGCTTTCTTGACATTTATTGAAATAAATATATGGTTTTTGTCTTTCCTTCTGTTAATGTGGTGTATCACATTTATTGATTTCCATATGTTGAACTATCTTTGTGTTCCTAGGATGAATCCCCCTTGGGCATGACAAATACTCATTTTAATGTGTTGTTGAATTTAGTTTGCTAGTACTTTGTTGAGGATTTTTGCATCTATATTCATCAGCGAAGTTGGCCTGTAGTTTTCTTTTTGCTGTTGTTGTGTCTTTGTCTGGTTTGGGTATTGGGATAATGCTGGTCTTGTAGAATGAGTTTGGAAACATTCTTTTCTCTTCAATTTTTTGCAATATTAAATAGTTTCAGTATAATTGGTGTAAGTTTTTCTTCAGCAGTGAAGTCATCAGGTCCTGGACTTTTATTTAATGCCAGACTTTTTACTACTGCTTCAATCTCATTACTTGTTATTGGTCTGCTCAAGTTTTCTATTTCCTCATAGTTCAATCTTGGTAAGTTGTATGTGTCCAGAAATTTATCCATTTCTTCTAGTTTTTCCAGTTTGTTGGCATATAGTTGATCATAATAGTTTCTAGTGAAACTTTGTATTTTTGTGTTATCAGTTTTAATGACTCTTTTCATCTCTGATTTCAATTATTTGGGTCTTCTCTCATTTTTTTTCCTTAGTCTAGCTAAAGATTTTAAATTTTATCTTTCAAAAAGCCATTTTAAAAATTTCATTGGTCTTTCATATTGTTTTCTTTTTCTCAATATTATTTATTTCTATGATTATTATTATTATTTTCCTTCTACTAATTTTGGGTTTGGTTTGCTCTTGTTTTTCTATGTCCTTGAGTTACATCATTACCAGGTTTATTTGAGTCTTTCTTTTTTGATGTAGGCATTTATAGCTATAAACTTCTCTCTTAGTACCGCTTTTGTTGTATCCCATTCATTTTGGTATGTTGTTTCCATTTTCATTTGTTTCAATAAATTTCCTTCTTAATTTCTTCATTGACTTATTGGTTGTTCAGGAGCATGTTGTTTAATTTCCATGTATTTGTATAGTTTCAAAAGTTCCTCGTCATTGATTTCTAGTTTTATTCTACTGTAGTCAGAAAAGATACTTAATATAATTTTATTTTTTTTAATGTTGAGACTTGTTTTCTGGCCTAATATATAGTCTATCCTGGAGAATGTTCCATGTGCTGATAAGAAGAATGTATATTCTGTAGTAGTTGGATAAAATGTTCTGTAAAACGTCAGGTAGGTTCATCTGGTCCAGAGTATGTTCCCGGATGAACTGGAGCTCCTTTATATGTTATTTGCTTCTTTTTTCTTGCTCTTTTTAGGATCCCCTCTTTGTCTTTGACCTTTGAGAGTTTAATTATTGTATGCCTTGGGGTAGTCTTATTTGGGTTGAATCTGTTTGGTGATCTTCAGCCTTCCTATAACTGGATACTTACATCTCTCTGTAGGTTTGGAAATATTTTCTGTTATTTCTTTGAGCTTTTTATTCATTGCTCTTTCTCTCTTGAAGGCCCATGACTCTTAGATTTGTTCTATTGAGGCAGTCCTCTAGATCTTGCAAGTGTTCTTCATTCCTTTTAATTATTTTTTATCCTTTGACTGTGTATTTTCAAATAGCCTGTCTTTGAGCTCACTGATTGTTTGTTTTGCTTGATCAGTTCCGCTGTTTAGACTTTCCAGTGCATTTTTTTTTTCCGTTCAGTTGTATTTCTCAGCTCCAGCATTTCTGGTTTTTTAAATTATTATTTTGATTTCTCTGTTAAATTTATCTCATAAATTTCTCAGTTGCTTTTTTGTGTTCTTTGAGTTTCCTCAGAACTTTTATTTTGAATTATTGATTTGAGAGCTACAATTTGCCATCTCATTAGGGTTGGTCACTGGCTCCATGCTGTTTCCATTTGGAGAGGTCATAGCTCCCTATTTGCTCTTGTTTTTTATGCACATATATCTATGTCTTTGTATGAATGCTAAGTTATTTATTCCAGTCTTTGTGTCTGGCTTAGTTTGGTTTTTCAGGAGTATGCCTGTCTAAAGGTTATGTATGAATTAGAGCTTCCTTACTCTGAGAGTACGGCCTCTTTTTTGGCACTAGATGGTGCTGTAAGCCCAGATTTGCTGCAGCTCTTGCAACGGCTTGGATTACTGCCTATTCCCGATTTGGGGGAGGTCCCAAACTGGATATCCTGGTTGGGTGAGACATCTGGTTAGGATTTTGTGTCCAGAGGAACCACGGGCTGAACAGTCTCTCTCATTTGGTGTCTTCTTTGGCTTAGATGAAGAGCAGCCAATGTGTTTTGCATGCTGGGGTTGCTAGCCCCACCTCCATCCTTTGTCTCTAGCTGCCCTCAGGATTTTTTTACCCTAGAGGCAATCAGGCTGCTTCCCACGGATTGAGGCAGGAATGATTTTTCTGCAAAGGAACCCAAGATGGTGGGAAAGCTGGCTCTTCATCTAGATGTCACTTTTTCTGATGTACATATTGTCAGTCTGGGGGAACTTTTCTGCATGGTGCCTGGCAGCTTGGGAAGGGGATGCTGCAGTTAAACAGGCCCATTTTTGTTATCTTCTGCTTGCAGTTTTTCTCTTCTATGTGGCCACTCAGATCCTCACAGCCTCTGTTTTGAGTTATGGGATATTCCTGGTGATAAGCTAGACACTGAATAGTTGTTTTTGGTTTTTCTGGAGGAGAGTGAAGCCAGATTGCTTCTATCCACCATTTTGGTGATATCACTCTAATCATGTTGTTTTTTTTTTTTTTTTAATAAAGCCCCTGTGTGCTGGGGCATCAATGATGGTCACAGGATACTTTTTGGCCTCAGGTTTCTTTAGGAGATATCAATGGTGATATTCCTTTCATGTTCAGTTTATAGTTATCCAAGACCCAAGCATACTCAAATGAGCCCTTTCCCATCTCAGCAGGTTCTTTCTCAAATTTTTCAATGGTTCCTTTGTTGATCATGTCACATTTATAGATCAGATGGCCAGTAGTGTTGAACTTTCCTGAGTCTACATGTCCAACGTTGATGATAGTGACATGAACCTTTTCCTTTCCCAATTTTGGCTTAGATTTAGCAGTGATTTTCATGATACTTGTGTTATGACAGCAAACCAACTGTGAATAAAGCAATTATATGTATCTTAACGCTCATAAAACATTTGACCATGTTTTATGATAGTTATTTCTATTTACCCACATATTTAACTTTGTTTGCTCTTTATCCCATCTTGTCTCTCATGCCTTCCATTCTGTATCACTTTTTTATTGTCTCAAGTATAACATTAGAATATTTTAGTGGACTTTTGCTAGTGGTGAAGTTTCTCTGTTTATGCTTGTCTGAAAATGTATTTCTTTCACCTTCATTCTTCAATAAAATATTTTTTAGATTTTCATTTTTATTATTATGTTAGAGCAAGTGAAGTAGCAGCAAAAGTGTCCATCATACAATCTGGCTTTCCCTGGTCCTCAGGGCAAGGAGGAAACTTGGGCAGCAGACAATCACTCAATCCTGGCAGACTCTCAGACTCTCACTTGGACCCTAAAGTGCATCTGCTTGGTGGCATTGTTCTTCATTTCTGTCTTCAGCATCCATTTTGACTTCATCCTTTGGATATAATGCATGTCTCACTTTCATGTAACAGCTGCTCCTGTGTTGCCAGTCTATCCCAGGGCTCTCTATTACTGAAGCACTCGGCCCATGGCCTTACAATATTTAGCAACTGCCACAGCTCTTGACAAGCCAAATCACTGTTTGTAGTATCTCATCAAGGAGTGATGACCCACTCTGGCATCAGAAGGCAGAATCAGTTCCATGCTTTCATCATCATATTCTAAGTCCTTTCCTAAGGGCTACTCCTCAGCCTCATTAGGGTCCTCCCCTTCCTTGTGATCTGGGTAGCTACTCCTAAACTCATACAAGTCTGCAAATTCCAAAGCAGCATCACCATCTGTAAAAAGCTTACGCCGGCTTTTGTCATATGTGCCTGTACAGCTTCTGTTGAGTAGGACTTCCCCTTCTCATTGCAACACAAGCAAATCTTCTCAACACAAACTTTCTCTCCCAAGTAATTAATCAGTCCCTTAAGATCTGAAAGATATTCTATATCAGTAATAAAGAAGCAGTGGACTTTGGTCATACTTGTGTCATTTTGTTAATTGCTGTCTTTCTTTTTTTTTTTTTTAGATCCTTTGATCCTTTCTTCTTCTGTTGCATTCTTCCTTTATAGTTTGATGGCTTTCTGTAGTGGTATGCTTTGGACCTTTTTAAAATGTTTTGTGTATCTACTACAGGCTTTTGCTCTGTGGTTACTATGAGGCTTACACAAAATTAGCAGGCTATTTTAAACTGATAACAACTTAATTTTTATTGCATCCACAAACTCTACACTTTTATTCCCTTCCTCCTACATATTATTATTTTTTTTGAGACAGGGTCTTGCTCTGTTGCCCAGGCTGGAGTGTAGTGGTGTGATCATTGCTTACTGTAGCCTTGACCCCCCCAGGCTCAAGCAGTCCTCCCACCTCCACCTCCTGAGTAGCTGGGACTACAGGCATGCACCACCATGCTTTACTGATTTTTAAATTTTTTATAGAGATGAGATCTCACTATCCCGCCCAAGTTAGTCTCAAATGCCTGGGCTCAAGTGATCCTCCCACCTCGGCCCCCACAAAGTGTTGGGATTACAGCCATGAGCCACTGTGCCCAGCCTATTTTATGTTTTTGATGTGACAGTTTACATATTTTAATAATTTGCATTCCTTAACACATTATTATAGCTTTAGTTTTTAAAATAGCTTTCTTTGTCTTTTATCTTTTATACTAAAGATATAATTAATTTACCCACTGCCATTACGCTATTAGAGTGTTTTGGATTTGACAGTGTACTTATTTTTACTAGTGAGTTTTATCCTTTCATATGTTTTCATATTACTAATAAGCATCCTCTTTCTTCAGCTTGAAGAACTCCTACTAGCATTTCTTATAAAGCAGATCTAGCTTTTGTCTTTCTGAGAAAATCTTTATCATCCCTTCATTTCTGAAAGATAAAATTACTGGATATAGTATTTTTCATTGCTAGTTTTTATTTCCTTTCAGGATTTTAAATCTATATTTTCGCTCCCTTCTGGCCTACAATATTTCTTCTGAGAAATCCACTAATAATCTTATACAAAGGATATGAACAGACACTTCTCAAAAGAAGACATTTATGCAGCCAACAGACACATGAAAATATGCTCATCATCACTGGCCATCAGAGAAATGCAAATCAAAACCACAATGAGATACCATCTCACACCTGTTAGAATGGCGATCATTAAAAAGTCAGGAAACAACAGGGGCTGGAGAGGATGTGGAGAAATAGGAACACTTTTACACTGTTGGTGGGAGTGTAAACTAGTTCAACCATTGTGGAAGTCAGTGTGGTGATTCCTCAAGGATCTAGAACTAGAAATACCATTTGACCCAGCCATCCCATTACTGGGTATATACCCAAAGGATTATAAATCATGCTGCTATAAAGACACATGCACATGTATGTTTATTGTGGCACTATTCACAATAGCAAAGTCTTGGAACCAACCCAAATGTCCATCAATGATAGACTGGATTAAGAAAATGTGGCACATATACACCATGGAATACTATGCAGCCCTAAAAAAGGATGAGTTCATGTCCTTTGTAGGGACATGGATGAAGCTGGAAACCATCATTCTCAGCAAACTATGGCAAGGACAAAAAACCAAACACCGCATGTTCTCACTCATAGGTGGGAATTGAACAATGAGAACACTTGGACACAGGTAGGGGAACATCACACACCGGGGCCTGTTGGGGGGTGGGGGGAAGAGGGAGGGATAGCATTAGGAGATATACCTAATGTAAATGACGAGTTAATGGGTGCAGCACACCAACATGGCACATGTATACATATGTAACTAACCTGCACGTTGTGCACATGTACCCTAGAACTTAAAGTATAATAAAAAGAAACAAAAACAAAACAAAACAAAAAAACAAAAAGAAATGTTCTTTACATCCTCTCTCCTCATTCTTCCCATACTCAATTAACAGCCAGTCTTATATGCTTATCTTTAATTATACCCAACATCCTTCCATTTCTTTCCATTTCTGTCACCACCACACTGGTCTAAATGTCTTCTTTTATCTGTATGACTGCAATAGCATCTTAACTGGTATCTCTGCCTCCACTCTTGCCCATGGATGCTGTGTGACACGATTCCATATAATCAGTCTTTCCTAGAGTCCTAGAGTTTGGATATAAATGGGAGACCTGCTTTTGTCTCCCTACATTTATCATTTACTAATTCATTCAACATACATTTATTTGAACATCTGCCATGTGCCAGGCACTGTTCAAAGTTCTGGGGACACAACATTGAACAATACCTCCAAAGTTTGTGTTCTTAATGAGCTTAACTTATAGTCAGAGAAGATAGACAATAAAGAAATAAATATATAATATTTCAGGCACTGTTAAGTGCATTGAAAAAAAATGATGGGAGCAATATTTACATACAGTGTTCAGGGAAAGCCTCACTGATAAAATGAAATTTGAGCAGCGTCCTGAAGGAAGTAAGAGAACTTGCATTAGAGTATCAGGGACATAATTTTAAGTAGAGAGAACAGAAACTGTAATGGTCTAGAGATAGGCACACATCTAGTCCATTTGAGAAGAACAAGGAGGTCAGTGTGGCTGAGGCAGGATTAACAGGAGACAATGGTAACAGATGAAGGCAGAGAGGTTGCAGAGGGTCAAATTTCGTAGGGTCTTGAAGGCCATGGTGAAGGCTTTGGAATTTACTGAGTGAGATGAAAATCCACTGGAGGATCTGAAGCAGAGAACAGTGATCAGAATTACAATTTGAAAAATTACTTTAGATGCAATGTTGGGAAAAGACTATATGAGGGTAAGGTTGGAAACAGGAAGGCTTTGTATCAACTCTCATCTGAATTATTGCAATGGCTTCTTGCAATAATTCAGATGAGAAATGATGATAATTTAGATGTGGTTGGTAGTCACTGAGGTGTAGAGAAGAGGCTGGGGTGTGTGTGTGTGATTTATAGACTTGATTTTATTATTTTAATACCCTTTTATTATTAGAGAAGCAGTGCATATGCAGTGTAGATAATTTGAAAATATAGCTAAATAACGTTCAAAAAATAAAAACATCACTTTTATAGCATCTGAAGTGACACTGTATCCTCTCTTGGCTTGTAACCTGCTTTCCCTGGTCAATTATCTTCATCGTTCCATTTCAGTACATTTTCATCTTATTCAATACTAAGTCCATAATCAACCCTGACTATTTTTTGAAATGATAGCCAACAGGATCCCCACCCAAATCTCATCTTGAATTCCCATGTGTTGTGGGAGGGACCTGGTGGGAGGTAATTGAATCATGGGGGCAGATCTTTCCTATGCTGTTCTTGTGATAGTGAATAAGTCTCATGAGAACTGATGGTTTTAAAAAGAAGAGTTTTTGGCTGGGCATGGTGGCTCACACCTGTAATCCCAGTGCTTTGGGAGGCCAAGGCGGGCGGATCATAAAGTCAGGAGTTAGAGACCAGTCTGGCCAATATGGTGAAACCCCATCTCTACTAAAAATACTGTGGACTTTTGAGTTAATGCTGAAATGAGTTATGACTTTGGGGGACTGTTGGGAAGGCATGATTGGTTTTAAAATGTGAGGACATGAGATTTGGGAGGGGACAGGGGGAATGATATGGTTTGGCTGTGTCCCTATCCAAATCTCATCTCATGTGGTGGCACATGCCTGTAGTACCAGCTACTTGGAAGGCTGAGGCAGGAGAATCACTTGAACCCGGGAGGTGGAGGCTGCAGTGAGCCGAGATCACGCCACTGACTCCAGCCTGCGTGACAGAGCAAGACTCTGTCTAAAAAGAAGAAAAGAAAAAAAAGAGTTTTCCTGCACAAGCTTTCTTTCTTTGCCTGCTGCCATCCATGTAAGACAAGACTTGCTCCTCCTTGCCTTCTGCCATGATTTTGAGGCCTCCCCAGCCATGTGGAACAGTAAGTCCATAAAACCTCTTTCCTTTGTAAATTTCCCAGTCTCAGGTATATCTTTATCAGCAGTGTGAGAACAGACTAATACAGTAAGTTGGTACCAGTAGAGTGGGGTGCTGCTGAAAAGATACCCAAAAATGTGGAAGCGACTTTGGAACTGGGTAACAGGCAGAGGTTGGAACAGTTTGGAGGGCTCAGAAGACGACAGGAAAATGTGGAAAGTTTGGAACTCTCTAGAGACTTGTTGAATGGCTTTGACCAAAAGGCTGATAATGATATGGACAATGAAATCCAGGCTGAGGTGGTCTCAGATAGAGATGAGGAACTTGTTGGGAACTGGAGCAAAGGTAACTCTTGTTATGTTTTAGCAAAGATACTGGTGGCATTTTGCTCCTGTCCTAGAGATTTGTGGAACTTCGAATTTGAAAGAGATGATTTAGGGTATCTACCATTCCGGGGTCTGGAGGACGGTGGTCCTCTTCTCACAGCTCCACTAGGTGGTTCCCCAGCAGGGACTCTGTGTGGGTGCCCTGAGCCCACATTTCCCTTCTGCACTGCCCTAGCAGAGGTTCTCCATGAGGGCCCACCCCCGCAGCAAACTTCTGCCTAGGCATCCAGGTGTTTTCATACATCTTCTGAAATCTAGGCGGAAGTTCCCAAACCCCAGTTCTTGACTTCTGTGCACTCGCAGGCTCAACATCATGTGGAAGCTGCCAAGGCTTGGGACTTGTACCCTGTGAAGCCACAGCCTGAGCTCTACATTGACCCCTTTCAGCCATGGCTGTAGCGGCTGGGACACAAGGCACCAACTCCCTAGGCTGCACACAGCATGGGGATCCTGGGCCCAGCCCATGAAACAACTTTTTCCTCTTAGGCCTCTGGGCCGGTGATGGGAGGGGCTGGTGTGAAGACCTCTGACATGCCCTGGAGACATTTTCCCCATTGTCTTGGGGATTAACATTCGGCTCCTCATTACTTATGCAAATTTCTGCAGCCCGCTTGAATTTCTCCTCAGAAAATGGGATTTGCTTTTCTATAACATTATCAGGCTGCAAATTTTCCAAACTTTTATGCTCTGCTTCCCTTATGAAACTGAATGCCCTTAATAGCACCCAAGTCGCCTCTTGAATGCTTTGTTGTTTAGAAATTAATGGAAGTGCCTGGATGCCCAGGCAGAAGTTTGCTGCGGGGGTGGGCCTTCATGTAGAAACTCTGCTAGGGCAGTGCAGAAGGGAAATGTGGGCTCAGGGCACCCACACAGAGTCCCTACTGGGGTACCACCTAGTGGAGCTGTGAGAAGAGGGCCACCGTCCTCCAGACCCCGGAATGGTAGATCCACCAGAAACTTGCACCAGCATCTGGAAAAGCTACAGAAAATGCCAGCCCATGAAGGCAGACACAAGGGAGGCTGTACCCTGCAAAGCCACAGGGGTGGAGCTGCCCAAGACCATGGGCACCCACCTCTTGCATCAGCATGACTCAGATGCAAGACATGGAGTCAAAGGAGATCACTTTAGAGATTTAGGATTTGACTGCCCCGTAGAATTTCAGACTTGCATGGGGCCTGTAGGCCTTTTGTTTTGGCCAATTTCTCCCATTTGGAATGGCTGTATTTACCCAATGCCTATACCCCATTGTATCTAGGAAGTAACTAACTTGCTTTTGACTTTACATGCTCATAGGTGGAAGGGACTTGCCTTGTCTTAGATGAGACATTGGACTGTGGACTTTTGAGTTAATGCTGAAATGAGTTATGACTTTGGGGGACTGTTGGGAAGGCATGATTGGTTTTGAAATGTGAGGACACGAGATTTGGGAGGGGACAGGGTGGAATGATATGGTTTGGCTGTGTCCCTACCCAAATCTCATCTTGAATTCCCATGTTCTGTGGGACGGACCTGATAGGAGGTAACTGAATCATGGCAGTAGGTCCTTCCCTTGCTGTTCTCATGATAGTGAATAAGTCTCACAAGATCTGATGGTTTTAAAAAGAGGAGTTTCCCTGCACAAGCTCTCTCTCTTTGCCTGTGCCATCCATGTGAGATATAACTTGCTCCTCCCTGCCTTCTGCCATGATTGTGAGGCCTCCCCAGCCATGTGGAACTGTGAGTCCATTAAACTTCTTTCTTTTGTAAATTGCCCAGTCTCAGGTATGTCTTTATTAGCAGTGTGAAAATGGACTAATACAGGATCCTTTACAGATTAGATGTTAATGTAAGAAAAAAAGAGTTGGAAAACTTCAAGATCTGTGGACTGAATAACTGAAATAGGGAATGGTTTTACTTATTTATTTTTTTGAGATCAAGTCTGACTCTGTTGCCCAGGCTGGAGTGCAGTGAGGCCATCTCAGCTCACTGCAACCTCTGTCTCCCCAGTTCAAGCGATTCTCGTGCCTCAGCCTCCTGAGTAGCTGGGACTGCAGGTGTGCACCACCACGCCTGGCTAATTTTTGTATTTTTAATAGAGATGAGGTTTTGCCATGTTGCCCAGGCTGATCTTGAACTCTGGGGCTCAACCAATCCACCTGCCTCAGCTTCCCCAAGTGCTGGGATTACAGGAGTGAGCCACCATGCCCGGCCAGGAATGGTTTTTGATTGCCATGGAGAAGGCTGAGCAATCAGCAGGTTTTGGGAAGGGGCAGGAATTAAGAGTCTAATTGTGTGCATGTTAAGGTAGGGAGTTGATATGTAAATTTTGACTTCAGGAGAGAGATCTGAGAATATCTCCAGATATTCAACTGGAATTATCTGCAGATAGATAGTACTTAAAATCATGAGGCTAAACAATGTCGTCACAGAGTGAGTATAAATAGAATAAAGAAGAAGTTGGAGAACTAATCCCTGGAGCACTCTAACCTTTAAAGATTAGGGGGATGAAGAAGGACTCGCAAAGTTGACAAAGATTGGCAGTAAGTTTAGTAGAAAAGTGAAGAAAAGTGGTGTTAGAGAAACCAAGTGAGAACCTGTATCAACGATGGAGTAATCACCTCTCAAATACTACTGAGAATTCAAATAAGATGAGGACTAGGAATCAGTAATGTAAAGATCAATAATGACCTTGAAAATGTAGTTCTTATGAAATAATAGAGATAAAAGCTTCTTTGGAGTGGGTTAAAGAGGAGAGAATGGCAGGAAAAGATGCAAAGGCTGCAAGCAGGGACAATTATTTTAAGACGGTTTCTGTAAAGATAGGGGAGGAAATAATAGCATGATTGATGTTGATGAGATTAATCTAGTGGAGAGATAAATTGATGATGTAAGGGAGAAAAGGAGAAATTGCTGGAGCAACATTTTTTATGAAGGGAGAAGAGATGGGAATCAAGTACAAAACTGGAGAGGTTGGCCTTAGGAGCACAGACATTCTATTTATTGTAATAAGTGTGCAGGCAGAGTATATGGGTACAAATGCCAGTAAATGTGATGTTGGGAGTCTGTGGAGGTTCATTGCACAGCATCAGCTAAGAGTGAAAATGGGCATTGGAGAATGGAAAAAAGGTGCTCGAGATTTAAGGAAAACACAGAAAATCTAAGATAGAGGTCCAGGAGAATGAGAAAGTCAGTGGACTGGGGAAATAGTCTATGGTTGCAATGCAGCAATAAGGGCTTACTTGAGCTAGAAAGCAAGGTGGGAAAGTGACAAGTCATGCTTGTCCCTTCTTGTTCCTCAAACATGGTAAACTTTTTCCATTCTCAGGGCCTTTGCATTTTCTCTTCCCTCTGTCTGGAAACATCTTCTCTCAGAGCTCCATCAGCTGGCCTGTTATCATCGTTTAGGTCTCAACTCCTCACAGATGATTTCTATGACCACCATAGCTAATGTAACACTCTACCGTATTACTCTATCATATTATTCTCTCTACCATATTATTCTATTCTATCTTCTGAACAACACAATTGAGATTGCCTTATTTAGTTTTGTACTAACTTGTCTCTTGCTCTTTCCAATAGAATATAAGCTCCTGCTGTGCTGCACTCCAATGTGTACAAAAGTGTCTGGCATGTAGTAGGTGTTCCATAAATATTTGTGACTGACTGACTTTCCTTATGTTTATATTCCACATTTCTCTGTACTACTTGACTGCTCAACCTCCCTCTACTCACCTAAAAATAAAATCATCCTACTTTGCCCTCTGGATCCCCAGTATCATGAAAACCAATCCTCCCCAAGTCCTTAACCTCTTTAACACGAACTTGCTTCTTCCTTCTGCCTTGCTTAAAGTTCTCTGATGAGACTAAGATTTCCCCTGCAGCTCATAAGGTTGATAGGTGAGGTTGACTTTCTTCCTGCTCCCCATTGCTCCTTCTTGACCCTGATTCCTCTACCCTCTTGTAAACCTCTCTTCTCTCTATCTCACCAGAGTAAGAGTTTCAAGACACCTTGATTTTTCATCCTCTAACTCTCATTGTTGGTGTCATCATCTGGTAAAGTCAAATGTCACAAGAGCAGAGCAAAGGAATAACCAATGCATTCATACCTGTTTCTTAGAACATGTGGGGAGCTACTCATCCCATAATCCCAGAGCCTCTCCACTGCAGCAATAAAATAGTGTCGTGTTTTCTTTTGAAAGCTGCGGGGGCTCTGATTTTCATCCTCATCATAAATGTCAAAATCTTCCTTCTTCATTTCAACTGAGATGGTATCATCATAGTCAATTTCCTCTTGATCTGACTGAAGAGTAGTACGAGTTATTTCCCGTTGATGGCGTTTCAAGCCTGGTGGGTTTTGAGAGCACAGCCTTTCAGTCCTACCTTGCTTTGCCCAGGTGACTTCTATTTCGGGCTTATTTTGTCCCTCATTTATTGCTGCTATTGCATGATTGCTTTCACAAGCGTTCAGGGACAAAATGGTATCCTTTTTCTTAAAAGCTGTTTTTTCTGGTGACTTCTCTTGGGATTTCCACTCTTCTTTTGGTATCTGAGTACCATAGTGGTTATCCCAAGCAAGAGGATCCAATAGCTTGGAGGGAGTCTTTGCAGAGCTTTCTGTTGCTACTCTCAGAAAGGGAATTTTTCCAGGTCTGTTTGCTTCATTCCACTTAATCGCTCCCTCTGTTTCCTGAAGAAGGCTCCCTTCCACGAGATCCAGATGGCCAGGAGACCCATTGCTAGTTTCCGTAGGGAATAGGTCCTTCTGATAAATGTGAACTTTTGGAAGCAATTCAACTTTGCCAGATGTTTTGGGCAAGCCTGGTTTCGGGAGAACAGTGTTCTCAACTTTCTTGTAAGTGACTGAATTTGTGGCACTTGTCCCCAGGGAGCCAACCTCTCTTTGATCACCAGTCATCTCCAAGGTTAGAATGGCTAAAGAAAGGTTATTTTTTTTGGCTCCTTGTAAGAAATGACTGCTTTCTTGGACCCCAGAATCTTTCTTTCTATAAGATGCTGCTGGAAGATGAGAAGAGTTGTCTTGGAATAGGACCCTGGTCAGATATATAGGTCTAATAGATGGAAATGATGATACCTCTGCAATGGGTAATGGAGATCTATTTGCTTGAGGGATGCTATGACTCCTCGTAAGGCAATCTGATAAGGGAGACTGAGTAATGGCCCCTTTCTCCTTCTCATTGTAGTCTATCTGTGTGAGGGTGCTCGGGGTCAAATGTTTCATGTTTTTGGACCACTGGGTTGAGGTGTCATCCACAATTATCCTTTTTTCAAGTTCTGTTTCTTCTAGTGGGAGTCTGAATTGTTTCAAAGCTCTCTTACTACGTTGCGTGACAAAATTCTGCTGGCTTGTATTAGGAGATATCCTTGTGGTGCATGCATATTTCTCTACAATTTGCTTGGTTTGATTTCCCAAGCCTGCCAAGTTTTCTTCTTCCCCTTTTTTTGAGAAATGAGCCGTGTGTTTCTTTGTTCTATTTGTTGAATCATTTAATGACCTAAAATCTTGAAGTACTGGAGCATATGCCCCCTCATATGAACCTTCTACATTTTGCCTAGTGCTCAGTAAGAAAAGGTTCTTCATGAAATTCTTAGTGCCAGTCACTGTATGTATCTGAGGCAAAACTACATTCTCTTGGATTAATGTTTCCTTCCTTTCTATTTCTTCCTGAATTTTTTTTTCTTGATTGTGTGTATTATTTTCATGTAAATTATCCAAGTTAGTAAGAAATAGGTTTCTGCTGCTTGGAAAAACCATCTCTTTGAGTCCTACGTCCTTTGTAAATTCACCCTTTCCTACTACCACTTTGTTTTTCTCAGACAAGAAATTCTGACCTTCCACAGATTTTTCTGGTCCTAAGGATACTAATTGCTTTGGACTGGGGCCTTGCCCAGAGTTCAGAGAGTTCTTTCCATGAGTCCTTTGTATCCAACTTGCTGATTCTGGCAAGAATAGCATCTTAAAGAATGACATATCTGGATTTTCTGCATCTGGTGGAATGGGGCCCTCTTTTTTCTGTCGGACCATTTCCATGTTTTTTGATGAAGTAGTTTTATTTGACATATGATTTAGCCTCAAAGCTGTAGCATTTTTGTCCATAAGCATTCTGTCATGAATCAAAGGTGTCACTTTTTTAAACTCAGTGTCACTTTCTAATATATTTTGCCAGACTGATGGACTACTCTGAATTAATAATGATGGGCCATCAATGTGAGTCTTTCTATTAGTTGCTGAATTATTGGAAGTTTTGTTTGTCTTTAACAAAGAGATGCTAACTTTGAATAAGGCATTATCTTTAGTCAACAAAGCAGGTCCATGAGCTCTTTTCCCTTTAAATAACCTACCACTCTCTGTTGACGATACATTTTTTCCCCATGAACTTTCTTGGCTATTCATTAAACCTGATTCTAACAACTTTGAATCATTATTTTCTTCACTCAAGCTCAGAGGTCTACCAGACTCAGTAAGGGGAGATGACTTTTTGCCAAATAGAGTGGTATCTAATTGACTATCATAATGAACTGGCATACTTGGGGGTCCTAAGGAACTTGTATTATCAGTACCTGCTGCCAAATTGTCTGATGGAATTGTTGAAATCAGATTATTTGATGTACTAGAAACTTTGAAATCAAGTTTCTTCAACTCTGTTGCTGCAGTTGTCCCCAGTTTCTCATTTAATCTCAATTGGAGGCCTGACTCAGGGGTAAATACCATGTCCCCACTGTGATGGAACTGTGGCCTGAAGTGTGTCATTTCAGATAGGCTGTTATTACTGTCTATTGCTCCAGGTGATGGATCATCAGAAAAAGTCTCATATTTGGCTTCTTGGAGATCAGATAAGGATAGCCCATGTGGAGTAGGACTCTGTCGCAAGAGCATCAACAAATCACTAGAGGAGACATTTTGTACTTTAGGCATAGGTGTTCTGTGTGCAAACCAAGGGTCAGTCTTCTCTATGTCATTTTCTGGAATTGTGGTGGCATTAAATTGCTTTTGCCTAGTGCTAGGGTGTCTTGAATTCTGGGAGAAGCTTCTTGGTTCAATGGCATTGTTTTTACTCAGCAAGTATGCTGAAATATCTTCATAACTGTCCTCGTAATAATCACCAGTGTTCTTGTCACAACTAGAAACCTTCAGTAAGGCGGTCATGCCTCTGTTCCGAAAGTCTGAGTTGTGGCACCCCAGAATCCATAGGCCTGGAGATGAGGAAGAATAAGACTCTGGTTACTCATAACACAGATTCTAAAACGTTCTGTTAGAGGTTCTCTCCCATTCCCAGATAAATGAAAAAATACTAGTCAGTATCATTATATCACAGGTCATTGGGTTAAATCCCTGGAACATGTAATATAAAAGTGGTTTCTGCATTGCTGCTGTTGTACTATGCCTGTTTGTGACCATAAGAAAGGACTGTGATAAAAATGAATAGATAGTGGGATTAAAATAGGGAAATGTAATTAATATACACAATAATGGAGGGTCTTAATAGTGACACAGAACTCTCTGAATATGACAGTGATTTAATTCAGGAAAGTATTTATATTGGCTAGATGTTATTGCTATATCACATAGTGGCACAGGTTCCTCTTAAATCCATCAGGTTGCCTGGATTCAAATCCCAGTTCTACCATTTACCAGCTGTGTGACTTTGAGAAAGTCACTTAAACTTTCTGAACAATAGGTTTCTAATTTTCAAATGAGGCTAATAGTATCTACCCCATCATATAATACATTGAAATCACATAAAACAATACCTAGCATCCACTGTCACCCACTTGCAGAATATGTAAGCACAAGGAAGGAGCATTTAGGTCTAGGATCCAGCTAATATAAAATTCTACCATGGTACTAGCAATATTAATTTCTACCATGAACAAGATTAGCTGAGTGAAGGAATGCAACAAGTTATAATAGGCTAATTACATGGTGGTAAAGTAGATGCATAAACATAAGAGACAAGATACACCTTTACCAAGCTACCCGTTGGGTACCTCAATAGCCTTGTCATTTCACACAGTCTTTGCAGGGAAGATCTTAACTGCATCCACCTTCTTCTCAAGGGAAGCTGCTCCCAAAAGCCCTGTGAATGCTTACATTCTATGTGCAGCCAAATTATCAATCAAGTGGCAAAGGAGAATAAAAACATATTCTAACATATAAAGACTCAGAAAATCTACCTCAAATGTCACCATTATCAGGAAGTGATTATGGAATGTTTGCCACCAAAATAAAGGAGTATCTCAAACAAGAGTAAGACCTGGTATCCAAGAACCAGGTACCTATCCTGAGGGAGGGTAAATAAAAGTCCCAAGTTGATAACTGAGCCTCAGGCCTAGAGAGAACCAGCTCAGACTGGAGCAGGGGTATGCATGCCTCTAGGAGGTCAATCTGTAAGCAAAAAGGAATACATTATATGATGGAACTCTTGAAAAAAAGAGGATAATTCAAAGGCAGACATTATAAGAAAAACAGGGAAACAATTAGAGATTCTCGTCAAACTAGTTACCAAAATGGACTTTTATTTACCCTCCCCTCTGAGAGGGGCCTGGTATTAGGAATGGTGACCAAGCTGGAGTTTAGTTTTAATGGCTTGGGTTAAAATTTTGTAATGAAAATATCTTTTTGTATTGTATGTGTGACTAATGGTAAATTTAAAACATTATAATTAATTCATAAATTTCAATCCAAGAGCTTAGAGTTGGTTGTTTGATGAAAAAGTCAATAAAATAAATAACCAAATAAAAATTAAGAAATTTCACATATACAAAATTTGAAGTAAGAAAAGAGACATAATTACAGACACAAAGAAAATGAAAATAATTGTAATTCCCTTGGAGACACTTCAGCTGTCAATCTCCTCCAACTTCTGACATAGGTATAAGCTATCTGGCCAAGTTGGGGTCTAGTCAGCACTACAAATATATAGATCAGTCTCCTGCCTCTGTGATCAAACCAGGGCTTTCACTGAACTAATTAATTCTGTAAGCTATTATCTGATCTTGGAACTAGTTACTAGCTGTTGAGTTGAGAAGGGAATTCGACATCCATTAAGTAGACAAAGAGTTAGGCTAAGAGCAAGCCACTTATCCTCTCGGCTAGCAAACCTTGATCAGAACATATTTGTACCTTGTTTAAGGACGAGAAAACATGCAATCTATAAATATACTACAGAACAGGGAGAAGGAAACAGAAGTCAGGAAACTTAGAGGCAATACCTACTTCTGAAAGTAATCCACTGCAGATTCTAGAGGAAAAGTAAGAACAAATATCTTGCCATACTAAAACACAAGAAGGCACAGCTTCCATAATTTAAAACCACAAAGACATAGCTTCTATAATTTAAGACTGGAAAGGGCATACACAAGGTGAAATGGTAATTCAGCTGGATGAAATAGAAAAGAATAATTCTAAGAAAACTTAACACATAACAAGAGATGATCAGTTTGTGTGTGTATGGGTTCCAATAAAACCTTACAAAAACGGACAGAGACCAGACTACCCAAGGGCCATAGTTTGCCCACTCCTGATGTAGGTGGTCACCCACTGTGCCTTTCATGGGGTTTCAAAAGATGACCAGTTTTTAAGGTAGTGAAGAAAGGGCTGGCCTTTCTTCTTGCTCCTTTCAGAAATTGCTGCAAATAATTAAAGACAGAGTACAATTAAGCTGGAAGATATCTGAAGCCATGAAACCACAAAATAGAAGTATAGTTAATATAAAACAGGTATCAAAAGATAAAAAGAGTGGATGCTCATGGCTGGCAGATTTCAGAAAAGTCCAAGAAGACATACTTCCTCATATCTTATACCTCCATATCTTCCCCATTTTTAATATCAAAGTCTAATTATTCCTCCTACTTCAGCCTCCCAAAGTGCTGGGATTACAGGCATGAACCACTGTGCCTGGCCTTGTTTCTTTCTTCTATCAAGGTGCAAGTATTATACTTTGATATGAAAAACAGTCAGTCATTCATTATAACAATGGGATCAGGGTATACAAGCTAGCATTGGTGGTTTTACTGGACTCCTTTCAACACAAGTCTCAAAAGGTAGGAAAGATGGGACCAGAAGAAAGAATCACATTGACAAGTCATTTTTGCACTGTAAGTCTGTTTTGCAAGGTGGGGAGGGGAGGAAAGAAATTCTGAAATGTAAACAACTCTGCAGCTTTGATCTTGATGGGCTGGAGAGAAGTAAAGGCTGAAAACTCACACATACAATCAATACCTTTCATAAGAGAATTCCTGCTAATCTAAAACTCACTCCTAATGCCTCATTGATATTAATATATCTACATAAACTTTCTGCGAAAAGTTTATTTAGAATAAACTCATCTCAATGATAAATAATAAGCAAAAAGGATCAAGATACTACAAGATAAAAGGAAGAAAGGAACAACAAGGCCAGGTGCAGTGGCTCATACTGGTAATCCCAGCACTTTGGGAAGCTGAGGTTGGAGGATTGCTTGAGCTTGGGAGTTCAAGACCAGCCTGGGCAACAAAGCAAGACCCTGTCTCTACAAAAAATAAAAAAGTTAGCCTGGCATGATGGTGCATGCCTGTAGTCCCACTACTTGGGAGGCTGAGGTGGGAGGATTGCTTGAGCCCAGGAGGTTGAGGCTGCAGTGAGCCATGATCACACCACTTACTCCACCCTGGGCAACAGAGTGAGACCCTGTCTCACAAAAAGAGAAAGGAACAACAAAAACGAATAAAAGAAGAGCAGTAATCAAAAAAATGTTGCCAAGGAGAAGATAAAACTTGTAACCAAACATATCACCATAATCTAATGAGATGACCACATCTGAAAAACCAAAGTCTAATGTAGAATTAGCTATAAGAATTTATAGAAGACATATGGGTCAATGGAACAGAATGGAGAGTTCAGAAATAAACTCTCACATTTATGGTCAATTGATTTTCAACAAGGGTGTCAAGATGACTTAATGGGAAAAGAATCATATTTTCAACAAATGGTGCCAGGACAACTGGATGTTTACATGCAAAAAATAAAAAAGAGGTTAGACCTCTTCTTCACACCATACACAAAAATTTATTCAAACTAGATCATAGACATATATGTAACAGCTACAACTATCAAACTCTTAGAAGAAAATATGGAAGTAAATGTGGCCTTGGGCTAGACAAAGCCTTCCTAGATGTGACATCAAAAGCACAAGTGACACAAGAATAAAAAGATAAATTGTATGTCATCTATGAGTTCATCAATTAACTCAACAACCCAGGAAACAATTATTGAAGTAAAAATAGGTCAATAAATGTCAACAAAACTGAACAACTAGAAGGAAAAATAGTTAGAAAACAAACTAGAACAGCATATTCAAGAGCTGTGTGACAAAATTGAACAGTATAATATATGTAAATGCAATACCAGAAGAAGAGAAAGAATTAGAAGCAATATTTGAAGACACAGATGATATTTTTCAAAATTAATGATACCAAATTACAGATTGAATAAGCCTAGAGAATGCCAAAGTAACACACACACACACACACACACACACGAAAATCAAAGTAAAGAGCTTGAAGCCATCCAGATTTTTTTAAAAAGATACATTATGTACAGTTGAATGCAAATGGGAATTACAACAAACTTATTGTGAAAAACTATGCAAGTAGAAACAATGGAGCGGCATTTTTAAAGTGCTGAGGGAAAAACCAATAAAACAAAATGTAATAAAACAAAAACAACAATCACAAACCCAGAATTCTATACACAGTGAAGATATAATTCAAAAACAGAAATAAAGACTTTTCAGAGAAGCAAAAACTGACAAAATTAATTAACCAACAGACTTGCACTACAGAAAATGTTAAAAAAGACACACTGTAAATATAAGGATAGAGATAGGTTGAAAAGAAAAGAATGGGAAATATATACCACACAAACATTAAGCAAAATAAATATGATAGTGCAGGTGTATAAATTTTAGACAATGCAGATGTTTAAGGCAACAAGTACTACTTCAGACAAAAAGGACATTTCACAAAGATGAAAGAATTGATTTAATAAGAATACAACCTTAAAGTTGTAAGCACCTGATTTTATATTGCCTCATTTATTTTGAAACATTCTTACTAACAAATACAAAAATCAAAATAACAAACTCAACAATCACAGAGATGTCACAGTTTCCTCCATGTCTGTAAGAAACAGATAAAATATCAGGAAGTTTATAAGGATTTTAAAAACATGATAAAGCAACTTGACATAATAGGCAAATATATGACACTCTACCCAATAACAGCAAAGACACATTTGTTTCAAATGCAGTGGGCCATTAATCAAATCAAATTATTCACTGGGCATATAGCAAGTCTCAACAAATTTCAAATGATTGAAATAATATAGAGTATGTTATGTGATCACAGTAAAACAAATAAATCAGCAACAGAGAGAGAGCCAGAAAATCGCCATATATTGGGAAATTAAGTAAAACACTGTAAAATAACTATGAATAAAACAAGAAATAACGTAAAATTTATAAAATATTTTCAACTCAATGATAATAAAAATATGACTCATCAAAATTTGTGATATGGGGTTAAAGCAGTATATAAAGGGAAATTTATGCTTTGTATGAACTTTTAAAAAGTAAGAAATGTTGAAAATCAATGAACCAAGTTTTAATCTCAAGAAGTCAAGAAGAAAAAGAAAACTGAATCCAGAGAAAGTATTGGAATAATAACAAAAGACCAGAAATAAATGAAATGCAAAGCAAAATAAAAATAAAAATTCAACATAGAAAATAAACAAAACAAAAAAATTTTTTTAATTCCATGACCTGACGAACAAAGCAAAAATTTGATCCTATGGTAGGATTAGTAAATTTGATGAACCTATAACAAAGGCGACAAACTTTTTTTTTTTATTATACTTTAAGTTTTAGGGTACATGTGCACTAGGGGGAGGGGCGAGGGATAGCATTGGGAGATATACCTAATGCTAGATGACGAGTTAGTGGGTGCAGGCGATAAACTTAAAATAGATAAAATATAAATAACAATATCAGGTATGAAAACGGAGACATCAGTACAGACATTATAAGGATGATAAAAGAACATTACAAATAACTTACTTCAAGTAAATTAAACAACTTAGATGAAAGGGACATATTTCTAGAAAAACACAAATGACAAAAACTGATACCATAAAAAATATTATAATAGCATTAAATACCAAAGAATACACTTTACAAAAATGTGCAAGACCTGTACACTAAAATTTTACAAAAACATTGCCAAGAGAAAATTTAAAAGATGTAAATAAATAACTAAACCATGCTCATGGACAGGAATACTCAATATTGTCAAGATGTATGCTCCCCCAAATTGATCTGCAGAATCAATGTAATCCCTATCAAAACCTCAGAAGATATTTTTATTGATAAAATTGACAAGATGATTCTAAAATTTATATAAAAATCAAAGAGAGCAAAGTTGGAGGAATTATACTAACAAATATTAAAACTTACTATAAGATAGTATGTTACTGGTACAAAGATAGACCAATAAGTCAATGGAATATAAGAGATCAGGGGTTGGCAAACTTTTTCTGTAAAAAGCAACATAGTAAATATTTTAGGTTTGTAGACACATATGGTCCATGATACATATTCTTATTTTTATTTTGCTTTTTTTTTGTTTTGTGTGACAATTCTTTAAAAATGTAAAAAAATTCTTAGCTCAATGCCATATAAAAACAAGCTGCAAATTTGGCTTGTGGATCATAACCTACCCCTGAAATAGAGTACAGAAACAAAGCTACAGTGATACAGTCATCAGATTCATGGCAAAGACAACAGTGCAATTCAGTGAGGAAATTATTTTTTTCCAACAATTGGTGCTAAAGCAATTAAATATCCATATGGAAAAATGAACTTTTATCTGCAACACTCCATCAAAATTAATTAAAAATGAATCATAAACTTAATTGTGAACAACACAGCAATCAGACTTCTAGAAGAAAATATTTAAAATATGTAGAAAGAAAATATAGAAGGATGGCATCATGTTCTTAGGATAGGCAAAAATTTCTGAAACAGAATACAAAAGGCATTAACCATAAAAAACTGAAAAATAAGAATTAATTAAATGTAAGAACTTCTATTAACCATAATGCACCCTTAAAGGAGTGAAAAGACAAACCACAGACTGGGAGAAAACATTCACAATATGTAAATCCAACCAAGGACTTGTATCTAGGCAAAATAAAGACCCATTCTGACCAAAAACTGACAGAGAACTTTTTACTAGCCAACACACACTGAAGGAAGTTCCAAAGAAGTTTCTTCAGACAAAAAGAAAATGATCATAGATTGAAGCAAGAAATGCAGAAAAGAATGAAAGAAATGAAAGGTGTAAATATATATATATATATAAATGATATTGATTATATAAAACAATAATAATGTCTTATGGGGTTTAAAATATATGTAGAATTCAAATAAATGACAAGAGCACAAAAGGTAGGAGTGAGAAAATGAAGTCACGTTGTTTGAAGGTCTTTGCATTGGGAGCCAAGATGGCCGAATAGGAACAGCTCCAGTCTACAGCTCCCAGCGTGAGCGATGCAGAAGACGGGTGATTTCTGCATTTCCAACTGAGGTACCGGGTTCATCTTACTGGGGAGTGCTGGACAGTGGGTGCAGGACAGTGGGTGCAGTGCACCGTGCGTGAGCCAAAGCAGGGCGAGGCATCGCCTCACCCAGGAAGCACAAGGGGTCAGGGAATTCCCTTTCCTAGTCAAAGAAAGGGGTGACAGATGGCACCTGGAAAATAGGGTCACTCCCACCCTAATACTGCGCTCTTCCAACGGGCTTAACAAACGGCACACCAGGAGATTATATCCTGCACCTGGCTCAGAGGGTCCTACGCCCATGGAGCCTTGCTCATTGCTAGCACAGCAGTCTGAGATCAAACTGCAAGGTGGCAGCGAGGCTGGGGGACGGGCGCCCGCCATTGCTCAGGCTTGAGTAGGTAAACAAAGTGGCCGGGGAAGCTCGAACTGGGTGGAGCCCCCCACAGCTCAAGGAGGCCTGCCTGCCTCTGTAGGCTCCACCTCTGCAGGCAGGGCACAGACAAACAAAAGACAGCAATAACCTCTGCAGACTTAAGTGTCCCTGTCTGACAGCTTTGAAGAGAGTAGTGGTTCTCCCAGCACGCAGCTTGAGATCTGAGAACGGGCAGACTGCCTCCTCAAGTGGGTCCCTGAATCCTGAGTAGCCTAACTGGGAGGCACCCCCCAGTAGGGGCAGACTGACACCTCACATGGCCGGGTACTCCTCTGAGACAAAACTTCCAGAGGAATGATCAGGCAGCAGCATTTGCAGTTCACCAATATCTGCTGTTCTGCAGCCTCTGCTGCTGATACCCAGGCAAACAGGGTCTGGAGTGGACCTCCAGCAAACTCCAACAGACCTGCAGCTGAGGGTCCTGACTGTTAGAAGGAAAACTAACAAACAGAAAGGACATCCACACCGAAAACCCATCTGTACGTCACCATCATCAAAGACCAAAGGTAGATAAAACCACAAAGATGGGGAAAAAACAGAGCAGAAAAACCAAAAACTCTAAGAATCAGAGCACCTCCCCTCCTCCAAAGGAACGCAGCTCCTCACCAGCAACGGAACAAAGCTGGATGGAGAATGACTTTGATGAGTTGAGAGAGGAAGGCTTCAGAAGATCAAACTACTCCGAGCTAAAGGAGGAAGTTTGAACCAATGGCAAAGAAGTTAAAAACTTTGAAAAAAAATTAGACGAATGGACAACTAGAATAACCAATGCAGAGAAGTCATTAAAGGACCTGATGGAGCTGAAAACCATGGCACGAGAACTATGTGATGAATGCACAAGCCTCAGTAACCAATGCGATCAACTGGAAGAAAGGGTATCAGCAATGGAAGATGAAATGAATAAAATGAAGTGTGAAGATAAGTTTAGAGAAAAAAGAATAAAAAGAAACAAACGAAGCCTCCAAGAAATATGGGACTATGTGAAAAGACCAAATCTACAACTGATTGGTGTACCTGAAAGTGATGGGGAGAATGGAACCAAGTTGGAAAACACTCTGCAGGGTATTATCCAGGAGAACTTGCCAAATCTAGCAAGGCAGGCCAACATTCAAATTCAGGAAATACAGAGAATGCCACAAAGATACTCCTTGAGAAGAGCAACTCCAAGACACATAATTGTCAGATTCACCAAAGTTGAAATGAAGGAAAAAATGTTAAGGACAGCCAGACAGAAAGGTCGGGTTACCCACAAAGGGAAGCCCATCAGACTAACAGCTGATCTTTCAGCAGAAACTCTACAAGCCAGAAGAGAGTGGGGGCCAACATTCAACATTCTTAAAGAAAAGAATTTTCAACCCAGGATTTCATATCCAGCCAAACTAAGCTTCATAAGTGAAGGAGAAATAAAATCCTTTACAGACAAGCAAATGCTGAGAGATTTTGTCACCACCAGGCCTGACCTAAGAGAGCTTCTGAAGGAAGCACTAAACATGGAAAGGAGCAACCAGTACCAGCCACTGCAAAATCACGCCAAATTGTAAAGACCATCAATGCTAGGAAGAAACTGCATCAACTAACGAGCAAAATAACCAGCTAACATCAAAATGACAGGATCAAATTCACACATAACAATATTAACTTTAAATGTAAATGGACTAAATGCTCCAATTAAAAGACACAGACTGGCAAATTGGATAAAGAGTCAAGACCCATCAGTGTGCTGTATTCAGGAAACCCATCTCACGTGCAGAGACACACATAGCCTCAAAATAAAAGGATGGAGGAAGATCTACCAAGCAAGTGGAAAACAAAAAAAGGCAGGGGTTGCAATCCTAGTCTCTGATAAAACACACTTTAAACCAACAAAGATCAAAAGAGACAAAGAAGGCCATTACATAATGGTAAAGGGATCAATTCAACAAGAAGAGCTAACTATCCTAAATATATATGCACCCAATACAGGAGCACCCAGTTTCATAAAGCAAGTCCTGAGTGACCTACAAAGAGACTTAGACTCCCACACAATAATAATGGGAGATTTTAACACCCCACTGTCAACATTAGACAGATCAACGAGACAGAAAGTTAACAAGGATACTCAGGAATTGAACTCAACTCTGCACCAAGTGGACCTAATAGACATCCACAGAACTCTCCACCCCAAATCAACAGAATATACATTTTTTTCAGCACCACACCACACCTATTCCAAAATTGACCACAGTTGGAAGTAAAGCTCTCCTCAGTAAATGTAAAAGAACAGAAATTATAACAAACTGTCTCTCAGACCACAGTGCAATCAAACTAGAACTCAGGATTAAGAAACTCACTCAAAACTGCTCAACTACATGGAAACTGAACAACCTGCTCCTGAATGACTACTGGGTACATAACGAAATGAAGGCAGAAATAAAGATGTTCTTTGAAACCAATGAGAACAAAGACACAACATACCAGAATCTCTGGGACACATTCAAAGCAGTGTGTAGAGGGAAATTTATAGCACTAAATGCCCACAAGACAAAGCAGGAAAGATCCAAAATTGACACCCTAACATCACAATTAAAAGAACTAGAAAAGCAAGAGCAAACACATTCAAAAGCTAGCAGAAGGCAAGAAATAACTAAAATCAGAGCAGAACTGAAGGAAATAGAGACACAAAAAACCCTTCAAAAAATTAATGAATCCAGGAGGTGGTTTTTTGAAAGGATCAACAGAATTGATAGACCGCTAGCAAGACTAATAAAGAAGAAAAGAGAGAAGAATCAAATAGACGCAATAAAAAATGATAAAGGGGATATCACCACCAATCCCACAGAAATACAAACTACTATCAGAGAATACTACAAACACCTCTACGCAAATAAACTAGAAAATCTAGAAGAAATGGATAAATTTCTGGACACATACACCCTCCCAAGACTAAACCAGGAAGAAGTTGAATCTCTGAATAGACCAATAACAGGCTCTGAAATTGTGGCAATAATCAATAGCTTACCAACCGAAAAGAGTCCAGGACCAGATGGATTCACAGCCAAATTCTACCAGAGGTAGAAGGAGGAATTGGTACCATTCCTTCTGAAACTATTCCAATCAATAGAAAAAGAGGGAATCCTCCTGAACTCATTTTATGAGGCCAGCATCATCCTGATACCAAAGCCGGGCAGAGACACAACCAAAAAAGAGAATTTTAGACCAATATCCTTGATGAACATTGATGCAAAAATCCTCAATAAAATACTGGCAAACCGAATCCAGCAGCACATCAAAAAGCTTATCCACCATGATCAAGTGGGCTTCATCCCTGGGATGCAAGGCTGGTTCAATATATGCAAATCAATAAATGTAATCCAGCATATAAACAGAACCAAAGACAAAAACCACAAGATTATCTCAATAGATGCAGAAAAGGCCTTTGACAAAATTCAACAACCCTTCATGCTAAAAACTCTCAATAAATTAGGTATTGATGGGACGTATCTCAAAATAATAAGAGCTATTTATGACAAACCCACAGCCAATATCATACTGAATGGGCAAAAACTGGAAGCATTCCCTTTGAAAACTGGCACAAGACAGGGATGCCCTCTCTCACCTTTCCTATTCAACATAGTGTTGGAAGTTCTGGCCAGGGCAATTAGGCAGGAGAAGGAAGTAAAGGGTATTCAATTAGGAAAAGAGGAAGTCAAATTGTCCCTGTTTGCAGATGTCAGGATTGTATATCTAGAAAACCCCATTGTCTCAGCCCAAAATCTCCTTAAGCTGATAAGCAACTTCAGCAAAGTCTCAGGATATAAAATCAATGTACAAAAATCACAAGCATTCTTATACACCAATAACAGGAAAACAGAGAGCCAAATCATGAGTGAACTCCCATTCACAATTGCTTCAAAGAGAATAAAATACCTAGGAATACAACTTACAACGGATGTGAAGGACCTCTTCAAGGAGAACTACAAACCACTGCTCAAGGAAATAAAAGAGGATACAAACAAATGGAAGACTATTCCATGCTCATGGGTAGGAAGAATCAATATCATGAAAATGGCCATACTGCCCAAGGTAATTTATAGATTCAATGCCATCCCCATCAAGCTACCAATGACTTTCTTCACAGAATTGGAAAAAACTACTTTAAAGTTCATATGAAACCAAAAAAGAGCCTGCATCGCCAAGTCAATCCTAAGCCTAATGAACAAAGCTGGAGGCATCATGCTCCCTGACTTCAAACTATGCTACAAGGCTACAGTAACCAAAACAGCATGGTACTGGTACCAAAACAGAGATATAGACCAATGAAACAGAACAGGGCCCTCAGAAATAACGCCACACATCTACAACTACCTGATCTTTGACAAGCCTGAGAAAAATAAGCAATGGGGAAAGGATTCCCTATTTAATAAATGGTGCTGGGAAAACTGGCTAGCCATATGTAGAAAGCTGAAACTGGATCCCTTCCTTACACCTTATACTAAAATTAATTCAAGATGGATTAAAGACTTAAACGTTAGACCTAAAACCATAAAAACCCTAGAAGAAAACCTAGGCAATACCATTCAGGACATAGGCATGTGCAAGGACTTCATGTCTAAAACACCAAAAGCAATGGCAAGAAAAGCCAAAACTGACAAATGGGAACTAATTAAACTAAAGAGCTTCTGCACAGCAAAAGAAACTACCATCAGAGTGAACAGGCAACCTACAAAATGGGAGAAAATTTTCGCAACCTACTCATCTGACAAAGGGCTAATATCAAGAATCTACAATGAACTCAAACAAATTTACAAGAAAAAAACAAACAACCCCATCAAAAAGTGGGCGAAGGACATGAACAGACACTTCACAAAAGAAGACATTTATGCAGCCAAAAAACACATGAAAAAATGCTCACCATCACCGGCCATCAGAGAAATGCAAATCAAAACCACAGTGAGATACCATCTCACACCAGTCAGAATGGCAATCATTACAAAGTCAGGAAACAACAGGTGCTGGAGAGGATGTGGAGAAATAGGAACGCTTTTACACTGTTGGTGGGACTGTAAACTAGTTCAACCATTGTGGAAGTCAGTGTGGCGATTCCTCAGGGATCTAGAACTAGAAATACCATTTGACCCAGCCATCCCATTACTGGGTATATACCCAAAGGACTATAAGTCATGCTGCTATAAAGACACATGCACACGTATGTTTATAGCGGCAGTATTCACAATAGCAAAGACTTGGAACCAACCCAAATGTCCAATAATGATAGACTGGAGTAAGAAAATGTGGCACATATACACCATGGAATACTATGCCGCCATAAAAATGATGAGTTCATGTCCTTTGTAGGGACATGGATGAAATTGGAAATCATCATTCTCAGTAAACGATCGCAAGAACAAAAAACCAAACACTGCATATTCTCACTCATAGGTGGGAATTGAACAATAAGAACACATGGACACAGGAAAGGGAACATCACACTCTGGGGACTGTTGTGGGGTGGGGGAAGGGGGGAGGGATAGCATTAGGCGATATACCTAATGCTAAATGACGAGTTAATGGGTACAGCACACCAGCATGGCACATGTATACATATGTAACTAACCTGCACATTGTGCACATGTACCCTAAAACTTAATGTATAATAATAAAAAAAAGAACTAATACCAGCTCTTCACAAACTATCCCAAAAATCAAGGGGGAAAAATACTTCCAAACTGATTCCACAAGGCCAGTATTACCCTGAAACCAAACCAGACAAAGACACACACATACACAAAAAGAAACTACAGGCCAATATCTCTGATGAACATTGATGCAAAAATCCTCAATGAACTACTAGCAAACCAAATTCAACAACACAGTAAAAGATCATTCATCATGATCAAGGGGGATTCATCCCAGGGATGCAAGGATGGTTCAACATATGGAAATGAATCAATGTGATACATCATATCAACAGAATGAAGGACAAAAACAAATGATCATTTCAATTGATGCCAAAAAGATTAAATTCAACATCCCTTCATGAGAAAACTCTCAACAAACTGGGTATAGAAAGCATACCTCAAAACAATAAATGCCATATATGACAAACTATGGCTAATATCATACCAAATGTGGAAAACCAAAAGCCTTTCCTTTAAGATCTGAAACAAGATAAGGATGCCCACTTTCACCAATTCTATAAAATGTAGTCCTGGAAGTCCAAGCCAGAACAAGTAAGCAAGAGAAAGAAATAAAGGGTACCCAAATTGGAAAGGAAGAAGTCAAATTCTCCTTGTTTATAGATGACATAATCTTATATTTCACAAAAAACTAAAGACTCCATCAAAAAACTATTAGAACTGATAAACAAATTCAGTAAAGTTGCAGGATACAAAACCAACATGCAAAAATCAGTAGCATTTCTATATACCAAGAGCTAACAACCTAAAAAGAAATTTTTAAAAAATCATTTACAATAGCTATAATAAAAATAAATATATTGGAATAAATTAAACCAAAGAGCTGAGATATCTCTATAATGAAAACTAAAATACTGATAAAGGGAATTGAAGAACACACAAAAAACTGAAAAGGTATCTATCCCATTTTAATGGGCTGGAAAAACTAATATTGTTAAAATATCAATGCTACCAGATTTAATGTAATACCTATCCAAATACCAGTGAAGTTTTTCACAGAAATAGAAAAAAGAATCTTAAAATTTGTGTGGAACCACAAAAGACTCCAAACAGCCAAATAATCCGGAGCAAAATGAACAAAGCTGGAGGCATGACACTACTTGACTTGAAACTATACTACAAAGCTGTAGTAACAAAAACAGCATGGTACTGGCATAAAACCAGAAATATATGCCAGTGGAACACGACGGAGAACCCAGAAATAAATCCACACATTTATAGCCAACTCACCTTTGACAAAGTGCCAAGAACATGCACTGGTGAAAGAATAGTCTCTTCAATAAATGGTGTGGGAAAACTGGATATCCACATGCAGAAGAATGAAACTATACCCCTATCTCTCACTATATACAAAAATCAAATCAAAATGGATTAGAGACTAAAATATACAACCTGAAAGTATGAAACTACTGGAAGAAAACATTGGGGGAATGCGCCAGGACATTGGTCTGGGAAAGATTTTGCAGGTAAGACCTCAAAAGCACAGGGGACTAAAGCAAAAGTAGACAAATGGGATTATATCAAGCCATAAAGCTTCTGGACAGCAAAGGAAACAATTAACAAAGTGAAGAGACAATTTATAGGATGGGATGAAATATTTGCAAACTATACAACTGAGAGGGCATTAATAACCAGAATATATAAGAAACTCTAGTCAATAGCAAAAAAACAAAGAACCCTATTAAAAATGGACAAAGATCTGAATAGACATTTCTCAAAAGAAGACATTCAGGCGGGGCATGGTGGCTCACGCCTGTAATCCCAGCACTTTGGGAGGCCGAGGCGGGTGGATCACGAGGTCAGGAAATCGAGACCATCCTGGCTAACACGGTGAAACCCTGTCTCTACTAAAAATACAAAAAATTAGCTGGGTGTGGTGGCGGGCACCTGTAGTCCCAGCTACCCGGGAGGCTGAGGCAGGAGAATGGCGTGAACCCGGGAGGTGGAGCTTGCAGTGAGCCGAGATTGTGCCACTGCACTCCAGCCTGGGCTACAGAGCGAGACTCCGTCTCAAAAAAAAAAAAAAAAAAGAAGACATACAAATGGCCAACAAGTATATGAAAAACTGCTCAACATCACTAATTACCAGAGAAATGCAAACCAAAAGCACAATGAGATATTTCACTCCAGTTAAATGGCTTTTATCAAAAAGACAAAATAATTAAAAAATGCTGGTGAGGATGTTGCAAAAGGGGAATGCTTGTACACTGTTGGTGGGAGTGTAAATAAGTACAAATACTGTGGAAAAGAGTAAGGAGGTTCCTCAAAAAACTAAAAATAGAACTACTATGTGATCCTTCAAACTGTTTATTAGTTGCAAGGGTGAAAATAATAACTACTCAGAGGAGAAACCAGATCCCTGTACCTCAAGGAAGAAAATGCTATAAATGACAGCATGTGAGCTAGTGGGCAAAAGAGCATACGAATGGCTAGTGAAGCATTCACAGCTGTTGGTACAAGAAAAATATAATAACTAACCTGGGTTTTCCATCGACATGAAGACAGTTTCTCCTGAGAATGGGAATAGGGTGAGTGTATCTTCATAGACCATTTTGTGTTTGAAGGTATATCCAGAGAAGAAGACAGAAAGGAAGTCAGTCTGTGCTCCAATGCTTAGAATGTACCAGTATGCCACCTCATGCAAACAAACTGACAACTGCAAACTATCAAAAACATAGCCATTGATGCCTGCAAAAACAATGGGGAAAAGAGATTTAGACACATCACAGATTTAGTATTTTGGATTGTGATTGTCATGATACAATTAGGAATTATTATATGTTATGCCCATTATCTTATTCCCAGGAAGAGATATTATATCTTCCAAAAAAGTAGATTGTTAATAATCAGTTGGGCCCCAATCCCAATGTGAGGAGACAGTCATAAACCATCATGATAAAGATTAATTTGGATGTTATATGGGGGGCATTTTGATGAGTAGCAGGATGTTTGCATGGTCTTAAACTACACAGAGGAGAAACCAGAAAAAAACCTTTGGGTGCTTAAAGTTACCATCTGATGAAGGTCCAGATTCAAGGAAATGAAAGAAGCAGGACAAGTACTTACTTGTACTAGATCCCTGTACTTCAAAGAAGAAAATGCTATAAATGACAGCATTGGTTGATACAACTGGAATACCAGTTGTAAATTACGGAAATGTGTTTTATCAATTTGAAGTGTCTGTTATAAAGATATAAAAGATATCTTTATTCACAGGAAATGTGTACTAAAGTATTGAGAGGTAAAGGGATGTGATGTCTGCAACTAATTTTCAAATAGAAAATAACAGAAGTGTGTATATAAAGAAAAGAAAATGAAAAACAAAATTGCAAAATGTTAAACATTTGTGAATCTGGGTAAAGGGTGTGTGCAAGTTCCATGTATCATTCTTGTAACTTTTCTGTACATTTTAAATTATTTCAAACTAAAGAGCTAAGCAAAAGTAACATTGGCCTTAGTCTATGAAGGGAATTGTTTCTGAAAGCCTCTTCCACACATCCATTCATCCATCCATTCAATAAACACTTGTCTACTCTGTTACTAGGTACTGTGTAAGATGGTTGCCCACAAACCACTAAGCAATACTTAGACATTGGCTTAGTATAACTAATTAACAATTGAAGTTTTTTTCCTATACAACATTGAGATATTATAAAGCTATTATAATTAAAAATGCAGTCTTAATGCAGAATAGATAAATATATCAAACAAAATATGGAGTCCAGAAACTGACAAGATGTAAGCGGAAACTTAATATATAATAAGTTGAAACTTAATATATAATAAAGGCAGCATCTCCAACCAGTACAGGAAAAAAATCAGCTATTTGGTAAATGATAATAGAAAATATGACTATCCACTTGGAAAAAATAGATTCCACTTCATTTCACATAACTAACAAAAGTAAAGTCCTTTTAAATTAATCTGAATTTTGCCTAAGGGTACCTTTGCACTTGAGTCCTTGCACAACAAAGTTGCAGCCTGGCTTAGTTGATGAACTAACTGAAAGCCTAATTTAGGAATATGCTTTTATAACAAACAGCTCAGTCTCAGCCGATTATAGCAGCTGAACTTCCATCAATTGCAGGCGACTAACAGCTTCAAATAAGGCAAAAATGCCCAACTGTAATCAATTAAGCTGTCTCTAAACCTCACTTCCAATTTCTATCCATACTATGTTGCTGGCTGCTGTTCTGTATTTGGTTCTGAGGGCTATCTGATTCTAGAATCATGTATAAAAGCCAATTACAATCTTTAAAATACATTTGTTGTATTTTTGCCTTTTGACACTCCACATGGATTAAATAGTTATATGTCTTTTGTGAAATATGTACACACTACTTTTGGGTGCTGTACTAGTGGCTAGGGTTGCCATAACAATATACCACAGACTGGGAGGTTTAAATAACAGGAATGTGTTTTCTCACAGTTTTGAACACTAAAATTCCAAGATCAAGGTATTGGCAGGTTTGGTTTTTACTGACGCCTCTCCTTGGCTTGGTCTTTCCTCTGTGAATATGCATCCCTGGTGTCTCTGTGTGTACACATTTCCTCTTCTTTTTTTTTTTTCAGATGGAGTCTCAGTCTGTCTGCCAGTCTGGAGTGCAGTGGCGTGATCTCCGCTCACTGCAACCTCCACCTCCTGGGTTCAAGCAATCTTCTGCCTCAGTCTCCCGAGTAGCTGGGACTACAGGAGCTCGCCACCATGTCCAGCTAATTTTTGTATTTTCAGTAGAGATGGGGTTTCACCATGTTGGCCAGGATGGTCTTGATCTCTTGACCTCGTGATCCGCCCGCCTTGGCCTCCCAAAATGCTGGGATTACAGGCGTGAGCCACTGCGCCTGGCCCACATTTCCTCTTCTTATAAGGACACTAGTCATATTGGATTAGGGCCCATTGTAACAACCTCATTTTAACTTAATAAACCCCTTAAAGACCCTATCTCCAAATACAGTCACATTCTGAAATACTAGTATTAGGGCTTCAGCATATGAATTCTAGGGGACATGATTCGGGACATAACAGGTGTATACTAGGAGTGGATTTCCTGAGTCAATAGGGTATGCCGATGTTTGGCTTTCGATGTTTGGATTTCCTGACCAGAAATTTATGAGAGTTCTCATTACTCTACATCTTTACCAATACTTGGTATGGACAGCCTTTTTAATTTTAGCCATTCTGGTGTATCTCATTGGTGGTTTTGTTTTTTTAATATCATCCTATCCAGTTTATTCCTTAACTTGCATAATGGTTATCTGAAATCACTGGAATGTAAGCTTCCTCAGGCTTAATTACTAGAATGGCTGATTCTTCTCTATCCAATCTTTTTAAATTTATTTTTTAATTGACAGGGAAAAATAGAATATATTATGATGTACATCACAATGTTTATATATGTATATATTGGAATGGGTAATTTATTAACTGTAGTCACCATAGTGTACAATAGATGTCTTTAATTTATTTCTCTTGTCTAACTGGAATTGTGTGGCAAAGTCTTTATCTCTCTGCATTTCTGAAGGAAACATTTTCTAGGTAAAGTTTTCTCAGTACTTGGAATATATCATCCCACCCTCTTCTGACCTGTAAAGTTTCTGCCTTATTGGAATTTCCTTGTATGTGGTTTGCTTCTTTTTTGTTGTTGCTTTCAGGATTCTCTCTTTGTCTTTGATATTTGACAGTTTGATTGTAATGTGTCTTCATATAGTCTTGTTTGAATCTAATCTGACTAGGGATCTTTGAGCTTCTTGTACGTGGATATTTACATCTTTCTCCAGATTTGGAAAGTTTTTGCTATCATTTCTTTAAATACACTTTCTTCCATTTTGTCTGTCTCTTCTCCTAGTTACCCATATCAGAAATTTGGTAATCATCTTTGAATCCTCTTAGTCCTTTACCAAACATAGCTAATTATTTACAAAATCATGTGCCTTCTATCTTCTAAACAAATCCTGTACATGTTCCTTCCTCTTCATTCCTACTGCAATTTCCCTATCATTTGTAGGATCCATCTACGAAATAAATCATAAATCCTACAATTTTTTAAAACACAAAATTATAAAACAAACATCTAGGTCATGAAATACAATATTGCTGCTATCCCCACAAAACACATGTGTTTATTCTCAAATGAACTCTTTCTAAGAGGTAGCCACTATCTTGTCTTTTATTATAATCATGTCCTTACTAACCTTTATACTTTTCTTCCTCTGTATCCCTAAACTATATGTTAATTTTGCCCATTTTTGAACTTTATGTAAATAATATAATACTGTATATATTCTTTTGACACTTACCATTTTACTAAAAATTGTCTTTGTGATACTTATTCATATTGTTGTGTATAGCTTTATTTTTGTGAATCTTCATTGTCACATGGTATTTCATTGTATGAAAATAGATTATCAATTTTACTGCTAATGGAAATAGGAGTGATTTATGGTTTGGGTCTCTCTCCTCCTGGTCCTTTTTTTTCTTCTTTTCTTATCCCTCTGTCTTAGCATCTTTCTCCCTGGACTCTTCCTCTGAAGATCCTTCCCCCGTGTCTCTTGGTCTCTGCCTTTGTGTCTCTCCCTGTGCTTTCTCAGACTCTTTTTCTCAACTCCAATCTCTTCTTTCTCAATTCCAGACTCTTATCTCCACCAAAAGCTATATTAGAAATCCCAGAGGAAAAAAATATATATCATCTTCAGTGAAATTGTTTTCTGGCTCTGCTTATGTCACTATATCTCTCTAGTTTTCATCACCGTCTCCAAGAAAATGAGACGGTTTAACTGTCCAGATACTGTGGCAAGTGCACATCCTACTTGGAAAAAGATGTGGTGGGAAAGGGAGAAATTATGAATAGAAAAAAATAGAAGAACAAATATCTAGTAAATAGCACAATAAGGAAATTATAAAATACAATATTCTATCAGGCTGAAGGAATTCTGAACCAAAGCCATGAGGCTGGAGAGAAGAGGGAGAAAAGAAAAAAGCTCTGTGCCACTAGAATTAAATACTAAGCATTAGACTCTTGCACAAATGTGAAATCTGAATCCTTCAGAAGGAAAGCAATACCCTGAACTATGTAAAAAATAAAAATGCAACTCAAAGGACTAAACAACCTTAAAATTTTTAGAATAATGGATAGTAAAGGACTTTAACTCTGGAGAATAATATATCACTATTACTAGAAATTCAAGCTAAATATGAGGCTCAACCCAAAGTTAAAGGGCTAAAGCTTTGAGAGGAGGGGCATAGAATTGTAACATATGCCACATTCTGGTAGGTGAGTATAACTCACATTATAACTTTTCAAGGTTCCCATGCATTTCGTTCAGGATTTTTTTTTTTTTTTTTTTTGAAACGGAGTCTCACTCTGTCGCCGGCCTGGAGTGCAGTGGCACGATCTTGGCTCACTGCAGTCTCCGCCTTCCGGGTTCACGCCATTCTCCTGCCTCAGCCTCCTGAGTAGCTGGGACTACAGGCAGCCGCCACCATGCCCGGCTAATTTTTTGTATTTTTAGTAGAGACGGGGTTTCACCGTGTTAGCCAGGATGGTCTCGATCTCCTGACCTCGTGATCCACCTGCCTCGGCCTCCCAAAGTGCTGGGATTACAGGCGTGAGCCACTGTGCCCGGCCTGTTCAGGATTTTTAGTTGCATCCAGTGGGACACACAGGGAAATGTGGCTCACTCCATCTTAAACATCTTAATAATCAGAATTTCAAAAGGCATATATTGGTTTTGAAAAGACTATACTACTTATCCACTAATATAGCATGAGAACACTCTTTTATCCACAAGCCCACTAGTAATTATAATTTTGGCAGTTTGATGGGTATAAAGTGCTATCCTATTGTTATTCTATTTCGCATTTCCCTGTAGGATAGTGCAATTGGAATTTTTTACCATATTTTTGACCATTCAGATTTGTGGTATATATAAATATATACACATGTGTATGCATGCAATGGGCTGAATTGTGTTCCCCCATCCCAAATTTATACCTTGCAGTCCTAAACCCCAGTACCTCAGCATGTGACTATACCTGGAGATAGTGTTTTTAAATAGGTAGTTAGTTAAAATAAGGTCATTACGGTAGGCCCTAGCCCAACAATACTGGTATCTTTATTAGAAGAGGAGATTAGGACAAAGATATATAAAGGAGAAACCATGTGAAGACAAGGGAGAAAGCCATCTACAAGACAAGGAGAGAAGCCTCAGAAGAAACCAACGTTGCCCACATCCTGATCTCAAGCCTCCAGAGTTGTAAGACAATAGATATCTGCTGGTTAAGCCACCCAGTCTGCAGTACTTTGTTATGGCAGCACTAGAAGACTAATACAATGTATGTATGTGTTTATATATGATTATATAATTATAGAGAAAATATGTCTTAAAATATGTTACCTGGGCATGGAATGGTTGGTGAAAAGATGTAATATAGAAGGAGATAGGGAATTAAAAGGGAGAGGGAAATCAAGTAAATATTGAAAGGAAAAAATGGTGACTGGATTTTTAAAATATGGGTTATATGATCACGTGTGTTTGAGTAAAAATTATACATTTATAGGTAACATAATTGTTAAATTTATGTGCACATACAATTCATTCATTATCTGGACATCACTTTGATTACATCAATTTTTCTTTATTCACCACCCACTGGACTTAAGTGCTGCTTTACTCACTGTGCATGATGTTGGAGGCTTGGAACTCTGGATCCTCAAGCTGCACTCCAGCTGGATTGGGGAGAAAGCGTTGTATATTCTCTGTGAGGTACCAGCTTCGGTTCTCATCAAATACAGAAAACAGGATGACATTCCTCTTGTCTGACATTATCTGTTAATTACATATATTGAAAGGGGTAAAGAAATGCTACTGATGTTGTCAGGTAGGAGCTAGCAGTCTATGATGAAAGCGATGGCATGCATGTGATATATCTAATCCATTGGTTTAATTCCATTTCCTCTTAGGCATGTACCAGGGCTTGGGAGTTGAGGGTGGGTGCTATGAGCAGTGAGTATATGCTTACAACAAATGTGTCCCCAGGACAAGAGGGTGACTGATCCCACTGAACTTAGTTTTTTCTGCACCCAAGGCCATATGCTAGCTGATTTATTTGGTACAGTCTGTAGCCTTATTCTCTTCATGTTCAGATTAGAAGATTTAACTCCTTAAAGAACCAAGTGGTTATTCAGTGCCTTTCTTAAGTTAGTTAAGTCAAATGAGATACTGACTTTCCTAAACTTCCATCTAGCAACTGACCTTCCACAAGGCTATAAAAAATTAAAAATAGAAAAACAGAAATCAAATAAGAAAGATAAGGTGAACCACAAAAATGTCAAACAACACTAATACCTTAAATTTTCTGTTTAAAACATTCAAATTTTTTTCAGAAGAGCATTTTGTATATGAACCAGATTTATGAATTAGTCGCTTGCTAATTGGATCTGCTAAGATTTCATATGTAAACCTCACTAATATGTATAAACCTCATTTTTTATAACCTATAGCTATATAAACCAAAATACTGAAGAGAGGAGATTGGAGAATATAGAATAATATTTCAGTTCTCTTCCCAAAAGTGACGAAAAAACTATAGTTAGGAAAAATTGGTCAGGACAAGTACTTGGCAAAATTTATACTTCTCTGAGTTTACGTGCCATGTGTTTTATTGGCACCAAAGTTCATATACTTTACTCTCTAAACATATGAAATGTTTTCAGACTAGTAGGGATCTTATGTATCATAAATATAATCAAATGGACATGTAGTCAAGCCTCAGCAATATGGCACTGAGTTATTCTGGGGCCGAGCAATGAGTTTTTGTGAAGAACTAAGCTTTTCTTGTTCAGAGAATTTAGCTTTATTTTTTAAAGCAGTAGAAATGGTCCAAATTCTAGCCATATTTTGAAATATTTTATATCTTTCCCTATGTTTTGCCCAAAAGTATTTATTAAGTGTTTTTTTTTTTTTTTTTGAGACAGGGTGTCGCTTTGTCATCCAGGCTCACTGCAGCCTCGACCTCCTGGGCTCAAGCTATCTTCCCACCTCAGCCTCCTGAGTAGGTGGGACTACAGGCACACACCACCATGCCCGGCTAATTTTTTTTTTTTTTTTTTTTGTAGAGACAAGGTCTTACTATTTTGCCCAGGATGGTCTTGAAATCCTGAGCTCAAGCAATCCTCCTGTCTCGGCCTCCCAAAGTGCTGAGATTACAGGCGTGAGCCACCGCACATAGCCTATTAAGCTCTTACTAAGTGAGATGCACTGTGCTATATTGTGGGAACTAGCCCCCAATATTTCAACATAGGTTCTTTTCTATTTTACCTAAGTGTCGGCCGGTCTGGGAAATAAAGAGAAAGAGTACAAAAGAGAGAAATTTTACAGCTGGGTCTCCAGGGGTGACATCACATGTCGGCAGGTTCTGTGATGCCCCCAAGCCGCAAAACCAGCAAGTTTTTATTAGTGATTTTCAAAGGGGAGGGAGTGTACGAATAGGGTGTGGGTCACAAAGATCACATGATTCAAAGGCAATAAAATATCACAAGGCAAATGGGGACAGAGCAAGATCACAAGGTAGGGCGAAATTAGAATTACTAATGAGGTTCCATGTCCCGCTGTGCACGCATTGTCATTGATAAACATCTTAACAGGAAACAGGGTTCAAGAGCAGAGAACTGGTCTGACTAGAATTCGCCAGGCTGGAATTTCCTAATCCTAGCAAGCCTGGGGGCACTGCAGGAGACCAGGGCATATTTTATCCCTTATCTTCAACTGCATAAGATAAACACTCCCAGAGCGGCCATTTTAGAGGCCTCCCCCTGGGAATGCATTCTTTTCCCAGGGCTGTTCCTTGCTGAGAAAAAGAATTCAGTGATATTTCTCCTATTCGCTTTTGCAAGAAGAGAAATATGACTCTGTTCTGCCTGGCCCTGCAGGCAGTCAGACTTTATGGTTATCTCCCTTGTTCCCTGGAAATCGCTGTTATCCTGTTCTTTTCAAGGTGCCCAGATTTCATATTGTTCAAACACATATGCTTTACAAACAATTTGTGCAGATAACGCAATCATCACAGGGTCTTGAGGCAACATACATCCTCAGCTTATGAAGATGACAGGATTAAGAGATTAAAGTAAAGACAGGCATAGGAAATTATAAGAGTATTGGTTAGGGAAGTGATAAATGTCCATGAAATCTTCACAATTTATGTTCAGAGATCGCAGTAAAGACAGGCGTAAGAAATTATAAAAGTATTAATTTGGGGAACTAATAAATGTCCACAAAATCTTCACAATTTATGTTCTTCTGCCGTGGCTTCAGCCAGTCCCTCTGTTCGGGGTCCCTGACTTCCTGCAACAGTGCTACATGCTGCAGACATGTTAATTTTGAGGTACTTTTGAGTCATCCATAATGAGATGCCCATGGAAGAAATCTAGGCTGTAGATATAAATTTGTGGGTCATCTGAAAATAGGTGGTAATTGGACATATAAAAATGGGGAGGATCAGCTAGAGAGAGCTAAATCCCAGACTGGGAATGAGTACTATAGGAAAAATCTAGGGCCTACATTCTATGGCCTATCCATCCAGCAGGCACGTTTACTACGCGAAACTCAAATTCAGTAAAAGCTAAGCTCATTTCTTTTACTGACCTATATTGCAAACCATTATATTTTCTTCAGGTTATAAGGGGACATACACTGAGAATGAAACCCAGCACTTGGAAAGGCAAGAACTCACCTGGTTTCCTCTTTGATCTACAGATTCTTTGTAGCAGATGAGGAGAGGGCCAATGAGTCCTGAAGCTAGATCTCTCTCCATATTAACGAAACTAGAGTAATAGCGGGTCAGGCACCGAGGATCTGATTTAGTTGGCCCATCTTCTACAGTCACTGTCCATTTATATTTGAATATTTCTCCTGGCAGAATTGGAAAATCCTTCAAATGTTTTACACCTACCCACAAGCAAAACCATAAATAGCTCAATTAGAGTACAACAAGCCACATATTGATAATCATGTTGTTGTTGCAAGGGTTCTACAAATCTGCATGTACATATGAAGTTTCTGAGCAAGTGGAAGCTAAAGTCACACCTATTATAATTTTAAGATTCAAACAATTTTTTTAAAAAATAAAAAGCTGTAATTGATTATCCGGTTGACTGTGAAAGTGTCAGGCCTGAATATATGCCAAAGAGCTTGGCATTGGAGTTTTAAGGTGTAGTCTCTGACTTCTGTGAGGAAAGGGAGCAAGAACTGAGATCTGCCCTCAGGGTAATGGGTCCTCAGGACAAGAACTGATTTTAGTAATTAAGTCTCATTCTGGGTATGTTTCATACCTGAAGATACAATCTAAATCAAAATTTTAATTTATATTCATTCTAAGCTCTTCCTCACCTCAGTAAGTTATGCCTGACCTATGGTTAGAGGACCCATAGAAAGGGAATGGTGTTGAGGTCAGGAGTTCGAGACCAGCCTGGTCAACATGGTGAAATGCCATCTCTACTAAAAATACAAAAATTGGCCAGGTGTGGTGGCAGGCACTTGTAATCCCAGCTACTTGGGAGGCTGAGGCATGAGAATTGCTTGAACCTGGGAGGCAGAGGTTGAGCCGGTATCATGCCAATGCACTCCAGCCTGGGGGATAGAGCGAGACTCTGTCTCCAAAAAAAAAAAAAAAAAGAAAGAAAGAAAGAAAGGGAATGGTGTAGTATGTTCTTTCAATATTTCTGAGCCTTCTCTTCCCTTTTCCAGGAGCTGGGGGTGAGGGAGGGTAGGTAATAGAAGAAAGGGCAAACAGACTCTTGTTTAACAGGTCCTGCTGCTCTATCTTTGACAACACTATTTGGTCATCAATGTTCTCTGTGTGGGAGGTGCCCAAATGCTGGTCTTTTCATAGGACACACGTATGGTTTCTTTAGAGTTACCATGGGGACCTCAGCATTACATAGTTCCATGACATGAGAGATGTTTCTTTCAGCTATCCTTCTGCAACTCTCCTCTCCCCATCAGCTCTTCTTACTTCCAGTGATATATCCAAGACTCTATTGGTTCTGCTATCCCCTCAGCCTGCCTAACTGCCTTCTTGGGCAGAATATCTTCAAAAGGGATAAAGCCCAGCTACTTTCAACAGTATTCACTTGTTACAGAATAAACTCATGTCAAACAGCAGGAAGGTAAACTGCTCCACTCTTGCCCTCTCTTCTTGCCCACTATTATGGGCATTACAGCCTTCAAAATTCTCCGTGGAAAAGCAGGTTACCAGTAACTATCCACGTATGCCTCCAAATTTCGGGATACACATTCAAAATCTCCCCAGAACTCTGTCACTATGCCATTCTTCCATAAAGAAATGCAAATAAAGAATTCTTATCGGCAATAATGAATATTAGAAAACAGGGGAAGGAATTTTTTTTGAGATGCAGTCTTGCTCTGTTGCCCAGGCTGGAGTGCAGTGGGGTGATCTCGGCTCACTGCAACCTTCACCTCCCAGTTTCAAGCAATTCTCCTGCCTCAGCCTCCTGAGTAGCTGGGATTACAGGCACACGCCACAATGCCCGGCTATTTTTTTTGTATTTTTAGTAGAGATGGGTTTTCACCATGTTGGCCAAGCTGGTCTTGAACTCCTGACCTCAAGTGATCTGCCCGCCTTGGCCTCCCAAAGTGCTGGGATTACAGGCGTGAGCCACCGCACCCAGCGGGAAAATTTTTATAACCAGTCTGTCTGCCCATCATGTGATACTGAAGGATTCAGAAAGTTCACCCTCTATGTACCACATATTTAGAAGTTACTTGAGAATATACTTCCAGAAAAACAAAAGAAGAAATCAAAAAATAGAAATGTACAAGGGAAAAGAAGTTAATGCTATTCACTACAAGAATGTCTTTAAGAAGAAAAAGATTTGGTTCCAGCACTTTGGGACGCTGAGGCAGGCAGATCGCTTGAGCTCAGGAGTTCGACACCAGTCTGGGCAACAAGTTAACACCCCATTTCTACAAAAAATAAAAATAATAAAAAAATTAGCTGGGCATGGTAGTGTGCGTCTGTGGTCCCAACTACTCAGGAGGCTGAAGTGGGAGGATAGCCTGAGCCTGGGAGGCAGAGGTTGCAGTGAGCCAAGATCGTGCCACTGTACTCCAGCCTGGGTGACAGAGCGAGACGCTGTCTCAAAAAAAAAATAAAAGGTTTGGATAGCAAGCAATACATAGAATGATTAAGAAGCTGAAAGGCCTAAGAAATAGGGTTGAAGAAGCCTACATTTCTTTTCCGAATAAAAGAAAACAAAGTCTTACTTCAGGATACACCTTTGTGTTGGGAACATTCCAAATCCTCTCATCTAGCTATTTGAAAATAGATGTCATTGTTGACTACAGTCACCCTACAGTGCTATAGAACATTAGGACTTATGCCTCCTATCTAGCTGGAATTTTGCATCCATTAACCAACGTCTCCCTATTTCCCCCTCCCCTTCCCCTCTTTAGCCTCTAGTAACCACTATTTTATCTCTACTTCTATGAGATCAACTTTTTTCCTTCCACATATTATTTTATCTTAATAGTAAAATCACTTGAGCTGTAGAAAAGAGAGCAATCATAGCATATTACCCAGTTCTGCAGTTAGCATTTATGAAAAGAAACTTGCTAAAATACTAAAATAATACAAATGCTGTTTTTTAATTTTTTAAGCTTTAGAGAAAATATATAGACAAAGCAAGGAAGAGTTATTTCAAATTACAGGGCAAAATGTAAATGTTATCAAGTTTAGTTTTGTAAAAGTAAAGGAATGGCTAGCAGCAGTAGAGAAAAGAAAGGTTTGGGGAAAGGAAAAGTGAGGGGTACAGTTTTTAATATCCTTAATTTATGAAGTATGGAGTCAAAAGATATTTTCAATAAATGATTGGAAAATATCTTACTAAAAGTTGATGTTTAGTATATTTTTAAAGTTCTAATGATAGCCAATCCAACTGAAAACACTGATAAAACTGAAACAACTTGAATGGAAAAAAGCACAAAACAAAGTAAGTATATAATGTCTAAAGTTGAAAAACAAAGAGTTAGCAGTATAAGTAACTTTTTAGAGATGTAGAGATAACCACCAAAAATCAAAAACAGAAATTCTTAAAAATGGATGCCTCTAGGGAGGCAGCCCTTTTGTAGTTTTAAGCATACACATCTATTATTTTGATAAATATTCATCCAAAATTAAATAATAGAAAGAATATACATAACATCCAATCTACTAAAAGAAAAAATAAATCTTTAAACAGCAAACAATATAGTAAATAAAAACTGGAGTTGTGAACTATTTAGAAATGAATATGCGAAGAACCCTGAAAATATCAAACTAGATACCAAAAGTGAGAGTGAAACCCTGTTGAGAGAGAGAGAGAGAGCAAGGAAGAGCAATAACATGGAAGCTGCAGCAAAGAATCCTGAAAATATCAAACTAGTTACCCAAAGTGTGGAATACCACACTAGATACCAAAAGTGTGGAATGTAGCTGAAAACCGTACTCAGAAAAAAAAATTATCTTAAGTGCCAGAAGAACCAGCTTCAAGATTTTAGGGCATTTACAGTAGTTGCAGTGGAACTAATTGCAGTGGAATCTAATTGGCTGTGGAATATTTGAACATCACCGCTAGGTAATAGGAAAAACATGTCAGGCGACTCTTCACGAATTTACATGAAACATCACCTGAGGATTCCTATAATTGATTTTTATAACTTTAGACTGGAGCTTGAGGTCCGGCCAACAGCTGGAGAAAGGACCAACATAATTTTAGTTGTTACTGATGATACTTATCTCATCTGTATCTACAGATAAAAAAGAGCTATAAATCGAGGGAATATTTACCTTTTGGTAATCTCCTTGAATACAAAGGACGGACATCAGTGATTCCGTGAGGGTAGATGTTATATGGTCTGCTTGCTTGATTCTTAAATATAATCTGAAAGTATAAGCGAGATCTAAGATCAAATCCTAAAACGACTAGGATCAACAAGAAAACTGTGGTCTAACTCCAGATAAATAAAAGTGGCCTCTATCTACATTATAGTAATTTGAGGCTAGATAAAACTCAAAATATTTGGTCTTTTCATGAAATTGTTCCTTGGCATGCATGGAGGATTGGTTCCAGGACCCCTGCAGATACCACAATCTGTGATGCTCAAGTCTCTTACTCAAAATGATGTAGTATTTGCATATAACCTATGCACATCCTCTCATGTACTTTAACTCGTCTCTAGATTTCTTACAGTACATAATATAACATAAATGCTATGTAAATAGTTGTTTTACCGTATTGTTTCTTTGTATTATTATTTATTGTTGTATTATTATCTTTTATTGTTTTGGGGTTGTTTTTTGAATACTTTCAATCAATGGTTGTTTGAATATGAGACTAGAAATCCAGTGATACTGAAAAATAAAAATAAAATCTTAAGCATCCCCAAACGACTGAAGAGACCCCTTTCTCGGCCAAGGAGACCCCAGAGATGGCTTAAAAACTGAGTTTCTGACCATGATGGAATGGGAGATCGGGCATGCCTTGTTACATTCCCTCCCTCCCTAATCCACCGTTAGACTTTCTTTCTTAAGGGTTAAACATAAACCAGTCCTTTCTAAAGACGTGGTGGATTCCCCTCCCTTTGTGCAGTTTTATCATAACAACTGAGAAGCATTGCTTCCTGATGAGAGACCACTGACCATGGACTGGCTCTGGCCAGTTTACAGAGGCTGCCTCTGTGTCCTCTGTTTCATCTTTTGACATATACAGCCTAATTTTCATGCATCTAAATGTTAAGTCTCCACCCCAAAGTGAACATGGAATGTATGTAACATGTATGGTTGCAGGTGCCTCATCATAAATATTCACAGCTCCTCCTGGAACCTGTTAAATATGTATACTTAGCCAACTCATTCAGCATAAATTCTTATCTCATCCTTCCTTCTTCAAAGTGCTTGCTTCCAGTTGCTGCCAGAGGCTACACTTCCCAGCCTGCAACCCTTTCCACTCCAAATTTACAAACTTAGGATTCTTCAGTTGACAATGTGGAGGACTGACAGTACTTAGGTTTCTCTCTAAAGGCCCCTTTCCACTTCTTTAAAAATTGTTTCAATTGCTTCAGGAAGTATTCTCTGCACCTTCTCACACTAATTGAAATTTAGATGCCTGGTGAGGACACTGCTTCCTCTCAGCCTTTATCACTATTTGGGCATTAAATTCACTGATAATAGAGAAAGAGACAGTGTTTCAGGAGATAAAATCTTCAGTGAATGAGCAGGCATGACCAAGAGGACAGTTGATTACAGTATTAAGCAAGGGTAGCAGGTGGTATTGCCTGATTGCACCAGCTTTAAAAGAAAACAAAGGCCTAGGTGCAGTGGCTCATGCCAGCACTTTGGGAGGCTGAGGCAGGAGGATCGTTTGAGCCCAGGACTTCAAGACCAGCCTGGGTAACACAGTGAGACCTCATCTCTACAAAAAATAAAAAAATTAGCTAGGCGTGGTGGTGCATGCCTATAGTACCAGCTACTTGGGAGGCTGAGGTGGGAGGATCACTTCAGCCCAGGAAGTTGAGGCTGCAGTAGTGAGCTGTGATCACACCACAGCACTCCAGCCTGGGTGACAGAACGAGACCCTATCTCAAGAGAGAGAGAGAGAGAGACAGAGATGAGAGAGAGAGAGAGAGAGAATGGAAGAGCAATAACATGGAAGCTGCAGCGAAGAACCCTGAAAATATCAATCCCACCTCCAGATCTGAGGTGTGTGATATGAGGATAAAAATGCAACTTCCACTTCTGCTCTTGTCTTAAAACCCAGTCATTCTTCCTATCCATGAGCATGGAATGTTCTTCCATTTGTTTGTGTCCTCTTTTATTTCGTTGAGCAGTGGTTTGTAGGTCTCCTTGAAGAGGTCCTTCACATCCCTTGTAAGTTGGATTCCTAGGTATTTTATTCTCTTTGAAGCAATTGTGAATGGGAGTTCACTCATGATTTGGCTCTCTGTCTGTTATTGGTGTATAAGAATGTTTGTGATTTTTGCACATTGATTTTGTATCCTGAGACTTTGCTGAAGTTGCTTATCAGCTTAAGGAGATTTTGGGCTGAGACAATGGTGTTTTCTAGATATACAATCATGTCATCTGCAAACAGGGACATTTTTTATGGCTGCATAGTATTCCATGGTGTATATGTGCCACATTTTCTTAATCAGTCTATCATTGTTGGATATTTGGGTTGGTTCCAAGTCTTTGCTATTGTGAGTAGTGCCACAATAAACATACGTGTGCATGTGTCTTTATAGCAGCATGATTTATATTCCTTTGGGTATATACCTAGTAATGGGATGGCTGGGTCAAATGGTTTTTCTTTTGTTGCTTGTTGGTTTTGGTGTCCTATCCAATAAACTATTGTCTAATTCAAGATCACAAAGATTTATCCTGTTGTTTTCTTATAATTTTGTAGTTTTAGCTCTTACATTTTATCTTTGATCCATTTTGAGGTAATGTTTAAGTGTAGGATTCAGCATGGTATCCAGAGCATAACCTGAATAAATCAAAGAATGAGGTAGATCTATATATGTTGACATGAAATGATATCCAAAATATATTGTTACTTTTTTTTTTTTTGAGACAGAGTCTCACTCTGTTGCCCAGGGTGGAGTGCAGTGGTGCGATCTCAGCTCACTGCAACCTCCGCCTCCCAGATTCAAGCGATTCTCCTGCCTCAGCCTCCAGAGTTGCTGGGACTACAGGCATGCGCCACCATGCCTGGCTAACTCAAAATATATTGTTACTTTTTAAAAATCAAGGTACAGACCAATTTACACTGCTCTTGTTTTTGTGTGAAATGCACACACACACACACATACACACACACATTTGTATATGTATGCACTACTTCTGGAGGGGAGTATACAAACCCACAGCAATGACTGTCTGTCAGACTATGGGGTTGGAAGTCCAAGAGGGAGGAAAATTTACATTTTATTGCATGCTCTTGTTTATCTATTTTTAAATTAGCCAGTAAAAGTAACTCAAAATACACAAAAAGTACCCTATAAATATGTAAAATTATTGTGTCATTATGCATTTTAAAAATTAATGAATAAAAAATAAAATTATACAATCTTCAAAAAATGAAAAATAGAAAAAATACATACACAAAATTTATGAAGAAAAATTGTACAATAATAGCTAATAAAAATTTTGAAGAAGTACAATGAAAGAAGATGTCATACAGATATCAAACATATCACAAAGTTGAAGTCATTAAAACAGGGTGGTAACAGATTAGTTAAGGAGAATTAAAAATCCCAGATTTTAGCAATTTAGTATATGATAAAGAAGACATTTTCAAATTAATGAAAAAAGGATTGGTTGTGTCAGCTGCCATTTGGGAAAATTTCTATTTGAATTATGCACTACATCCAAAAGTAACTTCCAGGGCAATTAGATTGCTCACTGTAAAAATAAAGCTATACAAGTAAGAGAATAAAATATAGACTATTTTTGTAGTGTCTTGGGGGTGGCAAAGACATTCTCAGGCAGAAAACATAAGTGAAAAAGATCCAGAGAAATATAAATGAAAAGATTGATAAAAGATAGGAGGTTTTGACTATATAAAGATGAAAAATCTTTGAAGGACAAAAAATATCATAAAGGAGTTAAAGTACAAGTGACAATGTGAGGAAAACATTTGAAAGATAAATAACAATATGTCAATATCCATAATCTATAAAGGCCTTTTACAAATACATAAGCAAAAGATGACTGACCAAATAGAAAACTGGACAAAATTTACAAGCAGGCAATTCCCAGAGGGAGTTATACAAATAGCCAACAAACATGAAACAATATACAATTTGACCACTAACCAGGGAAATGCAAATGAAGACAACATATAAACATTTTGCTCATCAAATTGGAAAATTTTCTGAAGGTTTATAATATATGTTGTTGGCAATGGTGTGGGGAAAAGGGCAGTCATATACTTATGGTAGGGGATATAAATTGGTACAAAATTGCTGAAAGTCAGTTTGGCAGTATCTAACAAAACTCCACATCTAAAAACCAGTGTTCTTCATGACATTCTTCAGCAGCTGAATTTATGGAACCAACGACCAATCTTCAAATTTCTTGTGAAGAAAATAAACCCTTATTTATTTAAACCACTGTCCATTGAGTATTCTGTTACTTACACCATACTCATTCTTAATATCCTAGATCAGGAGCAAGCAAGCATTTTTTGGAAAAGGCTGGATAGTAAGTACTCTAAAATTTGTGAGCCCTATCTAGCCTCTGTCACATATTCTCTTGCTCCTCCGCCTTCTCCTCCCCTTCCTCCCATCCTCCTTTCTTTTCTTTGCAATATTTAAAAAATGTAAAATCTCATCTAAGCTCATGGACTGTTCAAAAGCAGGCCACAAGCCAAATTTGGTTCATAGGCCATAGTCTGCTGACTCCTATATGACATAATTAATGGAGAAAGATCTGGAAGGATATGTATCAAAGTCTAAGCAGTATTTCAAAGGAGTGTCGAGTTTAGTGGGTGACATTAAATTTTTATTCTATATACTCAAACTTTAAATACATACAATCAGCTATTATTTGTGTAACATTTATAGCTTTTAAAAGATCATGTCCATTGGAGACAAGGCTGAATTATGAGGTATTTTAGAAACTCAAAACTCTCCAGACTTTTTCTTCTTACCTGACCTTAAATCTTTTCCTCAACTTACCAACAGTGTGTCTCCAACTTCCCCATAAAGTAAAGGTCCCAAGATTCCTGATTCATGCTGAATAGCTTCACGAGTCTTAAAGGTTTCATCTGTGTATGCCATAAATCGGACTTTTTTGTACTTCCTACCAATCCGCTGAGGGCCATTGTTCAAATATTGACTTTTATAACTTCTGTATAAGAGAAAAAAAGATGAGAGGTTGGGAAGAAAAATTCTAGGTAGGCTCAAATCCAACTTTAAAACAGCTTATATGATTCAATCAAGGCAAGGAGTGAGAAAAATACAAGCTTCTCTGATGCTCAGCTATGTTAGTTTCCAAATGTTAATACCCTTGCCATTTGATTCCATACCTGTACCTAACCTTAAACATGGCTTCAGGATTTGTTGGTTTGAATAACTGGTAAGAACTTTTTGAGTACGGGGAAGAGAGAGTACCAATAGTCAAAAAGTGCTTACCTGTCATCGGGGGCGAGGACTAAGGGAGCATAGTCCCAGTCCTCCTCTTCAGCAGCAATGTAATGTACCCAAGTTTTAGGATGCTTCTTGGCAACTGAGCGAATTTGGATAAAGGAAGGAGAGTTGTCATCATCAAACCTGACCACATCCATTTCAGAATCAGTAAGATCATCATCATAGTCTTCCGCTTCTTCATTATTTTTCATTCGTAGTTGGGGTTCCTCTGGGCAGCTGTCTACTTTGACATAAGCTTCCATGCCATCTGGAGTCAGACAAACCAAACAATGTCAGAGTGTCTTGCTATATTAGGCTATTCTATACCAGAGACTAGGTAATTTATAAAGAAAAGAGATTGAATTAGCTCATGTTTCTGCAGGCTATATGGGAAGCATGGTGCTGGCATCTGCTTGGCTTCAGGGAGGTCTCAGGAAGCTTACAATCATGGGGGTAGGTGAAGGGGGAGGAGACATGTCACATGGTGAAAGCAGGAGCAAGACAGAGAGTGCAAGTTGCCACACACTTCTGAATGACCAAATATCATGAGAACTCACTATCATGAAGACAGCATCAAGCCATGAGGGATTCACCCCCATGATCCAAACATCTGCCACCAGACCCCACCTCCAGCATTGGAAATTACAATTCAACATGAGATTTCAGTGAAGATAAATATGCAAACCATATCACTTGCCTTAACTTTTATGACTTCTTTCTCTCTTATTAGGCCTTCCAGGCTCTCCCCTAAGTACCCCCCTTTCCACATCACTATCCCTTCTTGCCACAAATCATTGATTTAATAACAGCTTATTGGGAAAAATGTTAGTGTAGATATAAACTTTAAGACATGTTCCAAGTTCATAAAACCATGACAAGATACAACTTAAAATCAAGGAGATATATATTTTAAGAGCATGTCTGCCTGTGACTAGTTGTAAACCCTATGGCAAATGTATTCAACATTCTCAGTCTCATCTTCATGCTTTGTAAAATGGATAATAATAATTCCTGCCCTATTTATACCACAGGGCAATTTTGAAGATCAAATACTTCTAAGAAGGGAGACCTGTTTACTTGATTATGAGGAACAGGGAAGGTTTTAGGAGCAGCAAACAACTAGTCTGGGGTTCATGTAGCCTTAAACATAACTCAGTCTGCATCGAAAAACAAAGTGTTTGGTCTGAGGTTCAATAAGATAAAGCATTTTTTTCTGAAAAATAAAGATTAAAATTAGTGGATAGAATCTGTGAAAAGGAGAAAAACAAAACAAAAAATAAACTGAATCGGGGTCCAACTGGACAATGATTGATTGACAATGATCATATACAAGTAAATGACCTATTCCTCTGTGCCTGCAAGAATGTTGTTTGTGCATCAACTTCCTGTTACTCATTCAGTATGACACATTTTGTCCACTAAGGTCTTGTCAAAATTCCATAAATATTATGTGACACATGGGGAAGAGAGATTTCTATTCTTAATCACTACAGAAGACAATAAACAAGGTCACTAATAGAACATAAGGAGGAAAATGGTGGATGCATGGCAAGATCAAATCTCTTTTCTAAGTCAACCAAGGAACCTGAGGAGAAGGTTAATATGAGAGTAATAGGAAGAAAGAAATGCTATTAAATATAAAAGATTAGGCCTCTCCGACATTTTTCTCCAATAACTCTTGCTATGGTTTGAATGTCTGTCCCCTCCAAAATTCATATTGAAATTTAATTATCATCGTGATGGTATTGAGAGGTGAACATATAAAAGGTGTTTAGGTCATAAGCGTTCCACCCTCATGAATGGACTAATGCAGTTATCTGGGGAAAGGGTTCATGGGAGTGGATTTGTTATCACAGGAGTGAGCTCACCCTCCTTTTGCTCTCTCTCACCCTTTCTTTGCCCTTTTGTCATATAATGCCTTCCACCATGTTAAGACGCAGCAAAAAGGCAACTTGATATTGGACCTCCCAGCCCCCAGAAATGTGAGCCAATAAATTTCTGTCCATTATAAATTACCCATTCTGTGGTATACTGTTATTGCAGCACAAACTGACTAAGAGCCTTCAATGGCCACGAGAGGGGTAGAGAAAGAGGGTTATTAGGTTGATCCAAGATTAAGAGTTAGCAGAATAAATACAAAAGTAAGGAAAATTGGGGTGAAATGATGATGCAATCTGAATTTGCACAACTAGCAGTTACAAATAAAGTTACATTAACAATAATTTAAAACTGTAGTTACCATCGTCCTAATTTGCTTACACAGAACCTTTGACCCTTTCCAAAGTTCCCACCAAATAGTCCTTTCAATCCCATGTTACTTCTAAAATTCACTAGCTCCTGACCTGCCCTCAGTTTCACAGATGTCTCTCATCTACTGCCAGGTATCTACAGAGTGCCTCTGGCTGTCTGGTGTCTGAAGTCAAGCTCTACAATAGCCTGTCATATTTGCTATTTACTGCTCTGGGCATTACTAATGATATAGTGGAGCCCTTACAGTTGCAATCTGGACAATGCCTTTTTTTCCATTTCCCTAGATTTCTCCAAAAAAAAAATCTCTTCAGCTACAACTTGCAGTTCCTCTCTCCATAATATTGGAGCGTAGTTAATGGGATAAGGCTGAGAAACCAAGGGCATACTATTCTCCTCATTTTCCCACCTCAATCATCCATAAGCCATCTTTTCTCCATCACAGACATTTAACTAAAAATCCATGAGTCCTACTAATACTCAAGCCCTTTTATAGTCAAGGTAAAAACTTTACACTGGAAGCTGGAAACTAGGGGATCTTGGCTGAGGTCTAATACAGTAACTCTATAATGTCCCCTTCAGCAACACACTATATTCCTGTACATTGTCCAGTAAATTTTATTAAAAGTAGGACTGGATATTTATAATATTCATTTTAAAGATCCAAGATATTACCATGTTGGTGGGAAGAGATATGACAAAACAGTAGAAACTGTCCAAGGTCCATCAAGAGTGTTTGAGCAGTAAGGAAAGTTATTGGCGAGATTTCCAAGGACGCCTGGCGATGGTTCCTCACAAGAAATGTGTGACCTTCGAGGAATATTGAGTGCACTTCAGGAGTGGTGCCCATTCCAATCACATGCCAATAGACTGATTTCCTGTGGCATCCAATCAGACCTGTAAAGTAGGAACAAGACACCTATGGCTATGAAGTAGAGAATTTGAAATGGAAAACACTTGCTAGGACAGAATGGACAAATTGACTTTAGACACTTTATTGCTACCTTGACTTGTAAACAAATTTATCAAGAACATTGGGCTACTATCAAACCAACAGCTCTTGCCAAGGTCACCAATCACCATCATGCTGCTAAATCCAATGGACATTTTTCAGTCTTTATTTGCACCTGTTGACCATTCATTCGTTTTTAAAACTCTCTCTTCCCTTGGCCTCTGTGCCAACATCTCTCTGGGTTTTTTTCTCCTACTTCTCAGACTGCTCCTTCTTCTGTCTCCCCTCCTGACCTCTTCTGGAACTCCAGGCTCATACAGCCAATCACTTTCTCAACATCTCCACCTAGATATCTCAAAAAACCCACATGTTCAAAACCAAATTTACAATTTTCATCACTTCATTCTCTTCCAGAGTTTTTTATAACAGTGAATGTTATGTTACCATTCTCATCTCCCATATGCAGTTTGACACTGACCAGGGCAATATAATCAATAATAGCTAATATGTATTGAGCACTTGTTTTATGTCAAGCACTGTCCAAAGTATTTTACAAGTTTTAATTCATTCATTCCTCATAACAACCCTATGAATGTAGAAACCATTATCATCCATGTCTTGCAGGAGAGGAAACGGATGCCCAGAGAGGTTAATTAATTTGCTCAGTATTTGAACCCAAGTAGTCATGTGTTCAGATCCCACACTGGTAACAACAAGGGCACAGCTGCCTCCTATTTTGGCTCTAAAAGCTTTCAAATGTATCTATTTTTTCACTGTTACTACTACCACTATCTTAATCCAAGTTACCATTATCTCGTCTGAGCTACTGATAAACTTTTTTTACAGGTCTCCCTATAGCTGGTCATATTCTCCCCTCTAAGACTTTTACCCACAAAGAAACTGGTGTACTATTTCTGCATTCCAGATCTGATTGTAGTATCCGCCAGCCTAAAACCCACTGGAGGCTGTCATTCCACATAGAATAAAGTCCAGACTCTCTACTAAGGACTAGAAGGCCCCAATAGGTTTGATTCCTAATACCTCTAACAGCTTCATCTCACATTGCCTCATTTTCCCAGTTTCAAAGCTAAGTTCAAGGGGTACTTGCTTAGGGAAGCCTTCTCTGATTCCCCAGTCTAGGTCAGATTCCTGTATTATAGGCTTACATAGAATTATGTAATTTTCCTTCAGAGTAATGGTCAGTTTGTAATTTTGCATGTATTATTATGCTTATTTGACTACAATCTGTCTCTCCACTATAAGGTATGTGAGAACAGGAACTTGCATGTTGTCAAAATTAATTTCTTTTTTAATTATAAAATTATGCATGTTTATTATCAAATTATTGAAAAATACAGAAAAGAACTAAGGAGAAAACATCCCCCTCATACTTCATTATTCTCTTGGGTTGCTGAATCTCCCAAATTCCTCTTTTATGTAGTTTCTGGTTTTACTATAGTACACATTCAGTGACTATTAAGGCCCTCTATATATGAAAATGTCTTTTTTCTTCCCCCAAAATTGATTCATAGTTTGACTAAAAATTCTAGGTTCCAAATAATTTTTCCCTTAGATCTTTTACAATATTGCTTAATTATATCGTCAGTCTAATTCCCATTCTTTTGTATGCGTCCTGTTCCTCTCAGAAGAAGCTTTAAGTATCTTCTCTCTGTGCTCTGAAATGCCACAATGATAATTTTGTGTGGGGGTCTTTTTATTTATCCTAATGGGCAATTTAATTTTTTTAACTGTATTACTTTTTATTGACACATAAATAATTGTACAAATTTATGGGTACAATGTGATGTTTCAATACATGTATACATTGTGTAATTATTCAAATCAGGGTAATTATCATATCCATCACCTTAAATGTTTGTCATTTCTTTGTTGTGAGACCATTCAAAATCCTCTCTTCTATTTGAAATATACAATATATTATTGTTGGCTATTGTCACCCTACTGTGCAATAGAGTACCAGAACTTATTCCTTCTATCTTCCTGTAACATTGTACCCATTGACCAACCTCTCCCCATCTCCCACTTCCCCCTTATCTTCCTAGAATCACTAATCTCAACTACTATGAGATCAAATTTTAAAGATTGTACATAGGAGTGAGATCATGGAGTATTTGTCTTTCTGTGCCTGGCTTATTTCACTTAACATAATGTCCTCCAGGCTCATTCACGTTGTTGCAAATGACAGGATTTCATCTTTTTTAAATGGATGAATAGTATTCCATTGTGTATCTATACCACAGTTTCTTTATCCATTCATCCATTGATGGGCATTTAAGTTGATTTTATATCTTGACTATTGTGAATAATGCTGTCATAAACATGGGGATGCAGATGTTTCTTCAACATGCTGATTTCATTTCTTTTTGGTATATACCCAGTAGTGGGATTGCTAGAAAATATGATAGATCTATTTTTAATTTTTGAGGCATCTCTATACCATTATCTCTAATGGCTTAACTAATTTATATTCCCACCAACAGTGTATAAGAGTTTCTTTGTCTCCACATCCTTGCTAGCATTTGTTATTTTGTCTTTTTTATAATAGTCATTCTAACAGTGGTAAGTGATATCTCATTGTAGTTTTGATTTTAATTTTCCTGACGGTTAGTGATGTTGAGCATTTTTCATATACCTGTTGGCCATTTGTATGTCTCTTTTGGAGAAATGTCTATTCAGGTCTTTTGTTCATTTTTAATAGGATTATTTGGATTTTTGCTATTGAGTTGTTTGAGTTCCTTATATATTCTAGATATCAATCCCTTGTCAGATGTATAATCTGCAAATATTTTCTCCCATTCTATAGGTTGTCTCTTCACTCTGCTGATTGTTTCCTTTGCTGTGCAGAAGCTTTCTAGTTTGATGTAATCCAATTTCTTTATTTTTGCTTTTGTTACTCATGATTTTGAGGTCTTGTCTAACAAATTCTTGCCCAAATTGATGTCATGAAATGCTTACACTATGTTTTCTTCTAATAATTTCAGAGTTTCAGGTCTTAAATTTAATTCCTTAATCTATTGTTCTTTTCTTTTCTTTCTTTCTTTCTTTTTTTTTTTTTTTTTTGAGACAGAGTCTCACTCTATTGCCCAGGCTGGAGTGCAATAGCACGATCTAGGCTCACTGCAGCCTCCACCTCTGGGGTTCAAGTGATTCTCCTGCCTCAGCCTCCCAAGTTGCTGGGACTACAGGTGTGCCACCACACCTGGCTAATTTTGTATTTTTAGTAAAGACGGGGTTTCACCATGTTGGCCAGGCCGGTCTCAAACTCCTGACCCCAAGTGATCTGCCTGCCTTGGCCTCCCAAAGTGCTGGGATTACAGGCATGAGCCACTGTGCCTGGCCTATTTGACTTTCATACATGGTGAGAGATACGGGGTCTAGGTTCATTCTTTTGCATATGGATATCCCGTTTTTCCAGCACCATTTATTGAAAAGATTGTTCTTTACTCATCATATGTTCTTGCCAACTTCGTAGAAAATCAGTTGGCTTTAAATGTTTGGGTGTATTTCTGGGCTTTCTATTTTGTTCTATTGGTCTATATGTCTGTTTTTATGTCAACACAATGCTGTTTTGGTTACTATAACTTTGTAGTATAATTTGAAATCAGGTAGTGTGATGCCTCCAGGTTTATTCTTTTTGCTCAAGACTTCTTTGGCTCTTTGGGATTTTTTGTGGTTCCACACAAATCTTAGGATTGTTTTTCTATTTCTGTGAAGAATGACATTGGAATTTTGATAGGAATTGCATTGAATCTGTAGATTGCTTTGGCTTTAATAATATTAATTCTTCAATCCATGAACATGCAATATCTTTCCATTTATTTGTGTCTTATTCAATTTCTTTCATCAATATTTTATAGTTTTCATTATAGAGATCTTTCACTTCCTTGGTTAATTTATTTCTGGACATTTTTTGTAGCTATTGTAAACGTGATTGCTTTCTTGATTGCTTTTTCAGATTGTTCACTGTTGGCATATAGACATGCTATCAATTATTGTATGTTGATTTTGTAGACTACAAGTTTACTACATTCATTTATTAGCTCTAACAGTTTTTTGGTGTAGTTTTGGCGGTTTTCTATATATAAGATCATGTCATCTGCAAACAGGGACAATTTGTTTTGTTTGTTTTTGTTTTTGTTTCGAGACAGTGATTCACTCTGTTGCCCAGGCTGCAGTGCAGTGGTGCGATCTTGGCTCACCACAAGTTCCGCCTCTGGGGTTCTAGTGATTCTCCTGCTTCAGCCTCTCGAGTAGCTGGGACTACAGGAGCGCACCACCATGTCTGGCTAGCATGTGTGTGTGTGTGTGTGTGTGTGTGTGTGTGTGTGTGTATTTTTAGTAGAGATGGGGTTTCACCACATTGCCAGGCTGGTCTCGAACTCTGGACATCAAGTGATCTGCCCGCCTTGGCCTCCCAAAGTTCTGGGATTACAGGCATAAGCCATTGAGCCTGGCCAGACAGGGACAATTTGACTTCCTTCTTTCCAATTTGGATGTCTTGCCTAATTGCTCTGGCTAGGACTTCCAGTACTGTGTTGAATAGAAGTGGTGAGGGTGGATATGCTTGTCTTATTCCAGTTCTTAAAGGAAAAGCTTTCAACTTTTCCCCACTCAGTTTCATCTTGTTTGCAGGTTTATCATATAGGTATGCTCCTTCTATACTTTGTTGAGAGTTTTTATCATGAAGGGATATTGAATTTTGTCAAATGCCTTTACTGTGTCTATTAAAATGATAATATAATTTTTGTCCTTCATTCTTAATTTGCATATGTTAAACCATCCTTACATCACTGGGATAAATCCCACCTGATCATGGTAAATGATCTTTTAATGTGCTGTTGAATTCTATTTCTAGTATTTTGTTGAGGATATTGGCCTGTAGTTGTTTGTTGTTATTGTGCTTTTGTCTGGTTTTGGGATCAGGATAATGATCATTATCCTCCTAAAATAATTTTGGAAGAGTTTCTTCCTTTTCAATTTTTTGAATAGTTTGTGAAGAATTGGTATTAGTTCTTTAGATGTTTGGTAGAATTCAGCAGTGAAGCCATCGGGTACTGAACTTTTCTTTGATGGGAGACTTTTTATTTTTGCTTCAATCTTGTTGCTCATTGTTGATTTGTTCAAAATTTCCATTTTTTTCTTGATTCAACCTTGGTAGGTTGTATGTGTCCAGGAATTTATCCATTTTTTCTAGGCTTTTCAATTTGTTGGCTTATAGTTGTTCATAGTAGTTTCTTACAATTCTTTGTATTTCTGTGTTATCAGTTGTAATGTCTCCTTTTTCATGTCTGATTTATTTCTGTTTTTCTTCTTTATTATCACTTAGTCTGGCTAAAAGTTTATTGACTTTTTTTATCCTTTCAAAGAACTAACTAACTCATTATACTGATCTTTTGTATTTTTTAGTTTCTATTTTGATTATTTGTGCTCTCATCTGTATTCATTCATTTCTTCTAATAATTTGGGGTTTTGTTTGTTCTTGTTTTTCTAGTTCCATGAGATGCATCATTAGGTTGTTTATTTGAGATTTTTTTTGATGTAGGCATTTATTGCTATAAACTTTTCTTTAAGGACTACTTTTGCTGTATCCCATACATTTTGGCATGTTATGTTTCCATTTTCATTTGTTTCAAGAAATTTTTTAACTTCTCCTTTAATTTCTTCATTGACCCATTGTTTGTTTAGGGGCATGTTCTTTAATTTCCATGTATTTGTACAGTTGTTCCTCCTGTTGTTGATTTATAGTTTTATTCCATTATTGGCAGGAAAAAAATACTTCATTTCAAAAAAGTTAGTTAAGACTTGCTTTGTGGCCTAATGTATAATCTCCTGGAGAATGTTCCACGTGCAGTTGAGAAGAATGTGAACTGTGTAGCTGTTGGATGGAATGTTCCGTAAATGTCTGTTTGCTCTATTTGGTCTACAGTGCAGTTCAAGTCCAGTGTTTCTTTGTTGATATTTTGTCTGGATGATCTGTCCATTGGTGAAAGTGGGGTGTTAAAGTTTTCTACTATTATTTCATTGCTGTCTTCATTTCCCCCTTGGTCTATTAATGTTTGCTTTATATTAGGTTGGTGCAAAAGTAATTGTAGTTTTTGCCCTTACTTTTAATGAGACTAGAAAATACAAAGATCAAACATTAATATATTTAGGTGCTCCAATGTTGGGTGTATACATATTTATGCTTGTTACATTCTCCTGTTGTATTAACTTCTTTACTATTATATAATGGCCTTGTTTGTCAATTTTTTTTTGATGGATTCTCGCTGTGTGCCCAGGCTGGAGTGCAGTGGTGCAATGTCGGCTCACTGCAAGCTCCACCTCCCGGGTTCATGCCATTCTCCTGCCTCAGCCTCCCGAGTAGCTGGGACTACAGGCACCTGCCACCATGCTTGGTTAATTTTTGTATTTTTAGTAGAGATGGAGTTTCGCCATTTGGCCAGGCTGGTCTCGAACTCCTGACTTCAGGTGATCCACCCGCCTCAGCCTCCCAAAGTGCTGAAATTACAGGCATGAGCCACCACGTCTGGCTGTTTGTCTCTTTTTATAGTTTTTGACTTGAAGTCTATTTTATCAGATATAAGTATAGCTATTCCTGCTTTCTTTTTGTTTACATGTGCATGGAATATCTGTTTCTATCCCTTCGCTTTCAGTCTATGTGTGTCCTTACAGGTAAAGTCTTTCTCTTAGGCAGTATGTAGTTAGATCTTTTTTTAAAAAAAAATTCATTCAGCCACTCTATGTCTTTTTTTTTATTTTTTAATTTATTATTATTTTTTATTATACTTTAAGTTTTAGGGTACATGTGCACATTGTGCAGGTTAGTTACATATGTATACATGTGCCATGCTGGTGCACTGCACCCACTAACTCGTCATCTAGCATTAGGTATATCTCCCAATGCTATCCCTCCCCCCTCCCCCCACCCCACAACAGTTCCCAGAGTGTGATATTCCCCTTCCTGTGTCCATGTGATCTCATTGTTCAATTCCCACCTATGAGTGAGAATATGCGGTCCAAATGTCCAACAATGATAGACTGGATTAAGAAAATGTGGCACATATACACCATGGAATACTATGCAGCCATAAAAAATGATGAGTTCATGTCCTTTGTAGGGACATGGAGGAAACTGGAAATCATCATTCTCAGTAAACTATCGCAAGAACAAAAAACCAAACACTCTATGTCTTTTAGTTGGAGAATTTAACCCATTTGTATTCAAGGTAATTTTTGATAGGTAAGAACTTGGTAGTGCCATATTTTTACTTGTTTTCTAGTTGTTGTGTAGATCCTTTGTTCCTTTCTTCCTCTGTTAATCTCTTCCCTTGTGGTTAAGTGATTCTTCTATCAGTATGTTTTAATCCCTTGCTTTTTATTTTTAGTGTATCTATTATAAAAATTTTTGCTTTGTAATTACCATGAGGCTTACACAGAATACCTTATAGTTATAACAAGTTAGTTTGAACTGATAACAACTTAATTTTGATTGCAAGAAAATTTAAAAAAAAATCTACTCCCAAATTTTGTGTTTTTGATGTCATCATTTACATCTTTTAATATTGCTTATTCTTTAACAGGTTATGGTAATTATTTTTATCTGTTTTGTTTTTTAATCTTCCTACTAAGGATATAAGTGATTTATGTTCTACAATTACCATGTTAGAGAATTCTGAATTTGTCGGGATACTTACTTTTACCTGTGGGTTTTATACCTTCAGATGTTTTCATGTTACACATTAGGACCTTTTTCTTTCAGTTTGAAAAACTCCCTTTAGCATTTCCTGTAAAGCAGATCAGGTTGCAATGAATTTCCTCAGTTTTTTTTTTGTCTGAAAATATTTTTCTCTCTCTTTCATTTATGAAGGATAATTTTGCTGTGTACAGTATCCTTGGCTGGCAGGTGTTTTTTTTTTCTCTCTCTCTCTCTCATTCTCTCCTGGCTTGTAAAGTTTCTGCTGAGAAATTCACAGTTAGTCTGATAGCGGCTCCTTTACAGGTGACTATATGCTTTTCTCTTGCTGTTTTTAAATTTTTTTCTTTGACTTTTGATAGTTTGACTATAATGTGCCCTGGAGAAGACCTTTTTTCATTGTATTTATTTGGGTATTTTTGAGCCTTATCTAGATGTCTAAATCTCTTGGTAGACTTGGCAATTTTTCATCTAATATTTCATTAAATAGGCTTTCTAACCTCTTCATTTTCTCTTTGCCTTCTGGGACACTGAAGAGTCAAATATTTGGTCACTTTATAGTGCCTAATATGTCATGAAATCTTTGCTCATTTTTTAAAATTCTTTTTTCTTTATTTTTGTCTGATTGGGTTATTTCAAAAGATCTGTATTTCAGTTCTGATACTCTTCTGCTTGGTCCGGTCTATTGTTGAACCTTTCAAATGTATTTTGTATTTCATTCAATGAATTCTTTGGTTCCAGAATTTTTGTTTGGTTCTTTTTTGATATCTATCTCTTGGGTAAATTTCTCTTTCATAGCCTCAATTGTTTTTCTGTGTTCTTTGTATTTTTTTCAGAATTCTCTTGTATCTCACTGAGTTTATTTAGTATCAAAATTTGGAATTATTTTTCCAGGATTTCATAAATTTTTAAAGAGATGTTGGCCAGTTTACTTAAAAACCAAAGGTCACATATACTGTTTTGCTTGTAAACTATGATTTTTTTATTTTGTGGATACATAGTAGGTGTATATATTTATGGAACACATGAGATGTTTTGATACAGGCATGTGATGTGAAACAAACACATCATGGAGAATGAGGTATGTATACCCTCAAGCACTTATCCTTTGAGTTATTAACAATCCAATTACACTCTCTATTTTAAAATGTACAATTAAGTTATTATTAACTATAGTCACCATGTTGTGCTATCAAATAGCAGGTCTTATTCATTCTTTCTATTTTTTTGTACCCATCTTAAATTTTTTTTATTTGGATCTCTTGCTACAGAATTATTGTGCTCCTTTGGAGTGTCATAGTTCCTTGATTTTTCATGTTTCCTGTGTCCTTACATTGATATCTGCACATCTGGTGTAATAATCACTTTTTCCAATTTTTAAAATTTGCTTTTGTAGGAAAGAACTTTTTCCTGAAGATGTATCTGTGGTGTTGCTTGGGTAGAGCACTTCGGTTTTGATTCTCGGTGAATGTAGTAGCCTCTGTATAAGATTCTAAACAGCATCAGTGATATTTGTGATTTCTCAGTGGCTTAGGGTGTGGTTATTAGTGGAGGCTGTGGTGAAGTTTTTCTGAGAACTGGGATGCCAGGTAGGCCTGTCTTCAGGCCCCAATGGTGGCAGCAGTGGGCTGAGTGTGCTTGTCTTTGGTGTACCATGGTGGCATATGATTGCACTGGTTTTAGGTCCAGGCATGTTGATTTGTGGGCCTCCAAGTGGTTTACTTGGGTGCCAGAAGTGGTATTGATGGATCACGTGGGTGGGTGGGTTCTCAAGTTCCTGGGCAGCAAAGTGGCATGGTTGATGGCAATCATAGCAATGAAACAACCTGAATCTCAAGTGGTCTGTGCTGGCGTTGGTTGTGGCTGCTATGGATTTCATGGCCAGTCTCCAGACCCTCAAGTGGTGCATGCAGTGAGTGCTAACTGTGGCAGTAGTGGCAGGTTGAGTGGGCCTGACCTCAGACCCCAGGAGGTGCTCAGGTGCCACCAGTGGTGGACAGGGCTAAGTGATCCCTAGGCCCCTGGATGATATGCTTGGGTACTGGGGGCAGGTAGAGCTGGGCTACGTGAACCTGCCCTCAGGCTCCTTGGTGGTGTGTGAGGTGCTGGCTGTGCTATGCAGGGGTGGGGTGATACCGAGGTCACTAGCAAAATGCTCAGGTTGGGGTGCAGCAGTAGCTGTGCTATAGCCCTGCTCTTGGTGAAGGTGGGGTTGCTTTCTCAGGGAGTAGCTGTAGGCAGGTAGCTTGGGAGCACAAGGTTCACTAGTGTTTTGGCCCCACAGCAGCCTGCAGCAGCAGTGGTTGTAGGTAGTGGAATTTGTTCTTGGAATATGTGAAAATGCATGGGCACTCCTCTGCTGGGTGGGGCAGGATCACTGCTCAGGGCTCCTGCCTAAGTCACGGCCATCATAGCAGGGCAGGATGTGTGGGCTGTGCTCTCAAAATGGTGCTGTGCTGCAGCTGCTTGGGAGAATTGCAGAATCCAGCGTGAGCTCTCTGTTGCAATGCCTTCACACGGTCTTTAGGCAACTCCTATGCTAGTCTCTGTGCTGTCAAGGAATAAGGCGCTCTCCTGTGGCTAGGATTGCAAGAGTCCTTGGTGAAAATGAGGAACACTAAGGGTCTCTTACCTTTTTCCCACATTAGGAAGCTGTTCCAGACTCCCAGCCAATCCCAGGCAAACAGGCCTTATTTCTCTCTCCTCCCTTGCTTTCAATGCTTCCTGTCACTGCTCTGTTGAATTCCAGTGTTCTCTCTTAGATGACCTATTCAAAGTATAATTATCTACTTGCTACTTTGGTTCCTCTCCATGGAAGGGATGAACACTAGATGCATCTAGTCAACCATCCTGAAGCCCCTCCTGATTGTATTTTTGGATAACCTGTCTTTGAGCTTGCTGATCCTTTCTTCTGCCTGATCAATTCTGTTGCTGATGTCTTGTATTGCATGTGTCATTTTTTATTATACTTTTCAGTTCCAGGATTTCTCTCTGACTTTTTTTATTCCTTCAATTTCTCTGTTAAATTTCTTTGATAAACTTCTGAATTGTTTCTCTGTGTTTTATAAAAGTTTGTTGAGTTTTCTTAAAATAGCTATTTTGAATTCTTTGTCTACCAGATCATTCACCTGCATGTCTTTAGGATTAGTCACTGGCACGATTTTTTGTTCATTTGTTGAGGCCGTCTTTCTTAGGCTATTCTTATTCTTTGCAGATGTGCATCCCTGTCTACACATTGAAGAATTAGGTATTTATTCTCATGTTCACAGTCTGGGTTTGTTTGTGACTGCTCTATTTCAGTGAGCTCGTTTAGAAATTGAGTGGGGCTGAGTGTGGTGGCTCATACTTGTAATCTAGCACTTTAGGAGGCTGAGGCTGGAGGATTGCTTTAGGTCAGGAGTTCGAGACCCAGCCTGAGCAACATAGCAATACCCCAATCTCCCCCCCCCCAACAAAACCCGAAAATTTAGCCAATAGTGGCACACACCTGTAGTCCCACTCTGGAGGCTGAGGTGGGAAGACCGCGTGAGCCCAGCCAGGAGTTCAAGACTGCAGTAATCTATGATCGCACCACTGCACTCCAACCTAGGCAACAGAGACCATATCAAAAAGAAAGTGAAAGGACTGGCTGTTGTATTTCCTTTTAGCACGAGAGGGCGCCCTGAGCCCAGGTTAGACGCAAGTCTCATGCTGGCTCTGCTACTAATTAGTGGAGATCCACAGAGGGCACCCAGGCCATACGGGAGAGTATTCCGGTGTAAAAACCGTGGGTCCATGGTGACTTTCCGCCTGTGGTACTGCAGTGGCTTGCGGGTGGGGTCTCAGTCATAAAGAACCAATCCCCTTTATGTGCAACTATGGTTTTACTCGTCTTTGCAGTCCAAAAGGGCTTCACAGTCTTGCTCATGGGTTCGGGTTTTCTTAACTCTTCTGAAGGTAATTTCACGCATCGAGTTGTTACCTTGATGTTTCTGTGAGGAGATTATTGCTGAAGAGTCCTATTCCACCACTTTGCTCCACTCAGCATGCACTACTTAATCACAAGCAGGAGATGAAGGCCCGGAAAGAAGACAATAGAAGCCCAAACCCCTCTCCTCAACCTTTATCTAGTAGACCACAGTGTCCTTATAATTCAGCAGTCAGCACCTTTTCTTATAAACGCCAGATGGAAGAGATGCATATATAAGGAAGGGTATGTGGGAAGGGGCATGGGGCCAGCCACTCTCCAGGAACCTCCATGCGTTCAGCTACTCAGAAGCTCCTGATGGGCAATTCTAATATGAATATTTATCTCTTTTAATTCTTATCATTTTTCTATCATTTCTTGATGTTAAAATCTGCTTTAAAACACACAGTTGACTCTTGAACAATACAGGTTTGAACTGCATGAGTCCACTTATATGCAGTTTTTTTTCAATAAATATAGTGAGATTTTTTTGGAAATTTATGACAATTTGAAAAAACTGTCAGATGGACCACATAGGGTAAAAATATCAAAAAAATTAAGAAAAAGTTAGGTATGTTATGAATGCAAAAAATATATGGAGATGGCCGGATGCAGTGGCTCACACTTATAATCCCAGCACTTTGGGAGGCCAAGGCGGGCAGATCACGAGGTCAGGAGTTCAAGACGGGCCTGGCAAACATGGTGAAACCCCATCTCTACTAAAACTACAAAAATTAGGTGGGCGTGGTGGCACATGCCTGTAATCCCAGCTACTTGGGAGGCTGGGGCAGGAGAATCGCTTGAACCCAAGAGGGGGAAGTTGCAGTGAGCTCAGATTGTGCCACTGCACTCCAGCCTGGGTGACAGAACAAGACTCCGTCTCAAAAAATATATATATATACTTTGGGAGGCCAAGGCTGGTGGATCACGAGGTCAGGAGATCGAGACCATCCTGGCTAACACAGTGAAACCCCGTCTCTACTAAAAATACAAAAAATTAGCCAGTCGAGGTGGCGGGCGCCTGTAGTCCCAGCTACTCGGGAGGCTGAGGCAGGAGAATGGCGTGAACCCCGGGGGGCAGAGCCTGCAGTGAGCTGAGATCGCGCCACTGCACTCCAGCCTGGGCGACAGCAAGACTCCGTCTCAAAAAAAAAAAAAAAAAATATATATATATATATATATGTATACACACATATATACATATACATGTTGATACTAGACTATTTTATCATTTATTACCATAAAATATACAAAAATCTATTATAAAAAGTTGAAATTTATAAAAACTTACATACTTACAACCATACATGGCACCATTCCCAGTTGGGACAAATGTAAACAAACGTAAAGATCCAGTATTAAATCGTAACTGCATAAAATTAACGGTAGTAGCCATCTCCTATTGTTACTGTGCTGAGCTCAAGTGCTGGGATTACAGGTGTTCCAGTAAGTGGTCAGAGCCCTGCCTGTCCCAAGTGGGTGAGGTCCCAAAGGGATTATCATAGCAGTGTTGGAAGGCCAGCTAGTGATTCATGCCAAGGTGACCTGTAGGATAAACCTGCTACAGCATGGTGCTGCTGCACGGCCATTCTGAATTTGCATGTCTTTGGCCAAATTATAGAGCAGAATTTCCAGGGCTGGGGATGGTAGTCCTTCCTCCCTCATTTGTCTCTGCCTGTACTCTGGGATATTTCTGCCTTCAGACAGTCATGATGTTTTCTGTGGGTTAAGGCAAGGACAAATCTCCCCCCAGGGAACCCAAGAAGGTGGAGAAGCTGGTTGAACACCTCAATGTCACTTTTTCCAGTGTAGAAACCATGAGTTGAGGGGAGATTTTCCATACACTTGGTGCTGGGCAGAATAGGAGGAAGGAGAGTCATGGATGTGGAAGTCGGATTCTCAAAGTTTTTTCACTTCTCTGTGGCTCCGGGAACTGTCTCATCCTCACATGTGAGCTCTGGGTTGTTGTTGGTGTAGATATTGGTGCTGTATGTTTGGTTTTGGTTTTCTGTGAGAGGGAGTAAAGCCAGCCTGCCTCTATGCCCCTATTTTAAAACTGGAAGGCATCTTATTGTTACTTTATTGATGCAGTATCTTCTTGAATCTTTATGAAAATAGTAGTAAGAGCTTCCGATGAGTTCTGTTCTGAGTCATAGCTTTTTTTATTCTGGGATTATTATTTTCTTTGTTCATCTTTGCATATCCCTTCCATATTTTAGGTTCTTTTTAAATGTCTGTTCATCCTTGGTTGCCCACTCACATTTAAGAAAAGGAAAGAAAAATCTGACTGTGGGCTTTATGTACCTGGGTAAGCCTTCATTTTCAGGTGACCAAAAGAGGAATTGCCTACTATACATTAAGATCCCCAGAGGCCAGAGATCTTCAAGTATTCAGTGGGCTATATCCTGTGAGATGCCGAGCTGTTTGTGAACTGAAGTACAGAACTCTGGTGCTGAATTTGGAAGACCCTGAGGATTGTTGAGCAGGTGTGTACATACCTGGCAGAGACCTGTTTACATAACCATTGACTGTGTGCATTTTAGGCCAGGCCCGAGCAGATGCAGCATCCCTATCCTGCATCAAGGAGTTCTTTGTTTCTGAGTGCCAACTTTTCCCTGATGAGAGAGAAGGCAAAGATAGAGTCAGCTAAGCATGTGTCTCATGAATGACTGCCTCCCCTTTCTCCTTCCCTGCTCCCAGTGTGCTCACACCTTAAGCATTTTTGTCAGCAAAGTAGGCATACAGCACTTATCCTCTCAAAGTCAGTGTGAGGGAGGGAGAAGATAATTATGTAAAGGCAGACATCTCTTGCTCAAACTGATTTTCTCTCCCTCCATTTGTCCATGACAATAAGTGGGAATGGATAATAATAGAAGACAGAATATTGGTTAGCTTGAGGCATCAGGATTCAATTCTTTTTATTAGCTGAATTATTTAAAAGAAAGCTTATGAAAATCATCCTAGGGGCCGGGCGCGGTGGCTCACACCTGTAATCGTAGCACTTTGGGAGGCTGAGGCAGGTGGATCACTTCAGGTCAGGCGTTTGAGAGTAGCCTGGCCAACATGGTGAAACCCTATCCCTACTAAAAATACACAAATTAGGCGGGCATGGTGGCATGTGCCTGTAATCTCAGCTACTCAGGAGGCTGAGGCAGGAGAATCACTTGAACCTGGGAGGTGGACGTTGCAGTGAGCCAAGATTGTGCCACTGCACTCCAACCTGGGCAACAGAGTGAGACTCGATCTCAAAAAAAAAAGGAAAGAAAAAAGAAAACTGTCCTAGGAAAAAGGCTGCCTGTCAGTCCCTGTCTCCGTTATAATTGCTTCATCCCAGCTTATATTTATGAAACCCCAGGAACCTGAAAGCTCCCTAACACTGTCTCTGAAATTGATAAGGGCTGAAGCACTGGAAATACTATTGAACAGTGACTCCCTGGAGTTACCCCTTTGTGTGAAGGACTGGTAGCTAGTGCTAAAACTTTATGAGGCAGCCATTCATTTGTTCATTCATTCAAACACATATTTATTGAGCACTACTGATTGTAGACACTGATGATAGAGAGGAAGATACAGCCTCTGCTTTCAAGATGCTTACACTCTAGCTGGAATAGTCAGAGAAGCTGATAATTATAATCAAGAGTAAAGAGTGATATAATAAAGATGAGAGTAGGGTGTTACAGGGAGCAGAGAGGAGAAGAAACTTCACTTTCCTTGAAGGGAAAAAGATATGAGATCAAAGAAGATAAATATTAAATAAAGTAGAAAATACTGATATAGTATGATAAGGAATAAGCTCAAGATGCTGTGGAAATATAAGCAGGCATCTAATCCAGACTAGAGGTCATCCTGGGAGAAGGAATTAAGGAAGGGGATAACTGAAGTAAGTCAGACTTAAAGAAAAAGGAGAAGCTTACTTAGTGTAAAGAGGGAGACAGATTTTTCCAGGCAGAGGGAACTGCATATGCAGAGGTCTCATGCAAGAAAAAGCATTACATATTTGGGTGCCATGGAAGATAAGGCAGGAAATGGAACACAACAAGGCTGGAAATGTCACCAGAGAATAGATAATGCATTTTGCACTTTACCTTGAAATTGAATTATTTTATTTGTTTTGTTGTTTGAGATAGGGTCTGGCTTTATCACCCAGGCTGGAGTGCAGTGGCGCAATCACAGCTCACTGCAACCTTCACCTCCTGGGCTCAAGTGATCCTCCCACCTCAGCCTCCCAAGTAGCTGGAGTACAGGTACCCGCCACCATGACCAGCTGATTTTTTAATTCTTTTGTAGAGATGTGGTTTCGCCCTGTTGCCCAGGCTGGTCTCAAACTCCTGGGCTCAAGCAATCTGCCCACCTCAGCCTCCTAAAGTGCTGGGATTACAGGCATGAGCCACCGAAACTGGCAAACTGAAGTATTGTAGAGGCTAGAGTGACAAGATCGGATACTCACTTCAGTAAGCTTCCTTTGAGAGTTATGAGACAGATCATGAGGGCCTCAATTAAGAAGATGGCAATGTAAATTGATAAGGGAGCAGGAAGAATATTATGTTATTGTTATTGATTACATAGTGATTACATTAGGAGGAGGAGGAGGAGGCGGAGGTACTAACACTATTGAGGGCCTACTCTATGCCACACAGAGCTCTAGGTTACTTAAGTGAAATCACTCAGCACTCACAACAATCTTATGAAAAATGTACTATTATTTCCATTTAGGAAACCGAGACACAGAGAGGTTAAATAACTTGCCAAAGGTTGTGCACTTAATAATAGATGAAGATAAGAGAAAGCATTTAGAAAGTAGAGCCCAAAGTATTTGTTGACAGTCTTAATGAGGGGGATGAGGCCAGTCCGTTATCCAGCTCCTCTATCTTCTTACCTCATAGCTGCCAGTGGAACTGAGGTTACGTTTTGTTTTCTTGGAATTCATTTTTAACCCCATCTCCTTCATTCCTGAACAGTAATGTAATTTATGATCTTTCTATAATCACCTCCTCTTAATAGTAGCAGAGGATTTCTTTCAGGAATCCAAAATTCAGATTAAGACTCACTAACCTTCATCAAATACAGCAAAAAGTAGTATAAATTTGTGCAAGGTCTGTGTCTTTTCCTTGGCCAGACTCCCTGAAAAAGAAGTGAGAACATTTATCTTCTATTTAAAAAATCTCATTGTAGGAAATTGTCACTAGGAGGAGACAGTTCTTCATCAGTTACTTGACAGTAAGAACAAATGTAGTCTTCTGTCTCTTGATAACTTGGCTTTGATGTCAGGTCTCCTATAGCAGTGTTTCTAAAACTATCTGGAGCAAAGAATTTTTTTATTTCAACTTTGATGAAGACCACTACTTGTGTAAAATATGATAAAAATGAATTACTAAAGAAAAAAATTAAAAACACTTACAAAATACAAGCCCTCACACACTGTGTGATAATAGTGAAATTATAGATAATTTCTGTTACTCTTGTAACTTTTTATACTTCTGCAATTGTAAATTAAAAGTTTTGAGTAAAATAGCAATTGTCCATATTAAACATCTACACTCATGATTGTTTTTCAATAGCCCACAGTGCTTCTAATTATACTCACATTTTAAATAAATACCGTGTATATCGATAGCTGAAGTTTTTAATGGAACAAACTAGCTTGTTTCATGCTTTAACTGTTGAGCTTGTTGGCTATCTTTCTTAGAATTATATATTTTTTTAATTTGACTGGAAACTTTTGTTTACAGGCTTATTTTGAGTAGAAAGATTTTTGTTTATGACATTTTGCCGTTCTTTCTCTCTCTCGCACCCTTAATGCTTAGAAATAAAAATTAGCTTGGACTAAGAAAGCAACAGTACGTGTGCTGCTACTCATCAGGCTGGGATAAGAGACATAGATAAAGCTAACTGCAGAGTTAACAACACCATTTCTCCCAAGGACACATTGCCACTGTATAAACTCACTGAATGCCAACTATTTGCTTTGATTATCTCTTGCTTTCTTACTCAATTGAGTTGTTTGTTCTCTGAATTCACAGCCTGCCAGAAATGTTTGAACTAATAGCAACAAGAATGAAACATCTCATTCTTTCCTAGGTCATCTAAATTACTTTGACACAGAGAAGCAGCTCAATTTAAAGCTCAAGCTTCAGGTAAGGGGTGCCTTGACTTAACCTTTCATGTCTATGTTAACTTTTTAGAACACTTCACAGTCTAGACCTCATGGTTATTTCTTTACACACAACTCTACTTTGCTTCATTTAAATATCACCTAACCTCCACCCTTCCCCAAAATTCTTTACTAACTCTATACAGTATTTCCCTTTGTTTAGGGAGGTGTCCACAGTCTCTTGTTGCCATGAGCCAATAAATCTGACTTTGTCGAACTATAGTGATCTTTGCTGTCCCTTGTGATCATTGGTTGATTAAGCAAAGGACGTGTTCACTATTCTCTATCTAGCAAATCATACCCTAGAATGGAATTTTGGAGATACTGGCCAATGGAAACCTTGGGGATATTGCAGATTCCCCCACTGAACCAAGAAAACTTAGTTCAGTTCCTATTCTAGGACTGGGTTTGCTTTCCCCTCTTCTAGGACCCTGAGTTTCCACAAAGCCATGGCCCTAAACAAAGAGTGAGCAGCAGCCGTGCTCAGCTCTCTTTCAAGTGAAGAAGAGCCCAACTCTATGATATGGGCTCTCAGTCCCTCTGGTGGGGAGCACTATTTATCCTTGTCATCCTGACTCCTTGGCTACCGCAGCTGGCTTCCTGACCCAGATCTCAGTTGGCCTGTAATTTCCACCCCTTTTACTACTCACAGTTCCTGTCCTGCTTCTGGTCCACAAATATTTATCTTCTTTTTCAGCTGACCATGCCTATTCGATTTTCTCTATTTACGGTTTACCTATCTTTGTTGTTGGTTTTCAGCGAGGTTGGCGTTGAGGTGGAGGATGGAAAAATGGCTAAGTATGAAGACCCTGTGCCATCTTTACCAGAAGTACTGGATTAAAAACTTTAGAGACACATTTAAAATACGTATAAAGCTGTCTTAAAACATTCTAATTACTTTTATATAAATTTTCAATTATAGTGAAATTGACTTTTTCTTTTGGTGTATAGGTCTATAACTTTTAACAAAGATATAAGCTCATGAAACCCCATCATCGTCAAGATACAGATCCATTTCAATATCCAAAAAGAACTCCCTCCTGCTATCCCTCTATAGTGTACATCTAATTTCATAAGAAACTGCCAGAGACTGTTTCTCTACCAAGCAGCAAAACTGCCATTCTGTTTTCCAGAATGGCTATACCATTGTGCATTGTGAGACTTTCTGTTGCTCTGAATTCTTGACAGGATTCTTGGCAATTTTATATTATTATTTTAGCTATTCTAATAGATACATCACTGTTGATTGAATTTGCATTTCCCTAATGGTTAATGATGTTGAACATCTTTTCATATGTTTGTCCATATAACTCTTGCTTTATAAAAGACACCATTAAAAGAATGAAAAAACAAACTATAGAGTGGGAGAAAATATTTGCCAATCACATAACTGGCAAGGGATTTATATCCAAAATGAATTTCATACTCAGGCTTAAGTTCCATCCCCAAGCTATCTCATTATATATGTGCAAATATTCCAGTATCTGAAATCTGAAACGTTCTTGGTTCCAAGCATTTCAGGTAAGGGATACTCAATCAGTATTTTGCATGCAGATATTCACCTGTTTCAGCACTGTTTATTGAAGACACTATTCTTTCCCCTATTGAATGGTTTTGGCACTCCTGGCAAAAATCAATGTTGTGATTACAGATTTGTACTACTTCAACTTTCTTCATATTCATGTTTGCATCATATATCCTTTTCCATCTTTATGCTGGTAACCTACCTATATCATTTTTTTGAAATGAGTTTCTTGTAAACAACATATAATTGGTTCAAGCTTTTATATCCAGTATGCTAATCTCTGTTTTTAATTGGTGTGTTTTAGCCATTTGCACTTAATATAAGTATTGATATGTTTAGATTTAAGCCTATCATTTTATTATTATTTTACTCCTTCTTCTCTCTGATTTTCATCTCTCCTTACTTGCCTTCTTTTGAGTTATTTGAACATTTTTGATATACCATTGTAATTAGTTTATTGTGACTTTTTACTATGTCTCTTGGTATAATTTTTTATTGGTTGCTCTAGGGATTACAAAATACATACTTAACCTTTCACTATCATCTACTTAGAGTCAACATTTTACCATTTGAATTGGAATGAAGTTGAATGGACCATAAAGTTTTCCTTACCCTCCTCTTGTTATGCTATGATTCTTTTATGTATTGTATCTACCATACATTAAAAAACCTACCTCACAATGTTCTATCTTTGCTTTCAGCCATCAGACATGTTTTAAGGAATTCTGTGGGCGTTAGTTTCAGATGAAAGTATGATTTCTCATATATGAGTTCAGTTTCATAGTCATAATTAATGAGAAAGTGCCAAAACCACAGTGTGTTATTTATGGGACGTAATGGAACATGTTGAAGACTGTGAAACTGAGATTTCCCCTCAAGCACCAGACTGGCCACTGCGTTGGACTCAATGGCACTGCAAGGGGTTTAAAACAGATCTGACACTGAAACTACATACCTGGATGTGTAGGTTGGGGGTGAATCCAGGAGTTAATGCACAACTTTATGGGTTTACTTTCCTGGGATCTTTTCTCTCTGTCATGTATAAACTTTCCAGTTCTGTGAGCTCCCTTTTTTGGTTTTCTAACCAGAAGCTTCCAATTTCCACAACTACATCATAGCTAAGGTCAAGCAATGGAAGGGGAAAGACAGAGAGAAAGTAATGTGCTTTTCCCCCAATGTCTTAGATCTGTAGCTGTACTGAATGAAGAATAATGTTCCCCTCCCTAAGTTTTTACTCCGGCAGGTTTCTGTTGCCAGCCACTGTCATTGCCACAGGCAACCTGGGACTGAAGCTTGAGAGAATGGTGGAAAAGAGGACAAAAACCCTAGGGGATTTCCCCTCCCACGCTCTCTGAGCATTTAGAGTTACCTTTCTCACTCCTTGAAACCCCAGAGGGTTTGTCCTGGAGCTCTCTTTGCAACATAGTACTCACTTCGAAGTCTCCAGTTATGTTTTAATTCAGGTTAAGGAATACTAGAGTGGGGAAAAAGGTATACTCCCCCACAAGTTTGGTAATACTTTCAATTCTAGTGTCTTTTCTCTATACACTTGTTCTATTTGCTTTTTAGAAATTTTTAAATATCTGGGCTTTGCATTTTGTCAAGGTTTTATAGTTAAGTTCAATGGGAAATAAAGGGTGGAGTGTGTTTATCCATTTCACCTGGAACTAGAACCTCTGTAGACTCTTTAGTTCAACTCTGTGTCAAAGAATCATTTGGGTTTTTAACTTATTTCTTTATATGTCATATGTAAACACTAATGTTTTGATGATCTCATTGTTCCATTAGCCTTTACATCCCATAAATAATACACTGTGGTTTTGGCACTTTCTCATTAATTATGACTATGAAACTGAACTCAGTATATGAGAAATCATACTTACATCTGAAACTATTATAAACTACAAACCTTCCTCATCTTCTCCACTCCCCGCTCCCATCTTTTTTTTGAATCACATTCATCATCACCATTCAGAAAGAGTATGGTGATTCCTGTTAATAAATTCTTTGCCTATTCCCCATCAAAAGGTGGAGTCTCCCTTTATAGACTGGTCTTATTGATGCATTCTAACTAATAGAATGTAGGTTATGTGAGTGATTTCCAAGGTTACATTAGAAATCGTGAAACAGCTTCTAATGGGCTATCTCAGGACCATATAAGAAGTCTGGCTACCCTGTAAAACCCATGTGAGAGAGACCATGTGGAGAGTACCATCAAGCCAAGGTCAAAGACATGTGAATAGAGTCACCTTTGGGATGATTTCAGCTCTAGCCACTGTTTGACTACAGCCTCATGAGACACACTTAGATAGGCCACCAAGTCAAAACACTGACAAATTCCATGAGACTCACAGAAACCATGAGAGATAATAAGTGACTGTTGTTGTTTTAAGCCACTAAATTGTGGAGTTATGCAGTAAAAGATAACTGGAACAAGGAAAAGGTACAGTGAAGCTGATTTCACCATAAAAAATAGGATAAAAACAAATTATGCAAAATTTACTTCCCTAATTTAATTTATGCTAAGGTATAAATTAAAAACAGGTTTGATTAGAATTATTTTAGAATATATTAATTCAATCCAAATTAATTAATTTTCAGTAACATATAAATAAATGCTGACTTTTCTTTGATTTTTATATACTTTTGGTTTACAGATGACAAACTAACCACCTGAACCAGTCTATATGCCATTGATCACACCCTTGGATGTGTTTACCTCCATGAAGTTTTCAAGGAACCTAGCTCAAAGTTTGCAAAAGGCAGAGGACAGTAGAAATCACTACTGATAAAACCCACAGATTTGAAGAGGAAAATAGCAATGCTTTGAGGAGAGAGATTTAATTCTGGAACTCAGCTCCTCCTGATCCCAGCTTAGAGTTTATTGTGGTTATATAGAATGCATATCTGCTTCTCTCAGAAACTGGATTATTCTCCTTTCCATGAGCATGATGCTAGAGTAAAAAAGCCTCTTTCAGGTGAAGGAACACAAATGCTAACTGTTATAGATAGATTCAGTTGTTTGCACTTCTCTGCTTATTTCATCTCAATCCTACGCTTTCATACACTTACCTTCTCTACATACTAGTAGGGCTCCAATGAGGCCTGAATTCAAGTCTTTGACCAGGTCCACATGAGAAAGATATGAGTAGGTAAGGCACAGTGGGTCAGAGGCCATTGGACCATTCTCTTTCAGGACCTGCCAGACATATGTATGGCTTCCACCAGGAAAGACTTTATCATCTTCTTTCTCCCTTTGACTGGTCTGATCATCATATTCAGCTCCTATAGCAGGAAGAAATAAAATTGTCCTTTCTATATCCACTGTACACTCAAAGAAACATGTCAAGTTTATTGTCACCAATAGGTTCTACATAAGAAACGGACTTTCTGCATCTTTGTTGTTGTTGTTGTTGTTGTTTTGAGACGGAGTCTCACTCTGTTGCCCAGGCTGGATCTCGGCTCACAGCAACGTCCGCCTCCCAGGTTCAAGTGATTTTCCTGCCTCAGACTCCCCAGCAGCTGGGATTACAGGCACATGCCACCATGCCCGGCTAATTTTGTATTTTTAGTAGAGATGGGGTTTCATCATGTTGGTCAGGATGGTCTTAAACTCCTGACCTCGTGATCCACCCGCCTCAGCCTCCCAAAGTGCTGGGATTACAGGTGCGAACCACCACACCCGGCCTACTTTCTGCATCTTAACTTGAAAAACTAACAAGCAGCAGCCACAAATGGGGAGAAGCTTCATATACTCCAGAGGATCTTGAGATCACTAACCCTAGCATGAGCAGTAAAAACTAGGTTCTGGTTGATATCTCCACATTCTGTTAAATAATAAATTGCTTCCATTATTGCATCTTTTTGCCTAATTCAATTCAACAACAAATACACTTTGTCACAGACTCTTTGGTAGGCACTAGTGAGGGTCAGGGAACAGTAAGAGAGAGATTTAAGAAAATTTCTTAAACTTTGTTCTTTCCTAGTGGTACAACACTATGTTTGGTGGGGGACATAGACATATAAAGATATAATTATAATACCATGTGGAAATATTCACCTATTTATTCACAAATATTTATTGAGTTCTTATTCTTTACCAGACTCAGCTACAAGCTGAAAATATAAAGATCAAGATAGAAGTCTCTATGCCCTTGGAGCGAGCAACACAGTGGATAAAAAAAGTAAACAAGCTTCCTACTCTTCAGTAATGCTTGATGAAGGAGGTGGAATTTGAGATGAATCTTGAAAGACAGATATATTTGTGTTCTTTTTCATGTGTTTAATATAAAGAATTTAATATTTTTGTGAGTGGATGTTAGAAAATTATTCTTAGAATTGCACTGCTACTTTCACTTTTTTCTTTCAACACACTTTTTATGATGATGCATTTTAATGTACATTACAAATTTCATGATAGTCCACTCCTATATACTTTAGAAGTCATCTTTAAAAAAAAATTGCCCACATAAACAAAATGACACTAGCACACCTGATCCAGTTAATATCACCTAATATCAATGCAATATTCAAATTTTCTTAATTGCCTCAAAGGCATCCTTTGTAGCTAGTTGGTCCAAATCAGAATCCAACCTAAGACTGCAGATTGCATCTGGTTGTTTAGGCCCATAGTCTCTTTTAGTATGGAGTAGTCCCTTTTTTTCTGACACTCATTTGGTGAAAGAAATTTGGCTTGTAGTCCTGTAGAATATCCCATGCTATTGAATATGCCTAAGTTCTGATTAGATTCAAGTTAAATAAGTTTTTTGGCTAAAATATATCAAAGATGATGCTGAATCCCTCATCTTGTGCCATATCAGGGGCAGATAATATCTGGCCATCCCATCCTTAGTGACACTAAAACTGACCTGTGGATTAGCCTGATACCTCCATTCTAAAGTTAACATTTCCACTTACAATCAGAAAAAAATCACTGGGATATTATTTTGGCGCCATACAAATGTCAAATTCCACATCAGGAATTCACCTAATGATTGTAACATCAGCTTGGATGTGTTTGAAGCCAATCCTAGACAGGATATCATTTCATTTATGAGTATTACAATATGTATCTCTATTATATAAGTGTTGTTTTTAATGTGATCATTATTTTTTCAATGATCAATTACTTTGAACTTTGACAATGAGAGCCTTTTCCTGCCAGCCCCATGGAGGAGTACAGACTGTATGTAAAATGCTTAATTTTGTAAAATAAATTAAGCAAAGATGACAAAATGTTAAGATTTGGCAAAGTGAGGTGATGGGCACATGTTTGTTTGTTATATTATTTTCTGTATCTACCTTTGTTTGAAATATTTCATTAGGAAAAAAATACCCTTTTCCCCAAGGCTCACGTTGTGGTGGGGGCAGGGGCGGCAGCACATGTTGGAGGTTCAATGAGAGGCTAACAATGTGTGAAACATTATAGCTGTCTTGGGGAGAGGGAGAGTAAATGGATTAGGGGAAATGTAGCAGTAGAATGGCTAGGCAATGCTGAAGGCCCACCTGAGGTGAGATACCATTCAGTGTGATTGCGTGATTTTTATTTCAGCTATGTCCATCCCTTTGGTTGTTGGTAGAATAGGTGGAGAACAGATTTAACCAAGGTAAGTGACCCAGCCCAGAAAGATTTGAGTCTCTTCCTCTCCAGGAATGGGTTGAACCTAGTTTTCCTTGGACAGAAGAACTTGGCCAAATCTGAGATGAGCCACTGCATCAGGAGCAGCAACTTCAACATATGCTAAACATTTCACTGTTCAATAGAAATATAATGCAAACCACATATGTAATTTTAAATTTTCTGGTAGTCACATTAAGAAAAGTAAAAAGAAACAGGTGAAATTATTTTAATAATGTATTTCGTTTAACCTAGTATATCCAAATATAAGCATTTCAACTTGTACTTATAAACAATGAATGAGATATTTTTAGTCTTTTTTGTACTTAACCTTTGAAATCTGGTGTATATTTTACAGTATGTCTCAAGTAGGACTCACCACATTTCAAGTGCCTGATAGCTCATGGCTACCATTTGAACTGTGCAGTATAGACTCTATGGTTGGTGTCCCCTCATTGGATAAGATGTGGCCATTTGGGGGTCCCAAAAGGTGTTACCTTTTCTGATGGGTTTAACTTGAGCTGGATTTTAAAATATTATCTCCCCATAATTGTGATTTTAAAGCTCTTATCTCTCCCTGATGTCAGCAGAAAAGAAAAAGATAAAATTGCATTGGCCACTCGTTTCTCCACCAATTTTTGGAAAATTTCCCCAATGTTGAACTACGATTACATGTAACTCTTTAAGATATAGCCAAGCCGAGACCCTCCAGATTTGCCATGGCTTCCTGTCTCTGATTATACAGCTACATGTTTAGGGTAGGATCAGTGGTATAGAAGGAGCAGATAAAGGTAGATTGTCCTGCCTTTGCACCATGCCTGCAAAGAGCTAGGCAACTAAGAAAAGGACAAGACCAACACCCCCTTAAGACTCCTATAAGATCCATGGCCCACATGATATACATGAAGCAGTAGAATCTTGATTTTATTATATTTGGGCTCCATCCCCTAAGTATAGGATTACCTGGTAATAATAGGTCCTTTTTGTCATAAATTTCAAAATGCTAGTGCAAGTACTCTCATTGGCCTAGCTTGGGTAAGGTGCCCATCTCTGGACCAATCAACTGTGGCCAAGGAGGTGGGATACCCGTGTCAACTGCTCACTCCTAGATCAACTGCTATGGCTAGGGAGGCATGGGCTTTAAGAAAATGGCAGGTTCTGTTTGAAGTATATTCAGAAAAGCAATTCCTAGGGGGTACACAGGTGAGAAATGTTTAATTTTAGGAAGAAAAAATGACTGGTGTCCACTACACCCTCATTCTTGTATTGAGTATCTACTATAGGGTAGGCAATATGTTATATGCTAAGGACACAGCAATAAATAAGATGGATTTCCCTATCTTGAGATATTTATAATCTAGTAAATGTTAAGAAACACACATAATGTTCAGTTAGGACCTTAAAAGAGTTGTAACGCCACCATTACAAAGCACACACATCTCACTGTTCTATTCATAGAATGACAGGACAATAGGAGGGTATTTGACTCACCCTCAGAAGCTTTCCAGTAGGATACACCAACAGCATGAAGACTGACAGGATGGGAAGCCATGTTCTTAAGTGTAATGACCACTGTATCATAAACCTCAGCCTGGATGGTAGGACCTAGCAGACCTGTAAGAATGAGATGTCCACCAAAGGTCACTTGGGGATAGTACTCCAGAAAACCTGTTATTCCAAAAGTTAGAGTCAAGGTCACAGTGGAGAAGCATGCCCCTGTAATTACTGACAAAAAGTAGTATTTGCTTGCTGCCAACATCAGCCCAACCTTATGGTTGCTCTGAGGCAAGATTTCTGGCAATCATTCAATTCATTCATTCATTCATGCATTCATTCATTCATTCATTCAACTAGAGTTCCTACTATATTCTAGGAACTGTCTTATGCACTGGAGGTGCAGTAGCAAACAAGACAGATAATGGAGATCATATTCTCAAGACATTAAGCACATAAAGAAATAAATAAGAAAATTTCAAGTTGTTATAAATATAAAAGATAGTGGTCTGCTAGAAAGTGATGAGGCAGGAGGTAGAGGATACTTTCAGTGTAGTAGTCAGGAAGGGCCTCTCTGAGGAGGTGACATTTGAGTAGAGATCTGACTAATGAAAAAGAAGCAAGATTTTCAAAGATCTAGTGGAAGAGCATTGAAAACAGATAAAACAAATGCAAACATCCAGAGGCAGAAATAAGCTTGGTATAGTCAAGTAAAGTGTGGCTGAAGCACAGTGAATCAGCAGAGGAGTAACAGAAAATATGGTCAAAAAGGAAACATAACATGTAGGACCTTGTAGGCCACAGGAATTTGGATGAATTTGGATTTTACAAGAAGTAAAATAAGAAGACTTGGAACTTGTTTTGGAGGAACAGTCAACAGGACTTGCTCATAAATATGATGTGGAGATAGAAAAAAAGAGAGGAGTCAAAGAAAACTCCTATGATTTTGGCTTGTGCAACTGGGTTGTTAGTCAGGCCATGACAGAAAATCAAGAGGAAAATTAAGAGCTCTGTTTTATGAATACACTAAGTATAAAATGCCTATAAACAGTCTGTTGAATGAACTGGATTGAGTGGGATAAAAACATAAAATAGCCTTACTTCTCTTAGACCACTGCTTTTAATTACATTATGTGAGATCTCCCTTTTATTGCACTTTGGTTGATCCCAAATCTTTTCCAGTAACCTTCAGGTATTAACCAACAGTATCATTCTTAGGTTCTAACAAGTCCAGTCCAGTCTAATACCGAATTTTTGATGTCTTCTGCAATTGCAAGTTCCCTTCCTTCTCTAGCTACATTCTGACAGCCCCACCTTCCTCTCCTAATCTTCCTCCCCAACTCACCTTTGTGTCTCTGGACCTGCCAAGGTAGGAGCAAGTGGAAAGGAGGGGGGAGGGTAAAAAAAAATAGGCACAATGACAAAGTCTTTCTTGGAAGGAGCAGTGATAATGTGGCATTAGTACTCCCTAGTTGTGACACATACCAAAATTCTGCCTTTCTTTCTTAGGGAACTTATGAGTTATTTGGAGACCTCTCCCTGCCAACAAGGAGACACCCCACTGCTCCTGATCTTGGCATGGGATATACCTTCTCCAGCTGGTCACTTGTATCTCTCCTCTCAGATTCTGCTTCTGGCAGTACAACCCATACAGGCTTTTTCTATTGGGGTTATCTAATCCTGGCAGGAAGACCTCTCAGGCAGAGTCTTTGTAAGACAAGTCCCATTCAGTGACCTTCCTGGCCTTACACCTAACAATGGTAGTGCAGTTAGCTCCCACTATTGCCCACTCCCCCTGCTATTCCATCAGGAGAAGTCCTTTTGGCCTCTGACCTTGAAAATTTATCCAGATAAAAACCAGGCAGTGGTCAGTGTCTCCCAAGTTCCATAGGTACCTTGTCCAGTCTTCGAAGTGGTTCTCCTGAAGCCTCCTTCATTATACCTTGACATGAGGGACAGGCCTCCCACCCCCCATGGGGTAAGCAACACATAAAACACCGAAGAGGCTCTCCAAATAAATATTCAAATCTAAAGTCTTCCATAAGTTCCTAGCCTTTTTTTATACAAGGTTGGAGGTGAGTCAGGGCCTAAGGGTTGCAGAACCAATTTTGGACTACTACCTGAACAAGTTCTAAATCGATAGGCTGATATCTCTCTTTAGAATAAGGGGATACTTCCCACCTATAATTCTCAGCAACAATTCTAAGACAGAAAATGTCCTGTCATAACATGTTGTTACATACTTTATTTGACATCTCAGTGGAGGTAAGCAGTTGGCATAGACCAAGCAGAGGAAGACGGCCCAGCAAAAAGACAGAAAATGCAGTCAGTGTATTTCCCTATAGGTAGCAGTTAGGGAAACATTCTCTTTGGCAGCTGCGCTTTTTAACTGCAACCTCAAGATTGGGGAATCTGTGATAGAAAATAAGATACCCAATTTCATAATTAGCATTTAACATTATTTTCATTACCCATCCAGGGTGGCCTTGGCTTAGCGATGTTGAAAAGGTGATCCGTGAATTCTACAAACACAGTCTTTTTGTACACGACTGAGGTGTTGAATGGAAAAGATTTTGGCACTCTAGGAGGAAATCTGCGTGAAGAAAGGAAAAAGTCGTTTATTTTGGTGGACACTTCAAAAAGCAGCTGGAAGTAATGCTTCCATACTACTCTTTTCTACTATTAGCAAGGAGGCAAATTTGAAGTTGTATATAAATCCCTAACATCCATTAAACCGAAACACTGTTTTCACAACTCAACTGATACATTAGGTGCCATATGATAAGAATCATAAAATCAATAACCATACACTGCATCAGCCAAAAATCCTTTGCCAAAGCAATAGCTACTGCATCCTTCAATTTCATCTCTAAAACAGACTATAACTTTCATCTAAGTACCTTGTGTTCAAATTTTGTCAGTATGTACCTAAAATTATACTTCCATCCTTAGGGATACCAGGAATATCACAGAGAAAATTACCTTTCAGCAGACTATGTATATTGAAACCTACTAGTGCCAGAAGCTGTAATTCAGAATCAGTCCTACATTAATGTTCATTCTTGTCTCCACTCAGATACTCCCAATTACTCATTTATTCATGAACCAGCTACTGAATCAGAAATTATATAATTACTTATATAAATGTTCCCAAAATGTTATTATTTGCCTCCATTGTCAAAGCCCTTTTAAGCAAAGGCTGGTTCCCAACTTTTCCTCTCTCCCTGCATGACAGTTTAGCATGTCTGGGGGCCTCCTCACGCCAAATAATCAAAAGGACCAATGTGAATCTTGGTGAATAAGGGACACTGGCCCCAAGTGAATTGGTAGAAATTACAAAGTGGTTGAAGGTGACTATCTCCACTCACTAGTTTCATGTGCTGATGAGTTTTGCACACCATGGAGCAGTTCTGCAGCTTTCTCTATGCCATAAAGAGCCTCTCTTCCTGACTTTTATGCTTCTGGACATCTAGCTTTTATCTCCCATCAAATTTTACCAGTTGGTATCATTTCAACAAGCCAAAGGCACAACACATGGGCATTTGGGTAATTAAGGCTTAGTTGGAGAAAGCAAGGCTCCTGCCCTGGAAAAAAGCTTTCATGTGTAGATCTAAAATTGAGCATTTGCCCTCCACAGATGTACATCGATTCACTTATGAACCGTATACTACATGCCACTTTGCCATAACAAAACACATCAGACATAAACATGGAAAAGGAGAGATTTTTAAAGACATACACTTAGATGTGAAGCAGTTGTTCGAGTCTCATGTCTTATTGACTCTCAGGGACTTTTGAAAAGTGGTAGATGTGAAAGATGGAGAACAGCACAAATAAATGCTCGGTATGGCGGACCACTGAAGAAAGAACCCCAAATATCATCCAGTGAGACACTCCCTCCATTGTCATAAATGATGGCAATAATGATAAAGTGAGGGAAAGGAGAGGCAGCTTCTGATTGTAAGTATTCGTATGCTTGGAGTAAAAGCCACACCATGCCTCAGATTACCAGGATGTGGAATGAATAAGAAGGGGTCTGGGCATTTATCACTTGTTTATTTCTTTCTCAGTCTTGTGGTGAAATAACAAAAGTCTCATTGTTCCTTTCAGGAGCAGCCACACTGGAGAATCATTCATTCTTGTAAGAAATTTTGCTTTTCCTTTAGTCAGAATGCTGAGATAGAGAAGGAAAATGCAATCTAAAAATGGTGAAAATGGCTAAATTGGTAAACCAGTGACCCATGGGGATTTTTTTCAATTTTAATAATCGTGGTAAAATACACATAAAATTTACTATCGTAAATCTTTTTTTTTTTTTTTTTTTGACAGGGTCTCACTCTGTTGCTCAGGCTGGAGTGCAGTGGCGAGATCCACCTCCCGGGTTCGAGCGATCCTCCCGCCTCAGCCGCCAGAGTAGCTGGGACTACAGGCATGTGCCACCATGCCCGGTTAATGTTTTTGTAGAGACAGGGTTTCACCATGTTGCCCAGGCTGGTGTCAAACTCCTGGGCTCAAGCAATCCACCCTCCTTGGCTTCCCAAAGTGCTGGGATTATAGGCGTGAGGCACCACGCCCAGCTTAAGCATGTTTAAATGTACAGTTCAGTAGCATTAAATATTCTGGCCAGGTGTGGTGGCACACACCTGTAATCCCAGTACTTTGGGAGGCCAGGGCAGGATGATCACTTGAGCCCAGGGGTTCAACACCAGCCTGGGCAACACAGCAGTACCTGGCCTCTACAAATAATAATAATTAGCCAGGCGTGGTGGTGTGCACCTGTGGTCTTAGCTGCTTTGGTGCCTGGGGTGGGAGGATCACTTGAGCCCAGACAGTTAAGGCTGCAGTGAGCTATGATCACAAAACTGCACTCCAGCCTGGGCAACAGAGTGAGATCCCATCCCCAAAAAGAAAACGTGTAATATGCTCCCATCTACCTCCAGAATTAATTTTATGTTGTAAACTGAAACTGTATAAACATTAAACAATAACTCTCACCTCCTCCAGTCTCTGGCATCCACCATTCTACTTTCTGTATCATTTTGACTACTCTAAGTACCCAATATAAGTGGAATCATACAGCATTTGTCTTTTCATGACTGGCTTATTTCACTTAGCGTAATATACTCAAGGTTCATCTATGTTGTAGCATGTGTCAGAATTTCCTTCTTTCGTAATGCTTTGTGTGTATATACCACATTTAGATTATCCATTCGTCTGTCAATAGACACTTGCAGTACTTCCACATTTTAGCTATTGTGAATAATGCTGCTTATAAACATGGATATGATGGTTAATTTTATATGTCAACTTGACTGGGCTAAGAGATGCCCAGATACATGGCAAAACAGTATTTCTAGGTATGTCTGTGATGATGTTTCCAGAAGAGAATAGCATTTGAATTGGTAAAGAAGATCACTCTCACCAATGTGGGTGGGCATTATCCATTCCACTGAGGGCCTGAATAGAACAAAAAGACAGAGGAAGGGCAAATTCACTCTCCCTGTTTGAACTGGGACATCTGTCTTCTCCTGCCCTTGGACATAAGCATTCTTGGTTCTGCCTTCTGACTCAGACCCTGTACTTTTACCATTGGCATATATTTTTACACACACACACACACACACACACACACAGATCTGTTTCATTGGAGAACCCTGACTAATACAATTGATGTATAAATATCTCTTTAAGACCCCATTTCAGTTCTTTTGCATATATAGCCAGAAGTCGAGTTGCTGGATCATATGGTAATTCTGTTTAATTTTTAGAGAAACTGCCCTATTGTACATTTGCAATAGTGCACAAGGGTTCCAATTTCTCCACATCCTCACCAACATTCATTATTTTCTGTTTTAGTTTTGATAGTAGCCATCCTAATGGGTGTGAGGCGGTATCTCTTTGTAGTTTTGATTTATATTTCTCTAATGATTAGTGATGTTGAGCATCTTTTCTTTCTTTCCCTCTCACCACATCACTACAGGCCTATTTACTGTAGTTCCTCGTAGCCAGTACATCATGTCCACCTTTTAACAAGAAATTACAAGGCACACTAAAGGGCAAAAACCACAAAATTTGAAGAGACTGAACAAGCAGGCATCAGAATCAGAGTCAAATATGGCAGGAATGTCATAATTATCAGACCAGGAATTTTTTAAACTATGATTAATATGCTAAGGGCTTTAATGTAAAAAGTAGACAACATGCAATGACAGATGTATATCGTAAGGAAAAATATGGAAATTCTAAGACAGAATAAAAAAGAAATGCTAGAGATCAAAACACTGTAACAGAGATGAAGAATGTCTTTGATGGGCTCATTGGTTGATGAGACATGGCTGAGGAAAGAATCTCTGAGCTTGAGGACATGACAATAGAAACTTCCAAAACTGAAAAGCAAAGAGAAAAAAAGACTGAAAAAAAAAAAAAACACCAACAACCATGGCAGAGGCTATGCATGGGCCCAGAATGTCCAAAAACTGTGGAACAACAACTACAAAAGTTGTAACATACACATAATGGAAACGCCAGAAGAAGAACGCAGAAATGAATAGGAGCAAATTTTTAAAGCAATAATGACTGAGAATTTCCCCCAAATTAATGTCAGACACCAGACACCATACCACAGATTCAGGAAGCTCAGAGAATACCAAAGAAGATGGATGCAGCCGGGCGCGGTGGCTCACGCCTGTAATCCCAGCACTTTGGGAGGCCGAGGCGGGCAGATCACGAGGTCAGGAGATCGAGACCATCCTGGCTAACATGGTGAAACCCCATCTTTACTAAAAAATACAAAAAAAATTAGCCGGCTGTGGTGGCGGGTGCCTGTAGTCCCAGCTATTCAGGAGGCTGAGGCAGGAGAATGGCATGAACCCAAGAGGTGGAGCTTGCAGTGAGCCGAGTTCGCACCACTGCACTCCAGCCTGGGTGACAGGGCGAGATTCTGTCTCAAAAAAAAAAAAAAAAAGATAGATGCAAACGAACAAATAAAAAAACCCTACACCTAGGCATATTATATTCAAACTCCAGAAAATCAAAGACAAAAAATGTTGTAAGAAACCAGATGGGGAAAAACACTTTATCCATAGAGGAGCAAAGATAAAAATTACATCCAACTTCGCCTCAGAAACCATGCAAACAAGAAGAGAGTGCACTGACATATTTAAAGTGTTGAGAGAAAGAAAAAACAGTCAACCTAAAATTCTGAACTCTGTGAAAGTATCCTTCAAAAATGAAGGAGAAATAAAAACTTTCTCAGACAATAAAAATTAAGGAATTTATTGACAGTAGACCTGCCTTTCAATAAATATCCAAAGAAGTTGTTCAGAGAGAAGGAAATTGAATCTACAAAGGACACGCATTACAGAATGAATAAATGAAAAGAACATCAGCCACAGAAACAGCACTAAACAACCAAGTAGACTGAATGACTTAGCCACTTTGATGCTTACCAGCCTCTGCTGTTGGTGCCCCAATTCTTACAAAATGGATGTATGAAAGGAGGAGCCATGGCAGAGGCTATGCACGGGCCCAACATCATGGACTCATCAATACAGATCTAGCTACTGATGTTGTTAATGTTCAACTTGCCAGTAACAGAGACCAAAGCTAAGGCTCTGATATGTCACCATTTCTCAAGAAAATCATTCAGTCGCTTGGTGAGCCTCAGTAAACACCACCATTCAAGGCCTCACAGAATATTTGATCTTACATAACACTGCATCAGACCAAGAGATCTACTTTAAAGCAAGAAGATACATGACCATGGAATCCACTACCCAGAAGCTACCCACTTGATAGAGTGGTAGGACAGCTTGTTGAAGGCACAGCTGAGGCACTAGCTTAGACATAATACCTAAGGACGAGGCACCATCCTGCAGGATGCAGTATATACTCTAGATCAATGGCCATCGTTTAGTGGGGTGTGTCCCGAAGTAAAATATATGGTTTTGGGAAACAAGGAGTGTAAGTAGGAGCAGCCTCACACTACCATTACTCCCAGTGACCCAATTAGGGAAACTATGCCTCTTATCCCAACTCTGGGCTCTGAGAGTTTAGAAGTACTGGTTCTTAAAAGGGGAATATGTCCGCCAGTGGACACACCAAGAGTCTCATTAAACTTGAAACTATGGTTGCCATCATATTACTTCAGATCACTATTAAGAGACCAAGAGGTAAGGAAAAGAGTCACTATCCTGGCAAGTGTAACCGATCCTGATCATCAGGAGGAAGGGCTGACATTACACAATGGAGACAGAGGAGAATATATTTGGCAGCCAGGTCATCTGCTTGGGTATCTCTTAGTATTCCCTTGTTCAATGCTGATGATAAATGGACAAGTACAGTCATGGCTTACAAAGGGCATGATGACCAGGTACCTTATCTGGTAACCCACTTGGACCAGCAGAAGTATGAATTGAGAGGGTGGTGGGGGGAGGGATCTAGAATGGGTAGTAGAAGGGGAAGATGATGAGTACCAGTTGCAGACTCAAGAAAAGCTAAAGCAGCAGGAGTTGTGCTGTGTTCCAAACCTTTCTCTTTTGTTTCCCCAGGAAAGGGAGCCCATCAGAATCCTGAAGGAACCATTCCAGAACTTATGAAGCAAATGAATCTGAGCAGCAGAAAGGGTGGACCACAGTGGAGGCTGGTGTCCAGATTCACCGCTTCAGGACTAAAGCACTTATTTCCTAAGCTGCTGGGTGTGCTGACAGCTGACAACTCTAATCTGAATTCCTCTCTGGGAACCAATTTTGGCTGAAGTCAGTCACCACATCCAAACTCATGCCTTATTCCTGGTAAATGTGGGACTATATAGGTCCAGACAACTTGCCTCAATAGAGAACATCTCTGCAGAGCCATCCTAGCTTGAGCTCCCTGTGGGATTGACCTTTGTTCAGACTGTATCACCTCAACTTCTTTTACCCAATCCTGCTTCCTTCACTCCCCCATGGGTGTTGATCCAGAGGATCCCCCTCCTATAAACTTTCTGCATGCAAGAAAAAAAAGAGAGAAAAAAGGAGAAAAAAGCAGACAATAATTTTTATTCATGTGCTTAAAAAGTTGTAAAATCACCCAAGGAAGCACATAAGTTGTCAGTATGTGAACAATGTTGGAAACATTTTATTTTGTCTGATTTCCTTTGGGAGAATTCATTGCCAGCTATAAATCTGTGGAAACGCTGCCACACAATCTTAGCACACAAGATTGGCAGAAAATCGCTTAGAAACACTGAAAACATGTGACAAAGTGCTTTCCGTGAAAAGGGTGGATGCGAAGCAGTAAGGACCCCCTTCATGAAGCACGCGGTCACCCTCCAGCCACCAGAACCAGAGGAACGCTGTGGTAACTGAGGGAAAACGCATCTAGGCACACGTCACGGTGGCACCTTCCAGCAGGTCCCCGGGGTTGTGCCCCTGGAGCTCTGACAAAGAGTGTGGCCCGGAAATGTGATGTTTGGACTGCAAGTTTTGGTGAGAAATAACAATGCATCAGGTTGCAGACAAAGCAGACCCTGCTCTGTGCGTTTATGGGAGCCACGCCCAACAGGAACCACAGGGAATGATCGAAAGGAGAGGGACGGACACAAACAGACACACCAGAGAGAGGTTCTCAGGAGGAGGCTCTGTGGCCTCCAGACCACGTCAAAGCCAAGGCAGAAAGGATGAACTGAGGAAAGGAGGAAAATTTCCCCTTAAGGAAGGTAAAATCCAGAAGGGATCCCTAAAATGGTGAGCAGTTTAAACCTAGCAGTTTTGCATTAATTCACATAAAGTATAATGAAAACTGTTGGACACACAAGGAGAGACTGGCCAATCTATAGTCACAGAGGAAGACCTTCACACCCCTTCACAGGATCTCGCAGCAGATTGGCTGAAAAGTCTCCTTGAAACTGCAGACCTCTCTCAAGGAGACCCACTGAGTTGGGCAAAGGTGGGGCCGACTTAATTCTTGCCTCCCTGCTCTCCCACGTAGCCCTGCATTTCACTCCATTCCAGGGTTTCTGGGACACCCGAGAAAGCACGTAGTCCAGGGAGCACGTCTGCCAACTGAAGGCCTTGACAAATGACTTTCTGTACTGGCTGAGGGCCAGGGCCCAGCGTACTGATAAGGAAGCTCTTCCAGAAAAAAGTTGGGACAAAGGCATATTAGTGAGTGGACACAAACTAGAAAAATCTCCAAGTAATACGTTAATGCCAACAGAAAGCATCCACCTTGAAGGAAGCACAAACCAACAACACATATAAAAATGACTCTGGCAATTCACATCAGCTAGCCTCTGCATAGGCCATCGCAGTACTGGCAAGACATGAGCTAAGTGGCTACAGCAGCAGGGAGAGAATTTATGCATGGACCCAAAAGTGTGGCTTCCCACTGACTAAGGCTGATCTAGCTACTGTTGCCACCAAAGTCCAACCTGCCAGCAACAAGAATCAATGCTGAGCTCCCAATATGCCATATTGGGCCCAACCCCTGGGCCCCTGACCAGTACTGGTCTGTGGCCTGTTAGGAATGGGGTCACATAGCAGGAAGTGAGCAGCAGGCAGGGAGCAAAGCTTCATCTGTATTTACAGCGGCTCCCCATCACTTGCATTACCGCCTGGGCTCTGCCTCCTGTGAGATCAGCTGCTGCATTAGATTCTCATAGGAGTGCGAATGCTACTGTGAACTGCATATGCAAGGGATCTAGGTTTTGTGCTCCTTATGAGAACCTAACTAATGCCTCATGATCTGAGGCGGACAGTTTCATGCCGTAACCATTCCCAACAACCCCACAGTCTCTGGAAAAATTATCTTCCACGAAACCAGTCCCTGGTGCCAAAAAGGTTGGGGACTGCTGCAATATGGTATTGTCCATCACAGAGACAAACCAGCTTCTCGGTGGCCAGACACACTGAACTCCTTCCATCCTAGAAAGGACAGGACTTCATTGTGATACCTAATCTTGGCGTAACTTAGCCTTTCCTCCCTTCAGGGCCTTAGCCAGCACCACTATCTGAAATCTTACAGAGGATTTGATTCACTGATGTGGAATTCCATATAGCACCGTGTAGACCTGGGGAATCATTGTACAGCCAAAGAGATGAGGGAGTGGGTCGACAACCAGGCACAGGTAGAACTCCAGCTTGGAGGCAGGTCTCTGTGAGGATGGAGGGCCAACCTCCAAGGTGCTGTATATGTATGAATTCAAAGATGATTCTGTGTCCCCACTAAGAAGATTACATGGGGTTTGGGAATCAAAGAGTGGCAGCAAAAGAACTCTGATTAGCACCCCCGCCAATGAGCCACGTGGGGAGTCTCTGCCGCCCCTCCCTGCAGCTCTGGGACCCGCAGCAGAAAGGCCCCCGCAGCAGAAAGGCAAGAGTATACGGCGGGTGCCACCTGGCCCCGCCAGGCTAACCCAGGGCAATGCAGAGCAGTGGCAGGGAGAGGGGGTGAGGGGGAAGAATGGCAGGGGCTGGGGGTGCCATCACGCCCAGGGCGCGGGCAGGAGCGTGCAGCTGAGCCCTGAACCCACGACGACCTGGAGCTGAGCAGCAAGAGGGTGAGGGGCGCCCGGATGGCAGTCTAGGAAAGAACTCCCCAGTCCCAGCCACTGGGTGTGGGAAGTCAGCCTTCACCTCCGCTGAGGTGTGCGCCGGGATTGCCCCAGAGGAATGTTGCCTGTGGGGGCCACGCACCTTCCTTCCCAAGACAGACCACGCCCCTCTACCAGGGCATGCCCCGCCCATTTCCAGGACAGGCCCCACCCCCTCTCTGGGCAGACCACGCCTCTTCCCAGGGCCGACTCTGCCCTGTCCCAGGATGGACAGCACTTCATGAGTGCTCAGTGCAGGGACACAGAGGCCTGGACATGTTGGTCCAACCTGGAAGGTTCATTCCAGCTCCAGAGCTCCCTGTAAGGTCCAGCAAGGCTGTCCTGGAGCCTACCCGGCAGCGCGCTTCTCCCTCTGCCTATCCCTGATTCCTCAGGTGTTGATTCCAAGAACACTACAAATAAAATTCCTGCATGTTAATCTTCATCTCAGAGTCTACATCTAGGGAACACAACCAGTAACATTAATTTATATTTAAACATACTCTAATGTCATCTACCTCTAAAAATTTCCATGGCACTAGTCTTAACATAAGCCTATGTAGTTTTCAGTCATTTAACATTATTATGCCCTTCCACATTCACCAACTCATCCCTAGTTTGCTACCTTTCTCCTTTTTCCATATCATATCCTTGGTTCCACTACGTCTATCCTACCCCCTCTCTGTGCAGTTTCCATTGATTTCTAAGGTATTTCAACATAAGTTACCACAGTGCTTTCACTTTAAATGTTTCTGATTAAAAGCCAGACGCAATGGCTCACATCTGTAATCCCAGCACTTTGGGAGGCCGAGGCGGGAGGATCACCTGAGGTCAGGAGTTCGACACCAGCCTGGCCAACATGATGAAACCCTGTCTACTAAAAATACAAAAATTAGCCGGGCGTGGTGGGGCACGCCTGTAATGCCAGCTACTCAGGAGGCTGAGGCAGGAGAATCGCTTGAACACGGGAGGCAGAGGTTGCAGTGAGCTGAGATCATGCCACTGCACTCCAGCCTGGGGGATAGAGTTAGACTCTGTCTCAAAAAATAAATAAATAAATAAATAAATGTTTCTGACTAAAATGAAGATATAAGACACATATAAAATATGTTATAGAGCAATAGATTGGAAGATCAGAGAGGGAACAGGATCAAGAGCACACAGAAACACTTTTTCCCTCTCTGAGGGAAGAGTGAAAACACATAATTGATGGAGAAACAAGATTGTGAGACAGAAAAACAAAAAGGCCTAGGCCCTAGGTCAAGTATATGTGATTCAGGACAGGACTCTATTCAAAGGGAATAACTAGATGTTCCTAAGAGCATTAACACCCTCCAAGTGTGTGATTCAGTTCTGAGATGAACCTATTACAGGACAATATCCAGCTCCCCAGCCTGAGACCTTTGCCATTTGAGTGAATATTTTCCACGCTGGCAGAAACATGTGATTTATTTGCCTGTCTCACTTTCAGGCAAATCTGCATAGTAAATGACAAAATGTTCCAGGGTTCCTGGGTTTTACTCCTTCCTAACTTTTGTGGGGTTTTGTTTGTGTATTTCCTTTGGGATTCAATATAGAAATCCTGCCAAATATATTTGGCAACCATTGTCCTTGACATGAACTGTTCTTTCACATTTTATCTAAAACTAATCGGAAAACCTATTATATTCCCTGACCCGTGGTTAGAAGAAACTGAGCAGCTGCGGGAACAGATAATATAAAACTGAATTTTCCCAGCTGTTTATTTCAAACCTTGGCAGAGGCTGTCAGGATGTGTCCAGAGTCAGCTTATCCTGTTAATCAGCATCAAAATAATCTAAAGTGTAAAAGGGTTTCATCAAAAGAAAAATTCTATCAACTTTTTTCTGGTAAATACATGTGACTGCCTATACAATAACAGAAAGCTAGATAATAAATTAATGATGTATGCCATTCAATTCAATTTTATACTCAAACTATTATTCTCTGTGCCTCAGGCTGCATGCTAGATGGACACTAATATACACAGTGTATTAAGTAAAATTATCTCAATATTAATTGTTAACAGGGCTAACTTTAATGGATAAATGGTTGTTTAGTTAGATGCCAGGCTACTGACAATCTGGGCCTCTACTTTCAAGGTCACTAACATTGCTCATCTGCAGGCTATATAGGCTGTAGAACGAACTTGGATCCCCTCCTCACGCCATATACCAAAATTAACTCCAAGTGGATCAATGACCTCAATGTAAGAACTAAAACTATAAAAGTCTCAAAAGAAAATATAGGTTTAAATCTTAGTGATCTTTGATTTGACATTGATTTCTTAGATATGACAACAAAAATACAAGCAACCAAAGGGGTAAAATAAATAAATATTCGATTTCATCAAAATGAAAAACTTTGTGCATCACAGGATACTATTAGGAAAGTGAAAATACTACCCACAGAATGGGAAAAAATATTTTCATATCATAGCTCTGATAAGGGTATAATATTAAGAATAAATAAAGAACTTATACAACTCAGTACTAAAAAACAAATAATCCAATTAAAAATACGCAAAGCATTTAAATAGACATTTCTCCAAAGGAGATATACAAATGGTCAATAAACACATGAAAAGACTCTCAACAACGTTAGTCATCAGGGAAATGCAAATCCAAACTACAATGAGATATCACTTTATCCACACTAGGATGAGTATAATTAAAAAGACAGACAGTAACAAGTGTTGATAAGAATACGGAAAAATTGGAACACTCATACTTTGGTAGTGAAAATGTAAAATGGTGCAGCAGCTTTGAAAAAGTTTGGCAGTTCCTCTAAAAGTTAAACATAGAATTACCATGTGACCTAGCAATTATATTCCTAAGTATATTCCGAAGAGAAATAAAAGCATATGTACACAAAGACTTGTACATGAATGTTCTATAGCAGCATTATTCATAATAGCCAAAAGGGGAAACAATCCAAAAGTCCATCAACAGATGAACGGATAAACAAAATGTGGTCTATCCATACAATGGAGTATTATTCAGCCATAAAAAGGAGTTAAATTCTGATACATACTACAACATGGAAGATTTTTTTAAATTAAAAAATGAAAATAGTTTCATTCTTACTATATCTTTATTTTCTTATTTTAACTCCTCTATCATTCTGCAAAAATGGAAGAATCTTGAAAACATGCTAAGCAAAAGACGCTAGACACAAAAGGCCACATATTTTATCCCTTCATTTACATGAAATATCCAGAATAGGCAAAACCACAGTGACGGAAAGTAGGTTAATGGTTGCCAGGGGCTGGGGAAAGGAAGAAAATTAGAAGTGACTGTTTAATGATTACAGGGTTTCTTTTTGAGGTGATGAAAATATTCTGGAATTAAATAAAGATGATAGTTGCACACTTTACGGTTTCACTAAAAACCACTGAATTGTACACTTTCAAATGGTGAATTTTATGATATGTAAAGTATATGTCAATAAAAATGTGGAGATTTAGGAAAGGAAAAGAATCTCCACACTGAAAATAAGTGATTTTTACAGTATGTAAATCATACCTCCAAGGAGTGAAAAAATGGTAAGGAAATATTCTGAACTTTATACTATTAAATTCAACAGCTCAGATGGAATTTCTTTTCTTTTTTTGAGACAGAGCCTTGCTTTGTTGCTCAGGCTGGAGTGCAGTAGCATGACCCATAGTTAATTGCAGCCTTGAACTCTTGGGCTCAAGTGATCCTCCTGCCTCAGCCTTCCAAGTAGCTGGGACTACAGGCATATGCTACCACACTTGGCTAATGAAAAAAAATTCTGTAGAAGTCAAGTCTTGTTATGTTGCCCAGGCTGATCTCAAACTCCTGGCCTAGAGCAATCCTGCTGCCTCCTCCCAAAGTGTTGGGGTTACAGGTGTGAGCCACCATGCCCAGTCTCAAATGTAATTTCTTAAAAGAAATTATTAAAATTTATCCTATAAGAAATAGAAAATTCAAATAGCCCTTTACCTATTAAAAATAGAATTCACAATTAAGACCCTTAAAAAAAACAAACCAAACCAAAACAAAAAACACTGGGATAAGATGATTTCCCTGGTGAATATAGTTAAACATTTAAAAAAGAAATGATGCCAATTCTACACAAACTCTTTCATTAAATAGAAGAGTGAACACGTCTCAACTCATTTTATAAGAATAGTCAGCCGGGCGCGGTGTCTCACGCTTGTAATCCCAGCACTTTGGGAGGCCGAGGTGGGCGGATCATGAAGTCAGGAGATCGAGACTATCCTGGCTAACACGGTGAAACCCCGTCTCTACTATCAGTATAAAAAATTAGCCAGGCGTGGTGGCGGGCGCCTGTAGTCCCAGCTACTCGGGAGGCTGAGGCAGGAGAATGGCGTGAACCCGGGAGGCGGAGCTTGCAGTGAGCCGAGATCGCACCACTGCACTCCAGCCTGGGCGACAGAGCGAGACTCCATCTCAAAAAAAAAAAAAAAAAAAAAAAGTCTTAACTCTTTGATATGGTTTGGCTGTGTCCCCACCTAAATCTCATCTTGAATTGTAGCTCCCACAATCCCCATGTGCTGTGAGAGGGACCAGGTGGGAGGTAATTGAATCATGGCAGTGGGTTTTTCCCATGCTGTTCACATTATAGTGAATAAGTCTCATGAGAGCTGATGGTTTTATAAAGGGCAGTTCTCCTGTACAATGCTCTCTTGTCTGCCACCATGCCATATAAGATGTGTCTTTGCTCCTCCTTTGCCTTCCACCACGATTGTGAGGCCTCCCCAGCCATGTGGAACTGTGAGTCCATTAAATCTCTTTCCTTTATAAATTACCCAGTCTCGGGTATGTCCTCATAGCAGCATTAGAACGGACTAATACCACTCTTATATCAAAACCAGACAATGACATTATAAGAAAATCACAGCCAAATATCCATCATGAACACAGACGCAAAAACTAAAAAACCACCATCACCACCAAAACCCTTAACAAAACAGTTTTAGTTGGCCAGGGCTGCCGTAACAAAATACCAGAGATTGGGTGACTTAAACAACAGAAACTTATTTTCTCACAGTTCCGGAGGCTGGAAATCCAACATCAGGGTGCCAGCACGGTCAGTTTCTAGTGGAGCCCTCTTCCCAGCTGGTAGATGGCTGCCTTCTCGCTGTATGTTCACATGGCTTTTCCTCAGTGCATGAGTGTAGAGAGAGAACCTTCTCTCTTCTTATGAGGCCACCAGTCCTATCAGATTAGGACTCCATCCTTATGGCCTCATTTAACCTTGTTTACCTCCTAAAAGCCCTATCTCCAAATATAATCATCTTGAGAGTTAGGACTTCAACATATGAATTTGGGGTGGGGGGAGGTGGAGACAATTCAGTCCATAGCGAAAATATTACCAATGTAATATGTCACAACCAGGTGGATTTTTTCCCTGGGAATACATAGCTAGTTCCTCATAAAAAAATCAATCAAGGTAATTCACCATAACAGAATAAACAAGATAAACCATATGACCATTTGAATAGATGCAGAAAAAGCATTTGACAAAATCCAGTATCAAATCTTGATAAAAACTCTCACACCAAGAATAGAAGGAAACTTCCTCAATTTGACAAAGGGCATCTATGAAAAAATTTACAAGTAATTGTACTTAATGGTAAAATAATGAATATTTTCCCTCTGAAATCAGGAAGAAGACAAGGATTCTGCTATCATCAGTTCTATCTAACATTGTACTGGAGGCCCTTGCCAGTACAGTAAGGCATGAAAAAAAAAATAAATAAAAAGCATCCAGTTTGGAAAGGAAGAAGCAAACTGTCTTTATTTGCAGACAACATTATTGTATATGTAGAAATTCTAAAAGAAGTGCAAAATGCTACTAGAGCTAAAATGCAAATTAACAAGATTAGAGTGAACAAGGTCAATATACAAAAATCAATTGAATTTCTATATTTTAGTAACAAATGATTGGAAAACGAAAACAAATAAAAATGATACAATTAACAATAGCATTGAATCCCTCAGAATACTTAGGGATACAATTAATATAATTCTTGCAAGAACTACTCTGTAGGCTACAAAATATCCTAGAGGGAAATTAAAGAAAATTTAAAGAAACAAAGCCATACCATGTTGTTGTATTGAAAGATTCAGTATTGTTTAAATGTCAATTCTCCCCAAATTGATCTACAGATTCAATTCAATTCCAGTCAAAATCCCAGTTGGCTATTTGGTGGAGTTGGCTAGTTGACTATAAAATTAATACAGAAATATAAAAGCCTAAATATATCAAAAGCAATTTCAATAAAAAAGTAAGTTGGAGGTTTTAGACTGCCTGATATTAAGACTTACTATAAAGTTACAACAATCAAAACAATCTGGTACTGGCATAAGCACAGATATACACATCTATGGAACTAGAGAATCTATAAACAGATTTGCCTGCATACAGTCATTTAATTTTCTACAAAGGTGCCAAGGGAATTCAATAGAGAAAGAAAAGTCACACCATACAGAAAATTTAACTCAAAATGTATTATAAACCTAAATACTAATGCTAAAATGATAAAAGTTCTAGAAGAAAACAGAAGAAAGGCTTTGTGAACTTGAGGTGGGCAAAGATTTCCTAGGACAGGGGGAAAAAAAGCATGAATCATAGAAGAAGAAAAGCTAAATTGGACTTAACTACAACTATAAATTTCCACTATTTGAAAGACACCATTTGGAAAATGAAAATGCAAGCCATAGATTGGAAAAAAACATTCAAAACAGGTACCTCTGAAAAGTCCTGTACGCAGAATATATAAAAAATTATCAAAACTCAACAATAACAAGACAAACAACCCAATTAAAAACTGGCAAACCATTATCCTAAGTGAATTAACACAGGAACTGAAAACCAAATACCATATGTTCTCACTTAGAAGTGGGAGCTAAATGATGAGAACACATGGACATAGAATAATAGACACTGGAGATGACTAGAGGAAAGAGGGAGGAGGAAGGGTAGCAAGGAGTGAAAAACCACCTATTGGGTACTATGTTCACTACTTCAGTGACAGGATCATTCATTCGTAACTCAAACTTCAGCACCATGCAACATACTCATGTAACAAACCTGCACATGTACCTCCTCAGTCTAAAATAAAAGTTGAAACTACGTTTAAAAACAAAGGACCAATGATTTGAATAGACACTTCCAAGAAGATATAGGAATGGCTAATTAGCACATGCAAAGATGCTCAACATCTTTAGTCATCAGAGATATGCAAATTAGAAGTATAACCAGGCGCAGTGGCTCAAGCCTGTAATCCCAACACTTTGGGAGGCCGAGGCGGGTGGATCACTTGAGGCCAGGAGTTTGAGACCAGCCTGGCCAACATGGCAAAACCCCGTCTCTACTAAAAATACAAAAATTAGCTGGGCACGGTGGCGTGTGACCATAGTCCTAGCTACTCAGGAGGCTGAGGCACGAGAATTGCTTGAGCCTAGGAGGCAGATGTTGAGCTGAGATTGCGCCACTGCACTCCAGCCTGTGTGATGGGATGAGATTCCATCTCAAAAAAAAAAAAAAGTATAGTGAGATACCACTGTGCAGTCATTAAGTACTGGCAACATCAAATGTTGTCCAGGATATATTGCAACTGGAACTCTCATGCATTGCTGGTGGGAGTATAGAATGGTACGTTCAAGAAATCTGTCTGGCAGTTTCTCTTAAAGTCAAACATGCACTTACCATATGATCCAGCAATTCCACTCCTAGATATTTAACTAAGATAAATGAAAATAGATGTTCACACAAAACATGTGGAGCACTGTTCATAGCAGGTTTATTTGTATTTGCTCCTAACTGGAAATAATCCAAAATTATGATATAATCCCATAATGGAGCAGTAATCAGCAATAAAAAGGATAGAAATACTTTATACAACAACCTGCATGAATTTCCAAATCATGATGCTGAAGAAAAAAAAGCCATAGAAGAATACATACCGTATGATTCCACTGATGTAAAATTCTAGAACATGTGAAAACAAATCTGTAACTTCCAGATAGTAGTTTATTGGCTGAGGCCAGGTCAGTGGGAGAGACTCATTAAAAAGTTGCAGGAGGGTTGATGTAAATGCATGTTGATTAGGGTGGTGGTTATGCAAGTGTATGCATTTGTCAAAACTCATCAAACTGCATATTTAAAATTGATGTGCTTCATTGTATGTAAACTATACCTGTGGCAGGTAAAAATTTGGCCCACATCACCTTTGCTCCTTGGTGTCATGTCCAAAAATATATTATGTGGCAAATTAAACTTTGCAGATGGAATTAAGGGTGCTGATTAGCTGACCTTGAGATGGGGAGAGTATTCTGAATTACCCAGGTCGGCCCAATGTAATCACATGAGTCCTTAAAAGTAAAAGAGAGAGGCAAAAAAGGCCAGAGATATGCACGGAAAATTGAAGTCAGAGCAATTCCAAGCATGAGAGAGTGTTGATGCACCATTGCTGGTAGAGGGCACTACATGGAAAGTGAGAGAAGGAACTGAATTTGCTAACATTCCAAATGAGCCTGTAAGCAGATTCTCCCCAAGAGCTTTCACTAAGGAGTGCAGCCCTATTAAAACCTTGGTTTTGGCCTTGTATGACTCTGCACAGAGTATCCAGCTGAGTCCACCTGGACTTCTAACTCACAGAAACTGTGAGACAGTAAATGGGTGCTGTCATAAGCTGATACATTTGATGTAGTTTGTTACACAGCAATAGGAAATTAACAGGATATTCAATGTTGACCCAAATACTACAAACTAACTTGATAAACAAATTTAAAAAGCAATTAAAATCATACGTCTAGATTATCAAAGATGAAATCAAAGAAGATATTACAAACTATTCTGAAAAAAATGAAAAGAAAACCCTTCATGCTATACCATTTTACAATGTATACTTACATCAAAACATTATCTTGTACACCTTAAATATATACAACTTTTATTTGTCAATTATACCACAATAAAGCTGGGGTGGGGTGGGATAGAATTACGTGGGGACTAAATAGTTTGCTGAGGATGGGGCCTAGGAATGTAAATTTTAATAAGCTTCCCGAGTGATTCTTACGCACACTGAAGTTTGAGAACTAGTGCCTTCATGGACTTCAGCTTTGGGTTGAGCTTTAAGAAAGTCAGGGTCCAGTTAATGAATATGAGAGATACTGCTTTTTTTTATTTTTTTATTTTTTGAAATGGAGTCTCACTCTGTCACCTAGGCTGGAGTGCAGTGGCACAATCTTAGCTCACTGCCACCTCCGCCTCCTAGGTTCAAGCAATTCTCCTGCCTCAGCCTCCTCAGTAGCTGGGATTACAGGTGAGCACCACTATGCCCAGTTAATTTTTTTTTTTTTTTTTGGTAGAGACGGGGTTTTGCCATGTTGGCTAGGCTGGTGTCAAACTCCTGACCTCAGGTGATCTGCCTGTCTCGGCCTCCCAAAGTGCTGGGATTACAGGCATGAACCACCATACCTGGCCGATTGCTTATTTATATCTCCAAGCTTCACTGATCAGAAAATACTTTTCCTGAAAAGTTATCCTACAGAAATCAGATCATGTTGAGAGGATAAGTCTCTGGAATGTTAATAAAGGTATATGGAGCTAGCATAGTTGAACTGTTCACTTTTTGCATAAGAAATCTCACTGTTCATGTTTTCCCATCGGACAAAATAAAACAGACTGACGAGTTTTATATATTAATGTGTGAACAGTGCATAGCTACATGCCAATAAAGCAGCACAGTTAATGAATCAATAGCTTCTTTTTCTGCTCAGTGAAAATAAAAATGCTTTATACCAACTAGAAAAAAAAATAAATCCAAAAGCTCATTCTTTGAAAAGAGCACCACCAGCAACAAAATAGACAAGTCATTGGCAAGCTTATTCAAGGAAAAAAAGATAAATAGCAAAGATAGAGGAATTTAGGATTAAGAAAGGGCACATAACTACAGATAATGTGGAGTAAAAGAATCATGAGTGAGTGCTACATGCAACACTGTGGCAACAAAATTGAAAAAATAAATAAAGTTACTTCCTAGAAAGGTATATAATTATTAGAAGTTGAAACTTGAATTGACTGATTATCATAGAAGAGCCTGGAGGGGTGATTAAAGATATTGCAAATGCCACTAGGACCAAATGGATTCATAAGTGAGTCTCACCTAACTTTTAGACAATGGATAATTCAAATGTTACTTAAGCTATTCTAAGCAATAGAAAAAGATGGAGTACTCATCAATTCATTTGATAAAGCCAACAAAACTTTGTTTATTATTATTAGTAGGTTGAGTAGTGAAAATCTACTAAGAATAGTAAAAAAAAAAAAAAAAAAGAAAAGAAAAAAAGCTATAGATCGATCCCACATGTAAAGGCACACAGTGTCTAAAGAAATAGTAGTACATAGAACCCACTAATGATCAAATTCCATGAATAGTAGATTTTACTCCAAGAATGTAAGGGTATTTAGTGTCAGGACATCTATGAACATAATTTGTTTATCAACATATCAAAGAAGACAATTCAGATGATACCAGCTGCTGAAAACTTATTTATGATAAACATTTTGTGGCAAATGAGAATAGAAGTAATAAACACCATTTACAAAAACCAAAACAGCAAATGTTACTCTAAATAGCAAAATACAAAAATTATTTCAAGTAAAATCATAGAGTAGAAGGAATGTTCACTTTTATTGTTATTATTTAACATTTGCTCTTGTTTTCTAATAAATTCAATAAGATAAGAAAATGAAATAACTGGCTATAAATATTGGAAATGAGCTAAAATCTGTCTCATTTAACTTATGATATGATTCAATACTCACAGAGACTTTAGGGTAAAATTACTAGAATTAATAGGCAAATTTGGTAAGGTAGCTAGATTTAAGATGAATATACAATGGCTGGGTGCGGTGGCTCAAACCTGTAATCCTAGCTCTTTGGGAGGCTGAGGTGGGGGGAATGCTTGAGCTCAGGAGTTGAAAACCAGCCTGGGTAACATGGCAAAAACCCATCTCTAAAAAATATACAAAAATTTTCCGGGCATGGTGGCCTGCTCCTGTAGTCCCAGCTACTTGGGGGGCTGATACAGGAGAATTGCTTGAATCCAGGAGGTTGAGGCTGCAGTAAGGTGAGATCACCCCACTGCACTCCAGCCTGGGTGACAAAATGAGACCCAGCCTCAAAAGAAAAAGCTGAAAATACACAAACCAATAGCTTATCTCTATTTGGTACTAAGCACTCATAAATGGAAATAGGAGAAAACTATCTTATTAACAATAGCATCACACTTATAAAATACACAGAGATAAATGTAATAAGAAAAATATTTAAATTTATTGCATTAATAAAATTAAGGTCTGAGTTTAATGAAATTGCAGTTAGAATCACAACAGGGCTTGGATCTTTTTAATTTGAAAAATATCTTAACAGTTTTATGTGGAAGAATAAAGTGTCTAAGAATAGCTAAGAAAGGTACAAAAAGAATAGTGAGGATTGCTTTCACCCACCAGATATCAGAAGATATCATAGGCTCACTGTAATCAAATCACTATGGTACTGGCATAGCAAGATAATAGTAGATTAGTGAAACAGCCTAATGAATCCAGAAATATATGCTAATATATATGAGAACTTTATATGATGAATGTGTTGATTCAAATCAGTGGCAAAAGGTGCCATCACAATAGGCTATTGATCTAGATGGAAATAAAACTAGACAAATCCCTCTCTCATGCCATATGACAAAAGTAATTAGCAGATAATTGAAGCAATGCATATAAAAAGCGAAACAGTAAACATCTTGCAAGAAAATCTGGGAGACTACACGTACAATCTTGAGGTGTGGGAAACATTTTTAACCAACCTTGCCAACTCTGAAGATATGAAAGAAAGGATATGTCTGATTATAAAAATTAAAAACTGTTTTGGTAAAAGTTATAAGAAAGTCAACAGACAAACAATACATCTTGGGGAAAACTGCAATATACATGACAAAGAGTTAATATTTGTAATAATAAAAGGGTTCTCATAATTTTTTTTAAATGAAAGAGTCCAAAGAATAATGGGCAAATCATATGACTAATTAAATCCCCCAAATAAATCCAATAGCCAACAAGCATTTAAAAAGATGCTCAACTTATTAGAAATAAAAATAACACAATGAAAGTAATGATGCAATATCACTCTACACCTGTAAAATTGGCAAATTTTAAAAACAGGATAACACTTATCGCTATGTGAATGCAGAGAGAAGGCCATTTTCATACTTCGATGGTAGAAATGTTTGAAAAGTTCTGACCTCTTTGGAAATTAAAACTGAGAAGGAAACATTCCCTTCGTTCCATTAATATTCCTCTTGCAAATTTGTTCAACAGAAGTAAAAGCACCAGTATGTAATGATATAGGATATAGTAGCCAAAGACTGGAATAAAGTGAACATATTGACTAAACTGTGATACAGCCATACCATAGAATCTTATATAGCCAATAAAAATAATGAATTAAAGCTATACCAATTGACTTAGAGTTCTAGTACGTGTTAATGAGTGAGAAATGTGTGTATAATGTCCCAATTTTATAAAACAAATAATGTCCAAGAAAACCTTTGTGTGTGTGTATGTGTATGTGAATATATATTATCGTACTGGGGTTACCAAGCTGAGGTGGGGGAGAAGGGGACTGATGTGGAAAGAGGATGGGGAGCCAAACAGAAAGAACCAAAAAGACTATAAAGTATGTACAACATTTAATGTTTACACAGCCACAATCTATGTATTATATTTAAATCTTTATAATACACATTTAAAGAAGACAAAAAAATATAAAATAAATGATTTCAGCATTCAACTCAAGAAGCAAAAATCTAACAACAAAATGATCCAAAGGAAATTAGAAGGAAGGAATAAATCAATGAAAGTAGAAGCAGAAAGTGATACAACAGAAAGAAAAAAGAGATTGATAAATCAAACCAAAAGAAAATTCTTGACAAGACCAATAAAATCAAGAAAACTCCTGGAAATATTATCTTTAAAAGAGAGGAAGAGAACATATACAACATAAGGAATGAAAAAGAAAATATAACTACAGACACAGAACAGTTTAACAAAATCACAGGAGACTCTTACATAACTTGATACCAATACATTATCAAATCTAGGGATAGTAGATTGCTTTCTATGAAAGTATAGACCAAAATATACCAATATTTACTGAAGAAGAGGTAGAAAAATCTGAATCAACTGATGACCATAGACAATATTGATAAAGTTATTTAATACTCTGCCTAAATGCACCAGAACCCCCAAAACACGAAAAGCTTCTGAACTCAAGGCTCATATTATCCTTACACCCAAAGTAGGAAAAGATATTATAAAAACACACATCGCATGTACACACAAGAGAACCAGACATGAAACTTGTGTGTGATATTGATTGGATTTCATTGCCTTGATTCTCTCTATGGAAGCTTGGGCAGGCGGAGGGAAGTTTTGTCTTTGTCCCTTCACCCTCCCTCTACTCCAGTCTCTAGATTCTGGAGGAGCAGCATATGACGAAGAGAAGCAATGGACAAAACAGAACAAAATATCAACAAATAGGTCAGACCTATGAAAAGAATTGGCAGTTAGCATTTCTGCTAATAACACAGATGTGTGCACACCTTACCCAGAAATGTTTCTTTGGGGCCCAGGTAGCATCACAACCATCGTAACCCGATGTCTGCACCTCCCTCCAAGCAGACTTACATCCCCACAATCCTGGCCCCGATCAGACCCTACAGGACATGCCTTTACCTTGCGTCCACAGGCAGCTCACCGAGATCACTTTGCATATAGTCCCATGACAGTTCCACTGCACCCAGGTAGTATCTTCTGGTGGCACTAAAGCAGAATCGCAAAAGGCACAGAAAGAAGCAGGTGGAGAGCTCTATTTGCATGACTTATTGCTACAAATGTTCAACTGGAGAAGCAAAAGGTTAATTCTTCTCTAAAATATCTTTAGCTCCCAGGAGGGGAAAAAAGTAAAATTTCTGATTTAATGAAAAGTCCCAATTTCTTTGCAGAGCATTTTAAGGAACTTTACCCACTGGATGTGCTCAGCACTAAGCAGTAACCGATAGGATTGCTTCCTTTTTATCAGTGGGAAGCAGCCACAGGAAGAACTGAAGTAGCAAAAGGGAGGTTGCTAAACTTAACCCATTCACTTCTGAGAGCAGTAGGGGCATAAGTCTGCTTTAATCAGAACCTTTAAGGAAAGGAGGAGAGGGATGGAGAAGTCAAAGTGAACAGGAGCTTTAATTTGTGCTCCTATTCCTAGCCTACTCCAACCCTCTTCCTGAGTGGCAGCAGCAAGAGAAGTTCTGGATGTTGTCGAAGATTCTAGAATTCACTTGCACTAGCAAGAGTAACCAGCAACCTGTTAGTCTCTCTGCTTTTGCCCTTGCCCCTCACACTGCTGCCAGTATGAGGAATTTATAGTTTTTAAAACTGTAGTTTTACATATAACATGAGGTTAGGCAACTATTGTTTTAAAAACTATAATTTATAGTTATAATTTAAAACTATAAAGCGAGTCCTGTCACTCCTCTTCTCAGAATCCTCCAATGGCTTCTGACCTCCATCAGGGTAAAACCCTACATCTTTACCATGGCCTAGGTCCTAGAGCATCCCACATGGTCTGCATGCCCTTTCTCCTGACCTCTGTAGTCTCATCTCACTCTGGTTATACTGGTCTCCTCACTCTTCCCTAAAATATCAAGCACACTCATGCCCCTGGACCTCAACACTTGCTATTTCTTTTACCCAAAACACCTTTCCCCCAGATTTCCACGTAGTTCCACTCCCACAACTCCTTCACATTTCAGCTCAAATCTTCCCTATTGAATGAGGTTTAAATATGGAACACCACATTTATGTTGTAAGCTCTTTACCCCCACCTGCATCACTGATATCCCTCTTGGCTTCATTTTTCTCAATAGCACTCATAACCACCTGGCATTTATTCATTTATTTATTTTGTTTTGTTTTTAACCTAACACTTTTCCAGGTTGTTTACATTTGGCCCAGGTATAGGATATATCTCTTTACATCAGAATGTAGCCATGGTGAGCTCAAACACCCTACTCAGGTTAATGTTTATTAGGGAGAGTGAGGGCCCCTGCGGGGGCCTCAAAGCATAAGAGATTATGAGAAGAAACTTGATCAGGGTTGCTATAAAAATGTTATCATTGAGCTCAGTTCTGCACAAACAAGAATGTGTTAGGGAGCAATTGGTATATTGTCGACTGGTTTGGAAACAGGCAGCAAGAAGCCCCTTTGATAAACACTCCTCTCTGACAGGTACAAGGATGCAGAGATGACAGCTGACACTATATGCCAGGAACTGTTCTAGGTGCTTTTAAATACAGGTACTATTCTTACCTTCATTTTATGGGTGATGAAACTGAAGCACGGAGAGGTTAGGCAACTTCTCCATGGCCACACAGCTTGTGAGTGGTAGCATTCAAACCCATGTACTCTGGCTCCAGAAGTCATGCTCCTAACCACTATGCTATACTTCTATGCCTCAGAAATGAAGAAATCCCAGTTCCCAACCCCCTGGGAATGACAGTCCAATGGAGGAGACAGAAAAGTAGACAGTTACAGCACAGGGTGATAAATTCACTGCCAGGTGCTACACATAGGCTATCTGATTTAATCCTCATGACAACACTGCAAAGTGGATACAGATAAAGTAACTGAGGTACAGAGAGGTTAAATGGCTTGCCTACAGCCACATAACTACCCATTTGTCCTAGACAGATATTGTCCTAGGCACTGGGTACACATTGATGAAAAATATAAGCAACTGAAAGAGGGATGATAAGCAATAATTATAATACACGAGTACATTATACAGTATGTTAGAAGGTAAAATAAGTGCTGTGCAAAAAAGGGAAGTGGGGTAAGGGGGAGTAAGGGTGGACCAGGTTGCAATTTTAAAGGAGGTTAGTCATGGAAAGTTTCACTAAGGTTGCATTTCAGCAAAGGGACATTGACTTCTACACTGAGGGCAATGGGGAGACACGGCCGGGTTGTGAGTGGAGGAGGGTGGTGATCAGAATTATCTTTTAGGCTGATCTTTCTGATCACTGTAGATAAAACAAACTCTAGCAGGATAAGGGTAGAAGGAGGGTGGTCTGTTAACCGGGGGTGAGAAATGGTGGCGGCTTGGGCTATGATGGTACCACTGGAGAGGGTGAAAAATGGCTGGATTCATTGTGAGGGTAACGTTTGTGGGAACTGCTGATGAATTTTGGATCTGTGGGCTTTGAGAAGGAAAAATTTGGAACACCAAGTTTTTTGGAATAAAGTTGACTAACTGGGATGGGGATGACTGCATGAGTAGCTTAGGGGCGGGGCACACTGTTAAAGGGCTCCTCAGGCACTGCAGGCATAGAAGCTCCTTTCTTTCCCAGTGCTTCTCTTATAGCGATTACAATGTTTTAAAAATGTGTCTTCCAGACAAATACAGTACAATCCAACATGTTTGAGGTTCTACAGTTAACAGATTGTATAATTAATAATCTGGGTGGGAATGTTAATCAGGAATGAAATACAATTAAAAAATTACCAAAGTAATGAGTCAGAGGCTATATTGATAGAAGCACTTTTTAAGGAATAGCATTCCCTGGCCCAAGGGCTTACTTGATTGAAAATGTTATCTGTTATTGCTAAATTTTAAATCAAAATATGGCCGGGCACGGTGGCTCACACCTGTAATCCCAGCACTTTGGGAGGCCGAGGCGGGCGGATCACGAGGTCAGGAGATCTAGACCATCCTAGCTAACAAGATGAAACTCCTCCTCTACTAAAAATACAAAAAATTAGCCGGGCATGGTGGCACGTGCCTGTAGTCCCAGCTACTTGGGAGGCTGAGGCAGGAGAATCGCTTGAACCCGGGAGGTGGAGCTTGCAGTGAGCCGAGATCGCGCCACTGCACTCCAGCCTGGGCAACAAGAGCGAGACTCTGTCTCAAAAATAAAATAAATAAATAAATAAATAATCAAAATAGACCCCATTACCAAATTTTCATGTTTTCAAGGATTCTCTAAAACCTACAATATTATCAATTACATATTCACAAATAATGACTGCATACAATATGGTATGCGGTAAAGTACAAAAGAGTACTGTGGCCATTTGTGATAAATAGAAATCAAATTGGAAATCTTCATAGATAACGTATTTTTTCTTTTTTTTTTGGAGACGGAGTCTCACTCTGTCGCCCAGGCTGCAGTGCAGTGTCGCGATCTCGGCTCACTGCAAGCTCCACCTCCCGGGTTTACGCCATTCTCCTGCCTCAGCCTCCCGAGTAGCTGGGACTACAGGCGCCCGCCACCACGCCCGGCTAATTTTTTGTATTTTTAGTAGAGACGGGGTTTCACCATATTAGCCAGGATGGCCTCGATCTCCTGACCGCGTGATCCGCCCGCCTCGGCCTCCCAAAGTGCTGAAATTACAGGCGTGAGCCACCGCGCCCGGCCAGATAAGGTATATTTTTATTCCTTTCATTTTTACTCAACTCCTATGGTGCCACAAAATCCTATATTAAGCAGTATAATTGAAAAGAAAAAGAAAACAATAGCACAATGATTATAAAGAAAATAGCCTGAGTTAACTTCATTTGTGTCACTCCTAAAGCAGTGGATCAGATGTCAATGTTTATTATAATTCACTAATTACATTTATGAATAATTTTTAAAAGTAAAGGAAAAGACTGGCTGTTTTAACTAACATAATAGAAACTGTTGCTGGATTTTCTGTTGAAGGTATATTTTGAAGTGAGTTTTATTAAGTATAACTCGCATGTAAAATTCAAAAGAAAAATTAAATACATAAATAAAATGTGTCTTCCTCCACTAAAAGAGTAGGACACATCGCAGAAGCCGATAAATATTTGTTCAATGTTTACATGAACAAACACGGTCACTCAGCCGTCTTTATTTTCAGTGAGTCATAGGTAAAATATTCTTCACCAGGCGAGGATTGAGTCGCAGTCGCGTCAGGAACTCGCCTCCAGGTACTTAGCGAGCGAGCCCCGACGGCCGCGGTGGGTGGAGGGGGGAAAGTGGGAGAGAGTGGGGCGGGAGTAGAGGGAGAGCGAGGGAGGGAGCCTCACCCCCGGGATGCTTTCTGCGCACGCGCATCTCGGTGCATCTGTTGGGCGGGACCGCGGGGCCTGTGACACCGCACGCTGAGCTCTGTGATGTAGCCGCCTGCGGAGACTGGAAGCAGCCGCGGCGCGCCCGGCCCTCCCTCTTCCGCTGCCGCCGTGGGAATGGAAACATCTGCCCCACGTGCCGGAAGCCAAGTGGTGGCGACAACTGCGCGCCACTCCGCGGCCTACCGCGCAGATCCTCTACGTGTGGCCTCGCGAGACAAGCTCACCGAAATGGCCGCGTCCAGTCAAGGTAAGGGCGGGCGCGCGCGCGGCCGGCGCCGCGGGGAGCCGCCTTCCTGGGCTCCGGAAGGGGAAGGGCTCCGCGCCCGCCAGTCGCGACCGAGCTCCCCGGGGAGTCCAAGCGGCGCGGGGACGGGGAGGGCGCTCGGGGCTCGCCCCTGGCTCAGCCGCTCCCAGGGTCCGGCCAAGGTCACGCGCGTGTCTGGGGCCTAACCACCCCGGGGTGTCGTCTCCAGTGGAGCTCACCCAGCCTTCCGGCGCCGCCCCCGGCAGCAGAAGCCCGAAGACATTCTGTCCCTGTTCTCGGAAGCGGTCTGGCTTCTTTGTCCCTTTGGACGTTCATCTCAAATGCCTCGTGGCGTCATTCTGTGTACAAGGCACCTCCCCAACTGCTTTATTGTTGGTTTTGAAAAACTAGCACATATGGGATGGTACTTAGGAATAGCCTTCTGTTTAGTCGGCATAGTCAAAGATTCCGTGTAATTCGCAGTGGAGCACGTCTTTAAGTTATGCGTCTTACCCTATTTTGAATGTTTAGGTTGTATTTAATTTAGTACTGACTCACGGGATCCCATTGCTCAACAGAGCCATCATTGAAAACTCAATCATATAAACGTAAAATTACGTAAATTATGTTAAAAACAAAGGCAGTGAAAATACTAAAAACTCATCACTTTTATTATTTACCATGTTTTATTGTTACTTTACTTTTGAGGTTATTTATACATCTATTGTATCTTTGTGGAGGAGATACTATACTATGGTGCTCTACTGTGCGTCTCTTCCCAACTCTGGGTTCAGTAGTGTCACAATTCAGTAATGTCATGCTCACGATGAATGAATACGCAATGGAAATTGGCTACACTACAAATCAGCCCTTGCCTAAAGCCGACTGTTAAGCATTTCGCCAGCACGCCACTAAATTTTAGATGACTCTGGGAAGGTGGAATGTGCAATGTGATAATTATGTATTTTCCTGCCGAGCAGACTGCTCTTATTGACTTTTATAAGAGCAGACTGCTCTTATAGGTTGATCAGGTATTTGCACCTAGGAAATTGTTGTGAGAAATTTTGAGGTTAAGATGAGTTTCAATTGTTATCACAGTGGTGATCACATAATAACTGTGATCATTGATTTTGTGGGCTCATAAACGAAGCTATTGGCTGACTTTTGTCTGTCATAGTGCTTAGCAGTGTTTGACCAATGACTGACCAAATATCTCGCATTTAATCTACCTTCCCCCCTACTCCCTTTTTTAGGGACTAGATCTGTCATTCAGGCTACAGCACAGTGGCACAATCATAGCTCACTGCAGCCCCAGTGGAGCCACCTGTTGATCTAAGGGGCTTGGTCAAATTACGTTAAAACAAAACTGTAATGTTTTGTTGTTACATTAGAAAAATAAATTATTTAACTACTTGAGAGGCCATGGAGTACCCAGGTACTCAGACATCCATATTTTGTTTTGCTAAATGGGCATCTGTGATGTATCCTGAATGAATTCTTGAATTATATTTTGTGTGTGGTTTAAGGTAGAGGTTGAGAGTAGTTTTTTTTGAAACACAAATATATAGTAGTTCTAACATCATTTGTTGTTTCCTTCATTGAGTTACCTTGGTGCTAACTTATTAAAAATCAAATGACTAGATGTGTGGATCTATTTCTGGATTCTGGATTCTCTTCCATTGCTATATTTGGGTATCCTTGGGTCAGTTTGACAGTGTTGAATGTCATTGCTTTATAAGCCTTGAAATTAAGATAGTTGTATATTATACTGTAGCTTTATAATAAGCCTTGAAATTCCTTGAACCCTCCTCTTTCCCTTGCCCGCCTCCGCCCCCAGGATTATTGTGGCAGTTTGTATTTTCCTGATTGCAGCAATATTTTCCATTCCTTATGGTCTTTTTCCTAGTGACTTTGACACTCCTCCCACCCAGGAGTGGGATCTATATTCCCTCTTCATGAATCTGGATGGGAGTTTGTGACTGACTGCCTGTTCCTACAGAATGCAGTGGAAGTTAACACTGCATTTGCTCTCTCCCTTTCTTGGGACTTTCACCTCCTGAACTCAGCTCCTATGCTGTAAGGAAGCCTAGACTGACTCACATAGAGTAGCAGCCTATCTATCTGTGTGAGTGTAGAGTCTTCAGACCCAGCCTGTAAGTCTTCTGGCTAAAGCCTCAGACATGAAACAAAGACAAACCACAGTGCTGTGGCTGAATTCCTGATCCACAAAATCTGAGAGCATAATATATGATTGTTTTGCTTCATGAAGTTTTGGAGTAATTTGTAGTACAGCCGAAGTAACTGGAACACTACTGGGTTTTTTTGTATCTTCATATGAATTTTAGAACCAGTTTGTCAATTACATAAAAACCTACTTTTTGGCCGGGCGTGGTGGCTCACTCCTGTAATCCCAACACTTTGGGAGGCTGAGGCAGGCGGATCACCTGAGGTCGGGAGTTTGAGATCAGCCTGACCAACATGGAGAAACCCCGTCTCTACTAAAAATACAAAAAATTAGCCAGGCGTGGTGGTGCATGCCTGTAATCCCAGCTACTTGGGAGGCTGAGGCAGGAGAATCACTTGAACCTGGGAGGAGGAGGTTGCGGTGAGCCGAGATTGCGCCATTGCACTCCAGCCTGGGCAAAAAGAGCAAAACTCTATCTCAAAAAAAAAAAAAAAAAAAAGAAAGAAAAAAGAAAAAACCTACGTTTTAATTGAGATTGTATTGAATATATAGATCAATATATGGAGAGAATGAATATCTTAAAAATATTGAGTCTTGCAAAACATAAACAGTATATCACTGTTATTTTAGGTCATCTTCAATTTCTTTGCAGTGTTTTGTAGTTTGCAGTGTTTTCTAGTTTACAGTGAACAGGTCTTGTGCATCTTTCATTGAATTTACTACAACATAATTTTTGCAATTAAAATTATTTTGTTTTCCAATTCATCATTTCTAATACATAAAAATTCAAATGACTTTTTAATATTGGTCTTATAATGTGTGACCTTGCTTCTGGTACCTTTTTGTAGATTTTTCTGGGTTTTCTATATACACCGTTATATTATCTGCCAATGAAGACAGAATTATTGTTGTACCTCCTTTCTAATCTCTTTGACTTTTATTTCTTTTCTTTTGTTGCACTGGCTAGGAACTCCAGTACAGTGCTGGGCGAGGTGGCTCACACTTGTAATCCCAGCACTTTGGGAGGCTAAGGAGGGAGGATCACTTGGGGCCAGGAGTTCCAGACCAGCCTAGGCAACAAAGTGAGACCTCCTGTCTACAAAAAAAAAAAAAAAATCAGTTGGTCATAGTGGTGCACAGCTGTAGTCCAGCTACTGGGGAGGCTGAGGTGGGAGGATTGCTTGAGCCCAGAAGTTTGAAGTTGCAGTAATCTGTGATAGTGCCACTGCACTCCGATGTGGGTGATAGAGTGAGACCCTGTCTCAAAACAAAACAGAAAACAGTTGAATAGATTTTAGGGAAAGAAAAGTGTTCCATATTTCACCATTAAGTATGATGTTAGTTGTATATTTTTCATAGATGTCCTATATCAGATTGAAGAAATCCCCTTCTATTCCTATTTTCTACTTTTTTTATTTTTATTTTTATTTTGAGACGGAGTTTCGCTCTTGTTGCCCAGGAAAATGGGCAGTGGTCTGATCTCGGCTCACTGCAACCTCCGCCTCCCAGGTTCAAGCAATTCTCCCATCTCAGCCTCCTGAGTAGCTGGGATTACAGGCGCCTGCCACTATGCCCGGCTAATTTTTGGTATTTTTAGTAGAGACGGGGTTTTACCATGTTGGCCAGGCTGGTCTCGAACTCCTGACCTCACGTGATCCACCCGCCTCGGCCTCCCAAAGTGCTTGGATTACAGGCATGAGCCACCACGCCCAGCCCCTATTTTCTACTTTTTATTCTGATTTTTTTCTTTGATTTTAAAGTATAACATTTCTGTAATTATTATTTTGTACAGTAAGTATTCATTTAGATTTATCCACCTATTTGCCCATTCCAGTGTCTCATTCCTTTCTGCATTTCCATACTTCCATGTGGCATCATTTCTTGTCGGCCTGAATAACTTTTGTGTACCTCTTTGAATATTACTTCTATCCCATTCTTTCTAATCTTCTGGAACTCCAATTACATATATGTTTAATCTTTTGAGCAGTTTTTGATCATTGTTATTTGCTTACTTCAGCATCTTGATCATCACTGGTTCTGTTTCTGTTTCTTTTTTTTTTTTCTTTTTGAGACTGAGTCTCACTGTGTCACCCAGGCTGGAGTGCAGTGGTGCGATCCTTGGCTCACTGCAACCTTCGCTACCCGCGTTCAAGTGATTTTCCTGTCCCAGCCTCCCGAGTAGCTGGGACTACAGGCACATGCCACCACGCCCAGCTAATTTTTGTATTTTTAGTAGAAACAGGGTTTCACCATGTTGGCCAGGCTGGTCTTGAACTCCAGACTTCAAGTGATCTGTCCCCCAGGCTTTCCAAAGTGCTGGGATACAGGCGTGAGCCACCGTGCCTGGCCTGCTTCTATTTCTTTTATTTAAACAAATTTTGTTTCCTTTATATGGCTTTGCCTTTGCATGGGTAGTAGTAATTTTCTATTGTTTGTTACATTATGTGTGAAAAGATTGTACACACTCCATGCCAGATGAAGTTGATCATTTGAGGTCAATTTTACAGTAAACAGCTTTGAATAGTACATTGCTGACATTTCATATCAGACATTTCTTAGTGCGGTGTGTTTCCAGGGAAACAGGGCTGGGTATAGTAGGGGAGCCTGACATTATCTTCCCACAGAGAAAGGGATTGACATTTTGTTAATTCTTTCTCCATGCTTGGGCAAATCATGTAACTTTGGAACCTTCATTTCATTTTTTTTTTTTTTCTGAGACGGAGTTTCACTCTTGTTGCCCAGGCTGGGGTGAAATGGCGTGATCTCGGCTCACTGCCACCTCCACCTCCCCGGTTCCAGTGATTCTCCTGCCTCAGCCTCCCAAGTAGCTGTGATTACAGGCGCATGCCACCATGCCCAGCTAATTTTTGTAGTTTTAGTAGAGACGAGGTTTCACCATGTTGGCCAGGTTGGCCTCAAACTCCTGACCTCAGGTGATCTGCCCACCTTGGCCTCCCAAGGTGTTGGGATTACAGGCGTGAGCCACCATGCCTGGTGCCTTCTTTTTTTTTTTTTGAGATGGAGTCTCATTCTTGTTGCGCAGGCTAGAGTGCAATGGTGCGATCTTGGCTCACCGCAACCTCCGCCCCTCAGGTTCAAGTGATTCTCCTCCCGAGTAGCTAGGATTACAGGCATGTGCCACCACCCCCGGCTAATTTTGTATTTTTAGTAGAGATGGGGTTTTTCCATGCTGGTCAGGCTGGTCTTAAACTCCCGACCTCAGGTGATCCACCTGCCTCCGGCCTCCCAAAGTGCTGGGATTACAGGTGTGAGCCACCATGCCTGGCCTTCATTTCTTAATTATAAAATTGAGTTAATAAGTAGTACCTACCTTATTCTGTGGATTAATTAGATGTACATGATTAATGTTTAGCACATTGCCTGGTAAATAGTAAGAGCTCAATTAAACATTACCTCTCATCTTCATTATCACTGGAGATCCACGTAGTACTTAGAAAATTTGTGGATTACTGAATAGCATTGAGTTACTTCTGAAGAGAAGGGGCAAATTTGTTTCATTTGGGATGCATTACTGGCAGTTTTTTGTAGGTCTTTTTGGATTTATTTATTTATTTGAGATGGAGTCTCGCTCTGTTGCCCAGGCTGGAGTGCAGCGGCACTATCTCGGCTCCCTGCAACCTTTGCTTCCTGGGTTCAAGCAATTCTTTTGCCTTAGCCTGCTGAGTAGCTGGGATTACAGGTGCCTGCCACCAGGCCGACTAATTTTTGTATTTGTAGTAGAGATGGGGTTTTGCCATTTTGGCCAGACTGGTTTCGATCTCCTGACCTCAGGTGATTCGCCCACCTCGGCCTCCCAAAGTGCTGGGATTACAGGCGTGAGCCACCGCGCCCAGCCTTTTTTGTTATTTTTAAATTTGAGAGGACAAACTAGAGGACTAATTTGAGATTTTCTAGGTTTTTCCCTGTAATATAGACATTAGTATTTGCTGATTTTAGTCTGATTTTCCAAAATTGCAACTTAGAATAAATTTACTATTTAAAATAGAATATTTGGAGGTTTCTTATTACATTTATGTCTGTTTCTTTAAATATCTCAATCTAGTTAGGTATGGTAGTGATTTATTATAAAAGTAAATATTTTCTTATTTAACGTATTACTTCTTGTAGGAAACTTTGAGGGAAATTTTGAGTCACTGGACCTTGCGGAATTTGCTAAGAAGCAGCCATGGTGGCGTAAGCTGTTCGGGCAGGAATCTGGACCTTCAGCAGAAAAGTATAGCGTGGCAACCCAGCTGTTCATTGGAGGTGTCACTGGATGGTAAGTGATGTGAAAGATGTCCACTGTCTTTTGTGCATGATTTAGTATTGCAGTTATAGGTACCATCATCTCCTTTAACCAGTGAAAACACATTGGCTTCTGTGAAATTGGTCACTTAATGTGGAGCATGTATCTAAACATCATCTTAAAGTACCATTTAATGGTTACACATAATGATTGTTTCCTATATGCCAGGTTCTGTTTGAAGTGTTTACATAGATATCTCATTTCCTTCTCACAACTCTGGAATTAGTACTGTTATTTTCTATCCTCATTTTATAGAAACTGAGGCTCAGAAAGGTTAGTTTGCCCAAGGCCACATAGCTGGTAACTGGTAGAATAAGGAGCTAACTACTTATTAGCTATGTCAGATGATAACTTAATGTGACATAGCTTATGGTTTCATTTGTAATAAATTCAAAAAGTAATAGCAAATTTCATAGGTGAATATTCAATCCATTAATCTCATAGACTCTTTACATTTGAAAAATTTTATAGCACCATATAGCAAATATAGAACAGCACATTTAACAGGTGTACATTTTAGCAAATACTTAGAGTGAACACCTATGTAACAACTGCTAAGGTTAAAAAAAATGTGGCTAGCGCCCTAGAAACTCGAGAGGTTATTAAGCAGCTATTTCATTGCTTTTCTTTGTAGTTTTAACACCAGTTATGTCACTAAATAACATACTGTGGTTTACCTGCTTTCCAACTTAAAGTAAATGCAATCAGTATGTATTCTTTTGAGTCTTGCTTTTTTCGCTCAACCTGATGTTTCATATATTCAACTACATTGTGTATAGTTGTAGTTTCTTCACTTTCACTTGTATTTTGAGTTCCATTATGTGAATATACCACAGTATATCCAGTTGATGACTGATATTGGAGTTGTTTCCATTTTTGGCTAATACTATGCTTATATGAGTATTAGATTTCCCAGTGTATATGTGCATACATTTCTGTAGGGTCTGTACCTAGAAATTGCTAGGTAATGGGTATAGGTATCTTCAGCTTCACTAAATAATGTCAAACCACCTTCCAAAACTGTTTTTAACAGTTTACAGTCCCAGCAAGGACCAAATGAACCTGTTGTTCTACATGGTGGCACTTGATTTTGCCAGGCTATTAAATTTTTAAAAAATTAGTTAATTTTTCCTTAGCGAGGTAATCAAGTTAAATCCAGACTATAAAAATTTTGCCAGTCTGGTAGTTAGGTAGTAGTATTTCATGGTGGCTTCATTTACATTTCCCTGAGTAGGAGTGACATTGATCGACTTTTACGTATGTTTGTTGACCATTTGGATCTCCTCTTTCAGTTCCACTCTAGTTTTTTTCCTCTGAAGTTGTCATTCTTTCCCTTGTTAAGCTGTAAGAGTTCTTTATATATTCTGAATATTCTCAGTCATTTGTTAGTTGTGTGTATTATAGATATTTTCACTCATTCTGTGGTTATCTTTTCATTTTATGGTATCTTTTGATGAACTGAAGATCTTATTTTTAATATAGTCAATTTTATCAATCTTAACCTTAATGGTTAGTGATTTTTGTGGCTTATTTAAGTAATCTTTGCCTACCCGATGTTTCAGAACTTTTATTATTTGACCTTTCACATTTAGATTTATTATCCACCTGGAATTGTTTTTGTGCTCAGTATGTGATAGATTCCTTCTTTTCTTCCCCATGTGGAATACCCATTTGTCCCAACTTAATTTATTGCGAAAGCTATCCCTTTCCCCGCTGCTTTATGTGAGTGTGTGTGTGCATGCGTATGTGTGTGTCTGCTATCTTGTTCTTTAGGAACATCTTGGCTATTTTCTTTATCTCTTAGTTTTTAAATTTAATAAATAGGTATATTATAAGTTGCACATATTTAAAGTATAAAATTTGATACATTTTTACATATGTACATGCCCATAAAACCATCACCACAGTCAAGATAATGAACATACCTATCACTTCAAAAGCTGCTTTGTACCTCTTTGTAATTCCACGCTCTTTCCTTCATGCCATCCTCCCACCACTGATCTGCTTTCTATTACTATAGATTATGTTTTCTAGATTCTTTTTAGAAGTGGAATTACATAGTATATATTCTTTTTTGTCTGGCTTCTCTTATTCACCATAATAATATATTTTTTTGTTTTGAGACGGAGTCTTGCTCTGTTGCCCAGACTGGAGTGCAGTGGCACCATCTTGGCTCACTGCCTTCTGGGTTCAAGCAGTTCTCCTGCATCAGCCTTCACCATAATAATTTTGAGATAATCTGTGCTTTTCTGTTTATCAACAGTTCATTCCTTTTTATTGCTAAATAGTACTCCATTGTATGGATGTACCACAATCTGTTTCTCCATCCACCTTTGATGGACATTTGAGTTTTTTTTTCACTTTTTAGCTATTACAGATAAAACTTCAAGTTTGTATACAAGTGTACAAGTCTTTGTATGAACATATGCTTTCATTTCTTTTGGGTAAATATCTAGGAATAGTATGGCTGAGTCACGTAGTAAGTGAATGTTCTAAATTTACAAGTACCTGCCAGTTTTTAAAGTGCCTGTACCATCTTACATCTCCACCAGCAATGTGTGAGGGTTCCAGTTCCTCTGCATCCTTACTAACACTTGGTATTATCTTTTTGATTACAAACATCTTAGTGGGTATGAAGTTGTATCTCATTGTGGTTTGAATTTGCGTTTCTCTAATGACTAATGATGTTGAGCATTTTCATGGGCATATTTTTTGCCATTCATATATCTTTGATGACTTATTTGTTCAAATCTTTTTCCACATATTTTTATTGGGTTGTTGGTTTTCTTTCACTTCTGAATCGTGAGAGTTCTTTAAATATTCTGGATAGAAGTCTTAGATATGTGATTTGCAAATATATTACTTCTCTGTAGCTTTTCATTATCTGAACTGTACCTTTCAAAGAGCAGACGTTCTTAATCTTGAAGTGCAGCTCTTTTGTAGCTCCAGCTTTTGGTGTCATGTCTGAGAATATTTGCCTAATCCAGGGTCACCAAGATTTTCTCTCGCTTTTTCTAGATTGTATATAGGTTCGGATTTTATATTTAGTTCTGTGATCCATTTTGATTTACTTTTTGTATATAGTATAAGGTAGGAATCCAAGTTTTTTTTGCATATGGGTATCTAGTTGTCCCCACATTTGTAAAAAAAAGACTGTCTTTTTCTCCACTGAATTGTCTTTACACCTATGTTGAAAATCAGTTGACTATATGTTTTTGAGCTCTTTGTACTGCCAAATTGATCTAGGTGCCATTATCATGCTGTTTTGATTACTGTAACTTAGGTAATGCAAGTCTTGAAATTTTGTTTTTCATCAAAGCTATTTTGAGTATTCTAGGTATTTAGCATTTCCATCTGAATTTTATCTTGTTTTTATACACTCCTCCATATGAATTTTAGAATTAGGTTGCTGCCAGTTTCTGCCAGACACCCGATGAGATTTTGACTGGGATTGCATTGATCCATAAACATTGGTGTATCTCTCCAATTTGTTTAGGTTTTCTTTAATTTCTCTCAGCAATGCTTTGTAGATCTTACACATCTTATATCAGATTTATTCCTAAGTATTTCATATTTTTGATACCATTATAAATGGTATTACTTTTAAAATTTCAAGTTGCCATTGTTCATTGCTTGTATAGTATATACAAATGCAATAGTTTTTTTTTGTATATAGATCTTGTATATTGTAGTCTTGCTAAAAGCCACTTACTAGTTGCAGAGTTCAGGGGTCCCCAAGACCACTGTCATGTTTGATAGTTTTCTAGGAGAATTCACAGAACTCAGAGCTGTTCCACTCAGGGTTATTTTTTTATTTTTTATTTTTTTAACAGAAAATGATACAGATTAACTCAGCCAAGGGAAGAGGCACATGGAATAGGGTATTGTGGAGTCTTTATATTTATATTTATTTATTTTTTTTGAGACATAGTCTCACTCTCTCACCCAGGCTAGAGTGCAGTGGTGTGATCTTGGCTTATTGCAACCTCTGCCTCCCGGGTTCAAGCAATTCTCTCACCTCAGCCTCCCAAGTAGCTAGGACTACAGGCGTGAACCATCACACCGGGCTAATTTTTGTATTTTTAGTAGAGTCAGGGTTTCACCATATTGTCCAGGCTGGTCTCGAACTCCTGACCTCAAATGATCTGCCTGCCTCAGCCTTCCAAAGTGTTGGGATTATAGGCGTGAGCCACCACACCCAGCTGAGTCTTTACATGTAAAGTAGGTTTCTTGTAGGTTCCATATAGGTGGTTGTTAATTTTTTAGAATCCAATTTGACAGTCTCTTCCTTTAAATTAGGGTGCTTAGACTATTTACATTTAAGTTTATTTTTAAAATTCTTTTAATTGACTAGTAAAAATTGTAGGCTGGGTGCAGTGGCTCACACCTTTAATACCAGCACTTTGGGAGGCCGAGGCAGGTGGATCATTTGAGCTCAGGAGTTTGAGACCAGCCTGGGCAGCATGGCGAAATCCCATCTCTACAAAAAATAGAAAAATTAGCCGGGCGTGGTGGTGTGCACCTGTAGTCCCAGCTACTTGGGAGGCTGAGGTGGGAGGATGGCTTGAACCTGGGAGGGGGAGGTTGTAGTGAGCCAAGATCATGCCACTGTACTCCATCCAGCCTGGGTGACAGAATGAGACCCAGTCTCAAAAAGGAAACAAAACAGCAACAGCAAAATTGTATTTATTTGTGGTGTACATGATGTTTTGATATATGTATACATTCTGGAATGGCTAAATCAAGCTATTTAACATGTATTACCTCACATACTTACCATGTTTTTGTGGTGAGAACACTTAAAACCTACTCTTATAGCAATTTTCAAATATATAATATGTTGTTATTAACTGTAGTCACCATGATATACAGTAGATATCCTAAACTTCTTCCTCCTAACTGGAATTTTTGTGTCCTTGACCAACATTTCCCCAACCACCCCACCCCACAACCTTTGGTCACCACCATTCTCTGTTTCTATGAATTTGACTTTTTTTAGATTCCACATATAAGTGAGACCATTTGGTATTTGTCTTTCTGTGCCTGACTTATTTTACATAGCATAATGTCCTACAGGTTAATCCATGTTGTCACAAATATCAAGATTTCCTTTTTAAGGGTTGAACAGTATTCCATTATGTAATATACCACATTTTCATTATCCATCTGTTGATGGACACTTAAGTTGTCTCTATCTTGGATATTGTGAATAGTTGCAGTGAACACGGGAATGCAGATACCTCTTTAATGTACTGACTTCATATCCTTTGGCTGTATACCCAGTAGTGTGATTGCTGAATCATATGTTATTAGTTCTACTATTTTTAATTTATTGAGGAGTCTCCATACAGTTTTCCATAATGGCTCTACTAATTTACATTCCTACCAACAGTGTACAAAGATTTCCTTTTCTCTACATCCTCACCAACACTTGTTATCTCTTGTCTTTTTGATGATAGCCATCCTAACAGGTGTGAGGTGATAGCTCATTGTGGTTTGCATTTTCCTCATGATTAGTGATGTTGAGCATTTTTTTCATATACCTTATTTATTGGCCATTTGTATGTTTGTATGTCTTCTTTTGAGAAATGTCTGTTCAGGTCCTTTGCCCATTTTTAAATCAGGTTGTATTTTTACAATTGAGTTGTTTAATCCCTTATATATCTTTTATATTAATCTCTTATCAGATATATGCTTTGCAAATATTTTCTCCCATTCTTTAGGTTGTCTCTTCACTCTGTTGATCCCTTTGCTTTACAGAAGCTTTTTAGTTTGATGTAATCCCATTTGTCTATTTTTGCCTTTTGTTGCCTTTGCTTTTCGGGTCATATCCAAAAAATATTTGTGCAGACCAGTGTCATGGAGCTTTCTCCCTGTTTTCTTCTAACAGTTTTACAGTTTCAGGTCTTATATTTAAGTATTTAATCTGATTCCAGTTGATTTTTGCAATGGTTTGAGATGAGGGTCTCTTTTGCATGTGGATAAACAGTTTGCTTAGGACCATTTTTTGAAGAGACTATCCTTTCCCTGTTGTGTGTTCTTGGCATCTTTGTCAAAAATCAGTTGACTGTAAATACATGGATTTATTTCTGGGCTCTCTATTCTGATCCGTTGGTCTATGTGTTTGTTTTTAATGCCAGGACCATGTTGTTTTGGTTACTATAGCTTTGTAGTATATTTTGAGATCAGGTAGTATGATGATGCCTCCAACTTTGTTCTTTTTGCTCAAGATTGCTTTGGCTATTAGGGGTCTTTTGTACTTCCCTGTGAATTTTAGGATTTTTTTTCCTCTTTCTGTGAAAAATGTCATTGGAATTTTGATGTGGATTGCATTGAATCTGTAGATTGCTTTGGGAGGTATGGAGATTTTAGCAATTTTAATTCTTCCCATTCATGAACATGGAATATCTTTCTGTTTATTTGTGTTGTCTTCAATTTCTTTCATCAGCCTTCTATAGTTTTCAGTGTATGGACCTTTTGCCTTCTTGGCTAGATTTATTCATAAGTGTATATTTTTTGTAAGTGGGACATTTGTTTTTGTTATTACTGGGTTCAAAATTACCATCTTGATATTTAATCTGTTCTTTGTTTTCATTTTTTGCTTTCTTTTGGATCAAGTAGCTGTGTGTGTGTGTATAATATAAATATATATGTTATATATGTGTGTACATATATAACATATATACTGAGGTGAAATTCACATAACATAAAACTAACCATTTTAAAGTGAATAATACAACTTAGTACATTCACAATATTGTACAACCACTATCTCTATATGGTTTTAAAATCCTTTTATCACCTCCAAATAAAACTGAGTACCCACTGAGCAGTTACTCCTAATTCTTCCTTCCTACAACTCCTGGCAACCACAGTCTGCTTTCTGTCCTTATGGATTGACCTATTCTGAATATTTCATATATATTGAATCATGCAATGGGTGAACTTTCGTGTTTGGCTTCTTTCACTTAGCATAATGCTTTTGAGGTTCATGCATGTTATAGTGTATATATATTGCTACTTCATTCCTTTTTATAGCTCAATAGGATTCCACTGTATGTATATGCCACAGTTTGTTCATCCAGACATCTGTTGGAGGACATCTGGGGTATTTCCACCTTTTAACTGTTGTGAATAATGCTGCTATGAACATTGGGTATAAGTATTTTTTCAATACCTATTTTTAGGTCTTCTATTTTTTTGTATATACCCAGGAGTGGAATTGTTGGATCATATGATAATTCTATGTTTACTTTTTTGAGGACCCACCTAACTTTTGAGCATCTTTTCATGTACTTCCTGGCCATTTGTATATCTTCTCCAGATAAATGTCAACTCAAGTCCTTTGCCCATTTTTTAATTGGGTTTATCTTTTTGTTATTGAGTTGTAAGAGTTCTTTATATGTTCTGGATTCTAGACCCTTACCAGACACGATTTGCAAATATTTTGTCCTGTTCTCTAACTTGTCTTTTTCACTGTTTTGATAATGTTCTTTGATACAAGAAAGTTTTTAATTTTGATGAAGTCCAATTTATTTTTAATTTTGATGAGGTCCAATTTATTTTTTTTGTTGCTTAGATCAAATATTTTCAATTCCATTTTCATAATTCTATTTTCATGGATATTTTCATAATTATGTCCTTTGTTGGCTTATTAGCTATAACTGTTTGTTGTGTAATTTTAGTGGTTGCTTTAGGGTTTATAGGAGACATCTTCTACTTGTAGTCTGCCTTCAAGAAATCTAACGCTTCATATATGATATAACAGTATGCTTCCATTTTCCCCTTCCCCCTTTGTTTTCATTGCTATAAATTTTACTTTTAAAATTATGTAAATTCATAATACATTCTTATTATTTTTGCATTAAATGTTGAATTTTTATAGTTTTTAATAACAAGAAGGAAGCCTTTCACATTTTACTCCATAGTTTCTATTTCTTGTGCTCTTCATGCCTTTGTGTGGATCCTGATTTCTATATGATATCATTTTCCCCTGCCTGAAAGACTTCCTTTAACATTTCTTATATTGCTGGTCTGCTGGGGATATTTTTTTTTTTCAGGTTTTGTATCTGTGAAAAAGGTCTTTATTTCATTTCTGTTTTTGCAAGATCACTTAGTGTAGAATTCTAGATTGACAGGGTTGTTGCTTTTTTTTCAGCACATTAAAAATGTTATTTCATTGTCTTTTGGCTTTGTATTATTTTCTGTGAGAAATGTGTTCACTTCAAACTTTATTCCTCTGTACCTAATGCCTCTTTTTTCCTCCCTTCAGGCTCCTTTTAAGATTTCCTCTAGGTCGGGCGTGGTGGCTCACGCCTGTAATCCCAGCACTTTGGGAGGCTGAGGTGGGTGGAACATGAGGTCAGGAGATCGAGACCATCCTGACTAACACGGTGAAACCCCGTCTCTACTAAAAAGTACAAAAAATTAGCCGGTCATGGTGGCGGGCGCCTGTAGTCCCAGCTACTCGGGAGGCTGAGGCAGGAGGATGGCGTGAACCCGGGAGGCAGAGCTTGCAGTGAGCCGAGATTGTGCCACTGCACTCTACCCTGGGCGACAGAGCGAGACTCCGTCTCAAAAAAAAGAAAAAAAAGAAAAAAAAGATTTCCTCTTTACCATTTGTTTTAAGCAGTTTGTTTATGTTGTACCTTGCTATAGTTTTCTTTTTCTATCTTTTTTTTTTTTTTTTTTTGAGATGGACTCTTTCTCTGTCACCCAGACTGGAATGCAGTGGCATGATCTCAGCTCACTGCAACCTCCACCTCCCAGGTTCAGGTGATTCTCGTGCCTCAGCCTCTGGAGTAGCTGGGATTACAGGTGTGCACCACCGCGCCTGGCTAATTTTTGTATTTTTAATAGAGATGGGGTTTCACCATGTTGGCCAGGCTGGTCTCGAACTCCTGACCTCAGGTGATCCTCCTGCCTCAGCCTCCCAAAGTGCTGCGATTACAGGTGTGAGCCACCATGCCTGGCCTTCTTTGTTTCTTTTGCTTAGATTTCATTGAGCTTTTTGGATCTGTGGGTTTATCGTTTTCACGAAGCTTGGAATATTTTCTGTTGTCCTTCAAATATTTTTTTCTGTCCTCCTTCAGTGATTCCAATTACACATTTATTAGGGTGTGTGAAGTTTTTCCACAGTTCATTAATACTGTTTACTTTTTAAAAACTTTATTTTGAGATAATTGTACATTCACATGCAGTTAGAAATAATCCATAGAGGTCTTATACCCATTCCCCAGTTCCCCCTATGGTAGCATCTTGTCTAACTATAGTTCAGTATCATAACCATTTTCATTTTTTTGTCTCTTTTCTGTTTCATTTTTGATAGTTTTTATTGCTATTTCATGAAGTTTATTAATCTTCTACAGTGTCTAAACTGCTGTATTTTTCGTCTCAGACATTGTAGTTTTTATTTCTATAAGTTTGATTTGCATCTTTTTTTTGAGACTTTCTTGTTCTGTTGCTTAGGCTGGAGCGCAGTGGCACAATCACAGCTCACTGCAACCTCTACCTCCTGGGCTCAAGAGATCCTCCCACCTCAGCCTCTTGAATAGTGGAACTGCAGGTGCATGCTACCGTGCCTGGCTAATTTAAAAAAGTTATTTTTAGAGAGATGGGGACTCACTATGTTGCCCAGGCTGGCCTTGAACACCTGGGCTCAAGCAATCCTCTTGCCTTGGCCTCCTAAAGTACTGGGATTACAGGCATGAGCCACTGTACCCAGCCAAGATTTGCATGTTTTTAAAAGAGCTTCCTTGCCTCTACTTATTATGTGCAATCTTTTCTCTAGCTTCTTGAACATATGGAATATAATTGCAATAACTTTTAATGCTTTTGTCTACTAATTTTTTCATCAGTATCATTTCTGGGTTTCTTTTAGTTTATTTTTTTTTGATCGTGGTATTTTTCTGCCTTGCAAGCCTGGTAGTTTTTAATTAGATGGCAGATATTATGAATTTTACTTCATTGGGTGCTAGATATTTTTTATTCTTATAAATGTGCTTGATTCTTGTTCTTGGATGCAGTTACTTAGAAATCACTTGATCTTTTTGGGTCTTGCTTTGTTATTAGGCTTTATTTAAAATGTGTGTTTTGTTTTAAAAAGAGAAAAAGCCAGGTGTTATAAACAGTGCAACAATTTTTGTAACAGCAAAAATCTGTAACCATTCTAAATATGTCAGTTACTCTGATTATACTTTAGTAAGTCTGAACAGTGGAATGCTCTTAAAATGGACCCTTATCATTTATTTACTGGTCCTACCACCCTTCCAATTTCAGAGTCGCTTCAGAAATATACTGCCTGACATCTAACTTTTGTTTAAAAAAGATTAAAAGTCTTATGAGGTTCTCCATGCATTGTTGTATTTGTAATTCTTTCTCTTACTGAGCTGAAATGTAATAAGAGGAGAACAGTAGACAATGAGGGTAGTGAGGTAATGGGAGACAAGATGTTAAGTGTAAGGCTTTAACTTTCTCTCTTAGTGAGGAGGGAAGCTACTGGAAGGTTATGAGCAGAAGTGTACCTTGATCTTACATTTTAGAGCAGGGGTCAGCAAAGTTTTTCTGTAAAGAGCCCATATGGTAAATATTGTAGGCTTTATGGATCACACAATCTCTGTTGCAACTTGATTTACAAAGAGACATCTGGCAGGATTTGGCTCCCAGGCTGCGGTTTGTCGACCCCTGTTTTAGGACTGTATGAGCTGCTATATTGAGAATAGATTCTAGGGGGCGAAAGTGGAGGTAAGAAGTCCAGATGAGGAGCTGTAACAGTAACCTACATCAGAGATCATGGTATAGACCCAGCAGATAGAAAGTGAATACACAGAGCAAAGAGGTTCTAGGACTGAGCCTCAGAACAACCTAACATTCAGAAGTCAGAAAGAGGAGGACTCAGCAAAATTGTCTGATAAGGAATGGCCAGTGATATATGAGGAAAACCAAGAGAGAATGGTATTCCAGAGCAAAAAGATGTCAAGAAGGAGAGAGTACAATAGCAGAACAACAAATAACCTGATTTAAAAAATGGGGAAAAGACCTGAACAGACGTTTCCCCAAAGAAGGCATAGAAATGGCCACCAGAGGTATATGAAAAGATGCTTAGCATCATCAATTATCAGGGAAATGCAAATTAAAACCACAATGAGATATCAACTGACACTTGTTAGAATGGCTGTTATCAAAAAGACAAGAGATAATTGTTGATGAGGGTGTGGAGAAAAAGGAACCCTAGTACACTGTTGGCGGGAATGTAGATTGTTACAACCATTATGGAAAACAGTATGGAGGTTCCTAAAGAAATTAAAATTAGAACTACCATGCGACCCAGCAATTCCTCTTCTGAGTATATACCCCAAGGAAATGAAATCACCACCTCATAAAGATATCTGCCCTCTCATGTTCAGTGCAGCATTAATTTATAGTAGCCAAGATATGGAAACATCCTAAGTGTCCATCAATGGATGAATGGATAGAGAAAATGTGTATACAATGGGATACTATTTAGCCTTAAAAAAGGAGATTGTGCTGTTTGCCATAGCATAGATTTTGGAGGACATTATGCTAAGTGAAGTAAGCCAGACATAGAAAGACAAAATACTGCATGATCTCATATGTGTGGGGAAAAAGTCATATATACAGTTGTATAATATAATAAATATAAAGAAATAAAACTGGTTACCAGGGATAGGATGGGAGGAAATGGGAAGATGTAGGTCAAGGGATACAAAGTAGCAAATATGTAAGAGGAGCAAGTTGAGAGATCCAATGTACAGCATGAGGACTGCAGCTAATGCAATTGTATTGCCTTAGGGATTTCTGTGAATTAAGTGGATTTTAGCTGCTCTTATCACAAAAAAGTAACTATGTGAGATGATAGATATATTAATCTGATTCGTTATAGTAACCACTTTACTTGTCTATATGTATCCCATAACATCATGTTGTAAACCTCAAATACACACAATAAAACACCTTTTTTAAAAAAAGGAGAGAGTAATCAACTGTGTCAAAAGCTGCTGTAGGTCAGATGAGATTAAAGCTGAGAAGTGAACACTAGCATTTGGTAAGGTCAAGATCAGTGGTAACCTTGATAGGAATGGTTTCATTGAAGTCATGGGACAAAAGCCTGAATGGTGTAGGTGTGAGAGAATATGGACACAGGACAAAAGAGACGGCCTCAAAGTAGTTTTGCTGTAAAGGAGAGCAGAGAAAAGGGAAGGGGGCTGGAGAATTGGAGTCTAGGGAGGATTTTTTCAACAATGGTTAATGATTACAGCTGATAGGTGTTCAGCAATGAACACAACAAAATCTCTGCCTTCATGAAGCTTACATTTTAGTATCGGGTGGGGGCAGGAAGATAGACAGTAATGAAGAAACGCATAATTATATTAAACTGGCTACGAGATGTTGCCACTCAGATATCATATGGACATTTTGCATTCAACATATTCAAAATGACATTATCTCCTCCCCTCCCTTCCCCCACCTTTTCCTCTATTCCTCTTCCTTGTTTTTATATTGTAAAAAATGCCACATTCAGGACAGAATCTTGTGCCTTATCCCTTGCAACCATCCTGTCCTCAAACTCAGGAGTGTTTTTTTTTTTCTTCACAAACAGTTCCTCAGGTCTGCTCCCTCCTTGCCATCTCTACCTCGGCCCATTGGCATTCACTTCTCTTCTGGATCGCTACCTCACCGTCTTAACTAGAGTCTCTGCCTTCGTCCTCCCCCTTTAATCTCTTCTCCACAATGTAGCCAGAGTCATCTTTTAAAAATATAACCTGAGAGTTTTAAGGGACTTACTCAAGACCACGAGATTCATAGAGCCAAGATTTGATTTCCTTATGTCATGCTCCTCTTGGGGCTGGCTTTACGTAGGGGGTAGGAAGGAGCTAGGTCATCTTAAGCTAAGTAAGATATGAACATTGCCAGAAATGCATGTTTGTATGTAACTGACAGCTCATCAATTTGTCTGATGTTGGTTTGTTTTTGTAGGTGCACGGGTTTCATATTCCAGAAGGTTGGAAAGTTGGCTGCAACAGCTGTGGGAGGTGGATTTTTTCTCCTTCAGGTCTGTATGTGAAATGTTCTCAGATGTTTGGAAATTCCACCTGCCCATTAAGGAATGTGGTGTGGGGAGTTGTAATACAGTCCTGGCTATGTCACACTAGACTAGCCTTTGCACTTGTTTTCATGTACTATTTTAAATGCTAGTGACCGTTTGAGTCAAATTTTATTCATTATACTAGTAAATGTTATTTGCCAGTCCCATTTTATTTCCTCATGTGGGGACAGAAGTGCAAATTCCTTATCATAGCTCCTTTAAAAGAGTTTTTAAGACCAGCTGAATTATTAAGCGGATGTGATTTCAAAAATACAAGTGTGCTGTGATGATTTAGTGTCATATGCTAATATTATAGCTAGCTTTCACAGAGGGGATGTTGAGCATGTGATGAGAAATGGGAGCTAAGTGACAGTACAGTCAGATGTCATCTGCTGTCTCCTTGACCCATAGTTTCAGAACCAGTGGTTGCCAGTTCTCTGAGACTGCTTAGGAGAGACTAACAAGCAAGACTTGAAAAAGGGAGCAGTTTCTCCAAAAACAAAAGAAAACTGACATTTGATTGTATTAGGCATACATTTCTTAGCTCTGTGGCATTGGTATTCAAATTTGGCTCCACATTGGAATCACCTAGGAGTTTTTAAAAGAGCCAACGTGTGCCACTCCTGACCCACAGTCTGATTTCATTGGAAAACTTAAAACTCCTGAGGTGATTCTGCTGTGCTGTGGGAGCCATAACTTGCTGAATCATGCCAGAGTCTCTGAATTCACAGCCGTTTGTCTCTTCCCACAGTTGGCAACCCTCACTTTTGCAAGGTAAGTTCTGCGTTAGCACCATGATTGGAGTGAGTTTTGCAGATAGGTCAGGTGAAAATCAAATGTATCGAAGAGGGAAGCTGGTAACTGGCTGTAGCTGGGTTGAGTGTGGTATTGCTGCATGACAAATTCCCCCAAACCTAATGGCTTCAAATAATGATCACTTTATTCTCTCTCATGGTTACAGGAGTTTGGGGAGGGTTAAGGTAGGTGCTTGTGGATCAGAGTCTCATGTGGTTACAGGCCAGATGATCAGAGGGTTAGGGTAGGTCTGGACTTGTGGGGCCTCTTTGTGTCTCTGTCTCTGTTTGTCTTCCCTCCTCCTCTCCTTATTTCCCCGCTGTCCATAGTCTCAGTGCTCTTCCATGTGGTCCCTGTGCCAGTATAGGCTTCCTCACACTACCATGACCTCAGGACTCCCAAGCACAGTTCTGCAGAAACATGGTGCAAGTTGCATCTCCTTTGTTGCCCAAGCCTCACTTTTGTTGGCTGCTTCCCTGTGGGCTTGTTACGTGCTGGCTCTGTTGCTAGACAGGTCAGACTCCCTGCAAGGTGGGGCCCCTCCTCACACCTCTCTCTCCTTCCCCTTGACCCTTCAGGTGGAAGTGCAGTAACATCTCTATCCCTGTGGTTTCCCTTATATGCTGCCCCAAACTTCATAAACATTTTAATATTGCTTTGAAATGTCTTAATTTGAGTGTGTCCTCTGTTTCTTTTTGGGGCCCTGACAGAAATAATTGGTATTGAAAATGTCTCCAGAAAGGCACCTCAAAATGAGATTTTGGGGTTGGATAATTCCAATATTCAAGGGGTACAGGGACACTGCTTTGCTGCAGAGGTGAGACATGGAGAATCTGTTACAGGCACTCATGTTATCTGTCACCAGGGGAGTGAGAGCAGGAGGCAAGCATAATGTTGGGAGATCAGTTATATCACAAGTTATAGTTTGACATAGGGATCCAGTTTCCTTTTTTCCATACTGATAATTGAGCAGAATTTAGTGAATAATTCTTCCCTTTCCCAACATTTGCAGCATTGTCTCTTTCATATATCAGAACCCATGTATGTGTGGCTGTGACTCTGGTTTCTGTGTTCTGTTCCACTGGTCAACTTTCGATCTTTATGACAGTACTAAAGCTTAATATTTGGTAATGCAAATTCCTCCACCTTATTCTTCAGGAGTGTTGCAGCTACTTTTGTGTTTCTGCTCATTCATCTAAATTTTAGATCAGACTTGTCAGTTATTTTCAAAAATCCTGTTGAAATTTTTATCGGAATTGCATTGGAACCATGTAGATATCTCTTATGATATTGAGTATTCTATCTGTGAACACGGGCTTTCTCTCCAATTATTTAGGTCTTCTTTAATGCCTTTGAATAGACTTTTTATTATTTTTCTGTATAGATCTTGTACATCTGTGATTCAGTTTTATTACTGGATACCTTATAACTTTAGTTGCTCTTGTGGATGATACGATTTTTAAAACTACACATTCTGATTCATGCTAGTGTGTTGAAATACAGTTGATATTTTATGTTGCTCTTTCAGCCAGCCACCTTGTTAAAAAAGTCTTGTCTGGGATTCTTTTGGGTTTTGTCTATAAAATCTTTTTATGCCATCTGTGAACAGTGAAATTTTTCCTTCACGTCTTTATGAATGTAGTTGCTTTTTCTTACCAAGCTGTAGATCATTTCCAGCACTTTTTGCAGCTTTCAGAGCCCAGCAGCAACGCTTGCCAGTTTTCAGTTTATTCGGCTCCCTCTACGTGTTGTGCTGCAATGGAAGTAGGATGTTGAGCTTTGTCAGTAGAGGGCGCTGGAGGGACCTTGCAGCGGGAGAGGCTGCTTTTCTCAGTTCTGGTGTTGCTTTGCCCCTGCAGTGCAGTCCCCCAGTAATGCCAAGGAGAGCAGGAAGTCACCTCGCAATCCTGGCCTGGGCCACCCAGGGGACTTCACCACCACCATTACTACTTTTGCCCCCTTGTGAAAAATCAGTTTGTCGTAGTTGTCCACGTCCGTTTCTGTACTTTTTATTCTGTTCTGTTGGTCTGTGTGTCTATCTCTTCTTCAGTATGACACACTGTCTTGACTACTGTAGCATTATAGTAAATCTTAAATCAGGTAGTGTGATTCCCCCAACTCTGTTCTTTTTCAGATTCATTTTGGTGATTCCAGTTCCTTTGCCTTTCCATATAAATTTTAGAACCGGCTTATTTATGTATCTATAAGAAATCCTACTGGGATTTGTGATTTGGGATTGCAGTAAATCTATAGATAATTTGGAGAGAACTGGGCATCATTTCTGTGTTGAGTATTCCATTCCATGTACATGATGTGTCTCTCCATTTATTTAGGTTGTCTTTGAGTTCTTTCTTCAGCATTTTGTAGTTCTCAGTATACAGATCCTGTATGTTTTATTTGATTTGTACCTAATATTTAATTATTTTTTGCACCCATTGTTGTAAATCATTTAAACATTTTTCATTTCCAGTTCAAATTGCTAGCATATAGAAATTCAGTTGGTTTTGTGTGAATTTGTGTCCTGTGACCCTGCTAAACTCACTTTTTTAGTCTAGGAGTTTTTGTTTTTTGTTGAAGTCTATGAAATTTTCTATGTAGACAAAGATGTCTATGATTGGAGACAGTTTGACCTCTTCCTTGTGAATCAGGATGCCTCCTAATTCTTTTTCTTGTCTTGTTGTGCTGACTCTGAATTCACTTCTGGTACGATATTTAATAGGAGTGGAGATGGCGGACAGCTTTGCCTTGTTCCCTGCATTCGTTCTTTCACCATTATGTACAGTGTTACCTGCAGGGTTTTTTTGTAGATGTTCTTTATCAAGTTGAGGAAGTTCCCCTCTATTGCTCTTTCTCTGAGAGTTTTATCATGAATTTGCGTTGAATTTTGTCAGATGTTTCTTGAGTCCTGCCTTGAGGTTAGGCCAGGCGATACTGCAGGAAAAGCAGGAAACACACCACCAGTTTGGTGGTGCTTTGAATTCTGGTCTTCTCCAATCTGCACGTCGCTGTTTTTATGTAAGAGCCTTCAAATAGCTAGTCCATGTATTCTCTCAGTTTAATAGCAGGATTTTGTGGGATAAACAGGGTGGAGTAAATGAACCAGAGCCTTCTTTTAGATACAAATGTTGATACTCAACTATGTGGTTGCTGTAAGTAATTTGTTCTTTTTAGTACTAAGTAATATTCTATTGTGTAAATATGATACAATTTGTTTATCCATTCATGTGTTGATAGACTTTTGTGTATTTCCAGTTATAGACTCATAAATAAAGCTACTATGGCTTGATTACTTGTGAAGTTGAACTTTTTCCTTTTCGTGGACACTTTCCTCTGAATTGCCCTTACCCATTTTTAAAGTGAACTTTCTTTCTTACTGATCTCTATAAGAAGTTCACTTTTTTGAGTATCAATGTTTTGTTTATGATACACATCACAAGTATTTTCTCTAGTCTGTTTGGGTGACTGGTGGTGCCATTAGCTAAGATAGGGCCTAGAGGAAGAGCAACAATGCAGGAGGAGACTCTAGCAAGGTGAAGACTTTTAGTTTCAGATATTTTGAGATTGCCAAAAATTTGGTAGAGAGAAGTGATATTGATAGGGCATTGATTGATTGGCTATAGTCATTCTCTTCATTCCTAGGATGATATTAATCCATCATCAAAAAACTACATGCTTGAATCAGATTTACACTGAGTTTTAGTGTTTGTGCCTGCTGTTTTTATCAAGGGAAATAGGTATATGCTGTAGGTGTCTTTGGATGTGGTTCTCTTAATATCCCTTTATATGAACTTGCTCATGAGAAATCTCTGTGGGGCCAGATGCTAGATTTCTTCCTGTTAAGCAACAGTAATAACTGCCTGAATGCTTTGCTCTGTTCACATTGTCAGGAAACTGACACTCATGGGCACATTGTCAGAGTCATTCTCTGGAAACATTTGTATTGGCTGTAAGGTCCATCTCTTCACCCTACATCTTGACCCCCCACCTTGATTTTCATCTTATATAACTCTTTGTAAAAGGGTTGTAAGAGTATAAATAATTTAAAAGAATTGCCAGTAGTTATTTCTAGTGCCAGGCATATGGCTTCGCATATAGGGGGGATGCTGAGTAGATGTCATCATGATACAAAGAATCAAATGGCAGATGTCTCCAAAAATGGAAAGTCAGAGGGTTTCGAGAGTCTACTTCAGGATTTATCCTGACTAAAAGAAATAACAAATCTGTTTCTCATTTCTTGTTGTCATTATTGTTGATACTGTAGCTTGCAAACCATACTGGGTACATCAAAGTTGACTGGCAACGAGTGGAGAAGGACATGAAGAAAGCCAAAGAGCAGCTGAAGATCCGTAAGAGCAATCAGATACCTACTGAGGTCAGGAGCAAAGCTGAGGAGGTGAGACTTGCATTGTTCACGTGTAGTGTGTGAACAGTGCAGACAAAAACAGGGCTTAACCCTATTGTACCATATCTCAGTGATGGACAGGGCTTAAGCATTACAAAGAACTTAGAGTAATGAGACAAAACTAACTTGGATTATCATCACTTCAGAACATTTTTAAAAGCTGGATAATTAAGTGTTTGGTGACCTTTGTCTGTGCACATTTGTGGAGTGATTATCCCTTTAACCAGTTCTTGTAGGAATGTGGGGCAGCATAGTAGGTGGGAAGGATATATGGCCAGTATAATTATTTTGAGTCCCATTTTGTCGCTATACACGCGTATCTCTGAAACATTCATACTCTGCTTGTTCTGCGTATAACTAGTGAAATGTCACAAGTATTCAACTCCACTGTATATCACCAAAATAGCCATAGATGATATGTTAAATAAGTGGATGTGGCTGTGTTGCAATAAAACTTTATTTAAAAACAGGTTCAGATTGGATTTGGCCCATGGGCTGTAGTTTGCTAACCCCTGATCTTGTTCATTAAAGCCAAGTTAGATTATAACCTGGCACTGCAGGGACAGGAGAAGTCCTTCCTTTTTAAAAGGATATTTTTTGCTGCTGCTTTATTACCTTTAGAAATATGTCAGATGTTGCAAATAAATAAGTACACTGAACTGGGGAGAAATAAACAAGGATCAGGATGTCAAGAAGATAGCTGGTACTTTCTGTAGCCTGGAGTGATGAGAGATTCTCCCATTAGCTCACTCTAGCCTCACAGGGAAAACAGACAGATTGAGTACAGGGGAGGAGAGATACCCTGTGTGCGCCTCAGGCTTCTCATGTTGTGAGTGGCTCTTCGTGCTGGTGATTGGCAAGTGGCTGGTCAAAGCTGGTGCCTTTACCCAGAGTGGGAAGGTGGCAGAGGTGGGTATCTACAGGAGCCCAGAGCCCAGATGGTTTCTCTTTCCTTTCTTCCTTCTGTCTCTCCTCAAAGTTAGGAAAGTTACATTTTTTATTTCATGAAAACTTTATTATTCAAATGTTTATAAAAATAATGCATGGCTGGGCACAGTGACTCAGCACAGTGAGTAAAAAAAAATTTTGTAAGAGAGGTCTCACTCTGTCGCCCAGGCTGGAGTGCAGTGGCACAGTCATGGCTCACTGTTGCCTCAACCAAGCGATCCTCTGACCTCAGCCTTCTGAGTAGCTGGGTCTATAGGTGTGTACCACCACACCCGGTGAAGTTTTAAATTTTTTGGAGAGACAGGGTCTCCCTGTGTTGTCCTGGCTGGTCTCAAACTTCTGGGCTCAAGCAGTATTCCCACCTCGGCCTCCCAAAGTGCTGGCATTACAGGTGTGAGCCATGGCACCTTGCTGAAAACTTTTAAAATAATACTGGAAGTGTATATAATAAAAAGCATAAAGTTAATATTTGATTAGAACCAACTGTTGACTCACAGAGGGAGTTTGTTATAAAGTAACCAGATAATTTGGAATTGAGTTCACTGTCACAGGCCCTGGGGATGTAGTGGCTGGTTTTCCTACTCATAGAGCCGGTGGTCTGATTTGAGAAACAGGATGAAGATTTAGTTCAGTATTTAGCAACAAGATGACCTCAGTGAGAACAGTTTAGTGGGGTGGTGGAGTTGAAAGCCAAATTAGCAAGTTGAAGAAAGAGTAGTAAAAATAATAAAGGAAACCAATTTTCTCAGGAAGTTGTATGATTTTTTTTCTTCACCCCAATGGCAGATGACAAAAGTGCTTCATTTAAGGAAATGTAGAGGTCCAGGAGAGTTGGAGGAGGAGTGGAAATGAGGCAGGAAGACATAGGCATCGTTGGAGTAAGGGCTTACTGGAGGGTTAGAAGACAGTGGTCCTAGGAGGATGGGGTTGGTAGTGTGAAAATGTTAGGGGAATGTCAGGGTGTGAGTAGCTTAGGTGGTTTGGGGATGGAAGTCACCGTACTTGAGTTCAAGAAATGATCAGGCCAGGATGTTGGATGTCTTGTTCATATGAACACTTTCTAAGGTGGTGATCACACTTAGGAGAAAGAGGAAGTCTGAGCCACTTATCAAAATTGTCTCTGAAATTGGAAGGGTGGGGAGTGGTCAGGAGATTGGTAGAGCACAGACTAAGGAGCCATAAAGAGTGTCTGAATGTATGCACTGAGTCTCAGATGACCGGGAGCTATTCCAGGAGGGTAGAGGGGAGGTGGGAAGCTTTGGGAACTTAAGGAAATAAGAACGTCACCTGTTAATCATCTTAGATGTGGTGAAGTGTGAGAATGAGAATTTATAGCATCTACCTGGGAGCAGGTTTCAGAGGGGAATGCATGGATGGAGAGATTTAGGGGAGAGACTTCAGGAAATGAGAAGCCTCTATTGGAGGGTAGATGCCAAAGAGGATGGAAGGAGCAAAATTGGAAACAGAATTGCCTCTGTAACCAGTTTATTTAGTGCAGCTTTACTCTTTCCCCATAACTGTCCCCATGAACTCTCCTTCTTTGTCCTTGATTCAAAGAGCCATTGTCTCTACCTCCTGATGTGCATCCTCCTTCCCATCAGGCTCCCTCTAGTCTTATTCTCCCCACACCAGCCAGTAGTCATTTTCATATGTAAGTCTATTTAATTATTATTAAATAGACTATTAATGTAAGTCCATTGCCCTTTGGGTAAAGTGCAAATTACGTAACCGATGAGGGGATTGACATTGTTAAGACTGGCATAGGTATAATAGAGATGATTCTTAATATTATTAACATCCTTAGCAAAACAACCCATTGTACTATCTTCTGTTTTCAGGTGGTGTCATTTGTGAAGAAGAATGTTCTAGTGACTGGGGGATTTTTCGGAGGCTTTCTGCTTGGCATGGCATCCTAAGGAAGATGACCTCATGTTCATTGTTCCTGTTTTTTTCCAGCCAGCAGCCTCTACACTCCATCATAGGACATCGAGTCCCTCCTCCTCTTCTCCCATGCCTTCCTCCCTGCCATGGCAAATCCGAGTGGCTTCTATAAGCATCTGCTGGTACAAGTCAATGTGGCACCATGAGCTTGATGGTGGCAGAAGAGACAATAGTCCTTAGCTCTCCTCCCAGTACACCCCCTACTTGGCCAGTCTGTAGGCCAACAAGAAGGTTCCTTTACCCCCATGCAAGACACTTATGAGAACACATTACAAGATGGCTGACCGTGGAGGATGAGTGGATCCTGAAAGCTTGTCCCAAACTGTTGATTTGGAAAAGAAATAAGCACATAGATAACCTTATTGTGTGCTGCATGGAAAGGAACTGAATACATTTGCCTTTAAGCATGAAAGATTTTGGTATCTTGGTGTCTACTTTCTTTTTTAGTTGGTTTTACATTACAGAAAGCTATTTAAATGTGTTATAATTATGCCGACAAAATTGGCAGCATAATTACTATAATTGAAAAATCTGATATTGTCCAGGAATGCTTTCTACCGTACAGGATAATGTATCTCATGGCTGTTTCCAAAGGGTTTATTTATTGTAAAACAAGTGATTTAGGTGGGAAAGGGAAGATTTTGGATTTTTATTTTGTAGAAAAGGTTTTAAGCTTTGAAATGTGAATGAAATATCCTTATGAAAACATTAGGGGTGGCCATAACTCCTCTGTGCCACTTCTACTATTTTTTTTTTATCTAGTTAGTATGAAATACAACATTTAAACCGGAATTTTAAAGAAGTAGCTTTCCAGGGATTCAGAATTAAGAAAGATAGTGATAGGACATGAGAAATAAATTTCCATCAAGTGTAATCTACCGTCTCATGATGACCACAACCCTGAGAATTATTCTTTAAAAGCTTACACACACACACACACACAGGCACACACGCACACACAGAATCTTAGCACATTTTGCTGTAGTGGCATGTTACCATGTCTACAGTCCCTACTAGAATATCAGTCAGCTTTCAGAGGGCAAGACTTCTGTCTTCACCATTATACTCACAGGGCCTAGCACTTAATAGGTGCTGAGTATTTGAATAATGACTTTATAGAAAGAAAACTCACTATTAAAGCTTAGTTTTACTCAGAATTGTTAATCTTGGAGATGATCTCTTGTGAAATATGAGTGTGTTTCTAAGGCCATACATTTAAATATGTTTGCATTTTAACCCGTCTTGAGAATGATGTATTGAATTTGAAAATCAAAACTACCAGTGGATGTGTGGAACTTTACAGAAACCACCTATTTGCGTTTTTCTCCTTACATTTAAGGAAACATAAGCCATTTTGCTTGCAATATGTATGAATCATCTCAAAACCATAATGGTATGAGCCTCTTTGCTGCATATTTTGCTATAAGAACTTATTTTTTTTCACTTTTTATTATGGACGCCTTCAGGAATATATAAAAGTAGAGAATATAGTACAGTAATCCCCGTGTATGTATCACTCAGTCACAACAATCATCAAATTATAGCTCTGCTGGTTTTTACCACTTATTGTGAAACAAATATCAAAATGTCATTTTATCATATTTCAGTATGTATCTCTAAAAGGTAAGAATTATTTCTAAAAATCATAAATACCTCATCATATCAGACATTAACAGTAATTACATAATATCCAAAATCTGATCAGTGTTCAAAATTTCCTCAAGTGTTTTACATTTAGTTTGTTTGAATCAAAATTCATGCAAGGTTCACATCGTATTTGCATGATTTGGATAAGTCTCTTAACCTTATAGATCCTCCTCTATTTTTTTTTTTTTGCTTGCTATATATTTATATCTCTCTATATATATTGATATAGATATATGTAGTGACACTGAGTCATCTGTTTCCTGCTTCCCCACACTCTGCCTCTCCTGACATCTGGGTCTCTGGGTTATGCCATATATGGTGATAGTGGCTGCAGCCACTTTACCTGTGTGACTTACCCACAGCAATGGGATGGTAACAGCAAAGCTAACCAAAGTGCTCTGTGCCCCTTTGGGTTGCATGTGGGGAGACTGGCCACCCAATGCCTCTCCAGTGGGGTAGGGGTTGTCTTTTGGTGCATCTGTTTTTCCTGTGATTACTGGTGAGGGCAGCAAAGATTAGCAGGTGGTTCTAAACTACCTTGAGTAGGTTGTAATAAATAGTCTGGCCTCAGACTGTATTCTGATTGTCTGAATTAAGATCTGTAGGTAGGTCCCTCCTGAAGTTTTTTCCCAGCTGGCTGCCTCTACGACTGTGAGGGTCATGGTTGAGGTCAGTATTGCAGGTTGGTCTCATCCTGCTAGTATGAGAACGGCTGTGAGTTCTGCCCACTGTGTGAGGCCACTGTGACCACTTGGGATTGTGCAGAGCTGGCATGGAGGTTGAACACGCACAGCTGCACACCTTGTTTTCAGTTTAGCTGAACCATCAGTGAAGGAGGCTCAGGCATTTGGGGGTACCTGTGAATCAAGGCCCTATTGTGCCAGCAGTTTTGTTTCAGGTGGTGAAGTGGGAGTTAAGGTTTCCCCCAAAAGAACAGCTGCCACTCCTCCATGCAAAACCGAGATGATTCAAGGACCAGGCAGCTCCACCTTTCAGTGCACTACTTTCATTTGACTGGAGAGGCCTGCTTAGCTAGGCACGTATTTTCTCCGGTAGCAGAGTCCAATGACGCTCTGGACTTCCTAATTAGTGGTGGTGGGGCGGAAGTTTTTCCTTGGGAAGAGCGTTGTCGCTGTATATGGTCCGCAGAAACTTGACTTGGAATGTGTTCGGGGTTTCATCGCCCCCTTGTGGCGGCGACGTGGTAACACCGCACTCAAGGCTTCCAAGTTGTCAACCAATAGGATGGCATCTACGTAGTGAAGGCTTCCCTTCCCTTGCCCTGCAGCGTGCTGGACGGTGTCCCGGCTCAGGGACCCCTTCTGTCCCCTTCCTGGCTACTATGGGTCGGCCCTGCGTCCTCACCACTTTGAGCCACCCTTTGACCCAGCGTCTCTCCCGCAATGGGACCTGGTGGGATGGGGACTTGGAGCATGCTACAGGAGAGGTAGAACTTTTGAGTCTCTTCTTCCCAAGGTTCTCCCCAGAGTCGGAGAGCAGAGACGGATCCAGGGGCACTTTCTGGCCGCTGCCTGCTCGGGCTCAACAGATGGAGTCCAATGTTTCAGTCTCCCCCAAGAATGTGTATCCTCATTGCTGACACGGGAGCTAGGTGCGGGGAGAGATGTGGTGGTGGGGACCCTTGCCTGAGCAGCCCATTGTCATGAGTGTTATTGCCATTGTGATAATATGTTAGCATGACTCTCCTCCCAAATGGCCGCTTGTTTGCTGCAATCTCCCGCCACTCAGCCTCCAGACATTCATTAACAGGACAGTGGGGTTCTTGATTCCCCTACCACTGGGGTGACAGTCCTTGCTACTGGATCTGGGCAGTTACTGTCTCATGGATGCTGGCAGAAGACGATTCAAGTTGGCGGACTAGATTCTACAAGGAATGATCTCTTGCATAATTCTAGCCAACATGCTCTTGGGGTGGGTGCTTCTGGTTTTGGAAAGCAAAGTTACTGTGTAGTTAACTATTGTGGTAAGAATAGTCTCTCCATCATTCTTTTGTTTCACGGTTGTCAGAAAGATGGCCATAACTAATGGTTGGGCTCTTATTTGGAACCTCTACTTTTGTACAGTTTGGGAATCTCTGCTTGAAAAGATGGTATACTGATGGATTTGAAATTTCTGAGTATCATCAATGTTTCATGATGATCTCAATTTCTTCTCAGAGGGAAGCTCACAGCCAGTTTTGGACCCCAGAGAAAAATGTGGCTGCTGCCCTCTACTCCCTCTACCAAATTATCAGCTTCATTTCTTTGTCATGAAATCTAGTATGATTTCTCGGAAATCAGGCCCAGAACTAAAATACATTTTCTGCCCAATTCTCTAAGAGGTCACACTAACATCTGAGTAATTGGGCAGAAAACCTATTTTAGTTCTGAGCCTGATTTTTCTAGAAGTCATATGGTATAGCTTGTATTTCCGATGCTTGCATTCTTTTTAAGGGATCATGAATCTTAATACTTTTTTTTTTTAAAAGAAAAGTGTCGCACTTTTTCACGTTTTTATAAAGCTTTAAAGTCAGTTTACTGACTTGTCAAAACTGTCTACCTTTTTAAATTTTAAAATGGTAAGAAATGACATTCCTGAGAGCAGTGGTTTTCATCCTTGCTTGCACTTGGGAATCACCTGTGAAATTTTAAAAACTACTAATGCCTGGCTCTCATCCTAGAGATTCTGATTTCACTGGTCTGGAGTGCTGTTCAGGCATCCTGAGGTTTTAAAGTGTCTTAGCTTTTTCTAATGAGCAGCAGAGACTGAGAACCACTGAAGTACACAGTTGGAAGCTGGTGCTGAAAAAATTAAGAGTTTTGCTGTTAACTCCTTAAGAGGGCTTTAAAGACTTTTATATTAAGTGCCATACAACTTCAGATGCCTTCTGAATACTGAACACAAGTGTAATATTATAGTTCATTAAATGTCTTAGGAATCGTGTGGAGTGAATGCAAGGAAAGGAGTGACAAGATATCACCCCACAAATGACTTACCCATTACGAAGGGAAAGCTACCTTTCTAGCTAAAAGGTCTGTCAGTCACTAACCAAGTGATTAAACTTAGCATCACTAATAGCCAACTTAACAGAGTTTTTTTTTTTTTTTTTTTTTTTTGGTTTCTAAAATGGGAGATCATAGTTTTCACCTTCCTAGAGTTCTTTCCTTAAGACTGAGATTCAGTGTTACTCTTGGTCCCTAACAATAAGAAGCACTCAGTAAATGTTAAGCCTTCTATGATGGCTATTTTATTTTTTTGTATGTCATAATAATACCTAAGAATAAGAAGAGTTAAATTAATGTCTTCAAATAGATTTGTTGACTTAAACTGACACAATCCTTTAAAAGAAGGAACTGATTTGAACCTTTCAAAACTGAAAGAAAGTAGTATACTGATACAGTTTGGAGCCACCGAATGTCATGTTGAACTGTATTCCCTAATGGAGGTGGATCCTGGTGAGAGGTGACTGGATCGTGGGGGCGGGTTTAGCACCATCCCCTCTTGGTACTTTACTCATGATAGTGAGTTCTCATGAGATCTGGTAATTTAAAAGTGTGTGGCACTTCACCCCTCACTCTCTCTTGCTCCTGCTTTGGCCATGTGGAGTGCTCACTCCCCTTTTGCCTTCTGCCATGGCTGTAAGTTTCCTGAGGCGTCCCCAGAAGCCCATCAGATACCAGTGCCATGCTACCTGTACAGCCCATGGAACTGTGAGCCAACTAAACCTCTTTTATTTATAAATTACCGAGTCTCAGGCACTTTTTATAGCAATGCAACAATGGACTAATACATATACTTTAGCATAAAAACATTTAAAAGAGTCTGAAACTGGAGTAGTTAACTCAGTAAAAATAACTTGGCAATAAAACACAGAAAAACAATCTATTTGATCATGTAGTGATTCCTAATGTAAATCCTAGTACAACTGTCAACTGATAATTTTAAATGTAATTTAGATTTGTAGATGGTGTAACATTAAAGTTGTATAATGTTTTATTGTTTTATTATTAACATAAGACTTCATTTAAATTTCATGGGGATTTAGCTCTGTCACTCTGGTTTGTGGACCAAACGTCTCTAAGGCAGCATTTCTTTAAGTCTCTCTGGAGAGCATTCACACACAGAGATGCTGTCTGCAAAACAGGTTCACTTAGGTTTTTTGAAAGCTCTGAAGTCTGACAGGAAATTAACCTGTGTACTTGTATGCAACCTAGCATTCCCCAAACTTACCTGACCAGAGAAGCCTTTTTTTTTTTCTTCCGGTTACAGCAATTCCTAGAAACACTTTGAGTAATGCTGCTTTAAAGAAAACAGTTGGTCTCAAATAATCATGGTATTTTAACATCAGGGACCTAGCAGAAATTGTTCCTGCTTTTAGTCATCTTTTTCTTTTTTAGAGGACAGGCTTTGGTGGTTCAAGCATCCATTTGAGGAAAGCAAATGGCCTGTTGCATGCTGCCTCCTCCTACTTCATAAAGTGACTGACAACTGTCAACAGGCTTCATTCAGCAGCTTTGTATTAATGTTGTCTGGATCCTCTGTAACAGGTTTTTATTATCAGGATATAAAGAATAGATAAACCAACTAAGTTTGAATTATCTTGCTGCCTACCTGACTTCCAATGAAAATTTTTTCTTCAGTTCCTTCATGATAAATTAAGGATCATTAAGCATTACAAGAATCATTTCTATGCCTTTCCTACCTGGTTAGTCGCTGCAGTGGGGATGCAAAAGCAGAAAGAAATGCTCTTACTGGCATCTGGAAAGACACTTTTTGCTCTGCATTTTTGGAAGTACAAAAGGTAATGAGTTAGTTTAAAGGAAACTTTGAATTAGTTTAGCATGTAATCTATAAAAGGTATCAAAATTGGCTCACGCCTGTAATCCCGGCACTTTGGGAGGCCGAGGCGGGCAGATCACGAGGTCAGGAGTTCAAGACCAGCCTGACCAACATGGTGAAACCCCGTCTACTAAGAACACAAAAATTAGCCAGGCGTGGTGGTGCATGCCTATAATCCCAGCTACTTGGGAGGCTGAGGCAGAATTGCTTGAACCCGGCAGGCAGAGGTTGCAGTGGGCCGAGATCGCACCATTGCACTGTAGCCTGGATGACAGAGTGAGACCCCATCTCAAAAAAAAAAAAAAAAAAAGGGCGTCAAAATTGTGATGCTGGAAGTGAGTCCTTTCACCTAACATACCTCATATGACTTAAATTTGATGAATGGCACTAGTGGCTTGAACTTCAAGAGAATTCATTAATACCCTATATCTAATAGTCTTAAAATACATTTAGTACAAAACCCAAATTTTTCTCTTAAACAGGTTTATTTTAGCAGCTCAGTATATTACATTCTACATATTTGTCTTTTAATGTGTTTATATTTCTGCCTGTTCTGCATAGATGGCATATTCATTAACTTTTCTAGCTGACTTTTTCATTTGCTATTTGCTGCTACCTGGCCTGAAGAAAGTCAGGAGGATAAAAAAAATTCATTTGGTGGAAACATGGAGCAGCTTCAGAAGAACTTTACTTTGATGCAGACTTCAGTGTTAGCTTTTCTTCCTCTTCTTTTTCAAATCCTGAACAGACGACAGATCTTCCCTTGGGATACTGAGCACAACACTTACGCAGTTCTTGGATGACAGCCTGACACTTTGATTCCATGTAGCTGTTGGCTGAAAAACATACAGGCAGACTCTAGTCATGATCTCATAGGACTAAGGTACAGGGAGGTTTAGATCAGTGCTTCCCACCCCTTTTCACCAAAGTCCACTGATTCTTTCTAATTTAGAGACCTGTCGACAGGTTCGTTAGGGAAAGTATGATTTACAAAGTGGTTGAAAGCTATTTTCATATATAATTTCCTTTAAGGTGAATAGCATGTATGCACCTTTTTCTAGGACATTGGTTTTTAACATCATTTTTATTACTGGTCACTAATTTGATGAATTAGGAAAATGCACATACACCACACATTATTTTGCATACAGTTTAAGCTGATTGTTAGACCTCCCCTACTAAGGCTGTGCATCAGGAATTGGCAAACTGCAGCCTTAGGGTCAAATTCAGCCGGTTTTTACAGCTGGGAGCTAAAAATAGATTTTAATTTTTAAAGGGTTGTAAACACACAACACATACACAATATATACAACAAAGGCCTTTGGCCTCCAAAGCCTAAAATATTACTTGTTTAGCCTTTTTCATAAAACATTTGCAGATCCCTACTATACATAAACACTAAGTTAAGGAGGACCTGACCTAAAGACTCTAGGTCAGCTGCAGTTAATGAGTCCCCCAGTACTAAAATGGGGTACATGGTAGTTAGCTCAGGATAGGAAAGACAATTCTGATTAGAAAGGCAGTATAGCAAGGTGGGTAACAGTCCAGATTTGGAGCTAGACCAAGTGCGCGGTTGGCGGGGGGTGTTGAAATTCCCACCATACCTCTTACTAGCTACGTGACCCTAGTCAAATTACATAACTTGTGTGTCTGTTTTCCCCTTTATGAAATGGGGGTCATAGTAGCATCTACCTCATGGATGAAAGGCTTAATACGTATAAAGTCCTTATAACGGTGCTTGTCATCTTTTAGTCTTTCCAGTTCTGTGCCAAGGGGGTGTCACCAGCTCTTTTTTAACTTATTTTTTCCCTTAGCTATGGCTTATTTCAAACAAGGTAAGGATTTATTTGGGAGAAGGAATTAAATGCAAAAAACTTTTTCCTTTTCCTTAAAGTTGGAGGGAAGAAGTTTGACTAAAATGGCATTATTATACATCCAGATTTTAATCTAAAAGATTTTATAAAATATTGCTAATATCAAAAAATGAAAAGTCCAAGAATGAAAGCCAAAAGTCCAAGGAGATACACAAACAAAGGATTTCTTTGGTGGTGAATCTTTAGGGGAACTCTGAACATTTTTCTTTCATACCTTTCTATATTTTCATGACCGTCCATCTCCATCTATTACTTTACTAGTGAGGAAAACTTATTAAATTTTTTTCAAATTCAGATAGCCTTATAGCTTTTTCTATTTGCTCTTCTGGCAACAGTCATTCACTGATTAGAAAACTAAAATCCTCTAACATTTGGTCAAACTTAGCAGCTGGACAAATGGACAAATCACCTCAAATATGCTTTAGTCCAGATTCACTTCTGCCTTTAAGAGTTAGTTGATGACTTTGGCAGCCTGAATTCTAATTGTTATTTCAACCGCACCTCTTCCAGATTGCTTTTAAAAAGTGAATTGTCAGCTGCAGTGAAGTATAACCAACCAATTTAAAACTAGCCTTTTAGTAAAAACAAACAACAACAACAAAAAACCCTTTTTTTCCTAGCCCTAGCCCTAGGAAGTCTGAATCGTTCTAGGTAAGTGTTTAAAGATCTCCAGGTGATGCTAATCACCTGGAGTGAAAACCCCTAGCTTTGATCACATTACTTTTTATTTTCTGCATCTTTGATGATACAATGAAGAGAATCTTCAGGATAATTACATATACGTTACATTCTTAAAAAAGAGTTAATACAGATAAAAGAATAATTGGTCTCTTATAGTTAGTTCACAGTGGAAAAATATTTTTAAAGCATTTTACAATATACTACCTTGTAAACATTTCTGTATCTCACAGGCTTGCTTCTGGCACGGATCCTTCTGCGGCATATCCAGAAAACTAAAACAAGAAAAATGATTTTTATTTTTCTTTTTTCCATAAAGACTTTAAAGCCCCTCTACGTGGAATTTTCTTCTGAGACAAGCAGTATATGCCCTTACAATTGCTGGAAAATAATTACACTAAAAATACTCTTCCCAAACATAGGATGAATCAACTGTATTTTTATAATATCCATTTCATTAGGCTTGGAAGATATAAATAGCTTTACATGGAAAAAAAACCTTGAATTCAATCAACTCTTTTTGAATACTGTAAACCAACGTTAGGCTAGAGGAGCCGACGGCGCAGCCTGGCTCTATCATTCGCAGAAGAAACCCTTGATAAATGATTAAACTCCTTGAGCTTTTTTTATTACTCATATATAAAATGGGAATCATACCTACCTCAAAGCATTGACAGGAGGATTAAATGTGATAAAGTATATAAAGTACATACAATAGTGCCTGGAAAGGACTCCAATACATGGTAGCTATTATTCCCAAGACTTTTTTTTTTAAAGTAAAACCTTACTTTTAATGTATATAAACTGTTATAACTACTTTAACTCAGGAAATTCTTTACAAGTAGTAAATGTTTTCCTAGGAATCAGCAATATTTGGTGTTATTACTTCCTGAGAAAGGTGCCAGTTAAGCAGCTAAAATGGTTTTTCTTGAAGTTCTTATAGAAACCAGCTTATTTAAAATATCTGTAATCAGAGAATGAATTCAAGAGCCCACAATTTTGATCAGCAACTTCCAGTAATTTGAAGACACAATTTCAGATAGAAAAAAGGCCCACAAGCCTTTGTAGCTAATTTCATCAATGCATATCTCTTTTCAGAGCCCTCTAAATACTCAGCAGATCCAAATTAGGTCAGTACTGGGATGGGAAACACTGGAGCAAAACCTAGGATATTTACAGGATGGGAGAAGGAAAGGCAGGTGAATTGCTGCAGGGCAAATAAGCGACAAATAGATGTTGATGCTGCTAGGAGCTGCTCTCTTCTCTCTAAATCAGTACCAAGTCCTTGGTGATCAGGGCATCTGTTCTGTAGAAGGTGCTGACTTTTGTGGGATTCATCAGATCCCAGGTCCAGCCGATGATGTCCATTAAGGGTTCTATGGCAATTTCCAAAGGAGTCAATTTCAAGTTACGGATCCTGACTAAGTGCTTTTGTTGACTTGCTTTCTGCCTACGTAACCTCTCTCTGCAGTTTCACTTGCAGTATTCTTCATGACCCTTGCTAAACTTCTGTTTCTTGAGCAGTTTTTCAACCCACTCCCTCCCCCCAGGCCCAAGGGTGGGTGCACTGCAGTAGTGGATGAAGTGATTGCCAAATACTGAACAGAACAAAGGAGCATATCTTCGTAGAATCCCAGCACCTGGAAAAAAAAATCATTAAAATCACCACAACTGAATAGAGCCAAAACAAAGAGGGGGAGGATAGAGGAGAAATAGAAATACATACCAGGTTAGTCATCAGGCAAAAGCTTAAGCAACAGCTCCTGTACTCCCCTGACCTGTCAGAAAAAGAAAAGTTTATGGAGTACTCTGTTACGAGAGTCCCAGTACAATGGAAAATAATTAAGCAACATGTGTACCATTAAATGATGCTGTATCTGCCACAAGCGAGAGTTGTTATCCATGTAGCGCTCCTCCGGGTAGAGTTGCCACATGAGAGGTAGCTGGGAGGTAAGAAGGTGACTTGGCCTAGCTGCGTCACCTAAGGGAACCTGAATTTGCTGGACTCGTGCCCTTAGGAAACTCGTCTCCTAATGGAAAGGAATGATCAAAAATAAAACCAAAGACTTCAGAATATTGAGACTGGAATAGAAACCAAGTCACTTGAAAGCAAAATCAAAGAAATAAGCAAAATGTAAACAGTTACCTCTTCCACGACGGCCACCCACGTGCGCTGGTATTCGTCGCGGTAGATACCCTCTTGGTGAACCCAGAGGTGATCGGGTGGAGCCCCCACATCCTCTCCTGCCATTCTGGGCTTTGGGTTCCAATTCTAGCCCTGCTTTTCTCCACCTAAGCCTGCAGCACCCGCGCACAGGACACAGGTGTGACTTTTTGGGTTTGAATGAACTCACCAGTAAGCAAGGTGATCTGGTACTAGCAACCACTAACCAGAACCAAACCTCATATGTCTATTTGCACAACCTAAATAGAACCAAGGACATCTGAAGCTTTCTGCAAGACAACTAAAGTGACACTCAGGCAGAGCCTCAGGTAGTGCTGCTGACTGCAAAGCGCTCAAGAATTTGGCTAGGTGAGGAGTTCTGTGGAAATGTAGGACTAGCACTACAGGAAGCTGGGCAGTGGTCTCACACATACTGCATTCACAAGCAGTGTCTGGCAAAATGTAGTTAGCAATAGAATATGCAAAGAGCGTGCCTAAAGACACACTTATTTTGGCAGGAAGGCAGTATAACAGACACATGCATGTCATATTCCCCAGGTAAAAGCCACTTCCAAGCAGTTTCCATTTTAAAAGGTAAGATTCTGAAGGACATATATGCATGTCTTTCAGAGTTGAAATTAAAAGTTTGTTTTAAGGGCAAATGATCTATTTATCAGTTTACTAAGAAAGTTTACAAATAGCGGATGGGCATTTCTAGAAGGGGATTTTCTTGTTAGGAAAAGTAAGCTAGCTTCATGGAATTTCTGAGCTGCAAGAGACTTTGGGGATCATGCTGATTTGGAGCTGAGTGAGTGCAAATGAAAGTTATCCATCTAGGTCCTTGTTTTATTTTAATAATTCTGCAGGATGTTACAGGAGCCCATTTTTCCATAGAGGACTAGGTTTAAATTTTGACTTCCTAAGCCAGAAGACCAGAAGCACATTTGAGAGGTGTAAAGGAAGCATACCTCCCAAAGCATTTGAGTGGTAGGGCAGACTCTATAACGATCCTCTGCCCAAGCCCCAGATATCATTTCAGGACCTCACAATAACTTGATGTGCATTTTGCATGAGTCAATCTTCTAGACCTTACTCAGAGCATTATAGCGCAGTTGTACTGTATTTCTACCTTTGGCCAGAGTATAGATACGGCACTGGGGAGCTGCCCCGCAAAACAAAGACCTCCTATTCTCATTAGGTGGGAAAAGAAATGCAGCGTGGGAGGGTGGTTGTTAGAGTCCTCAAAGTGAGACTGTCGAGAGCAACCAGATGCTTCACCCATTATACCCTGAGTGCATCTGACTCTAAGCCTGGTGTAAGCTCCTGTCTTAGTTTTCATACATATGTGCTCTCTCATTTCAAACTCGTCTAAACTTTCTCTTCAACCAAATCCTGATTTCTCTCAATGGCAACACCACCATTCCTGATCCTGCAGACTCAAAACTTATGAATTATCTTGGATTTCTTCCTCTTATTCAGTTGCTACATCCTATATGTCACCAATTCCAGCAGGCACTACAACTACCACTGCAGTTGAGACCAACTTTCCCCAAATACCAGGCTCATTTCTAGCTCCATACCCTTGCTCTTGTTTTCCACTTGCCTAAAATGCCTCCCTGGGCCTCTCTGCCTATCTTAGTGCTATTATAGCAGAGTCCAGGTGCCTGCCTCCTCTATGAAAACTTTAGAAAATTCTTGCCTCTTTTGACTACTGTAGCATTTATATTTAAACAAAATCACCTTACACATTTGCTTTGCTTATTTCACAAGTCCTGTCTTCCCTAAAGCACAGTATTGTATTCTGCTCAATAGCAGGAATGATACAGTTCTGGGCACCCCAAGTCTCAGGTACTGGTCAAGCAATGTTTCAGTGAACAGGTGTATATGTATGGTGGGTAGGGAAGGGAAACAAAGGAACGCCACAGTGGTTGTCATGATTGGCTATGTATACGTGGGTAGAGATTGATTCTCTAGGCATAAGCCTCTGGCTATATATAATTTTTTTCCAAAGCCCCCCTTTTTTCCCATTTGCAGATACAGTTGTTTTGCCTCTCTTCCTTCCCAGAGCTTTGGAAAAGAGAAATACAAATAAAAACCTGGTAAATACTAATGTCAAAATAAAATATATTAAATTCGGATTTCAAGCACAGAAGACTTAAGTGTGGCCAATAACTGTTTTAAAAAAGTGGAAACCATGTGTTAAGGGTTTCAGGACCATCTCAATTTCATAGATAGGTCCTAGCAACAACCAACATGTTGACATTTAAATTTGTTTTGAATGGAAAACAAAATTGCATTGGTTATATTGACATTAAAAGGAAATAATGCCAGTGGAATAGAGGGCAAAGAGTTTGGAGATGATGGTCTGAGTTACTGAGTCACTACAAAGAGGCCTATGAGTCACTACAAAATATTGTCAGAAGAAAGGCAGTGTGATGTGCTGCTGTGACCCAAAGGTCAACATGCTGGGCATCAGCGGGATGAGCCTGGGAACCACCTCTCAGCACAGTATCCTGGAATTGTGTGTGCTAGCATTCAGAGGGCATGCAGGCCCAGAGAAAGACAACTGCAGTGATCAAGGGACAGAGAAGTCACCATATGAGCATGAACAAAGTCCTCAGCAGAGAAATGCAAAGGCTGAGGGAGAGGGATTCAGATCAAAGCCTATAAAATCACAGGTTTTATGAGTGGAAAAATGTGATTCTTAGAAAACTTGCTCCCAACATTTTCCTTGGTCAAATAAGTTTGGGAATCTTGGAGAGTCATAAAGCACATTAGTGTAGTAACTGTTCTGGCAAGTTATGCAGTAAAGAAACTTTATGTTAACATTTCCCAAATTTATTTGACTAGAGAACATTTTATTTGCACATGATACTTGTTTACAAAATTCAGGACTTCTCGAACTAAGACGAATCTTTTAAAACCTCAACATAGACTTAGGTACAAGGTGCAATACAATACATGGAATATAAACTTGTGCAACTCAACTCAAGGAATACTGCCAGCTACAAATACAAATGAATTCCAAAAATGTTTAGATAACTGCATAACTTTATCATCCACTAGAAGAGATTGTCCCCATGAGGGTCACCTTGATTTCGGGGCCAGAGAGCACACTGGCCAAGACAGACAATTTCTTAGTAAGGCATTTTGTAAATTAGGTTTTAAATGGATGACATATAAGATAGAAGGGCTTCCTTAGGTAGTAATCTAAGTAAAACTATCATTTTTCCTTTACAGAATAAATTCTTTTGTGTCTTTTTAAAAAAAGTATAGTTTGCTTTAATTGCCAGGTTGATGAACAGTTTTTAAACATTGATCAGTTGAATACACTTATTTTATTAGAAGTCAATTAATAAACTCGTCCAATTACAATGAGTGAAATTACCAAGAACACGGGCCCAGGCCTGTGTATGAGTCCTGAGTCTGTCACTTACTAGCTTTGTGACCTTGGACAAGTTAACGTCTCTCCACCTCAGTTTCCTGAGGTGTAAAATGAGAATTAAAGAACATATTAATCATGATAGTCTTTATTTAGCATTTCCTATATGTTTACATATATTGACTCATTTAATTTTCACAATCTTCATAGGGCGCTATGAGGTGGGCAGAATTATTATCATCCCCACTTAAAGGTGAGGAAAAGAAAGGCACAGAGAAGTTAGGTAACTTGCTCAAGGTCACACAGTGGGGAAGTTGTTGAGCTTGACTCCAAATGGGGCAGTTTACATGTACCAGGCATATAAATGCTTAGTATCTAGCATATAATAAGCTTGCCATAAATGTTAATAATTTTGTTCTACTCCAATTAAATGCCTGGAGCTGTAAAAGGCAGCCATGAGCATTAGAAAAGTTAGTGAACCTCATTCTGGAATATGAGATTGACTACCGCCGATAACAAACAAAAGGTATTTTTCTTCTTGAAAGTGCCTAAAGGCACTATATCCCATCACCAAATGTTAATATCATAATAATAAGAACAGCCGTTCCTGCTCCATGAGGACGGGGCATACTAGCCACAAACAGTAACTGAAAATAACATATGATATAAAATTGAAACAAGAGAAAATTTAGACAGGTCCAATGTAACTGCACACGAAAATTTTCCAACCTTCATCATGATCAAATTAATTATAGAAAGATGTGCCATGTGATCCTTACAGATCGTTAGGTAAAAACGGAGGCTGCTGGCGTGCACATTACAGATCGTTGCACTGGATGGGGACCCTATGTGTGGGGAGACTTGGGTTGGAACTGACTTGGGAGAAAAGAGCAAAGCATCAACACTTCAAGTAGCACCTTGGGAATGTTCCCTTTCCAGTACTGCCATACCTGCCTGGCTTCAAGACTACACAAAGTAGAAAACCAAATCAAAGACACGAACACGGACGGGCTGTGGAGGCGGCACGGCATATATTGTGCTTTGATTTAGAATCGCTTTCAAAATCCACGTGTGATTCCTAGACTTGTGAGTTGGAAGATCTGTACTTTTATCCTTGGCACGTTTGACATACCTCGAAATAAAAATTACTTTTACATATATTTTTACTGTCTGATATCATCGAGACAAGGAGACCCGAGGAAACTTGCATTCTGGATACCTAATGTGATACATCCGAACTTGAATAAAAACTGAAGTTCTCCATTTCCCCTTCCCTGTATCCAACAAACAGCTACCTAAAAGCCTTTGTAGAAAGTAGCAGCAGCCAAGCTTAAGAGTGATACTTTTTCAGATACAGTATAACACTGTTTCTGCAAAAGGTTACTCACATGAATATAATGTTTCTTGGGCTAATTAATCCGCCTTGAGAACAGCTAGGCTAAAACTTCCAGGTCTCCCACCCTGGGCCACTCAAGCCAGGATCGCGACGTGAGCCCGGGGTGAGCCGAGGGGCATCCCGGGCCGAGGTCACTCGAACCGAAGTTATGAGGCGCGGGCCGGCAACCGGAAGTGGTCCAGGGAGAGTTGTACGAGATTCGGGGGCTGTGACTTGGAAATAAAACAAAATAAAATAAAACCTTAACTGTTTTGGGACTGACTTTCAAAAGAGCGTCCCCCTGGCTCAAGAGGCCGGCGTTCGCGGAGATGTCGTCTTAAAGGGCTGTCCCCCAAGCGTGTAGGCCGCGCACGGGTCTCCTTAGCGGGCGGGCAAAATGGGCGCCGGTACTCGGGAGGCGCCTGCCCAGGCGCCCGGGCGCCGCTCACAGAGTACGTCCGCCTGCGGCCCCAGAGCGCCGCCTCCCTGCCGCCCCCGCCGCCCGGCCTGACGCCCGGACCGCGGCCGGCCACCGCCCTCCGCCCCGACGGCCACGCCTGCCCCAAACCGCGCGGGCGTTTCCCAGGTGCTGCTGGGCGGGCCCCGCCCCCGCGCCCCAAGGCCCGCCCCCGCGCGCCAGCCGCGCGCCCGCTGCCCCCTCCTCGCCCCCACAGCCCCGCCCCCACAGCCCCGCCCGCTCCCTAAGCCCCGCCCCCTAGGAACCCGCGCGCCGAAGGCCAGGCCTGGGCGGAGCGCACAGCGCTGGGCGCTGAGGAGGCTGCGCCGCAGCACCCGGTTGGTCAGGACCAAGTGGGCCCGAGGCGGACGTGAGAAGGGTCGGGCCAAGATGGCGGTGCAGGTGGTGCAGGCGGTGCAGGCGGTTCATCTCGAGTCTGACGCTTTCCTCGTTTGTCTCAACCACGCTCTGAGCACAGAGAAGGAGGAAGTAATGGGGCTGTGCATAGGGGAGGTGAGTAGGTCTGTTAGCCTGGATGGAACCCTGCTGAGCAGTCCCAGTGTGTCCCCGGGGTGGGTGCCGGCAGCTCCCAGGGCTGCGGAGGCCACAGGCATCCTCGATTTAGGTCCTTGGACACCACCCTTTACATAGCTCTGTCGCGGGGATCCCCGTTTCTTCTGGCCGCCTGACACTCGTTTAGTCTCCTGCGAGCCCCCGGCCGTCTGTACAGGCCCCGGGAGCCTTGCCCTTTCTCCTGTAGCCTGGGGCTTCTCTTTAGATCTGCGCTTTTCGCCCCGTTGACCAAAACTGCAAGGCAGGTCAGAAAGACACTGGAGTATAATGAGGATGTCCGGGTATTATGACGCAGCAGCTGACCACAGTTAGAGCCCCTTGCCTCGCCTCGAGTCTTCTGTCTAGGGAGCAGAGATATCAAGCAAAGCATTTGAAGGGTATCGAAGAGCCTAACAGAAGGTGCGGGGCTTGAAGGAAGCAAAAGTTTCCGCTGCATTGTGTTGAGGAGGGGCCAAAGAGGACGAGGAAATACAGTTTAGCTGTTTACAGTCTAAAGTAATTCTCCAGTCTTTCATACCATGTGCGTGAACACATGACCTAATTGTCATATAATCTGAATCCATATATGTCAAACAAACGTAATGTGATCAATAATGTTTTTTGCTTTTTCCCACTCTAGTTGAACGATGATACAAGGTAAGACTGTATTTGTTTACTCATATCTTATAATCTCTAAGTCATTGTTAACCTAAAATTATGGCGACTTTGGCAGTATTGTGTCCGGATCGTGTCTTAAATTAATTACCATTATCACTCCGGGGCTCCCTTAATGATACAACCTTGAACTTCGGTTTCTGCCTTACCTCCTATTCAGTTGAGATATGGGATAAACATCTTAATAAGCATTATCATAATTGTTGCGTTTTAGGGGTGAGACAGAGCCTCATTCTGTCGCCCAGGCTGGAGTGCAGTGGCGCGATCTCTGCTCACTGCAACCTCCGCCTCCCAGGTTCAAGCGATTCTCATACTTCAGACTCCCGAATAGCTGAGATTACAGGTGCCCGCCACCACACCCGGCTATTTTTTTTTTTTTTTTTTTTTTTTTTTGTACAGACGGGGTTTCACCATGTTGGCCAGGCTGGTCTCGAACTCCTGGCTCGAGCAGTCTGCCCACCTCGACCTCCCAAAGTGCTGGGATTTCAGGCGTGAGCCACCACACCTGGCCTTGCTCAGTGTATTTCATGTTCTGTCTCCCCTTAAATGCCAGTGAGATATCAGTAATTTTCTTAGTGACAGAGAGCATATACGTTTAGAGGCATTTCCCCATTGATCCATTCCTTCACGTAAATTGACACTGACATTGCCTTTCCTCCTGATGGACCTCAGTGATCTCAGAGATCCCCAGTAGCTTCAATACTTGACGTGGTGAAACCTTTCGGTAACATTTTAATTTAAACTTCAAATCATACCATAGTATACTTCTGAAGCCCACCTTCTTAATTCCCAGGATTCCAGGAATGTAGCTTTGTCCATTATAACTTTATACACTCAGCCACTTGTGCATGTGTCCCAGATTGCTTCTAACAGATATAGAGAGTGCAGCTCTAGCCTCAATTCAGTTTCCCTCCTCTTCTTTGGTCTCTGCTAAGATTTCATTGCAAAAACAGTTAATCCTGTTATTTTGCTTTAATTCCTTTTTATATTCCAAACCGCACTTCCTTTTTTTTTTCTAATTTATTCCCAGTAGGAGTGACTCCAAATTTGCATATACTGGAACTGAAATGCGCACAGTTGCTGAAAAGGTATGTGTGCTAAAATTTTGCATGATGGAAACTTGCAGTTGGGGAAAGATTTCTGTAATCCAGTGATCTCAGCCAGAGTATGCGGTTTCTGGCTGGATGAGATATTCTTTCTAGTAAAATCAGATGAAGCATCTACTCACTAGGAATGGGACCTAATTTTCTGTTCTTTGTAGCAAATTGTCTCTACTTGATCAAGATTAATAATCACTGTCAGTACCACCCTCTTGCTGCTCTCCTTGCTGTCACTGCCTGTTTTCTGGCCCTTCTCCCACTTTCCTTGATACTTTGGCATCCTTGATACTTTCACATCACTATTACCTCTTTATCTCGAATTCCAACATCTACTCATGCAACCCTCTCTTCTTAAACAGGCAAACTAACCATAGCATCATAGTTCTTAGTCTGCCTTGACTTTTTTCCTGTCTGCACTCCTACACCATCTTTTCTGGCATGCTCTAGCCTTGATGGTCTAGTGTAATGCTTCTCACCTAATCGTGGTATCGGACCAGTTAACGTTTCCCCCAGTCTGTCACAGACCGATGCTTTTGTAAAATACAATAAAAATGAATTACTTCCCCTCCTCCCACCAAGTTATCAGGCCACAGCTTCATCTACTTATTACTACTAGTTACAAACTTCTCCACCTTAATCACTTTGCATCTCTTCCCATATCAAAGAAATAAGTCCTCTTCCTATCCAAAGCTGCAGCTTCTTCAGAGAACTTGTTTATCAAATGTTCTGTCTCTTTTCTGGGTCTTCTCCCTGTCACCTGGTTCTTTTAGGATAAACATATGCTTAAATTACTCTCATTTTCAGAAAGGAAAGCTACTTCTTAATCCCGTATCTTCCTGTAGTCAGTACTCTTATATCCTTCCTTTAATAGCCAGACTTCTTAAAAGAATGGGCTACAATTACTACTCCTTCACCTTCCCCAGTCAAACCCACTGAGGTCTGGTTTCTAATTCTACCTTCGGTGGATTATTTCCTGGTGCTTATCTTAATCTTTCTCCTTGAATCTCTAAACTCTCATGAGCTTTTGTTGGTTTTGTTGTATTTATTCCTGTTTCCCCCTTCCCACAATCCTTTGTGAACTCCTCTTCCTCCTCTGTCTATGCATTAAATATTACTCATTCCTCTTAGGCACTGAAATCTCTGACTAAAGCAAGAAAGAGAGAAAGAAACAATTCACCCTGGGCATCAGTTACTAAGATACATTCCAATCTTAATAATGTAATTTTATTATTCAAGATTTCATGCCCTCGTCTTGAGTTTTATGTCAGTTTGTACTGTCTAAATTAGATATTAAACTTTATTAGTTAAGCTGCCTTTTTAGTGTTGCATAGTGTATTTTTTATCCTTTTATTTTTAGCCTTTCTGTGTACTAATATTTAAAATGTGTCTCTTGTGTCTCTTATTAGTGGTAAATACTTTTTAAAAAATCCAGTGTGATAATCTTTTTAAGTGGAGTATTCAGTTGAAAAACAAAACAAAAATAAACCACAAAAAAAGAGATATCATGTGAGCCACGAATGTGATCCATATACATAATTTTAAATTTTTTAGTAATCACAGTAAAAAAGAATAAATGAAATTAATTTGAAGGGTGTATTTTAGTTAACCTAAGTATCTGAAGGATTATTATTTTAATATGTAGTGAATATTAAGAAATGTTGAGATATTTTACATTCCTTTTTTCTCTTTTGTGTTGTCTTTGAATTCCATGTGTATTTCATACTTGCTGCATATCTGAAATCAGACCTGTTGCACAGTGAAAATCTATAGCTTATTTCAAAAGCCTTCTCTCAGATTTCACACTTGTCCCTTCAACATCTGATAATGCTAAGCCCACTCTTTCCCCTGAAACTCTTGTACCATTTCATTGTTCTGGTTTTGCCTTCTTTGTCTTCCTCCCTGGCCCTTCTTGTTCTTCCCCACACTAAATGTGGCCACTCCCCTTGATTCAGGCCAAGACCTCTGCTCCCTTTCTCCACACCTTTTCTGTCCACTCATAAATGCTTTATTGATTCCTGCATTGATTCTGTTTGAGTCTAAGCTATAATCCCACTTGCCTGCTAAAAATTGCCATATTGTATATCTCTCATCCCAGATTATCTCATCTGAAAACAAGCTCATCTTCTTTCCTTCCTGACCCTTTCTAAACTTAGATCTGCCTCACACGTTCTACCTAGTTTCAACCTTGAAACTTTAGAGTCCTCTTTGACCGTTTCCTGTCCACCATCACCCATGATCCATAAGCTACCAAATCTTGTAGATTCATTCTTTTTAATGGGTCTCAAATCTGTTTCTTCCATCTCTGCCATCTGCTTAGCCCAGTACTTCATTGTTACTTCATGTACAGTTTATCTGAAATAATTTTTTTTCCTTCGAGTTCATCCTGCAAATTATGGCTTGGCATTTGAGGTCTTGTACATTCTCACTCCAACTTTCTTAGCTTTGCCATCTGCCATTTCACCTCAAGCTCTGTATCTAAATCAGTTGGGTAAGTTGTCTCCCAGACACCTCATTCACACTTCACTACTTCCATTCGGCACCTGTAGAAAATCTGTTCCCCCCACTTCCCACAGTAATCAAGGAATGGATACACTTGTCTGCCTTTTCTATGAAGATTTTTTTCTTTTTTAGATTCATATTCTGCTTATGTAAAAGATTACTTTTCTAATGTAAGTGAGTTCTTTCCTCTGAGCTCCTGTATTAGTCTGTTATCAGACTGTAAAGAACTCTGAGGCCGGGTGCGGTGGGTTATGCCTGTAATCCCAGCACTTCGGGAGGTCGAGGCAGGCCTGAAGTCAGGAGTTTGAGACCAGCCTAGCCAATATGGCTACCAAAAAATACAAAAAGCCAGGCATGGTGGCGTGTGCCTGTAATCCCAGCTGCTGAGGAGGCTGAGGTGGGAGAATCGCTTGAACCCAGGAGGTAGACGTTGCAGTGAGCTGAGATTGCACTACTGCACTCCAGCCTGGGCGACAGAGTGAGACTGTGTCAAAAACAAAAAAACAAAAAAACAAAAAAGAAACCTCCCTGAGACTGGGTAATTTATAAAGAAAAGAAGTTTAATTGACTCACAGTTCCACATGGCTGGGGAGGCTTCAGGAAACTTATGATCATGGTGGAAGGTGAAGGGGAAGCAAGGCGTATCTTACATGGTGGTAGGAGAGAGAGAGAGTGAGGGGGGAAGTGCCACACTTTTAAACCATCAGATCTCCTGAGAACTCACTCTCACACCATTATGAGAACAGCATAGGGGAAATCCACCCCTACAATCCAATCACCTTTCACCAGGTGTCTCTCCTGATACGTGGGGTTTACAATTTGAGATGAAATTTGGGTGGGGACACAGAGCCCAGCCATATCAGCTCCTATGGCATTGACTTACTACATTATCTTAGTGGAGTTTCATGAATGACAACTTGCCGCTCAACCATGTCGTTAGCACATTGAACCCTTTGTCAGCGCTCTGATTTATATTCCTTTGTGCAATACAGTGTTTTGTACATAGTTGTAAGTCAAATAATTACTAGTTGATCATCCTAAAAGTCCTTCCGTGATTTAAATATTAGCATATATATTTTATATTTTTGTGTCTGAAATGTATATATTGAGGTTGGGTGTCTTTTATTTGAAACATTTCATTATTCGTGAGAAAAGTGTCAGTTTTCTAGAATGGAATATTTTATCTGATATTATCATAAAATGCAATTCTATACTTGAAGGGGGATGTGTTATTGGAGAGAGCTGTAAGTAACCATTTCTGTGGATTTTCCTTTAGGTTGATGCCGTCAGAATTGTTCACATTCATTCTGTCATCATCTTACGACGTTCTGATAAGAGGAAGGACCGAGTAGAAATTTCTCCAGAGCAGCTGTCTGCAGCTTCAACAGAGGCAGAGATATCCTTACTGGTCAAGAGAAGCTTTTCTGTGCTCTGGGGCTCCTGCTTGCTGCAGTCATCCTGCTTTAGGTCGTTTCACAAATTTTCTTCCCTTACATCCTTGTTTGCTTTTTAGAATTTCTCTCTATTTCTCCTTTTGAGTGGCTTTTATTGGAAGAATTAGAAATTTTCTGACATTCCTGCTCCTAAATGCCAAAAGATCTCAGGGTCAAACACTGCGACAATGAACTCTGTGTGGAGTCCCCTCCATCTGCCTCCCTAGTCTTCTCTCCATTCCTCCCTGCCCCTCCTTCCAGTTTTCCTAGTATCATTTCATTTCTAGGCCATTTACTATCTTGGTCTCTATCCTCTTGAGAGATTCTCTTTTGTGACTTCCTCTCAAAAAATGCAATGCTGGGAACTGAATGCAGTGTTTCATGTTAAATATAACCCCAAAATGATCAAATGGGGCATTTGTTTCCTGTGATTTGTTTCAGTATGATTCCGAGTGTCCTGGCCGGCGCCTCGTAAGTGAATATGAAGCTGATCCCCATCCCACTTTTGTTTTCTTCAGGGATCCTTTCCCTGGCCTCTCGTAGTTTCCTCACATGCTTCCGCTCATCAGTGATCTGCTGAATGCTCAAGTGGGACCCTCAAGTGCAGATATGCAGGCTATCTCTCTGCAGCTCTCCTCTCTGGTCCTCTGCCCTGCAAACTTCAGCTGCAATGACTATTTGTTAAGCACTTACTAGGTGTTTGCCAGGCACTATGCTAAACACCGTGTGTGGATTATTGCACTTACTCTTCACTGCTCTGAAACATTATTCCCCTGCCTCAGTCTGCAGCTGAAGAAATGGGCTAAGAGAAGTTAAGTAGTTTCTCTTGGCATTTGAAAACTTGAAAATATATCTTAGAAATATTGTTTCTCAGACTTAGTTGTATAAAAAGGATTATTATATTTTAATATAAATAATTTGCAGGAAAACTAATCAGCATTTTACAGGATAACAGCAGCAGTCTTGAAAGTGACAACTTCTGAAGATTTAGAAAAGCTTTTCAGATAGCACAGTGGTGAGGATTCGAGTGATGAAACATCAGCTAAATTAAACTCGAGGATGTAAGTATATATGGCATTGGAAACCATGTGGATTCTAGTTTAGAAATTTTGGCTTTAAATGGGCATTATGGGAAACTCAGCATTAATCTTATTCTTTTGTTGCCATTAAATTGTAATAAGCTTATTTTAAACTTCAGGGTGCTTTCTGAGCCCTTATTAGCATCATAAATTTTGTTCCCACATTTTTAAAGTACCTTGACAGACACACAGGTTGGCTGAACTGACAGGCCGCCCCATGAGAGTTGTGGGCTGGTATCATTCCCACCCTCATATAACTGTTTGGCCTTCACATGTTGGTAAGTATCATGGGGTTGCAATGTTTATTGTTTTCAGAAATTAATAGCATGTTTCCTTTTCCATTACATAGGGTATGGTTATTTTAAACCAAAATTTGACTGTCCTTTAGCAGATGTCATTATTTTGATTTATTTTATTATGTATTAAAAGTAATGATTTATGTCATATTGATTGTTTTTAATAAGTCTGTCAGTTGATATAAAAAACTTAAACTGTTAACTGAAAATTGCTGATTGCTGAATATCATTACTGTCCAGGACACTCCCATTCTGCAGACTTAAAGATATTAAAGGGTAAAATTTGCAAAATTGATTTTTACAGTTGCTGTTTACGTATAGTCCATTGGGGCTCTCAATATACATCTTTACCCTTCTAATCAGTGTAATGTAACTAAATTGCTTTCTTTCTACCTTTACTCTCTGTTCTTTAGTAGCAAGCCTAATAAATATGTTCACTTTCCTAGAAGCTGTCCATCAAAAGGCTTTTTCTAGGAAATACTTTCTCTCCTTTTTAATTTCTCTTTCTATACCACATTCCATAGCAGAGCTACTCTTGGGCTAGGCAGGCTAGAGTTATTAATAAGTTTTATTATTTAATGGCAGACTTTCGATAGTATTACCCTAACCTAGCAAAACATTTTTACTTTGACATTGTCCTTAGGATATATTCCTGTTTTGCCTGTACAATCTGAATCCTAGGAAGATTATATGTTGCTGTTATCTTTAAATCTTTAAGTCAATCTTTACATCAATAAGCTGTGAGACACAGCTTATTGACAGAAGATTTTTAAATTTTCATTTATTTTCAGATGTTCGCACACAAGCCATGTACCAGATGATGGATCAAGGCTTTGTAGGACTTATTTTTTCCTGTTTCATAGAAGATAAGAACACAAAGGTATTGTGTGTGCATGTGTGTGTGTGTGTGTGTAGGGTCTGTGTGTGTGTCTACACACAGAGTAGAGAAAAATCTCTTTGCGATTTTAACGGGATGGCCAGGAAAGGTTTCAAGGAAAAGGGTCATTGAGTCAGGACCTGAAGAAGGTGAGGGAACAAGTCTTGTGGATTTCTTGGGGAAAGAACGTTCCAGGCAGAGGAAATAGCCAGTGCAAAGACCCTAAGGTGAATGTGGCATGTTCAGGAAACATCAAGGAAGTTGGTGTGGCTGCAGCAGAGTGAGGAAGACCATGACCATACATGCCAGTTTGCCTCTGTCAGTCCCAGTTTTACCCTATTATCCTAGTGTCCTTCCCTCTTGGAAGTGTCCCAGTTTGAATGATAACTCATTTAGTTGTCCTAAACAAGGTCCAGATCTTGTAAGGCCTTGGATTTGACTCTGAGTTGGGAAGTCACTGGAGGATGACTTTATGTCTTAATGGGATCTCTCTGGCTTCTGTGTAGACTGAACAGTGGGCAGAGGGTGTGGGTGGAATCCGTGGCATCAGTGAAACCTGTTAGGAAGATATTGCTGTAATCTAGACAAGAGATGATGGAGGTTTGGTCATGGAGGTAAGAGTGAAGATAATGAGAAGTGGTTGCATGCTGAATATAGTTTGATGGCTACTAATAGTAACAACTACCATTTATCACCTATTGTATGGCATGTACTTATTAGGTGCTTTACGTAAATATGCTGTAACCCTGACAAAAACCCAGAAGGAGTATTATTCCCATTTTATGAATCAACAAACTGAAGCTCACAGAGGTTAAACAGTTTGATCAGTGGCCAGTCTTGCCATTCTTTATTTGGATTCTGTTTGAATTTTATGTTCATGTCAAGAGGTTATAATATGTGTCAGTTCAAACAAAAAGAAAATTACTACTTAACATTGTAGGTATGAATTCTGCTAAGAATACCAATAGTGTCTTATTTAGTGCATTAGTTATATTCTCAGAATCTGTGTTAATAATGAATATTTTCCATAAAATCAGTTTTCCAGAAACACTAAAGTTCAGTACCTTGAACTTTATACATCATTTGAAATGCTTTCAACCTTGTCATCATGCGTTTATTTATTTATTGTCATCATAAGTAGTTGTTGAATAAGTTTGTCAGCTTTCAGGATGGCAGTTTGAATGTTCAGGTTCTTAGGTTCCTGGTTCTTGTGTTTGTTAACAATTCCCTGCTGTTACATGAGCAGATGTTTGGTTGTGACCATCTTATGTTGACTGAGCATATGATCCTTTTTATAGAAATTAATTTATGGCATATTCCATCTTTGGTATCTCTTTTAACATTCTGCTTCTAGAGGGACCTTTGGGGTCTTTCTCAATATTAATCTTTCTTTGTGTGATATTTCTTTCTTTCTTTTTTCCTTTGATAGACTGGCCGGGTACTCTACACTTGCTTCCAATCCATACAGGCCCAAAAGAGTTCAGAGTAAGTATGAGAGAGACTTATGTGTGTATTGGAGGGCTAATCTCCAATTCAGAGAATTTATTGTTTTGTTTCATTTTATTCCTTTCACTGGTAAGACACTAAGACACTGCATTTTTATTTATACTCATTTACAGCTCTACGATGAGTTAGAATCTCTTTAGCAGCTTGGATACTGGGGACCTAGGAAGCTAGGGTCATATGAGCAGTCTCTTCACTGTAATTACATCACCACAGTCCTGCCTGACATTTCCTTTTGTACACTTATCCTAACTGAGCTGCTATTTTTCCTTTCTCTGGTAAATCATAAATCAAAGACTGAACATGCAGAGTACTAGATTTGTATAGATTCTTGTCTTTGCTGTGTCATAAACTTGATTTAAATGTTTGCATAGATCCATTTCCTTATTGAAATCCAATTCAATCTAAATTAGCAAATCTTTTTTTTTTTTTTTGAGACAGAGTCTCACTGTGTCACCCAGGCCGGAGTGCAGTGGTGTAATCTTGGCTCAGTGTAACCTCCACCTCCCGGGTTCATGCATTTCTCCTGCCTCAGCCTCCTGAATAGCTGGGACTACAGGCATGTACCACCACGCGCAGCTAATTTTTGTATTTTTAATAGAGATGGGGTTTCACCATGTTGGCCAGGATGGTCTCAAACTCCTGACCTCAGGTGATCCGCCTGCCTCGGCCTCCTAAAATACTGGGATTACAGGTGTCAGCCACTGCACCCGGCCACTAGCAAATCTTAATTGAGTACCTACTATATGCCATGTTCATTCATTGTCTAATTGGGAGATAGAAGCAAATACTGTATTGCCTTTTTTCTTGTCATATTTATCAATTTATTATTATAGCATTGTTTGAAATGTCAAAGAATTGGGAAACAGATGCTCATCAGTACAGAACTGATTAAATAAATTATAATACATTCATATAATGGAATAAAATGCAGCCGTTAAAAAAAAAAAGCAAGGAAGCTTGGTAGTAATACACAAATATCTCCAAGATATTTTGTTAAATGGAAATGCAGGGTAGAAGAACAGTAAATTACGATTTGTGTAAAGATGTAGAAGAGAAATAGATAAATACCTAGTCAAGAAAAATTAATTTTTAAAATTTTCACCACACTAATGCATGCATATGCATGAAAATATTGAGTGGTACAGAAGGGCTTATAATAAATAGTTTCACTCCTCAAATGGAACCACTTCTTTCTCCTTATTTTCCTTTCAGTTCTTCTGTTACTTTGATATCTCTAAATAATATACTTATGATGTTCTTTCTTGATTTACCAATTTTGGATATTTTCTATTCTTATTTATTATTGTGTTATATTGCTCTCACAAATGAGGATTTAGCTCACTTATACTACCCCATCTCCATTCTCCTCAATGTATTTATGTTACTATTTTTCGTTCTGTTGGTTACTTTTCTAATCTTAAAGTTTGCTTATTTATTCTATTAACAATTGACAGTAGACAATATTTTTTGGCTCCCTGCTGTTACTTGTAGTTTTACCCTAAGCATTTATATTTTCACAGTTGTAAGCATCTATGTTCTGTGTTGTAACCATAATTGCATTTTCTGTGCTTTGTCTATGGTTGATTCTGAGAGTAGAAAATAAAGTGTTTATATTGTTATTATTATGTAAAGATTATTCTCTGTACAACCAAGCAGTGTAGTGTACTATGATTCCACTTCCTTTCTTACATAGCTTTTTGTTTTTTACATGGGGTTTTGAGTGGCTTTTTCCCCTTATTTTTCTGCCTTTATCATCTCCCAGAGCTCTACATCCTCAGAAGTAATATCAAAATATTTGGAATCCTTGCTTTTCCTAGGATTGCTCCCTTGAAACCCACTATCCTCTTACCCTGATCTGATATCTTCTCTAGGCCTACTGCACAGCTGACATTCTGGGACTTTCCTTCATTATTCTCCTGGGTTGGATCCATTGTCACCTGGATTTTATGTTATCTTTCTTGGTTCACTGTGTCATTTTGCTGGAAAAGACTCTCTAGTAACTTCCTAAGAATGGTGTGTATTTGAGCTAAACTTTCTGAGTTCTGCTTGTCTGAAATGTTTTTATTCTTAATTAATAACCTTACTAGATAAAGAATTCAAAGTGGAAATTTTCCCCCTCATAACTTTGAAGGCATTGTTTCATTGTTTTTAAACATCCAATGTTACTGATGATAAGCCTTTGTAGGGCATTTTTTCCCCCTCTCTGACAGCTTTTAGGTATCTCTCTTTATTCTTGATGTGAAATTTTCTATGATTTTCTAACTATGATATAGTTAGAATGTGGATATTTTATTCAAACTGCTGTACACTTCAATCAGAAAGTGCTTGTCTTTCAGCTCTGGGCAATTCTCTGTTGTTTTTTGTTTGTTTGTTTTGTACTCCCAGATAAAACAATCCACAACCTACCTAGTTCCTGGAGAGAGGAAATCTTATTTGTAACTCAGTCCAATTCCATAATTTAAACAGTTTCTTCTAGTTTATATTGGTCTTTGGGGAATGACTTCTCATTCCTTCAATTACTTCCGTTACTCCCCATGTTCACTCTAAGATGGCATCAGAAGTATTGGGAAGATGACTTAAATAAATCTACACTGTAAGGAAAGGAGGCTTTCTAGTCTCATGCTGGTTATGGTAGTCAGTGTAGGAGTCCTTGTTCTCATGGTCAGTGTTCTCCTTAATTTATCCAATAGAATCCTGTCTCATGGACTTGAAGTCCTAGCAGAAGGAGATGCATCACTCACTTCAAGTCCATGAGACAGGATTCTATTGGATAAATTAAGGAGAACACTGGTGATGCTTCCTCTCTCACAGCTCTCTCCTTCCTTTTCCCCCTAAGTTAATAGGACAGAGATATCATATCCTTTTCTCTATTCTTTGATAATTCCTCCCTGTTTTTTTCCCTTTCTTTTTCTAGAACTCCTATCACTCACAAGTTAAAGGTCCTAAATTGACCTAATGACTCTTTCTTTTTACTCATATTTTCTGTCTCTTTTATTTTGTTCTAGTTTCGGCTTTTTAAAATTTTATCTTCCAACTCTTTTATTTTGGCAATTTTATATTTTTAATTTTCAAGAGGTTTTTCTACATTTGCTGGTTACTCCCATTTCACAGCATCCTTTTTTATTTTATTGATATGATATTGAAAATGTTAGATTGCCTTCTGTTTTTTACAGTTACCTGTTTCCTCTGATAATTTTTTTTTTTTGTTTAATTTTTAAAATCTTCCTTGTCTATCCCTTTTTAAGAATAAAGCAACAAAAAGTGAAGTGATAGCTCATTATTTGTGGCCTTGGCTTGTCAACATGAGGCTTCACTTTACGGTGAATAGGTTGGGAGCCAGCTCTTTTGTTCAGGTATCACTCTGTTCTAGACCTGAGATATCTTGCTGTGGGACACCAGTCTTAGCCATTGCTGTCATACTTCCTCCCAGACAGTTTATCATTATTATTGTTATCATTATTAACTATTAATTAGAAGAATTCTTGATGCTGCTGTTACTGCAAATGATAATGATTATTATTATTATTATTTTGATAAAAGAATGAAAGCTTGGTTATTAAACATTTGGTGTATACGCAGGCCAAATCATGAAGGAACACAAGAGAGTAGCTAGAGTCTCATTGCTGGTAGGAGGAACAAAAGGGGTCCAAGAAATCACATAAAGGGAGGAACATGATAAAGCAACTTCATAAAGTTGCTTATAAATTTCTGGGCTAATACTTGAGCAATGTATGCATGGATCTGATCCTAATTAGCATAATTTAGAACAGAATTAACCAATAGACCACCGCATAGATCCTATACTGACCACTAGGTGGTGCACATGCAAGTATGATCCAAAGAACACTACAAAGGCTCTGAAAAATTAGAACTGCTGCCTACAGAAGGCTGCGGAAAATTGAACCTGAACCTAACTAGGTGGATTGTTACAAAAGTAACAACATTCTCCATAGAATATAAACAAGACCCAGCGTGTCAACATAATATTCCAAATACTGGGAATCCAATTCAGAATTACTTGGTATGTGAAGAACTGAGAAAATTTCAACTTGCATAGAAAAGGACATTAACAGATGCCAACACTAAGCTGACACCCATGTAGGAATTGTGTGATAAAGACTTTAAAGCAAATACAGATTGAGTATCCTTTATATGAAATACTTTCAGATTTTAGATTTTTTAAGATTTTAGAATATTTGCATTATACTTACTGGTTGAGCATCCCTAATCTGAAAATATGAATTCCACAGTGCTCCAATGGTCATTTTCTTTGAGTGTAATGTTGATTCTTATAGAATAAGAATATAAAGAATGAGAATATTTTTGTATAGCTGTACAGTGTGTTTTAAGCTAAGTGTTACCAGATTCAAAATATTAACAAGTTTATAAAGTAAAAGAGTTACAGTAAGCTAAGGTTAATTATTGAAGAAAGAAAAAATTTTGTTTTTATTGTTATTTATTTATTTTTTGTGATGGAGTTTTGTTCTTGTCACCCAGACTGGAGTACAACGGCAGGATCTAGGCTCACTGCAACCTCCACCTCCCGGGTTCAAGTGATTCTCCTGCCTCAGCCTCCTGAGTAGCTGGGATTACAGGCGTGCACCACCATGCCTGGCTAATTTTTGTATTTTTAGTAGAGATGGAATTTCACCATGTTGGCCAGGCTGGTCTTGAACTCCTGACCTAAGGTGATTCATCCACCTCGGCCTCCCAAAGTGCTGGGATTATAGGCATGAGCCACCGTGCCCAGCCAAGAAAGAAACAATTTTTAATATAGTGTAGCCTAAGTGTTCAGTGTTATAAAGTTTCCAGTAGTGTACAGTAATATCTTAGGCCTTAACATTCCCTCACCACTCACTCAATTGCTCACCCAGAGCAACTTCCGGTCCTGCAAACTCCATTCATGGTAAGTGCCCTATACAGGTGTACTTTTTTTTTGGTCTTTTATTCTGTATTTCTACTGTACCTTTTCTGTGTTTAGATACACAAATAGTTGTCATTGTGTTACAGCTGCCTATGGTATTCCATATGATAACATGCTGTACAGGTTTATAGCATGGGAGCAATAGGCTATACCATATAGCCTGGGCATGTAGTAGGCTGTACCATCTTGTTTGGTATAAGTACACTGTATGATGTTTTAATGACAATGAAGTTGCCTAACGATGCATTTCTCAGGACGCATCTCCATCAATAAGTAATGCATGACTGTATATCCATTCGATCAAATATTATTCATAAAAAAGAAACAAAGTATAGAAGCATGCTACAATCTGAAAGAATTTGAAAACATAAGTGAAAGAAGCCACACAAAAAGTCACATATTGTATGATTTCACTTATAGGAAGTATCCAGAATAGCTAAATCCATAGAGACAGAAAGCAGATTGGTGTTATCCTGGGCTGGTGGGAAGGGAGAATGTCGAGTAACTGTTTAATAGGTACGGGATTTTATTTTGGAGTGATGAAAATGTTTTTGAACCAGATAGAGGTGGTGGTTGTACGATATTGTGAAGGTACTAAATGCCGCTGAATTGTTCACTTTAAAATGGTTAATTTTATGTTATGTGAATTTCACCTAAATTTTAAAAAATGTGTAAAAGGATTTTAATGGACGTTTATCCAAGGAAGATATACAAGTGGTCAATAAACACGTGAAAAATTGCCCCAAATCATTAGTCTTTAGGGAAATGCAAATAAAAACCACAATGAGACATTACTTCCCACACACTACTACCCAATGTCATCTACAGATCCAGTGTAATCCCTATCAAAATTCCCATAACATTTTTCACAGAAATAGAAATAAAATCATAAAATTCATATGAAACTACAAAAGTTCCTGAATAGCCAAAGCAACCTTGAGAAAGAAGAACAAAGCTGGAGAAATCACACTATGTGATTTCACAGTATATTATAAAGCTATAATAATCAATGCAATATGGTACTGGCATAAAAATAGACACATAGACTAATAGGACAATAGAGAGCCCAGAAATAAACCCATGCTTATGCAGTCAACTAACCGTCAACAAAGATGTCAGGAATATTCAATGGGAAAAGGATAGTCTCTTCAATAAATGATGTTGGGGAAACAAGATACCCACATGCGAAAGAATGAAAGTGGATCCTTATCACACGTATATACAAAAATCAAGTTAAAATGAATTAAAGACTTAAACATAAGACCTGAAAGTGTAAAACTACTAGTGGAAAGCAGAGGAAACACTCCTTGACATTGGTCTTGGCAAAGATTTTATGAATACGACTCCAAAAGCACAGGCAACAAAGGAAAAAATAAATGGGTGGGACTATATCAAACTAAAACGTCTGCACAGCAAAAGAAACTGAACAAAATGAGAAGGCAACCTACAGAAGGGGAGAAAAATATTTGCAACCCATATATCTGATAAAGGGGCTGATATCCAAAATATATAAAGAACTCACATAGCTCAATAGCGAAAAACCCAAATAATATAATTTATAAATGGGCAAAGATCCTGAATAGACATTTTTCCAAAGAAGACATATAAATGACCAATAAGTACATGTAAAGGTACTCAGCATCACTAATCCGAGAAATGCAAATCAAAACCATAATGAGTTAGGATGGCTATTATCAAAAAGTCAAAGATAGAAAACAGTATAGAGATTCCTCAAAAAACAAAAAATGGAACTGTCATATGATTCAGCAATCCTATTTCCAGGAGTATATCCAATAAAATTGAAATCAGTATCTCAAAAAGGTGTTTTAAAAAACCAGAAAATAACAGGTGTTGGCAAAGACATGGAGAAATTGGAACCCTTGTACACTGTTGGTAGAAATGTAAAATGGTACACCCACTGTGGAAAATGGTATGGTAGTTTCTCAAATCAAGAATATTATTACCATATGATTCAGCAGTTCCACTTTTTGGTACATACCCAAATGAATTGAAAGCAGGGTCTCTCCATCCTGGTTAACACGGTGAAACCTCATCTCTACCAAAACTACAAAAAATTAGCTAGGCGTGGTGGCAGACGCCTGTGGTCCCAGCTACTGGGGAGGCTGAGGCAGGAGAAAGGCGTGAACCCGGGAGGCGGAGCTTGCAGTGAGCCAAGATGGCGCCAGAGTGAGACTCCGTCTCAAAAACAAAAAAAAAGGAAGCAGGGTCTCTAAGAGATAGTTGTGCACCCATGTTCATAGCAGCATTATTTACAACTCAGTTTCTTAGCCTTTTTAAAAAATTCTGCATTTCTCTTTATTAATTTATTCTATTTTCTTTGCATTTTATTGTTGTATTCTAAATTCTTGAGGTGAAAACCAGGTTTATTTTCTGTCTTCCTGGTTTTCTAATAAATACATTTGAGGTCATAAATTTTCCTCTTCACTCTGGGCCCACAGGTTTTGATGTATATATAGTAAGGCAGTTCCGATGTTTTTTGTTTGTTTACTTGTAAATAATTTGTACTTTCCATTTTTATTTTCTCTTCAACCCAAGGGTTATTTAGAAGTGCATTTAAAAATTTAAAATTTTGAAATTTCCAGTTGTTTAGACTTGAGGGAGGGACTAGTATGTTAATTTTTAACACTACATTATGGTAACTGATTGTGGCCTGTGTGGTATCAGCCTTACGGATTTTTAAAATATTTCCTCTGTTACCTAGAACAGGGGTCCACAAACTATAGCTTGTAGGCCAGGCTGGCCTGGGGCCTATATTTGTAAATCAAGTTTTATTGGAATATAGCCACATCCATTTATTTACATATTGTCTATGACCCCTTTCCAGCTATGATTGTAGAGCTGAGTGTTGTAATAGAGACCCTGTGGCCCACACAGCTTAAAATATGTCTTTACTTCAAGAGTTTGCTGATCCCTGACTTAAAACATAGTCAATTTTCACAGCTTTTTCATTTGGGTTGAAAGTATGTATATGTTCTCTTGGGTACAAGTTCCTTATATCCCCATCAGAATAAGCTTAAGTTGTGTTATACCAATCCTTATATCCTTCATTGTGGTTTTGATTATTGATATCTGAGAGAGATGTGTATGTATAAACTTCCCATCCCAACTAAATTATTTGTCCACTTTCATATTTTAGTCAGAGTTAGCTTTATATCCTTTGAAGCTGTTTTTTGTTTGTTTGTTTGTTTTAGTGCAGAATATTTACAGGTCATAACTATTAAACTTCTCTGTGTTTTTCCTTCACACAATATGAAATAGTCCTCTTTGTCCAATTTATTTTTTATTTATGCCTTGAATTCTTTCTCTCTAAATAATATTATTGTTCCCGTCAGGATTAGGTTCAGCAGCATATATTAGAAAAAAAAATTTAAATAAGAAATAAAATTAGAAATGTTATTTTTTTTGTGGTAAAAGAAGTCTGGAGATGGATATCAGGTCTCAGGGCTCTGCAGTGTCATCAGGGACCCAGACTCCTCTATTTTGCTTCACCATCTTGGTGTGTGGTTTCCATCCTAAGGTCCCTTCATGGTCCACGAGACTTCTGGAGCTCCAGCCAGCACATCTCCATTGAGGGCCAGAAGGAAGAGGAAAGGTAGGAGGGCAAAAAGGGGCCTGTCCCCCAGCTCAACTGATTTCCAATAAGCGACCTTCCCAGAAGTCCCAGAAAACAATTCCACTTCCATCTCACTGGCAGAACTCAGTCAAGTGGCCATACCTAAGCTGCCAAGGAGACTGGGAAATCTAGTCTTTTACTTCAAGTAGCTCTGTCTTTGCTAAAAATGGACATTCTGTTATCAAGGAGGAAAGTGAGAATGCGCATTTGGAATAGGCAGCCAGCAATCTCTGCCACTGCTCGTTATGTATTATAGTTCTTGTTAGCATTTGTTTGCCTGTTATAACTTTTTCCACTCTTTTATTTTTGACCTTCCTCAGTTATTTTGTTTTAGGTATGCCTCTTATAAAATATAGCAAGATCTTGAGTTTTTTGGTTTTAAGCAATCAGGACATTCGTCTCTTAATAGGTGAATGTCATACATTCATTTTATTACCATTGCTGACATATGTGGCAGTATTTCTGCCATTATGTTTTGCCTTCTGTTTGCTATGCTTTTAATTTTTTCCCCTTCCTGTCACTTGCACTCATTGAGTTTTCTGGTGTCTGATTTTTCTGTTTTAGGAATTGTCCTTACTAAATCAATTTTTAAGGTTATTACTCGATGTTTTTTAATATTCTGTTTTGAAATAATATTAGATTTACAGTAAAGTTGTAAGAATAGTATTAAGGATTCCTGTATACCCCTCACCCAGATTCCCCAAATGTTGGTATTTTGTCACATTTCTATTGTCATTTTTTTTCTTTATTGTATGGATATTTTTCCTGTACCATTTGACAGTAAGTTGCACACATGATACCTCTTCAGTAGGCATTTCTGAAAGAACGACGACATTCTCTTACATAACCAGAATATCATTATCCGTATCAGGAAATTAAAATCCTTACAGCATTATTATCTAATCCATAGATAGTATTCAAATGTCATCACCAATTTTTCTAATTACATCCATATAACAGAAGAAAAAACCTTTAGTCTGGTCCTGGATGCAGTCCAAGTTCACACATTGCACGTAATTGTCTTGGCTGTTTAGTTTCCTTTGGCTTGAAACAGTTCTTATGTCTTTTGTGACCTAAACATTTTTGAAGACTACTAAAGGGCAGTTATTTTGGAAAATGTCCTTCATTTTGGATTTGTTCATGTTTTATCATGATTAGATGTAGATTATGCACTTTTCGCAATAATGCCACTGAAGTTATGTTGGTTCTTTTGGTGATTTGTATCAGGAGGCACATGTCAATTTGTTCCATTACTGGTGATTTTAACTTTGACCATGTGCTTCAGGTAGTGCCTGATATGTTTTTCCACTGTAAAGTTAATTATTCCCTTTGATATTAATAAACAGTTGGCCCTCCACATTCATGGATTCTGTTTCCATTGATTCAACCAACCCTGGATCAAAAATATTTGGAAAAAAACTGCATACAGGGTGAACATGTACAGACTTTTTTCTAGTCATTATTCCTTACACAATACAGTATAATAATTTTTTTTTTTTTTTTGAGACAGGGCCTTGCCTTGTCACCCAGGCTGGAATGCAGTGGTGTGACCACGGCTCACAGCAGCCTTGACCTCCAAGGCTCAAGGGATCCTCCCTCGTCACCCTCCCAAGTAGCTGGGACTACAGGCATGTGCCACCAGGCTTGGCTATTTTCTTTTTTGTATTTTTTATAGAGGTGGGGTTTCGCCATGTTGCCCAGGCTGGTCTCAAACTCCCGGGCTCAAGCGATCTGCCCATCTCAGCCTCCCAAAGTACTGGGACTACAGGCATGCACCAGTGCACCCAGCCTGTATGAGGTATTATAAATAATCTAGAGATGATAAGTCATCTAGAGGGAATTTAAAGTATACAGGAGGATGAGGTTATATGCAAATACTGCACCCGTTTATATCAGGGACTTGAACATCTATGGATTTCAGTGTCTGCGGGAGGTCCTGGAACCAATCCCCAACAGATACGAAGGGATGACTGTATCTTGTGGGGAGTTTTAGCATTCATCAATTAGTATTTCGTAAATTACTTATTACTAAGATGTTTGTCACATGGCAATGTTCTAATTCCATCATTCCTTCAACATTTACTAGTTGGTATTCTTCTCTAAGAAAGAGTTTTCTCTTCTGCCAGTTTGATTATTTGTTCATTTATTTATTTATATTAATGTGAACACCTGGATCCTTATTTTATTCAATGAGTTTTAATCCATTACTATCATTAGTTATTTTGAGGCACCCAGTGTTTCAGAATTGGCTAGTGGAAGCTTTTCCTGTGTTATTTTGACCTACTCCCATCTTTCTTTGATTTTCTAGCACAAGTAGATGTTCCAGGTTTGTCTCATTCTTTCCTCTACCCAGCCTGGATTCATTATTTCTCCAAGGAGCCTTGGTTCTTTGTAATTCTTTTCTTCCATCATGCCCTATCACTTCTCTAACCACAGAAAACCCTGATCTACTATTAGTACAGATTGGTCTTCATTTTCTAGATTTTTTTGTGTATGGAATCATAGAGTATGTACTTTTTTGTCTGTCTCTTTTCATACATCATAATTATTCTGAGATTCAGCCATGTCACAGCATGTATCAATAGTCTGTCCTTTTTATTACAGAATAATATTAAATTGTATAAATATTACCACAATATGTTTATCCATTCACCTGTTGATGGATATTTGAGTTATTTATAGTTTTTGTCTATTACAAATAAAGCTGCTTAGAACATTTGTATATAAGTCTTGGTGTGGATATATGCCTTTCCTTTCCTTGGGGAAATACCTAGGATCACACTGGCTGAACATACGGTAGTCTTCCAAAGTATGGACATGGTATAGCTCTCCATTTATTTAGGTCTTTAATTATCTCAGTAATGGTTTGTGGTTTTCAATATACAGGTCTTCCATATCTTTTGTCATATTTATCCCTATACGTTTCATGTATTTATATTATTGTAAATGTGATTGTATTAATTTCAATTTCCTATTCATTGCTACTATATAAAAGTACAATTCATTTTTGTATATGGAGTTTATATCCTACAACCTTGCTAAATTCAATTACTTTTAATAGCTTTTTTGAAGGGTCCATTGGATTATCTACAGGCGATTATGTCATCTGTGATTAAAGGCAGTTTCACTTGTTTCTTTCCAATGTGGATGCCTTCTGTTTATTTATTTATTTTTTTGCCTTATTGCATTGTTAGAACCTCTAATAAGCTGTTGAATACAGCTGGTAAGAGCGGTCATGGTAACTTTGTTCCTAATCTTTGGAGAAATCATTTACTCTTTCACCATTTAATATGATGTTACCTGAAGATTTTTCATAGATTCCTTTAATCAGTTTGAGGAAGTTTCTTCAATTCCTGGATTGATAAGAAAATGTTTTCAACAAAAACAGATGTTGTATTTTGTCAAATGGTTATCTCCTTCATAGACTAATTAGCTGTAGTCTTTTGTTATTTCAGTGGTTGCTTTAGGGTTTTTCACAGGGTCTGTCAACATTGGCACTATTGACATTTTGGGTCACATAGTTTGTGTGTGTGTGTGTGTGTGTGTGTGCGCGTGTGTGTGTGTGTGTGTGGTGGGGGGGTGACATTTTGTGCATTGTCAAATGTTTAGCAGCATCCCTGACCTCCACCTACTAAATGCCAATAGCACTTCTTCAGTTGTCATCATCAGAAACATCTCCAGACACAGCCAAATGTTTTCTGCAGGGAAAAATTACCCCTGGTTGAAAACCACTAGTTTATAGTATACATCTTTTACGTATCACAGTCTGTCTTCGAGTGATATTTTACTAGTTCATACGTAGTATAAGAATCTTGCAACATCATACTTTCATTTCTCGCCTCCTGGCCTTTGTGCCATTGTGGTCATACATTTTACTTGTATGTATAAGTTTTATTTAAACAGTTTATTATCTTTTCAAGAAATTTAAATAAGAAAAGTCTTTGTATTTAACCATATGGTTAGTCATTTCTAGTGCTCTTAGTTTCTTTGTTTACATCTGGTATCATTTTCTCTCTTCTTGAAGAACATCCTTTAATGTGTCTTGTAGTGTAGCTCTGCCGGTGCTATATTCTTTTGACTTTGATATATCTGAAAAAAGTCTTTGCCTTCATTTTTTGAAAGATATTTTCGATGGGTAAAGAACTCTAGGTTGCCTTTTTTACATTCAGAACTATAAAGATATTTCTCCGCTATTCAACAAGAAAGCGGCTGACATTTTTACCTTTGTCTACTCTACTTAATGTGTCCTTTTTTAAGGCTTCTTTTAAGATTTTGTTTTTATCACTGGCTTTAAACCATTTGAGTATAAGTGTATCATGGTGTAATTGTTTCCTGTGCTTGGGTTTCATTGAGCTGCTTGGATCTGTGGATTTATGTATTTTTTTTCATCAAATTTAGAAAAACTTCAGACATTATTTCCACTAGTTTTTTATGTCCACTTTCTCCTCTCCTTTAGGTATTTCAACTAACCATATATTTGGCCACTTAATGTTACCTCACAGTTCACTGATGCTCTGTTCATTGTTTTTCAGTCTTTTTTTTTTTCTATCTGTGATTTGTTCTGTATAGTTTCTATTGCTGTCTTCTAGTTTACTCATCTTTCTTTCTGCAATGTTAAATTTACCATTAATCCTGTCCACTGTATGTTTTAATTTTTATTTATTTATTTTTTTAGAGACAGGGTCACGCTCTGTCACCTAGGCTGGAGTGCAGTGGCATGATCTCAGCTCACTGCAGCCATCAACTTCTGGGCTCAAGTGGTCCTCCTGCCTCAGCCTCCCAAGCAGCTGGGACTACAGGCATGTGCCAATACTCTACTGTACTTTTTATCTCAGGCATTGTAATATTCATGTCTAAAAGTCTCATTTGGATCTTTTAAATTTTTTCTTTTCTATACTTAACATGTTTAATCTTCTAGCTTCTTGAACATACAAAATAGTTATAATATTCATTTTAATGTTTTTGTCCTCCAATTTTGTCACTAAATCAGCATCATTCTGGGCCAATTCCAATTCATTTCCTCTCCTTATAGGTTGGACTCTTCTGCTGCTTTTCATGCCTGATAATTTTTGATTGGATGCAGACATTGTGAATTTTACCTTATTGGGTACTAGATATATTTGTGTTCCTAAAAATATTCTTGAGTTTTGTTTCAAGATACTGCTAAAGTTATTAGGAAACATTCCTATCCCTTTGGATCTTGCTTTTAAGCTTTGTTAGGCAGAAACAAAGCAGTGTTTAATATAAGGTTCATTTTTTCCCCACTACTGAGGCAAGACCCTTTTTAATACTCTGATGCTTCCAATATTATGAGATTTTCCATTCGGACTGTTGAAAATAGATGCTTTAATCCCTTTAGGTTGTTGTTTCTCTGACTGGGTAGTTTGCTCACACACATGTCCAGACCCTCCAGGTGTTCTCTTCCTATGCAGCTCTTTCCTCTACGGTACTTTACTTTGCAAACACAAACTATCTTGGCCTTCCCAGAGTCTCAGCTCCATTTTCTCAACTCGGCATCTGCCAAGCCCTACCTGGGGGTTCTCCTTGTGCTTCAGCTGGGAAACTTTCTCCAGTTTACCTCTGAGTTCAACCTGATAACTCCAATTCTATTTCCATACTTTAAGGTTCATCCTAGCATTCTCCTTTTTCATATTTGCAACTTTTTCCTTCAAAAGAGAGATGCCTTGCTTCTGCTAGCCACAATATGTTTACTTGTTACTCAGCCCTAGAATATACAGAAAGTAGTTTCAGAATTGCTAATCTATATCATCGTGAAAGACAAACCTACTAACTAGAGATCAAAATTTGTTCACAGTTCTTTTTATTAAGCTTTATTGAGGTATAATTAACATGCAGAATTGCACATATTTAATGTACACATTTTGATGAGTTTGGACATATGCCTAAGAGTGTATACTCAAAATAGTTAGCTGGGTTCAGTCTGTTTTCCCCCTGACCACTTCAGTGTGGTTATATGATTTATTTGAAAGACAGGTTTTTCTTGTTTGCTTGTTTTCCATTTTAGGATTTTTTTTTAACCCATACTTTTTTCCCTTTTAGAGTATATGAAACATCAACATGGTTCAAAAAGTCAAAAGTCAGAACTATATAGAGTTAATTTTGTATAGACTAAGATATGAATCTAATTTTATCTCTTTCTAAATGGCAATCTACCTGTTACAAAACCATTGTTTAAAAAGTTTGTGTTAGGTGGGCACAGTGGCTCATGTCTGTAATCCCAGCACTTTGGGAGGCCGAGGCGCGTGGATCACTTGAGGTCAGGAGTTCGAGAACAGCCTGCCCAACATGGTGAAACACCATCTCTACTAAAAATACAAAAATTAGCTGGGTGTGGTGGCGCATGCCTGTAATCCCAGCTACTCGGGAGGCTGAGGCAGGAGAATTGCTTGAACCCGGGAGGCGGAGGTTGCAGTGAGCCGAGATTGTGCCACTGCCCTCCAGCCTGGGCGACAGAGTGAGGGAAAATAATAATTAAAAAAAAGCTTATCTTCATGTCAGCAATTTTACATGCCACCTTTTACCATATATGAAAGCTCCCTATTCACTTGGATCTATTTCTTTTTATTCTGTCCGTCCATTTAGTTACCATCACATAAATTATGGTGGCTTTATTGTATGTTTTATTATCCGTAGGGCTAGTCTCCATTGTAGCTTTTCTTTTCTCAGTGTTTCCCTGACTATTCTTTTTGTTTTGCTTTGTTTTGAGACGGAGTCTCGCCCAGTCGTCCAGGCTGGAGTGCAGTGGTGCGATCTTGGCTCACAGCAGCCTCTGCCTCCCGGGATCAAGCTGTTCTCCTGTCTCAGACTCCCGAGTAGCAGGGATTACAGGCACGTGCCATCACACCTGGCTAATTTTTGTATTTTTAGTGGAGACAGGGTTTCACCATGTTGCCCAAGCTGGTCTCGAACTCCCAACCTCCCAAAGTGCTGGGATTACAGGTGTGAGCCCAGGCTTGAGCCACCACGCCCATCCAAGACCCTGACTATTCTTACATGTTTGGTTTTTCATGTGAACCTTACTATCAACTTGTCTAGCTCCAGATAAAAACTTTTCGATATTTCTATTGAGATTGTGTTAAATTTATAAATTAATCTGTGATGTTGCATCATCCTATCCAAGAGCACTGGCTGTCTTTCCATTTGCTGTAGTCTACTTTTGTGTCTTTCGGGAGTGTTGTTTTTCTCATATAGGTTTTGTATATGTCATACTGAAATTTATTCTTAAGCATTTAACTTCTTTTTTGCTTTGTTAATGTTTTTTTTTCTATTACATCCTCTGTTTTTTGCTTGTATATTTGAAGGCTACTATTTCTGTATGTAAATTTTTATCTTCCTGAATTCTTTTGAGTTAATTATACCTTTATTTCTCTAGAGCTTTCCAGATAAGTATCACACTCCATCTGCAAATAGTTTTACTTATTTCCCAATTCCTAAACCTCTAATTGATTCCTTAAATATAACTGCATTGCCTAATATCTTCTTTAGAACATTAAATAGTAGTGGAAATAGTAGATGATCTTGTTTTGTTTCTGATCCTTATGGAAATTCCTGTAGCATTTCTTCATTAAGAAAGATTCTGTATTCAGGAAAAATCATAAGTGCTATCAGAAATATTCTTTTTTTGTACTGTCTTTATCAGGTTTAGGTATATATATTACACTTGCTTCAGAAGAATTGTTTGGAGTTTTCTTTCACTGTCTAGGCTGTGACAGAAATATATGTAGCAGTGAGACAATCAGTTCTTTGACAATTCCTCTATGAAATCAACTAGGCCTTTTTGTGTTTCTCCTCTGGGAATTTATCTGTTTATGCTTTCTTTCTGTAATGGGGTCAATTTTGGTACAGTTTCCGAAGAAATTATTCATTTTTTATGGTTTGCAAATTTATTTACACAGAGATCTCTCTGCCAGATAGTCTGTCATATTTTAAATCTCTTGTATTTTAATAGTTATCTCCCCCTTGTCATTTCATATTTTGTATATTTGTGCTATTTCTTTTTTCCCTTGGTTATGTTAGCCAGTGGTGTGTCAATTTTGTTATTTTTCCTTGAAACACTGATTTTTATTTAGTTATTTTTTTCTATTCCCAACCTTACTACTTTTTCTTTTATGTTTATTATTTCCTTCCTTATGTTTCATTTTGGTCATTTTGTTGTGCTTGTCTTAGCATTTGGAGTTTGGAATTTAATGAGTATATTTTTTGTCTTTCATTATTATTGATATAAATGCTTAAGGCTGTGAATTTTCCACTGATCTTTGCTTTAAATATATCCCATAGATGCTAAGTAGTATTTTTATTTATTTATTTTTTTAAAAGTTCTTTAATTTTAGCACTCACCCATTTTACTTCCTTTCAATTTGGTATCATGGTGTAGCTATTCTAAAATGATCCTGCTCCCTAATGCCCTCAGAATAAAGCCCCAAACCTGCAGCCCTTCATGGTTTGCTTATTTCTCCAGCCATGTTCTCTCTCTGTCATATGCTCACTCTGCCTACAGTTTCCTTTTTCCTTATACCACCTGGCCAATGTCTAGTCATTTTTGAAGATGAAGATCAAATTTAGGAATCCTTCTCTGATAATTCTCAACCCCCGATACCATCCCAGTTAAGCATTCCTCCTGGAAACTTAATAAAATCATATACTTCCTTTTTGTAATACTTATAACATTATATTTTAATATTTTGTTTTTCCACTAACATTGTAAGATCCTTGAAAGAAGGTATGCTTTTTTATTACTGTTCCCATGGTGTTCAGTAAATATTTGTTTAGTGTCCCTTCAGCTGTAGATTTCAAAACTACTATTTTAATGCATACATTCTGACCTGTGAGCTCTAGCATACTCTAGAGCTTCTTTGTCATAAACTTAGTTTGGTTGGTTGGTCTTAGCTTTTCAATTGAAGTGTAACATACAGAAAAGTACACAAATTAACAAGTGTCCAGCTCAATCAATTTTCACAAAATGAAAACACCTATGCAACCACAACCCAGATCAGTCAGCTCCATGAATTTTTACAAAGTGAACGCCTGTGAAACTGTACTACATATCAAGAAATAGAACCTTACCAGCCCTCCAGAAGCCTCCTTTGTGACTCCTCTCAATTGTTATACCCTTGTTTTTTTCCCAAAGGTAACCATTATCCTAATCTCTAACAACACAGATTAATTTTGTCTGTTTTTGAATTTTATATAAATGGGAAAATACGGTAAGTACAACTTTGTGTATGGCTTCTTTCACTCTGTTATGGTAGTTCTTTTTTATTGCTGTGTAATATTTCATTGTTGGAATTTACCACAATTTACTTATATGTTCTATTGTTAGGCATTTGGGTTGTTTCCAATTTGGGGCTCTTATGAATAAAGCTGCTATGAAAATAATCCTTACACAAGCCTCTTGTTGCCCATGTGAATGCATATCTTTTCAGTATGTACACAGAAGTGGAATTGCTGGGTTATCACTTTAGTAGAATAGTTTCCAAGCTATCCTACAAATTCACATCCTTGCCAACAGTGTATGAAGGTTTTCACAGCTTAACAGCTTCACTGACAATTAGTATTTTCTGACTTTTTCATTTTTTGCAGTTCTGGTGAGTGTGCAGTAGTATCTTATTGTGGTTTTAATTTGGATTTCCCCAGTGACTAATTAGGTTGAACACCTTTTCAAATGTTTATAGGCTTTTTGGATATCCCCTCACGTATAAGTCATATTCATTTTTCTTTAACTTTCTTAGTACTTCAAAAGAATTCCAGTATGTTCTGGATATAAGCTGTCAGCTATACCTATTCCAAGTATCTACTCTCTCACCCTGACCTGGTTTTCACTATCTTAATGGTATCATTTGATGAGCCTAAGTTGTTTATTTAATATAATAGTCCAAATTATCTTTTTATCTTTTCGATCTAGTGCTTTTTAGTGTCCTACACTATTTAAGACATCTTTCCCTATCTGAAAGAGATGCTTTATTATTTCACCATTCATGCTTAAATCTACAATCTACTTAGTGTTAACTTTAGGATATGATGTGGGATGTGAGTTGACGTTCCCTTTTTCCCACGTGTGTATCCAATTGACCTGGCACCATTTATTGCTGCCTTGCCACTTTGCCTTAAATCAATCGTCCCTATATATATGATTATGTTTTTGGACTCTAGGCGAATTCTGTTTTGTCTATGTGTCTATCCTTGTGTCAGTAACATACTTAGTTGCTGTAGCTTTATAATAAGTCTTGATGATATGTGGTAACATTAGTTCTCCCCTTTGTTGTTATTCTTCAAGACTGTCTTGGCTATTCTTCGCCCTTTGTAGCCCCATATAAATTTTAAAATCGGTTTGTTGATTTCCACAAGAAAACTTGCTGAAACATGTCAGCTGAGATTTGACTGGGATAGAATTGAATCCATTCATCAATTTGATGTATCCCTCCATTTATTTAGATTTTAATTTCTCTATCTTTTGTATTTTTCTGTGAAACATCTGAAAAGATTGTACACATCTTTCATTTAAATTATTCTTGGGAATTTGGTGTTTTATGTTATTGTAATTGGTATCTTTTCATAATTTTCCAGTTGGTACCGGTTATTTACATAGCAAATTGATATATGTATGTTGGCTTTATATCCAGCAGCCTTATGGATATAAATGTACTTATTAATCCTAATGATTTATCTGCAGATTTTATTTCCTTGGGATTTTCTATGTAAACAGTCATGTCTTCCATAAACAAGGGCAATTTAATTTCACCCTTTCCAATCTTTACACCTTTTTATTTCTCTTTCATGCCTTATTATACTGTCTCAGTCTTCCAGTAAAATTTATGAATAAAATGTAAAAGAGAATGCTTTAAAATTTCCCAATTATCTCTAGTGTTTAATTTAGCTTTTCTGTAGTTAGCCTCTATCATATTAAGGAAGTTCCCTTGTATTTCTAGTATTCTAAGCCTCTTTTTTATGATTGAATGTTGAATTTTATCAAATGCTCCTTCTGCATTTATTAAGATAATCATATGATTATTTGCCTTAATGTGGTAAGTCGCATGGACTGATTTCTGAATCTTAACCCAGCTTTGCATTCCTTAGTCACTGTATATTATCTCTTTAGTGTATTCACTAGGCTAATCTTTTTAGGAATTATATATCTTTTTCATAAATAAGATTGATCCATAATTTTCTTTTGTTTAAGCACCTTTGCTAGATTTTGATATCATGGTTTTGCTGGCTGCATAGTACAAAGTAGAAAATGTTCCCATATCTCGATTTTCTGAAATGGTTTGTGTAAGTTTGGGTTTTTTCTTTAAATGTTTGATAGAATGTAACAGATTAGCAATGTCAGTGTGGAGTTTTCTTTGTGTAAAGTTTTAAATTATAGGTTCAGTTTCTTTAAAATATGTAGGATTATTCTGATTTTCTGTATCGTTTTAGTTTTGGCAAGTTGTGCTTTTCTAGGAATTTATCCTAGAACTTTAGTTTACATTGTTCACAATATCTTCTTACTATTCTTTTAAAGTTTGTAGGATCCGAAGTGATTTCTCTTTTTTCATTCCTTACATTAGTAATTTTTGTGTTCTCTGTTTTTACCTTGATCAGTCTTGGTGGGGGTTTATTAATGATATCAGTCTTTAAGCACTGCTTTGGGTACATCCATAATTTTTATTTACTATCCTTCAGTTCAAAGTATTTCCCTTGTGATATTATTACCCTTGTGATTTACTTTGATGTAGGTGTTATTTAGAAATATTTTATTAAATTTCAAAGCATTGGATGATTTCACACATAGATGAAATCAACACATGCTGCCCCTATATCTCACTGAACTCAACTATATACTCTGGAAAGAATGCCAAGCCTAGCTATTTGTGAACTCTGGAATGTAAATAACAGGCAGATTGGAGAAGGGCCCCAAAACTCAAAATACCACAGAAGTGGGGATATAAACAAGATCCAAAGTCTCATAACTTAATATCCAAAATAACCAGGACATAAACCAAAGTTATTTAACATATTAAGAACCACAGAAATCTCATCTTGTATGGGAGAAGATAATCAACAGATACAAAAGGCAAGATGACACTTATGTTGGAAATATCTGACAAGACTTTAAAAGCTGCCATTATGAAAATGCTCAAGCTATCAGTCACAAAAATGTTGCAACAAATATTTAAAAAGAAAGTATCATATAAGAAATAGAAGATAAAAAGAAGCAAATGTAAATTTTACAACTGAAAAATATAACAACCAAAAATTTTAAACTCTAGATTAAAAGTGAGAATGCAGTGGAAATGCCAGAGGAAAGAGTCAGTAAACTTGAAGATAGATCAATAGAACTATCCAAGCTGGATAACAGACAGAAAAGACTGGGAAAAAAGGGACAGAGTTTCAGAGAACTGTAGAAAAACCACAAAAGGTAGCAAAGGATAGATATATAAATCAGTGGAATAGAATTGTGAGTCCATAAGTCAACCTGTACATTTCTGGTCAATTGATCTTCAACAACTGTGCCATGATAATTCAACAGGGAAAGAAGAGGCAATTCAACAAATGGTGCTGGGACAGCTGGATATCCACATGCAAAAAGAATAATGCTGGACCACTATCTTCACCCAATATACAAAAATTAAAATGGATCAAAGATCTAAATAGAAGAGCTAAAACAATACAACTTTAGAAGAAAACATAGGGGTACATCTTCATGACCTTCAATTTGGCACTAATTTCTTAAATATGACATCAAATGCACAAGGGAGAAAGGAAAAAAAACAGATAAATTGGATTTGATAAAAATTAAAAACTTTTGTGCATCACAGCACATTATCAAGAAGGTGAAAATAACCTACAGAATCAGAAAAAATAGTGGCAAATTACAAAAAGCAGTCTCCCCTTATCTTTGGGGAATATGTTCCAAGAACCCCAGTGGAGGCCTGAAACCACAGATAGTACTGACCCCTATTACACCATGTTTTCTTATACATACACACCTGTGATAAAGTTTAGTTTATAAATTAGGCACAGTATGAGATTAACAACAACAATAGTAAAATAGAACAATTATAACAATATATTGTTCACAATTTCAAAGATAGAAGATTTGTTCTTACTATAGGCCTTAGCAGCATTAGCATATGATATGTTCTCGTTTTTTAAAATTAAGTTGGATACTTTTCATCATTTCACTTAAATGAACCACTTTAGGGCTTCTCTTTGGCATAGCAGAACTGCCAACATTGCTGCTCCTATGTTCTGGGGCCATTATTAAGTAAAATAAGGATTATTTGAACATTAGAACTGCAATACCGTGACAGTCAATCTGATGGTTACCAAGTGACTAATGGGCAGGTATCATATACAGTATGGATCAGATGGACAAAGGGTTGATTCATATCCTGGGCAGGTTAGAGCAGGATGGCGTAAGATTTCATCATGCTACTCAGAAAGGTCTGCAACTTAAAGCTTATGAATTGTTTATTTCTAGAATTTTTCATCTAATATTTTTGGACCGTGGTTGACCACAGGTAACTGAAACCATGGAAAGTAAAACCAAGGATAAGAGAGGACTACATATTTGATAATGGTATAGCATCCAGAATAGGTAAAGAATTCTTACAACTCAAAAATAAAAGGACATACACTTCAATTTAAAAATAAGCATTCAACACAGGACTGGAATTCCTAGCCAAAACAATTAAGCAAGAACAAGAAATAAAAGGCATCCACATTGGAAAGGAAGATGTAAGTTTATCTCTCTGTTCACACATGAAATATATGTGGAAACCTCACAAAACTGTTAGAACTAATAAGCAAAAAGAAAGTTGCAGGATACAAAAATCAACAAACCAAAATCTATTTTATTTCCATATACTAACAATGAATAATCAGAAAAGGAAATTTAGAAAATCTCATTTACAATAATATCAAAAAGAATAAAATAATTAGGCATAAACTTAACCAAGGAGGTGAAAGACTTATATATTCAAAACTACAAAATGTTGCTGGAAGAAGTTACAGACACAAATAAATGGAAAGACATCTCATGTTCATGGATTGGATAAATTAATATTGTTAAGATATCATACTACTCAAAGTGATCTGTAGATTTAATGCAATCACTGTAAACATCCCAATGGCTTGCTTGCTTTTTTTTTTTTTTTTTTTTTTTTGATGGAGTCTCGCTCTGTCACCCAGGCTGGCCATTTTAAAAATAGAAGAATCTATCCAAAAGTTGATACGGAATCTCAGGGGACCTTGAATAGCCAAAACAAGTTCGAAAAAGAACAAATTTGGGCAATTCACACTGCCTGGTTTCAAAAGTAACTACAAAGCTACAGTAATCAAAACAGTGTGGTATCAATGAAACAGAATGGTGAGCCCAGATTTAAACCCTTGCATATGGTCAAGCAAACTTCAACAAGGATACCAACACCACTAAATGGGAAAAAGACAGTCTCTTTAATAAATGATCCTGGAAAAACTGAATATTCACATGCAAAAGAAAGAAGCTGGACCCTTATCTTACACCGTATATAAAACTTAAATGAATTAAAGACCAAAATATAAGACCCCGAACTACAAAACTAGCAGAAAACATAGGGAAAAAGCTTCATGACATTGGATTTGACAATAATTTCTTGAATATGACACCAAAAGCACAGCTAACAAAAGCAAAATAGACAAATGAGACTACATCAAGCTTTAAAACTTATGTGCATGAAAGGAAGCAATGAACTGAGTGAAAAGGCAACCTATGGAATAGGAGAAAATATTTGCAAATCATATATTTAATAAGGGGTCAATATCCAGAATATATAAAGAACTCCTACACTCAATAACAAAAAAATCTGATTTTAAAATGGGCAAAGGACTTAAAGTGATATTTCTCTTGGTCAACAAGCATATGAAAGAGTGTTCAATATCACTAATTGTCAGAGAAATGCAAATCAAAACCACAATGAGATACCACCTCACACCCATTATGACAGCTACTATCTAACAAAATCAGAAAATAACAAGTGTTGGTGGGAATATGGAGGAGTTGGAACCCTTGTACATTATTGTTGAGATTGTAGAGTGGTGCAATAAGCCTGTAGTTTCTTTAAAAACCTAAAAATAGATCTACTATATGATCTACCAGTCTCACTTCTTGGGTGTATATCCAAAAGAATTAAAAGCAAGATCTCAAATAGGTATTTACATACCTATGTTCACAGCATTATTCACAATAGTCTAGAAGTAAAAGCATCCCACATGTCCATTGATGGATGAATGGACCAACAAAATGCAATGTAACATATAATGGAATACTATACAACCTTAAAAATAAAGGAAAACCTGTTACAACCTACAGCATGAAAGAACCCTGAGAATATTATGCTAAGTGAAATAAGCTATTCACAAAAGGACAGATGCAGCATTTTTCTATTTATATAAGGTATCTAATGATCATAGATATACAAAGTAGAATGGTGGTCACCAGGGGCCGGGAGAAGGGAGAAAGGGGAGTTGTTTAATGGGTATGGAGTTTCAGTTCTGCAAGATGAGAATGTTTTGAAGATCTGTTTCATAACAATGTTAATATACTTACATTACTGAACTGTACACTTAAAATGGTTGATAGTAAATTTTATTTTTTTAACCACAATTAAAAAAAAAAAACCCAAATGGACATTGTAAAAGTGGAAAATACCTAAAATTAAGAAATCACCAGAGGGACTAGCAGCAGACTCAGGTATAGCAGAAGGGATCAGTGACAAAGACAGGTTGATAAAATATACCCTAAATGAAGCAAAGAGTTAAAAAAAAAAAAGAGAATGAAATAGCAGAATGGCGTGTGACAGAACTGTGAGGCAGTGTGAACCATTTTAATTTACATGTAATTGGAGCACCAGAAGTAGACAAAGAATGCCTAAAGAGATAATGGCTAAGAATTCTCTAAAAACTGATTCATACCCATAGATGCATGAATCTCAGCCAATCACAAGCAATATGAATATAAGCCAACTAAAATAGGCACATTATAGCAGCTAAAGGAATAAAAGATATATTACAAATAGTGGAGAAATACAATGATAAGAATGATGGCTGACTTCTCATCAGAACCCTGGGAGGCTGGAAGATGATGGGGTGACATCTTTAATGTGCATGAAGAAAAAAGCTATCAACCCCAGAATTTTATATTAAGACAAACCAGACATTTTTATGGAAAAAAGCAGGCAGAATTAATCTGGAGAATTCACTACAAGAAATATTAAAAGTTCTTCAGACTGAAAATATATGATTTTAGATGGAAGCACACCCTGACTACTTGGGTGTGGGGAGGGGAGGGCTTGTAATGCCCCACCATTTGTGTTCCATCTAGGCTGTGGTATGGGGACTAGACATGTTCTGCTGGGATGGGGAAGCTAGATCTTAAGCTGCCTTACCACCATGTGCCAGTGGGGCCTCACAGTGCCAGGGGCCTTCAACCTGAATTCTCCACTGAACCTGCTGGTAGGTAGAGTTTAGGTGTATTTGGGGTGAGAAGTGGGTAGAGGTAGATTGGTTGGGCCTTAGTAAGAAACATTTCTGTTTCTCCCACTCTAGCATGAACATGTGAATATTTGTGAATTTCTTACCTATTTCCCCCCAGGGGAGAAAATGGGAAGTGAGGGCCACTGGTAAACACTGAGTTAGAACAAGTGAGTAATCCCACCTACATAATGAATGTGATGGAGTCATTGAAGAGTCTGTAGTTCCTCTACTCCAGACTTTTGGGATTACTTTGTTCAACCTCACTGGCAACTTCTTGACTGAAAACAGTATTAATTAGCTATTTCCCCTGACTGGGGAGCAGACGTAAGGACCTTGAGCTCTCAAGGCTTCTCTTAAATTTACAGAAGTGGCCTCAGATTCTCTATGGAACTAGGGAATACTGGCTCTGCAGACGGGCTTTTAGTTTGCTCTCCAGACGAACCCAGTTTGAACTCTATCCACTTTGAAGTTAACATCACTAAATGAATTACAGCAATGCTTAATCTTTAAAGTATGCCATATCCCAAACTTTCAATTAAAACTGTAGAGAACTTCTGATTATAACAACTCAGGGTTTAAAAACTGACCTGAACTGATTGCCTCACAGGTATGAGAGAATCGAAATCCCAATCCATATTGTACCTCATGTCACTATCGGGAAAGTGTGCCTTGAATCAGCAGTAGAGCTGCCCAAGATCCTGTGCCAGGAGGAGCAGGATGCGTATAGGAGGATCCACAGGTAGAGACCCTCTTCACTCCTCTTCTCTACTTCTCAGGACCTAGTCTCTCTTTTCTTCTTCTGTCCTTTTATCTTTAGCAGCTCAACTCTTGAGGCCCCTTTCTTTTTGCCTCTCTGGGAAGCTTTCTAGCAGTCTCCAATCATAATGTTTCTCACGTTGTATGATAATTTCTTCAACATTTGTTTTTCTCCTGCTACTTTGGATCTTTCAAGGGCAAGGATGCTTTCTTTTTTGGTTGAGAAAAGAGGATAATCCACAACATCTTAATCCTGTTGCCAAGCACTAGGTCTTGCCCAATAAATTTGTACTAAGTCAGAGCTTTGGTGAGAGACAGCAATTTCAAAATTATCACTTTGAATTATCTTTGAATAAAATCACATCCCCCAAATCATCAAGAAGTTGATATTGGGGATTTAAATACTACATATTCATCTAATACAGTTGACAACGGTGTGATGCAGTTTATGGTTGGTATAGTCCATGACCATTTTGCTTTCCCTTCAGTGCTGCTTTGCCACTAACCTAAACTATTTTATTCTTTAGCCTTACACATCTGGACTCAGTAACCAAGATCCATAATGGCTCAGGTAAGAATTGTTTCTTGAGTACTCAGCATTTTTTCTGAGTATTTCCCTGAAACACTCAGCTGACAGATGCAAATTTAGTTTAAGTGAGTGAAGTGATGGGTACAAGTTGTCTTCAGGCTTCCTTTCCCAAGGGTTTTCCTGATCCTGAGCCCAACATTTCTTGTGAACTCTGGGGATCCATGAATACTATAAATACAGCCTAGAGTAAGACAGGAGGAAAGACAGGAAAGAGCTTTATGATAGACCTACTCAGTGATATACTGGCACACATTTAACAACCAGATCTCAAGGAGCAGGGAGGACCCTGATTTGTTGTGTTTGACGGTTTCCATGGTGTAATGCCCCTGGCATGGCTGGTTTCAAGCAACTAACATGTCATCAACTAGCTTATAAACTTCTTGGAATTTTAATAGTTGGCTTTTGTGAGCTGGCATGAATTGGTTCCAGCATAACACTACCAGCCTGTCGTGGTGGGAACTGAAAGAGATGGATGGATACACAGATAGACAGATAAAAGGGAAGGCATGAGGGAGAAAATCTTTTGATGTCAATAAATATAAAAGTAATTTTTGTACAAGGCAAAGGAACAAAAAGCTGAATACAATATATATACTAATTCACTTGTCCCTAATATACACATTGCCCCAGCCACACTTTCTGTCTGAGTAACCCTGACTTCTGGGTCATTCTGTGCACTCTTCCCCAGTTACTTCCAAAGTCACCAGTGAGGAAGAAGGGGAGGCTTTTGAGTGTTATAGGCGGTTACTTTTCAAAGAAAAGGGAGAAATGGCTTGGTCTATCTGTCCCATAATTTTGGTCTCAGGATAAAACATGACAGAGTTAAAAGTTGGTAATATATGATATGTAACCATATTCTAAAGCCATAGTAATTTAAAAAGTATAAATAATAGCTCAAAATAAACAAATAGATCAGTGGAACTGAACAGAGTCCAGAGATAGGCCTATGTATATATAAGAATTTATATTTAACAAAGATATTACTTTAAATAAATGAAAAAAGCATGAATTATTTACTAAATAGGATTGGGACAGTTCATTTCTTTCTTTGTTCATTCAGGAAACATTTGAGTGCTATTCTAGGCACTAAGGTACAGTGCTGAACAAAAGAGACAGTTTTAACCTTCATGGAGTTAACATTCTTTTATTTCCATTTGGGGGAAAATAGATTCCTACCTAATACCCTACACAAAAAATAAATTCCAAATATATTTAAACTTTTACTATTGTGGTACAACCACTTTAGAAAAGAGGTTGGCAATTATACTTGCCAAATGTCATACCAGTTCCTTTCCTAGGTATATACGTCAAAGAATTGAAAACAGCCGCTCAAACAAAAACTTGTACACAAATGTTTACAGCAGCATTATTCACAATAGCCAAAAGGTAGAAACAACACAAATGTGTATCAGTGGGTGAATGGATAAACTCTGATATATCCATATAATGGACTACAACTCATCAATAAAAAGAACAAACTACTGAAACATGAACAAAAAGGACACGTCTCAAGAACATTATGCCAGGTGAAGGAAGCATCACACAAAAGGCTACATACTCCATGGTTCCAAATTCAAGAATAAGCAAAACTAATCTATGGTGTGGTAGCTGCCTGGGCCCAGGGGTGAAGGGGCATTTGATGCAAAGGAAACTGCGGAGGGGATTGTTTGAGGGTGGTGGAAATGGTATGTATCTTGACTAGCACTGGTTACATGGGATGTCTTAGTTCATTTTGTGTTGTTATGAAGGAATACCTGAGGCTGGGTAATTTATAAAGAAAAGAGGCTTATTTGGCTTTACAGTTTTGCAGACTGAACAAGAAGCATGGTGCTGGCACCTGCATTTGGTGAGGGCTTCAGGCTGCTTCCACTTGTGACAGAAGGCAAAGGGGAGCTTGTGTATGCAGACATCATGTGGCAACAGAGGAAACGAGAATGTTGGAGGGACCAGGCTCTTTTTAACAGCCAGTTCTTGTGGGAACTGACAGAGAAAGAACTCACCCCCATGACCCAAACGCCTCACATGAGGCCCTACCTCCAACATTGGGGGTCAAATTTTAACATGAGGTTTGGAGGGCCAAATATCCAAATTATAACATGGGGTATACATTTGTCAAAACTCATAGAACTGTATACTTTAAATTGGTTCATTTTACTGTCTGTAAATTACACCCCCAAAAGCTCATTTTATAAGTTAAAGAAATACGGGAGGAAAAATATAAGAATTTTTTTCAGACTCTAGGAAGGTGATAGCCTAAGAATAATGTGAAACCCTGAACTCACAAAAGGAAAGATTGAGTAAATAAAAATTAAAGACTTTTATGGCCCCCTACAAAAATAAAAATGTTAATTATTATCTTTAAAAGAAGTATAGATTAAGATAAGATTATCAGTTTTTCACCTTTTCAAAGATTAAATTGAGAGACAATTAGGTGAGGATGTGAGGGAAGTGAACAGTCTCACTGTTCCTGGAGATATAATTTGGTACAATCTGGAAAATACTGGATAATTAGTTTTAAAGTGTACATGTACTTAGATTTTAAAGTCTTTAAAATAGCAAAAAACTGGACAGTGGTCATTTAAGTAACAGTCACATATTATGAGAGAGAAAAAGATACTTACATTAGATGGAATTTGTTTTAAAAGAGTACCTTAGAATCTTTGTCTCACCATGAAGCTGAACAGTCACAGTAAAGCATAAAAGATGGTAACTCCCTTACTCTTCATCCCTCTGTTCTTCATTTCAAAAGAGGAGCTCTCAGGTGTATTCAATTAATGTATATTTCTGCAATATACATAACAGTTTATATACCTACAGGGTGCTCTGGAAACGTAAGTTGCAGAAGGCAGACTTCTGGCCCATTAGGAGGTTATGGTGGTTTACAGCAAGGGAAGGTCTGAAAGGCTGGGGAAAGGAACCCTTTCGTGGCTCTTAGCCCTTTTGCCTAAGGGAGTAAAGAGCTGGCCGTCTTTCTGCCAGGCTTCCCTCTGGCTTATGGATTCAAGATGACCTCAGAATGGGTATTTTCTATGCTCAGCTCTTCTGTTTTTCCCCTGGCTGGGCACAGAAAATAGTTTACCAGTCCTACTTATTACACTTTCTCTACTTCCTTCTCCAACCCCTTCTTTCTGTGCTCATGGTTGGGGGTCTGTTGGTGATAGAGTGGAAACATGCTAGTGGATGGTGCTTTTCCACAATTATTCTCATCTTTGTTTTTCCTATTGAAGTGTTTACCAAGAATCTGTGCAGTCAGATGTCGGCAATCAGCGGGCCTCTCCTACAGTGGTTGGAGGACAGACTGGAGCAAAACCAACAGCATTTGCAGGAATTACAACAAGAAAAGGAAGAGCTTATGCAAGAACTTTCTTCTCTAGAATAAATCAGCAGACAAAATGGGGTACAAAACTTCTTTTTCAGTTTGTGTACTAAACACAGTCTGAAAATGCACACAGCTCACATGCAGGCAGACAATAGAGTAGTTATTTTTCACATGCAATCAGCACAGGATGTCTTCTTGACAGTTTAATTAGAGTTCACTGAACCCTCCTACCTATAACTGACCAATAAGGAGCTTATGCAAGATGATTTAAGTAGAATATGGAAGTTATTTTTAAAAAGGCTATGGGTGGTACAATGGCAAGGAATATCTTAGAATAAAATGTCTGGGGAGTATATTTTAAACATTTATATTTCCCTTTCTTTTAACTTGGAAGTCTTTATTTTCATTTTCAAATACATTCACTCACTAGAGTATTTTATGTTTCAATTTTGTAGGTATGATGCTTATGTTGGACAAGCAAATAATAAATCCAGTGTGAGTGGAAGGAAGTACCCCACCTCTATGCCCTCATTGAGAGGACAGTGTCTTCCTTCTTGATTTCTAAAATATATGTTCTGAGATACCTATCAAACATTGAATCTCTGAGGGTGCCCTTTTTAGCCAAACATGAGTTCTAGCATATTTGACTCTGAAGTAAATTCCTATTGAGCAGATCCTATCTGCCTAGGAGTTTCCATTATAGTAAAATGTGTTTCTCCAGAAACATTTAGGATTGAGGATATAATAAAAATCGTGCTTTAAAAAGTTTGGTTGCATTACTCTTATCATGTAAAAGCACAAATGATAAATGCGTCTGCAGAAAAGACATACTTTTCTGTGTGCTTGTTGCATACTGGAAACAAAGTATGCTTGTTGGATACTAGAAGTTAAGTGATAAAGGCTGTTTTTGGTTTTTGTTTCTCCCTCTCATTTTTCACATTTCAAAGTGTTGTCCAGAATCACCTGCATCAGAATCACTTGAAGGTCATACTCTATCTCTGGGGATAAAACCCAGAAATCTGCATGAACTACTTAGCTGATTCTGGGACATACTAACATTTGAAAACCACTAGCCTTGAGCATATGGAATGTATATACTATATTGTCCCTAATTTCCCACAGGCACTGTTCTTCTCTATTCTTCTTCTTTCCCTATAGGAAAGATGAAAATATCCAGTGTAAAGTTACTTAAGCTAAATCAATTTCGAAGAAGAAAAACTTGGAGGACTCATTTTACCTGACTTCAAGACTTACTATAAAGCTATAGTAATCAAGATAGATGGTATTGGCAGAGGAACAGACACATACGTCAATGGAACAGATGAGAGAACCCAGAAATAAACCCATATAAATATGCTCAGCTGATTTTGAAAAAGTGCAAAAGCAATTCAATGGAGGAAGAATAGCCTTTCTGACAAATTATGCTAGAGCAATTAGACACCCATGGCGAGGAGAAAAAAGAACCTCTACTTAAACCTCACATCTTATATAAAATTTAACTCAAAATGTATAACGGACTTAAATGTGATACATAAAACTATATAACTCTGAAAAAAGCCACAGGAGAAAAATCTTCAGGATCTTGGGCTAGGTGACAAGTTCTTGGACTTTGCCCCAAAAGCACATCCATAAAAGACAAAATCTGATATATTGGACTTCTTCAAAATTTAAAAACTTGTGATTTAAGAAGAGGAAAAGATAAGCTACAGATTGAGATGAATTTGCAAACCATATATCTGATCAATTTGGAATATATAAAGTGTACTAAAAACTCAACTGAAGTCAGCCATGGTAGCTCATGCTTGTAATCTCACCACTTTGGAAGGCCAAGATGGGAGGAGTGCTTGAGGTTAGGCGTTCCAGACCAGCCTGGGCAACATAGTGAGACTCTTGTCTCTACAAAAAGTTTTTTTAAGAAATTAACTGGGCACCATGACACACACCAGTAGTCCCAGCTACTAGGGAGGCAGGAGGATCACTTGAGCCCAGGAGTTTGAGGCTGCAGTGAGCTATGATCACACCACCACACTCCAACCTGTGTAACAGAGTGAGGCCTCATCTCAAAAAAAAAAAAAGGCCACAAAACTCAACAATAAAAACAAACAGTCCAATTAGAAAATGGGCAAAAGACATGAATAGATGTTTCACTGAAGAGGACCTATGGATGGCAAGTAAGCATATGAAAAGCTGTTAAACTCCATAAGTCATCAGGGAATGCAAATTGAAACCACAGCGAGGCTATGACTTACTTATCTCAATGGCTAAAGAAAAAATAGTGAAAATACCAAATACTGATGAGGATACAAACTGGATATTTTATACATTGCTGACAGGAATGTAAAATGGTACAGCCACTCTGGGAAAGAGTTTATGAATTTCTTATCGAGTTAAGCATAATTTTTTAATCAAGTTAAACATAAGACCCAGCAGTTGTGCTCCTGGACATTCATTCCAGAGAAATGAAAACCTATATTGTACTTGTACTCAAATATTCATAGGAGCTTTATTTGTAATAGCCCCAAACTGGAAACAACCCAGATGTCCTACAACAGGTACATGGTTAAACAAACCATCCATAACTTGGAATACTACTCTGGAATGAAAAGGAACTAACTGTTGATACAAGAACCTGGTTGTACCTCAGGGGTATTATGGTGAACAAAAAAAGCCAGTCTCAAATGGTCACATACTGTATGATCGCATTTATATAACATTCTTGAGGTGACAAAATTATTGAAATGAAGAACAGATTAATGGTTGCCAGGGATAGGGACTGGAGGGGGTGTGGGGTATGTATGACTATAAAGGGATGAAGCAAGGAGTTCCTTTGTGCTGATGGAACAGTTCTATATGATTATGATGATTATGATGTTGATTATAACATTTGATTATGAGGTTAAGCACATGAATCTTTACCTGTGCTGAAGTTGTATGGACCTACATACACACAAATGAATGCATGTAAAATCTGGTGATACTGAATAAAGTCTGTAGTCTAGATAGCAGTATAATATTATTGTCAATGTCTTGGATATGAAGTTGTGCTATAGTTACAAAACCGTACCACTGGAGGAAACTGGGTAATGGATACATGGGACTCTGTACTATTTTTGCAACTTCCTATAAGTATATAATTATTGCAAAATGAAAAGTTGTAAGTTTTAAGTAAGGAACTGGGACGTATGGTACCTATTTTATGAAATAAGAAAAGGGTGCTAGAAAATTTGAGGGGAATAAAACGATTGGAATATTTTCACATGCCAACCTTTAGCACAAGTCCTTTTCCCTTTCTGAGATTAGAGTAGTTGACCACCAAGGTTTCTTTTAGCTCAGTGTCCAGTCTTTAAAAGTGTTGAGCATCACAAGAAACAGTGGTGTGAACAGGATGTATCATTATTTTCCCAGCTGCACCAATCTGGCTTACCTTTACACAACCCTGTATCCCCTTATGAACACTAGATTCTCTATTCTCAATCACATCCAAGACTCTCATGGTAACTGTATATACTTGTTCTCTCTGTTTTCTTATCTCCTATAATTTCAACTCATTGCCTTGTGACCTCTGTCCACAGCGCTTCATTGAAACTACTCCTGCCAAAGTCACCAATGAGCTCCACACAGTGAAAGTCAATAGTTGCTTTGCCCATCCTTGATGAACCTCTCAGTATTGACACAGTTGGTCACTCCTCCTTGAAATCTACTTCCTTGGTTTCTCTTATTTTCTTCTCTGGCTATCCTTCCTGCTATCCTTTTCTTCTCTAGCTGTTCCTTCTCAAATTCATTCATAGACTTCTCTATCTTTGCATACCTATATGCAGTTGACACACAAATCTGTATCTGTCCACGCCTCTATCTGAACTCCAGACCTACATTTCCACCTCTCTATTGGACATTTTTTTTGAGACAGGGTCTCACTCTGTTGCCTAGGCTGGGGCGCAGTGGCATGATCATGGCTCACTGAAGCCTCGACCTCCTGACCTCAGCCTCCCAAGTAGCTGGGACTACAGGCACGCACCACCATGCCTGGCTTATTTTTTTGTATTTTTTTTGAAGAGGCAGGGTTCCACCATGTTGCCCAGGCTGGTGGCAAACTACTGGGCTCAAGCAGTCCACCTGCCTCGGCCTCCCAAAGTGCTAGGATTACAGGCGCGAGCCACCGTGCCTGGCCTCCACTTGGCTGTCTTAATGGCACATAAAAATGAATATATCTAAATCTGAAATCATGGTTTTCAATCTAAACTATATTCCCTTCCAACATTTCTTACCTCAGTGAATAGTGAATGTAACATCCATTTGCACAAACCAGAAACCAAATAGACATTCTTAACATCTCTCTCCATCACCTTCTAAACTATTTATATTGATAAAGTTATAGCAATTTGAAATTCTTTTTCTAGCCTAGTAATCTGAGTAATTTGTAGGATAAACATGTTGGGGGAGGGGCAGGTACATGGAGGTGTCAAAGTGCCTGATGGCTGAGGAAGCAGGCTGGGATTACTGCGTGGAGGTGTCAGAGTTTCCAGCTTTGTGGCTCCATGGTTGGGTGGAGGGGCAGGGGGAGAGATCCAGTGGAAGCCATGTTGTGCCAGTGCCCTCAGGGTGAGGAGGCAGCCAGCAGTGTGCTACATTAAGCAAATAACTAAGTTGATTGAGCGAAGAAGTAAATCTGTTGAGGAAAATGGGAGCTAGGTTTCTCAATGTCAGAGAAATTATTTGAAAACATGGAAAGGCCAGGCGCAGTGGCTCACGCCTGTAATCCCAGCACTTTGGGAGGCCGAGACGGGTGGATCACAAGGTCAGGAGATTGAGACCATCCTGGCTAACACGCTGAAACCCCATCTCTACTAAAAATACAAAAAAAAAAAAAAGGTTAGCTGGGCATGGTGGCAGGCGCCTGTAGTCCCAGCTACTCGGGAGACTGAGGCAGGAGAATGGTGTGAACCCGGGAGGCAGAGCTTGCAGTGAGCGAAGATTGCGCCACTGCACTCCAGCCTGGACGGCAGAGCAAGACTCTGTCTCAAAAAAAACAAAACAAAATCATGGAAAGGAGGAAGGGTAAAATGAATCTCATGGTATTGGATTAAGATTGGAAAAGAGTTCATTAATATGAACTCTTGTTCAAAGGAAATATATATATATATATATACACACACACACACACAGAAACCCTATATATATATATATCTCAGAGCTGAGAAAGGTATGTGTATATGTACATATCTGTCTCAGCTCCGTCCACCAAGAGGGACTAGAAGTGACACCCAGTGGTTATGAGCACAGCTAGCACCAAGATGCTGATTTCCAAACCCTCCACTAAAAATGGAATTGAATTGACAGTCCAGAAATAAGCCCACACATCTACAGTCAACTGATTTTCAACAAGGGTGCCAAGACTATGGGAGAGAATAGTCTTCAACAACTGGCGAATGGACAAGTGGATATCCACGTGCAAAATAATGAAGTTGGACCGAGACCCCACACGATAAATGAATATTAACTCCAAACGTATTGAAGACTTAAATTCAAGAGCTTAAACAATAAAAACTTTATAAGAAAACAGTAGTAAATCTTTACGATCTTGGTTTTTGCAATGGATTCTTAGATATGACACCAAAGTACAAGCAACAAATAAAAAATAGATAAATTGGAATTTATGGAAGTTAGAAAATTTTGTGCATCCAAAGACATCAAAAAGTGAAAACTCAGGACAATGGCAGAAAATATTTGCAAATCCTATGTATAAGAGTCTAGTATGCAAAATATATAAAGAACACTGAAAACAACAAAAACCAAACAGCACAATTCAAAAATGGGCAAAGGACCTAAATAGAAATTTTCCAAAGAAGACCTACAAATTGCGAAGAAGCACATGAAAAGATGCTTGACGTTACTAGTCACCAGAGAAATAAAAATCATGAGATTTGACTTTATACTAACCAGAATAAAAATGTAAGAGAATAACAAGTGTTGGTGAGGCTGTGGAGAAATTGGAACTCTTGTACACTACAGGTAGGAATATAAAATGGTGTAGACAATTTGGAAAACTGGCTGATGGCTCCTCCAAAAGTTAAACACAGAATTACCATAAGACCTAGCAAGTGCATTTCTAGGTGTATATCCCACAGAACTGAAGACAGAAATTTAAACAAAAACTAGACAACCCAAATGTCTATCAACCAATGAATGGGTAAACAAAATGCAGTCTGTTCTTTAATGGAATATTATTTGGCCATAAAAAGGAATGAGGGGTAGGAGGGAGCAGGGATATGGGGTTGATGGCTAAGAGGGATGAGGTTTCTTTTTGAGGTGATGAAAATATTCTAAGTTGACTGCAGTGATGGTTGTACAGCTCTATGACTATACTAAAAGTCATTAAATTGTTCACTTTAAATGGGTGAATTGTGTATAAATTATGTCTCCATAAAACTGTTTATTTTTTTAAAAGACACACAAAAGAAGAAACTTTCCTGCAGCTCCAGCTGACCTTGCAGGCTGGCCTCTTCCGCTCTGCCCTGTGCTCCCTAAGCTCCCTGCGAAGGAGATAAAATGAGCTCCTGGTCTGCAACAGCTGTTGGTTATTGTAATGTCTGCTTTTGTTTAAAAAGAAAAAAAGACCCAACTCCTTATACAGTTTGAATTGTATATATTTGGGGATCTCTGAGTTTCCTGTATCTGGATGTCTAAATCTCTTACTAGACTTAGGAAGTTTTCAGCAAGATGACTGGATGATCATGTTTCAGCCTCTGTGAGACAAACGTTATAGCAGCAGATGGCACAAGACCCAGGAGCCTGAGGATGAACATCACTGGAATCCACACACTCATCAGATCTGTGCTTCCCAGGCAGCAGGCACCAGTTCCCCCTTTGCCTTCCACCATGATTGTAAGCCTCCTGAGGCCTTCATCAGATGCAGATGCTGATGCCATGTTTTCTGTACAGCCTGCAGAACTGTGAGCCATTTAAACCTCTTTATAAATTACCCACCCTCAGGTATTCCTTTATAGCAATGCAAAAATGGACTAATACACAATTTAGGAGCAAGGTGTAGGTAAGACAAGGAAAGGACTGGAAAAGGGTGAAGTGACTGCTGTAAGGACTGGTAACATCAATCACATGGCTGTGAAAGGAGGGCAACAGTCCTGACTGGTGGAGAGAGCACACTTTAAACTCTGTGAAGGCAGAGGAGGGGCCGCTAACATCTCAGCTACTTGTCTGCAGAGCCTCTGGACAATTTAGCCCAGACTGCCACCACCACTTTCAACTCAATGGCTGGCCAACAAATCTTAATCTAAGGACTCTCAGAAACTTCCCAGGAACTGCTGACTCAAGTAGTTAACAGCCTCCATTCAAAACGATAGAATGAGATTAACTTTCTGGAAACTAACAAAACTCTTTTGTACAAGAGCTTAATAGAATTGGACCCTGATCCCAACTCAACACAATGGCACTGCTGAGGTCACTACAACTTCTTACATGAATAAGAAGCTACCTATACTAGCTTGCCACACACAAACTGGTCTATTATCTCTAATGTACATGGTAATGGGACAATAACACATTACCCAGGACTTCCTGCTGGTCAGTCAAGGCAGGATATGTGCAACTGGCAGCATCCCTTACTGCACCTGGGTTAATGAAATATTTAACTGGCTTGGCTCCAGTTGGGGAGCCTAGCTGCAGTGTGTATCCTCCAAGTGGGCCTAATTAGAGACTCATTCTTGTATATGTTGCCCAAAACAATCAGAATGTATTTGGTTAAGGCCCCTATAAGCACAGTTAATTAGAGTAATTTGATGGGGTGGCCTATGCTCCTGAGAATTCTTAGCTAGCTATTTGAAAAGTGAGGGATGGAGCTGTAGAGAGTGGATCTGCCATGGTGCCCTTGTGACCTGGCATGCATATATCTATGCAAGCTAGGCTTGAATTGCAACTTATCTGAGTCTTGGCAGGATGTATCATGATCCTCCCAGAACACAAGAGGATGGGAGGGTGGTGAGGTGCTGTTTCAAGGCTATCTCTAACCTCCTAATCTCTCCTGGGAGGCTGTCACTGAGACAGACAGTTTCTCATCTGAGTACTATTGAGGTCTGAGGCTATCTGCTCTGCCCCACTCAGGGTATAGCTACAGAATATAAAACTGCTAGCTGCAGTCTAAAAGGGGCTCCTCAGCAAGGGAGTGTCCCATAACTGGTGCAGCAAACATGCAGGCCTTGTTTCAGAAGTCCTGTTTGGTGCAGGGAACAAGGACATGGGGAGCTGGCACCTTTGGCCCATCTTCCTCTCGCTGTCTATGTAGGTAATAAACTGAATCTTAAAAGGACATGTTATTACTTTAGAAGCCAAATCAATCACTCTTGGGCTTGGCCTTTTTTTGACAATGTGGTAGTTATGTACAAGAGTGTCTTTGTTTTTGAGAATTGTACACTGGAGTGTTTAGGACTGATGGAACATGTCTGCAACTTGGTCTCAAATGGTTAAGAAAAAGCCATATGATAATGGTGGTACACACATGCACGCATGCATGCTGCAGAAATGTGAAGTGTTATCAATTGAACAATCTGGATGAAGTGAACATGGGAGTTCTTTGTACTATTCCTCCAACTTTTTGGTAAGTTTATAACAAGTTACTTTTTAAAATCTACATATAATGTACAATATCTGAAAGGCTACATGAGAAAATGCTAATTAGCTCATAACCTCTGGTGACTGAGCTTAAGGCCAGGGGGGAGTCTTATTTTTCACTTTGAACTCTTCTGTAAATTGTTTTTTGAATTTCTACAATGAGTATGTATTACTTTCTTAATACAAAATTAAAGTGTCCGATTTTTAAAATCACAAAAGTAATATAATAAAGGAAACTTGAAAAATGTGAAGAGAAACCTATAATTTCCTCAAAATAACTCATTTTTGGTAGTCCTTTTGGTTTTCTCTTATTTCTGTTATTCATTTCTAGTATTAATGCATCTTATAGTTTTGCATGTGGATTTCTTCATTTAACATAATTCTAAAAATTTAATATGTTGTATAGGTTTCATAATTTATAATTTTAGATAGTAGCTTACTCTCCTACTGCCACCAGATTCACTAAACAACAACAACAGCAAGGGAGTCCCATAACTGGTGCAGCAAACATGCAGGCCTTGTTTCAGCTTACTCTCCTATCTGGTGGCATGATTTAATGATTCACTAAACAACAACAACAGCAAACCCTGGGGAGAGGGACATCTGATTTCCAGAGCCACCACATTATAACATCAAAATGTCCAGTTTTAAACAAAAAAAGTATGAGGCATGCAAGGAAACAAAGTACGGCCCACTGAAACGAAAAAAAAAGTTTATAAAAACTGTCCCAGACAAAGCCCAGGTCTTGGACTTACTAGACAATTTAAATCAACAGTTGTAAATATGCTCAAAGAACAAAAGGAAACCATGAATAAACAATTAAATCAGGAAAATGATATCTCGCCAAATAGAGATAAAAAAGATAAAATTTTTAAAAGGAACAAAATAGAAATTCAGGAGCTAAAAACTATAATAACTGAAATGAATAATTCATGAGAGAGACTTAACAGCAGATTTGAGCAGGCAGAAGAAAGAATCAGTAAACTTGAAGATAGGTCAATTATCAGAGACCCAAGTATCAAAAAGAAAAAAGAATGAAGAAAAACAAACAGATCCTCAGAGACCTGTGGGACACCATCAGGCATAACAATGCACCCACAATGGGAGTTCTAGCTAAAGAAAGAAGGGGCATAAAGAAGTAATGGCCAAAAACTCCCCAGATTTGATGAAATCTATGAATCTACATATTCAAGAAACTCTTAAGTATTTTGAGAGGGATAAACCCACACCTAGACACTTCATAGTCAAAATGTCTAAAGCCAATGACAGAATCTTGGAAGCAGCAAGAGAAATGACTTATCACATACAACTGAACGTCAATAATATTGACAGCCAAATTGTTGTCAGAAATCATAGAGGCCAGAAGGCAGTGGGATGACATATTCAAAGTGCTGAAAGAAAAAGTGTCAGTGAAGAATTATATGTCCAGCAAAATTATCCTACAAAAATGAAGTAAAATAATGACATCCCCTTACCAGTGGATCTGTTGGATTGAATTAAAAAAAAAGAAAAAATAATGACATTCCCAGAAAGAAAAACAAGAGACTGCCATTGCAGACCTATCTTAGAAGAAATACTAGAGAGAGTTATTCAGGCTGAAATGAAAGGACAGTAGACTGTAACTCAGATTCACATAAAGAAATAAATATCATTGGTAAAGGTAACTACATAGATAAATATAAGACATGGTATGTTGTATTTTTGTGACGCTTTTTTCTTCTACTTAATTTAGAAGACAGCTGCATAAAGCAATAATTCTAGGATGTGTTGATGGGCCTATAATGTAAAAAATATATAATATGTATGACAATAATAGCCCAAAAGAGAGGAGAATAGAGCCATGTTGGAGCAAATTTTTTTTAATATGGTTGAAATTAAATTGGTATTCATTAAAACCAGATGATTTTAAGTTAAGATGTTAATTGTAATCACCAGGGCAACCACTAAGGAAATAATTCAAAAATATAGTAAAGAAACAAGAATTAAGATGGCATACTAGAAAATATGTAACACAAAAGAAGGCAGTAATGGAGAAATAGAAGATCAAAAGACACAGGCATATAGAAAACAAAGAGCAAAATGACAGGCATAAATCATCGCTTGTCAGTAATTAGATATAAATGAATGAGTGAGATTATTAGAATACACACAAAAAAAATCCTATTATATGCTGTTCACAGGATACAGACTTTAAATTCAAAGATACAAATAAAGTTAAGATGGTGGGAAAAGATATATCATGCAAACAGCAACCATAACAGCTGGAACAGCTAAACTAATATCAGACAAAATAGATTTTTTAAGATGTTAGAGACAAATAGGGGCATTTTATAAAGTTACAATGGTCAGTCCACCAGGAAGATGATATAAGCATATAGGCACATAACAACAGAGCCCAAGATACATGAAGCAAAACCTGACAGCATCAAAGCAGAAATGGAAAATTCAACAATGACTGCTGGAGACTTCAATACACCACTTTCAATAGTGGATAGAACAACTAGGTAGATGATAAACAAGGAAATAGAAGAACTGAATAACATTATCAACCAAGAAGACCTAACAGACAACTTACTTATAAGACACTTAATCCAACAATAGCAGCAGAATATACATACTCCTCAACTAAACGTGAAGAATTATCTAAGTTAGATCATATGTTAGGCCACAAAACGAGTTTCAATAAATTTAAAGGACTGAAATTATACAATGTATGTTCTCTCTCCACAATGGAATAAAATTAGAAATCAATAACAGAAGAAAATTTGGGAAATTCACCAAGTTATGGAAATTAAACAATAAATTCCTAAATACCCATTGGGTCAAAGAAGAAATCATAAGGGAAAATAGAAAATACTTTGAGATAAATGAAAAAACAACCCAAAACTTATGCAATGAAAGCAGCGCTCGGGGGAAATTTATATCTATAAATGCCTACAGTAAAAAAGAGAAAGGATTTCAAATTAATAACCCAACTTCTCAGCTTAAGGAACTGAAAAAAAGCAAATTAATTCCAAAGCTAGCAGAGGGAAGGATATAATAAAGGTTAGGGTGGTAACAAATGACAGGGAACAGGAAAACAATAGAGAAAAATCAATAAAACCAAAAGTTGGTTTGCTGAAAAGATCAACAAAACTGACAATCCTATAGCTAGACTGACTATGAATAAAAGATTCAAATTTCTAAAATTGGGAATGAAATAGGAGACAATACTACAAACCTTACAAAAAGAAAACGGGAATTATATCCAAAGGGGCAAAGCAAGATGGTAGAATAGAAGCCTATGCCATTCATCCTCCCTCCCCACACAGAAACACGAAATTTTAACAATTATCTGCACACACAAAAGCATCGTCACAAGAACCAAAAATCAGGTAAGCAATCACAGTACCTGGTTTTAACTTAATATTTCTGAGAGTCATTGAAGAGGATAGGAGAGACAGTCTTGACTCACAGACAGCACCCCTCCTCCATCTCCTGGTAGCGACCATGCCTTTGCAGGTAGGGAGCATATGGACCAGACCTAAACAGAGGGGAATTGCCCTTCCCAGTGGTCAGACCTTAAGCTTTTGCAGGCCTCGCCACCGTGGGCCAAAGTGCTCTGGGGTTCTAGGTAAATTTGGAAGGCAGTCTAGGACACAAGGACTGCAATTCCCAGGTGAGTCCTAGTGCTGAGCGGTGGACTAGGGTGGCACATGACCTAGTGAGACACATACCTAATGGAGTGCTTGCAGTACCCCTCCCTCAACACCAAGCAGTGCAGCTAGCATCAAGGAAATGTTTAAGGAGAGAAGAGTAAAGAGGACTTTGTCTTGCATCTTGGATACCAGCTCAGCCACAGTAGGATAGAGCACTGGGCAGTCATGAGGCCCCCATTCCAGGCCCTAGCTCATGGACAACATTTCTAGACACACCCTGGGCTAAGAAGGAACCCACTGTCTTGAAGGGAAGAATCCAGTTTTGGCAGGATTCGTCACCTGCTGACTAAAGAGCCCTTGAGCTTTGAATAACCAGCAGCAATACCTAGGGAATATACTGTGGGCCTTGGGCTCTGAGATGTGCTGTCTTCAAGTAAGACTCAGCATATTCCCAGCTGTGGTGGCTACAATGAGAGACTCCTGTTTGAGAAAAGCAGAGGAAAAAGTAAAGGGAACTTTGTCTTGCTCCTTAGGTACCAGCTCAGCTACAATGTGGTAGAACAATGAGGAGGCTCTTGGACAGCATTTCTGGACCTGCTCTGGGCCAGAGGGGAGCCCCCTGCCCTGAAGGGTGAGTCCCAGACCTGGCAGCATTCACCACAAGCTGAATGAAGAGCCCTGGGGCTTTAAGTGAATGTTGGAAATGGCCTGGAAGAGCCCCCCAAGGGACAGGGTTGGTCGTGGCCACAGGGAGAGGCACCTCTGCCTGTGGAAGGGGGAGGGAAGAGTGGGAAGTACTTCGTCTTGTGGTTTAAGTGCCAGCTAAACCACAGTAGAACAGAGCATCAGGTAAATTTCTAAGATTTTTAAATTCTAATCCCTGGGTTATTACCCTGATACCAAAACCAGACAAAGATACATTAAGAAAACTATAGGCCAGTATCTCTGATGAATATTGATGCAAAAATCCTCAATAAAATACTAACAAACTGAATTCAACAATTCAGTTTATATTACAATAAATTAGATAACATAGATGAAGTAGACAAATTTTTAGAAAAACAAAAACCACCAAAGCTGACCTACCAATAAACAAAAAATCTGAATAAACTTATGAGAAGTAAAGAGATTAAATTACTGGTTTTAAAACTTTCCACCAGTAAAAGCCCAGGACCAGATGGCTTCACTGGTGAATTCTGCCAAACATTTGAATTCATATACCAGTTCAGAATTGACAGCAGTTCTTTACAAGCTCTTCAAAAACAGAAGAGGAAATACTTCTCAACTCATTCTATGAGAACAATACTACCCTGATACCAAAACCAGACAAAGACATCATACGGAAAGAAAACTAGACACCAATAATTCTTTATGAATATAGATGTAAAATTCCTCAACAAAATCCTAGGAAACCTAATCCAGCAACATATAAAAAGAATGAGGCCCCATTACCATGTGACAATTTTCCTAAGAGTGCAAGGACAGTTCAACATACAAGAATCAATCGATATAATACACCAGATTAAATGAGTAAAGGACTAAAACTGCATGATCATCTCAACAGGTGCAGGATAAGCATTTGACATAAGCCAACACATTTTCATGAGAAAAAGACTCAACAAACTACAAAGAGGAAGGAACTTCCCCAACCTGATAAAGGCCATATATGAATAACCCACAGCTAATATCATACTTAATGGTGAAAGACTGAATTATTTCTGCATAAGATCAGAATCAAGACAAGGATGTTGTTTCCTGCCACTTTAATATTGTACTAGAGATTCTAGCCAGGGCAGTTGAGGGCAGGGGAAGGCACCCAAATTGGAAAGGAGATGTAAAACTGTATCTATTTGCAAATGGCTTGATATTATATAGGGAGAACCCTAAAGAATGCATGCACACACACACAAAACCTATTAGAGCTAATAAATGAGCTCTTCAAAGCTGCAGAGTTTGGGCAGAGTTGCTAGCTGCTCTGGTACTGGAAACCCAATTTAGCTGGGGGTTGTCAAAACAAATGGGTACGGGGTTTCTTTTGCAAGTGGTGGAAAGGTTGTAAATTGATCTTGGTGATAGTTGCACAACTCTATGAATATACTAAAAACTACTGAATTTTACACGAAATGAGGGAAAAGTTGTAGTGTGGTGGGCCCCCCACCATGTTACTTAAGAGTGTATGTCCACGGCTTGAAACTTCAAGGCTTGGCGGTGAGCCAAGGCCATGGTGCCCAGCCAAGGAGCAGGTGTCCTTGAGAACCCAAACATCCTGGAATGGATCTGGGAACCTACTACAGCAAACAGTCTCATTGCACACAGTAGGCAAAGAGCCAGGAAATTAGCTTAAAAGCAGCTTAGAGATGGGAGGCAGGGCAGATCTCTGGAGTTGTCCTGCTGCTGCCCAGGAGTGCCCTGTATGTAAGTCCTAATAAACTCCTAAGATGGACTTCTTTGGTACCTTGGCTCCTTCCCAGTTTGGGGGGCCCAGTTTGAGGGAATGTTACAGTGCCAGGCTTTTCTCATAACGAAGATATATGTGAATTAAATATCAATAAAGCCATTTAAGAAAATATGCCTTAGAAAGATGTGATTTAAAAGTAATGTGTGTGCGTGTCTAAACAAACTTCAACATTCCTTAAAGGAATACATGAACATACAACACTCAACAAAGCAAAATGAACAGTATCTGGCATCCAATCAGCAATTACTAGGTATAGGAAGAAGCAGAAAAATGTGACCCATACACGAGACAAAAATAAGTCAATAGGAACAGGCCAAGAAATGCCCAAGATGATGGAATTAGCAAATATTTAAAAATAACCATTATAACTATTATAATATCCACAAGGGTTTAAAGGAGAATGTTCATTCTTTTAAAATCTTTCATTACTCTCATTATGTTGAATAATATAAAAAGAACCAAATGGAACTTCTAGAGATGAAACATGCAATATTAGAAACGCAACATGTTCTAGATGGGATTAACAGCAAATCAGACTCTGCAGAAGAAAAGATCAGTGAATTTGAAGGCATAACAAAAGAAAATCTCCAAACTGAAGCATAGGGTAGGAGGAAGGCTCTTAAAAAATGGAAATGAACAGAGCTTTGGTGAACTGTGATACGATCATCAAGAAGTGGCCAGACGTGGTGGCTCACGCCTGTAATGCCAGCACTTTGGGAGGCCCAGGCGGGCAGATCACTTGAGCTTAGGAGTTTGAGACTAGCCTGGACAACATGGCAAAACCCCCCATCTCTACAAAACATACAAAAATTAGCTGGGTGTGGTGGCACATGGCTGTAGTCCCAGCTACTCAGGAGGCTGAGGTGGGAGGATGGCTTGAGCCCAGGAGGCAGAGGTTGCAGTGAACCGAGATTGCACCATTGCACTCCAGCCTGGCTGGGCGACAGAGCAGAACCCTCTCTCACTAACAAAACAACAACAACAAAATCACTGAGTGTAATACACATTTAATTGGAACACTCCACTCAATAATAGAAGAATATACATCTTTTCAAGTTTACAAAGAACATTTATGGCTGGGCGTGGTGGCTCACGCCTGTAATGCCAGCACTTTGGGAGGCCGAGGCGGGCGGATCACGAGGTCAGGAGATCGAGACCATCCTGGCTAACACAGTGTAACCCTATCTCTACTAAAAATACAGAAAATTAGTGAGGCGTGGTGGCGGGCGCCTGTAGTCCCAGCTACTGGGGAGGCTGAGGCAGGAGAATGGCGTGAACCCGGGAGGCGGAGCTTGCAGTGAGCGGAGATCCCGCCACTGCACTCCAGCAAGGGCGACAAAGCGAGACTCCGTCTCAAAAAACAAAAAAAGAACATTTGCCTTGATAGACTATATTGTGTGCCATAAAATAAATCTCAAATTTTAAAAGACCAAAGTCAGAAAAAGGTGTTTCGACAACAAAAGCAGTATTTAGCACTAAATGGCTATATTATAAAAGAAGCAATACATCAAGTCGGAAACCTAGCCTTCTACCTTAAGAAACCAGAAAATAAAGAGCAAAATAAACCCAAAGCAAGTAGAAGAAAGGAAATAATAAAAAGCATAAGTTAATGAAATAGAAACAGAAAATAGAGAAATCCCATGGAACCAAAAGTTGGTTCTTTGAGATCAACACAATTAACTCTTTAGGCAGACCAATCAAGAGAAAAAAAGAACATACATTACCAATATGAAGAGTGAGAGCAGTAACATCGGTAGAGTCTACAGATATTAGAAGGATAATAAAGAAATACTATGAACAACTCTATGGACTTGTGAATCTGGTGCTGCCTGAAGAGTAGGAAGACATGACCTCAAGCAGGCTACAGCCCTGATAATGTGTGACTGAAGCTTCCCTAACAATGCCATATCAAGAATTTCCAAGGTAGTGTCATAGGATCACCTAACTTCCCAAGACCTGAAGATCTCGAGAGCTTTCATATGGAGTCCCCAACATGTCCCCGTTCCTCATAATATTCGTTAATGGTTGTTGTTTATTTTGTTACTGTGGCATGTACTATGCAAAGTGCCCTAGCTCCTCCAGAGATGCCCTGTCCCAAACCTGGACTTGCCCTCAGAAACCAAGCAAGTGCGTGGTACCTGCCTTCTTGGGCCGGGCAGCCATCTTTCCCAGCATTCTTGCAGAGCCCGAGCTCCTCGCAAGTTCAAGTCCCACCTCATAATGCTGGATGTCTGCGTCAGGCTGCATGAAGTAAGGTCGCCCGCTGAGGGCTCCCTGCAGGGTCAGGCATTTCTTCCGTCACCTGGGGCTCCCTGTCCAAAACCAGGGGTGCCGGTACCCTGCTCAGGGATGCCGGCCCTCTGTGGTGTGGAAGAGGTGGGGCTGGACTCTGTCGCCATCACCCTCGACTCGCGCATGGGGTTATCTGCGTCCAAGGCTGCCCTCGGGGCGACCACCGATGAGCCCATGGAGCCTGAGCCGAAACAACTGGCTGGTGAGTAGGAGGCCGGGTATGGGCAGCCCACGCAGCTGGTGCAGTCTGAGTGGGGAAGAACCTCCTAATGGCTGCACCTTTTCTCCTTCCGCTCCCCCTCCCCCTCCCCCTCCCCCTCACCTCAGTGCCCTCCCCTCTTCCACGTCCCTGCAGGAGGGGGAGTTTGAGCTGTCATTTCTAGTAATCTTTGAGCAGAGAGGGGAACCTCTGGTGGGTTGTTTGTTTGTTTGTTTGTTTTTTGAGACAGAGTCTCGCTGTGTTGCAGGCTGGAGTGCAGTGGTGCGATCTCAGCTCACTGCAACCTCTGCCTCCCTGGTTCAAGCGATTCTCCTGCCTCAGCCTCCTGACTTGCTGGCACTACAGTAGCCCGCCACCACGCTCAACTAATTTGGTATTTTTAGTAGAGACGGAGTTTCTCCATGTTGGTCAGGCTGGTCTCGGAACTCCTGACCTCAGGTGATCCGCCTGCCTCAGCCTCCCACAGCGACCTCTGGTGTTTTTAACTACAAATTCCAAAATATTTAGAAATTATTCAACTAAGATAGGAGACAAAGAGGGTGGAATAATAACCCAGGCTTCTTAGAAAGGTCTCATTTCCCAAGTTCACCCCAGTGCCCTTATAAATTGTAACATTCAGCGAGTCTTCTGAAGGAGTCTATTGAATAGATTCTCCCTTAGGTATTCCTAACCTAACGCCCATGAATAGGCTTTAGACTGTCCATGGCACAATTTTTGTGCCCTGTGTATGTTTCTAGGAGGAAGATTTTTGATTCCTAGAGTGACCCGTTGCTCAAAGGATAGACTCCCAGTCTACCCAGTCTAGCCCCATTCCCTGTTGTTTGAGCTTGTAGTGAGCAGTGACTTGATAAACAATGTGTGCTATTGGCAGAGTATACTTAAATTTTACAGCTATTGAAAGCTGCATAGCTAGCTCACTGTTTTGATCACCCCTTTATTTTGGTATTTTACTTAAACTATTCATTGACTTAATCTGTATTTGCCTTCTGAAGTTTTACCTTCTTATCATCGTGCTAATGTGCATGTGTTACAGCAAGTTACTAAGTTAAATAGAGATTAATTTCATATATATATATATATATATATATATATATATATATATATATATATGTTTGCAAAGCATCATTCTCAGCAGGCCACATACTGGATTCTCTGTATATATTATACAGTCCTGGATACTTATGTAATATATGCCAGAATTGGCTTCTGAAGACCTAAAGAAATGCTCATTAATGAATAAGTGCCATGGATGAAGTTGTGGCATAATGATAGTTTGTAGACAGTTTTGAAAGCAAAGAGGATTTTGAACTGGTAAAAAGTAGGGAATCATTGCCATGTTCTTGAATGTGAAAATCAAATTATGAAACTTAACTTTTGAGGGGCTGTATGGAATGAATTCATGAATGGTTATAGGCATGAGGCCAGAAATTTAAAAGCTGTCACAATAAACTAGGTACAAAGCTATGAGGTAGTGGACTCAAGAAAAAGAAGCAATAAATAAAAGGATACGGGATGCAGATAAAAGGATCAGAGATGGAGTGACAGTACAAAGAAAGTTCCTAACTGAACCTTCATGGAATGACAGTTTTCTTGACAGAAGTAGTGACAGTGGTTAATAGCTTGGTCTCTAGGGTCAAACAAATCTAGTTTCAAATCCCAGCCCTGCCATTTAACTACCTGTATGATCTTGGGTATGTTACCTTCTTCAGTACTGTTCATTCATTTAATAAGTATTGACCAAAACCTGTTATGTGCCATCTGCTTTGCTGGGCCTTGAGGACCAAAATGGATTCATTCCCTCCCCTCATCAAGTATGCAAGATAACTAAAGGCATTAAATATCATGTAACATATAACAGTGCAAATTGTAATACATGTAATGAAGAAAATGTTTTTGAGGATTCCCTATGTCATTTCTCCAACATTTGATTGCATCTGTACTTAAGTTAAAATTACCAATTTTGGTTTTGAAAGTTATTTCTCAGTCTGTATTCTAATGCTCGTCATTGTCTCTAATTTAGATCTAATACAGTACATCAGTGAAACTAACATAAGCGTTGAACATCTGGCTAATGTTCTTTCTGAAAAAACTGGGAGCAGTAGCTGGGTGGTGGTGTTCAAAGCCCTGGTTACTGTACATCACCTCGTGGTGCACGGAAATGAGGTGAGCGTAAGCATGCAATTGCAAAATGTTCTTGGTTTGTCAAGGGCTTACTACCTTTTACTTTAATTAGTGGCAAGTGAGGGAAGTGAATAGCAGTATGTATTTAAAATATTTTTATCTGTTTTTATTAATGCATATATCTTTGTGATCAGTATTCTTTGAGGTGTACCATTTTAGTCACTGATAAAATAGCCACTAGATAACAATGTCCATAATAGAGTGGATATTTCTGTCAATTCTTTAGAGGATTTAGACCCTGCTTTACTTTGACAGGAGAGACTACACCTAAGCATATTACCTCATCACCTACCCATCTCTCTATATTTTACAGAACAACTGGAATGCTCCATAACATTAAATTACTTATTATTTTCTATTTTAAATTCACAGGCATTTTCCCTCAGTAAGTTTTGTATTAAAAAATCAGGGTTTAGAAATTGACTGGATTTTGAAACTCATTGTAAAGCAACAGTAATTACACAGTAGAGTATTGGTAAAAAATAGAACATATATATAAATGGAACACAATAGAGAGCTTGGTTATAGAACTACACTTATATGGGAACTTGGTGGCACTAAAAAATGTGGGGAAAAGCATAGGGGAAGGAATTTAAAATAAAGCCTATTGGCACAAGCAGCATCCCTATGGAAAAAATGAGAATGAGATGCTTATGTTACCCCATATACAAAAATAAATTCCACATGGATGAAATATCTAAATTCAAAAAATAGATAAAATTGAAGAAAATGTAGGAGAATATGCTTATGACATTTGGGTAGGGAAGGCGCCATAGTTAAAAGAAGATATTTGCAACATATATACTATAGACTAAAGGTTAATATTCAGAATACATAATTAGTAAGCAAAAGGCACTACAATAGACTAATGAGCAAAAGAAATGAACAGAGGGTTTATAGAAAAGGAAAACAGAATGTCTAATAATCATCTGAGAACATGCTCATATTAGCAAAAATTAAAATTTCTGACAGTATGAATAGTTGGGAGGACATTGAGGTAATGGGAATTCACATACTCTGTGGATACATGTAGCTGCTGCAGTTTATCACTGTGGAGCGGAGAACATTGAGACACATTTAGAAAGTTGAAAATGCCCATCCCAGTGACTCAGCAAATCCACTTCTCACATCATGTTTATAATAATGAAAAACTAGAAATCACCTAAATTTCCATCACTAGAGAACAGATAAAATTTAGTGTAGTTATACAATAAAATGCTGTATTACATTAAATGGGATTGTATACCAATAAGGCTAGACCTCAAAAACAATGCTAATAGAAGAAGCAAATTGTAGAATGACACTTAGAGTGCAAAACTACTTACGTAAAAAATTTAAAATACACACAGTACTTGTCCATGGAACAAATACATGTGAAACTATGAGGAAAATAGATTGTAAAGATAATGCATTAAAATTATGATACCAGTTACTTCTAGGTAGAAGCAGGAAATGGATCTCAGGGATGGGGCTTTATCCGTAATCATTTATTTTCTCTTATTTTAATAATAGACTTGAAGCAGATATGTCAGAAAGTTAGCAGTTATCATTTCCAGGTAGTGGGGTCCACAGATGTATCATATTATTATTTGTATACTTCCGTAACTTAAAATTACTCAAAATCAAGAGTGGGGCATGCCTAGATAGAAAGTCTTAGAGGGAAACAGTGTGTATTCACATGAGCTTTAATGTTTAACTCCTTGTTTATTTGGGGGGTATATAAATAGAGGAGAGTTGGCAGCTGCAAATCTTTATGTTGGCCAGCACAGGATGTGATTGTGCGCAACTTAATCAATGTTCCTGAAATAGATACAAGGTGTGTGAGAGAATTAAGTATACATTCATAATGACAATCATTAAGGAACTTTTCGTGTGTACAGAAACTAATTTTAGAATTTGGCACATTTGTTTGACAGTGTTTCATTAAACATGTTTCATGTCAGAGCTCTTTGTTCACTTTACACAATTTCCTGGATAAAAGTGTCATAGAAGGTAAGATGATTCTTTGATGGAAATATTTCCATATGCCAAAGAGGGAAAAGTTCTGAAAATTGTGCCTAGTTAAAAAAGTGTCTAAATTATGAAGGCTGCGATGTGCTATACATTTTAAGAATGTAAATAATCCCCAAATTCATTGATACAACGTATATTTGGAGCTTACTAAGAATAACAGAATATGCCATATGCTAGAGACAGAAAAGTTAATGAGACCTACAGGTCTTTGCTCAGTGAAGCCTTGTCCAGCCTACCAAAAATTGCAGCACCTTTACACCAGTTCTCTGCCTGGGTTTATTCTTTCCCCTTCTCCCTGACTGTCTCTGTGTTCCTTTTTTTTTTTTTTTTAACATACTTGTCTGTCATTTCCCATTGAAATGTAAGCCCTATGAGGGCAGGAATATTTGTCTGTTTTTTTCACTGCTGAACTTCCAGCACTTAATACATCGCCTGGCTTATAGTAGGCACTCAGTGATTGTTTAATGAATGAATAAATTGAAGGGGAATCAGCATACATTTGGAGGTCGAGTAGAGAGTAGTTGAGTTTGTACCATGGCCTTTCTTCTCCTTTTTCTCTATGAAGTAGGCTGCAGGTCATTTGCTGAGTGGAGGGAGAGGGGAGGAGGGATCGTGGCAGTGGGATGAGGAGAGTAAGGAAAATGCTAACAATTTATAATAGTTTCTGTGAAAATGTCGAAGGAGCTGATACAGTTCAATTATTTCATCTGTTCAGGAATGTCACCATCAATATCCCATTAAGGGATGATATCAAAGCTCTAAGGAAATAAAAATTAATCTTTAACAGAAAGCTGGAAGAATGTTGGAGTAGGTGATTAATAAAGGCCATTCTAGCTTTTGTGCTTCAAAGATATTGTTGAAGTATACAGGTGAATGTGGAATAAGTCTTTGCATTTATTGACATATTGTAAAAAGCTACTGTTGGTTGAATTGGAAATAATCGAAATATCTCATTTTTAGGCTATACTATGTCAACCTTCATCAGACGATACAGCAAGTACTTAAATGAAAAGTCACTTGCATATAGAATGATCTCATCTGACATCACAAAAACCAAGAGAGGGTCAGTAAATATCATTAGTTTGTAAGCAAGAAGTACTGAAGCTTACATGTGGCCTGCTTTGTAGTTTGTCAAAAACAGCCCTATTTCAAGATGCTGATGTCACAGAGCTTCTCAAACTCTTAATTACTGAGGTTCATGAATTTCTTTTATCTTTTATAGGACAGATTGTGTGATAAGAAACTATGAATACTGAAGAGCTGCTAAACACACTTCCAGTTATTCAAACCCAGTTTAATGCAACATAAGAGCTTTATAAATTTTGTTAAAAAATATAGTAAATAGCATCCTGTAACTATAGGTAGGAGAAATAATTTTCTAACTGTGGTGTTAATTGGTTACGTTTTTATTTAATTTTCAGGCAAATCCTGATGAACTAACTAATGGTATAATACATGCTGCTTTTATGCTCCTCTTTAAAGATTCTCTTTGTCTCTTTGCAGCTTATAATGAAGGGATCCTTAATCTGCTAGGTAGGATAAAGAATAAACTTTTTAAATGATTACTTTTTAAAGCATAAAATGGTAAAATAATTTATTTGTAAAAATCCCTTGTCTCTACATTTAGACTCACATTTGCTTTAGATACAAAATAGAAAATCTTTGCAGGGTCATGTATACTTTTCAATACAAATATTATATTGCTTCATTGGTTAAACATTATTTGGCTAATTAGCTACAAAACTTTTCCACTTTTATGTAAGTGCTAACTGATATTTCTGGGAAATTTGTCAGGGAATCAACCTAGGTTGCCATGTTTATTCATTATATGGTAATAAGGCCCATTTCCACCAAGTTCAAATAACACAGTTTTGACTTTCCTAAGAAGGTAAAGCCTATAACATAAGTAATTGTTATTGATGATATACAAGCATATATTTTTAGACTTTTCAGGAAATTACTGTCATCATTTAGCCCTAATGAATGATTCATTTAGCTGCAATTATTCTCTAAACTTTATTGACGGGAATTTGATAGCTTTCCTTATACTGAAGAAATACGTAGTATTATACATTTGTAGGGTTATAAGAGAGTAGGAAACACAGCTCTTTCCCTCAAAGGGTTGCAGAGCTTTGTATTAATCAAAAAGACTATAGACTAGAAGTCGTTGAAATTAAAATCTAAACTATCTGTGCATGCTATTAAATTCCATATACCCAGCACCAGTATTTGGTATACAGTAGTTACTCCATAAAAAATAGTTGATTATGGGGATTGAGCAGTGCTATTTCTTGTTATTAAAACAGAAAATAACTTGATTAAAATTATAATTGTTTTGAACAGGTTAAATTCATATCCAGAATTAGCTTAAAATAGAATAATCAGAATGGAGTAAAACTTGAAAATTGCTAAGATATTGGCTCCTTTATGGTAATTTTTTTCTATTTTTAGACAAATATTTTGACATGAGGAAGAACCAATGCAGGGAAAGTTTGGATATTTACATCAGGTTCCTTAGAGGAACAACCAAATTGACACAGTTTCTGAAAGTTGCAGAGGTACAGAAATCCATTTCTACTTAAGGTGTTTCTTTTTTTGCAATAATTTAGTATCAGTTGAAACTATACCTCTTTCCTCCACCACCATAACCACACAAACGCACAGAAATTGGTAGTTGTTTTAACTACTTTGTAAACAGTAAAACTAAAACTAAAACTAAAGTTAGGTACTTCAAATGTACTATCCAATGCACTTGCACTCAAAAGCAATCTTACAAGGACTTCTGTTTGCAGCCATAAAGATAACCAGTATGAAGCTTACCCTCCCACCAGAAACAACTCTAAAAGTAGACCAAAATATATATGACATAAGTCTTTTTAGGTAGTGAACAATAGGTAGGTTTGTGGTCAGTGACAGAAACACTTGAGGTGAGCCCCATGTTCTCCCTGACACTCAGAGAACCCAAGCAGGATAAATACAAAGAGAACCACACGGAGGCGAGTGATAGTCAAGCTTCTGAAAACCAAAGAGAACAAAGACATATTACCCATGGGAGAATGACAATACGAATAATCGCTGACTTCTGACTACTTGAAAAATTAGAACACGTTTGTATGATATCCAAAATGCAGCTTAGCTCTTCTTAAATCAGCAAAGACTCAATAAGCTGGAAACCGTCATTCTCAGCAAACTAACACAAGAAGAGAAAACCAAACACCGCATGTTCTCGCTCATAAGTGGGAGTTGAACAATGAGAACACGTGGACACACGGAGGGGAACATCACACACCGGGGCCTGTCAAGGTGTGAGGGGTTACAGGAGGGACAGCATTAGGAGAAATATCTAATGTAGATGACGGGTTGATGGGTGCAGCAAACCACCATGGCACGTGTATACCTATGTAACAAACCTGCACATTCTGCACATGTACCCCAGAACTTAAAGTATAATGAAAAAAATAAAAATAATTAAAAAAAAGTCTATCCTTAGGATAAATATAAGGGTGTCCTTAAGTGTGCGAGGCATACTTTAGCCTGATAAGGTACCAGCCCAGGAAGACATCATACTCTTGGGGTATTTTCTCTTTCATGCACACAATGATCTCTCAGTTACATTTTTGTTGTTGCCACTCCCTGCTGTAACGTGTACTTTCCCCCTCTTTTTTGTTTCAGCAAGTTGGAATTGACCAGAGCAACATTCCATATATTACTCAGGTCAGTGTATCTCTCCTATGTATTTAAGTGACGTTTTTGTCTTTGTTTATGTGTGTTTATTATATTAATCATCATCTGAGACTCTCCATCCTTTGCTATACACTTATGTGTGTGCGTTTTCATTTCTCCATAAGTAACATATATATGTGTGCTTATTATGTGTGTATGTGTGTGTATGTGTATAACAACTAGACCATGCTTTCAATATTATCAGTAGAAACAGCAGGGTATTTGGAATAAAGAACTTAGATTTGAGGACTGCCCTGTCCACCTTTCAGGTATATGGTCTCAAGCAACTCATTTCCATTCTCTGTTCCTTATTTCTGCAACTGCAAAATGGGTATGATGCACCACCTGGCTCATAGTAGTGTTGTAAGAATCAAAGGAGCTCAGGCTTTTTTTCTTCCTCAGCAACTAGTTCTCAGGGATCCCCTCATGGGCATAGGTGTGATCTGGGGTGGAGGTGGCAGTGCTGGAGGTGTGGACAAGATGGGCCTCAGGCAACCTGCTTGTGGATCCTACTTAGCCCTCTGGACCTGCCTGTGCTCCAACCCAGATATATCATGGGGCCTGAGCAGCAGGGCTTCTGGTCCAGCCTGTACCTACTACAGAGCCCTTTCCTACTCTGGGCCCCCAAATTTAGGTGGCAGGCCTAAATTTTAGGCCACCTGGGATATGGATGAGAGCAGTTTTCCATCATGTGGGAATATGCTGTCTCCAGAGCCCAAAGAAGCCTACCAGGTATCATGTATCCTTTTTTGTTGTGGGAGGTACAAGATGCAATACTTTATCTTTTATTTTGGATGTGATGTCCTGGTATGCCTCTGACCACTGGAACCCCCCAAATTTTATCAGTGTGAAAAGAATGTAGACTGCATGTATCTTTCACTATACTGCCCACTGCCTGCTCATCTGATCCTATGAGCATGACATCATGGATACAGTGGATCAATTTCATGCTCTGAGGAGTGACCAGATGTTCTAGACTTCTAACTTTATTATGACAGAAGATAAGAGAGTTAACACAGCCATGGGTATAAAACTGAAAATGTAAAGTGTTGTTCACTCCATGTGCCTGTGAACTCTTTCTGAGTCACACTTCTGATGGTGATAGAAAGCAACACAGTCACCAAACCAGCAGCCACATACTATGTACCTAAAGCTGCATTAACTCCACCTCTACCAAAGAAGCTATCATGGCTGGCATAGTGGCTACAATTGGGGTACTACTTGATTGATTTTGCTGTAGTTGTTAATCTCCAGAACCCAACTGGTTTTGATGGGGAATAGGGACTATCACCACTAATATAATCCTTTCTACTATTTAGATTTGTGCTAATTTCTGCCATCCTCTTGGGAGGTAGTCCTGTTTTTGGTTTTTGTTTGTTTGTTTGTTTGTTTTTTGTTTTTTTTTTTTTAATCTACTGTTTTGCTTGGAGGGTGATTGGGGGCTATATCAGAGGCACGCCCCTAGCTGAGTTTTGCTGTGGCTTAACTATAGTTATCGGCCTAGAGGACAGGAATGGAGGTGGGAGCAGATCCTGATGGGGCATGTAACTTGTGGAGTAGAGGCCTCTGTATCATCTCCAACAAAGGAGGCTCAGAGGTTTCTGGAAAATCTGGAGACTCAAGACTTTCAAAGCCATTCCCCAGCCGTCCTCATCCTACATATCAGCGACTGGTGTGGCAGACCTGCCTTGGTTGGGACTAGAAGAATGAAGGATTATCTGAGATAACACATGTGGAATGCTCAGACAGTGCCTGGTTCATGTGGCAGTCATGTGTATGTGAAGAAGCCTGTGAAGAGAGAGAAAATGAAGATGTAGGGCAGAGAGGATGGTTGCAGATGCAAATAAAATGTTAGGTTTAGTGGCAGAGAAGGAGGGATTTTTTGGCTGATGGCTTATAAATCTTTGAAGGAAAGGAATGTTCTCTCAAGTATACACAGCACAAATGTTCCTTCATGTGCAGACAAGTACAAAGGCAGCTTGCACGTAGCCCTGAAATCCCACAAAGTGGTCCACAATGGGAACCACTGTTGGGTGAAATAATGCATGGCTTCCTGAATGAGAACTCAGATGACCAGTGGTGGGAAGAGAGAGAGACAATGAGAATGTCTGGGTTAGTAGGGGAAAAGACAGAGTTTCATTGCCTCATGGCGACATAACCAGTTGATTTCAATAAACATTCATTCGTAAACATGCTTGACTCCTTTTCAGTTATAATGAATGAGACACAATCCCGGCCCCTGAGTTCCCGAAAAAGACTGAACAAAAATTATACATGAAGAATCACTAGGTATCCATCACAATGTAGTCCTCTGACTTTTTTCTACATTGACCTTTCTTCCCTAAGGGAGGTGGTGGGGGCAGCAAGGGGACCTTTGCTAGGAACCACAGTCTCAGCCATTGTCAGGATGCAGATGAGCATTAACTGACCAGCACCTGTGCTTAGAGTTCTAAGGGCCACATTTCCCACCAGTCCACCCTCCTCCTTACCTCAGCTCTGGTCTTCCTGAGATCAAAAATGAAGTAGATGGTTGCAGGAGAGCCTGCAAAAGGCAGGCAGGGATCTTGTTGGTAAACTTTCCTGCAGATTCATTCCTCTGTAAATCAACCCTTTTTCTGGAAGAGCTTCCTTATCAGTACGCTGGGCCCTGGCCCTCAGCCAGTACAGAAAGTCATTTGTCAAGGCCTTCAGTTGGCAGACGTGCTCCCTGGACTACGTGCTTTCTCGGGTGTCCCAGAAACCCTGGAATGGAGTGAAATGCAGGGCTACGTGGGAGAGCAGGGAGGCAAGAATTAAGTCGGCCCCACCTTTGCCCAACTCAGTGGGTCTCCTTGAGAGAGGTCTGCAGTTTCAAGGAGACTTTTCAGCCAATCTGCTGCGAGATCCTGTGAAGGGGTGTGAAGGTCTTCCTCTGTGACTATAGATTGGCCAGTCTCTCCTTGTGTGTCCAACAGTTTTCATTATACTTTATGTGAATTAATGCAAAACTGCTAGGTTTAAACTGCTCACCATTTTAGGGATCCCTTCTGGATTTTACCTTCCTTAAGGGGAAATTTTCCTCCTTTCCTCAGTTCATCCTTTCTGCCTTGGCTTTGACGTGGTCTGGAGGCCACAGAGCCTCCTCCTGAGAACCTCTCTCTGGTGTGTCTGTTTGTGTCCGTCCCTCTCCTTTCGATCATTCCCTGTGGTTCCTGTTGGGCGTGGCTCCCATAAACGCACAGAGCAGGGTCTGCTTTGTCTGCAACCTGATGCATTGTTATTTCTCACCAAAACTTGCAGTCCAAACATCACATTTCCGGGCCACACTCTTTGTCAGAGCTCCAGGGGCACAACCCCGGGGACCTGCTGGAAGGTGCCACCGTGACGTGTGCCTAGATGCGTTTTCCCTCAGTTACCACAGCGTTCCTCTGGTTCTGGTGGCTGGAGGGTGACCGCGTGCTTCATGAAGGGGGTCCTTACTGCTTCGCATCCACCCTTTTCACGGAAAGCACTTTGTCACATGTTTTCAGTGTTTCTAAGCGATTTTCTGCCAATCTTGTGTGCTAAGATTGTGTGGCAGCGTTTCCACAGATTTATAGCTGGCAATGAATTCTCCCAAAGGAAATCAGACAAAATAAAATGTTTCCAACATTGTTCACATACTGACAACTTTTGTTATTTATTCTCTCAGAATTGTTCCTTAGCTGTGTCCACACCTCTGTAAGTAGTACATTAAACCTGCTAGCTCAGCAGCTTATATCACCCATCTTCCGCCCAGATCTGCTTCTCTTTCTGTGTACCCTTCTCATCCTTGATACTCTCTCCTTCAACTCGCCTTTACAATGCAACACTGAATCCTAACGACTTTGTCTGCAATGCCTCCTCTTTTCTGCCTTTTAGCTTCAACTTCCATCCTCTCTCACCTTCCAACCAGTCTGTCTCCAGATACTCTGCCCCCTGCTGTTTGTTTTACACGGTGCATCCAGAATGCAGATCTGATAACATCCAAAATAGAGATCTGATCATTTCACCTCTCACTTAAAAGCCCTCGAAGGTCTCCCAGGATTCTTAGGACAAAGTGCAAGCTCCTCAACATTGCTTTTAATTTAAGGTCCTGCATTGTTGAACCCTTTCCTACTCTCCAGCTTCATCTCCCTTATGCTCCCCTCTGCTGTTTCTGCTCTAGCAACAGGGTTCATCTGTGCCATATGCCTTCCCCAGGGCCTTTGCACATGTTATTCCTCTGTCTACAGTGCTCTTTCTTCCCGAACTGACCTACTACTTATTCCTCAGCTATCCTTCATAAGGATAAGTATACACAGCACAAACTATTACTTTCTTCAGGAGGGCTTGCTTCCCTGACTTCCCTGACTTGGTTAGATTCCCCTGCTTCAACAGTGAGTATTGTGTACCTCTCTTTCATGCTACTGTTTACAACTTAAAATGACTTTACATTTATTTGTGTGATTGTTTGATATATCTTCTCCTTATCTGTAGACTGTAATCTTATGAAGCTTGGGATCAAGTTGTTTGTGCTTATGGTTATATCCCCATTTCTTATTGGTAAATTATCATAAATATTTCTTGAACAAAGAATCAGTGAATGGTTCAGGGGAGTTGGTGGAATATAGAATCCTGGTGAGGAATTGGCCTTATATAAGAGGGAGTCTATTGTTTCTATTTTTTAAAAAATTTTTTCCCATAGGTTTTTGGGGAAGAGGTGGCATTTGGTGACATGAGTAAGTTCTTTAGTGGTGATTTCTGAGATTTTGGTGCACCCATCACCCGAGCAGTGTACACTGAACCCAATTTGTAGTCTTTTATCCCTCACCTCCTTCCCACCCTTTCTCTCAAGTCCCCAAAGTCCATTGTATCATTCTGATGCCTTTGCATCCTCATAGCTTAGCTCCCACTTGTGAGTGAGAACATACGGTGTTTGGTTTTCCATTCCTGAGTTGCTTTACTTAGAATAATAGTCTCCAATCCCATCCAGGTCACTGCAAATGCTGTTAATTCATTCCTTTTTATGGCTGAGTAGTATTCCATCGTATATCTATACCACAGTTTCTTTATCCACTCGTTGATTGATGGGCATTTGGGTTGGATCCACATTTTTGCAGTTGCAAATTGTGCTGCTATAAACATGTATGAGCAAGTATCTTTTTCGTATAATGACTTCTTTTCCTCTGGGTAGATGGCCAGTAGTGGGATTGCTGGATCAGATGGCAGTTCTACTTTTAGTTCATTAAGGAATCTCCACACTGTTTTCCATAGTGGTTGTACTAGTTTACATTCCTACCAGCAGTGTAGAAGTGTTCCGTTTTCACCGCATCCATGCCAACATCTATTATTTTTTTATTATGGCCATTCTTGCAGGAGTAAGGTGGTATTGCATTATGGTTTTGATGGACATTTCCCTGATAATTAGTGATGTTGAGCATTTTTCCATATGTTTGTTGTCCATTTGTATATCTTCTTTTGAGAATTGTCTATTCATGTCCCTAGACCACTTTTTGATGGGATTTTTTTTCTTGATAATTCGTTTGAGTTCATTGTAGATTCTGGATGTTAGTCCTTTGTCAGATGTATAGATTGTGAAGATTTTCTCCCACTCTGTGGGTTGTCTGTTTACTCTACTGACTGTTCCTTTTGCCGTTGGAAAGCTCTTTCATTTGATTAAGTCCCAGCTATTTATCTTTGTTTTTATTGCATTTGCTTTTGGGCTCTTGGTCATGAAATCCTTTCTTAAGCTGATGTCTAGAAGGGTTTTTCTGACATTATCTTCTAGAGTTTTTATAGACTCAGGTCCTAGGTGTAAGTCTTTGATCCATCTTGCATTGATTTTTATATAAGATGAGAGAGGAGGATCCAGTTTCATTCTCCTACATGTGGCTAGCCAGTTATCCCAGCACCATTTGTTGAAAAGGTTGTTCTTTCCCCACTTGATGTTTTTATTTGCTTTGTCAAAGATCAGTTGGCTGTAAGCATTTGGCTTTATTTCTGGGTTCTCTATTCTGTTCCATTGGTCTATGCATGTATTTTTATACCAGTACCATGCTGTTTTGGTGACTATGGCCTTATAGTATAGTTTGAAGTCAGGTAATGTGATGCTTCCAGATTTGTTCTTTTTGCTTGGTCTTGTTTTGGCTATGCAGGCTCTTTTTTTGGTTCCATATGAATTTTTGGATTTTTTTTCTGGTTCTGTGAAGAATGACGGTAGCATTTTGATGGGAATTGCATTGAACTTGCAGATTGCTTTTGGCAGTATGGTCATTTTCACAACATTGATTCTACCCATCCATAAGCATGGGATGTGTTTCCATTTGTTTGTGTCATCTATGATTTATTTCAGGAGTGTTTTGTAGTTTTCCTTGTAGAGGTCTTTCACCTGCTTGGTTAGGTATATTCCTAAGTATTTTATATTTTTGCAGCTATTGTAAAAGGAGTTGAGTTCTTGATTTGATTCTCAGCTTGGTCACTGTTGGTGTATAGGAGAGCTACTGATTTGCATACATTAATTTTGTATTCTGAAATTTGCTGAATTCTTTTATCAGTTCTAGGAGTTTTTGGAGGGATCTTTAGGGTTTTCTAGGTATACAATCATGTCATCAGCAGATAGCAACAGTTCGACTTCCTCTTTACCAATTTGGATGCTGTTTATTTTTTTCTCTTGTCTGATTGCTCTGGCTAGGACTTCCAGTACTATGTTGAATAGAAGTGGTGAGAGTGGGCATCTTTGTCTCGTTCTGGTTCTCAGAGGGAGTGCTTTCAACTTTTCCCCATTCAGTACTATGTTGGCTGTGGGTTTGTCATAGATGGCTTTTATTACATTGAGGTATGTCCCTTGTTTGCTGATTTTTGCTGAGGGTTTTTATCATAAAGTGATGCTGGATTTTGTCAAATGCGTTTTCTGCATCTATTGAGATGATCATGTGATTTTTGTTTTTAATTCTGTTTATGTGGTATATCACACTTATTGACTTGTGTATGTTAAACCATCCCTGCATCTCTGGTATGAAACCCACTTGATCATGGTAGATTATCTTTTTGATATGTTGTTGGATTCAGTTGGCTAGTATTTTGCTAATGATTTTTGCATCTATGTTCATCAGTGATATTGGTCTGTAGTTTTCTTTTTTGGTTATGTCCTTTCCTGGTTTTGGTATTAAGGTGATACTGGCTTCATAGAATGATTTAGGGAGGATTCCCTCTTTCTCTATCTTGTGGAATAGTGTCAATAGGATTGGTACCAATTCTTCTTTGAATGTCTGGTAGAATTCAGCTGTGAATTTATCTGGTCCTGGACTTTTTTGGTTGGTAATTTTTTAAAATTACCATTTCAATCTTGTTGCTTGTTATAGGTCTGTTCAGGGTGTCTAATTCTTCCTGATTTAAGCAAGGAGGGTTGTATCTTTCCAGGAATTTATCCATCTTCTCTATGTTTTCTAGTTTATATGTGTAAAGGTGTTCATAGTAGGCTTGAATTATCTTTTGTATTGCTGTGGTGTCAGTTGAATATCTCCCATTTTGTTTCTAATTGAGCTTACTTGGATTTTCTCTCTTGTTTTCTTGGTTAATCTTGCTAATGGTCTATCAATTTTATTTATCTTTTCCAAGAACCAGCTTTTTGTTTCATTTATCTTTTGCATTTTTTTTGGTTTCAATTTAATTTAGTTCTGCTCTGATCTTGGTTATTTCCTTTCTTCTGCTGGGTTTGGGTTTGGATTGTTCTTGTTTCTCTAGTTCCTTGAGGTGTGACCTTAGAATGTCTATTTGTGCTCTTTTGGGCTTTTTGATGCAGACATTTATGGCTATGAACTTTCCTCTTAGCACTGCATTTGCTGTATCCCAGAGGTTTTGATAGGTTGTGTCACTATTGTCTTTCAGGTCAAAGAATTTTTTAAATTTCAATCTTGATTTCATTGTTGACTCAATGATCATTCAGGAGCAGGTTATTTAATTTTCATATATTTGCTTGATTTTGAAGGTTCATTTTAGAGTTGATTTCCAGCTTTATTCCACTGTGGCCTGAGAGAGTACTTGATCTAATTTCAATTTTCTTAAATTTATTGAGACTTGTTTTGTGGCCTATCATATGGTCTATCTTGGAGAAGTTTCCATGAGCTGATGAATAGAATGTATATTCTGCAGTTGTTGGGTAGAATGTTCTGTAAATACCTGTTAAGTCCATTTGTTCCAGGGTATAGTTTAAATCCCTTGTTTCTTTGTTGACTTTCTGTCTTGATGACCTGTCTAGTGCTGTTAGTGGAATATTGAAGTCCCCCACTATTATTGTGTTGCTACCTATCTCATTTCTTAGGTTTAGTGGTAATTGTTTTATAAATTTGGGAGCTCCAGTGTTAGGTGCATATATATTTAGGATTGTGATATTTTCCTGTTGGACTAGTCCTTTTATCATTATATAATGTCCCTCTTTGTCTTTTTTAACTGCTCTTGCTTTAAAGTTTGTTTTGTCTTTTATAAGAATAGCTAATTCTGCTTGCTTTTGGTGTCCATTTGCATGGACTGTCTTTTTCCACCTCTTAACCTTAAGTTGATGTGAGTCCTTATGTGTTAGGTGGGTCTCTTGAAGGCAGCAGATAGGTGGTTGGTGAATTCTTATTCATTCTGAAATTCTGTATCTTTTAAGTGGAACATTTAGGCCATTTACATTTAACACTAGTATTGAGATGTGAGGTACTATTCCACTCATCATGCTATTTGTTGCATGTATATCTTTTTTTTTAATTGCATTTTTGTTTTATAGGTCCTGTGGGATTCATGCTCTAAAGAAGTTCTGTTTTGATGGGTTCCCAGGATTTGTTTCAAGATTTAGAGCTCCTTTTAGCAGTTCTTGTAGTGCTGGCTTAGTAGTGGCAAATTCTCTCAGCATTTGTTAGTTTGAAAAAAAACTGTATTTTTCCCTCATTTATGAAGCTTAGTTTCACTGGATACAAAATTCTTGGTCAATAATTGTTTTGTATAAGGAGGCTGAACATAGGGCCCCGATCCCTTTTAGCTTGTAGGGTTTCTGCCAAGAAATCTGCTGCTGATCTGATAAGTTTTCCTTTCTATGTTACCTGGTGCTTTTGTATCACAGCTCTTAAGATTCTTTCCTTCATCTTAACTTTAGATAACCTGATGATAATGTGCCTGGGTGATGATCTTTTTGCAATAAATTTCCCAGGTGTTCTTTGAGCTTTTTGTATTTGAATGTCTAGGTCTCTAGCAAGGTCAGCAAGTTTTCTTCAATTATTCCCCCAAATACGTTTTCCAAACTTTTAGATTTCTCTTCTTCCTCACGAATGCCAACTATTCTTAGGTTTGGTTATTTAACATAATCCCAGACTTCTTGGAGGCTTTGTTCATATTTTCTTATTCTTTTTTCTTTGTCTTTGTTGGATTGGGTTAATTTGAAAACCTTGTCTTTGAGCTCTGAAGTTCTTTCTTCTGATTGTTCAATTCTATTGCTGAGACTTTCCAGAGCATTTTGCATTTCTCTAAGTGCATTCATTATTTCCTGAAGTTTTGATTATTTTTTATTTATGCTATTTCACTGACGATTTCTCCCCTCCTTTCCTGTAGCATTTTTTGATTTCCTTAAATTGGACTTCATGTTTCTCTGGTACCTCCTTGATTAGCTTAATAACTGACCTTCTGAATTCTTTTCAGGTAAATCAGGGATTTCTTCTTGGTTTGGATCCATTGCTGGTAAGCTAGTGTGATGTTTTTAGGGAGGCGTTAAAGGACCTTGTTTTGTCATATTATCAGAATTGTTTTTCTGGTTCCTTCTCATTTGGGTAGGCTATGTCAGAGGGGCTCAAGGCTGCTGTTCAGATTCTTTTGTCCCATGGGGTGTTCCCTTGATGTAGTACTCTCCCCCTTTTCTTAGGGATCTGGCTTCCTGAGAGCCGGGCTGTAGTGACTGTTCTCTCTTCTGGATCTAGCCACCTAGCATGTCTACCAGGCTCTGGGCTGGTACTGGGAGTTGTCTGCACAGAGTCGTGTGATGTGAACTGTCCGCAGGTCTCTCAGCTGTGGATATCAGCACCTGCTCCAGTGGAGGTGGCAGCAGGGAGAAATGGACTCTGTGCGGGTCCTTAGTTTTGGTTGTTTCATGCACTATTTTGTGTCTGCAATATAGTCCTCTAGTCTATTTTTAATGGAAACAGAATAAAAAGATACATCCACATTCATTCAGCAAATATTAATTAAGCACTTACTATGTGCCAGGCACTTAAGATTCATCAGTGGACAAAACAGACAAAATCCCTGTCTTCATGGGGCTTATAGTCTATTGCAGGGAAACAGACAATAAACATATACAGAAAGAAATCTGTAATGTTAATAAAAATTAGTGCCTTGGTGAAAAATAAAGCTTGTCATTAATGAGACTATTGGAAGCCCAGTGTCTTCTGAGGAGATAGATATTTTAGCAGTTTTTTGATCTTTTAAGAGACTTTTTTTTGTTGTTTTTAAAAACGTATTTTATTTTATTTTTTTGAAACACAGTCTCACTCTCCGGCCCAGGCTGCAGTGCAGTGGAGCAATCACAGCTCACTGCAGCCTTGACTTCCCTGGGCTTAGGTGATTCTCCCACGTCAGTCTTCCAAGTAGCTGGGACTACAGGTGTGCGTCATCATGCCCGGATAATTTTTCTATTTTTTGTAGAGATGAGGTCTCACTGTTGCCCAGGCTAGTCTCGAACTCCTGGGCTCCAACAATCCTCCTGCCTTGGCCTACCAAAGTGTTGGGATTACAAGTGTGAACCACTGCACCTAGCCTAACAATATGTTTGAAATCATAGTTTGAAAATCTGATTTGATACCAAGATGCTACTTTTAATAATGAATTTACATGTAGCAATTTTAGCTTTAATGAGGCACCTTAATTTTTGTTCAAAATATTTTTATACAGTTGTCCCTCAGTGTCCACGTGGGATTGTGCAAGTCTCTGATATAAAATGGTGTAGCATTTGCATATAACGTACGCACATCCTCTGTATACTTTAAATCGTCTCCAGGTTACTTATAATGCCTAGTACAATGTAAGCGCTATGTAAATAGTTGTTAAACTGTATTGTTTAGGAAATAATGACTAGAAAGAAACTTTACGTGTGCAATAGAGACACAACCATCTATTTTGTTCAGAATACCTTCCAACCCATGGTTGACTGAATTCATGGATGTGGAACCCATGGATGTGGAATCCATGGATATGGAAGGCTGACTGTAATATAGAAGAGTATGAATTTGCTAAAACTATCAGAAAATAAGTGTTTCATAATAACTTTTTAGGCACCCCACAGTTTACTTGAAGCACTAAAACAGTATTTAGCTTCTTTGGAAGAGAAAAATGACACTTTACCTCCTTACTGGTAAGTTAATAAATGTCTTAATGTAGGTTAATTTTGTTTCCCTCTAGATAATTTCCTGCGTCCTGAATGTTTAATGATATGCGATTGACTAAATAAATTATGGGCTATGAATATGATGGAATACTATTCAGCTATTTTAAATGATGATATGGGACCGAGGTTTTCAGTCTTTTGTGGGATTCCATACTCTTCACAGGATGATATGCTTCCCAAAGGAACATCTTTTATTAAACTGAATGATTTGCAAAGTCAGAGATTGGGATGGGAATATTCAAGAATTTGATTCCTTCACCTAGGGGCTCCTTTAGTGAGAATAACTATTATTGTAGAAGATTATTTAATGACGTGTCAAAGTGCTCATTCATGGAATAGAACACATAGTAACATTCAAGACGTGGGTACAGATACACACATCTATCTACACATACACATACATGTACTCTGCTATATATGCATATACATATAAACTGAATAATGCAAAATTTGAGGTATGTCACCCCAAACTGTTCACATTAGCTATTTCTTTTTTCTTTTCCTTTTTTTTTTTTTTTTTGAGACAGAGTCTCACTCTGTCGCCCAGGTTGTAGTGCAGTGGCATGATCTCGGCTCACTGCAACCTCCACCACCTGGGTTCAAGTGATTCTCCTGCCTCAGCCTCCCCAGTAGCTGCAATTACAGGCACACGCCACCACACCCTGCTGATTTTTGTATTTTTAGTAGAGACGGGGTTTCACCATGTTGGCCAGGCTGGTCTCTAACTCCTGATCTCAGGTGATCCGCCTGCCTCAGCCTCCCAAAGTGCTGAGATTGCAGGCGTGAGACATTGCAACCAGCCTTAGCTATCTCTAAGTGTAACAATTATGGTTGATTTCCATTTTCTTTTTTGTATTTTTCTTTTTTTTAAATTATACTTTAAGTTTTAGGGTACATGTACACAACCCGCAGGTTTGTTACATATATATATACATGTGCCATGTTGGTGTGCTGCACCCATTAACTTGTCATTTAACATTAGGTATATCTCCTAATGCTATCGCTCCCCCCTCCCCCCACCGAACAACATGCGCCAGTGTGTGATGTTCTGCTTCCTGTGTCCATGTGTTCTCATTGTTCAATTCCCACCTATGAGTGAGAACATGCGGTGTTTGGTTTTCTGTCCTTGCGATACTTTACTGAGAATGATGGTTTCCAGCTTCATCCATGTCCCTACAAAGGACATGAACTCATCATTTTTTATGGCTGCATAGTATTCCATGGTGTACATGTACCACATTTTCTTAATCCAGTCTCTCATTGTTGGACATTTGGGTTGGTTCCAAGTCTTCGCTATTGTGAGTAGTGCCGCAATAAACATACGTGTGCATGTGTCTTTATAGCAGCATGATTTATAATCCTTTGGGTATATACCCAGTAATGGGATGGCTGGGTCAGATGGTATTTCTAGTTCTAGATCCCTGAGGAATCGCCACACTGACTTCCACAATGGTTGAACTAGTTTACAGTCCCACCAACAGTGTAAAAGTGTTCCTATTTCTCCACATCCTCTCCAGCACCTGTTGTTTCCTGACTTTTTAATGATCGCCATTCTAACTGGTGTGAGATGGTATCTCATTGTGGTTTTGATTTGCATTTCTCTGATGACCAGTAATGATGAGCATTTTCTCATGTGTCTTTTGTCTGCATAAATGTCTTCTTTTGAGAAGTGTCTGTTCATGTCCTTTGCCCACTTTTTGATGGGGTTGTTTGTTTTTGTCTCGTAAATTTGTTTGAGTTCATTCTAGATTCTGGATATTAGCCCTTTGTCAGATGAGTAGATTACAAAAATTTTCTCCCATTCTGTAGGTTGCCTGTTCACTCTGATGGTAGTTTCTTTTGCTGTACAGAAGCTCTTTGGTTTAATTAGATCCCATTTGTCAATTTAGGCTTCTGTTGCCATTGCTTTTGGTGTTTTAGACATGAAGTCCTTGCCCATGCCTATGTCCTGAATGGTATTGCCTAGGTTTTCTTCTAGGGTTTTTATGGTTTTAGGTCTAACATTTAAATCTTTAATCCATCTTGAATTAATTTTAGTATAAGGTGTAAGGAAGGGATCCAGTTTCAGCTTTCTACATATGGCTAGCCAGTTTTCCCCGCACCATTTATTAGATAGGGAATCCTTTCCCCATTTCTTGTTTTTGTCAGGTTTGTCAAAGATCAGATAGTTGCAGATGTGTGGCATTATTTCTGAGGGCTCTGTTCTGTTCCATTGGTCTATATCTCTGTTTTGGTACCAGTACCATGCTGTTTTGGTTATTGTAGCCTTGTAGTATAGTTTGAAGTCAGGTAGCATGATGCCTCCAGCTTTGTTCTTTTGGCTTAGGATTGACTTGGCAATGTGGGCTCTTTTTTGGTTCCATATGAACTTTGAAGTAGTTTTTTCCAATTCTGTGGAGAAAGTCATTGGTAGCTTGATGGGGATGGCATTGAATCTATAAATTATCTTGGGCAGTATGGCCGTTTTCACGATATTGATTCTTCCTATTCATGAGCATGGAATGTTCTTCCATTTGTTTGTATCCCCTTTTATTTCACTGAGCAGTGGTTTGTAGTTCTCCTTGAAGAGGTCCTTCACATCCCTTGCAAGTTGTATTCCTAGGTATTTTATTCTCTTTGAAGCAATTGTGAATGGGAGTTCACTCATGATTTGGCTCTCTGTTTGTCTGTTATTGGTGTATAAGAATGCTTGTGATTTTTGCACATTGATTTTGTATCCTGAGACTTTGCTGGAGTTGCTTATCAGCTTAAGGAGATTTTGGGCTGAGACAATGGGGTTTTCTAGATACACAATCATGTCATCTGCAAACAGGGACAATTTGACTTCCTCTTTTCCTAATCGAATACTCTTTGTTTCTTTCTTCTGCCTGATTGCCCTGGCCAGAACTTCCAACACTACGTTGAATAGGAGTGGTGAGAGAGGGCATCCCTGTCTTGTGCCAGTTTTCAAAGGGAATGCTTCCAGTTTTTGCCCATTCAGTATGATATTGGCTGTGGGTTTGTCATAAATAGCTCTTATTATTTTGAGATCCGTCTCATCAATACCTAATTTATTGAGAGATTTTAGCATGAAGGGCTGTTGAATTTTGTCAAAGGCCGTTTCTGCATCTATTGAGATAATCATGGGGTTTTTGTCATTGGTTCTGTTTATATGCTGGATAACATTTATTGATTTGCATATGTTGAACCAGCCTTGCATCCCAGGGATGAAGCCTACTTGATCATGGTGGATAAGCTTTTTGATGTGCTGCTGGATTCGGTTTGCCAGTATTTTATTGAGGATTTTTGCATCAATGTTCATCAAGGATATTGGTCTAAAATTCTCTTTTTTGGTTGTGTCTCTGCCAGGCTTTGGTATCAGGATGATGCTGGCCTCATAAAATGAGTTAGGGAGGATTCCCTCTTTTTCTATCAATTTGAATAGTTTCAGAAGGAATGGTACCAGCTCCTCCTTGTACCTCTGGTAGAATTCGGCTGTGAATCCATCTGGTCCTGGACTTTTTTTGGTTGGTAAGCTATTAATTATTGCCTCAATTTCAGAGCCTGTTATTGGTCTATTCAGAGATTCAATTTATTCCTGGTTTAGTCTTGGGAGGGTCTATGTATCGAGGAATTTATCCATTTCTTCCAGATTTTCTAGTTTATTTGTGTAGAGGTGTTTATAGTGTTCTCTGATGGTAGTTTGTATTTCTGTGGGATCGGTGGTGATATCCCCTTTATCATTTTTTATTGCGTCTATTTGATTCTTCTCTCTTTTCTTCTTTATTAGTCTTGCTAGTGGTCTATCAATTTTGTTGATCTTTTCAAAAAACCAGCTCCTGGATTCATTGATTTTTTGAAGGGTTTTTTGTGTCTCTATTTCCTTCAGTTCTGCTCTGATCTTAGTTATTTCTTGCCTTCTGCTAGCTTTTGAATGTGTTTGCTCTTGCTTCTCTAGTTCTTTTAATTGTGATGTTAGGGTGTCAATTTTAGATCTTTCCTGCTTTGTCTTGTGGGCATTTAGTGCTATAAATTTCCCTCTACACACTGCTTTGAATGTGTCCCAGAGATTCTGGTATGTTGTGTCTTTGTTCTCATTGGTTTCAAAGAACATCTTTATTTCTGCCTTTATTTCGTTATGTACCCAGTAGTAATTCAGGAGCAGGTTGTTCAGTTTCCATGTAGTTGAGCGATTTTGAGTGAGTTTCTCAATCCTGAGTTCTAGTTTGATTGCACTGTGGTCTGAGAGACAGTTTGTTGTAATTTCTGTTGTTTTACATTTGCTGAGGAGTGCTTTACTTCCAACTATGTGGTCAATTTTGGAATAGGTGTGGTGTGGTGCTGAGAAGAATGTATATTCTGTTGATTTGGGGTAGAGAGTTCTGTAGATGTCTATTAGGTCTGCTTGGTGCAGAGCTGAGTTCAATTCCTGGATATCCTTGTTAACTTTCTGTCTCATTGATCTGTCTAATGTTGACAGTGGGGTGTTAAAATCTCCCATTATTATTGTGTGGGAGTCTAAGTCTCTTTGTAGGTCACTCAGGACTTGCTTTATGAATCTGGGTGCTCCTGTATTGGGTGCATATATATTTAGCATAGTTAGCTCTTCTTGTTGAATTGATCCCTTTACCATTATGTAATGGCCTTCTTTGTCTCTTTTGATCTTTGTTGGTTTAAAGTGTGTTTTATCAGAGACTAGGATTGCAACCCCTGCCTTTTTTTGTTTTCCATTTGCTTGGTAGATCTTCCTCCAACTCTTTATTTTGAGCCTATGTGTGTCTCTGCACATGAGATGGGTTTCCTGAATACAGCACACTGATGGGTCTTGACTCTTTATCCAATTTGCCAGTCTGTGTCTTTTAATTGGAGCATTTGGCCCATTTACATTTAAGGTTGATACTGTTATGTGTGAATTTGATCCTGTCATTATGATGTTAGCTGGTTATTTTGCTCATTAGTTGATGCAGTTTCTTCCTAGCCTCGATGGTCTTTCCAATTTGGCATGTTTTTGCAGTGACTGGTACCGGTTGTTCCTTTCCATGTTTAGTGCTTCCTTCAGGAGCTCTTTTAGGGCAGGTCTGGTGGTGACAAAATCTCTCAGCATTTGCTTGTCTGTAAAGTATTTTATTTCTCCTTCACTTATGAAGCTCAGTTTGGCTGGATATGAAATTCTGGGTTGAAAATTCTTTTCTTTAAGAATTTTGGGTATTGGCCCCCACTCTCTTCTGGCTTGTAGAGTTACTGCCGAGAGATCCACTGTTAGTCTGACGGGCTTCCCTTTGTGGGTAACCTGACCTTTCTGTCTGGCTGCCCTTAACATTTTTTCCTTCATTTCAACTTTGGTGAATCTGACAATTATGTGTCTTGGAGTTGCTCTTCTCGAGGAGTATCTTTGTGGCGTTCTCTGTATTTCCTGAATGTGAATTGGCCTGCCTTGTTAGATTGGGGAAGTTCTCCTGGATAATATCCTGCAGAGTGTTTTCCAACTTGGTTCCATTCTCCCTGTCACTTTCAGGTACACCAATCAGTTGTAGATTTGGTCTTTTCACATAGTCCCATATTTCTTGGAGGCTTTGTTTGTTTCTTTTTATTCTTTTTTCTCTAAACTCTTCTCGCTTCATTTCATTCATTTGATCTTCAATCACTGATACCCTTTCTTCCAGTTGATCGAATTGGCTACTGAGGCTTGTGCATTCATCACGTAGTTCTCGTGCCTTGGTTTTCAGCTCCATCAGGTCATTTAAGGACTTCTCTGCTTTGGTTATTCTAGTTGTCCATTCGTTTAATGTTTTTTCAAGGTTTTTAACTTCTTTGCCACTGGTTCGAACTTCCTCCTTTAGCTCGGAGTAGTTTGATTGTCTGAAGCATTCTTCTCTCAACTTTTCAAAGTCATTCTCCGTCCAGCTTTGTTCCGTTGCTGGTGAGGAGCTGCATTCCTTTTGAGGAGGAGAGGCGCTCTGATTTTTAGATTTTTCAGTTTTTCTGCTCTGTTTTTTCCCCATGTTTGTGGTTTTATCTACCTTTGGTCTTTGATGATGGTGACGTACAGATGGGGTTTTGGTGTGGATGTCCTTTCTGTTTGTTAGTTTTCCTTCTAACAGTCAGGACCCTCAGCTGCAGGTCTGTTGGAGTTTGCTGGAGGTCCACTCCAGACCCTGTTTGCCTGGGTATCAGCAGCAGAGGCTGCAGAACAGCGGATATTGGTGAACAGCAAATGTTGCTGCCTGATCGTTAGACTCCCCAGAGGTGGAGTCTACAGAGGCAGGCAGGCCTCCTTGAGCTGTGGTGGGCTCCACCCAGTTCGAGCTTCCCGGCAGCTTTGTTTACCTACTCAAGCCTCAGCAATGGCGGCCGCCCCTCCCCCAGCCTCGCTGCTGCCTTGCAGTTCAATCTCAGACTGCTGTGCTAGCAATGAGCGAGGCTCTGTGGGCATAGGACCCTCCAAGCCAGGCGTGGGATATAATCTCCTGGCGTGCCGTTTACTAAGACTGTCGGAAAAGTGCAGTATTAGGGTGGGAGTGACCCGATTTTTCAGGTGCCGTCTGTCACCCCTTACCTTGGCTAGGAAAGGGAATTCCCCAACCCCTTGCACTTCCCGGGTAAGGCAATGCCTCGCCCTGCTTCCACTCAGGCTCGGTGCACTGCACCCACTGTCCTGCACCCACTGTCCGACAATCCCCAGTGAGATGCACCTGGTACCTCAGTTGGAAATGCAGAAGTCGTTCGTTTTCTGCATTGCTCACACTGGGAGCTGTAGACTGGAGCTGTTCCTATTCGGCCATCTTGGCTCCACCTCTCTTTTTTGTATTTTTCTATATTTTCAACAATCACTACAAAGGTCACATAATATTAATTCATTAGACTTTTTAAGGTTGTATTGATTGCAATCTATTTGTATTATCACCTTCTCTTAGACCACAAGCCTATTGACTATTTCTTAATTATCTTTATCACAGACAGACATATAGTTAGTATATAGTTGGAGAGATGGATCGATAGATGGATAAATCAAAGAAATGTAAGTTCAGCCAGGCAGAATATATGTAATTCTATTTATTATCCAGTGTGCCTCATATTTACGGTCATCTTTTAAGTCTTCAACGTGCATTGACTACATCCTTCCCAAATAGTCCAGTTGTGACAGCTTCAGCAAGCAGAGCTTGGTTTGCAGGTAATGTGGCATTATTACATGATTATGTAAGTAATAACTGAAGATAGGATTAGAATCTTCAATTTTTTTTAAATTTTATTTTACTTTATTTTTTTATTTTATTATTATTATACTTTAAGTTTTAGAGTACATGTGCACAATGTGCAGGTTTGTTACATATGTATACATGTGCCATGCTGGTGTGCTGCACCCATTAACTCATCATTTAGCATTAGGTATATCTCCAAATGCTATCCCTCCCCCCTCCCCCCACCCCACAACAGTCCCCGGAGTGTGATGTTCCCCTTCCTGTGTCCATGTGTTCTCATTTTTCAATTCCCACCTATGAGTGAGAACATGCGGTGTTTGGTTTTATTGTCCTTGCGATAGTTTGCTGAGAATGATGGTTTCCAGTGTCATCCACGTACCTACAAAGGACATGAACTCATCATTTTTTATGGCTGCATAGTATTCCATGGTGTATATGTGCCACATTTTCTTAATCCAGTCTATCGTTGTTGGACATTTGGGTTGGTTCCAAGTCTTTGCTATTGTGAATAGTGCCGCAATAAACATACGTGTGCATGTGTCTTTATAGCAGCATGATTTATAATCCTTTGGGTATATACCCAGTAATGGGATGGCTGGGTCAAATGGTATTTCTAGTTCTAGATCCTTGAGGAATCGCCACACTGTCTTCCACAATGGTTGAACTAGTTTACAGTCCCACCAACAGTGTAAAAGTGTTCCTATTTCTCCACATCCTCTCCAGCACCTGTTGTTTCCTGACTTTTTAATGATCGCCATTGTAAGTGGTGTGAGATGGTATCTCATTGTGGTTTTGATTTGCATTTCTCTGATGGCCAGTGATGGTGAGCATTTTTTCATGTGTTTTTTGTCTGCATAAATGTCTTCTTTTGAGAAGTGTCTGTTCATATCCTTTGTCCACTTTTTGATGGGGTTGTTTTTTTTTTCTTGTAAATTTGTTTGAGTTCATTGTAGATAGAATCTTTAATTTTTTTCACTGCTAAACTACCAGCTGTGTCTACTGCCTCTTCCTGAAGCAGTATTTGACCGAGCACTTTCATTCCTAGGAATTTATTCAACATATATAGTCAAAATTGTGAAATGATATATGATCAAGAATATTCATTGCAACATTATAATAGCAATGGCACAATTAATAAGAGGCTTGCTTTTATATACTGAAATGTAACAATCTCCAAGTTATATTGTTAAATGACAAATGAGCAAGATGTGAAACAAAGTATAGTATACTATCATTTTTGTTTTTTAAGATAGTAAAAAGAAGGAATATGTATGTAATGTCTTAAATAATACTTCTGGAAGGATATATAAGAAATGAGTTAAAATGGACTGCTTCCAAAAAGAGTGTGGTGGTTCATGGAAAGAGATGGGTGGGTGAGTCTCCACCATATACCATTTTCTAACTTTTGAAATTAATACCATGAAAATAATTACCTATTATTAATATATAAAGTTTACAAAGAAACAAAAATATACATCCATACAGTGTGATACTTTGTAATGCTTAAGATGGAAATCCTTTGTAATTTCTTACATTTAGTTTGCTTCATACTTAAGTGGTGTTCTGGAGCCAACTCCTACTAGCTTAGAGGAGCCATAAATTTCCAGGAATTTTTCTAGCTGGTTGATGTCACATTGGCAACTTGAAATTGGTCACGATGGGAGTATTTATCCTACAGAAATGGGCAAACACTACAAATTAAGCTTTTTTTTTTTTTTTATGGAGCCTTGCTCTGTCGCCAGGCTGGAATGCAGTGCAACCTCCACCTCCTGGGGTTCAAGCAATTCTCTTGCCTCAACCTCTCGAGTAGCTGGGACTACAGGCACATACCACCATGTCCAGCTAATTTTTGTATTTTTAGTAGAGATGGGGTTTCACCATGTTGGGTAGGATGGTCTCAATCTCTTGACCTTGTGATCTGCCCGTCTTGGCCTCCCAAAGTGCTGGGATTACAGGTGTGAGCCACTGCACCCAGCGTTTTTCTTGAGAGCTGTTTGTTATACATTTATTGGCACACAACTGCTCATAGGCAGCCATATTTTGGTTATCTCTACTCTAGACACAAATCCACGTAATAATGAGCAATATTATCATAGGGCTTATATAGCAGTGTTATCATAGGGTTTATATGTATTTGAATTAAATTTTGTTCTTATTTTAACTTAAATATTTAGACTGTATCTATGTTAAATGTTTTTATTTTTCTTTTATATATATATATTTTTTTTCAATGGACAAATCTTCTGCATTTTTAATGGCGAGTTCAACCAAAGCTACGATAAACATAAGTTCTTTGCGTAAAACAATATGCATAGAAAAACTGTACACTTGGTTCATTTCCAAAAGAATAACTACTGTCACTTTTCTGAGTCCTTGTGCTTTGGGTATTATTAGTGCTTACAACAGATGTTACAAGACAGTTTAACATAGTGGTTAAGAGAATAAGCTATGGATTCAGTTCGATGTGTATGTATTCTAAAGGCCTAGGGGCGTGATTACCAACAGACCAATACTGACTACTGGTGATCTCCACAGTAGTGTCACCCTCATTGCTTCAACCAATTCTATTGACAATCCTGTGACCAGTTGAAACCACTTTTTATCTTAAATTACTGTAATTTAAAAATGCTGGCCATGGAGCCAGAGTGCTTGGATTCAAATTTCACTCTGCCATTCATAGACTGTGTTTTTGAGCAGATCATTTAGCCTCTCTGTACCTCAGCTTCCTTATCCTTTTAAGATTGCCAGCAAAATTAAATGAGTTGATATACACAGAGTGATTAGAACAGTGCCTAGCCCATAGTAAGTGCTGTTATTGTTGTTTTTGTACTTCTATCCTTCTATCACTCTTACCAACTTATTCCATGGTAAACCAAAAGCTCTATCCTTGGCAGTTTCACTGAATGATTTTTCTCTATCTCTGGCCTTGGTTGGAGATACTTCCCTTAGGGTTTTAATTACTATGTATATTCTGGGGAGAGAGAAAGAGAGAGAGAGAGAATTATATTTCTGTTTACATTTATATCTACAGCTCCAAACTTATATATCCAGCTGTCTAATGGACTTTTCCACTTGCATGTTCTACAATTATCTCAAACTCAATTTATCCAAAATGAAATGGCTCACTTACCATCTCCCAAACCTTGCTCCTTTGCCTTTGGCATGTGCTTAGTAAATGGCACTGTTATCCATTTACTCAGGTGCTCAGTTGATACCAGGGAATTATTTTTGACACTTCCTTCTCCCTCACTTCCATATCCAACACATTACCAAATCCTATTCATTCTACTGCTCAATGATCTCTCAATTCTCTCCACTTCTTTCTATCCAAACTGCCTCAACCTTAGCTAAAACCACTGTCATTTCTCTCTTGGATTACTATAATAGCTACATAACTGCCCCCCCCACATCCATTTGCCCTCCTATAATCCATTCTGAATATGGCAATCAGAGTGATATTTTAGAAAGTCAAATATAATCATGCTATTCCCTTGATCAAAACTTTTAAGAGAATTTCAGTTATCCAAGGATAAAGCCTACAAGCTTCATGTTGTGTTGTTCTTGCTCAACTTTCTGGGATACTGGAGTTGTTTCACTTATTTACACATCCCCCAGGGTCTTTCTAATTCTCAGGCTGGAATCCTTTTCTCTCCTTCCCCTGGCCCTAATCCTCATGGCCTATATAACTTATATTTTATCCTGTAAGTCTCAGATTAACTAACACAGAAGACTAATTCTTGACTCCCTAGATGAAGTTAAATTTCCTTGATACATTCATGTAGTATTCTGTACTTCTTCTTTTATAATATTCAACAAATTGTAATTTTACTCAGATCCTGCAGGATCACCGTGGTTCACTTTCTCACATCCTTTAGGTCATTACTTAAAAGTACCCTTCTCGGTGAGCCATTCCTATTTAAAATTTAAATTACTGCATGCGCCAAACTAAATACATAAAGCAAAAGTTATTAGAGATACATGGAGAACTTGAGAAAAATACTATTATAATGGGCAATTTCAAACCATCTCTTTCATTATTGGACATATCTCTCCCACTGACATATCATGTCTCTTTCCCTGATGTTTTTTCCTTAGCACTTATCAGTATCTGACATAGCATATACTTCATCTTGGTTGTTTTCTGTCTCCATTAGAATGTAAATCACATGAAGGCAGGGATATTTATCTTTTTTCCTCACTGCTGTATCTTTAGCACCTAGTACACTGTCTGGCACATAACAAGGGCTAAATTAAAATTTATTCAATAAATAACTTTAAATCACTCTTCTTTTACCTAATAATTTGAGGTCCTATTAGTTTGTAGTGGGAGGGTACACATATGTCATTACTGTATTGATATAAACTTGGTTTATGTTTTCATCTCATTTTGTCTCTTATTTTTAGATTATTTTGACTACATGATACATTACAACCATCATTACCTTCACAAGCCCACGAACCTATTGGAGCCAGACAGCAAGGTGGAACGATTATAGCAAACAACCTAAATGGCTCACCTGCTAGCCTTGTAGGACATAAACATCTATTTTTAAATTAATATTTTAAATATATTTTAAAATGCATTTTAAGAAAAAGTATTTACACAAAAATAATGTAAAACTTCTGTTTGTTTTATGAAACAGATTTTTACTTCGAATAAATCCCAGTCAATAGGTAAGTTTTTATTATTTAAAAAAAGATAGAGAGGGAGGGCTGGGCAGGAAAGAAAAAAAAAGGCAACCAATAAATACATGCCAGAGGAAATGGCTTGTAAGAGTAAGAACTAGAAAATAATTTTCAAATTAGATATCATAATTGCTTGTTATGAAACTCTATAACATGTGGACTTTTTAAACTTAAATAATTAAAGTGGAAAATTTATTTATTATGCACTATCCTAACTTTTGTAGGTAAAGTTCTTGGTTAAAGTATACTGTATTACATGGTTCTCCACCTACCCATCTGATAATCCTTCTTGGCTCATCTGAAGGATCTTCTTTTCTAGGCATGTCTTAAATATTGGCATTCCTCGTAGTTCTTTGTATTCTTGGTTCTTTTCCTTATGATAATAGACTCTATTAAATAAATAATGCTTATTTTTATTTTATCAAGCAAAAATAATGAATCAACTAGTTGGAGCTCCTGAGTATCATAGGTTAGCCAGTGTGAACTTCATTATTAGACAGGTCTAGTAGATAAAACATAAGTAAAGACAAAGTAATTCGAATAAAACATAATAAATAAATAACAATAATAAACCAGAACACACACACACACACACACACACACACACAGAACGTTCATTTTCTTTAAAGCAATAATATACTTGGCCACAAAGAAAACCGTAACAAAATTTTGAAGAATTTTACAGTCTATATTTTCTCATAATTCAATAAAATTAGAACTAATTAATAAAAATTTGACCATGAAAATTTTAACCATTTAGAAATTTAAAAATATAATTCTTTTGCCCAAGAGGAAATCAAAAGGAAAATTATTAACTATCTAAAGGTAATGAAGAAGAAAACTTCATACCAATGCTAATAGGGCACTGAGAGAGCTAAAACTCAGATAAAAATTTGTGGCTTTAAATATCATTATGGTTTAAAAAAGATAAATTTTAAGAAAGAATTTCATTTTTATCTTAAGAAAGTAGAAAATAATTAGGAAGATAAAATTTTTAAAGCTAAAAGCTTAAATTCATAACACTACCAACAAAAACAGATACAAAATTCCTTATAAAGTCTAATAAAATAAGCTCCTCTGATTAAATAGAAAAGAGAATGCAAAAGTTTACAACATTGGGAATAAAAGAGCTGACAGATGGAGGGGAGATTAAAATAATTATGATTGTGCAACCGTTTGGCAACAGCCTGTTTGAAAATCTAGAGGAAATGGATGATTTCCAAGTAAAATATAAATTACTATATACCGTCCAAGAAGAAGCAGAAAGATGCATAGACCAATTACCACATAAGTCTTTGAAAAGGTAGCTGAAGAGCTACCAGTGCATCATGAGTTCACAGTTGAGCTATCTAACCCTTAAAGAATAGGTAATTTCAATTCTATGCCATAGAAAAAGGGAAGATCTCCAATTCAGTGTAGAAAGTGACATAAGTTTAATATCAAAGCTGAATGAAGATGAACAAAGAAAGGAAGCTGCTAACTGGTCTCACATATTCATTATATTTGGCAGAATCCTACATAAAATATTAACAAATAAAATCCAAGAATATATTTTAAAAATTCATTGCTTGTACAGACTGCTTCTTTGATATTCGAGCATACTCTATGAAACCCTGCCTGAGATGATACATTTATAGTTTTATAATCTTAAGTATCTAGTAAAGATAATATAAGCTTGATTGACTAGTAAACCTAGGTATAAAAAATTGTATGCCTGTATTATATTTAATGTTGACAACTCTGAAGATATTCCAGTTTTTATTTTACCGACAATCTTTCTTTTAAAAATGTGTCTTGAACATTTATTGATTTTTAATTGACAAAATTTATATATTTATGATTTACGTTGTACAACAGGTGTTTTAATATACATTGTGGAATGATTAAACAAATTCACATATCAGCTTCCTCATATTTTTAATTTTTTTTTTTTTTTGAGACGAAGTTTCGCTCTTGTTGCCCAGGCTGGAGTGCAACGGCACAATCTCAACTCACTGCAACCTCCACCTCCCAGGTTCAAGCGATTCTCCTGCCTCAGCCTCCCAAGTAGCTGGGATTACAGGCATCCGCCACCACACCTGGCTAATTTTTTTTTTAATTTAGTAGAGATGGCGTTTCACCATGTTGGTCAGGCTGGTCTTGAACTCCTTACCTCAGGTGATCCACCCACCTCAGCCTCCCAAAGTGCTGGGATTATAGGTGTGAGCCACCATGCCCGGCCATTTTAAACCATTTTTTTTGTGGTGCGAACATGTAAAATCTACTTTCAGCAATTTTGAATATTCAATACACTCTTATTAACTACAATCAATGTGTTGTACAATAGGCCTCCTGAACTTACTCCTCTGTCTAGCTGAAGTTTTGTATCCTTTGATCAACATCTCCCCAATCCCTTTTCTCCCCAGGCCTCACAGCCCCTGGTAACTACAATTCTACTCTCTGCTTCTATGAGTTCAACTTTTTTTAGATTCCACATATAAGTGATATCATACAGTACTTATCTTTCTGTGTCTGGCTTATTTCACTTAGCATAATGTCCTCCAGTTTCATCTATGTTGTTGCAAATGTCCACTATCACTATTCTAGACCAGGCCACTTGAGACCTCTTGTTTGGATGACTTGAAAAGATTTTCTAACTGACTTCTTCACTCTATCTTACTTGCCCACTATTCATGTTCCATACTCCTCCCAGTCTAATCTTTCAAAAATGTAAACATGATCATGTTATAGCTTCAGTTCCCCACTGAAAGGGAAGGATTTCCTTCTTTTTATAATGAAATAGTATTTCATTATGTGTATACCACACTTTCTTTATCAGTTCATCCATTGATGGACACTTAGGTTGATTCTGTATCTTGACTATTGTGAATAGTGATGCAATGAACATGGCAGTGCAGAGATCTCCTCAATATACTGATTTCGAGTCTTTTGGATATATACCCAGAAGTAGGATTGCTGGATCATATGGCAGTTCTATTCTTAGCTTTTTGAGGAAAACCACAGTTTTCCATAATGGCTGTACTAATTTATATTCCCACCAACAGTATACAAACGTTCTCTTGTCTCCACATCCTTGCCAACACTTACCTTTCATCTTTTTGATCATAGCCATTCTGACAGATATGAGCTGATATCTTGTGGTTTTAATTTGCACTTCCCTAATTATAAGTGATGTTGAGCATTTTTTCATATATCTGTTGGTCATTTGTATGTCTTCGTCTGAAAAATATCTATTCAGGTCCTTTGGCCATAATTGGGTTATCTCTTTTCTTGTTATTGAGTTGTCTGAGTTCCTTATGTATTTTGAATATTAACCCCTCTTCAGATGTATGGCTTTCAGATATTTTCTCCCAATCCATAGGTTTTCTCTTACTCTTTTAATTGTTTCCTTTGCTGTGCAGAAGCTTTTTAGTCTGATTTAATTCTATTTGTTTATTTTAGCTTTTGTTGCCTGAGCTTTTGGGGTCAAATCCAAAAAATTATTGCCCCAACTAATGTTATATAGTTTTTCCTCTGTGTTTTATTCCAGTATTTTTACAATTTCAGGTTTTATGTTTAAGTCTTTAATGCATTTTGAGTTGATTTTTATATATGGTGTGAGATAAGGGTTTGATTTCATTCTTCTGCATGTGAATATTACGTTTTCCCAGCAGTGTTTATTGAAGAGACTGTTCTTTTCCCATTAGATCTGACATGAAGTGGTGTCAGCCTTCAGAGATGGAAATTTATGATGGAATAAACTGGCAGTTGAATACCTTCACCTGCACATCAACCATATGGAATTCCATTGCTGCTCCTCTTCCCTACATGGTAAAATTTGTGCTGTATAATTACTCTAGTTTTTTGATATATATATATATATATAACATAGAAAAATTGTATTAAGGATGTAAGTAGAGCAAGAAGTGTTTTCTTTTTAATCATTTTTAATGTATTACACTAATACTCATAAGTATATTAAACTATTTCATAAATTGAAATGTGAAAATTCACATTAGGATCTCTATAAGGCCTGCAGTTCTCTTCTCATCATAGAATCTACATTTCCACTATTTTGCTCTACTTTTATTGTGCACCTATTAGGTACCATGCACTGTGCTAAGTGGTAAAGACACAGAATCAAATAGGAACTAGGCTCTACTCTCAAGGAGCTACTGTAAGGGTAGATGAAATAAAGACATGAATATTGTAAGTGCTAAGATGGAACACTTCAGAGGGTATATTGATTAATTTTACAAGTAAACTGAACATGAGGTAAAAGGAGATGAGGTGAATCTATTGTATATTTCAAAATAGCTAGAAAATAATAATTTGAGTGGTTCTAAGATAAAGAAAAGACAAATATTTAAGGTGATGGATATCCCAATTACCCTGATTTGATCTTTACAAATTATATGAATGTGTTATCACATGTACCCCCGAAATATGTACATTTATTATGTATCAATAAAAATTTTTTTCAGAAAGGAGATGAGGTAAATTGATAGTCACCATGTAGCGGGATTGATAAGGAACTAGAGAGACCAATGGGGTTAGGAGGATATTTATTATTTAGGTGCACCAGCCCAGTTCGGATTAACATCCAAAGGACTGAGCCCTGAACAAAGAGTTAAGTTACCTTTTAAGCATTTTGTGGGGTGGGGAGAGATCTGTGCAGGGGGAAGCATATTACAGAAGCAAGAAACAATGACAGTTATTCAATTAATTGAGACATGCTTTACATCATTTCTTACTTTTTAAGGAAAAACATGTTTTACGACTTGAGTTTATCTTTTTAATGACCTTGCAGCTGCACAGCTAGAGAAACAGGGTCTTCACAATGCCTGGGAAAGGAGGAGAGATAAGGCTCACTAGCCACAGAAAAACAGACAGTTAATTTTAAAGGACTCCAGCTCTTTCTCTTTCTCAGGGGGAATTGGGTTTTCTTACATACAACTGAGTTTCTGCTTACACATTCTTTAATTTCTTTTTTTTTTTTTTGAGACAGAGTCTGACTCTGTCGCCCAGGCTGGAATGCAGTGGCGTGATCTTGGCTCACTGCAACCTCCACCCCTCCAGGTTTAAGCAATTCTCTGCCTCAGCCTCCGGAGTAGCTGGGATTACAGGTGTGTGCCACCATGCCTGGCTAATTTTTTGTATTTTTAGTAGAGACGGAGTTTCACCATCTTGGCCAGGCTGATCTTGAACTCCTGACCTCGTGATCCACCCACCTCGGCCTCCCAAAGTGTTGATTACGGGCGTGAGCCACCGCGCCCGGCCAAATTTCTTTTAATTCCTGTTCCAACCAGTTGACAAATAGGGCAAGGGCATCACAAGCAGAGGGAGCAGAAAACTACATGGGCTATTCAGAAAAATGTAAACAGCTTAACATGGCTGTAGCATAATATATGACAGATGCAATAAGAGATAAAGCTAGAGAGGTTAATAGAGGCCAGAACTCATAGGAACTTGTATAAGAGTTTATCTTATTGGCAGTGGGGAGCCAAAGCTATAACATGATCATGTTTACATTTTTGAAAGATTAGTCTGGGAAGAGTATGGAAGATGGATAGTAGGCAAGTAAGACAGAGCGAAGAAGTCAATTAGAAAGTCTTTTCAAGTTATCCAAGCAGGAGGTCTCAAGTGGCCCAGTCTAGAGTAGTGACAGTGGACATTGAAAGAAAGAGATTTCAGAGATACACAGATAGAATTAATAGGACTTGCTAATAGATTGAAAGTTGAAAGATAAGATCCCCTATACATTATATGCAATTTTAAAATTCAAAAAGTTCTGGACAACAAGTTTACTTACTTAGTTAAGGTTTGTGACAAACTCTTTTGGCTGCAAAATGTTATCTGAACTATAATGAGTCTATAGTCATTATTTATGATCTTGTTTGCATTTTGCTGCATAAATATTAATGCATTTGATTATAGGGTACTATCCCATCCCCCCTGAGGTGTTACATCATATGTTTTATGTGCATTTTCTAAATTGTCTTTCTAATGTACAAAACATTGTGAATTTCAAAACACTTTTGATCCCAAGGATTTAAAATATAGGATTGTGGACCTGTGCTATTTTTTGTATGATTTTGCTTTAAAACTTCCTTGTTCCATAGATATAACAAACTGTACATTAACTGTTGAGTAGATAGTGACTTTTCTTTTTCTAATATCCAGCTGAGCTATATCTAGGAATGAAAATTTTGGTAGGGTTTGGGAAGAAGGAAGGAGTAACTTTGAAACATACTGAGGAAAGTTGTGGCTGTGCTACTGCAATAGATTTGAAAACAAGGTAAGGCAATTTGAGGGAAATGGATGCTTAGAAAATAGAGGACACAGATGACTAAGAAATACTAGAAAAGGTACAGCAAAGAAATGGGTTTGCAGTAAAGAAGATGAAATGTAGAAATAACATAAATAGTTTAAATTTATATGCATAGAACTGTTCATAGTATTCCCTTATTTTCCTTTTAATCAATGTCTATGCGAACTGTAGTGATCTCTACTCTTTCATTTCTTGATATTGGTGATTTATGTCTTCTCTCTCTCTCTCTCTTTTTTTTTTTTTTTTGCCTTGCTTAGAGGATTGATATGGTTTGGCTGTGTCTCCACATAAATCTCATCTTGAATTGTAGCTCCCATAATTCCCATGTGTTGTGAGAGGGACCTGGTGGGAGATAATTGCATCATGAGGGTGGTTCCCCCCATACTGTTCTCACAGTAGTGAATAAGTCTCATGAGATCTGATGATATTATAAGAGGAAACTCCTTTCGCTTGGTTCACATTCTCTCTTATCTGCCTCTATGTAAGACGTGCCATTTGCCTTCCACCATGATGGTGAGGCCTCCCCAGCCACGTGGAACTGTGAGTCCATGAAACCTCTTTTTCTTTGTAAATTACCCAGTCTCGGGTATGTCTTTATCAGCAGCATGAGAACAGACTAATACAAGGATTATAAATTTTAGTTTCAGTGAATTTTCTCTATTGATTTTTTTGTTTTCAATTTCATCGATTTCTACTTTTTGTTGTTTCCTTTCTTCTGCTTGATCTGGGTTTGCTTTGCTCTTCTTTTTCTAGTTTCTTGGGGTGGAAATTTAGATTATCAAGTTGATATTTTTCTAATACAAGTGTTTAATTTTATAAAATTCCCTCTAAGCCCTGCTTTGATATAAACCAAACATTTTATTATATTATATTTTCATTTTCACTCAGTCCAAAATATTTCCTAATTTCTCTTTGACCCATTATTTAGACATGTGTTGTGTAATTTCTTTCTTTTCTTTCTTTTTTTTTTTTTTTTTTGAGATGGAGTTTTGCTCTTGTCACCCAGGCTGGAGTGCAATGGCGTGATCTCAGCTCACTGCAACCTCTGCCTCCCAGGCTCAAGCAATTCTCCTGCCTCAGCCTCCTGAGTAGCTGGGATTATAGGTGCCCGGCACCATGCCTGGCTAGTTTTTGTATTTTTAGTGAAGATGGGGTTTCACAATGTTGGCCAGGCTGGTCTCGAACTCCTGACCTCAGGTGATCCACCTTCCTTGGCCTCCCAAAGTGCTGGAATTACAGGTGTGAGCCACCACGCCTGGCCGTGTTGTGTAATTTCTAAGTGTTGGGAAATTCTCTTATCTTTCTGTTATTGATTTCTAGTTTAATTCATTTGTGGTCAGAGAGAATATTTTGTATGCTTTAAATTATTTTAAATTGCTAAGTTTTGATTTATGACACAGGGGATGGTCTGTTTTTGTGAACATTCCATGGGCACTTGAAAACAATTATATTCTGCTATTGTTGGGTGAAATGTTATGTAAACGTCAATTAGATCCTGTAGGTTGATTGCATTGTTCTGTATCTTTGCTGATTTCTGCAAAGTCCTTCTGTCTAGACATCAGAGTAGAGTATTAAGTTCCCAGTTATTGTGGATTTGTTCATTTCTCCTTTCAGTCTGGTCAGTTTTTGCTTCATATAATTTGAAGCTCTGTTATTTGGTGTATACACATTTAGGATTATTATGTATTCTGGTGGATTGATCCTTTTACCAATAAGTAATGTTCCCCTTTATTCCTGGCAATTTTCTTTGCTCTGAAGTCTACTTTGATATTAATGTAACAGCTTTCTTTTGAATAGTGTTTGTGTATTATATCTTCTCTCCATTCTTTTAGTTTTAAGCTGCCTATATCATTGTATTTGAAGTGAGTCTCTTGTCTATAGTGCAGAGTTGGATTATTTTAAAAATCCATTCTAACAACCTCTGTCTTTTATTTGGTGTATTTAGAGCAATTGCACTTAATTTCATTATTGATGTTTGTATTTAGGTCTACCATTTTATTATTTTCCGTTTATCCCCTCTATTTTTGTTGTTGTTCCTCTGTTTCCTCTTTCCTGCCTTCTGGGTTCTTTGAACATTTGTTTTGTCCCACAGGACCTGTGGCTGGAGTCACCTCAAAAGCAGGAGCAGAGGAGTTCCCACAATGGAGTGCCCCAAACTGTCCTGAGATGGGACTGTTTGGGATTCCAAAGACAGAAGCACTAAGTGCCAGGGTGATCAGTCCAAAGCATGGACTGGTATGTCTGCAGATACAGGCGCAGGGGATGGAGTTTTTATTAGGGTTTAACAAATTTGGCTCAGTCGTGGGGCCAGTTTTTTTTTTTTTTTTTTCAGTGTTTTGGGTAACAACCTAGATGCCTTTATTAGCACCTGGGAATGTTCAAGGCCCCAGTTTTTGTTCAGGCCTCCTGGCAAAAACCTGGAGTGGGCTGGGTCACAAAGTGATCAAGTCACTCTGTGATTTTCTGTCAAGACTCGGAAAGAAAGTCGGGGGAACTGGGGAAGCCCACAACAATTTTTAGTATCCCATTTTAATTTATATATTGTGATTTGAATTATATCTTCGTGTAGTTTCCTTTAATGCTTAATCTGGCAATTACCAAACACATTTCACAGTGAGTTTAGAATCAATATTTGACCACTTCAGTTGGAATGTAGAAACATTAGCACCATATGGGTCCAGCTTACCTTCTTCCCTTTATGTTATAGTTGTCTATCGATTACATCTACATACATCCAAAAACCATGCAGACAATCTTACACTTTTTGTTATCAACCATCAAACATGTTTTATAGAACTCAAGAGTGGCCAGGAGCGATGGCTCACACCTGTAATCCCAGCACTTTGGAAGGCCAAGATGGGCGGATCACTTGAGGTCATGAGTTCAGACCAGCCTGGCCAACGAGGCGAAACCCTGTCTCTAACAAAAATACAAAAATTAGCTGGGCATGGTGGTGGGTGCCTGTAATCCCAGCTGCTTGGGAGGCTGAGGCAGGAGAATCGTTTGAACCCGGGAAGCGCAGTTTGCAGTGAGCTGAGATTGTGCCACTGCACTCCAGCCTGGGCAACAGAGCAAGACTTCATCTCAAAAAAAAAAAAAAAAAAAAAAAGAGGGGACAAATAGTCTAGTATAATTACCCAGATAATTGACATTTCTGTTGCTCTTCCTTTTTCTTGATATTTCAAGTTTCCTTCTGGTATAATTTCCCTTGCTACCTGAAGAGCTTCCATTAGCAATGGAAGTTCTGCTGTTAGCAATTTCAGCTATGACTTCTCTTATTTTTCTTTCACTTGAGGATGGCTTTACTCCACCTTTATTCCTAAAGCAAATTTTCACTGGATATAGAATTCTGGATTGATAATTCTTTTCTTTCAGCACTTGAAAAATGTGCCACTTTATTCTGGCCTCTGTGGTTTCTGACGAAAAATTTACAATCATTTAAATCATTGTTCTCCTATAGCCTATATCATTTTTTTCTGGGGCTGATTTCAAGATGTTTTCCTTTGTCTCTCATTTTCAAAAGTTTGGTGATGATGTCTGGGCATGGGTTTTGGGGGAGCATATGCTGTTTGGAGTCTATTCAGCTTGATCCTTCATTTCTATGTCTTTTGCCACACTTGGGAATAACTGGAAAATTTTCTGCTATTATGTCTTCAAATACTTTTTCAGCACTGTGCTTAGTCACTCCTTATTCTCAGACTCCAATAACACAAATACTAGATGTTTAGATGTTGTAACACTGGTCCCTGAAGCTCTGTTTGGTTCTTTCAAATCTTTTTTTCTGTCCTTCAGTATGAATGATTTCTACTGGTCTGTCTTTAAGTTCACCGAATCTTTGCTCTGTCATCTCCATTCTGTTATTGAGTCCTTCCATGGAATATTTTAATTGTGTTATTGTATTTTTCAGTTCTAAACTTTCCATTTGGTTTTTCTCTGTATCTTCCATTTATTTGATAATGCTTTCTATTTTAACTTTTGTTGCAAGAGTGTTCATGATTGCTCATTCAATTATTTTTATAACAACCACTTTAATGTCTTTGTCAGATAATTCCAATATCTGTGTCATCTCATCATTGGCATCTGTTGATTGTTTTTTCTATGCAAATTGAGATTTTTGTGGTTCTTCATGTGCCAAGTAATTTTGGATTGCATCTTGTACATATTGACTGTTATTTTGTAAGACTCTATCTTTTATTAAATTTTATGGAAAATGTTGATATTTGTGTTTTAACAGGTGTTTCACCTGATTAGGTCTAAGCAGCAAGTTTTAGCTGCTTCTCTGGTCCCTGGTTCTAATGTCAGGTCAGTTTCCACAGCCTCTGTGCTGTTCTTCAGGTCTGTCCTGCATGTGCACTACTCAGTGGTCAGCTGTGGACCTGCACATTGGTTTCTTCACTGGTTTAGTAATCAGAGTCTTTGCTATGCTCAAGATTAAAACCACCCATGCATGGGGACAGTGGTAGTGAGCCAAGGAGTCATAAAGTTTCCCTTTGGTATTTTTCAGTTTCCTGGTCAGAAACCACCCACTTCTGTGATAAAGACAAGTCAAGGTTTTGAGTGGTGGTAGGACAGAGACAGATTTAGTAAAAAACATTTTTTGTCCCTGCCCTTATGGAGCCATAGCTCCACCTAATGGAAATAAATGTTTCCCTCCCTCAGATAGTTGGCTCTTGCAGAACAGTATTTGTCCTATTGTTTCTTTTACTCAGCATTATATCTTTAAGGTTTATCCATGTTGTAGCATGTATTAGAATTTCATTTTCAAAATTAATTAATTAAATTGACTATAATTGTATATATTTATGGAGTATGATGTGATGTTTTGATGTATGTACACATTGTAGAAAGATTCAATCAAACTAATTAGCATATTCATCACTTCACCTTTTTAACCTTTTTTTTTTTGCAGTGAGAACATTTAAAATATATCCTTTTAGCAATTTTGGAGTATATAATACATTATTAACTATGTTCACCATGCAGTGCAGTAGAGCACTAAAACTTATTCCTCTTGTCTAACTCAAACTTTGTACCCTTTGACCAACATATCTCCTTTCCCCATCCCTCCCCACCCTTCATCTCTGGAAACTAACATTCTATGAGATTGACAAAATTTTAGATTCCACATGGAAGTGAGATCATGAAGTGTTTGTCTTTCTGTGCCTGGCTTATTTAGCTTAACATGTCTTCCAGGTTCATCCAGGTTGTTGCAAATGACAAAATTTTGAGATAACGGTCCAATTTTATTCTTCCGCATGTGGATATCTAGTTTTCCCAGCACCATTTATTGAAAGCACTGTCCTTTCCCCATTGTATGTTTGTATTAGTCCATTCGCACAGTTCTGTAAAGAAATACCTGAGACTCGGTAATTTATAAAGATAAGAGGTTTAATTGGCTCATGGTTCTGCAGGCTGTACAGGTAGCATGGCTGGGGAGGCCTCAGGAAACTTATAATCATGGTGGAAGGCGAAGGGGAAGCAGGTACATCTTACATGGCTGGAGCCAGAGGAAGAAAGTGAGGGGGAGGTGCTACACACTTTTAAACAACCAGATCTCATGAGAATTCACTCACTATCATGAGAACAGCAAGAGGGAAATCCATCTCCATGATCCAGTCACCTCCCACCAGGCCCTTCCTCCAACACTGGAGATTATAATTTGACATGAGATTTGAGTGGTGACACAAATCCAAACCACATCAACGTTCTTGGCACCTTTGTTGAAAATCAATTGACTGTAAATGCATAGTTTTATTTGTAGGCTTTTTATCCTGTTCCATTGGTCAATGTGTCTACTTCTATGCCAGTACCATGGCATAGAAGTTTTGATTATCATAGCTTTATAATACAGTTTGAAATCAGACAGGGTGATGATTCCAGCTTTGTTCTTTTTGCACAAGATTGCTTTGGACATTTGAGTTTTAAACAATGGTTCCATAATATATAACATTTGTTTATCCATTCATCTGTTGAAGAACATCTGGGTTGTTTCAACCTTTTGGCAATTGTGAATAATGCTGCCATGAATATTAGTGCACAAATACCTGTTTGAATCTTTCAATTCTTTTGATTCTATATCCTGAGGTGGAATTGCTGGATCATCTGGTAATTTCATATTTAATTTTTTGAGGAGCCACCATACCATTTATTACAGCAACTGTACCGTTTTACATTTCCACCAGCAACATATGAAAGTTCAAATTTCTCCACACCCTCAATACTTGTTACATTCTGTGTTTTTTGGGAGTGGGTGTTTTTTTGATGACAGCTATCTTAGTCAGTTTGAGCTGGTATAATAAGTTGCCATAGACTAGGTGGCTTAAACAAGAAAAATTTATTTCTCACAGTTCTAGAGGCTAGAAAATCCAATATTAAGGCACTAGTAGATTTATTGCCTGGTGAAGGTCCTCTTCTTGGTTTCCAGACTTCTTGCGGTACCCATCACGTGGCAGAAAGAGAGCAAGAGTGCTCTCTGGGGTCCTTTATATTCCACTCATGAGGGTCCCACTGTCATAACCTAATTACCTCCCAAAGGCCCCATCACCTATTACCTATTACCTATTACCATCACCTATTAATGTGATGGTAATCACATTAGGCGTTGGGATTTCAACATATGAATTTGGGGGAGTGGACAGGAATATTCAGTCCATAACAACAGCCATACTAATGGGTGTGAAGTGGTATCTCATTGTGGTTTTAATTTGAATTGCCCTAATGATTAATGATGAGCATCTTTTCATGTGATTACTTGCCATTTGTATGTCTTCTTTGAAGAAACTTTTGTTCAAATCCTTTGGTCATTTTTTAATGTGGTTGCTTTGGTGTTGTTGACTTGCAGAAGTTCTTTATATATTTTGGATATTAACCCTATATCAGATATATAATTAGCAAATATTTTCTTTTATGAGTTACCTTTTGACTCTCTTTAAAGTGTCCTTTGATTATACAAAGGTTTTTAATTTTGATAAACTCCAATTTATCTATTTTTCCTTTTGTTGCCTATACTTTTGGTCTGAAATCCAAGAATTCATTGCCAAATCCAGTGTCATCAAAGTTTTCCCCTTTCTTTTCTTAGAAGATTTTTATAGTTTTAGTTCTCAAGGTTAGGTCTTTGATTAATTTTTAGTTAACTTTTGTCCCTGGTATGAGGTAAGGGACCAAATTATTCTTTTTTTTTTTGTACTTTAAGTTTTAGGGTACGTGTGCACAACATGCAGGTTTGTTACATATGTATGTATGTGCCATATTGGTGTGCTGCACCCATTAACTCATCATTTACATTAGATGTATCTCCTAATGCTAACCCTCCCCGCTCCCCCCACCCCACGACAGGCCCCGGTGTGTGATGGTCCCCTTCCTGTGTCCAAGTGTTCTCATTGTTCAATTCCTACCTATGAGCGAGAACATGCGGTGTTTGGTTTTCTGTCCTTGCAATAGTTTGCTGAGAATGATGGTTTCCAGCTTCATCTGTGTCCCTACAAAGGACATGAACTCATCCTTTTTTATGGCTGCATAGTATTCCATGGTGTATATGTACCACATTTTCTTAATCCAGTCTATCATTGATGGGCATTTGGGTTGGTTCCAAGTCTTTGCTATTGTGAATAATGCCGCAGTAAACATACATGTGCATGTGTCTTTACAGCAGCATGATTTATAATCCTTTGGGTATATACCCAGTAATGGGATGGCTGGGTCAAATGGTATTTCTAGTTCTAGATCCTTGAGGAATAGCCACACTGTCTTCCACAATGGTTGAACTAGTTTACAGTCCCACCAACAGTGTAAAAGTGTTCCTGTTTCTCCACATCCTCTCCAGCACCTGTTGTTTCCTGACTTTTTAATGATCGCCATTGTAAGTGGTGTGAGATGGTATCTCATTGTGGTTTTGATTTGCATTTCTCTGATGGCCAGTGATGATGAGCAATTTTTCATGTGTCTGTTGGCTGCATAAATGTCTTCTTTTGAGAAGTGTCTGTTCATATCCTTTGTCCACTTTTTGATGGGGTTGTTTGATTTTTTCTTGTAAATTTGTTTAAGCTCTTTGTAGATTCTGGATATTAGCCCTTTGTCAGATGGGTAGATTACAAAAATTTTCTCCCATTCCATAGGTTGCCTGTTCACTCTGATAGTAATTTCTTTTGCTGTGCAGAAGCTCTTTAGTTTAATTAGATCCCATTTGTCAATTTTGGCTTTTGTTGCCATTGCTTTTGGTATTTTAGACATGAAGTCCTTGTCCATACTGATGTCCTGAATGGTATTGCCTAGGTTTTCTTCTAGCGTTTTTATGGTTTTAGGTCTAACATTTAAATCTTTAATCCATCTTGAATTGATTTTTGTATAAGGTGTAAGGAAGGGATCCAGTTTCAGCTTTCTCCATGTGGCTAGCCAGTTTTCCCAGCACCATTTATTAAATAGGGAATCATTTCCCCATTTCTTGTTTTTGTCAGGTTTGTCAAAGATCAGATGGTTGTAGATGTGTGGTATTACTTCTGAGGGCTCTGTTCTGTTCCATTGGTCTATTTCTCTGTTTTGGTACCAGTACCATGCTGTTTTGGTTATTGTAGCCTTGTAGTATAGTTTGAAGTCAGGTAGCGTGATGCCTCCAGCTTTGTTCTTTTGGCTTAGGATTGACTTGGCAATGCGGGCTCTTTTTTGGTTCCATATGAACTTTGAAGTAGCTTTTTCCAATTCTGTGGAGAAAGTCATTGGTAGCTTGATGGGGATGGCATTGAATCTATAAATTATCTTGGGCAGTATGGCCATTTTCATGATATTGATCCTTCCTATCCATGAGCATGGAATGTTCTTCCATTTGTTTGTGTCCTCTTTTATTTCACTGAGCAGTGGTTTGTAGTTCTCCTTGAAGAGGTCCTTCACATCCCTTGCAAGTTGTATTCCTAGGTATTTTATTCTCTTTGAAGCAATTGTGAATGGGAGTTCACTCATGATTTGGCTCTCTGTTTGTCTGTTATTGGTGTATAAGAATGCTTGTGATTTTTGCACATTGATTTTGTATCCTGAGACTTTGCTGGAGTTGCTTATCAGCTTAAGGAGATTTTGGGCTGAGACAATGGGGTTTTCTAGATACACAATCATGTCATCTGCAAACAGGGACAATTTGACTTCCTCTTTTCCTAATCGAATACTCTTTGTTTCTTTCTTCTGCCTGATTGCCCTGGCCAGAACTTCCAACACTATGTTGAATAGGAGTGGTGAGAGAGGGCATCCCTGTCTTGTGCCAGTTTTCAAAGGGAATGCTTCCAGTTTTTGCCCATTCAGTATGATATTGGCTGTGGGTTTGTCATAAATAGCTCTTATTATTTTGAGATCTGTCCCATCAATACCTAATTTATTGAGAGATTTTAGCATGAAGGGCTGTTGAATTTTGTCAAAGGCCTTTTCTGCATCTATTGAGATAATCATGTGATTTTTTGTCTTTGGTTCTGTTTATATGATGGATTACGTTTATTGATTTGCATATGTTGAACCAGCCTTGCATCCCAGGGATGAAGCCCACTTGATCATGGTGGATAAGCTTTTTGATGTGCTGCTGGATTCGTTTTGCCAGTATTTTATTGAGGATTTTGGCATCGATGTTCATCAAGGATATTGGTCTAAAATTCTCTTTTTTTGTTGTGCGTCTGCCAGGCTTTGGTATCAGGATGATGCTGGCCTCATGAAATGAGTTAGGGAGGATTCCCTCTTTTTCTATCAATTTGAATAGTTTCAGAAGGAATGGTATCAGCTCCTCCTTGTACCTCTGGTAGAATTCGGCTGTGAATCCGTCTGGTCCTGTACTTTTTTTGGTTGGTAGGCTATTAATTATTGCCTCAATTTCAGAGCCTGTTATCGGTCTATTCAGGGATTCAACTTCTTCCCGGTTTAGTCTTGGGAGGGTGTATGTGTCCAGAAATTTATCCATTTCTTCCAGATTTTCTAGTTTATTTGTGTAGAGGTGTTTATAGTATTCTGTAATGGTAGTTTGTATTTCTGTGGGATCGGTGGTGATATCCCCTTTATCATTTTTTATTGCATCTATTTGATTCTTCTCTCTTTCTTCTTTATTAGTCTTGCTAGCAGTCTCTCAGTTTTGTTGATCTTTTCAAAAAACCAGCTCCTGGATTCATTGATTTTTTGAAGGGTTTTTTGTTTCTCTATCTCCTTCAGTTCTGCTCTGATCTTAGTTATTTCTTGCCTTCTGCTAGCTTTTGAATGTGTTTGCTCTTACTTCTCTAGTTCTTTTAATGGTGATGTTAGGGTGTCAATTTTAGATCTTTCCTGCTTTGTCTTGTGGGCATTTAGTGCTATAAATTTCCATCTACACACTGCTTTAAATGTGTCCCAGAGATTCTGGTATGTTGTGTCTTTGTTCTCATTGGTTTCAAAGAACATCTTTATTACTGCCTTCATTTTGTTATGTACCCAGCAGTCATTCAGGAGCAGGTTGTTCAGTCGCCATGTAGTTGAGCGATTTTGAGTGAGTTTCTTAATCCTGAGTTCTAGTTTGACTGCACTGTGGTCTGAGAGACAGTTTGTTATAATTTCTGTTGTTTTACATTTGCTGAGGAGTGCTTTACTTCCAACTATGTGGTCAATTTTGGAATAGGTGTGGTGTGGTGCTCAGAAGAATGTATATTCTGTTGATTTGGGGTGGAGAGTTCTGTAGATGTCTATTAGGTCCGCTTGGTGCAGAGCTGAGTTCAAGTCCTGGATATCCTTGTTAACTTTCTGTCTCGTTGATCTGTCTAATGTTGACAGTGGGGTGTTAAAGTCTCCCATTATTATTGTGTGGGAGTCTAAGTCTCTTTGTAGGTCTCTAAGGACTTGCTTTATGAATCTGGGTGCTCCTGTATTGGGTGCATATATATTTAGGATAGTTACCTCTTCTTGTTGAATTGATCCCTTTACCATTATGTAATGGCCTTCTTTGTCTGTTTTAATTGATATTATCAAATGTTTTTCCCCTCATTCTATTAATGTGGTGTATTGCATTGATCGAGTTTTGTATGTTGACTCATCATTGCATTCCAGGAAGAAATCCCACTTGGTCATGGTGTATAATCCTTTTAATAAACTGCTGGATTCGGTTTGCTGGTGTTTTGTTGAGGATTTTTGCATTAATGTTCATAAAGAATATTGCTCTACAGTTTTCTTCTATTGTCTTTGGCTTTGGTATCAGAATATAGCAGCTTCATAGAATAAGTTAGGACGTGTTTTCTACGCTTCAATTTTTTGGAAGACTTTGAGAAGATTTGGTATTAATTTTTCTTTTGATGTTTGTTAGAATTCGACAAACATCAATTTCAATATTCATCTGGTCCCAGGCTTTTCTCTTTGGGAAGTTTTTGATTACTGATTCAACCTCTTTACTAATTATAGATCTATTCAGATTTTCTATTTCTTCATGAGTCAGTATCTTTTTTATTTTTTTAATCACCACAAATTAGGCGTAAGTATCATTGTTTTATATAGTCAGTGTTTGTTTAGATTTAAACACATTGTTTACCATTTTCTTTCTCATAATTCCTTCTTCTATCTTAGACCTTCTGTATGGGATCACCTGAAGTACATCCTTAAAATTTCCACTGGTAAGAGTGTATTGTTGGTCAACTCAATTTTCATTTGTCAAATTTCAATTTTCATTTGGTATACTCTTTTAGTTTGACAGTTATTTTCTCTTAGTACTCTGAAGATATCATTCTACTATATTCTGGCTTCTACCACCACCATTGATAAAACGACTTTCAGTCTAATTATTAGCCGTGTAAGCAGAATAATGCCCGCCACCCGGAAGTCAATGTCCTAATCCATGGAATCTGTGAATATGCTTGGTTACATGGCAAAGGGACCTTGAGGTTGCAGGTGGAATTAAGTTTGCTAATCAAATGACTTTAAAATCGGGAGATTATCCTGGTGGGCCCAATATAATCACAAAATTCCTTAAAAGTGAAAGAGGGCGGCAAGAGGGACATAAAAAGAGATGTGATAATGGAAGCAAGATTAATGCTACAGTTGCTGACTTTGAAGATAGAGCAAGGGGGACACAAACCAAGGGATGTTGGTGACCTCCAGAAGCTGGAAGGAACAAATAAACTGATTCTCCCCTGGAGCTTCTAGAAGGAATGAAGCCCTGCCAATACCTTGGTTTTAGCCCAATGAGATCCATGTCAGACTTCTGAACTCCAGAACTGTAAGCAAATACATTTGTATCATTTAAGCCCATAAGTTTCAAGTAATTTGTTATAGCAGCAGTGGTAAACTAATGTAGTGATTCTGAATTGTTTTGCTGCTTTTAAGGTTTTGCCTTTTTAATAAGTAGTTTTACCTTGATATTTCTACAGGTAGATTGGTTCACTGATAGATTGATTGACTGATTTAACTTGCTTAAAATTTATTGGGGCTTCTGGAATCTGAGAATTATGATTTTTCTCAGTTCTAAAAATTCTTAGCTGTTATACCTGTAAATATTGGCTTTCTTCCTTGCCCTCTAGTGTCTTCACTGGCAAGCCAATTAGACTTCTTTTATATCTTTTCACCCTCCTTTTTATCTCTTAAGACCTCTCTCCTGTATTCTCTCTTTATCTCTATGTGCTTCATTTTGGATATTATCTCCAAATTTATATTCTACTTTATGAATTCTGTCTGCATCTATGTCTAATTTGCAATTTAGCCCATCCATTGAAGGTTTGTGTTCTTATAATTCAATCCTTCTGTTAAAGTTTTAATTTCATTAGTTATGCTTTTAATTTCCAAGAATATATTCTTATGATCTGTTCTTTTTCATAACATCCTGTTCAGTTTCATAATAACCTTATTTGTCTCTTTTTACAGTTTTGTACTTAAAGTCTCTTTTCTCTGATATAAGTATAGCTACTCTTGCTCACTTTTGTTTTTCATTTGTGTGAAATATCTTTTTCCATCCCTTCACTTTCAGTCTATATGTGTCTTTACAGATGAAGTCAGTTTCATCAAAATTATTATTGATAAGTGAGGACTTACTCCTGTCATTTTGTTGTTCTCTGGTTGTTTTGTATATCCTTTGTTTCTTTCTTCCCTTCTTACTGCTTGTCATTGTGGTTTGGTGGTTTTCTATAGTAATAAGGTTGATTCTTTTTTGTTTCTTTTTATATCTGCTCTACTAATGAGTTTTAATACTTTTGTGTGTTTTCATAATGCTGATTATCTTTTCACTTCCAGATTCAGGACTCCCTTGAGCATTTCTTGTAAGGCCAGTCTGTTGGTGACAAATTCCCTCAGTTTTTGCTCATCTTGGAAAAACAAAACATCGGTTCGAGCATCTTTTCATATATTTATTAACCACTAAGTTCCCTTTTTAACGAAATACCTACTTAAGTTTTCACCTGATTTTTATTGGGTTACTTGTCATTCTCTTATTGCTTTATGAGTTCTATACAAATTCTGGATACTATTCCTTTGTCAGCTATTTCTTTGTCCCATCTTTTTTTCTGTTTGTGACATTTCTTTTTCAAGAAAGTATTAATTAGTGTTTTAGGAACATTTTTGATTAAACATGTTTCCCGCTATGAGTTCTCAGAAATTTAAGAAATACACAAAGGAACCAGGTGGGAATTAAAATTCAGATCTCGCTTTATGACCTAAAATATAGAACTTTGCAGTAAAGCTAGATTAGAGAAGATAGCAAGGGCTTCTACCTACCTCTTCAAATTGAACTTACTCCCCCAGTCACTCTTGTGAAAACTGTAGAACTGGATGGTGGAGACTTCAAAGGGACAGGAAGTTCTGCAAAGATAAGCCAACCTCTTAAGAAGGAAGTAGTAACAGTGCATGCCACTTGCTAGCAAGCTTTAGACCAGGAGGACTTTATGTAATACTGTAGCATAGTGGTTAAGAGTACAGGCTTTGGCAGCAGACTGCCTGACTTGGAAACCAGGTAGAGCCTACTTAATATCTGCGCGACCTTGGACAAAGTACAGAACCTCTCCATGCCTCAGTTTTCTTACCTGTAAGATGGGGATTAATATGGCACCTGTCTTATAAGTTGTTATGAGGATTAAATGAGGTAACACATGTAAAATGCTCAGAATAGTGCCTAGGTCACAGTTAGCGCTCAAAAAATATTTGTAATATGATGATGGTGATGATGATGATGATGATGGAGATTATGTGGCACAGTCCTCCCGCCCACTAATATATGAGACATAGACCACTAAATTAAATCCCCTCAGTCCTCAGGGAGGGATATGGAAATAAGAGGGCAAGGAGAATAACCATTTCCCCTAACAACAATTAAGATGCTCTGTGGGCATTGAGAACACACGTGGCATAGTTCCCCCTTGACAGAATTTTCTAGAACCTTGCTATACTTTCTTATTCTCAAGCTTCAATATTCATACGGTTCACCTAGAATTCTTAAAATGAAGCGGGTTTGGGATGGAGATTGAGATTCTGCATTTCTTTTTTGAAAAAACTTTTAAATTTATTTTTAAATTTTTATTTTGTTTTATTTTAAGTTCTGGGATACATGTGCAGGATGTGCAGGCTCGTTACATAGGTAAACGTGTGCGATGGTGGTTTGCTGCACCTATCAACCCATCACCTAGGTATTAAGCCCCACATGCACTAGCCATTTATCCTGATGCTCTCCCTCCCCTAACCCCTCCTGCAGGTCCCAGTGTGTGTTGTTCCCCTCTCTGTGTCCATGTGTCCTCATTCTTCAGCTCCCACTTATAAGTGAGAACATGTGGTGTTTAGTTTTCTGTTCCTGTATTAGTTTGCTGAGGATAATGTCTTCCAGCTCCATCCATGTCCCTGCAAAGGACATGATCTCATTCCTTTTTGTGGCCACATAATATTTCGTGGTGTATATGCACCACATTTTCTTTATCCAGTCTATTATTGATGGGCATTTGGGTTGATTCCACATCTTTTCTATTGTGAATAGTGCTGCAGTGAACATACATGTGCATGTATCTTTATAACAGAATGATTTATATTCCTTTGAAAATGGGATTGCTGGGTCAAATGGTATTTCTGGTTCTTGGTCTTTGAGGAATCGCCACACTGTCTTCCACAATGGTTGAACTAATTTGTATTCTCCCAAACAGTGTAAAAGCATTCCTATCTCTCCACAGCCTTGCCAGCATCTGTCGTTTCTTGACTTTTTAATAATCTCCATTCTGACTGGGGTGAGATGGTATCTCATTGTGGTTTTGATTTGCATTTCTCTAACAATCAGTGATGGTGAGCTTTTTTTTTATATGTTGTCCACAACATATAAAATTGCTTTTGACATTCTTTTGAGAAGTGTCTGTTCATGTCCTTTGCCCAATTTTTTATGGGGTTGTTTCTTTTTTCTTGTAAATTTAAGTTCCTTGTAGATTCTGGATATTAGACCTTTGTCAGATGGATAGCTTGCAAAAATTTTCTCCCATTTTGTAGGTGGTCTGTTCATTCTGATGATAGTTTCTTTTGCTGTGCAGAAGCTCTTTAGTTTAATTAGACCCCATTTATCAATGTTTGCTTTTGTTGCGATTGCTTTTGACATTTTCGTCATGAAATCTTTGCCCATGCCTATGTCCTGAATGGTATTGCCTAGATTTTCTTCTAGGGTTTTTATAGTTTTGGGTTTTATATTTAAGTCTTTTATCCATTTTGAGTTAATTTTTGTATAAAGTGTAAGGAAGGGTCCAGTTTCAATTTTCTGCATATGGCTAGCCAGTTTTCCCAGCACCATTTATTAAATGGGGAACCCTTTCCCCATTGCTTGTTTTTGTCAGGTTTGTAAAAGATCAGATGGTTGTAGATGTGCAGTTTTATTTCTGAGATCTTTATTCTGTTCCATTGGTCTATGTATCTGTTTTGGTACCAGTAGCATGCTGTTTTGGTTACTGTAACCTTGTACTGTAGTTTGAAGTCAGGTAGTATGATGCCTCCAGCTTTGTTTCTTTGCTTAGGATTTTCTTGGCTATATGGGCTCTTTTTTGATTCGATATGAATTTTAAAATAGTTTTTTCTAATTTTGTGAAGAATGTCAATGGTAGCATAATGGGAATAGCATCAAATCTATAAATTACTTTGGGCAGTATGGCCATTTTCACGATATTGATTCCTCCTATCCATGAGCATGGAATGTTTTTCCATCTGCTTGTGTCCTCTTTAACTTCCTTGAGCAGTGGTTTGTAGTTCTCCTTGAAGAGGTCCTTCACTTCCCTTGTTAGCTGTATTCCTGGTTATTTTATTCTCTTTGTAGCAATTGCAAATGGGAATTCACTCATGATCTGGCTCTCTGCTTGTCTGTTGTTGGTGTATAGGAATACTTGTGATTTTGGCATATTGATTTTGTATCCTGAGACTTTGCTGAAGTTACTTATCAGCTTAAGAAGCTTTTAGGCTGAGATGACAGGGTTTTCTAGATATAGGATCATGTCATCTGCAAAGAGAAACAGTTTGACTTCCTCTATTCCTACTTGAATAGGCTTTATTTCTTTCTCTTGCCTGACTGACCTGGCCATAACTTCCAATACTATGTTGAATAGGAGTGCTGAGAGAGGGCGTCCTTGTCTTGTGCTGGATTTCAAGGGGAATGCTTCCAGCTTCTTGCCCATAAAGTATGATATTGGCTGTGAGTTTGTCATAAATGACTCTTATTATTTTGAGGTATGTTCCATCAGTACCTAATTTATTCAGTTTTTAACACGAAGGGATGTTGAATTTTATCAAAGGCCTTTTCTGTGTCTATTGAGATAATCATGTGTTTTTTGTCTTTAGTTCTGTTTATGTGGTGAATTACATTTATTGATTTGTATATATTGAACCAGGCTTGCATCCTGGGGATGAAGTGAACTTGATTGTGGTGCATAAGCTTTTTGATGTGCTGCTGGTTTCTATTTGCCAGTATTTTATTGAGGATTTTTGCATTGATGTCCATCAGGGATGTTAGCCTGATGTTTTCTTTTTTTTTAGTTGTATCTCTGCCAGGTTTTGGTATCAGGATGATGCTGGCCTCATAAAACGAGTTAGGGAGAAGTCCCTCCTTTTCAATTGTTTGGAATAGTTTCAGAAGAAATGGTACCAGCTCCTCTTTGTACCTCTGGTAGAATTCAGCTGGTAGGCTATTTAATACTGCCTCAATTTCAGAACTTGTTATTGATCTATTCAGGAATTCACCTTCTTCCTGGTTCAGTCTTGGGAGGGTGTATGTGTCTAGGAATTTATCCATTTCTTCTAGATTTTCTCGTTTATTTGCATAGAGGTGTCTATAAATAAATAATGTGTCTATAAATAATACTGTAAAGTATTCTCTGATGGTTGTTTGTATTTCTGTGGGGTCAGTGGTGATATCCCCTTTATAATTTTTTATTGTGTCTATTTGATTATTCTCCCTTTTATCCTTTATTAGTCTAGCTAGTAGTGTATTTTATTAACTGTTTCAAAAAAACAGCTCCTGGATTTGTTGATTTTTTAAGGTTTTTTTTTTTTGTGTGTGTGTATCTATCTCCTTCAGTTCCATTCTGATCTTGGTTATTTCTTGTCTTCTGCTAGCTTTGGGGTTTGTTTGCTCTTGGTTCTCTAGTTCTTTTAGTTGTGATATTAGGGTGTTGATTTGAGATCTTTCTAGCTTTTTGATGTGGGCATTTAGTGCTATAAATTTCCCTCTTAACGCTGCTTTAGCTGCGTCCCAGATATTCTGGTACGTTATCTCTTTGTTCTCATTGGTTTCAAAGAACTTCTTGATTTTTACCTTAAGTTCATGATTTGCCCAGGAGTCATTCAGGAGCACATTGTTCAATTTCCATGTAGTTGCTGTGGTTTTGAGTGAGTTTCTTAATCTTGAGTTCTTATTTGATTGTGCTGTGGTCTGAGAGACTGTTGGTTATGATTTCAGTTCTTTTGCCTTTGCTGAGGATTGTTTTACTTCCTGTTATGTGATTGATTTTAGAGTCAGTGCCATGTGGCACTGAGAAGAATGTATATTCTGTTGTTTATGGGTGGAGACTTCTGTAGATATCTATCAGATTCACTTGATCCAGAGCTGAGTTCAAGTCCTGAATATCCTTGTTAATTTTCTGTCTTGATGGTCTATCTAATATTGACAGTGGGTGATAAAGTCTCCCACTATTATTATCTGGGAATCTAAATCTCTTTGTAGGTCTCTAAGAACTTGTTTTATGAATCTGGGTGCTCTGGTACTGGGTGCATATGTATTTAGGATAGTTAGCTCTTCTTGTTGAATTGATCCTTTTACCATTGTATCATGCCCTTCTTTGTATTTTTTGATCTTTGTTGGTTTAAAGTCTGTTTTGTTAAAAACTAGAATTGTGGCCAGGTGCAGTGGCTCACGCCTGTAATCCCAGCACTTTGGGAGGCCGAGGTGGGGTGGATCATGACGTCAGGAGATCCAGACCATCCTGGCTAACATGGTGAAACCCCGTCTCTACTAAAAATACAAAAAATTGGCTGGGCATGGTGGCGGGCACCTGTAGTCCCAGTTGCTTGGGAGGCTGAGGCAGCAGAATGGCATGAACCTGGGAGGCGGAGCTTGCAGTGAGCTGAGATCGTGCCACTGCACTCCAGCCTGGGCGACAGAGCAAGGCTCCATCTCAAAAAAAAAAAAAAAACAAAAAAAAAACCAGAATTGCAACCCCTGCTTTTTACTGCTTTCCACTGCTTGGTAAATTTTCTTCCATCCCTTTGTTTTGAGCCTATATGTGCCTTTGCACATGAGACGGTTCTCTTGAATACAGCACACCACTGGGTCTTGACTGTTTATCCAGCTTGCCGTTCTGTGTCTTTTAATTGGGGCATTTAGCCCATTTACATTTAAGGTTAATATTTTCAGGTGTGAATTTGATTCTGTCATCAGGATGCTAGCTGGTTATTTCACAGACTTGTTTATGTGGTTGCTTCATAGTGTCATTGGTCTTTGTACTTCAGTATGTTTTTGTAGTGGCTGATAACAGTTTTTTCTTTCCATATTTAGTGCTTCCTTCAGGAGCTCTTGCAAGGCAGGCCTGGTAGTGACAAATTTCCTCAGTATTTGCTTGTCTGAAAAGGATCTTATTTCTCCTTCACTTATGAAGTTTAGTTTGGCCAGATAGGAAATTCTGGGTTGGAAATGCTTTTCTTTAAGAAGGTTGAATATTGGCCCCCAATCTCTTCTGGCTTGTAAGGTTTCTGCAAAGAGGTCCACTGTTAGTCTGATGGGCTTCCCTTTGTAGGTGACCTGGCCTTTCTCTCTGGCTGTCCTTAACATTTTTTCCTTCATTTTGACCTTGGAGAACCTGATGATTATGTGTCTTGGGGTTGATCTTCTCATGGAGTATTTTACTGGAGTTCTCTGGATTTCCTGAATTTGAATGTTGGACCTGTCTTGTTAGGTTGGGGTAGTTCTGCTGGATGATATCCTGAAGTATGTTTTCCAACTTTGTTCCATTGTTCCCCTCTGTTTCAGGTACCCCAATTATTTGTTGGTTTGGTCTTTTTACATAATCCCATAGTTCTTGGAGCTTTTGTTTGTTCCTTTCATTCTTTTTGCTCTAATCTTGTCTGTCTGTCTTATTTCAGCAAGATAGTCTTCAAGTTCTGAAATTCTTTCCTCTGCTTGGTCTATTTTGTTATTGGTACTTGTGGTTGCATTGTGAAGTTCTCACGTTATGTTTTTCAGCTCCATCAGTATTGGGGGAACCCACCCCCAATATTTCAACATAGGTTCTTTCTATTTTCCATACGTGTCGGCTGGCTGAGAAATAAAGAGAGACCGTACAAAGAGAGGAATTTTACAGCTGGGCCACTGAGGGTGACATCACATATCAGTAGGACTGTGATGCCCACCTGAGCCTCAAACCAGCAAGTTTTTATTAAGGGTTTCAAAAGAGGAGGGGGTGTAAGAACAGGGAGTAGGTACAAAGATCACATGCTTCAAAGGGCAAAAAGCAGAACTACTAATAAGGATCTAACAAAGATCACAAGGCAAAGGGCAAAAGCAGAACTATTGATAAAGGTCCAACAAAGATCACAAGGCAAAGGGCAAAAGCAAGAACCACTGATAAGGGTCTATTTTCAGCGGTGCACATGTTGTCTTGATAAACATCTTAAACAACAGAAAACAGGGTTTGAGAGCAGAGAACCAGTCTGACCACAAATCTACCAGGGTGGAGTTTCCCAACCCTAGTAAGCCTGAGGGTACTGCAGGAATCCAGGGCATATCTCAGTCCTTATCTCAACTGCACAAGACAGACATTCCCAGAGTGGCCGTTTATAGACCTCTCCCCAGGAGCGCATTCCTTTCCCAGGGTATTAATATTAATATTCCTTGCTAGGAAAATAATTTAGCGATATCTCTCCTACTTGCACGTCCATTTATAGGCTCTCTGCAAGAAGAAAAATATGGCTCTTTTTGCCCGACCCTGCAGGCAGTCAGACCTTATGGTTGTCTTCCCTTGTTCCCTAAAAGTCGCTGTTATTCTGTTCTTTTTCAAGGTGCACTGCTTTCATATTGTTCAAACACATGTTTTACAATCAATTTGTACAGTTAACACAATTATCACAGTGGTCCTGAGGTGACATACATCCTCAGCTTACGAAGATAACAGGATTAAGAGATTAAAGACAGGCATAAGAAATTATAAAAGTATTATTTGGAAACTGATAAATGTCCATATTAAAATGAAATCTTCACAATTTATGTTCCTCTGCCGCAGCTCCAGCTGGTCCCTCCGTTCAGGGTCCCTGACTTCCCACAACACATCGGGTCATTTCTGTTCCTCTCTAAAGTGGTTATTCTGGTAAACAGCTCCTGTGATGATTTATCATGGTTCTTAGCTTCTCTGCGTTGGGTTAGAACATGGTTCTTTAGCTCAGTGAAGTTCATCATTACCCACGTTCTGAAGCCTACTTCTGTCAGTCCATCCATCTTGGCCTCCACCCAGTTCTGTGCCCTTGCTGGAGAGGTGTTATGATCACTTGGAGGAGAAGAGGCACTCTGGCTTTTTGAGCTTTCAGCATTTTTTTTGTTGATTCTTTCTCATCTTAATGAGTTTACCTAGCTTTGATCTTTGAGGCTGCCAACCTTTAGATGGGGTTTTTTGGGGACTTTTTTGTTGATGCTGTTGTTGCTGTTGCTTCCTGTTTGTTTTTCTTTTAACAGTCAGGCTACTCTTCCATAGGGCTGCTGCAGTTTGCTTGGGGTCCACTCCAGATCCTAGTCACCTGGGTCCCTCCTGCACCTGGAGGTATCACCAATGGAGGCTGCAGAACAGCAAAGATGGCTTCCTGCCCCTTCCTCTGGGAGCTCTGTCCCAGAGGGGCACCAACCTGATGCCAGTGGGAATGCTCTTGTATAAAGTGTCTGGCGACCCCTGTTGGGGGGCTCTCACCCAGTCAGGAGGCATGGGATCAAGGACCCACTTAAGGAAGCACTCTGGCTGCCCCTTGGTGGAAGGGGTGCACTGTGCTGGGGAGAAATCTTACTCGTCCACACTGCCTGGATTCCTCAGAGCCAGCAGGGAGAAAGACTAAGTCTGCTGATCCATGGAGACTGTGGCTGCCCCTCCCCCCAGGGGCTCTGTTCCAGGGAGATCAGAGTTCTGTCCATAAACCCCTGGCTGGAGTTGCTGAAATTCCTGCAGCGAGGCCCCACCCAATGAGGAGGGTTGGGTTAGGGTCCGGCCTAAAGAGGCAGTCTGGGCTGAGTGTGGTGGCTCACACCTGTAATTCCAGCACTTTGGGAGGCCGAGGTGGGTAGATCACCTGAGGTCAGGTGATATAACTGTGTCTCATGTTATATCACCTAGTAATGGACAAAGAAACAAAGACAGGGATTAAAGTTATGACTGGTATTACTCAGCTTTTCATCTGCTGTGTTGAAAGCCAACTTATCATTTTTCACATTATTGTATACATCTAAAAGACGTCATAAACGAAGACTGGAAGTGAAAACTGAAAAACTGAGAAAGTTTTATTTGTTGGAGGTAATGTGATTATGGTTGAAATTTTTATTTAATTTGTCTATTGTTATTGTTTTGTTTATGCAGTACAGAAAAGTCACAACTCTTTCTTTCTTAGCTAAGTTCACATTACTCTCTGATGTGCAATGTTTTCCAAGCAAATTCCTGTTCCTCAGGAAATTTGAGCTAATGTGAACTCTGCTCTGCCTTCTAAAACAACACAGCAATAATTAGATGTCTTTAAACCTCTTAAGGAAAGATAATTGCTTAAGGAAAGATCACTGTCTTGGCTATAAAAAGTTCACTATGAATTTGTTCTCAATGTTAAACATATAGCAGAAAATGTTCTGTATCTTTTAATATTGCTTATTAAATGCTAGTAGAAAATTTACTTTTTGTCAAGGTTCTACCTCCAGTGACTCCCCAGCAAATGCCTATGTATAGAATGGTAAGAAAAAATGCTCTTTTTTAATCATTCATTTGAGTTTATTAGAAAATTTTGAGAGCTGGCAGCCAAGATGGCCGAATAGGAACAGCTCCAGTCTACAGCTCTGAGCGTGAGCGACGCAGAAGATGGGTGATTTCTGCATTTCCATCTGAGGTACCAGGTTCATCTCACTAGGGAGTGCCAGACAGTGGGCACAGGACAGTGGGTGCAGCGCACCGTGCGCAAGCGGAAGCAGGGCGAGGCATTGCCTCACTTGGGAAGTGCAAGGGGTCAGGGAGTTCCCTTTCCTAGTCAAAGAAAGGGGTGACAGACGGCACCTGGAAAATCGGGTCACTCCCACCCTCATACTGCGCTTTTCCGACGGGCTTAAAAAACGGCGCACCAGGAGATTATATCCCGCACATGGCTCGGAGGGTCCTACGCCCACAGAGTCTTGCTGATTGCTAGCACAGCAGTCTGAGATCAAACTGCAAGGCGGCAGCGAGGCTGGGGGAGGGGCGCCCGCCATTGCCCAGGCTTGCTTAGGTAAACAAAGCAGCCAGGAAGCTCGAACTGGGTGGAGCCCACCACAGCTCAAGGAGGCCTGCCTCCCTCTGTAGGCTCCACCTCTGGGGGCATGGCACAGACAAACAAAAAGACAGCAGTAACCTCTGCAGACTTAAATGTCCCTGTCTGACAGCTTTGAAGAGAGCAGTGGTTCTCCCAGCACGCAACTGGAGATCTGAGAACAGGCAGACTGCCTCCTCAAGTGGGTCCCTGACCCCTGACCCCCGAGCAGGCTAACTGGGAGGCACCCCTAGTAGGGGCAGACTGACACCTCACACGGCCGGGTACTCCTCTGAGACAAAACTTCCAGAGGAACGTCAGACAGCAGCATTCGCAGTTCATGAAAATCCGCTGTTCTGCAGCCACTGCTGCTGATACCCAGGCAAACAGGGTCTGGAGTGGACCTCTAGCAAACTCCAACAGACCTGCAGCTGAGGGTCCTGTCTGTTAGAAGGAAAACTAACAAACAGAAAGGACATCCACACCAAAAACCCATCTGTACATCACCATCATCAAAGACCAAAAGTAGATAAAACCACAAAGATGGGGAAAAAACAGAGCAGAAAAACTGGAAACCCTAAAAAGCAGAGCACCTCTCCTCCTCCAAAGGAACGCAGTTCCTCACCAGCAACGGAACAAAGCTGGACAGAGAATGACTTTGACGAGTTGAGAGAAGAAGGCTTCAGATGATCAAACTACTCCGAGCTACAGGAGGAAATTCAAACCAAAGGCAAAGAAGTTAAAAACTTTGAAAAAAATTTAGACGAATGTATGACTAAAATAACCAATACACAGACATGCTTAAAGGAGCTGATGGAGCTGAAAGCCAAGTCTCGAGAACTACGTGAAGAATGCAGAAGCCTCAGGAGCCGATGTGATCAACTGGAAGAAAGGGTATCAGTGATGGAAGATGAAATGAATGAATGAAGTGAGAAGGGAAGTTTAGAGAAAAAAGAATAAAAAGAAACGAACAAAACCTCCAAGAAATATGGGACTATGTGAAAAGACCAAATCTACAACTGATTGGTGTATCTGAAAGTGACGGGGAGAATGGAACCAAGTTGGAAAACACTCTGCAGGATATTATCCAGGAGAACTTCCCCAATCTAGCAAGGCAGGCCAACATTCAGATTCAGGAAATAAAGAGAACGCCACAAAGATACTCCTCGAGAAGAGCAACTCCAAGACACATAATTGTCAGATTCACCAAAGTTGAAATGAAGGAAAAAATGTTAAGGGCAGCCAGAGAGAAAGGTCAGGTTACCCACAAAGGGAAGCCCATCAGACTAACAGCAGATCTCTCGGCAGAAACTCTACAAGCCAGAAGACAGTGAGGGCCAATATTCAACATTCTTAAAGAAAAGAATTTTCAACCCAGAATTTCATATCCAGCCAAACTAAGCTTCATAAGTCAAGGAGAAATAAAATACTTTACAGACAAGCAAATGCTGAGAGATTTTGTCACCACCAGGCCTGCCCTAAAAGAGCTCCTGAAGGAAGCACTAAACATGGAAAGGAACAACCGGTACCAGCCACTGCAAAAACATGCCAAATTGTAAAGACCATCGAGGCTAGGAAGTAACTGCATCAACTAACGAGCAAAATAACCAGCTAACATCATAATGACAGGATCAAATTCACACATAACAGTATCAACCTTAAATGTAAATGGGCTAAATGCTCCAATTAAAAGACACAGACTGGCAAATTGGATAAAGAGTCAAGACCCATCAGTGTGCTGTATTCAGGAAACCCATCTCTTGTGCAGAGACACACATAGGCTCAAAATAAAAGGATGGAGGAAGATCTACCAAGCAAATGGAAAACAAAAAAAGGCAGGGGTTGCAATCCTAGTCTCTGATAAAACAGACTTTAAACCAACAAAGATCAAAAGAGACAAAGAAGGCCATTACATAATGGTAAAGGGATCAATTCAACAAGAAGAGCTAACTATCCTAAATATATATGCACCCAATACATGAGCACCCAGATTCATAAAGCAAGTCCTGAGTGACCTACAAAGAGACTTAGACTCCCACACAATAATAATGGGAGACTTTAACACCCCACTGTCAACATTAGGCAGATCAACGAGACAGAAAGTTAACAAGGATACTCAGGAATTGAACTCAGCTCTGCACCAAGCGGACCTAATAGACATCTACAGAACTCTCCACCCCAAATCAACAGAATATACATTTTTTTCAGCACCACACCACACCTATTCCAAAATTGACCACATAGTTGGAAGTAAAGCACTCCTCAGCAAATGTAAAACAACAGAAATTATAACAAACTGTCTCTCAGACCACAGTGCAGTCAAACTAGAACTCAGGATTAAGAAACTCACTCAAAACCGCTCGACTACATGGAAACTGAACAACCTGGTCCTGAATGACTACTGGGTACATAACGAAATGAAGGCAGAAATAAAGATGTTCTTTGAAACCAATGAGAACAAAGACACAACATACCAGAATCTCTGGGACGCATTCAAAGCAGTGTGTAGAGGGAAATTTATAGCACTAAATGCCCACAAGAGAAGCAGGAAAGATCCAAAATTGACACCCTAACATCACAATTAAAAGAACTAGAAAAGCAAGAGCAAACACATTCAAAAGCTAGCAGAAGGCAAGACATAACTAAAATCAGAGCAGAACTGAAGGAAATAGAGACACAAAAGACCCTTCAAAAAGTTAATGTATCCAGGAGATGGTTTTTGGAAAGGATCAACAAAATTGATAGACCGCTAGCAAGACTAATAAAGAAGAAAAGAGAGAAGAATCAAATAGACGCAATAAAAAATGATAAAGGGGATATCACCACCGATCCCACAGAAATACAAACTACCATCAGAGAATACTACAAACACCTCTGCGCAAATAAACTAGAAAATCTAGAAGAAATGGATAAATTCCTCGACACATACACCCTCCCAAGACTAAACCAGGAAGAAGTTGAATCTCTGAATAGACCAATAACAGGCTCTGAAATTGTGGCAATAATCAATAGCTTACCAACCAAAAAGAGTCCAGGACCAGACGGATTCACAGCCGAATTCTACCAGAGGTACAAGGAGGAACTGGTACCATTCCTTCTGAAACTATTCCAATCAATAGAAAAAGAAGGAATCCTCCCTAACTCATTTTATGAGACCAGCATCATCCTGATACCAAAGCCGGGCAGAGACACAACCAAAAAAGAGAATTTTAGACCAATATCCTTGATGAACATTGATGCAAAAATCCTCAGTAAAATACTGGCAAACCGAATCCAGCAGCACATCAAAAAGCTTATCCACCATGATCAAGTGGGCTTCATCCCTGGGATGCAAGGCTGGTTCAATATGCACAAATCAATAAATGTAATCCGGCATATAAACAGAACCAAAGACAAAAACCACATGATTATCTCAATAGATGCAGAAAAGACCTTTGACAAATTCAACAACCCTTCATGCTAAAAACTCTCAATAAATTAGGTATTGATGGGACGTATCTCAAAATAATAAGAGCTATCTATGACAAACCCACAGCCAATATCATACTGAATGGGCAAAAACTGGAAGCATTCCCTTTGAAAACTGGCACAAGACAGGGATGCCCTCTCTCACCACTCCTATTCAACATAGTGGTGGAAGTTCTGGCCAGGGCAATTAGGCAGGAGAAGGAAATAAAGGCTATTCAATTAGGAAAAGAGGAAGTCAAATTGTCCCTGTTTGCAGATGACATGATTGTATATCTAGAAAACCCCATTGTCTCAGCCCAAAATCTCCTTAAGCTGATAAGTAACTTCAGCAAAGTCTCAGGATACAAAATCAATGTACAAAAATCACAAGCATTCTTATACACCAATAACAGACAAACAGAGAGCCAAATCATGAGTGAACTCCCATTCACAATTGCTTCAAAGAGAATAAAATACCTAGGAATCCAACTTACAAGGGACGTGAAGGACCTCTTCAAGGAGAACTACAAACCACTGCTCAATGAAATAAAAGAGGATACAAAGAAATGGAAGAACATTCCATGCTCATGGGTAGGAAGAATCAGTATTGTGAAAATGGCCATACTGCCCAAGGTAATTTATAGATTCAATGCCATCCCCATCAAGCTAACAATGACTTTCTTCACAGAATTGGAAAAAATTTTAAAGTTCGTATGGAACCAAAAAAGAGCCCGCATTGCCAAGTCAATCCTAAGCCAAAAGAACAAAGCTGGAGGCATCATGCTACCTGACTTCAAACTATACTACAAGGCTACAGTAACCAAAACAGCATGGTACTGGTACCAAAACAGAGATATAGATCAATGGAATGGAACAGAGCTCTCAGAAATAACACCGCATATCTACAACTATCTGATCTTTGACAAACCTGAGAAAAACAAGCAATGGGGAAAGGATTCCCTATTTAATAAATGGTGGCGGGAAAACTGGCTAGCCATATGTAGAAAGCTGAAACTGGATCCCTTCCTTACACCTTATACAAAAATTAATTCAAGATGGATTAAAGACTTAAACGTTAGACCTAAAACCATAAAAACCCTAGAAGAAAACCTAGGCATTACCATTCAGGACATAGGCATGGGCAAGGACTTCATGTCTAAAACCCCAAAAGCAATGGCAACAAAAACCAAAATTGAGAAATGGGATCTAATTAAATTAAAGAGCTTCTGCACAGCAAAAGAAACTACCATCAGAGTGAACAGGCAACCTACAAAATGGGAGAAAATTTTCGCAACCTACTCATCTGACAAAGGGCTAATATCCAGAATCTACAATGAACTCCAACAAATTTACAAGAAAAAAACAAAGAACCCCATCAAAAAGTGGGCGAAGGACATGAACAGACACTTCTCAAAAGAAGACATTTATGCAGCCAAAAAACACATGAGAAAATGCTCACCATCACTGGCCATCAGAGAAATGCAAATCAAAACCACAATGAGATACCATCTCACACCAGTTAGAATGGCAATCATTAAAAAGTCAGGAAACAACAGGTGCTGGAGAGGATGTGGAGAAATAGGAACACTTTTACACTGTTGGTGGGACTGTAAACTAGTTCAACCATTGTGGAAGTCAGTGTGGCGATTCCTCAGGGATCTAGAACTAGAAATACCATTTGACCCAGCCATCCCATTACTGGGTAGATACCCAAAGGTCTATAAATCATGCTGCTATAAAGACACATGTACACGTATGTTTATTGCGGCACTATTCACAATAGCGAAGACTTGGAACCAACCCAGATGTCCAACAATGATAGACTGGATTAAGAAAATGTGGCACATATACACCATGGAATACTATGCAGCCATAAAAAATGATGAGTTCATGTCCTTTGTAGGGACATGGATGAAATTGGAAATCATCATTCTCAGTAAAGTATCGCAAGGACAAAAAACCAAACACCGCATGTTCTCACTCATAGGTGGGAACTGAACAATGAGAACACATGGACACAGGAAGGGGAAACTCACACTCTGGGGACTGTTGTGGGGTGGGGGCAGGGGGGAGGGATAGCATTAGGAGATATACCTAATGCTAAATGACGAGTTAATGGGTGCAGCACACCAGCGTGGCACATGTATACATATGTAACTAACCTGCACATTGTGCACATGTACCCTAAAACTTAAAGTATAATAATAATAAAATAAAAAAAGAATACTTGGAATCAATTACACCCAATTGCTGTTAAATTTCTCCAATTTATCATGCTATACCTTGCATGAGTAGTCAAAGAGGACATAGTATACAAAGTATATAACACAAAGATAGTTTGAGTAATACGGTGGAAAGACTATATCACAAGATTGGAAACACCCTGGGATCAAGATCAAATTCTAATGATTTGCACACCTATCGGACCTTGTGGTGTAACACATGGATTATGCATTATGTGTTAGAAATGGTTTGTGAAGGAATTCATCAATTTTGTAGCTTGTTTTATTTAGGCTCTGCACAGAGCATCTATACTGTATGATTGTTCACTTTATCTCATGCAGCTGTTTGCTAGAGAACCATAAAGAAGGGTTTTGAAAACATTTTTTTTTTGAGATGGAGTTTCACTCTGTCACCCAGGCTGGAGTGAAGTGGCACGATGTCGGTTCACTGCAACCTCTGCCCCCCGGGTTCAAGCAATTCTCTTGCCTCAGCCTCCCAGGTAGCTGGGGTTACAGGCGTTTGACACCATGCCAGGCTAATTTTTTTATTTTTAGTAGAGATGGGGTTTCGCCATGTTGGCCAGGCTGGTCTTGAACTCCTGACCTCAGGTGATCCGCCCGCCTTGGCCTCCCAAAGTGCTAGAATTACAGGTGTGAGGCACTGCACCCGGCCAGAAAAGCCTCTTTTAAGATATCAAGAGTTGGATATATGGTTACAACTACGAACAGAAAAAAATTATACAGATATTTTTAAATGGAAGGTAATCCATCCACATTCTTTTCTTGCATTGGAAAAAATGGCAGCTCTCTGAAAAATAATATATGCCTTGTGAGATGGCTAACAGGAATAAAGAAAGGAACCCTGGAAATGGGGATGAAAAGAGATGCACAGAAGTGGAGTAGTCAAGAGAAAGCTGCTTCAGAATTAATAGATAATCCAAAATAGGAATTATCAACATGCACATAATAGAGATTCAAGTATTAATATGGTTTAGTTTAGGTTACATTCTTGGTTTATTCTAAGAGTTATGAACTACTGTTTGCTGCTGGTTTTTCTCCCCTTCTGAAGGATTTTATTGTTGTCTCATTTTGTTTTGTTTTATTTGCCATTTTGCTGTTTGGGATCACTTCTAGTCTATATTAATCAGGTTTAAAAAGTTGAACTGATTTTGCTGTTATCGTATAAAGCTTCTAATGGGAGACATTGTTAATACAGATAGAATATCTGGAATTTTTCTGATTCCAACTTTCTTTTAACTCATTTTTAGTTTATTGTTTATATTCTGCTTATTTGGCAAATTTTCATGATTTAAAATTTTTCTTAGTTAAAAATTGTTTGTAATCACTAGTTCTATTTGTAGCTTCAGTGCACTGCATAAATTTTATGCAATACAATACAGGTAATGGAAACTCTGAAGTCATTTAGTTGCTCCAGCCACACACCAATTTGCTCATGTTGTTTTTGCTGTTGGTCCATTCCAGAAAATGGTAAATATACAGGAACATACAGAGGATAACAAATATTCATGTTTCTGATACATCTCAAATTGCACGTGTCCAAAACTGTACCCTTGATCTCCCCAAAGCTGTTCTTGCAGACTTCCCAATCACAGCTGATGACATCTCCATCCTTCCAGTTGCTCAGGCCAAAAGCCTTGCAGTCCTCCTTAATACATCTTTCTTTCACTCCACATACAATTCATGAGCAAATGCAATGGCCTTTATTTTCAGAATGCATCCTAACTTTTTCCTAATCCATTTTCTTTCACCTGGGTCACTGCAGTAGCCTCCTACCTGGGCTCCCTGCTTCTGCCCTTGCTCCCTACAGTGTTCTTCACACTGCAGCCAGAGTGATTGGCTTACAGTTTAAGTCAAATCAAGCAACTTCATTGCAATTGCCCCCACTTCCCCCAGAGCAAAAGCCAAGATCCTCCATGCTTCCTCTCTGCTTCCGTCTCCTGACACTCCTGCCTTGCTTAGTTCTTTCTAGGCACAGGGCTACTCGGTATATATTCTTGAAGTAAGGCAGGAACAACCCATGTTTGTATTAAAGGACATTGAGGTTGTCTCCCCGGTTCACTTTTCAACTCACGTTAATGTGACTTCTATCCCCACTGTTCCACTAAACTGCTAACGTAAAGGTCTCTAATGACTTTCATGTGACTGAATCTAATAGCTACTTCTCTGTCCTTGTCTTACTTAGTCCTTCTCTCTTATCACTCAACTAGCACACATTCTAATTCTAGGAATATGGCAATAATTAAAAGAAACAAAAACCCATGTCCCTGTGGGATGTACATTCTAGTGGAGGGAAGAAATAAATAAGGTGACAAGTGCTATGGAGAAAATTGCAGCAGGGAAGAAGAATTAAGAGTATTGGAGTAGGTTTCCATTTTAAATAGGCTGGTCAGTGGGAACTCTGTTGAAAAGGTGACTCAGTCTTGAGTAGAATTTTTTTTTTTTGAGACAGAGTCTTGCTCTGTTGCCCAGGCTGGAGTGCAGTGGCACAATCTCGACTCACTGCAAGCTCCACCCCTTGGGTTCACGCCATTCTCCTGCCTCAGCCTCCCGAGTAGCTGGGACTACAGGCACCTGCCACCACGCCTGGCTAATTTTTTAATATTTTTAGTAGAGATGGGGTTTCACCGTGTTAGGCAGGATGGTCTCAATCTCCTGACCTCGTGATCTGCCTGCCTCGGCCTCCCAAAGTGCTGGGATTACAGGTGTAAGCCACCGTGCCTGGCCTTGAGTAGAAATTTTAAAGAGTCAAGTGGAAGGAGCAAGTCAAGTGGAAGAGCATTCCAGGAGAGGGAATAATCAGTGCAAACACCTTGAAGTAAGAGTGTGCTGAGAGAAAGAATGGATGAAATCAACTAGGGGTGAGTGGAGAATGAGCCCAAGGGTCGTCTGTCACTGGGGCAAGGAAATGAGAAGGAACCTGCAAAAGAGGTGTAAAAGGAGTGGCCAGTGAGAGAGGAGGAAACACTCTCCCTTCCTAGAGTTAGAAACACCATTTTCTCTTAGTTTTCCTCCTACCTCATATCTCTTTTGAGTCCTGTTTGTGGACTTCTCTATACATCCTCTATAATAATACACTATATGTGCCAGTTAGTTTCCAGAAGAGGATTAGAGTATAATATGATACTAGGTGTGCATGTATGTTAGAACTATGAGTGAACCCAAGCCCAGAAAAAATAGACTTAGTAAGAATTTAAGGTAGAAGGAGTAGAACTGAGATACTCCACAGGTCAGGGTCCAAGTACCAAAGGAGTGTGGTAGATTCCAGGTTAGGCATCAGTAACCAAAGTCCATTTATTAGTATAACAGGGCTTGAGGCAAAAAGTATGGGTTGCAGAAAAAACTATGAAGGGCTACGTAAAAAGCCAGGCTATTTCAGATTCTTTCCAAATAATGGTGAACAGAACAGGGCCCATTTCCCAGGGAGAGAAGCTGACAGGAATCAGGTAAAAAGTAGACCCTAGCATTGACTTGACTACAGAATGAGAATCCCACTCCTCAGGCATGAATAACTATGGACCCAGGTGGACTGAAGGAGGTATATTCACCTAGGTTTCCTAAAAGGACTAGGTGCTCAGTCTAGTCACCACGTGGGGCTATTCCAGGGTGTACTATCTGATAGCATCACAGAAGTAGACCAAGATCTTCATCCTCAGGCAAGAGCAATTTCAAGGATTTCTAGGCAGCACTGGTTTGTAAGGCAAGAGGTCTTGGTACCTTGCTCACTTAGGCCCTTTGTTTGATACTGCAGAAGTGGCATCCCTGCACACTGAAGATAGCTAGGAACTGCTTCCAAATTGCTGGCATGGGGCTGAGACAGGAGGAAGGACTGGAAAACTTAAATGTTACTATCAACTAAAATTCTTTTAACTTCATTTTCACTTCTCATCCATTCTATATATATGTGGGTATTTTTTTAAGATCCAAGTGCTAGACTCTGTTAACCTTCCTCTTATTCAGTTGGGACCCTATCTCTAGTCTGTCGAGAAAATTAATGTTTCTGATTATATTTAATATATTCATTATCCTTTCCAATGTGTATGTTATTCACATGCTCAGTGAACATGTCCTCTACAACATTTTCATTGATAGATGAAGATGAACAAGAAGATCAAGAACATAACCCTGTAGTGTATCACCAGAAACCTCTCAGCAGGTCAACATATTAACCCTTAGCCTTTGGTTATGAGTCATTTGAACAGTTTCTAATTTACCCAGTTGTTCTTAAGTAAGCCCATATTGCCTCAATCAGTGAGGGAGAAGTGAGGGAAAAGATCAAGAGGAGGAAGCAGTAGGCTTGGTAAGCCATGCCAAGGAGTTTACACACTATCTACAGTCAATGAGGGTCCATTTAATGGTTTTAAACAGTGGAGGGAGATGGTCACAGTCTTATATTAATGGGTCTGTGCAACCTCCTTGGTTTGTTCTTCATTAATTGCTATTCTTTCATCTTTTGAATATAATTTAAAATCTGAGCTCATAAAGTAACTAGAAGAGTAAAACAAACTAAAGAGATGTCAAATGCCTTTCTAGTTCCACCTACCTCCTTGACCTGATGTGCTTGCGCTTCCTTCACTACTTTCATCTGGCAAATTTCTATACATCCTTCACATTTAACCTGTAGATCGCCATATCAAATCATATGTTCATACTAAAGTATTTCATGAAAGATACACACATACCAGTATATATTTAACATGTTCCATGTCCACCTACAAACTTCCTTTCTTTTTCCTATGAGTATTATTGGCCTTGAGATGTTGGAGTTCTGTCTTGAAAAGAGTCATTTGTAGGCCTTACTTTGTGGCTAATTCATCCCTGCTTTTCAATAACTATTCTTTAGGTTTTCCACACTCTTTGGTCTCTCACACTTTATCACTAGCAGCCCCTTCACAGATACATTTTCGTCTTTTTCTTTGCATCTGGCATTTAGCATTCCTTTCAATTGATGCTTATTAAATATTAATATAATATTTACTCTAGGGGGCTACTTGTTCTCATGGTACTATTGTATTAGGAGAGCAATTAAATACTAATTAATTTTTAACTGATTGTTTTCTTTTACAATTCATAGGTTCCAACTCCATTGGGAGCTCCTTCTCTAATGGCACCTCAACCCATGATTCATACCCAGCAAGGCCTAAGGACCAGTAGTCCTTCCACTCCATCCCCAGAACATCAGGTACGTTTGGGCTGTTGTTGCTAAGGGCCTTGGCAGAGATAGGCAGTCACTGGAGGCAGGATCAGTGTTATAATGGAGTTTTGCAACATAGCCATCTTTTGTGTACTGTTGGTCTCTCATAGAAGAAAGCATAATTCTAACATTTTCATCATCATAGAAAGACACAGAACTGTGCAGACCTGGTGCAGACCTCTATAAACTTGTGTTGTTAAGCCTCAACTGGCTTCTTATATTTATTCAGCCATCCTTTTATTCATTCATTTGTTTATTCAGTCAACAAACCCAACTGTGATTAGTATTGGAGAAGTGGCTAACTCAGTCTGGAGATTTCAAGGATGACTTACCAGAGAACTGATACTTAAGTTTAATGATAAGATTTAAAAATAGACAGAGAGTTAACAGAGTGAGAAAGCGTGCTCCAGATAAACACAGACACAGAGAGGGAAGCACAAAGCACCATGGGAACTCAAAGAACGGAATAATTAATTTAGCAAAGGAAGCTTTCAAGTACTGAATGATAAAGAAGATTTCAAATAGTAGATGTATAGCGGATAGAAGAAGTTTGGCATTACAGGCAGAAAGAATAGGTTGAACAAAGAAGTGGAAGTAGGCAGTGGTAATATGAGTGAGTATAGCTGAAGTGTATGGGAGAGTGTCATGATCCAGGTGTCCATTGTCTCAGAGTATTGTTTTCTAGAAGACTTTACAAGGTTTCTTCTTTCAGTCTTCAGCTGATGTGCTGAGCCCCCTGATACCTGAACATTTGTTTTAGGAGGAGTGACAAAGCTTCAGGTGTTAGATAATGAGAAAAATGACGAGAGTTTTGTATTAAAATACTTGTAATTTATTTCATAACTACAAATAAAAATATGTATAAATGATTAAATATTTACAGATCTGTCTCTCATTCAGACGCAGTCCAAGTAGAGGTCCCAAAGCAAAAAGATTCAGATTCAGAAGTGAGTAAAAAGATCTTTCAACAGGCTGAACTGAATCCTCCACATCTTCCAAGTAAAATAAACGTTTACTTGGAAGACATTCAATACTCTTGAAATTCTTTAATTTGACGTTTGGAGGTTATGTACTCTATTTTTCTTATTTTAATGGTTAATAATTCACCTAACCCACTCTAGTCTTCCAACCACACCCCTTCCCTAACAAGTTCCTAAAAGCACGTGTGTCAGCCCGGTGCAGTGGCCCAAGCTTGTAATCCCAGCACTTTGGGAGGTTGAGGTGGCAGGAGGATGACTTGAAGCCAGGAGTTTGGACCAGCCTGGGCAACATTGTGAGGCCCCATCTCTACAAAATTACAAAATAAAAAAATTAGCTGGATATAGTGGCATGCACCCATACTCCTAGCCACTCGGGAGGCTGAGGCAAGAGGACTGCTTGAGCCCAGGAGTTTGAGGCTGCAGTGAGCTATGATTGCACCATTGCACTCCAGCCTGGGTGACAGAGAGAGACCCTGTCTCTAAAAAAAAGCACATATGCCATGTGTCATACAGGCGCAGTTCTGGGCCCTCTGAGTGCCCTCAGTAGCCACAGTACAAGCCTTACTTCATACCAGGTGTTCTTCAGTTGTTTGGCCCCTTTAGGGACTGCTACAGATCTAGTCATGACTCTCATCTAATCCAGAGCCAGGTCCCTAGGTAAAATCTCAGGACTTCATCCCCTGAAGACTGCCATGGAGTGACAATTCGCTTCCTTCCTGTCCTCATAGCAAGGCTGATGGCATCATTTTGCTGAAATTGATTTCCTGAGCAGACTCTCCAGACTCCCAGCATGTAATTGCTGTAGCTGCTCTCTAAGTAACAGCAAGAGCAATGGTTGCCTATGATTCCTTGTCTTGGGCAGGGAGTGTGATCCCTGAGTAACTAACATAAACTCACCTTGCCATGGGAAATTTCATCAAGTATTCTGGTCTCTGCTGGCTTGGCTTTCTTGAAACTGTAATGTGCCCACACACCGTTATTTTTGAGCCATCATCTGTATCACAAATAAACAGAGACTACAATATGTGAAAGGTGATGAATTTTCTAGAGATTAGCAATTCCAAAATCCTCTTTAGGAAGAGGAAATGGAGGCCCTAAGAGAGATGACTTCCAAGGTTTCTTGGCTCCAAATCCAGAATTTTTTCCAATGTGTAGGCAAAAGCAGGTCTTCCATGCAAGATGGAGTCCCACTACACTTAGTGTCTCTGGCACTTAGCATTAACTGTCTTGCCCAGCTAGGTGGTTTTTCATGTGAGTGTCTTAGTTTCTTAACTAGATTTATTATCTCCAGTTATACACTGCATCGGATTCTTCTAGTGTAATTTATCTTCACTACCTCAATGTTGAGCACATTGTACATGCTCCACAAACATTTGTTGCTTGATTCACACAGTCAATAAATAATGATCAAGCAATAAATATTGATCAACTTGATCAATAAATAATGATCAGTTATCAAGCTCAGTGTGAGGCCCAGAGAAGCAAAGGCAAGAGAAACAAGTCCCTACCCTTAAGTATTTATAGGCTGATAGAGGCACTCATCTCAGCTTCTCCTTTTCTTTGGTACTGACATCAGACATTTTAGAGCCAAGTTGAAAAGAGTTGGCCATATTTTTGGGCTTTCATATTTCAAGGCATTTCAACATATCCACAAATAGCAGGCCCAGTGAGCTGTGCAATATCATGGGGCTCCAATGTTTTAGGAGTTAGTCCTGAGCCAGACTGAATGCTCTCTCTTATCTGTATATGTGAAGAATAGCCCTTCTTCCTCCCCAGGAGGCTGTGAGGGATTTAAAACAGATGTCTATCTGAGGGACCCTGCAGATCTCCCATGCTATGAGCAGGCTGTGTGATTTCTCCCCATCATGAGGCCATTATCATGACATGTTGTGGCTCATGTCTCAAACCCCAGAGTTTCTTATTCTGTGCCATATCCATGCCTTTCAATTATCAGGACAGTAGCTGAAATTTATTGAGGGCTTACTAGGTACTGGGCACAGTATCAAGTATGTTATTATGTGTAATTCCATTCAATCTACTTAATAATATGTGCCCAAAACCCTGTTATTATGGTTATTTTACAATGGAGAAAACTGAGACAGTGTTAAAGTGACTAACCTAATATCCCATAGCCAATAAATAATCAAGCTTGACTGCAAAGTGCATGCTCTTAGCCTTAACCATTGTGCTGGAAATGCACCATCTCTCCCAATTATTATACAGGAAAACTTGTGACTGGGAATTTACCATGGCTTATACTGAAGGTCTTCATGTATCCTAAGGAGTCCGGCCCAAAGGAGATTCAGGAACATGAAAGCAGAGTTTGAACCTTTTTACATCCATGCTTTTTATTGGGTTTGGTTGGAAAGGAAGAGCTTGGGTGGACATAGGGGCAGAGGGATTTGGAGGGTGTAATTACTCACCTTGGGGCCCAAGATCAGGTTTTCTAAATTGAGAATTGCATAGTTACAGAAGGAACCCGGAGGATCCAGTGGGATCTAGGGACAACCATGGGATGCAGAATTAGTACTAGTGCCCTGATGACTCACCAGAGGTCGTAGTCAAAATGTATTAGCACTAGAAGTGAGTCTGGAGATCCTCTAGTCCAAAGCTCACATTTCACATGTGAGGACACTGAGCTAGATAGGTGAAGACACTTGTCTAATGAGGCACAGCCTGTTAAATGACAGGGTTAAACTAGAACCCAAGTTCTAGGGCCTATTACACAGTGGCAAGCCTAGAAATGGATTCTGGAAATAAAGCAGGGTAATGTCTGGGAGTCCCCAGGGCCATCATTCTGGCAGATGAGGTGGTGGGGCGGGGGTTGCAGAAGGGTTAGTTCCCTGAACAAAGGACCTCTCCACATCACCTTGGATAAATAACATCAGTCCCAGGAAAAAGGAAATCACATTGCCACATTTTACCTTGTCTAGGAAAATCCTACCTTGTCCTCTCTTGTATAAACAGAGCAAAAACACTGAAGATACAATAACAATACACAGTGAGAACACTACCAGCACACTCAACAACCCAGGGTAGTGAGTATGGAGGCCCATTGGCATGTCTGGAAATAGAATACATATGTATTCTGACTTACTAGGAAATAGCCCCAAGAGGCTGGGGTGGCTTAGCATGCAGGAGCACTATCACAGTTGAGTGCCCTCCAGGGGAGTTCCAAAGCCCCTAGGGGAAACTGCACTTTCTGCTCTCAGAAGTCAGGATTAGAAACTGAATCAGAAGGTCGAGCAGAGGCTGTCTCAGAACATCCTGAAATGCTTGGCATCTCTCTGAAGGCCTTGGGCTCTTTCCCAGTGGGCTTCCTGGGAGGAAATGACCCCAGTGACCAGGCTCAGGAAAAAGGAGACACATTCCCCCAGCCTCAGGATTTGCAGCTCTTCAGAGTAATTTCAGAGGCTTGTGGAGATTGGGACAGAACCTGTTACCTGCACAAAACTTCCAGGCAAAGATGGAGTGAGAGTTGTTGTGGGTTCCCGGCTGTACAAATTTAAGTCAACTCTTGGTTATCTGGGTTCTGGAAGTTGCTAAGGATATCACCCTCTTCTTCCAGGGGACTCCAATTGTATGTCACATCATTTTCTTCCTTCTCTGCAGAGCACATTAGTGTGACATTTGCAGGTACTATTCACTGAAGTCATTAAACTCTGGCTTCCCAAAATATGAGCCAGTGGTGCACTAGAGCTGGCTTGTACCAGCTTGTGAGAACCAATTGTTAAATTTCTAGAAATTCTGCAAGATGGTTGTTAAACACAGCCATCATTTAAAATTAAATTATAAAAATTTACAATTAAATTCTTTTAAAGGCAAAGGTAATAAATATTCAAAATTTATCACCTTCTAATTATTTTTCGACATTTGAATGTTACCTATGCTCTTGAGGTTATTTACATCGATTGTATCTGTGTGCTACTGGGCATGTCCTCCCAACTCGACATGGATTGAAATCAGCCATTGTGGGAGTATCTAGGCTACAGAAATTGGTAGATGCTACAAACTACGGCTTGATCTATGTTTGTCACTCTAGACTTGAAAGCAATGGAGAAAATGTTACTAATGCAGATTCAGCTTAAAAGTGAGTTGTGTCTGTAGCCATTATTGTGAACAGCACCATAAAATGAGGCAATATTTTTCTGGTATTTGAAAACCATTATCCAATTCAGCAAATAAATCACTCACATTGTTTATGAATGATCCAAGTACCAATATAAAAATAATTGTTGAATTACTTTTTTCTTATTACTTAACATAAATGAAAATATCATGCAACATTCATGTCAGAACTACACTAGTTCATCAATTGCAACTGTAGGTTGTCTAGGGAGATATGTATTTGGCAAAAATCAAAAGCATCCTGTCAGAATTGGTTATACAGAATTAACGATAAAGAGTATTGTATATTTTATTATCACTTATGAAATTGTGTGCTATACACCTTTTACATCAATACAATTTATAATAAATATATACCCCCTTTCTAAAGAGAATTAGTTGAACATTTATCAGCACAACACTACGTGAAATGATTGTTTAAGTTGTTCTGTTTCCTGTTGTATGCGTATTTTCTTTACATTTTGTTTTGTTTTGTTTCAAAAGTGTCCATGGTGAAAAACTACAACCTTTTAAAGTCTGTTTTAAAAAATGCTTTTATTAAAGCAATCTAAAGATAAGCTGTAAAAGGTGTGGGCTACTGAAGGGTTGCTAAAGACCAATCATATTTAGTCAGGTAATAGCTAGATTTGGATCTGGCAAGAGGAAGGTTTTTTTTTTTCTTTTTCTTTTTTTCTTTTTTTTTTTTGCTAAGAGATAAGAAAATGACCACCTATAGAGTTGATAAGGTTAGTGTACTCTGGGAAAAGCTGCTGCAGCCATGGCAGGAAGGAAAGAATTGGTATACAACTTTCTAATTAAGAGAAGACTAGAAAGGAAATATATTCAGCAGTATAAATAAGGGAATCTTCTGTTTGTACCTGTAAGGGAGTAAAACATGAGCGATAAGCTGATAAGGCTTTTGGCTCCAAAAGAAAAACCTGGCCCGAAGTGTCAAATAATATATCTCTTAGAGGGATTTATTCCAAATTAAAATTAGTGATAATTTGGAGAAATATTTCCTAAAGTTTGAAGTAAGTCCTTGATTGGTTCTAACAATGATTAATATAGATAGGGATCAGTGAAGTTGAACAAAATTTGCATGTGTATCTGATATCTCAATGTTTTTCTGTAGAAACGTTACCTACTTTTCAAAAACAAAATTTTTTTTTGGAAGGCACTGAGGTGGGGGAGAGTGGTGAAGAATAGAGTTCCCATATACTTTTCTCTCCAGGAACAGAGACATTATCTTACAAAACTGCTGACCAGAAAAGGTCAGAGTCATGGTTAGCTAACATGTCTTCATCCTCCCAAGCCAAATCGCATAGAAGCCACTGGAGAACTAGTTTGGAATTCCGGCTTCACTACTATGTAGTTGTAGGATTTTGGAGGAGCTGTACAGGTTCACTGTGCTTTAGTTTCCTCATTCACAATATGACGATACCAATTTCTTCCTCATATTATATATAAAGACATATCTATGTCTATATGCTTGATCGTACATTATGTGCGGAGATAAACCGGTAACAGTGATTGCCTTTGAGAAGACAGACTTACTTTCCATTGCATAATTCTTAGGCTCATGGTAGAATTTGTGCAAGTGGATGAAGCACTGCCTCACTGGGAAACACTCCAGTGAAATAAAGGACAGAAAAGAGCCCGAAGAATAATTACTTGGTTCTGTATGACACATGTGCTTTTAAAGGGTTGTAGTGTAGGATGACATTGGGTAAGTCCATGGGCCTAGAAGCCTAGGTGGAGTTCTTAGGATTTTGTCTGTAGACTATGAAGTTTTGGAAACGTTTGAGCTGGAGAGAAGACATTCTGATCAAAGGTGGCTTTCAGGAAAGGCTGGTGCGACAGGCAGGGTATTTATTAGAATGAGGCCAGTGACCACTCTGAAACAGACACAAAGTAAGTTCCCTTCAAGGGGCAGGAAGCTCCCTGGGATGGTGAGACCAGAAAGGCACAGAGGCTGAACCCTCGTGATGGCGCTAGGTCCCAGGTTCGCTAGCATCCGAGAGGGGGGATTGGGTCGCTCCAGAGGCCACTGTGAAGGCTGCTGCCAGTTCTAGGGTCGGGGTGGGGTCAGGCTAGGTCCCTATTCCTAGGGCTTTAGCACCGCTCACTCACAAGACCCCTTTTCCCAGGAGGACGTATGGGTTTTTCCTGTCGCTCCAGCTTCTCTTTCGCGGCCCTTCCACGCTTGTCACTTACCTGAGCGCAGCCAATCAGCACCTAGAGGTTGGGCTACTTTCGGCCAAAGGAGAACGGTGACTTGTGGGGGACGCTCCCTGCGCACCAATGAATGTGCATGGAGATGGAGAGGCGGGCCTGCAAGTGCGAACAAGCCAATCACGGAATCCCGGCGGCCGGCGGCCCGGGAGGCAGTCGCGCGCTCGCATCCCCAAGATGGCGGCCGTTAAGGACAGTTGTGGCAAAGGAGAAATGGCCACAGGGAATGGGCGGCGGCTCCACCTGGGGATTCCTGAGGCCGTGTTTGTGGTAAGAGGCACGCTGTTCCCTGGCATCTTGGCTTGAGGCCTTGGACTGCCCCTTTCTTCCCGGCTCCCACCCAGGCCTCGACTGTTGCAAGGAGCTGAGCTAAGTGTTCGGGGAGGGGGCGCTCGGTCTGCTCTCACCCCTCGCACCTGGACAGATTGAGCTCTGCTGGGGGCCCGCCCGGAAGAAACGTAGCTCGAGAAGGCCGTAGAAGAGAACGGGGTGCGGGGCCGGGGTGCGGGGCCGGGGCGAGGGGCGAGGGGCGAGGGGCGGCGGGTGGCAGGGCAGGGCGGCCTGAGGGACCTCCGGGCTGCCGCCGGTTTTCGTCCGCCTGCTGGTTGGAAAAGGGGAGGTGGTGAGGAGCTCTCGACTCAGCATGGATGCTGGAGACACAGTACAATGAATAGGCAGAACAGCCAGTGCTAAGATGTGAAAACCGGGAATATCACTTTGTCTGTTGAAGGAATGCAGTGGTCTCGGGAATGTTGCCTCAGGGGAAATGGAAGAAGAGACCGATGGGAAAATAGGATGATAGGTTGGGAGTGTAAAGTCCTTCTGTGTCTTGCTAAGGAATTGAGGTTTTTCCAGTAGGCAACGGGCTGTCATCAGAAGGCCTATCGTTTTAACTACATCATTCTAACAACTTAGTGGAGAATGAATTGTTGAGAGAGGAGGCTGAACCCTCGTGATGGCGCTAGGTCCCAGGTTCGCTAGTGTCCTAGAGGGGATCGGGTTGCTCCACAGGCCGTTCTGGAGGGCGCTGCCTGTTCTGGGTGGCTTTTTAAAAATTTTATTTTATTTATTTAATTTAGAAATAGTAGTTGAAAACTATTTGACTAACGAGAGAAAACATCTGACTGGCCCTCCAGGCCAGGTCATCTGTCTGTCCCCACTTAGCTACTATAAAATCTTCATGGAAGTTTCTCAATCTTTTGGTTTGTACCTTACCTTACCTCTGCCTTTTTTTTACTAACCACGTCTTATATCCTTCTAAAGACTCATTTATTTATACCACACTTGATATTGTATATTCGCATTTGCTGATTGAATTTCGTAATCGGTTATTATTTTGTGTTTTTATGAGCTGTGTCATTTATTTCTCTACATTGATCTATTATCTAATCATAACAAGGAATAAAATTTGTTGAGTGCCAGGCACTTTCTTAATGATTTTACAAAACTCGAGGTGGTAGCTACTGTTATGCCCGTTTTTTAGATGATAAAACTGAGGTACGGGGCACTTGAGTAACTTGCCCCAGGCCACACAGGATGTAAGTGAGGTATCCAGGGTTTCAACTTGGACAATCCGTGGAGGTCCAGACTGGCAGCTTACCCCTCATGCTCTGCTACTGGGAGGAGGTGAGGTAGTTCTCATGAATCGCCCTACTTCTCCTGGTCATAGCGTAGTGCCTCACACATAGTATAAGCTCAAACTAAGTGTCTAATTGAATTTCCATAGGGCCTTAAATGTTACATTCATGGTGCTCAGCTAGAGATGGCGTCAGAAATCTAACTCGGGAGACACTTTATCTGAGGGCTTTATAATGTCTTGAAATGCTTTTTCCCTACAATGTCGTGGTTATTTTTTTCTAGACCTTAAAATTTCTACCAACATAATGTAATAAGCAACCCAAATTTTATGTAACTGTTTATGTTTCCAAACTATTAATAATTGAAGTGACATGGTATTGTAGAAAGATTATTGGCTTCTAAATAGACCAGGGTCTGAATCCTGGCTCTGCTTCCCAGTTGCTGCTTAACCTTAAGCATATTATTTTACCACTTTGAGCTTGAGTTTCTTTAACTGAAATAGGGATGACAATACTTAGAGAGTTGTTATGGGAAACAGAGAACATGCTTGCAGTATTGCAGTGTAGTAGGTGTCGAATAGGTATTAATATTCATGATGATAGGAAGCAATATACCACAGTGGTTAGAAGTCAGACCCAGTCCATTCCCCAACCCCGCTGAGGCAGTAATTTGTTTTCTTTCTCTGCTTGAATTGTTGTTTCACCCTTGTCCATTTCATGACCTCTTCATCTTTCCACATCTAGTTCAGATATCATCTCCCTGTAGTTTTCTCTGACCTCTACCCCAAAACAAAATCCCTGGCACTTTGTGTCCCTGTGGCACATTATGCTATAGATAGGTGTCACGTACTTTTATAAGCGTTTCACATATGCTAACTCATTTAATCCCTGGTGACGAAAAGGTACTTGTACAGATGATGAGGAAATTGAGGCAAAGAGAGGTTAAATAACTTCCCTAAGGTCAACTCATCTAATGAGTGGCGAAGCCGGGATTCAAACCAGGCACCTCCTGTCTCTTAACCACAGCCTATGCCGCTGTAGTTAATTCTTGCTAAACTCCAGCACCTGATAACATGTATCATGTGCCAGAAACTTACACTTCTTTCTCTTCCCTGCAGTGACCCTTCTAGGAAGATGGCATCTCTCTTTAACATACAGAACTCAGCCATTATCTCTCAGCCTCACCTTTTCAATTTCCTTTACTGTCTAGTTTGATGGCTTCTTAGTTCACTCCCTTGCTGTGTTTCTCTTCCTTTTTCTTCCTTGCTTCAGCTAAGATATTCTCTGGTAGCTAGTAAATATGGATAAGAATAATGATGTGAAGATCTTAGAAGCTATAAGATAATTGAAGTTACTTATAATAAAGAACTACAGTTCTGTAAAGTACTAGACGACTCTTGTAGCATCTCTTTTAAGTTTCATATATTTTCATCTTGTTTCTGATCCTTATCTAATTAACTAGCCTTTCTTCAAGGATCAGCATGTGGTATAAAAAATATTTTAACATCAGTTTTACTGCTTTTCTTTTGATCAGTTATTACTGTTACAAAAGATTATTCTGTTTGCCTTTTAGGTTTACTTTGTTTCAGTTATTTGATACTGAAGGAAGCATTTGTGGATTGCCTTGGGAACCCAGTAACCATATTTAGTATGATTTCTATGGTAAAACTTGTTGAATTAAAAATAAGTAATAAAATTGATAATCTTGACATGCAACCTGTAAAATCATTTTGTGAATAGGATGCATGAATAGGCAATGTATTTGATTGTTAGTATTTTCATATTTACTACTAGGGATGCATGGGAAATGCATAAAGTGGTGGGCAAGGTCATTCTTCTTTTCCTATTTTTGAATAAAAAATGAAGAGGAAAGTGAAAGAATAAATTAGCTATATAATATATATGTACCATCTGAAATTGTCTCTAACTTTTTATAACTACAGGTTGAGCATCCTAAATCTGAAAATCTGAAATCTAGAATGCTCTAAAATCCAAAATTTTTTGAACACCAATATAGTGCTCAAAGGAAATGCTCATTGGAGCATTTTGGACTTTGGATTTTTGGATTGAGGATGCTCAACTGGTATAATGTAAATATTCCAAAATCTAAAAAAAAAAAAAAAATCTAAAATCCAAAACAATTCTGGTCCCAAGCATTTTAGATAAAGGTGCTTAACCTGTACTTTTAGTTAAAAACAAACCTTTGGAGAAAAACAAAGCTTTTTTTTCTTCTATGTTTTAAAAACAAAGCAGTCAAAAAATCTGAGTGGCATGAATTCTAAAATTTGTAAAGTATTACTTTTGATATTAAAGGAAGATGTAGATTCCTTCATGAAACAGCCTGGGAATGAGACTGCAGATACAGTATTAAAGAAGCTGGATGAACAGTACCAGAAGTATAAGTTTATGGAACTCAACCTTGCTCAAAAGAAAAGAAGGTAAGTGTAAAAATTTCTAAGTTTTGAAAATCTTATATGACTTGAACTTTTAAAAAATTGAGATATAATTTACATATAATAAAATATTCAGATGTCAAGTGTTCAGTCCTCCAAGGTGGCTGTACCATATGAAATTCCCACCAGCAACGTACAAGAGTTCCAGTTGTTCCGTATCCTTGCCAACACTTGGTATTGCCAGTCTAAATGTGGTTTTGAAAACATAATAGAATGGTTGTTAAAGACTGTATTCCAAAGCTTTCAAAATCATAACGTCTTATATGTCTAGTTCATCCTTCTAATTTTGCCAGTGAGATTAGAGACCCACAGAGGCTGGGCATAAGACTTAATTAGTTATGAAATCCCAAGATTTCATAACTAATAGGCATAGGAAAAAAGCTATCCTTACTCTCAACTCTTTATTTCCCTACATTATTTTATATAGCTTATAAAGTCAATTCACTGTAATAAATATTTATAGATCTCTGTTTTGTGCATGTGCCAGCATTCTTCTGTAAGATAAATATTTATGGAATGCCAGCTAGATGCCACATACTGTTTTGGGTGAAATAACATCCAGTATCTGCTTTCAACAAGGACACAGGACTGGGCATGGTGGCTCAAACCTGTAATTCCAGCACTTTGGGAGGCTGAGGTGGGAGGATCACTTCAGTCCAGGAGTTCAAGACTAGCCTGGGCAACATAGGGAGACCCCCGTCTCTACAAATAATTAAAAAATAATTAGGCCGGGCCCGGCGGCTCGCACCTGTAATCCCAGCACTTTGGGAGGCTGAGGTGGGCAGATTGCCTGAGCTCAGGAGTTTGAAACCACCCTGGGCAACATGGTGAAACCCCGTCTCTACTAAAATACAAATAAATTAGCCAGACGTGGTGGCATGCGCTTGTAATCCCAGCTACTCGGGAGGCTGAGTTGGGAGAATTGCTTGAGCCCGGGAGGCGGAGGTTGTAGTGAGCCGAGATTGTGCCACTGCACTCCAGCCTGGGCAACAGAGTGAGACTCCATCTCAAAAATAATAATAGTAATAATTAGCTGGGTATGGTGGCATGCACCTGTGGTCACAGCTACTCTAGAGGCTGAGGTGGGAGGATCGCCTGAACCCAGGACGTTGAGGCTGCAGTGAGATGCGATCATGCCCCTGCACTCCAGCCTCGGCAAAAGTGCGAGACCCAGTCTAAAAAGCAAACAAACCACACAAAAAACCAGGGACGCAGTTTGGTGGAAATTATAGGTATATAAATAAAATTAGCACACAAAGTAGAACAGTAGGGGTACAGGGGGATGGTAACTCATTACTTTGTACCAAAGCACCTCATTAACCTGGAGGGGCCAAGGAGGTTCAGAGGAAGCTTCTAAGAGGAACAGATAGCTGTGTAGAATTTCAAAGATTAGTTGTGAGTTTGGAGGCAGACTAAAGTGAGGAAGGGGTAGTCTGGGCCTAAGGCACCATTTATGCAAAGGTACAGAAGTTTGTAGATATATTTTCTCATTTGATTTTGGTGACAGTTGTACAAAGTTGAATATGTACTGAGTATTAGATGAGATGAAAAGTCATTGACATGGAAAGATGGAGAGTGTTAATGGACAGAAGCAAGATAGAAAACATTAAGAACAGTGTGCTCTCGTTTTGGAAAAAAATGTATATATGCACAGGAATATCTGGAGAAATCCACACTAAAGGCATATTAACAGTGGTAATCTCTGGGTAGTTAGAATATGGCATTTTTCTTGTTTTTGCTTAGCTGTTTTCTTAATTTTTTACAATGTACATGTACTGCTTTTGTGATAGTAAAAGTTTATTTGAAAAAGAAAAATAAAGCCATTGGATTTGAGATCACCTACAGGGAGGTTACAGATAGAGAAGAAAATGTGCCTTGGGGCGGGGTGCAGTGGTTCATGCCTGTAATCCCAGCACTTTGGGAGGCCGAGGTGGGCAGATCGCTTGAGCCCAGGAGTTCAAGACCAGTGTGGGCAACGTGGCAAAACCCTATATCTACAAAAATTAGCTAGGTGTTGTGGTGCATGCCTGTAGTTCCAGCTACTAGGGAAGCTGAGGTGAGAGTATTGCTTAAGCCAGGGAGGTTGAGGCTGCAGTCAGCTGTGAGTGTGCCACTGCACTCCAGCCTGGGCAACAGAGTGATGATACCCCATCTCAAGAAAGAAAAAAAAAAAAAAAGGAAAAGAAAATGGGCCTTGGGACCAAGTCCTGGGAGAGGGGGAAATTTGCGTATCAAACTTAAATTGCTCTTCTAACTAGTAAATTAATGATAGACAAAAACAAAACAAAGAAAAAAGTTATATTGCTAACTCTACAACTGTGGTATGTAGCAGGATACTCACTCTAGCTTAACATATGGTCTAGGCCTAAATGTGGGGAGAAGGGGTAAAAATTCAAAGCACTTAGGAAACATCAGTGAACGTTGGTGTTCTGGATGAGAACAGTGTTTGTCTAGTGTTTTAAAAGAGAATGGTAGAGTTGGAGATAGTGAGTTAGGAAAATTTTCTTGAGTTTTACCTATTTTAATAGTGGGTTGGTCATTTTTTTGAGACAGGCTTTCTCTCTGTTGCCCAGGCCAGAGTACGGTGGTGTGATCACAGCTCACTGCAGCCTTGACCTCCTGGGTTCAAGCAATTCTTCCATCTCAGCCTCCCAAGTAGTTGGAGGGCTACTTTTCTCTTTTTATTTTTCTGGAATTTCTCTCACTCCTATGATGTCAGCTATGCAACAAAACTATTTTTGTGTCATGATCTAGTTGTTTTGCAGCAGATGGCTCTATGTAGTTTAGATGCTAGCCTTTTTGTTTTTTGTTTTTTTCAATTTGCTATTATTTTATTTAGGATTTTTGAATTTCTGTTCATAAGTGAGTTCAGCCTATTTCTTTTTTTTTAAAATTTTTTTAGTATTTATTGATCATTCTTGGGTGTTTCTCGGAGAGGGGGATTTGGCAGGGTCATAGGACAATAGTGGAGGGAAGGTCAGCAGGTAAACATGTGAACAAAGGTCTCTGGTTTTTCTAGGCAGAGGGCCCTGCCGCCTTCCGCAGTGTTTGTGTCCCTGGGTACTTGAGATTAGGGAGTGGTGATGACTCTTAACGAGCATGCTGCCTTCAAGCATCTGTTTAACAAAGCACATCTTGCACCGCCCTTAATCCATTTAACCCTGAGTGGACACAGCACATGTTTCAGAGAGCACGGGGTTGGGGGTAAGGTTATAGATTAACAGCATCCCAAGGCAGAAGAATTTTTCCTAGTACAGAACAAAGTGGAGTCTCCCATGTCCACCTCTTTCCACACAGACACAGCAACAATCTGATCTCTCCTTCCTTTCCCCACATTTCCCCCTTCTCTATTCGACAAAACCTCCATCGTCATCATGGCCCGTTCTCAACGAGCTGTTGGGTACGCCTCCCAGACGGGGTGGCGGCCGGGCAGAGGGGCTCCTCACTTCCCAGACAGGGCGGCCAGGCAGAGGCGCCCCCCACCTCCCGGACGGGGCGGCTGGCCGGGCGGGGCCTGCCCCCCACCTCCCGGACAGGGCGGCTGCCGGGCGGAGGGGCTCCTCACTTCTCAGACGGGGCGGCTGCCGGGCAGAGGGGCTCCTCACTTCCCAGACGGGGTGGCTGCTGGGCGGAGGGGCTCCTCACCTCTCAGACGGGGTGGCCGGTCACAGACGCTCCTCACATCCCAGACGGGGTGGCGGCGGGGCAGAGGCGCTCTTCACATCTCAGACGGGGTGGCTGGGCAGAGGCGCTCCCCACATCTCAGAGGATGGGCAGCCGGGCAGAGACGCTCCTCACTTCCTAGACGGGATGACGGCCGGGAAGAGGCGCTCCTCACTTCCCAGAGTGGGTGGCTGGGCAGAGGGGCTCCTCACATCCCAGACGATGGGCGGCCAGGCAGAGACGCTTCTCACTTCCTAGATGGGGTGGCGGCCGGGCAGAGGCTGTAATCTCGGCACTTTGGGAGGCCAAGGCAGGCGGCTGGGAGGTGGAGGTTGTAGCGAGCCGAGATCGCGCCACTGCACTCCAGCCTGGGCACCATTGAGCACTGAGTGAGCGAGACTCCGTCTGCAATCCCAGCACCTCGGGAGGCCAAGGCTGGCAGATCACTCGCGGTCAGGAGCTGGAGACCAGCCCGGCCAACACAGCGAAACCCTGTCTCCACCAAAAAAATACGAAAACCAGTCAGGCATGGCGGCGCGTGCCTGCAACCCCAGGCACTCGGCAGGCTGATGCAGGAGAATCAGTCAGGGAGGTTGCAGTGAGTCGAGATGGCGGCAGTACAGTCCAGCCTCGGCTCGGCATCAGAGGGAGACCGTGCAAAGAGGGCGAGGGCGATGGTGAGGCTAGCCTTTTTCTTTGTATGTGTTGTAAATCTTGCAGCCTGTCATTTAACTTTACCCTTCAAGCTGTGTAAAAATTCCTTAGTATTTCATGTGTTAATCTCTTTTTCGACACTTGAATCTGAGATCTTTTATCTTTCTTTAATTGGAAATTTTGTGATTATCACTTTTTCTTTTTTTATCGTCTGTTAATTTTTTTTCCTCTTTCTTTCTGGGATTCCTGTTTACAGATGTTGACACTTCTAATTCTGCCTTCCATTTCTTTATATTATTTCCCTTTTTTCTGTCTTTGTCATTTATCTTTTGGCAATTAGATGGATAGCCATGAGTTCTTTGTTTCAGCTGTTAAGATTTTTATACCTGGTAGTTCTGGTTGGTTCCTCTTCATATTACCAATATCCTTTCTTTTCTCTTTGTGGTATCTTTAAGTATTTAATGTATAGTTTTATCTTTTGGTATTTGTTAATTTTGTTTCATATGGTAGAGGTTGTTGAATTTATTGTCTTTATTTATTATAATGATCAAATTATAATGTCTTTTCCCTGTCAGCTTAGATTCCCTCAGGGATATCAGCTACTTTGGCCAGTAATGTACGTGGAGGTGGGGGTAATTTAAGTCACTCCTGGTGGGTAGCAGTGGCGCTACCTCGGCTCACTGCAACCTCCACCTCCTGGATTCAAGGGATCCTCCCGCCTCAGCTTCCCAAGTAGCTGGGATTACAAGCATGCACCACCACGCCCAGCTAATTTTTTTGTATTTTTTTTTAGTAGAGACTGAGTTTCACCATGCCAGGCCGGTCTCGAACTCCTGGCCTCAGGTGATCCACCCGCTTCAGCCTCCCAAAGTGCTGGGATTACAGGCGTGAATCACTGTGCCCAGCCAAGCTACTTTCTCTTCAGGTGAAGCAGGGTAGGGAGGAGTGTATTGCTTGGGCATGTGCAGTGTCATTGGTGGTCTGGTTCCTAAGTTAGCTAGGGCTGCATCTGATTGATTCATTAATATGCTTTATAGCATATTACATATAATATTTATATATACAGAATGCATCTTAAAAGTCATTTACATGACAAAAAATCTTGATCTGAACATACTCCTTATGTTGTGTGTGTATCACATATTTTACAAATGTATAACATCTTTCTGTTTACCTATATGAACATATCATGCAAAAATAAGCAAACTTGAGCAATCTATGGCATCCAGATTGAATTGTAGTGAAAAAATGAATGCTAGGTGTTTCTAGATTATTCACTGGACTGTATTATCAAATGATGACACTATGTTTTTTTCTTAAGCAGCAGGCTCATTTAACACATTTCTTGCCGGGTCAGTAGCACAGGGTGTAGTAAATTTGCCCTGCCAACCTGCTGCACACATGGAGTGACTTCTTTTATGTGACGCAATAAGTTCATTTTCATTGTTGTGTTTATATTTTGTTTACATTTTGGTCTCTAATAATATTTAGTAAATTTACCTCGAAAGAACCAGAGCTTCGTTTTTATATCCTTAGTCTGTTTTGCTAGAAATTACATTTGACAGAGACCCTAGAACTGTTTTGCATATATCTCCATGCAAAACACATGCATCTAATTACCATAAAGAGCTAAACCCCAGTGACAAAAACGGTATCATTGTTTTCTCTCTTTAATTGACTGAATGTTTTTAGCATACTATGTTTTTCTCTTATGTTCTTGTCAGTGAGGTTGATTGCATTTGGGAGTCACTTACTAGCATTTTGCTAGTAGCTATCATATAACTTATCCATTAAATCGGATCAGTTGTATCATGTCCATCATTGTTTTTTTAAATTTCTTGTGTTTAAATCAGTGATCCATTTATAATTTTAAGAACGATCGTTACCTCATTTGAAAAGAAGAGCATTTATCAACATAAAAGTTAAGGAAGAAATACCCAAAGCTTAAAAGAATCACTAAATTATACTGTATCATAATGTGGTGTGTTTGGCATTCAGATGATTCTGTACATTTTTCACAGTGTGACAAGTGCACATACTGAGAAGGTGTCACTGTGCTTTGCCTGGCATTTAGCTGACTGTGATGTACATGTGTGTATACCCAATGCACACACCAGGAGTAGCTATGTGCATCACTGGATAGGGGATTGGTGTCTTCTATTTTAGAATGTAACTTTTGAATCCATGTTATTTTTAAAATTAGTTTTAAAATTAATCTATTTAAAATTTCATTCTAATCAAATGCAGAACCTATGAATCAACTCTGTGGAATATAGTCTGCTCTAGAAATGTTAAATAGCCATGGGGTATTTGACATAATAGAACAGAGCTTTGTCTTCATGGAATAGGCATTCCATAAACATTCACTAGTATATCTTAAATATTTTTATTAAGTATTTATACTTTAAATATTTTATGAATATTTTACTAAATATATTTTCTTTTGGTGAATATTTCATTAAATATTTTATTTTTATAAATATTTATATCTTATTTTATCTCATATCTAAAAATATCTTAAGTATTTTATATCTATAAATAGTCCTCAAGAACACATTAGTAGAAAATGCAAAGTTAGTAAGACCATGTCCTGTTGTTTATTTTTGCCTGCAAAATACTAAGTTACTCTTTTTCTTGTTCACAGGCTAAAAGGTCAGATTCCTGAAATTAAACAGACTTTGGAAATTCTAAAATACATGCAGAAGAAAAAAGTAAGTGCATTTTTGTTTGTAAATATGAGCAAGCTAGGATATGTCAGCAGAAACTCGTCTTCTTTGACTCTTTGGTCACTGATATTTGATCTGTGCTGTGGAATCCAGTCTGCCTTCTTAAGCACATACACTAATGTTACGATGTGCTTCTGTAGCAAATGTGGCTTTGTGGCCTTCCCCCAAAAGTCAAGTTTAATTCTAGGGCCCACACTTGGATTACTTTGCTTATCTTTAGTGCTTGTGAAACTTAAATGCAATTTGAAATTGTTTTAGGTGTACAAAGAAAATGTCTTATTCTGTGCTAGCAGCATCTAGGGTTTTTTCTTTGTTGTTGTCTTTCTCCCTAAGAATAAAGAGTTAGTCCAAGATTTATAGAGCTGGAAAGAATCTTAGAGATCATCTGTTACAGGTTCTCATTTCATAGTTGAGGAAATGGTTATGGAGAGGTTATACTCGACCATTGTCTATGTAGTTAGTTACTGGCAGAACTAAATTTGAGAGTCTTCTAAGTCTTAATCCAGTATTCATTAAATAAAAGCGGGTTGTAAAGATTAAATCTCATAAGCATATTGTATTTAAAAGATTGTGTGTATGCTTATGATTTTGCTTGACTGGTAGAATAACTATTTCTAGTACATTTTAATATGTGGTGAACTTTGTAAGACTTCAGCAACTGATTGATTGGGCATGAAGCACCAATGAAATAATAGAAGAATGGCTAATTCTTACAATAATGCCTTCTCTGTATGTCAGGCACTCGGGGGTGTGTGTGTGTCTGTGTATACTCAGTGCTTACCACTGACTTCACAGGTGTAGGGACTGTTGTAATCCTCATTTTACAGATGAAGAACCTGAGATACAGAAGTTAAGTGAGATGCCAGATTTGTACAGCTAGTGAGTAGCTGAGCCAGAGTCCATACCCAGCCACCTGGGTCTAGCATTCATTTCTTTTACCACTACACTTAGCCTGCATGATGGTACTGTTTTAAATGTCCTAGGTTCAACTGTGCAATCTCTCCTTTATAACCTTGGTATCAAACTGGCCTGTTTATGGTACTGTCATTTTTTTTTTGTTTTGAAGGAGTCCACCAACTCAATGGAGACCAGATTCTTGCTGGCAGATAACCTGTATTGCAAAGCTTCAGTTCCTCCTACCGATAAAGTGTGTCTGTGGTTGGGGGTAAGTAAATGTTATAGCCACAGCTGATATATTTGTAAACCAGTGTGTTTTCTGTAGCAAACACACTGGTTTTGCTAGTATTTGCTAGTATTTTAATAGTATTGCTCGAGATATGTAAAGTGTTCATCTCCTTTTGATTGTGGAAGGGACAAAGGGACAGAGTCCAAGTGGTTCATATTAGAAACTGACTAGAATCAGAAGTGCGATGAAGATCGCAGTAAAAACATACTGAAGTCTCTCCCAATCAAGATAAAACTGATCAAACAAACCCTGCTTCTCTTCCAGTTAGTGCTTTATCTCTCTTAAATATAATGGAGGAAGAGCAATAGAAGTAAAATAGAAGGTACTGCTGAACTTTAGATAAACGCTTCTTCCCATAAGAGTTTAATAATTCTAGAAAGATCCCTCTCAATTTTAGGGGAAAAAGAGTATTGCAAAAAGTTTGAGGTTAGAGTTTATTTTTTAAAACCATGTAATTCAGTTTTAGATGATTTCATTGAGCTTATCTGTGATTTACCTATTTTGCTCTTCTCAGTCCTCTGACTATCCAGCTACCTGTCCGTGGATCTTGTTACCTCAGGCAAGTTCTCATACAAAGTAGCAAGCCGAGTGTACTTCTACCAGCTGTCCTACGGGGAGGATTTCCCCTAGCTGCTGTCCTGTAGGATCACTCTGGAGAGGCACTCTAGATTAGCCCAAGGAGGTTTGCTCAAAGTTTGTACAACATTTATATTTCACTCTACAATCTGCATTTCAGTATTTATCTTTTATAATTTATCACTAAGGCTTTTTAAAAAATAACTTTGAAGCATAGCAACTACACCTGAGTGTCCAAGGATTGAATGATTTTCTGTATTCAGTTTTTTTGTAGAAATTGCATGACCTTTTGATTCACAAATTCAAGTGTTACTTTATTTCAGGAAAGATAATTTCTGTTGTGTACTTGAATGTGACTTTTGCCCCATTTCTTTTATTATCTTTTGGGAATAATAAATATGCATATGTTCGATCTCCTTTATCTGTTTTCAGTACCTATCATGTTCTCTGTTTTCAGTTATTCGATGTGTTTCATTCTGTGTGATTTCCTCTGGCTGCTTCCCCATGACTTTGTGTTTTCCCTTGTAGTTATTCTGTTTTGTTGCTTTTACTCTGTCTTTCGTAACTGTTCTTCTGTTTCTCTTTCTCTTCATTTTCTTTGCTGAGCTCTTCTTGCTCTTTTCATGTTTTTCTTCTTTCATTCCTCTTGAATGTTTAAATCCTCATTTCACCACTCATAGACTGGCACTTCCCACAATCTTCTCCATCTCAGTAAATGGCAGAATCTTTTGCCTGGTTGCTCAGAACAAAAATCTTTGAGTCTTCTTTGACTCTTCTTTATTTTATATCTCTCAACCAGTCCTTCAGCAAACCCCACTGGTTCCTTCTTCTGAATAGATCGAGAAGCCAACTATCTCTCACTTCCTTACTGCTGTTACCATGGTCCAGGCCACCTTTGTCTCTTGCCAGGACTGTGGGAATACCGTCTGTATTAGTTTTTAGGGATGCCATAATAAAATTACCACAAACTGGGTGGCTTTAACAACTGAAATGGACTGTCTCATGGTTCTGGAGGCCAGAAGTCTGTGATGAGCCCCAGAATCAGGGTCGATTCCTTCTGAGAGCTGTGAGGGAAAATCTGTTCTAGCCTTCTCTCTTAGCTTTGGTGTTCGCGGACAGTCTTTGGCATGTTGATGTGTAGAAGCATCACTGTGATCTCCGCCTTCATCTTCACATGTGTGCATGCATGTGTCCAAATTTCTCCTTTTGAAAGACCTTATCTCCAAATAAAGTCACATTCTGAGCTACTGGGGGTTAGTAGTCCAACTTATTTTTTGTTGGGGAGACAGAATTCAATCCATAATACCTTACTTCCACGTAAGGTCACATTCACTAGTATAAGGGGTTAAAACTTAAATGTATCTTTTTTGGGGACACTCTTTAACCCATAATAATACCCTAATTCACTGTCTTGCTTCTGCCCTTGCTGGAATTCCTAAAGTCTTTCCAGCACAGTGGTCAGATTAATCCTTTGAAATCTCAATCAGGTCATTCCATTATTCTGCCCAAAATCTTTGAATGGTTTCTTATCACATTCCGAGGAAAAGTCCAAGTTCTTTGAGTGGCTGACAAGTTCCTATACATCCTGGTACTCTCTGTTACTTCTCCCTTTTTTTTTTTTTTCTGAGACAGAGTCTCACTCTGTCGCCCAGGCTGGAGAACAGTGTTGTGATCTCAGCTCACTGCAACCTCTGTCTCCCGGGCTCAAGCGATTCTTGTGCCTCAGCTTCCTGAATAGCTGGGATCACAGGCACGTACTACCATGCCCAGCTAAATTTTTTGGTAGAGACGGGGTTTTTGCCATTTTGGCCAGGTTGATCTTGAACTCCTGGCCTCAGGTGATCTGCCCACCTTGGCCTCCCAAAGTGCTGGGATTACAGGTATGAGCCACCGTGTCCAGTCTCTCTGTTCTTCTCTTACTTCCTCGCTTGGCCACACTTGGACTTCTTGCCAGACTTAGAGCATGCTGGGAGTGGCCCTGCCTCAGAACCTTTATTCTAGCTCTTTCTTCTGCTTAAGCTGCCAGAGTAATGCTTTTAAAACATGTCAGATGATTCCGCTTTTCTGCTCAAGACCCCAGTGGTTTCCCTGTCACCAAGGGTGGAATACAGAGGTGTCCTTTCCACAAGACAGCCCTACTCCCTCTCAGCACTCATTTATGCTCATTGTTTTGCTCACTCTGCTGTAGCCATGGTGGCCCCCTAACTGTTCCTGGAACCTGCCAGTGTGGCCCCACATTTCTACTTCTGTGTTCTTCACACTCAATCCTTTGAGTTCTCAGTTCCAATTGTTAGCTCCCCCAGGGACCTGCTATGACTTGTCTGTCAGCATTTCTTGGTTTCACTTGTACTGTTTATCTTGTATTGTTTTCCTTCAAAGTACTTAGCACTCCCTGATATGTTATTGATTGGTGTATTTACCAGTTCCCTGACACATAATAAGTGCTCAGTAAAAATTTTTCTTGGGTGAATGACATTTTTGTTAGTTTTTCATCAGAGTTCATACATGCTAATGGTTCAAAGAGCAAATAGAAAGCAGCAGGCTACTGCTCCATCCCCAGATGCACCCACTTTTAATCATGTCTGTACATCTGTATGTACCTAAATATTGGGAATTTTGTTAATTGTTTTTACAAAAATGGGATATATATTGTATATTGTTCAGCAAAGATGTCTTTATTTGTGAGTAGACACAGAGTTTGCCTCCTTGGTTTTATTGGCTTACTATTCTGTGGTAGGGCTATGTGATAATATTCCCAAGTCAAGGGGTGTTTGGATTGTTTTAAAATTTCTTGTACAGTGAGTGGTGCTGTAGTAAATATTTTTGCACATATAGACTTGTATACAAAGGCATATTTTTGTATGCTGCTTTGAAATGGAATTGTTGTGTCTAAGAGTATGCACATTTAACATGTTGATGGATACTATCAAATTGCTCTCCAGAAAAGACTACCAATTTTCATTTTCTCCAACAGTATATAAAAATACCCTTTTATTAACAGTCTCACCCACATTTTTAGATTTTTGCTAGTTTTATAGGTGAAAATAGTATCCTCTTATAGGTTTTTGTATGACAAAATGCTCATTTGTATTTCCTCTTCTGTTTGCCTTCCTGATTATGTTGTTGCTCCATTTTTCTGTTGGATTATTTTTCTTTTTTTTTTTTTGATAGACATTTAGGTCTTCTTTATATATTATGTATTTCGGATGCACAGTCTTCTCTTAATATTGCAGATACTTTTTCTCATCTGTCACTTGTCTTTTGTGGTACCTCTTAGAAGTTTTAAATTTTAATGTAATCGACTTTATCAGATATTTATAATTTTATCTTAACAACATACTCCTTTCACCAAATCTGCAAACATTTTTTTTCCTAATATTTATATACTTAAATTTTTTAGAAAACTTTTTTGTTAAGGATAACATGGAAAGATAAGCAACTCCTCAGGATAATGGGTGAGTGACTTCCAAAAAGAGGGCCTCCCAATGGCCAGTAAACATATGAAAAGTTGTCCCACTTCATTAGTAAACAGGGAAATGCAAATTAAAAGCACAATGTGATCTCACTGTGTACCCACCGGAATGGTAGGGTGATACTAAGTGATGGTAGGACATGGAATAGTGAGAACACTGATTTACTGTTGGTGAAGGTGTAAATGGACACAGCCACTGGGGAAACTGGCAGTATCTGTTAAAGCAGAACATATGCATTGCCTATGCCATAGCAGTTCCATGCCTGTTTCTATCTCTTTCTGCCTCTTGCTGTATATAAGAAATGTATAAATATTAACTAAAAGAAAGGTATAAGAATGTTCATATCAACTCTGTAGTAACCAAAACCTGGAAACAACCCAAATGTTCATCATAGTCGAATGGATGAGTAAATCATGATGTGTTCAGACTGTGGAATACTATACAGTACAGAGGAGGAATGAACTGCTGCTACACGCCAGCACTGCAAGGGTGATTTTCACAAACAAGGTTGAGTGAAAGAAACTGCATAGCAAATTACCACAAACTCAGAGGCTTAAAACAATATCCATTATCTCCTAGCTGTATAGGTCAGAAATCCAGATGGGCTTGGCTGGGTCCTCTGTTGAGGGTCCCACAAAACCAGAATTAAATTGTCAACAGGGCTGTACTCCTTACTAGCATCTCTGGGGGAGAATTAGATTTCAGCCTTATTCACATTATTGGCAAAATCCGGTTCTCTGTGGTTGAGGTCCCTGTTTCCTTGCTGCCTGTCGTCCAGGAGTCAGTCTCAGCTTCTAGAGGCCACCTGCAATCCTTGACTCATGGTCCTTTCTGTTTTCAAAGCAGTGATATGACTAGTCTTTCTTACACTTTAGATCTTTCAAACTTCTCATTCTGCTGCCAGCCAGAAAAAGTTCTCTGCTCTTAAGGGCTCATATAACTAGATTAGGCCTACCTAGGCAGTCTGTATATTAAGGTCAGCTCTGACAAATGATGTAAATATCTCATCAGAGTCACAGATTCCAGAGATTAGAATGAGACAGCTGTTATGGGAGCCATAATTCTTGCCTACTATAGAAGTCAGTCACAAAAGAGCACATATACTGTGTCATTCTGTTTATGTAAAGTTGTAATACAGGCAAAACTATGCTGTAAGTCAGGTTAATGGTTACCTTTGCGGTGGGGGTGCTGGTGGTAACTGAAAATGTTCACAAGTAAGCTTTGGGGTGTTGGTGATAACCTGTCCTTGATGTGGATGCTGGTTCCATGAGTGTGTTAAGTTTGTGAAAATACATCAAGCTATATATTTATGATATGAATACTTTTCTATATGTATATAATATTAAATATAAACAAAAAAATCAGAAAACTGCATAAAGCAAAGTGTAAGTGAACGAATCTGTTGTCAGGGTTCAACCAGAGAAATAGAACCAGTAGGATATAGCTAACCTGCATAAACTTGTGTGCAGAGGTTCAGGTTAATATGTGTGTACCTCATGATTTCATACTGTTACCTCCAATTCAAATTCAGGACAACAGAGTTTTCACTTTAGTTGTTCCTCTGTTTTTTTTTTTTTTTTTTTTGAGACAGAGTCTTGTTCTGTCACCCGGGCTGGAGCGCAGTGACGTGATCTTGGGTCACTGCAACTTCCGCCTCCTGGGTTCAAGTGATTCTCCTCCTTCAACCTCCTGAGTAGCTGGGATTACAGGCATGCGCCACCACGCCCAGCTAATTTTTGTATTTTTAGTAGAGACGGGGTTTCGCCATGTTGGCTAGGCTGGCCTTGAACTCCAGACCTCAAGTGATCCACTCATCTCAGCCTGCCAAGTGCTGGGATTACAGGTGTGAGCCACCGCGCCTGGCCCCCCTGTTTCTTCTATATCAAGAATCCTGGTTTTCAGAAATACCAAGGGTGATAGAATTAAGCTAGACAACATTACTATTCACACGCAAAGCATTCTTAGAATAACACCACCCAACACTGTTACCACTGACATTTTTGCATATGTTCTTCCTGTCCTTACGCATTCTTTATAAGGTTGTTCCCACATTGTTGGAGCACAGAGCCATTATATACTGTTTGCTCTCTCTCTTTCTCTCTCTCTTGTCTTTCATTTATCCTAGTTCTTCGTGTAAATATTGAATGCACATCATAGTCTTTATGTTGATGTCCCCCCAGTCATCCCCCAGTCATTTTGATTGTATGTTACTCATTCGTCTGATAAGTAGATTGCCTTAAGATTTATGGGAATGATATTCCCTGAGTTATCTCATGTTGCTGACAACTTGTCTGTGGCCTTTGTACTTGAAATTCAGTTTTGCTGGATATAATATCTTAAACTCACATTTTATTTCCTTGAGCATCTTATACAGTGCCCCATTTTCTTTTGTTGTAAAGCATCACTGTCAAAAAGTGTGAGGGCAAACTGATTTCTTTCTTTTATGAGTGATGTGTTCTTTTTGCCTGGATGCTCAAAGGACTTTTGGGTCAGTTTCCCCCAGGTATACAAAGTACCCTTTCATTTCATTTTGCGTGTCATTTCACCCAGTGTGTGTGTGTGTGTGTGTGTGTGTGTGTGTAGTATGTGCATGTGTCACATTTCAGGAACATTTTGTTGAAATGAAGGATTTAGAAATTTTTTTGGTCCCCTGCTTTGGTTTTTTTTTCTTTGTGGATTCTTGTTATATTTATGTTCAGTCTTTGCTTATGTTGAATATTTTTGTCCTATCTGAATTTTAATACAGTTTTCTAATTATGGATTGGATTATTTGGTCAGTAAGTATTTATTTGGCATTTACTTTGTGCCAAATACTTTCATGTTGTCTTGTTTAATCCTTACAACAATCCTTTGAGTAATTTTAAAATTGCATTTGTGAGATGAGGAAAGTGGTTTCGGAAATGCCAGTGGTAAGTCAGGTGATAGGGAGAGTTCAAAGCTGTAAAAGGTATGGCTTCCCAATTCCAGGGTACATGCATCCCTGAATATTGGCAGTAACACTAGATCTTCAGAATGACAGACACATTACCTTGTCTTAATCCCTAACATCTGTCAGAAGTAGTAGGAAGGGACAGGTAAAAGCTAGCTGTCTTTTTTACCTGGTCAAATATAGATGATAATAAATGTCTTTGAAAAATTTTAAATTAATATCATATCTCAAGCTCAGAATTTATTTAAATTGATACAAACAACACTATTTAGTTTCACGATGGAGGTAGTAGAAAGATAGGATTTTGTATCTAAACATACTGGTTTCTTATCCTGATTCTCCCATTTACCCACTAGCTATGCCAGCTAAGGAAACCTGAGCCTTCATTTCTTTAACTGTGAAGAAGACAACTTTGGCCTCAGCAGGGTTGAGGATTAAATGATACAATGTATGTAAATATATTCTTTAACCAAGGGGTCAGCAAACTTTCTGTAAAAGGTCAAATGGTAAATATTTTTGGTTTTGTAGATCACATGGTCTCTGTCTCAACCACTCAGTTTTGCCATTGTGGTATGAAAGCCTGAGTAGAGAATAGCTGGGCTCCAGTGACACTTAACTTACAACAAAAGGCAGCAAGCTGGATTTGACCTGAGGGCTGTAGTTTGCCCACACTTTAATCTAACGTATAAAGCTCTGTGTAAATATTGAGTAATTGTCATGACTTTCTCTCTTCAGGCTAATGTAATGCTTGAATATGATATTGATGAAGCTCAGGCATTGTTGGAAAAGAATTTATCGACTGCCACAAAGAATCTTGATTCCCTGGAGGAAGACCTTGACTTTCTTCGAGATCAATTTACTACCACAGAAGTCAGTATCCTTTCTTAAAACAAAAAGCAAGGGAAAAAAGGAGAAAGATTTTTTTAAAAAAACATTCTTTCATGGGCAGAGGGAGAGCATTAGGAAAAATAGCTGATGCATGCTGGGCTTAATACCTGGGTGATGGGTTGATAGGTGCAGCAAACCACCACGGCACACGTTTACCTTTGTAACAAACCTGCACATCCTGCACATGTACCCTAGAACTAAAAAAAAATTAGAATACAAAAAACCTCCCACATTCTTTCTTACATTGCTTTAGTGGGAAGAATTTCCTTATTAGGCTAATATAAAGGTTATAGATTTTATAAGATAATAAATAAGATATTCGGAACTAGTACTTAAATAAGTTTGTAGATAGATTAGTGATTTTGAAATGTGATGTGAAAACAGCAAATTCACATAGGTGAGTAAGTATTTTTCTTCCAAATATTTTCCCAAGACAATTTTATAACTGGTTAAATAGTTTAATTTCACAAGCATTTAAGGGTCTCCTATGTTCCTGCAACTGTGCTAAGACATATGGGGCATGAAAATCAATTTTAGAAAAGAGTGGCAGTGCCTTTCTCTGGTAGAACTGTACATGTAAAACAGCTGAATGATAATTCATAGCAAACTATAAGTAAGTTAACATATGCAACACCAAGGCAATTTAAACTTTGGGAAAGATAGATGTAGGCTGGAGTTAGTTCAAAGAAGGCTTTGTTGAGAAGATAAAAGTTAGGCTGCTTTTTTAAAGGCGGCGTAGGGTTTAAAGATCAGCAGAGAGAAGAGGTGGGAGTGGGGTATTCTGGTCAAGGGGGAAGGCAAGCTCTTTGCCTTTCTTCTCTGGCCTGTCTTTTCCTCCTACTTCCTGTCACAGTCACTCAAGACAAAATCACGGGAGTCACCTTTCACACTTCTGTCTTCCTAACTACCAATAATAAATCAATCGCCAGATTCACATCAAATTTCCCTCATAGATCTCTCTGCCCATTACTGTTCTCGTTCTGGGGCTCCAAAACCTGCACTCAGTACCTTTTTAGGTTCCTCTCATTCCATCTGTCCTTCCCACTATCTCTACTATGAATTTACTAGGTCACTCATTTTTATTCCTCTGGTTACAATATTTCAACGGTTCCTTGTTACTTACAAGATATACATATAGGCACTCTTGTGAAGTGCCCCCAGCTTGTCTCACCTCATGCCACTGACCTCTTCTTGCCTTTCCCCAGTGCATTCCAGGTTCCAGATAACCCCAGTCAGTTATTGTACACACTCCCCAATTGTGCCACACCCTTTGCATTTCTACACTTTGTTCCTCCTAACTGGAATGACTTTCCCATATTTACAGGATGTGCTCTTTTTTTACCCTTTTACCCTAAATATCTCAGTCCAAGCCTCAGAGCTTTCCTGAACATTTTCTGATCCTCAGGGTGTTCCTTGTGTGCTTGCTGAACACATACTGCTTAGTTTTACCTTGCCAAACCGTGAGCTCTTCAGATGTAGGAGCTGCACTTTCTCTTCTTTTCCAGTGTGCAGCATGTGGCAGTTGTTTATGGTTGGCTGAGGGAAGGCAGGCCTGTTGGGGCCTAGTGCAGTGGTCATCATCATCTGACGGGTAGTGTGGAAACTTCATCCAGCTATGAGATGACGAGGGCCTAGGACGGGTGGTGCTTGTGGAAAGGAAAAGATATTAAACGTGTGAGAAAAAAACAGGATCCAGTGACTTAGATGGGTACAGGAGCCAAAAGTGAGGAAATCCTCTAAGATGAGTCCTACAAGCTTAGTTAAATGCCATTTGTTATTGCTAGTACTGCAAAAGGTAGGAAAGGAAGGTGTGCAGACAAGTGAGGGAGCTAGGGTGGACAGTCCCTGTTACATTGACTATTCTACTGGAGTCTAAGCTCCACGAGGAAAAGAACTTCACCTGTCTTATTCAGGTCAGGGCTTTGTACAGTGCCTAGTCAAAAATACAGTAGATGCTTAATAAACTTGTTAAGCCAAAGGGAGGGTAAGAGATAAAATTATTGATAATTGTAATAATATAAATATTACATGGCAGGATATGGGTTGAGTGATCTTTCAGATTTCTTGGATGAGGGACTGTCTTTAAAACTATCGAGAGTGTCTAGTACATATTTGTTAAATATATCATAGTTGACTAGCTGACAGTTGACTAATACCATAGTAAACAGTGGGTTAACAATTAATTTGAGTCCTTAGTTTTGATAGAGTTTAATTATAGTATTTTCCTAACAGTTGACATTATAGCAGGTTGTCTTACAATACTATTTGTTACCAGTATTTGTATATGTTTCATTTCTGTGTCTTTGATTCATTGTGTGAGTGGAGTGAATACTTAGTCATTGCATGCATTATCTTTAGAATTGCATTTGCATTTTCTTTGACAATTCTTGCAGATATGGCCAGGGTTTATAATTGGGATGTAAAAAGAAGAAACAAGGATGACTCTACCAAGAACAAAGCATAATGCTGGCAATTAAAAATGTGGTTTAGTTTTCCAAACATGTTATCTTAAATACCCCTTTATCCTTACAGGTTGACATAACTTTGAATGTTTTAACAGCAAGAATTTTAAGAAAAGATAAACACCATTTTATTTATTTATAAAAACAAAATTAGTTTCAAATATTTTTGACATTGTGATTTTTTTTTTCACATTTCTCAGCAAAGCTAATGGTATTTTAATCATTATTTTTGCCTGTCATAAGAAAACTCTTAGCTGAAATGGCCGAAAACTGTGAGACATGCTATGGAAGCTGAATGCCGGACGCTAGCACAGTTTACTTTTTCCCTTTCTAATTGGCTGATGTTACTCTCACTTGATGTGGTTAAACCATTTTAGAGGTAGAGAAGACAGACAGTTTGAATATTTGTAAACTTGTTTTTCTTTGGTATATTTAGGACTTAGTGGTCCTCTGTTGCTATTGTCTTCTATAAGTGGGGTTTCATGACTTACTGCGTAACGAATAACTAACTACTATGATATTCTGGACATTTTAGGAAATGGTAATTTGCCTTGCTACACATTAAGAGGGCTATTAAGACAACATTTTTTCTAACCTCAGATAAGTGCAGTGTCTTTGCAATGCCAACATAAGGGAGATCTTGGCCAACGTGAAATAAAATTACTCATTCAAAACTCTGCCTAAGGTGATTTTGTAGTTCTTAACAGTTCTCCAAAGCATCTTGAACAGGAATATTAAGATAAATGTAAATCTGCAATGGCTGAAAAGAGTTGTGAGCTTTTTTATTCATGATAAAACCTTATAGGAATAGTATAAAAAATCCCTGTGGAAAGCTACTAGTACATTGACCAGTGCTGGGTGATACAGATTCTGATAAAAACATAAATGTATTAGTTCATCTCCGTGTAGTAAAAGGTATACTTATACAATGTTTTGTACTTGTATTTCATGAAATTAAAACAGTGACGCTAAAACTATGGCAGAGCACTTTTTTCATGTTACTCTTTGTCTTACTATGTTTGGGCTGCTATAACAGAATACCACAGAGTGGGGGGCTTATAAACAGCAGAAATTTCTCTCTCCCAGTTCTGGAGGCTGGGAAGTCCAAGATCAAGGTGCTGGCAGATTTGGTGTCTGGTAAGGGCTGTGTCCTGGTTCGTAAACGGCACCTTTTCACTGTGCCCTCATGTGGCAGAAGGGGCAAGGAGCTCCCTTGGGCCTCTTTAATTTGGCACTAATCTCATCATGAGGGCTCTGCCCTTATGACCTACTCACCTCCCAAAAGCCCCACCTCCTAATACCATCACCTTGGGGGTTAAGATTTTAACATAACAATTTTGGGGTGACACAAAGATTCAGACAATAACACCTTTTTAAGGTTAACATGGGTCTTTTGACATATTTGTAAAGTTTACTTGTACATATACTAGCATGTTCCAAGAACAACTTATATTTCTAGAAACACCATAAAATCCCTGTGGAAGGAATACAGATCTGCAAACAATTGAGAAGTTCATTGAAAAGATAACAGAATTTCCTTGATTGAATTTTTCTTTCATAATTTTAAATTCTCATATTTTAGAATTTGAGGTTTGTAAACATCTTGAGATATTGTATGTGCTCATTTTCCCCAAACTTTGTTATGGTAAGTATATATTGGTATGAAATGTTTGTTCCTGTTAATGTTAGAACAGGAATGGTTTGCTCCGAAGATCTTCATTTTGTCTTTGAAAGTATAAATATGGATTTTTAGGTAATTACAAGGGCTATGAAGAAACAAAACTCTTTCGAGATATGAATTACAGGCCAAAAATTAAGGTAATTATTTAACAGATATTTAAAAACACCCATTATGTGTCAGGAACTGTGTTAGGCTCTGTTAATTGAATGAAAGATATTTAAATCTTACCTCTGCCAGATAATTTCTGTTAGAGTGGTTTACATTTTCAGAATAACATAACCATCCTGATTTGACATATTTTGAAGTTTAATATTAGTATAGCGTACTAGGAGAGGATATGGGCAAAAGATTGACTACAGAACTTGATGCTGAGAAATGTGTTGGAAATGCAACTTAAATTGAACTGCTTTTCATTATAAAATGGATGTTCAGTTAAGAAAATTTAGAAAACAGGAAAAAAAGATGTTCTATTTGCAGTCCCCCTTGATATTTCTGTGTATTCTGTTTCTTTTTCTGTGCATAGGTTTTTTGAAAACATAGCTGAAATGATTTTGTCTTAATCCTACTTTCTTCACTTAGCATGAAATTTGTGGGTTGTTTTTAAAACTTTTTCTCTATTGTAAGTAGAGAACTGAGCAGTTTATGTTTACATAAGACTTTTTCTTATATTTAGGGTTTTTTCTGAGACGAGATTACCAGTGGAATTATGGAGTCAATGATCATAGTATATCATTACCTGGGGTTAACTGAAAGTATTGTTTAGTTACATAGGACTTGTTTGACACAGAGGCTGTGAGGCTGATGAGTTTTCGAACAGGTATGTTGAGAATTGAGTGAAGCATCAACAGGCAAAAACTTAAGAAATTGTTTTTGTTCTCACCTTAAAAGCCCAGAATCATAGGTGTTTGTTTGCAGGTTTTACAATTTAAAACACACAAGCCAAATTGGTGTTTTCTTTTTTCCAGCTGTTATTAATGTAACATTTTTCTAAATTCGTGTTTTTCCTGTACTTCAATCGTGCTTTCCATCATCCCCTGCTCCCCCTACCCATCCTCTTCAATATAAAGACACTGACATCTGTAGGGAGAAGCACCTTATTCAAGGCCATACAGCGGCTATGTGCACAGCCGGAATGACAGCCACATTTCCTTGCTTCTGGGAAAATTTACCCCTCTATACCATGACACTTCGCTCCTTTACTTAGTAATAGCTAAGTTTGGGGAAAATGTTAAGGTCCATTTTTTAATGAGTGAACACTCTGCCTGTATATATTTGCTATTCACAGCCTTAAACTTCAGTGATGTCTTTAAAGATCTTAAACCATTTTTTGAAGGTTTGCCTTCATTGGTTCTAATCCCATACTCTTGTGATAGTCATGGCTATGACAATTTGGTGCCAATGTGGGATGGGGTTGCCTCTGAAGACACTCCAGAGTGCCAGGGCAGCACCCGTCACAGCTGGTGTTGGGTTCAACTACACAAACTCCCACGACATGGAAAGGCCTCCTCTGTTACCAGTTTGCTCTGAAGGACATTGGACAGGCAAGACAGCATGCCAGAGGGTGGCTTTAGGCAGAGTTCTATGGGAATTATCTTGGCAATCCCCACAGACTGCACAAAAGGACATAGGAGTCACCTTGGCTTTAGAAGCCATAAGGGACCACCCTCTTTTTAACAGTTCCCTGTGCATGTAGCATCCTTGGGTTCCGGCTAGGGACAAAGCCCAGGAACAAGTTGTACACTGCGCTCTTGGAGCCCAAGCTGTGACTCTTAGCAGGTATTTACATTCATTTGCAGCTCTCCTAGCTTGGACACAGGATACTTCGCTGAGCGTTTTACCAGAAGCAGTCTCTCGTCACACAGCTGGTGGTCTCCCTTCGTCAGGTTTCCAGGGGAACCAAGCTAGAAAGCTATCCAACATCAGTGCCAAATCTTAAAAGAGAAAGGGATTTGAAACACCTCACTCATAACCTGTTGAATCTTGCATAATCATGGCCCAGTTTTTGTCATTGGCCTGCTTCCCTTTTCAGTTCCTTTTGTAAGGCCTCTTAGCTAATAACTGCAGAAAATGTAATATTGTCTTCAGTAAATTTTAAGGGTCAGATGGAAACATTTCTGTCTGGGTTACGTGAAAGACAATCAGCCAGGAGGTCCAAGTAGTTAATCTCCAAAGTTCCTTAATAAATGGATCTGAAAACGTTTTTCTCAACTCAAAACCAAGTGATGTTATAAATTTAGTGAACCTATGAAGTCATTGCAGAGTGCAAGCTTTTAAGGCTTGTAGCCCAAACTAGGCAATAACTAAAAGTTTCATTTTCATACTTTTTATTTTGAAATTTTGTAACTATGACCAGTGTCATCGTTAGGCCTGCTAATTAACCATATTTCCTATATATTCATACTCTTTTCTGTACTCAGGGAGAACTGCTTGTATGACCAGTTGTGAGAAGGTACCAGTTTGAGATTGGAAGTGTCCAAGGCTGGAGAAATTGATTCACGTATTATGTGCACAGAGTTGCTTTTCTTGTTTGGTTAGGAGAAGATGGCCCAGGATCTCATCTGCACATGAAAATTCATATGGATTATGCCCTAAAGTTTAACTAGAGAATATACTCGTGTTTGTGTTCCTCTCTTGTCTGATGTCAGATTTAGCTGTAGTCACGTCAAAAAGGATAGACCTGGTGTGCACGGTATTTTTGAGCAGTTTATAAAGGATCATGCCTCTTGATTATGGTTTTCAAATAATTTTATGTGTTAGTTGATTGTGTGACAACTCTATTTGCCTTCTGTGGATATTTGATATACAGGTAGGCAATGACCAAATAGGATTTTTTTTCCAGATTTTCCAAGTACACCCATCTTAGACTGAATCAGTTTATTTTCCCTAGATGAAAGCTGTGGATTCTAGAGTAAAAGTAAAAAATTTAAAGGTAAAAGGTCAGTGGATAACAATCTCTTGCATTTGTCTATTTTTGCTTGTATTACCTGTGCTTTTAGAGTCATATCCCAAAAAGTCATTGCCCAGATGAATGTTATCAAGCTTTTTCCCTATGTTTTCTTCCAGTAGTTTTTACAGGTTCAGACCCTATGATTAAGTCTAATCCATTTTGAGTTGATTATCATATATGGAATGAGATAGGGGTCCAATATCATTCTTCTGTATGTGAATATCCAGTTCCCCAAGCATCATTAATTGAAGAGCGTTTCCTTTCCCCATTTTGTGTTCTTGGCATCTTTATTGAAAATGAGTTAGCTGTAATGTGTAGATTTACTTCTGGGCTCTATTCTGTTCTATTGGTCTATGTGTCTGTTTTACACCAGTACCATGATGTTTTGATTACTGTAGCTTTGTAGTTGATTTTGAAATCAGAGAGTGTGATTTTATGAATTTTAGGATTGTTTTCTATTTCTGTGCAAAATGTCATTGGAATTTTGATAGGGATTGTATTGATTCTGTGGATTGCTTTGGGAAGTATGAACAGTTTGACAGTTTTAATTATTCAATCCATGCCCATGCCGTATCTATTCATTTATTTGTGTCTTCTTCAATTTCTTTCATTGGTATTTTACAGTTTTCAGTGTATAGACTTTTACTTTCTTGGTTCAGTTTATTTCCAAGTACTTTTTGGCTATTGTAAATGTGATTGTTTTCTTGATATCTTTTTCAGATACTTCATTGTTAGCATATAGAAATAGTACTGATTTTTGCATGTTGACTTTGTATCCTGCAACTTTCCTGAACTTATTTATTAGTTCTAACAGTTTTTGGTGGGATCTTTACAGTTTCAATATGTAAGATCATGTCATCTGTAAACAGAGACACTTTAACTTCTTCCTTTCTGATTTGGATGCCTTTTATTTCTTTTACTTTACTAATTGCTTTATCTAGCACGTCTGCCACATTGTTTGTGTCTTCTCTGATTTCTTTCATCAGTGTTTTGTAGTTCTCCTTGTAGAGATCTTTCACTGCCTTGGTTAAATGTATTCCTAGGTATTTAAATTCTAATTTCATAAAAAATTAGATTTTTAACTAATTTTCAACTTTACTATAGCAGCTGGTTGCAATACCAGAGTAAAATGGCAATGCTGGCTTTGTGTGTGTGTGTGTGTGTGTGTGTGTGTGTCACACTGAGACACTGATACCAGTGATGCATTAAAAAGTGTGGTGCACAGACGTCACCACTATGCAATATATTTATGTAACAAACCTGCACATGTACCCTCTGAACCTTTAAAAAGAGAAAGAAAGAGTGGACTGTAGTTGCCTTTTTCTTCTCCACTTGGTCCTCAGCCACCAGATCCCAAAGTGATTCTGGAAGAAATCCAGGTAATTAGCAACTATAGGGAAATCTGATTACTCATACTAATGACCAAGGAAAGGGTCATTACCCTGGTTATCTGAGAGATGACCATGGTCTAGGACTTTCTCTTTTAACTTTTCTGGCTAGAGTTTGTGCAGGTCAGATGATAGGGGAAGAAGGTCCAGAGAAAATAAATTTTATCCTAGGGAAGGAGTGGACAAGTCCGAAAACAAAGATGACTCTGGAAGACAAAAGGCAAGCAGAGATGGGAATCTGGCCCTGAAAATAGAGGCAGGAAAGCTGGAAACTAAGGACTGATCCCCTTCCCTTCTTCTCTGGTCCCTACCACACCCTCCTCCTTATGTATCCAATGGCCCATCTCTCTACGCCAGCCCCTAACCTCCACCTGTCCCATTTCTCCTTGGTGAAAAGTTAGTTACATCAGGAACTTTTGAAAGTAGATGGGGCCCAAATTGGTTCTGGGAGAAATCTAGTAACTGTAGGGAAAACGGATTACTGATACTAATGACCAAGGAAAGGATCATTTAAAAAGCTGATAATAAGAATACACCTTCAAAGAGTTTTTTTTAAAGGGGGAGGAATATGATCAGAGTGCTGGGCAACTCAAACTTTTCATGCATGACTACATATGTGATGAGACAAAATTATTTAGATTATTACTGAATAATGGCAAATAGATATCAGTATTTTAGTACTTAAAAGTGGCAGGATATACTGAAATACTGAACACTGCTTATGGCAATTATCAACCATATTAAATATTATAAACATGATTTAATATGACTTTTATTAACCTGCCCCCTTCAGGGAAGTCTCCTTCCAACCCCAGAAAATATTTCTACAGAATTGTAATTAGTATATGTAAAGTATTTCAGAGCAACATACATGTTAGGAAATGTTTTCAAAACTTCAAATGAGATGGCAATTGGATATTTTGGAAAATCAAGCAATCTTTGGGTCTTCTATTAAAGTGTAAATATCTGTTGTGAGCTTTCATTCTGTTGTGGGTTCCAAAGTGCCAGGTCACCTGAGAATTTGTGGTAGAAGTTCAAGTTGCTGTTTTCTTAAGGTAATTTTTCTTTTTCTTTTCATACATGTATTTGCATTGGTAAAGACTACCATTTATGACAAAGATGAAACCTTCGTGAACATGTATCTGATGAATAACATTACGTGAAAATGTATAAAGTGTTAGAAATGCAAGGAAAATGGACAGAAACATTAATAGGAGTCCTAATATATTAATTGCAGTCATTTACAGGTTAATTAGGCAAGACTGCTAGTAATGCTTAGCACCTACAAACCCAATTCTCAAAAATCATTTACAAAAAGTGAGCACATATTAAGCTAATGAAGAAAATGTCAAATTTCCAAAAGTGCAAATAGTCTGGGCCACATTTTCTGACCATAATGCAGGTAAAATCGGAATGAATAATGGTTTAAATGAGAAAAATATTTAACATTTCAAAATTAAGCACTATGTTAAAGAACTTCAGGTCAAAATTATAATTACAAAATTATTTAGAATTTGATGCAATGAGAACACTAATAAGCTTAAGAACAGGGGATTCAGATTAAAATATAAGCCTTTGTTGCTAAACTCAAAAGAATAAAAAACAAATCAAGTGACCAACAGTAACTTTTGCTTCCTTCATCATTAAAAGTAAGGATAATCAGTCTCTTAGGATAATACTATGTGTCTTCTGTCTTAACGCTGTCAGTATTTATGTGACTCCTTCTAATAGCTTGGCATTCTTTCCTTTGGTGATCTTGTCTCCCCACTCCTTAGTCACTTATTCCCATGGTCACACCTGAGACCTTGTCATTACCAACCACTGCCGCTCCTTCCTAATTTCAGCCTCAAGCCATTCTGCTCCCTGACCACCACCTCCTACCTTTTCAGGTTTTCACTGCCCTGCACATCCTTACTTCTCTTCTTTTGTGTTTCATTCTTTGTACATGTTGTCAATGTTCTTGTCATCCAGCTTTGCTATACTGACTTAGCTGAGTCACTGTCTTGGTTCAGACCAACTCTGTCAATTCCCAGGCAGCTTAATGTAACCAAAAAAAGGTCACCACTGCAAGTCTCAAGAGGGCAGTGATGCTGTGCAGTGATCCATTCATTCCCCTTGCAAGACAGTGTCATACCCTCTCTCCTGGTCTCAAACCCTGACACTCCCTCTCTGGTTGTTGCTCACAGCTGATGTTCCTGCTTTCTAGTTGGCCAAGAAGACTGAAGTAACGATAGGACTCTCCATGCACTCCACCCCACATCTACCCACCATCTGCCCATATTCATAAGCCTTTGCTTCATCCTCCTCATCTTGGCCCCCAGTCTTGCCCTAACCAAAGCATTGGAAACATTTCCAGGGCAATGTATGGTATATTTGTAACATTGCCTGGCTCAGCCTCCAGTTAGAGGAGTTCTGGCCTAGGCAGTGCACATGTTATTTCCTAAGTACCAATGACCTTTTCTGTTGAGTGCTCTGGCCACAAAATTGTATTGATTTTAAGTGATACACCCCAAACCTATTTTTCCCTTAGGCCTTGTTACTGTTAGTGTATTAATTTGCTAGAGCTGCTGTTACAAAGTATGATAAACAATAAACAGAAATATATCATCTCATATTTCTGGAGAATTGAAGTCCAAGGTCAAGTGTTGGCAGAGCCATGCTCCCTCTGAAGGCTGTATGGAAAGATTTGTTCCAAGCCTCTCTCCTAGCTTCTAGTAGTTCTTGGCTTGTGGTAGCAGAACTCCAATTTTCACCTGGTGTTTTTCCTGTGCGTACATTTCCCCTTTTGATAAAGACACCAGTCATTGGATCGGGGCCCACCTTACTCCAGTATGAACTCATCTTAACTAATTACATCTACAATTTGACCGCCACCCCCTCCCCCAATAGAATCACACTTACAGGTACTGAGGGCAAGGACTTTGACATCTTTGGAGGACACAATTCAACTTATAACAGCTGCTGTGCAATTTTGCAGAATTTTAAAGTTTTAGGAGCGCATGCATTGCATTGTAGTACACAGCAGAACACTCTGTACTTTACTTCTCGTTTCCATTGATGAGGTGTCCCTGCAATCTTAAAGAGAAGAAACGTTCTCCCCTGCAACTTGTCTCTCTCCTGAATCCTCAATCTTTCTCCAGTGAATCTTTCTTATCTTAAAAAAACAAAAACAAAAACAAACAAAACTCTCTTGGCCTGACATCCCCTCAAGCTGTCATCCTTACTTGTCTTCCCAGAAAATTGCTTGGAAGTATTCTCTACTCACTTTTCTTTTTTTCCCTCCTGTTCTCTTCTAACCAGGTTTTTCTATGCTATACTCCACAGAAACTGCTCTTGTCAGGGTCTCCAGACATGCACATTGCGAGATCCAATGGCCAGTCTTCATTTTCTTCTTATTAGATCTATCAGCAGCATTTGACACAGTTGATTGCTCTCTCCTTTTAACTCTGCCTCCTTGGTTTCTAGTATATTTGCCTGGTTTTCCTCCCACCTCCCTGCCTGCTCCTTCTCAGTTTCATGTAGGAGTTCTATCTTCTATGACCTCTAAATTCTAGTGTTCCCTGAGGCTTACTCCTCAGACCTCTTTTCTGTGTATTTGAGGAACTCATCCAATCTCATGTCAGTGATTGTCCTCCCTGCACTGATAATGCCCAGATTTTTATCTCCAGCTTGGACCTCTAAACCTCAGAATTTTACACTCTCATATCCTACTGCCTACTTGACATCTCCATATGTGAAACTTAATAGGCATCTCAAACTGAATGTGTTGAAAACTAAACTGATTCTTCCTCCTTCCTCTCCTCACCTCAAATCCCACCCATGCTCTTATACGTCATATTCAGTTCATCAGCAATTCCTGACTAAATTCATGGTTTATCCAAAATTTGACCACCTCTCATCACCTCTTCAGCTACCATCTTGGTCCAAGTCACCAACATCTCTCATGTGGGTCACTGCAACAGCCTCCTGATTTGTCTCCCTGGTTCCACAGTCGCTCTCCTTCAGACCATTCTCTACAAGAAGCCAGAGGAATTCTGGTACAATGTAAGTCAGATCAAGTGTCTCTTGTGCTTAAAACTTTTCAGTGACTTCTATCTGATTCAGAGCAAAGCCAGAGTCCTTACAATGATGTACAAGCCCTACCTGATCTGGGTCCCACACCCCCTCTCTAAATTAATCTATGTGAGTCAGCCCCTGCCCCCCCCACCCCGCTCTCTCTCTCTCTCTCTTTCTTCATTTACCCCCCTTTCATTCTTCCCTGGCTCATTCTGCTCTAGCACACCAGTTCCTTTGCTGTTCTCGAAACATACTCGTTTTGCTCCTGCCACAGGACTTTTCTACTTGTTACTCTCTTTTCCTGGAATGTATAGATATCTACATGGTTTACTCCTTAACACTTTCAGATCTTCACTCAAATATAACTTCAAATATAAGCTTAATTACTACCCCCTTCCCTCACACAAATGCATATCGTTATCCTTCTTCCTTGCTTTGTTTTCCCTTTAGTGCTTAACTCTAGGGTAATTTTATGCCATGGTTTGCCAGGGACAGTCTGTTTTTTTTTCTGTTGCTCACAGCTATTAATTATTTTTAGCTCCTCTTTCTACTTTCAGTAGAAGCCCAGCTTGGATGATAAACTATGTGGTTAGTCTCCTCATCACTATTTTACATGCTATATATTTATATTACTCGTTGTCTGTGTCCCTACTCTAGAACTTAAGTTGTATAAGGGCAAAAATTTTTGTTCTAATCTTCACCTATCCCTAGTACCTACAACAGTGCTTTGCATACAGTGAGGATTCATATATTGCATGCATGAACAAAACATTGTTTAAAAATCTGTTCTTTTGCCAGGCGTGGTGGCTCACGCCTGTAATCCCAGCACTTTGGGAGGCTGAGGCGGGCGGATCACGAGGTCAGAAGTTCGAGACCAGCCTGGCCAACATGGTGAAACTCTGTCTCTACTAAAAATACAAAATTAGCTGGGCGTGGTGGTGCGTGCCTGTAATCCCAGCTACTCCGGAGGCTGAGGCAGGAGAACTGCTTGAACTGGGACCTGGGAGGCAGAGGTTGCAGTGAGCCGAGATCACACCATTGCACTCCAGCCTGGGCAACAAGAGTGAAACTCTGTCTCCAAAAAAAAAAAAAAAAAAAAAAAACTGTTCTTTTTTTTTTTTTTTCTTTGGAGACAGAGTCTTCCTCTGTCACCTAGGCTGGAGTGCAGTGGTGCAGTTTTGGCTCACTGCAACCTCCATCTCCCGGGCTTAAGTGATCCTCCTGCCTCAGCCTCCCAGGTAGCTGGGACCATAGGCACGTGCCACCACGCCCAGGTAATTTTTGTATATTTTGTAGAGATAGGGGTTTCATCATGTTGCTCAGGCTGGTCTTGAACTCCTGAGCTCAGGCAATCTGTCCACCTCAGCCTCGTAAAGTGCTAGGATTATAGGTGTGAACCACCACGCCTGGCAAAATCTGTTGTTTTATGATAAAATATGTTCAAATGTTTAAAAATAAGTCTGGCCCCTTTAAGAAGAGTTTATGAGGACAGATGTCTTCAAAATTGCTATTGGTGTTAAAAAAACATATTTGTGAAATTGCTGTTGGAAACTAGTGGAGAAGTTCCAAGGAAAAGGTGAGACTTCTTAAAAATCAAAATTAATTATTTCCATTGTGGTTTGTCAGTGCCTCTTTGAAATCAGATTTATTTTCAGGTTTCAGCTCTATTACCTCCCTAATTAAGAATAAGATTCTACCTTCAAGAAACTTGTGTTTTTATAAGAAAATCAAATGTATAGTAGATGCGATTATAAAAAAAATGTGATATCTGCTTTAACAGAGAAATATGTATTTGTATTCCATATACAATCTCCACAAAGCAGAGACCTTTTGATATTACTTAAATCAGGTGGATAAATTTTCTAAGAAGGTGATGCTTGAATTGAATATTATAGTTTGAATAGCAATTTGTTTAAAAGGTTAGAAAGGGAAAAGCATTTGATGGCATAGGGAGTGCTATATATATATATAAATATAGCTGTGAAAGAAAATTGCATTTTTAGTGAATAGCAAGAAGTATACCTGTCTCTTCTGTGGCCTGTGTACTGTGATTGGGTTGTTTATCTTTGTATTATTGAGTTTTGAGAGTTCTTCAGATAATCTAGACATATAAATCTTTGATCAGATATTGCAGATTCTTTCTCCAGGTCAGTGGCCTGACTTTTCATTTTCTTAACTGTCATTTGAAAAGCAAAAAGTTTCCAATTTTGATGAAATCATATTATCAGTTTTAAAACCTGTTTTTAAGTTTTCATCCTATCTAAATTTGTAGAAGTTTAGTTTTAGCACTGCATGTTCTCACTCATAAGTAGGAGTTGAACAATGAGAACACATGGATACAGGGAGGGGAACAACACACACCAGGGCCTGTGGGGTGGGGGCAGGGGAGGGAGAGCATCAGGGCAAATAGCTTAAAACCCAGGTGATAGGTGCAGCAAACCACCATGGCACAAGTATACCTGTGTAACAAACCTGCACATTCTGCACATATATTTTGGAACTTAAAATAAAAATTAAAAAAAAGTTTTAGCCCTCATATTTAGGTGTGTGATCTACTTTTAGTTTATTTTTGTGTATGGTGTGAGGTAAGGGTTCAGGTTCATTTATTTGCATATGTATGTCCAATTCTTTCAACACTATTTGTTAAAAATATTATCCTTTCCCCATTAAATTATTAAATCCTTGGCACGTTTGTAAAAATACATTGAGTAAAATTTGATTTGTGGATAGGATGGAGGAAGCACACTTCCTCTGTCTCCCCTGCTGAGTACAGCTATAAAACCTAGGCAGAATGCATGGAACAGCTATTTAAAGACACAGAAAATAAAATACCAGTAGGCTATCAGGAAAGAACAACTGAATTCGGAGTACCGATGAACCCACAGTGAATTTACCATTTTTTCCTCTAGTTTTCCTGCCGCATGGCCCCTGACACTGCACAGCGGAGCAGGATAGCTAAAGCCCAAGATTTCTGCCTAGAGCACCCAAAAGGGAATTTCCAGGGAAGTGGAAAGTGCTGGAGATGGAGGACAAGGAGAGGGAGTTGCTCTGAAAAGCAACCACATAGCTGCACGAGCTTGGATGTGTTCCTAATTAGTATATCAAAGACTAAGAAGTGAACAAAAGGATAGACCACTGCAGGTTGGAACGTGTGACTTGAATTTACTCAGGTTGATTGCCTGCTAAAGCAAAAAATCAAAATCCTCCATAGGATTTAAACAAGACCCAGAATCTCATAATATTCAAAATGTTCAGAGTACAATAAAAAATTAGTTGGCATATGAAGAACCAGGAAAATATTCATTCACACAAAAAAGGACAAAGTATGACTTTATGTAGATAACATTAAAAATCAATAAATTAGAATGCAGAGGAAGTAAAATTGATAAAACCAAGTGCTGTTTATTTGAAAATACCGATAAAAATAAGTAATAAGAAGAGAAAACACACAAGACTACAAATGAGAGAGAGGTTTCTATCCATCATTACAGAAATTTTTAAATTATGCTAAGTACAACTGTACACCAATGCATTTGGAAATCTACCTGAAATAGATAATTTTCAGGGAAAACACAAATTACCAAAATTTACTCATGAGGATGTATGCAGTGTTTTTGTTTTTGTTTTTGTTTTTGTTTGTAGAGACAGGGTCTCACTATGTTGCCCAGGCTGGTCTCGAACTCCCAGCCTCAAGCCATCCTCCTGCCTTGGCCTCCCAAAGTGCTGAGATTACAGGTTTGAGCCACCACGCCCAGCCAGATGTACGTGTTAATCTAGATTGGCTATGACATGCTGTGGTAGTCATTCCCAGTCCTGGGGGCTACATGTCCATTATAGGTCAAGGATTGCTCTGCTCCATGTTTACTTTACTCCTGAATCCAAGCTAATAGAAAAGCCCCTAGCTGGGACATTGCCAGTCACATGGCCAAACCTACATCATGAGAGGGAAATATAATCCTGTTTCAGGGAAGGGCAATGAACATATATGAAAACGGTCAATATTATGAAAACGGTCAATATTATGGTTGAAAACTGAATCTAACCATTACCATGAAATAAATGGAAAGATTGTCAAAGATCTATACCCCTTTCCACGCACACAAAAAAAGGAATGCTGGACCAAAAAGCTCTTATGAGTGAATTCTCTCAAACCTTCAATAAGCAGACCACCCCCACGTTATTGAAAATATTCTAGTGTATAGAAGAAGACAGATTTCTAATAATTTCATCATTCCTGAGGCCAGCATAACCATGATATCAAAACCTGACAGAAAGCACAAAAGATCACCATTTTCCAATGTGTTATTCACTGAAATGTCTGTTAAGATGCTTCAGAAAGTGAGTTATTTTGTCATGTAAGTTGAGGAGATGCTGTATAAAATTACCTCCCAATGGAGAGTCCCAATATACCATAGTATTCAGTAGTCCTACAGAATACTATTTTGCTTTATTTAATCCACAATTTTCTGAATTTGTTTGACTGTAGGTGCCCCCCAACACACACCTAGATTCTTTGTAATCCCCATGGAATACATTTCTGGAAATGGTATTATGAACCAATCTGAAACATGAATTTAAATGCAAAGATCCTAAATAAAATGTTAGTAAATTAAATTAAGCAGTATTTAAAAAATACACTATGAACAAGTAGAGTTTATTCCAAGAATGTAAGTAAATATGGTTTAACATAAACAGATTTACTAATATAATTAATTACATTCACAGGTTAAGGGAAGAAAACCATTTGATTTCCTCAACGGGTACCAGAAAGACATTTGAAAAAGTCAATATGCATTCTTTCTAAAAGCACTTAGTAAAATAATAATGCAGTGAAAAGTTCCATAGCCTATTAAAGACAATTTAAGGTCAAAATGCTAGAAGCACGTAACAGCAGGAAAAAGACAAAGGTGCCCACCACCACTGCAGTTATTTACCATTTTACTCTAAGATCTAGCCAGTGTAAAAAGACAATAAAAAGAAATGAAGTATAAATATTAAAAGGAAGAGAGAACATTATCATTACCTGTAGATTATAATGTCTGCCTGGAAAGCAGAAGAGATCAACTGAAAAACTATTTGAGGTAATAAGAGAGTTTAGTAAGGTGTCTGGCTACAAGATATAAACCAATCCACAGATTTCCTACATGCTAGCAATGATCAATTAGAACATATAATGAGAAAACGAGTCATTCCAATGATAGCAGAAGTTATAAATTAGGAATAAACAGAAAATGGCTAAACTTATAAGAGAACTATAAGAAGTTACTGATGGACATAAACTTAAGGATTAAAATAATTGAATGACATATTCTTGGGCAAATATTGTAAAGATACTTGTTCCTGCCATATATCAGTGTCAGTAAATTAATGCAACTTCAATCAAAATCCCAATATTACCTTAGGGGAAACTTGACACATCTTCAGGTTCTAATATACTGCATGAGAATAACAAAGACAATTTTGAAGTGACAAAAGATAATAAAAACATATTACAGAGTTACTGTAACTAAAACAATGTAGGCAAGGATAGAAAACTAGATTAATGAACTAAAAAAGCTAAGTCCAAAACCAGACCCATGTATATATGACAGTTTAATATTTGAAAAGGGTAGAATTTCCAATTATTAAAGGAACAATGGAATATTCTCCAGATGGTGGAGGGACAAATATCTAGTCATTTGGGAAAAATAGTTCTTATCCCTACCTCCACTTCCTATACCTAAGTCAATTCCTAAGGGAATCCCAAATCCATTATAAGAAATCATAGGAAAACCGTTTTCTAGTTTTTGAGTGGGGAAGGCCTATCTCAACCTAACATCATTGCCAAAAAACATTAAGACAACATACTGTACAAGAAAGATAACATAAGTTACATGGCACAAAAATCAAAAGATACAAAATGTTATCCAATGGAAATTAAGTCTTCCTCACAGCTTGTCTTCCAGGCATCAGTTCCCCAATTCTGAGACAAAGACTGTTTCCAGTTTATTGTAGACAACAGATTTAATCACCTATATATGAGAGACTTCTGTATTAACCACCAGAAAGCTTAAGAAATCAGAAAAACCAAAAAAAAATTGCAACATATGTGATGAATAAAAAACTAATTTACATATATAAGGAGATCATACTAATAAATAGGACTGCTTCAGCTGCAAGCCACAGAAAACCAGTAACCAAGATATGCACATTAAAAAATATTGATCTAATCAATTATATCAAAATTTTAAATGTATATTTTCTTTGATTCATAAATTCTATTTCTAGGATTTTGACTTGAGGACATAATTAGTCAAATATACAAAGATATATATGCATCATAGAATTGCTTTATAACAGCAAAATTTGCACATAACCTGAGGATTGATTAAATAACTTGTATATCCATACAGTGGAATACTATTGTATCAAGAGACTTTCAGCTATAGGTGGAAAAAAACTGCACAAACTAAAATGGGATTTATTACTCCTGTAACAAGGAATCTTAATATAGGGTGACTCCAGGGTAATTAAATCTGTAGTTCAATGACATTATCAAGGACCCAGTTTTCTTCTATCTTTGCTCTGTCATCTTTAGTATGTCAACTAACTCTTGATCACATTTAGCAAATATGTACAGGTACTGATAAACTGTAAAGATATAATGATTAGCAAAAACAGACATAGTTTCTGTCCTTGTGTATTTACAGGGAATATACAACGTGTGAAAAAGGTAATGGCATAGTATGTGTTACATGATACCCTTTATGAAAAAGATTCATTTCGGGGCAAACATATTATAGTATGTAACCTTTTCTGGTAAGATTGTTATGTGATGTTCACCAAATGCCAGAGCCTGTGCTAAGTACTTTATATGGATTATCTCATTTTATCCTCACAACTCTATGAATTAATACTATTATTATCCAATTTTATATATGTGTAAACTGGGACTCAGAGAGATTGACTCACACATAACCGGTAGTCAGAATTTGAACTCATGTCTGTTTTATTCCAAAATCCGTACTCTTAACCACTATGTTAAACAACCTTTTGAAAATGGAAATAAAAATATATAGAAAGAAATAGACCAAGCTTTTAACAGTCATTTTCTTCAGGAACTTATGGTTGAATGCTATTGACTACAAGAGCCAGGAAAAACGGGGAGGAAAACAAAATCCAGGGGTACATTGATAGACTGGCAGTGGGGACTGGTTGATTGCCTAAAACGTCCTGAAGACATTTAAAAGCAGGTCTCATAGGAGAGAGTGAGCAACCAGAACTTATAATCAGAACTCTAGAGGCTGTATAAAATTTGGTAATGCTTCAAGATAGGGACATGTGTGTATTTTACTGATGTGAAGTAAGAATCAAGGTCATTGGATTAAAGTAGAGCAAGAAAACAATCATTCATTCAAGTATGTATAGATTATTCAAGCACCTAACTTGCTACAAGTTAGAGAAATACTGGTGAACAAGATGAGTAAGTAGACCCAGGCCAGATCATGCAGGGCCTTGTAGCCATGTTAAGAAATGTAGGGTTTATTTGGATTTTGTTCTAAATGTGACAATAAACCGTCAGTGGGTTTTAATCAGAGGAATTACTTGATCTGACTTACGTTGTGAAAAGATCACTCTGGCTGTTAGGTTGAGAATGTATCATGGGAGTGGGAACAAGGACTAGGGAGGCTACTTAGGAAGATAATGAAGTAGTTCAGGTAAGAGTTGATAGTGGCCTGGACAAACGTGATATCAATGGAGATGGAGAAAAGTGGCAGACACACACACACACTCACACACACGTACATATATTTATTTATATATTTGTTTATTTATTTGAGACAGGGTCTTGCTCTGTCACCCAGGCTGGAGTGCAGCGGTGTGATTACAGCTCACTGAAGTGATCCTCCCACCTCACCCTCCCTTGTAGCTGGGACTACAGGCATGTGCTACCATGCTGGGCTATTTTTTTTTTTAGTAGAGATGGGGTCTCATTGTGTTGCCCAGGGTCAGACACATATTTTGAAGTTAGAGTTGACAGTGCTAGATGATGGATTTGATATGAGAAATGAGGGGGAGTGAGGAATTAAGAATAACTCCCAATTTCTGTGAATGGTGGTGTCATTTATAGAGCTGAGGAAGACCGGGGTTGTTGGAGCACATTTTGATAGACGTTGAAGACATTGATTTTAGTATTGGGTATGTTGAGTCTGAGAAATCTGTGGCTTTGTTTAGTAGGCAAGTTGGCTGTATTGGTATAACGTTCAGAAAAGTGAGCTAGAGTTACTGATTTTGGAATCAGCAATGGAAAGATGGTAACTGAAGTCACGAGAGTGGGTAAGATTGTCTAGGGAGAGGAGAGGATAGAGAGAAGAAAGAGAGAAGAGAATTGGTCCTCTGACAGAACTGAGAACACCAAGTTCCTGAGAGGCTTAATATAGGCAGCAATCATTCCACCAACACTATGCCGGCAAAGGCCACTCATGACTTCCTGTTCTCTCAAATCCTGCGGATTCATTTTAGTTTTTATCTTTCTGAATCGACTGCTGCATTTTGATACTACTGTTCACACCATCCTATAAAACTGTACTCTCCAGGATTTCATTGTCTCCTTGTAAGTTTCCTTTCCCTTTTCTGTGTGCTCTACACTTTATTGTTACCCAGGGAAGACTAAAGAGTAAGACTCTAGGTTGAGCTGTCAGCAATGACTTTTGGAGCCACGTCTTCCCTAGGATGAGGAAACTGCTTCCAACTCTTGGAAGCTGCTGGCTCCAGAACTTGATGAAGGTGAGCGAGCAATCCATGCAGATATCTCAGGAAAAAGAATTCCAGACAGAGGGAAAAGCAAATACAAAGTCCCTGAGGTGGGAATGTGCTTAGTGTGTTTGAAGAACAGGAAAAGAACCCATGTAACTGGAGTAAAATAAAGAGGGTTAGCAGTAGGAAATGAGGTTACAGAGGTGATGAGATGGAGATGGAATTTATTTCCAAGGGTTCTTCTGCAGGCCATTGGAAGGACTTTGGGTTTTAAGCTGAGTAAAATGTATAACCACTGGAAAATCATGAGTAGACGATTGCTTATAACTAATGTTTTATCAGGCTCCTTCTGGCTGCTCTGTGGAGAATAAACTGCAAGCATGGCAGGGGCGGGGAAGGGGAGACGACAAGAGTGGCAGCAGGGAGACCAGCTGTCACAATAACTCAGAAAAATGATAGTGGACAGCACCAGTGTGTTAGCATTGAGAATGGTGAAAAGCTGTCATATTCTGGTTATACTTTTAAGGTAGAGCCAGCATAATTTCCTGATAGATCAGATGTGGACTATGAAAGAAAGGAGTCAAGGATGACACCAAGATTTTTGGCAAAGGTAGATGAAAGGACAAAGTTGCCATTTACTGAGGAGGGGAAGACTATGAGAGGGACATATTTGGGGAGGAAGATTAGGAGCCTGATTTGGGACATGTTAAATTTGTGATGCCTGATAGACATTCAAGTGGGGATGTCAGGTAAACAGTTGGTTATAAAGGTCTGGAGTCCATGGGAAATAGACAAGTTGAAGATAAAAATTCAGGACTCATTGACTTATAGATTTAATTTATAGCCATGGGACTGAATGAAGCCACCAAGAGAATTAATATAAATGAAGAAAAAATGATCAAGCCCTGGGGAGCATTTTAAGGAGAAGGAGATGTTACATTGTTGTTGTTTTCCTTTCTTCTTTCCTTCTTCTCCCCTTCCCTCCCTTCCATTCCCTCTTAACTATAAAAGTGATAAAGCTGTACAGAACTTAGGCTACCTATCTACTTATGCCTAGACTCAGAATCCATTATCTTTCCTTTTTTTTTTAACCCTCCCCCCACCCTCATGTGTACTATCAATCCTGGGAAATGTGCTGAACTATTGTGTTCTTATGTTGGTGCCACACTGTAAGTGATCCTGGCATAAAAAGCATGCCGTAGTAGGATATGAAAAAGCTGAGGCAACTTAGCCTGGAAAAAAGAAGACTTTCCAGGGAACATAATAGTTGTAATCAACTACTTGGCAACAGAATTAAGACTCTTGATTAAAAATCATCATGATGAAGATTTAGGCTTGACAGAACCAACTTTTCTCAAAGTGGCATATGCTCACCAGGAAGTATTGAGGTCCCAGTGACTTTTGATATGATGTCAGATAACCTTCAAAAATTATATTCTCTTTCTGGCTTTAAGGTAATGGTGAATACGATTGTGTATGCTATGTCACATCTTATTGATATCCTTGGTAGTAGTTGCTACGCTGTAGTAACAGATTCTGGAAATAGCTATAACACACACTTGGAATCTCACAGTCACATAATCAATCATTTTACTAAATACAAGCATATTTTCATTCACATACAGCTAAATAAAGCATTTTTCACATTTCATTACAGTGCACAACAAAGTGAGGAAAAGTATACAGTACATTTTATTCTGAAATATGAGACAATCTAATCCAACATGCAGTTGTGGTCTTTGTTACAAGTTAGTTTATCTTTTCTTTACCTATGTAGTAAAATAGCTTCTAAAGCTTTATCCTTAGTATTATATTAACACCTGATTCTTTTCACACTTATTTTCTAAAACCCACTTATTGCAGTGACAACGGTACTGAATTCTACTAAAATGATTTTTAAATTTTCTAGAACTTATTTAAGCAATTAAGCTCAGCCACCTCTGCTGGATTTATGCTGAATATTTTTAAACCTGCCAGAAAATGCCAGGAGTGGGAATAGTGTACATATAATAAATTTTAGTGAAGAAAATTGTAGGGAAGTTTTGTTTGTTTCCTTTTTTGAACTGACAGAATCCAGTCGACTCTCATTTACCCACTGGATAATCTTGCTTTCAGAATCTTCTAAACATAATTCAGTATAGCAGTTGATGAAATTTTGTGTTAATGAAATTTGCCATGTTTTATTTGTCTTTTACAACCACGAAGGTGGCAATTTAATTACCCCACCTAAGCCAGCTCTTGTGAAATGAATATAGAGAAGATGATCAGTTCACTTGTAGTTAATGCTGTGAACTGATCCAAAGTGGTTTGCTCATCCAACTTGGGGCACAGGTGGCAGAATAGTCTTCCATAATTTTCATGATTTGGCTTCTTTATTCTGGCTGAAGCAAATTCCCAAAGTTTCAGATTCGGTCACATTCATACTGAAGTTCAATATTATATCTCAAAGCGATTTGTCATTCTTAGGCCTTCCTATCACAATGGATATGAGAAACCTGACTCTAGTCAGAATAGTTTTTTTTTTAATTGTGAAAAGTATGGCTTTTGCCTAGCTGAACTGGCTACAATCCAAAAAGTAATTTAAAGCATCACCTCTCTTAAAGAAAATAATGGAAACTTCAAGCCAGCCATTCCAATTTGCTGATGCAGTTAGCTGTTGGTTCACCTGAGAATTAAGGGCTGACTCTCTTGGGTAGACAGGAACTCAGTGTACGTATATGGCAGACAGGTGGCCAAGGTCATTTTGGGGTGGGTATTTTATCCCTATCCCACTCCGCATTGCTGTACGTGGTTCCTTTCAATAAAAATCCACTGTGTCTCAGTGATAACACTTATAGCCCACACAGTTCTAATGTCTTTTTAGTTGTGCAATTATTCACTTGTTTAAAGCCCTCTTGTCAATAATGCCTGAATGGGCTTTACCTTTGATTCCTTCCCATGTTCCCTCAGGATTATAGCTGAGTTGTAATCAATAAGGAAAACATATCCTAACATGTAGAGAACATTTATTTATAGTCATATCTCTTCCCAAGTAAACAAATTCATAATCATTTATTTATCTGACAGCACTATGATGCAGTGAAAAGAGCTAGGAGTCACGAGTCCTTGACCTTGGCCAAGTGATTCTCATGGCTCTTAGTTTACTATTCTGTAAAATGGGGCAAAAACCTCGTAGGCCTGTTATGATGATCAAATAAGTAGCCCAAGTAACTGTAAGCTGTTTGTAAGGGTTACAGTGCCTCCTGTTCAGCAGGAGAGAGTGTTTGCCTCAGGGCTCTTTTCAGAGGCAGTCACTGTGTTGTCACTGTCACGTGCCTGAAGAAGCAAGCAGACTGTTTACTTCCAGATTGCAGGTGCCAAGGCAATGAAATCCCAGGCATGGTCAAAGGAAAAAGGGGGTATGGCATTTGGGTTATAGTGTCTCTTTCCTAGTTATAGGGTAATTTGCATGGGACAATTTGTTTCATACAGCTGGTAATTCTATCACAAGGGTGTTCATTTTCTGAAATGTGCTAATAACTGTGTAGATTGCCTTCCTTTCCATAGCCACATCATTTTTACTTGAACACCAGACCTTTTGGTCTGTGTTCCTCATTTTACAGAAAGCTGTTAAAAGCTAATTGGTACCTTTTAACCAAACCCAGCAAACACCTTTGGTGCAGGGTATTCTCACGGAATAAGTAGAGCTCATAATCTTTGTTTAGTTATGCTAATTGTCCCCAGTGTGAAACTTTTTTCCCCTTTATGTATTTCTTTATGTTCATGGCCTATAAGTGAGCTCAAATACCAAGGAATAGTTGTCCTGTCTGTAGGTATGTTTTCCTGGGACTTAGCTTCCTAAACCCCAGGCCTTTAACATGTGGTCCACAAAGGGCTCATGGAGCAGCCACTGCCTAGCATGGGCCACAAAACAGTGCCTGGCCTGGCCCATGTCAGCAATTCAGTCCCTTGGTCACAGCACTCAGGCACCCCCATCCACCCGCACACGAGTCTGTCAGAGTCCCCCTGAGAGGGAGGCTCACTTGGTATCCAAATGGAGGTTGAGTTCTCATCAGTTACACAAAGATTCTATTTATTTCTCTTACTTTTCAGTTCAAGTAGGAGAGCATGTTTTGGAAATAAAAGAACTGACTAGCACAAACATCTCCTCTCTGATTTGACAACCTCTTCTGAAGAGTGAACCACATTTGGTACAAATCCACTCTTCACCCCTTCCCAGCCCTCCTGGATTGTAATCTCCCCCCTTTTAACCAGCTCATATATGTCTCTTGTCAGGTCTGTGAAGGCTTTCTCCACATTAATGGCATCTCGGGCTGACGTTTCAATGTACTTCATGCCGTATGCAGCAGCCAGTTTCTCGGCCTCGTGGCGAGTCACTTGCCTCTGTGTATCCAGGTCACACTTGTGACCCACCAGAACAAATACAATTTGGTAGGGCTGAACGTGTACTTTGGTCTCTTCTAACCACTCATGGACATTCTGGAAGGACCTGCGGTTGGTAATGTCAAATAAGAGAAGACCACCTACTGAGTTCCTGTAGTAGGCGCGAGTGATGGATCTAAAACACAAGAAAGAAGTAAAGAGTAAAGGCCGTGCCCAAACTTCTGCATGTCAATGAACTCAGTATATTCAAGTGTTCCTGGTTAGTGACACAGTCCTTTAATAAAAATGATTTTCTTTTTTTTAAAAAAACAAAGGAATACAAATGGCATTCCATACTACTACTAATATGTGAGTTTCCAATTGGGCCAAACTTTGAGATGGGCATCTTCTAGAAATGAATGTTCATGAACTTTTAGGCATTTTCCATGGATTCAGCACTGGAGAGTGACCCTGGGACATAACTGAGTTCTATTTCTTGCCTTCAGGTAAAACTACAACTAACTCTCCCACCCCCTAAATCTGAATAACTGACAGAGACTTCCTTTTCTGCAAAATAAGATACCCAAGTCACAGTGTTACCATGAGGCAAAATGAAACAATGGATATTAAAGTGTTCTGTGACGTGGAGAGTTCATTACAAATGCTAGCAGTTGAAACAGGATTTTTAAAACACAGAAATGAATTTATGATAGTTAACAAAATATTTAAAGTAGGTATCTTGCTACTCCATTTTTTCCATTTATCATTACCATGTTTTTTTCTCTTTCCATTATTATTATTATTGTTTATTATTATTATTATTATTATTATTAGCTAACAGGGATCCTCAATCTCTTCTGTGAGGAGAAACACAATTTTATTTTTTATTTTCAAGGCCTGTGGGAATGGGAAAAAGAGAGATGGCGAAGGATTCAGGCAAAGTGCCTCTCAGCCCTGTTTCCTGACACATTTCAGAGAGGCCAACTCAACTCAGGAGCCATCAGAAGAAACTTCACATGTTTTAACTTCTTGACTTGAGGAGCCTCATTATAAATATACATTATGGCACTTTGCTTACAGTGTATTAAAGCTTATTACAGGGTATGGACCTATTTGTCTCTGCAGTCACTTGCTTTAGACTACTGTGATTTTTTTTACCTATGTCTATTTTTAGGTTTTCTGTCTCCTCAGATAAAGAAGATAGACAATGAAGGACTCAATAGCTTAGAGAAAATGGCTCAATGTTAGCAGAACAAGCATTGTCCAGGGACCTACAGTCCAAGCTAGATGATGGTAAAAGTAAAACTTACAAATGACTTTTAGTCTCCAAAATCAGGCAAATCAGCCCTGGGGACTGAAAGCATTTCTCGTCTCTTAGGTTTGAAGATTCATGGAGAATGGTAGATTTACCAGAAAATTTAGACATGAACAAACAAAGGTTTTGATTTGTGAGAAGCTTGATTCAAGAAATCAACAAGCAAGCTGTAGATCACTGTCAAAACTCTGGAATATATTATTACATTAATTGTTTGTGAGTACTTAGCAAAGAAAGTGACAAAGGCCTTCTAAGCACGGACATAAGGCTACATAAACCTTAAATTCTTCCCTACATTAAAAAATCTTAAATAATGTGAAAAGACAAATGATAAACTAGGAATATATCTTACAACATACATGACAGGAAAGGGTTAATATTCTTAATCTATAAAGTACTCTTACAAGTCCATATTGCCCAATAAATAAATAAGCAGTGGATATGAACAGGCTGTTCATATAGAAAGAAATTCCAACAAACACATAAAAGATACCTTTCTTTGCTTAGGAGAAATGCAATCGCAAGTTCAAAGTGAACCTGTACAAGGATATTTTCCACAGTGGTGTTTGTGGAAGTGGGGAGCTGGAGGTAACTTAAGTTTGTAATTATTTCTTCTCCTTACCCCTCTTCAATTACCCAACCAGTATCTTCTATGCTTAGTTAGTTTTCAATAGATAAATGAGTAAATGATCATAAACTTGGGCTATTGAGTTTTCTTGATCTGGTTCCTGCTGCTCTACTTTAGTTCAAATTGTTCTCTGCAAAGTTTTCTGTGTACACTCTGCTTCCTCTCACTTCTGTCTTTATTCATGCTGTTTCCTATCCCTGGGCGTTTCCTGTCTTTGCTTGGGCAGTCATACTCATCCGGTCTCATCTTCTCCAGTTAACCTTTCCTCCTCTGTGTTCATACATATAATTACAAATAATACATGCTACAATAGAAAAGCAAAGGGTTCTGAGTGAAAGTAAACATATTCATTGATTATTCAATGAATTCATTGATTGAAATTAAGCATGTTCATTTTGTGCCAAGTGTTACAGTAGGGAGTGGGCATACAAATATGAGCAAGACACAGTTTCGTAATTGCTGATTATCTATTTCCCTCAACTATGTTAGCACAGAAGTTCCAAGAATGAAGGGGCTTTGTCTGTTTAGATTACATGGCATCCCCTTGTGTGAGTTTCCTCACACTGTTTTCCCAGAAACAAGCCCAGAGTCTGGCACATAGTAGATGATCACTGAATGTGTGCTGGTTGCAAGAAGGAATCAATGGTATCTATTTCCTTTATGTTGGAACATACGTTAGCATATATATATGTGCACACACACAGATGTGGAAATAAAACATAATACACATGTATTTATGTATTTAAATCTCTGTCAGTTATGTTAGGATGACCTGGGAACGTTTTTGAAAGTATGTAACATAGGGACTGAGATTGATGAATTACAGATACAGAGATCAATTCCAGCTAGTTTATTAGCCACCAAAGGGCAGGTTGGTGGAGTTGTGGTGCAAGCAATATGTGTTATTGACCGGCCTTCCCTGTCAGGGCGCTTCTTTCCTTGCACTAAACTCCGGGTTAGCCGAAGGTGGGCTTCGGCAGAATCCCCAAGACCCTTGGTGTTGCCCTCCTGGACCGCACCTAGAACCAGGAAGTCCTCTCTCCCCAGAGGCGGTGCAAACCCCGAAGACCCTCCCACTGCTTGCGGGCCCGGACTGCGCTCCCACCTGAACCTCTCTTGACCCGCGGTATCCCAGATCTGGAGCTTGATGCGTTTTCCTGGCTCGATCTCCACCAAGCGGGAGAAAAAATCCACCCCCACGGTGGGGTCAGAAACCTGGGCAAAGCGACCCTCGGTGAAGCGGCGGATCAGGCAGGACTTGCCCACTGTGGAATCCCCGATGACAATGAGCCGGAACTGGTACAGCCAGATGGCCTCCATGGCCGCGGCTCTGCAGGTCTCCTTGGCCCGGACCGGGGACGGCGGGAGGGGGCGCCCCGCCGACGCCTCAGAGAGCGCGGCTCGGCAGGATCTAGCTCAGCCGCGAGCGCATCGCTGGCCTGGGAGCCCGAAGCTGGGTAGGCCCAGGCGCCGGGAGAGCGGAGGGATGGATGCTGCGCTCGCAAAGGTGATGAAATGGCAGCAGCATCAGCACCACGCACTCTGACTCATCACTGACAACCGGGTTACTGTAATCCCCCGCGTAGACGCGACGCCTGGGCCGCCGCAGTATCTGTAAGAGGAGCGCACACAAAATGGCTGCAACATTAGCGCGATCCCTCCCTTTCTAACTACCCCACCCACCCTCTGTTCATTAAAACTGTTCTCTGTCGTTCAAACTGCCAATGTCATACCTTTTCATTGAAACTAGCAAAGCAATACAAAACTGCACAAAAAAGGGAAGGCACATAATTATATATTAGTCTACAAGTGTTTCCATGCTCACATAAACACACAAATATTATATGTGTTTGTATTCCTATATGCATTTATTGCTGTTTGTTTTCACAAAAATTAAACTGGGGCCTTACTTTCAATTAATAATTGCTTTTTGCAATTAATAAAGCATCATAAATATCTTTCCATTTCCACCTAATTTCCCTTTTGTCATAACTTATTTTAAAGTGTAGCCACACGTATTTTATTTCTGTGAGCTACAGTCTTAAAAAAGGGGCCATGAATTCAAAGAGTATAAGTATTTTAAATTTAACGGACATGGGCATTCTACTTTCCAAAACTATTTAACAGTTTAAATTCTACCCAGCAATGTGTGAAAAGACCATCGCTCTGCATTATTATTTCAAGCATCATATGTATGTTTTATTCTTTCTTAATTCTTCTCAATAGAATTTAGTTAAATAAAAATATGTCTCATTGCTTTATTTTTACATTTCTCTGACTACTGATGAGGTCAATACCAAGTCTTGTGTATTGACCATTTCATTTCCTCCTCTGGGAATTGTCTCTTCATATCCTTTGTATTTTTTATGTGTAATTTTATTTTATTTTTTTTTGAGACAGAGTCTCTCTCTGTCGCCCAGGCTGGAGTGCAGTGGCGCGATCTCGGCTCACTGCAACCTCTGCCTCCCGGGTTCACGCCATTCTCCTGCCTCAGCCTCCCGAGTAGCTGGGACTACAGGTGCCCGCCACCACGCCCGGCTAATTTTTTGTATTTTTAGTAGAGATAAGGTTACACTGTATTAGCCAGGATGGTCTCGATCTCCTGACCTTGTGATCTGCCCGCCTCGGCCTCCCAAAGTGCTGGGATTACAGGCGTGAGCCACCGCGCCAGGCCTTCTATGTGTAATCTTTTATCGTTGCCTTACTCTTTAAAAAAAATCAGCTTTATTAACATGAAAATTCACATACTGTACAATTCACCCATTTAAAGTGAACAATTCTTAGCATAGGTTTTTAATATACTCACAGATATATACAACTATCACCACAGTTAATTTTATAACATTTTTATCACTTCAAAAAGTAACCCAGAGGGGTGGGGGGAGGGGGAGGGATAGCATTAGGAGGGATTACATTTACCTAATGTAAATGTAAATGACGAGTTAATGGGTGCAGCACACCAACATGGCACATGTATACATATGTAACAAACCTGCACGTTCTGCACAGGTACCCTAGAACTAAAAGTATAATAAAAAATATATATATATTTTAAAAAAAAAGGAACCCAGAACCTTTTAGCTATCATCTCTCTATCCCATGTTCCTCCAGCCTTTGGCAACCATTAATGTACTTTCTGTCTCTATAAATTTCCCTATTCTGAACATTTCATATACATGAAATCATATAATATGTGCATTTTTGTGACTGGCTGCTTTCACTTAGCATAATGTTTTCAAGGTTCATTCACACTGTAGCAAGTATCAGTACTTCATTCCTTTTTGTGGCTGAATACTATTCCATTGTATGGATAGACCATATCTTGTTTATCCATTCATTCATTGAGGGACATTTGGGTTGTTCCCACCTTTTGGCTATTCTAAATAATCCTACCATCGAATATTCATGTACAAGGTTTTTTTAAATATCTGTTTTCAGTTTTTTGGGATTTATACCTAAGAATGGAATTCCTTAGTCCTGTGGCAACTCTATGTTTAACCCTTTGATGAAATGCCTGACTTTTTCACAGTGGCTGTACCATATTACATCCCACTGGCAGCGTATGGGGTTCCAATTTCTCCACATTCTCTCTAACATGGATGTGAAGTGGTACTTTATTCTAGTTTGATTTGCATTTCCCTAATGACTGATGACTTCAAGCATATTTTTACATTCTTATTGGCCATTTGTGTATCTTCCTTGGAAAAATATTGACTTAGATCTTTTGCCCATTTTTAAACTGGATTACTAGTCTTTGTATTATTGAGTTATAAGAGTTCTTTATATATGCTAGACACAAGTCCTTTATCACATATATGATTTGCAAATATTTTCTCCAATTCAGTGTGTCCTTTTTTTTCACTTTCTTGAGGGTGTCCTTTGAAAAACAAAGTTAGATTTTTAAGAAGTACAATTTATCGAGTTTCTATTTTGTTGCTCATGCTTCTGGCATCATGTCTAAGAATACTTTGCCCAATCCAAGGTCATGAAGGTTTACTCATTCTTTCTTCTAAGAGTTTTATAGTTGTAGTTCATTCATTTAGGTCTATGATCCATTTTGTGTTCGTTTTTATGCATGGTGTGAGGAAGGGGTTCAAATTCATTCCTTTGCATGTGGATATCCAGCTATCCCAGCACTCTATTGAGGATACTATTCTTTCTCTATGGAATGATTTTGACACTCTGGAAAATCAATTGACCATGGATGTATGGATGTATTTTTGGACTTTCTATTTCTATGTTAATAAAGCTGATTTGTTTTAAAACAGTAAGGCAATGATAAAAGATTACACATAAAAAATACAAAGTATATAAAGAGACAATTCCCAGAAGAGGAAATGAAATGGTCAATACACATTGGTCTATATGTCTGCCCTTATGCTGGTATGACGCTCTCTTGACTGTTGTAGCTTTGTAGAAAGTTCTGAAATCAGAAAGTGTGAGTCCTCCTACTGTGGAGGATCCAATCTTTTCAAAGATTGTTTTGGTTATTTGGAGCCCTTTGCAATTTCATATGAATTTTAAGAACAGCTTATCAGTTTCTGCAAATAAGGCAGTTGGAATGCTAATAGGTATTGATTTGACTCTGTAGATCAATTTGGAGAGTGTTGCTGTCTTAATAAAATTAAGTCTTTCAATCTATGAGCACAAGATGGATATCATTCCATTTTTTTAGGTTTTTAAAACTTGTTTTAACAATGTTTCATAGTGTTCAGTGTATAAGTTTTGTACTTCAAGTATTTTGTTATTTATGATGCTATTGTGAATGGAATTGTTTTCTTAATTTCATTTTTAGATTGCTCCTTGCAAGTTTATAAAATGGAATTAATTTTTGCATATTGATTTTATATCCTCCAACCTTGCTGAACTTGCTTATTAGTCCTAATAGTTTTTATTTATTTATTTATTTATTTTAAATAGTAAGTTCTGGGATACATGTGCCGAACATGCGTGTTTGTTGCATAGGTATACACGCGCCATGGTGATTTGCTGCACCCATCAACCTGTCACCTACATTAGGTATTTTTTCTAATGCTATCCCTCCCCTACCCCTCCACCCCCCAACAGGCCCCGGTGTGTGATGTTCCCCTCCCTGTGTCCATGTGTTCTCATTGTTCAACTCCCACTTATGAGTCAGAACATGTGGTGTTTGGTTTTCTGTTCTTCTGTTAGTTTGCTGAGAATGATGGTTTCCAGCTTCATTCATGTCTCTGCAAAGGACATGCACTCATCCTTCTTTATGGCTGCATAGTATTCCATGGTGTATATGTGCCACATTTTCTTTACGCAGTCTGTCACTGATGGGCATTTGGGTTGGTTCCAAGTCTTTGCTATTGTGAACAGTGCTGCAATAAACATACGTGTGCATGTGTCTTTATAGTATAATGATTTATGATCCTTTGGGTATACACCCAGTAATAGGATTGCTGGGTCAAATGGTATTTCTGGTTCAAGATCCTTGAGGAATCACCACACTGTCTTCCACAATGGTTGAACTAATTTACACTCCCACCAACAGTGTAAAAGTGTTCCTATTTCTCCACATCCTCTCTAGCATCTGTTGTTTCCTTTTTTTTTTTTTTTTGAGACAGAGTCTCGCTCTGTGGGCCAGGCTCCAGTGCAGTGGCATGATCTCGGCTCACTGCAACCTCCATCTCCTGGGCTCAAGCAGTTATCCTCCCTCAGCCTCCCAAGTAGCTGGGATTACAGGCATGTGCCACTGTTTCCTGACTTTTTAATGATTGCCATTCTAACTGGCGTGAGATGTGATCTCATTGTGGTTTTGATTTGCATTTCTCTAATGAGCAGTCAAGCTACCATTGACTTTCTTCACAGAATTGGAAAAAACTACTTTAAATTCCATATGGAACCAAAAAAGAGTTTGGCAATTTTGTTGTTCTTTTCAAAGAACCAACTTTTGGTTTCATTGATTCTATTGTTAATCTATTCCCTTTGTTTCATTTATCTCTGCCCTAATCTTTATTATTTTCTTCCTTTTGCTTGATTTTCTTTTAGTTAGCTCATCTTTTTCCAGTTTCTTAAGTTGGAAGGTTAAGTTATTGATTTGAGATTTTTTTTCTTAATACAGGCACTTATAGCTATACATTTCCCTCTGAGCATTGCTTTATCTGAACCCCATAAGTTTTAGTATCTTTCTTGTGTCTTCATTTTCATTTATCTGAAAGAAGTATTTTCTGATTTTCCTTTTGATCTCTTCTTTGACCCATTTGTTATTTATTAGTATTTTGTTTAATTCTCACATATTTGTGAGTTTCTTATATCTTTTTCCTACTATTGATTTCTAATTTCATTCCATGTGGTCAGAAAACATACTTTTTATTATTTCTATCCTTTTAAATTTCTTGAGGTTTGTTTTTTTGGCATAGTATATAGTCTATTCTGGATAACGCTCCATGTACACTTGAAAACAATATATCCTCTGCTGTTTTATATATATATATATATATATACACACATATATCTCACCATGGAATACTACTCAGACATAAAAAATGAAATAATATGTTTTGCAGCAACTTGGATGAAACTGGAGGCCATTATCCTAAGTGAAGTAACTCAGGAATGGAAAATCGAATACCACATGTTCTCACTTATAAGTAGGGGCTAAGTGATGGGTATGTAAAGGTTTGAAGAATGGTATAACGGACATTGGAGTCTCAGAAGTGGGGGAGGGCTGGAGGGAGGTGAAGGATAAAAAATATCACCTGTTTGGTACAATGCACACTATTCAGGTGACAGATACACTTAAAGCCCAGGCTTCACTACTATACAATTCACCCATGTAACCAAAAACCACTTGTACCCCTAAAGCTATTGAAATATAAATAAATTAATAAGCAATTAAACAGACAACCTACAAAATTGAAGAAAATATTTTCAAACTATCTTATAATGGTCTCATACTTGTAATCTATAAGGAACTTAAACAATTCAACAAGCTAAAACCAAATAACCCCATTAAAAAGTGGGCAAACGATATGAACAGACACTTCTCAAAAGAAGACATACGGTTGGGCACGGTGGCTCATGCCTGTAATCCCAGCACTTTGGGAGGCCGAGGCAGGTGGATCACGAGGTCAGGAGTTTGAGACCAGCCTGGCCAATATGGTGAAACCCCCACCTCTCCTAAAAATACAAAAGTTAGCCAGGCATGGTGGCATGCACCTATAGTCCCAGCTACTTGGGAGGCTGAGGCAGAAGAATCACTTGAACCCAGGAGGCGGAGGTTGCAGTGAGCTGAGATCGTACCATTGCACTCCAGCCTGGGCAACACAGCAAGACTCCATCTCAAAAAAAATATACATATGGCCAACAATCATGTGAAAAAAAGCTCAACATCACATTAGAGAAATAAAAATCAAAACCACAGTGAGATACCATCTCACACCAGTCAGAATGGCTGTTACTAAAAAGTCAAATAACAGATGCTGGCAAGGCTGTGGAAAAAAGGGAAGGTTTATACATTGCTGATGGGAATGAAAATGAGTTAAGCCACAGTGGAAAGCAGCTTAAAGATTTATCAAAGAACTAAAACAAGCTACCATTTGACCCAGCAATCCCATTACTGGGTATCTACCCAAAGGAAAATTAATCATTTTAGCAAACAGATACTGCACTTGTATATTCATCATAGTGCTATCTACAATAGCAAAGACATGAAATCAACCTAAGTATCCATCAACAGAGGACTGGATAAATAAATTCCTCTGTAATGGGAGATTTGCCTCTTTTCCTCCATTAATTAATTAATTATTAATTAAGTCATTTGTGTCCATATGGACTCCTCTATTTTATACTTTGTGTTATAATCTAATACTGCATTACAGACAAACCTCAACTTATGACCATTTGACTTACAAATTTTCAAGTTTATGGTGGGTTTATTGGGATGTAATTGCGTGGTAAGCTGAGGAGCATCTGGACTTATGGTTTGACATGATTTTTTGACTTTGTGATGGGTTTGTTGGGGTACTAAATGCCTTTTCAACTTACAATATTTCTAACTTATGATGGGTTTATTGTCATAGCCCCATCAGAAGGTGAGGAGTATCTATATTTTATTGAGGCAATTTTTCCAAATTTGGCAATCTTTCAGGATGACTCCTCTATTTCCTTTGCCATGCCTTCATCTTTTTTTTTTCTCAATTCCTTACTTTCTGGTGCTATGAGATTCTCCAGGCCCATCTCGTATTTCCCCTGCCTTGGTCCTAGAATCAGTTATTTCTCCAAGTAGCTCTAGTTCCTTTTATTGGAGAATGATATTAGAATCCAAGGTCTTAGCATTGGGTGTGCTTGTTGCTACTAGGGTACTATTGCTTCTAGGCCCTCTCAGGACACAGGGCTAGGAACTATACATATGTATACTGACTCATGTATATACGCACATGTAATTATTTTTGTATCTATTCACCTCTATCAATATTAAGTTAAACTTGAGTACATACTGATGTCTCTGAATCGAATCCAGTACCACATAGTTCATCCTAGCCTTCTTGATTATTTGTACTTCCCACCTACAGTTCATTTACTTATTTTTTCAATCTCAGTATACATGTATGGCTGTTTCAGAATTGTCTACACATATCCCCTTGAGAAACAACTTTGCCAATTAGAGTACAATGTTTATGTATAGTTTCTTTATATTTTGTTTTATATTTTCCAGAAGAAACACTGTTTCGCAAAGTTACTTTGAGACTATATGGTCTTTTAAAGTTTGGTAGAATTTCCCTGTGAAACTATCTGGGGATTGATACTTTTTGGTAAGTAGTTCCTTATAATTTTCTCTATTTCTTCTTTTTAAAAAATGCTCTCTCTTTCTTCTATGAAGATTGAGCTCTTCAATTTTCATATCTCTAATAAAGTTGTTTTTCGTAATCTTTACTTTGCTAGGAAATTATCTCTATCATCTAGATTTTGAAATTTGTTTGCATAGAGGTCTGCAAAGTAGTCTCTTATAATGTCTTAAATTTCTTCTACTAGTTATTTCCCCATTCTTTGTTTTGCATACTTTTGCTTTCTCTGTTTTATTTTGATTAATGTAGCTAATGGTTTGTCTGTATTATCAATCTTTTAAAAAATAAAGATTTTGATTCATTAACTAGGTCTATGCTATTTCTATTCTTTTGTTAATTCTTACTTTTTTTGTTAATTTCTTGTGTTCTTTTACTTAATTTGTTGTACTTATTCTAAGTTTCTTTCTGTTTTTTGCTGGTGCTCTACCAAGATCCATTTGGACATTTTTTTTTTTAAGTTGTGTTAAAAACACATAGCTTAAAACTCATCGCCTTAACTATTTTGAAGCAGAGAGTTGAGAAGTGTCAAGTATATTCACATTGTTGTGCACATTTTAAAAATTTTTGTTAGTTCAATATTTAATCAATTTATTTTCAATCTTTTATTTTTACTAATAGCAGTGTTTAGTGTTATAAAATTTCCTCTGATCACTGCTTTATATTTATCCCATGGATTCTGATATGAAGTGTTTACATCATCATTTGTTTTAGAGATCATGTAGTTTTGGTTTATATTTTTCTTTTAAACCAAGAGAGTTAATTGAAGGTTTTTTAAATTTATTTTTTAAATGTATAATGGGCACATAATTGTACATATATATGGGATACAATGTGGTGTTTCAATGCATGTACACACAGTATAATGATCAAATAGGCGTAATTACCATATCCACCACTATAAACATTTGTTATTTCTTTGTGGTGACATTTAAAAATCTGCTTTTCTAGCTATCTTGAAATACATGCTACATTATTATTTGCTATAGTCACCCTACTGTGGTGAATACCAAAATTTATTCTTCCTAGGTGTAACTTTATACCCATTGACCAACATCTTTCAGTGCCTCTGCCTTCTTTCTCTCCCTAGCCCCTGGTAACCACGATTCTACCCTCTACTTGTATGAGATCAACTTTTTAAAATTCCACATATGAGTGAGATCAACTTTTTAAAATTCCACATATGAGTGAGATCATGTGGTGTTTGTCTTTCTGTTCCTGGCTTATTTCATTTAACATTTCAAATGTATTCTATCAATTGTAACTTGCTAGTGCATTGCATGTATTCTGAAATATACTGATGACAGGATGTATCTCAAAGATTATCAACATGATTGCATTTCTCTGCCACCTAACCATACACTATACATTTATCTTGACTCTATGGTTTTCAAGGACAGTACTTTGAGTTTGCTCATTGCCTTTTCTTTGAACCTATTAAAACGCTACTTCATTTAAATTTTATCTAAACTCCACCCTTCCACCAAAGCCTAAAATATTTTCCTTTTTTGAAGCTGCACTTATGCTTGTGTTTCTCTTTTGAGGGAGCAAGAGTTAAGTTCAGCTTTTGTTTCCAGATTTGAATGATTTAAGAGTACTTTAACAAGTGAATCTGAATACTTATAGTAATGTAACATTTTAACTTTTGTAGAAAGTTTTGTAATTATCTAAGGACTGTTTACCTTATCCTTTTATGGACAACAACAAGACCATTTGGTCAGCCACATTTTTTATTTTCCTTTTCATTTCTATGAATAAAAGATTCAGTTGACTTTGTTTCTTATATTGTTTTTTAAAATTATGTTTTATTTAATGAGTGCTTCATTTAAAAATAATATAATCTGGTCACAAAGGCTATATTCTCATCTCTGACCATGAGGTGGTCATAGTTCTAGGCGTCAAATGCTGTTCTATGACCAATTGATCTTGAGCTCTTCCTAGAGCTGATTTTAAAAATCATTCTTTAAGAATTTGCCTCTCTGATATGCTCACTCTCTGTATTTATTATTTATATCAGAAATAAACTCATGTATATATTAAACTAACAAAAATGTGAAATTATTTTAGCGATTTATATGGAAATGTTTCTAAGGAGCAGGGTGAGATTGTACCTCTACTTATGACATTTATAACTGCAGACATCTGTTTAGCTTATATGTATGCATTCCAGGAATTCAAGCAAAGGGCAAAAGATCGTGATGCTTTCCATGTCATTCAGGATTGCAGTGGTTTGCCATACAGATAAAGAAAATTAAGTAAAAGTATGAAGACCTGTAAAATACAGTGGACAGATTATTTATGGCTAATAGAAAATACAGAGTTCCTTTTCATAAGAGAGTTGGATAGAAGAAACAGTATTTTTCATATTCTTATTTGCAAAAACCTTTCTAATATGTCAATAAGTAAAATCTGATCACAAATATAGCCTTTTCTCCCGTAAGAGCTCTCCTAACTCTTCTGTTTAGCCACATTTGCGTAAGTATTTTCAATTTCTTTGTCTTCAGGACACGTGTGGGTAAATTCTTCACGGGCATAGGCATTGTGGAGATAACGCCAGACTCCTGAGAATTCTGCTGGAATGTCAAAGTCACGATATTTCTTGGCAGCAACCTAGAATTTTGCAAAAAAAAGAGGAAAAAGAAGGCATCAGTAATATGCCTACTATGTAGAAATGTATCTTAGAAGTCAAGATTATCAAAGGCATCTTATCGACACAAAAAGCACTATAAAAGAAACTATGAAGTAGACACAAATCTTGGACTATTTTGATGTTTTGTCTACAAATGTTGACAAAACTACATGCTTACAATCATGTTGATATTGATTCTGTATTTAATTATGACTATATTTAGAGGAAGGAAGCACAGAAAATGAGCACATATCCACCACGACTAGACTAAGAGTTTATTTAGAGTCCTATGTCTTCTTTCTTTACGTATTCTCTGTGTTTGGCATAGGACTCAAAGAGTAAATTCTGTGTAAGTCTATGCAATAAATATTTATTAAATTTATGATTAATTCATCATAATACTAATAGCCCAAATTGGTTATTCCCTATTATGATCTAGGCACTGTTCTAAGCATTTTAAATGCTTTAATTTATTTAATTCTCTTAACAATTCTGTAAAATAGGTAATATTATTACAAAATAAGACAGTGGAAAATACCTTCTGATTTAGAAAGAAAGAAACAAGTTTTGGCTGGGCACGGTGGCTCACGCCTGTAATCCCAACACTTTGGGAGGCCAAGGCAGGCGGATCACTTGAGCCCAGGAGTTCAAGACCAGCCTGTGCAGCATGGTGAAACCCTGTCTCTACAAAAAGTACAAAAAATTAGCCAGGCGTGGTGGCACGCACCTGTAGTCCCAGCTACTCAAGAGTGGGGTGGGAGGACTGCTTGAGCCTCAGAGGTGGGGGTTGCAATAAGCCTTGATCATGCCACTGCACTCCAACCTGGGTGACAGAGCAAGACCCTATCTCAAAAAAGAAAAAAAAAGAAACAAGTTTTAATACTTCCCAGAAGAGAACATTATGGATCTTCCCTCTAAAGAGAAAAGAGATGTATATAGTACATATGATGATGATGATAATGACAAAGCTATAATATAATAATACCGCACTGGAAGGTCACTATGCTTTGTGCTGGCAACTGGCAAACCCCTCCCACCCATTCAGCCTGCCTTATAAAGACTTACTTTAATAATGTTCAGCTTGGGTAACAAGCTACAATCAGCCAGTGTTAGCTGGTCCCCATCCAAGAATAGTCTTCTGGAAACTGGGGGTTCCTCAGCACTGTCTGGATCAATTTCATCCAGAAGTGGGGTGTTTAAGTAGTCATCCAGACGCTTGAATTCTTTGAGCAGAGATTTTTCAAAATCTGAGGCAATGAAGTAATAGAGTTACTTGTAAATGTATTGTCTTTTGACTAAATACATTCTAAATATGCTTTCCACACATTTAGACACCTGTATCTATCTATACATACTACTTACACTGGCTCTTCAATATCTAGTTAACTATTTAGAATGCTCAGCTACTCACTGATAAGACAAAGTAAGATGAAATAGTGAGTGTAAATCTTTTGGGCTTTTCTTAGGGAGGTGCATTGGCAGGAGAGTAAAAGAAAGAAAGAAAAGTGATCAGAAGAGTTAGAAAGTGAAAGAAAAAACACAGTTCTTGTGACTCAGAGGATAATAAACCTATTTAAGAATGTTCGTGGGAAATGGTAGGTGCCACAGTTTAAGAAACCTTAAAGGTACACAGTCCTGCAGTTAGTTCACACCTGGTATGTCAATATTCTAATTGAGCTATGGTTGGTAATAGCTATATTGAATCTTGAGTTCTAAATCTAATACAACTTCATGCAAGGGAATTTCAGAGGAGAGTATAGAGAATGAGGGGAAGACTAGGCCAGTCCCCAAAATATACTATATATTCAGGAAAATTCTATTTTTGCTGAGTGAGAAGATGAAGAGTGAGAGAAAAATAGAGATTTAAAGAAAGGTATCTTACTCTTATTTGCCTCCTTTTGTGTATTCTTAATGTATGCAGAAAACTTGGCAAAGAGGTTACAGCCCACATCAAAAGACTCCTTGTACTTGGGACTCAGGTGAGGGTACCTTAAAAAGAAACATGCGTCAACTATCATTTGCACATAACATGACAGAGACCAGGTGCCCTAGCTTGCACTATACTGAAAATGGAAGTTCTGGAACATTGTGCTGGAAACTAAACACCCTTAGAAGTCTCTCAGTAGAAGTTTATATTTTTTCCAATCTCAGAACACTTTGGTTTCTAAAGTTCACAGGGTAATCAGTTGTCTGGAATCCAAAGCTCATTTATCTGTAGAAACAATGTTTCAAATGGTGGTTTCCATACTTGGTCCTAAAAGCCTATTTGTCAGAAGATATAATGTCAGTACAATACATTTTCAGACATGAGTAGTAGAAAAATATGGTTTTGGCCAGGCGCAGTGGCTCACGCCTGTAATCCCAGCACTTTGGGAGGCTGAGGTGGGTGGATCACCTGAGGTCAGGAGTTTGAGACCAGCCTGGCCAACATGGTGAAACCTTGTCTCTACTAAAAATACAAACATTAGCTGGGCGTGGTAGCGGGCGCCTGTAGTTCCAGCTACTTGGGAGGCTGAGGCAGGAGAATTGCTTGAAGCTGGGAAGTGGAGGTTGCAGTGAGCTGAGATTGCGCCATTGCACTCCAGCCTGGGGGACAAAAGTGAAACTCAGTCTCAAAAAAAAAAAAAAGAAAAAGAAAAATATGGTTTCAAATATTACAACTTATAAAACAAATGGTGGAATAAACAGGATGGAGAAAATGGGAAAAAAGTAGCCAAGATATCCTCTCTTAGTAATACAAAGCTCAGTTAGCATAATTAAATAAAATAATGTAATAATATAATTCACCACATTAACAAATCAAATAAGAAAAGCCATTTGATAATGACTAGATGCAGAAAAGTATTCAATAAAAAATCAGCACCTCATGGAGATATCTGTGCTGCCATGTTCACTGCAGCATTATTCACAAAAGCTAACATATAGAAACAACCTAAGTTCCCATCAACAGATGAATGGATATAGAAATTGTGATATATATATATATATGTAATAGAATATTAATCAGCCTTAAAAAGAATGAACTCCTGTCATTTGCAACAACGTGGATGAGCCTGGAGGACGTTATGTTAAGTGAAATAAGCCAGGCACAGAAAGACAAATATTCCATGATCTCACTTATGTGTGGCATCTTTAAAAGGTCAAATATATAGAAAAAAGAATAGAGCAGTGATTACCGGGGCAGTGGGGGGAGGAAAGAGGGAGATGTAGGTCGAAGGGTACAAAGTTGCAGTTATGTAGAATGAGTAAGTCTAGAGATATAATGTATAATATGAGGACTAATAATATTGTATACTGAAAATTTGCAAAGGGTAGATTTTAGGTGCTCTTACCATATAAAAAAGATAACTATATGAAGCGATGGATATGTTAATTTGCTTGACTGTAGTAATCATTTCACTATATATATGTATATCAAGACATCATGTGTTATACCTTAAATATATACAATACAAACAAAGGCTAAAACACTCAATTCCTTTTCATAAAAAAAAATTCACTGGAAGCTAGAAATGGTCAGGTCAAAAACTTAGGTATCTTCCTTGATTCCTCTCTTTCCTTCTAACTCCACATTTGATCTATTAGCAACTCTGGTCAGCTTACCTTTCAAAATGTATCCAGAATCTGTCCACCCCCGCGCCCCTGCCCAGTCCAAAGCCTATATTACTGTAACAGCCTCCTGACTATTCTCCCTATTCCCATACTTGTCCCTCATACACCTGGAATATTCTCCACCCATAGACAGAGCAATCATGTTAAAATGTAAGTCATGTCATGTCTTTCCCCTACTCATTAGCCTGCAATGTCCTCATCTCAGAGTTAGAGCCCAAGTGCTCACAGTGGTCTACAAGGACCCACATGATATGAACCACCTTCTTTCCCACCCAGTCTATTAACCACCCAGAAGCCAGAGTGATGGCTTTCCCCTACTCAGTAGTGTGCAGTCATCTCATCTTACCGAGTCACAGCCTAACTCATTACAGTAGCCTATAAGGATCCACATGATGTGATCCCACCTTACCTCTCTTCTCTCATATCCCTCACTCGCTCAATTATGACACAGACCTTCTTGCTACCATTCAAATAGGCCTGGAAACCTCCTACCCCAGAGCCTTTTAACTTGGTCTGCCCGTAGGTGAGGGGGACACATGGACATCCCTTGCTCCCACTTTTCTTTCAGGTCTTTTTCATGGGTATCTCTTTCTAAGTGAAGCCTTTCTCTGGACGTTCAATTGTAACATTGCAACATCACTCCTTTCCCTAACATCACTACTTCTCTTTTTTGCTTTATTTTTCACCTTAGCAGGACAGTTTTAAATTACCTGTGTTATGCCTTCTCCAACCCACAGTATGGAGAGAGATGCCCTTTGCTTGGGAGAAGAAGAGGTAAGTGAACACCAGACTTTGCCTCAGACCCAAACACTGGGCCCAACACAGTAAAGTCTAGCCCTGGACAGGCCATGATTACCCCAGACTTTAGGCTGGTCCCCACAGACTTGGGCAGTAGGCCAGCCCTTGTAGCCCCAATGTCCAGGCCATCCCTGCAGATGCAGTCTCCCAGCCCTGGGTCAGTAGCCCCAGACTCCAGACTTCCTTCAGCACCAGATCATACCTCCAGGCTTGCACCCCTCCAAGACAGCCCCTTTGCTTCAGGACAGCCACTGTACCCCCAGACTCAGCTTTCAGGCCCTCTCCATCACAAGACTAGCACCTTTGGACCCCAGTTTAAGGCCAATACCCACAGACCCAGTATCCAGACCAACTCAGCTCCAGGCTGGCCTTCACACTCCCAGGCTTTGGGTCTGTCCCAGTGCCACGTTGACACCCATGGACCTCAGCTCCAGGCTGGCCCCCATGGCCACAGGTACCAGGTCAGCATCCAAACATTCAGCCTCCAATACAGCCCTCATGGGTACAGACTCCAGGCCATCCCTGGTGGCCCCAGATTTCAGGCTGGCCCATTCAAGCTCAGGCTTCAGGCCCAGACCAGGCTCCAATTGAGCCCAAAAAAGGCTGACCCACAGAGCCCCAGGCTTCAGGCCCAACCCAGAACTAAGCTGGCTTCTTCAACCCCAGATTTTGGGCAACTGTAGCAGAATACACATTATTTTCAAGTGCATACAGAATATTCACCAGGATGGATCATATGTTAGGCCACAAAAAAATTCTTAACCACTTAAGAAGATTGAAATCATATCAATTATTTTTTCCAACCACAATGAACATCCTTGTCTTGTTTCTGATCTTAAGGGGAAAAACTTCAGTCCTTCACTATTGAGTACAATGTCAGCTGTGGGTTTTTCTTTCTGTTGTTGTTGTTTTATTGAGTATTTTATTATGTCAGGAATTGTGCTAAATGCTATAAATGTATGATCGTATTTCATCTATGCAATGTATTTTTTTCATTTCTTTTTTTTATTATACTTTAAGTTCTAGGGTACATGTGCACAACATGCAGGTTTGTTACATATGTATACGTGTGCCATGTTGGAGTGCTGCACCCATTAGGTATATCTCCTAATGCTATCCCTCCCCGCCCCCCGACAGGCCCCGGTGTGTGATGTTCCATCCTGTGTCCAAGTGTTCTCATTGTTCAATTTCCACCTATGAGTGAGAACATGCGGTGTTTGGTTTTTTGTCCTTGCCATACTTTCTTGTTTCCTCACATGCCTCAGTTTTTTTTTTCTTGAAAACCAGATGTTTTGAATGTTATAATGTAGAAACTCTGGAAATCTGATTGATTCTCCCAGTCCCCTGGTCTTGTTGTTGCTGCTTATTGTGGTTGTTGTTGGTTTAGTTAGTTTTCTTAACTAATTTTGTAAAGCCTATATTTTTTTGGTATGTGTGGCCTCTGAAATATTTGTTCCATTAGCTTTAGTCAGTTATTGATTTTACAGAGATTTTATTAAACTCCTGGAAGCAAAACAAAGAAACAAACTATGAAAACAAAAAGCTTTCTTAGTTTTTGAGGGTTGGTTCTGTGTTGGGGCTCTCCTTCATTGCTTAGCTACACAGTTTAAAGTTCTGCCTTTGCCTTCATTTTCTGCTTGTGCAGTGCCTGAAATTTAGCCAGAATTGAGAGCCTAGTCTTCTCAGTTCTTTTGTGAGCACACATCTAGAAATGGGTCCATGCATAGTCTTCTATAGTCCTCAGAATACATAAAATGTTTTGAAGCCATTATTTCCCTAAGCATCCCCCAAGTATCTCAGCCTCTTTCTTCCTGGGATTTTTTTTTTTTTGAGATGGAGTTTTGCTCTTGTTGTCCATGCCCAGGCTAGAGTGCAATGGTGCAATCTCGGCTCACCACAACCTCTGCCTCCCAGGTTCAAGCGATTCTCCTGCCTCAGCCTCCCGAGTAGCTGGGATTACAGGCATGCACCACCACGCCTGGCTAATTTTGTGTTTTTAGTAGAGATGGGGTTTCTCCATGTTGGTCAGGCTGGTCTCGAACTCCTGACTTCAGGTGACCTGCCCGCCTCGG